>NW_023416335.1:134373355-137313355 GCF_014108235.1 Myotis myotis | reverse complement strand
TTTTTTCTCTTTTTATTCTGGGATTTATTTACCTTCTGTAATTGAAACTTTGTTGCGGCTCCAGCTCTGAGGCCAGCTGGCTGAAAGCAGGTATCTGGGTTTGTTTAGCTTCTATAATTGCAAGATAGTTGCTTAGACTGGAGCTCAGAGCCGGGCTGCGGCATGCGGGGAACCTTGGCTTCCTCCATTGCTGGAGCAAGCAAGCCTCATGTTTGCTTCAGCTGCCTGTCTGCTGGCCGCCATCTTTGTTGGCAGTTAATTTGCATATCGCCCTGATTAGCCAATGGGAAGCATAGTGGAGGTATGGTTAATTACCATGTTTGTCTATTATTAGATAGGATATGTACCACATCTTTTTTATTCAATCCTCTATTGAAGAACAATTTGGTTGTCTCCATGTCTTGGCCACTGTAATAATGCTTCAATGAACATAAGAGTGCATAAGTTTTTGCAAATAAATGTTTTCAAAGTTTTCAAGTAGACACCCAGAAGAGGGATAGAGGTAGGTAATATGAAAACTCAATTATTGGTTTTTTTTAGGAAAGCCATACTGTTTTCCATAGTGGTTGTACCAGTTTATATTCCTACCAGCAGTGAAAGAGGGTCCCTTTCTCTTCACAACCTAACACTTTTTATTACATGTCTTGTTAATAATAGCCATTCTAACAGGTGTGAAGTGGTATCTCATTGTAGTTTTGATTTATATTTCCCTAATAGCTAGTGAATTGGAACATATTTCATATATCTGATGGCTGTGTCTTCTTGGGAGAGGCATCTGTTCAGGTATTTTGCCCATTTATTAATTGGATTGTTTGTCTGGTGTTGAGTTGTATGAGTTCTTTATATATTTTGGATATTAACTGCTTGTTGGAACTGTTTGCAAATATCACCTCCCATTTGGTTGGTTGCCTTTTTGTTTTGTTGGTGGTTTCTTATGCTGTGCAGAAACTTTTTAGTGTGATATAGTCCCATTCATTCATTTTTGCCTTTGCTTCCCTTGCCTTTGGGCTCAAATTCATACAATGTTCTCTATGACCAAGGTCCATAAGTTTATTACCTATGTTTTCTTCCATGTAATTTATTGTTTCAGATCTTACATTTAGGACTTCGGTCCATTTTGAATTAATTTTTGTACAAGGGACAAAAATATAGTTTCATTCTTTTGTGTGTGGCTTTCCAATTCTCCCAGCACCATTTATTTAAGGCTTTTTTCCCCTCTCTCTCTTTTTTCCCAATTGTATGTTTTTGTCTTCTGTGGTTTTATTTCTGGGCTCTCAATTCTGATCCATTGTTCCGTGTAGTTATTTTTCTGTTAATACCATGTTCTATTGATTATTGTCACTTTGTATTATAATTTTAAGTCAGGGAGTTTTATATATCCAGCTTCATTCTTTTTTTCTCAGGATTGTTTTGGCTTTTGGGGGTCTTTTGTGATTCCATATAATTCTGATGATTTTTATTCTATTTCTTTTTTAAAATGACATTGGGATTTTGATGAGGATTGCATGAAATTTGTATATTGCTTTGGGTAATATGGTCAATTTAAATATGTTGATTCTTCCTACCCATGAATAAGAAATGTTTTTTTTCTATTTGAATTTTTTAAATTTTATTAAGGTATTACAAATAGTAGTACATATGTCTCTCTTTTTTTCCCACTGACCCCCGCCCCTACCTCCCCAACCCTCTGGCACTTGCCCTCATCCCCTCACCCCCGGTGTCTTGCATCTGTTGGTTGTGTTTATATGCATGCATACAAGTCCTTTGGTTGATCTCTTACCCCCCACCCCAACCCTGCCCTACCTTCCTGCTGTAGTTTAACAGTCTATTCAATGCTTCTTTGCCTCTATCTATTTTTGTTCAACAGTTTTTAATGTTCCTTATTATCCATAAATGAGTGAGATCATGTGGTATTTATCTTTCACTGACTGGCTTAGAAATACCTTTTAACTTCATTATGTCTTTCAATCTCTCTTTTTATTTATTTATTTATTTATTTTTGTTTGATCCTGGCATTTTTTTTAATTGTTCAAAGTATTACAATTAGTAGAACATATGTCTCCTTTTTCCCCTAGTGACCTCCCCCCGGCTTCCCTTCTCCTCCTCCCGGCACATGCCCTCACCCCCCTAGTGTCTGTGTCCATTGGTTATGCTTATATGGATGCAAACAAGACCTTTGGTTGATTTCTTACCCCACCCCCAACCCTCCCCTGCCTTCCCACTGTAATTTGACAGTCTGTTCAATGCTTCTCTGCCTCTGTATCTATCTTTTTGTTCACCAGGTTATAATGGTCTTTATTATCCATATATGAGTGAGATCATGTGGTATTTTTCCCTCACTGCCTGGCTTATTTCACTTAGCATAATGCTCTCCAATTCCATCCATGCTGCTGTAAATGGTAAGAATTCCTTCTTTTTTATAGCAGCGTAGTATTCCATTGTGTAGATGTAACATAGTTTTCTAATCCACTCATCTGCTGATGGGCATTTAGGCTGTTTCCAAATCTTAGCTATTGCAAATTGTGCTGCTATGAACATAGTGGGTGCATATATCCTTTCTGATTGGTGTTTCTGTTTTCTTGGGATATATTCCTAGAAGTGGGATCACTAGGTCAAATGGGAGTTCCATTTTTAACTTTTTGAGGAAACTCCATACTGTTCTCCACAGTGGCTACACCAGTTTGCATTCCCACCAGCAGTGAAGGAGGGTTCCTTTTTCTCCACATCCTCGCCAGCACTTGTCATTTGTTGATTTGTTGATAGTCATTCTAACAGGTGTGAGATGGTACCTCATTATCGTTTTGATTTGCATCTCACATATGATTAGTGACTTTGAGCATGTTTTCATATATATTTTGGCCTTCCATATGTCCTCTTTCAAAAAGTGTATATTTAGGTCCTTTGCCTATTTTTTTATTGGATTGTTTATCTTCCTTTTATTAAGTTGTATGATTTCCCTGTAAATTTTGGAGATTAAATGCTTATCAGAGATAACATTGGCAAATACGTTTTCCAATGCTTTCTTGTTTTGTTGATGATTTCTGTGCAGAAGCTATTTATTTTGATGTAGTCCCATTTATTTTTTCCTGAGTTTCCATTGTCCTAAGAACTGTATTGGTGAAGATATTGCTACGACATATGTCTGTTATTTTGCTGCCTATGGAGTCTTGTAGAATTTTTATGGTTTTCCATCTTATATTTAAGTCCTTCTTAATAATGCTTTGTAGTTTTCAGTATATAGGTCCTTCACATCTTTTAAGTTTATTCCTAGGTATTAAATTCTTTTGGTTACAATTTAAAAGGAGTTGATTTTTTCATTTCTATTTCTGAAGTTTCATTGTTAGTATATAGGAAAGCAGTGGATTTTTTTGTGAATTGATATTGTATTCTGCAACTTTACTGTATTTGTTTATTATTTCCTTTAGTATTTTGGTGCAATCTTCAGGGTTTTCTATATACATAATCATGTCATCTGCAAAAAAGTGGCACTTTTACTTCTTCTTTCCCAATTTGGATGCCTTCTATTTCTTCCTCTTGCCTGATTGCTTTGGCTAGGAATTCCAGATCTATGTTAATTAAGCGTGGGAATAGTTGTCTTGTTCTTGACTTTAAAGGAAAAGCTTTCAGTTTTTCACCATTGAGTATGATATTGGCTGGGGTTTCTCATATGGCCTTCATTATGTTGAGGCAGTTTCCTTCCATACCTATTTTATTGAGTGTTTTTTTTATCATAAATGGATATAGTACCTTATCAAATGCTTTTTCTGCATCTATTGGTAAGATTATATGATTTTTATCCTTTGTTTTGTCAATGGGGTGTATTACATTGCTCCATTTGCATATGTTGAATGATCCTTTTGCCTCTGGTATCAACCCTACTTTATCGTGCTGTATTATTTTTTCAATGTATTAGTGTATTCAATTTGCTAGTATTTTGTTTTGTATTTTTCCATCAATATTCATTAGAGATATTCGTCTGTAGTTTTTTGCCAAGTGTTGGTATCAGAGTTAGGTAATCTTTTTGTTCTGTATTTCATTCAATTCTGCTCTAATTATTACTATTTTCTTCTATTGCCTTTGGGTTGCTTTTGTTCTTCTTTTTCTAGTTCTTTAAGGTCTAATGTTAGGTTGTTTACTTGGGGCTGCTCTTATTTCTTTAGAGAGGTCTATAATGATATAAACATCCCTTTTATTAGTTCTTTTGCTGCATCCCAGAACTTTTGATATGTTGTATTGTCATTCTCACTCGTCTCTACATCTTTTGATTTCACCTTTCATTTTTTCTTTGACCCAGTCATTTTTTTTTTAGTAGTATGTTGTTTAATCTCCACATAATTGTGGGTTTCTTTGCTTCCTTTATGCGGTTGGTTTCCAATTTCAAAGCATTATGGTCAGAGTATATGCTTGGTATAATTTCAACATTCTTGATTTTGTTGAGGTTAGTTTTGTGACTCAACATATGGTCTATACTTGAGAATGTTCCAGGTGCCCTGGAGAAGAATGTATAAGCTGATGTTCTGGAATGAAAGGCTCTATAAATGTCAACTATGTCCATTTAGTTGAATGTGTCTTTTAAGGCCTATATCTCTTGGTTGAATTTCCAATTGCATGATCTATCTGTAGCTGTCAGTGAAGTTTTACGGTCCCCAAACATGATGGTGTTTTTGTCTGTTTCTCCCTTTAGTTTTGTTATTAGTTGCTTTATATATTTTGGCATTCCCTGATTTGGTACACATATATTAAGAAGTGTGGCTTAATTGATTGAGCATCGTCCCATGCACCATAAGGTGGCTGGTTCAATTCTCAGTTAGGGCACATGCTCGGATTGCAGGTTTGATCCCTGATATGGGCCTTGCAGGAGGCAGCTGATGAATGTTGCTCTCTCACATAAGTGTTTGTCTCTCCCTCTCTAAAATCAATAAAAAATACAATAAAAAAATAATGATGTCTTTTTGATGTATTATCCCCTTTATCATTATAAAATTTCCATTTAGTCTTTTGTTACCTTTTTATCTTGAAATATATTTTTTCAGATATAAATGTGACTACACCTGCTTTTCTATGGATATTATTGGCTTGGGGAACCATTTTCTACCCTTTTACTTTGAAACTACCTTTGTCTTTGCAGCTTAGATGTGTCTCCTGAAGGCAGCACGTGGTTGTTTTCTTTTTTTTCTTTATTGATTAAGGTATTACATATGTGTTGTTGTCCCCCACTTGCCCCCTCACCCCCACTGCGTTTTGCTTTTCTTATCTAATCTGCTACTCTGCCTTTATTGGTGAATTCAGTCCATTTAAATTTAGGGTAATTATTGATGTTTGAGGATTTCCTATAGCTATTTTATCTTTTGTTTTCTGGTAGCTCTTTTATGTATGCTCTATTTCTTTAAACATTATTGAGAAGTCATATTGTTGAGGGTTTGGGTAATTCATTCTTTTATTGTTGTCATTATTTGTATGTCTGTTTTCTTTTGATTGTTTCAAAATATGTATTATGAGAGAAACTGCTATAGATATTTTTGTATAACTTTTTTTATGTGGAATTGCTGGGATATAGTCTAGATCAGGGGTGGGCAAACTTTTTGACTCGAGGGCCACAATGGGTTCTTAAACTGGACCGGAGGGCCAGAACAAAAGCATGGATGGAGTGTTTGTGTGAACTAATATAAATTCAAAGTAAACATCATTACATCAAAGGGTACGGTCTTTTTTTTTTTTTTTTAGTTTTATTCATTTCAAACGGGCCAGATCTGGCCCGTGGGCCATAGTTTGCCCACGGCTAGTCTAGATGCATGTTTAACTGTTCAGGAAACTGACAGGTTTCTAAAGTGTATTCTTTTGAATACATACCCAACAGCAATGTGTGAGAGTCCTAATGACTTCTTAGTTATCAGCAGAATTTTGTGTTATTTTTCATTTTAGACATTCTAATTAGTGTAAAGAATTTCAATCTTATTGTAAGTTTAATTTTTATTTCAGTGATGATTGATGATATTAAATTCTTTAACATGCTTATTGACCATATTTTGACCTATTCCATTTTTACATGCTAGTGTGATACCATAAACTGTATAACTGAATTTATGCAAAGCAATCTTCATAGTCAATGGATATTATGATTGTTCCATGATCTTCAAAATATTTTGCCACTATATTAAATATGTTTTACTGTCAGTTATAAATATATAAAAATAAAAATAATAAAACCAATGAGAGGAGAAACCAAGATGGCGGCATAGGTAAACACTGGAAATTGCTGCCTCGCACAACAACTTCAAAAATACAACTAAAAGACAAAACGGACATCATCCAGAACCACAGGAAGGCTGGCTGAGTGGAAATTCTACAACTAGAAGGAAAGAGAAAAGCACACTGAGACTCAGAGGAGGTGCGGAAGTAAAGTGCAGAGGTACTGAGGCACACATGGAAAGGGCTGGCAACTGAGGACACAGTTGTCTTTTTAATTGGAAGGGAGTCTCAAGCTCTCCACTGCTCTGAACTCCAGTTCCAGGTGAGTCTCTGGAGACCTAGACTCACACGGGGAGAACCTGGACTGTCAGGCATTCATCAGAACTCGAGGGCGGCTTTCTCTCAGAGGTGCTTGCAGTGATTACTGGGACACTGAGAGGCGGGGCCTCTTAGGGTAGGACTGAGGAGCAGCCATAGCTACTTGTTCCACCCTGTTGATCCCCTGAGACCCTGCTCCACCCAAGCTGTGCCCAGAGGCTTTTGCATATGAAAGGCCTGGTCCATTCCAATCTGAAAACTACCTAACAAACTGCAGCTGGGTCAGAGAGACCCAGAACTTCCAAAAGAAGGCCCAAGACCCCACAGAAGCTTGCATTGCTTCACAGCTAGGCCTCATCTGGGCACTTCCAAACCCCAAACAAAGAAGAAGAATCTGCAGATCTCTCCATAGCTCCTGCTGGGTAGCCTCAGGAAGAGGCTAAATTAGCACCTCCTTAGAGATCCAAGAGCCAGTGTACTCAGTGGTCAGAGTGGGACCATCCAGATTACAACTCCTTGGATCCATAAGGGGCAGACTCAGTGAACACCAAAGCCCCAATGAAGCAAGTCTTGCCCCATAAGGGTGTCTCCAACACAGAAGTTCTCCCACTGGAGACACAGCTGATTCTCACAGCCAATTGGTCTGGAGGTCAATTCCTCCCAGTGATACCTACAACAATCAAGGCTTAACTACAACAAGACTGTGCACAAAGCCCACAAGGGGTGCACCAAAATTTCCACCTCAAGTAATTGGGGAGATTGAGCCAGTGGGCCCTATAGGACACCTAACACACAAAGCCACTCTATCAACACAGGGAATCATAAAAAATGTGGAGACAAAGAAACAGGTCACAAATGACAGAAATGGAGGAAAACAAACTACTGTATATAGAGTTCAAAACCACACTTATAAGGTTTTTTAAGAATTTTCTAGAAACTACTGATAAATTTAGTGAGACCCTCAAGAAATCTAGTGAGAACCTCGAAGTTATGAAAAACGACCAACTAGAAATTAAGTATACACTGACTGAAATAAAGAATACTATACAGACTCCCAACAGCAGACTAGAGGATCACAAGAATCAAGTCAAAGATTTAAATATGAAGAAGCAAAAAACTACCAACTGGAAAAACAAAAAACAAAAAGAGTGTAAGGAGCCTCTGGGCCAACTTCAAGCAAACCAACATCCAAATTATAGGAGTGCCAGAAGAAGAGAGAGAGCAAGATATTGAAAACCTATTTGAAGAAATAATGACAGAAAACTTCCCCTACCTGGTGAAAGAAATAGACTTACAAGTCCACGAAGTGCAGAGAACCCCAAACAAAAGGAATCCAAAGAGGACCACACCAAGACACATCATAATTAAAATGCCAAGAGCAAAAGACAAAGAGAGAATCCTAAAAGCAGCAAAAGAAAACCAGTCAGTTACCTACAAGGGAGTACCCAAACGACTGTCAGCTGATTTCTCAATATGAACTATGCAGGCCAGAAGGGAGTGGCAAGAAATATTCAAAGTGATAAATAGCAAGAACCTACAACCAAGATTACTTTACCCAGCAAAGCTATCATTCAGAATTGAAGGTCAGATAAAGAGCTAAACAGATAAGAAAAAGCTAAAGGAGCTCATCACCACCAAACCAGTATTATATGAAATGCTGAAAGGTATCCTTTAAGAAGAGGAAAAAGAAGAAAAAGGTAAAGATACAAATTATGAACAACAAATACACATCTATCAACAAGTGAATCTAAAAATCAAGTGAATAAATAATCTGATGAACAGAATAAACTGGTGAATATAATAGAATCAGGGGCATAGAAAGGGAGTGGACTGACTATTCTCGGGGAGGAAAGGGGTGTACAGGGTGTGGGAAGAGACTGGACAAAAATCGTGCACCTATGGATGAGAACAGTGGGGGTGGGGGAGATAAGGGCAGAGGGTGGGGTGAGAACCAGTTGGAGGGGAGCTATGGGGGGAAAAAGAGGAACAACTGTAATAATCTGAACAATAAAGATTTAATTTAAAAAAAATAAGGTTCAATAAGGTGGCTGGATAAAACAGGTGAAGGGATTAAAAATATATATGTATATATATAAATAACACATAGACACAGACAACAGTATGGTGATAGCCAGGGGGACAGGGTGTGAGGAGAGGGGGAAGAGGGCAAAGGGAAGAGAAATGGGGATGCAAGAGACTTCGCTTTGGGCGACAGGTGCACGAGCAGTGTGCAGATGATATTTTGTTGAGTTGTATACTTGAAACCTGTATGGTTTTGTCACGCCAATAAACGCAATAAAAAATAAATGTATTGATTAAAAAAACACACAAAAAACAAAAAAATAACCAATGATGATTTTCTGTACTGTAATTTAAAACATGAGAAATATTGAGAATTAAAGTCTTAGATTAATTTGTAAAAAAAACTTATCAAGAGTGATTGCTTTATTTTTCTTATTGTTTAGGTTACAATAAATAGAGAGCATCTTTCCTATGACATGGAAATTTTTATACACCTTTCAAAGTTTGGATTACATCCCAACACCTCCACCACTTATGGTGTTATGAAGTATAACATTATGTCTTCATAATGTTCTCCAAGAGTTCCATTAGTGTGAAGTTTTTTGTTAGCATTATTTCTTCTGGGACATCATTCTACATCCTTTTCATCACAACCACTTTTCTTATGTCCATAAAGTTTGTTTTTACTAGGTTCCTCGGGCTTCATATCTAAAGCTTCTTAAATGGAAGCAATGTCCACATTCCCACGATTAGCTATTTGTTCTAAAACTCCCTTTATGTTTGATTGAATTTTCACTTCTAACAGGCGATGCTGCCATCTCTGTTCAATATGTCACATGTGCATGGGGGACAATGAGGCAATAAATCTACACACTTTGCTGACAGCTCATGAACTAAGTAACAGATGCACAGTCACCAATCGATGATAGGCTTTAAAAGAAGTTACATGATTGGTCACAGATTACATTGTACTTTGGTTACTTATGTAGCAATTTTGTGGACAAAAGAGGTAGCAGCAAAGTTCACTTTGTGCAAATATTCATAGTTAATATACAATGGTAACAAACTTTAACCCCTGTTTTGGAGAGACAGGTGTTATTAAATTAAACCACAGATATAGAAATTCAAGCATGGTGGAATGTGAAAAGTGAGGGTTGTCCTATCTCCTTTTGGGAAGTTTCTGTTCAAGTCTTAGCCGATTTTTTTATTGAATTGTGTGTTTTTTAGGATTGAATTATAGGAATTCCTTATATATTTTGTATACAAGTCCTTTATTGGATATATACATAACAAATATTATCATAGTCAATAACTTGAATTTCTAATGTACCTTTGGATGAGCAAATGATTTTAATTTTGAAGAAATCCAAATTAGCACTTTTAAATTTCACATTAGTACATTTTGTGTCCTATGTAAGAAATATTTTCTACTTCAAGAACATTTTAGCTTTTATATTTAAATCCATGATTTACTTCTAATTATTTGTATATATGTATGTAATATGAGATATTATCTAAAGTTTTTTTTAAACATTTATTCACTGTTTCCAGAATAATTTCTTTGTTGAATTATTTTGGTAGCTTTGTCAAAAATCAGTTTACCCATGCACTTGAATCTATTTCTAGAATATGTTCTATTCCATTGATTTATTTGCTGACCTCTACGACAATACCATGTTGTGCTGATAACTATAGCTTTATAAAAAAAAATATTGAAATCAGATAATGCAAGTTCTAAAAATGTGTTAATTTTTAAGATTATTTTGGCTATTTTGATTCTTTTCATTTTCAAATATTTTTTGGCACTCTGGAACTCCAATTACATACATTTTGAAGTCATTCCTTAAAGCTTTATTAAACTTTTTCACTTTTTTTCTTTGTTATTCAGATTGGAGTTTTATTCATGTGCTAGAGGCCCAGTGCATGAAATTCATGCACGGGGATGTGTGTCCTTCAGCCCAGCCTGCACCCTTTCCAATTTGGGACCCCTCTCACAATCCAGGACTGCTGGCTCCCAACCGCTCGCCTGCCTGCCTGCCTGATTGCCCCTAACTGCTTCTTCCTGCCAGTCTGATCACCCCCTAACAATTCCCCTGCCAGCCTGATCGATGCCTAACTGCTCCCCTGCTGACCTGATCCCCCCCAACTGCCCTCCCCTACAGTCCTGATCTCCCACAACTGCCCTCCCTTGCAGGCCTGATCACACACACTGCCCTCCCCTACAGGCCTGATCACCCACAACTGCCCTCACCTGCAGGCCTGATCGCCCACAACTGCCCTCCCCTGCAGGCCATCTTGTGGCTTCTATCTTTGACCACATGGGGGCAGCCATCTTGTGTGTTGGAGTGATGGTCAATTTGCATATTACCTCTTTATTAGATAGGATTATCAAGTTGATTGAATCTGTATTCTACCATTTTAAAATCTGGTGTTAAACTCAATGAATATTTCATTTAGAATATTGTACTTTTAAATTCTAGAATTTTCATCTAGTTCTGTTTAATTATTTTCATTTTCTGTGTTGAAATTGACCATTTGCTTTTCAATTATAACTGTTTTCCATTGTCAAATAAAGTATTTATAATAGCTTTTTAAAATTCATTTTATTCTAATTTCTTATCCTGTAATCTTTTCCTATTGAACACTTTTTCTTCTTGCCTATAAGTCACATTTCTCTGTTACTAGTAATGTTTCTATCTGCCTAGTAAATTTTAAACTCATATTGAATATTATTGGTGATGCTTTTCAAAAACTCTGGATTTCGTTATCTTCTTTTTGGAGAGTGTGGCTTTTATTCTGAAATATCATTAACTTACGTCTTCATTTTTTCCTCCCTCTCTCTCATTCTGAATCCCTGAGAAATCCAAATTCTTTTTTTTTTCTTTTAGAACATTCCCCAAACATTAGGTCCAGGACCTTTTAACTTATTAAGTATTTTAATATGTATTTAAATTATTAAATACTTTTAACTTATTAAGGTTTTTAGTTAGTTATTTTGTTTGTACAGCCACAGTCCTTAAAAAAGAGGAATGATTTCAAGTAGGATTTGATTGCAGTCAGCATTGGTGACCCTTTCTTCTTGAATTTTTGGATGAAATCATTGCATCTATGCATTTATTTATTAATTTTTCACTTATTTATTTATTTTTTAAACAAATATTTTTTTAAAAATATATATTTTATTGTTTTTTTTTAAATATATTTTATTGATTTTTTACAGAGAGGAAGGGAGAGAGACAGAGAGTTAGAAACATTGATGAGAGAGAAACATCGATCAGCTGCCTCCTGCACATCTCCTACTGGGGATGTGCCCGCAACCCAGGTACATGCCCTTGACCGGAATTGAACCCGGGACCCCTCAGTCCGCAGGCTGACGCTCTATCCACTGAGCCAAACCGGTTTCGGCAAAACAAATATTTCTTAAATATCAATGTATGCCAGATATTATTGGCATACTTGCATTTTTTATTATCTTCTTTTCCTATTTTACTTCAATATTAACTACTGAGTTCATCATCTGATGTTCTGATACTATAAATCCTCCTTTTAAATGTTCTTTCACTCTCATGATTTCAAAGCTTTTATATACATATTTATCTTAAATTATTTTTTTCCTGACCTCTTATGTTAACTTAAGCTTCTCCTCCTAAGACATCTCTATTTACCCATGCTAAAAAGATATGAAGTACATTTTACTTACTCATTTCTATCCTCAAGTGAAACCCTACAAACCAGTATGTCTTTCTCTTTTCATCATCAATATTAATGGCTCAATTTAGTCTCCAGATGTTAATGCAATGGTCTTAATAGAAAATGAACTCTACTATGTAATTGCTCCCCTAAGAACGGCTTCATATGAACTATTTTAAATCAAAGTTGTCATTTTTTATAGTCTCATGAGATAATTTGCTATATGCCGTTGTCAAACTAATTACTCTATAAAACAAATCAACTCATCAACTCATTTTACCTCCAAATAGGATATGTATAACCCATTTTCCTTGTAGTATTCTCAATAAACGATTTTCCCACCAGAAATTTTACTGAGATACTGTATAAATAAGTTCTGAGTTCACTAATACTTAGTTTAAAATTAATATTATTGCCTTGGTCAATATAGCTTGGTGGGGCATCATCCTGTGCACCAAAGAGTTGCCAGTTCGGGTCCCAGTTAGGGCGCATGCCCAGATTGTGGGCTCAATCCCAGGTAAGCGGCATGCAGGAAGCAGTTGATCAATGTTTTGCTATCACATTGATGTTTCTCTCTCCCCTGCCATCCTCTTTCTCTAAAAATCAATAAAAAATTCTTTTGAAAAACCAATATTATTATAGCTTTTGTTCATAGAATTTTGGGTCCCTAATTGTCTGTGTATACATATATTGGGACAGGCCTGTTAACTTCTTTTCTAGGAAACCTCAGTCCTCCTTATAATAGACACTTTCTCAATTGCCTTTAATGCAAATTGAATATGCCAATATGGTTTAATTTGTCATACTAATAAGTGTGCCAATCCATATTCTCAGCTTTGTCGTATCACCTAAAATCATGTTTATTTAGCATATTTTGGTAAATACTATTCCAGCTACCCCAAAATCTATCTCTGGACTAAGCCAGAGTACCTGAGAGAAGTGTACCTGAATTAAATAGAACTTCTGAAGAAATAGTTTAACAAAAATTATCTGATAATTATTATGCCAACCACACTAAGAGATGTTATAAGAAAGAGCTAAGTTAAACATTATTTGCCATAAGGATGTTGTTGAAGACATTGTTCAGTAAATTACAAGATACCCTATTTATGTGATTTGGGGAGGAGAAATATATATTTGATCTCAGTACCAGAGAATGTTGCATATTTCTTGACTATTTAATTTCTTTATTGCCACAGAAATCTATAATGTTGGTTTTTAAATATTATTTGCTGGAACACTCAGAGCTAAACCATAACTTACTTCTAGAATGTATATGGCATATCTATTTTACCTATTGATTAAATTCTTGGGTTCATTCCATTTGTTGTACTCCTATTTCCTCTTTTTTTCTTATAAATAGCTATATGGTGGCTCAGTCTTCCCTTTAAGTTTGTACTTTACCAATTAAATAGTCATCTAAACTAAGTTTTCAAACTTTCAGTGCCTTTCAGTAATACCATACTTGATGGCCCCGCCTTGTTTTTACTTCCTTAGACTTTCTTTTCTCCAGTCTATGACAAACATTTTGTTTCCCCTTATATATCGCTTGTCATATTCAACCTATGTAAACATCTTTTCTCTCACATCTCTACTAATCCTCAATTGTTCTTTCAAATTATAGCTACTATATTTTCTCCTTTGACTGAGCCTTTCCTCTTGGCATCACCTACTTGTACTGGTTTCTATTAGCTAAATTACTTTTAACATATGTATAAAAAGGATCTGATACACTAAGACAACTTGCCCAGACCACTCAATATGAATGTCGAATAAATGCTGATAATAAAGTTTAAGTGAATGCAAAATTTATATGTAGTATGCTGAAATTTTCTTTGCACTCAACCTTGTAGAAATTTGTATTTTTATATTTATCCATACTATGTTAGTGTTAGTAAACTGTGCTTTTATTTGTGTATGCTCAAATTATGTACTTGTTCCTTGTGTTTCTAAAAGAGTTGTAAATTATTTAAAATTATTAGAGACAAAAATATTCTTAATAAGCTAAAAAAGATTATATTGATACTTTTATAAGTTTTATAAATATAAATGTCCAGACACCTGTTTTACTTAAAAGAAAGTACATCTGTTTTGGAAGATAAAAATATAAAGTCATAAATAAATAATTAAGGAAACTTGGTCTTCCATGTTATTATACTTAACCAGTTCAGCAAGAAGTCAATAAAGCTACCATCAAAATTCTATCTAAAGGTTGACAACTTCTCATAGTTGATATTTAGAAGTTTAGAGAATAATTACTTTTTACACACATTTTCATACTCTAAGTTGAATCTATTAAGTAGTCACTAAAACTGACATGCATTTAAACCTGTAACAAATTGTACTTATATATATCTACAGACTTTTATTTCAATCATGATGAAAGAATTTCATTGATAAGAATAATTTATGAATAAAAATATAATTTACGGAATACCTTGGCAGTGAATGTTGATCGCTTCATCACAGTTCAGTCATGTTTAGAAAATCTAAGCAAGCTGCGTGATTACTCCAGGAAGCATGGCATGATGTGTTCAAATTAGTACCATCTGTGGATAGAAAAAGTTTGAGGTTTTTAGTCATTCTTAAAGAATGGAAATCTGATTCTCCATGCTAAAATGAGTGTAATCCTTTTTGTATCTGTAATTCAATAGGGCAGTCGCTTTGAAATAGTCTAGTTCAATACACAGTTCATCAAAAGAGAAGATACTGGATATAAATGAGGGTTACTGCTGGTCATTTATGAGTGCCTCTAAGGTAGCCTTGGTACAAAGAATTGTGTGTGAGTTATACTATATATTTGGCCTCAGATTAGATTTCATTTCTTATCATTCTTTTAAATACATTTGATTGGAAAATGTGGACAAAATTTCTTACTACATGAAACCAAAGGGCTATTTCAGTGAAGCATACTTTAATCACACAGTCAACACTTACTGAGTGTCAATGTGTCAGGCACTGGGGCTCTGTTCAAGGTCCATCGCTGTACCTGTCACATGGAAGGTAACTGCAGTTGTTGTTACTCTTTCGTAGCCATATTAAAAAACACTTCTTGCATAGACCTTGTTTCTTTGTCAAGTTAAAATACTATCCTATTTAGACCTTGACTTCTTTATAACACTTTTTTGGAAAATGCTAGAGTCTATGGATCAATATTAATCTGCTGAAAATATTTTTACTGTGCAAGAAAGTATAAAGTCCTTTTTTTAAAAAAAAATCTGAACATTTAAGGGTAAGCTCCTCATAGAACCATGGGCATATAGTCCTCCCTCCTGTTGAAATGGGGAAAGGGTAGCCCTCTTACTTCTTTCATTTATTGGATAGCTAATGCACCCCTCTTCCTTACCACTGTTATTTGCCTAGTAAATGCTAGGCACTGGAAATTGAAACATAGAATGGGTGCTTGGTGGTGTCTAGACCATACTCCCTGGCTCTCATGGGGAAAGAGCAGAGTCTATGGTTTTAATGCAAATGAAGAGTCCATCTAAAACTTCTCAATTATCCCACTGCACTTAGGATAAAACTAAAATTCTTGAATCTAGTCTAGAAGGCTCAACATTTTCTGATTTTTGGCCTAGTTCTCCAACTTTCTATCTTCCTACCCATATCCTTGTGGACCAACAGCCTTTATAAAATGTTTCCAAAGTGCCACACTCTCTTCTTCCTCAGTCTTAACACACCCTGCTGTTTTTCACCTGGGAAGCTACATCCCATCTATCAGATCTCTGGTCAAATAATAATTCATCAGAAAATTCTTTTCTGACCATCTGTCTAAATCAAGTACCTGTTATAACCTCTTATTCATTTGTTCATACATGTAAAAATATTTATTAAATGCCTTCTTTGTTCCAAGCATTAATCCAGACCAAAGGTTCTCAACCTGTGGGTCGCGACACCTTTGGCGGTCGGACGACCCTTTCATAGGGGTCGCCTAAGACCATCCTGCATATCAGATATTTACATTACGATTCATAACAGTAGCAACATTACAGTTATGAAGTAGCAATGAAAATAATTTTATGGTTGGGTCACAACATGAGGAACTGTTTTTAAAGGGCCAGAAGGTTGAGAATCACTGATCTAGACCTTCAGGGACAAAATCTAATAGGTAGATGGGCATTTGTGTGTGTTTATGCGTGTGTGTGTGTGTGTGTGTGTGTGTGTGTGTGTGTGTATGTGTGTACATATAGTTGCTCAATATTTTTTATAGAAATTAATGTGGAAACAAAACCTTTTTAGGTCTTTGGTATAAATGGAGTGAAGAGGAGATGAAAATAGGATTAGGCCTATTTGAGGTGGGTTTTCAGGGTAGATCTAGGATTATAGGAAAATAGATATCAGTTCAACATAATGAAGGCTGAACAAATTAGAACTATCTGAAAATAAATTTTAAAATAAAGCCCTTCAAGATTTTGAGTTTTCTCTGGCTCTCTATATTTAAGCAAAGGCTAGATAAGTACAGACTGGTCATTTTGTGGAGGGAAGTAGAATTGGTTTTCTATTGTATGTCACAAATTATCACAAAATTGGTAATTTAAAACGACATGGATTTATTCACACACAGTTCCGTTAAGTCAGGCATCTGGGCATGCTGTGCCAGCATTCTCTACTCAGGGTCTCACAGCTGAAACCAAGTTGTCAGTCAGCTGTATTCTCAGATAGAGCTCAGGCCCTCTTTTAAGCTCATGTGGTTGTGGCAGAATTCAGTTCCTTAAAGTTGTCAGACTGAGATAACTATTTCCTGGCTGGCTCTTAGCCAGAGGCTGCTCTCAGTGACTAGAGATGGCCTCAACTCTTTATTAAGTGGTCCTCTCCTTCTACAAAGCCAGCAGTGGAGAAATTTTTGTGCATTTAATATATCTTTTGCTTAATATATCTTACTTTCTCTTTCATAACTAGCCAAAGAAAACTCTGTGCTTTTATAGGACTCATGTTATAAAATCAGGCCCACTTGATAATCTCTCCCTATTTTAAAGTACATTTATTTGAATTCTTAATTACAACAGCAAGATTCCATCACATCAGCACCTATATCAGTGTTTGGTAGAAACACCGGAAGAAGCTATGTGTATAGTGGCCAATTATCTGAGGGGACATCTGCCTACATAAGGGTGAGACATAAAAAGACAAGTTGACCAAGATCATCTCTAAACTTCTTTCAAATTCTGATTCTCTGATCTTCTAATTCATTTGCCTGTTCTATGGATTCAACCACCCCAAATAGACCTAAACCTTTACTTTCTCCATGTTGCTACCATATTGTTTCTTCTTTCCTGAACAAATCAAATGGTCTATGAATTTGTTCCTTTTCCTTTTGTGCAGTTGCCAAACTGGACTTGATAAAATGGACTTCTTAACATCTTACTCTGACAACTTGATGGTTTCCCATTGCCTGCCAAGCTATCTGCAAGTCCCACAGAAACAGTATGTCCCCAAGTCATTGTGCAGTCTTTCTATTTGTCATTGCCAATATGGATTATAAACTATGGTCGCAGTTAGCTTAGATCCCATTACTCCCTAGAATCTCTATCTTTACAATCAGTGAAATCCCATATCACATGCTATCTTTTCTCTTAAGACTTATTCAGAATCCCCAGGCCAGTCATGGTTCTCTGCTTTGTGTTAAAATATCTTGAAAATATGTCTTTTCTTCAAGTAGTTGAGTTCAAACATAGTGGTTGAGGAATTTGACTGAATTATGGGAATTCTACTTTTTAGCCAATTCAAAATTTATTCTATAAAGATAATTTTTTTCTTAAAAAATAATTTTTCTCTAATAGTTTTCCCACATAAGTAAAGATAGAAGAGGGAGGGTGTTACAAGTAGTACATCAGTGTCCTGTTTGCAATGATCCTTTAAAGATTAATGTTTGCTTAAATGCAGTAATATTTGATGATAAATATTTAATATTTGAAAACAGAGTAATTAAATTTGGTCAATTTAATCCAATGGCTATAAGTAACCTCCTACTTGTTTTCCATTGCATTAGACTTTCTCTTCTCTTCCAGATTTAGGCAAATATACAGCAATCTGTCTAGATAATTGAGTAAAAATTTAAGAGGAAATCTAAAATTTCAACTCAAGTCTAGACCTCTCTTCAGAACTCCAGACTCATGCAACTATATACTATTTCACATCTCCTTCTGGATATATAATAGGCCTTTCAAAGTAAACATACTAAAAAACAATTCTCAATCTTTCTTCCCAAAGCTTACTCCTTCCACAATCATCCCCCTCTTGGTTAATAGCGATTTCATCTTTCTTTTGCTCAGTCCAAAGACCTTAGCATTTCCCTATTCTCCTCTCTTTCTCTTACATACCACATGTCATACATCAGCAAATCCTATTAGTGCTCCTTTAAATTAGATTTAGACTCTCAATACTTCCTGTCATTTTTGCCACTACATTACTGGTCTAGGCCATCATGATCTCCTATGTTGACTTTACAATAGCCTCCTAATTATTCTCTCTTTTCACCCTTGTATCCCTTAGTCTATTCACAACACAGTAGCTTGAGTGATTCCATGAAAACATATGTTAGAGCCTATCACTTCTCTATTCAGATTAAAGTAATAATAACTTACAACATTGTACCAGTACATAACCTGGCTTTCAGTGTTTTTTCTTAGACCTTAACTCCTAGTAGACACACTAGCCTCTATGTTATTTTTCAAATATACCAAGCATGGTCCCAACTTAGGGTCCTTAATAAAGCATTTTATTCTGCTGGGATGATCTTCCCCCAAATTTTCACTTTTACTTTCCCCACCTTTATCTGAAGCATCATGTTTTCTAATCAGTGAGGCCTTCTCTAACTACTCAATTAAAATTTCAATATCCCTGTAATTCTGTCTCCTTTTTTGCTTCCTTATTTTCCTCTACAACACAAATCATCATCCAAAGTACTATATCTAATACTTGTTTATACTTTTTTTGTATACTAGAGGCCCAGTGCATGAAATTGTGCACAGGTAGGGTCCCTAGGCCTGGCCAGGGATCAGGGCTATTTGGGCCTTCCTTCCCCAGCTGCCAGCTGTCAGCTGTTGGCCAGGGCCTTCTTTCATTCTGCACCGCCCCCTTGTGGTCAGTGCACATCATAGCAAGCGATTGAACTCCCGGTCTCCTGGTCCAACTCCCGAGGGGACACTTTGCATATTAGCCTTTGATATATATAGATAAACCTCCTTAATGTAAATTACACAAGAGTAGGGACTTTTGTTTGTTTTCTTCACTGTATTCCCTACACCTACAATATTACTTGGAACAAATTGGGTACTCATTTGTATTTATTAAATGTTGAATTCATATGATATGTTTAGGAATGAGTGAGTTTTCTATTAATTATCTTATTTTCAAGTTTGCATATATTTTTTATGAATTATGCCATTTCCATACAAGCCATTGTTATCATTCATTCTATCTCAGCCTTCTGAGCAAAAGCCCTTGCATATAAGCATGGTTGAAGGAAGTACCCATACCACTTAGTATATTGTTATTTCATATTTCTAACCATAACATGCTTATATTTCTTATCCAATAAATGGCTATTTCTTTTTTAAAAAGACATAAACCTTATGTATCTTTAATCCCTACATAGGCTCCGAGCCTAGCCCATGGTATGCATATAGGAAACCAATAGTAAATATGAAATCTAATAAATGAGTTCAAGTAGGAGCATGTATTATAGGTGATATACAGATGTCTTGGTCTGAGTATTAACATCAGTGTGCTGGATGATTATCTAGAAAGGGTTTTGTTAATTCTAAATATGTGCAAGATAAAATAAAAATCAACTAAATATTAATCTATTTAATAATCTTTTTTATTTTAAATTATTTTATAATCAACATTTACTATATGTAAGATGCCCTTGTCTCTGTCTAGACCAGTGGTTCTCAACCTTCCCAGGGCCGCGACCCTTTAATACAGTTCCTCATGTTGTGGTGACCCCCAACCATAAAATTATTTTCGTTGCTACTTCATAACTGTAATTTTGCTACTGTTATGAATTGTAATGTAAATATCTGATATGCAGGATGCATTTTCATTGTTACAAATTGAACATAATTAAAGCATAGTGATTAATCACAAAAACAATATGTAGTTATATATGTGTTTTCCGATGGTCTTAGGTGACCCCTGTGAAAGGGTTGTTCAACCCTCAAAGGGATCGCGACCCACAGGTTGAGAACCACTGGTCTAGACATTTAAATATAGAATGTCTTTCTTAGGAACTGAACATTAAACACTCAGACCATACCTAGGAAGGACAGAGGACTATATGAGCATGCAAGTTTCTTTGTACCAGTGCTTGTATATGAAGCAAAAGTTTATATTGTAAATGAATTGGGGAGCAAAACTAGGAATAAAAATAATCACAATTATTTTGTCTTCTACCTCTTTGAACCTGCAGTCTCTGAAGCACCAGCTTAATATTAATCTAAGGGCAATTTTAATAAGAATGCCACTAGTTACATTCTAAGTAGTATTTTTAAATCCCATCTTTTACTTCTGTTTACAAAATGTTTGGTAATTCCAATGACTTTGTATTTTTCTCTTTAATTTTTAGTTCCCAGTGTTCCCACAAATATTGCTTTTTCTGATGTTCAGTCAACTAGTGCAACATTGACATGGATCAGACCTGACACTATCTTCGGTTACTTCCAAAATTATAAGATTACCACTCAACTTCGGGCTCAAAATTGCAGAGAATGGGAATCTGAAGAATGTATCGAATATCAAAAAATTCAATACCTCTATGAAGCTGACCTAACTGAAGAGACAGTATATGGCTTAAAGAAATTTAGATGGTACAGATTTCAAGTGGCTGCCAGCACCAATGCCGGCTATGGCAATGCTTCAAGTTGGATATCTGCACAAACCCTGCCTGGCCGTAAGTTTTGTCCTGTATATGTACATATATTTTTGCATTCAAGAAAAAGTTCTTTAATTGATTTTTCCATGGGAAGTACTCAAAGTATAGGTAAAGATTGCTCTTATAACTTAAATTTTATATTTTAAAACTAACTGCCTTACTTGCTGTGACTTCATTAATGTTAAGTAAATAAATTTCTATTATTATCTTCTGAACATTGTTTGCATAGAATTGTGATGGTTTTCATGCAATATATATATGTCCCCCCAAAATGTATACACACTTTGAATGATTATAAAGTCAGTGTTTATTAACATACAGTTCATTTTCAAACTGATGACCATTGTCGAGGCACTGCTGACAATACAAAGCAATGGAATCACAAACATCAATAATAATTTCATTCGGTATTTTTGTGCCCTCAATTTGTCAACTGTTGCTGGTTTTGTACCATAAACTTTATGTTTTATGTATCCCCATGAAAAAATCTAGTGGCACTTTAGGACAAATTTTCTTAGATCAAAGCTTAATCAGGCTTCACCCATTATTTCAAATCAGTTAAACCTGAAAAGGAGTGACAATTAAGTGAGTTATCAACTGTTAAGGTATGGATTCATTTTTGGGAACAACCAATATATACAGGAATAAGAGTATATATTATATACATATATATGTATCTATGCATATGTTATATATCATTATATATCACACACACTGATTTCTGTTGTAGTTTATATCTATGTGTTGATTTCTACTTAATTAAATTGTGTAAAAATCACTGAACATAAAAATTACTGAGTTAGTACACAAACTAACTCATGTAATAACACATTTACTTTTAACTTAATTGAATACCAATGGGAAATTTATTTCTGTCATTAGGGTTTTCTCAGACTTTCAGAGTTATGTCATAGAGTCTTATATTACAACTAGAGGCCCGGTGCACGGATTCGTGCACTGGTGGGGGCCATGGCCTTCGGAGATCGACCTGCTGTGGAAGCACACTGACCACCAGGAGGCAGCTCTTGTGTTGAGCATCTGCCCCCTGGTGGTCAGTGTGCATTATAGCTTCAGGTCGACCAGTCGTTTTGGTCATTCCCCTGTTCAGTCACTGGGCTTTTATATATATAGACAAAGCATTACTGCTTTCTCTTGTGGTCTATCATTAGGCTATAGCAATTGATATCAAGAATGCTTTTTCTATGCCTACATTTTCCCTTCATATCTGGAGGATATGAAACCAGGCTTTACATCCTTTTTAGTAACTGTAGTCAGTCTCTCTCTCTCTCTCTCTCTCTCTCTCTCTCTCTCTCTCTCTCCATCTTTTCTTCCCTCCTTCCCTCCCTCCTAGACAGATCTGTCTTCCAAACGCTTTTTAGTGTATGCTTTTCACTTGAACAATGTTCTGACACAAAGAAGTACTCAGGGTCTGACTCACAGCTTGAGATGGGGAAAAGGGAAAAATACAGAGAAGAAACACAAAATAATCTCTCAAAATTGTTCTGCCATCTACACATATCTCAGGACTTCTGCATTCAAGTAAACACTCTTTAAATGTTTTTCCAGAGAAGTCACTAAGGGTAGGTAAAGATTGATGTTGCAACTTTAGTTTAATATTAAAAAAAACTAACTTGTTACACTACTTGTTTAGATATTAACCATAATTAAGTAAATGTTTCTATTACTTATTAAGAACACTATCTACATATAATTATGATGGCTTCCATACAAAACAAATAAATTGTAAATCAAGTTCTGCTTTGAGTGTCTGCCCCCTGGTCAGTGCACATTGTAGTGACTGGTTTTTCCACCATTCAGTCGATTTGCATATTAGCCTTTTATTATATAGGATGAGAAGATAAAATTATGAAAGTGAACAACTTATCTGAATAATAGAAAAGACAAAAAAACAATACAAGTTGGTATAAAATTACTATTTCACATATGCACATTTTATTCTAATAGCACCAAATTGTGTCCAAGCTCTTAGCAAAATAGAACATGTTATCAAAACCTGGAACTTCTGGATAAGGAGAGAACAATTGGTGGCTAGTTTGAAATCAAATTATTCACTTTGAATAACTCAAATAAAGGACAACATAATGAGGTTGATAAATATTATTTTAAAATGTTCTGAAATGGCTTGTAAAATTAGAAAATATGTTGTATTTACTCTCTCTGAGCTAGTAAAGAAATTCAAAATAAAGATCCAGGGAGCAGAATTGGATTGCAAGCTGAGGATTAAATTGGGTTACTTGCTGAATCTGAATCTACCACTGTACACTAGAGTGAACAAAGAAAACAGTATTCAGGCAACAGAAGCTAACATTTCTTTCTCCCACATACTCTGATCTAGATTATTGAAGCCAAATTGCTATTCTCCTTAAGTCATCTGTGTAATAGCCATAACTCTCTACTTCATGCTGAGTGCATATAGATACAAAAAAGCATGGAAATTACAAATGGCAGAAATATTTAACTTGCAACATTAAAATCTTGGAGATCATTTTACTAATCTATTATTTTTTTATTACCCCTATACTCAAAAGCAATTTGAGTTGAGTAGAGGGAGGAATATAGACTGGAAAGCTGCTAAGTATCTCTGTGGTGCACAATAGGTACTTAAAATGTTGAGGAAATGTATAACTTTAAAAGAGTATGGGTGTGAAATTAGAATGGAATGAATTGAGACTCTTCATAATGTGCATCTCCTATGGACCACCAGGACTGGAAGACAGCAAGAAAGGAAAATTCCTGGGGTAGCACTGAGGTTGTGAAAACCACAGGATACCGTACTCATGAGGAATTTTAACTACCCAAACATCTGTTAGGTTAAAAAAAATTCAACAAAACATGCCTCATCAAAGAAGTTTCCAAGGAATGCAACTTTATGATCTAAAAAGAAGAAAAACCAAATAGAGGGCAAAGTATGGCATAGCATTTTTTAAAATAAGCAATCGTTAATGAGTTATTCAATTAATGTGATGAATGCTGTCATAACAGAAGTAGATATTATCCTTTCTATAAAGAAGCAATTATATGATGGTTAGCCATAAATAAATAAGAAGACATAGTCTAAGACATAGAGAAGCCTATTTGATTCAGTTCATTTTTATAATAGACTTTATCCTGCTGCTACTAGAGGAAATGAATATAATTTATTCTACACATGAGGAAATTAGTTAGATGCTGTGGAAAGTCTTCTCGGTTAATTTTCTGAGACTCCCAAGTGTGTAATTCAAGACATGTCCTGACTGGTAGCCCAGTTAGTTAGAGCATCATCGTGATGTGCCAAGGTTGAGAGTTGGATCTCCCCCAGTCAGGGTACCTACAAGAGTCAACCAATGAATACATAAATAAGTGGAATGACAAATTGATGTTTCTCTCTCTCTTTCTCTCTCTCTCTCTCTCTCTCTCTCTCTCTCTCTCTCTCTCTTTCTAAAGTCAACTTTTAAAAAAGACAATATCTCTCTCTTCTACACTTGTATATTAAAGTTACTAGTACAACTACTTAGGTTTCCACAGACTTCTCAGACCCCGTATTACCATTGCCCCTCCCCCACTATAAACCTTTTCCTGTCTCAGTGCATTATACATTATTCATCTAACTGTTGAAGTGAGCAATCTAGGAATAATTTTTAATTCTTTCTAGCTCTAGCAATCCTCACCACCAAGTCCATATCTGAGTCCTATTGAATTTACTTACTGAATACTTCTCAAATTTATTTTTTTCTGTTAAGGGTCTCTAAATCCAGACCTTTAAAATGCATATCCTATATTATTGCAAAAGATTTCTAAATGGTCTTTCTGTTCCCATTTTATCTATCCCTGTCTGAACTCAGTTTTTGAATATACCTATATGACGTTAATCCTCTGCTTAAAAGCTTTGATAGTTTTACACTTTCTGTGTAATAATCATACATTTTAGTATGCTACACAATACCCTCCTTTATGACTTTGTTTATACTCCCTATATATGCCTTGTTTATTCTTCTTTGTGCTTTAGAATCTTTGATTTTTTTTCTTACTGTCCTTCTTTGGGAGAGCAGCCTTTTCTATAAATTCCTCTCTCCATTCCATCTCCCAAAACTTGCTCCTGAAATACTGATCATGTCGTTGTCATAATTGTTTATTTCTCTCTCTCTCTTCTGTGGAACTCTGAGCTCCTTAAAGGCAGAAGTGACCACGTGATCATGTCTTATATATGTTTCTACCATCTAGACCTACTCAATATTAAAGACTAAATTAATATGGCAGTTGGATTTGAAGAGGGCATTTGACTTTAATGTGAAAGTATTTAAATGTCAACATTCTCCATTTGCAAAATTGTTCAACACTAAATTTTCATCATTTTTTCCCTTTAACTTATCTTTCAAATACTTGCATGGTTATTGCAAAAATTAAAATTTTCTATACTTGACATCTTCAGCTTCCTTTATTTCACAAAATGAGTATATAATATATATTTATTTTTTTATTTTCCCTTTTCATTAACATAAGTATGAATTACTGCATATAGTAATGAAATAAGCATGTAGTAAATAGAGAAAGATTTTAAGCAATATGTGAAAATAATAAATGCCTCCTTTAAATAGGCTGCAATATTCATTGTATTATTTAAATGATTAACTGAGATAATAAACTCTTAATGAATTTGTATAGCAAGCTGCATCATATAGGTTGATCATCTATGAAGAAAACAAAGAAGAACAATGTCTAAATTTGGGCTGCTAAGTATGATTACAAAGAGAAGCTATTTGGATAAAATCATAATTTATAGAACATAATACTAAGCACATAAAATTAAAGTTTTAATAAATCATTCAACTATACATTTAATCCAAAAGAGCTATTGCCAGGTTATTAAATGAGTTTTTCAGAATTTAAATAAAAAAACATTTTGAAAGGCTATTACATAAGCACATAGAATGTGTTTTTTCAGTAAAATCACTAAAAATCAAATGAAATTATATCACTATATTATATTTTAAAATTAATATTATAGAAAACCTGGTTAACCCAACAAAAAAGAAAAAAACTTTCTCCCTTTAGAGCTAGCTGCATTTTATCATTTTTAAAAAAGGAATTCTCTCACTTTCTCATCTCAAACTTCAAATCTCCTCTTGAATTGAATTTATTTTTAGTCTTCTGAGAATCTTCTTTCTCTAGTTTGGAGAGAAGTGTGAAGTAGGCTTAAATCTTTGTGCTTTTGGTCATTGACCTCAGTTCAGGTCTGCCTCAGTACCAGCCTTGGGTCTACAAAAATTCAGCTTTTTTTTCTCCTACATTTACTACGGAAGTGGGGAGAATTCTGATTTGACTCTGCAAAACTACCAATTCTGTAAAGACCATAGGATTACTATGTCTGGTGGTTTAGGATACTTTCTGATTGGGCCCAAGAACTGAATTGAGAGCCCTTGGCTGGATGGTTAAAAACAATAGCAATAGCTATGCTTATTAAGTGCTTGCTAGATGCTGGTACTATTTATTCTAAGAACTTTACACACTTTGATTCATTCATGAGCCTCATTCATTTCTAGGGAAGAGCCTGAGATCTTAGACTGTGACTAGAACTTGGGCAAAGCCTGATGGTGGTATGAAAGTAATAAGAGGTGGAGGGGTGCTAAGTAGGATTACAAAGAGGCGATATTCAAGTGAAATCATAATGCAAAGGAAATAAAAGTAAGCATAAAAATTAAACTAATAAAGCATTCAACTCTATATTTAATGTCAATAAAGCTTTTTTTTTTTTGTCAGGCTGTTAAGCAAGTTTTCTAGAATATCAATAAAATATTTTGAAATCAAATTTGTATAAGCAAATGGAATATCTTTTTTCAGCAAAAGCACTAAAAACTAATCAGTAAAAGAAATTTTAAGGATTATCACTATGTGATATTATTAGCTTTGGCAAGTGGGACTAAGAAAGACCTGGAGATATTATACAAGTTCTAGTAAGTAACCCAAACTTCCCATTCCTAAACAAATTGGATGGGATTTTCCCTAACACACATGACCTTAATCTACACTTTTGGTTTCTTTTCTCTTTTTTATTTTGCCCTTAATTCATTGCACCTGCATACAATGAATGGGTGGACAAAATAGCAACATTTACTCTGGCCCTTACACTCCATATGTGATAGCCTTATCTGAATTATTTCAGGGTGTTCCTACACAGAGCTTCCAGGTGTAGCTAATAATGTTTTCCTATGTTCTTATGAAGCATGTTAATCTGTTATCACTCTAGGAACTTTGTGAATGGGAGGGAGTGATGAGAGGGAGAAAACTCTTTTAGTTTATCCAGAATTAAAATAAATGAAAGGTGGGAGGAGACAAATCTGTGGCGTGTCTGTTGGCTGGATGCATGTTCCCATGTTTATCACCAGCTGCCAAGCCCTCCACCACTACTTCCCTAGCCTTCAGAGAGCAGTCATTTAATCCCCCTTTCCAGCCTTTTTATAAGAGTTGTAATCACCGGTCATTTGATCTGAAGAGCAATGCCACTACTTTTCCAAATGGTATGTTGATATTGTAGGGCAATGGTTCTTACACCAAAGGCATTAGAATCATCGGGGGGCTTGTTAAAACACAGTGCTGGAGCCTCCCCAGGGCTTCTGATTCAGTAAGTCTGGGGTATGGCCTCAGAATTTGCTTTTCTAATAACTTCCTAGGTATTGCTGCTGGACTGGAGGTCACTTTTGATAACCACTGTTGTAGAAAGTTGTTTTGTAAACTTGATGCAATTCTAAAAATGATGTTATCTGATTCTAATAATAATGGTACTAACATTGGAAAATGTTCAGTCTTACCTGGCATAGCTAGCATTGGAAGTGGCAGGGTTTTGTTTTTGTTGTTTTTTATTTGGTGGTGGTGTTTTTTTCACCTTAAGCCAGTCTGAAATGAGTGGGAAAAGTACTAATTAAGCATCAAAGAAGAAAGTCATACAATGAGGTCTAATGCTGGGATGTTCACAAATCATCCTCAGGACTTATCAAATAGACTAATTGTCAGATTCTTAGGCTTGTAGTATTTGCTCTTTGTGATACCATCTTGCAGTTGGGAAATGTAACTATAAAACTAAATTAAAGTCTTGTAAAGCAGTAGGAGATATTTGATACAACAACAGTAGTCTCCTATACGGGGCAGTGAAATCACTGGGCTCTAGGGAAACATCCAACACCAGGGAAGGTCAGTCGACTAAAACAGTGTTTAATCAGTGCGATATGTCCTAAGATGCTCTTGGCCTGCATACAGATGGTCAATCTACTCGCTGCACTTCTTCAGGGCCCTTGATGCCCTGAATTGTATAAGACACAAGAAATACATCCAAACTACCCAGCACATCTTTAGTCCTGAGAGACTTCTACAACTCAAAGCGAATTCTTCCAGGTGAATCAAAGCCAACTCAAAGTTTTAGAGGTCACTAACGTGTGTATAGTTGAGCAACAATTGCGTCCATGTAGTGGTGACCATAGTTAGGAATCTGGTGGTCCAGTGTACCAAATTCTGAGACTGAAATACCCCAAAGGGTAGCCCTTTAAGTAAGCTTTAAACTGAATTTGAATAAATGTGCAGATGATTTAAATCATTTGTTCACAGAGCTCAAGATTTTCTGTCGTTCAAGTGGCTGTCAAATCACTTATTTATTTGTATTTATTCTTGTAGGAAAGTCATTCTAGCATGGTGCACTAAAAACCATAGAGTATTTTCAAAAACATTTTTCATCATTAAATTAAATTTACAGGGATCTGCAGAAGGTAAAGTTACTAATAAGTCTTTGAATGTGCTTATTCTGAAAGTGTAGTATTAGACACACCAAAATTTGATGGTCCTTAATCAAAGTGGCACAGACTTGGGGGCATTCAGACTTTTATATGGACTAGGCAAAATGATGGTCTATCCAGACTCACCTTTCAGCTAACACACTTAGCATGAGGACACAGATGGATGGGAAAGATGACCCTGACCCACATAAGACCCACATTCCTGTGCAAGGATAGAAGCATGATAATCAGGAAATGATGGTTGTTAGTTACAGAAAATGCATTATTGTGAAAACCAGGGTGAAAGTGCTTATGAGAGGAAGTGATTGGATTATGGGGAATGAGAGAATAAGGATAGATCATTCTTACTGAGTAAATTGCTGTGATTTATAAGAGAAAGGGTATAGTGATATCTTGGCCCATTACTGACTAGATTCATTTCACAAACAATCCTAAATCAGAATGTGACAGTTTATGGGGAGACAAACAAAGTCTCCCAAGGATGCTTATATGTTACGAAGCTTTTAAACTGGCATATTTTAACTCTCATACCTTTATTGCCATCAGCTTCTTTTATTTGGATTGTTGATATTCATATCTGTAATTTTGTATTCCCATTATTTGAATCTAGTACTAATTTACTATACACTGTGATAAAAGAGATGATACTGGAATTATGTTATTATATCTTTTGGAATGTTGATAAGTTCCAAGAGAAAATTACCTAAAAGAAACTTGAAATTTTATATACTTATAAGTACACTGTAATATTTAAATAATTTAAAAATAATTAGATACTACTGTATAATAGACTTAAGCATATGGTGTTCTAAATATTTCTCTCAAATTATCTATGAATTAATCAAATGATCATTTTCATTGCAATATACCGATGAAATATATATTATATGCAAATAACATATTCATATATCAGTTCAGTTGTGTATGTGTTTGCCTTTGGTTTTAGTTCAGATTTAAGAGTTTTTATTCCATCATATTCTAATCCTTCAAGTATACAAATTGTATAATAGATTTGAAGAGAAAGTTTTCACAAAGGATTCAACAAAGGAAACACTTCTGTAACAAAATAGGCAATTTCATTGAATTTACTGAAAATGCAAATGTTTAATTTGATTGTTTCTTAAAAAGAAAGAAAGAAAGAAACTGGGAACAAGTTCAAGAATTGGCATTAAAGTACATCTCAGCAAGGAGCTAAATACTTTGCCTTTTCATATTGATTGATTACTGTATAGACTTTAAAATGTTTAGTACTATTAGCGGTTACTATGGGCCATGAATTATTTTGAATGTTAGTTTTCTCTCTGCTTTGCATGGGTAGCAGACACTCCCTGATGAGGGCTTTGATTGCTAGTATTTAAGGAATGATTACAGGCTTGACATTTTACTATGAAAGATTAGAAGTTGAATAAGGCATCATACTGCTTTCTGAGCTGGTCTATAGACATATTTGCAAAACTAGTCAAAGTTTTCCTTGGAAAATGGTTTTGGATCTCTCCTTAGTTGAAACCCAAAAGATCCAGATTATGGAGCAGAGAAGATATGGACATATTTCCCTGGAAATATTTCCAACCACAAGCTACCATCAACATAGTCACAGAAAAGTCTTGTCAACTTTCTTAGCCACAGAAAATTCTCAGTAAACTGTTTGTGATGTCTGGGCAATAATATTGTACAACCTTGTTTGCCTGTTAGAATGAGTTAGGTTTAAAAGTGTAGTCCTGACAGCCATTGAATTGGTATACTCTATCGAGGTACATGAATCAGATAGATTCTAGACATAGTCTGCCCTCTTTTGATCTAATTTATTTTGACCCATCTTTCTGATATGAGTTAGATACCAAAATTTACAGAGGCCCTTCTGGTTCTTTCAAAGACCTAAGCAGTGGCATCAAAGGCCCTACATGACTTGGCCCCATTTTGTTTCCAGCTCTTGTTTGACTTACATAACTCCAGACTCAGCGGAGACCTTGTTATTCATAGAACATACCAGGCATATTCCTGTCTCAGAGCCTTTGCATGATCCACTTTCCTTCCTGTGACACTGTTGCTCCCTTACCTCCTTCAAGTCTTTGTTTAAATGTCATCTGCATGGAGAGGCATACCCTGACCACCATATTTAATGTAGTAACTTCCATTACCACCCCATTCCCAGTACCCTGCTTCATTGTTTGCCATAGTACATATCACTTCTTAACATGGTATATTTTTACTTATATATTGATTCAAATTTTTATATTATACTTAGATGTTATTTGTCTCCTTCCACTAACATAGAGGTCTCATGCTTCCCATCTCTTTGCTTCTCATCTCTATCTCAGCACCTCAAAAGTGACTAGCATATAGTATATGTTCACTAAACACTTGTGGAGTGAAGAAGAGCCATTAAATATTAGAAGCTCTATATGATAGGTCCACACCTACCTTGATCACTTCCATGGGCTTTGTGTGTTTTTTTAGTGCTGGGAATATAGATGGTGCTCAATAAATACCTGTTGATTGGATGAATACATAAATTTCATCTAAAAGCCAACAGAACATTTGGGTATAAATAAAGAGAAGGGAAGCAAAAAATATTTTCCTGTCTAATACCACTTGAAATGTGTGGTCTGTCAGAAAATTGCTTCTCTCACCATGGTTCTTATAGAGCTAGGAGGCAGGTTTTGCTAAAACATTAATAATCAAGGGGACTAATAAACTGATACTTTGGATGTAGCTCATTCTCTTTTACAGAGTCAAATGCAGAAGATAGACCATTGAAATCCACCAAAAATTTTATATTTTCAAATTAGGTTTCCCCATGAGGAGACCAATGTAATAATTCTCAGTAATGTTATACTTGATCCTGAAGCCCATCCACTCATTTAACATTTTGAATAAAGAGATTCAGAGCTGCTGTTTGTTAAGGAGAAGGTGAGCATATTTCTATGGAATATCCATTTCGAAAAGGAAAAGGGTTGCCACTCTTGCAAATGGAGTGCATTATTCTGTGAGGACACCCAAAAGCAATTAATTATGCTGGTGGTGGGAGAGCTCTCATTATGCTCATTTGCTATGCATAGTGACCTGAACAAATTATGCTAACATTTGAATCAATTTTCATAAAGCTAGAAGTAATAAGACTGAACATGTCAAGATATGCAGATTCCATGATCTCTTCTATTATAGTCACCAGATCCAATTCTGTCATCATTATTAGCACCTCTCAGCTCATCAAATCTCTGAATCCTGGGACATCCTTTCTTCAGCCCCTCCCCTGGGTGCTTCACTGGCCATTTGGACTGGTTCTCTGAGTCAGTGTTCTGAGTATTGCCCAAAGGTCAGAAGGATACAAAAGGCCCCGACGGGGACTAGGAGAGCGAGCTGAGCAGGGAGGTGGATAGGATATGTTTGGCACCCCAAAGGCATTTTCCCACAGAAAGTTTGTTATACATAATTGCTAGATTCCTCTATAGCAGTGGTGGTCAACCTTTTTTTTTTTTTTAATCTCATGGCACACATAAACTCATTACTAAAATTCTGTGGCACACAAAAAATATATTTTTTCGCCGATATAATAAAAATATAATTTTGATTTATTCACACTGGGCAGCTATTGTCTTGTTGGCTGTTGTAATTTCTTTTTTTATACAATCTAAAGTAAAATAGGTCAGTGCTCCTAACTAAATAGTAATGTACTGTATGATTTAAAAATTCTTGCAGCACACTAGTTGAAAATCACTGCTCTATAATAACATCATTAAACTATTTGGATGCTATCACTAAAAGTAATTTTATGGGGTGATTTTGCCACTGAATTCCTCATGTATTATCTCTCTCAAAAATATGTTCTAAGTACCAACAATTCATTCATAGTTTAAAGATTGTCACTACTATTAACATCTTAAATACCTATCTGGTAGAGTCACTTGAGCTAAATATACTTCTCATATTTATACTGCCCCAATTTGTAAGGGATTATCTGAAATTAAAAAAACAAACAAACACGAAAACCTTTTCCATCCTATCTCCCTAGTTTCAGTCTCATAATTGCCAGGTAAGCAACTCAATCTTCATGACTTTCTCAGATTCAATGAGTACAAATCCAAATTTATAATCTCCTTCTGTAGTCTTATCCCTAAGAAAAACCAGTATCTATTTCTTAATGCACTGTTGTTGTGAACTCTATCAGCATTCTCCTAGTATTAATACATGAGTTACCTTTTACAACTTCCTCTATCTCAGTTTGTGTGCATGTCTAATAAGCTTATAAGTTCTTTTTAAATGTTCTAAATAACTCTGGAATTCATATCTACCTATCAATACTTACTGTCACTGTTCTAGATTAGAGTCTCATCATATCTCACCTGGTTTTTGGGAAGTAGTCTATCTGGACTCAATGCTTCAGAGCAATTACCTTTTTCAGAGTTGCCTGAGTTTTCTCAAAACTTCACAGTGGCTTCCCATTGTTTTAAGAATGAACTTCAAATTCCCTAACATAATAAGCAACTGCTCCTTAACTTAGTTCCCAAACTACTATTTAAAGCTTGTTTGTTCCCAACTTTATTCCTCAAGGAACACTGATCTCTCTGTGACTTCTCTATTCCTTGAATTTAGACATTCTGAATATTTTCTGTACCATGGATTCCTTTGGCCATCTGATGAAGTGCTTGGATCCCTTTCCTAGAGGAATATTTTTTAATGTATAAAATAATAAACATAATATTACCAAAGAAAGCAATTGTACAGTAATACAATTCTGTCTGTCTGTGAACCCTGTTGTTTATGTCATTGTGGCTTTGCTTATGATCCTCTTCCCATAAAAGTGCCCCTAAACCTACTCTTCTGATTATCAAAATCCTTCTCATCTTTCAAAGCCTATTTAATTCCCATTTCCTCTGTGCAACTTTACCTTTACGTCCTGCTCCATCTGTATGCACCACTTTGCCCTTTGCCTTCTCATAGATTATTTGTATTTCTAATTACTTCTTATCTTTACTTTGCCCTTTATTATAAAACACTGTATTAAATGACAATGATGGGCCAGACACTATACTGGCCAATTTTACATGTTTTGTCTTCATATTTCTCTTTCTCTTTTAAAACACTATAAAGTATGTATATGAGGAGGAAACTGAGATACAGAAATTTTGTTGTTTGACCAAGATCACACAGCTTCCTCCTTTTATAATTATTTGAGGAAAGTAATATTTGATCTTCTTCTGTATACCTTCTCAGGATCTATAGAATAATGTTGTCTAGTAATATTTGCTTATGTGGATTTAAAAGTGAGAAATACTACAAAATACTTACTTCCCAAAATGTAATGTCTCTAGAATCTAATAGGGAGCATAGGAGGACAGAGATGTGTACAACTGTGTTCCTAGGTCAGAGTCTATGCCAATTAACTGGGATGAAATACTTTTAGCATTCTATACACCCTTCTAATATCTAGTGATTTCACAAATTTAAAACCTACATTCCACATATGAAATCATATGGTTCCTAGCATTTTCTGACTGATGGAAGATGATTTGACTTTGGGTGGTGGGCACACAATGCAATAAACAGATCATGTATCATAGAAATGTACACTTGAAACCTATATGATCTTATTAACCAGTGTCACTTAATAAGTTAAATAAAAAAGAGAAAACTTATACAGGGTTTTCATTAGTCAATTCCTTAAAATATTATTTCTTGTTTTGCATTCTTGATTAAAAAACAATAATAAAAATAGAGTAAATTAAATAATTTGTTTGTAATCATAATAAATCCAGTAAATGTTTACATATGTAATAATAAGATCAGTTGTATAATTTATTTACTATGCTACCCGCTCAGTGAAAACAATAAAATGAGCCCAATTTACATTCATATTACAATATGTTTTGAATCTAATTACTTTGTGCCAGTTTCACTTTTCTGTAATCATATATGTTTTATAAGTTTTCTTAAATCAACATTGTTAGGCTATTTATTTTAAAATAAAAATAAAGATTTATTTTAGCAACAGTAAAGCTTTCCTTTCAATATTATTTTCAGTTTTAAAACCATGTATCTATGATCATTAATTTCTAATGTGAAAGTTCTTCATGTATAGTAATTTTGAAAAGAATTATATGTTTTTATTCAACAACACCTTTAGCATGCTGTGAACTATAAATTAATGCATAATTAATTCATTATGGCTATCCATTTTTCAGGACTTCTCTATTATTGCACTGTAGCAAATACTAACTCAGACATAGATGAGTAAATGCTTTTCTATTTTTGCAGCTCCAGAGGGTCCTCCTGAAAATGTGTATGTAGTAGCAACATCACCTTTTAGCATCAACATCAGCTGGAGTGAACCTGCTATCATTACTGGACCAACGTTCTATCTGATAGATGTTGAATCGGTAAGGTTTGTCTTGCCTTCTGCAAAAGGCAATGGAGAGCATGGAAATGAACAAACAAGAAAATCAAATAAAACAAAAACTCATAGACAGCAATAACAGTATGGTGGTCAGCAGAATGAAGGGGGATGGGAGAGTCATAAAGGGTTAAGGGGGTCAACTATATGGTGACAAAAGAAGATTTGACTTCAGGTGGTGGGAGCAAATTGCAATATACAGATAATGTATCAGATTTGTATACTTGAAACATATATCATCTTATTAACCACTAGAGGCCCTGTACATGAATTCATGAACAAGTGGGGTCCCTCCCTGTGAATCGGGGCTGTCTCACCAGTCCTGGTGGGGGCCAATTGGGGCTGGCCGGCTGGGGGGAGGAGGAGGGGCTGCAGGAGGTTGGCTGTGGGAGCGCACAGAACACCAGGGGGAAGCTTTTGCATTGAGCATCTGCCCCCTGGTCATCACTGCGCATCATAGCTACCGGCTGGTCATCCAGTTGTCTGGTTGTAATGGTTGTTTAGGCTTTTATATATATATATATACTAGAGGCCCGGTGCATGAAAATTCATGCACTGGAAGGGGGCGGTTCCTCAGGCCGGCCTGCTCCCTCTCACAGTCCAGGAGCCCTCAGGGGCAGGAGGCGACCCAGCGATCAGGGGAAGGTGACGCCCCATCACACTTCTGCTGCTGCCACTGCTGGCAGCGCAAGCCTCAGTTGGCTCTGATTACCTGAGCCTCGGGCAACCCTGGGGGGCTGGGGGGCTGAGGAGACTGGGGGACTCTGGAGGCAGGCAGAGCTGGGGGGACTGGGCGCTGCCATCTTGTGGCTATGGGCGCCATCATATTGGAGGGCGGGGAAGTCAATTAGCATATTCCCTCTTTATTGGCTGTGGGCACCACCATCTTTGAGGGTGGGACAGTCAATTAGCATATTCCCTCCTTATTGGCTGTGGGCGCCACCATCTTTGTGATGGTGTGCAGGTCAATTAGCATATTCCCTCTTTATTAAATAGGATAGATTGTTGCTCCAATAAGTTTAATTAAAAAAGGGAGGAAAAGGACACAGGTTTTGGAACCGAACTATTTACATTTTAATTCTAGCTCAAGTATACCTTGGGTAACTTAACCTGTGTTTCAGTTTTCACATCTGTAAAATAAAGATTAATAATAGATTAATAATAGATGATATTTAGGGTACAGAAATTGTGTGAAGACTAAACTGTTACTATGCATAAAGAACTTAAAACATTGCCTGGCATATAGGAAGTACTCAATACATGCAAAGAATAATAACATGGTTATTATTACATTGGTCCTTAGGATATACATGATGTATATAAACAGGTGGTTAAATTGGTAACACACTAGTTAAAATACAGTGAAGAAGAACTCATCATACCAAATGAGAAGGGAGAAGGGCATTAGGATAAATATATCCTAAATACATAACATCAGAGCTTAGTATTATCTCCTCATTTGCATTACCACACCTTATCTAACAATATTTTGATGTAAATATTACTATCTTCATTCTGCATAAAGGTGAACTGAGACAGACATGATAAATAATTTCTCACATAACTGAGACTAGGCTAAGACCAGCAGACAATGGTATGATAGGATAAATGGAAAGCCATTAAATATCAATTAAAATTTGCCAAATTGAAATATGAACTCACCAAAACCACTTCGGATCAAGGATAGCAAGAATTCAAACAGATTCTAGCACTTCACAGGTTCCCTGGGATTCTTGGACTGAAGTAATCATTTAGTTCCTTCTTCCCTTCATTAATCCAACACAAATTCTTAAGTAAATCTAACATGCCAGTATTGTTCTAGGGTTTGGATAGGTAGAAGTGAACAAGTCAGAAGTGGCCACTGTCTTTATAGAGCTTATCTGCAGTTCATTTCATGAATATATAACTATCTACATTCAAGAATCATTAGTTCCTAGACCCATGAAGAACACATTTCATTGAATTTTGCACTCCTGGTACTGCCTGAATTTTGCCAAATACTAGCCACTAGGTCATACAAGTCTTCCTATATAAGACTAAAATTAAGCCAAAATTGACCATCTTAAAATATATATTTATGGGCACCAATATCATCCTGGATGATTGTACTGGAAATTAATGCATTTTGTAGTCATTTTTTATTGTAATATTTACTTTTTTAAAATTAAAAAAATATATTTATTGAACAGCCTCTATTTTCCAAAACAAAGATGGAAAATAAGGTTTTGTTCTCAAGTAGCTCACACTGTAGTGGGAGACACTAGAATATAAACAGCAGTTTTTTTAAAAATAAAACCTAACTAAGTAATTAAAGCTTCTGTTATGGGAGACATGGGGTAAAGAGAAGACTTCATAGAGCAGGTTAAATTTATTCTGAGACTTGAGGGATGAATAAGGGTTTACCAAGTTGGAAGGTTGGAGGTGGGAGAGAAAAAGGAGAGAAATGAACCAGTCCAGCTACTGATATTATATATAAAAATTACCATACTTCATAAATAAAAAAAATGTTTCATAATAATAATAGGTGATCAAATATAATATGAGCAAACAACCTTGGCACTAACTGAAGGGAAATGCTAGTCAAAAAGGTCTGAGCTATTGGTCCTGGGTAAGTGAACAAATAATGGTTAATAGTAACAAAGATAAAGTAGGTTTAATAAAGAAAGATAATAAATTTTATATAAGCTGTATTCAAAGGCCTAGCATTCTTTTTGGATTTTATTAAAATTTATTTAAGAGATAGTAGGTCACAGACATGCTGTGTCATATTTTTACTTCTTGATATTTGTTATCCATTGTTTTCATGGATGGCCTTGGAATAGTTTCATTGTACCTTATAAGATCATTCCCAGTGAACTTATGACAGTGTAGACAGTTCTGGACTATTGAAACAACTGACTGTAAATCCTGTCAGCTACTTAGTTGTTATGGAATCTTGAGGAATTCACCTCAACTCTATAAAATCAGAGTTCAAGTGGCCACAGTATGTAGTCAGGCAATAACATAAATGAGCAGTCAAAGTGAAGCCAACTGGATGGGGCAGTGATGCACTGGAGACCCATAGCTCTTTACAGAAGCTGACTATCATTCACCCCTAGGTCATTGTTACTCAGCGCGAATATAAGCCTCGTCCTAAGGAAAATTTTAAAAGCCAGATGTTCCGATGATATTTAAATATTAACAACAAATTAAATACACTTTCTATCAGGAAGAATGTGTACCTCATCAATTGGATTTCTAGGCTAATTTCTTTTTCTGCCATTTTAGAAACTTTTCCTTCCGCTGCTGTCTTGAGGTAGGAACAATCTACCTGACTTTTTTCTATGCTGATATTATTTATCAGCCTTTTATTGTGTTTCTCATGGCAACATTAGATTAGGTTAAGGGAGGCCTTAGAAAAGACTATTTGAAGACCATACACTGAACAAAAGCCATCTTTCGAAGTTACCAGGGAGGGTGAAGTTGAGAATGAACTTAATACTGGGAGCAGTGTGTATAATCTGTTTTAGAGTTTTTCAAAATCATGTGCCTGCGAGGAGCATGCAAAATAAGATTTTAAATTTTCTGATGTTCACCTCAGGAAAAGCCCTTCCTTACTGCTAGAAACTTAGACTTTCCATCAAAGATAAACCATACTTAAATAAGTCATAAACCTACATTGAGTACACCGAAAGGTAAGCATTTGTGCATATTTAATAATTATGACAACCACAGTTGAGTTCTTATCCAGTGTCAACTCAGAGTTTTCCTAACTGCAATCAAGACCAGCATTTTAAAATTAATTGGAATAAAATTAGAGCAGAAAAGACCAAGTGTATTTCAAAAGGAAGTTGAATTTCTGAAAATAGTTTTTCAGGTATAAATAAGTATATATATATATGAGTGCACATATAAATACTTCTTTATACCTGAAAAATGATTTTATGAGTTATGGTATGAAAAATGATATCCTGAATTATGTTACAAAATGTGTTTCCTTTGTGTGAGTCTGGTATTAAAATAAAACAAAATACTTCAGATCTATTTTTTCTAAATTTCAACAAAGCACTATAAACACATATTATCACCCATTTCAATACACAGAAAGTAAGACACAGAACGTAAGTGAGTTGACAAATGCTATGTAGGAGCTATTAAGTGGCTAAGTTGGGGTTTGAACCTTTGATGGTTGGGTACCAAAACCTATATTTTTTCTCTATAAAACATTAGAGTAGGAAGCAGTGTTTCATCGACTGCAGAGATAATTTTGGCTTGATTTTGATGATTTTTGATGGGTGAATTGCTTTTTCTTTTACTTTTAATTATTGAAATAATTGCTAATTAGTAAACTATTAAAGTAACACTTTAGATTCCCCAGGACAATCTGTTTAAAGAAATACAGTTGTCCCTTGAACAACATGGAGGTTAGGGGTACTGACCCCCACACAGTTGAAAATATGCATATAACTTTTGGCTCCACCAAAACTTGTTATTCCTCAGTATCCACAGGGATTGGTTCCAGGACCACCTGTGGACACTAACATCCTCATATAGTCAAGTTGCCTGCATCAATGCATACAGTCAGCAAGCTGCATCTGTAGACTTCTAACTGAAAATTGAAAACAGTACAAATATTCATTGAGAAAATCTGCATATATTTGGACCCATGCAGTTCAAGCCTGTGTTGTTCAAAGGTCAACACTAATTTAAATCTTGACTAGATAAATATACCACATGCAGCTTTGTATGATTATACTTTAGTGATTTGTATCTCAAGTGCTGCTTTCTTTCATTGTCAGCTATTTTTTTTTCTTATAGGTAGATAGTGATGAATTTAATATTTCCTTAATCAAGTCAAATGAAGAGAATAAAACCATAGAAATTAAAGATTTAAAAATATTCACAAGGTATTCTGTGGTGATCACTGCATTCACTGGAAATGTTAGTGCGGCTTATGTAGAAGGAAAGTCAAGTGCTGAAGTGATTGTTACTACTTTAGAATCAGGTAAGGCATATTTTTTATCATTGCTAAAAACTGGACCTACTTAGGTATTTTTCTTACAGTTTATCGCACCCCACCCTAAAAAGGGTATGTATTATCAAATTTTTAATTCATATAAATATAATATTCAGTGATTCACTCTGATTGACGAAAGTGAAGCTTTCTGTTTTTTGAGGCAAAGTGGAATTATGCAGAATAGCCAATCCTTGTAAATACAAAAAAACAACAACACACAAATTAGTTCATAATAAGCACAATTTTTGCATTTATTTAAACACTAAATGTTTCAGAAATTATCTTGCTGAAGAGATGATTTTCCCAATTGTGTATAGCCCAAAATGCTTCACCTAAAATTCCATTTTAATTATTTCTGTCTCATGATTTAAATGCTTATTTAAAGTGCTAATACTTTATTATTAAATAAACTAGAAGTCAAAATCCGAATCCGGGTCACATTTATCATATGTTTTCTTCACTTATTTAAGAGACATGTTTTATTATATAATCTATTTGATAAATGTCAGAATCCATACAGATTTACTCAAGTTCCCATGAACAGGGTCTGAATGAATGATAAGATTATAACCAATAAGAATTAAATGTGGAAAGTCAACCTCCCAGAACTCGCTTGCCCCATCCTCCTTCAGACTCCTGATGTTCTTTGCCACCAGATATATCTTTGGAAAGAGCACATGAAGGGATGTGTTGCTATAGTTTATTTGTTGCTATCTGTAAGGTAAGTATAGGAGGTAAAAATACTTTTGAGTTAGTCTTTTCATTATGTTACATACTGCATTGTCTACTGTTATGGTTCTAAATTAAAAGGTCCATCTTATTCTCTGAACCCTAAAATCCCACTTGTTTCCAGTGTGCTGCCACGTGTATGTATCCCAGGTATCTATTTTCTCATTGTACTTGTTGCAAGTCTCTGTCATCCTACCTTCCTGTGAGGAAAGATGCTGCTGAACTTCTTCACATCCATGCCATAAAGCATTCATTGAAAATCTTAATGTGCTACTTCTTTCAAGGATATTGTAGTTTAATACATTTTTACTGAACATCTAAAAATTCAATTTTAGATGTAAAACCAAATATATTTGCAGGATAGGAAGTTCTTTCCAGCATTGAGAGAAATCTTCCACTTATCCAACTTTAAACCGGACCTTATTTTTAAAAACATCTCTTGTAAAAAAATAAAGTTTTTCTTATGTACCATAAATATGTTTAACAACTAATTTTGTGAAAATGTGTTGAACCTGTCTAACCTTTATGTTAGCTATGCTTTTTTGCCCTTAAATGTGGTATTTGGAACAATAAAATGTTATCTGATTCTCTCTCTTTTTCCTCACTGTTACTTATTTACTTATTTTTTTGCTTGCCAGAGGGCACTATTTTTAAAGATGTTTGCAAGAAAAAAGAGCTTGTACCTGAACTACTAATAGCCAAGTATTAACAGCCTTCTTCATGGAAATTCTTTATTTAGTATGGAAAAATATATCCATTCCAACTTGATCAAAATAGATATATTCATCCAGTTATTCATATAAATAACACAATGTAGTACAGCAATAAATAGTTCATAAAATATATTTTATTATGAACTATATTCATAAAATAATTTTATCGTGTATACAATTTTTTCACAATAATTTATTGATACTTAGCTTGTTATATGTCCAACTAACTTCTATTTATTAAAAAAAACCCGGAATATCTAGAATATATGAACTCTTAAAACTCAGCACAACAAATCCAGTTTAAAAGTTGATAAAAGACATTTCACCAAAGAGGAGATATGATTGGCAAATAAACTCATGATAAGATAGATTTTCAGTATCATTACTTATTAGGAAAATGCAAATTAAAGCCACAATGAGATATCACTATGCATTTACTAGGACAGATAAAATAATAATGTTGAAAATGGTGAGAATACCAAATGATGGCAAAGATGCAGAAAGACTGGATTTCTCATACATTTCTAGTGGGACTATAAAAGGGTATAGCCACATTGGAAAATAGTTTGTTAATCTTTTATAAAACCAAGCATGATTCAGCAATTATACTCTAGGGTATTTATCATAGAGAATTGATAATTTGTGTTCATGCAAGCATCTGTATGTAAATGGTAATAGCAGATTTATTAGTAATAAAAAAACTGAAAACAATCCAAATGTTTTTTTTATGATTAAACAAATTCTGGTACACCCATATAAGGGAACACTACTTGGCAATGAAAGAAGAATGAATTACTAATATATGCAACAACTCTGATGAACCTCACAGTCATTATGCATTGTGTTTCTCAAAATGACATAGCTATGGAGATGAAGAAAGATTAGTGTTGAGGGGAGGCATGGAAGGCAAATACAAAGAGAAGGCAAGATGAAGTTCTTTTGTGGTGATGGGATTGCTCTGTATCTTGTTTCTGATGGTGTTTATAGGAATCTGTACATGGGATTAAATTGCATAGAACTACATACAAGAAAGTGTGAAAAAAATGTTAAATTTGAATATTGTCTGTAGTCTTGTTAACAGCATTGTACCAATGTCAGTTTCCAGGTTTGATATTAAACTACAGTTATATAAGATGCCAACAATGGCGAAAGCTAGGGGAAGGCTACGTGGAACTGTGTATGGTTTTTGCAACTTTCCGTGAGTCTATATTATTATTAATTAAACTCAAATAGTTATGGAAATGTGATCTGCATAAAAACAATGCATATATAAAGCTAAATAAATAAGAGGAAATATATAATGAACTGAATCAGCAGTATGGTTCCTGTGACCTAAGATGTCAGTGATATCAGACATTTTGCTTGTTTCCATAATTCATAGGGTTTAAATAATCTGTGTAATACTCCTTATAAACATAAATTTGAAATCAGTTTTATATGGCGATTGAAAAGAACATATTTTTTATAAAATTTAATTGCTAAATATTTCATTTTAGTCCCTAAGGATCCACCTAACAACATGACATTTCAGAAGATACCAGATGAAGTGACAAAATTTCAGTTAACATTCCTTCCTCCTTCTCAACCCAATGGAAATATCCAAGTATATCAAGCTTTGGTTTACCGAGAAGATGACCCTACTGCTGTGCAGATTCACAACCTCAGCATTATCCAGAAAACGGACACATCCGTTATCGCAATGTTAGAAGGACTGAAAGGTGGACATACATACAATATCAGTGTAAGCATTCATAGCTTTTAGTTACTTGCCTATTTTACAAAGTCAGTTGTCAAACTCAGCATTCAAAGATACTTCAGCTTATGTACACACTACATTTTTTTCACATATTTTGGGGGGATTGTTTAAGACATGCACACAGAAAATAGATTTAGAGAAGTGAAATTGTTGATATCCTATTATAATATAGCAAGTCCTATGAAAATATATAGGTAATTAAAACCTTTGTACAAACAATAATGCCATTAACTCTAATAGCATTATTGTTTAGAAATAATTTATTCCCCTTCCATTCTGTGGCTTATACATATATCTATGCCATTGACTTTGATTTTGGCCACACGATGTGCTTTGGCCAATGACATGTGCCACATCTATTGAGAAGCATTACAAGTTTGTGTCAGCTCTCTCCTTCTTCCTCTCCGTCTCAAGAAAAGATATTCCAAGCGGAGTCTGCTTCTTCAGTCTGGGTCTAGAAATGGGAAAATATCAAGTAAGGTTAAGCCATGTCAGCCAACCCACAGTTGTGCATGTACTGTAAATAAGAAAAAAATGTGCACTATTGTAAGCCAAAAGTAAACACCAAAAAACAGCCACATTTGTATTATTGTTAGAAATGCAGAAATAAAATAAAGGATAAAGGAAATGCATGCTAAAAGTAAAAGAATTGTAGTAAAGAGATGATTCTGCCAAATGGAAAACTGTTAATGTGTGATTATAAATGAAACATGGAAAAGCAAAATTCAAAGGCAAAGAGCAGAAATAATTATTTACATGATTGAAATTCACATATATTTCACATAACTATTACTAAAAGCTAATAACATTTTATTTTTTCATTCTAAATTATCCATTTGGGAAAGTAAGTGTATATGTGAGTTCATATTGCATATATACAGGCCATGATCAATTTGTTTCATCATTTGATGATTTTTATAGCATGTCTTGCAATTTTCAAATAGAATTATCTGATTCAGAAATTCATATTTCAAGCAACATAAAATTCATCCTAAGCCTTAACTTATTAACTAATCCTCCTAGTAACTCTTTATAATCATCAGAATACTACCATGTGTATATATATTCCCTCATTAACTTTATATCCTGCTAGGTAATATGTCTTGCTAGGATTCTTTTTGTACATACCATTGTGAATATCTTTGTGAAAGATCTATTAGAGGAGAGTGGTGGTTAGAGAATGAACTGACCTTGGTTCAAATACTCACTTTGCTATTTTCTGTATCTGGTCAATTTCTGCAAATCTACCTTGGTTTTCTTATCTGAAAAATTACTAATAGGAATAATAACTTCTTTATAAGAATATTGTGAGTATTAATGATTTGTAGTTATGGTAAATAGTGAGTACGCTATCAGTTTTGCCTATTGTGAATATGAGAAAAAATAGGAAATAAATCACAACTAATTCATAATTTAAAGAACAAGAAATAAGTTCTCTGATTATTCACAAAGTGGAATTTACAGCATCCTCAACTCCTGAGAGGTTATTAGAAATGTATAACTTTAGCACCTGTTCCCATCTGCTGCATGAAAATTTGCATATCTTCATTTACCCGGGTTTCCAAGTGACCTATTTCCACAATGCAATTGAAAAGCACTGTCCAATTCATCATTTACTATGTCACTTAAATATTAGCTTGCACCATAAAGAAATAAAAATAAGGAAGCAGACCATAATATCATTTTTGTTGTGGATACTTTCTTAAATTTACAAACTTCAATAAGCATTTTCTTTAGATATTTTTAACCATGTTTTTGGGGCTTGGGTTATTCACCATAACTAGCACATCATACATATCATTACAGTTTTAATTCAATCAAAGTATATATAGTGTGGAGTGTGGGTCACTAATATATAAACAAATGTATTAACTTCAATAAACATTATACTCTGAATTTCATTTAGCAAGTACAAATAAACTGGGCGAGAACATGGTCTTTGTTTTATATAGCAATATTATGTGGATAGAAGAAAATTCTGTGTCTGCAGTTTCCTAAGCACAAAGTTAATTGAAAGGATTCACATCTGTGTAAATCACCCTCTGTACATACAAACAGAAATGCTTTATGTGTATATGCTGCATTACGCAGGTTATAGCGTCAGATACTTTGGGGCAGGGGTGAAGAAGGGCATAAAGGGCAACTTTCAGAGGGATGATTTAATACAGGAAACCTGGGAGGCTGGAGGAATAGGGTTTCATCTCAGAGAAGGGAAAAAAAAGAGGATCTTGAATATGGATTTACAGAAAGCCAGTTACCTAGCTACAGAGAAGAGGAAAAGATGTTAGAGTAGATGAAGAGAGCAAATAGAGTCTTTTCTATTCCTCCTACAGGTTCCAATTGAAGCCACAGTCTTTTCCTAGTCTCTGTGATCCGTCTATTTTGGTCAATCAGCCTTTGTTCTCAGGGCTTACTAGTAGCACAAGATCAGTTTTAAGAATTACTTTGTTGTTAATATTCTTCCTCCATATATAACTCACATTTAAGGGGGTGCAAGAAATAGATAATTAATAGATTATATGCAATTGTTTTTAAAAGTAGAATCATTTTAAAATTACATATAACCATAATCAGTTATAGGTACATGTAAGCAATAATTTGAAAATAGTAACAAGATGTTTCTTTGTTTTAGGTTTATGCAATCAATAGTGCTGGTGCAGGACCAAAGGTTCAGATGAGAATAACTATGGATATTAAAGGTATATACACAAGCTCCCATTCATTCCACAAATGCTGCTTTCTTAATCAAACAGTAATTGAACTTGAATTCTGTATTAGAATTAACGGTGGAGTCAAGCTTGTAGTGATGCATGTGCATTTAGTAAGCATATTTAAGTAATAATATATGCTTGTTAAAGCTATAATTAAAATGCCCAAATAATGATGCAAATTACCATCCTATATAATAAAAGGCTAATATGCAAATTGTCCCCTCAGGAGTTCAACCACTCGCTATGACGTGCACTGACCACCAGGGGGCGGCATAGAATGAAGGAAGGACCTGGCCAGCGGGGAGGCGGGGAGGAGGAAGGCCTCGATTGGCCCTGATCATTGGCCAGGCCTGGGGACCCTACCCATGCATGAATTTTGTGCACCAGGCCTCTAGGGTTAAATAAAGAGAATGCCCACCTGCTATTTTTTTCTTATATTTCCTTTCCTGTAACTTTAAACTCTTCTGAGACAAATTTTATAGTCCATTATTTTGTTTTTAAATTTTATTGAAAACGAAACTTATTCTTTAAATTACCCATGACTAGGAGTTGACTAGTTTTAACTAGATTCCTCAATGACTTTTATTTATATTGAAAGTTGAATTCTTTACAGTTAATTAAATAGTGTTTACTGAACAACCATGTATTCAGCTTTATGATTCTAACTCTAAAGATTCTGATCTATCAATTTATTAATATTACAGGTAGTTTTCATTGACAATATAACTAAAATTTGGAGCCTCTCGCCCGCCAAATCCATAAAAACTAAAAAAGATTTTTATGAGGAATTTAGGGTCATTCAGTCATCAGGGTGCCTTCTATTCCTGAGACTGAAAACCTGCATGTAGCTGTGCCATCTCTCTAAAAAGCTATGTAAAACCTGCAGAGCTAAAAACAAAGAAAACAAGTATATGGACCTTTAGTAGAATTCCACCTCCTGTTGCTTCTCTCTTTAGAGCAAAAAGTAAGGACACCAGAGCACAGTGATTCTCAGTCTTTGGCAAGGACACCAAGCACAATGATTAAAAGCAGGCTCTAGGCTGAGTCTAGGGTCAGACTGCTGAGATTGAATCCTGGATTGGCCACTTGATATCTGTTTGACTTTGGGCAAGTTTCTTAACCTCTATAAGCCTGGATAGTGGAGATAATACTAGTTCCTACTGCATACATTATTGTGAGGATTAAAAGAGATAATCTTTGAAAAAACGCTTAGGACAGTGACCTACTAGAGAATGAGAAACATTCACTGTAAGGTGAAGCTGATAAATATCATCTTTTCATCAATGGGTAGTTTTCACAATTGTAATACTGTATATAAATATTAATTATTTGCTTTTAATTGATAAATTATATGCTTAGGAGATACAAATACAAAGTCTTAAAAAATCAGCAATTTGAAAAAATGACTTCATAAAGAAGAGCTTACATCAATTCATCTTAATGTCTGTTATTTGTTGGCAGACATGTAGGTATGCACTTAACAATATTGATTCTTTAGTAAAAATAATTTCCATTTCAGATGCTTTTGGTCATCCCAGGTAAAGAAGACTCATTCTGACTTTATTCTCATTAGATAGGGCAGATAGACTCAGGACCAGTTATCTAGAGAATATATAAATATATATATACTGAAGGCAGTGGTGGGGTCCTAGAGAAATTAATTTTTCTTCAGTAAATATGAATGATTTTGTTAGTAACATGGAGTGATATTGAATTAATGGTAGTCTCATTAAGTTTGCATTTGACAGATAATGTCAGGTTGGATAGTCATGTCCAGTGAAAGATTCTTCTAACTGGAAACCTTTTCTTGGGAACTCCTCAGTGGCCTAGAGCTTCTCAGAACTCCCTAAAACCAGAGGCTCTTCCTGCTGAATTCTTTCTTCCTCCTCCCCTTTCTCAGGTGTCTCCCTACCTGTGCTCTGTGGTCTAAGGCTCTCACCATCTCCTCTTGCTCACCTTATCTTTACTCTTCACAGATATTTTCCCCAATAAACTTGCTACTCATCTAATATCATAGGCTTTATATCTCAGAGGAATGAGCGAAAGGATCAAGTAAAAAGATTTGGTTCCCTTTTATAGCTATGTGATATAAGGCCATCTCCTCATGTGCAAAATTGAAATAATATTGTCAATTTTATAGCATTACTGAGAGGCCTTTTAAAAAGATTAAATAAAGATGGAGAATAAAATTTGATTAAGCAACTCATTGTTGCTCAAACAATATATAATAATAAAAGTATAATATGCTCATTAGACCAGGCAGCAAAACAACCTTCCGGATGTCCTTCCAGATGAAGCCACGGTGGCGGGGGCTGAGGCAGAGGTGGTTAGGGGAGATCAGGCAGGCAGGCAAGCAGTTAGGGGTGATGACGCAGGCAGATGAGTCATTAGGGGTGATGAGGCAGGCAGGCAGAGTGGTTAGGGGCAATCAGGCAGGCAGGAAGGTGAGCGGTTAGGAGCCAGCAGTCCCAGTTTGCGAGAGGGATGTCCAACTGCCGGTTTAGGCCGGGTCCCACATTTCCTGAGGGGTCCCGGATTGTGAGAGGGTGCAGGCCGGCTGAGGGACCCTCACCCCCAACCCCCGAGTACGAATTTTGTGCACCAGGCCTCTAGTTGTTATATATAGCTATGAGATGAAATTAATTAAACAAACAGAGCTTCTATAAATATTGATTTGGGAGATACGTGTATGCACTGATGGTAATATGTGAATTATCAGGGCACTTTTAGAAATTATTCTGGCAATATCTATTAAAAGTTAAAAATAAATATATCTTTTGTTCCAGAAATTCTGCTCTTGGAAATCTATTCCACAGAAATAAAAAGATGTTTGGCATGGATAAACTGGGTAAAGGGAGGTGCTAGTATGACTAGAATAGAAATTGGAAAACTAGCTGAAATAAATAAAAGAAAAAGAAAAAACACTAAAATAATAGTATGATTTAATGCACTTATGAAAATTATATTTGAGTGAGAGCATATATAATTTGAATTTATTTAATATGTAAAGATAAGTCGGATGTCCAAAAATTATACCTGAGTCCCATTATTTCAGGTTAAGTCTCAAATATATAATTATACCACCAGGAGATAATTGTTTAATATTTGCTGTATCAAAATAAGGCTATTTCATTTGTTCTTTATGTTTGTCATCACGTTATCTGTAAATTACCTGCCTGAAAAAAAAATTTAAATGCTTATTTCTCCTCTTCAGAAACAAAAAATCAATTATGATACTTCTTTGTTTATAGCTCCAGCACGACCAAAAACCAAACCAACCCCTATTTATGATGCCACAGGAAAATTGCTGGTGACTTCAACAACAATTACCATCAGAATGCCAATATGTTACTATAATGATGATCATGGGCCCATCAAAAATGTACAAGTGCTTGTAGCAGAAGCTGGAGGTATCATTAAATATTAACTTATCCTATTAATTTATAAAGTATGAATTGCTGAATGGTATAGAAATTTCAGTTCAAAATTAGTAATATAAATTGACTCCTGATTAGTACGTACATCTTGACCTTAATATATTGTCAATATTATAATTAATTATACAAAACACTTATGCTAACATTTTTATAAAAATAAGAGAAGGCATAGTTAAAATATGTGATTTATTTATTCCATATGCTAGTAGGATTGCTTTGACTTTGACAAGATGGATTATTGGTAACTTCTTTGGAGATGTGAATATTACAGTTACTCTTGACTGAGGGATTTTTTTTCACTAGATGCTTATCCAGGTAAATCAACTGAATTATCCCTGGTGGTTCATAGAGTGAAAGATACTTCATCCAGAATTTCTTAATGCAATTATAAAAACCATTTATAAATTTGAAAATAATGTAAATGTTATTTGTAATCATCATTCCTTTTTTCTGAAAATAGCTCAGCATGATGGAAATGTAACAAAGTGGTATGATGCATATTTTAATAAACCAAAGCCATACTTTACAAATGAAGGCTTTCCTAATCCTCCGTGTACAGAAGGAAAGACAAAGTTCAGTAGCAATGAAGAAATCTACATCATAGGTGCTGATCATGCATGTATGATTCCTGGCAATGAAGACAAAATTTGCAATGGACCTCTGAAGCCAAAAAAGCAATACTTGTATGTATAGTTTATACCTACCATGCATTGTGTTAGCAAGCTGGTTGATATCTTTCATTCCTCCATCCACCCATCCTTTTATCTTTTCAGTAAGCACTGGGCATCCACCTTGTATTGTGACTATATTTTTAAAAATATTTTTTAAAAATATGTTTTTGTTGACTTGAAAGAGAGGAAAGGAGAGAGAAAGAGAAAGAGAAATATCGATCAGCTGCCTCCTGCACGTCTCCCACTGGGGATTGAGCCCACAACCCTGGGCATGTGCCCTGACAGGGAATTTAACAAGCAACCTCTCGGTGCATGAGACAGCCCTCAAACCACTGAGCAACACTGGCCAGAGCTGATCAGAATTTTTAGGCTCCAGGAACGTAAGGACCAACAAAAGATTGACCTCATATTCCACAGACATATAGTTCTATAGGAAAAGCAGACAAACCTAAATGTAATTATGATTTGATCTTTTGATCTGATAAATAACATAAGGTCAATATGAAAAATGTGCCCTTGGATAGGAGAATTTAATTCTTTCTGTAGAGGACAATGTGACCAATATAATATTTTGTGTTTTTCACTCATTATTTGCCTTGTATGTTAATGTGCAGGTGTTTAGGAACACTATCAGTCTTTTGGTTAATGATAGCTTCGATTTACCTTGTTCATAGCAATACTTTTATCCTCTATATACCATCAAACATTGTATTTAGTGATTGAAATCTTTACAACTCACTTTAATATTTGGCATTTTGTAGATCCAACTGAATATCATATTAAAAATCTCTTTTCAAATGAAATCAATTTTTTAATTTTCATTAATGTTCGTAAATGGTATTAGGTAGGGTCCAACTCCATTCCTTGGTCAGTGAATATCCAGTTTTCTCGACACCATCTGTTGAAAAGACTGTTTTCATCTCTGGCTTTGTTAATTTCTTTGCTAAATTGATTTTTCCTACTAAATTAACTATTATTTCTGTGTCACAAGATGACAGATTTTAAAAAAACTTGAATTATTTTATTTTCAAAATATAATTTTTTTTACTAGTAAATTTGAAAAATGTAGCTAGTCTCATCTTGCCAACTAATGCTTTATTAAATTCTTTATAAGTGTCTTGGGCCAAATTAGCATTGGAAAAATTAGAGAAGGTGGGCAAATTTTTTAAAAAAGCTCTATCATCTATATGAATTACAGTTACTGTGGTTACAAGGTTATTGTCTGAAATATAATCATTATACATATGATAGTTATGAAAATGGTATATCACAAAGTTTAATACTTATTCAAGTATTTTCATTTTGCGTATTTTTTCCAAAACAGACTCCTCATATAATCAATACAATAATAAGAAACTGAGAATAGTAGAGATTAATTTATGCATTGCAATTTATTAATGTAAATTGATTCTATGTTTTGAAATGCCTGGATGTCTATAGTTTTTAAATAAGGTGTTTTGGTTTTCTTTGTGAATGTTAGAATCATAGAATGATTTTTAAGATTGATTCTCTTCTGTACCTATTTTCCATTTCATATGTCATAAAAGCATAGGAGGTAAAGCTGTGCATACATAGATTTAAGAAACATTTTCTTAATTGCATACATATGAACAAGATAAGTTCTATATGACAATTCTAAATCTGGTTCACTGGTATTTTCAAAGGTCAACAAGGTATAACAGTTGTTATGATTTATAGTTTAAAAGTCTGTTTGTGCAACACACTTTCACAGACTACATTATTTCATCCAAACAAATCTGTGAAGGAGGTAGGTAATCTGCTTCAGTTGAGCTGCTGATTGCTTACGAGTCTGCCCAGATTCTTAGTCACTCTCTCATGAAGTTCATGAGGTCCATTTCTAGGGTAATTATTCATCTCACATAAAGATAGTATCTATTTGTCTGGATGGTCATTGAATTTCAAGTCTACATCTTGTAAATTTGCTTTATCTTAAATAAAAATGTTTATTTTAATAGCTATTTTCTAAATTATTCATAAAAAATCATATGGCATGCAAATTGCTAGTTTTAATTTTTTTTTCTATTTTATAGATTTAAATTTAGAGCCACAAATGTCATGGGACAATTTACTGACTCTGATTACTCTGACCCTGTTAAGACTTTAGGTAAGACATATTTTGTAGTTTACTTTCAATTCTCAACATGCTAATTACAGTGCAACATTCATTAAAATGTAATAATCCACAACTGAATGTTCTCAAGTATAAATTCATTTCAAGGTTAACTAACCTGATTAAGGAAAAAGAGTATATTATAATATTCTATTAATAGATGGAAGTTGCATCCATTTGAATCTGGATCTAGATTTTGAAAAGGTACTGGTTCTATGCTGATGTGCACTATCATTATACCAAGCAAATATTTAATTAGCTGTTTAATATACAATCTTACAGCAGAAGATTTTTACCTAATACAAAGGAAAGGCTTATGGCAATTATTCTGAAATAATCCTAAAAAAACTAGATGTTTACCTGTCCTCTTTAATTTTTCTTTTTTTCTAATCAGCTCTTTCATGTTTTCTTATTAATTATATGCACTCAATTAGGCCTGAATAAAATACAAATACAATTTAGTCAAATGCAAGTATATTTCTTCCTCCTCCTCCCCCTCCTCCTCCTCCTCCTCCTCCTCTTCTTTTTTGTCATCACCATCATCTAACATTAAATATTCTATACCAGACACACTTTCAGGTTCTTTGTATGTATTAACTGATGAACTCTTCACAACTATCCTTTACTGTAGATCAGTGGTTCCCAGTCAAAGTGATTTTACCCTCCAGGGACATTTGAGAATGTTTGGGGCCATTTTTGGTTGTCACAACCATGGGGGCTGAGCTATGGGCATCTACTGGGCAAAAGCAAAGGATACTGCTGAACATGCCACAGTGCATAGGACAGCCCCTCTCAGCAAAGAATTATCTGACCCATAATGTCAGAGACCCTGTCAGGGGGTAATGCTACCTCCATTTTAATGATGGGAAAACCAAGGTTCATATTAAGTAATTATGTGGTTGGGTCAGGATTTTAGCACAGATTTGATAGCAATTACACCCCAAATAGAGAATTTACACCTGCATTCAAATTTTGGCTCCTCCACTAGAGAAAATAATTTCTATAAGCTTCAGTTTCCTTATTTTGAAAATGGTGATGAGAATATTACTTTGAAAGATTTACATAAAGCAACATATGTAAAGACATTAATATTTTATAGTTAGAAAAAAAGTGAAATGCTTAATAGCTTATTTTGGGGTAGGCTATACTCAAAAACTTTAGAAATATACTTCCTTAGGAGAAATTATGTCCCCAGAATTTTTTGAGTGGATCACAACTTCCAATTTGCACCAAGCTTTGAGAATGTGGAACTTTGTATGTTGCTCAGATACACAGCACATCATGAGCTGCAACAGATTTCAGTAAGGGTTGAAGCTGGATGCAGATAATTGTTCTACCATTTTCAGTTAGAAATTCTCACCAGGTTTTTAAACATTAACTGTATAGAAAGCCAGCTTCTGCAGGCTCCACTTAGTTAATAAAATGTTGGACCTTGAAGAAATAAAGAAAGGGCATGTGACTAGCTGCATGGATGTTGATAGAGGAATAACAAATTTCTTTGGCTATTCTCTCTAATTTCATAAAATCACTGGTTTGATTAACTGTACACAATATATTAATCATTTTAAAACTAGCCGATGAGACTTGGGATATTGAAATTGTGTTGAGTGTTTCTTCATTTGATAGGTGATTTTTATCACACGATGATACCACCTCAGTAAATGCCTTGAAGGCACTAACATAATTTCCTCGAGATTATGGCATTCAGAGACTATCGCCTCCACTAACTAATGATCCTGGTGTGTTTGCTGATGGAAGGAAAGAGTCAAAGACAAAGTGAATAGCTAGCAGTGCTGAAAAGAGACCTCCTTGCTGTGCTGTGCCTCTCATAGCTTGTTGGTTTCATACAGATATATTTATTTTAATTTATTTTTGTTTTTTATCTTTTTTTCTTTTATTTTTTACTTATTGCTGACAGTATTACAGATGTCCCCCATTTCTCCCCATTTGCCCACCTCCACCCAGCCCCAGCCCCCCTCCCTCTGGCCATCACCACACTGTTGTCTGTGTCTCTGGGCTATGCTTTGGCTAATCTCTTCACCATCTTTTATCTAGTGCCCCCCTCCCCTCCGAGCTGTGTCAGTCTGTTCCATGTATGCATCCATGCCTCTGGTTCTATGTTGTTCATCAGTTTATTTTGCTCATTAGATTCCACATGTAAGTGAGATCATGTGGTATTTGTCTTTGTTATTGATGTGAGGACATCATATTCAGTTAGCAATCTGAGAGGCAAAGTTGAGATATTCAGGGGAATAGGAATGAGCGTGAAAAGCCATAAAAAAGGGGATACCTGAGTATCAGGGACCATGCTTATCTTCTTTTTCTTCCTTTCTCTCACAGACTAGGGAGTAGAATACAATAATTAACTCTAGAAAGTAACAGTCATACACAGTTGGTTCTTGGTTCCTTTTGGAATCATAACTACTATCACCCTAGTCATCCAGGTAATAATGCTTATGTGCCCTGGTAACAACAGGAGTCTAGAAGGGATGTTAAGATGTGGAGCAAAGGGCAGAGCACAGGATCCTGCCAAAGCCAGGGAGGAAGGGGCTGGTGAAACATAGACTGGATGTAGTAGGGAGAAAGGCACTGGGTTGGTAAGGGGAAGCGACAGGGAAGGGTTTCATGTGTCTATGATTAAATTCTCAGATTTCATGTATTATTTGTAAGCCAATGGCAGAAGGACAGCCTTTCAGACTCCTCCTTAGAGTGGTCTTCCACGGGATCGCTTCTGACATATAGCAGCTTTGTAGTAAATAAGCTTTGCTCTGTAATGCCTTGGATTGGTTGTGTGGAGTTCTGCTCTCTAGTCATTTATAGATAGTAAAACAGTGACAGGCAGGAGTAGAGGAAATTACAAGGAGTGAAAACCTCAGTTGTGAAATGAGATGTTCATATTTGGAGTATGAAGTGCATCAGTAGAGTAGACTTCCTTGATGACTAGGAAAGCATTCCAGTCACTTTGCTAGTTAATGGAGTTAACAACATCACTTTCTGTCCTCCAGTCAGTTTTCTACCTGCCTATTGGATGTTATGATTCTGTTAGAGATCAGATTTGCTGATAAGCCAGGCACCAAAGAGCTCCACCAGAAATGGCCCTGGTCCATAATTTGACATTAATAAAAGGCCAGTGAGTCATGCAACTTTTCAGAAAAAGAACATTGCCAAGGAAGTTATAGTAGAACTCAAAAAAGAAATAACATTGACCATTTCTACAATAGTCAATGGCAAAAATGTCTGTCAGATTGTAGGCAAGCAAATAATAAAATGCATTAATATAATGTCCTTAATGTCACCACAAGTTTACAAAAGATGTTCGAGTCCCTTTTTCTCTCAAATATGTCATGTTTCAAGATATATAATAGCATTGGCAATGGGCTAGTGACTCTTAACATTCTTAACAAGCCTACTAAAGACATGCATGTCTGTGATCCCAGACTTCAGTGAAAGAAATATAGGTCCCATTTAGGTCATCAAACCACCAGTAGATATATGTTCATTCACTGGCATTTCACACACCACAGACAGTGAGTTCTGAGCTGCATTGTCTATCAGTAAAATCTTCAGGATTTAAGAGCCTTTGTAAGGCTGTGTTTCTAGGTTTGTTCAGGGCATATTATTCCAAGGCAGGCCATTTTGATAGTGGTTGTGACTCTCAAAAACATTATCATTCAGAAGTTAAAATTATGAACAAAAGAATCACCATAGACTGATAGACTAAAAGTTTTTTAGGGAAAGAGGCTGACAATAGTGCAAGTGAGAAGAATCAGGCAGAGCTTGGCTGGATAAGGGTGAATGGGCCTATGAGGAATTTGCTAGGGAAATCATTATGGCCTGGAAGAATAAACATGGGAAATGACATGCACCATTATTTTAATCTTGAAAAAAATTCTTATAATTTATTTGATTTTTTCACTCGGGATTAAGCATTAGCATTTTTATTAACAAAATTGACAAGAATTCCACTTAAACCCTTTTTGGAAATCCTCAATAGGCACACCAGCTATGGAAACTGCTGGTAGGCAATGTTTTGATTGCAAGGTTTAATTATAGAGAGTTCCTGTGATTTAAAAACCACACACTCCTTTCTGCACCTTACAAGGCTTCATTAAAGCTGAATAAGGTGGGATCTTAAACCCCATGGCAAAGGCACCGTGTGACTGTTTTCTTCTGTCATAACACCTCTCCTTTAATTACTAAGCTAACAATGAAAAGTTCCAATATGCTCACTGAGAAACAGGGTCTCTATGTATTTTTGCAGAAAAAGAATCACTTTCCCCCCAAAACCAGAGATATAGGGGAGATTTTTATTACATTAAAGAGATAGTGGTAATGTGGGGGTGAACCTCATAACTTTGTGGCTAGTCAGGCATATTTCAGGCACGTTTGGCATATATTGAATTTATGTGACGGGTTAATTACATAAAAAAGTAACTTCTGAAATCTCATTTCCAAAATGAGAATGATAATACTCATCTCACAAAATAACTGGGAAAGTAAAACTGATGAATAAATGAATGAATGTGATAAATGTTTATTAATAAAAATACTAAACATTATTTATGTACCAAGATTTTTCTTATTGTTTTTATATATGACCTACTGTATTCTTCACAACCCTATAACATGGTCTCCCACAAATTGATATTGACTATTTATTGGTAAAATGTATGAAACTGGCTCTTTAAGAAACTTGCCCAAGACTACTGAGCTAGGAAGTCACAGCACCAGCTTTTAGACCCAGGCAGTGCTCTGCTTGTAACCACTGTTACCATGTTGCCTGAAAATCGTTAACTGCCCCAGGAGCTTTCAATTTCATTACTATTGGTGATGTTTCTGCTCTCACAGACTTCCTATTCTTGCTGTACCATTTTCTCTTCTTAACATTTTCAATGATTTCTAGCTATCCTCTTTTCATCTTCTTGTCTTAGCTTTTGAAGTTAACATTCACACATGAGTATGCTTTATTCTTACACATAAAGATACAGTAATTCCTTTTTTTAGCAATGAATAAGTGAGACTCTTCCTACAGTCTAGAAACCACTTTTAATATTTTGTCATTCTGATGTATGAGAATAACATTTGCCTAGATTGTTTTAATTTACATTTCTTAAATTATGAAATTGAGTGGCTTTTCATAAATTTTTGTGTGGTATTAGAATATCCAAGATGACTAAGCCAAACAAGTATTCCTTATATTTAATTTTGGTTAAAAGAACTTGAACTTGTTTTCTTTGAAGATTAATAATAATATTAATAAGATCATGTAACATGTTCCTATGTCAAAAGCCAGACATTATAAAGGTGGTAAGCTTTATAACCAATTTAAATTAAGCTTCTTAGAGATATAAAACTGGCTTAATCAGATCCATATACTGAGATTCAATGATGATAATTGCAATCAAAATATAATACTGATGAGAACTTAATTAGTACTGCATAATTATGACTTCCTTAATTACAATGGTATGTTTTATTCTGCAAATACAACATAATTTAATTTGACCTTTTATATAATTTTAAGTCTAATGAGGAAATGACTTGTACTTATTCCAAAAAGATTCATGTTTATATTTTTAAGTAAAATAATTCCATTTTCTGTGAAAAGATTTATAGAAGTGCCTTCATTCTTATTGGTCATGCTTTGTGGGTACATGAATAGCAATGAAGCAGAATTTGTTCTCACAATCATGGCACATTTTGTACTTTCCCAATGGTACTTTTGTAATACATGTGCCCAAAGGATTACACATTGTTTATTAATACATGGTATGTCATTTCCTCACTTCACTTGGCTAGTGCTTTGAAATAGTAATCTAATATGAGAAAAAAATTGTGGTCTATGAAATCATTTTTATCCCCACTGAGTTCTAAAGTCCAGTGATTCAATATTACTTGATAAAGATTCTTCATTCACCTTCACGTTTCCTTTCCCAAGCATATCCAATTAAGAGTCAGCATGTGAAAATTCAATCAAACAAATTGTTCACATTTTCATGTATAAAGAAAGGTGTATCTAAAATACTTTAGGAGCTACATGCTGCTTTAGTGTCTTCTAAATTGTGCTGGTGATTCTAGAAAACCATAAGACTCTGATAACTCTTTAATGTCCAGTGTTCATTTAAATCTACCATGCAGAATCGCCATAGGAACGCTTTTATATTTTAACATTTCATAAGCATCAATCCAGGGAAAAAATATAAAACATTAAGCCCTGCATATTTTACAAATAGCCTATTTTGTCACTCAACTTTAATACTTTTTTTACAGTAAAATTATAAATCAAATAAATTAAACTTTACAATAATTTTAGTAGTTGTCTAAAATAAATGATTAATAAGTTGTACATTCTTATTTGTTTCAATGACTGATCTCCAACCCGAAAAAAAGTACTATCTATTTCAATATTTGTATTCATTAGTAAATTTAACAAATATTCATTGAGCATTTATTATGTGCCTGGTACTATTTTCAGAACTTGAAAAGCAGTTTTGAATAAAATAAAGTCCCCTGTCCTCAGAGAGTTTACATTCTGGATGGATAATAAACAATAAGGATAATAAATGAATGAATTATAATGTAAATTAAAGGGTGATAAGGGCTATGGAGAAAAGAAAGAGTAGAACAGTATGCAGAGGATATAGAAGAGAGGAGGCAGGAAGTGAGCTAGTTATATCTTTCAGTTGTTCATGGTGGTATCATAGTTTGCTTGGGCTGACTTAACAAAAGACCATAGACTGGGTGGCTTAAACAACAAAAATTTATTTTACCACAATTCTGGAGGCTAGAAATGCAAGATCCAGGTTGCAGTCAACTTGGTATCTGGTGAGGATTCTCATTCTGACTTGTAGAAGGCCTCCTTCTCACTAAAGTCACATGCATGTTCCTTCGTGTGTGTGTGTGTGTGTGTGTGTGTCCAGAGGGAGAAAGCCAGCTTTCTCGTATCTCTTCTTATAAGGATACTAAAACTATTGGGCCTATCAGATTAGACCCAACTCTTATTTCTTATGAACCCATTTAAACTTAATTACTTCCTTACTCTAAATGTACTTACCCTTGGCCTTATGGCTTCAATATATGAATTTTGGAGGCACCTATACATTCATAGGAGGTGGTTAGTGTAGGCCTCATTGAGAAGCAACCTTGGAGATAAGGAAATGGCTCTCCAGGAGCATTATGCTAAGTGAAATAATCCAGTCGGAGAAAGATAAATATCACTTGATCTCACTCTTATGTGGGATATAATGATCTACATAATTTGATGAACAAGAATAGATCCAGAGACAGATGGTAAGGGGGAGGGGTTAGAGAGCAACCAAAGGACTTGTATGCATGCATATTAGCATAACCAATGGACACAGACACTGGGACAGTACGGGCTTGCCTGGGGTGGGAATGGCTGGTGGAGGGGGAGGGGGGGTCAATTGGGGAAAAAGGAGACATATGTAAAACTTTAGACAATAAATAAATAAATAAATAAATAAATAAATAAATAAATAAATAAATAAAATTCTTAAAAAAAAAAAGGCTCTCCAGGCCGATATATAAGGGAGATACTTTTTCGGCAAGGGATGAAGCTGATGCAAAAGCCGTATGTAAAGAGTGACTTGGTATGTTCCAGAAACAACAAGATGGACATTCTGGCTCCAGAGGAGTGTATAAGGTAGAGGTTGGAGGAGAAGTCAGAGAACCAGAGAGTTAATGAGGGACCAGGTCAAATAGTCCATTGGAAGGACTTTGGCTTTTCTCTGTAAGAGAGGAGGGTTTTAAGTAGAAAGGTAATGTTTTAAAAGAATGCTCTTGCTGCTATTTAGAGATAGATGGATAGAAGACAAGGGTGGATACAGGGAACTTGTGTATCCCATATAATAAAGAGGTAATATACAAATTAACCATCACGCCCTTGCACAAGATGGCCACCCTCATGTGGTCAAAGATGGTCACCACAAGATGGCCAGCAGGGGAGGGCAGTTAGGGGTGACCAGGCCAGCAGGGGAGGGCAGTTGGGGGCAACCAGGCCTGCAGGGGAGGGAGGGCAGTTGGGGGGGACCAGGCCTGCAGGGGAGGGCAGTTAGGGGCAATCGGGCTGGCAGGGGAATAGTTAGGTGTCAATCAGTCTGGCAGGGGAGTGGTTAGGGGGTGTTCAGGCTGGCTGGCAGGCAGAAGCAGTTAGGGAAAATCAGGCAGTCAGGTAGGTGAGATTGTGAGCAGTCCCAGATTGTGAGGGGGTCCCAGATTGGAGAGGGTGCAGGCTTGGCTGAGGGACACCCCCCTCACAGTGCACAAATTTCATGCACCAGGCCTCTAGTCCATACAATAATTCACATAAAACCGGATGGTAGCCTGGATCAGGATGCTAGCAGCTGAGATAGTGAGAAGTGAGTAGAGCACACTCAAAAGTTTTGAAGATTATAATGACCCCCCCCCCCCGAACCTAATAATTAAGTTGAATAATTTTAAACATTTTTGCCATATTGTTTTATTTATGCATTTATTCTTTTATTTATGAAGTATTTTAAAGTAAATCGCAGAAGGAACCCTGAAATAACTAATTTTCTCTAATGAGTATATATCTATATTATAAAAGGCCTGTGGCATAACGACGTCACGCTGTAACAACCAATGACCAGACTCACCAGGAGGTACATGAAGCACCTCTCGGTCCCTCCCCCTGGCCCGAGAGCCGCTCGCAGTGGTGGGGCAGGGCGGGGCTCACGGCTCACGTGGCGTGGCCCACAGGTCCCAATTGCAGCAAGGCTGGCGGCTGGCGGGCGGGCGGGGCAACGGGCGAGGCGCGCAGGTGGGTGGGGCTACGAGCGCAGTGGGGCGCACGGGGGTGGGCAGCACTGCACAATTTCACACACTGGGCTTCTAGTATATTATATTGTCACAGTAAAATAAATTAACAATAAATCCTTGATATTATATAATACCACATACATTTTCAAATCATCCTTTGGTATTTTTCTTTTTAGCTTGATTGAATCAGAATCAAAATAAACAGGTCACACATTATCTTTGATTGTCTGATCTCTTAATCTCTTTTAATCTAGAAGAAACTTCTCTTTCCCTTCTTTTTCCCCCTATGATATAGACTCATTAAAGCAATCAGATGAGTTGTTCTGCAGGAGGTAACATATTCTGAATTTTCCAGATTACTTTTGTTTGGTAGCATTAATTTTTTCCTCCGTTCAGTACTTTCTTATAAATTAGAAATGAGATATAAAGGTTTGAATATTCACAATTAATGATTTTGGCAGGGATATTTTAAAAATGTTGCTGCCTAGATCAAAATACCTCACATCAGAAGGTGTATAATATCTTGTTGCCACATTTTCAATGAACTTAAATTGATTAGCAAGTTTAGTAGTAGTGACAGAATAATCCTTTATTAGAAAGTAGTTTTTTTCCTTTATTATAACCAGAAAATAATCTGTGGGGTATTATTTTTGATTCTATAAATATCCAATTTCCTATCAACCTTACTCTCATCATTTAGAAAAGCACTTATGATTGTTACCTGAATCACTTATTTCATTAGAAATGTAATATTGTGTATCTAATTTTATTATTCCTCCCATAGTTTATTAGTTTCAATAATATTAGAATGTATGGATTTTTTATATGTTGACTCTATTTCAATCAATTTCAGTTTCTATTTATTATAAAGTCTAAATTGTTCCTTCTTTGGCCAGGAGGAACCTCTTTAAGAGGATCTTTTGTTCTTATATCATTAGTCTTCGAAAGCTTCTTAGCGTTCTTGCCCCATAAGATATGTGAATTCCTTTTGTTCCCTGCTACCACTTTGGAATTACCATCCAAGTTTTCTAGTTTCTTTTAATGAAAAGAGTATATAACTTGAAGATAAAGTTAACAGGATTTCCTCAAAGATTTTGGATTTGTTCTAAGAGAGAGTCAAGTATGACTGTGAGGTTTTGGGCCTGAGCAACAGAACAGTGACGTTGCCATCAACTAGAGGTGGAAGGATGCACCTGAGATAAGGGAAGTATAGGCGATTTGCTTTGGAAATTTTGATTTATTTTATTTTAATTACACTTCCAGGAGGCAGTTGGTTATACAAGTAAGTTCAGTAGGTAACAATTAATAGTCAACATCATATAGATGAAGATTAAAGCCATGAGGTTGGGTAGGCTCACCAAGGGAGTGAGTTTAGATAAAAACATGAAGAAGTCCAAAGACTGAGCCCCAAAGTTTTAAGATTTAGGAGAATAAGATGAACAAACAAATTTGTAAATGCTATTAGTATTCTTGAACAATAGTCTAAGAAAATATTTTTCTGTGTTTTGAGATCCAAGATAGTTTTACATCATCATCATCATCATCATCATCATCAAAATAACTAATGATAATGTTATACTTCATCCTCTTCAGGTGAAGGACTTTCAGAAAGAACTGTGGAGATTATTCTTTCAGTCACTTTGTGTATCCTTTCAATCATTCTTCTTGGAACAGCTATTTTTGCATTTGCAAGGTAAGAATTATTTGTGCTCACATGCCTATTATGCTTTGTGAGCATTATTCTGTCACAGTCCAATAGGGAGACAAGCCACAACAGTGACCTGAATGGGAAATATCTAATAAAAAGAACTGTTAACTAGTAGAAATACATAACTACTAAAAGGTAAAGGATCTAAGGGGTCCAGAACTAGTCAGTGCAGCAAAGCAGATGCCCTCTCCAGGATGAGGGAGAGAGGACAATAAAGGAACTAAGAACCAGAAAAGGCCCAAGGCTAACAAGGAGTGGCTACCACAAGCACATGCAGCCTATTGCCTATCGATGGGCAAAGAAATGTGACAGAGGGAAGGGGCTGGAGCTGTTCTTTAGAAGCTACCCATTGCTGTTGGAGGGTAGGCAGGCTGAATTGGTCTGTGGAAACAAACTCTTCTGAGTATCTGGATATTCAGCTGGAGCTACTTGTTGCCATTCACCTGTGGGAAGAACCTGCACTTAACAGGCAGCCAGAGCTCATGCAAGTGGGCTGCCAGGCTCCCACATGAATAAAAATATTGCAGCATGAACCCCCAAGGGAAGTGTCTCCCATCCCTATGTAGCCTTGCCGTGTCACTCCAGTGTCCTCTGTTGACAAAGCTTAACATCTCGCTAGCAGGCAAAAGAGAAATGTTACCGCGTCCAGCTCTAATATTACAAACCAGGCAAAAAAGAGTGGATTTAGAGCTCAGAAACAATAAAATGATAACGCAAAAGCAGAAGATGCCAGACTTTCTATATATTTTTGAATAATTTATAACAGACAGATTTAATTAAAATAATTAAACAACAGAGCATTGTCTTTTAGCAGTGGTGCTGATATCATTGAGCTATTTTCACTTTGGCATGTTTTTTATTTGGAGAAATTTATTAGGCAATTGGAGGGGAGGAAGATAAGCTCACAGAATCAGTCTCAGTTGCTCTATATTTTAAATATGCCAGTGGCTCAGGCCTTGATCAACTAATTCTCATTAAATTTTGAAACTTCAACAAATTAACATGTTCAAAATAATTATTAAAAATAGGTGCTATGGAATTAAACCTGAAAGAGATACTGAGTAGCTATACATTTTCAGTATAGTCAGAGAAGTGATCCCAGCGAAGAAATTATTTGACTCATGTCTAATGCTTTCTGTGATATCCCCTTCTTGGACTTTGCTGCATGGATTTTAGGATTCGTCAGAAGCAGAAAGAAGGTGGCACATACTCTCCTCGAGATGCAGAAATTATTGACACTAAATTCAAGCTGGACCAGCTAATCACAGTGGCAGACCTGGAACTGAAGGACGAGAGATTAACGCGGTGAGCACACTCCTCGGGGCGAACAGTGGTCCAGAGGGCCTGGAGCCATGACCCTATTCTGACCTATGCTTGTTGGAAGTGTTTGTGGGGCTCCTATTTATACAGGTCACAGAGATCTTCTTTCAAAGGGTGACCTCCATCTTCTGCACACTTCTCACTGATGTTCGGAGAATCACTTTATCTTCTTAATACTTAGAGTTCAATATGAACCTCGGACTATAGTGCTTTCAACCAAGCTTTTTAATTTTTTTCTGAGACAAATATCTTTACACATTAAACCTTTAAAGTTATGTTTAACAACTCACTTCACATGATAGATTTTTTTAAATAAGATTTTCTGGAGGTGTTCACATTTTTAATCACAAGTTTAAAATAATTAAATTTGTAATTACTTGATATTGTTTATTTTTATAAAAGCCTTTTTATAACTCCTTATTTTAGTATGACATTACATTAAAATTATAAATTGTATAGTGAAACTATATTTTTTAAATTGCTTAGTATTTAAAAATTAAATGCAAAGTAAAAATTACCTTTGGAAGGAAAAGTAAATATGTGTGTACTAAATATGTATGTATCAATAATATGTATTAGAAATAGTGAAGTACTTAATTTTAAAGAATAGGTAATTTTAAATTCTTTTAAAATCATTACATATTATTCAGAATGTTGGAACATTTGAAAAACTTTTGTCTATTAGGATAATTTATCAAATTCTCAATAAAAACTATCATCAGGCTGTCTTAACAAGTTTAGGTTCTTTTAAGAGTCAATATTTTGTGATGCTTAAATAAACACAAGGCAATTGATACAAAACAACTCAGCTGTACTTTTAAAGATCATTAACTCTGAAAATATGACATCAAAGATCTGGAACTTACTAAGGAATCAATCATTTATAGCTGTTGTTTACAAAGTTTGCCCTTTGCCTAATAGATCGACTTTGCATGGATATTTCCAGCATGTCTAAGGTACCTAAACTGTGCTATAGAGAGAAGTGTCACCTGATGAGCAGGTGCCTTCCAAATGCTACAGGATGGAAATTATTTAGCATTATCACTAAATTACAAGGAAATTAGGCTTGTTGGATATGAAAACTTCTTTCTATTCAGATATGTATCTATGTTAATATTCTAATACAGACCATTCCCATCTGAAATGGAGTTTACTCCAAAGATTACGTGTAAGATATATTACCCAAGGCATAGTTTTCAATCTAAGAAATGGTGTGTGTAAAAGATCAATAGATTCCCCAGGTAACCTGCCAAAGTGAAACCACATCATAGGAACAATAGCGCATTACTAGTATGAAGCTGTGTCTCCCAGTCCTTGAAGGGTCATACTGCGTAGTGAAAGGAAGTGTCTAGTCTCTGTGGCCCAACTGAATTTCAGTAGTATTCTTGCAAGTGCCTTTCTGTACTCTTTTCTCAAGGCTTTTTGCCTCCTCCACAGGCCTTGGGCCCAGTCGTTTCTTCTACACCCCAAGATGTGCAAGTGATAAAACTTCAAGTCTCTCAGTGCAATTAATTGTAGTTGTTCTAATCTGTTCATACTAAAATGTGAACTGCTAAGCACCAACTTTTAGAGAATTTTTAAAAAATATTTTTCATTCTCTAAAAGTCCTTAGGAAGTAGGTCTTTCACAGATATCAAATAATAAAGTGTGTGTGTGTGGGGGGGGGGGGGGGGGCGGGGAGGGTAAAGCCAGTCAGTATCAGAGAACATATTCTTTATTAAGGAGGGTACCATTTCTAGGCAAACTTTGGGCTTTGGTAAGGTCAGATCCCCTAAACTCTACATGTTTGCACAGTTTGAAGCTTCCTCCACTTCTGAACACAGCCATTATAAAAAGGTAGAAGGTTGTTTTTTTGTTGTTGTTGTATTTTTATTTGTTTATTTTTTAACAATTACTGTAATAGCAGTTAATAGAAAAGGTGGGTGAGGACTTACAGATTGTTTATTATTCAGTGTTTATAATTCAGGGACTGCCTTATTTAACCTTGACTCCTGGTTACTTTTTTTCTGATTTTCACATTTATTTACATGTCACTTTATTTGTAAAAGGATGTAGGAGTGTCTTTCAAATATATTTTAAATGTCTTATTTACTTTTACACATAGAAAATTAGTATATATTACTCCTAGTAATAACAAACTTGGAAATTTTAGTGTCCATGCTTTTTACTTTCCCATTTGTTTGATATGATTCCAGTATTTGTGACTGTAAAACATTCTGTTTGTAATTCCAATGGCACATAATAATATGCTTTGCTTGATTTATTATAGAAATGTGTTAAAATAGCCATCTAGTGGTTTGGGTATTAACTCTTTATTACAGAGATCTATCCTTAGCTTTATTATTTGTTGAAGTTTTTCATGTTAATAAAGTCACTAATACATTAGACAGTAAGATTAGAAAAATAGTAACTAGAGGAGGATCCATGATTAAGTGATGGAAAAAGCTAAACCTATTCAAAACCATGCAGGTCTGATGAGGCTGGAGCCACAGAGACTGATGGCAGATAGTAGGTTCTAGAAGTGAAGAATTAAGGAGCTTAAGTTAGCTTCCAAAATGTTGAGTAATTTATGCCATATGTCTTTGTCATTTGCAGGAAAGCACTTAGATAATTTCCTTTAAGTCTACCCATATGCTCTTTCTTAGTTAAGCTCAAGCAAGTTCTTTCCCATAGAACCTGCTCAATTTCTTCATGCTAATTGGACTTGCAATTTTCCTCACGGCTATATGTCTCCACATGTCCATAAAAGAAATAATAAAAGAGAATATCTAATCAGTCATTAAAATATTAATTATAGGGTGTTATCTAGTTGACAAAAAAGCATTGTGATGCTTGGTACTAAATCCTTTGAAAGATTTTATAGTTAATAATTATGTAACTACTAGAGGCCTGGTGCATGAAAATTCGTGCACTCAGGGGGTCCCTTTGCCTGGCCTGCACCCTCTCACAGTCCAGGAGCCCTTGGAGGATGTCCGACTGATGGCTTAGGCCCGTTTCCTGCTGGAAGTGGGCCTAAGCCACAGTCTGGCCTCCTTCTGCAGGATGTAACCAGGCGAGCTGATCAGGGGACAGTGCCAGCTGGTAGCTCTGACTCTCCTCCCCTGATTGCCCTTCCACTGCTGCTGGTCTCTGCTGCCCCCTGATCATAATTCCCTCCATCTGCCCCCTAGCATGTGCCTTGGCTGGCCTGGTGCTGCCTGCTTGCTGGCCCCGCCCCCCACCAACCAATCATTCTGCTGTTTGGTCGATTTGCGTATTATGCTTTTATCATATAGGATTTTATGTTATCTATCTCTTTATTATGTACATTGTAAGCTTTATACTATAATTGTTATATATGTAAATTATTATTGTTTAACTTATATTTTACCTTGTTTCATAAAAGATCTGAAGAATTCTCTCACTTTATACTTTTTCTTCTTGAAGGAGACTCAAACTCAAAGATTTAATGCACCATAACTCCATGAAAACAGTCAGGGTACACCAACATAACATTTTAAATTCTTATGTGGAATGATAATTATGTCATTTCATTATGCACATTTTATTTTTACATTTTGACAACACAAGCCAACTTTTAGGAAGAACATTTAATATTTTGGGCTCATCCGTTACACATTTGCCAGGTTAGCAAATGATCCTTTGGTTTTATTATATGATAAACAAATGAACAAAACAACATTTTGTGGTGACTCCTTCAAAGCACACCACTTAACTCATTGAAGTACGAAAAGCTTCTGGGTGAAAATATTGGCAAGGTCAGCAATACATGCACAGGTAAAACAGAGACCTGTCTCTTTAAGATAGTGAGATTGGCCCCATGGATTATTTTTTAAACTGATTTAAGTGCAACACTGGCTAACTTCCCAAAGATCTATGACAAAAAGTTAAATAACAAAAGGTAAAGATTCTATTTTATAAAAGGGCTTATTTTCACCTCCTTTTCACACTTAAGTTACAGAAGTTTGGTTTCTATGGTGACAAAATCAGAAAAAAATAGCAGAATAACATTAATCAATGTTTCTAATATTCTTACCTGACAGACACTCAATTTCTTCTTAGCCTCAATTCCCCCCCCCAGAAATTTTGTGTACCATCCCATACTAATGATCTTGCCTACTATAGTTGAGTGAATATAATGGTACATTAAGACTCAAGGCCAAATTCAGTAATAATGAATGGAATTAAATTTCTCAACAAAATCAAGCAAACAGTTGAATTGCTAGTTTAAGAATATCTTTCCTTCTTCAATAACTTTAGATGTTTGCATGTTGAATTCTTGTTCAACTTACAGCTATGTCCTCAGGAAGCCTACCATTTGAAAGAATCCTATGAATGTGCTTTATAAACTATAAATAAAAATACATTTGGTTTTGTTATTATTGTTATTTATAATATTTGTAAAATTAAAATTACCCTAATTTACTTTCATAGAGGGATTGGTAACATAATAATTGCTACTGTTTATGAGCAATTACTATGTTTTAAATTCTGTATGTCGTGTTCGAAAATAACTTTCAGTCTTTGTAGTAGGTACTCTTATTTTTGGTTCACAAATGAAAAACAAAAGATATGTAGAGATTTTAAGTAACTGCTCAAGGTCATACATCTAGTAAATAAGACAGGTGTGGTTATAGCCCAGGTCTGTTTGATTCTGAGATATCAAAATACACCTATATTTGTGTGTGTGTGTAGTGTGTATTTAACTCTGAGGCATACTAGATGAGATCAATATTAACCCTCTCAAATACACAAGGGCTCATGGTTTCCTTCGTCAAGCAGCATTTTCTATCAGGGACCAATTCTAAGGAATGCACTCCTCCTTTTGAATTTTTTGATATGGGACAAAGGAATGATGGCATTTGAATATAAGTTCAAATATGCAGAAACTGGGAAATCTTTAGTAGTGCAATTTTGATTGTGGCTTTCATAAGAATACATAGTATTTGACTGACACAGGAAATTTTATGTAAAACAGTTAGCATTTTAATTGCCATCAGTTCTTTGGCAGATTCTGGTGGTTAATTTTACTTATGTTTTATACTATTTTATAAGCAATGGCAAAAATATGAGAATCCAAATAAGAAATGTCTGACCAACATATGAATTCCGAATAAGAAATATACTGAAGTAGAATAAAACTTAAAATATTTAATGCACATGTCCTTATAGTAGAATATCAAAAGTAATTCAGTGTTTGTATACTCAATAATTAATGAATCTTTACTTCCAGATACTCTTCATTTTTCTTTAGACGCAAGGAGATTTTTGTCATCCAGTAAGTTACTGTGGTGATGCAGAGCTCTGCTGTGACTATTTTAATCTTGTCAGGTGGTGTGCTCTGTATTTTAAAATATTATTGAGTGCTTTATTGTTTAAACTGCTATTTTTCTCAAAGACATCCCCCATGCTTTCTACTTATAACGTGCCCTCTATAATACTGCATGCTATTGATATGGTAAAGTTAATCTTATCAAAATGCACATTGATTCATAATGTGCATGTCCTAAGAATTTGCTGTGTTCTCATGTTGTGTTAGCTTTGATAGAAAACAAGTGTTCACCTAGATTTCTTCACATACTTCTTGTCCTATTTTAATCATGGCACAAGGGCTGAATTTGCCATCTGACAAGTGGAGTCTGAGTTTACACTCCACACAAGCTCATTTCAACTGCTGCAGGTGGTAATCTGTAAGGACCAAGATGCTGCCACTTCCTGGTCCCTGACACTGGGGCACACAGGGTGGCACATTTCATGGAATCTTTAATTTTGTCCGGACCACTGGACACCCAACTGGAGTGCTTATTTTCAGGCACTCCTCTGATGCTCAGAAATGTCATTTTAATATTAGCACAAAAGTTACTATATTCTGAAAGCAAAATGTCAGCATTAGACTGGACCCCAGCAATTGACTGAATGCCTCAGAGATAATCAGTTAATTCCTGCAAAATATATAAATGAAAGCAGAGAATGAAAATGCATTTGATTTCAAAAATTCAAATCTACTACAGAAGAATCAGTCTCCATGAGCCACAGTGCTGGATTGGGCCAATGCTCCCAACATTCTTATTGAATAGTACTCGGCCTGATTGAAACAGAGCAGACCAGTCCTATTTCTATTCTAATCACAGTTAGCATTTGGGAATCATACTTAATCTTGTTTTACTGTTTATTAACTAATTGTCAAGTTTCCATTTACAGAATTAAAATCGTTTTATGAAAATACTTTTTCCTCAAAGGACCTGCTTGATCAGATTCAAACATTTGTCAAAGTAAGACACTCTTGAGCTAAAGATGTAAGTGATCATGTCACACATAAAAGATCCATCTCTAACCAGCACTCAAAGCAGACCTCAGCATTCCAGACGCGCAAGTTTTCTGTTTGAGCAATTCTGCTGAATGTCTTTCTTCGTCATCATTAAACATAATCCTTTTGCTTTAGGCCATTAGTAGTACCTCAGAGAAAAATGCTCCCTTTTTCATAGAATCCTCACTGTCTCTCCTCTTTCACCAATTATTTTTCTCTCCTAGTGTCCTGCATAGTTTCCTGCTCAGTCAGAACTAAACATAATAGTTTGGGTTAATGAAATCTTTATAGAACACCTCTACACAAGTTGTATTTGTTAAAGTAGATGTGATCTTCAAATTTGGTTTTCTGAGGTTGCCTCCTAACTCCATCCAGAGGAACTTCAGTGCTTATCTGCCTCCGCAGCTAATAGTTCAGGCTGCAAGGACTTCCTTTTAGATGGTGTGATGTCACCAGCCTCCTCTTCATTCAGTCCTCACTGAGAACTTTGCCCATCTTTTCACACAGCTGTCAGCAGGCTCTTCATCCTCTCTATCTACCGCTTCAACCCAATTGTCCCCGGGGCAGCTAAGCTTATGCCCATGGTTTTAATTTAGAATACATGGTTGACAAAATACACCAACTGTCAAGAATTTGTTTTCAAATGTGCTAATGTGGAGAGGCTTAGTAATGAGGAAAATATAACTCCTGCACCCTGGGGATCTTATTTCAGCTCTTTGACATCAGAAAGAACGTTGCTTTCCCCTATCTATCTAAAAGTCCATTTCACTTTGCTTGAATAAAATAAGTGACAATTGGGCATCTATCAAGTGCACGGCACTGTTCTAGGCACTGGAAATACTGTGATGAAAAAAGGAAGGCAGCTTCCAAAGAGCTGCCCTTCAAATGGCTGAGTTCCTTTTCAACCTATTTGTCCTTACAGATATAAGGAGACATTTTGGGAGAGTACTTGGGTATCACTTACTAATTGATTGTTTTTCTAATTAAATAAGAAAAACATTACATTACTGACTTACTTGGGTTGTATATTTACCTTATAAAATGAAGTTTTAGCATCAGCTATATATTACCAGCCACTGGTTAGGATAATATTCTTAATTTGAATTGAAGACCACAGAACAGTTATTGATGATTTTATAAAAAATGAGGAAGGATCTGAAAGGATGCTACTTAAGTGGGACAAATAAAAACAACAGGAAGAACAAAACTAAGACACCTTTGACAGCATTGTAGTGTTTTGGATAAGTAATAGAATATCATTTAGAAGTAGATGTAAGTGTCAGAGCAATTAAAAACTCACACTCACCATTTTGCAAAACTTGGAAAGTTTAATTAATACATTTTACCAGAGAGATAGGATTGTTCACAAATTTTTCTTTTAATATGAAGTACATATCAGTGTGTGCAAATTTCATATCTTTATATCAAGGCAATAGACTTTGAGGTTCTTTTCTTTTTTGCCTAACTTAACTAGTTAGTAGAAAACACAAAATTTCCTAATTTGTCCTATCCTACTGGTAATGCTCATTTAAGCTGCTCATCTATATGCTATCATCTAAGGCTTTCTATTTGGACTATATTTTAATTCCCTATAGATTTCAACTCATTGACCTTGAGGGAAAGCCGAGTCTCTGTGACAATAAGGTCTTCAATCACCACTGCCAACATAAATAAATGACTCCTCTCTGGATCTATCAGGAGTAATCTGAGTGGAATTTAAGTTTTTGATAGACTTTTAAAAAATGAGCCCAGACATGAAATAATACTCTTTTCAGCAAAAGGCCATAGGAATTAAGGCAGCTAAGATTCATGTAATAACACTGTTTAGCCTTTTATATTGGAACATGGTTGGTTATCTTATTGAGACCTGGACAGTTACCCAACTGATCTGTATACTAAGAAGCTGAATATGACTTGACAATAACTTTAAATACAGGGACTCATCAAAAAAGTACACACATTTTAACAGCTGATTGCTCAACTTTGAAAATGAGATATATTTTAATAAACACTGCCTTTATAATTATTCAAAGTAGTATCTACTTTTTTGTGACACCCTATATAGTAAGGGAATAAAACAAGAGTACCATACCAGTAAAATACTCTCCATTTAAGAATTTTAAAAGTTTTAAAAAATGTTAATAAAAAGAAGTGTTCTGTATGAGTTTCTTGGAAGGTCGCCGCGAAGCACTTGTTTTGAAAATAGCTCTCCTAAAATAACATTGTTAGCTCTCATGCACATCAATTTCTGTAAATTTTTATTTGTATCTAACCAAACATTTTTTCCTAAAGGAATTTAATTACCTCATCAGTGATAAGTTAATTCATTTTCCTCATATTATGTCCCACCTTCTTTACTAATTTTCCACATTCATTATCCAGATTAATAATTTATCTTATTTAAAAAATAAAATTTTAAAACTTCAAAGAAAAATAAAATGTAGGCCATAGCCAATACTTAAGGGCAAAATATACCCATAAAATATGGGACTATTATCTGAATACCACAGACAACAACAAGGAAAAAATCTAATTTTTATTTGAAATAGGTAATTCATGCCCATTTTGGCATAAATTTAAGCTATCCGGAGAGGTACTTGGAGATTCCTTTTTAACTTCAACAACCTTTCATTTCCAAACTCTGGTAGGTTTAACTTTGAACCCAGCTAACAGCAGAACAGCATGTTTAACAGGATCTAGAGGGGAGGGGCAGACCTAACAAAGATGGCATCTTTAAAAAAGGATTAAAAAAATATATGCACCCTCATAAGTAGTTTTTAAAAGATCAAAATTCGCCAGTGTTCTAGAAAATGTGTCCCAAAGTGATTTGTCCATAAAAAAACAGCCTTCAAAACCCAATTCGGGATACATCTGGCAGAAAAATATCTCATCTCTTAAACAAATCCCCTTTTCTCTTCCTTTCTGTTCAACTTCCACTGCTTATTCCTAGAAACACCCAGAGAACAGTGGGAATAGGACCCAGCCTACTTCTCTTGGCCTTTGCCAAGCTGAAGGCTCACACCAAAGATTGTTCCTTAAGAACCTCTGCTACAATCAGAAAACTGATCTCTAATTTCTGGGACCTGCCAAAAAAATCCTAGTTCCCTCCAGGAGGGGCCTGAGGGCTCTGTAAAGGAGCAAAGGGCAGTGGACCTGGCCCAGACTGGAACACCAGGATGTGCAAAGGGGCCCTTTCTAAAGAAAAACACCCAATGCCTTATAGGATGAAGTTTAACCTATGGGCAAAGACATGTAGCAGCTGACATACACCAAAAAGGTGCTTCTCTCCCAATTCTTAACCATAAAGGAAACAGAGAGGAGAGTCTAGAGAATTTGACCTCCTCTCCCTTCCAAGACCATATTCTAGGGCAGTGATGGCAAACCTATGACACGCGTGTCAGAGGTGACACGTGAACTCATTTTTTTGGTTGATTTTTCTTTGTTAAATGGCATTTAAATATATAAAATAAGTATCAAAAAATATGTCTTTGTTTTACTATGGTTGCAAATATCAAAAAATGTACATGTGTGACACGGCACCAGAGTTAAGTTAGGGTTTTTCAAAATGCTGACACTCGGAGCTCAAAAGGTTCGCCATCACTGTTCTAGGGCCTAGAATCTAGGGCTAGGCCAAAACCAGTTTCCAGAGTCACAGACATTTGGTCATAGGGTACATACAGTCTTTACTGGATAAAGCTCCTACTCCTGGGCAGTCTGGCTCATGGCTGCTTAACCGAAACTTTCACCCCCATGTGCAGAGTGCTTAAGAATCACTAGGGAAATTACTTTTTTAAATTCGACTTGTCACTGACAAATACTTCAATAGGATCTTCTAGAAACTGCCCAGAGGCACACCCCCACCTCCCCCATACCTCCCAGTTCAGGGTCACAGATCCTCCAGGTGACGGGCTCCTTGCCAGACTTCAGCAGCTAGTTGGTTTTAGAGAAATGCTTGCATCCAAAGAAAACTCTGTACACTGACAGCGGGAAGGGGCAGGCAGTGTGCAGCACGTGGTGGCGCTTCCTAGATGGCACCGCCCTTCTGATATAGGAACCCCAGAGCAAGAAGACAAGGCCATTCGACTTCCCATTGAGCCAGGACACAACCGTATCGGTAAATTACTCCCAACCTTTCTCTTTATGAGAATCGGCCTGATGTGCTCTGACCGTGAGGACAGCAGTGAGTAGAAGACACCTTGCTTGGTCCACCCAGATAAATCTCCATGACCAGGAGGAACATAACCATCAATGTCTGCAGACAGCTCTTTATACATGTTTTCCAAACTGGGTGGAGGTGGAACAGCTCTTGGAACACTAAAGCAGAGCCCCTGGGTCTATGATAGGGATCCTGTCCCAGGAAGACAATCTTCACGTCTCTTATGTCACACATTTGGGTCCATGTGAAGACTTGGTGTGGGGGTGGATAAACAGCATAATGTCTTCGTTCTTCTGCAACAAATCCCGTTAGCTTTATAAAATATGGTTTTCTGAACTCTCCACTGAGGTGCTTCCATCTCTCACTGAAACCCATTGGCCATGTGCTGGGCACCTCCTGCTCTGCCGGGGCCTTCTTGGCCGGGCTGGCCGCTGCATCCCCCCCGCTCTTCTCACAGGCCTCTGGGAGAAGGAATAGAGCATCTTCTGGCCGATCATGCTGAAGTCCAGGAGGAAGCAAATGGGCCCGGGGACCTGCCAGGCTGGCCTGAAAATTTTATTGCAAATGGAATTGTAACATAAGCCTAGACAATTACATAAGAATTAGACTATTAAAAGCTTTGTTTCTTACATTATATAAATCCAAATGCGAAGGACAGATTGCAGAAAGTGATTGGGTTTAGAGTGATACAAAAGAGAATAAAGCCAAAACAGGCCCTACTTCCTTTTTAAAACCTATTTTTTATTACTAAAGTAGGCAAGAGCGATTTTTTTTGTTGTTCCTATATCTAATTTCCTAACAAAAGTATCTAGCACCTGTTAATGTCTAGTGTTAGATGGCAGGATCTGACCTTTGTTTATACTCTATACTGTTTGCTGATAAGTATAGTGATCATAATTATCCAAAGCTTTGAGTTAGGTCCTTCTGGGAATTCTCAATTGCTTAATATTTTAGTGAAAATTGATTTAATTCAAATACTCTCATGGTAATCAGAGCACTTGTATTTAGCTTACGGTGTATCTTGGTCTGAATTCATCCACATTGTATACTTAACAATGATTTACTCATTGTCTACTATGAATAAGGTATGAGGGACTTGTGGTAAATCAAGTATTACTCCGGACCTTGCCTTCAAAAATGCATGGACCTTAGTGCAGTGTCCTTAATGAATGTAATTAAATAGCCATAATACAAGGTAGAAGGTGATTTGTCCTAAGAAGGAAGATATTATTTTCTCTGTAATAGAAGAGGACAAATTCCAGGGAGAAATTACCATATGAATCAACTATTAAGAAATCAGTAGAATCTAGTTGTGAGAAAACACCTGGAATGAAACAAAATGAGAGGGAGGAATTCCAAGAGAATATCTGGAGTTCAAGCAGAGTGTCTGAAGGGGAAATGTAAGGAATAATGTGAAAAATGTGAGTGTGATTAGAAATGCTTTCACATGATTACATGAAAACTGAAATTCACTTAGGATCTTGCATCGGGAACTGGAAAATCAGACTCGGATGGGAAGTCTAGATATCTGTGACCATCCTTTATGCAGAAACCTTGATTAGGAAAAATAAAATAGGAAATCTTGCTGCTTAATCCAGCACAATCTAGTTTACCCATATTTGAGTATATTTAAGACAATATTCTTGTAGAAACCAAAAATATTCTCTATATCATAAATCATAGAAACAATGAGTAAGAGGAACTTGAGTTATACAAAATAAACTAGAAAAAGTAACTATAGTACTAAGGACAGTAACTAATATTTATGTATTGCTTACCAAAGCCAGGGACTTTTTCTGAATATTTTACATATATGAACTTGATTTATATAATTTTTTAATATTTTTTATTGGTTTCAGAGAGGAAGAGGGAGAGAGAGATAGAAACATCAATGATGAGAGAATCATTGATCGGCTGCCTCCTGCAAGCCCCTTACTGGGGATCGTGTCTACACCCGGGCATGTGCTCTTGACCAGAATCGAACCTGGGACCTTTCAGTTCGCAAGCTGAGTCAAACCAGCTAGGGCTTGATTTATATAATTTTATCCCACTTTACAAATTAAGAAAGTGAGACACAGAAAGATCAAAGTAACTTGCTCAAGATAATGTAACTGGAGCAGGTATTTGAAGCCTCACAAATATTAATTCAAGTCCAATAGTTAGCCAGTTATGTTTTAAAATTAGTATTTTTAGAGAAATATTTCAAAAAAATAATAAGAATTATTATAAACAAACTTTCTGTAGTATTTTTCACTGAAAACAACTTACTTGAAAGAAAAAATTGTTTAATTATAATTTCTAAATGAGAAAAGATATTAATGAAAAAAGAATAAAAATATGAATAACAATGTGTTGCTTTAGCTCTTTCTTGCTTATTTATATTTTCATATGATTATTCATGTTTAACATCTTTTGGGAATGTCTTAAACATAACTGATTCTTCAAATGATTTATTGATGGCTGACCAGAAACTAGCTCTATTTCAGATTCTAGATATTCCAGTAAAAATATTTTACCAGTCTAGCCTGGATCCTCAAGCAATCCTGGATCTTCTGAGAAAAGAGAGAATCTGTTCAGTCTGATTGTCCTTAAATAAATGGACCATGAGCTTGTAATTAAATCAGATGTAGTTCGTTTGAATCTCACCAATCACAAACTGAAAAATGTTCCTTGTGGCTATAAAAATTATCTCCATGCAATTCAAGAATTTTCATTTGTTTGATAACAGGGAAATAGGTTTGATAATTCAAGTATCTCATTTATTTCTATCTGAAGCTCAGTTAATTAGGATTTGCCCAATCTAATTCCCTTTCCATTCCTATTTCTGAGGAACATCATGGCATAGGAGCATTCAGGCATCAGGCATCTAAAGGGTCTTGGGTAGTGTGGGTTTAGGCCACAGTGCCTTCTTTTCTTTTCTTTTCTTTTCTTTTTAAATATATTTTATTGATTTTTTACAGAGAAGAAGGGAGAGGGATAGAGAGCCAGAAACATCGATGAGAGAGAAACATCGATCAGCTGCCTCCTGCACGCCCCCCACTGGGGATGTGCCCGCAACCAAGGTACATGCCCTTGACCTGAATTGAACCTGGGACCCCTGAGTCCGCAGGCTGACGCTCTATTCACTGAGCCAAACCGGTTTGGCAACAGTGTCTTTTTTTCTTGATGGTCTTTGCTAAGGGGTAGTTATTTCCAATTGTTTCCCCAGTTCCTACTGTTGCCATGTCTGAAGGATTTCCAAGGCCTCTATTTCAGATTTTGTCTTCCTGTCTCCAAACCAAGGATTCTTCTGATGTAATAGCCCATTCAGCCATCTCCATATCCGTTTGGAGTCAGAATTTCTCTGTTGCCTTCTTAGAATCACTGGAGGGTGTGTGGAAAGCCCACAAGCTCACCCACCAAGACTTTGCTCTAACATTGCTACTTTATCACTGTCATGCCATGTTTGATAATGGCATGCTCTGCCAGGTTCCAGCCTGAAGCTGGGAGAGGTTTCCCTCTGCTTGAGGACACCTACAGTATTAGCCAAGATTCTATCATTCTTCTTGATAATACTTGCTCCACCACCCCAGTACTTTTCACCAATCCCTGTATTAGAATGGAATTACTTCTTTTTGACTCGTGTTTTTTTCATTGAACGCACTCCTTGATGACCATCTTCATAATATTCATTATGCCATGTTTTTCAATCTAACTATTTTCTTCCATTCATCCTTTACTTCACACAGCATCCTCTTATAAAGATTCTTATTGAAGGAATACAGTAAAATTATCCCCAATAATATATAAAATTTAAAACTATGTTATATGTTTCACGTTATTTCATTATACTTTGTGGCCTTTGTGTTTTTGCAGTGCTAATTTGTTGTGCATGACAAACTTGTTACTGAAGATGTGTCCATTTCTGAATTTGTGTGTTGCATAGTCTATTTAGCTGCTAGAAATAATTTCAATTTTTTCAGAGTATAAATAACTTGACCAATGAACTGTCACAAAAGATATGTTTAAAATAACTGAAATGATTGTGATTTTTGTTATGATTATATGTTCATCAAAACTCATTCATGAAACAAGCCTTAGGCAATATGATGTCATTTTTCAATGACCCACTCTTCCTTGTTGAGCATTCTCTATGGACAAAGAAAATATTTTTTAAATTCCTATTAACTTTCTTATACCACTAAATACTATGCAATATATTAAAAAGTGACCCATTTTAATGTAGTGCCCCAAATACCAAGCAATATAGAAAAGTTCCTTCTTAGATTGAAAGAGAAGCTAAATTATCTTTTGTCTATATTTGGGTCCAAATAATATATGACATTTAAAAATGAAATAGAATATTAAATAATGATCACATGTCAGTTAAAAGCATTCCACATTATACATAACTGGTTTATATTTTTCTGATTTTAATCTAGAACTCTTTTAGAAAGAGCCATACCCTCAACTCATAACGCATTTAACACAATCTCTGTTGCAGGTTACTTAGTTATAGAAAATCCATCAAGTAAGTTTATCAAATATCTTTTCTTCTTTTTGCATATCAACTTTAGACTCTCTGATTTGATGAATCATAATGTATGGTTCCTTTCTTGTATGTTTGTTAGAAAAACCTCCAGGCTGGATATAAATCATAAAAGCATGACTAATTGCATGGTAACTGGAGAAATGCTTTCTCTCTCTCTGGGGTGAAGTCTGCATGTCTGTATTTTAGCTTGGGAAGTAATACGGGGATATTTAAACTCCTTGGGGTTTAAAAGCCATGTCATTATGAGAATGAGGTCACTGCAATATTTTATATCTTCTAAAACCTTGTAATGTATAAAATGTTTTCTGTATGACAAAGAGGTATTATGTGCTTGAGGATTCAATGATAACTTTATGCCCCTACATTTACTTGAAAAACTTTCTTCATTAAAATGTTAAATCATTCACTTAAAGTCACTTAAAAATAGAAGGAATTTTGAGCCATGAATACAAAGAAAGTGCACTTAAAGGAGAAAAGTTAATTTTGTAAGTATGACAGAGTGACTTTATGGAGTTGGGTGGTTTATGGGGTTTGAAATGTCTGCTGTTCTTTAACTTGCTAACCAGTGCCATACTAAAGTGAAAGAACACAACCTAATGTGACTCCATTTTACACCTTTTCTTGCTTGGAGGCCGATCAGCAAGAAATCCTTCCTACAACATGTTGAAGAGCTTTGCACAAACAACAACCTAAAGTTTCAAGAAGAATTTTCGGTATGTTACTAACAGTTGTCACAACATTGCCAGACCTCTGGTCGTTTCATGTGTCACATTTCATGTCCACTTTAAGCATGCAAGGCCATGAAGGACTCTGGCCTTGATAATCAATACCCAATTACCAGGTTGATTGTTTGGATAGTAATGTTACACTGGGCAGCCTCTGGTGCAACCTGAACAGAATTATTCACCTACTGTGTCAGGAAAGGTGCACTTCTTCAGACCTCCCGGGGATAGCATCCTAGCCTCGTTTCTTCTCTGCTCTCTCATTCAGATGTAGATGCTGATTTATAGCACTTGTATTCATTACTTTTTGTTTGAGTATGGGGCTTGGGTTATGCCATAAATGCAGTTTATATTTAAGTAATTATTTTAAATATAGAAACTAAATAATTCCAATTTATATTTGCCAGCTTAGTTTATGTTTGTGGTATAGGGGAACCTGAGAGCAGAAGTTGATGTGTCCAGAGATTATACAAATAATGTTATTTATAGAACTGTCCAAAAATAAAAAATAGATAAGGAATGTCCATGTTTTACAAGGCCTATTTTTAAGTTACTATGAAAATAATACTGTCTCATGTTATGGAAAGTTAGTAAAGAACTTGTCACCTAAAAACTATTTAAAAGTTAAGAATAGTTTTGTTGCTTTTAGCATTTTATATAGCTATAAAATTGAAGCTATTTTAAAATGAAAGGTAGATATCAGATCTACAAGTTATTTTAAGACTTGTAAGCATCTTTCCTAACTTAGATGATTATTTTGTATTATGAAAATAAAGCAGATTTCTAAATGTCACCAAAACTGTTTTTTCATGAAATTCATATAGTGTGTGAACTTATGAAACAAAGAATTGAACAATTGGCTTGAATGATTCAGCATTATAATATTTCAGCCTCTCAGGGAATAATAACAAAAAATGTGAGAAGATTAATGGTATTTCCTACAGCTTTTTGGTTATGCTTCTTAAGTAATATTGGTCTGGACTTAACAAAATCGGTGGTACCATAAAACTCTTTTTAGCATTTACACAGCAGGAACTCTCAATTTTTCAGAAACGAAAGTGTAATTTCACTAGAATAGAAGCGAATATAATTACATTATGCATGACTGAGTAGATGAAAAGTTTTATTAGCAATAACTTTTTCACATATATTATACTGAGAAAGTTTCTAGTTTAGTTCTTTTGGAGATCATGGTTTTAAGAACTTGGAGCGTTTTTTTATAAATACATAGGTTTTGTGTATATGTTATATAAATATATCTATATATATGAAAGGGATTTGTTTTAATGTTTTTATCCTAATGCTGTATTAAGTTTGTTAAAGCAAAATTATGTTTTAATAAACAAATGCATGTTTGATGCATATATTTGAAAAAACTTCAGGTTATATTCACGTATTATACTTTAAATATTTATAAGCTCATATCATATGACAGGCATTGTATTTGGCACTTTGATATATATCAATTCCATATTTAATACCCGAGTGACCTTGGGCAAATCACTTAAACTCTCTGTGCTTTGTTGTCCTCATCTATAAAATGTTAGCATCTACCTCATTGAGTTGTGAAGACTAAAATGATTGAACATGTGTAATACTAAGAATAGTGGCTGGCACAAGTGTTAGATATTATGACAATTATTCCTACAGAAAGAAGGTCATATTATGATAACTGCAGATATGTATTTAAGATTACAGAGGCACTGTATCATGACAGAGATATTCATTAAGAAATGAGGATAAACTCTGTTAGGATAGCAGTCAGAAAAGACTTCACAAAAAGGTGACCTTTGAGATGAATTTCGGACAGAAATCCAATGAGTACATGAAGGGAAAAAGGTATTCCAGAGAGAGGGAATGAATGCAAGAGCATAAGGATGCAAAACAGTCCAACTGTGATCCCACTGAAAAGAGGAAACAGTAGAAGAAAGAGCTAACAGTAGGGAGGACGGTTGAGGCCATCAAGTGTAACATTACTATCCAAACAGTCAGCCTGGTAATTGTGTATTGATTATCAAGGCCAGTCATTTCAGTCTATAAATGGACATTTATATGTGAAATAATTACAGAAGTACCACTTTTCAGGTAATTTCCAATTCACTTTTCTTCTCCCCTCTCCCACATAGTTCTTTGTCTCTTTCAAATATGCTCCCAAAGCTGTGACACATGGAAGCTACAGGATCCCTCTTTTTTTTTTCCTAAGCCTCTGATGCCAACATTCAGATGTTTACACTGTCCCTATGCTCTAACACTTACCCACCTGCATAAGACTGTCCAGATTTTCTTTCTGAGATAAAATAAGGTGGGAGGGAGAATTATTCAATTAAAATAAATAATTTATAATGATGTTGAATTGTAAAAACAAATATTTTAGTAGCTTTTAAGGAATTTGGCAAGTTGAGACATTTCTAAAATGAAAAATTATAAATTTCGAAAATGTAAATGTCAGCTCAACACAATAATGAATACTTTTTTAGCACCAACTTTCTTAATGATGAATAGATGATATCATGATTTTTCACCAAAATGTCAATAATAGATCTTCTTGACCCTTCATCTGTGTCTGATCATTCTTAATCGCACCTTTGCATTCTACTCTCGATTTAGCAATGCCTTCAGAAAGCAGGAATTGACCTTTGGCATCTTCTCAAACTGACCAGTGTTGTACCAATTACTAGGCATGAAATCACACTGCCTGAGGAGAAAAAACAAAGAATAAATCACTGGCCTCCTTTCCCCTCCTAAGTAGACATTAAAATATTAAATAATATTATATGTATATATAATAAAACCACTAAGAAAATATGGGAAAGGGACACTAACATGGTTGCCACATCTTAGAGCTTCCCAAAGTATAAAGAAATTACACCAGAGAGCAATAGCCCAACTGACCACTTTTATTCAGGATGTTTTCAGTGAAAGTTTACGTAAGTTCATTAAGGTTAATTATACCTTGTTTCTACAGTTCTGAGGAGAGTTTTCAATTTACATATAAAAGAGTTTAGAAAAAAGAATGCTCTTTTACTAAGTGGAATTTCTTGTTTACCTTTGACATCAATGTAAACTGTGCAATGACTTCATTCCACAGGAATTACCAAAATTTCTTCAGGATCTTTCTTCAACTGATGCCGATCTGCCTTGGAACCGAGCAAAAAACCGCTTTCCAAACATAAAGCCATGTATGTGCTCTTACCATCTCTGGTTTTAGCTGTGAAATGCTTTAACATGACCACAAAATGCATCTTAGCTTTTTTTCATTTCTTAAATATATTTTATTGCATATTAATTAAATTATAATAATGTGTTTTATTAGCAGCAACTTTCAAATTATAGCATTTTTGCTTTGTTAATTTTATTAAAGTTAACATACATGGTTTGCAGCTTGTCACACAAGGTTCACTTAATGCAGGTGCAAGAAACTGTAGACCTAATAGTTTTTCAGCTTTGTAATTTAACCCACGTAACAAAACTCTCTAACATCTTCCTACCGACAAAGTTTTCAAATAAAAAGAGAAAGTTCACGTGCAACTTTGTGCATTAGTTTCCCTTAAGAGAATTGCGTTGTTTTCTTATGGAATATAAAAAATGCATTGCAAAATATTCATTGAGAACCAAATATATTGAATAAAGTTAATGTACATTTATGCTTACCAGGATTGGTTTTACAAATAAGGCTGAACTGTGCCTTACCATACTAAAAATGGCTTTGTTTTTCAATCAATAAGAAAAACAAAACATATTATTGCTTTAAGAATTAAAGAAAAAAACATAACATACTTCTGTTAATAATAGCTATATAGATGATGTCGTATTTTTGAACATGTTTCTGCTATCTATATTCTATATTAATACCCTTTATATTGTGAAATAAAAAGTGCCACTTGTGATGTTTTTAAATATTGTCAATTTTTTTTAAAATCTAAAGTTTTAAAATATTCTTAATTTTAAAGTAAATATAATTTTTCTCTTTGTGTTATGCCTTTTCAAAGCTATATTGGGGAACATTCCTTACTTAAAAACTGAACTTTTCTGTCTAAAAAGACATGGACTTAGAGAAGGACACAGTCACAGAATGTAAAGTCACAAAGTATATGGATAGGGAAAAATGGGCCAAATTCTGACATTCTAGAACTAGAGGATAACTGAGACATGAAATAAAAAATTTAAGGAAACATGATATAGGAGGTAGTAATCTAATGGAATCTGCTAATTCCCAAGAATTAGAATAGGATGAAAATACAAATAACTTTAATCCTAAAATCCTTTCTGGAACAAAACAAATCGTAAGTAAATGACTTTAAGAGCAGTTGACAAATAAGACCTTATAGAAAATAAGAAATGTTTCACATCTCCAAACTTTTATGATATAACATTTCTGAACAGGCCCTTTGGTCTTCCCTTTAAGAGAGTTAACTTGGGTTGGATACATCATAAGTTTAAGAGTTGTAGAAATTACATTTTTATACTCATCTGTACCTAAATTTCTTCCAGACTATCTAGTTCATGCACACTCAGTGGTATTCTGTGAAAATAAATACTATAGTTTGATTCAAGGACAGTTACTATGTAATATTTAATATTTGTTTATAATTATATAGTTGGCTGAATGGATTTATTATATGTCAGTATATGTAAAATAAGTAAATCAAATATGTCTGATTAGTTGTCAAGCATCAAAGAATATTTAATTTAAATATGTAAAAATTTGTTAGATATTTTAAATGTGATATTTCAATCTTTTATTATTAAGATTTCACTGTATTATTATCTGGATTCACATCATAGCTATGAAATAACCAGACAGTACTAACTTATTACTTATAGGATTAAATGAGAATAAGGATGGTTGATGGGACTAAATAAACAACCTTAGAACAGGAAGAACTGAGGCACATGATTATTCCAACTCTTGATTTCTGAGGCTATGACAAAAAAAATAATTGTTAGTGATGGACTTATGTTGTAAATTAATGATGTTCTGGAATATTAGAATGGAAAGTTCATGCTTTCATTTTTTCTTTGCTAGAGTCAAATGGATAATATCCAGTTGTTTTCTGCTTTCTTCTTAATTTTAGTACTAAAAACCTATGGTACTTTTTCAAATAATATATTACATCTATATCTATGGATTTGTACGGGGAAACCCTTTTCTTAACTGTCCTCTTAAAGCAGTGGTTCTCAACCTTCTGGCCCTTTAAATACAGTTCCTCATGTTGTGACCCAACCATAAAATTATTTTTGTTGCTACTTCATAACTGTAATGTTGCTACTGTTATGAATCGTAATGTAAATATCTTATATGCAGGATGGTCTTAGGCCACCCCTGTGAAAGGGTCGTTCGATCCCCAAAGGGGTCACAACCCACAGGTTGAGAACCACTGTCTTAAAGAGTTGGAGGTCCTATAAGAAATAATTTTGTTAGGTAAAATTTTATATTTTCCCAGAATGTTATTAGAATAATTTTTTAATTCAACTAACACATACCCTCTGTATAGTAATAAAAAAAATAAGTTAAGAATACATGGGTTCTAATCGAATACCCTGGGTTGTGATCCTATTTACCCACTAACTACTTTAGTGACTGGACATATTATTTGTGGTTTCTATCTCTTAAGGTTATTGTGAGGATCAGATGAAATAATCCTGTAAATCAATTTGCCCAGTAGTGAAATAGGAAAAACACTCAATATGTTCTTACGATTGTAAATAATCAGTAGGTTGCTTATTTTACAAAAAAAATGCTAACTTTATGAGTGACTAAGACTTAAGAATAGGCCCTTATGATCTATAGTCTGGGAATAACAAGATCACTTTCCTAGCCTGGGTTAAATGGCAAGTGGTAAACTCACAGCCACCTCTATGTCCAGTACATCCACCACCCACCCCTTCACACACACACAGAATAAGCAAATGAGTTTAGACTAAATATATTTACCCATTATGTTTGCAAAGAAGCCATAAAGCCACAGAAATGTTTTTTCTCCTGTAGAGAATGAATTCATTTTAATAGAATCTGAATTTCAGCCTGAGCCAGATCAGTGAAGTGCATTGTTTCCCTTGAGTAATGTAGGAAGTAGAATTTCAAATATCACAGTGCATTTTAGAAGATATTAGCTTACAGGGCTTTAAGATGCTAGAATTAGCCACAAATACTTGCAGAAGAGATTTGCAAATCTCTGCTTGACAGGACATCATGACCTTCAGGAGTGTTCCAACACTAGGAATAAAAAAATTAACTTGTTGACTCAGATAGTTACAAACAGACGTATCGAGTGAATAGAAACCTTCCTTAGTTAGGACTAGCCACCATGTCATTAAAATAGTTTGATCATACCAAATTCAGAATCTTTGGAACATAATCATCAGCATGGATTTGCTAAACATTTCCCATCTCTAACTTTAAAACCATTGTGCAAGTCATTAGTTACTAACAATCTGGCTATGTCATTTTAACATATAACATGGGCTCAAGTTTTAAGAATATGAAAAAACGTATTGAATGCTTACCATAAGCTTTATGTAAGTTTTCCTCAAGAGGATTCTACAAAATAAATATAGCTACATATTATAGCTGAGGTAACAAAGAAGGATAGTAGACAGATCATCTGGAATTCAAACCTAAACTCATTTTCCCATTTTTCCTCCGGTATTGAGTGTCTTCTCATTAAGGTTTAAAAAAATCATTCAAAATAATTAATTAGCAATAATATATTATTTTTATTATTCCCATGTCTATTTAAAATTAGTACTGGAAATTGTAATTATATTACCAACTTGGTAAAAAAAAAATCTTCAGGGGAAAAAAATCTAATATTTTGAAGAAAAGTAATAGGAGTTATTTACATTTTCCAAATCCTAAAAATTCTAATAATTAAAAGTTTGGTATTAAATAATGAATAAGCACATAAATTAATAGAAGAGAATAAGTACTCCAGAAATAGATGTAAATAATATAAAGAAGTCTAGTGAATTAATAAAGTAATATTTTGAATTAGAAGGGGAAGGAGGAATGTTAAAAAATGGGGTTTATTTGTTGTTTCAAATGGCAACAAGCAAACAAACAATAAAGAATAGATTTTACTTCATTCTGTAAAATAAATAAATAAATAAATAAATGAATAAATAAATCCCAATGGATTGAAATACTTAAAACAAAAGCAAAAAAAGCATATTAAAGTTCCAGAAGAAAGTATTAATTAATTTGTGAAAATAGGAATATTGTTGACAAACACCTTCGCATGAATAATAAAAGCAGCTATAATGAAGCCATAATGAAAAGAAATGAGAAATTGGATTACAAAAAATATATATTTTATGTAGGATAAGATAGCTAGCTAGATTGATAGAGTAAAAGACAAGAAAGGGGAAAAGTTTAATACATAATACAATAGGACACATGTAACTTTTGTTTTTAGTAAAGTATTTTTAATAGGAAAGTAGTATAGTATGAAAAGGAAATAATAGAAAAGGCCAATAAACAAGCAAAGAAGCCAAATTTTAATTATAGTTAAGGGGATAAAAATAAATATTATGAGATATCAATTTGTGTCAGAAGATCATAAATTAAAATGTTTGATAATGTGTGGTAGTGAAAATAAGAGGAAACAGAATTGTTCGAACATTTTTGTTCAGAGTATGAATTGGTATAATTACCAATTTGGGATTATCTTTCAAAATTTGAAATGCACATTATGATTTGGGAATATTATTGCTGTAATATATAAATACACTCCAACATATATGTAAAAACTTCAGTTATCTTTATTCAGCATTTTATAAAACAAATGACATTAATTCAAACCTTTGAATATGATGTAATCAAACAATGAAATACTACATGGATTTTTAAAATAATGAGCTAGATATCATTGTTTACATTAATATGGAATGATACAGGTAAATGAAAAAAGCAGTTTGTGATTAATTTTCTATGAGTATGTACAAAAAACTCTGGAAACATATGCAAGGACATATTAATAGTCATTGTCTCTAGGTAGTGAAAATATGTGATAAAATGGAACTTCTACTTTACTTTTATACCCATCTGTAATGTTGAATGTTATATCATGAACTTCATTTATTGTAAAAATGTAGTGGCAAGTTAAAATGGAATTAGTATTGATTTCTTACATTTTTTTTTCTAGATAATAATAACAGAGTGAAGCTGATAGCTGATGCTAGTATTCCAGGATCGGATTATATTAATGCCAGCTATGTTTCTGTAAGTTGTTAATTTTATATATTTTGTATTTTTATAAAACATAGACACTGAAATTATATTACTTTTCTAACTATTTAAAACAACAAACTCATTATAATCTCTATGGATCTTGATGTGCCAGTTTCTTACAACTATATACCCCCATGTTATAGAGGGGGAAATGGAGGTTTCTAATAGAGATTTCAACCTACCAACAATCATTTCACTAATAAGTGACAGAAGTACAACTTCGGGTTATATATCTGCTTTTTACTATTTCATAAGCTTTTTCAATGTATTCTCTGTGTACAAGGCCTGCCAGTTTCTCTTTCAAAGAAAAATTAGTCAAATGGACAGTCCTGTCCATATAATATAAAAGTTTCTTATGCTTTCCTTCCCTTCTAGATTTGCTCTCCTTCAAGGGTACCATGATGCCATGTTCTTTTTTCTATCTTCACCTACTTGTAGAATGTAAACTCTGTTGTAGCTACTCAATAAACATATCTTACATGAACCAACATGGGGGAAATTGTGATATGCCTAATAGGCTGTCTTACACATCACAGATAATAAATGCTTGCTGAGTTGTATTAAAACAGAACGAAACCAAATTGTTCCAGAGATCTCTTTTTCCCACTCATTCTCCATGGCTCTTTTTTTTGTCAATACTCATCCCCATCATGTGTACATAGGAACCTCAGAAGCACCCAAGACCTTCACTTGACACAACCATGACATCTCAGAGTAGAACTGCCCTTGTGGTTCATTCAACAATTCACCTTGAATGCTTTCTTTAAAATTCCTGACAATTAGATGTTAGCCTCTTTGGCACTGATTTGACTACTTTCTCCTAAGGTAGATGATTCTATTTCTGAACAACTCTAATGTATAGTTTTTTTCTTTAACGAGATATGTTTATATTTTCCTTCCACTGGCTCCAATTCTAATACACAGCAAGGCTAACCATCTTTATCATGATGACTTTACAGATACTTGAGGGTTTCCTCTTCTGCTCACTCACATAGGTCATTTATTCTTTTCTTATTCATAGGTCTTCTCACCCAGGCCTGCTATTCTCTTTGGTCCCATTGGGGCTTTGCTTATGTGATGCTGAATCCCTTCCCTGACATCAAACATGTGTCCTATGTCCCATTACCCCCAAGACTCTGTTGGGGAGGCAATTCATTCTAACTTCTATATTGGCTGACAATCACTAGCCGATATAATAAAAGCCTAAATTATCAATATCTTCATCCCTCTGCCTTTGGCTGTTCTTTGGAATTGTGCTCCTGGAACATGGACTCACAAAGAGTTTGGAAAATTTTTATGAAAGATGGACTGTGGATGTCTTGCCAAGTGCCTTGGTTGGTTGGAGCATCATCCCATGTACCAAAAGGTTGCAGGTTTGATATAGAGTTAGGGCAAATACCTAGGTTGCTGTGAGTTAAATCCCTGATCTGGATGTGTACAGGAGGCAAGGAGGCAACCAATCCATCTTTCTCTTTCATATCAATGTTTCTCTCTCTCTCTCTCTCTCTCTCTCTCTCTCTCTCTCTCCCCCCCCTCCTCCCCTTCTACTTTCTGAACATAACCTGGAGTGAGGATAAAAAAAAAAAAGGGCTATGGGACAGAGGTGGGGAGAAAAAGGTATACTGCATGCCTGTAAACAGCCACTAAGTATACAAATGCGTATAGCAATGTTTTCAAGAGAGCAAAAATAAGAACATTATGTAATGAGACAAGCGGAGGGCCCCAAACCCTCAAAATTATCTATCCTGTCAACAAGATGACTGAAATTACATTAACTTGAGAATAAGTTTTACCATAATTAGAGATGGATGATGAAAGGTTAGGATGCAAAACATCCCTTAAAATTGTTCCCATTTTGATAGAATCCTATATAAAAAGAGGTAATATGCAAATTAACCCTCATACCCTCACAAGATGGCTGCCTACTACCAGGCTGGCAGGGGGGTTAGTGAGGGACCACCAATTGACTGAATGAGCAGGCTGCGTAGGGTGACCAGGACAGCAGGGGGCGCAATTAGGGACAACCAGGCCAGCAGAGAGGGGCAGTTGCGGGTGACCAGACTGGCAGGTGGGTGCAGCTGGGGGCGCAGTTGGGGGTTACCAGACTGGCAAGGGGGTTGTTGGGGGTGATTAGGCTGGCAGGGGGGCAGTGAGGGGTGAGTAGGCTGGTGGGGGGAGGCAGTTGGGGGCAATTAGGCTGGCAGAGGGGGAAGCTAGAAACAACCAGGACAGCAGAGAGGGGCAGTTGGGGGTGACCAGACCGGCAGAGGGGGGCAGTGAGGGGTGATCAGGATCGTGGGGGAGGGGCAGTTAGGGGCGACCAGACAGGCAGGCAGGTGAGTGATTAGGAGCCAGCAGTCCAGGGTTGTGAGAAGGATGTCCGACTGCCAGATGTTTGACTGCCGGTTTAGGTCCCATCCCTGGCAGTCGGACATCCTCTGAGGGGTCCTGGATGGAGAGGGTGCAGGCTGGGCTGAGCCTCCCCACCCCCCATGCATGAATTTCATGCACTGGGCCTCTAGTATTAAAATACTTAAGGACACTGAGTCCTTGAAAAAGTGAAATGCAAATGACTAGGAGAAATCCTGTATAATAAAAGTCTAACATGCAAATCGACTGAATGGCAGAACAACCAGGGGTGGGGCCGGTGAGCAGGCGGTGCCAGGCCAGCCAAGGTGGGTGCCAGTGGGCAGAGGGAGGGAATGGCAATGGGGGGGTGGTGACCAGTGGCAGCAGCAGCGTGATGAGGGGGGAAGAGCTGCCCCCTGGTGGTCAATGCACTCCCACAAGGGGAGCGCTGCTCAGCCACAAGCCAGGCTAAAGGCTGGCAAGCACAGCAGTGATGGTGGGAGAGCTAAGGATGTCCACAGCAGTGGTAAGCCACAGTTGGACATCCCCTGAGGGCTCCCGGACTGCAAGAGGGTGCAGGCCAGGCTGAGGCACCTTCCCCCTCACCCCAGTGCACCAATTTTCGTGCACCAAGCCTCTAGTATTTTATAACTTGGTCAATTATAATTAATTATACCCACAATTGAAATACCTTCTTCCTTTGGCTTATAAACACTGTTTTCTCAGTATCCCATCTACAGCTTATTGATTCTTTTATCTCAGTCTCATTGGTTCTCTCTTATCTCCTCTACTACCAAACATTGAAGTTATCTACAGCCCAATCTTTGAATTTAGTTCCTTTCCAAACTCATTTCCATGGTAATTTCCATTCTCATGATTTTATGTAAGATCTGTATGCTGATTATTTTCAAATGTATGCATATTTTAGCTTAAACTTCTTCCTCAATTCCAAACTCTTATACCCAATTGCCTTCATTACACTTCCACTTGAATATCTGCTAGGAGCTTCCAGTTTAATATGTTCATAATGAACTCCTAATTTTCCCTTCAAATCTGCTCATCCTGAAGTCTTCCCCATCTTCCTTTTGAATTATTATTGATTCCTCTATTTTTCTTGTACCCAACATCCAATCACACAAATTCTGCCGGCTCTGTCTTCAAGATATATCCAGATCTCATCACTTCTCACCATCCCCATTGCTATCACTCAGCTACCCCTTTGGTTTGTTTGTTGTAATAACCTTCTAACGATTCTTTCTTTTTCCACCTTTAACCCCCTATAGGCTAGTCTTCTTACAGAAATCAGAGTGAAACTGTTAAACCATACACTCTGTATGTTTATAAATTTTCAACTGCTTTCTGTATCATTTATAGTAAAAAACAAAGGACCTAAAAACATCCTCACCCTCCATCCCCTGTTCTTTCTGATGCCATCAGCTAATACTGTCCCCCCTCATGAACTCCACTCCAGCCACTTGCTGTTCATAGAACAATCCAGACACATCTCTCCTTTAATATTGTTACACGTGACTTTTTTTCTATGTGGAACACTTCCTCCCACCCCAGTAATGTAGGGCTTACTCTCTTTCTTCTTTAAGTCTCTTCTAAGCTCTTACCATTGAGTGTTTTCTGAACACCCTATTTTCCAAAAGCCATCACTCATAGCATGGGTCACTATTAAAACTTCTATATATCTTGTTATTTAGTAAACTTATTAATAGGCTTAATGTCTATTTCCCCTAACTAGAATACAAGATAAATGAGGTTAGGAATTTTAGTGTCTTTTGTCAGTGATGAATTGTCAGCTCCTAGAATAGTGCCTGGCACATAGTAGGCATTCATCAATATTATTTGAATGCAGGAATGTGCATATTAAAAAAACTGTGAATAAATTGATGAAAATATTAGTGGTTTTTTTATTCTGGATAATGGGATTGTAGGTGAATTCCTCATTCTATTATATATACTTTTCTGAGTTTTCCAAACATTGTATACTAAATATATATTGCTTTTTCAGTCTTAAAAATAACTCCAAACTCTTAAAATGTAAAATAATTGAACAGTCATGTTTACTTCAACTGAGATGGGAAAAACAGAAATGCTTTAACAATTAATGTATTTAAGAGACTCAAAGTTTTACCCAGAGACTGTCAATGGCTAGCATTGAGATTTAGGGAAATCACCTAAAGTGCCTCATTATTCTTTCAAGTAAAATAAATTACTTGAAATTAAAAATCTGTATTATTCTTATATAATACTTTATTCTCTGACTACTAAGATAATTCCAATTTAAAAATATTTTTTTTCTTTTATTCCTATTTCTTTAAATATTTTGATGTTTGGAATAGATATGAGTCCATTATTACCTTTTTATTTACACAGTACCTTTGTAAGAAAAATCCGCAGATATGGCACAAGTTGCATGCCTACATTCCAGGTGAATTGACCAGGGTTTAGCACAATAAAATGTAGAAGAGCTGTCAAAATAAAGTTGAAGCAAATCTCTGGTCATATGTCCAGCCGGCATGGCTTAGTGGTTAAGCGTCAACCTGTGAACCAGGAGGTCATGGTTTGATTCCTGGTCAGGGCACATGCCTAGATTTCTGGCTTGATCCCCAGTATAGGGTGTGCAGGAGGCAGCCAATCAATGATTCTCTCACATCATAATGTTCCTATGTCTCTCTCTCCCTCTTTCTTACTCTCTGAAATCAATAAAAAATATATATTTTTAAAAAATCTGTGGTCTTGTATTAGCTAAATAAAACTTCATATTACCCACATTACTCTTTTCTTTCCTTCATTTTTATTTATTTTCTATTTTTTTCCATTGCAATTTATATGCAATATTATTTTGTATTAGTGTCAGGTGTACAGCACAGTGGTTAAACAACCATATCTTTATGGGTTCCACCTGATATTCCCAGTACCCACCTGGCACCATACATAGTTATTACATTATTAGTTATGTTTCCTATGCCATACTTTACATCCCCATAACTATTTTGTAACTACTAATCTGTACTTCTCAATCCCATAACCTTTTTCATCCAATCCTCCAAACTGCCTTCCCTCTGGCAACCATCCGCCTGTTCTCTGTATCTGTAACCAGCATTACTCTTGGTTCTGAGCTGTAGAGAATAAACACTAACACCACAGTTTAAGTAGATATGTAATTTCTTAGAGGAAGAGAATGAAAATTTCTATAAAACCCATGAATATATGACAGAAACAGTGGAGTGGGTAAGCGTATTGGCTCTGGACTCACCAACTGTGAGACCTTGAGCAAACTCACATTTCTAAGCTTCAGTATCACCATTTATAAAATGAGGATAATAATAGTACTTATTCACAAGGGTTTTGGAAGAAATAAGTTAATTAAAATATTTACAAAAAATTGCTTAGTATATTTTCTGGCATAAAGTAAGCATTTGATTAAGGTCAACGTTATTGCTGTTTCTTTTTTATGTAGTCCATGTTTTTTTGAAAAGTTAGAAATAAATTTCAAGAACAGTTAGTTTGTTTAATATATCACATTGTGAGATTAAAATTAGGTGTTGGACATTTTGAGTATCTAATATTATTTAGCATTCAAACTGTACAATATTTTAAAATATTAAACTATTTTACAACTAATATATTTTTCATATACTGCTCAATAACTAATGAAGACTGGTGCAGCCACTGTGGAAAACAGTATGGAGTCTCCTCAAAGAATTAAAAATGGAACTCCCATTTGACTCAGTAATCCAACTTCTAGGAACATATCCCAAGAAATCAGAAATACCAATCAAACAGATATATGCACCCCTATGTTCATAGCACAATTCACAATAGCTAAGATTTGGAAACAGCCTAAGTGCCCATCAGTAGATGAGTGTATTACAAAACTGTGGTACATCTACACAATGGAATACTATGCTGCTGTAAAAAAGAAGGAGTTCTTATCATTTGCAACAGCATGGATGGACCTGGAGAGCATTATGCTAAGTGAAATAAGCCAGTCAGAGCAAGATAAATACCACATGATCTCACTCACTGTGGAATATAATGAATAACATAAACTGATGAACAAAAACAGATCCAGAGACAGAGGAGCATCGAACAGACCATCAAACCTCAGAGGGAAGGCTGGGTAGGCAGGGGGTTAAGAGATCAACCGAAGGACTTGTATGCATGCATATGAGTATAACCAGTGGACACAGACAGTAGGGGGATGAGGGCATGTTCTGGGAGTGGGAGTGGCCAGGGAGAGGTCAATGCGGGGAGGGGGGGGGAGGAGACATATGTAGTAAAAAACAAACAAAAGAAACCCTATTATCTATTTACATACATATACACACACATATACATACACATACATATATATGTAAATGCTGATGCGATGTTGTATTTATGTCCTTCTAGGGTTACTTATGTCCAAATGAATTTATTGCTACTCAAGGTCCATTACCAGGAACAGTTGGGGATTTTTGGAGAATGGTTTGGGAAACCAGAGCAAAAACATTGGTAATGCTAACACAGTGTTTTGAAAAAGGGCGGGTAAGTCTTTTTAAAATCTTTTCACAAAATATTATTTTACAATTGTGTTAATGTATGTGTGACAATTTCAGCTAATACTGCAAATCATCAATAACTTGGATATCTATAAGGCAATTTTAACTAAGTAGCAATAACTGTGATACATATCCATATAACAGTGGTTCTTATGACTGGTGATTTTCTCTGAATACAGATCAGATGCCATCAGTATTGGCCAGAGGACAACAAACCAGTTACGGTGTTTGGAGATATAGTGATCACAAAGCTAATGGAGGATGTTCAAATAGATTGGACCATCAGGGATCTGAAAATTGAAAGGGTAAAAAATGGCGGGGCAGGAACATGATAGCAAATATGAATGCTCTAAATTTATAAAATGAATTCTTAGAGCTATGCCTTGCAATGATACCTGTATAGTCAACAATGCTTTCCCATTGTGTCTCAAACAGAAGTTTTGAATTGTCATCTAACTTCAATATCTATGCCACTGTGTCTGAATTCCAAATCACATGGTTAAAGTTTATATTAACCAGTTAGCATCAAATTCTTAGGTAGACAACGGGGGGAAAGGAAGGAAGAACTAGATTACGAGGTTTAATATTTTATTTAAACCAAGAATTTCCCAAATCACTCATCTCTATCTACATTCAGTACAGATGTGAGAGTGTGGGATCTCTCTTTATTAGTCTATAGAAGTGTCTATATACACAGAAAAGAATATAAGGATCTTTGTACTTTCTGACATTATCAGACACCCAATATCTGTATTTTGAATAATTGGTGAAAGTGTTTATGTAAGTTTGGGGGTCAAAAATTATTTCAAAATCTACTTTTACAATGCTACAGAAAGTTATACTACATTTGAATATCAATATGTTATCATCTCTTTGCAGGTTTTCTTATTGTTTTTATTCATACTAAAGGCAATTTTCTTTATGGTAGCAGCAGTAAAAGACCTTTCTTACAGGAAAAATAAAAACACAGTTTTTCTGTTTGGTAAACAGTCATTTTTAAAAGATCACTTTCAAAAGACATCAGCTCTCTCAGCCTTCATTATGTACTTAAATGATTGTGTCATGCTTCTTAAATCTGTCACTTTGTTTAGCATGGGGATTGCATGACTGTCCGACAGTGTAACTTTACTGCTTGGCCTGAGCATGGGGTTCCTGAAAACAGTACTCCATTAATTCACTTTGTGAAGTTGGTTCGAGCAAGTCGAGCACATGACACCACACCTATGATTGTTCACTGCAGGTAAGAAAGATATATTATTAGAACCTTATATGAGACACTATAAATAGTCTTTAAACTCAATGTGGTCTTTCATTATCATGATACCATTGATTATTTTTCTGGCAGAAGTTAATGTAGATTCATTCCAGCTTTTACTTTTCAGATATTTTATTGGCTATAATAAATAACGATGTGGCTTTATAAAAGTTCACATGGCAGAAATAAAATATGTCTAAAAGACATATATACCAGTATAGAACTTTTCCTGGATTCTTGCCTGGATTTTACCTTTATAGGCCTTTTAAAAATTAAAAATGATAGCCCATCATTAATGTATGTGTGTTTGTGTGTATGAGTAAGATCTTATGAATAAACACCTTATCTTTTATTATTTCAACAGATATTAGTATACTATTGTAATTTAAACATTTCTTCTAAAAACACATTTCTAGATGGATATTGCAGAGGACAATTAAAAGAAATTGAAGATCAATTTAAGTGACCACCCAAGTATAATTCTAAATTTCTACAAAGTTTTAGCTATTCGAATGTTTTCCTTTGACCTGAGCCTCTGAACATGGTTAATGAATATGAGTATAAATTGAGATTTTTTCCCCTTCATTATTTATATTAGTATTTAATACTCTTAGAAATAAAACTTAAGGTTGTATAGTATTCAGGGTGTTTCTGGACAGATTGATACAATTTTTGTTTTCTAACATGATATATCTAAATCAATTTCAACTTGAGTGTCTTCAACAATTGGAGTTTGGAGATTAGAGAAAAAGTGGATGATATACTGTTTTATGATTCCACTTACATAAGATACCTAGAATAGCTAAATTAATATAGACAGAAAGAATGATAGTTACCAGGGACTTGGGGGGAGAGAAGTATGAGGAGTTATTGTTTAATGGGTACAGAGCTTTTGTTTGGGGTGATGAAAAATTTCTGAAAGTGGACAGTGGTGATGATTGTACAACAGTGTCAGTGTGCTTAACGGCACTGAATTACGCACTGCAAAATGGTTAAAATGGTAAATTTTATGTTGTGTATCACTTACCACAATAAAACATTTTACTTAGAAATATATTTTGGATACATTAATTAATCGTAATAATTAATAAGTTGGCTATTATAATAATTTTAAAGTTTGTTATTATAATAATCAATAAGTTTATTATTAATCATAGTAATTCTAACGTTTAGTTTATTAGTAATTTTTCAAATGGGTATATATTATAATTAGTGTAGTTAAATAAGAAAATAATAATTCATCCAGTTTTTTTAGAGGAAAAAAATCTGTAATTTAAATGATCAACTTTTTCCAGGAATATTCTGGATTTTAAATTATAAGAGAGCCCTCGTTGGTTTGGCACAGTGGAGAGAGTGTTGGCCTCCAGACTGAAGGGTCCCGGGTTCAATTCCGGTCAAGGGCACATGCCCAGGTTGCAGGCTCAATCCCCAGTATGGGGCATACAGCAGGCAGCCAATCAATGATTCTCTCTCATCATTGATGTTTCTCTCTCTCTCTCCCTCTCCCTTCCTCTCTGAAATCAATAAAAATATATTTAAAAAATAAAATAAAATACTTCTCTTTTAAAAAAATAAAAACAAATTATAAGAGTAATACATAAATGCTTGCTCTTTTTTCCAATTTTAAAATATTATTTTATTTTAGCTTAAAACACAAATGAACATTCATTCAGTATTGATAATGTCTGAAGGTCGTAGTTCCAAGTCATCTATTTTGTATGTAATTCTCTTAATATGTCCTATTTTTATAAATTTATATTTATTACATGAATGTTTTCTCTTGATAAAATATCTGAACAATGTTTATGTTTTAAAAGCATATAGAACAAGATATGAAAGTCTCATTCTTACCTTACCAATTATATTCTCCCTTCATATACATAATATTTTTAACAAAGTAGTATATAGTATAAATGACACAACAGTTTGCTTCTAAGTGTAGTGATTTATTTTAAACTGGCATCATTAATGATTAAAATCTTTAATGGATAGTTGCCTCACCTTCTCTGTATCTTCCATATACACAGCCACTGGCACCTCCTCTCTTGAAGCCTCAAAAACAGTAGAGTCTTCTCCTTTGTGATTTAAATAAATAAAAGATCACAGAAAAGTAGGATTATGTTAATAATCATTTTTAAATATCATGTTAAACCTACTAAGTTATTATCTCCAACTCTGACTTCTTACCTCAACTTTCAGTTCAATATGACATCCTGAATGACCACAAAATTCTGAAAATTAAATATGTCCAAAACTGAACACTTGATTCAATTTCCCATCTCACTTCTTCTCCTCCTTCCCAACTTTGAAAACAGTAAGTCCCCTCTGCTTGGTCCAGAAACTCTGGACTCATCCTTGACTCCCCTCTTCCTCTCACATTCCACATACCAGCCTACAGCTAGCTCTGACCGGGCCCATCACCTCCCCACTCCGCTCTCCTCGCCGTGATCTCCTTGCTCTTTGAACACATTGAACATCCTGCCACTCAGATCTGTTCTTCCACTCCCTCCAGCTGCCATGCTCCTCTCCCATATGCCCACATGGTGCCCTCCCTAACCTTATCCGAGTTTCTTTTCAAATGTTACGTTATCAGAGAAGCTTTCTCTGATGACCCTATCCTACCCTATCACCCTCCATCTCTTTAACCTGATTTATGTATCATAATAACACCTATTATAGCCTATACATACTATGCATGTCTGTTTGTGTAACACTATAGTCTTTTCTCTAGAGTACAAGCTTTATATGTGAGGAACTTTGTATTTTTCACTGTTACACTCCAGATGCCTAGGACAGTGTCTGACACTCAAAATATATTGAATGATGCAATGATTGATTACCCTACTCAGGCATGTCAGATTTATGTTGTAATGCTCCTATTCCTTAGGAAAAATCACAGTAAATAGACTTTTTCTTACCTATAAAAATGGCAGTTTCATGTTGTTTAAAGTTACATTCATAAGACTAGGTAGCCTTTAAAATGTCTTTTTCATTTTTAATATTTACTGCAAATATTAACTATTTAAATACCCATTGTCTTTTATAATGGGAGTTTCTGAATAAATCTTTGCAGGTATATCACATAATAGTTTCTATGGAGCACATACCTGTATTGGGTATTTAATTAATTTTTAAAAGGAAATAGCTTCTCAATTTTATTATTCATAGGAAGTAAATAAAATTCTACAGGAAAAAAAAATTGTTTCAATATCATACAGAGGAAATGCTATACGGCTGAATGTTTAGCATTTCTATTGGTAACCCAAAATATGTTTAATACAGAGTTTGGGGTGTTAAGAATTTTCAACAATTTTTCAAAATATTTTTGCATACTTCTCCAACTACAACCTATAAAATACTATGAAAGGAGAAGGAGTGTTCCTTTAAAAAAATAACTCAAATATTTGGTATTAATAATAATCATCTTGCCCTATCTAAACACTCTTGGTAACAATATCAATCCAAAGAAACTCCCAAAATATCGACCTTCAAATTTTAAAAAAAACTGTTTAGAATGTATTACTATCATAACTTATTTTCTTCATCACCATACGCATGAACCACTTTTTACTGAATAATTTTTATGTAATTTCACTCTTGCTGCAGTGCTGGAGTTGGAAGAACGGGAGTTTTTATTGCTCTGGACCACTTAACACAGCATATAAATGATCATGATTTTGTGGACATATATGGACTAGTAGCTGAACTGAGAAGTGAAAGAATGTGCATGGTACAGAACCTGGTAAGACCCAAAACTGTGTGAGGTGTCAGCTCTAGAATTTCTACAAGGGAGGATCTTAGTGGCAGCAATGTGGTTGGACATGGACTTGAAACTGTCTTTGCATAGCAGACACTCTCTTTTCCAGCATCATAAACATCCTTGGGGGGAGGGCGGCAGATGGAGATTATAGGAGGACTGAAGCCCAATTGCCACAATCATCCTTCAAGAATGTTAGTTGACTGCTCATCATAACTTGTTTATACTTACAGGCGTGTACAAAATAATTTGTAAAATTGACTTGTTTTAACATTTCTCAAATTTGGGGAGCTTAGAAAATGATCAAATCAATCGCCTTTGTAAACATGCTTAGTTATAATAGGGAAAACGTTTAAAATATTGACTTTTGAGGTTCTATGTATTTCACTTGTCCATATTTATTCCTATTGCATATTAATACCAATAACATTTATTATAGTATATATTACCTGGGAATTTTTGTTTGTCGTTTTGATTTGGAAGTAAAAAATATTTCTACAATATACAGATTTTTCATCATTAAAAAACATCACATACTGCTCTGGCCAGAGTTTCTCAGTGGTTAGAATATCGGCCTGTGCCCCAGAAGGTCTCGGGTTCAATTCCCAGTCAAGGACACAGGTTTGGATCCCCTGTCCTGGAGGCAACCAATCGATGTGTCTCTCTCACATTAATATTTCTCTCTCTCTCCCTCTCTCTCTCTCTGTCTCTCTCTCTCTCTCTCTCTCTCTCTCACCCTCTTTCCCTCTCTCTCCCTCTCTCTCTCTCTCTCTCTCTCTCTCTCTCTCTCTCTCTCTCTCTCCCTCCCTCCACTCTCTCTAAAAAACTCAATAGAAAAAATACCCTTGGATGAGAAAAAAGAAACAAACAACAAAAAAAGAAAAAATCACATACTATAATGGTAATGAGACTACAAACCCTCTATGGAGTGTCTGGTGGGTTATGCTATACTAGATTCCTACATGTGTTAACTTATTTAATCCTTTATTTGTAGTCCAATAAAAATAATCAACAGACTTGGTATTATTGGCTCTGCTTTACAAATAGGGAAGCAGATGTTCCAAGTAGTTAAGTGATATTCCAAGTTTATACTATTCATAACTGTCAGAGCCAAATGCCAAACCAAGTCATAATATACAAGATGTCCCTATCTGTATCTTTGGATTGGAATTTGTATGCTATCCAAGTAGAGATTTTCTCACAGTCAATATAAAGATCTGTTCTAACAGTATTTTCCAAGGTACACCCTAGAAAACATGAGTGGCATCAGTTTTTAAAAGTGTAAGAAAACAGGTTCTTTGCTAAAATAAGTTGGAGAAAGAAGTTAAACTGACTCTTAGAATTTCTTAGAGCCTCTATACTAATGCACATTGAAAATTGCAAATGCAGAACCTTTGTGGGCAACATTTTCTAAACTTATATGATTGTGGAATCCTTAAACCCTTTTTGACCTGAGGACTTATAATGCCATGTCATGAAACATTAATGTTCTTAGCAAGATGTTGCTCTAGACCAGAGACATCCAACCTTCTTGGACTCCACATCCCTTTCAGCAAAAAGTGCTTGAGCATTCAACTCCAATACATAGGCATTTGTTTTTAAAATGTACTTGTACAATTATGCAAATTATTAAACATATACAAAATACGAAATAAAAAAGATAAGACAGATTAATAACATTTTGAAAGTCTTGCTAATTGTGAGGGTTTCATTTTATCATTAGGTATTTTTAAAATATAAAATATATACTTAGGACAGGCTAATTTCACTTAATTTATAAATGCATATTTTAAATTATTTCTGATTTTTTATTTTTTAAAATATATTTTTATTGATTCCAGAGGGGAAGGGAGAGGGAGAGAGAGATGGAACATCAAAGATGAGAGAATCATTGATTGGCTGCCTCCTGCATGCCCCCTACTGGGGATTGAGCCAGCAACTCAAGGCATGAGACATGCCCTGACTGGAAATTGAACCATGACCCTTCCATAGGCTGACAATATATCCACTGAGCCAAATGGGTTAGGGCTATTTCTAATTTTTTAAAAGTAATCTAGCTCACCACAAGAGGATTGCTCTAGGAGTACAAAAAATATCACCCCTGCCATTATTTTGTCATTCATCTGAGCTTGCATACCAAGTATCTACAGTCTCTTTGTAGGAATCTTTTTAAGCTACATCAATTCTCTGATGGTTATGTAAAACTAAGTAATGTAATCCATATCCATTCCTTGATATGCTGAAAGAGAACAAGTGAGTGATGTTACCCTTCTCTCAGGATACTTCAGAAATGGAAGGTGACTTGTGATCAGGATTGGCATCACAGATACGCAAACCTGCACAGTCTCTCAGATCCCCAGTGCTCAAAAGGGCCTTGCGCCTGTTTTAATGTTTGCTGTCACTATCTTGAAATCTTTAATAACTTTTGAGGAAGAGAACACACCTTCTCATTTTGCATTGGGCCTTGCAAATTATGTATCTGATTCTTATCCAGGGGACTTATAAGAGTGCCAATATCAGTCCAACTATTAGCCATTATGAAACTTCAAAGTTTTTCATATTTTTAGTTAACAATAAGGATAAATAGAAACCTGATTTCCCTCCCAGGTGCTTGGGTGCACACCCGTTCACTGGTGATCACTGCTGTTGACATTGATCACGATTGGTTGGCTCTCTTGAATAGAATAGAGGGTGGGACAGATGGGGATATTGTATTCTTCTAGAGGCCAGAGTAAATCTTCAAATAATAAAAGTTGAAAATTTTTTTGCCATACTCTACAAATTTGTAGAACTGAACTTTGTAAATAGTGTGTTCAAAAATACCTGTTAATAAGTTCACACAGGTCAGTACTCGATGCATGCTATAATCTTCATACATTATGCTTGTTTAATCAGCTAGAGCAAAATGCGGGAGTTGGGTAGTGGAACTGAAGGAGCATGAGTCTTGGAGTTGGAGAACTGAGTTCAGAATCCAGCCCCGCTAATTGCTGGCTCTGGGACCTTGTGTAATTAACCCCTCTGAGATCATTTTCTTTTGTAAAATAGCCATGTTATTTTTTCACGATTTTGTTGTCAGTATTAAATAAGAGACAGTATCTAAAACATCAAGCATGCGGTCACTGCCCAGCATGCAGTCAATGTGACAAGGCTCTGCTGTGTCCCAAGCTGGAAGCCTGAAGCTCTCTCTCACCCAATTTTATTCCCTGGGGGTTTTACTCCTTACTGTCCTTTGAGAGAGAGAGAGAGAGAGAGAGAGAGAGAGAGAGAGAGAGAGAGAGAGAGAGAGAGAGAGAGAGAGAAGAAAGAAAGAAAGAAAGAAAGAAAGAAAGAAAGAAAGAAAGAAAGAAAGAAAGAAAGAAAGGAAGAAAGAAAGAAGGAAGGGAGGGAGGGAGGGAAAGCAAGGAAGGGAGGAGGGGAGGAAGGGAGGAAGGGAAAAAGAAAGAAAATGACCATACCTTGGCTCCAGTCCTTACAAACCAGCATTGCCTTGCAGAAGAGTGGTTTTTTACTTTCTTCTATTGCACTTGGGAGTAATTCCAGTTCCTATGAAGAATCCTCATGTCAGCACATATTACAGTAGCTGTGAGCAGGAGTGGGGAGCAGGAACCTGGGCAAAATACTGAACAAAAAGACCCCAGAAGGGCATGGCCCAGACCCAGGAGAGAGCTTTATCTTTCATTGTCTAAAACAGTTCCCAGCAGCCCCAAGAGATTTGAAAGGACTTTCTGAAAGAATACTCTGCCGTGATATAATATCCTGAGACGCTATTGGTGGTTCAAATAGGGGTTAATCTGGATGAGCCTCTTTTCTGCTCTGGCTCTCCTGGAGATTTACTGATGTGAAGAGCATGAAAGAAAAAAACTGATATATTTTGGGTTCCTAGTTTTTTGGCAGACACTTTACATATGTTAAGTTCTTTAAATCTTTCCACGTATACTTTATGATCCCTCTGATGAGGAAACTACATCATTCTTACCTTAAGAATTAAGGTAATAAAACTATCTATGCAAGAAACTGAAATTTCATTCTTTTTTTTTAATCTTTAATTTCTTTATTGGTTAAGGTATTACAAATGTGTCCTCATCCCCCCCCCCCCATTAACCCCCAACCTCCCCCGCCCCCCACTCATGCTCTCATCCCCCTGTTGTCTGTGTCCATTGGTTTGGCTTATATGTATGCATACAAGTCCTTTGGTTGATCTCTCCCCCTTATCCCCACCCTCCCCTACTTTCCCTCTGGGGATTGACAGTCTGATTGCTGCTTCTCTGTCTCTGGTTCACTCTTGGATGTCCCTTTGGCAATAACACACATGCACATGACAGAGGGATCTTGGAAAATGTAGTACTGCCCCACGGAGTTCAGCCTGCCCTGCTGGCGGAGTTTCCACCCAGCATGCTTTCCAGTGGAGAAGATGAGATGGCAACAGTCAGAAGCTTCACATTTCAAATTCAAATGTGATGAAAAAAATTTATAGCAGACTAATTGATTGTTGTTTTCAAAGGAAATACAGTGTCAATTTATTTTAACCAATAATGTTATTCATTGTGTTATATGTGTTTAAAAATACTCTTTTGGAATTACCTTGACAAGTAATTTACTAATGATTTCAGTAGACTTTTCATTATAAAATAATATAACAACACTTCATTCCTTAACAAAATTGAATTATGAAACTTGATGATCTGTTGCACTTACAAAACTTTATTCCTAATGACTTCTGGATATTTTCCAAATGAAATCTGTCCTTATATGGTAGAGATTTGTTAGCTGTGAGAATTAAATGCGACTAAGTCTACAAACATTTATTACACAACTAGACATGCCAACCACTGTTACAGGCAATGGGAACTGAGCAGTGAATAAGAGAGTTCTGTTCTCATAGCACTAACATTCCGGTGATGAGGTGTTTGGGGAAACATTCTGTAATCCACAAAAAATAGATATTCCTGATAATGACCAACAATATCTGAAGACAGTTTCAGTAAGGGGTTTCAAACAAGTTTTGTACTATAGTAGTAATAGATATAAATATAACCTCTTCAGATGCTCACATAGAGGACATTCTATTTAAAGCAGTTGTCTATTTGTATATTTATGTATCTTAAGCACATGGTTATATTTGTTTAATGTCAGATATATTTCCTAAGTAAAAGTGAAGGTGATTTTCTATGACTGTAACTTTAACTACCTTTGGGGAAGTCCAAACTCAAAAATTCTAACAGAATATTGAATTATACTGAATAAACTTAAAGAACTCGCATGGTAATAAATTTAGCCCAAACATTCAGATGAACTGTTAGGAGTTCTTGTCTAGCACCAGATTGTTTGGATATTTCAATGGTCAACTGCCTTTTATTTACAAATAGAGACCAGATACTTGACAATAAGTAGGCCAAATGTTAGGTGATTAAAAGAATTGTTAAACGTATCTTAAATGAGCTGATGGTGTATGGATATGCTCACTCACAGAATTTGAAAGTAAATTTAGCATCTGCATTCCAACAAGAAAACTATTTATAAGAAAAATTATTCAATTAGACCTAACAGGAAGAAGGAAACTTCTAAACAAATTTAAGTAATCTAATTTGTCACTTTTTATAATCATGGCAAGAAAGAACATATTAACATTTGGTGTTCAAAGACAAGTATTTTTTAAAAAAATATATTTTATTGATTTTTTGCAGAGAGGAAGGGAGAGGGATAGAGAGTTAGAAACATCGATGAGAGAGAGACATCGATCAGCTGCCTCCTGCACACTCCCTCCTGGGGATGTGCCTGCAACCAAGGTACATGCCCTTGAGCGAAATCGAACCTGAGACCCTTCAGTAGGCAGGCCAAGTCTATCCACTGAGCCAAACCGGTTAGGGCAACAAGTATTTTTTTAAAGAAACTTAAAGCCATAAGAAGCCACAGGAATTTGGAAAACCTTATGTTTGAGATGGTAGAAAATCATTTACATACAAGGTAAATTCTGTATGTAGCCTCGAATTTAGCTATTTAGCATTTGTTGAATTCAATATTACTTTTCAATGTAACAGTACATATCATATTATAAAAAATATCTTCACCACATCCATTTATTTAAGCACTCTTTCTTTTATGTCTAGGCACAGTATATCTTCTTACACCAGTGTATTCTGGATCTCCTATCAAGTAAAGGAAGTAACCAGCCCATCTGTTTTGTTAACTATTCAGCACTTCAGAAGATGGACTCTTTGGATGCAATGGAAGGTAAACAGGCAATGAGTACCCCAATTTACTAATTTACCACATATAGTAGGAGAATTAACTTAATAACAACCGTTGTTGAAAATGTTTTTTAAGCCATTTTTGAAAACATTATTGAAAATGATTTAGAAGCTTGGCTGTGCACTTATCAATTTTTTTTATTTCTAAGCCCAGTTAGGATAATAGCTTTTTCATCTGCACTGTGTTTTTGCTATGAAGCATTTAAATATTTTGAATTGTCAACTTCAGTTCTCTCTTGTGACCTATTACTTTATGTTATAGGTGATGTTGAGCTTGAATGGGAAGAAACCACCATGTAAATATTCAGACCAAAGATTACAACCAGAAGATATTTTCAAATCCCAGGGGCCAAAATTACCCCTCATTCTTCTGAATTGAAATGAGCATACTTAAAGAAATGTTTATGCTTGCCTTACTGTGCCTTGCTAAATACATTGACATTTTATGAATAGTTCTAATAAGTAGCTGATTTAGGATAGTTAATTCTCTTGTACAGAATAAATATTATTCATTTAAAATGTTTAAGAAAAGATATCCCAGAGGTTTTTGAAGTCTTTCATATTTTGGGAATAAGCCAAAAATAAAATTATTATTACTATAGCATTAATGTTTCCATGTGAATTTTCCCTCCATATTGGACTTACGCTTGAACAAAAGCTGTAAATGTTGATTCAGTCATGTTATTTTGGCCTCCAGGGTGTTGACGTTTCTTGTGGATAACTTCCAGGACTGTCATTATGATCTGTACTTCCACGCATGCCCCTGTGTTTTGAATCCTCTGTTTTATGAGTGCTGAGATATCATCTCATGATCTCGAACAGCTGAACAGTAACCCCTGACACTGCAGGGATTACTTAGCTTTTATACAACACACAGTAGCTCTTCGGGGACACTGAGGGCTATTTAAATTGCACTGTGATCTTTAGTTTGAAACAAGAAAAATTAAACAGTGCACTTGCTTATATGAAGCTGGAGAGGACTTTTCTAGTTTATCTACATTTGTACATGTTCAGGCACAAGCTGCACCACTATATTGTATATTTCAATATACGGTTAAATGTCTCAGAGTATTTGTCCATTAGCTATTTAGTCAACCCAATATTATCAATTTTGAAGGTTTCTTCAGCAGAAATCTATAAAAACAATAATAAAAACATGTAATGTGTTGCAAGCTTGTAAACTAATGATGTGCTCCTGTGGTGCCAATAGAGACTTCTGAATAGGTCACAAGAAATGGTCTTTATTTTATTCCCAAGTTTGGGTTTGATTATTAAGGAGTATATTTGGTGGAACTGAAAACAAAAAATCAACCAAGTAACAGCAAATTAGAGATTTTTTAAAAAAGAAAATATTTCAGCCTCCTTTTTGTTAGATAGTAACAATGTATTAAGTTTTGAATTATATGGTATTTTGTCATAGATTTCAATTGAGTCATAAAACAAAATAATGTTAATTATTCTATTTCTTTCATGATAAGAATTATATCTTATGCATATTTCTGCTGGCATATAAATATAGGAAATATTATGGCCAATAAAATTGAATTTTAAGGAATTGAGATATTTTGCAGCATGATTTCAGAGATCCTTATAAATAGAAATTTGATTTTCTATCACATTTATGATATAATTGATAATTATCATAATGTAATTAAATATATGTAAGTACAATATAATTTAGTATAAATAACTAAGATAAAATCATTTCCTTTGATACCTATAGATAGTAATTTTAAAACTGAATTTATTATCCAAGAAATTAAATCCATAATCTTGCAAGAAGTCCTGCCTCCTGTTTTGTCAGGGCAAGGCAGTATAAATAAATGTAGTTCATGATTGTTCCAACTAACAAGTTTATTTTATAGAAAGTTACATAAATAATAAGATATGATGAGAACTCTAAAAGATTCCGTTGGAATTCAAAGTTCTTCAGCGTGCTTCATGGTCACTGAAAATGTGTGGCGTGCCGATACTTACGGATGTGGGTTTTGTATTTGTAGAAGACAGATAACAGCCTGTGAAAAATATTGATGTGGCTACTTTTCAATGCATTAACTAAGAAAATAAACAGCTCAATCTGCAAGTCAGTCAATTTTCTGTAATATATGTATAAAAGATATATGTACAACATAGAGGATCAGATTTGACCCATATGCATATGTGTGCATAAAACACATTTACTATGAGGCCTCCTCTAAACAGTGCTTATCAAAATTTAATGTGTATTCAAATCTGAAGATTGTGTTAAAATGCAGATTCTGCTTTAGTAGATCTAGGATGGGACCTGAGAACCTTCATTTCTAGCAAGTACTAAAGTTATGTTGTTGTCTGATCTTAGACCCTTGAATAGTAACTCTCTAAAAGACATTAGGATCAGAATAATTTCATGTCCACCTGAAATTATTTAAAACATGTTTTAAAAAGACACTTGGCTTTATTATCAGAAAAAAATTATAACAGAGCACCTGTTAAGTGTGAATAGGTTGCTAACTATATCACAAAGCTGTAACTGAATTGATACATATTAACCATGGCTAAATTTTTCTCTTAATTATGTTGTTAAAGGGCTAGATTATAGCCAAGTTACATGGGTGACTACTAAATTCAAATTAAAATAATGAGGAACATCTGTAACATTTTTAGATCAGATTTGTCAAAATACATTGCAGCACATGTACAGTAAATGAGCAACATGTGTTTCATCTGAACCAAATGAAACTGGAGCCTCTCAGAATGGTTTGCCAGAGACACGAGCAGCTGTGGATATCACCTCCACGTTCATCCTGCTTTAAAATGCAGCGTTTTCTTCTTTCGGATGATAGGTGAAATGTATAAGAAATCTTGGGAAAAAAAGCTAATTAAGTATTTCTCTTGTCATAAAGGAGATGGTGATTCACTTTCCAAATCTGGTACCAAACACTGATTTTTAAAATGGGATTTAAGTTCAGCAGAATGTTCTACAAGTCCATGACATTATTGTGATAAATCCATTTTTATGGGGCGCATTTAGAAAACTCACAATGAAGTATTTGATGAAGCCTGGAATACAAAATGGTCTGAAATTCTCAACCAAATGATATTAAAAGCAAAAATATGGAAACAATGTTTAGAAGCATAATCTTGACAAACCAACTTGACTTCGTAGGATAAGTAATATTCGCCGGACATGACTTCATAAATGTGCATAGCATTTCCATTCAGAACTGGACTCCTATGCCCACCAACTCATGAAGACGCACTAAGGAATAGATTAGATCTCACATATAAAAGTATTTCAATAAAGTATTTTTGAATTCTACAAAGTTAATATAATCTTTACCCAGGCTGGTCAGTGTATAATATATATCAGTAAGATAATGTATCTGATTTTAGGATTGTATTATACTTTGTGATATTTAGTGCTATATTTGTATGTCTGTTTCACCTATAGGGATTGAAGAGAAATTTATGGAAATTATATTGAATTCTGATAAGTAAGACCATTGATTTTTTTTTATGAATGATTAAGAGCATTCTCAAGGAAATGTTGGACTCAACACTGTACCCAAATAACATCAAATGTGAATTGGAAATTAAGTCAAGATATTGTTCATTTCAGGCATTTTTGACAGGATATTCTGAACTAGTGTCTGCAAATAAAACTATAATTTAATAGAAGGTAACAAAAGGCATTATTTTTATTATGATTCTAGAGTCAAACTTATATTACTTTGGTTTTCACTCAAAGTATTATTGGATTGGGAAGTAATTATAGTAAACTATAAACTTTTTAGAATACTTTTACATTTTGATTAATGCTTACAAAATTCTTTAAGATCTTCAGGGTCCCATATTACAGATAAATATAGTAAAGGCTTACTGGTAATTGCTCTGCCCAAGACCACATGCATATCACAATCAAGTTACTGAAAGTCAGTGATAAAGATAGAAATTTTAATAGCAACAAAGACAATAGAGACCTGCTCAGGGATACAAAGCTAAAGAAAATATTCTGACTTCTATTCAGAAACATTGCAAGCCAAAAGAAAATGGAGTGACCTATTCAAAGTGCTGAAAGTACCTTCTAAACCTGATTAAGGGCAACTACAAAAAAGCTAGAATTAATATCGTACTTAATGGTGAAATATTAAAGGTCTTCACCCTTAGGTCAATAAAGAGGCAAAAATGTCCATATTTACATCTTCTACTCAACATTGCACTGGTGTTTCTAGCCAGTAGAATAAGGCAATAAATAAATAAATAAAATGAATAAGGTTTATAAAAAAGAAACAAAACTGTCTACATGAGTAGAGCATATAGTCATGTATGAAGAAATTACTGAAAAATGTATCAAAGAAAAAGTTGCAGGTATAATAAATAACTTTAAAAGGTTACCAGATATAAGACCAAGAAACAAAAATTAGTTTTACTTCTACATAATATCAATAAACATCTGGAGATTATAATTAAAAATACCGTTAATAATAGCATCCATAAACATGAAATGCTTAAGAATTAATAAAATATGTGTGATATACTAACATTTATATTGATAAGAAAATTAAAGAAGATGCAAATAAATGAATGACCATGAACTCAAATACTTAATATTGTTAAGATGTTGATTCTCTTAATATTAATGTACAGATTCAACACGATATAAATCTTCATCCCATAGGCATTTTTTTCCTAGAAATCAATGAACTGGTTTTACAATTTCTATAGAAATGATAAAAATATCTAGAATATCCAAAATGATTTTTAAATCGAGCAGAAGTGAATAATTTACAGTATATATTTCTCATTAAAAGAAAAAAATAGAAAGTCAAAACATAAATCCACACATAGCTGGGCAATTGGATTTCAACAAACATGGCAAGGTAATTCAACACGGCTAATTTTAAAAAGCAGATGGATACTGAAAAATCATTTCAAATATACAATATGCCATTTACATAATGTTCATTTTTATGGATTCATTCATTAAAGTACATATGTAAAATTATGAATGGGAATGTAAGTGTTGATGTCAGAATCATGGTTTCATGTGACATAGGAAACGTACAGGTAGAGAGAGAGAGAGATTGCTATGGAATTAGGGATCCACAGGGTTTCAAATGCATTTGTAAATTTTAGTTTAATATTTGAAGCATTTGTGGCAGCACAGATTGTTAAAATTAAGTAATGAGCAAAAATATTTATGATATTATTCTTTAAAGTTTCCTTCGTGTTTGAAGTATTTAATATTTTTAAAGCATGAGCACATTTTAAAAGTTAGCAATTTATTAAAATGACATAAAATTGTTTATGGATTATTTTCACAAATCAACCAAAGTATCCTGCTCTCCTGCTTGAATGAGTGCAACGCGGAGAGATATCGTTACACACTTTTGTTACTTAGTTATTCCATTCTCAAAGCACTAACAATTGGTGTTTTAAATATTGAAAATTAAACTTGATATGTTCCAAGTGCTTTCCACAGATTTTCTTATTCAGTTAGTATTTACAATCAGGCGAATTGCTATGGAAGATACTTGCTGGACTCTGGTACTGGGACACAGCTTCATCAATCTGAGCACCACATTCATAAAGTTGATGCATGCTAACAGGATAAACTCTTACTCTGTGTGGCTGTTAACATCAGAAATTTTTACAAATTTATATTTAAAAAACTATACTTAAAATTGTGGTATGAATTATCTGCATAAAATAGAATATTATTCTTGTATTTACTATAATCAATATAGCTTTTTTTGAATTATTATGCAACAGACACTCTTCTAAAGATATTACAAAAATTAATTAATACTGACAATTCTTGGAAGTGGATGCTACTATCTGCCTTTTACACATGAGAAAACAAAGCAAAAAAAAATTAAATAAGCTGTTCAAGGTTACTCATTAAGTGAAAAAGCCTAGACTTTAAACCAGAAGTTTGATTTCAAAGTCTGCAGTGTTAGCCACCACCATACCCCACTGTATTACCTAGAGAACACCAGGTTTAAAATAATATCTTTGATATTACCTACTGGGATGAAGAGCATACACTTGAACTCTAAAACAAAAGTTTTCTGATATCATCAAAAACAGAGCACTTTATGTACTAAAATTATGTGTCATATACTTAGTGATAATGCTAGCCCTTGAATTCAAGGATCTAGTTCAATATTCTTTCTATTATTTTTTCCTTCTTCCAATATATATTTGGTCCAAACAAAGTTGTATTGTTTATTTATTTTCCAACTCTCTGCAACTTGTTGCCAGGTTTATCTCCCCAGCTCTGAACTGCTCATTTCACGGATCTATTTAGTAGCTTTCATTGCCTATTGAATTAAGGTCATAGAAGATTCATTTCCCATGCATTACTCTTTTTTCCAGACCTAAGCCAAACTAGAATACTTGCTGCCTACTAAAATGCACCCTACGCCTTTCCAATACCATGCTTTGGCCCTGACAATTTCCTCAATAGCTCAGATCCACTGGAATTCCCCACTCACTAGATTGTCAGTTGCGATGAACAAGGACTATGTTCTCCTCGTGGTTTTGACCACATAGCACTTGCATAACATCTTACACATGAGATAAATTCAAGCAAGTATGTTCAATTGAAATTTCGCCGTGGCAGAAATAGAAAAGTTACCGCGTGACTATGTATTTCACATGCTAAGTATTTGTCAATCAGGGAGCAAACGAACAGTAGTGGGTCCTGGTTAAATGGAGGTGGGAGAGCAGGGAAAAGTGGGTGCAGCCATGAGTCACTTGTTCAGCTTGTCAGTTACCCAGCATAAAACCAAGATCTTAATAGTATACAAAGAACCTGTAACAACTGAAGTTGGCAAAAAGGAATTCTGTACAACTGGGTAGCTTACTAAATAGTAATCTATCAAATTTATTTTTCTTACACTGTAGATAACATCAACAAACTGAGTCTCCCAGTTGGAGGAGTTTGGCAATAGCAAAGCTAATGGTTTATATAGTTATATTGTGCATATGTACACATGCATGCATGCACACATGTACATCTTTCTAATTAAAAGCACATAGGCCTTTAAAACATAAAATCCCAGGACCATTTATTGAAATCTAGCATATATCAATAGCCACTGGAGAGAACAAAAATAAATATTCCAACTAGTCATTTTTGATAAAACACATTTTTTCCTCTTTAAATTACATTATATTCCCTCTTAAGGAGGCAGGAATGAGTTTAACACTTTTTTTAAAAAAAAGATTTTGTTAAAACTAATTAGACTAATGAGACAGGATGAGGAGGCTTTAGAAAACCTTGGAACAAGGCAGGTCTGGAGTTAGTGGCCAACATGCACATGCGCAGAGGCAGACACTAGGTCTAGAGAGGACAGTAACAAGCAACAGGTGGCAAACCAGGCCAGCAGGACACATGAGGGTAGACTAGTAAGAGGTAGCATATCATAACAGACAGGTGGAGCAAGGCTAAAGAGAATCCAGGAACTGGCCCTGTGCAGATCCAAAAAATTCAGAGGCAGGAAGTGGGTCAGTAGGAAACAGGGTCCTACTTGCCAGCAAGATCCTGAGGCAGCTCACTCCCTCCCAGCAAGACCCCTCATTTCCTGAAGGTAGATAAATAAATGGATGGGTAGATAGATGATGATGATAGATAGATAGGTAAGCATATACCTATCTCTTTCTCCCCTTCATAGTGCTTAAGAGTACTAAATAACTGGTAACTGAGTGAATGAATGAACAAGTGCTTTAAATAAGTAGACTAGCAGAGAAATTTTAGAGGCAACAAATATCAAAATCAGGTCGCCAAAGTGTATTACCACTATTCAAACCAAAGCAATGATAATGAAAGCAAAAACCAGGAAAAGCCAAAATTGCCATTACTTGATACAAAAAAATATTTCATACCTAGAAGATACAAATAAGTAGACTGAAAAGCTTATAAGTAAAAAATTGGAACTTTATAAGTAACAAGTTCTTTAATAGAGGTGACCCCTAAATAAATACATAAAAACCAAAAAAATTAATAAATGAAAGATATAATGAGGAAAATTATTTTCTTGAAAATGTCCAAATGTTATAAAATACCAGGAGGTTAAACTTATAGGGCATTTCTGGAAAAAAATCTATAAAGCAGGGAAATCTAAAACATGATCAATTTTTTTGATATGAGAAACCTGTTATAAAGAACATGTTTCTTCTCAAATTACTTCATAGGTTTACTATGACAATTAAAAAATATTAATAGTATTAGATTATATCAAACTAGAGGCACGGTGCATGAAATGCGTGCATGGGGTGGGGTCCTTCAGTCCGGCCTCCACCCTCTTACCATCTGGGACCCCTTGGGGGATGTCCATCTGCCAGTTTAGGCCCGATCTCTGTGGCAGATGGACATTCCTCTCACAATCCAGGACCGCTGGCTCCTAACCGCTCATCTTCCTTCCTGCCTGATCACCCCTGGCCACTCTGCCTGCCTGCCTCATCACCCCTAACCACTTGTCTGCCTGCCTGATTGCCCCTAACTGCCTCTGGATCCCTGCCTGATAACCCCTTACTGTTCTCCTGCCTGCCTGATTGCCCCCAACCACCTCTGCCTTGGCCCCTGCCTCAGTGGCTTCATCCAGAAGGACATCCGGAATGACGTCCAGAAGGGTTGTTTGGCTGTCTGGCCCAATTAGCATATTATGCTCTTATTATTATAGACTAGAGGCCCGTTGCAGGAAGATTCCTGCAAGGACAGGGCTTCCTGTGGCTGGAGCAAAGAGAGAAGGGAGTGAAACCCCCGGAGGCGGGCTTCGCTCCTGCCTCCGCCGCCCGCTTGCTTCCCTCCCACCTCCGCCACCCGTTTGCTTCTCCACAACTTCGCTCCCTTCTGCAGTGCTTGGCTTCCTTCTACGTTGTCTTCAGTCTTCGCTCCGTGCCTGCATATGCAAATTAACTTCCATCTTTGTTGGGTTAATTTGCATACTCATCTGATTGGCTGGTGGGCATAGTGAAGTGACACCAATTTGCATGTTTCTCTTTTATTAGTGTAGATTTGTAAAAAATGCTTAAGTTTGTCTGGAAGAATAAGTCACAGAAATAGGTTAAATTTTTTTGAATAATAAGTACGATAAGAGGAAAACTTCCCTTTCAGATATTAAAATGTTTTATTATCTAAATCAAGTTAAAGTGTATTACTTATATGAGAAGCAATCAAGTTAAATGTATTACTTATATGAGAAACAAGCAGCACCTCAATGAAACAGATATGTTTTTCTAACACAAACCATATTATAAGATTCTAGTATGTCAGTAAAGAACTAGGACCCACCAAGTGGAGTAAATATATGCTATTCAGTAAATGATGTAAGGAAATTGGCTGCTGGGAAAAAAACAACAACAAAGTCATGTTAACTGCCTCACCATAATCCAAAATGAATTTTGAAAAAACCAAATGTTAGTCTGTTTCATGGCCCTGTTTCCTTTAAAAGTCATAAATAATTTTGCCTTCTCTGGTGGCTCAACCAACTTCTAATGCCCAGTGCATTCTACCACCCAATGTGAGACATCTATATTTTCTCCACAATTTATAAAAATTCAAAGATGTATGTCCCCAAAACAAAACCTGAAGTATAGACTAGTAGGCAACTTTAAGTAACTTTACTTCCCAGCCCAATAAATTTAATTAAAGTAGCATATAACATAATCCCTTATACTTAAGAAAGATCTTATTTACATAATTGAATTTCCTGGAAAATAGTAGCTTATAATCTGGAGCAAGCCACCTGATTCTTTGTTCCCACAATCCTCATCTCTGCTTATTAGAAGCAATTCAGTTTAACCAAAAAGCTCAGCCTCACTTTAATCTCTGGGAAGAATTTAATCATTATCTAGGGAATTTTAAGGTATATTCCTTCATTATTCCTGGGTCAGCATCAAGAGAACTTTGCTGCAAATGTTAACTATTGTTAACAATCTGGAATAGTGATTTCCATTCTTTTTTTCTGATCATGGTCACTGAAAGAAATGCATCAAGATTTTGTGATGATTCCTAATCATTGGTAAGCTTATATGACATTGGCTAGAAATATGACCATTTTGCTTTCAAGGTTTGGGCTTGAATTATATGTAATTAAAATAATCCTATATAATAAAAGAGAAACATGTAAATTGACCGTCCCCCTGCCACGCTCACCAGCCGATCAGGCGTGAGTATGCAAATTAACCCAACAAAGATGGCAGATTAATTTGCATACACAGGCGCCAGGTGTAGAGCAGAGCGGGAGAGCCGGTAGAGAGTGGAGCGGCTTGAGGAAATTGGCTCCCCAAGCCGCCAGACAGAGAGCAGAGAGGGAGAGCTGACGGCTCAGAGGACTTGGCAGAGTGGGAGGCCATGGGACAGAGACAGAACAGGAAGGGAAAACCAAGATTGCTGGGAGCACCAGGAATTCTGAGAATAGTAGTTTTGGTGGCAGCCCCAGGACCAGAAGTGGAAGCCCAGAGCGTGGGGAGCACCAGGAATGCTGGGAATCGTAGTTCTGGTGGCAGGCAGATCTCCTAGACACTAGAGCAAAGTGAGCCTGGAGCAAGTGACTGTTGCGGTGGGGGATGGAGGGAAAGCAAAGGTGAGAGACACAAGTAAAATCAGAGTGTCTAGGAAAAATTAAAGGTAAGATATCCTAAAACTTCCAGGAAATCTCCACCAATGAAGCAAAGAAAAAAAAAATGCCTCTATTATTCTGCGAACAACAAACCAAACTGAGTTGGGGTCTCAGACAATTTGCTCATATGATTACAAAGACAGACAGAAACTCCCGGATTGGAGAGGGCTCCCCTGAGGGCTCCCAGATTGGAGAAGGTGCAGGTCGGGCTGAGGGACCCCCACACCCCTCAGGGCACAAATGTCATGCACCGGGCCTCTAGTATTTAATAAGTTAATCCATTCAAAAGTCTGTGACATTAAGTCATTTGAAAGGAAAACCTACTCTACTGAGTGTTTCATTATGTGTTCTTTCCTAAGAAATTTATTAAAGCCTGATTATTTCACTAGCACCTTATAGAGATTACTGTGATCATTTCAAAGTCCTCTTATACACTAGAGGCCTGGTGCATGACATTCGTGCACTGGAGGAGGGAGAGGCAGTCCTTAGCACTGCCGCAGAGGCGGGAAAGGCTCCTGCCACCTCCGCTGCGCTCGCTGCCATGAGCCCGGATTCTGGCTGAGCGGCACTCCCCCTGTGGGAGTGCACTGACCACCAGGGGGCAGCTCCTGCATTAAGTGTCTGCCTCCTGGCGGACAGTGCGCATCATAGCGACCAGTCATTCCATCATTCAGTCGATTTGCATATTTGGGTTTTATTATATAGGATGTTCCTTACTGGCAAAATATTTTGATTACTATAAAGCCAAGACTTTATATGGAAGAAAGTTAAAAAATATGAAGAGTTATGTTAAGGATTACTGTTTCCAGTGCTGGGTCCCATACTCTTGTTACAGCCTTCAGGTACCAGGAGAGCCTGAACCAGCAGGGCTCAAGAGGTCAAAAGGTAGCAACACATGTCCCTTTGGCACACCCATTGGGGTCAGCTGGGTGAAACAGTGGCTCACTGACAGGGAGACCAGGAACATCAATACCTTCAAAGCCAAGTGTTCAGGAGCTGGGTGACCAGGAACAAGAAGCTCACCAATACTTTTTTAAAAAATAAAATAAAAGGAGGAAAATTATTAAAAACAAAAAGATGTGCTTTACCTTAAGGCCTTTTATTCAATCTAGCAATGCTAAGAATTTTAAATAATTCCAAAGTATGTTTTTATTTTCAAAATGTGATCTTTTTTTTATCACATTCCATTTATTTTTAAAAATTTTATATTTCAGTTACAATTGACATTCAATATTATTTTGTGTTAGTTCAGGTGTACAGCATAGTGGTTAGACAATCATAATCTTTGCAAAGTGTTCTCCCCTCGGTATTTTAAGTAACCACCTGGTACCATACATAGTCATTACAATATTATTGACTACACTCCCTATGCTGTACTTGACATTCCTGGGACTACTTTGTGGCCTAAACAGTCAGTATTATGCTCAGTGAAATAAGTCAGATAGAGAACGATAATATTATATGATTTCACTTATATGTGAAACCAAAAGAGTGGAATAAATGAACAAACAAAATAAAAAGAGATTTATAGATACAGAGAACAGACAGATGGTTACCAGAGGGGAGGGGAAATTGGGGGACTGAGTGAGAAAGGCAAAAAGATTAAGAACTGTAAAACACACTTTTTAAAAGAGTTGGTTAAAGTGGTCAATTCTGAACTCAGAATGATTTCCCAGCCCCACTTTCCCCTTCCAGCCTTTCCTTCTCCTCCCTCCGCTCTCCCTTTTTTCTTCCCTGCCTCTCTTGTAGCCCCTCCTCTCTCTCCACTGTCTGCCTTTACTCCAGATAGACTATTAAAAGCCCCAGAAAAGTCTTGCTGCCCACTTCTGAAGGTAGAGCTAAATTACTGCACCCTCAGGAAATCTCACACTAATCTTATAAGGTCTTATAAGATCATGCTTCATTTTTCCTGTGGCTGAAGTTATTGCTAAGATAATGTATTTATAAAACTCTTTAAGTAACACGCCATTGCCAAAAATAGTATTATAGTATTATCATATGTCCAAAAGAGGATTTTAATCATCACTTTAATCTTCAAAAGATAACTTATTCCATGGAGAAGACTAGGATTTTCTTCAAAGTCAGGAAAAAATAAGCTTCCTCGAGAAGTGAAATGGATAAGATTAAAGAAAAAAATTCTGTTATGGGAATTTTAGAAAGCTATATAAAATACCAAATCCTCAAAGAAGTAAAAATAAAGTTGGAAACCTAAGAAGTCTTAGCTATCTTAGAATAATACATAGAACATTAAGGCATTAATATCTTGAAATTATTTAGTTCTTAAAAAAATAATATATGTTCTTAGTGCTATTACATCATGACATATTATGAAATCTAAAAGATTAAACTACATAATTGATCTAAATAAAATGGTAAAAGAAGATTAAAACAAGCCAATATCACCTATCATACATATTATTTTTAAGCATAACAGCAACAAAAATTGCTATCTTTTGCGAACTTCACATACAAAAATTGCCAAGAATAGCGCAACAGATTGGTAACGTGCAAAGCAACCCTTGAGGCTTGCATTCTTTCTTCGTGACGTGATGTTTCTCACTGACCCAAAACAAAAACGGACACACAAGAAAAGAGCTTTTGCCATGGAAAAGTCATACCACTTCACGGTCCAACTTCATTTTAGTACAAAACAAGTATACTCATCTATAGCCATTTATTATTCATTTTTATGCTCTTAAATCCTCAAAGTGCTGGGGTTTCCCAATCACAAATAAAAATTATCAAGGTTGACGACATTTCACAAAGAGATACAATAGTCATTCTCTGTTTCCTGGGATCTGTTATTGCTTTCAGTCCTGGCTCACTCAGAATATGCCCACATGTGCCTCCCAATCAGAGTGGGGGAAAAGAAAATAAATAGATTGTCTATAAGTTTATAACTACGGATCTATCGGATCCACTAAGATCAGGTGTGTGGAAGGATCCATGTTTAGGAAAGGAAGCATTGGCACGAATTTACTGCCATCAAGACCATTAAGTCTTGGCAGAGAGAACTAAATCGTGCGCTTTTCACGTTTTAAGAGGTCAAGCTAACATTTCCCTCTGTGAGAATGTGTAGTGAAGCAAGCGGCCAGCTACACTAATGACTGCGGCATACTTTAGGTCGCTGGTGTTATATGGTCCTCGGAACACAGAACAGTGTTCAACAAAGAGCCATATCAGAAAAGCTTTAAAACTCTAAATTGCTACAACAGCTGAGTAGAGGAGAATAGTTCTACTGAATGGAAATTAATGAACAAGTGTCAAAATGGACAGTTGGTGTCTATTCCTAGAGGATTTGGAAGTGAGAAGTGGAGTGAAGGAACCTTGTTAATAGAGCTCTTGTTTGTATGAAAAGAACATCGTTCTTCACAAATATACATCATAGGAGTCATGCTTGTCACAATTCACATTAGTCTGTGTTTAGCAGAAAAGAATACTTTTGAAGGGCTATGTACGCAACTCAGTTTCTTGATCTCCAACAGCATGTGATCATCTGTTTTCTTGGACACAAATTTAGAAAGAAATTCTACCCTCAGCCAATGTGGTAATTCTTGGACCAAAATTCACCCACCATTTTGAGAAAGAAATGACTCTTTCAAGCCCAAACTATTTCTGAGTGAGTTTAAAAAATATTTGGAACTAAAATATTTTAAATTCTAGCCTTTTTTAGTAGTAGCACCATTGAAAACTAAATCTTCTTTATTCTGTCAACTAATAAATGAATAGTAATAAAAGTAAATAAACATTTTTCCCTTGATTATTAAATCTGACTAGAAGATAGTTAATATTGATTTAAAATTTGAAGTGTATTCCTTCTCTATCTTAGGAAGACATATTACAGGAATTTCTAAATAAAGACTTTCTTTATGACTTATATAAAATAATCTGTTAAACTTTAATGTAAATTACATCAATAAACACAATATATCAAAAATTATATGGAAATTTAATTTATTTCAGCATATGAACATGATTAAAAATAAAATTGTTCTTCCAAAAGATCTAAAATGCCTTTTTCCATGTGCTCACTTATAGAAATTGACAAGATAAGTATTTGTTTCTATCTCTTAATTTTATTGACCACAGTTGCATTTAGACATTTCAATAATTTCAAAAAAGCTTCCCTAAAATATCTGACACCCAATTGGAAAAGACTCTCCGACTCCCAATCCACAATGGATACCACTACAAATCTCCACTGAAGACTAATAGAAACATGCAATTTTATAAGCTCAAAAATGTTTATGGTTCTCCTCTCCCTATAAGCTTAGCCCCAATAGTCACAGTATTTATACTTTTAGGTCTGTTCTACCAATCATTCTCATCACAGTTTGAACATGTCCTGTCTTTCATGTTCATCAAGTATCCAGATCCTGCCCATCTTTCTAGGTCTTTAAAGAAAACGACTTTTCCATGAGATCCTCTATTCATTCAAACAACCCTTCATTCCTGCCATATTTCCAACATTATTCATTTTGGAATTTCACTGTACCGGTATACTAATTTGTACTGTTGTATTACTGCTTCTAAAGTTATATCTCATACCTCTAAATAAATTGTAAACTCTGTGAAGGCAAGCAATACATTGATCTTTCTCAATTTAACATATAGTTTTGCACAAAATAAAAGCATATTAAGAAACAGACAGAAAAAGAGAATGAGAATAAAAGGAGAATTTTAAAAACATTTCATATGGGGAAGAACTAAGAGTTTAATTGGAACTTTCTGAACCTTTTGCTCAATTTTTCTGTAAACCTAAAACTGCTCTTTTACTTATTTTTATTTTATTTCTTAATTAAAATTCTTTGGGTAACAATAGTTAATAAGATTACATAGGTTCCAAGTGAACAATTCTATGCTATATCATCAGTATACTACATGTGTACCCACGACCCAAGTAAAATCATATTCTGTCACCATCTATTGGACCACCTTTAACCTTTCCTATCCCCATCACCATCCTTCCCTCTGTTAAACATCACACTTTTGTCTGTGTCTATGAGTAAAACGGTTCTTTTAACAAGCCTGTTAACTTAACAAAACATTTGAGAGGATGTATTTTTAAAAGAAAAAAGTTATATTGAATTTAAAAAATATATATAATAAATACAAAATGCAGATAATGTGAAATAAACTTAGGTCTATTGCTCAATAGTTAATCATATCAATGTATGTAACATAACATGAAATCTGAAAATCCAAGAAGGATTGTAGTAAGTGATAGTTTTTCTTCAGCAAATACATAAACCTGTGGAATATAGGTTTGGGTTTGGGGGCTATAAGTAAGTAAAATATCAACTTTCAAAAATAAGTCAAAAACAAGGGATGAATGAGGGCAATTAGAGATTAGAGGAAATTAAACTTTTATAAAGACAGATTAATGTTACATAATTCAAACAAGTTAGTTAAGAAACTAAAAACATCAAGAAATAGCACTTCTAGTTGACAAGCATATAAAAATTATACATTTTCTGTTACTTAAGAATATTCAGTTCTACCATAGAGAATAGAGGAGAAAACAAGGACAATGGATGAAACTAAGTATAAAAGCAAATGTCTTGGAAAACATGTGAAACATAGATAAAGTGGGTGTAGCCTATGCTTGTCAACACAGGAAGGAATTGATTAAGCGTCAAATCATCAAATACATCTGAGACACCCAATATTCAGGAGGTCATATATTGACCACTCATGGCTGCCCAACAGATTATAGGTAAATCATAGCCTCTGAGCAAAGATGTGTCAGAGATCAAAGCTAAAATCAACTACACCCTCTTATTCCCAATTTCTATGTCTGGATGTGAAAGCTGTGAAGGATGATAGGAAGAAAAAATTAATTCATTTGAAATATGGTGTTAGCCTGAAACATTGCTGGAAGGAAAAATAACAAAACTAAAGTTGCCCTTCTTCTGGCACATCATGAGAAGGCAGGTTTCTTAGAAAAGACAGTAATTCTGGGAACAAAAGAAGGCAGCAGGAAAAGAGGAAGACAAAATATGAGATGGATTGATTCCATTAAAGAAGCCATAGGAATGGGTCAACAGGAGCTGAGCAGGACTGTTGAGATCAGAACATTGTCGACATCACTCATTCATAGAATCTCCAGGAGTCAGAGCCAACTCAATAGCCCATAGCTTTTGATTAGGAGTATGTCATATTTGTTCCAGACACCTCCATCTGCTGAAATCCCTCAATTCTAGTCTTTGTGGCTATTGTAAGTGGCATAAACTAAAGGGGAAAGGAGAAAAACAGATATGTGAGCATTGCATAAATCAAGACTTATTTAGTATGGTCTCTCTACCCAACTTTGGCCCTATCCTAAATAGGCTAAACTACTCCATCTTTTCCCCTTTGCTTCATTTTTAAAATTTACTTTTTTTTTAATCTTTATTGTTGAAAGTATTACATATATCCCACTTTTCCCCCCTTGAGCTCTTCTAACCTGCCTCCACCTCCCTGCCCCAGTCTTTCCCCACCTTATTATCTGTGTCCATGGGTTATGCATATATGCATACAAATTCTTTTGTTGATCTCTTCCCATCCATCTACCTTCCCCTCCCTTCCCTCTGAGATTCCATGGTCTGTTCCATGCTTTTATGTCTCTGGATCTATTGTGTTTGTCAGTTTATTTTATTCATTAGATTCCACATATGAGTAAGATCATGTAATACTTATCTTTCTCTGACTAGCTAGTTTTGCTTTGCATAATGCTCTCCAGGTCCTGCCTTGCTGTCTTACTGTATATATTTTAAATAATAAAATAGAGCATGGATTTCAAACATTTTTATGAGAACATCCGTTTTGTGACTTCTGGAACAGACTGTCTGTACATGGCAGTGTACGTGGAAAACACCATTGCATCATTATTTCCCAATGGTACAGTATGCAGGTCCAAATATCAGCCAACAGCTATCAATAGTGCCTCTCTTAGTCACTCTAGTAGAAAAATGTAACTTACCCTTCAGGTGAGCAAATAAATACTCAAAGGTCCTCTAAATTAGTTTATCCTAGATTTTTTTTTCCACTGAAGATTATTCTTTTATTGGTTAGTAAAAGCAGGCTCAGAATAATTACTTTGTAATTACAGGAAATAGAACTTAGTTTATAAGCATGTGACCTTGGGCAAGTAGATTAATTTCTCTTTGCTTTGTTATTCTCTCTTTAAAATAAAGATAACAGCCCTAACCGGTGTGGCTCAGGGGATAGAGCGTCGGCCTGCGTACTGAAAGGTCCCAGGTTCGATTCCGGCCAAGGGCATGTACCTTGGTTGCGGGCACCTCCCCAGTGGGGGGTGTGCAAGAGGCAGCTGATTGATGTTTCTCTGTCATCGATGTTTCTAACTCTCTATCCCTCTCTCTTCCTCTCTGTAAAAAATCAATAAAATATTAAAAAAAAAAAAGATAACTATATAACACACTTGGTAGAACAACAGGTAATGAGATCACTCCTTTTAAGCATTTCAGGGCCTGCTACATTTTCTCTTCTGTTCAATAATGGCTACAAGTTTACAAAATAAGACATTTATATATATTTTTTTTATCTATATTCTAGAAGCACCAATTCTTGAATTTATATTGTCAAATGTATTAAATCTCATAATGGTTTATACTTAAGTACAGAAAAATGAAAAATCTATTTATATGCTTTAATAAAAAGATCACAATCATGTTGTAAAATTACATAGCAAGGCTTTACCAATTACATATAGCCCAGATATGAAACCAGGGAAGCTAAAACTTAACATGATTAATTTTTTTGTGACTAGTGATATGTAAAACATATAATGAAAATACTTACAAAGCTCCAGGTTATATGCAATTAAATATATTATAACTTTTGGCACTTTTCTATCACTTAATATTATCAAAACTGACATCTATTGTTTGAAGGCAAAAATGTCTAAGCTTCTGAAAGGGTAAAATGTGTGTGTACATCTGCTTAAACAACTTTCCTTCCAAACTGGTAGAAAAACTTTTTATGGAATAAATGTGTTTGTACAGTGGTGACTATTTGTCACAGTAGGCTCTGACATAGGCATTAAAGCACCAACTATTTTAGACAATATGTCATAACCAGCCAGTTGGAGGGCAGTAACAAAATACTTGGCTAACCATTCTATACTAGAGACATCTGTTTAGCTTAGCAAGTTAGTAACACCAGACACTACTATAATTCGGATTATCTGAATATCACAATTCTTTTAGTTCTTAAAAGATGTCAACAATAGTGAAAAATCATTTTATACATCTTAGACATTTTAAACATTTGTAGCATAAAATGTTTATGTAATATTTTAAGTGACAGAGCCAATATTGTATTATATTTATGTTGCATTTATTTATATTTATATTGTTAAATCCTATAATACAACATTTATATTATGTAATATTATATTACATACAATTTTTGTTCATACAGCGAACAAAAAAAAACATGCAGAATATGATTGATTGAGGCAACACGTAGATGGGTGATTTTTTCTTTTCTTCAATCAAAAGTTAAATAACAGAGAATTTGCTGTGCTAACATTGTCTATTAAATGCTTCATTGACATTTTTTAATCTTTAAAACAACCTTATAAAGTAACAGTATTTCCACTTTATGGATTAGCTAATTGAGACTTAGAGAAGTGCTATAACTTGCCTAAGGTCAACTATTAGCAAGTGGCAGGACAGGACCTAAAATCTGGGTCTAACACCAAACCCTGCATTTGTAATCACTATAAGTTTTGTCAATAAAAAGCTTACATTATATATTCTGCATTCTGCTCACAGTTCTTATTTGTGAATAGCATCTATTCTGTTTTTCTGGGAAGGAGGGTGATTTGCCTGGGATTTTCCCAGCTTTAAAGCACAAGGTGAGCCTCAGGGGCACCCATCCTAAGCAAACCTGTGGCAGTTGGTAACCCACCAGGAAGCAATGCTTAACCTGAAAGATTCTATTGGTTCACACATTTTACTCTCAAAATTCGTAAACCCGAGTGAAAAGTAGGGGAGCCTGGGGAATTATGAAGAGGACTTCATTTTTTAAGCACCAAGGACTGTCTCTCAGGTAGAAGAGCATTCATTGTCTCCTTCCCTGGAAATTATGTCTAGAAACTTAGAAATGAGCAGTAGCCTCTTTAAGTAGCACTTTGCAGCAGTATGTGAACTAAATACAGGTTTTTGTGGCAGTCACGTTCTACTCCCGATTGGAAGGGAATTAGGGGTGAGAGCAAAGAGCAAAATATGTATTTCATGGAAGCTCTGAAGAGCAGCCCGCTGGTTCCTCCATGACACCAGTGATTTAAATCACCGCCTCAGGTCTTTGGAAGTGTTTTAAAAGGGCTGCTCCACAGCATCCGCATTTCTGTGTGTCACTTCTCATGGCCGCCATCTGGAGATTGCAAAGGCTTGGTCTTTAAAGTCTTTCCTTTTCCTCTGCTTGCTTTGTGCTCCTCCCCCAGCTCCTTTGAAGTGACTGGCATGCTCTGTGGGTCTAAGAGCAAACCTATTTTTACCATGATGTTTGGGAATCTCTGGGCACAAACTCTCTGCAGATTAGGTAAGTTACAGGTGCACAGGTTCTTGTTACTCATTTAGCTACCACCACTTTAAAGCATTAATCTGACTCTTCTGAATTTTCCCTTTCAGGCAGCGGGGCTTCCTTCCCCTTCTATTGAGACACTCACCGGCCTTTCTAGTTGATCCTTTCTCTATCTGCAGGGTGGGCTAGGTTCTTCTCATTTTCTTTTCCTCCTCTCCCAAGCCCCCTCTTTATTCTACCCTTTTCTCTCTTCTCTCTCTTTTCAATACTGGAATGTTCTATGGGTCTAAGTCAAACCTATTTTTACCGCAGTGTTTGGTAATCTCTGGGCACAAACTGTCTGCAGATTAGGTAAATTGCAGTATCATCATTTTTCCTGTCTATCCCCCAGTCCTACTTTCTTAGCTATAACTGAAACTACTTTCTTTGAACACAACTATGCAACAATATAGTCATATCCCTTAGACGTAACCCACAAAAAATATCTTCGCCAGTTTATATAACAAGCCCTCACCCGTGTCTATTTCTTCCGTGAGCTTCCTCCTACTGTCACCTTCTCAATCCCCAGGTTTGCTATGAAGCTTCAACTTTGCTTCCTAGAAATGTCAACCCAACATCTCCGGAACTTCTATCTCCAATCATCTTTTCCCAGGCTTCCCATTCGTGACAAACGCTTCATTGTTATACACTCGTGTAGAACCATATTCCTTTCCATTCCCAGCTCAGTTATTTCTTTGTGTGATTTTTCCACTGAGACTTATTTTTTTTTAAAATATATTTTATTGATTTCTTACAGAGAGGAAGGGAGAGGGATAGAGAGTTAGAAACATCGATGAGAGAGAAACATCGATCAGCTGCCTCCTGCACACCCCCCACTGGGGATGTGCCCGCAACCAAGGTACATGCCCTTGACCGGAATCGAACCCGGGACCCTTGAGTCCGCAGGCCGAAGCTTTATTGATTTTTAAATTAATGGCTGCCCTCCAGTAAACTGGAAATACGTTGAGGGCAAAATATGTGAAACACTGTGATTTAAGTCACTAGTTTCAATATTTTCACTTCCATTATAACATTAACAAATAAATCCTTACATTTATTATTTTAAACAGCAGTGTTACCTTATCTCGGCTTTTCAATTAATTCACTATGGCTATTTCCATAAGAGGCCTTATGAATTGAGTAGGAGAAGAATGGAAATTCACATTTGTTGGGTTATTTCATATCATGGACTCAGCATACATCATTGCACAGCAATACGTTATATAAAACACAACAAGCCTAAGATGTATGTGTTATATATGCCATTTGATCTCTTAGGAAAATGAGGCTTCGAACATATAATGACGGCTAGGACTGCCATTCGGTCTTATTCCAAAGCGCTGTTTTTCCATCACATACACCACTATCCCAAGGCTCAGAGCTAAAATCCACCCGAGTGAGGACCATAAGCCTTTCCCTCCCACTCCTTCGCAAGCAGAGAGCTGTACATACTCAATCTTTGATGAAGATGATAGAATAAAGTGCATTTACAGATACCTAAGTGTAAAGTAAGAACAATGGGGTGGCAAACTATTTGGAAACTCAATCACTAACCTTGTTTTAGATCTGTTAAGTAATTTATTAAAACTTAATATTATTGTTCTCTTATTATTATCTACTTTTTTTCCCTAATTTTTAAACATGTAATTTGAATTATTTAAAGCCTAGGGGATTTCAGTTTTCATCAACCTGTTTTGACCACTTGTCAAGGTTTGTGGCTTCCAAGTTCTTCTGAAAAATAATGTAATTGCAATTACAGACATCTCATATTTTGCAAACAATTGGAGTTCCAAGAGTTCACTAGTTCACTTGGAATCATTGCATATTTTCCCATTACCTAATCTAATAAAGGATGGTTATTTCCCAAGCTGGCATTTCCTTTTTCTCTCCTCCCACTCCCACCCCAAAACAACAACAGAGAGAAGTGTAGGCCAAAATGAACAACAACACTAGTTTTGCTGACTTAAGTTCTACAAAATGTTGGAAAGGAGCTTTGTAATTTGATAAGAAATGATCATTTGATAGTAAAGGTTGAAATGCCTGAGAGGTTATTCTTGATCGGCACCTCAAAGATTTTTCTACCTTTTTCTAGAATCTTCTCTTTCTACATTTTGAACTCACTGTTTCTCAAGTGGAAACACTTGAATGAGGGAAAAATAAAGGAGAAAGAGCACACTTTCCTATTCTTTAGCAGCTCATGATGTACAGACTCTCACATCTCTCCAATATCTCTTAAAATCAGTGGTGAGTCTAAGCATTATACCACCTTAAATGTTATATTTATTATCCAAGCAACAAAATTCCTTAGAAGCAATATTTTCCCTATCTCAGTTTTTCTCTCTATATATGAAAGCTAAGAAAGTAATAAAAAGTACTTTCATAGAGTATGCAACATTTTTAAGTGATTTTGCATTTTTGAAAATGTCATATTTATTCCGGTCTTTGAGAGTGTGATATCTTTTGTCATTGTATCAATTTTATAGATTAAAAAATTGGGAATTTGAGGTGTTAGAATTGACTAAACCCTCATAGGCCCCAATGATTAAAATCTAGGCCAGCCATACCCCAGTTCCAGGGCCATTTCTCCTCCACACACTTCTTTTTTATATATCGTTGTCAATTTCACCCACCCTTCTACATCCAGACTCCACAAGTGATCATTTTCACCTCTTTATCCGTAGTATCCAGGACACTGTCTGGCACTTTGTAGGTCCCCCAAAAATGTTGAATAAATGAATTTCAGTTATTATTATCTTAGTAATCTTTGCAACTATGCTATGTAATTGTATTGGTTAAACGCGCCTTTTTAAGTTATCTTTACATTATAAAATGCAGCATAAGAGTGTGGTTAAGAGCACAGGGTAACTTTCCATAATGGATGTTTGTCCTGTGTTGTTGGAGCCTCCAATCTGCAGTCTTATCTGCTGACATTACCGCAACCAGGGCGCTGGCGTAAACAGGAGAAACTATCACAAAATACGTATCTTTTTATTATTATTCTTACCTATGCTCCCTGCTTTTCCAAAAAAATTGATTCATTCTCAAATTTGATAAGGAATTATTCGGCTGCACAACAACAAATACATAAAAACAGCCCCAAATGTCAACCTAACACCTGTGGCTCACTATAAAGAGACTGAAGAATTATTTTTTGAATAAGCGACTTGGTTGGAAAATGTAGCTAGTTCCTACATTGTCTGACCATTGATTCCTGGCATTGTCTTCACTCTATTCATTTAAAAGAGTGAAGTCATATTGAACATAGCCTGTAATTATCACTGCTTGGTTTCCATCTAGTTTTTCAGGCACTGACGATACAGGCCCAAACCAGCTGGTTCTCATTTCAAAGGCCACTTACAGGTGGAGTGGGTCCTTCCAGAACTCTAAGGGGGGGGGGGGGGGGGGGGGCGGGGAGGAAAGGAAAAGAAAGGAAAGGAAAGGAACAAAGAGAAAAGAATAAAGAGGAAGGAAAGGATACAATAACAAATGAGAAAAAAATAACAAAAGAACAGAAAAGCCTCTGCAATAGCTGTGCTTTATTTCCTTCCTGAGAAATGGTCTGAGCCCTGACATAGCCTTATGCACTAATGCTTATCTAGCAGTTAATATGGGCTATAGGCTTCACATGCCTATCATGGGATCAAATCCTCACCAAGATTCTGTTAAGCAACTGCTATTATCTTGAAGAAATTGAGATCTAATGCTTACCTATGCACACATAAATAGAAATGAACCAAGCTAGGACTTCAAGGGAGTCCTTCGAATCTAGGGCCTCTGCGCTTCATCCTTACATTGTACTGCCTTCCAACCACCGTACTTGCGTGCATTGGGCCATAGGGAAGCAGTAATTAAAGTTCTATTGCCTTGCTTGTGCTTCAGTGGCTGCCTTTCTCATCTGAATCCTGTGCAACAACTGATTTGGAGTCAATGGACAGCAAGCACACCAACGCAAAAGCTGTGTAGAACAGGAGCCATAACAGAGGCACCTTGGAGTGGGGGCCACAATGAGTCTTGAAACATCATCTAGTTTTAGTGAAAGTCTTGTTTCCACTAAAAACGATCTTTAAACACGTTATTACATGTATTGCATTCACATCCTCTGTTCCACCCCTTACCTCATAGGTACTGCTGTGCCACCTAGGAGGGGTACAGAATTCAGAGTTTGGTTGCCACCCCTCCAAAAATAATAGATAGCAAAGGAAGGAATCTGAGCACCCTCCAACCACCCTCTCCAGCTCTCAAACCATCTGACTGCCTTATTAAAAGAGAGGAAAGAGATTTACCTGCTGCTACTGAGGCCGCAGCCTGAAAGTCATGTAAACCCTTTGAAGGACTGTAATGGTTTCATCACAGGAATAGCATCTTTTTGACAGACAGGAGAGAAAAGAACTGAACCACTCTGCAAATACTAACCAGGCTATTTTGGAGCAATGGCTATTGCCTTTGAAATCTTTCCTCATGGATCTATACTTAGAATTCAGATGAGCCTGGGGGAGGGGAATGGGACAGTGTTAATCCCCAGTTGTTTTGAAGTTGTCCTGTAAGCAGGTTAGCATTTAAACTGTCCCAAATGGAAGCATTGGATTCTGTGTTTAAATTGTGGGGCTCTCTCCATGAATTTTGTTTTAACCTGTCCTGCATGTAGATTGACACCTCATTCTGGGGGTGACACTTCTCAGTTTTCTTTCAGACTAGATGTTCTAGAGAGCACTGGCTGTAACCACATTGGGAGACCGATGCTCCATGACAGCTAAAAGTTGGATTGAGTTTCAGGAGCTACTATATATAAAGCTGGGGTGACTTATGTCACCGCACTAATTAAATGCCATCTGGGTGGTTCCTCTGGGTTTTTGAGCCCATCACCCAGTTCAGACTGAGTCAGAGGCCAAGGAGGAGAACATGATGATGGACCTTTTTGAAACTGGCTCCTATTTCTTTTACTTGGACGGGGAAAATGTTACCCTGCAGCCCTTAGAAGTGGCAGAGGGCTCTCCTTTGTATCCAGGGAGCGATGGTACCCTATCCCCCTGCCAGGACCAAATGCCCCCAGAAGCTGGGAGCGACAGCAGCAGCGGAGAGGAACACGTCCTGGCGCCCCCAGGCCTACAGCCTCCCCACTGTCCGGGCCAATGCCTCATCTGGGCTTGTAAGACCTGCAAGAGAAAATCTGCCCCCACCGACAGACGGAAAGCCGCCACCCTGCGCGAGAGGAGGCGGCTAAAGAAAATCAACGAGGCCTTCGAGGCTCTGAAGCGAAGGACTGTGGCCAACCCCAACCAGAGGCTGCCCAAGGTGGAGATTCTGCGGAGCGCCATCAGCTACATTGAGCGACTGCAGGACCTGCTGCACCGCCTGGATCAGCAGGAGAAAATGCAGGAGCTGGGGGTGGACCCCTTTAACTACAGACCCAAACAAGAGAATGTAAGGCCACATGCTGCCCAGGCAGGGGAATACATACAGAGTCTGATTAGCCGCTTTCCCTGGGGCTTTCCCATCCAGCTGCTGGGTCTCTTTCCCCGTCCCCCTTCCTCGCCCGCCCCTCCAGCTCCCTCTCTAATGAACCCCCAGTGACCCCTGGACACGGGGTGCCTGCAATAGGCAGGAAATGCGCACCCGGCCCGGCCCGAGGAAGCAGGGGAGACAACCCCACAAAGGCACCCCCATCCCCGGAACCGATGTTTATTTTCTAATCTGCTGCCTTGGTTTTTCTCCAGCTCGAGGGTGCGGATTTCCTGCGCACCTGCAGCTCCCAGTGGCCAAGTGTTTCGGATCATTCCAGGGGGCTCGTGATCACTGCCAAAGAAGGTAAGTGAAAGCAGGGGCGCCGCGCTAGGGAACACCCCGGGAGGGGGCTGGTTGCTCGCGCCGGGCAGGCCAGGCTCAGATCCACAGCAGGGACGCGCGCGCCCGGGGAGAAGTGCGCTCTTTTCGCGCGGGGACCCTGCGCCCCCGGGTTGCCTGAGAGGCCTGGAGCCGGGCGCGGGGCTGCCTCTTCTGCCTTCCTTGGCTGCTATGTTTGTGTGTTTTCTGTGCTCAGGAGGGACAAGCATTGATTCCTCGGCCTCAAGCAGCCTTCGGTGCCTTTCTTCCATCGTGGACAGTATTTCCTCGGAGGAGCGTAAACTCCCCTGCGTGGAGGAGGTGGTGGAGAAGTAACTGGGAGCCGGCGTTTGGGATGATCGCGGCAGCAGGGAGATCCCACCCTCCCTCCTTCGACTAATCCTTCGGATTAGTTCACTTTACATTCACGTTTAGAAACCCAGACCGCAGAAGTTTATGAAAGGGAAGGAGACACAAAGAAACTTCTCCGAAACTGTTGTGCACGCTCGGATGCCTTTGGGCTCTGGGCTTTAATTTTTTGGAACAGCGAGTGGCGTAGGTCTAGCAGCCTTACTTTGCTACTGTTTGGTTGGTTTTATAATATATTTACTTTTATTACGGTGATTCTTTTGTGCCATGATCAAACGAAGTTCATTCCTGTCTAATACAAAGTGGGAACGTTGCATTTAAATGTTAGGGGTATTGAATGTATATTTGTAAATAATCTTAGTACTTTCATTTTATATGTAAACCTAAGAAATATATATTGTAAAGTAACAGATGTATTGTATATACAATGTGAGAGGATCCTGGTATTGTAATATTAAAAATGAGTTTCTGTATGAATAAAGTTGTCCCTATTTTGATTCAGCTGAAAAAAAATATGCTTGAGGTATATAGAGAGCCATATTTTAATTTAGACATCACACCAGCCCATTTATCTGGGTAATTTCTTAAAGCCTGATTTAAAGGAAGGAAAATGGGTTGTTTTTCTATGTCTGAATTAAACTGTTTGCTTTTCTATACGTGAGGAATATCCAGAAGGAAAATGTCCTTTTTTTCTTGTATCAGCATACTTTCTCGTTCTGTTTCTGTCCTGTACCTGGAGCTCTGGGTGAGACTTGCTTACCCAAAGTTGACTGACTTTTCAATCCAGTAAAATCTCATTGTTGCAAGAAATTGCCACACCAAAATTCTTCGCTTGTTTTTCTAAAAGATCTCCAGCTAATTTAGGCCGAATGACTTTCCCTCTTTGACTTTCTCCAGGCCCCCGCCCTTGCATAAAAAGCATTGACCTGGAGCCCCCAGGGGCTGCACTGCCGGGTCTCAGGGACCCTCCCCAGTTTTCTTGAACTAAACTGGTGGCTAGAAGACCGGACTATCCTCAAGGCCTTGTGTGGCCTGGGTTAGTGTTCCAACTAGAAAGAGAAAAGAAGGAGACAACCTATTGAGGTGGGGTGAGGAAGGGTTGCTTCAAGAGAGGGAAGGGTTAAATGCTGAGGGCAAAGGACAACAACAACACACATGAAACCTCTTAGCTGGGCCAAATAGCAAAGCCCCAGAGAGGCTTGCCTCCCCAGGAGCTCCTCAGGGTGAGGATTTTACAACGTGTGCCAGGTTTGTTTATCCTGTAACCTCAGGCAGGAGCGACCACCAAGAATCGCAGTGGGAAGTAAAGCAGAGGAGAGGGGCGAGCCATTTCTTTGGAATCACGACTTCTCTCTTGCATTCTGTAAATGGCACCTTCCGGTGGACTCCCCCTCCCCACTCCTCCCTTCCCTCTTTATCCTCACCGCTAGTCCGTCCTCAGGTGGAAAATGTGAAAATCAAATTGAATTCAGTATTTCCCAGCCCAACCTTGCTTCCTAACACGCCCTTCGGGACCTTCCTGTTGCACAACACAGTTTCAGATACCGCCACAGGCAGCGCCCCCTTCAGGCCTGGAGCAGGAATTGCCCCCTTTTCCATCTCAAAGGGCCGCTCTGAGGGTGATGGTCACTTTGTTTTCTGAGCCTCAAATTTCTCCTAGAATGCTTTTAAAATGCAGGAAGTTTCACAGCGAAAACTGACATTGACATGTAATCCCTCTCAAAGGTTTGAGAAGAGCAGGCGGGAGTGTTAGTGGATTTTGTAAACGGCCTCTGTGGGTGCTGACAAACTAGACTGAATGCAGGCTGCTACTGGGTAACCTTGGACTGTAATTGCTGCTCTCTTCGGCCATTTCTTCATTTATAAAATAATGGGGATAATAATAGTGCTCAACTCCTGGGGCTGTCGGGATTCACTGAGATAGCCCACGTAAGCTGCTTAGAAAAAAGAGGGTGCAATATAAACACTCTATGCCAACTCTCTGTTTTTCATTCATAAATATAAATGGACCATCAAGAGGCTTTTCTCCCACCAAAAGCCACAGTTCCTTCTGATCCAGTCTTTGTAGGGGAAAGTATATTTGACAATGAGACCAAGAGCAACCTGAATGAGCCTTTTGTAGCATTTTACATATTAGCTCATATAATCTCACAACAGGCTGCAAGAGAAGTACTATTGTCACATCTAGTTTAGGGAAAAGGACTCTTTGGGGCAGAGAGGTTCTTGTAAGTATAGAACCAGGACTCAGAGCCAGCTGATATCAAAGGCTTGTTCTCCCAACCACCATGCACCCCAAAAAAGAAGCCTTGGTGAATATGAAGGAACATTCATTGTCTGTGGAATAATTTGGTTCTCTTTGGCAATTATTTACCAAAAACTATGTCTCAAGAAAGATTAGCTAGTAAACTCTACCTTAGAGTAGTAATTTAATTTAAAAATAAGTGGGAAAGCATTTCAAATGATCCAATCAGGACATGTGTGAATATGTCTTGGAGGTGTGTATAACCACTAATCACCCTTTTTAGGTATCTATGTGTGTGTTTTTTCCTGAGACTCAATAAGGCTTTTCCCTGAAATGTGTGTATATACACACACACGCCTATATTTTTAAAAAATCAAGTTCATGCCATAGTGAAATCAAATATCATAATCGACCAAGTGAACTAATTTATGATTGCACACATATTTATAAAATTTGCATTTTAAACTGCTCAGTAGCAGAATGCTTTTTTTCAGTTCATGGACTTTACTTGCTGATAGATTTGATTCAGTCTTTGCAAACCAAATCCTCTCTATCTCTCCTAGTTGGGTAATTTGAGAAATTGTTTAGAATAAGTTTGCCTACAGAAGTCTCTTCGTTAAATAGAGCAAATATTTCCCAAAGACTTCATGTGACCTCCATTGCTATATAGTTAACATGTTAGGCTTTCCAATGAAATCCTTGGTGTGTTTGCAATTAAAGTGTTTTCATTGGACATTAATGATGACAATCTTTATTAAGGCCAAAGCCAAAACAAATAGGACCATGGAAGCAGAAAATCAAGATGTAATAACTTGGTAAAGATCAGTAATTTGGGATTTAAACTGACCCTCCTCTCAGAGACAGGCATAAAGTTATCAAGTATGAAATAAGGAGTGATTTTCTGTTTTATATTACTATAGAAATAATTTGCAAAACATGAAATGTCAGCTTTCTCTATCTTTAATTATCACACCTGAATCATTGAATTCCAAGCCTGAAGGTAGTAGAAATTCACTTATGTCTAATATAATTTTTTTTTTTTTTACTTTTTCACATGTTTGGGGCAGGGTGGGAGTTGGTGCTGAAATTCATTGTTCCCACCTACTCTTGTGACTGCCAGAGAAGTCTTGGGTTGCTAAAGTAACTTTTAACCTAAAGGTATTTTTTACTTAAAGTTACAATGCATTTATTTGTACTTTCTCTAAGTAATATTTTATCCCACTTATTTATCTCAAAATCATCCTCCCAGAAAATCATAGCTAAAAATATTTTTAAGTATTTTAATTTAAACTTTGAACATATCATTTCCTAATTTAATGCATTAATAAATTAGCAATAACATGGTTTTTCCTCAAAGAGCCAACCCATCAAGACATTTCCCCAACAGACCCCGTAGTGACTCCCTTAAATTCAAAAGAAGTGTTAGAAAAGATGACCCTTGGTCCTAGAGGTTTTATTCTGAAAAAAGCAATTTTGTTAGCCTTGTTCAGAGTCAGCTTATGAGATGGAATGGCTATGCCGTGCTTGTTGTTGGAACCAAGATAATGTTGCCAGAACTGGCGACTTTCTCTACTCTCAAGGCTGCTGCAAGTCCTTCCTTAGGCCTTTGATCTCTCCTGGGAGCCTTCGAATTCAAGCAGAGGCCAATGTCTTCCTCAGCTGTCTTCTCCACAAATTTTTCCAGCAGCTTTGGCAGGTACTAATGTGTTTACTTAGGTGTTTCTGGTTCCCAGAGCTAATGGCAGTTTGAAATTGTTTAGCACATTGTGCACTCATATATAATAAGCAAAAATTTCTGGAACAACTCCTTTTGTCCAAGAGTTGACAGTGTCTCAGGTAGAGGCAGAAGTGAATTGAAATGGATGTATCTCTCTGGGTATATCTTCTCCAACTAAGAGAAGTATGTAGACTTCCTAAGGTAGGCAAATTTTACTAGTAAAGGAAGCTCTGAGCATCATTTTGCGGGTGTTGTCTGTCCATCAACACTAAGATTGTTGCCATAATGCTTCAACTAAAATAGTTTACCTTAAAACACACACACACACACACACACACACACAACAAAAACAAGTTGATGATTACTTAAAGGTCTATGCAATTAAAACCTTCTTATAAGTCTACCTTATAAGAAAATCAAACGTGTTTATTGTTATTAAGAACGTAAAATGCAAAATTTAAGTAATCTGTCTACTTCACCAGAACCCTGGTGGGCTTTCATTTATAAGAACAGGCCAGAGCTTGGTGTTCTTCCCCTCATCTGCCTGATCTGGGGCTTCCCTAGCAACGCCTGCATATCATTTCTAACAACCTGATTACTTAATTAAACACATGTGAGTTTTCTCTACTGTAAGAGGTCCCACTTCTCTAGAGAAATAGTAGAAAAGAGTTTGTATTTTTATTATTTTCTATGAGGAACAAAAGCCAGAATCTAATCTGATTTTGAGTAAAAGAGAATACCCCAATAACCAGCAGGTATTTTTAAGTGGTTTTTAACTTTTTCATATTTCTCTGTTCAACTTCTCCACTCAGAAAATATTTTTTTTCTCTGTATCGCTCACCCAGTTTCCCATTTTTCTCTCACATGTTTTCCCTAGGAAAAGAGCAGCGGGACCTCTCCTGAATTTGGGAGCCCTAGGCATCTCTGAGGTGCTGGCTTCCTATGTATACTGCCTCCTATTTTTTTTATCTTTCTCCTCTGGCCCCTGACAGCAGTCAGCAGTTTAAAAGTTCTCTCTCTCTCTCTCTCTCTCTCTCTCTCTCTCTCTCTCTCTCTCTCTCTCTCTCTCTCTCTTATTTTGGTGCTCTGAGACCCTATTTTCAGCACTTGAATCCCAAGGCTCCTCAACCCAGGACCCTGTCTCCCCGCCCAGCAAGTCCCATTAAGCCACCAGGCTCTTGTGTTTTCTTGTGTTTTCTTGGATTCTTTAGTTCCCCTCGCCGGCCGCACGCCGGTAAATCTGTTTGGAGATCACCTTACCAAAGACAGCACTGACTCTGAGAACTGCCACTACTGACAGAGACTTGGAGTGGCAGCTTCCTCCCCACACCCGAGTGCAGGGCAAGACATCCCACTTCGGCGAGCTTCTGGAGTTTCTGCTCTGCAGCGCGAAGCAGGCGCAGGGTGCCTGAGTCGGGAGAAAAAGACACAAACACATTTCACCTTCAGAAGCCTAAGTTAGACAAAGGAATGCCTAGTTGCCAATACTGTGTGGCCTGTGGCAAATGACTACCTCCTCGTTGAGCTTTGGTTACCCTCTTTAAAAAGTGAATCTAAAAACAAGTAGTTCCCATAGTATCATTGGAAGGAGCAAACGAATGAATAAATACGTGGGTAGGGTTGATTGAGAGCGTGCTTCGGCAAATAGAAAAGTCTTAATAATTGTTTGCTACAAATATCCCACGCTGAGGGGTTGGGTACAAAGCACATTCGGTGCCTTGAGGAAAGAAATCAGCTGGAAGGCTTGCAGGAGTCCAACTTCTATCTCCCACCTAAACGTTAAGAGCAACTTTATTTTTGCCCAAATCATAAACCTGCACATAACTCCGTTGAGCTTAGGCCAGTGTGCTAACATCTGAGCTCCATCGCCAGAGAAAGTGCTGGCATTGCTGCGGGCCAGAACCTGTGGGATCTGGCCGAGAATCCCTGGGTGAGAATATCTCCCCACTATAGTATTTCAGAGGCAGCAACGTGCACAGATGCGAATGTTTTTACCTGGGTGGATACAGCCTTCATTCCTCCTGCGTCCTTGAGGACACTGATTCTGTTATCTGCTGTAGCCCTGGGTACTCTATTCATGTCAAAGGCATCCACTTGCTAATAGTCCTAAATAAGGTCGGACGGATTTCCCACTGGCCAGACAATTGGGTGTTCAAAGTGTGGTGGTAGCGGTGTCTTTGCCTTAGGGATGACAAAACCTGGGCAAGGGACTGCTACCAGCACCCTGTAGCAAACCTTAGTGCCTGGCACTCTCCCGCCCCTGGTTTTCGCGGCCTTCATTTTGGAGAGCGGATCTCACCCTGGGAAGTTAGCACTTCTCTGGCCCCTGCGGACATGAGATCAACCAGTCAGGGTTCCTTTAGGAAAATAATTTCAGGAAAAGTCGTAGAAAGGAAAGCACCACACAACCCCAAGTAACTTTGGAGCCACCACACTTACTGTAGACCCGGGTGAGAACAATCTCTCCTGTTTTAACAGGGACTGCAAGCTCTGATCCAAAACCCCAGCCTACTTAAGTCTGTTTGTGTAAACCTTAATCAATTGTTTTTCCTACCGATAAGCAGCAGGACCCCCAACCCCTAGTGATCTGACGTGGGCTAAGGACAGAGGAGGACTGGCAAAAGCTGATTAATAGATTTATTCTTGCTTAAGTGACAGCCCTCCTCTCTCCTCTTCTACCCACCAAAATTTCAAAGGCCCTCTGAGGATGGCTTTTTGGGGAGGCTTTTATCGCGGGAGTGTGTGAAGTTGCTCAGGGTTTGAGCTGGAAATTTTACACGAGCTGAGAGGGATCGCTGTACTGGCAGCTGGGATGCATCTGTAACGGTGTTAGTTTGCCTGAAAGCAGAAAATTAGCGACCCCAAAGCTCGGCTTGGCTGTTTAGTCTGTGGAAGGGACAGGGCGGGGCAGAAAGAGGGGGAGAAAGGAGACGCGCCCCTGGGAAGGGAGTTCACCTTCTAAAACTACGTTTCTTCTCATGCAAATGCCAGAGATGCGGCTGTGCGGAGCGCAGGCCCGATGCGGTCTAGGGAAGGCCTCGTAGGAGGAGGCGCTCCTGAAAGGCGTGCGGAAGGGGGAAAGGAAGGAGGACTTTCCCCATCACCTGGCCCGTGAGCACACCTCCTTGTAGATGAATAGACACGCAGAGAGAACGCAGAGCTCCCGCCTGCCCCCAATCACACAGGACTGAGAAAATGACCATCTGATCAAAACGAAATGGAACCATTCAAACTCAGCCCATGACTGAAAGTGTCCATTCAAGTTTTTAGCAACTGTTATTCCGGTCCACTGTCATAAAGAAATCCCGAGATAACTAAAGTCCATTAAAAAGAGAAACAAACGCTTAAGAATGAGGTGATTCCTTTCGTCCAGGCGTGGGTAGGCAGGTGGGCTTTTACATTTTCCAAATTGTGCGCGCAATGGCCAAAAGTTGGAATTCCTTCGTTTCTTTTGTGTGCAACCCTTTGTAAGCGAACCAATCTAGAGAGTGCAAGTGAGCGGGTCGGGGACCGTCCCCCCGCCCGGCAGAAAGGCAGTAAAACCATTAGCGTCAAAGGGGCAGCGAACAGCAAATTGTCTCTGGAGGGTAGGCGGGGGTTTGCCCAGACAGCCCCGGCGGGGGTTGCGGTGGGATATGCTAATAGTGCCTGGCCACTGGGGCCGGCCTCCCTCCCTCAAGAATATATAAGGAGCCCTAACCCCGGCCAGGCCGACCCGGGCCGCCAGGCGTCTGCCTTTGTTAATTACCAGAGAAACCGACCCGGGATCCTCGGAGCCTGGCCGGGTTTGCCGGCCCCGGAGGCACCAGGCTCCAGTTTCTCCCCATCCCTCTCGCTGCTGTCCAGGTGCACCGCCGGCGTCGCCACAGAGGATGGACATGATGGAAGGCTGCCAGTTCTCGCCTTCTGAGTATTTCTACGACGGCTCCTGCATCCCGTCCCCCGAGGGCGAGTTCGGGGACGAGTTTGAGCCTCAGGTGGCTGCCTTCGGGGCGCACAAAGCAGAGCTGCAGGGCTCCGACGAGGACGAGCACGTGCGAGCACCTTCGGGCCACCACCAGGCCGGCCACTGCCTCATGTGGGCCTGCAAGGCATGCAAGAGGAAGTCCACCACCATGGACAGGCGGAAGGCGGCCACCATGCGCGAGCGGAGACGCCTGAAGAAGGTCAACCAGGCTTTCGAGACGCTCAAGAGGTGCACCACGACCAACCCCAACCAGAGGCTGCCCAAGGTTGAGATCCTCAGGAATGCCATCCGCTACATAGAGAGCCTGCAGGAGCTGCTGAGAGAGCAGGTGGAGAACTACTACGGCATGCCGGGACAGAGCTGCTCCGAGCCCGCCAGCCCCACCTCCAACTGCTCCGACGGCATGGTAAGGGACAGCTCTGGTACTTAGCCAGGCACCCCTATCTTTCCCCACACTCCTTATATGTCCTTTAAACCAGGTGTGGCAGCTAAATGTTCAGTGATTATTTTGTTGGCAGTTGGGGGTGGGATGGTAGTGGCTGTAAGACAGTGGTTCTCAACCTTAGCTGCACATTAGAATCACCTGGGAATCTTTTTAAAATCCTGATTTCTGGGCCTCGCCCTCCGGAAATTCTGTTTCTTTGTTACTAATGTTGTGGCCCCACCCCATAACAAAGAAACAAAATTTCCGGAGGATGAGGCCCGGAAATCAGGATTTTAAAAAGATTCCCAGGTGATTCTAATGTGCAGCCAAGGTTGAGAACCACTGCTGTAAGAGAAGAGAGATGCCTCATTTGGAAAGATGCCAGGAAACAGCTGTTAAACAGGACTTTCCTTTGACTTCCTAGCAGGTTCTAGCCGGGCATTGCAGGAGAGAGTTGTCCTGGGGCATAGGTGGCTGTGAGTGATCAATCACATATTTCACCATCACTCAGTTTATTTCCAAAATATACCGCCAGTGGACCCTGTCATATACTAACATCTAAGGATATCTCTTTCAAGCCCCCACTGCCCAACAGTTTGTAACTTAATGAGGAAACAGAAAGACATGCATGGGCTGCGGTCCCTGCTCTGCCGAGGCCTGGCTGGAAGGAGATGTTGACGCATTCTTTACAGAGGGCGTCTGCTCCAACACTGCCAGGTTTTAATGTGTTTTTGCCCTGGGAAAGTGTTCTCTCCCTGAATTAGTGTGGCTTCCTTCTACTCCAATCCATTTTGCATGGTTAACCCAATGCACATGGCTGCTGAACTCCACCCCCTCTCCCCCTGGCTGCTGCTTTCCTCTTGTCCAAGCACAGAGATTGACCTCGGTGCCCTTGCAGTTTGGTGGGGCTAACCCTTCCTAAATCAAGGCAATGAAGGTGATTGACATTGGTCAGTTTAGGGAGCTTGGTGGGCAAGCCCTGCCTTACACTAGAGCAGAGAATTTTTTGCCAAGACCTGAAAACAAGCTTCTTCTTTTGTGTCTTATATTACAGCCTGAATGTAACAGCCCCGTCTGGTCCAGAAAGAGCAGCAGTTTTGACAGCATCTACTGTCCTGATGTACCAAATGGTAAGAATTGATGGCTTCAGAAGAGTTTAAAGACAAGTTCACCTTCACAGTTAGAACTTGTCAAAGCAGTCCCTCCTTCTCCATAGTATCCAGGAAGGGAATAGATTGATGGTTCTTATGCAGAGTTCTTGGCAGAGCAAAAGGGACACACACACACACACACACACACACACACTTTTTAAAAAATCAAAATCCACCTAACAGATACACACACGTGCACTTTTGCTTGCAGTACTAGAAGGACTTTTCACTCCCTACAGTCACTGCCAAAGAATTGCTCGATATTTGTTGAAAATTTCTACATCAGGCTTTCTGAGACCAGCTGACCCCTTGGTGTCAAAAGAGCTGAACTACGGTTTAAAGGGCAACAACATAAGCAAGGCTATACATTTGGGAATTTCTTTTTAATGATTTTCTCTTTGTATCCATAGTATATGCCACAGATAAAAGCTCCTTATCCAGCCTGGATTGCTTATCCAGCATAGTGGATCGGATCACCAACTCAGAGCAACCTGGATTGCCTCTGCAGCACCCGGCCTCTCTCTCCCCAGTTGCCAGCACTGATTCACAGCCTGCAACTCCAGGGGCTTCTAGTTCAAGGCTAATCTATCATGTGCTATGAACTAAAAATCTAGTTTCCACCAGTTCTTCCAGGAGTGCCTACAGAAAGAAGGACGCCCAAAGAGTCCAAAAGCAAGTCGACTCATATATAAAGATTTCCTTTCAGTTGTAAATTTGTACATATTATCTTGCCACTTTGTAAGAAATGTATTTAACTAAAAGTGACCATTGCCATTAATACTTATATCTTTTCTCATCCTTCCTCTCCTCCTTCAACTCTTTTATTCTTATTCTTTGCTTTAGATACTTAGTTCCAATAATATTATTTCTGATATGGAGCAACTTATTGAAGGTAGCTTGTTGCAATGTTTAAATTATATTTTTATTAATATCGCTTATCAAATATTATCTCTGGTGTTTAGATCTTTATTTTTTCTTCAAACCATTAGAACAGCTGGAAATCAGTTATAGGAAACTTTAAATATATTTAATGTTTTTATCCTTTGGTTATATAGTATTAAATAAAAATATAATAATACTGTCTAATGGTACATATTTTATCTTTTCTTACAAGAAATCCATCTTTTTAATGTAAGCACAAAATAGTACTTTGTGGATAATTTCAAGATACAAGACATTTTGAAAATTCCACCATAAATAAAATTGTTTAAATGAATAAATATTTTGCTTCATGATTTTTTGAAAGAATACCCTTAATGGAATTAGCATAGTCACTGACATAAAATCTTTAAGGTAGGACTGAAAATAACAAAGCAGTTGGCTTAGAGGATAAATCTGAATATTTACCATCTCATGGACTCAGTTTATGTCCTGTTGATGTCTCAAATTAAAAAAAGCATGTTTCCATTTTTATAATATTTCAAGGGAACCTGCTAAATAAAATTGTCCCTTTAAGTGCTGTACCATATAATGTCAGTTTGTGTGTGTGTGGAGGAAGATAGAAATTATTCAGGACAATAACATTTGCTTAAACAAAAAAGAACATTACATTATTTTAATACCTGTAGTACATCATAAATCATGAATTAGGTAATATTTACTTTATCTACTTGCCTGAAAAAAATCTTGATACATTAATGTATTACTGTTTTCAATAAAATATTCAAAAATATTGAACTGATTTTTTTGTACTGTTCAAGTGCTGCTTTTAAGAAAACATACACAAACTATATAGTAAAGTGAACCAAACTGCAATTGGCTTCCTTCTTTTCACAGCCTGTTTGATCTTATTAAGCATAGTTTGCGTGTGTGTGTGTGTGTGTGTGTGTGTGTGTGTGTGTGTGTGGTGGGCATGGGTCTTTTATTGTTCATCCCTTAAGATGAAAAAAATAGAACAATTATGCGGAAAATTAGGTTGAGATTATCATTGGGACAATTTTCACAAGTTTATCATTGAGAGAAAAAAACACGCAATGTGGTTGAAGCATCTAAAGTAACTGTGCACAGAGAGCACTACAAATAATTGTTTCATCTTCTAACTTGAATATTAGTTTAAAATTTCCAAGGGTTTATAGTTATATCTGTTAACCGAGCAAAGTGGCCAGACTCTGCTACAGCTTGCCAATCATACTGTTCTCAGAAAGGTTTTCCCTTCTTTCTGATGTGATTTTTTTCTTGAGCTTATCCAGTTGTAAGACCTAAAAGAATAGAAATTATTCTATAAAGGGAAGGAGAGGGGGGAGGCTGAGTACAAAAAAATAATGTGGCCACTGTCACTCTGTTGGCATCTGGTCTAGTATGGAATACTGGCTTTTAGCACACAGGCAAGTCTTTTTTGTCCATGATTTGGGAGTGTGAGGAGAATTTAAGAGAACACGATAGAGATTCACATGTAGGTGCAACATGAATTGGAGTTATTCACTTTTTTTAGACACTGTGCTAGGTACATTTTTCTCCTTTCTATATTTCTATAGCAGGGGTAGGGAACCTTTTTTTTTTTTGCCAAGGGTCATTTGGATATTTATAAAATCATTCACAGGCCATACAAAATTATCAACTTAAACATTAGCTGCTATATTTGCTCAGACATTTAATTAACTCACCCCAAGTGCCTCGGGCCTCACAGGGCTCATGGGCTGGGTGTTCCCCACCCTTGTTCTATGGAGAGGTTGCAGTTTTGCTGTTGTTCTTAGTAACGTTAGAATAAAAAGGACTATCCAAAGATCGGCTTGTTTTTTAAAGGTCAGTTTTAAAACACAGTGCCATGCTGAGTTCTATTTAATAAAAGTAAGCAGAGAATATTAGGTAATTTTTAATTCAAGTGAATAGAAATTAACTTACTTACAAAACCCCAGTTATTTCTATAACTGGTAGATGTGTTTGCTATTCTCAGTGGATATTATCATGCCTAAAAGTATTTAGTTAAGAGTTTTCCAGCGGTCTGGATTTAATACAGGTGGTGATCAATGTATCAACAAAGACAATACTCTCCCTGCCAGCTTGCTCAATGCATCTCATTTTCAGTGCAGTAACATGGAAGGCTGGTGTCTACTCAGAAACAGCGCAGCACAGCATGTGACTTGCAGCCATGCACACTGTTCTGACATGGGGACTTCAGAAATTGGTTCTCTAGTAGTCCAGACACAGAAAAGTCTTTTCTTCTCCAAGGAAGTGGGGGGTGGGGGGGAAGGAGTGATATTGGCAAAATAATCACGTAAGGAGAGGATTTTGTCATCCATAAATCCCTGAAGTGAACAACTAGGCTGCCACTGACCCCTTATCAGACCACCTCACCTCAGCTGATGGAAAAATACAACCAACAGTCAAATTTCTAGGAGCAACCAGGTGAGTGTTCTCTTTACTATCTACAAACCTGATGGGAAGGGGGTTCTTAGGAAATAAGAGTGGAAAGAGACTCCTGGGAAATGCAAACTCACTGGGTTACATAGGACACTGTCCAGTGAGGTTATGGAAATGGGGAAGTACTATTTGGAAGCAAGTGGCTTTAGTTATGGTTAAGGTGCCTTGAGTGCTCCTATTTTTTTTTTTTCTCATTTGAAAGATGCAAGTCAGATAAAATTAGTGGCTGTATTATACCCATAAGTCCTTTAAGATGGCATTTTTACAAATACTTAATCTGGGAATGGTATTCCTTGAAGATCTTTCTTTGGGTTATAACAATTACTAGGTTAAAGTAGTAATTTAAATATCTGCCTTTCAGAGATTGTATTTCTGGGAATGATGCTAGAGTAAAGCTATTTGTAACTTCAGAAAAGTCCTGCTCAAATGGCAAAGTACCTCTGAAATATCACCACTGAATGTTCCTACATTGTTGCAAAAAAACCACTAAACATCAAATTTATCGCCTTTAAGAATTCTAATTAGATATTTTAGTTGACTATTGATTTAATTGTTTAATAATATGGTACATTTGCTGAGCAGAGATCTAGAATTTAATTCAAAGTCTAAACTATGTTTAAAATTACTAATGTATTGCACTCTTTTTCATTTTACTTGCCACATCTGTAAAATGGGTTAAATGACAGCTTATGATAAGATTGGCCGAAACCGGTTTGGCACAGTGGATAGAGCATCGGCCTGCAGACTGAAGGGTCCCAGGTTCGATTCCAGTCAAGGGCATGTACCTGGGTTGCGGGCACATCCCCAGTAGGAGATGTGCAGGAGGCAGCTGATCGATGTTTCTCTCTCATCGAGTTTCTAACACTCTATCTCTCTCCCTTCCTCTCTGTAAAAAATCAATAAAATATATTAAAAAAAGATTATAGTTACCACTAAAATTATCATATTATGTTAAAATATAAAAATAATCTTTTTGTAAAGAAAAGTAAACCTTATTTCCACTTACGATAATTTATTTCATTCAAAACTAAGTGGGAAATAATGATAAAACAGCAACTAGCCATATTGAGTATTTATAATGCAAACTAGAGGCGTGGGGGTGGTCCCTCAGTCCGGCCTGGTCCCCCTCACAACCTAGGACCCCTCGGGGGACGTCCAACTGCCGGTTTGAACATCCCTCTTGAAATCCAGGACTGCTGGCTCCTAACTGCTCACCAGCCTGCCTGAGCACCCCTAACCACCTCTGCCTCAGCCCTGGCCTCCGTGGCTTCATCCAGAATGACATCCGGAAGGTTGTTTGGCTGTCTGGTCTAATTAGCATATTATGCTTTTATTATTATAGATAAGAACATTGAGGCTTAAGGAGCTTAATAATTTGTCCAAGAGCAAATTATTTGGGCTGGCTATTTGGGCTTCTACACAGCACATGTTCCAGGAAACTCAGATAGAAGTTACAAGGCTTCTTATGACCTAACATTGGAAGTCCCAGAATATTGCATCTGCAGCATTCTTCTGGTCAAACAAATAACTAAAGCCAGCCTAGAATCACTGAGAAGCACATTTCAATGGGAGAAATAGTAATTAATTTGTAGCCACATCTAATCTACCACAATAACTAGTATACACTTGCTGTCTCTATTTCCTTACCTTTCACCTGTGCCACCCATTCACCAAAATCTGGCTTTGCCTCTGTCACCATCCATGGTCAAGACTCCTTCAAATCTATAAACTGTTCCTGTGCTGGGCAAGCTTACATCTCCAGCCCAGATGCCTTCCTTGATCTTTAGAGTTGTATGTCCAACTGATCTTTAGACCTCAATGGCACCTCCAGCTAAATATGTTTAAATTAAATTAAACTCATGCAGCTCTGCCCGTCTCCCCTGCCTTTTAACCTGGCTCCTTTTCCATGTTGACTCTTCAGTGAGTGATGTCACCAGTTATGTAAACATGAAACTTAGGACACACTTCTGATACTTCAGTCTTCTTAACCTCTTGTCTAATTCATTACACAATTCTATGAATTTACTTTCCTAAATCCCTCTTAAAGCTCTACTCTCAATATAAACTATGGTTATCTCTATCCAGGAGTATTATAATATCCTCTTAACCTGTCCGCCTATGTTTTCTCTGGATCTTTCACTTCTGGAGACAAAAGTTTTCCTTTTCTCAGGCCATGTGGCTCAGGTGGGATTGACTGTACTTCCTGGCTCCAGAAAAGAGCAAGTCAACAGGCCTGACCTGGAGTATGTTCTCTTCCTTGGCCATAATGGTTGTTTCATAGATAGTCATGTGATCAAGTTGTTCCTTAAGTGACAGTCCCTGGTGATAATGTGTGATATTTTTTACTGTAGGTTGCCAGCTTGCCTTTTCTCTCCAGGAGAGGAGATTCTGCCTAAATTTAAAGCCAACACAGTAGAAAGCTGAGCTGTAATGCAGAGAGATGTATTCCTGGAAATATAATTAAGTATCTGTACCCTAAAATGCCTGAATACCTGCTCTTGACCATGCTTTCCAATTTTAAAGTCAATAAACAATTTTTGTCCTTAATCCAGTATAAGTGGGAACTTTGTTAGTTGGAACTGAAGGAATCATGCCTAATATCACTCTGATCTTTTCTGCCTATTCTAGCCAGAGAAATCAACTCGAAATATTCATCTGATCATGTCAATCACCCATTTTCCTCTTATTTATTGTACATAGGTTAACGATAGACAAAACTTAATGTGACCTTCCAGTTTCTGCATGTCTATCTCCTATCTATCCCTCTCTCATTATCTCTTTCTAGAGGTAATGTCAAAACCCTGCTCTCTTCTCTCTGGACACATAAGGGACTTTTTATCCATCACCACATTCTCTCTTGCCAAAGGAGCTTTACACATTCTCTCCTTCTGCAGTCCTCTCCACCTTTAACACATCTAGTCAATTCCCAACCTTCTTTTAGATCTCAAATCAAGCATTAATTCTAAGGCAAATTTTCCTTGAACTCTTTCACAGGATCATGTCTTTTTATTCTATGATCTCAAAATACCGTATACCTCTTCTATGTTGTATATCTCATAATTGCAATTATTCAGTAATTTGTGTGATAATTAACATTTGTTTCCTCCACCATGAAAAGCAAGGACCTGTTCTTGCTCAACCCTGTGTGCCCTGGACTATAGTAGGATATTTTGTGTATGTATATGAATGAATTTATATTGTTGAAGCATTTGTTGTGAAAAGCATTCCCATTTTCCAAACTTTCTCCTTCATAGACTACTTTCTTTACACCATTTTTACTTTTCTACTGGTTCTCTAACTTTCTGTTTTATGTTAATTTCTTGTACTGACATTTCTTATACTGGCCAATCTTTGTATATTTGTTTCTTAGGGTTTCATTGTGTGGCCTCTTTCCTTTCTGGTCTTCTGTGGACCTTTTCTACTTTCATAGCTTCCCCTCATATGGTAGAGGTTTTTCTATCATTGCCTCATCCATACCTTTTCTAAGAGACACTGCTCCCCCACACAACCTTGATTGGTATGATTGATCTTTTCATTAACTGTTAATCAGTTAGAGATGGATATCTGAGTGGAAGACAAAAAATCCATAGATTGACCAACATTTATGAAATGCATAGTTTAATTGCAGTGCATGAATTGAGATAAACAGATTCTTTTTACCAGAAATTCAGACTCAGAGAAGTAAATTACCGTTTAATAGTGGGAACTAAACAGAAAGGAGGGGTTGATAGGTCATGCACAGACTGGAATTATGCGGTAATATACAAGTTAGGTAAACCAAAGAAGCCCATTGGTAGAGGGATAGAGGGAATTGAGCACCCACTATGTGCCTGCTATTCAACAAAAGTTGAATGTGCTTCCCACTAATTCACCACTAATTAGCTGAGGGGACTTAGGTAAGTTTCTGAAATTCTCAAAAGCTGTTTTCTTAACTGTAAATGTGGATAATAATACAATATAAATCATAGAATTTGTGAGGGTTGCATGATATAAGGCATATATGTGATATCTGTAGCTTAGTGCCTAATACATAATACTCAAAAATTATAATTAATGAAAGAAAGAATAATGGTTGAGACTTCATCATTTAGAATGAAGATTCATAAGTGCCTGGTGTGGGGATCTTTGGAACTACCCTGATTGCAAGACAGTCACCTGGCCCTTGGGCCAAATAAGATTCCCCTATTACTTGTTTTGAATCCTATGAATCCTATATATGAGCTACTTAAGTGTAGTTGTAACTAAAAGAATCACATTAACCATCCTCCAAATTTTAATCAGCAAGATTTTCTTAAGAAGGCCATTCAAAATTTTAGTGGGCAACTGAACCTTTCTACCTTAATGGCAATCTCAACATGAACAAAATTGAGCTCATCTTCTACATTCCCACTTTTGTGACATCATATGCATATGTGAGCATGCAAATTTAAAATAATTTTTATTTCTCTCATTTCCCTCAAAGCAATTACTTTAGTTGTTCAAGAACATAACACAAAAAGAATTGTAAAAAGAATAGTATTAATACCAATAGAAACAATTTGTATTTTCTTAATAAGCATAATTTTCCACACTGTAATTTATGAAATTAGTCTGATTTCTATAGTTTTGCCTACATTTAATAAAATATGCTTTCTTTTCTACTTAAAAGAGTTGTTTTGAATTGAACATCTTATAATCAATGCAATTTTAGGGTCAAGAAATGTTGACCCTAAGCAAAAGTTAAGAAAGGACATTTATTAAATACTTCTTTTATACAAGGAACTGGGTTTTACATGCATTATTAATTTTTATCACTAATAGATAAAAATAATTACTTCTACTCATGGAGTGACTGCTATCCCTGAAACAGCTTTCAGAGTCTCATATGCATAATATATAACTAAACATATAAACAGTTCAATGATATGGGTACTACCTACTCCAGACTAGAGCTGATGAAGGGCTCACAGGCAGAAAATAATGTAACATGATTAATTTATAAGTGAGGTTCTGGTAAACCTTCCACTTATGGATCTATACAGCAACTACAGAATTCAGTGAAAACTTGAAGCAAGGAAAGTATCTTAATAAAGCTACTAAAATCTTAAAAATGGGACGTATTTTAGAGGGAAAGAGTGGGTGAGGAGTTAACGGATTAACCAAAGAACTTATATGCATACAATAGTCTGGGAGGGGAGTGAGAGTAGAATGGAGGGGGGGCTCATTGGGGTGGGGAGGGACATCTGTAATACTTTCAACAATAAAGTTTTTTTTTTAAATGGTGTCTTAAGATTTCGGTAGTTTGGAAATGGGAGAGGGGAGAGTTAGGAGGACTAAGTAGAATATTTGTAATGGCCCATATAAAAGGTGACATTGTCCTTTAACCCCTGCTGAGTTGTGCAGCACAAGGGCAGTGGGTGTTTCTCAATGAAAGTTGTTGACTGATTGAACCACTGAGGTTGTGTCTGCATGATGCCAGACATCTGGATATAGAGTAAAATTCAGTCATCCAGATGTTTTGGTTACATGATATGTTGCCATCAAACATTTAAAACTTTTTGACTGCCTTTACTTTTTCATCCATAAGAATCGCATTGAGTTTACTCAGCTTGAGCATGTACCAATTGCTATTCCTTGAATTTTTACCAGGGAATGGTCATCAGGTCGCCAGTGTGGATGAATCACTAGAATGTAAATAGTGGTATAGCAGGCAGGTGAATATTGAAAAAAGTGAGAACTAATAAAACGTGAAGAAAGTGAAAGCTTCATATTATCAGAAATGCATTTTAAACACTATTTGTTGTGTTTTTTCTTTTTTTATTCAAAGAATTTTCATTGGGTTGGGTGTCTCAAGCTTACAGCATTACAGTTCTCTAAGTAACTATTATTTTTTCACATCAAAGCTAACTCCTTGGAAATATTTCACAGATAATTAAATGTTAACACTTTCCTTCTGTGCACAGTTAAATGTGATATAAAAGTAAAGCATTGTAAAACCATATTGAGTTCAGTAAAAGTAAATTTTATCCTCCTAAACAACTATATTGCATCTAACAATGTATTTGAAAATCTAATTCTGATAAAACTATACTGCTGCAATCAAGTAATATGGTGGTAACATAAAATAAATATACCTTTATTCTTTGAAATATTTGTCTCCAAAGCAACATATATAACTTGAATATAAGAATATATTAATTTATCATTGAAGATAATGGCATTAATCAAATTCATGCTATGTCCATATGGAAACCTGATTTGTTGAGAAGTAAAAGTTTGAGTAAAATAACTGGTTAACTGGATGCTTTGTGTGCATGAAAATAAAGAGATTAGCTGGCATGGGGTTGGCCTTTTTATTCTTGACTCACTTATTTGGCTTTACATTCTGTGCATAAGGATAATATTACCTGGGAAGATGAGCTATCTACACAGAAACGTGACAAGGAGAATTAAGGTGATTTCCTGGATAACTAAGACTCCACCAACTTTATTAGTATATTTTGGAAGGAACATGAGTTCTTGGCTAAAAAATATTAAAAGTATGTGTTTTTTCTTACTAGGGAGGCTTTGAAGTTCCTTGAATGCAGAACTATTCTGTCTCCCTGATACATAACCTTGCTTGAGACACAAAAGTGGATAAAATAAATGGTCATTGAATAAATTTCTATTCTCATATCAATGTATATACATGAGTAGAATATCTATTGGAAGAATTCAAACTTTTTTCCATCTCTACTTGCAGATCAGAACATCCATCCTGTTTGAACTGTTATAATCTCTTTCAGAAAGACAGGATATATGATAGGAATGGTCTCATACAAATTTAGAATCAATTCAACTTGAAGAAATGAGTATCTGTAATTGCATCAAAACAGTTTGCCAACATTTGAACGGCAGTAATTTTTTTTTAAGTTACATGAAGAATTTTGAAAATCTTTCAGGCTTGCCATGCTGGAGGGATAAATGTCTTTTACATTGACATGTTGCCAACTCAAAGCATCTAAAAGTCCTTTCAGAATTACATATAAACAAGACTCATTTCACCCACCTCTGGGCTGGAATGTGACAGCTGGTTCAAGTAAGCATAGCAACACCACACAACAATGTCAAACAGGATGAGTGGCTTAACCAATCAAAAATAGAGCATCAAAGTAAAACTGCTCAAATTAGATTTCTGCCCACGACAGAAAGGTTAAATGTTCTGTACTGGTTTAAAATCCCTAGAATCCATGATGACCACAAAGGTCATGTTAGTGAAGCCAACTGAATTCAAGATGTTATTAAACAGCTCAAAAGTTCTTTCATATCACATAGGGACTTTTTGTGGTTTTCTGACCCAACATAGAGGATATAGAATACTATGTGTATAGTAGTTAAGTGAATGAGCTATGACATAAAAGAGACCTTGGTCAAGTCACAAGTTCCCAGCTTATAAATTAACAAGACTTTCCCTCTTTGTGCTTTATTTTTCCCAGTCCTAACATAGAGCTCTTAATCACCTCTGCAAGCTGTTTTTAGTTGTGTATCAAGCTCTGAAATCAATTGCTAGTAGAGCATATGCCATACCCGGAGATAATTAATTTTACCTATTAGTGGTCAGAAAAATTTGTACAAAATGCCGGGGGGGGGGGATTTTGAGAAATATTTCCTAATATACTCAACTATCTTTAACCTAGGGATCTGACAAGTGTTTGGCCCATAGTCTAGTTTATTTTAAGATATTTTAATAATAGTGTTTTGGTGGGATGTTGCTGAAGCACAAAGACACCTGGAACACATTCCTTTATTTTCCCTCTCTCCCTCGAAATCCATTTCTAGGGATTAAATACCATAACCAGAACTTATGTCTAGGTAGAACCAGAGAAAATATAAGCATACTAATTTTTCCTTTTTCATTTGTTTCTGCCTAGCAATAAATATTTAATCAAAATTTCAAAATGAGTTGTTTCAAACTAATTTAACAAACTCTAGAATTTTCAGATATTAATGTTTACATATAAATTTATATATACTCTAATATTAAAGTTATTTAAATATATTACCTAAATTATTATTTCTTTTATTTTCGTTAATTTACACATTTTATTAAAATATTACTTTCAACACCAAAGACTATATCTTTCCAGCCCATCTCTTTCCTGAACTTTGGTCTTCATTCTTTTAATTAATAAATGAAGATATAATTTTATTATGTTTTCACAATATAAATTAAATTCTGAAATATTAATAAGTATGAGAATATAATACAAAAGAGCTATGAAAATTGCTTTGTAATAATTTTTAGAGAAAAATATCTGAGTTACACTTTGAAATCATATTCTAGCGATTGGCATACATGATCTACAATCATATTACAAATACAGTGCTCTTCAATCTAACTGGGTTTATATGGCTATTCCAGCACATGAGAAAAGATAATTTTTTTTATCAATTAAATCTTTATTGTTCAGATTATTACATTTGTTCCTCTTTTTTCCCCCCATAACTCCCCTCCACCCAGTTCCCACCCCACCCTCCTCCCTCACTCCCCACCCACTGTCCTCATCCATATGTGCACAATTTTGTCCAGTCTCTTCCCGCATCCCCTTCATCCCTTTCCCCCCCAAGAATAGCCAGTCCACTCCCTTTCTATGCCCCTGATTCTATTATAATCACCAGTTCATTCTGTTCATCAGATTATTCTCTTGATTTTCAGATTCACTTGTTGATAGATGTGTATTTGGTGTTCATAATTTGTATCTTTACCTTTTTCTTCTTCTTCCTCTTCTTAAAGGATAAAAGATAATTTTTAATTCTTACTTGAGTGTGGTAAGTAAATTCATCTTTTTCTTTTTTTTTTAATCAATGTATAACAAAATTAGAATGGCAAGACATAGCTCACCAAAACTTAAATGCATAGGATTCTAATTGTTAATCTAATCCTCTCTGGAGGTTAATTCTTAAAATCATGGCTATTAAGTTTCATGTGTTATATTTACTGTGGCACTTGGGAACATTGACAAAGGATTGAGTATCTCTGGTATGTCCATTCTAGCTTTACTCAGTGTGCAATATCACTTACTGGTAAGTTATATGAAAGACTTCTATTTTTATTATGGTATGTTTTCCAATTACTTTATATGTTAGCTTCAAGTAAATGTTTTGTCAAAAGTAATGACATTTTCTAAACTGTTATAAAGTCTTTCTGCAGTACTTGAACTATACATTCCTTGCTATTGATGGACAAAGATTGACAGTGCATTTCGATGAAGGGACTAGGGATATAATTGCCTCATTATTTTTTTTTTCGTTTTACTTTTTTCCAAGTTTTCTAAATGGACACTTTTATTTAAAAAATTAAACAGTGCAAAGCAATTTATATAAACTCTTCTTATATAACCACTAGTGGCCTCGTGCACAAAATTTGTGCCCAGCCTGCACCCTCTCCAATCAGAGACCCTTTGGGGGATGTCCGACCACAGGGATTGGGCCTAAACCGGTGGTCAGACATCCCTCTCACAATCTGGGACTGCTGGCTTCTAACTGCTCACCTGCCTGCCTGCCTGATTGCCCCTAACTACCTCTGCCTGCCTGCCTGATTGCCCCTAACTACCTTCCCCTGCTAGCCTGATCTCACCCCCAACTGCCCTCCCTTGCTTCCCTGGTTGTCCCCAATTGCCCTCCCATGTTGGCCTGATCTCGCCCCAACTGTCCCCCCCTGACAGCCTGGTTGCCCCCAACTGCCCTCCCCTCCTGCCAGCCTGATCACCCCTAACTGCCTCTGCCTTGGCCTCCACCACCATGACTTTGTCCAGAAAGAAGTTGGATGTCCAGAAGATGGCTGGTTGACCTGGTCTAATTAGTATATTACCCTTTTAGTAGTATAGATAAATTATATAGGATAGGATTGCTTAAATGGGGGGCGGGGAGAGCTTTTTTCAGCAGGAGGAGATGCTCTTGGCAGACAAAAACACATAAGCCCTATATCTGGACTGATAGCCAGCCATATGCACTATACTACCAAACCGATCATGAAAAAAATGAATTGCTTTCTTACACCTTACACTAGTGGTCAGCAAACTGCGGCTTGAGAGCCACATGCAGCTCTTTGGCCCCTTGAGTGTGGCTCTTCCTAAGCCTTAGGAGTACCCTAATTAAGTTAATAACAATGTACCTACCTATATAGTTTAACTTTAAAAAATTTGGCTCTGAAAAGATATTTCAATCATTGTACTGTTGATATTTGGTTCTGTTGACTAATGAGTTTGCCTACCACTGCCTTACACCAAACAGCTGTTGCCTGTAAAACCCCTCCTCAGCCCCCACCTTAGGTTCTGCCTTCACAGTTCACCCAGATTATGTTCTGATTGGTTGGTTTCTATGCCAGTCAGATCAAAAGCTCCACCTCCTAGGCAGCCATTGGCTCCTGGCACTTCATCCAGATTTGGTTCTGATTGGTCGGTTTCTATGCCAGTCAGTGTTCCCAGGCCTATCTCTGAGCCTGATCGAAGAGGCGGGCTGATCAGTAGCCCCCCCCCCCCCCCCAGAGGCCCTGCTGCTGGTGGCTGCCTGCGGAGTGGGGAGAGAAAGAGAGAGGCAACGGCAGATCAACAGCTGCCATGGAGGCTGGGGATCAGACCCTGCCTCTTTCTCTGCTGACCTCTCTCCTGGCCTGACCTGCAGCCCCCACAGCAGTCAGTGCTAGGTCCCCACAGCAACACAGCATTGACTTCTGGTTTGGTCAAGCCTTGGTCATTGTGGATGTTATGGGCCCTGGCTCATATATACATATATATATATATATATATATATATATATATATAGAGAGAGAGAGAGAGAGTATATATATCTATATATCTATATATCTATATGTATATATATCTATATGTATATATCTATATATATATGTATATATATATATATCTATATGTATATATATATATGTATATATATATCTATATATATCTATATATATATAGAGAGAGAGAGAGAGAGAGAGAGAGAAAGGCCCATTGCACGAAGATTCGCACAATAGGCGTTCCTTCTCCTGGTTTTTCTCTGGCACCCAGGACCCAGGCCTTTGGTCTGGCCGCAGCAGCGAGGCTTGGCTACTCTGCTTGGGCCACAGCAGCGAGGTTGGCTGCAGCGGAGAAGCCAAACCTCTTCAGTCTTCAGTTGTCTTCAGTATTCGCTCTGCGCGTGCATATGCAAATTAACCACCATCTTTGTTGGGTTAATTTGCATACTCATCCTGATTGGCTGGTGGGCATAGCGAAGTGACACCAATTTGCATGTTTCTCTTTTATTAGTGTAGATATATATTATTCAAGCTATAATTTCTCTTTTAGATAGTTGACTTTGGAAAGCAGCCCTAATGTTTTATGTGCTGTTTGCACAGGGATACATCTACTCTGATCATACGAAGGAAGGATACCTTGGGAGAAAAGGGAGATGCTCATGAGGGCAGGCTCTGGGATACTTCCTACCTTTAGTGTGCTTATACAGAAATCTTTGTGAAAGCTACCTTGAGAGAGTCTCTTGCCCTACTGCCCCAGTGATCATGCAGACCATCCCCTAGGGAATTGTCCCATCCCACATATTATTTGTGTTCAGGATATCTTCAAGAAGAAACATGATGCTAATTTAAAGACACAGAAAAAATATCAACTTCAATAAAACAATGTATTCCAAGTCTATTTCATGGCCAAGAATAGGTACTAATAATCATAACTCTAGCATCTCTTTTAGCCTTCTAATACAAAAATTGGTTTTAGTTTACTGTAGTATAATAGCTAATGTTAGTCCCCTTTGGATAATTTTAATTAATTTTTTGTAATTATAAAACAGATTGATTCATATATCCAAGAATCTAATCAATATTCAAATGTGGGTGTATTACCAGTGTATCTCTAGTATTTTTTTTTAAAACAAAGCTATCTCCCCTTGTAAAACCAGGTTCTTGGAATAATTTAAAGAATATTTCAGAAGTCCTAGGAAAATATTAGTCTTTACTGAAGGCTAGAAATGAGTGACTTGTAACACTTTAATAAAATCCACAAAATAACACAAGGACACACACTTCATGTGAATTTTCTAATGGAATTACAGAAATTTTTTTTTCTAATGAAAATGATAGTCTGACTTTCAGTGATGAAGAGAAGTTAAATGAAGAAAATATTTTGGTGGGATGTTGCTGAAGCCCAAAGGCACCTGAAACACATTCCTTTATTTCCCTCTCTCCCTCTAAATCCCTTTCTAGGTTTTGGCTCTTGTTTTTATTATAGTGGCATATACCTTCATACTTGAAATACTCTCCCAGTGCATTATGAACCCTAAATAACTGTGAGTAATGTCTGTAATGCTTGCCTCCTAAAGGACTTAAGCTGGCCCGCATAGTTTATAGATGATAAACTGGGAGTCAATCTTTCACTGCAATGATGTATTCACTGCACTAAGAACCATCTCCATTGTAAATTAATTCTTGAAACACTGGGCCATAAATGTCATCAGCATCATTACCCAATCTGCTTCCAGAAGCAGCGACTCTGTCATCCTGCTGCAGGTGCTAGCTTCTAAAAGCAAGGTGCTCCAAGCCAAACACATTAAACCATGACTCCATTCTTAGGGGCAACTCCTTTCAAAGGCCCCTCTACTTTATGCTGCTTGGCAAAGAGATTAATGGATGCCGTTTCTGATATGCAACTGGCTTCAAGGTTTTATTTTGCCCTTTTAGAAGGAGGCACCCTTGAGTGCCTCTTACAGATATATTTCCCAAATGTTCCTTCTTTAGAAGAATATGCTAGGTCAGTCAGAATTCATTCTCTTTATTCCTCTGTTTGGCACATATGGACGTAAAATATAACTAGTTGTCAGGTCTTTATGGAGTCACCAGTGTGCAGAGAAATTACTTGAGATTATGTGCAAGAACTAGACAATATCGGGCTGCCCTGGAGTAGCTTAGGTTTATGTAGGATGAGAAACAATCCTAACATGTTGAGTCAGAGAACAAATAATAAGTAAAACAAATTTCAGCTGTTAGTTACTTAGGGCACTCATCATACATTTTTTCAGTGTTTATTGGGGGGGAAATGTTTTGGGGAAATAAGAGTTACTTACTGGTTTAAATCCTTGACATACAGTTTGTTGAAGAGTACTTCATTTGAAATAGTACATTGATTCCATAATTGCTAGGCAGAGCAGAGAAGAATTTTAAAAGTAAGTTGTTGTGGGTTTTTTTTGTCTTGAGATAGTCTCTTCTTTTTAAACTGACTGGATTAACTCAGTGGAAAGAGCTAAAGGATGCTTCTATCTGGTGAAAAACTTTCAGAGCTGCCAAAGAAAATTGTTATTTCTTTATTTTGCCCTCTGATTTTTTTTATTCAAGGAAGGTACCAAAGAAGTGTTCTGCTCCTTTAAGCATTCTATAATCTTATGATTAAATCTCAGTCTCTTGGTTGGCCTATGTCTTTGGGCTGTGACCTTAACAAATGCTTCTTATCTTTATTTTCTTTCCCCTCACTTAGGTGAGATAACTAGAGGAGGCTAGAATTGGGTAATTGCTCTGCAGCCTACAATGAGACAAGGCTTTAGAATCTTATTTTTCACTGAGGAGTAAGCCTTTGCATAGAGAATTCTCTGAGCACATTTTAAAAACGTAACACATAAGTAGAAGTCAAACATTGAAGGTCTCAAGTTTGCCACTCATTACTTAAATTAGTTGAGCACAAATTTAAAATTATTCAGTTAGACTTTTGCTTTCAGGTGAATGGCTTCTGATATGTCCCTATTGACCACTTAAAGAAGCAGGACATTATTTTAGTGTCCTTATTTTTACTTCCTTATTGTCGTATTTTCCTAAGAACCCCTTCTTAAATGGAGACTGAGCCTCTGCACCTCTGCCAGCTGTCCTCTGAAGCTGTCCATATCTGTCTCTTTGGTTTCTTTGAAGATTTTCTCTTCATCTTTGGTTTTCTGCATTTTGAACATGGTATGTCTAGATGTTGAAAGACTGAGCTACCTGGATCTGTGTTTTGGTGTCTGTCAATAATTTTTGGAAAGTTTTTGGCTATTACTACTTTAAATATTTCTTGTGTTCTACTCTCCTTTTTTTCTCCTTTTGAAATAATACTGCTATTTCAATTACTAGTATGTTATACCTTTTGAAATTGTCACACAATTCTTAGACAATTTGCTCTTTTATTACTATCTATATATATAAAAGCCTAAGCTACTGTTCGACCATTTGACCGTTCAACTGGTAGCTTTGATGCACACTGACCACCAGGGAACAGATGCTCAACACACAGGCATGGAAACATGAAACAGACTGATGAACCTCAGAGGGAAAGGGGGAGGAGGAAAGGCAAGAAGAGATTAATCAAAGATCTTATATGCATACTAGGGTCCCTCAGCCTGACCTGAAGGGATTGGGCCAAAACCGGTGGGGTTCCTCGGCTTGGCCTGTGGGGATCAGGCCAAAACTGGCAGCCCAACATCCCTAAGGTGTCCTGGATTGTGAGAGGGTGCAGGCCAGGCCGAGGGACCCAATGGTACATGAATCCCTGCATTGGGCCTCTAGTAAATTTATAATTATTTTATAATCACAGGAGGGACAAATTAGGAATATTCTGTTATAAATTATCTGCATCATCTCTACCCATGAATTGGACTGCTGTTATTTGAAATATACTTAGGTTAGTTGTACATGTATATTGCAGTTTTTAGGGCAATGACTAAACTTGTATAATTGATATGCTTTTTAAATAAAGTATAATTAATATCAAAAAAAATATGAAAAAAATTACAAATATAAAATCAGGTATAAAAGTAAACATTTGTTTAGAATGAGAACAATAATTACAACAAATTATGCAAAAATCTGACAAATATCATAAATATCACCAAAATCAGAAAAATAACACTATTCCTACCAATTAACTATCTTATACATTTTATACCTTTTACTGACATTTCTTTGCCTGCATACATTTTCATCCTCTTTTCATTTGTCAATAAGTTTGTAAAACAAGTATCTATAGAAAAAATAGAAAAATAATTCAGTCTTTCTTCTATTATAGCTAATAGAATTCTTCATTAATTGATTGCAGAGATGCCTAAAAGATATGACCTCATACACACAGATGAGCTCACTTGTTATAGTGTGGCTATAAATAGTATCTTTCAACATAGGGATTCTGTTAAAATTTTGTTATATTTACTTTATGCATTTTTAAGTTGTATATAATGTATTTTTCCTTACATGAGAGAACTTCTGTTTTAACTAGGTCTCAATGAGAACTGAATCCTTCCTGACAAGTTTCTTGAGCCAATGTGTAAAATAATTTTCTGCACCATCCTATCTAATAAAAGAGAAACATGGTAATTGGTGTACGACTGCTACCCTTCCCATTGGCTAATCAGGGCGATATGCAAATTAACTGCCAGCCAAGATGGCGGCCGGCAGCCAAGCAGCTTGAAACTAACATGAGGCTTGCTTGCTTCAGTGACAGAGGACTCCAACGTTCCCCGCCTGCCGCTGCAGGCCTTTGAGCTGGCAGTTTGAAACATAGTTACAAAAATAGAAGCTAAACAAAACCCCAGAACCAGCTTTTAGCTAGCCAGGATCTCAGACCTGGAGTTGATACAGTTTCGATTGTAGAACGTAAACAAACCGGATACCTGCTTTCAGGAGCAGAGGCCTAAGAGCTGGAGCCTCAGAGCTAAAGCTGGCTCAGAATGAAAAAAAGGAGCAGTTGGGAGCTTCAGTCCCAGCCTGAAAACAGCCCTCAGCCCCTCACCCAGACTGGCCAGGCACCCCAGTGGGGACCCCCACCCTGATCTGGGACACCCTTCAGGGCAAACCAGCCAGCCCCCACCCATGCACCAGGCCTCTATTCTATATAGATAGTAAAAGGGTAATATGCCTCCCAGCACCGGGATCAGCGGAGCTGCAAGGCCTCCCAGCACCGGGATCAGCGGTGCAGCGAGGCCTCCTGGCACCGGGATCAGCATGACAGGGGCCAGAGACCAAACCCCCCTGATCAGCCCTGCTCTGTGTGTGACAGGGGGTGGGGCCACAACCTCCCTATTGGCCCTGCTCTGTTCCTGACAGGGGAAGGTGCCCCAATCCCCTGATCGGCCCTGCTCTGTGCCTGATAGTGGGGAGCTCCCCAACCTCCTGATCGCCCTGCGGCTCTGTGTGTGACAGGGTGCGACGCCCCAACCCCCCCACCACAAGGGCCCTGCTCTGTGTGTGACGTGGTAGAGCCATAACCTCCCCATCGGCCCTGCCCTGAGTGTGAGAGTGGCGGCGCCCCAACACCCTGATGGGCCCTGCTCTGTGAGTGACAGGAGGAGCTCCCCAACCCCCTGATGGGCCCTGCTCTGTGCGTGACAGGGGGCAGCACCCCAACCCCCTGATTGGCCCTGCTCTGTGTGTGACAAGGGGTGGCGCTGCAACCTCCCCATCGACCCTGCCTTGAGTGTGACTGAGGGTGGCATCGCAACCTCCAATCCACCCTGCTCTATGCATGACAGGGGTTGGCGCCCCTATTCCCCAATTGGCCCTGCTCTGGGCCCGACCAGGGGCTGCACCTAGGGATTGGGCCTGCAGAGGCCACCCGGGAGCAGGCCTAAGCCAGCAGGTCGTTATCTCCTGAGGGGTCCCAGACTGCGAGAGGGCACAGGCCGGGCTGAGGGACCCCCCTCCCCCTCGAGTGCACAAATTTTTGTGCACCGGCCCTCTAGTATATTTATAACTTTGTTTCCACTCCACTATCTGTATGCTTCCCTCTGCTGGGACATCTTGCGATGGCTCACTGACTGTATGACATGATAATTGAACCCTTGGCCTTAAGCCTTTATGTGACTGTGCCAAGTAATTTGGCACAATGAAAGCCTGTATGGGGATAGTAAACAATAATGGAACTATCTCCCAACCCAAAATTCCCAACTCAAATTCCCATTAGCCAGATCATAAAAATATGAGTATATATTCTAACATACCCAACAGGAGGGGCAGCATGATATTGTAAACTTCAAAATAGAGACAGCAATCTTAATGAATAGTAGTTAAAATATTTTACATTTGCAAGTGACCATGTGAACACATTGTAAGGGCACCTTCTAGGACCTTCTAAGGGACTTACGCAAGGGAGAAATCTTGAAGCTTTAACTTCATTGTCCTCACTGTAAATCCACCTCTGAAACAATTTTTATTTGCTGTTATCAAAACCTTGAAGTTCTTGCTTGATTTTTCCCATCTTCTCTTTGCCTCAAAATTCCAATCTATTGTCGTGTCCACCAATTCCTCCTCTGAAATTTTTCTTGCAGAGTAACTCCTATAGCTACAGGTTCTAGTATATAGGCTTCTTTATGATCTGTCTCCTTGGTGTAGCAGCCTAGTTTCCCAGCACCCAGTATTCTCCTAATCCTAAGTATCTTTTAGTCTTTAGCTGGACTAACCAAAAAGTCTGGAAAATTCTTGGAGGCCAGAAGCAAAGTAAGAATCAAAATCCACAGAATTCGCAAGTGACTGAAGAGCACGTGGTGATCATTTCAGTCTTGCATAGAAGAGAACAATCTGGTAAGAGAACAAGCAAATCAAAACAGGGAAGGAGAAAAGTTCAAGAAAGCATGCGACTGCAGACAGAGCTCTAATGTGGGCTAGATCCCACAGGGAACTCTGGAGTGGAAGCCCTATCTCAGGATTTGTCCTTATGAAGACAAAAGAATTGATCTTTCAGTCAGTCACTGACTAAAAACCTCTCAGAAACTTCCTGTTCTCTGCATTTGCAGGCAAAGTGGTTCCAGCCCAGGTCAGCACTTCCCATAGTAACAAGACACACTGAACCTGACATGGACCCACAGATAAGATCAAATGGAAGTGAGGGGAATTTTCTCTCAGTTGGAGACAATGCTAGAGAAAGAGCAGTTAGGTCTCTCAGAGAGGGAAAGTGGATATAACAGGATGGTTCCCAGGAGCTAATCCCCACCCCCTGTACATATATACAATCAATACTACTCAGCCATAAGAAAAGGTGAAATACTGCCAGTTGCGACAGTTTGGATGGACCTTGAGAAAATTATGCTAAGTGAAATAAGTGAGTCAGAAAAAGCTAAGAACCAAATCATTTCACCCATATGTGGGATATAACACTGAAACTCATAGACACAGACAACAGTGTGGTAGTTTGACCAGAGGGAGGAGGGTAGAGGGGACCTAACATACAGTGAGGGAAGACAGTTTGAATTTTGGTGGTGGGCACACAGTAAATATACAGATCTTATATCATAGAAATGTATAATTGAAACCTATATGACCCTATTAACCAATGTCACCCAAAAAATTAAAAAATAAAACTGGAACTGGAGCTAGAGATTTTAGAGCTCTATCATTGTAGATTTCTTCATTTTGTTTACTGTTATATGGATGAAATAACTTTGGCATACCAGTCCTATTGCATAAATATGATTTGATTAAATTGTACTCTGTAAAATTTAAGAAGGAACTCTGGCATAATTAAGAGGGCAGGAGAGGATACAGAGATAAAACATTTCTTGAGCGAGACTGAACCCATGCTATGGTGATTCTGCCAGTTTACCGACTAGATCTCCAGCTGGTGGAAAAGAAGAGTATAAATACAAATGTGGGTTTTTCCGTTTATTGAGGTATAATCGACAAATAAAATTTGCAGATACATACCTAAGGTGTACAGCTTGATGTTTTGATGTATGTATTTATTGTGAAGTAATCACCACAATCAAGCTAATTAAAATATTGGTCAACCCATCATCTCATATAGTTACCATCTCTTCTTTTTTTTCTGTAGTGACAATGCGTAAGTTCTACCCTGGTTGTAGATTTCAAATGTACAAATGTTTTTTGGCTGCTGTCAGCACCAGATGAGAGAAATACAGATCAAGAAATTAAGGTTTATAAGAATGCAGATATAAAAATGAAATGCCAATAAGAGTTATGATCCAGTAAAGAGAGAGATGTAATAGTGTAAGTAAGAGTGAGTAGCAGTTTGATTGAAATGTTTAAAAACTCATTTTCTTTGGAAGGACCAACTATAATTTTAAAGTGATGAAAGTTGGCCATTTCAATCATAAATCAACTAGAAATGCTATGGGCAGAAAGTAACAGAAAACTGTATATATAATGGTTAAATGATAAGATAGCATAGTGGTAAAGCATCTACTTTATAGTTCATTGTGAAAATTAAAGTTATTCCATGTAAAGTACCTGAAATATGAATTTACATGAAAGTATACATGAAATGTAGTAATCTATATAATAAAAGCCTAATAAGCTAAGTGTCCAGTCGTCTGTTCAACTAATCTTATATAATAAAGATGTAATATGCAAATGGTTGTTATGCTGTGAAGTGTAATGGCAGACCATGTAACGACCAGATCACGGATCAGCAGGAAGGTGGGGCAGCAAGCTACAAGCAGGGAGTGGAGAGCTACAGGAGGGGGCAGGGCAGCAAATTATGAGGGGGGACAGGAGGAGTTACAGGAGGGCGGGACAGTGGGCAGAGAACTACTGGGGGGTGGCAGTGAGCTACTGGCAAGCTACTGGCGCACAGATTCATGCGCAGGGCTACTAGTATATAAATAAATAAGGTAAAATTTGTTTTGCGGTTATGTAAATAAGACATAAAGATGGTTTTATTGTCATGGATTTTTATTGATCCTTAAAATATGTTATCAAGGAGACTGACACTAATACCCTCACCAACAAACCAGGCTTTATTTGTAAGAGAGGAACAATTAATGTCATGCATATTCATTTTTTATGCATGTGGAACACCACCTTTTTTTTCTTTAGGTTTTGTACCTTGTTTTAAATGAAATTCAGACATCTTTTCATATAAGTACATGTTGGTATTCCTAGTGCTTTTTAAAATCAGTATAGTATCTATAATAATAAAAGCATAATATGCTAATTAGACTGGACAGCCAAACAACCTTCCGGACGTCATTCTGGATATCCTTCCTAATGAAGCCATGGCAGGGGATGGGAGTGAAACAGAGGTGGTTAGGGGCAATCAGGCAGGCAGGCAGAGTGGTTAGAAGTGATCAGACAGGCAGGCAGAGGTGGTTAGGGGCAATCAGGCAGGCAGGCGAGTGGTTCGGGGTGATCAGGCAGGCAGGTGAGTGGTTAGGGGCAATCAGGCAGGCAGGCAGGTGAGCAGTTAGGAGTCAGCAGTCCCAGATTGCGAGAGGGTGCATGCCAGGCTGAGGGATCCATCCCCCCCACTCCCTGCGCATGAATTTTGTGCACTGGGCCTCTAGTTCCTTTATATAACCATACCATCATTGATTTTACATTTCCCATACTGATGAACATATAGGTTGCTTACAAACAAAACTGCAATGAATGTCCTTGTATATGGATTTGGGGCTATTAAATTAATATTTGGAATGTAAAATTAAGAGATAAAGCATATGATGAGGACTTAATCTGTATAGACCATTAGTAAAGATTATAAGGGATTCAGGAAGATGAGAAAAAAATGATAAAACATGTTAAAACTAGACATTTAAATATATCCCACATGATTTAGAACTCTCTGTACTAAATCTTACTACATGTGTGTTAAAACAGGGAATGAATAAATTTAAACAAGGAAGTATAGGGTCTGTACTCAGAAAATTACAGGACATTGAAAAAAGAGATAGAGGAAGACATAAACAAATGGTAGAATATACCGTGTTCATGGATTGGTAGACTCAATATCATTAAAATGTCCATACTACCAAAAGCAATCTATAGATTCAATGCAATCCCGATTAAAATACCAATGGCATATTTCATAGGCCTAGAACAAACTCTCCCAAAATTCATCTGGAATAAAAAAAGACCTCAAATAGCCATAGCAATCCTGAGAAAGAAGAACAAAGTAGGAGGGATCACAATACCAGATATCAACCTATATTACAAAGCCACTGTTCTCAAAATTGCCTGGTACTGGCACAAGAACAGACACATAGACCAATGGAACAGAACAGAGAACCCAGAGATTGACCAAAGCCATTATGCTCAATTAATATTTGACAAAGGAGGCAAGAGCATACAATGGAGTCAAGACAGTCTCTTCAATAAATGGTGTTGGGAAAATTGGGCAGATACAAGCAAAAAAAAAAAAAAGAAAAGAAAAGAAACTAGACACCATACACAAAAATAAACTCAAAATGGATAAAGGACTTAAACATAAGATGGGAAACCACAAAAAATCTTAGAATACTCCATAGGCAGCAAAATATCATGCATATGTCATAGCAATGTCTTTACTGATACAGCTCCAAGAGCAATGGAAACTAAAGAGAAAAGAAACAAATGGGACTACATTAAAATAAAAAACTTCTGTACAGCAAAAGAAACCATCAACAAAGCAATAAGAAAGCCCACTGCATGGGAGAACATATTTGCCAATGTTATCTCCGATAAGGGTTTAATCTCCAAAATGTACAGGGAACTCATACAACTCAACAAAAGGAAGATAAACTATCCAATCAAAAAATGGGCAAAGGATCCAAATAGATACTTTTCAAAAGAGGACATACAAAAGGCCAAGATACATATGAAAACATCCTCAAAGTCACTAATCATCTGAGAGATGCAAATCAAAACAACAGTGAGGTACCATCTCACACCTGTCAGACTGGCTATCATCAACAAATCAACAAAGGACAAGTGCTGGAGAGGATTCGAAGAAAAAGGAACCCTTGTGCACTGCTGGTGGGAATGCAGACTGGTGCAGCCACTGTGGAGAACAGTATGGAGTTTCCTCAAAAAATTAAAAATGGAACTTCCATTTGGCCCAGTGATCCCACTTCTAGGAATATATCCCAAGAAAACAGAAACACCAACCAGAAAGGATACAGGCACCCGTATGTTCATAGCAGCACAATTTATAATAGCTAAGATTTGGAAACAGCCTAAGTGCCCATTAGCAGATGAGTGGATTAAAAAACTGTGGTACATCTACACAATGGAATTCTGTGCTCTGTAAAAAAGAAGGAATTCTTACCATTTGCAACAGCATGGATGGACCTGTAGAGCATTATGTTAAGTGAAATAAGCCAGTCAGAGAAAGATAAATATCACATGATCTCACTCATTTATGGAACATAATGAACAACATAAACTGATGAACAAAAATAGGACCAGAGACATAGAAGCATTGAACAGACTGTACAACCTATGAGGGAAGGCGGGGTGGGGGGGGGGGTGAAGAGGGCGGGGTGGGGGGGCAAGAGATCAACCAAAGGACTTGTATGTATGCATATGAGCAAACCAATGGACACATCAGAAGCGGGGGTAGGGCTTGTGCTTGGGGGAGGGGGTGGTGGGGGGAAGGTCGATGGGGAAAAAAGGAGACTCATGTAATACTTTAAATAATAAAGAGTTAAAAAAAACTGGGATGAATATTTAAAATTCTATTTTACTAATCCTATAAAAGAAATCCAATGTCAACAAATTCTGCCTATGTAGAAAAAGCTTCTGATCAGCTTTTAAAGCTGAGCTTTTAAATAAGAGCAGACAACCAAGAATCAGCAGATATATGTGAAAGAAGCCAAAATAAATAGAAAATAAAATTTTGAAGAAAATAGACTATGCAATGAGAATAAAATCTATAAAAATATCCCCAGAGAGATACATTTAACAAGTATCGGAGGGCCTAGCATGTGCCAGACACAAGGGATTCAGTAGGAAGTAGAAAAGACAAAAAGCTCAGCCCTTTTGATATTTAAAAATTATTGTATCCTGAAATAAAAAATGATTCTAGAAAAAAGGAAATTTTTGGAGAACAAAAAGGAGCTCATGGAAATGAAAAATAGAAAATGAAATATTCAAGGGTAAAGTTCCAGATACTTCTCATTAAAGAGGGAGCAAACAGTGGAGCAATAGACATTTTATTGGACTACTCTAAGTGGCTTAACATCCAAATAATAGGAGTTCTAAGACAGGAAAACAAAAAAGCAGTGGAGCAGAATAGTTCAAAAGAATTCAAAACATCTCCTAAAGTTAATAACAGGATTTGTCAGATTAAATGCGTACATTGACTGTCCAACACAATGGGTCAATACTGACTCAAACCAAATAACATTAACATGCAATTTCAGAAGATTGAGGACAAAGATTCTAAAACCTTCCAGAGAGAAGAACACAGATTTTATACACATGGCCAAGATCAGAAAGGCAATAAATATCGATAGAGCAATACTCAAAGATAGAAGGCAGAAAAACAATGCCTTTATAATTGTGTGAAAATTAATTTTGATCTAGATTTTCTTTCAATTAAGTGTGAAGGTAGATTTTTTTTTTTTTCAGAAAGTTACTAGAGGATATGTTTCACTAGTAGGAGAGAGTTTACAGAACTAGTGAGACATAAAGAGCATGAAACAGAAGAGCAAACACAGGAATAGGCTAAGGGTAAATTTCGAAGGGGCAGCTATTCAGCCATCCAATTAGATGGGACAAGACACAAGTCTCCACAAGAAACATTTCCAGGTTTTCCTTAGGAACATGTAACATGGTTTTCCTTCATTTTACTCAGCTCAAAGGAATTCTCCATCTGAAACTATCTCATGCCCAGCACTAAACATAGGAAACAGCGTAAGGCAGGTTTCCATTTTCCTGGGAGCTGTTCATTGGAAAAATGTTTCGCATTTTTTTTGTATGAAATCCACACACAAACAGAAGTTATATGATAATCACATATACACATATCGCTGTGTCCACCCTTCTCTTCCCATGTGTTTTCTAAACCTTTGCTTCTACAACATGTACATATTTGTGTGTGGTGGCGGTGGGAGCTGTATGTTTATTTCCAAGTGGCCTGGTTGCAGGCTCCTTAAAGATGTAATATTTCAGATTTTCTGTCATTGTGATGTTTTTTGTTTTTTTAAGACCGGTTTGATATAAATTCTCACAAACAGTGGTGTTATATTAAAATAAGGCTTTTTTTCTTTCTAATAAAAAAATCACCTTTGTTTCTAAAAAAAAAAAAAAAAAAAAAAGAAAGAAACATTTCCAGGAAGAGAAGATTGAAGATTATCTTCTGTTTTTAAATGTACCAAGAAGAGAGTAACAAAACATTGGGGAGAGTTTGGGGATGAATTTAATATAAATGTACAAAAATAATAAACAAAATAAAACAAAATAAAGAAAATAAAACAAGGATTAGTTCAATGGGGGCTGAGGGAAAAGGTTGTACAGGAAGGAAAGAATAACCCATATAATGCATGCCCCCTCTGTGAGTAGCATTTACAGAACCCTAAGACCTAAGACTGGGAGTAATTTGGAGTGAGGGTGACATCACAGGCTGGTTGGTGGATTTTAATTCAGATGCTTGAGGTCAGTCAGTTCTCAACTAAATTTGCTTACAAAATCTCAAAGACTTATTATTTGATTGGGTGGACTGAAAAAATATGGCCACAATATTTTACTGCATATCAATCGTGGGCTGAGCCTGTGGCTTGCTTTGACAAATATAATGTGGTGTAAATCATATTTACAGGTTCTTTTTTAAAAAATATATTTTATTGATATTTTACAGAGAGGAAGGTAGAGGGATAGAGAGTTAGAAGCATGAGATGAGAGAGAAACATGGATCAGCTGCCTCCTGCACACCTCCTACTGGAGATGTGTCCGCAACCAAGGTGCATGCCCTTGACCGGAATCAAACCTGGGACCTTTCAGTCTGCAGGCTGATGCTCTATCCACTGAGCCAAACTGGTGAGGGTTTTTTACAGGTTCTTGAACCTTGGACTCCAGAAGCCTGGTAGCTGTGAGCTTCATGCACTTTGAACCCTGAGATCATCATGCTGTAAAGAAGCTCAACCAAACTTCCTTGAGGGCAAAAGAGTACACAGAGAGAAAGACCTTGCCCTTTCAGCTGCCCAGCTGAACACATACATCCCCAACAAGCAGACCAGCTGAATATAAGCCCCACAAGGAAGCTCAAATGAAACCAGTAGGAGAGCCCCCCAACCAACCCACAGGACCATGAAAAATAATAAATTGTTTTCAGCTGCTAGGCAGCGATAGATAATTAATACAGTATACAGAATACTTTATTTATTTATTTATTTATTCATTTATTTATTTACTTATTTATGTGCTACTTCCAGTAGCACCTCTTCTCTTTGCAATCCAATTTTATCATTCTTACCAGGCATATAGCCAGCTGCTGCTTTTCCTAAGACACTAAATATTTTCCTCATGAAAACTGTTTTTTTTTAAAAAAACTTGTTTTGTTTCATGTCCCCTTCTGACACATGCTTGATATCTGCTATGGATCAAGCATTTTTTTTTTTATTAACATAAGATCTGGCCTCTGGCGTTATTTCTGGCCATTAGTCCATTCCATTGCTTGACCTAGTTGCAATCCTCCAATTGTGGCATTTATCTCATGCTTCTTAGTCTTGAAGACACTTCCCCTCTCTCTGGGAATAATCTTTCTTCCTAATCAGCCTGGCAAATGCTTACCTAGACACATTGTAATACTGCTATTTCCTTGCAAAGTTTGAAATTTGCAGTGTGGATCCCCTGTGACCAGGTCTTACTTGGTTTTGCTCAGCATATTTAAAACTTCTTTTATCGTCATCTCCCACTAGAATCTGTGCTTCTTATGCTGCGTTTCTGCGTTAATTCGCGAAACCTTCCCTTTCTCCTGGGTACAAGCTCCGTCACTGCTCTTGCTGCTCTTGGCTGTGCTATTTTGCGGGCTGCTGAGAACAGCACACGCAGGAAGGTGTTCACCTGGGCTCCACATTCGCTCAGCTGCAGAATCCCCTTCAGCGGTTTCTGAACTGACGTCCCTATCTGGTTGGTTATTGACATTTTGACGCTGTGTCCCAGGGTCCAGTAAAGAGCAACACCTCTGCTGTGTGCTTGACAAGACCCTGACTTCCTGAAGCTTTGAATGTTACAGGCTGTTATATTCTTTATTTCCCTTTGATGTTCCCCTACTTATTTTAGACATGTTCAATTTGGCTGTAATAGTTTACCTGATTCTCAAATTGCTCCCTTTTCTAGTGTAGACGAATAGCACCAACACTCTTTGCCATGTTGTTGTTTTTTAAATCCTTATCTGAGGATACCCGAGGATATTTTACTGACCTGTACAGAGGGAGAGGGAGAGAAATATCTATGTGACAGAGAAACATTGATCAGTTGACTCCCAAAAGTGCCCCAACTGGGGATCAAAACTACAACCACAACATTTGGTGTACAGGATGACGACACTGCAACCAACTGAAACGCCTGGTCAGGGCTCTTTGTCGGGTATAAATGTCTTTTCCTTTCCTTTCTTTGTTTTCTGGTTCAGACTTTACTTTTCTTACATTTTTAACTCTAGATTTTGTGTTATTGAGGTCTGCCAGAGACAGAAGAAATATGAAGTTTATGGGACTGCTAAAAGCTCCCACAATTCAAACGAATTGTGTCCACTTTTACTTCCCCTGAGTCAGCTTACCTCACCCAGGAGATAACCTTCCATTGGACAAACATTCAGATCCGGCATGGATTCTGTTACTGTTCTGCCTGGTGTCCTTTAGGATGTCTCATCATGTCTGTACCTTCCCTCTGGTTCATGTCAAACCTCCCTCTAGCACAGTGGTTCTCAACCTTCCTAATGCTGCGGCCCTTTAATACAGTTCCTCATGTGTGGTGATCCCCAACCATAACATTATTTTCATTGCTACTTCATAACTGTAATTTTGCTACTGTTATGAATAGTCATGTAAATATCTGATATGCAGGATGTATTTTCATTGTTACAAATTGAACATATTTAAAGCATAGTGATTAATCACAAAAACAATATGTAATTATATATGTGTTTTCTGATGGTCTTAGGAGACCCCTGTGAAAGGGTCGTTCGACCCCCAAAGGGGTCGCAACCCACAGGTTGAGAACCGAGTCTCTCAATTTGAGAATCAGGTAAACTATTAAAGCCAAATTGAACATTTCTAAAATAAGTAGGGGAACATCAAAGGGAAATAAATGTTTCTTCAAGGCTCTAGCAATATATATGCAAGCCTGTTGACAATAACTGTCACTTGAAAGTTCACCAAGTAATTCTTGATATCTGTGCCAATCTTCTCAGTTTTTCTTTCTCAGGGTCCAAACTTTCTATATTAAACTGCCTGATATAGTTGTCCTTTTTTTACAAGGGGATTTCCCACATGTGCTCACATTGACTCTGCAGCTTTTAAAAAAATATGTTTTATCAATTTTTTTTTAGAGAAAGAGGAAGAGAGAGGAATAGAGAGATATAAACATTGATGAGAGAGAAACATCAATCAACTATCTCTTGCTTGCCCCCTCCTGGGGATCGAGCCCGAAACCTGAACACGTGCCCTGACCAGGAATCGAACTAGTGACCTCTTGCTTCATGGGTTGGTGTTCAACCACTGAGCCATGCTGGCTGGGCGACACTTGCAACTTTACTTCAACTAACTGCATGGTTCAAAGTCAGTAATTTTCTGAATCTTGCTCTTTGTGGAGCAGGCATTATAAACTGATTTTTAAGACCTTCCTTTACTAGAAGTTATTGGACCCTACTTACACTTTATGAATAATTGAACTAATTCCTCTATCTATAATAACAAAAGCGTAATATGCTAATTAGACCAGATGTCCTTCTGGACGACTTTCTGGATGAAGTCAGGGCTGCGAGGGAAGCCCAGGTTCTGGGTGCCAGAGGTAAGCCGGTGCAGGCAGCCAGGGGAAGGAAGGCCTACTCTTGCACATATTTCATACATCGTGCCTCTAGTCGATATAATAAAAGCCTAAGTGACTGCTACAGCACAATGACTGGTCTCTATGATGCACACTGACCACCAGGGGCAGATGTTCAATGCAGGAGCTGCCCCCTGGTGGCCAGTGAGCTACCACAAGGGGAGTGGTCACTCAGCCACAAGCCAGACTCATAGCTGGTGAGCGCAGCAGCAGTGGCAGAATCCTCTCCTGCCTCTGTGGCAATGCTAAGGAGCAGCGAGCTGGGTGGTAAGGAGCCTGCTGCTAAGGAGCAGCGAGCTGAGCAGTAAGGAACGAGGGAACCCGGATTGCAAGAGGGATGTCCCAGGGGACTGGGCCTAAGTTGGCAGGTGGACATCTTCCAAGGGCTCCCAGACTGCAAGAGGGAGCAGGCTGGGCTGAGGGCACCCGGCCCCCACCAGTGCATCAATTTCATGCACCGGGCCTCTACTTTTTTTTTTTCTTTTTTTTTTAAATTTAGTTGGCCTTTATTTTTCTTTGGACTCTTCTGACATAAGCCACTCCTTAGCTTAACACCAGGGGCTAATGACATTTGTTTAATTTTACATAGAACAAGATATAACTTTTGTTACTATATATAACTAAAAACATGTTCCTTTCCCACCTACTTAAGACACCCATTGAAAGAGTAGATTAGAGTCTGACCAATTATTGTCCTTCCAACTTGATTATCTCTGTTAGTATAATGCAAATATTTGCGTATGGTTTATATAATAACATTTTAGACACTCTTCTGAATGTAATTTGCCTCACACAATTCTGGTTTTTTTTAAATGTACTTTATTGATTAAGGTATTACATATATGTCCTTATCCCCCCATTGCCCCCCTCCCCCCGCTCATGCCCTCACCCACCTGGTGTCTGTGTCCATTGGTTAGGCTTACATGCATGCATACAATTCCTTTGGTTGATCTCTCCCCCTTACCCCACCCTCCCCTGAATTCCCTCTGCGGTTTGATGGTCTGATTGATGCTTCACTATCTCTGGATCTGTTTTTGTTCATTAGTTTATGCTGTTCATTATATTCCACAAATGAGTGAGATCATATAATATTTATCTTTCTCTGACTGGCTTATTTCACTTAGCATAATGCTCTATAGGTCCATCCATGCTGTTGCAAATGGTAAGAATTCTTTCTTTTTTATAGCAGCGTACTATTCCATTGTGTACATGTACCACAGTTTTCTAATCCACTCATCTGCTGATGGGCACTTAGACTATTTCCAAATCTTAGTGACTGTAAATTGTGCTGCTGTGAACATAGGGGTGCATATATCTTCTCTGATTGGTGTTTCTAGTTTCTTGGGATATATTCCTAGAAGTGGGATCATTGGGTCAAATGGTAGTTCCATTTTTAGGTTTTTGAGGAAATTCCACACTGTTCTTCACAGTGGCTGCACCAGTCTGCACTCCCACCAGCAGTGCAAGAGGGTTCCTTTTTCTCCTCTCCAGCACTTGTCATTTGTTGATTTGCTAATGATAGCCATTCTGACAGTGTGAGATGGTACCTCATTATCATTTTGATTTGCATCTCTCAGATTACTAGTGACTTTGAACATGTTTTCATATGTATCTTGGCTTTCTGAATGTCCTCTTTTGAAAACTATTTAGGTCCATTACCCATTTTTTGATTGGATAGTTTATGTTCCTTTTGTTTAGTTGTATGAGTTCCCTGTAAATGTTGGAGGTTAAACCCTTATCGGAGATAACATTGGCAAATATGTTCTTCCATGCAGTGGGCTTTCTTGTTTTGTTGATAGTTTCTTTTGCTGTGCAGAAGCTTTTTATTTTAATGTAGTCCCATTTGTTTATTTTCTCTTTAGTTTACATTGCCCTAAGAGCTATATCGGTGAAGATATTGCTTCGGCATATGTCTGAGATTTTGCTGCCTGTGGATTCCTCTAAGATTTTTATGATTTACCATCTTACATTTAAGTATTTTATCCATTTTGAGTTTATCTTGTGTATGGTGTAAGTTGGTGGTCTAGTTTCATTTTTTTGCATGTGTCTAACCAATTTTCCCAGCACCATTTATTGAAGAGTCTGACTCCAGGACTCTAGTTTTATATATTCTCTTTCAAATAAATGAGATCTGGAAGAAGCATTTTTCTTTTTTTCCTTTATATCTGTTTACTGTCGCTTTGATGATCTAATGTTATTTTTCTCTTCATATCTGACTGTAATATCATCTATGATGTTAAAATAAAAAAATGCTTTCTTTTCCTCAAGTTTAATTATTTTCTTTCCTTTATTTTTATTCGTATCCTGCTCCTTTAGGAGAGTATGGCTGAAACCTATTTTTTTCAAACCATCTCTTGATTTCCTTGAAACTGATTCTAAGAAGCATGTTTGTTGTTCCAGGCATAGAGCTCTTTAATTAATTTCACAGTCTTTAGTTTTGCCTGTTTCATTGGGTTGTTTCTCTGTCTCCAAACAAGCAGAAGGAATATCCTCTTTATGCTAAAGAACTACATAAGTTTATTTTTTCATAATTAGCAAAATTGACCATCCTAATATAAGCAAAATCATAGTCTGGACCTCTGAAATGTAAAGCTCTGATCAGAACTTGTTTAGTGAAGAAAGCCATAGCCATTTTTGGACCATGTGGTGATGGCAGAAAAGAGGGTACATGTATGAATTTGTGGACACGGTTCATGAATCAAAAGATGTGAGCTCTTTGCCAAGAATGCATTGAAGACAACAAAAAGACGAATAAAATTTCAGGCAGCTGATCTTGCCTTGTCTGCTTAGGCCTGGCACTAATAATTCAAAGTTTGAAACTCACTAGTGGAGTCCACTTAGAACTCAACAGCCTGTGTTGTTCAAAGTCCTGATCTGAAAGCCTGGATTAAAAACATAGCATAAGCAGCAAATATTTGTTTCTCTGGCAATGTTCAAAGGGAATGAATAAATTTTTCTGTCTCTTTTGCAGGGCCAGGTCAGGATAGAGTTTATCAAGCTACAACAGCTTGCATTCTAAAGCTCAAGTCACTGACACATGCCAAGGTCATTATGGGCCATTTTTGCTGAGATTCAGTCTATTGCCTGAGGATAAAGTAGCTCTAAGCTGTGATGATCTGTTAAGATCAAAATAACCATGTAGCTTGCATTTACAAGACCTCAAGTCCTACAGCCACTTACCTGAATCATGCCATTTTATTTTTTTTTATTTTTATTTATTTATTTTTTAAAATATATTTCATTGATTTTTTACAGAGAGGAAGGGAGAGAGATAGAGAGTTAGAAACATCAATGAGAGAGAAACATCGATCAGCTGCCTCCTGCACATCTCCCACTGGGGATATGCCCGCAACCCAGGTACATGCCCTTGACCGGAATCAAACCTGGGACCCTTCAGTCCGCAGGCCGACGCTCTATCCACTGAGCCAAACTGGTTTCGGCCTGAATCATGCCATTTTAAAGTGAACTACAGAACCTTAAAAGAATACCATGTAGTACAATTTTGACCATCATCTATTTTTTTAAATAAACATTTGATTACGTAAACCACCACCAAAACTTTAAGCTCTAGGTAATATGTTATCAGAAGCCCAAGACCAGACAATAATATCTATATTCTCTGGAGGCAAAGAGATTCCAAAGGGAATCCATAAGGTGTTGGGCCATGCATATTTAGTCCCTCCCTCCACAATCTCCAAACACCTGTCACTCCTCTTTAATAAGAGGCCTGGGATTTTTCGACTATACCACTAGTTCTCAACTGGGGGCAATTTTGCTCCAATGGCAATGTTTGGGAAAAATTTTGGTTGTCATAATTGGGGGGATGTTACTGGCATCTAGTGGGCAAAGGCCAGGGGTTCCATTAAACATCCTACAAAGAATAGGAGAGCTCCCACAACAAAAAAATCTCTGGCTCACAATGTCAGTAGTGCCGAGGCTGAGAAAGACTTCTCCAAATAGAAATCTAAAAGTTGAAAAATATTTTTCCTTAACACATAGATTTGCCATGTAACCAAAATTACATATGAAGGAGGTAAACATGATACTCCATAGAATAGCAGTGTTGGTAGGTAGGGGAAAGATGCTAGAGGAGAAAATGACAAATATCCTTTTCAAAATGACGTGTATGTGTGTGTATGTGTGTGTATGTGTGTGCATGTGCATATATTTGGAGTTGTTAAGAGTAAACTGTCACCCTGGTCAGTGTGGCCCATCTAGTTGAGCGTCATCCCATGCACCTAGAGGCCGCCCGTTCGATTCCCAGTCATGGCACATGACCAGGTTGTGGGCTTGATCCTCAAGAGGAGGAGTGCAGGAGGCAGTCCATGGATGTGTCTCTCTCCCTCTTCCTTTCTCTCTCTCTCTCTCTCTCTCTCTCTCTCTCTCTCTCTCTCTCTCTCTCGTCAATAAAAACGTATTTGGAAAAAATAATAAAAATAAACATGCATTATATTAAAAAAAAAGAGTAACTGCCTACATGGCAGTATTTTAGGTGATTTTCATTTTAATGTTTCCTTTTTATTTCTATTGAGATGTTTTATCAATGGTTAATTAATATTTCTATGGTGATACATTTTAAGAAGAAAATCACTTCCTTTATTTGAGACATCAGTCTGATGCCAAGTCGGGGGAAAGATAATACATCCTACGACAGGATTCTGAGCTTCCTAAAGACACTAGGGATCCTGTGTCCCCCAGTTGCAATATTAGCAAAAAAAAGTACTCTTCAGATTCTGACAGTCCTGCTGGAAATAAAGCAGAACTTGTTACTATTATTATTATTTATCTTTCACACGTTAAGGGAATTCTTACTGCTCTGCAGAACAGAAAGGAACACATGACTCGGCAAATTCCTCATCATGAGTTCCCTGGCGCTTCTCTGTCCCCTTTTGTGTCACATAATGGGGAAGACAGAGTTGCTTGACGCTTACCATATTATTAACTAAATCACATCTGAAATGGGAGCCCTGCAAAGGAGGATTTATATAACAGCACATCAAAGAAAAAAAAGCAATCTAAAAATATTTAGTTTTAAACCTCATTCACGATGTGCCAAGTATTATTTTCTTTGACATGCTCTCTTGCCTGCCTTTGCAAAAACTATAATTAGAATAATTTCCCACTCATATTCAGTGGTAGAGAGCATGTTGATTTTGTGACCCAGCTGGGAAATTTATAGAAATTGAAGGAAGTCTAGTTCAAAGAACGCTAGCATCATGAAATTCTGGAGTGAAAAGATAATCATGATCATTCAAATTAACTTCCCCATTTTAAAAAACACAGACACTGAGACTCCCAAATAGAGGTCTATCTTGCTAAAACCACGTAGTGTGTTAATAAAAAGCCAAATGTCCTAACTCCTGTACTAGTCCTTTCTCTACTCTGTGACACGTTCTCATCTACTACAGTATCCTTTCATCAAATGTTCATTGCACATTCATTATAGGCCCTTTGGTAACCCAAAAAGCAGAGAACTCTTAAAGGGCTAGCAGCTGAGTAAGAGAAAGGACTTGTATACTAGTATTGATATTTATAAGAACAGACGTTAAGTGATATATGCCCTAAAAGAGATATAGACACCTGTAGAAAAAGTCAGAGAAGTGAAATTCAAACTACTATTGAAACTAGAGAGATCATGTAAGCAAGTGAAAGAGGCTGCATGTGATGAAAGGGATGAGTGAGGACTGGGGCAGAGAGAGAATCCAAAGGCTTTACACTGTCAGCTCTAGCTGCTTACCATCAAGAAGGAATGCAGGCCCATTTTTTTCCAAAAGCAACTATGACTCTCAACTTTTATTTAAAATGGCTATAATTTTGAACAGTGTTAATTAAAAGTGTTTTAAAGTTCTGAATTTTGTATGTGTATTGTGAGGAAAATGGGAGGGGGGATGAGAAGAAGAAAGTAAAGAGACCGGAAGGATGATAAGAGGCTTTGGGGCTGAGATGGCCATCAAAGTAGAATGCCCAATATTAAGTAGGTTTGCGACTGACAATCCCTCTCCTTAGGGTCCTGTTATATTTTGTATGACTTTTTGGGTTGGTGTTAGAGTGAGGTAATTATTGAACAACCTATTTTGCATGTCTTTTCATTATCTCAATAACTGGCGCCTTTTCTGAAACTAACAGGCTTTATATGTGCCCTGGGTTCTTCCATTTGCATTTTTCTTATGGATTGAGATGTGGAATATCTCTGCAGCCTTTGTGCTACTCCTCTGAATTTCACTGGGCAGTGAATCTCCTTTGTGACAAGTTTTTATTGAAGCTATAAAACAGATGGGAGTTGGCTGGAAATCATAAAGAACAGAGAAAAGCCAGCCATGAATTATGATTGCCAAGAAATCATCCAAAGTTATTCTATATTAACTAGCATGGAATATACTGAAAGACCCAGAATATGGAAGGGCTAACACAGCTCATTGTTTTTTGCCAAAGAGTAGTGAAAGCTTTTTGATAAATTTTAAGCACCTGCATTTCTTCTCCTAAGATAGGAGGAGGAGGATTTCCTCTCAGATCTGGACTGGTTTGGTTACAGAACAGGGAAATGGCTGCTTCTCAGGCGCTTTCACCACCCTCAGCAGGAGTTGTTGTGCTACTAAAATAGTAAGTGCTGTGCAAAAATTCCATCGCATGGAAGAGATGAATTCTGTCTTTTAAGGTACTTAAAATACAGTATGTGCAGGAATGAATCCTATTTCATCCATGTATTGGTGTAATAGGCGAGATTATATTGTTCTTAGATCAAGGAAGGAAAGCACAGAGAGATTCATTATCGATGATTTTTCTAGTTTCCATAATTACACCGTTTATCATTCAAAAAACAAACAAACAAAAACAACCACTGGGATAAACATTTATTGAGCACTAGTTCTGTGCAGGGCATTGTCCCCTGCTGGGATTTGTGAGGTGGACAATGTAAGGTAAGCCATACTCTATTTTAGTTTCTAAGCCTGGGGATTGCCGTGGCTTCTTTCTGAAATGCAGTTCCCCTCCACTCATTCTTCAGATCTCACCTTGAAAGTTTCTTCTGTCCAAAGCCTTTCCTGACTTTGGGAGGCCGAGTTAAGAGCTCCTCCAATGCACTTCCCTAAAAGTCTGTGCACATCTCAGTCTGAACTCTAGACTTCCTGTCTCATCCTCTGACTAACATGAAAACAGAGTTTTATTCAATTTTATAGCTTCAATGGCTCTCAATGTCCTTAGTATATTGCACACACTCAATGAATGTTGTGTGAATGAAAAAAATGAATGAACAAACAAATGAGTAAATGAATAGGTGGATGAATAAAATATACTCCCAAATAGAGTGTAGAGGGAGTGACTAATTTCATCTGAACAAATCAGGAAGGACTTTACAGAGACAGTAGAAATACTTGTTGGGACTTTAAAGATTATTTAATGAACTTTGTAAAGATTTCTTGAGGATCTTGTCAGTACTGTATGCTTTTCTAGATAATAAAAACATAGTCCAGATCAAAACTGTTGAGGTCTCTACTCTCAGCCTTAGAGTGTAGGGCTAGTGAGAATATAAACAACAAACAAACTAATAAATAATAAATTAATAGGAACATTTTAGATAGTGATAAGTGCTATAATAAATATAAAATAGCATTATATAAAAGGGTGTGAATAAGGGCAAAAAGGAGTACAACTTTTCCAGAGTTTAGCTTAACCAAAACTCTTTATAATTATATAACTGATTCTGTTCAACTCTCAGACTTGTTGCTATGAGAGGTGTCAAAGGCGCATAGCACTAATTGGGCAAGACCTTCAGTCTTTTGCTGCTCCTTCCTCTCTACACTTCAAACCTTCTGCCCTGTTCTATTGTGCACTCAATAAGATCCCTTCCTTCTGCTCATGTAAGTTCAAAATTAAATTACAAATCTCTCAGCAAACAGCCTGTATCCATTTTTGTCTCCCTAGCTAAATTATCCAAAGAGAATACAAGGAAATAGGAAAGAGATCCATGTGTTTTGTTTGGACTTAGAGTGCATAGAATAGGTTTGGGGATTGGACAGAGGTCAGCAGGCACGGAGGCAAAAAAAGTCTTCCTCCCAGATGGGAAGGACAACACTGTAGCCCTGCCTTGACTTTGAGCTTTCCCCATGGGTGTGAAATAAATCTTGAGCCAGCGTGAGACAAATCCTGCAAACCCATTTCACTAATAAGCAAGGAATCTAGATACTGGTCAACCTAGAATACATATTAGAATTTAAAAATATCCAGTGGAAGCATTGAAGTGTCACCAGAGTTGTTAAAATTCTCTCTTTGATTGAATGTGAGTATATCCAATTCAGGCATTTCATAACTCATACCCATAAGCATTGTGGCTATGTTCTATAAAAATCCCAAAATTCATTAGAAGAACTATGTATGTACAATGAGTTAAATTCCATTCACATTTTTTGCTTAATAAGTAGTACTCTTCCATTAGTAATACATAGATCTTAGAAGCTAAGGCTAATGGCAGGTCACATTTGTTGTCTAAAACATTACTAAACACGAATTATAGTATCCATTATTCTAGCATCTGCATCACTAAGGCAAAAATCCAGTTTCATAGTAAAATTTAAGATGCAGAACTTCTCAATATAACTTGAGGCTTCCAACCTGAACTTTTTAACTGAAAATAAACATTTAAGAAAATTGCCCTATTCCACTAGGACCTAGTGACAGTAGTTTTTATTGATTCACTCAAGAAATATAAATGAAAACTTACTCCATAACATGGCATTGTACTAATTGCTGCCATGCAAATGAAGTGTACTTGCTAAGTAGAAAAATATTAATCAAATAATTATGCAGATAAAAGATAAATTACAAATTATCTAATAATTAAAAAATAAAGACATATGGTGCTTTAAGAGCAAGCGATTGGGAACCTGATACAGTCTAGAGAATCAGGGAAGGCTTCTCATAGGAAGAAATAAATATTGTGAGCTTTAAGGGAGTTAACTGGGTGAATGTAGGGTAGATGGGCAGTGGGGTTGGGAAGAGAGTTCCAAGCAGATGTATACAAAGTCCCTGCACTGAACAAGGGTTCAATCAAAAGGGATGAAGATAATTGTTTTGAGATGAAACTAGAAAGGTGGACTGAGGACAGACTTTGTAGGATACAGGTGGCCATTTTAGATATTTTGGTCTTTATCTTAAAAGCAGCAGGAAGCCCTTGATGAATTTGAAGCAGAAGAATGATGTGTCAGGCATGTGTCACATTTGGAATCAATTTTGTTACGTATGCCTCATCCTACATTTTAATAAGAATAAATGCTATGCTGCTATAAAAAAGAAGAAACTTTTACCATTTGCAACAGCATGGATGGAACAGGAGAGCATTATGCTAATTAAAATAAGTCAGTCGGAAAAGATAAATATCACATGATCTCACTCATATGGGAGATATAATGATCAACATAATTTGATGAACAAGAATAGATCCAGAGAGAAATGGGAGGGAGGGGGGTTTAGAGAGCAACCAAAGGACTTGTATGCATGCATATTAGCATAATGGATGGACACAGACATTGGAGCAGTGGGGGCGTGCCCTGGGTAGGAATGGCTGGTGGGGGATCAATTGAGGGAAAAGGAGACAAATGGAAAACTTTAGACAATAATAAAAAAAAGAATAAATAAAAACCTATCTTGTGGTGCTTAAAGGTGGTAGAAAAGCTGTCTTACCAAGTGTTCCTTTTCTTGTAAGCATGTTTTCTCACTAGGTGTTAAAGTAATAAATATGTTTATTCCATTTTGGGTAAGCATAGAGCATCTCGCTCAAAGCAGCTAAACACCTGTGGTGCCTCAGATATATAAATATATTTTGAAAAGTAGAGATTTCTGGTGTATATTCATGATGAGTGACATAACTTGAAAACATATCTAATCAATGACACAATGGCTTATGGGACTTTGGGTCTAATCAGTAGGAGGTTGATACAAACAATTGAATGTGAGGCCCTTTCAGAGTGCCCAGGTTCCCCAGTTAGCACAGAGGCCTGCTGACCAGGCTGTGAGGCACACTGGCTCCCTGTGTCCCTGTGTGCAGACAATGAGCAGAGCTGGCTGAACATAGCCACATGCAAACCATTAGGTCGCTGGTATCTACCTATACCGATAAGCAGAATGAGAGGAGAAAAGGATGATGGGGTGTGCTGGGGGACAGTAATAAAATAAGAAAAAGACATTGCATAGACTGATGCTGACAGTGCCATGAGTTAAGAAACACAAGTAACCCAACTCCTGGCACTTGGGGTCTCAAAATAACCACACATACAAACAAGAATCATTCTTGCTACAGTGTGGAGAATGACTCGTACGGGGTCAGAGCCTATGTGGTATTAATCCATTGTGATTGTCTAGGTGAGATACGGTGTTAGATTGAAGCAAAGATGGAAAGAAATGGATGTATTTGAAAGATGCTGGGGAGGTACAAATTCATACGACTTGGTGCTGCATTGGTCATTGGATGAACGGAAACATAGGGAGGTTTCAAAGATAATCCTAGGTTTCTGCTTCTGCTGTTATCTTTCACTAAAAAAAGGAATATTAGTATAGGAATTTCTTTATAATTTTTGGTTTAGTTGTATATTTATAATTTTGATCATCTAAATAAAATACATTCAGATAGTAGTGTTCATAAAGCTAACACCACAATATTTTTCTTTTGACATATACTTAAATTATGTTTTATGGAATTCATAATTCTTATTTCCTGATTCATTTTAACTCCAGATAATGAAGTCAATTAAATTGAGTCCCGTTAGCTCTTCAGATTATGTAAAGTTACTAGTTTTAAAAAATAATCTTTAAAGCTTCAGGATTCAGATTTTGTACTTCGCAAAGCATTGCTTAAACAAATTGAAGTAGTGACAAATTAACAGCAGAGAGTCTGATAACATAAAATAAAACCCAAAGCAATTATTTGCAGTTGGCTGAGATCAATTTAGTTGAAGCATCTTGCAAGAGATAAGCACACACAAATTTAAAATGAAATTTAAAAGTAAGTATCTCTATGTATTCAAATTAAGCATTCCTATTCCTGTTTTTCTCTTGTGCTCTGTACATTTATGATAACAATTATCACCTTGTGCAGTGAATTATAATAATTGATGTTGCATGTCTTTTGTCTCTTATCCAATCACTAGATGCCCGGTGCATGAAATTCGTGCACTGGGGTGGGGTCCCTCAGCCCAGCCTGCGCCCTCTCACAGTCTGGGACCCCTTGTTCCTTACTGCCTGCCTGCTCACTGCTTGCTGCTCCTTACTGCTCTACTCACTGCTCCTTAGCACTGCCATGGGGATGGGAGAGGCTCCCACCACCTCGGCTGCGCTTACCAGCTGTGAGCCCGGCTTCTGGCTGAGTGGCGCTCCCCCCGTGGGAGTGCACTGACCACCAGGGGGCAGCTCCTGCATTGAGTGTCTGCTCCCTGGTGATCAGTGCGCACCATAGGGACTGGTTGTTTTGGTTACGGCTAGAATGGTCGCTTGGGCTTTTATTATATAGACAACCTCTTCCTGAGCGAAGACAATGTCTCATTTTCTGTTTTGCTGCTCATATTGCTTAGTGCTAATGTTCACTAGGCATGTTTGTTGTATTTAGTTACTTTTAAATAATAAATTTTAGCTTCTGCTTATACATTTTTTAAATACTCTGGATCCAAACCAGTTTCCCAAAGAAAATTACTTACAAGCATCAGCATATTTTGATGAACTTGATTGCTAGCTACTGAGTCACTGTAAAGATTGTACTTACATACCTTCTGAAACACCACTGAAAGAAATTGCCATATTATTTTCTTTCTGATTCCTCACCCCTATTCTTATGATTATTGTCCTGATCCAGTTACATGCAAAGAGGTAATGATATGATTATTGTATTTCAGCATCTCCTCCTGCTGTCCGAAAAGCAACTAGTAGGCAAAAAATTATGATGAAAGTCTGTGGTAACATAGCCTTGATTTTTTCCAATCTATATAATAAAAGCCTAAGTGACCATTAGGGCAGAATGACTGAAATGACTGGTCGCTATAATGCACACTGACCACTAGGGGGAAGATGTTCAATGCAGGAGCTTCCTCCTGGTGGTCAGTGCACTCCCACAGGGGGAGCTCTGCTCAAACAGAAGCCGGGCTCACGGCTGGTGAATGCAGCGGCGGTGGCAGGAGCCTCTCCTACCTCTGCAGCAGCACTGAGGATCAGTGAGCCAAGTGGTAAGGAGCAGCAAGCAGGTGGGTGGTAAGGAGAGAGGAGTCCCGGACTGCAAGAGGGATGTCTTACTGGCGGCTTAGGCGGACATCCCCCAAGGGGTCCCGGACTGTGAGAGGGCGCAAGCTAGGCTGAGGGAACCTCCCCTCCAGTGCACAATTTTTGTGCACCAGGCCTCTAGTCTCATATAAAAGTAAAACAAGTAAATTTGTATGTGAAAGTACTCAAACAGTGATCAATAAATCTTCAATATATCTTTATTACTGTCTATACACTTTTATCCTCCCACTTAAATATTCACCAAATATTTATTGTGTATTGTAGGTAGTTGGGATATACCAATGAATAAAACAGATCAAAATCACTGCCCTTGTGGAGCTTATATTAAAATGGAGAGAAATAGACAAAATAAAATAAGCAGCATAAATGATGGCATGAGAGAGAAGGAGAGAGAAAGACAAAGATAGATAGATAGATAGATAGATAGATAGATAGATAGATAGATAGATAGATAGATAGATAGATAGATAGATAGATGATAGATAGATAGATAGAGAGGAGATATGTTGTTGGAAGGTTATGAGTACTAGGAACACAAGAACAAGTAGAACAGGGTAATATGGGTTGGGAATGTGAGGGGTGTGGACAGACAGATTGCAATATCTGCAGGAATTAGTTAAACAATTGCCTTGGGGAGAGTATTCTGGGAAGAGAATAGGCCTGATGGTGGACATGCCTGGTATTTCTGAGGAACAGCACAGAAGCCAATGTGATTGAAGGGAAGTGAGCTAAATGAGACTGGTAGGACACACGGCAGAGAAGTGAGAGCTGAGTCACAGAAATCCTAGAAGGGCATTGTATAAACCTTGGTTTTTAGTCCAAGGGAAAAGTCATGACAGAATACTGAGCAGAGGAGGGAAACAATTGATGTATTTTTAAAGAATCTGGCTGCTGAGTTGAGCGCAGACTGGGGGTGAGGGGGTGAAGTAAGGGAGATCAATCAGGAAAGTTATTAAAAGAATTCAAGTGAGAGATGGTGGCTGAGACCTAAGATAATGGCAATGGAATTAGTGAAAAGGGGTCAGCTTCTGGACATATTTTGAAGGTTGAGGCAACAGAATTTCCTGACACACTGGATGTGCAATGTAAGAGAAATAGTGGAATTGGAGGTCATGCCAATTTATATGGTTTAAAAGCCTGTGGGGGGAGGGGGCAGGGGGGGGGGAGCTGCCATCAAGTGAGATGAGAGGGTGCCAATGTAGGGGTGCAGGGGTCAGGAGTTAAGTTTTGGATGTGCTGGATTTGAGATGTCTTAGTCATCTCATAAATTATCCTAGAATTTACTAATTGAGAAAGAGCTTTGAGACCACAGTAAGTATAATATTTGCCTGTCTAGTCAGTAACATCTCTTTACAAAATAAGAGGCATTTGTGGAAAGGATTGGTTGACATGCACAGGCTACTTAGAATGACAGTTACTGTCATATGAGTGTTTGTTTGTTTTTAAGTGCAGTCCTAGGCATTAAATCACAGAGAAGCTCAGAATCTTCTGGCCCATTTAAGAGAAAACCTACCAGGGGTAATGATTCCAATCACCTGAGAAGGGGCTTATAAGAAACCTTTCTTGTAATGAAGATATACAACTAACAGTTATTAAGAGTTTGCATCATGTCAGACACTGTTCCATAACCTCACTTAAGGGTCATAGCAGCCCCATGAGCTAGGTCTTAGAACTATTTTCCCCATTTTGCAAAAGAGAAAAAGAAGCCACACAGAGGTTGAGCAATTTGTTAGCAAGAGGCAGAGCTGGGGTTGAAACCCAGCATCCTGACTTCTGCGTCTAAAGTTTCGTATCTTGTCCCTCTAGCTTAGGGACAAGCCCTAAAAATGCAGTCAGTTCTTGGAAGGATAACTTTGAAAGCCAGTCACTATGCCTTTGTGGTAATTAAGATCATGACAACAGCTGTTGGGAGAGAGAGGGAAGAGCAGTCACGTGTGTATGTGGCACCCAAGAAAGACGGGGCCTGTGGTGACAGAGTATGTAATGTTTAAAGAATGGGAAGGAGAAGGTTAAAATCCCCAGATTTCAAAGACAACGTTTCCTGCTTAATTCTACCTAAGAATAATTATCCTTTGGAATAAGGCTGTTTAAATAAAACCTCAGGGAGGGTTTTTATAACATTGTGATTACTTTAAATTAAATTAATGGTAGCTGAAACCGGTTTGGCTCAGTGGATAGAGCGTCGGCCTGCGGACTGAAGGGTCCCAGGTTCGATTCCAGTCAGGGGCATGTGCCTGGGTTGCGGGCACATCCCCAGTGGGAGATGTGCAGGAGGCAGCTGATCGATGTTTCTCTCTCATCGATGTTTCTAACTCTCTGTCTCTCTCCCTTCCTCTCTGTAAAAAAATCAATAAAATATATTTTTAAAAAATTAATTAATTAATTAATTAATGGTACATATTATATTAATTTATATTGATCTTGTGTATTAAATGATAACTTGTTCAAACTTGCCTAAAAACAAAATTTTATACTGCAATTCTATTGATTTTACAGTTGATAGACTGGAATTTAATTTAAAATGTGCCAATGACTCTATAAAAAAGAATGAAATCTTATTATTTGAACAACATGGATGGACCTAGAAGGCATTATGCTCAGTAAAATAAATCAGATAGAGAAAGACAAGTACAATATGATTTCACTTATATGTGGAATGTGGAATCTAAAGGACAGCATAACAAACAAAATAGAAACAGACTCATAGAGAGAGTGAACAAACTGAGGGTTTCTAGATTGGTGGGGGTTGGGGACTGGGTAAAAAAGGTGAAGGGAGAAAGAAGTTGTAAAATAGACATGGGGATGTAAAGTATAGCACAGAGAACCTATACTAATAAAAACATAATATGCTAATTAGACAAGACAGCCAATCTTCCAAACATCCGGATGTCCTTCTGGACAAAGCCACAGTGGCAGAGCCAAAGCAGAGGTGGTTAGGGGCAATCGGGCAGGCAGGCAGAGGCAGTTTGGGATGATCAGGCAGGCAGGGGAGCAGTTAGGGGCGATCAGGCCAACAGGCAAAGGCAGTTTGGGGTGATCAGGCAGGCAGGGGAGTAGTTAGGGGCAATCAGGCCAGCAGGGGAGCAGTTAGGGGTGATCAGGCCGACAGACAGAGGTGGCTAGGGGTGATCAGGCAGGCAGGGGAGCAGTTAGGGGTGACCAAGCTGGCAGAGGAGCAATTAGGGGTGATCAGGCAGGTAGGCTGAGATGGTTAGGAGCAATCAGGCAGGCAGGGAAGCAGTTAGGGGCGATCAGGCAGGCAGGCAGGTGAGCAGTTTGGAGCCAGCGGTTCCAGATTCCAAGAGGGATGTCTGACTGCCAGTTTAGGCCACATCCCACAGGGTTCCATCCAGCAGTTGGACATCCCCGAGGGGTCCCAGATTGGAGAGGGTGTAGGCTGAACTGAGGGACACCTCCACCCTGCACAAATTTCGTGCACCGGGCCTCTAGTATAATCAATAATACTGTAATGACCATGATGATGACAGCTGGGTACTAGAAATATCAGGGGAATCACTTCATAAATTATATCATTGTCCAACCAATATACTCTACACCTGAAACAAATATAAAATAAAATGTTCTGGTGACTAGACTAAACTCTTTATTGGCACTTACAAGCTGAGGTCAATTGAGAACTTACTTTTTTACAGCTAGCTTTGCTATGACTAAAGAGAACTTCTAGGAAAGTCTGTGTCATAGATTAACTATGGTGATGTCTCACAATGTTCACTTTTATTAGACTTGTCAAGTAATTCCAGGAAGTGGGTAGGATAGATGTGTAATCTTTACTTTCATTAGTTCTTGCTTACTTGCAGGGAGAGGAGACACTGCCTCCTCAGTCCAAACCCACAAAGTCATTGACAGTTGATAAAACTTTTAAATAAACAGAGAGGAAAAATAGCCGAGATGTTTTATTTTAGCATATGCCTTCTTTATTTTTCAAACTACAGAATCATTGTGTTTATCAATACAATTTATGTCTTTGGCTTTATTTATGTGCCTTCTGTGGTAAGTTTTGGCATTTTCATGTCTAAGTGATTGAAGATCCTTTCTTTAAAGGCATTTGTCTGCTACCTGGTGGTCAGATTGAAAATTACACTTTCAAGCCCTGGAAAACCATATATAATTTCCCAGCCACATTAAAAAATAATAATAGTACTTCAAATTGCATTCAGAAGTCCAGCATCTCTCATTTAACAGCAGGTGGATCAGGTATTAGGTTAAATAATTGTTTTTTTTAATTTCACTGAGGCTTCAAATGTCCCTTTTATAACATAAATATTTTAACTTATATATAGAGAAATTCCTATTTGTTGAATTTCTATTGTACAGAGCTATAGTCTTGGAGGTCAATTGTTAGGAAACAACTAAAAAGGAGAGAAAGCAAGATTAAAGGTCATTCTTAGAACTAGGAGTGAGACTGGTGTTTCACAAGATGCTTCTGAATTCCTACAGTGGTAGTGTAGTAAGACTATGGCTTTCCTCTGATTCCTCTTCTATGTTTGTCTAACACACACACACACACACACACACACACACACACACACACACACGGATAAAAGAGTAGGCTTCCCTTGGTAGTGATTATTCACTTTTTATAGTTTGCCATTTTGATACTCAAGCCCAAAGCAGTATGGCTGCTGTTCAATCTAACCAGGATGCCTGGGAAGCGACTGCATCAGCTTCCCCCTTTAACTTTCCTCTCCTGCACATTAAGTCTCCATATCCTTAAAACACATGCATACCCAACCAGAGGAAGCTTAACCCTACCCATCTGCAACTTAACTCTGAATGAGCCTTAAGCTTTGGACCCCTCACTCCCGAGGCCCTGAGAGAGGCCCCAGCAAATGTTTTCACATCATTATATGTTTTCATACAATTTACCAAAAAGAAAAGAAAAAAATGAAAGAAAGAACAAAAGAAAGAAAGAGAAAGAAAGAAAGAGAAAGAAAGGAAGGAAGGAAGGAAGGAAGGAAGGAAGGAAGGAAGGAAGGAAGGAAGGAAGGAAGGAAGGAAGGAAGAAAAAGAAAGAAAGAAAAGAGAGAAAAAGAAAGAAAGAAAAGGGCATTTTAATTTAACCTGTCAAAACCATTTTTCACTGTGACTGGCCCAATTTATACTCGCCCCTAGAATGGCCTTTGGCACTTTGAGTTTGGGGTAAGAGCACATTGAGTTTCAGATTCTCCATTTTAGTTGTAATTTAGAAAGATAGAGTGTTTTAATAAAATAAGTGAAGAATGATAAAATCTTGATGTGACTATATATGGACTTTTTGCCATTTTAAAATGTATTTACTAATGAAATGAAAGAACTTAAAAATTCACAGGAGTGAAATATGAAAATGTCACAAAACAAGTGATAAAATTGATAGAAATTAATCTTATATCAAGAAGTAAATTATAACAACAACAAAATGAGATTGTTCCAAAAGAGCAATTCATTAAGAGAAAAAGAAAAGCTTGCATGAAAGTCTGAGTGGGCCCTTGGCTTGATATATAATCTAATCAAAAGGGAGTGTTTTACATGGACAATGTGGGAAAAGCTGTAAATTTCTTGCTTATTGGACAAGAAATACTGACAGAAATAAATTTAAAAACACTCATAATGAACTCCCACTACAGTGAGGACATCAGTAATAAAGTGTTTAAAAAGTATTGTCAATTTAAGCCCTGGCCAGATAGCTCAGTGGATTAGAACACTGTCCTGCTACACCAAGGTTTCAGGTTCAATCCCTGGTCAGGGCACTTACAAGAATCAACACATGAATGCATAAATAAGTGGAATAATAAATTGATGTTTCTCTCTCTCCCTCCCTCTCTCTCTAACATCAATCCAACAAGGAGTACTATCAATTCAAAGATAATTAATATTAAGGTAAGTTATTTAGCAAAAATTGCCCTGAGAACTTATGTGTTATGTATGACAGTGAGTCATCCACTGTTTAAAAAATTAGTCTGACATTCCAAATAGCAGGTTATAGAGTTGTTACAAAAAAACTCTTATAAACTACCAAAAATAAAAAAACAAATTTTGATTGATCAGTTAGAGAAAACTGTTTAATTATTGTTCAAGTCTCTCCTCCTTTTTATAGTTTACTATAAAAACTTAGTAAAAAAATTATGTACATTTTCAGTTCATTAAAAAATAAAATTATGCAGCACATCTAGATTTTGTGGTGTTTGTCAACTTTTCAAAATTTATAATTTCTTGTGATTTCTAGTCTAAGTAAATATTCATTCTCACACCTTTGTAAGACATTGCCTTTGTAATTTTTTTTTAAGTCTCAAATCTTTGGATCTGTCAAAATCAGAATTTACCCATATACATACCTTATTGTAGCTGTTACAATTTGTGGGTCCCTTCTCAATTCTTATAAAACAAGTTCTCTCTCTCTCTCTCTCTCTCTCTCTCTCTCTCTCTCACACACACACACACACACACACACACACACACACACACACACACACACTCGGTAGTGATTCAATTTTCTCTAAGAATAAAGTATGAGTAATGGCTTTATATTTAACTATAAGTCCACTCTTTTAGCATTTTATCCCCAGGTGCATTTGTTAGCACAGGCAGCTATTTAGCAAAAGAGAAGGGAGCTAGATTGACTGTGCCTGTTTTGAGTCTGGAAGTTATACTTAATCAGACTTAGGTCTGGAAGTTACAGCTTCAGATATCCAGGGGATAGCCAAATCCCCACCATGGGGATTAACATTCCTCTGCCTGCCTCTCCCACCTGAAAGGCAGGCTGCTGGTTCCCCCAAAAGAAGCAAGTATATGGAGGATTATCAGGAATCCCGGGGCAGTTGCTGCTAGAGTCTGCCCCTTCTCTAGCTCCCTGAGGACCTATAATTTCCCTTCACTCCAATCAATCTTGCCACTACACTTAAATTTCTCTCCTATGTGTGCCCTTTGAAATTCCTTTCTTGAAACACCCCAAGAACCCATTTTCACTAGCAGCAAATTGTTGTCTGTATCTCCAGTGGGAGAGAGACCTGCTTAGACTTTTAAATTTGCTACTCTTTACGTCTTTACCATTACCATTGTGGAGCAGACAAAACAAAATCCAAGCAACCTTAGAACCCCATTTTCATCGAGGTGCCCCTCCCCAGGATTTTGTAGGTAATGACAATTCTCATTTAATTTACTGTGCTTCCCATGATTGGAACCAGCTATCAAGATGTATTTCTTAGTACTATGAGTACTGGCCCGAGAAAAGTAAACCACTTGTTTCTACATATCAGGCATGTAATTTTGTGGAAAAAGAAGTGTGTGTTAGTTAGACTGTGTTCAATAATTTCCAGTCAGGGTGTATATGCTAATACCTTTACACTGTGGTGTACTTCTGTCCAATAGTAAATAAGAAGTACAAATCTCATAATGTTATGTTGAGTATGATCACTCCCTAAAATTATATTTGAAATGAAAATTGTAAATTCAAACACTTGCTTAAACATGATAGATGATTTTTTTTTCTGAACATATAAATTTGTGCAGCTTTCTGAACATATAACAATAGTAAATGGGCCTCTGTGACCCATCTCCAGCATGGTCAGCTTTTGATGGAAAAGGTTGCTGAATTTCCCCGGGGCAAACAATGTAGGGAGGAGAGGAGAGGAACTCTGGGCGTGGTCCTGCATCAGGGTGGAAACCCCAGAAGTGCCCGCCTCAACTATACAGGGAGAAGTGGAGGCAACTAGAAAAGGCCTCAGCCCAATTTTTTTTAAATGACCCAGTAGGAGACAATAGACCTAGGTGATGTATGAGGAAACAGGTCACCCCATTGTACTCAGCCAATGAGGAACCAGAGGAGGGACTGTGTTCACTGCCCCACGTGTGCCTGTATAATCAGATGGACACCCACTCTCGAGAACTTATTAAAAGTCTTGTTTTCGCCGTACTTCTGTCTCTGAGTCCGTTATTTGAATTGGGACAGGTGAGCATTTCTCACATAACTACAACAGGCTTTTATGTGTTGGCTTATCCAGTTTCTTTAGTAGGTTGGAAAGAGCAAACTTCTTGTAGAGGTTTGCATGCTTCTTTCTGACCTGAACTAGACATTTATATAAACAGTTCAGAAGGTGAGAAAAGAGAACTAACAGGCGTTTTCATTTCAGACTCAGGAAACACTGCGTGAACATATCTGTGCTGGTGCCTTGCAGTTGGGATTCTGACCAACCAGCTACAGACTGGAGATTCCAAAGGCCCCATCTTGGATTCCACTACTTTGTTAGAGTTGCTGACAGAACTCGGAGAAACATGTTACTTATTAGGTTATTGGTTTATTATAAAAGGAACAGCCAGGTGGAAGAGACACATAAGGCAAGGTATTGGGAGAGGGCAGGAGCTTCCACGCCCTCTCAGAGCACCTCTCTCCTCAAATCTCCATGTATTCACCCATCTGGAAGTTCTCTGAACCTCACTGTGGGTTTTATGGAACCTCCATTATGTAAACATGATAAATGATTAGATCATTGGCTATTGGTGACTGAACTCCATCTGCAGCCCCTCCCTTCTCCTGGGAGGTCTAGAGGGTGGGACCAAAAGTTCCAACCCTCTAATCACAGGGCTGGCTTCACTGGCTATCAGCCCCCATCCTTAGTTAGCCAAGGGGTTTTCCAAAACCCACTTCGTTAACATAACAAAAGACATCATTTTACTCTTTCCTCTGGAAATTCTAAGGGTTTTAGGAGCTTTGTGTCAGGAAAGGCGTGGAAGACCAAATTTTTCTTATTGTAAATCACAGCATTACACAGGGCTGTTATCCTGATTGGTTAAATTTTGGAGCAAGCCTATTCCTGTGATTGGAGCTTATTCAAATGTAAGCACTCACAAAAGGATAAAATAAGTTTAAAATTAGAATTGTTATATAAATCGGTTTATTGAAGAGTATCTACACCTTGTGGTATAAATTATGTTTTCTTTCTTTTAAATAACTTTTTTTTCCCCCCCAGGAACGCTTTGTTGAATTTTTAGCCATTTGGAAACTACATTTCTTTAATGACCCTTTCTCCTTTTTGTCCATTCATTCCCTTACTTAATCATTAAAGCCTTATGATATCAGATTCTGGTTAGCACCAAACTATCTAAAGAACAAAAACTCAGATCTGTTGACCACAGAAACAGTTTCAATCAAGCTAAGGATAACATCTTGATTTCAGTTCTGTTTCATCCCCAGGCGCATGAAAATGGAACCACCCTACCGACCAAATCCTCACAAAACCAGACAGAACAATGCCATGGCTGACATCAGAACCCGATACAATGCTCAAGCAACCAATCAGTAGATCCCAGGCCTTCAACTCCTTTAGCCACTATGATTAATGTATTTTCCTCATTTCTTGGAAGCCATCAGGGAGCCAGGTCTTTGGGCATTAGCTTACCTGAAACTCCAGGTTTGATACCATTTCCTCAATTAGCAAGCCCTTACTTTATTGACTGCAAATTCCTGCTTGAGTTTGATTAGGGTTTGATGCATACAGGCAAATGGGTCCCTTTATGGTCTGGTAATGTCACCAGAAAGGACTGGAGAGGGTCTACCTCGGGTGGGCCTGTAGTGTGTGGGTTCTTAACTATATGCTAAAAAGATTTCAGATGATTTTGAGAGTATGTTAATTAAAGCTGAGGACAGTGAGGTAAAGGGAAGGCTTAGGATAGAAGAAGCAACAGGACAGAGGCTAGGTGGTGCTGTTTTGGCCCTCTAGAAACATTATAGGAAAGAAGTGAGCCACACGGGGCTGCATGGACTCACTGAGAAGTAAACATCACAGTGACCAAAGTGAGCCAGAGCAGAGCTGCTTTCGCTCACTGAAAAGTCAGAGAAAAGGGGGCTTTGGTTACAGTTTTAGGGGGTTAGCCCAGGATGAGCTGCCACTGCCTACTGCTCTCCTGGTTGCAAGTCCTGTAGGACCCTTAGAGTTTAAGAGAAAGAGCAAAAGAGCACACCCAAGAAAAAGAAGGGGCATGGGCATGCTTCAAGGAGAGCATGAACAGGCTTCTATTACCTTGAGGGCTATTATCTGTTTTATAAAGGCCGGAATTTCAGGGGAGATCTCAGAAGAGGATCTCAGTAGAATATTCATCAGCTTTTCAGGTGTGTCCTTCAACGTTGATTCTTCAAAATGATCTTATAGGGGGGTCAGGGTCATTTTCTGGTCAGTTTCACCTTCAAAGAATGTCACTGAAAAAGGACCAGGACCAAGGCAGGTCTGCCCCAGCATGGCCTGGAATGTGTGCTCCTAAGTGTCCTTGGTTAGGGAAGATAAGAGCTCATGATGTACTATCTGGCTCAAATTGCGTGACCAGTTTGTTCAGCTATCTATCTCAGTTTTCCCATTCCAGTGGCCAAGGCATTTTCCTAGCTTCTTACTAACATGCCTCAGTAACAAATCCACACCTTCCCCCGCCCCACCTTTTTGATAATATCATAGACAACTTTGGGTTGCTTATGTTTATTACAATTAAATCCAGTTCTGTTTAAAATGGAAATCTTTTTATTTGATTCAAAGTTCTCCTCCAGAGGTCTGGCCTAGCCTCCCCTGTCTGGTTTCTTAGGAAAGTAACCAGGGAATTGTTTCACCTTAGGGCTTAGGAGCTGAAACATAATTTATGGCAAGATACTATCTTTAGCCTGCCAGAGGTTCTGACTTTGACATCATTAGTCAGATCTGGCTACTGTCTTCTGCTGCAGAGTGTTGCTGATTATCTGGGGGAAAGGCTTGGTCTCTGAGGGATACATACATAATATTATTTCTAGCGCCAGGATTTAAAGATAAATTTATTCAAAGCCATAAGGACACTTGGTTTCAAATGGTATGCTACTGGTCAAAGGTAACTAAAATTAAGTGAGAATAGGCATTTCGAAGTTTGTAGTAACCTGGCATTGATGTAGCGCCCAAGACTATCTCAGTTCCTTATCTAAGTTCTATACTTCATCACATGGGCCTAAGGGCATGGCTGAGGCCCTCTTCTGTGAGCCCTGAGGGCCACAGGGAATTGAAATGAAGTGGCCATTGGTCACCATCTTCTTCCCAGGAACCACATTCCCTTCAAGCCCTGCTGTCACAGGCCCTGCAGGAGGCTTCCCACCTTTATTCTGTTCGCTCATGTATGCCCTCACACCTCAAAGGACATGTCCCAAAGCTCTGCAGAAACCTCCCCATTGCACTCGGCCACAGAAGCAATGACACCATCCAGGAATGATAGGTTTATGCTGTTTAGCAAGCATTCAGCTGGGGAGTGAGTTTATAGTAATTTTTTTTAATGCTCACCCAAGGATTTTTTTCCCAAATTTTTTTCTAGAAAGAGTAGAAGGGAGGGAGGAAGCGGGGGAGAGAGAGAGAAACATCAATGTGTGAGAGACACATCGATTGATTGCCTCCCAAACTTGCCCCTACTGGGGCTAGGACACCTACAACTGAAGTACATGCTCTTGACTGGGAATTGAACCTGAGACCCTTCGGGCCACAGGCTGATGATCTAACCACTGAGAAAACTGGCCAAGGCTAGTAATGTTTTCTTATAGTTACCCCTACATCTTTATGAAAGATGGTCTTAAAGCTTCCCTCTCTCACATGGCTTCAGCTGGATGAAATGGAGGTGCAGATGGAAAACTTTCTCTCCAAAAAGCTGCATTTCCTATACCTCTTTCATTCCCTCTCTCATATCAATCTATCTTTATGTCTACCTCTCTATCTTGCTGCTGTTTTAATTCTTGGTGAGAAGGGAGGGGTTGGAGAGAGTGAGGCCAATTGTTCTACCTTCTAGAAATTCCAAGGCTTTCTTTAGATTATGGAAATACATAGTTAATTCTCATTTCAGCTTCTGGTCCTAGCCATAATTCTGTCCAATAGAAAAAAATTATCTCAACATTATATATCTGCCTTAGGTTACATTCTGTTTGGGAGAATAGGATTGAAACCATCTGTGATGGTTAATTTTATGTGTCAATTTGACTGGGCTAAGAGATGACCAGATATCTGGTAAAACATTATTTCTGGGTGTGTCTGTGATGATGTTTCTGGAAGGATTTAGCAGTAGACAAGAAAGTAAAGATCAGCCTTATTAATGTAGGTGGGCAACATCCAATCCAGTAAGGGCCTGCATTGAACAAAAAGGCAGAGGAAGGGTGAATTTGCTCCCTTTTCTTAATCTAGGACATTCATCTTTTCCTGCTTCTGGTTCTGGGGAGGCCTCAAGGCCTCAGACATGGACTAAATTACATTACTTGCTTTATTGGTTCTCCAGTTTGCAGATGGCAAGTTGTGGGATTTCTTTGCCTCCATAGTCACATAAGCCAATTCCTATAATAAATCTCTCTCTCTCTCTCTCTCTCTCTCTCTCTCTCTCTCTCTTTCTCTCTCTCTCTATATATATATTATATATATTATATAATATACACATTATATATATTATATAATATACATATAATATATAATATATAATATATAATATATAATAAATATATAATATATAATATATAACATATAACATATATAACATATATATATATATATATATTTTTTTTTTTTTTTCTCTGAAGAAGCCTGAGTAATATACCATGCTATTAGCTGTTGCATTCTACCTGGGAAGCTGGGAAGCTCGGAAGCCAAACAGCAACTATGCATAGTGGCCTGACTTCTGATGAGGAACACCACCAGAGTTCAGGGAATTCCTGACCTTGAACTCAGCTGTATAAGCAGGTAGTCTATTTCTCTGAAATGAAAAATGTGGCAGGAATAAAAATGTGTTAATATACATAAAGTTCTTAAACAGTGCTTGGCACATGGTAAGTACTTAATGTTAGCTATTAACTATAGCTTTGACTACCCATCAAGAAAGAGACTCTTTTCCCAGTCCTTGATCCCGAGCTGGCCTCAGGACTTGCTTTGGTCAATAGAATGTGGTGGAAGTAACATTGAATCAGTCTGAGCCTAACTCTCAAAAGCAGGGATCCTCAAACTTTTTAAACAGAGGGGCCAGTTCACTGTCGCTCAGACCGTTGGAGGGCCGGACTATAGTTTAAAAAAAAAACTATGAACAAATTCCTATGCACACTGCACATATCTTATTTTGAAGTAAAAAAAACAAAACGGGAACAAATACAATATTTGTATGGGCATGTGGCCCGCGGGCCGTAGTTTGAGGACCCCTGCTCAAAAGGCTTTGTGGACCTCTGCTCTCTCTCCTGATTTCCTTCTTTTGCCACAAGAACAAGCCCAAACTAGCTTGCTGGGGGATTAGGGACCATGTGGAGGATACTGAGGCACCTCACGTGGAAGTCAGGCAACCCCAGAAGCTGAGCTGCTGAGCTGATGTGAAACTGATTATGAACACTTGGAGAATCCAACCAGTCAAGCCCACAAGAACTGCCTGCCTGTGCCCAGCTTAAATTGGTGAGCTACAGAATTACGAACTAAATAAATGATCGTCTTAATCCAAGATTGGGATAGTGTTCCTCCTCCAGTCAGTGTCTATCTGTGCCGTTCCAGACTCTTTCCATACCTGTCAAATCCCATTCAACTTTCAACACCAATTTCAATTGGTGTCTCGTCCCAGAAGATTTTTCTTCTGATTTCCTCAGATAATGTGTTATCTCACCTGTAATTGAACCCTCATTTTGATATTTTATCTCTTTTGTAGTTGTTTCCTTAGCCTGCCTTGTAGTAGAACTGTTAGTGTGCTTCCTATCTTGGTTTCCCTACAGCTAGGAAGTAGACACTCTGGAGGCCTGAGAATGTGACCCAAGCATAGCTGCTCACATCACTTCTCTCATAGTGATTTGCCTCCAGAGGTGAGCACCAGAGCCAAGCAGGGCCAGTCAGAGTCTGCCTCAATGATACAGATTTTGGAGAAGGGAGTCTGGTTTCTCTTATAGATTAAGAGCTCTAAGGATATAGAGCAGTGGTCGGCAAACTCAGTAGTCAACAGAGCCAAATATCAACAGTACAACGAATGAAATTTCTTTTGAGAGCCAAATTTTTTAAACTTAAACTATATAGGTAGGTACACTGTTATTAACTTAATTAGGGTACTCCTAAGGCTTAGGAAGAGCCACACTCAAGGGGCCAAAGAGCCGCATGTGGCTCGTGAGACACAGTTTGCCGACCACGGATATAGAATAAAGGAAATATAGCTGAGTTCCGGTACCGCAGGGAGTAGGAGAGGAACTGACTATAGCATAAATAACAAGGGCCACAAACAAGAAGAGGAGAGACAAGTAGAGTTGAGGAAGAGAGAGGAATGAAGAGGTAAAAATTGTATCAACATTGAGGCCCTGGATCTCGCCTGCTTTGGCAGTGGTTATTTATTTATTTTTTTTCTTTTTACTCAAGCTCTATTGAATCCTGTTTCAGTTATTTACAACAAAAAAGAATGCTTCCAATTATCCGGTGAATTGAGGAAGGTTAATGTGAACCATCATCCCAGTGCTTTATCACTTCTAGTCAGGTTGACACTATAATATGTTGTCTAAATTAAGGTACTTCTGAAAGCTAAGGAGGGTGCTATTAATAATTACTCTGAGAAAACAGATGTTAACTGAGACTTTCCCCAGGTTTCCTAGAAAAGAAAAAGTGAACCTGTCTTTATAAAGCTGAGACCCAGATGCTGGGAAGTTGTAATTCAAAAAATCCAAGTACAGACCCTCCATGGGTCTCCTGTGGGAGCTAGTCAATCTCTCACTCTTAGTCTTTTTAGACACAACAATGCAGTTAATAAATGAACACCCACAGGAAACAAGATTTATTGGACAGGTTGCAATTAAACTCTGAAACTGTGTTGTGTTCATGTAGAATATTTCTTGAAGTTCTATTTGTAATTATTTTAACTTAAAGAATGAAAAAAGTGCATCTTAGTTTATTTGTGGGAATTTTCTGTTAGGATGTTGTGTTTCTTATCCTTGTGGGGGTTGGAGGGAGAGTTAAATTAACATCACATTTATGTTAGATGTTGAATTCATTTGGTTTATAAATATCACACTTTTATTTTTATTTTTGCTTAAAAACAAAATATTCCATAATTAAAGCTCCTTTCTCCTTTAAAAATGCCTAGTGTTGAGTTCTCTATTCAGATGAACTTTTTGTGTGTGCTACAGAGGACTGAAATAGATCCTAAAATAACCCAGAAGCCATTCTGTGAAGTTGACAAGTAAAAGGTAGTTCCATTTAAGAAATATTAGGCACTCACTCCATGCATAATTAGTAACTGCAGGGAGACTTATGATGCTAAAGACACAAATGGGTGTACTATAAGACAAGCTAAGAAAAAGCCCTAAAAAGAGATTAAAATATCACAGTGGGAATTGATGATGGAGTAGATAACATCAGGCCTGGAAAAATTAGAAAAAGCTTCTTGGTAGAGGTACCATTGGAAATTGGCTTTTAAAATTGAAGATATTTTTCGGGCATACATGAGGTAAGGAAAGAGGCATTTCAGAAATAAAACCTCAGGAGCAGGAAATTTGGGACAGTTTCCAGGAATAGGTAGTGGTGACCTTGAACTGCAAGATAGAATAGGAAGGCTAAAAGAGCAATGCTATATAGTAGAAAAAATACACACCATACGTCATACCTCTTCCTAATGTTAGCACATTTGCCTGCCTCCACATATTCACATCCCCTTTCCCTCCCTCGCCCCCCCCCCCCCCCCCCCCCCGCCCACACACACACACCAAGCAAATACTTTGGAATTGGTAGGTCATAATCAGATGCATGCAGTCTTGGTAGATATCTTCACCATACAACACTGTTATTTTCTTGTAATATTTAATTTCCTTAACTTGTGACATTTTCAGTGGCATGGAACCTCATGGTTGTATTTCACAGTCCAATGACCAGATTTCAATAGCATCACATTTCTTGTTCTATATGTTGTACTTGTGCATAGAAGGACACTATAATGTCCCCAATACCATACTAGTGTTTTGGTTCAGAGAATCTTGACTAAGAATCTGATGTGTGTAAAGGAATAGCTTCAGGGGGGTTATCTAGACAGGGGTGGATAAACTTTTTGCCTCGAGGGCCACAATGGGTTCTTAAACTGGACCGGAGGGCCGGAACTAAAGCATGGATGGAGTGTTTGTGTGAACTAATATAAATTCAAAGTAAACATCATTACATAAAAGGGTACGGTCTTTTTTTTTTTTTTAGAACGGGCCGGATCTGGCCCGCAGGCCGTAGTTTGCCCACGGCTGCATCAATTGTAGGAAAAACAAGGGGAAACAAGGTAATTGGGAAAATAGTTAAAAGCTCACAAGAGTCCTAGTAGGATGCATACCTAGGTAGAAATAGTGAAAATGAATAAGAGAAGACAGTTTCAAGAGACTTTGTCAAGGTAAAATGTAAAGAATCTAAGAATTGATGTGAATGGAAGTGAGAAGGATGACTACATTTGTGCAGAGAATGGTAATATCCTTAGAAATAAAGTTGTCAAAAGGGAGACAGAGAGAAGTCAACAAGTATGATTTTGAACATAAGGCATTTTAATTTATCCACCAGTGTATTATGTGTAAAGCTAAACTTCTCAAAACTTTAACTATTTAGAAGGATCTAATTGGTAGTAGGAAAGAATGGGATAAAAAGTTATCTTAAGATGACTCCTTGCTTCCACCAATATGGAACAGCATTGAAGTTGCATCACAAGCCCATTTAACTGAGAGGGGGAGAGAGAGAACAAATTTAAATAATGCATGTGATTCCTCTTTATGAGTGAATGATAGGGAGCCATGAGTTTACTGTTCCCACAGAAGGTGTCGTTTCCTGCTAGCCTCTGGAAGTATGGACATTGATCTACTGGATTGTAGTCAGGCCAATCTTAAATTTGCCTTTCCTATTGGCTTCAGAACCTAACCACTCAATTGTATGACCCCACACTATGGTTTGGAATAGAGGAACTTGGTGTCCAAATATTCAGGTGCCTTCAGCATCTAAAAATCTTTCTATGTCCATGCTTTAAAAGAATTTAAAGTCATTTGACAATGAAGACAATACTTCCAGTCTAGTGTTTAATATTTTTACTTCCCAGCAGCATAATACCACTTTGGTCAGGTCAGGTTGAACCACTGCACAATTTTGCAGCTCTTTCAGAAAAATAATAAAAACAATTGGTAAGACACAATCACATGCAATGGTGAGAAAATAGTACTACTGCCCATCTTTTCCTATAAATGTGAACTATCCTTGGTTCATCTCCACACTGTGCATTTATTATAAGCCCTTATAGCAAGGGATTTTGTTTCTTTCAGGGTTTTGTTTTTTTTGTAGCACCAAATAGACACAGTGGCTAACAATCAGTAATTCTGAAAAATCATTAGAATATTTATCACATGTCAGAAATTTCCTGGACCTGTACTTTTATCCACTACTCTGGCTTGAAGTGTTCATGAGAGGAAGCTACAACATAAGATTGTGTTTTGTTTCTGCCACTTACATGGTTTGTTGACTATGAATACTTTACAAATATCTTTTTGTATACTACTTTACAATTTCAGAGTATTTTATATACAGTGACTCATTTTAATGTAATGGTGTCCCCCAAGCCACAGATGATGATTAGACACATGAGCTCCTGTGTTACAGTGCATGGGTTCAAATCTTAATTCCATCTGCTAAATGTGCGACCTTGAACAAGTCACATTCTGTGCTTCAGTTTTCTTGTCTATAACATGGAAACTACTTAGTAGAATTGTTGAAGGGATTCAGTGAGAGAGAGTATGAAAGTACTGAGCACAGTGGAGCCCAGTAAGAGCTACATGTTAGTTCTGAGTAAATTATACTTACGTACCTCATTGGGATATAACTATGGTGTATGGATAGACTAAGCAGCATTTTTGAGTGGTGTGTTTAGAAAACCCAGCTCAGGAATATGTGCACGAAGTCTTCATGATTTGCATGGGGTTAGGGATTTTAGTTTCTTTATCAAGGAACCTGATGAACAGGAAATTCTAGTTATTGCTAGTGTAAGTGTTGAGTAGTTCCTCACAGTAAGCTCCATGAGGGCACTGTGTCTGTCTTGTTTGCCATTGTATTTCCAGAATCTACCACATATTAGTTACACAATGAACATTTGGTAAATGAATAAACACATGAAAAAGTCTTAATAGCTGTGTGATTAAGCTTAAATTCAGGTACATTCTAGGGATCAGATATGAGAGTGATCTTGTGAAAGCAAGGCAAGATTTAGGGATGGTAATTCCACTGACTATGAACTTTGAAAAAAAGTTAATAAATATCAAAGGGGATATTAATAATATACTTGAGGATGTGACTTTTCTTATTTTAAAAAATAAGAACATATGTTTTATAAAATTTATTAATGGAATTCCATGTTTAGATTATCCTTGCCAAGGTCCTTTCATAAAGAACTAGAAAGGTTGAATTTTACTTATTATGGAAACTCTGAATCCCCAAATCATTCCTCAAATACTTAAAGCCTTCAAAGTAATTGATTCCAAACTCGTATCTAGAAAATATTTATGAAGAGTCCATTCTAATTCTCACTATGAAATTCATAAATTATAGTGCCAATTAGTATAAGTTGGTAAAAATTTTCAAGTGACCAGAAGGAAAATTTATTTATTTGTGTATCCACCTGTTCTGTCATTCATCCATTCAATGAATATTGATTGCCTACATTGTGCCAGACCTTATATCAGACGTCAGGGATACGGCAGTCCACAAGACAATCACAGCCCTTCCTCGTTGAGTCTTTGATGAAGAGAGGGTTGAGATGAGTAGGACCATCCCAAGATTGGGGAGATCTTGCCTTATGCTGGCCTCCTGAATCCTAGAGCATTGATTTTCACTCTGCAATGCTTTCTAAAGCTGGTCTAACAGGCTGAGTCTGTAGGCTAAACACATGCTAGCTAGAAGTGGAGAAATTCAGGTATTATTCACATATCCTCAAACATCTATAGATGTTCAAAATAATGTAAACAAAACATTACAATGTCTTGGAGTCCTACAGACACAGCTGAGTAAAATACACTGCTATCAGACCTGTTTGATTTGTCCTGGTTGAAAACTGCATTTGTAAATTGGTGCGATTCATCTGTAGGCAAGTTCTTCAGGGACAGGCTTGAAGCCCCAAGGTGCTAGGTTTTGTATTTAGACCTTAGCATTGTCTTACAAAATAGTGGTAATTCACAGTGAATTTCCTATTGATTACATGAAGCATGGAAAGTCTGTTATTCTTTCCAAAGTCAACTGTAATTTGAACTCATTATCTCCCCAAGGATGTTCTATTTCAATTTCAAATGGTGTCAGAATTAAAAGATAAATGCCCAGTGAAAAAGTTTGTTACAGATACTTGCCTTCAAAGTAAAAAAAAAAAGAGTTTAGAAAAATCCAGCCACCAACCTAACTGAGAGAAAGAACTAAAATTCACCAGGATCACTGGTGGATGGTAACAACAGACGCCCCCCCTTAACTTTTAATATCTAATTTGTTTATCATATTAGAGACTGAGCTTCATGTAAGAGCAACTATTATATCTTTAATATGACTTTGGGCATAAGAGTAGTGATTAATATGATCATTAATAATAAAGAGCATTAAGACAAGTTGTCACTGTTCCCATTCCCTATTTATAGGTTCAGGGAAACTTTAGAGAACCACAAGTGTTCTAAGTCTTTTGTTTTTTATAACATGTTTTTATTGATTTTAGAGAGAGAGGAAGGGAGAGGGACAGAGAGACAGAAACACTGATGAGAGAGAAACATCAATCAGCTGCCTCCTGCATGCCCCCAACTGGGGATCAAGCCCCCAGCCTGGGCATGTGCCCTGACCAGGTATCAAACTGATGATCTCTTGGTTCACGGATCGATGCTCAACCACTGAGCCACGCCAGTTGGGCGCTTATTTTTCCCCTCCCCTCTCTAAGTCTTAGGCGTAGTTACTTTTGATTAAAACTTTAGGGGAAGATTTACATTTCAACAACTAGATTTTACTGAAAAAATGTGGCCATTGGACTGGACACTTGTATGCAGGAACACTGGGACATGTAATCGGTCCTTAGATGTCTTGGGTATGATGGATTGCCCCTCCACTGTGACAAAGGGCCTGGCATACATTTATTAGCATTTATCTTTATGCAAATGAAGCACAAAAATACAAGGACTTCTAGAAAACACAAATGGAAGGTATCTGCTCATTTGTTAATTGTTCTGTAATTCCATGAAAATATTTATATTGATGTTAAAACATGATAATTTAACATTAACCAAATACAGCTAAATAAAAACATACCTTAAGCTCCAAATTTATACAATGTATTAAAATGTGTCAAAATGACCATTTCCTCATTACAAAGGTTCAATGACTTCCCTTTCTGAGAATCAGTGGCATTGCCTGAATACCTTTAATATTTCTTTGTTAAATAATAACTAAAATATATGTTTTATTAATTTTTTCTTATAAAAATGAGAACTACCTCTTTCAAACTGAATAATACTCAAGCAGTATCCATTTGTTCCTTTTAGTCATGCTTATCTCTTTTGCAAACCTATTTTACACAATATTCAGAGTCCTCAGTCTTGCCTTCCACCCAGCTTTATCTAGTAAAAAAAATGATGTTTTCAAGCCTGAGAATCTGTTACTACAGCAGAATCTTGTTGAAGTTGGTGCACCTCCTAGTTTCCTTGCTGTTTATCCTCTGTTGGGTGATGGGCTATGAAGAGTGGGCAGAACTTGGCATTGACAACATCATCACCTGACAGGGCAAACTAATATGTGTAGAGGAATTCTGATTCGTTTATTTTCATGAAAACAGTTCCTAAACTGAGCTTTACAGATTTTTAATTTGGAGGACTGTCTGAAATGTGAATTCTATTTTATCTTTGGTGATCAATTTCTGCATTTGAGAAGAGGGAATATTCAAATACTTGCTTCGGTTTTAATGATCTAGAATACTTCAACTGGATATGTATTCTTTTTCCAGGTACATTTGTGTGCTTAAGATATTTAAGTACCCAAATAATTATTGCTTCCTATTCATTCCATAGAGAAAAATCAGACTTATATGCCTAGGTTTACCATAAGTCAAAAGTTATCATCTGTATATGTGGCTCTAACAGATCATTTCCCAGTAAATTATAGTTTCTGAAAGGTGATTATCTCATTGTCTATTTACTTACATGAATCATGGAATGAAGGCGGTATCTTTACCCCCTAGAAGCAGCAGTATCTTTTCATTTACAATATTATTATCACTGGTTCACATATGCCTAATTTTAAAAGGAATAATACTTTGGATCTTAGATTGACAAAAATATCCATTTTATATTTGAAGAAACTTATGTAAACTTTGTATGACATACATATTTGTATATATATGCACACGTATTATAATTTAGTTTTTGTTAAAGCTGCAAGCTTTAAAATATCAAATAGACTTCTATGACGGCACATCAGTGTAGGTAGAAAGAGCGTAGATTTCTCTAGAGCTTATCAATCAAAAATATAAAACCTAAAAAATAATATTGAGTGCAGGGTTATATATAAATATCATATGAGGTTCATGAAACCAGGTCCTTTGCTAACAATGATCTCCTACCAGATTCATAATATTTGGTAAGGAAAGACCTAAGTTTGTAACAAATACACTCTCATAATATATATTTTGTGGAATAAATATACATTATATTCTGTTAGAATTAATAATAGATACAAGCAATGCTTAAATTAAAAAAAAAATACACTACTTGATTTCTCTATCCTTGCTTCTAGCAAACTAAAAGTTGAGCTATATCGGCCTACTCTATTAATGCATAATAAAATTCAAGGAAACAAAACAAAAAGCCAATTGCTTCAGGAACCTGAAGAGAGTATAAATATAGTATAATTACTTGTTTTCAAGAGGGGGAAAGATGTTGACTTTGCAATTAACTGAATTTCTAATTCTGACAGCTCAGCAATATGGACGTGAAACAGGTCAGGGTGAGGAGCAATGTGTAGGTTTTAAGTGGCGACAATATTGAACTGATGCAGTTTGAACTATAGCCTAATGAGGGTTTTGTTCATCTCTGGAAAAGCTATAGACCCAAGGTTTACTTAATCCTGGCCCTGGTGATTAATCTGAAAGTCATGGACTTTATTCTTGCACTGTTTCAGTCTGCAGACTGGAAAACCTCTCCACTGGCACACAGAATTCCCACTGCAGTGAATGGAAGGTCTGTGTGTGTGAAGAGCAGCGAGCAGCCCGGGTTCAGCCCAGATAAAGAAGGTGTCGAGTTGCCTTGGTAAAGAATTTACACACCACGCGTTCACAGCTTCTTGACAGGTATAATTATCAGTGTTGTCTTTTCTTTTTACTATGTGCTGGGATTCAGAAGCACGGTTTCAAATTTGTGACTATCGGATGTTTGATCAAGTAGCTTTACTTCAAGGACCTGAAAGAGGAAAAAGAGTGAAGAGAAATCAGTGATTAGCATTCATTTGTCAACTACAATTTGCTAAAAATATCAAAAGAGCATGTGCTCTGTGAGAACAGCAAGGATTATTTTGAGCACTACCATTCATACACAATCTTCCATATATGAAAAAAAACAAACAAACACTGATGTTTGCAAAGGAAGTAATTGCTGAATGAGGATGGAAAAGACACCAGTTGTTCCCTAAAATGAAATAAAGAACACCAGTTTGGAAACATCTTAAATGTAAAAAATTTCTTCCTCCCAATTGCAGGTAACTTTTTTTTTTTTTCATGAAGACAAAGAATAGCTAAGCTTTATAAGACTCTGAGGGGCAGTTAGTGGTGTTCTTGCAGGAAGCACCGATATTTCTCCTCCGAAGCAGATATTAGGTCTGTTTCTTCTCCCACAAGGCCAGCCTGACATCAGCTACAACCGAGCGGGCAGCTGCCCATATGGTCAGGTTTGGGGGAGCAGCCTTCCCCAAACTCTCTTCTGAGACCTGTCACTCTTCCACCGTGATGAGTCATTTCTTTCAGAGAGAACACTGGTTTTCAACCTTTCATTTTAAAGCTGCAAATATTTTTTATTTCTATGAATGCAGAGCACAACAATATACAAAACAGATGTTAACAAATTGTTCTGGTTGATGTGTGCATGTGTGTGCATGTGTATGCGTATGTATGCATGTGTATGCATGTGTGCATGTGTGCATGTGTGTGTGTGTGGGGGGGGGGTACTTGCACCCTCCAGGTGCCATGCCTTCCAGAGATGTGCCTCAAAGCCCATGGGCTCACACAGTGGAACTGAAACCAGGCACGAGGCCACTGCGCTTCTTCAGAAGACACCTAACAAGACATTACTAGTACATATGACATCCGTCAAGGACATGTTAACAACTACAACACGGGCGACCGTGACGACGACTACTACTACTGGGTGCTCATTTACTTGCCACATGTTTTGGTCAGAGTTTTACATGCTTTTTTTTATTTAATCTCCACAACAGACTGTTTCACTGAACCTCAGATTAAATAACTTCCTGTTAGCCCCAAATGGCAGAGACCTAGAGATTCTGTTTTTAATACATTTATTTATCATACATGTATTTACATGTCCCAAGGATGTGGGTCTCAGAACTACTACATTTTAGTAAGAGTCTTGGGTCTCCTCATCTATCAAGAGGGGGAGTGGGCCTGTGGGACCCTGGGCACCCACAATGTGCGTCACTATAGTGCCCAAGGAGAATAACCATCTGCTCCAAGTGTCTCATATTTTCCTCTTTCCCAAGATTTATAGTTCAATAGGTTAGTGTTTTATTTCCCACATTAGTTTAAATTCTATTGATTAATTTGCCTTGCTTTTATTTTTAAAATATAATTTTATTGATTTCAGAGAGGAAGGAAGAGGAAGGGAGAGATAGAAACATCAATGATGAGAGAGAATCATTGATTGGCTGCCTCCTGCATGCCCCATGCTGGAGATCAAGCCCACAACCTGGGTATGTGCTCTGACCAGGAATTGAACTGTGACTTCCTGGTTCACAGGTTGATGCTCAACTGTTGAGGCATGCCAGCCGGGCACTTTGCTAACTTTTAAATGGGCCATTCTGGTAAGCAGAATAATGGACCCCAGAACCAGTGAATATGTTAGATTTCACGGTGAAGGGAAATTGAGGTTGTAGATGGAATGAAGGCTGCTAAGCAGCTGATGTTAAAATAGGCAGGTTACCCTGGATTGTTCAGGTGGGCCCAGTATAATGAAAAGTGGAAGAGGGGGTGAGAAGAGAGTGATAGAAGGGGATGTGATGATGGACACAGAGTTTAGAGCAATGCAGTGCATGATGCAGTGCAGGTCTCTGCCACCGTTGTTGGTTTGAAAGATGGACGATGGGACCACAAAGCAAGGAATGCAAGAAGCCTCTGGGATCTGGACAAGGCAAGGAAATGATGTCCACCCAGAGCCTCCTAGAGCCCAGTGAGACTATGTTGGACTTCTGTCCTACAGAATTACAAGATAATTAATTTGTGTTCTCTTAAGTAAGAAAATCTGTGGTAAATCTTTAGGGCAGCTATGGGAAACTAATAGGCTGTGATAATGAAGTGCTTTGAAGTATGGGGCACTGCTTTGAAAGTAAGTGGTGAGGGTGAGTTGGATAGCTCCAACTCTAAGCGGCCTGAGAATGAATTTCTGGAAAGCTCATGAGAATGTGTCTGTGAGGAGAGACAGAGGAATTTGAGGGCAGGTGCCACTGAAGAAAGAGGCCAAGTGGTTAAGAAACAGAGGCTCTGAAGCCCATGTTTATGAATCACTACCCTATTGCTTACAAGCTTTGAAAAACATTCTGTCAACTTTTAAAAATCCAACATGACTAGTTTCCTTCTTTAAAATGAGTTTAAAAACAGTACCTAATATCCATAGATTATTGTGATGATTAAACAATTTAATATATATGAAGTTCTTTCTTTTTTTTTTTTTTTTTTTTTTTTTTTTTTTTTTTTTTTTTTTTTGGTTAATTCTCACCCAAAGATACATTTCCCATTGATATTTAGAAAGAATGGAAGGGAGGAGGAGAGATGGAAGCACCGATATGAAAGAGGCACATGGATTAGTTGCTTCCCGCACAGGCCCTGATTGAGCCTGCAACCGAGGTAGGTGCCCTTGACTGGAATCCAACCCAAGACCCTTCAGGTCCCAGGCCAACACTCTGATCACTGAGTAAAACCAGCCAGGACATATATGAAGTTCTTAAAAGAGCTCTTGGCACAGCCTAACAGTTTAATGCGTTGCATCCAGCATTATGATGGTTATTTCTGGTCCAGTTTTTAGCTTAGTTACTCTGGGTTCCTTGGATTTAGTTTTATCGATCATCCTCTGGGACCTGGTCCTACCAGTGCCTGGCTGGCAGCTCTGGCAGTGTTCCCTGGATCAAACCACCCGGCCATGGCTGAGGCCATGGTGCTGGAAGGTATAGAACACTCAGTGGTGGACAAAATAAGGAAATGAGGGCTTGAAGAGCAGGAGGACAAAAAAGAGTCAGTGAGGCCTCTGGCAAATGCCAGCTGCTTTGTACATCTGCTAAGATCCTGCCTGGTTTTGAATATAAATGAATTCTCTATCCTTGTTCCAGCAATAGGAGGTCAGAGAAATACAAAAGGCTTGTGTGGTCTAGACTTCCTCATAATGCTGACATCTTTAGAAGTACTCCGCTTTCTATTTTATTATTTGGAATCTAGGTAAAATATAAAGTATATATTTCCATATTTTATGGATGTATATAAAGTCAGTCTTAAAAAAAATAAGATGCTTAAAGCTGAATTAATGTAATACTTCAAAAACACTAATTCAAAAAAATATATGCACCTCTATGTTTATTACAGTGATATTTACAAAAGCCATGAATGGAAGCAACCCAAGTGCCCATCAATAGACTATTGGATACAATAGAATATTATCTTATATAATAAAGAGGTAATATGCAAATTGACCATCACTCCAACACACAAGATAGCCGCTCTCACATGGTCAAAGATGGCCACCCCAATGTGGACATAAGATGGCCAGCAGAGGAGGGCAGTTGGGGGCAACCAGCCCTGCAGGAGAGGGAAGTTGGGGGGGACCAGGCCTGCAGGGGAGGGCAGTTGGGGGGACCAGGCCTGCAGGGGAGGGCAGTTGGGGGAACCAGGCCTGCAGGGGAGGGCAGTTGGGGGCGACCAAGCTTGCAGGAGAGGACAGTTAGGGGCAATCGGGCCAGCAGGAGAGCAGTTAAGCATTGATCAGGCCGGCAGGGGAGTGGTTAGGGGGTGATCAGGCAGGCAGGCAGGTGAGCGGTTAGGATCCAGCAGTCCTGGATTGTGAGAGGGATCCCAGATTGGAGAGGGTGCAGGCTGGGCTGAGAGTCATACCCCCCATGCACAAATTTTGTGCACCGAGCCTCTAGTTTGACCATAAAAGAGAATGAAATCTTACCATTTTTGACAGCTTGGATGGACCTACAAGTCAAATAAGTCAGACAAAGAAAAACAAATACCGTATGATTTCACTTACATATGAAATCTAAAGAACAAAATAAATAAAAAAATAGAAACAGATTCACAGATACAGAGAACAGACTGATGGTTACCAGAGGGGAGGAGGGTTGGGGGAGTGAGGGGAAAAAAGTGAATGGATTAAGAACTACAAATTGTTAGTTACAGAACAATCATGGGGATGTAAAGTACAGCATAGGGAATATAGTCAATAATCCTATATAATAAAAGGCTAATATGCAAATCGACAAAATGGCAGAATGACCAGTTGCTATGATGTGCACTGACCATCAGGGGGCAGACCCTCAATGCAGGAGCTGCCCCCTGGTGGTCAGTGCACTCCCACAGGGGGAGTGCCTCTCAGCAAGAAGACAGGCTCACGGCTGGCGAGCACAGCGGTTGCAGGAGCCTCTCCTGCCTTCGTGGAAGTTGGACATCCCATGAGGGCCGGACATCCCTCGAGGGCCCCCGTCTGTGAGAGGGTAGAGGCCAGGCTGAGGGACCCCCTCCCCCAAGTGCATGAATTTCGTGCACCAGGCCTCTAGTATTGTAATAATTACCTATGGTGCCAGGTGGGTACTTGCAATATTGGGGGGACCACTTTGTAAAGGACATGATTGTCTAACCACTATGCTGTATACCTGAAACTAATACAAAATAACATTTAATTTAAACTGTAATTGAAAAATAAAATTTTGAAAAGTGAGTACAGATTTAAAAAAAACACCCTATATTCATACTCTCTGTTTAAGATTCTATAATATAAGTGTATAGTGATCATATCTACTACATTTTAGGAAATGTAATCTATTCTTTCTTATTACCAAACATAAAAGCTGGAGAAAAAAACAACTGCATTTTACTTCAATAAAGTTAATATTAGAAGTAGGTATAAGGGATATTCTCTACATACTATCCACATGCAACATATTTTTTCATTTGTATCCAGCAGTTACCATGCTAATCACTCCATAATTTATACCATCTCAGATTTTTTTTAAAGTTATTTTTAATTTAGAGAATAGAAATTATATTTTGTGTGATAAGCAATAAGGTAATATCTGACAAGTCTTTTGCTTTACCTAATCTTTCCTTGATTTGTAATACTTAAAAAATATCAGAGATCTGTTCAAAGTAAATATGTCAAATTAGCTTCAAATGTCTTTGCAAAAGCCACCATAGCATGAGTTAGCAAGTGTAGCAAATCTCATTTAATCCTTAAAAATCTTAATTAATTAAAAGTTGAACAAGAGCTAATGTAGGTCTCTGACTATAAATTCACCATAAAATCCCTGGGTGACATGACTTGGTTTTATTCTGCTTGTACTTGAAATGGTCACCACAGTTTTATCTCAAGGGTCCATGCCTGTGTAAGATTGAAATTGTTGTCTTGGCGAGTATAAATATAAAGTTAATGTCCACTTAAATAGAGCTTTACCACATCATGTGCAAGAAAAAAACACCATTTGTAATTGCTTTTTATTAAAAATGTTAGTCTTTGGTGGTGAGACAGTAGGAAATTCTGAAGTGACTTAATGAAGGCTGATGGAACAGAGAAATGAGGTTGAGTTTATGGCCCAGCAAATGCCTATTTATGGCCAAGCTGTATACTTCCAAAGATGACTGAGTGAGCATAATGCTCTAAGTTTTTAGTAAGACCTCAGAAGTCAGAATGGCAACATATTTCTTTCAAAATGCTTCAGAAAAAATTTACTGTGGGCTAGTGGCATGTTAATGAGCAGAACTGGTACAAATCTATAATACTGAGGATGGAAGAAAATGTGTTAGTGAAATGAGTGTCAATGCTTGACTAAAAAATAGTGAATTGTTATTAGCAAAGAGATGTTTGAAAGGATTTGAAAGTATAAATGTAAAGTACCTTTACATTCGGAATGGATGAGAGAGAAGGATATGGACAACATTACTTGTCCATGTGCAGCCATAACATTCTCTCTTGATGGTATCATCCTATTCCAAACCACTGCATTACTTGTCTAGACTCCTAATAGCCTCCTAATTGGTCTCTGTTTTCATTCTTACCCTGCGATAATCTATTCTCTCAGTAGCAGCTAGAGTTATCATTTTTAATACCTAAATCAGATCATGTCACTCCCCTCCTTAAGTACCTTGAGTGGCTTCAATTGCAATAAAATCTAACTTCCTTCAGTGGTTTAAAAAGCTTTCTGTGACCTCACCTCCATCTATTTCACTGTCCTTCTCATTATTCCCTAACCACCCTGGCTTTCTTTCTGCTTCTCAAACATCAAGTGGCTCATGTCAGCCTTAGAGCTACTACACTGGGTTTCTCCTCCTCTTCTACTCATTTCTGTCTTCTCCTAATCATTCAATTTCAAGTTTAATGTCACCTCCTTTGAGGAGTTTTCCCTGGTCACCTAATTGGAAGTCATGATCTAACCAGTCTCTATCAAAGCTCCCAATTTTAACTCTGCAAAATACTGGTCCCTCTAGGATATTTTAATTTACTTGTTTATTAACTATGTCCTCTAACCAGGATGTAAGCACCGTGAGAGCAAGGACTTTTCTTAGCTTGTGCTGGTTCTTCAGCCTATTGAACAGTACCTCGCCCATCGTAGTGCTAAATAAATATTTATTGTTGAATAAATGTAGCTTTTAGAATGGAACGGAGTTTTAGATAAAGACATCAAAGTCAGATGTATATAGAATAAGATTAGGAGGCTATAAAAGCAAGATAGATTGTTGAATTCCCAACTCTCTGAGGACAAATCCCATACTCTTGACTTCTCCATGTAGCTTCTACTTTTCATAAGTGTCACAAAAAATTGAAAGTCTCATGTCATATCCAATGTTTCTGGTTATGCAAATAATAATCTGACATTGAAGGAGTTAAAATCACCACTACCCCCTGTCATTTTTCTAAGAGCATTTGAACCTCACTTCAAACACACATTTGCAGATGTCATAGTGTGGGGATATCTAATGCTATAAGCTGTGGCCTCCAAAAGATAGCAAGATAAATGTAGATGACTCCAGAATACCTGATGTTAGCAGATGAAATACCTAGTAGAGTGAAAAGTAAAATAATTCTGTGCTACTTGTAACTATGGTTGTGGGGACTCCACTGAAATGACTGAAGCTTCATCTAAAAAAGTGGGTTTTCATGATACTTACATTAAAGAGTTCTTCTGAGGGCGAGGGATAAACATGTGAGAAGGGTCTAGCACATAGCAGATACTTCAAAGACTCTTAAGATTTTTTTATTGAATTTTCTTAAGATATATAGAAAAATATGAGTATTCTTTGCCACAAAGTGAAATATAGGAAAAGGCAGGTGCATTTTGGGCACATTCTAAATGAACATCTAAACAGAATTTCAAAACCTTTCCTAGCATGGACACCGACAAGCCTCTACTTCACTCTTTTCAGTGAAGCAGTTTTCTAACCAAAGGGGGCCTTCCCAGCCTCAGCACTAGAGGTAGTTGAGTATATGCACTGTGCCAAGGCCACTGGCCGCAAGAGTGAGCGAGGAGCTGATTTCAGGCTGCACCCTGGTCATCTGGCTTTGTGCCTGAGGATCTGGGTTTGCACAGAGGCTGCACTTTCCTAATTTGTAAAAGGGTATCAAGCATCTGTACCTGGTCCTCGCAAAGTATATTATTTTCCAAAATATCTTGCATTTGCAAAGAATGTGGCTGAATGACACATAAAGCAAGCGTTTACATTTTCTGAGATTATTATTTGTTTGACTGTATTTTTAATTATTAAATCTAATAATTTTATCCCAGCTAAGAAACCATATTAAAACACACACACACACACACACACACACACACACACACACACACACACACACTAGCCCAGCCAATACGTATCAGTGGTTGAGCATTGACTATAAATCAGGAGATCTCTCTTCGATTCCCAGTCAGGGCACATGCCCAGTAGGGAGGCATGCAGGAGGCAGCTGATCATTGATTCTCTCTCATCATTGATGTTTCTATCTCTCTCTCCCTCTCCCTTTCTCTCTGAAATCAATAAAAAATATATTTAAAAAACAAACAAACACTGGAATATGCAATGGACTTTCCCTGTACAGAGGAAGACACGTCTCACCTATGACATGTGGTTCTGCTGCGCTTGTTGCTGCTGCTGCTGTTGCTGCTGCTGAATTAGCAGTTGCTGCTGCTGCCGACGCCGGGCTGTCCGTAGCTTCTCAAAGCGAGCCTCCATTTCTTCCAGGACCTTCGGGGTGTACCGCACCACCAGCTTGACGCTGTCCTTAGCAGCCTTGAGGAGTTCCACAGCTTTCTCATGGTGTTCGCCTTCTACACTCTGAAAAGACAGTGACACTTCTTAAAGGGGAGAGTTTCCTTGTTCATTTTCTTGAGTGACAAATCTGAAATTAGTATCATATTAAAATATCGACATTTGAAATTTCCAGAAGCTGTGACAAATAGGACTTATTGCCATCATCATTATTATTTAGTACTTTGCAGTAGAACTATAATCAGGCTAGGATTCACTAGGGTACAGAATAGATTGGCTGGGGCTTCAAGTTAAGAGGGTGAGAAATAATAACCAAAAATATAATACTAGCATTTTAGAATGACATGTCTAAATTTTATTTGGAAGAGTAAATGTATTAGTCAGAAAAATTTTGAAAAAAATTAAGAAATAGTAATAGAGGATGGCTTTCCTTTCAGATATCAGTGTTTATTAAGTATTTATTCCCATGAGTGAAGTTGAGTCTTATTGGTGTAGTGAGAGACAGAACAGAACAGAGTCCAGAAGCAGATCCATTGTATGTCAATTTTATTATATGAAAAAAGTGGAATTTAGATCAAAGAGGAAAAGGATTATTAAATAATGATGCTGGGACAAATAATAATTAAATGACCCCAATCTCCCAGTCAATGCTAAATATAACAAATTGATTAAATTTTAAATGTAAAAATAAAACCATAAAACAACTAAAACATAATGTAGTCATTATCTTGCAATGAAAAATTAATTCTTAAGTAAAAATACCAAAGATAAAAAAATCACAAAATCAGATTTAAAAATTGTAAGTTTCAATTTCTCACATCATAAAAAGGTAAAAAACAAAAAAAAATATTTTTCATATACAACAGTCAATTTGTTAATATTCTTCAAATGAAAAACTCTTATAAGTCAATAAAGATCTAACAAAATGGGCAAATGAACTCCTGACAAGTAAGAATTTAAAAATCCCATATGTACAATAAATCTATGGAACAATGGTCAAATTCCCTAGTAATCAAACAAATACAGATTAAACACAAAATATTTCATTTTTAATTTAAAAATCATAAATATATATTTTCAAATATAGTGTATTGGCAAAAATGTAGGAAAATGGGATTCTCATACACTAATAATAATTTAACAAAAACTGGCATTTTTTTTGGAGGGCACTCTTGTTATATATCAAACCTTTCATAATAAATAGTTTTATTTTCAGAGGAATTTATGAAGAATATGACCAAAGAGGCACACATACCTATAAAGTAGTTATAACAAAATGCAAAAAAATGAAATAAATTCTTGGCTTTTGAGTTTCAAAATAATCACTTGAACACAATGGCACAGATGATAGTTGGAGAAACTATCTTTACACTAAGTAAACACAGAAAGACTCCTCCCAAACCTTCTAAAGCATCTCTGTGTTGGAATTAGGCAGAAGCAAGGCCAAGGAAAGTTGTAAGCAGACATTCTAGGACCCGAAGGAAAGGAGACAATGCCCTTCCCTCTCCGCTACTCCCCAGGACAGATGACATAGCCCCCACTTTACAGGATAGAAGTACAAAGGCCTTTCTGACTTGCTTGCTGGATAGAGCTCAGAGAAGGAACCTGTGTGATGAGACACATAGGGACTGAGACGGGCTGAAAGACTGCCAGCACACCTGAGTGGCACTGAGGTGGCAGAGAAGGCCGCTCCAAACAGGTTGAGATTACATTTTGATCCATGTAAAAGGGAAACTAAATATGGATGTCATACTGAGTGCATCTCAAACCCACTTCAATTGTATCTTGTGATTCATATTCCTACTACTGTACAGATTAGATCAGAAGAGTTAAGGGGTTGTGTTCCATTCTGCGGTCTGCTTCAGCAAGGTGGATGTGGACTGAAATAAAAAAGGCTTGAATTTAGCAACGAGGCATCCGGTGACCCTTAAGAGCACTGCTTCAGTCATTTGTCAGGAAAAAGGCAGATATTAAGAGTTTAAGAAATGACCATTGTGAGCGCTGGAGGCCACTTATATAACCACTCCTTTGCCAAATCTGGGTTCCGTAGAGAGCAGGGGTGGTAAATAACTGATGGGCAGAATGAATTTTTATCTGTGGCTGAAGCTTAGGAAAATAGGCTTGTTCATTGACTCATTCTTTTCATTACTCACTCAATCATTGACCTGGTCACTCAGCAGGTGTTTATTAAGCATTTATGTTTCTAGTTATAGTTCTTTGGAAGAACATGAAGGACAAAAGAAACTTTGTACAATACAAACTCTATTTTTAGTGTGCATGCAATTTCTTTGTAATTTGCCTCAACATGACTTGTTAATGTATGGAATTCTCCTTTAAAAGGAAAACTGGGTGATTTGGTTGTCCATAACCTTCTCTCATTTACTTTTTAATATTAGCACTTAGGTGTTTATATGTTTCAGTAACAATGGCTCATCATTCTCTAGGCCTGATGATGAGTCCCCAGAATACTTTTTGGCTTTGGTTGTATTAGCTTTCATTTGAGAGGGTTGGAGATTCTAGGCCAGACCTGTAGAGGCCCATTATCCCAGTGTAGGCCCTAAGTCTGCAATTTAGAGTTGCCACAAGAGGTGCTGTGGGACCATTAGGCTCTCACCACAGTGAATAGCTGAGACACACATAGCTGGTGTGTGATCCTGTCCCTGCAGCACCGTCAGGCGTACCCTCTCCCACCCCTGCTCTGCTGTCCCCAAACACAGGTAGCAGCTTATGAACAGCAGAATCCATGGTCTTTGAATCCAACATTTTTGCCTTGACGCCCTATCTCTGGTTTCGACAATGACTCGGATTCTTCCCGGCTCCGCAGAGTTAACAGGTCTCCTGGTTTAATCTACCTTTTACTTTGTCCTCTTCACCAGGGCACAGAACCGTTGCCTAAGATCCAGGCAGAGTGCCATGCTTCTTCATCTCTACCACTAACAGTGCTTAGTTACAATAATATAAATTACACAGCTGAACAGTATAATGGAAAATAAGAGGCATCTCTTACAGAGAGATTTGAAGAAATATAAGCATGTTCGTAGAATATATTATTTCAAACATTCCTTAAATTTGTTTTTTAATTGCTTTCCAAAACATTTCTTAACTTTTATCTCAAAAAATTGTTCTGGGTCTCTCCTTTGCCTCTCTTAGGGATATTTTGAGTGCTTATGCTTGTCTCCTGAACCTATTATTATCTCTGGAGTACTTTTAGTCCCTTGGGATAACTTCTTAAATAGAATAAGGCAGTTTTCTCTCTTCTTACTTTCTCTTTTAAGATAAGAACAAAAAAGTAGACTACTTTCCCATGGAGTTCTTGTTCCATGCATCAAAAGTGGCCAAACTATGTGCTCAGTGAAGGTATCCACATTGACATACAAACACTTGTTAACAGGAATTCCTTGAGCTCTGAAAGTTTATAATTGATTCCTACTTTTGACTTAGTCTATATTTCACTCTTAATAAAAGTATGTCTTATTTCAAGATAAGTATTTTTGAATGTTTTAAAATATAATAGTGTATTTGTAAACAGTTAAGCCGTTTCTATCACGGCCATATATATATGCCCTCCTTACTCAGGAACTGTCCTTTGTATCAATTAGCTCAGTGTGAGCAGTCACTGAAACTTGCAGCACCAGCCTTTCACGGAGGATGAAAATGTGGCCCTAAGTGACTTGAGGAGACCTAGGAAAACTTCTAATTTTCAAGTGAAAATCCTTCCTCTATTTAAAACCTGAAAGTCTATATACAGTGGGGCCTTGACTTACGAGTGTCCCGACTAACGAATTTTTTGAGATACCAGCTGTCTCTCAGCCAATTCTTTGCATTGAGTTGATAGAGTAATTTGAGTTAACGAGCTTCTTAACGAGCTCGGTCTCGGAACGAATTAAACTCATAAGTCAAGGCCCCACTGTACTTTCCTTAAGAAATTTGATGATACGTTCTAAAGGAAATTCTATACTTTTAGATCTATTCCCTTGCTTTTATTTATTTATTATTTAATCTGTATTGTTGAAAGTAATACAAATGTCCCCCCTCTGCCTCCCTTTTACTGGTTCCTGACCTATTCCAGACCTTCACCTCACTATTGCCTGTGTCCATAGATTATGCATATATGCAAATAAGTTCTTTGGTTAATTTCTGACAGCCTCCCCTCCACCTTCCCTCTGAGCTCCATCTGTGCTCTGTTTCCATGCCTCTGGCTTTCAGAGTTTTGCTGTGTATATTGAAACTTGAGGAAGTCATTGACATGGATTAATTTAATAAGACTTTTCAACAAGCATCTATCTGGTTAAAGCTGGATGTAAAGGGCTGGCAAAGAAGGCAGAGGGACATGAGCATTCTCTAAAATACATTAAAATATACTAAGAATAGACAACCCTATCCTGAAAATATTTCTATCTTTTTCTGCTGTTTTTTTTAAAATACTCATAGAAATCAATATGGGAAGGAGGATTCAAATAATTTTATTACCACTTCCAAATGAATAAATAAAATATTAAGCTGGCATTAAACCATAAACCTGAATCTTCTGTATTTATGCCATATATAGTAAAATAATATGTTTTTATTCAGAAAGCTGGGAAGAAAATAGTTCAGTAAATAACCAGATGCATACTTGTTTTGTTAGCAATCCCATGCAGTAGTAAGCCTAGGGAGCTTTAAAGTTAGTTAACTTGATGGAAGTTTAGCAACTCAGTGGCTGGTGAGCTAAACATGGCTGCATTCTGATCATTCAATTGTGCTTCTATCCCCACTCATTGTGAGATATCAAAATGGATAGCATTTCTTGGTATGCCCAATTTTCTGGTTGATTACAAATCCTCTTTAAGAGAGAATTTTAGATTGCACTGCATACATGAATTTGCTTATGATATGTGCTCTATCCCCTGTGATAGTAGTTAAATTTTGACCCTTGCAAGACTGCAAATGGAAGAAATGCCTGCCCTGGGGAGGAATAGAGTTATCTGTGCACAATCACTGCACAGTGGCCTATGCCCAGGTCTATATGAAAGTCTTTCTCTGTGAGGTTTACATGAACATAATCTTGGCCCAGCTTGCTGATTAACTGTTTAAACACTTTGTTGGATAACCTAGAGTTGGCTATACCTATCAGTTTTTCTAGGTTTATCTAGTCTAGGTTTCCGAATAGACTCCTAAATGACACATAATTCCTATAGGGCCAACTGGTATTATCAGGGAATAAAAGTATTCAAGGGTATTGGATTATAATATATTTTAGTGCAAATAAGTAGCTCAGAAACTCAGATCATTATACTTATAAAGGCCCTTAGAAATAATCTCGTTATCTCCTTGCAACTTAATGTATAAGGAAACAAACACCAAGAATGGCTGTGACCTAGTCCATATTATAAATTTGTTAGTTGCACGGCTGGCTTAGAACTCATGATTCTTAATGATTGCTCTTTCAACAACCTCATTCTGCTTTTCTAGATTAACTAACGTAGACCACAGTAGACTAGTTTTTGTGTAATGTAGAAGGATAAGAACGAGTGACCAAGACAAGATATGTCAACTCCTAGCTCTAAAATGAGTTGAGCCAGTGAAAGAGCAGGGTGAGGCTACATGAAGGGCTCACTGTTAGTGGTTATGATCCTCAGCTTGGAAAGGTCCAAAAGAGTCAAAGACTGACGTACTTCTTTCCCATAAAGGTTATGGTGATTGACCATTATGATAGTGTTGCTTTTAGTCTAGTAAGGTGTTCTGATATTATTTTAAGTGTGTGTCTAAACTTATAAATGTGTGTGTACTCTAATGTTATTGAGCGCTTATGCTTATTAAGTGCTAGGCACTGCTAACAGCCATGTGTGCAGTATATCTAACCTCACAACAACTCTATAGGAAATTTATCCTAGGTCCTCAGGTAGTAAGCAGAACAGATGGACATGAACTGGAGACTAGGCTCTTACCTACCAATCCACAGCCTTAAAAAAGACAAGAAAGAGAAAGTAAATATCACTTGGTGGCTTTCCCTATTCACATCTTTTTGAGAGCAGAAAGAGGGCTGGCTTAGGTAAGAAAATCTTATAATTGTGGCTTAGTATAACTCCATAGTCAGCATTTTAGGTCATTTAAAAAATTTATATTAATTGGGTTAATTAAGAATGAACTATCTCTGCACAAGGTACAGGATATATTCAGAAAAAAAACCTTTATGACTTTAATACTTTCCTTTCTCAAATATGTTAATTTCCTGTTCTAAATGTACTGTATTATCTTCTGCTGAAGAAAAGTGGCAGTGTATAAAAAGTACCACACATATCCCTTGGGAAAAAATATGCTAATGCTCTCTCATAGTACTTTCTTCTGGCCTAAATATTAATATCTGTTTCAGTGTATAGTAATTTAACAGTTTATAATCATTCTGCTGTCACTAGACTGTCCAAGGGCAGGGTGACTCATTACTGTATGCTCAGTAAATAGTCAATGAATAAACCCTATCTATCTATCTATCTATCATCTATCATCTGGCTAAGTAGCCAGTACTGGGTTTGAATTTGAGCTTCTGCACTTACCAGCTTTGTGAGTCAAACAAGGAACTTAGAATCTCCAAGCCTAAATTTGCTCTTTTGTAAAATGAGTATCACAGAGTATCTACTTAATAAGACCATTATGAGCATTAAATTTAATATACAAAAAGCACTTTGGAAGAACATCTGGCCCTTGAAGAGATCCAACAAATGCTAACTCTTTGTGGAATGATTTCCTCTGTGATAATCTTGCTACCGGGCTTCAAGTGCTTAAAGACAACAGCAACAACAAAATCTAATTTGCCTTTGCAGTAGGTAGAAGTTTCTTTTATATTATCTAGGAAGCAAACATTTATGAAATAAATTAATAGTGTACAGAGTTCATTGGAAGAATGTTTAAAACTACTTAGGCAAGTCAACTGCTTCTGATCACACTCAAGTAACTCAGAAGCATCGTTTCCGTACGTACAATTGATATGCTAATTACAAATGATCATTATTTGTTTGTAAAAAACTGCTGGTCTCAGTGTCTCCACAGTGTCACCCTCAGTTAAGGAAAGGAGCTTGTACAGGAGATTCACTTGCTAGATCATACAGTGTGAGTGAACCTGAGAGGGGAAAGTCATCAAACGACCACACACCGCAAAAGAGCAAAAAGGTTACTATGGGAAAAGCATATACAATTACACATATTTTTATCCTGTGAGAGTAGTTATAAATGTAAAAAATTTGGAACATGAATGTGAAGAGTAGCAGGCCCAGGGACAGAAACCTGAAGGGAGCAAAAGCTTAAAGAAAAAATCAGTGCCAGAAATCATAAATTGAACAATTGGTTGATCTCAAGCCCACCTTTCAGATCTGTAGACTAAAACTGGAAACAGATGCAGCTACTACATCTCAAGTTTTAATGCCTTGTGGTAACTCTGCCCAACTCCTGCTGTTCTAGCACCAAAAGACTGAAAAACAATTCTGATGCTTGTTGGGATGAATATTAAACAAATACACATATACACACAAATGTACACAAACGCACATATGCACACTCATACACACTAAACACACATATATGTATGCACACACACACCATACATGTGTCTATATGGATACACACATGCATTACATATATACACATATACATACATAATCATACACACACACACACACCATTGTCAATAGCACAAATGTGAGCACTCAAGATTTGAAAACAGAACAAAGCTGTGTGGGAAAATATTCCTAGAAAATGAGATCTTTAAATCAGTCTGTTCATGTTTGAGTGGCAGGTTTCATCTAGAAAGTCAAGATTAGAGGGAACTCTTCCCAATCACGATCCAGACTGATCTGTGCCTCCAAAACGCATGCTGTGCCTGCCCACACTCTCCCAGCCACCTCACTTGGTGACACTAAATCCCCAAGGGGCAAGGCCTCCTGCAAATGTTCAGAAGCAGGAGTGACTGGTTTGCACAAGGGAGGGGTTTGGGGATGTGATAACCACCACCCCCCACATGCCCATGGAGAACTGCCTCTCTCAGACTCGCCACTTTTACAGCTCCGCTGAAACATGCGAGTACTTCTCAGCCACTAAAATTTAGTGTCACTCTGTAATCAAATCGATCCTCAAACCGACCCTTAGGACAGCCAAAGTGACAGGGCAGAGAGGCCAGGGGTTGGGGTCAGCAGATCCGGGTGGGAAGAGTAGACGAATCACTGAGGAGAACTGTGACCTCTAGAGCATGACCTCTGCTTCGGTGCCTCAGTTCCCAGGGAGAGACAGTGCCAGTTTTAGGAGTGAAAGTCCCAGGAAGGGCCTCTGTCCAGGGCAAACCGAGGCAGGTGATCATCTATGAAGACACAGGAAGAGGCTGCAAAGATTAAAGAGTGCAGAGTAGTGTCTGGTACATGATATTTCTTCAATATACATTTGTTTTTGTGTTTGTCTTTTAAATCAGCAGCCCTTGGGGAATTTGAATTTTCAGTGGTCATGAAAGGTAGACATTTTATCAAAGAAGGATGGGCCCTGGCTGGTGTGGCTCAGTTAGCTGGAGCATCGTCTGATGCACTGGAAGATCGTGAGTTTGATTCCCAGTCAGGGTACCCAAATTTCAGGTTCGATGCAACTGATCCATGTATCTCTCTCACATCAATGTTTCTCTCTCTTTCCCTGCCCATTGAACAGCCAAGGGCATGAGGAAAGGGAAGGCAAGTAGAGATCTGAGTTAAGAGAAAGGTTTGAAAAGCGTTGAGGCCACCCATGTCATTTCCTCTCACTGCAGTTCTGCCAAGACCCCAAGGCAGACCTGGCACCATGGAGCATGATCTCCTGCCACTGCAGAATCCCAAGGATGATGGAGCTGGGCTTAAAATGGCAACGCCAGATGAGAAGAAGTACCCAGACTCACGTGAGGGCTTTTACATGTTGATGAGCCAGTGCTGCAAACCTGGACCCTGGCTGCCGCCCCTGAGGACCAATACCAAAGCCCACCCTTCAAGTAGTCCCCACTGACTTTTATGGCAGGTGGGTTGCTATTGTGGTGGACAGCTAACGCTGGAAGGTTCTATGACATTTTTCCAACTTATAAAAAACCCACATGCGAGGCTGTAAGAAGTTTGTGGGAAACCTTATTTTACTAATAAGCATGGAATTCATCATCCTGTCTTCTCTCCCGAGACGACAGCATGCATTATGCTGCAGGACCCAGAATTCTGTCAGCCAGAATAGTTGGTGTTTTTTTCTCCCTTCAGCTTCTTATTCTAGTGATCTCACAGAGACCATCATTTTCTAAGGGGTGTCACAGAGACAATAACAGGTTCCTGAAATTATTCAACCCAACCCTTCAAAGGATACACTCTATTATTTAACCTGTTTCAGAATCCTAGGTGCTCAGACAATGAATATATAGCATATGGGAGAAACCCCACGAATCTAGATAGTTGTCCAAGTCCAGAGCTGTCAAATGTGTTTCCTGTGAACTGTAAAGCAGCAGGAACCTTTATGTTGCCGTGTGCCAAAAATAAAACACGTTAATAATAGCTATAGCATCTAATTAGATTGCAGAGACTCAACATCACAGATGCCTTCTCACAGGAGAAGTGGAAAGTAAAAAAAAAAATCAAGTCAGGCTTACTGTCCAATATCTCTCTGTCTCTGCATATAAATGACTTTTCAAATTAAAAGCACACCCACAGAATATTCTTGGAATTTGTCACCAGTGACTTATGCTAAGATTTTCAGGTAGGTCTACTAAATAAAACTTACTTATTTTAAATGCTCTAACTGGATCTAACCTCCAAAGATTCTTGTCTCCCCTTTTCTTAGGCTCCTGCTATCACTAGCCATGCAGCCACCCCAACTTAACACCCTGAGGACATCTTTAATTCTCCCCTCAATCCACTGCCAACTTGCCATAATGCAGGTTAATAGTTATTCCCCATTTACCATCTCATCCTTGCAATGTCTTGTCTGGATTATAAAATTACCTTTAGCTTCTCTCTTGTCTAGACTCTTCTCCAGATTTTGGTCTGAGTTGCTTGGTCTTTCTAAGCTCTGGTTTATAATCCAGTGAAGAGCAGAAAGAACACAGCTGTGGTGGACTCTGTCCTTGAGGGCAGGACTGTGCTGCCTTGATTGTTTCTCCCCTGGATCCAGCACAGTGCATAGTACTCTCCCAGCATTACTTACTAATTCAGGGAGAGCTGGCTTTGAGGCGTAGGCCCAAAGGTTACCAACTGTATTATTAAGAACAAGTTATTTCATCTCCCTGAACGTGTTACCACCCATACAACAGTGGAGTAACATTTTCTTTGAAGATGTCCTTTAAGATTTAATGAAATCCTAATGTAAAACGCCAAGACTAAATCTGGCTCACAGAATGAACCCAGTAAATGCAGGCACCCCATGGATTATCCTTCATTTTCCAGAAATGAAAATTAAATTGTCCTATAGCATGCAAAGCACTTCCTTAAAGAGGCAGATCCAATTCTGTGTTTTATATTTATCTTCAATATATGAGCAACACCATGCTTCTGATTTTACCACCTATCTTCATGTTTCCATTATTTGTTTTATATTTTTTTATTGATTTTTACAGAGAGGAAGGGAGAGGGATAGAGAGTTAGAAACATCGATGAGAGAGAAACATAGATCAGCTGCCTCCTGCACACTCCCCACTGGGTATGTGCCCGCAACCAAGGTACATGCCTTTGACCGGAATCGAACCCAGGACCCTTGAGTTTGCAGACCGACACTCTATCCAATGAGCCAAACCAGTTAGGGCCCATTATTTTTTATTTGTTGTTTTTTTTTTTTTAATCCTGGAGAGAGAAAGGGGGGAGAGAAAGACAGAGAGAGAGAGAGAGAGAGAGAGAGAGAGAGAGAGAGAGAGAGAGAAATAGATTGGTTGTCTCCCCTAAACACCCCAACCAGGATTATTGAACCCACAACCTAAGTATGTGCCCTGAATGGGAATTTAACCTGCAACCTTCGTGGTATATGGAAGATGCTCCAATGAACTGAGCCACCGGGCCGGAGCCATAATTTCTCAGTTTTATTCCCTTAGCCTAGAAGATCCTTTCCCCATTCTCTTTTCTTAGTAAACCTCCCCCATCACTCAAAGTCCATTCCAAATAGCACATATTCTCACTTATGTCATTTTCCTGCCCAAAATAAAGTGCTAATACCCTACAATGGCCTACAAAGACCTTCACTCTCTACTCCCAACCTGCCTTTCCAACTTCATTTTCTAAGACTTTCTTATTTATATTCAAAATCACACTAGAGTTTTTTGTTGTTGTTTTTCAGTATTGTACATGCCTGGTCATTCCTGCCAGAATTTTGTATCACTAGTTCCCTCTCACAAAGTCCTCTGGTGAAAGAGGCTCAACTTTCCCCATTCAAGTTAGGGAGACACAAATTAAAACCAGAATGGGATAAAAATGAGTCACTTACTTTTAAAAAATGGTAATGCATTGCCAAAGATTTGGTGAGATGAATATTATCATACAATATGGAAATATAAATTGGAGGTCAATTTGGCAGTATCTGCTAAAAGAATTTATGCCCATATCCTCTTAACCTGGCTTACCACATACCAGTATTCACCCCCAAAAACAATTATTCATACACATAAAGATTTTCATTGAAGCAGTGTTCACAATAACAAAAAACCAATTGGGTAACAAGCTAAATATCTATCAATAGGAGAATGTTTAAATTAACTATGGTATCCACATACTATGGAATACTATACAGCAGATTGCAAAACCCAAGTACTGACAAGGCTCAATATCCAAGATGTACTTCTAACTAAGAAAGCAAGTCACAGAGTAAGTATATGAAAATATTGGGGTATTTGTTTTACAACTGACTTAAAATAATAATAATGATGATAACAACATTCCTCGAGTATCTCCCGTCAGGTACTCTCTCATCTGCTTTAAATTTATCAGAATAGTTACTCTCCCTAACAACCTGGTGGGGGATGTGATGTTATCATTCCAGTTTTGTAGATGAGGAAACCGAGGCACAGTAAGTTTCAATGGGCACACCATTAACGGGTAAAAATTCTGTTTCCAAGCCTGGCCTTTTAACCACTGTGGTACCATAAGTTTATCTCTAGAAAGTAATAAATAAGTAATCAAATAACTGTATGTTTGTGTGCTAGTGTGCGTGTGCACTTGAGTGCAAGGAAAAAATGTTTGGATGAGAGCACACCATCCGAGCAATTCTTCATGGGGGAGAGGAAGGAACTGGGGCAGAGGGAAGGAGAGGTGAGTGGTTAAAGGGACTTTTCAATCTGATTTCAGTCCTTTCACAAGGAATTATTTACAAATCTCCTCAGCACACAGTCACATAGTTCTTGTATAATTTGTTTTAATACATTAGTGCAGCAGCATCATGAGGAAAATGAAAATGAGAGGAAAAGCCATCCTAGAACAAACTGGAGGAGGTGAAGCAAAGGGTAATTTTCTTTAAAAAGTGCTTTGAGACACAGCTTTGAAGTGATTTGAGCAAAAATCAACGGTAACTGTAACTGCCTGAGTAATTTAGGTGAAATGAAGGGATTTTTTAGCTGCATTACCTAAATTATGAATGTAGAAATGTGGTCTGCAGGTTCTTCAAAGCCCCAATGATAAGGGACTGCCACCGAAATGCTGCTGAAACAACCAGGATGGAATGCTTTTCCTCTTGCTATCCTTCATGTGTTGAAACCTGACTTTCTTTTTTCTGTTTTTCCTCGGTTGTTTATTTATCCGTGCTAGCATTTCAGTGATATGGCCTGCTAGATCATTCATGCTTAAGTGTGAGTGCTATAAATCCAGGCTTTCAGGGAATTGTGTCCGACTGAGAAATAGGGAGAAAGAATTATGAAATACTGCATGTTTAAATTTTTGCTTTTCATCTAATGGCTCCTAAGATGAAAAGCTGCCCTGACTTTGAGCTTGAGAGATGTGAAATCCCAGAGAGAGTTACAAATCAGTCAACCTAGCAATGTTTTTGAAAATGAAATGAGTTGGCTTTATATTTCTCCTTTGCTATGGTTATTATTGATCCTCTCCTTCCTTTCCCCCAAATAAGTGTGCTGTAACAAACAAAGAAACAGCTATTCCCCTCATAATGAGATCTGTTCCCTCTCGTAGATATAACGTTGGTTGCCTTGCCTCTAATTCTGGCCCTTTCTAAACCACTCTTCACATTGCAATCACAGTAATCATCCTAAAATGCAAATTGATCATGTCACTCTCCCGCTTTAAGTCCTTCTGAGTCCCCGTATTGCTCAGACACAGCTCAAAGTCTTCAGCTCAATGTGCCTCATTACAAGCTGGCCCCTGCTTATATTTTCAGCCTCATCTGCCGACTCTGAACTCTCCAAACAGAAGACTATGCAATTTTCTCCAGTGTCTGACTCTAACATTGTCTCCTCTTAATATGGCTTTTTCACCTCCCTCACCACCTCCAGTCACCTACCCAATACCTACCTGCCTACGAGCTTTCTCCACAGGAGGAACCGTCTCTGGCCCCCCCATCGTGGGGTTGATGCCCCTTCTCTGATCCCTGAGGAAACCCCAAACTTATCATTATTTATAAAATAACTTATGTTGTAAAGATGATCTTCTTCCTTGCCTATTTCCTTCCCAGGCCTATAAGCCTGAAATCAGGGGTATTTATTTTTATTTCACTAGTGACTAAATGCCGGGCCCAATAATATTTTGCAAGATGAGTAAATAAATAAATATCTAAGTGTTATGGGTTGGTTAATGTTTGTTCAACAAATCTGTGACTTAACTATGTTGTAACTTCTCTGAGAAAACAATGATTTTTTGTTTAAACCAATGACTGATGCCTTAATAATTGAACTAGCAGCAATTATCACAGCACTTATTTAGTACTCATTATGTGTTAGGAACTATGTTGTATCATAAAAACAAGGTAGCCACTAATGTCATCTCTTAGCAATGTGGAAACGAAGGTTTAGAGAAGTTACCAAATTACTCTTCCAACTCCATAAATGACAAGGAATTAGTGTGTGAGAATTAAATGGTCCAGTGCACTTAGAATGCTTAGCAAATGCCTGGCCTGTTAGCTCTCAATGCAAAGCTTTTCTGTTACTTTTGTTATCAATTTTGTCACTACATTTGGGGGACTGCCTGCTTTATTTCCTAACCTAGTGTGTGAAGATTTAAAAATACCATTTTAATGTAATTTAAGTAGAAAATATACTTTTAAAAATTGCAATTTTTTAATTAGCAAAAACTTTAAAAATTAAAAAAAAGAGAGGTTACTACCACTTAACTCATGTCTAGCTTCCTCCAATCTGCCAGAGCTTTTCCATCTAAGGACTTTGACTCCTTCCTCTGGGTTGAATGTTCTTCCTTAAGGGAGAGACTCAGGTGGCTCACCCCCTTACCTGCTTTAATCCGCTCCTCAGATATCACCTTCTCACTTAGGCTACTCTGCTCAGGTGCTTCCTTTCATACCCTGGCACTTCCTGTCCTCCTTACACTCTACTGATTTCTCTCTCTTTCTCTCTCTCTCTCTCTTACGTTTTCTTTAGTAGTTGCCACCATCTAACATTAAATGTATTTACTTATTTGTTTTGTTTATTGCTTATCTACCCTACTGGAATATAGACTCCATGAATGAAAGAATCTTTCTTTTATTTTTCTCAATCAGAGAATCCTGACTGCTTCAAATAGTGCCTGGTATGCTATAGATGTTTAGTAAATACTCTTTGAGCCCTAACCGGTTTGGCTCAGTGAGTGTCGGCCTGTGAACTCAAGGGTCCCAGGTTCGATTCCGGTCAAGGGCATGTACCTTGGTTGTGGTCACATCCCCAGTAGGGAGTGTACAGGAGGCAGCTGATCGATGTTTCTCTCTCATTGATGTTTCTAACTCTCTATCCCTCTCCCTTCCTCTCTGTAAAAAAAATCAATAAAATATATTTTTTTTAAAAAGAAAAGCCAACATTAAAAAAAATACTCTTTGAATGAACAAGTGAATCTGAAGACTATGTCCAGGAAATGTTATCTAAACTTGTTTGGACACATACATACTATAGACACAGGTCATTTATGTATACTTTATCAGCTTACTGCCCTATTTAATATCTCTCAAACTAAGGGATTAGTGGAATAACTGCACAGCTAATCTATAAAAGTAGATAATCATTCGGAGATCTAGGTCGAGTAATCCAACAGGGTAGTTCAGGTTACAAGCCTGACTCAAGTCCCTGTATTCCTACAAATAATTACAAGTGCATCGCAGGAATGATAACGATTCTATTTGATCTGTTTTATTCACAGGGTAATCAAACATGCCTACTAAAAGTTGCACATAATTAAATGCTTGATGATTTTCTTTTAAAAATGAACACATTTATTAAAGACCACACAGGTTTAAAGTGATTGGGCTTCTTTGTGGAACACTTAAAATAAATATGTGTAAAATTATATTTAGTACAACCAGAGGAAGTCATATTCCTAACAGCTGCCCATATCAATACCATAAAATGATTGATGTGTGATATGATAACTAACATCATACAGCTTTGCATCATCCCTACTACCAATTAATAAAATAGGACCCATGTGAAAAGCTGTGTGCAATGGGTTCCTTTGGTAATTATCTCTGTCTAAATTGCTATAGCATGAGCAGTGATATTTAAAGTTGCTTCTTCTACTACTTAACAGTGACTGGCAATGTAATACAGATCATTTAATATAATTTATAAAAACTTTAAACAGATCATGGACACAAAAATAAAGAAATTTCAGGATGAACAACTGTCCCCCACCTCCCTGGTGGCCAACCTCATTTCAGACCCATTTGTAAAACTCAGAGAATTCTCAGTTCCCTGTGGCCTCTGGTTACAGACCCTAAGTGGTCAAACAGAAACTCTGCCTTCTACGTTGAGGCAGAAGAGAAAAGTGGTGAGGCCTTAGCACATTTCTGTTTATGACACTGGTAAAATATTTCTACAAATCACCCAAAGCTAAAGCTAGGGCAAATTATGAGTAATGCAGCCACCTTTATTTATGAAAAACTTAACTTGATGTTTCTAGGAGAGTTAGTTAAAACTAAGCCCTTTTAATGAACTGTTTTTTTGTTTAAACTGTCCCTTCCTCAGTGCCAGGCACATGGCACATTGTTAATTACTTTTTTGGCAGTCTGATTAATGCCTGTTAAGTGAAATTCTTAAAACGCTGTTTGCCTGCAGAGAAAGATTCAATAGTGGTGAGCTGGCAATCTCTTTGCCTTTGTCATCCCGGTTAATTAAGGTCAACTACAGGGCTCTTCTCCACAGACCCCTCAATTCACAGACAAGCCTTGGATGAAGTCTTTTCCAGAATGGTCCACCTGTGGATTCCCTACATGCTGATTCTGTAAATCCAGTCTATTCACACACACACACACACACACACACACACACACACACACACCATGTAATGTATAATATATGCAATTCAGATTTTAAAAGTGCAACTCCTGTTTGGTTTGTATCAGTCTCTATGAAACTGGACTAATTTAGTTTAAGGTAATGGGTCTCAAACAGGTATGATTTTTGCCCCCTGGAGGACAGTTGACAATATCTGGAGATATTTTTGATGGTCACCCCTGGAGTGAGGAGTGTCACTGGCCAGGTATACTGCTAACCGTCCTACAATGCACAGAACAGCCTCCTCAAGAAAGAATTACCCAGTTCAAAATATTAGCTGTTCCCAGGTTAAGAAACTCTGATTAAGACAAATTATTAATTTAGTGAGAAGTTTACATAGTAGAAGTTTTTTCTTAAGTTTTCTACTTTCAAATGCTGTCAGTTTGCTAGAACTCAGTTAATTCATTTTAAATTAACACCCATAAAACTAAGTTAAAACCTATGCCCTTATCCAAAACCAAATGAAATCGTTCTCTCTTGTACACTTTCACCTGGATGACCCACAGACACCACAAACTGCTGAGTATGAAGCGCCTCACTTTCTCACCTGAACTTCCTTTTCTCCTGTATCAACAGGAGATGGGATCCACGCCAGGAACTTGGGACTGCTTTGGTAGTGCCCTTTCCTTTATCTCACATCCAATCAATCACGAGGTCTCGGTTATAACACCATTACCTCCAAAATAGTTTTCAAATCTCTTCCTTTCTCTCCATCCTAATTCCTCTTCTTCCAGTTAAGACCTTCACCACGTCCCTCCAAAACTCCTAAGAGAATCCTAGTCGGTCTCCCCACCTTCAGATTTCCTCCACTTCTACACTCCCGCAAGCTGGCACTCGACAGAACAAAACCATGTTCTGTTGGCCATTTCTTACCACCTGCAAATGGCAAGTCCAGGCTCCTTCTCATGGCTCAGGAGGCCCTGTCCATCCCTCCAACTTCAATACCACCACTCCTTGCTTTACTCATCAGTTACACATCATGCTGTTTCTTATATGTTAGTGCACATGTTGTCCACATTGCCTGGAGTATTTTTGCACCAACCCACTCACTCTGACATTTCCCTGGATGACTACTATTTAACCTATAAGATCCTACATATCCTCTACAAAACCAGAATGTTTTTGTGTTGTTTTCCTTTCTTTAAATTCTGAATTATCTGACAACACTGTAGGCTTTCCCCAATGGCAATAACTAGCTGGAACTGTTGAGATGGACACAATTCCCACTTGGTCATCTCCACTCTTTTGTACAATCTCCTCCTGGACACACAGTAGTCAACTTTATCCTCCTACTTCAAGGAGAGCCCTTTGCAAAACCAAATCCAGTGCAACATCATGCTTCCTTGGCTTTCAGAGGTAGCTCAGAGAGAGTCTAGAATCCTCAACTTTTCTAACATCACATTTTACTATATTTCTGAATACATAATGATGAGTGCTTATGTGGCAATGAGCTCAGAATGAAAAGGCTGAGCTGAGATGCTGGTACGGGGTGATGAACCAGGGTAGGCAAGTGCTAGGAGATCAAATCTGATGCATACCAGCTTTGCAGTGATTTAAACTAAAAAAAATAATGAAAACATATGCATATTTTAACTCTAGGAGGTAAAGTCTCTGCCTGGGTTTGTATTCAAAAGGACATTCTTAAAACTTAAGCTCCCCTATATTTACACGGTTGGTGATAATAGTCACACACCTATGAGTAGAAATATGACTTCTTTTGAGAAGAGTTTAGGTGCCACCGAAGGGATGGAATGTAATTTACATTTTAGAGTAAAGTCGACAGTGATAAAAATTACCAACTAATGAGTCTGTGTCTATGAGAAAAAAGGGAAAACCAAGGAGGGAAGGCCTGTGGTTCAAAGTGCCATATCACGCAACTTCTTTTTTAAATTTTGATTTAGGTTTTATTTTTAAATAAGTTGTTTTTATTTACTTGTGTAAGGCATGGATATAGGGTTAAGCCTCGGACTGACCTGTTGGCAAAGCCACAAACAAGTCTCAGCTTAGAGGGCACAGCCCTCTTAGCATAATTAGGCTTGACCTTATGATGCTCCCTAGATCTTATCTGGGTAGCTAATGGGCTGTGGGAGGTGCAGCAAGTGCTGCCAAAACAAGTGAAACTCACAAGAACATTGTCACTATGGTGACCACTACCTTGTTTACCTCTGGCTATAAAATAAAGGCTCAGTTTGCCTCTGGATCTCTCTCTGTGGCCTCAGCCAGGCACAGGAAGATCCACCTAGCCCAGGGGTGGGCAAACTTTTTGACTCGAGGGCCACAGTGGGTTCTTAAACTGGACCGGAGGGCCAGAACAAAACCATGGATGGAGTGTTTGTGTGAACTAATATAAATTCAAAGTAAACATCATTACATAAAAGGGTACGGTCTTTTTTTTTTAGTTTTATTCATTTCAAACGGGCCGTAGTTTGCCCATAGCTGACCTAGCCAGTGATGGCGAACCTATGACACATATAGGTTTATGACACCTCTGACACACGAACTCATTTTTTTGGTTGATTTTTCTTTGTTAGATGGCATTTAAATATATACAATAAATATCAAAAATATAAGTCTTTGTTTTACTATGGTTGCACCAGAGTTAAGTTAGGGTTTTTCAAAATGCTGACATGCCGAGCTCAAAAGGTTCGCCATCACTGGGCTAGACCCAGCTTATTCTCTTTGTCTGTCATTTCTTCATCCTTTCGCCGCCCTCCCTCAGGCTTTCAAACTCTTGGCTGAGCTGGCTTGGCACACATTTGAATCTTTATTATTATGTCTATGTATATATACTGTGTGTGTGTGAGTATATATATATTCTTAAATTGCTATATTAGCCTGTATCAGTATTATGCAACTTCTTAAAACTGGCCTTGCCCTCTGGCTGCACTAAGAAAGGTGAGGTTCTGCATCACAACTGTCAAGACTCTCTCCCTGCATTTCCCACATCTGAGGTGCAGCTCCTTACAGCTGAGTTAGAGTGTGGGTATCTCACATGAGCCTCCCAGGAAGCACACTTAATTTATGACATATTATTTGAGTTCCCTTTGTATCAGTCTCTTTTTCTCTTTGAGAAAAATCAAGAATACGACGAGATCGAAATCCATTATAAATAACTGTATGCACTCAGGTTTAACTTGGTTTGCATCTCATTAGGTATACTTACGCAGCTGTGGCAAATTAACAACATTCTAACTCTGCTTTAGGTGCGTGCCAGCAGTCTATAGGCCTATGCTGAATAAATTAGAAGAATGTTCCTTCTCAATCAAGTTAGGCATCAATTGAATCATAAAGCATAGCTTTTAGGCAATAGAAATTGGCTTCTCCATCAATGGTTAAAACAGTAACTGGTAACTGGGTTTGGTAAGTTCCACAAAGCATGAATGATGCCAGAACTTGACCTAGCAAAGAATTTAAAGGCAAACACTGTATTCTCCTGAGATGAACTACATATTTCTCAGCCAACATTAAAAGGATGATTACTGTAGTATTTACATTTCCTGCTTTTGTACATTGAGACTTTGTCACAATAGTAAATATAGAAAGACCTATCTAGGAGTGTGATAAAAAAGCTCTTTAATAATACAACACAGGAATGTGTTTTGTGAAAAGATGAGTTATTTTTGCCAATGTTATATTTATTAATTCTCTCTTTTACCCTGTTAGGAAAAATAGAACAGGTGTGGTTACATCAGTTTTGGAGATGTAAAGATGCCAAAAAATCCAAGGACTTGTAAATACCTTCTAATAAGTGGGATTCAACTGCCTCTGAGTTAAAATATTCAATGGGGGATTTTACTGTCTCCTGAAGTTAAACAGAGAGCAGAGGAAAAGACTTAGTCTAAGCTGAGAATAGAAGTCTATATGCAGGTGATATTATAAGATAGGAGGAGGATATTATCTACCTTAGAGGAAAGGAATTTATATTAACAGTTAACAATAATAATAATAATTAATAACAATGAACATCCTATCTAATAAAAGAGAAACATGGTAATTGGCGTACGACCGCTATCCTTCCCATTGGCTAATCGAGATATGCAAATTAACTGCCAGCCAAGATGGCAGCCGGCAGCCAGGCAGCTTGAAACAACATGAGGCTTGCTTGCTTCAGTGACGGAGGAAACCAACGCTCGCCGCCTGCTTTGCCGGCCTCTGAGCCTGCAGTTTAAGAAACATTGTAACGAATATAGAAGCTAAACAAAACCCCAGAAACCTGCTTTCAGCGAGGCCGGGATCTTAGAGCTGGAGTTATACAGTGTTTCGATTACAGAACCGAAACAAATCAGATACCTTCTTTCCGCAGCAGAAGCCTCAGAGCTGGAGCCAGAGCTAAAGCTGGCCCAGAATAAAAAAAGAAAAGAAAAAGAGGAGCAGTTGGGAGCTTCAGTCGGCCTGAAAACAGCCCTCAGCCCCTCACCCAGCCTGGCCAGGCACCCCAGTGGGGACCCCCACCCTGAAGGGTGTGTGACCAGCTGCAAACAGCCATCATCCTCTCACCCAGGCTGGCCAGGCACCCCAGTGGGGACCCCCACCCTGAAGGGTGTGTGACCAGCTGCAAACAGCCATCATCCTCTCACCCAGGCTGGCCAGGCACCCCAGTGGGGACCCCCACCCTGAAGGGTGTGTGACCAGCTTCAAACAGCCATCATCCCTTCACCCAGGCTGGCCAGGAACCCCAGTTGGGACCCCCACCCTGAAGGGTGTGTGACTAGCTGCAAACAGCCATCATCCCCTCACCCAGGCTGGCCAGGCACCCCAGTAGGGACCCCCACCCTGATCCAGGACACCCTTCAGGGCAAACCACCCAGCCCCCACCCATGCACCAGGCCTCTATCCTATATAGTAAAAGGGTAATATGTGTCCCAGCACCGGGATCAGCGGAGTCAAGAGGCCTCCCGGCACCGGGATCAGGGTGACGGGGCAGCGCCCAAACCCCCTGATCGCCCTGCAGCTCTGTGTGTGTCAGGGGGCGGGGGCACAACCTCCCCATCCGCCCTGCTCTGTTCGTGACAGGGGAAGGAGCCCCAACCCCCTTATCAGCCCTGCTCTGTGCCTGATAGGGGAGAGCTCCCCAACCCCGTGATCGCCCTGCAGCTCTGTGTGTGACAGGGTGCAGTGCCTCAACCCCCTGATCAGCCCTGCTCTGTGTGTGACAGGGTGCGGCGCCCCAAACCCCCCCTCCCCCCCCCCCACACACACACACGGGCCCTGCTCTGTGTGTGACGGGGTAGAGCCATAACCTCCCCATCGGCACTGCCCTGAGTGTGAGAGTGGCGGGGCCCCAACCACCTGATCCGCCCTGCCCTGAGTGTGACAGGGGGCGGTGCCCCAACTCGCCTATCGGCCCTACTCTGTGAGTGACAGGGGGGAGCTCCTCAACCCCCTGATCGGCCCTGCTCTGTGCATGACAGGGGAGAGCTCCCCAACCCCTTGATTGGCCCTGCTCTGTGCATGACAGGGGGTGGTGCCACAACCTCCCAATCAACCCTGCCTTGAGTGTGACACGGGGAGGTGCCCCAACCCCCCTATCGGCCCTACCCTGAGTGTGACTGAGGGTGGCATCTCAACCTCCCAATCTGCCCTGCTCTGTGCATGAGAGGGAGCGGCGCCCCAACTCCCCAATCGGCCCTGCTCTGAGCCCGACCAGGGGCTGCACCTAGGGATTGGGCCTGCCCTTGCCACCCGGGAGCAGGCCCAAGCCAGCAGGTTGTTATCTCCCGAGGGGTCCCAGGCTGCGAGAGGGCACAAGCAGGGCTGAGGGACCCCCCCCTCCCCCCGAGTGCACAAATTTTTGTGCACCGGGCCTCTAGTATATTATAATTTAAATAGTACCCACCATAGTGGCAGATACTTTCACATACTTTCTCTCAATTAATCTGCAGAGTAGCACTTTGTGAAGGGTATTGTTATTTCTGCTTTATGGACAATGAAATGAGTCTCAAAAAGTAACTGATCATATTATGGTTAGAATATCTTAAATTCCTCCGAAACTATAAGAACTCAAATAAAAGCAATGTTTTATTTGAAATGTTGTAAATATTAATTGACAATAAAAAGTTTTCTAATGTCTATTGAACGTATCAATACTAATATGAAATGGCTCCTAAAGTTATTAGATGTCAGAACTTAGTGACATGGTTTACAGTATATAAAAACACTTCAATATAGAAATAATAATTACTGAAATAGAGAAAAATATTTTTTCATTTCTTAATGAACAGCCATAAAGGTATTAGAAATTCTTAACGTATCACCAGATTTGAGAGTTGCTGGACAACACTAAGATTCCTTTTCTATTTAAAAGAAAATAGACATTTTTGTAGCACCTATATGACTGTGGTATGACTGTGCCTCATCTGACTCCCAACCAACTCTTCAGCTATCTTATCTGACTCTCCATGCCCCGTCACTCTGTTCTTCCTTCAGCCACTCCTACAAGGCAAGTCATGAACTTCCTTAGCTGGGGACCTTCGCACAAGCTCTTTCTTCTGATAATGACTGACTCTTCCTTGCCCCCAGACTCAGGTTAAACGTCACCCCTCAAAAAGGCCATTCTTAACACTGTTAATGGTAGTGCCTCTTACTCTTTTACATAACACCTTATTTTCTTCTCCCTCTTCCCCTTTAACAGTTGTCATAGCATTGAATTATATGACAGTGTTACATCCTGAGGTATAAATTTGTATTCTTTATGTATTTCCCCTCCCTCATTGCTTCCTTCAGCCCACACCTGGAACAATAACAACAACAAAAAAAGGCTCAAAATTAGTTGAAAGCCTTTAGCTGTAAGGTAGAAAGAAATGTTTTCATATTTTCACCATCCAAAGACTAGACAGGGTTGGGCCTGGGGGAAGGAAGAAGATGAGGCTGAGGGGCTTCATTGACTATGAAGATAAAAGTACCCAAAGTTGGAGGGAAGAAGGAACTTGCATTATCAGAACCTGGAGTAGGTGGAAATACTCAGCACATGCTATCCTTACAGTGGAAAACCATGTGCCCAGAAACTGTGGACAACTGGTCCCCCTGGACACTTGTACGCCCTCTGGATTTAGGATATAAACACATTGTAGAAGGCTGGGTTATGGCCCTCAAAGACATCAAACTTATTCCGTGGAACCGTAATTATTGCCTTATATAGAAAAAGAGTCTTTGTGGATGTGATTAAGTTAAGGCTTTTGAGGATATTATTCTGCATTATCTTGGTGGGCCCTAAATGCAATCACAAGGGTGCCCACAAGAGGGAAGATGAGGAACGTTTCACACAGAAGAGAAGGTAATGTTCCCGTGGAAGCAGAGATATGAGTGAGGCAGCCACAAGTCAAGGAGCACAGGCAGCCACTAGTGGCTGGAAGGAGCAAGAAAGGGAGTCCCCTCGGGAGCCTTTGGAGGGAGCAGAGTCCCGCTCACCTTGGGTTTGGGTCACTCTGATTTCTGACATCTGGCCTCCGGAGCTGAGAGAGAACATTTGTTTTTTATTGTTTAAGCCCAGTTTGTGGTAATTTGTCACAACAGCCATAAGAAACTTAATACACATGAGGAGTAAAAATCCCATTACTTTGACCAATGTAGAACTGAACTGAATCACTGGGGGGGATTTCCTTTAGGGTGGGACACAGGCTGGGTATTTCACCAGTTACATATACACTTACATGCATATACTTATTATTACCATCATCATTTTCTTACCTTCTACCAGGCAAAAAGTTCCAAGAGGGTTGTAACCTTTTCTTTTTGTTCACCATCTATACCCAGGGCTTAGCTCAGCAGCTATCACATAATAATTGCTCTACAAATAATTGTTGAATGAACAAAAAACATTGTGAAAATAGCACAAAATGAGGAAAACACAAACAACAAATGGTAAGAAAATGATGGTAATAACTGTGAAAAAGACTGCACCAGCAACTAAATTGAGTAATCAAATATCTACTCTCAGCAACCTAAATGGAGATTTAGGCCAGTCTGACCCCATGTGCGGGAATGCTCTCTAGCATCTAGAGATTTGTCCTTTTACACTGGCTAGATGTGAGTGTGTTCTTACACTGATACATTTTCAATCAATTTTATCAACACAATCTCAGGGTATTGCTCAAAGCTCAAGTTGGTCTAACAGTGTCTGAGAGCTAATCTGAGAAGTAATATACCTGGTGCTCATTCCTGCTGCTGAAATCACAGGGTGAGAATGTAGCACTTTTGGCTGGTGAGCTCTTGTTACTTGTTCTTTTAGGATAGCACAATCTCTCCCTGTTCCACTTTTTAAATGAAAAGGACTCTTGTCATGAGCCAACCCAGAATGAAGGGGACTCAATACCACCTGCTTAGTGTTGCGAAATATACTGGATTACGCTGCCTTGTTTGTGCCATTCCAAAGGTGAATGAAATAAAACAACCTAATTGTATTTGTCTTGGCTCCTTCACAATTGTGAATGGAGTATCACATGATGCCATTCAATGAACAAAAATGTTCAACATTTACCTGAAATTCGAGTCTTCACTTCTATTTAATTATAACCCCCAAATCTCCCACTCAGATGCCAAAAAAAAAGGTAAAGAATCTGGAAATGACTCCTAGGCAGAGAGAGAATGTGAGGAGAATTGCGCTACTTGAGGCCTTAGCCTAGAACTGAGGTGGGTGTGCTTAACCCAGGTCTCTGGGGCAGCCCAGGGCTGAGGCTCTGCCTTCCCCCTCTTTATGCCTGCCTGTGCTCCCCTCTAAGTCAAGTAGACCTGGAGAGTGAGTGTGTATCAGGGCTACCTGGCTGTTCAGGCCACACCCTCGTTCCTGGCACAAAGTGGAGTGATGAGTTAGGCAGGTATGGAACAATTCAATCGTCATGCCCTCTCCTTATTCTGAGCCATTTGGATTTGAGTAATCTCCTTTTCTCAAGATGTGACTATTTTTAAGACTATTTCTCAACTTTTTAAAGGTCATAGCCTCTTATGAGAATTTGCGAAAAACAACAGACCCTCTCCCCATCAAAATTCTCTTATGCAATCCCATAGAGATGAAGACACCCTGATCTTTTCTATACCATATATGAAAATACTAATTTAGCAATGACTAAGATACTTATTTACCCTTCAATTATTATGAATAAGGCCAGACTGCCTGGGTTAGAATTTCCAGCTGTCATTCAGAAGCTGTGTGACCTAGGACAAGTTACTTGGTCTCTCTCTTCCTCGGTTTCCTCATCTGTTAAATGAGAGAGCCAATAATAGCACCTACCACAAAAGATCACTATGGGGGAATCATAAATTCATTATGTAAAGTGCTTACAGTGGTACCTTGAGTTTTTAAAAAAAATGCATATGGCGCTTCCACTACATTCAGGGACTGTTCTAAGACTAAAGACAAGGCAATGAACAAAAAAATTACTGCAGGCATTTTAAAATGGAGCTTACATTTTCACAGAAATCTTACAGTATTTCAGAGCAATTTAAAAAACATGATTTGTGTTTTTCTCTTTGTTTAGATAAAAGAGAAATAAGACTTTTTCACACACATTTCCTCTTGATGTGCTGTAGCTTCATAGCACTCAAATCCAGAGTTCTAAGTTTTTTTTTTTTTCCCATCCTCATTCCACACCTGACAGTCTTCCTGCATAAATAATTTGAGCTGTGAGTACTCACTCTTAACTTGGCATAGATATTTATAAAATGGAAAAAGGCCAGATTCCAGGAAAACAATTTATTCTGTTCCATCCCTAAATTTTTGCTCATTCATCTGTTATGCTTAAAAATCAATTAGCAACTGTGCATACACTGTATCGATGGCTTTATTTAGGATTAACTACAGAGCTGGGTGAATTTAACTGCAATTTTCCTACCAATGATGCTTGGATTTCAGATGCTAATGAAGGCCTCCTTTCTCTATGACATATTTTTAAAGTTCTTGTGATTTTATTTTATCTTTTGGTCCTCTGTTTCCTGCTTCCCACCTGCCCTTTTTCCCTCAGTGCCAGTACGATATCATATGCAGGTTGATTCTTTTAGGCTTTCTCCCTTTAGAGTACTAAGTAAATAAAAAATATAATAGGTATTATACTGTAGTATATTTATACCCTTTCTATTTTCTGTTTAGGAAAAATGTCTCAGTTGTGTGCATAGAAACTAGGTGGAGCCTGCTTACCTGTATAAGGAGATGTGGGAATGTGTGCGTATGTGTAGGAATATATGGCAGTATCGACAAAATCTCATCTGAAGACACAGAATCAGAGTCACAGGGTTAGAATGGACTTTGGGCCAACTGTTCTAGCTCTACACAGTGCATAAATTTTGAAATATTCTTGCCAGTGGTCTTCTAATCTCTGAATAAAACATCAAATGAAGGACACATACTATTTCATGATTCAGTCTTTCCATATTTATAGAGCTCTAAGTGTCTAAAAGCTCTGTTCTAATAAGCTGAAATCTGCCTTCCTTGTGACTTACCCACTGGTCTTGGCTCTGCCATCTGGTGCCTCACACGGTGGAGTAAGACTGAAGACAGCCATCATTCCCTTAATGTTTTCTTCTCTATCCTAAACAGCTCATGTCCTTCTTTAACATGTTCATCATATTCAGGACTGCCCATTTCTGAACTAGCTTACTGTTCTTCATAAGGAAGGAACCAGGATTGGGTAGCACAATGAGCTATGAGCTGAACAGCATGTTCAAGAGCTGGACTAATATCTCATATCTGTGCACAATATTTGTAGTCATGGCCCCTACAATCACATTAACATGTTTTTGTTTTCCCCAACTTGCCTTATATTTTTCTTAAAATCAATGAAAATCCCCCAGGCATTTTGTCTTTTTTCCAGGTTATGATGTTTAGCCATTTCTCCTTAATTCTGCACATAGGTAGCTAGTTTTCTGGGAGTAGGAGCAGGACTTCATGTAGATTCTTAATCAATTAGGCCTACTGTGCCATGCTATTGAGATTTTTTTATATCTGGACTCTATCACTAAATGTATTTACTGGCTCCACCTCAGCTGTTGCCTTTATAAAAAATCCTTTAGTCTTTTCTCAAAATTGTTGATGAAATACTTGGGCATAAAAGGGTGAACAGGAGATCATTAAGTAGCTATAAATTCTATCTGAAACATTTTCACTTCCTGTTAATGTTAAATTTTTATTGAGAATTCAGCTCTAAGTTTTTACTGAGAGTTGACTTTAGCAGCAGCCATACACAAAAGGCCTCTGCATTTTCTATAAAAATGCATTAGATGATTCAATGTCTCATTAGTAAAAGTCTCATAGGAAATTTCGTTTGGAGCTCAGGGATAGTAAAAAAAAAATTCTCCTAATGAAAGCTGAGCTAGTATGAGTTTCCTTCTTTTTGACTTCTAAGATGCTTTATCTTTTCAGATGTTTAAAGATCTATGGAATAATTTCTTTACTTTCTAAGTAGGGCGTTAGGAAACTTCCCCTAGGGTCTTGAAGCGGTTAAGGTTTGCGTCAGCCCTACAAATCATGCTGTTCCAGAATATACTCTCAGTTTAGAATGGCATGTTCTGAAAATCTTCCATATTAATTTCCCCAAATGGTTCTTTATTTTAAGTGTAAATAGTAATAATTTGACCATTTGCTGATATTTTCTCTCTTTTTCTTCTTTGGCCCTTTCAATACAGAGTAAATTTTTTCATTAAATATTTCTGTTTGACTGGAATTATTCATATTAAAAAGACTCCTGGATTGGTGTTATTGGCAAAAATATGGCAGAAGTGCATTCTCATTGGTGAAATTAGTGACTCATTATCAAGCATGCTAAATGGAACTTTGCCTTGGATTAGCCACTCTGTGTGACTATGGGAAGCCCACTGGGCCGTGCAGGTTTGCATTGACAGAAGGAAAACTACTCTTGATGAACATCTGATAAAAATTAGACACTGTTAAAATGTAGATAACTTACTTTTAAATATTTTAAAATAGATCATTTATAATATATGGCTTGATTATATGGAAGTGCAATATCTTAAACTCTAAATTTAGAAGCTTTTTTTTAACCAATCCAAGGTGGTCAGAAAGCATTCTATCAGAAAGGCAACACTTTAGAGGTTGGCTACTATAAAAGCATTTGTTTTACCTATTTCAATGAACAGATAATGTTTTGCTTATTAGCAAAAATATGGCAGAAGTGCATTCTCTCATTGGCAAAATTAGTGGCATACACCTTCCTACGATTTCACCAAACTTACGGAAGAGGTTGCATGAATCTATTAGGCTTTTTTTGCTAATAAATGTTTGCTAAAATATGCCTGTAAGTTTAGCAGAAGTTGGTTTAAGGCTTACTTTTAACATAATTAGCATTAGGATGATAATAGGAGGATTGCTAACGTGCTTCAACCTGCGTTAGTAACCACCTTTATCTATCAAAGATGTGTGTGACTAAATGATCACTGGACATCTCTCAACGGACATTTTGTCTTATTTTAATCTTCATCAGCACCCTTCAAGTCACTACTCCCCTTATCCATATTAGGAAATTCAAGTATAGGGGACATTAATTTAATCATATAGATTTTAGGTGGTAGAGTCTTATGTGTCTGATTTCATTTCTCCAATCCCCTCACCCACCACCACCATTTAAAGCCTCCCACCTGGTCATTGCCAGAAATGGATGAATAATTATTAAAAGCCTACAGATGTGTTTACTGCAATTGTATGGGTTAAATAAAGACTTTTTAGCTCACCTTGACTGATAGTTAGAAGTGAACTACCTATTAAAGTGATTTCATATGTATTTATTATTGCTTTATATAATTACAGTTACTACTAATATATTTTTGGTCCCTTTTTGTACTTTTCATGTTTTAAAATCTATACTTTCTTTTTATCTACCCAATATATTCAGAGAAATTATAAATTCATACACTGAGGCACGGATTAATTACTTTGTGACATAACTACATGACCAAGCTCTCGAGTAGTCTACTAGATTTTGACTCTAAAATTATCAGTTGAAACAAGCTTTGAAAAAGTCACAGTTATCTACAGGTCAATAAAAAGCTCATCTCAAAGCATTGTTACATAGAGAAAAGTAAATGAAATGGTAATTTTAGAATTCAAATGCTGAAATGACATAAAATATTCATGGGTTGATGATTTTGAAGCACATCAGAGACCAGCAGAGTTGAATGGTTTTGGGTTCTATAAAACTACTAGTCAGGCTAAAAATAAAAAAGAAATAAAACATAAGATAAGTACAGAAAAATTTTCTCCATAGTTACCAATAAAATATTACATTTTAAAATGAATTTTATTTTTGGTAGTCTAAGCAGAAATCATCTGTCCACAAAAAAGCACACAAATCTATTTTATTTATTAAAATCTTAAATTCTTAAGAAAAAGATCTTAGATTAATAGAAAGGTAACCATTGACATGTTCCTATTTATACTTCTGAAATGTGTACTTTTAGGTTATTTGTTTTTGATGTAGGTAGAAGTTATGGGGATAAAATTATTCATTTTAGAGTAAGCTATTTCTTTGGCAACTCATTATTACATGTGGAAGTAATGGCATCCAAAGAATATGAGGTTATGGAAAAAATGTATGTTCCTGCTTTTACTTTAAAATGTTACTTACTTTAGTTTATTCCAACTTCATGTGAGAATAAATAAATAAATATATGAAATAATAGATAATATAATCAAACATTCGGAAGCTGACGTATTTTTATTATACTATTGCTGCACACTTGGCTTAAAGAATTACCTGTGCATTGCCATTTTCCATATATATTATTACGTATATGAAAATTATCCTTCCTCTTTAATTAAAATAAAATATATAGGGTGAAGAGTTTTATCTTTATTTTTTAAATGTATTTGTTTATAGTAAATTGAATAAAGAGTGCCTAGAAATTATTATGTTCTTCTAACCATTAATTCAATTAAAGTAAATATGGGAGAAATTCTACCAGTTGGGATGATCACATCTGGACAAGATGAAATGAGACATAAAAACTGTAAAATTACTGTTTTTGCTAGTTTAATATCCATCAACGCTTAGAAAGCTGATTGGACACAAAATTATGATTTGTTCCAGGGTATCAACACTAACTTCAGTAACAGCAGGGGCAGGGGGTAAGGGGAGAGAGAATGTGCTTAAGGAGAAAACTTCTGGTTATGTTATGAACATACCACTCCATTCACTGATAGCAGCTGGTCTCCTCTTTTGAGGCCTCCGTGTCTTTCAGCCACCCCTCCAGGAATGATGCGAGAGATATAAATGGGAGAATTTTGCTCCTTTCCTCCCATCACGTTAAAACCAAGGCCTTCATCAGTCTTTGGCAGTTCGACTACCCGAGGGTGGGAGTGGCCTTCACTAGCAGCAAAAGCTGCAACTGTTGCCTGAAAGACAAGATGGTAATTTGGTAGTAGAAGGAGGGAAGGAAGGCTAATCCTATGCTTTGCAGTGGGGAGGTCAGGCAACTCCTCATATTTTCATAGCATTTTTCCTGTGAAGGAAAGAGCACAAAATGGAGGGGTGTTCTTCATATAGATGTCATTTATGATTCCTTTCCCTTGGTAAAGCCAAGTTCAGCTATTTCCAGCTTTCTAGACATTATCCATAATGATAATAATTTCCCTTCTACAGAAATATCTTTCCCAATTACCTCATATGAAATTCCTCCTATTCTTGCACTCAAAATAGGATTGGTCCATATGCTACCTACGTATGGCACATATACTATAATTGTTATGTATGTATGGTGACTATGGGCACTGAAGGGCAGAGTTTGTGGCTTACACTTCTTTGTATGGCACACAGTCTAAGCTGGTGCTTGCATACAAATCTTCATAAATATTTGTTCAATACACTGAGGAGCACTTATATGTATAAAGCTGGTAAATATATCTATAATTTTGCCTTAGCAAATTTGGTGTTTTTGTGTTTTTTGGGGGGATATCTAAAAAAAATAAAAGCTATAATGAAATAATAGATTCAAACAGATTATTATTTCACATCAATATTTCATACTAGAGGCTCGGTGAAAGAAATTCGTGCACTCGGGGGAGGGGGTCCCCTCAGCACAGTCTATGCCCTCTAGCAGTTCAGGAGCCCTCAGGGGATGTCCAATTGATGGCTTAGGCCTGCTCCCTGGAGCAGGCCTAAGCCATCAGTCGGACATCCTTAGCACTGCTACGGAGGTGAAAGAGGCTCCCACCACCATCACTGCACTCACCAGCCTTGAGCCTGGCTTCTCACTGAGTGGCACTCTCCCTGTAGGAGTCCACTGACCACCAGGGGGAAGTTCTTGCATTGAGCATCTGCCCCCTGGTGGTCAGTGTACATCATAGTGACTGGTCGTTCTGCCATTCGGTCGATTTGCATATTAGCCTTTTATTATATAGGATTATTTTTAGAGGTCTTCTTCTCTGGCACAGAGGTCTTCTTTCCCCCTGACATTTTACATTAATATTTCAACTACTGTAGCAATGTAGCCACAATGAAAATTCTATGGCAGTGGTCGGCAAACTGTGGCCCCTTGAGTGTGGCTCTTCCACAAAATACCACGTGCGGGCGTGCATGTACAATGCGACTGAAACTTCGTGGCCACACTCAAGTGGCCAAAGAGCCGCATGTGGCTCGTGAACCACAGTTTGCTGACCACTGGTCTATGGTTTTATACCTAGCTGTAAAAATATCGTATAATATGGATATTATTGTATTTTAAAATTCATTACTATTAATTTTTAAAAATAAGTTGAAGGAAACAACTTACCATTAGTCCTGACACCTCATTGAAATAAAATTAAAGCAATGATGTAGTTTCTATCAAGAAAATATTCTCTGCCTGCTTATTTTCCACCTCCATTAACCTTTCTTAAGCACAGTTGATTCAATGCCTACTATAAAGTGATTCACTCAACACTATAAAAATATTGATTTGCAACTACTGTACATTCTTTTCCACACACAGCATTATCACATCAATTCAGCATTATGCTACTGTCTGCATTTAGTGAAAGATAGTGAATGATATGGAAATAATGGCTTGTTTTCAGCTCCATGCATTTGCTCATGCAAACCTTGTCGTCATGCATAGATTTAATGGCTGACATGGATGCAATGCAGACAGCCCAGAAACAACCAGAAAATATTGTGCTATTGCAACATTATGCTGCTATCCTGCTGTTCTACATGAATAAGAAATGAGAATGGTAAAACACTACATAATTCACTTTCCTCTTAATTAAACCATGGAGGGATCATTTTTTCTGTGTGTGTTCCACTTCAGTACAAGCAAAGCATGATGTAATGATAACAGTATCCTCTTTTGGTTTGGGTCAAAAATAAACAAACACACTGACAAATCTATAGTGTTCAGTTATAGGAGGAAAATCAAACAAGAGATGATGTAACACAAAAAAAAATTTAAATGAAAACTTCTAATTGTTTTCACCAGTTCTTACTTCTTATACACTATTAAAAACAGAAAAGCTTTTAAAAAGCAAGTGTGTATGTATTATAATATTTCTGTATTTGTAAAATAAGAACTGCATTAGAGATTTTAGTTTTTAACTATCATTTCCTAATGGTCTATTTTCCAGATAATTTCCTGATCCTATTGCTGGAACATTTCCATTAGTAGGGCCTCTGTAGTATCTGGATTTAAGTTTTTACAGAGCAAATGTGATCATTACCACAAAAGGTGACAGGTCTTCCCTTTAGGTCAGCATCACATTCTTTCAGCTACCCACTGCCCAGCTGAATACATGGACGGATCCTACATTGTTGGGTATCAGGCGAGTTCTCTCAATGATTAACTTAAGTCAGACCTTTAGACATGTTCAAATAAATCTTCTTGCACTGAATAGGGAACAGGTTTTTTTGGATTAGAGGAATCTGTTAGAAAACCAAGTAGTATTTCATACAATGAGTGAGTAGATTTGCTTGTGCCAAATGGACATTTAGTGAGTTTAATGAAATCATTCTCCTTTCTTAAGCTACAGAAGCAGCAGAAACGTTCAATTTTCCATTAGGATTTTTACCTGGGAAGTAGTACTGGTTCTAGACTCTGGGCTGCCACTGATGTCTAAATTCTCTTACAGTGTACACACGAGAATACCTGAAACACACACGCGCACAATCAATTACTAGATCACTGTGGTTAAGTATATTTTTAAAGTTACTCAAGCCTTACCTTTGCTGTGGCCCTGGCACGGAATTCGGGACAGCCATTAACAGTTATCGTTTCATGCATATATTGATACACCTAAAATGTTCACATAAAAAAGGAATGTGTAAGAACATTAAGAATATTAATTCTTTCATTGCAGACAATATGATACATTTTCATTGCAATACAAAAGTTCCCTATCACAAAGTGAAATAGATCTGAATCAATTATCCTGATGCCTTGGGCCAAAAATCCTTCTTATTTTTTTTTTTTTTTGGGGGGGGGGGAGGGGCTAAGGGGTAAAGAATGGAGTTTGGGGCAGACAAGGCAATCACTTTTATTCATAGGTTTTAAATTTGGCTGACCATGTTTATCAAATATAGAAACGCATATTTATTTTTCTTCTATATATTATAAAGATTACTTTGTTGGTAAAGATATTTTACCATTATATATAGCTCTATCTGTAAAATATGTGATAAAAATATACTTCTTGAATTTATGTAACACTTTCAAAATAGTTTTCCAAATCAATATTCACAAAACCAGGATAACTATCTTTTCTTTGCATGTTGGTAGGTATGTTACTGTTCTTGACACACTCAGAATTCATAGACAAAAAAGTATTCAGAACAAAGACAAGTAAAGTAAGAGGTCCTTAAAACTAGTAACACAGAGCAACATACCAACTATGGGCTCAAGTTACCATTCATTTTTAGATGAAATAGTAAGAATGGGGGTAGAATCTGGATGCAGAATGATGTTGAAGAAAGCATAAAGGTTATGCTGACTAATCAATATATGTTTAAGCCTTACATTAATATAATTAGGGTAATGATTATTATTATTATTTAATGTTTTCTACATTATTTGGCCCTGATCTTTTGGGAAGAAATCTCCTAGGACATGAAGTTCATCCACACTTCGTAAGAAGAATTGATTGGCTGGCTGGTGTGGCTCAGTGGTTGAGCATGGACCCATGAACCAAGAGGTCACTGGTTCAATTCCTGGTCAGGCCACATGTCTGGGTTGCAGGCTCAGTCCCCAGTATGGGGCATGCAGGGGGCAGCAGATTAACAGTTCTCTTTCATCATTGATGCTTCTATCTCTCTCTCTCTCCCTCTCCCTTCTCTGAAATAAAAATATATTAAAGAAATAAAATAAATAAATAAAAGTTGCTGTGTGAGGAAGACACTAGGTAAGCCCTCCGAACCCAACCGGCTCTGCTAAGCATTGCCTGGCTCTATGACCCAGTTCTGTCCAATGAGAATTCAATTGAAAGTAGCAGAGAGACTTCTGGGAAAGTTTTGCTCTCTTGGTACAAGTTCTGTCCTTTTCCCTTCTCTACTTCCTGTCCTAAGTGTAAATATAATGAATCCTGGCAAGCAGCTGCATTTCTCTCAACTTGCAACAACAACAACAAAATAATCCTATATGTTTAAGCCACTAAAGTTTGACTTTTTGCTACTTTCAGCCAAGAGAATTCCTGATTGTTATAGTATTCAAATAAATCGTATATAGAAGCATGCTGTCTTTAAAGTTGGTTATCTTCTATCCCCATAAGGTTCCAAAATATTATAATTTGCTCATTAGGAATTGGTGCGAATTGTTAACCTGAGAGCTTAGAAACTGAAAAAGGATAGACTAAAATTGTAGTTTAATAAAAGGGTGGTAGAGACTAACTCTTTGAAAAACACTGTTAAGAAAATAAAAAGACAAATTGACTGGGAGAAAATAATTGCAAAACACATAGCTGATAAAGGTCTCATATCCAGAACACATAAATAACTCTCCAAAGTCAATAATAAGAAAACAACCTGATTAAAAATTGGGTAATGTGTTTGAACAGGCATGTCATCAAGGAAGATATATGGTTGGCTAATATGAAAAGATACTCAACATAGTCACTAGGGAAAAATTGAAATTAAAACCATAATTAGGTACATCTACACACTTATTAGAATGTCTAGTTTTTTTAAAAATACTGACAATACTTAAGTACAAGAATGTTGAACAACTAGAACTCTCAAATATTGCTGGTCGAATGGAAAATGGCACAGCTACTTGAAAAAACAAGATAACAGGTTTCTACAAAGTTAAATCTGCACTTACTATAGGATTCAGTTGTCTACTTCTAGTTACTTATCCAAGATAAAAATAAATGTATGTTTATTAGCCATGGTCATGTCATTAGAGTGTCAAGAGCATGTACCCGGGTTGTAAGTTCCAACCTTGGCCCTGGTTGGGGTACATGCAGGAGGCAACCAATTGATGGGTGTCTCTCACATCATGTTTTTTTCTCTCTCTCCTCTGTCTCTATTCCCCTCCTTCCTTCTTGTCCACTCTCTCTGAATAGCAATGGAAAAAAAATATCCTCAGGCGGTAATTAACAAAAAAATAAAAGTGTATGTTCATTAAAAAATGAGATGTAAACACTTGTAATAGCTTTATTTATCATTGCCACAAACTGGAAACAACTCAGATAGCTTTCAACTGTGAATGAATGATCAAATGCAAGTATATCAATTAATATAATGGAATAATAAAGCTAGGCAATAAAAAGGAACAGACTATCATATATGCAGCAGTAAGGATAAATCTCAAATGTATGTTGCTAAGTGAAAAAAAAAAAACACGTACTCTATGATGATTTTACTTTTACGATACTCTGGAAAAAAAGAAAATAATAGGGGAAAAAACAGATCCAAATTTGCTAGAAGCTGGGAGTGGAGATGAGTTGACTATCAGGAATGGGGGAATTTGGAGGGGGGCATTGGAACTGTTCTATATCATGACTGGAGGCCCAGTGCACGAATTCGTGCACCAGTGGGGTCCCTTGGCCTGGCTTGCGGGATCAGGCCAGAGCCAGCTCTCCAACATCCCCTGAGGGGTCCTGGATTGCCATAGGGTGCAGGCCAGGCCAAGGGACCCCACTGGTGCATGGTCAGAGCCGGGGGAGGGACACAGGAGGTTGGCCAGCCAGGGAGGGACCGCAGGAAGGCTCCAGGGTGTGTTTGGCCCATCTTGCTCAGTGCCGATCTGCCGGACCCCAGCGGCAAGCTAACCTACGATGGAAGCATATGCCCCCTGGTGGTCAGTGCACATCATAGCTACTGGTCAACCAGTTGACTGTCTGCCCCCTGGTGGTCAGTGCACATCATAGTGAGCGTTTGAATGGCCTTAGCATATTACCCTTTGATTGGTTGAACAGACAACCATACACAGCATATTAGGCTTTGATTATATAGGATAACGGTGTATGGGCAAATAATTTTTGATAAAAGAGCCAAAAAGATAAAATGAAGAAAAGAAAGCCACTTCATTAAATGGTGCTGGGAAAATTGGAATGGAAATAGACTATTGTTTGTCCCCATGTACAAAAATTAATTCAAAATAGCCGAAACCGGTTTGGCTCAGTGGATGGAGCGTCGGCCTGCGGACTGAGAGGTCCCGGGTTCGATTCTGGTCAAGGGCATGTACCTGGGTTGCGGGCACAGGATGTGCAGGAGGCAGCTGATCGATGTTTCTCTCTCATCGATGTTTCTAACTCTCTCTATCTCTCTCCCTTCCTCTCTGTGAAAAATCAAGAAAATATATTTTTAAAAAAATTAATTCAAAATAGATCAAATGCTGAGATATAAGATCTGAAACAGTAAATTGCATGAAAGAAAACATAGATAATAAACTTATGGATCTTGTGGAGAACATTCTTATGAATTTAACCCCAAAGGCAAGGGAAGTGAAGACAAAAATAAATGAATGGAATTATATCAAACTAAAAGGCTTTTGCACAGCAAAAGGAAACAACAACACAAAATGTCAACCAACTGAATGGGAGATGATATTTGCAAACAACAGCTTCAACAAGGGGATAATATCCAAAATATACAAAGAACTCATACAACTCAACAACAAACAAACAATGCAATGAAAATGGGCAGAGGACCTGAACAAACATTTCTCTCAAGAAGATATATGAAAAGATACTCAAATTCTCTAACTACTGGAGAAATGCATATCAAAACTACAATGAGATACCACCTCACACCTGTTAGAATGGCTATTATCAACAAGACAAGTAATGACAAGTGTTGGAGAGGTTGTGGAGAAAAAGGAGCCCTCATTCACTTCTGATAGGAATGTAAACTGGAAGACCACTATAGAAAACAGTATGAAGGTTTCTCAAAAAATTAAGAATAGAGTTTCATATGACCCAGCACCCCCTATTCTGGATATATATAACCCCCAGATATGAAAACATTTATTTGTAAAGACTTACCAACCCCTATGTTCATTGCAGCACTACTCATGGTGGTTAAGACATGAAAAACAATGGGTGTCCTTTGATACATTATAAAAAATTTAAATTATTTATTGTTCAAAGTATTACATATGTCTCCTTTTTCCCCCATTGACCTCTCCCTGGCTGTTCCCACCCCCCACCACATGCCCTCACCCCCCTACTGTCTGTGTCTATGGGTTATTGTTATATGCATGCATACAAGTCCTTTGGTTGATCTCTTACCCCCTCCCCCCTGTCCCTTCCCTCTGAAGTTTGAAGGTCTGTTTATGCTTCTATGTCTCTGGATCTATTTTTGTTTATGTTGTTCATTGTAGTCCACTAATGAGTGAGATCATGTGATATTTATCTTTGTCCAACTGGCTTATTTCACTTAGAATAATGCTTTCCAGGTCCATCCATGCTGTTGCAAATGGTAAGAGTTCCTTCTTTTTTTACAGCAGCGTAGTATTCCATTGTGTAGATGTATCACAGTTTTCTAATCCACTCATCTGCTGATGGGCACTTAGGCTGTTTCCAAATCTTAGCTATTGTAAAATTGTGCTGCTATGAACATGGGGGTGCATATATCCTTTTTGATTTCTTTGGATATATTCCTAGAAGTGGGATTACTGGGTCAACTAGGAGTTCCATTTTTAATTTTTTGAGGAAATTCTATACTGTTTTGCACAGTGGCTGCACCAGTCTGCATTCCCACCAGCAGTACATGAGGGTTCCTTTTTCTCCACATCCTTGCCAGCACTTGTCATTTGTTGATTTGTTGATGATAGTCATTCTGACAGGTATGAGATGGTACCTCATTGTCATTTTGATTTACAGCTCTCAGATTATTAGTGATTTTGAGCATGTTTTCATATGTCTCTTGGCCTTCTGTATGTCCACTTTTAAAAAATGTCTATTTAGGTTCTTTGCCCATTTTTTGATTGGTTTGTTTATCTTCCTTTTGTTAAGTTCTATGAGTTCCCCGTAAATATTGGAGATTAAACCCTTATCAGAGATAAGATTGGCAAATATGTTCTCCCATGCAGTGGGCTTTCTTGTTGTTTTGTTGATGGTTTCTTTTGCTGTGCAGGAGCTTTTTATTTTGATGTAGTCCCATTTGTTTATTTTCTTCTTAGTTTTTATTGTCCTACGAGCTGTATCAGTAAAGATATTGCTATGACATATATCTTATATTTTGCTACCTGTGAATTCTTATAAGATTTTTATGGTTTCCCATCTTACGTTTAAGTCCTTTATCCACTTTGAGTTTATTTTTGTGTATGGTGTTCAGTTGGAGATCTAGTTTCATTTTTTTGCATGTAAATGTCTAATTTTCCCAACACCATTTATTGAAGAGACTGTCTTGACTCCATTGTATGCTCTTGCCTCCTTTGTCAAATATTAATTGAGCATAATTTCTTGGGTCTATTCCTGGGTTCTCTGTTCTGTTCCATTGGTATTTATGTCTGTTCTTGTGCCAGTACCAGGCTGTTTTGAGAACAGTGGCTTTGTAATATAGCTTTATATCTGGTATTGTGATCCCTCCTACTTTGTTCTTCTTTCTCAAGATTGCTGTGGCTACTCGGGGTCTTTTTTCACTCCAGATGAATTTTTGGAGAGTTTGTTTTGGAGAGGTCTGTGAAATATGCCATTGGTATTTTAATCGGGATTGCAGTGAATCTACAGATTGCTTTGGGTAGTATGAACATTTTAATGTTGTTGATTTTACCAACCCATGAACATGGTACATTCTTCCATTTGTTTATGTCTTCCTCTTTCTCTTTTTTCAACATCTTGTCATTTTCTGAGTATAGATCCTGTAGTTTTCTGAGTATAGGTCCTGTAGTTTTCTGAGTAACCTCCTTAGTTAAGTTTATTGCTAGGTATATTAATTATTTTCAATATATTTTATTGATTTTTTACAGAGAGGAAGGGAGAGTAATAGAGAGTTAGAAACATCAATCAGAGAGAAACATCAATCAGCTGCCTCCTGCACACCCCACACTGGGGATGTGCCCGCAACCAAGTACATGCCCTTGACCAGAATCGAACCCAGGACCTTTCAGTCCGCAGGCTGATGCTCTATCCACTGAGCCAAACCGGTTAGGCTCTCTTAATTTTTTTGTTGCAATGATAAGTGGCATTGTTTTTTTTAGTTTCTCTTTCTATGAGTTCATTACTGGTGTATAAAAAGACCATAGATTTCTGGGTGTTAATTTTGTATCTTGCTAGATTGAGAAATTCATTTATTAAGTTCAGTAGTTTTTTGATGGAGTCTTTAAGACTTTCTATGTACAATATCATGGACCTTCTTTTTTAAATATGTTTTTATTGATTTTAGAGAAGAAGGGAGGAGAAAAAGAGAAAGAGATAGAAACATCAATGATAATGAGAATCATTGATCTGCTGCCTTGGACATGCCCCCTACTGGGGATTGAGCCCACACCCTGGTATGTGCCCCTGACAGGAATCGAACCTGGGACCCTTCTGTCCAAAGGCCGAGGCTCTATACATTGAGCCAAACTGGCTAGGGTCATGTACTTTCTTAATAGCATTGAAAACTCAATCTACCTCTCACAGCCCACACATGTATTTCCAAGGTCAATTACATGAATCAGACTTCCTGATCTAATATGATAAATTCCATTTATGATTTGCTTTAAAGGATATTAAGTAAACTACAATAATAGAAAAGTTAAATTGAAAGGGCCTGTGATTTTTACCAGTCTTGTGTCTCAGAGTGAATTTATGTGAAAATGCTATGACTAGACTGAAGGAAAATATAGTCTCAAATTACAAGTGATCTTCAATGCTTAGATTTAGATCAATTGGAGCTAAAGAACATTTTGGACAAAATAATGCCTTTAAATATCTCCCCATCTGCCTAGCCAAGTTACAAAGGAACTGGGATTGTTTCTGAAATGCTGCTAATAGCTTAATTCTACTGAATAGGACACATGAAGAAAGTTATTTATTACTCTACCTCCTAAATGATGTAAGAGGGATCAGAGGACCTTTAAGGAAGGTCTTCTGGAATCACTTAACAAAGTGGATTAAATGCCCCCCTCCTGAATGACAGTAAATTTCACATTCTTTAATTTGTTTTTGGCTCTGTAGGAACTCATTAGAGAAGCATTAGGGCTATTGATATGTTACATAACACAGTCCTCAAAATTTCTATCAATTTTGAAATTTCCAGAAGTTATTTATATAACTTGTTTTAAATTAATTGAAATGACTATGCCTTGTACTTAATTTTCCAAAGGGAACAGAAAATACTTTGTTCAGTTTCATAATTTCACAACTAAATATTCTATTATATAAAAGCAGAATGATTTAGTTGCGGAGTTCTGAAACTGAAGAATGACTATCATTTTCAAAATGGTGCCATTAGCATTAAGTTCTCTATTTTTTTTTCTAATAACTGGCTTGCATTACCTAGTGGGTTAACACATTTAGCTTACATGAGGTAGTACAAACTAAGTATTTTGTGCAATCATTTAATAACTGCAAGGAAAAAGTGAGATTACAAATAACAGAGCATTCCCACAGGGTCCACATGGCAAGTGGCCAGGCCACCAGGGAGAAATCTCTTTCCTTATGGCTGACTAAAACCACCCCATTCCCTCAAGGCAGCTGTTCCCGTTCTGTCCTTGTTACACAACCAGAGTCCCCTGCTACAGGAGATGCCTGAGCACAGTTTTGGAAAAATGTCATTTCCCATTAGCATAGCACCACTCAAAGGAACTGGATCTGTATTTTCTTATTTTGAGTAAAACTCAAAGTTTGGGGCCTAATAAGACCCATTCTACTGATTGGATTAAGACAATGGGAAATCTCATGAAGGATCCCAATGTGCTAGAATATTGGCTCAGCAGGGTTGAGATGACCAGTGTAGTCAAAAGTTTTCAAGAGTTGTAAAGTCAGTTCTTGCTTCTTAAAATAAGTCTTTATCTGGAAAATAAATTAATCATTTTGGATCAATTAGGTGTATAATATCATTGTCATATTGGCCATATCAGCTAAACAATGAACATAGAAGAAAAAATTTAGCTCACACGTTAAGAATCAACCTCAATATTCCATTGATTGAATTAAAATTACTATAACTAACAATAAGGTTACCAGATGTAGCACTAGAAATACAGGATGCATAATTAAATTTGAATTTCAGACAAACAATGATAAATTTTTAGTTTAAGTATGTCCCATACAATATTTTGGACTTTATAAACAGATTATGTTTGAAGGGAAACTATTCTAGTTTGGTTGGCAAGAAAGGTTGGATACAATTCAGGGCAGAATAGTGAATTCAATTAAGGAGTAAATTGAACAAAACTTGGTGATGGTAAGCTTTGAGTGAGAACAGATAGGAAGAGTTGCAGTTTGGTCATGTGAGCAGAATAGGGGATACTAAGTTTGACTTAGCTAATGTTATTTGAGTTGTCTTGTGATCTCTAAAAGATGTTCAGTATTCAGCTAGATACATAGGTCTGAAGGTCAGAAGATATAGGCTGTAATATAAAATTTGTGAGCTACTATTTAGTTGGAAAATGAAGCCCTTGGTGTCTATGTTATCCTCCAGGAGAAATTTAGAGTGAGAAGTAGAGAGGTTTTTGATGGGCTCCAACATCTACTTAGGCAACTTATAAGCCAAGCCTTAGTCTTGTTTATCCTATAGAGGTAAGGCATAGTATTTTAAAATTAAATAACTCACATATACTCTTTTTTAAATGACATATATTCAGGAGAAAAGAAATATAAAGAAATAAATGTAAGTGATTTGACAGTAAAAGTAATTCATATATACATTACAGTAAATTTGTACAATATAGAACTACACAAGGAATAAATTTTAAAAATTATAAAATTCCATACCAGGATGCAGTCACTGTTAACATTTTGGGGGACATATTCCTAGGCTGTCTTACTTATTGACTGAAAAAATCAATATCAAGTTACTCATGATATACTTTTTATAATCTGATTTTCAGTTAAGTATTAGGTATAGTTTCCCTACATATTAAATACCTTTCTTCATTATTTTAATGGTGCCATCATATTTGATCTTATAAATGTACCATAATGTATTTATGAAAATATGATTGAAAAATGAGGGTGCTCATTGGGTTACTCAAATTTTTCACAACTCTGCAAATTAAATAATGACTACAAAATAAAATTTAGCAAATAGGTGAATTCAAAAATACAGAATTCATGAATAATGAGGATTGATTGTATAAGAATAATTCATTTAAGAAGCTACAAAAGAATATCAGAATGGGCTCCCCTTTCCTGGCTCATTATTATGAAAACACCAGACTATACACTTTATGGAGAGGAGTTTTCCATTTCATCTTTTCTCATGTGTTCTAGTAAATTGAACTTACGTTCAAGGCATCAGACTTGGCTCTGTATAATGAATTTCATATAGTGCATGCTATGACTATAAAACAATCACTAAGTTTGAATTAGGGATCAAAGATAACTCATAGCTTTTAAAATGCCCAGGTTTGATAGACAAAGAGAAGGAGAAATGAAAGGGGATTTAAAAACTGCTGGCATTAAGACAGACTTCTGTTAAGAGTTTTATTTCAAGTTCATTCATTCAAGGGCTAAGTGGACACTCAGAAATAATGACTTTGTTCTCCATTTTCTTAAAATTAAAAAGGTAATTGAAATAGAGCAAGTAAATAAACATAATTAAACATACTGGTTTATCAAGATAAAGCCTAAAAATGTTCAAAGGTTGGTCGTACAAAAGAGCAGTCAATGTATCTTCTCAAAGATAAGAGAGAGAACAAAATCACCTATCCATAACTGTACACAAACTTAAATAAACTGCTATAAGGACAGGTTTGTTGTTTTTGGGGTTTTTTTTTTTTTTTGCCTTGAATTATCCAGATTGTTTCCTTCTCTATTTTTGATGAGCTGTTTACTTACATGTCCTGACACCTATGATGGCACAGTCTCCCAAGTACGAGAGAACAGAGGCTTGTAATAACTCCCAGGAGGTAAATACGTTTTGAAAATGAGAATATTTTGATGTGGCCCACTTGATGTGGCATTTGACTTAGTCCTCTTAACACATATAAATACATTTAAGACACCGCTGCTTCACAACCAAGCAATGGGTACAGCAATCATGTCTTATCTTCGCCCCATTCCATACCCCATCTGGAGGTGTGGGTCACGCTCGCTGTGAAGCTCATGAATAAGGTTGTCATGCATGATGCTTAAGTATAGGGTATGTAAGGGGATGTAAACACAGCAAAGGAAATATAGTCAATAATATTGTGATAAATGTGTATGGTGCCAGGGGGTTACTGGAAATATCGGGGGGAAACACTTTATAAAATATATGATTGTCTAACCACTGTGCTGTATATCTGAAACCAATACAAAATAATATTGGAAGTTAAAACGAAAAGAATAGGTTAAGTGCTAATATATCTTCAAGACCCTTATTTCAATTCTTTTGGATAAATACCCAGAACTTTCCTCAAATTTTGGACACTCCATACTGCTTTCCATAGCAGCTGAATTCCCACCAACAGTGTGCAAGGGTTCCAATTTCTCCACATCATCGCTAACACTTGTCTTTTGTTTATGCTAAGTGAAATAATAAGCCAGTCACAGAGAGACAAATACTGCATGATTCCATCTATATGAATCACAAATATGGGTGAGTTCACAAATACAGAATCTATGAATAATGAGGATTGATTGTATAATGATAATTCATTTAAGAAGCTACAGAATAAGAATATCAGAGCAGGCTCCCCTTTCCTGACACTGTCCTGGCTCATTATTACAGAAACACTAGACTATGGAAAAGCGTTTTCCACCTCATCTTTTTTCATGTGTTCTGCTAAATAATTCAAACTAATAGAATCAAAGAGTGAAATGGTGGTTGCTTGGAGTTGGAGCAATGGGAAAATGGGCAATTACTAAACAAGGGCCATGGAGTTTCAACTAAGAAAGCTGAACAAGTCCCAGAGTTCTGCTGTACAGCACTGTACCTATATTCAACAACACTACATTGCATGCTTTAAAATTAAATCTCATGTTAAGTGTTCTTATTACAATATACTAAAGATCAGGGTAAGTACATCTCTTGTTCATGTCAATTGGAAATTCTTTTTCAAAAGCTAATTGATAAAAGGCTTGTTTTTGAAATACACTAAGCAAACATTCTCCTAAACCCCAAAATATATCTAGAGTTTAATTTTGCAAAAATCACAGCTGCATTTTTCCAAAGTTTCACATTAAAATGATTTGTTACATATGTCAATTATACCACAATTTTTTTTAAAAAAATTTATCAAATATTATTTACACAGATCTTTCATTATTTCCATGTATCTAAACCTCAAAAGACAACATTACACTCATAAGTTTAAGGGAATAATAGTTAGAGCAACTGTATTTATTTCTTTGTTGAAACCAATTCAGCTTCCCTAGACATAAGGTTCAAGATGACATAGCAAGTCAAATTCAAGAGTCACTTCAAAGGCTTGACCCCTCTATCTAATTGTAACCCCACTGCGCTGAAAATCCCAGCTCTACGTGGATCTACTTAAGATTTTGTTCGAGTTGGTTTTATATCAAAACCAGAAAAAAAAGAAGTCAAAGAAAATGGCCACTTTACTGCTGTAACAGAAAACAGCCAAAACTATGAGAAGAAAATAATGGACTGTTTACATTTGCCATCTAAGGATGAAAGCATCTGAATTTTTTTTCAGGAATGATTTTTTTTTTATTTGCCAGGAAACAGGCTTGTGTTTTCATTAGGGATATTGTTGGAAGATCCCTACAAAGAAAAACATCTGCATCATTATCACAACTGTCAGAAGAATCATCCGGCATGCAAAGCTGTAAATGCCACTTGTCAGAGGAGATGCTAACCATTAAAAAGCCCAGACCTGAAAATGAACTAAACTTCATTTAACTTTTGAAAGTGATATGCCAGATTTAATTATAGAATGTAAGAAGTAAGCTATCAAAAATGCAACACTTTTATATGAAAACATTTCACAAGACATTTTCTCTCTGGAAGAAAAAATAGGTCAGTTTTATCAACATGGAAGATAATGTGAACCTGAATGTATTATTAATCTGTCCTCAGGCATGACAAAAGTCTGCCTTTGTATTTCCATATCCTTCGAATGCAATCTCATAAGAACCTAAGTTTTGAAGGTGTGGGAGGGGAGCTTAGAAAGTTTTAATTAGGTTGAGGTGTTTCATTACTACCTACCATAGTCAGGTAAGTGCTCTCAATTCAGACTGATGCAAAGAATCTCTCAGCCAGTGATTATTCTATTCATTTTAGTCAGAGATAACTGTCAGCATAACTCATCATTAAAAAAACAACAGCAATAATTTTGCCAGGCTGGTGTGGCTCAGTGGCTGCGCATTGACCTATGAACCAGGAGGTTCAATTTCCAGTCAAGGCACATGCCCGGGTTGCCTGCTCGATCCCCAGTGTGGGTGTGCAGAAGGCAGCTGATCAATGATCCCTCTCATCATTGATGTTTCTCTCTCTCTCTCCCTCTCCTTTCCTCTCTGAAATCAAATTATATATATATTAAAATCTTCTGATTTCTTGCCTCTTTCTAAGTCAATAGTGTCCTCTTTGTATTCTTACTGCCTATGTAAATGCATATTTTTAGTCTTTTCATTTAAAGAACAAGATTGGGTAGTTACTTTTCTCATCTGTTAAGCAAATTACCTCTGTCCCTATAATATTAAGGAAATTACACACTGATGTGACCAGTGAAAGGCAAAGCCCATTCATCTGTCATTTTCCCAGGCTTGTTTTCTAAACTGAATGGCATATCCTGCTGTCTATGAGACTAGGATGCCTACGTATGCAGCATCTATCCGGCTTTTATCACCTTGCTTGAAGACAAACTAGGAAATGAAAGTCCCAGTCCAATGACTATGCAGTGAAGAGGAATGTGATCAAAGAGAGGAGTGAGCTATCCAGAACATTTCCTCCAAAACTAGACGTTTGTGTATTTTTTTCCGGCAGCTGTCATATCAGATCATGATGTAGTGTGATCACAAACAGTGTCCTATCTTAACGTACCAAAATATCCCCTCTTGAACTGTACGGTGACGCTGAGATCTTCAGCAAGATCCAAGTCCACTGCATTGTATTTTATGAAAGTGTGACCAGAGAAATGGGCCACTGCCCTCTGGCTCTTAGATAAGGGGATGAATTGGTGACTTACTGCTCTGTGATGACTACCCTGAAGAGGTAGGTCAGGAGAAGGTCCCCTTCTCAAAATAAGCATAGAAACGTTTCCTCTATAAATTGGTTGAGTCATAGAATTGTTGCCAGGATTCACGGTGAGCTATTAGGTTTGTTGCCCGTGTCTCCTGTGTGGAGTAGAAAGTCGCTATGGACTGTTTCTTAGCTCTGCGATTTTTCAACCAATGTGTCACAGGTTGAAAACATGCAGCACCTGAGTGTTTAGACAGGGGCACTGACCTCTTTCCCCCTCCAGTGGTTCTCAACCTTCCTAACGCCGTGACCCTTTAATACAGCTCCTCATGTTGGGGTGACCCCCAACCATAAAATTATTTTCCTTGCTACTTCATAACTGTAATGTTGTTACTGTTATGAATCGTAATGTAAATATCTGATATGCAGGATGTATTTAGGCGACCCCTGTGAAAGGGTCATTCGACCCCCAAAGGGATCGCGACCCACAGGTTGAGGACTGCTGCCTTAGACTGTCAAATAAAAAATAATGACAATAGCCAACACAATAGCCATCTGCTGTGAATGAATGAAAATTACCCTTACTTTTTTTTGTCAGATTGGTAAAAACTATATTTTTTGGTGTGCCACAGAACTTTAGATATTAGTAGTGCCATGAGATGAAAAAGGTTGCAAATCACTGTCTTAAATGGTTTCCTAAATTCAATATTACAATAATCAGGAACCAGGCAAGAAGTTACGATATCATAGGGTCTTAATCTATGATTCTCCAGAGGTTTACAGAAACACTGTGTGTGTGTGTGTGTGTGTGTGTGTGTGTGTGTGTGTGTGTTTAGGAGGATTTGCAACAGCTGACACAGATAATAAATCTTCCCTTCTTGATATTATGTAAAATAGAAACCAATCTTTGTTTCTATTTTGTCCACACAATCTTCAAAGAGAAAATTTCATAAAGATAGAAAGGTTGTCTCACTTTTAATTATTTTACATAAATTAAACTTCAGATAATGAAACAGATACAAAGCTTTATAAAAGGAAATCATCAGTAAGATTACCAAGAGTTGTAGGTACTTGATTGCATTTGAATATCATTCAATTAGATTGCTAAGTAACTGACTTAGAGTTCCTTCTGAAAACTATTAAAGCATTTTTCTGACTCTTTTATTGTTTCTGGGTTGTTGTTATTTTTTTAAATCCAGTACAGCCACTCATACAAATAATGGTTTTCTGTTTTGTTTTTTTTTTACTCTAAATCCTATTGTTTCAGATAGGAAGCACTCAGATGGAAATAACAAAAGATAAAATTCAAAATGGCCCAGACCAGATGGCTCGCAAATGTTGCTGCATAATGGAATCACCTGGGGACCCTTCAAATACACTGATGTCTGGCTCCCACCCAACATTCTGATCAAATTGCAAATGGGTGAGAGCTGGGCAGCAGGGTTTTAAAAGCTCTCTGGAGTGCAGTAAAGTTTGGGAACCACTGGCTCAAGCACTGAGAATGGCTAATCACAAGAAAATTCAAGGTAAAGTGAATCTAGAGAATTTGTTTAGGGACTTAATCTTTACATCAAGGCCCCAGGTTTTTCCTCCTCTGAAATGCTCAGGAAGTCAGCTTTGTCTTTGGAGGCTTGTTCTCCGTGTGGCCCTCAAAGACTCTCGGGGTCCCAAAAAATCATATCCGGACAGGACAACATCCAGTAGATGTGGTCTCTTTTAAATAGCTATCATATATTTCTCAGAAACTTGTCATTGGGACGGCCACTCAGGCTACATTGGCAAGATTAGAGTATTGCCCCCACGCTCAGAACCAATCACTCACTGGGGATTGACACTGTAGCACATGCCTTATATTAAACCAATCAGATTTAGCAGAGGTTGGGGTCACCCTTCCCTGAGTCATGTGGAGTGTAGGGATGAAGAGGTAGGGGGTGTAGGCACCTGAATAAAATCATATTTCTTCCTGTAAGGAAAAAGTGAAAGAAGCAGTTTGGTAGGAAATCTAGAATATCTGTTCTCTCCTTTTCTCCATGTTCTACTCCATTCCACAGCTTGCCATCTATTTGGATAGGTTCCCTCTTACACAGGCTTCCGTGAAATTTTTTCTTACACTCCTGACTTCATATGAACATTATGCTCCATAAAAATGAGCAATTATGATGATTCAGGGCTCAGAGGAATATTGACTAAAAACAACCTCATTCTTAAAGCATGTTTTAGTGGGAAGGGCTTATAGTAAATGTTGATTATTTTTAATCGACGGTTTGCTAGTATTTGCAACCCATCCTCCGCAGGCCTAGAAATGTGTAAAAAATTTCTTCAGCAAGTTTGTTTTTAATGTATCTTTATTGTTGAAAGTATTACAGATACCCCCTTTGTTTGTTTGTTTGTTTGTTTTTCCCCATTGATCCCCTCCATCCCGCACCCACCCCTCCCAGGCCTTCACCACTCTATTGTCTTCACCATGGTCGGCTAGTGTTTCATATTACCAATGTAACGTATTTGTAGTGTTTCTATTTACATTTAAAGATTTACAGTCCACATAAGAATACTTATCCCTGAAGTGTTACTACACTGACAGCAAAGCAAAGGGAGAGCTGGAAGCAGCTAGTTTAGGCCTCCAGCAGCGACATAATGGATGGAAGGTTAGCAACCCGAATGCACCTTGGTGGAGTTTCTTCTCTCCAATAGTGCTGAAGTTGCCCCCAGGAGAGTGCAACAGTAATTATGGAGGCCATCTGCCTAGCACCAGGGTAATCACTCACAAAGTTCCTCCAACATGTCAGTGTTCGCCTACTCAAGGATACAGAGGCAGCCATGCTGGCAAGACAGGAAAGAAATGGACAGGATTACACCTTTTTTCACAGCTGTGTGTTATTTGTCTTCTGGTATAATTTAGGTCAAAGTTCCCAGGAATTAATTAATTCAGAAACCAGGAGGTGGCAAGTATCTCATTTAACTGTCCCCTGAACACAGATCTGAAATGCTGCCTGCCAAGCTGCTCGGCAGACCTAAGGCTCAGCATTAATGAACTAAGTGAGCACATACAACCTGCTGGATAAGACCGCAAGGTCAGGGCTTGCCTCTGGGCTGGTTTCACCAGGGGTTCCCATAAGTCATAATCACTATCAGGTAGCAGGGCAGGCTCATTCTTGAGGAAACCCTAGAGCAGAGACTGTTCTTCAGTGTCAAAAACCAGACCCACTGCATCTCAACTGCTCTGCACGTGACACTTAAGGGAGATGGACAGTGATGTGATGCCCAATCTAAACAAAGACACAATTGCCAGCAAGAAGCTGCAAGGGTAAAGCACAAGATGAAGTTAATGAAGCAGGAATTTTAGGGGGATATAGGCAGGCTTAGGGATTGTTTTAGAATTGGGGTCCATGGAAAAGCTCAGGGCTGCAGACTGGGAGAAAGTACATTTCTATAACACAAGGAAGCCAGATGCAGTTACATCTCCATAAGACCAGGGAGCAGCAACAGTTGCATTTCCATAAGACAAGGGAGCTGGAAGTAGCCAAGAAAGGTCTATATTTACAAAATAAAGAGAAGGAAGCCCTTCATCCAGAAGGAGAGGAAGACAGCCCAAAGGGAATAGGAAAACAATAAGGAAGGGGGGAGGGGGAGAACCTCACATGTCCCATATGAGGTTCAACCTTTGAGCCCAGGAGTTACTATAGTAACCAACTCAAAGGGGAATAATGAACAATCAGAGGGGATATCAAGGCACCAGGAACTGCAGCCTTTATAAGCCATGGGGAAAAAGAACTCAGTGAAAGGGCGAGGGCTATGCCCTCCATCTTGCCCCGTATCCTCCATGTTGGGGCAGCAGCCATGTGCTCAGGAAAGTACCTTCTTCCGGGAAGCCCAGGCCTCTGCTGGCCATGCCCGGAATCTTTTTAAACTAACCAATGACAATCAGGGGACGTGAGTGCCTTGGAGATGACCACATCCTGTGTAACAAGACCCGACTTGCACCTAGCCAATCGGCAGGGCCCACAGTCATCTCCCCTCCCCTCACTCCACCCCCCTATTAAAACCCCTTTTTTTTCCCACGGGGGTCTCTCGTCTCGCCGATGCGAGGCTGGGAGCCAGACCTGGGTCTGTGGTAATAAAGTCCTCTTTGCTTTTGCATCGGACACCGCTGGCTCCCTCGCGTGGTGTGTAGGGGATCTTGAAATCTGGGCATAACACTCAGTGGGACCCTTTCCCCCTTCCTACATGGGAGTCCATTCTGTGGGACTCTTCCCCCTCCCTATGTGGGAGTCTGTACTTGTTCTTCAATAAATCTCCATCTTTGCTATACCGTTTTCTATCTGTGGACTCATTCTTTGATTGCAGTGGACAAAGAATCTGGGTTCCAGTCCAAAAATTCGGTATCATTAAGGTGGCCCAAGTTTGGGCTTAGACGGACAAAAAGCATTGGCATTTATCAGGTTAAATCAAGGTATATTAAACTTTACAAAGAAAAATGACATGTAGTTCATGAGACAAATGAGCAGAAGCCCACAAAGCTCAAGGCTTCATGGGAAGGGACTTTAATATTAAAGATGCATACGGTTTTCGAGTCACACATAAATGGAACATTTCAATCTGAATTAGAGAATTTCTCAGTGGGGGGCACTCTGGGGACACTGGAATATATATCTGTCCCTCCTACCTGATTCAAACTGCTTGGGTAGACTGCTTAGTGGCTGGGTGTGACTGATCTTCAGGCAACGGGCGTTGTAGTTCATCAGAGCACTGTGGGATAAGCTTGGCAAAAGTCCCCAGAGGTTTGGGCTGAAAACAATGTCCACTGGCACCCTCTGACTTTTTTTTTATTTTATCGCAGGTTTACTTAGAATGGACATATCCTTAATTGTAAAAGTGTTGGAAATTATTTCATTAAATAACATCTATTTTTGAAGATTCTAAGAAGTAGATGGCTATATATATATATATATATATATATATATATATATATACTAGAGGCCCTGTGCATGAAAATTCATGCACTGGAGAGGGGGACCCTCATCCTGGCCTGCCCCATCTCACAGTCCGGGAGCCCTCAGGGGTGGGAGGCAACCCGGCGATTAGGGGAAGGTGACACCCCATCACACCTCTGCTGCTGCCACTGACAGCAGCACAAGCCTCGGCCGGCCCTGGTTACCTGAGCCTTGGGTGGCCCTGGGCAGACGGGCAGCCGCCATCAGAGACTTGCCTGTGCCTCAGGCTGGCCCTGGGCAGCTGGGGGGCTGAGGGGACTGAGGGATTCCGGAGGCAGGTGCCCCAGTGGAGCTGAGGAGACTGGGCACCACCATCTTGTGGCTGTGGGTGCTGTCATCTTTGAAGGCGTGGCAGTCAATTAGCATATTCCCTCCTTATTGGCTGTGGGCACTGCCATCTTTGCAAGAGCGTGAGGGTTAATTAGCATATTCCCTCTTTATTAGATAGGATATATAAATTTAAATTACTATATAGCTACTAAAAGCATAACTAAATTGGATAATGTCTAAATGTCTAAGTTAATAGTTTTTTACCAATTGCCTTATTTTTGGTCTAAGAGGAGGCTACACTTGAATATTTTCAAATCTGGCCCAGGGGATACTGAGAGTAAGTGGGCCTGAATTATATAACAGTATTGCATGTAAACCAACATTATCTATCCTATCTAATAAAAGAGAAACATGGTAATTGGCATACGACCGCTACCCTTCCCATTGGCTAATCAGGGTGATATGCAAATTAACTGGCAGACAAGATGGTGGCCGGCAGCCAGGCAGCTTGAAACTAACATGAGGCTTGCTTCCTTCGGTGACGGAGGACTCCAACGTTCCCCGCCTGTGGCTGCAGGCCTCTGAGCTGGCAGTTTGAAACATAGTTACAAAAATAGAAGCTAAACAAAACCCCAGAAACCAGCTTTCAGCTAGCTGGGATCTCAGACCTGGAGTTGATACAGAGTTTCGATTGTAGAACCTAAACAAACCAGATACCTGCTTTCAGGAGCGGAGGCCTAAGAGCTGGAGCCTCAGAGCTAAAGCTGGCTCAGAATAAAAAAATAAAAATAAAAAAAGGAGCATTTGGGAGCTTCAGTCCCAGCCTGAAAACAGCCCTCAGCCCCTCACCCAGACTGGCCAGGCACCCCAGTGGGGACCCCCACCCTGAAGGGTGTGTGACCAGCTGCAAACAGCCATCATCACCTCATCCAGGCTGGCCAGGCACCCCAGTGGGGACCCCCACCCTGATCCAGGACACCCTTCAGGGCAAACCAGCAAGCACCCACCCATGCACCAGGCCTCTATTCTATATAGTAAAAGGGTAATATGCCTCCCAGCACCAGGATCAGCGGAGCCGCGAGGTCTCCCGGCACCAGGATCAGCACGACAGGGGGCAGCACCCAAACCCCCTGATCGCCCTGTGGCTCTGTGTGTGACAGGGGGCAGGGCCACAACCTCCCTATCGGCCCTGCTCTGTTCTTGACAGGGGAAGGCGCCCCAACGCCCTGATCAGCCCTGCTCTGTGTGTGACAGGGGGCAGCGCCCCAACCCCCTGATTGGCCCCGCTCTGTGAGTGACAGGGGGTGGCACCGCAACCTCCCCATCGACCCTGCCTTGAGTGTGACAGGGGGCGGTGCCCCAACCCCCCAATCGGCCCTACCCTGAGCATGACTGAGGGTGGCATCGCAACCTCCCAATCCGCCCTGCTCTGAGCCCGACCAGGGGCTGCACCCAGGGATTAGGCCTGCCCTCTGCCACCCGGGAGCAGGCCTATGCCAGCAGGTCGTTATCTCCTGAGGGGTCCCAGACTGCGAGAGGGCACAGGCCAGGGTGAGGGACTCCCCCCCCCCCCCGAGTGCACAAATTTTTGTGCACCGGGCCTCTAGTCCTATATAATAAAAACCTAGGTGGCATCACGTGCGACATCACAAGATGGCCGGCAGGGGAGGGCAGTTGTGAGTGATCAGGCCAGCAGGGGAGCAGTTAAGGGGCGATCAGGCCAGCAGGGGAGCAGTTAAGGGTCAATCAGGCCAGCAGGGGAGGGCAGTTGTGGGTGATCGGGCTATCAGGGGAGCAGATGGGGCAATCAGGCTGGCAGGCAGAAGTGGTTAGGAGCCAGCAGTCCCGGATTGTGAGAGGGATCGGGCCTAAACTGGCAGTCAGACATCCCCTGAGGGGTCCCAGATTGGAGAGGGCACAAGTGGGGCTGAGGGATACTCCCCTCCCACGCCAGTGCACAAATTTTTGTGTACCTGCCTCTAGTATATATATAAAAGGCTAATATGCTATGTGTCCAACCACCCAACTAGTCGCTATGACACACACTGACCACCAGGAGTCAGACACTCAACACAGGAGCTGCCAAGCTGCAGTGACTTGGCAGCAGCAGTTCTCGGGTGACACACCCCAGAACCAGAGAGGAGGGGGCCTGATTCCTCGTGGGGCTGCGTGATTCCACCTTCCGCTGTGGGTTATGTTGTTGCTGGGGCACTATCAGCCCTGAATCTGGTTTCCTGCACACTTGCATTTGCATTCCACACCCTGTACGACAGCAACTTTGTAGAGTGCCCTCTCGCGCTCCGGGGCCCCTCGGAGGACATCAGAGAGCCGGTTTTGGCCCAATACCCTCAGACAGAGGGACCCGACCTGCTGGAGGGACCCCGCTCACTCTGCAGACGCTGGGGAGGAACCTTGGGATGTTGGCTCCAGGGTGTGTCCAGCCTGTCTCGCTCAGTCCCGCCCTGCAGGCCACCTTCTAATTGATTTCCTTTCAATGTGTATGAATCCATGCAACAGGTCACTAGTACAGTATAAAAAGATAGAATCAAATATTTCCAGTAAGCATTGCTCGTGAACTTTGGAATATGTTAAGAGATACCCAGGTGACTGAAAGAATGGGAAGCTACCCTGCATGAAGGAAATGAAAAGATATGAGGATGATTAAGTCAGAGAGAGGAAACTTGCTAAGTTGTAAAGCTCCAGGAACTTTTGCTAACTCCTAATATATTTGGGATTTCTCTTATAATTTCAATGTGTAAAATATTGCCCCTCAGTTATAAACGCACAAAATGACAAAGAATATGCTATGGGAATCCAGTCCTGTACGTAGCACAACTGGTGCCTCTATGCATGTTAGAAAAAACTGGTCATTCCTCAAGACCCAGCCATCTGTCAGGAAACTGTAATGATAAATATTCAAATCCAGATGAGCATGAAAATAAATGATGTCCCTAAAGTGTGCAGGGCACAGTCTTGCTTGTTGCCCTTGAGGACTTCCAGAGGAATTACTAAAGCAAGCACACTCTCTTCTTCAATAAGGAGCAAGGTAAATCCTGCCAATCCAGGTGGTCAGAACTGATGCTATATACAAAGAACAGACAAGTCCTGGGTGGAAGCCAAACTGCTGCAGTCAAATAAACAGAGGTGGGGAGCAGGGCAGGCACAGGGGACTGAGGAAAGGTTCCAATGATGCACTAAGTCACAACAAACACCTAAGTGTTTGGCACCATCATCTATGGCTTACAGGGCGGTCACAGTGAAGGACACTGTCTCTTGTAACTAGACATTATAAGGAGAAAAGCTATTGAGCCAAGACTAGGGCTAGACTATGTATGTCAGAGTGCTGAACTTCCCAAAGAGCTCCTCCAGGTGCTGGCTGCCGAAAATTAATATTTCTTTGCATAGGAAAAATTTATTTATTTAAAAATATTTTTATTGATTTCAGAGAAGAAAGGAGAGAGAGATAGAAACACTAATGATGAGAGAGAATCATTGATTGGTTGCCTCCTGCATGCCCCCTACTGAGGATTGAACCCACAACCCAGGTTTGGAATAGAACCGTGACCTCATGGTTCATAAGTTGATGCAAAACTATTTTGCATATTCAATCGGAAAAATTATCACAGGTACATTCAGATTCACTAATTTGGGGCATAATTTATCATCTAAATAAAGACTACATGTATGATATATTCCTATTATGTTTAGCAGCAAATAGGATTCTAAAAAGGTATTCTGTGTATGTACCTTAGGAAAGGTCAATGGAAATTTCTGCTTTGGAAAAAGCATTCTCATAGAAATAATCTAGGCCCCAAAGTCATTTAACTAGGAACTGCTACATTTTTAAAAGAACCAATATCATAGACAGAATTAAATAATCTCAGGCTGAAAATAGTGGGGGTAAATGTATCCATCTCATTCTCCTTCTTCCAGACACATTAGAAAATAAAGGCAGTGGAATGAGAACAGGGAAAGAGAAGAAACAAGTGGTTACTTCATTTTTAATGACTGCATGAAAGAGAAGGTGACAGAGAAGGGTGGGAAACAGGAAATGTCTCTCAGAGAGCATACAACATAGAGTGAATTTATTTCCTAAATAACTTACATTAAAATAAAATTATATATTGAATTGCAGTGTGTGAAATAATATTTCTAAAAGTTTATATCTCTATTAGCAGAGCAAATCAATTAGCTTAATTACAATGCAACTGTTTTTAAATTCATTGAAACAGTGTTATATATTCAAATTAGATAGTGTATATATACTCTCCTTTTACCCTTCTTTTTATCTGCCAATATGTACATGTAGAACAAATACACTGAAATTTAGTTCAATAAGCATATGTTTATCTAACAATTATAAATACTGCTTTTCGAAAAGGAAAGCAGTATTTGTAAATACCTGACCATTGGCAATGAATAAACAAAATAACCAAATTGATGAACTTATGAATATTTTGCTTATAAGCTCTTGTTTAATTGATCATCACTGTGAAACATCTTTCAAAATTAAATGCATTTGATGGTCAAAAACTTTCTAGAATCTTTTAATAAACGCACAAATGTAAAACTTCTTATCACCGGGAATTGAATGAGAGCAACTCATCATTTTATATTCTACAAAATGAAAATGGCTTTTAAAAAGATGACATTATTCAATATTTCTTTTTCCCATTAGTAGATCATTATAACTATCTAGCTAACTAAACTAAAAACAGAATAAATGTTCTGAGATTTTTTTTATAAAGCTATAACTTAACAGGACCCAATTTTCATTATATAGAAATTCAATTTGAGGAAAACTCATTTGCATAGTCACATGTTCAAATATGCATATACTTCAATTTGTCTTTGCACTTGTTACTGCAAATATTATAATGTCATAATTATAATAGTCAATTTCATTCTTTAGTTTTATGCCATGATGATTAAATCAATATTTTAAATGGATTCTTTATTGCCCAAATTTATTCTTTCTAAAATGAAATTTTGAGTATTAATTTGATTCAGTGATTCTATTACTTTCAGTCCATAAGTCATGGAGATCTTGAACATTTCTCCCTTCGCTGTAATAGTATGCCAAAATTAATTAAGGCAAATGAACATTCTAAATGACTCTTCCTCTGAACCATTGTTGGAGTAGTTGCTTATGCTTGACAAGGTATTTTGCATGAACTATCAACAATGTGCTTTGAATCACACTCATAATTGTAAAGTCTTGAAGCACAATAATTAATAAATTATTGTCCTCTCATGGAACTATCTTCAAAGATTTAAAATATTTATTGTTGAAAAATTATTTTGAACTACTATGGTGTCTTTATAGTTTTCTGAGACCTTGAATTCTTCCAATATTGTCTGGCTATTTTAATTTTTATTGAAATATAATTAACACAAATCTTTGTCATATCTGTAGAAAGGACATATTTTATAGCTTGTGTAGGAATGTCTGATTTACTTAGCTATCATGGTTCTCTCAATGTATAGTGGCAGTTGGTTATTATCTGTCTTGGACACTGAAGTAATTACCATCCCATCTGTGCAGAAATCAAATGATTTTCAATGAAATGTTAATAGACTCCAGTTACAACTCACTTTCTGAAAGACAACGTCACAAATACCTGGTAATCAAGCAGGTGCCATTGAGGAAATTGAAGGGAATGTCTTTTCCATCAGGAACCCCAGGAGATAAGATTCTTTAATATTGTTATACTGTCAGTAACCTTTCCCACATCGACTCCCTATGGGTTTATATTCCTCGGAATAGTTAGCCCTGAAAATTCTTTAGAAATATGTGTGTGGCACTGTCATCCTCATATGGCTACATGCCAGTTGATATTCAGGGTAGAACCTGAAAATTGTTTAGAAGAGTGTGAGGAGAAAATGATGTCAAAGGAATCAGCAAAAGAGAAATTATCTATTCTATTGGGTGTTCCAGGAAGACTAATTTCCCTCTCCTTTCCTGACCTAAAAGAAAAAGGAACGTTGTGGCAATTAACATGGAAAACACACACCTGCCCATTGTCATCAAGGTGATGCTTCTGTTGGCTATCCAGTCCTCCATGCTATCCTTGTCACCTATGTCCCTGGGCACTGGTCCCATCTTTCCAGAAGCAAGTCTGAGGGGAGGAGAAGCATCTATCTCTGCTGGCCCCTAATCCCTCTCTCAATGACTCTAAGGTAAATGTTTTTTTGTGTTGCTTTTGTTGTTGCTTGTTGGTTCTTTATTTGATTTTTCTATTTGCTTATTTCTTTGCATAGCCCCTGAAAAACTTGGAAAGATGCTTTTCAGAATAGTTGCTGTCTCTTGCCTGTCAACTGATAGGACTAGGTGCTTTGACTGCACCTCCAGGTGCTAGCAAATGGGGAATAGATAATTAAGTAATTTGGAGATGAACTTTAGGAAGGAGGGCAAGTCTGGGATGGACCACTGATGACCTAGGAAAACAGCAGCATGGAGAAAATGTAGTTCAAAAAGTTTCCAAGTGTCAGGCTTAAAAAATATTTGGGGTCCATTTTATGGTCAATAAGTAGACATGGGAAGACAAGGTAGTTTGAGAAGACAAGGTTACCCATAACATCTCTTTTGTTTTCATCTAGGAGAGCAGGCCTTCTCATTAATGTTGTGGTTATGGGTTAAACAAAAGTTTCCTTGGCTCTAGTGCTCACTTACTAAGAAAAGGACTATGGGTACTTTTGTGACAGATCCTGAAACACACTTGCCAAAGTTTGGTCTTAAAAAAACTAGATATTCCAGAAGGGGTTGAAATTTTCTGGAACAGCCATAACTTGTTTTGATGATATAATGCCAATTATACAATAATTAGTAACTAATTTTTTAGATTGCCTCCTGGAAATTTGAATAACAAATATATGAGAGAATACATTACTAAACCACAATGCATTGCCATGTGTTAAATGAGGCAAAGTAATAACTAGAGGCAAAAATTCAAAATAATGCTGTTGGTACACATGGGACACAGATATGACTAGGAATTATGAAAATGGGAATCATCACACAATTTTCCAATTATTTTAGTTTAGTACCAATAAGTAGTGAAACGATGTTGCATTGTTTCCACATTTCAGAATGTTCTGTTTTTGCCACTGTTCATAGCAAGTGGAACTAGAACTAGATCAGGATTCAGGAGACTTTGTTCTGGTACTAACTCAGGCACTCACTGGTTTGAAAAACAGCTGATACTTTCCAGATTATACTTTCTCATCTATATATTAAGAGGTTTTAACAGGTCAAGGTGCCAAATGGATCAACTTCAGAGGTTCACTAACCGCCTAAATATATATATATACTCACATGTACATAATCCAGGAAAAACAGACCAAAATTTAACCTGATTCGTCATCATCAAATTCACAAGGAAGTTTATGACATCCTAAAGGCTAAGGACAACAGGACTAGGTACTTTCTAAGATTCCTGTTTCACCCTGCACACATTACAAAATTCATCCATTTACTAAATGAAAACGCACGTGTTACATATTTGCACATTCATACCAATGTATACAAAACCTTGAAAGTTTGATTCTAATTACAGATCAGTTGTCAAGGTTAGGGGCAATTTTTATTTTTTAACTGTATTTTTGTTGTTGCCGCTATTATAGCTGTCCTCATTTCCCCCACCTTTGCCTACCTCCACACAGCTCACATCCCCTCTGGCTATCACCTCACTGCTGTCTGTGTCTATGAGTTATGCATGTATGTTCTTTAGCCAATCTCTTCGCCTTCTTTAACCCAGTCCACATATCCCCATCCCCTTTTATATTTTTAATAAAATTTTGATTATAATTACATATCACCTTTCAAGGTTAGAAGCCATTTTAATGTAAGTAAAATCTTATTTTGAACTAGAGGTATAATCATGTTTTATCTGGAATTTGTATGAGCTCATTTAAAATTCAAGGCTTATGAAAAAAATATATGTTTGTGTAATGATGAGAATGAACCACCTTAATGAATTTCTTCATGCATCCAACAAATATTTATTAAATGCTCATTATGTGGCAGACACAATGCTAGGTGCTAATTTTGCTGTGGTGATGGAAAAACTGCCTTCAGTCAAGTAAGATAGATGACTTGACTTAAAATATTAATTAACCTTGATGAAAGATATTAAAAGAGACCCACAAATCATGAATGCGGAACTATTCCTTGTTTGAGATCATTAGACTATGTTCTTTTTTTTTTCTTACCCCATTGGACCTCAGGTGCAAAAGACAGAATTGGAATTATCATAATCTTTAGTTTATGGCACATATTCATCATTGTCCATTAATTCATGGATGGCTTGCTTTTATTAATTTACTTTTACACACACACACACACCCACACATCCACAGACCTCCTACTGAAACAAAAGCTTAGGATCCCAAGTAGCTAGAATTAAAACCATGCCCTGCCCCACTCAAAACTGATTGCCTTGGCTCTCCCAAATGATGTAAGTAGGGCAATAATGAAGGAATAGATAAATTGAACAACTTATCAGAAAATCCTAAAACAGATCCATGTGTATTATCTTTGGTGTATGTTAATGTGACAGATCAGGAAGGATATTATGGATTATTCAATAAACAGAGATGGTGCCATAACCGGTTTGGCTCAGTGGACAGAGCATGGGTCTGCGAACTGAAAGGTCCCGGGTTCGATTCTGGTCAAGGGCATGTACCTTGGTTGCGGGCACATCCCCGGTGGGAGGTATGCAGGAGGCAGCTGATCGATGTTTCTCTCTCATTGATGTTTCTAACTCTCTATCTCTCTCCCTTCCTCTCTGTAAAAAAATCAATAAAATATATTTTTAAAAAAACCAGAGATGGAAATAGTAACCCTTATAGATAAAAGTCAAAATTAAATCCCTAATTCATACTATTTACAAAAATCAACTCTAGGTGACTTAAGAAAAAACTATCCAAAATAAAGTTTTCACTTTTAGAGTAAAATATAGGTGACTATCTTTTAGACACTGAGGGAGAAAAATAGTTATTAAGTGATATACCAGAAAAGCATTGATTATTTTAAAAATGAACAATGTGAATATTTAAAATTAAGAATTGTACTCATGAAAGACATCTTAAAGACAGGTTACAAAGTAGGAGAATATATTTACTACACCACCTGTAAAAGAATTAGTAACAATAATATATAAAAGAAATATAAAAGTGTACCTAAGAGCACAAATCAGTAGAAAAATATGTGAAAATATGTTTACAGAAAGAGAAACATAGCGAACAATAATTACAATATATTCAACAATTTGGTGATCAATTAAATGTAAATGATGACTACAATAGGATACCATTTTAGTATATTCAATTGGTAAAAGATTAAATTTCTCAGACGCCAAGTGTTGAGGTAATGTGGATATACAACTTCTATATTGCTTGTTGGAGTATAAAATGGAATAGTCCAGTTTGAAAATGATTTGACAGTATCTCTTAAAGCTGAACATTTTTACACCTAATGATCCAGAAATTCCACTTCTAGATATATACCCAAGAGAAGTCTCAGTCATCTAACAAGAAACTCATGTCTCTTTTTTTAAATCCTTACCCAAGGACATGCTTAGAGAAAGAAAAGGAGCATGAGAGAAAAAGGAACATCGATATGAGAGAGAAACATTGATCAGTTGCTTTCCATATGTGCCTGAAACTCATGTATGTGCCCTGACCGAGAATTGAACCGGCAACCTTTTGGTGCACAGGATGGCACTCAACCAACTGAGCCCTCCAGCTGGGCAGAAATGCATGCATAGTATTTTAATAGCAGCTCTGATGATCATAGTGCAAACCTGGAAGCAACTCAAATGCTTATCCATGGGAGAATGAATTTAAACTGTGGTACATTACACAATGGAATATCACCCAACAGTATAACACATGAATTACAGTAACAAGAACAACAACAAAGACATGATTGAATCTTAGCAGTATGATATTAAATATAAAAGTATATCCACAAAGATTTCATCAGTATGATACCTTTTATAACATTCTAAACAAATTAAATTAAAATAGTATATTTGGGGGAAATATACAAGCACACAGAGACTATATAAAAAGCAAGAAAATTATTATTACAAATGTAGTGGTCAGTTTTCAGTCCTAAATCTTGTATGAAAGAAGGGAGGAAGGTAAAAAGTTAATAATTGCCTTGCATATATTTGAGTTATGAGTGACACTAATTTCATTTCCTTTTTTATGTGCATATCATACTGAGGTTTAAAAGCACACTTGATAAAAAGGCCTTTTTGTAAAATTCCTTTTAGAGGGCTTGTACAAATGGACTTGTCTCCACATATGTTGGCAATGCTGAAGAAAGAAAAGGTTAAATGACTTGTTCACTGAGAGGGTTGAGGGACAAAAACAGTTGTCCTGCATGTGCCAAAAATAGAAATTCTGATTTCCAGTTCCATGATGTAAACAGAAGGAAGAACATTCACTTTATCTGACTGATAAAAGAGTCAACTACTTTGTGAACTCTATTATTTCAAACTACAGTGTAAGTATATGTAATTATAAGCTTCTGGAAAGATGTACTGTTCATTTTATCATTTGAATAGCAAATTGAAAAACTTGAGTGGAGTATTTACCCAACAGAGTCATTAAGACTATTTGTGAAGGTCTGTTTACATATCTTTAAGATCAATGACCCATTAGTGCAATTATAGTCTAGGATGGTTCCTGCCACCAGACCCTGTTCTTGCTACCAGAAAGTAGCATGTTGATTATATAAACATGCCTCAAATAGTAAAAATATGTCCTTTCTCTGAAAAGGCTGCAGAAATAGAACTATAACTATAGTGTAAAAATTCTGTTTTCAATGAGTGATATAATTAATCACTTTGTTTTTATAGTTTCTTTTCATAAAATTTTAGATTATACTCTGAAAAAGCTCAATAAAATGACTACATTTATCTTTTATTATTTCATCAGTTTAAAATAGTCATAGTATCTGTCTTCCCTTCCTATTAATACAGTCTCACATAATCACATATTCTACCACCCATACATGCCAGTCTTACATAATGCCATGTAATTTACATGAAAAAACATGGATTACTTGCTATGTAACTATAGATTGATGGAATTGGAAGGACCAGAGACAGAAACCAACTATCCAAGTAATCTTTCTCAACTGATACCCGAATCCTTTATTAGGGAGTAGTCTTTATTTTGGGGGTTGAGGGTGGGGATGGGAGAAGATATTTTGGACTCTTTATAGTGTTATTCCAAGAAAAAACACTCATATGTAAATATTCATGACATATTTTTTTCCTTGAACATTGAGCTATTACTTTATTGATAGAAATTAATGGCTGCTTTCTGTAAAAAAATAATTCCAAGTTAGCTAAGTCATATAATGAGAAAACTCTGTCTGCTTAAAATATATTTCAATGAGAAGGCTGTTTTATTTGGCTTGGAAGAAATTAAAATTTGGAGTTATCTTTTACATGGAAATATTAATGTCATTTTTAGGGCTCAATCAATTTTGAGTTTATTTTAATAACAGCACGTGTTCAAAGTTGTAGCTCACATCAAACATAATTAAATTCCCTATCAGAGCAGAGTAGACTTGGGTCAAGACACCTGTGCTTTCTCCAAGACACTTCAAGTTGAATTGAAATTCTGTAAAAAGTCAAATGAAGTTATTTTTGGAAAGGTTGGCATCAACAATGCAGCCTGTATCATCAAGGAAAAATGTTTGAATCCTTTTTTCAATTTTAAGTCATGGAAGCAGAAGTAACATTTAAAAGAGTTTTACCGTCTTTCCAGAGGTAGATATTCCCTGTAGATAAATTGTCAAGGCTTTCTCCTTTTCCACTCCCTTTCCTTTATAGATATCCATCTTTCAACATGGGAAAGGTCACACATTTTGGGCTCTAATCTCTCCCTCCAAAATGGCAGGTGTTTCCAGCAGCACCAGACAAGTTCAGCAAATCTGGAATCTAACCACTACCCTCCTTACGTCTCCAATAAGGTCAAACCGGTAGTAAAGTTCTTTAAGATATTGTTATCAAATTGTTCTAAGATATACAGCAATCCTTTACTTAAAAAATAAGTAAAGTAAAATTTTCAACTCAAGTTCAACCAAGCATATTAACACATCCTCTTGGAAAGCCAACAAAAATTTGACAGTAAAAAGAACACATTTTGCTCCATTTCTAAATGAAAACGTGAAAACTAGGTTAGGCTGTGGCTATAAAATTACTGAGCGACTTTTCATGGAGCAGGAAGGCATTCTTTAGGATAATCTTCAGAGTCTTTGCGATTAATGCATGCTGTAAGTAATAAGTCTCTATGAAAAGTAGAACCTATGTCTTCACCAGAATAATCAAGCTGGATGTTGGACCCAGAAACTCCATATACACCTCATATGTACATATCCATAGGCATCTCACATGTACATATAGTATCAAGATCATTCGTCCATTAGGAGTTTTGCTTGACAAAAATAATTCACTGTTGGAACAACTTGGTCCTTAAAAGTATACATAGAGTTGGTCTCTTCTCTCTCTCTCTCTCTCTCTCTCTCTCTCTCTCTCTCTCTCTCTCTCTCTCTCTCTCTCTCTCTCTCTCTCTCTCTCTCTCTCTCTCTCTCTCTCACACACACAATAGGACATCAGCATTCATATGATAGATAAAAATCAGGGTTTTACTGAAACAATCATTTTTTTCAACAAATTGCATGCCAAGTGAAAATGGCACAGCTGTTATTTTGACCACAGCTGGCTTCAAAACAGTAGCAAAATGTCAGAGTTCAGAAGTAGGTTATATCAAGTGAACAGAGGCACTCTTTTATTTTTGTTTTGTTGTTGTCCTGAACAACCAACCATTTCAAACATTTCTATAGTACATGATTTTATAAAGTTTTCTCCACTTTCTTATGATACCTTTTGCTTAGAAACATCTCAAGACATCTTTGGGCAATTGTAAGTTGTGATAAACTTCTACTCTTTTAAAATTGAACTTTTGCTCCAGAAAATAAAAATTCTATATTGTGCGATATATTTTCAGGATTCTCAGAAATAAGCTTTTTTGATTTCTTGTTGGCAGGAAACTTAGCACACAAGAAACAGTCTGGCTTTTGTGTCCAATCACATTTAGCAATGCAAATAAAATCAAAGGAAATGAAGAGCCAGCAAGTTTAATTTTCCTTGTTATTCCCCAACTTAAGCTAAGTCCAATATGAATAGAAAGAGCTATACAAAAACATAATGTCTGATATATTATTGTTCCTTCTGATGACAGCAACGCTATTCCAGATGTCATTATATAACAAAGATGATAAGTTTACATAATGGATTCATGCCACTCTATTCATGTTTAAAGTAAAACATTCAAAGCATATGTTGCCATAAAAATATTCTACACACAAAGGAAAAAAAAAACAAACAAAAATAAAGCAAATATACATTAGCTTTGAAATTAAAACTCTTGCTCTTAGGGGGTTATTCTACCTGAAACAAGGAGCAAAAGGCCACAAAACTACGACAGGAGCAGGATATTACAACCTTTTCTTAGGTAAGGGTACTATACACTTAAACACTGCATATAGGCTAAAGGAGGTAATAGCATTAAAAAAGAGGAACACAACAATAGCCACTGCAACTCATAAAGGAACTCACAGTATAAATAAGGATACTTTGTAACAGCAAAAACATAAAAGGGGAGGGAGTAAAGACCTGAAATTGCAAAGGGAGATGGAGATTAGATGCATGCAGAACAAAGCTGCTGTATATGTGAAACTCTTTTATATAAACCTAATGACAACTGCACATATACACAACTGAGATACGTAACTTTAAAAAAAGAGGAAAGATCTGTAATACTTTCAGCAATAAAAAAGTGGAGAATTCTGGAGATGGTGGCTGACAGGACTGCAGGAAGGGAGAGAGTGTGACAGAGTAAAGAAGTGAGAGGAGCGTGTGTGGATATTTGTGGTGAGTGAGTGGGTGAGTGAGGGACAGATAGATATCTCAGGAGTCCCAGGGACTGGCAGATTGGCTCACCTAGACGGGGAGCCCCAGCTACCGCTGTGGGCATCCCCTCACCAGCTAGGCTTTGACGCAGAAAGCACGCCATCTTGTAGATGGAAGCAAAGGAGGCCAAGAGTGCTGCCACGCCATATCCGGACTGACCTCAGAAAGCACTCCCGGACCTGTGCTGGGAGCTGCTTGCCAGCCATAACCTATGTGGAACCAATCACCATGCTCTGGCAGTGAGCAATGCAACGTGGATCACAGATATCTCCAGTGAGAGCGCATCAGACAGACCTCTGGGGCTGAGCCTCCTAACCAGAGCCCAAACCCAGAATCCCTGGATCCCACACTTCAGGTTCTCTCACTGTGAGTGCAAGCCATGGCTTCCCCACTCCCCGCTTCATCCCTGATCCCAATACAGAACCTCAGCTGGGTGTGCCCAGAAAGAGTCTTAGCCAGGTGAGCACTCTGCCTCTGGTACAGACTAAGAGCACTCCGCTGCCAGCTTAGGCAGAGTGAGTGCCCGCCCCTTGCACAGACTGAGCACACTCCACCGCCAGCTTAGGCAGAGCCCTTGCAGGACGAGAACTCCGCCTCTTGCACAGACCAGGGCAAGCACCCAGCCACCAGCATAGACTGAGCATTCCCCGCCTGCAGACAGAACCCTTGCTGGGCGAGTGCCCCACATCCTGACAAAGACAGAGCGTGCTCTGCTGCCAGCACAGACAGATCCTTTGGCTGGAGCGCACCCTGCCCCTGAACAGAGCTGTAGCCCAGTGTGTGTTACGCACCTGGCAGAGACAGAACCTTGAGCCGGTGGGTGCTCTGCCACCAGCAGAGACAGAGCTGACACTTGGCACATGCCTACCCACAGCCCAGGTTAGAGCTGCTGGTGCAACCTGGAGTGCCAAGCCACAGGTCACAGGTCCACACTGCAATTGCAGTGCCAGAGGGACCTAGGGCACCATCCCGACTTAGGGTTGGAGCAGCACAGAAAACTGTATGCCAGAGGGCTCTAGACCCTCACAGAGAGTTGCTCACTAAGGGTACTGTGCACCTGCCCCCACCAACCCTGAGAAATGGATAATTGAGGGATCAGAACTGTGGGAGAAGCGGGTACAACTCAGAGCAGAGAAAATAAAGACCTGGGGCTAGCATGTTCAGAACCATTGGACTGTGAAGGGCCTCAGCACCTTGGACCCTAAGCAGGTAGCCCAGGGCCAGAAAGAGACAGGAAAAATGGGGAGACAAATAAACAAACAAACATAAAGGAAACAAAAGGAGGGAATCGACAGAAAAGGAACTAAATGAAATGGAGGCATGCAATAAGTCAGAAAAGGAATTCAGAATAAGGTTCAAACAATGCATAAACCAGATAGATGGAAAAAAATCAACAATCTATGTAAGAATCAGGAAGAAATAAGGAGTGATTTAGCTACAGTAATAACCACCATGGAAGCTTTCAACAGTGAACTAGGAGAAGCAGGGGATCGAATTAGTGAATTAGAAGACAGGGAAGCAAAACACAACCAATCTGAACTGCAATTGGAAAAATAAAAACAACAATCAAAAGACAGGAGGAGAGCCTGAAGGAGCTTTGGGACAACATGAAATGGAGAAACATATGTATAATGGGGATTCCAGAAAGACAAGAAGAGGAGCAAGGGTTAGAAAACCTATTTGAAGAAATAATGTCAGAAAACTTCCCTGATTTGGGGAAGAAAAAAATTACACAAGCACAGAGAGTCCCAAACAAGAAGAACCCCAAAAGACCCACACCAAGACACATCATAATTACAATGGCAAATGTTAATGACAAAGAGAGAATCTTAAAGGCTACGAGAGAGAGACAGAAAGTTACAAACAAGGGATCTCCCATTATATTATCAAATGATTTCTCAACAGAAACACATCAGGCCAGAAAAGAATGGAAGGAAGTATACAAAGTGATGCAAAACAAGGGACTGAATCCAAGAATACTCTATCCAGCAAGGCTATCAATCAAAATTGAAGGGGAAATCAGGAGCTTCACAGACAACAACAACAACAAAAAAACTAAGGGAGTGTATCACTACCAAGCCAGCATTGAAAGAAATGCTAAAGGGACTGTTGTAAAAAGAAGGGGAAAAAAGGGAAGAAGGAACACAGGCACAAAAAAATAAAAATGGCTACAAACAAATACCTATTAATAATAATTCTAAACGTAAATGGACTAAATGCTCCAATCAAAATGCATCAAGTGGCTGAATGGATAAGAAAACATGACCCATATTTATACTGTCTACAAGAGACCAACCTCAGAACAAGAGACTCACACAGACTGAAAGTTGAAGGGATGGAAAAATATCTTTCAGGAAAATGAAAATGGAAAAAAAGCAGAATAGCAATATTATATCTGACAGAATAGACTTCAAAAAGAAGTCCATAACAAGAGATAAGGAAGGAAACTTCATAGTACTAAAGGGATCGATACAACAAGAGGATATAACTCTGGTAAACATATATGCACCCAATGCAGGAGCACCCAAACACATAAAAAAACTTCTGGGGGATATCAAGGGAGAGGTAGACATCAATATAATCATAGTAGGGGACTTTAATACCCCACTGACATCACTGGATAAATCCTCCAGACAAAAAATCAGTAAAGAAGCAGCAATCCTAAATGACTCACTAGATCAGATGGACTTAATTGACATCTTCAGAACATTTCACTCCAAAGCTACAGAATATAGATTCTTCTCAAGTGCACATGGGACATTTTCAAAGATAGATCACATGTTGTATCACAGGCAAAGTCTCTCCAAATTTAAGAAGATTAAAATCATATCAAGTATCTTCTCGGGCCACAATGGCATAATATTAGAAATGAACTACAATAAAAATAATCAAAAAAATTCAAACACTTTGAGGCTGAATAGTATGCTATTAAACAATGATTGAGTTACCAAAGATATCAAAGAAGAACTTAAAAACATCCTGGAAATGAATGAAAATGTAAACACAACAATCTAAAACCTAAGGGACATAGTGAAAGCAGTCCAGAGAGGGAAGTTCATAGCATTACAGGCCTACCTCAAAAAATAAGAAAAAAATGGTTATAAAATATCTAACTCTACAGCTTAAAGAATTAGAAAGAGAGCAAGAAGAAAAGTTTGGAATGAGCAAAAGGAAGGATATAATAAAAGGATATTTATAAAATAAAATAAAATAAAATAAAATAAAATAAAATAAAATAAAATAAAATAAAATAAAATAAAATAAATAAAATAAAATAAAATAAAATAAAATAAAATAAAATGACAACAGCCAACACAACAATAGCCGTCCAGTGTAATGAATCAAAATTATGCCTTTTTATTCTTGTCAGATCAGCAGAAATTATATTTTTGGTGTGCCAAAGGATTTTAATAATTAGTTTATGTGTGCCTTGAGATGAAAAAGGTTGAAAATTGCTGAACTGTTTGTCCCCACAAACAAATATTAACTCAGAATGGATCAAAGACCTAAATATAAGCCCTGAAACAGTAAGTTACAAAGAAGAAAACATAGGTACTAAGCTAATGGATCTTGGTCATAGAGAATATTTTATGAATTTGACCTCAAAGGCAAGAGAAGTATGGTGGAATCTCAGTTCTCAAACTTGATTTGTTCCAGAAAGCTGTTCAAGAAGTGATTTATTTGAAAACCACATCATTTTTTTCCCCATTAGAGATAATGTAAATTGAATTAATTCATTCCAGACCCCCAAATGATTCCAGTTCTTTTTCTTTTTCTTTTTAAAATATATTTTATTGATTCTTTACAGAGAGGAAGGGAGAGGAATAGAGAGTTAGAAACATCGATGAGAGAGAAACATCGATCAGCTGCCTCCTGCACACCTCCCACTGGGGATGTGCCTGCAACCCAGGTACATGCCCTATGACCAGAATCGAACCTGGGACCCTCCAGTCCGCAGGCTGACGCCCTATCCACTGAGCAAAACCGGCCGGGGCTGATTCCAGTTCTAACCTTCCTTATATACAGTACGTTTAATGTACTGCTTAATCTATATACAAACACTTCTTTTCTTAAATTTATCAAACCCCCTCTACTATGAATGTACCATTTTCAGCACTCATTCCAGGGGTGTCTTTCAGGAAGTCAGCATGCAGCATCTTTGCTTTTTCACATGTTGCTGCCTTCTAAATGCTGTCACCAGCTAACTGCCTTTTGCTTTATCTAAATCAACAAGGTTTTCTACCTCTTCAACTGCCTCTGATCATTGTTTCTTTCATGCCCTTAGCAACATTCGCATTCTTTTAAAAAAAATATATATATATTTTTTACTGGATTTCAGAGAGAGGAAGGGAGAGGGAGAGAGAAATAGAAACATCAGTAATGAGAGAATCATTGATTGGCTGCCTCCTGCTTGCCCCATCCTGGGGATAGAGCCCTCAACTAGAAGGTGTGCCCATGACTTCCTGGTTCATAGGTCTAAGCTCAACCACTGAGCTACACCAGCTGGGCAACATTGGCATTCTTGATGCCCTCTTTATGTTCTAAAATTGTGCTAATCATCTACTTCACTAACAAACAAAAAAACAAACAAAAAACAAAAACCACAAAACCTACATGAAAATATTCACAGCACAATTTACTGAGATATTATCAGTAAACTGACTTGCATTCTCTCCTTTGTTTGTGGCCTGAGAGACACTTTCTATCATGTTAATGCATAAGCATGAAAGAGTTGTCGGATCCAGAAGTGAAGTTTTGTTCCACATCTGAAACATGTTTTCCATGAACAACTTTTTTTGAGATGGGAGATGTTTGAGAATTGAGCCTGTAAAGGTAAAAATAAATGAGTGGAACTATATCAAACTAAAAGGCTTCTGCACAGCAAAAGAACGAACAGCAAAACAAAAAGGCAACCAGCCAAATGGGAGAAGATATTTGCAAACAACATCTCCGACAAGGGGTTAATATCAAAACTATATAAATAACTCATACAACTCAACACCAAACAAACAACCCAATTAAAAAATGGGCAGAGGACCTGAACAGACACTTACCCCACAAAGAAATACAAATGGTCAACAGACACATAAAAACATGTTCAACTTCACTAGCTATAAGGGAAATGCAAATCAAAACAAAATGAGATACCACCTCACACCTGTTTGAGTACCTATTATAACAAGATAAGTAATAACAAATACTGGAGAGGTTATGGAGAAAAAGGAACCTTCATTTACTGCTGGTGGAAATGTAAGCTAGTATGCCACTATGGAAAACAGTATGGAGGCTCCTCAAAAGAATGGAATTACCAGCAACCTCTTTTGTGGGTATCTACCCCCACAAATTTGAAAACATTTATTTGCACAGATATATGCCTCCCTGTTGTCATTGCAGCATTATTCACGGTGGCCAAGAAATGGAAACAACTAAAGTGTCCTTTGCTGGATGATTGGATAAAGAAAATGTGGTGCATATATGCAAAGGAATACTACTCAACCATAAGAAAAGCTGAAATACTGCATTTGGTACAACATGGCTAGACTTGAGAATATCATGCAAAGTGAAATAAGTCAGACCGAGAAAATTAAGAGCCATATGATTTTACTCATATGTGGGATATAAAACTGAAAGCAACAAATAACAAACAAGAAAAACATACAAAAACTTATAGACACAGACAACAGTATGGTGGTTACCAGAGGGAAAGGGGTTGGGTAGTAAAGGAAGAGCAAAGGCGGTCAAATATATGGTGATAGAAGATGATTTGACTTTGGGTGGTGGGCCCACAGTCCAATATACAGTTTATGTATTATAGAATTGTACACTTGAAACCTATATGATCTTATTAACCATTGTCACTCCAATAAGTTTAATTAAAAAGTAAGATGTATTAAAAAACACAGCCCTTGCTAAAGTGATCTGAAATACAAAGATCTAACCTCTACTATAGTTATAGAAACTTCCTACATTATGAGTGAAACCATTGCTTGGTACTGGTAGTTATGTTTAGTTACCTGTATCATCCAGTGGTCTAGCCTAGTTACTTCCCTTTCCCTTTATCCTACCAAATAGCAAATGACAAGTATCATGTTAAACACAATTGTTCTCTTTTTGTGGCTAAATGTTGCCAAGTCCTTAATTTCTTGTCTTATGACAGGTTTCCAGATTCCTTACTATATGGAGTGCCTTAAAATAAAACCATTCCATATTGTCAGCATATTATTAAAGTTTGGAGCCTCCCTGGAAAGAAAAAAAAAAACTGAGAGTAGGAACAAATGGGACATAATCTAGAAGCAAACACAATCTATGAACAAAGTGTCTCAAATTTCTAAAAAATCATGAGCCACCTAATGGGCACAGGTATTTACACCGGTTACCAATTTCATACAGTTATAAGAAGATTTATCACAGCTTCCTAAACATACAACATAGCTGTTTAAAATTAATTTTGTTTCACCACAGCTAAAGGGATGATGCTGCATATATCCTTTATCTGAGGTATATCTGACTTAGTGGTTGTGCATTATCAGTCAGAATAACTTGGGTTATTCTATGGTATGATAACCCCAATATCTTGGAGGCTTAGGTTAACAGAGGTTTACTACTTACTCAGGCGACACATTAGTGAAAGGTTGGCTAAAGCCTATAGTTCTCATTTTCTCACTCTGCAACCCAGGCTGATTGATATTTATCTTCTAAAACATTATTGGGAAAGACATAGCAAACCATGCACTGAGTCAAATGCTTCTATGAGAAGTAGCACAGATCACTTCCACTCACATTTCCTTAGCAAAAGCAGTTGTCATGGCCACATCTAGCTGAAGGAGGAGAGAACTGGACTATTTTTTTAAATATATCTTTATTGATTTCAGAGAGGAAGGGAGAGGGAAAGAGAGATAGAAACATCAATGATGCGAGAGAATTATTTATTGGCCATCTCCTGCATGCCCCCACTGGGGACCAAGCCCACAACCTAGGCATGTGCCCTTGACTATATTCGAACCTGGGACCCCTCAGTCCGCAGGATGATGCTCTATCCACTGAGCCAAACCAGTCAGGGCAGAACTGGACTAATTTTTCAGCAACCCTACTATCACAAAATGGTAGATTCCATATGGAGTCGGCTTATTTTCTTATTCTTCAGTCCTACTACATTAGAAAACACTAACATACAACATCTGGTCACTGCCCAAGGAAGGCAGTTTCTGATGACTGTTATTTAGTTCTGAATTTTTGGGTCAAACGTGCATATGACAGTCATAAGTGTGGGAGTAAGTTCTCACCACAGACCTCTCTCAGCAGCACCTCATACGCCAGGTCAATGAGCACATCACCGGGAAAGCAGGAAGCCTGGATGTTTTAAAAGTTGGAAAATGATGGTAGTAAATAGATTGCTAGTTCAGTTTAGATTATTTTAGTTTCAGAAAGAACTCCTTTGTATTCTGTTGCAGAAATTGGATGTCCTCTGAAAATATGACCACTCATATACTATTGATTTTTTTCCCCCTCTGAGGCCCAAAGAATATAAAGTGTTGGGGGAAAGTCCATCTCTTGGCAATAGAGCTATTTGAACAGCAATCCAATTCTCTTAAGAAATTATTTTATCCAAAAACAATATTTTATAATATGTACATTTCAACCCTTAAATTACCTTATGTTTAATGTGTAGGTTTAGATCATTCAAGCTAATTAATACAGCGATGAACAAAAATTTAAGGAAGCCACTTAAAATCACAGAAATGGTTTTCACTGGGACTTTCAGTACCATAAGTTTTATTTTATTCTCACTCAGGGATATGTTCATTTATGAGAGAGAGAAAGAGAGAGAGAGGAAGAAACATTAATGTGAGAGAGAAACATTGGTTGCCTTCCACACATGCCCGAACAAGGGATCAAACCTGCAACCCAGGTATGTGCCCTGACTGGGAATTGTACCCGAAACATTTTTGGTGTTAAGGGAGGATGCTCCAACCAACTGAGCACACTGGCCAGGGCAGTACCATAAAATTTTTTATTTTATCTTTCATTCAAAAATGTGCGTGAACTTTCTCTTGTCAGTCAGCACCTCTTATTATGAAAAAGCAGCATTGTGTGTCAGCCCATTTATCTGTCCTGTTCTCTGATATTACTTGCACAGAACAGATTCGACTTAATTATTAATTAGGTTCTTTCGAGCTCCTTCAGCAATAAAACACAAGCAAGATAAGTATCACCTACTATTATCAGCACTCTTTGAATAAAGCTGTATGTGAATTGGCATTCAACTGAAACATATTTATTAATAGATCAATGCCTTTCTTAGTTATATACACAGAGGGCCGTATTTCAGTACTGATATACACAAAACATACAGATTACAGAAAATCGCTTTTAATCATCCATTTTCAGGCCCAGCCAGTGTTGCTCAGTGTTTGAACCTCAACCCAGACCCCAAGAGGTCACCGGTTTGATTCACAGTCAGGGCACATGCCTGGAGTGCAGACTCTATCCCAACGGTTCTTCACCTGTGGGTCGCGACCCCTTTGGGGGTTGAACGACCCTTTCACAGGGGCCGCCTAAGACCATCGGAAAACACATATATAATTATATATTGTTTTGTGATTAATCACTATGCTTTAATTATGTTCAATTTGTAACAATGAAAATATATCCTGCATATCAGATATTTACATTACTATTCATAACAGTAGCAAAATTAGAGTTATGAAATAGCAACAAAAATAATTTTATGGTTGGGGTCACCACAACATGAGGAACTGTATTAAAGGGTCGCAGCATTAGGAAGGTTGAGAACCACTGCTCTATCCCCAGTAGGGGATGTACAGGAGGCAGCTGATCTATTCTTCTCTCTCAACGATGTTTCTATCTCTCTTTCCCTTTCCCTTCCTCTCTCTAGAAATCAGTAAAAGCATATTTTAAAAAACATTTTAATAATGCACTTTCAGTAAAAAACAAAATAAAATTTCATTTAACTATTCTTCAGCTGATTGGTTTCTCTCTCATTGATGTTTCTAACTCTCTTTTTCCCTTCCTCTCTCTAAAAATAAATAAAAACATTTTAGAGAACATTTTAATCATACATTTTCAGTAAAAAGCAAAATTTCATTAAACTATTTTTCCCTTATAAGAGCTGCACATATGCCAAGAGCTGATTAAGTGATTTAATCAAAATGTAAAACAAAATATGGGATTGCTTCAGCGTGTAACAATATCTACTGTTATGCTTGTGTAAGGCAATTAAAAATTTGGCATTTTTTGCCCTACTTTCTTTTTTAGTGTAATGTGGATTTTATAGTCATGTTGGCAATGGCATGACCTGTACTGTTTTTTCTCTGCAAATGCAACGAAGAATAATGCCACTGTAATTTTTGTTTTCTTCTCTACCAGTCATGAAAAAAATCATAACTTTCACACTGGAAAGCATTAACTAGCAAATATTTCTCAAAATTCAAATAATGTAACCACAAAAATTTTAAGCATTATTTGAATAAGAAACCAAAACTTTTTATGCCAGCATAGCAGTCAATACTCAAGAGACAAAGAATGAAAGGGTTCTCGGATCAATAAAATTTAATTTTCAGATATTCACCATTGTAATTTTCAGACGATTCATCATACATCCTACTTGCACTTCTCTTTTTTTATTTTTAAATTTTCATTGAATTTATTGGGGCAACACTGTTTAATAAAGTTATATAGGTTTCAAAATACAGTTTTAAAATAAATGATAGGAAACCTTCCAAGAGTTTTGACCAGACTTGATTAGATTTTAAAAGGTCTCTGATGCCCAGCCGACGTGGCTTGATGGTTGAGTTTTGATTTAGGAACCAGGAGTTCATGAGGCCATGGTTCGATTCCCAGTCAGGGCACATGCCTGGGTTGAGGGCTCAATCCCCAGTGGGGGTGTGCAGGAGGCAGCCGATCAATGATTTTCTCTCATCATTGATGTAACCACATTGGGTAGGCTGCAGTTTAAATCTTAGTGAGAGAGGTACTGTATGTCTCTACCGTAGTCACCTGGATTGTTCCCACCTAGTGACTACACATAGTTAGCATTGTCGCAGTAAAATAATGTACATTGGCCTGGCCAAGTGGCTTGTTGGTTGAAGCATCGTCCTGTATACCAGAAGGTTGCAGGGTTAATTCCTGGTCAGGGCACATACCTAAGTTGAAGGTATGATCACCTATCAGAGCACGTAGAGGAGGCAGCCAATCTGCCAATATCTCTCTCTCTTCTCTCTCTCTCCCTCTCTGTCTCTCTTCTTTCCTCTCTTAAAATCAATGAAAACATTGAGTTAGGTTTAAAAAATAAATTAATTAATTATTTAAAAAAAAATTTTTTTAAATGTGCATTAGCCACAAGCAGAGTTGCAAAAAGGGAGGTGTATGACCTCTGCTACAGCAAACTCTCCAGGTAGTCATTGGGTTCAACTCCTTGGAGAAGATGATGTAAGGTAATTCATTACTAGGGACTTCTACCAAGGCATATATACTGGATTTATGGACTTTAGGTTCTAATTAAGAAATTATCACTTAGTACACGATGGGGAAGGGGTGATAGGTTTACTGAATATTATTTCATTTAAAAAGCAATATAGCATATATCTCTCAAGTGAACTTTCTTGTAAACAATTAAATTCATTAATTGACAAGTCAATTCTACCACAAGTCAATACACTATTCAAATGGTCATTATAACACTTTTTTTTTTCACTTTAGGAATCCTAAAACCATTAGCCAGGAGAGCATTATAAAGATTTGTTAGAAGGGCAGGTCAGTTTATTCAGAGATTTTCCATTATTGCACTAGACCAGCAATTTTCAACTCATGTGCCACAAGAATGTCTAAAATGCAATACCTGACTCTTTAGTCAGGAGCACTGACCTCTTCTCTCTTAATTGTCAAATACAAAAATGACAATAGCCAACACAATAATAGCCATCCGGTATGAATACCCTGTCTTGCATGGTAAATTATAGGTCATATAATAAAGTTGCATCTTATGGTCACCTCTCATAATAAAGTTGTGTCTGACTGGTTAATTCTTTGTATCAGAAATTCTTATATACAAGTATAGGCACCTGATTTTTTTAAAAAAGTAACTTTGGGCCCTAGCCGGTTTGGCTCAGTGGATAGAGAGTTGGCCTGCGGACTAAAGGGTCCCAGGTTCGATTCTGGTCAAGGGCACATGCCTGGGTTTTGGGCTTGATCCCCAGTGGGGGGCGTGAAGGAGGCAGCCAATCAATGATTCTCTATTATCATTGATGTTTCTATCTCTCTCTCCCTCTCCTTCCCTCTCTGAAATCAATAAAAATATATTTTAAAAATAAATAAATAAAATAAAAGTAACTTTAGAACAAAAAGAGTAGATAATTATTATTATTTTTTAATAAATACATCAAAATGATACCTATTTTTGTTAGATTGGCAAAAAATATATATTTTGGAGTGCCACAGAATTTTAGTAATTAGCTTATACTAGTATATGCCATGAGATGTAAAAGGTTGGCAATCCCTACCCTAGCAATATTTGGATAACTATCATTTAGTCAGTAGGCAATTACTCTTTCAGATTTGCCTGTAAAAGACTTAGTTAAATGTTCTTTAAAGAAAATCTCAGCCCTCATTAATTATGACTATTTCTAACTGAATTTCCAGATGACTTCATGTGACCACTAAATAGTTTACATGTAATAGTTAACCTGCAAAGGTAGTCACTTTATTGGTACCATAAGATAAACCTTGGGTTTTATATGACCATATAAATCCTGACTGAATCTAAATAAAGAATTTAGCAGACTAAATTATATTTTACCATCTGTCCAAGGAGCTAAAATGGGAGGCAAAGGTATAGTTCTGATCTTAATTATTTCAATTGTTTGTGTGGAAAATATATGTTTTCCATTCAGAACACATATGGCTGAACATAGTTATTAGAATCTTAGTGTCATACCTCTCGAATAGCAGTACAGAACTCACTCTGAAGCACTTTCTTAAGGGATTGTAGCTTGTGCACTGGGACTTCTCCGGATTCCTGTAGTTTTTCCAGTAATTCAATGGCTCTGGCAACATCTGAGTTAAAAAAAAAAATCAAGTGAAAAGATCTAGAGTAACTATGTCTCATCAGCAAAGGACCGTCATTCCCACTGAATAGCGATGGCGAAAATTAAGTGGAATTAACTGCAAAATCAGAATTTACAATTCATAGCTTATTGATCTAATCTTTTGATTAAAAAGTCGTTTAAATCTGTTCCACACAATTTGTAACTGAATACATCTTCTTTGATGTCATTTCATGTATAATATTTGTCACACAAATCAGTTTGAATATTCTTTCAGAAAAAGAGCAGGAAACATGCCTTTTATTTATTCTGACACCCTGATAACCAAATGAGTCCTGTCAATTTTCTTTCTGAGATGGTTTCTCAGTTTGACTTTTCCTTAACCATACCACATTTATCACATCAGCAGTTTCACCTTTATTAGTATAACTAGAGGCCCAGTGCATGAATTTGTGCATGGGTGGGGTCCTGCCAGCCCAGCCCCAATTGGGGATGATTGGGGCTGGGCCTGTCAGGAGGAGGAGACGGTGAGAGGTTGGCCAGCTTCCCCCTTATTGGGGCCCGATCAGGGCAGGCTGGCTGGGGGTAGGGATGGAAGGCAATTGGGTGGGGGGCTGATTGGGGATGGAGTTGGCTGTGGGGAGGGACTGTGGGCAGTGGGACAGCTGGCCCTGCCCCCAAATGAGGTGGGGGGACCAATCAGGGGTCAGCAGCCAGGGGAGGAGCCGTGGGAGGTTGGCTGGCCAGCCCCACCCCCAACTGGTGTGGGGGGGCTGATCGGGGGCAGAGCTGGCTGGGGGGAGGGGCCACAGGTCAATCGGGATGGTGGGGGCTGATCAGGAGTGGGGCTGGCCATTAGGAGGGGCTGTGGGTGGTGGGCTGGTAGGCCCCACCCTCGAATGAGATGGGGGGGCCAATCTGGGGTCAGTGGCCAGGGGAGGAACCAGGGGAAGTTGGCCAGCCAGCCCCACCCCGATTGGTGGGGGGGGGGAGGGAATTGGGATCAGAACTGGCTGGGGGAAGGGGCCGCTGGCCAATTAGTGTGGTGGGGGCTGATCGGGAGTGGGGACAGCTGGGGGAGGGGGGGCAGGCGGTTGGCTAGCTGGCCTTCCCCCTTCCCCAGCCCCCTGCACCCCTCAATCGAGCTGGTTCGCTGGCCACAGTGGGTCATAGCAACCAGTCATTCTGGTCTTTGTGGTGTTCTGGTCGCTGGCTTTTTATATACTAGTATATAGGTGATTTGATTAATGTACATCTCTTAAACTTGTCTCTAAACTTCTAGAGGGTAGGAATTTATCTGGTTTGATCATCACTGCATCCCCAGAGTCTGGTACAATTCAGTGAATACATATTTGATAATGAATGAATTAGTTAATGGCCTCTCTCCATTTAACTGCCATTGCATTATTCCAGGCCCTCATCATCATCTCTCTTCTGTCCAACTGGAATCATTTTTTTCTCCTCCAGCCTCTTATGGTTCAGAAAGTGATCTTCCTAAAATAAAAATCTGATCATGTACCCACTACCAGCTTTTAGGACAGTACCAAGCAAAAGAGTTTTTAATAACAATTTAAATGCTTCTCTTTCACTGAACAAACAATATAATAATTTACTGTATCAAGAAACATAGCATTTTATGGCCATAGCTTTAAAATTCCCAGGTTGGTTTTGCATTGCCAAGAGAAAATAATTTGATGAAAGGCCTTTTTAGTAATGCTTATCATGATCTCTTCTACTTCTGTTGCTGTATTTAGTCAATAACTCACTGAAAAGTCACTTAGGTGTTTATGTATAGAATAGAGGTGTTCTCCCCGGCTGGCTGCTAAGAGGTTAGAGCCTCAGCCCTCAGAACAAAGGTTCATGAGTTCAATTCCCAGTCAAGGGTGCGTACCTGGGTTGCAGTTTGGATCCCTGGTCTCTTTCTATCTCTCTGTGCCTCTCTCTTTCTCTCTCCTTCTCCCTCCCTTCCACTCTCTCTATGGGAAAAATATCTTCAGGTGAGGATTCACACACACACCCACACACCCACACACACACACACACACAAGAATAGAGGTTTTCAATTCCTAAATGTTTAGTTTTAGAAAGTATTCCATATCCCTTGCCGTCAGATTATAAATTCAGCCAGCCAGTCAGCCACTAATTTATTTGTGTTCCTATTAGATGTGGTACTAAGTTTAACAAGAACAATAAGACACTTCCTTTCTGAACTATCAAATGAGCAAGAATTATTACTGCATAGTTACCTAAAATAAAATCGTTATCACCTCAAAATTCAGGTGGGATTTTCATAGGTGTATGTATCTAACTGCCGGAAGCCAATTCCAGCATGTTCAGCAGGGCTGAATCATCTGGAGTGGCAAGGGCATTTCCCCAAACCTGAAAAGAATGCATTAAATTAATTGTTTGCTGCCAGACAGCTCAGGGCATCTTAATCTACATGTTATTGCCTCCTACTGGCCAAACACCTGAACAGCCGTAGGCTAATTCTCCCCATTCTGACAATGGACTGTGTATACAAAACCCTACCCTTTGAAGTGTATATGGCTCCCTCGCCTCAGGACAATTTGTGTTAATAAAAAGCATGGGGTCCTGAGACCAGGAGATCTTAGCTCCTTTTAGCTAGGCTCCCCTGACCCCCAAATGCCTTTCAAAATTATATTTCGTCTCTGGACTCTTACTTAAGTTACACACAGCCCCTTTTCCAGATTGCTGAAACCCTTTTTAATGCTGGAACAAGAACCCCCACATCTAACCAAAGAATGTAACCAATAAGTGATTTAAATGAAGATTTTTCCCTTGACATATTGCCAAATGGATTGCCAATGGCGCCCCAAAGAAGCACAAATCATGAAATCAATGCGACACTGCCTTTTCTAAAGTTTGTCTGTTTGTACAAAAGCTGAAAGTCAACATAGTCAATTGGACAATACCAGCCACATCCATAATCAATAAGGTACCAAGCTAAGAATTGTATGCATTTCTAATTGCACAAAAGTCTCTACACCTATATTCCTCAGATATATGAAACTATCAACATGTTTAAAAACGAGCTTTTTAAAAAGAAAATCCTGAAACTAGCTCTTCTCTGCCTATACTCCATATTTCCACCCAGCCTGTCTTCCAAGCTAGGCCATGGCATCCTCTCTCACAATCACCCCCACAAGCAGTTAGTCAGTAAGTGCTATAGATTTTATCTCAAAAATGCTTTTTGAACAGAGCCCCTTTGATTCATCACTTCAGGGAAGCCTTTATTATTTCTTACCCATAGTACTAAAACATCTCCTAACTGTTCTTTAAGTCAATCTTTTCTTTTTCAGTCCGTCCTCCACACTGCTTCCAGAATGATTGTTCTGGATGATAAACCTCATTATTCTACTCCCCCTTATAAAACCTTCTCTGGCTTCTCCCTGCCTCCAGGATGAAGTTCAGACCACTTAGGGTTGGTTGCACACAAGACCCTTAACAACTGCCTCTTCTAACTCACCTCTAGAATCCTCTTCTTGCCCATCTTATACATTGGCCACCCAAAAGTTTTGTTATTCTAGGATATGCCACAGAATCCCACGCCTCTACGGCTCTGTACATAACAGCCCCTGTTCTTGGAATGCAATTTATTCCTTCATCTAGGAGTGTTAGGAACTGTGCTGTGTGAAGGACACACAGTGGTAAAGGAGTCAGCCAATTGCTCTTGCTTTCATGGAACTTACAGATTTGAGAGGTCACAGACATGCAATAAAGAGAGTGTGTGCTATAAAAGAATTGCTGCAAGTTAGTGCATGCACATATAATAAAGACATTTATCATCATCCATGAGATCAGACCTCTTTGTGGCAGTAACAGCAGCTAAGCAGAGTTTAGGTAGGAGGTGCAGGTGGGGAAAAAAGGAAGAATGTTCCAGGAAAATAAATGCAAATTGAAGTCTTGTCAAGAGAGTGTGGGCTTTCAAAGAACTGAGAGGAGTTCAGTATGGCTGAAATTGAAACCAGGGCAAGAGTAGCAAGAGATGAGGTAGAGAGAAATCACATCATGAGGGTGCTTTAGGTCGTGTTGGGAAGACTTAGCTTAAATAGCATCTCCTTAGGCACATCTTCCCTGTTTTTCCAGGGCAGATTTAGTTGCTACCATATCTGTATTCCTACAGGTCTTTGTTCACTCACCCACTGTAATAATTCTCTCTGCAATACTGTTTGCAAAAAAAAAAAAAAAAAGATGCCCGTGCAAATCTATAAGCCTCTTGAGGTATCAGGAACAATATTATATTTGTCATTGTATCCATAGTTTAGTGGAGATTACTTAAAAGTATTAGGTGTCTGGTACGCATTTGGTGGATGAACGATAAATTAATGAATGAGACTGGTTCAGAAAGGCAAGGATTAGAGCAGTGGTTCTCAACCTTCTGGCCCTTTAAATACAGTTCCTCATGTTGTGACCCAACCATAAAATTATTTTCATTGCTACTTCATAACTGTAATGTTGCTACTGTTATGAATCATATTGTAAATATCTGATATGCAGGATGGTCTTAGGCGACCCCTGTGAAAGGGTCGTTCGACAGCCAAAGGTGTCGCGACCCACAGGTTGAAAACCGCTAGATTAGAACTTTATGTGTAGTCATATAAATTCTCATGAGACCATACCTAACAACCTTGGTCTAAATTGGCCTGGATCTAGTGTGGGGAAAGCCTGAATCTGTAGGCTAAAGGGTATTGAATAAGTACACTTGGGGAAGTTCAGAAAAGTTCAAAACCTGATAGTCATCAGTTTTTAACCTTGGCTGCACACTAAAATGATCTGGAGTGCATTTAAAAATGATTCATGCCTACGACCCACCCCAAACAAACTGAAACAGAATATTCGGAACAGTGTGTTCTCACCCTGGCTGTAGATATATTGGCATCACCTGAGAAGCAGTAAAAACCATAGATCCCTTGGGTCCCACCCCCGGAGGATCTGATGTGATTGGCACAGGGTGGAGTCTGGGCATGAGGCTTTTAAAAGGCCTCCAGGTGATGCTAAAGTTCAGCCAAGGCTGAGAACCCCTGGCTAGTTGGCATGGCTATTTTTATAGCCTTGATGTGATTCTAATGCGCAGCCGGGGTTGAGAAGCTCTGGTACAGATTAATGGCTCTAAATCATGAATGTGCCCAAGAATAATCTAGGTGAACTTATTAAAATGTAGGTTCCTGATGCCTCAGCTCCATTTTAGAGAGATTGATTCAGGAGGTGTGAGGATAAGGCCTTTTAAACAGATGCTTGGTGATTCTGAAGTTGTTGGTTCACAGACCCCGTTAGTAGAGAACGTAAACGAAATGATCTCTCAGCCCCAGCATTACAGGAACTCTTCTTGCATTTTCTGTTACTCTTTAATACCCTATGCTACAAGATACTGAATGGGATTCTTCCAGGAGAATAATGAAAAGCCTGTGAATAAAAGTAATTAGTGCTAGTTACCATCCACATTCAAAACCAGTATTCCTTAGCAAAGGCTGCTCATTAGAATCACTTGTGGAATTCTTAAACCAGCCTGCTCCTCTAAAAGTGGGATCTAGTCATCAGTTATTTTTTTATAGCTTCCAGATGATTCCTATGACCATCCAAAGTTGAGAAATATCGTTCAAAAAGAGCCATCAAGGAAACCAGACACACCCCATTAAGACCTATTAAAAGCTGGGCCAACCCTGTGACATTATACCATAGGCCTTTTCCAATCCTTATAAACACATAATTGTGAGATGAAAGAAAATTCATGGGGAATTGCTAAGTCATTAACTTGGACAGCGTACTAGGTCTTTTGCTTCCCTTCTATCAACTAAATGAGAAGTGTTCCACCAGAACCCATTGTAGCCATTGAGGATGCCTGCAAGAAGGGAGACAAGAATCTCTTTCCTGGGTGCACAGGCAATGGACTTGAACTGCCTTCCTCTCTGCCCATCTGATCAGAGGCACAGAACTGAGGAGCAATGCTCACTTGGACCTGAACCAACTTGCTCGTACCCACCCAAGGGTTATGGGATAGACAGCAGTTGCTAAAAGGCCAAAAGAAGTCTGAAAACCAAAAGTGATTTTTAGGTCCCTCCAGCCCAGACCTGGCTGGTGCTACAAACCAAGAGGTGGTGAGTGACAAACTGGGAGTGAGATGGCAGTTTTCAGTGGAGTTCTGATTCCCTTTAGTCTGTAAAAGTGCCAGAAACCTGCAAGGCCTGGACCTGGGAGGCACCAAAAGTAGCCTTTGAATCAGCAAAGTACTTGTTCTCAAACGACTGCAATAAAGTGTGTGGAGTTTATTTGTGAGTTCCCTTAAGGTTCTTATTCAGAACTTCCTTACACTTATTTTATGAAACTATCAAATCTGGTTACTGACATATAAGTCTGGGTTTGCTAGTACAGCTCAGATTAAAAGAAATATTAGATAAGGACTGGGGAGACTGATTTACAAACACAACAGAGAATGAAGTTCTCAGAAACCAAACTCTGCTTGTCTGCCAATTCTCGGGTTCATACCTCTACCATTTATCCCATTATTTAAGGAAAATACTTGGCTATTACCCTTGACTCCTCTCTTACACTCTGCATTCCATTAATTCTCAATTCTAAAAGCAACAACAGCAATGCACTTTTATTTAATGTCTACGAAGCAAGGGTCATTGTATGCTAAAAGCTTTACATCTTTTAACCCACTTTATCCTTAAAACCCATGTTATTTAATGAAAAAAATTGAGGTTCATAGAGAATTTAAGTATCTCATTAATAAATAGGAGATCTGGGTTTGGCATCTGAATCTAAGTGATTCTAAACCTTGTGCCTTTTATTTTATACCCATCACAGTTTTTCTTTTAGCAGCCTTTCCCTTCAACATTTAGTACTTTTATAATAGCTCTGTGCTCTGCAGGCTTTTGGTCAGAGGCTGAGCTTTTAATCCTTCTTCCCTCAATAATGATTAACCCCTATTCCATTTACTGGTACAGGCATACCTCTGAGATATTGAGGGTTAGGTTCCAGAACCCCTACAATAAAGCAAGTATCACAACAAAGTGAGTCATAATCTTTTTCTTGATGGAAGTCCTTGTCTTCAATTTGTAAAAATGCCAGTTTCTTTATGTGCAAAACTGAAATGCAGGAAAAAAAGGGAGAGCTGCACCCCTCTCAGCTGGTACTCCCTGGTCATCGGAACCACCTGGAGAGCTCTCAAATGCTATGGAGGAACAGTTCGCAGCTTTGTCTATCTACTGGAATAACCTGGGAGCACTGGGAAAATACAAATGAAAATAAATACCTATATCCTTCCCACATATATTTCTGATTTCATCGTCCTGAGCTATGGCCTGGACATTAGAATTTTCAGATCTCCCAGTGTTCATAAAGTGTGGCTCTCTTGAGAAGCACTGATATAGACTCTCAAAGCACACCCTGGGGATACTAGCAGCAATGCTACTCATAATCCTAATTGCTGTCACATGTAGTGTTTACTGGGCCATTGATCTAAACATGTTCCTTCTCTTAACAGCACTATGAAGTAGGTACTACTATCCCCATTTTATACAAAAGGAAAATGAGACCCATGGAGTTAAAATGACTTCTCCAAGGAAAGAGCTAGTAAGTTGTACAGCTAGGTTTTGAATTTTGGCGTTATGGCTCTAGGATCTGGGCTGTATATGAGATGTGGCTCAGGAATCCATATCCTTCAAATCATTCCCAGCACCTGTTCTCCAAGGTTATACATAGAGATTAAGTGAATCTGACCAACAAATCCTTGCTTGAAGGCTGGAAATAGTGATTCTCCCTCCCTCCCTCCCTCCCTCTCACTCTAAAATCAATAAACACATTCTTGGGTGAAAATTTTGAAAAAAGAAGTAGAAGAAGCTGAGCATGGAGCTTGAAATCTGCTTTTACTAGTCATCTCAGGTGGTCCTGATGCAGGAAGTGGCTCACAAATGCACGTCACAGGGCACTGACAGTTCATTATGTGACCCAGAACAAAGGAAGTCAATGGCCATCATCTATTCAGTACTCACTTGCCTTATTTAGATCGTCTTATTAAGTTCTCACAAGTATATGAAAGGATTTCTACTGTTTCCATTTTATAAAGTAAAAATAAAAAATAACAACAACTAAGGCTCAGAAAGATGAATTATCTGACCCAAGGCTATACATCTAGTAAATACTAGGGCCAGCACTCAAAACCAGATGTGTTTGACTCCAATGCCCATGTTTTCATTTATTTATCTATTCTGTCCCAGAAAACAGATGAAAAATAAAACAATACAGGTAGGGCAAATTTACTTTTTAAATATAGCATCATGATCATTGTAAGCTGGGGAAAAACAGTCATAACAGTGCCCAAAGCCCCCAAAGGTAACTCTTCAACATGTTTTGTTATCACATTGAAAAATCATCAATCAACATCAATTGCCTATGATGGTAAGGTAATGTATTTTGGAAAATTTTTCTTTAAAACAGGTTGAACACTGTAACTAGAAACAACAATAAAATATTGCAACTTAAATGAGATGAGCTTCCAGATATCAGGAATAGTCCAATTATCATCTCTTTCCTTAATGATAAATTTTAATTAACTTGGTTGACATTTAGACTGCCAAATTGAATCCATGACTCATCTGAATCTGGAATTTGGATGAAGATGGAGCTGGCCACTTAAAGCATATTGTTCACTAATTTCATAAAAAATATTATTAGATACAATATAAATTATTTGACCCAAAGCCAGAGAAAACCATAGTATTCCTTGCTTTCTTCTACTGCAAAAGCTAGAAAGCAAATGTACTTCTCTTTCTAGACTCCTTTGCAATTTGGCCAAGTTGTTACAAGTGTAGAGTGTCATTGGGTATGGCTTCCAGGAAAGCTTTTTCTTTTCTTTTTTCATTGAATTTATTGGGGTGACATTAGTTAATAAAATTATATAATTTCAGATATTCACCTGAATATTCTCCTTCCAGGAAAGCTTTTTAAATGGACAAACTGCTGGCCTATGCCTCAGCATTTCGGTCTTTGCACCTTTCCTGTTTCCCTATTCTCTTGCCAGCTACGACATCTTAAAGTGCCCATAGGTGAAAGAGCCATTTTGTGATTGTAATAATGATGATTACATGCTAAGAAAGGTGGAGCAGGAAGAAGGAAGGCCCTTAATGTAATCACTGAGCTGTTACTTTATACTAGCCTTGAACTGTGCAACCCCATGATTCTTATCTATGTGACAAATACGTGCTTTACTATTTGATTTTCTTTGGCTTGCAACCAAATACAAGCTGACACAAGAGCGCATGACTTTGGGCGAAATTGCTCAGCTGGTGAGACGGTTTGCAGCCGGGAAGAGCAGAACTCCCCTGGAAAGGTAAAAAAACCAGGGATTTGGGCAGGAAAGTTTGCCAGACCTCTGAGCCCAGAGAGTCAGAGGGAGACCGCGTGGCAGACAGCTGCGTCCCTTGGGACAGGCACAGCCCCTGACGGGGGGGAAGGAGAACCGCGGGATTCCTGGCGCCGCCGGGGGAATTGCGAGCTGGGTTCTGTGATCACGGAGGACTGAGCCTAAAGGGGGCAGCCTGAAGAGCTGACCAGACCATGCAGTCCGGGTAAGAGAAGAAGCTTACAGAAACCAAGCCTTCCCCGTTTCCGCGGCCGGCATTTGTTTGTTTGTTTTCACTGAATCCTGTTCATGGGACATTTCGGATACAGACACTCACCTGTGCTGAAGAGAGGAAGAGGGTGCGGAGGAGTGGAATCTGGGGAGAGACTGAGGAGACAAGGGGGGCCGGGAGAGGTGGCAACGAATTGAGTGCTGAGACACCCCTGAGCCCAGGACTGGGGCAGCCATTCTCTCCGGAGAGTGAGACTCCTACCCCCAGCCCCCAGGCAAGGAGCACAGCCACACCCAGATTCCACCCTGTAGGAGATCAAGGATTAAAATAACCTGATCAGTCCCTGGGAGTTAACAGGGTCTGGCCTATAGAGGGATTTTCAATCCCAGCAACAACACAGCACTGGTAACTATTACGCAGCCAGCTCTGGGCAGTGAACTTCCACTGGACAGAGAGGCCCTATAGCCTCAGAGGCCAACCTCAGAGCACTGCCACCCAGAGGCTGACCCACAAACTGACTCTTTGCTAAACACAAAATAAGGCAGTCTGGGAAACAAATGCGGCTTGCTTTAAAATAAGGACTGTGGTTTACAACACAGAGGAACAGTGTATCGCAGGGAAACTCAACACTCTCCTGAATACCTGGCAGGTCTAAGGCGAGCCACACTGAAGAATAGAAGAACCGAAGGACCTTCACTAATGCAATATTTTTTTTTTCTTTTTTCACCTTTTAACTAAGAAACCAATTTTTTTTTTTTTTTTTTTTTTTTTTTTTTTTTCTTTTATTTTTTTTTTCTTTTTTTTTCAATCACCTGATTTTACCCTTTTAATTACTACCTTCTTATTTTTAAGCAGTATTATTACTGCTACCATTTTACCATTTTTTTTTTAAAGTGCCATTTTATTTTCTCTTTATTTTATTTTGGGATTAGTATTCTCCATTCTATTTTCATCGTTATATTATTGGTTGTTTCTAGTTTGCATTCATCTCCAAGGAGCTGTTGCTGGAATTTGTTGGGATTAATGGCTGTTCTATAGGAGTATTCTCCTCATATAAAAAAGTCTCTTCCCCTCTTCCACTTCATTCTCTCTTTTCGCTCTTTTTTTTTCTTTTCTTTTCTTTTCTCGCTTTTATTTTCCCCCCTCCTTTTTCCCAATTTCATTTTTGCACTCCTTTTTTTGGTCCCTACTTTTCTTTTCTTTTTTCTCTTTTATCTTTTTCTCTTCCTTCTTCCTTATCCCCTAATTCTCTTAATTCAGGTGGTCACCTTTATTTGGGGTTATTAATATCGTGAATATATTTGTGTATAGTGCCTGGTACGTGGTGCCTTGTTGTGTTGTATTTTGTGCCTTTAAATCAACGCAGCAGATCCAAGCAACAGCAACCTCCTGAGCACCACACCCTCTGCTGAGGAACAGCAGCTGTACATGAAACCTCGCCCCACCAGCCAGAAGAGCCACCACAGCTGTGAACAGCACCCACCAGAGGAGCTGCTGCCAACTGAAGAGCAGCTGCTACCGCAACCGCCCGAAGAGCAACCACAGACCAAGGAGTCACTGCCACCAAGGGAGCAGCCACTGAACGACTCAACGTCTAGATATGTCAGTGAGATCAAACATGGGTAGACAAAGAAACCCCCAAAGGAAAGAGAAGGAGGACTCTCCAGAAAAGCAGCTAAGTAATACAGAGGCATGCAACATGACAGAAAAAGAATTCAGAATAAGGGTCCTAGAGTGCATAAACCGGATGGAGGAAAAAATCGACAACCTCTGCAAGAAGCAAGATGAAACAGATGAAAAAATCAACAACTTAAGTAAGACCCAAGAAGAAATGAAGAGTGATATAGCTGCAATGAAAAACTCCATTGAAAGTATCAACAGTAGACTGGGTGAAGCGGAGGACCGAATTAGTGAATTAGAAGACAAGGAAGCAAAACACACCCAAATTGTACTGCAATTGGAGAAAAAAATGAAAAGACAGGAGGAGAGCCTAAGGGAGCTTTGGGACAACATGAAACGAAACAACATACGAATAATAGGGGTACCAGAACAACAGAAGGATGAACAAGGATTAGAAAACCTATTAGAAGAAATAATATCAGAAAACTTCCCTGAGGTGGGGAAGAAAAAAGTCACACAAGCCCAGAGAGTCCCAAACAAGGTGAACCCGAAAAGACCCACACCAAGACACATCATAATTACCATGGCAAATGTTCATGACAAAGAGAGAATCTTACAGGCTGCAAGAGAGAGACGGAAAGTTACATACAAGGGATCTCCCATTAGATTGTCAAATGATTTCTCAACAGAAACACATCAGGCCAGAAAAGAATGGACGGAAATTTACAAAGTGATGCAAAGCAAAGGACTGAATCCAAGAATACTCTATCCAGCAAGGCTATCATTCAAACTTGAAGGGGAAATAAGAAGCTTCACAGACAAAAAAAGGCTAAGGGAGTTTATCACCACCAAGCCAGCAATGCAAGGAATGCTAAAGGGACTGGTATAAAAATAAGAAATAAAAAGCTCAGAAAGAAAACAGCCACACAAAAACAGAAATGGCTACAAACAAGTACCTTTCAATAATAACTTTAAACGTAAACGGACTAAATGCTCCAAACAAAAGACATCGAGTGGCTGAATGGATAAAAAAACATGACCCATACATCTGCTGTCTACAAGAAACCCACCTCATTAGAAGGGACTCACACAGACTGAAAGTGAAAGGATGGAAAAATATCTTTCAGGCAAATGGAAAGGAAAAGAAAGCTGGGGTAGCAATACTTATATCGGACAAAATAGACCTCAAAGTGAAGGCCATAACAAGAGATAAGGAAGGCCACTTCATAATACTAAAGGGATCAATACAACAAGAAGATATAACCTTGGTAAACATATATGCACCCAATGCAGGAGCACCCAAATTCATAAAAAAACTCCTGGAAGATATCAAAGGAGAGATCGACAACAATACAATCATAGTAGGGGACTTTAATACACCACTAACAGCACTGGATAAGTCCTATAGACAAACAATCAGCAAAGATACAGCAATCCTAAATGACTCACTAGATCAGATGGACTTAATAGACATCTTCAGAACACTTCACCCCAAAGCCAGGGAATATACGTTCTTCTCAAGTGCTCATGGGACATATTCAAAAATAGACCATATATTGGGTCACAAGCAAAGTATCCCCAAATTCAAGAAAATTGAAATCATAAAAAGCGTCTTCGCAGACCACGATGGCATAATATTAGAAATAAACTACAATAAAAACAACCCAAAATACTCAAACACCTGGAAGCTGAATAGCATGCTATTAAATATTGATTGGGTTACCAATGAAATCAAAAAAGAAATTCAAAACATCCTGGAAACTAATGACAATGAAAACACAACAATCCAAACCCTATGGGACACAAAGAAAGCAGTCCTGAGAGGGAAGTTTATAGCTCTACAGGCCTATCTCAAAAAACAAGAAAAAATGGTAGTAAATCATCTAACTCTACAACTCAAAGAATTAGAAAGAGAGCAACAAGAAAACCCCAGAGTGAGCAGAAGGAAGGAGATAATAAAGATTAGAGCAGAAATAAATGACATAGAGACCAAAAAAACAATACAGAAAATCAATGAAACCAAGAGCTGGTTCTTTGAAAGGATAAACAAGATTGACAAACCTCTAGCCAGACTCACCAAGAAGCAAAGAGAGAGGACCCAAATAAACAAAATCAGAAACGATAGAGGCGAAATAACAACAGACCCCACAGAAATACAAATGATTGTTAAAAAATACTATGGACAGCTCTACTCCAACAAACTAGACAACCTGGAGGAAATGGACAAATTCCTAGAAAAATACAACATTCCAAAACTCAATCAGGAAGAATCTAAAAATCTCAACAGGCCAATAACTATGGAAGAAATTGAAGCAGTCATCAAAAAGCTTCCAGCAAACAAAAGCCCAGGACCAGACGGCTTCACAGGGGAGTTTTACCAAACATTCAAGGAAGAACTAAAACCTATCCTCCTCAGACTACTACAAAAAATTCAAGAGGAAGGAACACTTCCAAGCTCATTCTATGAAGCCAGCATCACCCTAATACCAAAACCAGGTAAAGACAACACAATGAAAGAGAATTACAGGCCAATATCCCTCATGAACATAGATGCCAAAATCCTCAACAAAATCTTAGCAAATCGGATCCAGCAGTACATCAGAAAGATCATACACCATGACCAAGTAGGATTTATCCCAGGGATGCAAGGATGGTACAATATCCGCAAATCAATAAACGTGATACATCACATAAACAAATTGAAAGAAAAAAACCACATGGTCATATCAATTGATGCAGAAAAAGCATTTGACAAAATTCAACACCCATTTTTGATAAAAGCTCTCAGCAAGGTGGGAGTAGAAGGATCATACCTCAACATAATAAAAGCCATATATGACAGGCCCACAGCCAACATCATACTCAATGGACAAAAACTAACACCATTTCCCCTAAGAACAGGAACAAGACAGGGATGCCCCCTCTCACCACTCCTGTTCAACATAGTACTGGAATTGTTAGCCATTGCAATTCGGCAAGAAGAAGAAATAAAAGGCATCCAAATTGGAAAAGAGGAAGTAAAACTGTCCTTATTTGCAGATGACATGATATTATACATACAAAACCCTAGAGACTCCATCAAAAAGCTACTGGACTTAATACATGAATTTGGCAATGTAGCAGGATACAAAATTAACCCCAAGAAATCCGAGGCATTTCTATACACCAATAGTGAACTTTCAGAAAGAGAGATTATAAAAACAATCCCGTTTACCATCGCACCAAAAAAATTAAGCTACCTAGGAATAAACTTAACTAAAGAGGTAAAAGACCTCTACTCAGAAAACTACAGGACGTTGAAAAAAGATATAGAGGAAGACATAAACAGATGGAAGAACATACTGTGTTCATGGATTGGTAGAATCAACATCATTAAAATGTCCATACTACCCAAAGCAATCTATAAATTCAACGCACTTCCCATTAAAATACCAACGGCATACTTCAGAGATGTAGAACGAACTCTCCAAAAATTCATCTGGAATAAAAAAAGACCCCGAATAGCTGCAGCAATCCTGAAAAAGACCAAAGTAGGTGGGATCTCAATACCAGATATCAAGTTGTATTACAAAGCCACTGTTCTCAAAACTGCCTGGTACTGGCACAAGAATAGGCATATAGATCAATGGAATAGAATAGAGAGCCCAGAAATCGGCCCGAACCAATATGCTCAATTAATATTTGACAAAGGAGGCAAGAACATACAATGGAGCCAAGATAGTCTCTTCAATAAATGGTGTTGGGAAAATTGGACAGATATATGCAAGAAAATGAAACTAGACCACCAACTTACACCATACACAAAAATAAACTCAAAATGGATAAAGGACTTAAATGTACGACGGGAAACCATGAAAATTCTAGAAGAATCCAAAGGCAACAAAATCTCAGACATATGCCGAAGCAATTTCTTCACTGATACAGCTCCTAGGGCACTTGAAACTAAAGAGAAAATGAACAAATGGGACTACATCAAAATCAAAAGCTTCTGCACAGCAAAAGAAACCATCAACAAAACAACGAGAAAACCCACTGTGTGGGAAAACATATTTGCCAATGTCATATCTGATAAGGGCCTAATCTCCAAAATTTATAGGGAACTCATACAACTTAACAAAAGGAAGATAAACAATCCAATCAAAAAATGGGCAAAGGACCTAAATAGACACCTTTCAAAAGAGGACATTCAGAAAGCCAAGAGACATATGAAAACATGCTCAAAGTCACTAATCATCCGAGAGATGCAAATCAAAACAACAATGAGGTACCATCTCACACCTGTCAGACTGGCTATCATCAACAAATCAACAAACGACAAGTGCTGGAGAGGATGTGGAGAAAAAGGAACACTTGTGCACTGCTGGTGGGAATGCAGACTGGTGCAGCCACTATGGAAGACAGTATGGAGTTTCCTTAAAAACCTGAAAATGGAACTCCCATTTGACCCTGTGATCCCACTTCTAGGAATATATCCCAAGAAACCAGAAACACCAATCAGAAAGGATATATGCACCCCTATGTTCATAGCAGCACAATTCACCATAGCTAAGATCTGGAAACAGCCTAAGTGCCCATCAGTAGATGAATGGATTAGAAAACTGTGGTACATCTACACGATGGAATACTATGCTGCTCTAAAAAGGAAGGAACTCTTACCATTTGCAACGTCATGGATGGAACTGGAGAGCATTATGCTAAGTGAAATAAGCCAGTCAATGAAGGAAAAATACCACATGATCTCACTCATTCATGGATAATAGAGACCATTATAAACTTTTGAACAATAATAGATACAGAGGCAGAGCTGCCTCAAACAGATTGTCAAACTGCAGCAGGAAGGCCGGGGAGGGTTGGGGGGCAGGAGGTAGGGGGGTAAGAGATCAACTAAAGGACTTGTATGCATGCATATAAGCATAACCAGTGGACATAAGACATTGGGGGATAGGGGAGGCTAGGGGACTGTCTAGGGCGGGGGGATAAAATGGACACATATGTAATACCCTTTGTAATACTTTAAGCAATAAAAAAAAAAAAGAGTGCATGACTTTAAAGGCACTACTTTAGGCAGCCGTGATAAAGTTTATGTTATAAAGAAACTAGTCACAAATGGTGGTCCTTTGATTATGTAGTCATGGGAAGCCTCTTGAGAAGGTAACATTTGGACTTAGACTTGAATGTCAAAAGGAGCCAGAGTCATATGACAGTCCAAAGGAGAATGATCCAAAGAGGATAGCCAGGGCAAAGACCTCACAGTGAGAGGAGCAAGCTTAGATGTTAGAAGAATAGACAAAACCAGGGTCAGTGGAACATGGTAAGGCAGAGAACAATAGCAACAATGGCATGCTGGTAACTGATTAACAATCAGCTCTCCTAAATAAATAAAAAAAAGAAAAAAAGCCCTGATTTGTAGTATTTGCTGATTTCTGTAGTATAAACATACCCACCGTGGTCTGTTTCAAGCTACCAATATGATATCACTGGCTTGCAAAATTACTGACTATTTGACAATAAGTTTTTAAACCAGAAGGCACCAGACCCAGCACTCCACTAGACAGAAGGCAAAGTTTGAGAAGTAAACAGGGCCAGGTTTTGTGTAAATATTTCATAAGAAGGTTATAGTTTAGTACACTTGCTAAAGAAAGTCATTGAAGAGATTTTACCAGAGAGATGACATCATCTGATTCACATTTTATAAATATCAACATGACTGTTGTTGGGATCATGAATTAAAGTAGACCAACGGTATACACAGGAGACCAACAGGGAAGAGGGTTATTACATTGGCATTGGCAAATGATGGTGGAAGCCAGACTGGAATGGTGGCAGTGGGGAGGGCAATGCATGAACGGCACAGGTGGGCAGAAGAAAGAAGAATCATCACCCTGAGGATGCTGATCTATATGATGAGGCCTCAATAAGATGCTTCTTAAGCAGAAAAGGATTTAGTAGTAATACAATCACATGCCTTCGTGTTTCATCAGTAATTGTGGCTGTTGCTTTACTTATACTTAAATGATGGCAACAAATTTATTGTTGACACTATTATAGATGTCCCCATTTTCCCCCCTATAACTGCCCCCCAGCCCTGGCCTCTCTTCCCTCTGGCCATCACCACACTACTGACAGTGTCTATGGGTTACACATATATATTCTTTGGCTAAATTTAATAAGTAGCAAGAATAATCATCACCCTGAAGACAAAATTATTTTTTAAAAATAATAAGAGGGTAGCACTTTCCCCTGTTATTCTCTCCCTGTCCATATAAAATCTACTCATTCAGGGTCAATACAGGATTATATAAAATTTTTTATCACTGCACCAAATATTTGGATAATATGGGTGTAAACCTGAAAGTCAAAGAGACCTGGGAAATAAAATGTGGCAACACTGACTTTATATAGTAACCATGAGATCTAAATGGGAATATAATTTAATGAGATTTTAATAGAGTGTCTGGCATCCTATATAATAAAAGGCTAATATGCAAATTGACTGAATGGCAGAACGACCAGTCAGTATGATGTGCACTGACCACCAGGGGGAAGACGCTCGATGCAGGAGCTGCCCCCTGGTGGTCAGTGCGCTCCCCCTATCAGAAGCCTGGTTCATGGCCGGTGAGCACAGCGGTGGTGGCAGGAGCCTCTCCCGCCTCCATTGCAGCTCTAAGGATCTCCAACTGCTGGCTTAGGTCCGCTACCTATGGGGCTGAGGGACCCCCTGAATGCAAGAATTTCATGCACTGGGTCTCTAGTATGATATAAGATCTAGATCATCTTTTCTCCTAAGCCTTTCTTACTATGAGTGCTTACTTCTTATTCTATTTGTGATAATGTTTGAAGAGGAAATGTAAAATTGTAGACAGAAAATTATGCTACCCAAGTTTCTTTGATAAGGTGATTAGACATCCTTTTTTAAAAGACATACTCTTGAAATAAAATTTTTTCAATTACAATTTATATTTAATATTATTTTGTATTAGTTTCAGGTGTACAGCATAGTGATTAGACAATCGCGTACGTTATAAAGTGTTCCCCCTGATATTTTCAATACCCACCTGGCACCATACATAGTTTTTACAATATTATCGACTATATTTCATATGCTGCACTTTATATTTCCATAACTATTTTGTAACTACCAATCTGTACTTCTCATTCCCTTTACCTTTTTCACCCAGTCCCCCAACCACCTTCCTTTCTGGCAACCATCCATCTGTTCTCTCTATCTATGAGTCTATTTCCATTTTGTTTGTTTATGTTATTCTTTACATTTCATATATAAGTGAAATTACATGGTATTTATCTTTCTCTGACTGACATATTTCACTTACCATAATACCCTCTAGATCCATCCATGTGTTGCAAATGGTAAAATTTAATTAAAAGACATACATATTTGAGCAATTAAGTAGACAGGCTATAAACACTATATCAAGCCTTAAGTCAGTATTTCATGCATCGTATTATAGAACCTATTATTAAGGCTATAGTTTAAATAGTATATGTAAAATATTGACTTATCACTAGCTTTTTGGTATATCTAAAAATTTGGCCAAAGAATACTCAGTTTAAAAATCTACTGCTGTACAACAGAGACTGTGTACCAACAAAATAAAATAAATGGCCAATACTAATAATGCTTTGCACCTCCATTGCTGTGATATGAAAGGAAACTGTCAATTTACAGGATACTAATTAGACATAACCATCAGAGTGTCCCTATCATCAGAAACCCGTCTCTGCTTTGATCTGACAACAACTTGCCATGTTCCTTAAATGCAGACTAACTGGTAAACCCTCCAATTAAGGAACGGCTCATTTAAATGTACTCAAATTAAAAAAACTTCACTTATTATGCTGTTAAAATTATCCCAGTTTATACTTACAAAATGCCGAGCGACCTTACCTTCATGGGATTTGGGACAACATTGACATATATCACAGAAAAGTTTGATAATACTAGAATTTTTAAATTATAAATTTATAGAATGACAAAATCCTGTCCCAGGCTCAGCTTCCACATGAAAGGCTGTGGAAGCTAAGAGATTCTCTCAAAAGGAAGGTAGCTATTTCATTTGAAAGTGATACATACACAATAAACAAACCTTTGGGGTAGACAAAGCTTAAGCTATGGCTTTCTTTGTTAAACAATCCCTGTTATGTGGTTGCAATGAGTAATGTGTTCCCAGTGTTTCCAGGAATTCTATTCAGCATTTTTTCTTTTTTTGCCTTCCTTTAAAAAAAAATCATCTAATTTTTCCAAACAGCTAAAATTGAAGCTTGATTTGCCTACCATTACCTGAGACCTCAGGAAACCAAAAGTCCCACCTTCACTTTTATTTGAGCTTTCTCTTATCTCTATTGTGTTTGATATCTTTCATTTTCTTCTATAGTTTCACCTCACTTTTCTATTTAATCGTGCATATATGTCTTTATATTATGATAGCCAACTACAGTCTTCCTAATCACATTCAAGTTAGCTCATTTCATTTTCACTTATTTCTAGCCTCATGACATCCATGCAAATTGATTGTGTTTTGTGAGTCTATGAGGGATTAGACCTGGCCAAAATGTAATCAGTTTTTGCATGTCTGAAAGAAATTCAACAATCTACTGACCTTTTTTTTTCCTTCTTCTAAATACTAGAGAACCTGTATCCTATTAATTTTTTTAAAATACATATTTTTATTGATTTTAGAGAAGAAGGAAGAGGGAGAGAAAGAGATAGAAACATCAATGATGAGCCCACAACTCACTCATGTGCCTGACCTGGAATCGAACCATGACCTCCTGGTTCATAGGTTGACACTCAACCACTGAGCCATGCCAGCTGGGCTCCTATAAATTTTTGTATATGCCATGGTACCCCACACAGAATAATGACAACTGTAGGTACTTAAAAATTGTTTACCCAATAAAATTAATTGTATGGAATTATATTTCCTCATTATATTTATACTAGTGGCCCAGTGCACAAAATTCATGCATGGTGGGCGGGCGGGGGGGGGAGGGTGTCCTTCAGCCTGGCCTGCACCCTCTCCACTCTGCCCCTAACACTCTGCCTGCTGGCCTGCTTGCCCCCAACTGCCCTGCCGCCGGCCTGCTCGCCTCCAAATGCTCCCCCCCCTGCCAGCGTGATCACCCCCAACTTCCCCTTTTGCCAGTGTACTTGCCCCCAACTGCCCCCCTGCTGGCCTGCTCACTCCAAATTGCCCCCCACACTGTCCTGATCACCTCCAACTGACCCCCAGTGATGGCCTGCTCGCCCCCAACTGGCCCCCCTGCTAGTCTGCTTACCCCCAACGACCCTGCCCCCCATCAGCCTGATCACCCACAACTGCCATCCCATCCTGGCCTGATCACCCACACTGCCCTCCCCTCTTGGCTTCTAACTGCCTCTACCTGGCCCCGGCACCATGGCTCTGTCCAGAAGAAAATCTGGAAGGTATCCTGGAAGGTCTCCCAGTCTACTTAGAATATTACCCTTTTATTATTATAAATAGAGTCCTGGTGCACGGGTGGGGGTCGGCTGGTTTGCCTTGAAGGGTGTCCCGGATCAGGGTGGGGGTCCCACTGGGGTGCCTCACCAGCCTGAGTGAGGGGCTGATGGCTGTTGGCAGGCTGGCCAAGCCCCCAAGTGGGGACCCTCACACCATGGGGTTGTGGCCAGCCTGGGTGAGGGGCTGATGGCCGTTTTCAGGTTGGCCATGCCCCCTGGCGAACCAAGCTCCCAGCCTCTCCTTTTCTTGTTTTTTTTATTCAGTGCCTCCTTGAGCGGAGGCCAAGATGGTCTTGAAGCAGGTATCTGGGATTTATTTATCTTCTGTAATTGAAACTTTGTAGCCTTGAGTGGAGGCCAAGGCCGGCCAGGGCAGGTGGGAAGCTTGGCTTCCTCTATCACCGAGGGCAACCCAAGCCTCCTGCTCACTCCAGCTCCGAAGCCGCCACCATCTTAGTTGGGTTAATTTGCATACTTGCTCCTGACTGGCGGGTGGGTGTAGCGGAGTGACGGAGTGATGGAGTGATGGTTAATTTGCATGTTTCTCTTTTATTAGTGTAGATAAGTATTTGTATTCACTAGCTAACAATGATATTTGTGTTAACCTCTATTTGACAAGATTTAGATTTCTTACAAAATGTAAATTCTAAGAAAATGAGAATTTAAGGGACTGAACTCCATCTTTCTGTAATGATCAAATGTTATCTATAAAGAGGAGAAGTAAGAACTAATTGGTATGACTTGAGAGTGGATCAGAGGTCATTTTAGCACTTGTGAATATTTTTAAGGAAATCTTATTTTAAGCTCTCTGGGCAGGTGGTGTTTTTGTTGTTGTTGTTGTTGTTGTTGTTTTAATCCTCATTTGAGGATATTTTTCCATTGATTTTTAGAGAGAGTGGAAGGGAGGGGGAGAGACACATCTCTGACTAGGTCCAGGGATCAAGCCTGCATCCTAGGTATGTGCCCTTGACTGGAATCAAACCCAGGACCTTTCAGTCCTCAGGCTGATGCTCTATCTACTGAGCCAAACTGGCTAGGGCTCTGGGCAGTTGTTTTAAAGTACATTGTCCAAACTACAATTTGTATGCAGACAAATTGTTTCTGTAGTTTCTTGGGGGAAATGCATATAATGTGCACTTATTCATTAGCTAGTTAAGTACACTGGAGGTATCTCTGTAGAAACACAATAAAACTGCCACGTACAGACTAGCAATATGACACCTCAACAGAGCACCACCAGCTACAACAACGAGGCCTGTCCATCCACACCATTCCTTGTTTACATTTCATTTATGACCTCACTTCATATTAGATGCAGCTGGATAAAAAACCAGACACCGTACACAGAGCTTTCAGTTTAAATTGAAGTCTCTATATTTTACCTTTCCTTCCATAATTCCCTATTTAAAGACTTCTCACTCAAGGTTAGTTAAATAATTATTGTCAGGCATCTTAAAATACTAGACATAAAAAGATGCATACCGGCTCCAAGAGTTGTAATATTTCCCTAGCCTAAAAACACCAAGCTTTTATATAGGTACTGGTCCCATTTGTGAATATAATAAAAATGGGAGTTTTTCCTTGTACTTATTATTAACAAATCCCAGTTCCCTTTTTCATAGTGCTCAGGAAATTGGAAGGGAAAGGCTTTATCAGGAAATTGCTGGAGAGACACCCAATCAAGTGGGGTTTTTCAGAGAGCTTATTGTAAAGAAACCTTACAAATTTAACTTTCATGTCCTCAAATATCTCCTATACTAAAAAACAGATGAATGTTTTTATCTAAGCTGACACTTTGATATATTATTCTGCTATCAAGCTCCTTAATAATATGTTTCCTCTTTTACCTTATCACTACTATATCATACTGTCATCAGTTTCTTAGTTACTTGGAAAATTGTATGGTGAAGTTAGTGTGGTGCTATTCACATCTTTAAAGATGCTGAGAGGACAAACTGAAGGGTGGTGTTTGTATAAATTGTTATGGTGAATAGTTTATGTCTTTTGTTGAGAGCATGATTACTATCAAGTTGAATAAAAGATTATTACAAATTCCAAGTACAGCTGAAACCGGTTTGGCTCAGTGGATAGAGCGTCGGCCTGCGGACTGAAAGGTCCCAGGTTCGATTCCGGTCAAGGGCATGTACCTGGGTTGCAGGCATATCCCCAGTTGGAGATGTGCAGGAGGCAGCTGATCGATGTTTCTAACTCTCTATCTCTCTCCCTTCCTCTCTGTAAAAAATCAATAAAATATATTTAAAAAAAAAATTCCAAGTACAAATCATGAAATAATGTGTTTTTCCTGATTATGTTAAATTCCTAAGGGCTTTCTCAGACTTTCTTTTGATGTTTCTTTTATAAACCAAACATTGGGGATAGAAAAGGAGGAAAGCCCAGGACAATCTGGCTCAGTTGACTGGAGCATCATCCAGTACACCAGAACACGGCAGGTTAGATTCCCAGGTTGCAGGTGGGATCCCTGGTTGTACAGGAGGCAATCATTGTTTCCCTCTCACACTGATGTTTTCTCTCTCCCCCTCTTCCTCTCAAATCATTAAAAACATATGCTCCAGGAGGATTTTTTTTAAAAAATGGAGGAAAAGGCATTTGCATTGTAAGCTATTAGTGACCAATGAAGTGTTATTTGGTCATAAGTATAGTTATACGACGAAGTGAAAAAATTTAAAAATCATCAAACTTGAATGCTTTTTAAAAAAATTAAAAAATAAACTCCATCTTGCTGAGTTTATAGAATTAGTATGAATCCCAGTCCTATGTTTTAGACATATTCTATTTGCTTAAAAAATCATTTAACTCATTATGTATGTTATAAAGACTATTACTAATCATTATTTTTCTAAATTTAAAATAAAAGCTTTCAAAGATTATTCAAAATGATTTAACAAATGAATTACTTTAGCTTAAAATAGAAATAGCTACATTATTTAATTTTCTCTAAGTCCCAAAATTCCTTATTTTACTATGAATTATAATCATGCATATATGGTGATTCCATTTCTTTAAAATTTTCATTTTATGAGAATCATTCTCTCTGTTATCAAATCATTCTTTATATGAGAAGTAATATAATTCTGACTCACTTGCTGAGTTACCAAATATTTTTTTTCTATTAATTTTAACATATGCTCTGAAATAGAAAATATTTTAGAAGTGTCTATTGCTTAAAGAGCAGGTTACTGTAAATTCATCTGCACCTGGGGTCTTTGTTAGGTATAAGTTTAGCTTTTCTTGCCAATTTTTGTATTGGGCTTTCCCCGCCGTCCAACACTTCAGAGTCAATTTTTTTTTTTAATTTTAAATTGATTCTTTAGAGAGAAAGAGGATGGGAGAGGGAGAGGAAAAGGGAGAGGGAGAGGGGAGACATACATTGATTGGCTGCCTCCTGCATGCTCCCTACCAGGGATCAAGCCTGCAAACAAGCCATGTGTCCTGACTAGGAATCAACCTTTCGGTGTATGGGCTGATGCTCCAGCCCACTGAACCACCTGACCAGTGCATCAAAACATATACTCTGCTTGCTCTATTAATTCTATTTTCTCTGTGATAATTTTTGAGATAGGTACCTTTAAAAGGATGCTCATTCTCAAAAAGTTGGTGATTTTTTTTGTTTTCATTTAATATTTTTACTAAAGGGATTAGATTAAACTGTAATGATTCCATAATCTAATAGGTATTCTCATCCAGCAGTCAGTGGGTACAGTTTCCAACAAGAAGAGCCTATATTGAAGACTAGGAGGTATGCACGTGGCAGAGAAGAGCCACCTCAGCAAGGAGGAATAAAGAGATGGTTTGCATTGGGTGGGATGGTTCAGTCACTCCTAGTCTTGAACATTTCTTAGTCGTCTGAAATATCAATGATGAAGCCAGAACTAGGACTAAGATGCTCTGAATCCCAGGCCAGATCTTTTTTCACTACATTGTTCAATGCTTAATTGATATTGTTGAGACTTGCTTTTTCATTTGGCCCTAATTAAAAATAGCTTGCTGTATACACAAATGTGTGCCAATTATTATTCCAACATATTAAAAATCCATATTCGCATATATACTAGATCTATGCTTATACTTTTTATGAAATTCAATTACACCAGTATGTAATAAAAGTTGCAATAAAACCATGTGTCCTGACTTGAAATCAACCTAAGGGAAAGCTAATGACAATTATAAAAATAAATGCTATAGTTTTAATATGCAGTTATATATGGAGGTGACTCACCAGAATAGTTATCTGTATGCATCTATTGATGCCATAGATGGGTTAAATGTAAGTGAAACATGCTAATTTTGCTTGATTTTTTATCAAATGTAGGAGACTAGTATCAGAGCTGGAAGGAACTTCATGTTCCAGCCTCTACTTCTTAAGTATAAGAAAACTAAGGACAAAGGATATCAAATGATTGGCCTGAAGTTTTGATCATAGAGACAATTTGCAAGGGTGAACATTTATTATCAAATAAAACTACTTACTGGAGAGAGAAGACTGAAGGTACTGAGACTAGGTAAGAGATTGTGCATGAGGAAAGAGCCATTCCATGCTGTTCTGTACTTGAGACAATAGCGATGCAGAGTGAAGTTTCTTTTTAAAAAATCATACACAGGAACGAGCCATTTAAAAAACATTCTAATAAAGGTATTGTGGAATATTTTTAATTTTCATTTCCATAAATATTAATGGTATTGTATATCTTTTCATGTAGTTATTTACCATCTATACATTTTTTTGGTGGAGTGTCTATTCAAATGTTTTTTAATTGAGTCATTTATTTTAATTATTGAGTTTTATGAGTTCTTTATGTATTCCAGATTATTTATCAGATATGTTTTACAAATACTTTATCCTAGTCCTTGGCTTGTCTTCTAAATTTCTTAACAATAACTTTCAAAGGCCAATAATTTTAAATTTATGATCATTTTTTTATTATGGTTCTTGCTTTCTACATTCAATCTAAGAAATCTTGGATTAACTCAAGGTCTCAAAGATTTTCTTCTATATAGATATTGTATTTTAAAAGAACATACTTTTAGGTCTTACATTTAGATTTATGGTCCATTTTGAGTTGATTTTTGAGTATGTTGTGGTTCAATATTTTTGCATATGGTTATCTAATTTTTATAGTATTATTTATTGAAAGGACTAGCTTTTCTTCATTGAGTTTCCCCAACACAATTGTTGAATATCAAATGCTACATATCTATGGGCTTATATCTGAACTCTACTCTATTTTATTGATCTATTTATCAATACACTAATATCACACTCTCTTGATTACTATGTTTATACTAAGTTTTGAAAGATAGTACTGCAAACCCTCCAACTTTGTTCTTGTTTTTCAATTTTGCTATTCTAAATTCTCTGCATTTTCATATAAATTTTGCAGTCAACTTGTCAATTTCTACCAAAACAAACAAAAAGGCTGCTAACTTTTTAACTGAGATAGTGTTTAGTCTATGTAACAATTTGGGAAAAATAACACCTTTACAATACTGAGTCTTTTGATCCCATGAGTATAATATACCATCCTATTTACTATTTATTTAGATCTTTAATTCCTCTCTGCAATGTTTTATACTTTTCAGTATACAATTCTTACACATCTTTTGCAAAATTTAACTCTAAGTATTCCATGATTTTATAAATATTACTATTTTTTAATTTAGTTTCCAATTGTTCATTGCTATTATATAGAAGTACAATTGATATTTTTATGTTAACCTTGTGTCTTCTCACCTCACTAAAGTCACTTATTAGTTTTAGTAGCTTTTTGGTAAATTTTATAGAATTTTCTACATAGGCAATCATCCATAACCTATAATAATAAAAGGGTAATATGCTAATTAGACCAGACGTCCTTCCAGATGAAGCCTGGGCCAAAGGAAAGCCGCCTGGTCCCGGGTGCCAGAGGGAAGCTGGTGCCAGCAGCCAGGGGTAGGGAGGCCTACTCTTGCATGAAATTTTGTGCATCAGGCCTCTAGTTTTATGAATAAAAATCAATCACTCCAGCTTCCTCTGGCACCATGTTCTATTTTAAACTCTTATTACAGGCTCATTCCTTTTTTCTGTCATGTTCAATCTTGACATAAAGCCTTGTTTTTCTTTTTGTTTGAGACCTTTTTCCTACATTCTGTACCAACTAAATGCTTATTCATGCTTCAGATCTCAAGTCAAATATAACTTCCTCAGGGAAGCTTTCTCTAGAACAATTCTTCATGTTATCCTTTTCATTATTAGTTTTCATTAATCCAGCTAACAAATATTAACTGCCTACTATTAAATGCCTACTATTGCCATGGTCCTTTCATAGTACCATATATTTTTGCTTCATAGTATTTATCATTATTGTAATTTTATATTTATCTCCATAATTGTCTTTCCTGTAGATTGTAAGCTTCATGAAAACAGACCATGATTATTTTTTGTTCTCCTTTGATGTCCACATAACATGGCAGGTACTCATTAAATATTTATTGAATAAGTAATGAGCCAAAAGAAAACACCAGTCCAGAAGATGAAGGAAGTATTTTGGGGTAGGGTTGTCTGGCTCAAAGTTATTCAACACACATTGCTCAAATGATTGCTCACTAGCTTTACAATAGTAATTCAATCTCTGTACATAAAAATGTATCCGAATCATTTTTAAATGTGATTTTTAAAAATTGTAGGAGATGAAGTTTGGAGGTTGGGTTGTAGACTCTATACATGAGGAATTTTAAAATTTACAAATAAAACATTTATTTAGGTAAATACATACTGGGACCTCACATTAGATTTAAAAATAATTTTATATTTTCCTGTCAGATAAAAAATATTTAAGCCCATAGACTGCTAACTGTCCCAAAATTATAATTGTACCTTTTCTAGTTCATGAGCCATTAGGATCTAATTGACTAAAAATAAACAGGCAAATGCAATAAACTTGAAATGACTTGTTCAATAAGGCCTTGAATTTATAATAAACTAGAGGCCTGGTGGAAAAAATTTGTGCACTCGGGGGGTCCCTCAGCCCAGCCTGTGCCCTCTCGCAGTCTGCAACACCTTGGGGGGTGTCCACCTGCTGGCTTAGGCCCGCTCCCCAGGGGAACAGGCCTAAGCTGGCAGTCAGACATCCCTCTGGAAGCCCGGTAGCTCTCGGGAGATGCCCACTTGCCAGCGGGGAGCAGGTCTAAGCTGCAGTCGGACATCCTTAGCACTGCTGAGGAGGCAGGAGAGGCTCCCGCCACCACCACTGTGCTGGCAGCTGGCAGCTGGTAGTCTGGCTTGTGGCTGAGCAGAGCTCCCCCTGTGGGAGTGCACTGACCACCAGGGTGCAGCTCTTGCATTGAGCGTCTGCCCCCTTGTGGTCAGTGTGTGTCATAGTGACCAGTCATTCCCAGTCGTTCTGCTGTTAGGGTCAATTTGCATATTACCCTTTTATTATATAGGATAGAGGCCTGGTGCATGGGTGGGGGCTGGCTGATGTGCCCTGAAGGGTGTCCTGGATCAGGGTCAGGGTCCTGCTGGGGTGCCTAGCCAGCCTGCATGAGGGGCTGATGGCTGTTTGCAGGCAGGCCAAGGCCCCCAGCGGGGACCCTCACCCCATGGGGTTGTGGCCAGTATGGGTGAGGGGCTGAGGGCAGTTTTCAGGCTGCCCACAGACCCTTCAAGGTGGGGGAGTCCTGCTGAGGTGCCTGGCCAGCCTGGATGAGGGGCTGATGGCCATTTTCAGGCTGGCCACGCCCCCCAGCGACCCAAGCTCCCAGCCTCTCCTTTTTTTTCTTTTTTTCTTTTTTTCCCAGGGTGGCCTGGTAGCAGGTATCTGGGATTTATTTATCTTCTATAATTGAAACTTTGTAGCCTTGTGTGGAACCCAGGGCTGGCCAGGGCAGGTGGCTTCCTCCATTGCAGGGGGCAAGCCAAGCCTCCTGCTCACTCCAGCTCTGCGGCCATCTTAGTTGGGTTAATTTGCATACTGGCTCCTGATTGGCTGGTGGGCGTGGCTTGCGGGTGTAGTGGAGTGATGGTTAATTTGCATCTTTCTCTTTTATTAGTGTAGACTAGAGGCCCGGTGCCCGAAATTCGTGCACTGGGTGTGGGGGGCGGGGAGTGTCCCTCAGTCCAGCCTGCCCCCTCTCACATACTGGGAGCCCTCAGGCGTTGACCCCCATCACCTTCCAATCGCAGGATCGGCCCCTTGCCCGGGTCTGACGCCTCTGACAGAGGTTTCAGTCCTTGGCAGGGGACCCTCATTTCCCCCCATCACTGGTTCTGCCCCCAGCCCAGGCCTGATGCCTCTGGCCCAGGCGTCAGGCCTGGGCAGGGGACCCCCAGACCCCTCCGATTGCTGGCTCTGCCCCTTGCCCAGGCCTGATGCCTCGGCCAGAGGCGTAGACCCCCATCACCCTCCGATCGCCTGATCGGCCCCTTGCCCAGGCCTGACGCCTCCGCCAGAGGTGTCAGGCTTGGACAGGGGACCCCCATCTCCCCCCGATCACTGGCTCTGACCCCCGCCCAGGCCTGAGGCCTCTGGCCCAGGAATCATGCCTGGGCAGGGGATCCCCATCTCCCTCTGATCGCTTGCTCCACCCCCCGCCCAAGCCTGACGCCTCTGACCCAGGCTTCAGGCCTGGGAAAGGGGACCATCATATCCCCCCAATCCCCAGCTCCGCCCCCCACCCAGGCCTGATGCCTCGGCCAGAGGAGTTGACCCTCATCACCCTCCGATCACCAATCACCGGATCGGCGCCTTGACCAGGCCTGAGGCCTCCGGCAGAGGTGTCAGGCCTGGGCAGGGGACCCCCAGCTCACGGCGGTTGCAGGCTCCGCCCCTGCCCCTGCAGGATGCCTCTGGCTGAGGCGTCCGGCCCGGGCAGCGGGGACCTGCAGCTGCAGCGGCCCCGCGATCGTGGGCTTCGCTTTAGGTCCAGGCAAGGGACCCCTAGCTCCCGGGACTGCCGCCTTTGCCCTGCCCCCCAGCTCTTAGCTCCCCCCTGGGTTTCTGATCACTGTCAGTGGCAGGGGGCTTCCTCCTGCTTTCCCTTTCACCTCCCTGCATTGTGCCTACATATGCAAATTAGCCGCCATCTTTGTTGGCAGTTAACTGCCATCTTAGTTGGCAGTTAATTTGCATATAGCCCTGATTAGCCAATGAAAAGGGTAGCGCCGTACGCCAATTACCATTTTTCTCTTTTATTAGTGTAGATGGTTTGGTTTTGTACCACTTTGGAGAAGATTAAATAAAATAAGCTTAGCTTTGTTTTGTCTTTCAAATATGAAAAACAAGATCTGAATGCTTTGATCTGAGTATAATATCACATTTTTTTAACACAAGACAAATTACTCAGACATAAACAAGTTTAATTTGAAAGGCATTATTTTTCAAGTGGTTTTAACATAAACCACTCCTGCCATAATTTACTGAGTAGTTTTATCTTATCTTTAATTATGCATTCACTGAATACCTCATCTTAGGTGCAAAGTAATTCATCACATTTTACTCATGCTTTAAACACATTTACTTTTCTGTTACATTTATCAAGGGTATCTCTAACAGATATGGAAAAAATTAATATGTCTCTCTGAGAAATCCCTTTTCTTCTGTGAATCTCAATGTCAATACTTATTAATGAGTACAAACAATGCAAAAGAAAGAAGAAATTATTGTGCTGATTTATAAGCACTGATTGAAGTAGGCTTATCATTTTTTCTGACACTTCAAGAATAGAGTGCCAGTTCAAGTGTCATAGAAGTTCGAATGTAGTGAGAAAAGTGTATCGTTTACCTGAAAATCATTGTTTATTTAAAGGCATTGTTCTTCTCATGTATAAGGGTAGATATTGTACCTACCATGTGACTATTATATTCAAGAAACACTTTAAACTGAATTAAATATGAAATCAATGTGACTATTCTGATAATGAATCATAGATCTTTCAAAAATATTTATAGAAAATTTATAATATCCATACAGTATTTTTAAATTAAACAAATGTTAAAAATTACTCAAGCCAGTGTCCTTAAAAATGCAAAAAGAAAGGCTTTATATGAATTAAACCATTATACTTTCATTTCTACTATCACACCAGCCATTAAGTTGTAAAATTAAAATAACTATTTAAACATTCCAAAATATGTATTATTGCATCCCAAGAAAAAGTGAGACCAACAACATGGTGGGTTTTTGTGTGGGGGAAAAAAATCAAGATTTATTGTTTTTATTTGCCATTAAAATGTCAAATGCAAGAATTCACATGTCGGGAGAGAGTTCAAGAAAACACAGGTGCCTAATTCACAAGCTACAAAAAACAGTATAAAGGTGACTGACCACCTAGGGAAAGCTGGCTGACTTCATTTTCCTATGAACTTACCGTCTGCTCCATATTTATCCTCCAAAGTCTACATTCTGACCTTGAAAATGTATCTACATGTTTTGTTACATGGGTTTCCTTATGAACATAAATGCATGTAGACCTAATTATGCAAATAATACTAATACAGCAAAGAATACTAATACAACAAAGGACATATTGTGTTGTATTTTACTTAATCTCAGTTTGCCGATTTTTTAAAAAGTTTTTTGTTTCTGGTGGCGATGCCTTTTCAGCCTTTCAGCTGCTCTGTAAATTCTTACATTTTCTCTGATACACCTGCATGTGCTGACAAGCACAGTTCTAACAAACAAAGGTTTCTCTGAGGAGCAGGGGAGGTGGGGGGAGCCTCACAAGAAGGCCCTGAAGGTAGACCTCTGAGAATGTCAAGGACAGGAGGTGTAAATCTAGGATTATAATCCTGATGTGGACACAGTGGATCATCATGAAGCAATACTCACAGGAGGAATGACAAAGCCAATGCAGGGAGAACTCCCTGGCTTGTCAGAAAACACTGATTGCCCACTGAGTATGCCAAGATTTCTGAAGGATGCATTACATTCTCCTGCCATGGTGAATTAATATGCTGAATAGAAAAAAAAATTTTTACATCACTTTTCTTTTTATATCTCAGCCTGAATAGTGAAAATTATGCTACTCACACTAATAAAAAAGTACTTATTTTCAAGTACTTGTTGATGTATCTTTTCTGAAACTAGTTTTTTGCTTGATTCCTGCATTTTTTTTAATCAAAGAAATCTGTAGGTATTACTTCTTCAATATCCCCAATTTATGCTCTAATCATTTCAAGATTATTCTCCAGCGCTATAGACTAGTGTCTGTGCTTCTGAAACTTGTTTCCAGCCTTAAATACTGTTCCCAGGTCAAAGCACCCGGGTTTTCACTTGTTCATCCCCCCCAGCATTCTAAAGCTCATTGTGCTAAGCTAAACTCATCAACTTCTTGAAGCAATATGTTTCCCCTTTGATTTTTTTTTCTTTCCTTATTTCCCCACCTACTAGTCAATGAGGCACGCTTATTGTTATCTCTTTCTCCATTTCCATTCCCACAATCCTTCTGGAGTCCAGGTCAGGTCATCCAGATTATAACAATAATATAGCACATAATTGTCAAACTGTTCCAAGAATAGTCGGGTCCCTTGAACAAAAAGTACCATATTCCACAGGACTTGGATATTCAAAAAGTATAGCATGAGCTACAGTAAAGAAGCATCTTTAAGTTTGTTTAACCCAAGGTTGGGAAACCCAATATTTCCTAATTCATTTACCATGGAATCTTTTTTTCAAGGAGCACCCAATAAAATACCCCAGAAAAATGTTTGTAAAACACTGATTTTCCCCATCCATTCAATTCTGTAACCAATTTTCATATTAACTAATAGATACATAACTCAGATCATTTCACTTTTCTGCTCAAAATTTTCAAATACTCTCGATTACCCATCAAAGAAAGCTAAGCACCCCTATCAATCTGCAACCTACATGTTTCATCTTATCTTTCATGATTTCATCTCTGTAGTTAGCCAGATGTCAAGCTTGGGATATTATGGTGTACTACAACTGCTCATCTCCATATCAAATAAATGTTCTGCATCAAATAGATGCATACCATCACTTAGCAATGAATCAAACTTTCACACACAACTATCCTATCTAATAAAAGATAAACATGGTAATTGGTGTACGACTGCTACCCTTCCCATTGGCTAATCAGGGTGATATGCAAATTAACTGGCAGACAAGATGGCGGCCGGCAGCCAGGCAGCTTGAAACTAACATGAGGCTTGCTTGCTTCAGTGATGGAGGACTCCAACATTCCCCGCCTGCCTTGCCAGCCTCTGAGCTGGCAGTTTGAAACATAGTTACAAAAATAGAAGCTAAACAAAACCCCAGAAACCAGCTTTCAGCTAGCCGGGATCTCAGACCTGGAGTTGATACAGAGTTTCAATTGTAGAACCTAAACAAACCAGATACCTGCTTTCAGGAGCGGAGGCCTAAGAGCTGGAGCCTCAGAGCTAAAGGTGGCTCAGAATAAAAAAAAAAAAAAAAAGAAAAAAAGGAGCATTTGGGAGCTTCAGTCCCAGCCTGAAAACAGCCCTCAGCCCCTCACCCAGACTGGCCAGGCACCCCAATGGGGACCCCCACCCTGATCCAGGACACCCTTCAAGGCAAACCAGCCAGCCCCCACCCATGCACCAGGCCTCTATCCTATATAGTAAAAGGGTAATATGTCTCCCAGCACGGGGATCAGCGGAGCCGCGAGGTCTCCCGGCACTGGGATCAGCATGACAGGGGGCAGCGCCCAAACCCCCTGATTGCCCTGTGGCTCTGTGTGTGACAGGGGGCAGGGCCACAACCTCCCTATCGGCCCTGCTCTGTTCCTGACAGGTGAAGGCGCCCCAACCCCCTGATCAGCCCTGCTCTGTGCCTGATAGGGGGGAGCTCCCCAAAGCCCTGATCACCCTGCATCTCTGTGTGTGACAGGGTGCAGCGCCCCAACCCCCTCACCCCACAGGCCCAGCTCTGTGTGTGATGGGGTAGAGCCATAACCTCCCCATCGGCCCTGCCCTGAGTGTGAGAGTGGCGGCGCCCCAACCCCCTGATCCGCCCTGCTCTGTGGGTGATAGAGGGCGGTGCCCCAACCCCCTGATCCACCCTGCTCTGTGTGTGACAGGGGGGAGCTCCCCAACCCCCTGATGGGCCCTGCTGTGTGTGTGACAGGGGGGAGCTCCTCAACCCCCTGATCGGCCCTGCTCTGTGTGTGACAGGGGGGAGCTCCTCAACCCCCTGATCAGCCCTGCTCTGTGTGTGACAGGGAGGAGCTCCCCAACCCCCTATCGGCCCTACCCTGAGCGTGACTGAGGGTGGCATTGCAACCTCCCAATCCGCCCTGCTCTGTGCATGACAGGGGGCGGTGCCCCAACTCCCCAATTGGCCCTGCTCTGAGCCTAACCAGGGGCTGCACCTAGGGATTGGGCCTGCCCTCTGCCACCCGGGAGCAGGCCTAAGCCAGCAGGTCATTATCTCCTGAGGGGTCCCAGACTGTGAGAGGGCACAGGCCGGGCTGAGGGACACCCCCCCCCCCCCAGTGCACAAATTTTTGTGCACCGGGCCTCTAGTCCTATATAATAAAAACCTAAATGCAAATTGTCCCCTCAGGAGTTCGACCACTTGCTATGACGTGCACTGACGACCAGGGGGTGGCGCAGAACATGGCGGGTGTCAGTGTTGCAGTGCTGGCATCGGGTGGCAGTGGAGGCACTGCCGGCTCTGCTGGGCCCTGAGGAGTGCGGAACCTCTGTGGGATGGTGGAGCAGATGAGTGGGTGGAGCCAGGCCAAGGTGGGTGCAAGCAGGGGCCCAATCGTCCCATAGACTGTAACCAGCAGTGGAGGGGGGTGGGGCTGCCTCCTACCCCTGCTCCCAGGTGCTGAGGGAGCCTTGGGGTGGGGGGAAGTGGGGCCCAGCACCAACTGATTGCTCCACAGACAGGATGGTGGAGCAGGTGAGGGGGTGGTGCCAGGCCATGGTGGGATGCCAGGCAGGGCTGCGGGAGTGCAAAGCTGAGTTGGGTCCGATCCCTGCAGGCCACCCCAAGGGACCCCACCCATGCAGGACCCCACCCATGCATGAATTTGTGCACCAGGCCTCTAGTGGTACTATAAGCATCTCTTTAAAGAAAATGATTTCCCGATGCTCACCAAACTTAAATCAGTCTACTTTACTAAAGGAAAATATATTTATTTTATTTTCTCCATTGTTTGAAAATGCTGCTCTACATAATTAAAGCTACCTGCACTGAATATTTTTAGCAAATTAATTTGCATATTTCAGGTTTTTCTGAAATAAAGATGATATGTGGTGCTTAGCATAAATGAGTCATCTGGGGAACTGGTAAGTAGATGTGGACTGATCATATTACCTGCAATCACTTCATGTTTTCACCAGTGTCAAAATACATATTCTTGTTGAATTTTTTTTAAGTAACATTTGTTGAAAATATTTCTAAACCATAACAAATTTTAGCTTATAATTTTATCAGAAATAGAACTTATTTGTTTAGAAATATTTCATTGCTCATATGCTTTGGGTCAAGCATTGTACTCTGCAAAAAGCAGTCAACAAGATGGACGTAGTTGTTACCACATATAGCTCTTACTATTCTTACATACACAGGAGTTTCAAGCATGTTGAGAATTACATTGCCCTCCAGCTACCTTACTATTTCTATACTCCCTTTGAAAGCCAAAGTTTGTGAAAAAGTTGTTAATACTGTCTCTAAATATCTGTGTCTATCCTCTGATGAAACTACTCCAACAAAGTTTTACCTTCTATTTCTTTTTTTTTTAAATATATTTTATTGATTTTTTACAGAGAGGAAGGGAGAGAGAGAGTCAGAAACATCGATGAGAGAGAAACATCGATCAGCTGCCTCCTGCACACTCCCCACCGGGGATGTGCCCGCAACCAAAGTACGTGTCCTTGACCGGAATCGAACCTGGGACCTTTCAGTCTGCAGGCCGACGCTCTATCCACTGAGCCAAACCGGTTTCGGCTTACCTTCTATATTTCAACAAAGTGTCAGGCATACCAAGGACCTCCACTCTGCTAGACACAATGACATCAATTGCCAGAGGACGTCTTACCTCACTCCTAGCATTTCACCCAGATAATCCTTCCCATCTTCTTAAAAGTTTCTGATCACCACTCTCTTGGTTTTTCTCCCTGGCTGGTGCATCCTCATCTTCTCTATCTTTAAATGTTAGAATTACCCAGAGCTGAGTCATCAAACATCATGTCTTTTTATCCTCCAGATGGCTTTAAATGCCATCTATATGTTGATAATTCCCCTATTTATATCTCTGTCCTGGACTTTTGAGTTCCAGAATTTTATCTACAGCTGCCAACTCAAACTCTTTATGTGGGTATCTGATATCTTAACGTGACTGAACTCTATAATCCTCCTAGACTAGCCCCTCCCCCTATGCTCTTCCATAACCTTCCCAATCTCAGTAGAGTGAAGCTTCACCTTTCAGATACTCAGGCCAGACACCTGATCCATCATCGACTGCTTTGTTTCTCTCAAACCCTGTTTTTAATCTTTCATCAAATCCTGCTGGCTACGTCTTCCAGATGTGTCCAGAATTTGCCACTTACCATGACCTTTCCTGCTACTACTACTTTCCAGTTATGAGAAGGTCTGGATTCTTTTCATAACTTTCTAACTAATCTCCCTGTCTACCCTTTACCCCTTGGTCAACATAGCAGAAAGAGTCTGCTAAAACGAAATTCCCTCTTGTGGCTTTAATATCTTAGCATAAGAGCCACAGTCTCTAAAATAGCAAGCCCCAGCCTCATCCGGTCCGTGGGCAGGGTGTCCTACCTCCAGTGCTCAGTTCAGCTCCACAAGAATATCCACGCCGCCTTCCAGGAGGCCCTGAGGTGGCTCTCAGCAGCCCATCATAACTTCTGGAGGCGGGTTAGCCACAGCTTCTGTGTGGTGACCTCACTGCGAGGCGTCCTCCCTGCCCGAACCACCACAGCAGCACGGAAAAGAGCTGGTGCTGATCTTCTGCTGGGATGGCTGGGCTGGTCTCAGCTCCCGGCAGTGGCCCCCATTTCTGAAAGTAGCAGGTGCAGCCTGTCGCCCCCTCACAGCTGTTCCTGGGCTGCACCTCCAGGACCTGGGGTTCCTGGGACCATCCTGCCAAAGCCTGCAACCTGACCCGTGCCCTCTCCCTGGCCCATCCCAGTGAGAACTGTGAAAACTAAAATGACATCACTTGTCAAAAAACAAGTTTTTAAAAGATCTCTCTTTGAGATATCTACCATTTCCTTGTTCACTCCGCTCTGGCCACCCTGGGCTCATTGTTGTTCATACACATCTTTAGAGATTTACTGGCTCTGACATTTTCACCTGCTGTTTCCTCTGACTCAGGTCTTCCCAGTTTTCATCGGGCCAATCCCTCAGTTCCTTAAAATTTCTCTTTTAAAACATCTAATACAAGCCTGGTAGGTGTGGCTCAATGGTTGAGTATAGGCCTATGAACCAGGAGGTCAAGGTTAGATTCCTGGCCAGGGCACCTGCCTGGGTTGTGTTCTCAATCCCCGTGGGGTGGGGGCAGGCATGCAGGAGGCAGCCAATCAATGATTCTCTCTCATCGTTGATGTTTCTATCTCTTTCCCTCTCTCTTCCTCTCTGAAATCAATCCAAATATATTTAAAAATAAATACAAAAGATAAAAATTAAAACAAAAACACCAAAAAAACCGTTATCTAATAGGTGACAACTTCCCAGTTCCTCCATGTGAAAGGGCAGACCCTTATTCTCTTAGCCCTCTCTTCCCATAATCCTGCTTCATGTTTTCTTACACTCCTATGATTATATGAAGTACTGTACACTTGTTTATTTACTTCTTGCCTGCCCTCCACCCCTGCCCACTAGAATATTAGCTTCATGAGAGTTGAGATTACATCTGTTGTGTTCACTACTGCAACTCCAGGGCGTAGAACAGGGGTTGGAGCATAGTAGGCAATCGATAACTATTTGTTGAGTGAATCATTGAAGGAATTTTAAAAAGAACATTATAAGGTGCTATAGAAACATAAAACAAAGGAATCCAACCTAGGCTGAGGGAACAAGAAAAGATTTCAGGAATCAGAAATCTGAATGCTAAGAAGACAAGTAAGAGTTTCCCAGGAAAAAAGGAAGAAGTGGAAATGAAGAGCTTCCCACAAAGAGAACAATATTGCCAAGACCCCGAGTTTATTTGTTCATTCAACAAATATTCATTTGACACCTATCATGTACCAGGCTATGGTCTAGGCATTTCAAACATAAGAAGTAAGGAGGAAAGGCCATATACAAGTAAAAAAAAAATGTGGATATGGTCAGTTAATAAAAATGCTATGAAAACAAATCTGGGATGGAAAAATAAAAAATGATGAGAGTAGGGAAAGAAGACTGCTTAAATATGGATAATATTTCCCAGGAGATAAAGCTTGAGCAGAAATTGAATGAAGCTCAATATTATCTGAGGAAAAAGCATTCCAGGCAACGGAATAGCAAATTCAGGAGGGTATGCTTACAAATAGAAGGAACTCTAAAACAGTGGCCATACAGAGTGGTAAGAGGGAGGCTGGAGGACAAAACCTTGGAATCCCACTCTAGAAAACTCAGCAGCCAGCTGTGTTAAGAATCTTGGACAATAGGAAGCCACTGAAGAGTTTAATGCACTGAATGGCATGATCAGATTAATATCTCAGAAAAATCAAAACCAAACATAACCCTCATGACAAGTTCCTGGATATTTTAATACTTAACCCACAATAGCTTCCTTTCAGGTTCAATAATCATTTCTAGTATAAGCCTATAGCATGAGATAAAGTGAAAATGGTGCTATTTAAGTGATTTTTTTCCTGTATGTTATAATCTTGTAAATAAATGTTTTTAAATTTTTCAAAACTTTAATATAATTTAATGTCATTTCATTTTTCAAAAAAATTTAGCATTCTTTTCCCATATTTTTCAATAATCTTTTTAAAAATCACCTAATTTTGGTGTCATGTTCTTTCCTTATAGTTTCTATTCTCTTGAAATATGTTTTTAATAATTATAAATATGCTTATTTTATAGTCTCTTTCTGCTTTCTTCTGTCAAGCTTTTTTTAGTTTTTCAGACATACTTTCTTCTCTCTGAATTTCTCCTCCTTCTGCCGGAAACACAGGGCTCATTTACATTCTAGTCTGTTGTGACCACTCCAATGTTTTATCGATTTTCTGTTGCTAATGTGTAATTAATTGTGAGCATGCCTGTGACAGAGATTGTACAGTCTATGAGAAACGAATGGAGCTAGATGTTTCTGAAGAGTGCTGTCTTTCATTTTACTTCTTTTGATCTGTCCTAGCTTAGGACTCATTTTATGTAAGTTTCTTGGGAGAAACTTTCCTGAACCAATTCTGTGGCGTATATTCAGACTCCAAGCTAAGCAATGCAGATTGGGGTGTGGTAATGGTGCAGATCTCACACCCTGGTCTTGCACTGTCCCCTCCCCCCCCCCGCCCCCCCAACCATGGACTTATTTCTAAGTCTGGGACCATTTGGCAGCCTTTTATCTCCCTCCCTCACTTTTACCAAGGTGTCAGGTCAATATCACTACAGTTCCAGTCTTCACTTCCCTTTTCATTTCTGGAACCTTGAGGTTATACTTTTTTCATTTGCAATCTAATGCTATAGTCTTTTAATTGTTAAATTTTATGTAGCACATCTCGATGTTTGTAATGAGGGAGGTTCTGTGTTAGCTCAGCTTGCCATGTTACAGATTCATTCAAATTAGTCTCTAAATTGGAATTTAATTTGGAATATGAGCAACAACATAAAGACAGTCTGCCTGACCAAATAGTTGCTCAGATGTGCAAATAAGTAGCAAAAATTAGCCAGGCTGCAAAATGCTTTCAAAATCTGTCTTCCCAACTGGGAATAAAATGTCTTACTCAACTAGGTTAGCGTGAATTATATAGCTCACACAGGATGAGTTAATTTTGCAAAACAGTAAAGCATATAAAAACCCGTCCTAGCAGAGAGAGAAGTGAGCATGTGACAGAGCATGGGCAGAAGAGGTGCCATACAAGTTGGTAGGAAGAATTGAGCTAAAATTTAAAACAAATTAATGAAAGTTCAAATATGAGCAAGTATGAGAGTACAGGGCCTCTGTGGATAGTACTGACGGGATTTTTTCCACAGACTTTCACTGAGAGCTCATAAGAAAGAATGGATCAGGACAAAGACTAGAAGTAAAGACCATAACAAGTGGGAGAAAATAAAAAGCAAACCCTCTATCCCAGCGGTTCTCAACCTGTGGGTCGCGACCCCTTTGGGGGTCGAACGACCCTTTCACACGGGTCGCCTAAGACCATCGGAAAATACATATATAATTACATATTGTTTTTGTGATTAATCACTATGCTTTAATTGTGTTCAATTTGTAACAATGAAAATACATCCTGCATATCAGATATTTACATTATGATTCATAACAGTAGCAACATTACAGTTATGAAGTAGCAATGGAAATAATTTTATGGTTGGGGGTCACCACAACATGAGGAACTGTATTAAAGAGTCGCAGCATTAGGAAGGTTGAGAACCACTGCTCTATCCCAATGGCAAGGAAAGTGAACACAGAAAACAGACCTATTTCCAGGATCCTGTACCAATACTATTAGTGGCCCCACCACTGGCCAGGGAACTCCCCCATACAAGACCCTCCAACCAGGAAGACAGACCGTCTAGTAGATCCAAGAGAGGCAGAATCACTGAGAAAGCCCATGCTTGTATGCAGGCACAGGGCCTTCCTGAGGCTGAGGCTGAGGCTGGGGCAGGACAACAGAGAGGCATCTTGGTCTCCCACCATCAGGCTAGTAAGTACCAAGTAATAAGCAACAACAGCCTACCCCTAGGGGGAGGTAGAGAGCAAAGAGAGAGCACCATCTGGGACACAGGTTCTCAGGGAAGACTGGAAGCTGAGCATGGAGCTCCTCAAATAGTTAAGTTAAAGGTAAATTCAAAAAACATTTTCTCTTCTCATTTTTAATGCTCTAAAAGCAGAGGTTGGTGAGTATTTTCTGTGAGTCAGGTAGTACATAGTTTAAGCTTTACAGACCAAATGATCTCTGTTGCAACTTGCCATTGCAGCATAAAAGCAGCCACAGACAATATGTAAATTAATAAGCATGGCTATATTCCAGTCCAAAACTTTACTTATGGACACTGAAATTTGAATTTAATATAATTTTCAGATGTCACATAGTTTTTCAACCAATTAAAAATGTGAAAAACAGTCTTAGCTCACAGGCTGGATCTGGCTTGTGGGTTATAGCTCATGACCTCTGGTTAAAAGCAAATTAGTAGCAATGAATTATGGGTTTATAGACTGCATACGAAAACAGTACAAATGGTGAGAGGAAGCAAGTGGAAGTTTATTGTTGAATATAAATAATGTTATTTGAAGGGAGAATGTGATAAATTAAACATATATGTTGTCAACCCTATGGCCACCACTACAAACAAACAAACAAAGACATAGCAAGATTAGCAAAGTTCACTATCATTATTAGATGACTAAAGTATTGCCCAGCCAGTGTGGCTCAGTGGTTGAGCATCGATCTAGGAACCCAGAGGTCACCAGGGACTAAGTGTCTTAAAAAGCAGACATTTGCCGAAACCGGTCTGGCTCAGTGGATAGAGCATCGGCCTGCGGACTGGAAGGTCCCAGGTTCGATTACGGTCAAGGGCATGTACCTGGGTTGCGGGCACATCCCCAATAGGAGATGTGCAGGAGGCGGCTGATCGGTGTTTCTTTCTCATCAATGTTTCTAACTCTCTCTATCTCTCTCCCTTCCTCTCTGTAAAAAATCAATAAAATATATTTAAAAAAAAAAAAAGCAGACATTTATTTTCACAGCTCTGGAAGCTGGGAAGTCCAAGATTAAGGAGCCAGTAGATTCAGTTTCTGGGGAAAACCTTGTCCTCAGTTATAGACTTCTACTTTCTGGAAGTGTCTTGACATGATGGAGAGAGAATTTGTTCTGGTTTCTCCTTTGTCTAAGGACACTAACCTTATCATGAGGGCCCACCCTCATGACGTTATCCTAAAGGTTCAAGCTCCAAAGTCTATCACAAGGGGATTTAGGGCTTCAGCATGGATTTTGGAAGGGAAAGATGGGAGAGACACAAACATTCAGTCATAACATCCACCCAGTCTTAACACTTTGCAATTCCCAGTTATCACTTGGATGCCAAACTGGCAGTACTTAGAAACCGTGTGATATCAGAAGAAATATGTGTCTGCATGGTCAGAGAATACCTCATTTATCCAGGGGCATTTATCTGTTAACCTCGACGAACTAAAGTAGGTCTGAGAAGCTGGAGTGACACAGAATTTCCCTATGAGCAATCAAAATAAACATCTCGGCATTGCTTCTGTCATATGCATTAAGTTGTACTGCCTTATTTGTCTTAACGTCCACTACTCCTTTACAAAACCCCATTTTCTAAAGAACATAAGCCATACCAGAGAAGGAAATGAATCCTCTATTTTTAGGTTAAAATGTTTAAAAATTAATAAATTTTGACTTGAAGGAATCAGCTTGTAAGTTTCACTTAAGTAGAACATGTCTTATACATTTAATGTTAGACAAATATGGGATTAGTTGATCCACTGAAATATATATTAAAACCTCAATACATATATTTCAATGATGATGGGTAAGCAGAGAGTGCTTATGCCTTTCAGGACATTTAGAGCTAATCTTTTTTTTTTAAATCCTCACCCAAGAATGTTTTCATTAATTTTCAGAGAGAGGAAGGGACAGAAAGAGAGAGATGGAAAAATATCAATGTGAGAGAGAAACATTGCCTCTTGTACTTGCCCTGGCCGGGATCAAACCCACAGCCTAGGTATGTGCCCTGATCAGGATTGAACTCGCAATCTTTTGGTGTACAGGATGACACTCCAACCAACTGAGCAACCTGGCCGGGCAAGAGCTAATATTGAAGGGGGAAAAAAGAAGTCACAAATATCTCTTCATGCTGCTTTATTCCCAAACCCCTCTCACTTACCCTAACTGAAGGCAAGGATTGTAAGGAAAGGAGCTTTGGGGCGCTATTACCACAGTGCAGGTCTGTGGAGAAGTTCTGCCTGCACATTACAGATCACTGAAAGGTAATCTAAATGTCACAGTCATCACCTCTTGTGTCACTGGCACAGCATGGGAAGAAGGAACAAAATATTGCTGGCACTTTCTTACAATCCTATCTATGAGCATTTTGATTTTTAAGTTTAAGAAATTAATAGCTGTCATGAATAATAAGCACAACCATTTATTAAACACCTGCTATTTTCTAATAATTCTACTAGACTTTTCAAATACATCACTTAAATTATATTAAAAAATTATTCTTTACCAACATTTAATTTACATTCTTTTTGTAAGCATTGGACAAAGTTCTTTCCCTTTTGTCCTTGGCAACTGCTGTCCTGGTGTGCCTCCTACCTGTCTGCCTGTTCTTTGGAGCCTTGGCAAGCACTTCTGTGTTGGTTCAAGTTCTCCAAGGCTTGTTACAGACCCTGTTACGGACCTATGTACTTGCTCTCCCAGGTGTAGTATGGTTATTAAGCTCAAGGCCTCAGGAGCCAACTAGCCTGAGCTCCAATTGCTTCTGCTGCTTTATTTAGCCCCTTTATGCCTCAATTCCCACATCTTCAAAACACTAACGGCATCTGCCTCAAAGGCTTCTTGTGAGGACTAATTGAAATGAAACATGAAAAGCACTAAGCACAATGCCTGGCATGTTGTAAATGCTCACTCTGTGTGAGCTGTTGCTAAAACACTCAAACTATGTTATCATAAATTAACTGTCCAATGTCTGTCTTCCCTAGACTGCAAGCTTTACCCCCTGGCCCTTGACTTGGGACCTGACACAGAGTAGCTTCTCTTTCACTTTTCCTTGAATGGCTAATTGAAGGAAGACTCAACGGAGTGTATCACCATGCAAAGTGGGTGTCCCTTTTCCCATACTAAGAATGAAGAAAAATGAGGAGAGAGTAAGCAATACTCTAAGCTTCCACAGATAGTAAGTGGCAGAATTGCAATTCATCCCCGTATCTGTCTATTGCACTTCCCATTTATTGCACTGGGAAAAGTGCAGGCTCTGGGGAGAAGCGGTGAGGATAATCACTCATTACTGAGCACTTACTATGGGCCTGGCAGTGCTCCTAGCACTTGCATATGTTTTCTCAGTTAATTTTTACAGCAACCTGAGGAGGTACAGAGCATTATTACATTCAGTTTCACAGCTGAAAATGCAAGTATAGAGAAGATAGTAACAGGCCAAGGTTAAATAGCTAGGAAGAGGCAAGGAGAGGAAGGATTTGTATCCAGACGTCTGGATCCAGAGCTCACACCCTGACTGGCACATGTTTGCCTATTTCAGCGTCTCGTGATGCTTTATAATTAAATAGCACTGAAAAGGAATAAAAAAGTCACTCCTGGTTATATTTTCCCCAGCCAACTATTCAGTACACTTTTGATATCTTCATATAAATAGAATAAAAACATTGAACATTGACATAAATTCTAATCCCTGTCCTAAACAATTACTGAATCTTTAAGTCTATTTGTAACAACTTTCCCAATTTTTCATTCAATTTTTTCCTATATGTTTCTAGCAATCCAGTAATAGGATGTTCACTAACCCTATTACTAATTCTCGGAAGGCATTCATTCTAATTTTGAAGAGAATAAAGGTAGGGAATTTTTTCTTGAATAAAAATCTGTCATTTTGTATCTCTGCTCACTTACCTAGTTTTAACCTGGAAATGATACAACACTTAAAGACAAACCACTAATATATTCAGCACATATTTGAGCACTTAAATTTCAGGCACTATAGTAGGCAATGGGTACACAAACATGTGTATAAATAACTTATGGTGTCAGGATGACAGCAGTGTAAAATAGAATTTTAACTTTATGTAGTTAAGTGCTCTCCCAGAATTATGTAAAAAAAAAGTATCATTGGAGCATCAAGAAAAAAGTGATTTGGGGGAAGAGGGGGTTGGCAGATTAGGTGAGTGTACAGGAATCTTTTTGTTTTGACCCGCAGGCATGTCCAAATGCTCCCTGCTTCTAGAGAATCTATACTAATAAAAGCATAATATGCTAATTGGACCTGACATCCTTCCGGATGACCTTCCAGACAAACCCGGGGCTGCGAGGGAAGCCTGGTTCCCGGGTGCCAGAGGGAAGCTGGTGCTGGCAGCCTGGGGAAGGCCTACTCTTGCATGAATTTCATGCATCAGGCCTCTAGCACTAAAATAAATAGATTCCCTGCCTCTAAGTATGTCTGTAGACAACAAGCATTATCTTTTCCTGCCTCTGGCAGCAGGGTGGGAATACATGTCTTCTAGGACTCAAGGAAGAAATAATTTTCATTGTTGAGTAGTTAATATGTCAAGCCTGTTTTAAGTATTTTGTACATATTAACTTATTTAAAGCCAGCTTCCTATGAGTTCTGTCCTGTTTTTATCATTTGCCATTTTACAAATAAGAAGACAGATTGGAAAACAGTCTAGTGTTTCCAATCCAGGCAGGCTGGCTCTGGAGTGCCTGTTTGCCATTCTAAGCCTCCCCTGCCCCAGCCCAGGACTGTCCCAATGGCCTGGCCCTGTACGAGGTTTCCAAGGTGCTTGAGTGGAGTCCTGTGGGGCAGTGTTTACTGGGCAGTACAAACAAGAAAAGTGAATAGCTCGGGCTGGCTCCCTTGGCTGATGAATGAATGAATGAAAATCACATTTCATTTCCACTAAATTTTATCTCTTTTATTGTAAACTGTTGTTACACACACACACACACACACACACACACACACTCACACACGTGCACGCCAAAATAGAGGCACTTTTGCTAAGCTATGTCACCAAACAAAAAATTAATAAGTAACCTGATTGCAGCTTCAGCCTCTCCCAGGACTGGAATTTTAAACCAATCAATCTGGAATTTCCTGATCAACACTAGTGTGGTCATCTGCCTGGTTAAATTCCCATCCTTCCCTTAAGGGAAGCTGTCCCTGCCTAAAACAATCTACTTTTTAAAATTCTTAGTCACCCTCTTTCTGCTTACAAACACCTTCCATTTTGTACAGTTCGTAAGTGTGCCTTTATGGTTGCTACATGGGCTGCTGCCAGATTCAAGAATCACTTAATAAAGCCAAGTAGATTTTTAAATTTTCCTGGTTGGATTTTGTTCTTTAACACTGTCCTTCAAGCTAGGTATAATTTTAGAGCATTGATATGGTTGGTCATAGCGTTTGCTATTCCTTCCAAGTCTAGGTCACCTGTAAAAATTGTCTATTACCCTAGTACAAGATATTGATAATAGTGTTGAATAAGACAGAGAAGGAAACTGCCTTGGTATAGAGTTTCAACCACTTGACACCCAAGGGAGCAACCATCCCCTTCACACACCTCCACAGTTTCCACAAGGCTTCCACAAGAATTGTGATGTCATGAGTATAGTATGGCTATGGCACAAGCATAAAATTTTGACAAGACCTATCCTTAGAGATCCCATGTAAGCTCTGTGGGATTACCACTTTCTTTTCTAAATGCCAATATCCCACTCTTCTGTGAATATGCCTTAGATTTTTCTGGCAGGTAGATTGGACTACAGTGTCCTTCTCACCTTTTTGGAAGGCAAAATATTTGTCTGTAAACAATTACTGTGTTTCTTCAATATTCTTCAAAAACCACTTTCAGTGGTCTCTCTGCATTCTCCAAAACTCAGCTGTCATTTTATTTTCCCCCCCATCTAATTTGGGCGTTTAAATCTTATTACAATTCTGTGATTCCCATTATTCTATCCTTTTTGTTTAAAGATAATTCTTTGATAGAAAAGATATATATGCCAAAATATATTAACTATTACCACACTAGGCAAGTAAACAAAAATAGCAAAACCAGTTGGACTTGAAATAGCTATAGTGTTTTTAGGAGGAAGTTACCACCAGTTTAAATTAGAAGTTCTAGTTTTCTGTCCAAGACAAATAACTATATAAATATAACAGCAAAATAATTCTCAACGTAATTACCAAGTTGTCCTTGACTATATATATTTTTATTAGGCAAGTCTTCAAATTCAGCTAGCATACTACTTAGTAAACTCAATCATATGACTTTAAGGTTATGCTTACATTTGTAAATACAGAGTGATTTCAAATTAAATCCACATTAACTTGTTTATCAGGACATAACTTTATCATTCCTCCATTTGTAGTTAAAAAATAAATAAGATGAAACAGAGTATCGTGTGTGGGGGGGGGAGGAGGTATTCTGCTGGGGCCCAACCCACCCACCTTTTTTTTTTTTTTTTACCTTTTCAGTTGTATTCTGGTGGCATTAACTTGCCTGACTTAATAACAAGTTTAGACAGCATGTACATTCAAGCAATGGAAGTAGAGCTACAAACACCAACATCAACCCACCACCTCTTTTCTTGGCCCTGGAAAGCTTCCCACTTTTAGGAGTCTGCTACACACAGAGGAAAGGTAATAACCTAAGACAGCCATTGCATTATTATAGGTTGGAAGGCTTTTTTTCCCATTAAGAATGACTCTCAGGATACAGGGTCCAACTAAATCAATCTCATTCGTTCCTTCAACCAATAGACAAATGCTGAGTGTGCCAACTATATGCCAAACAATGTGTTGGGTTCTACATCTCTGATCTGATGAAAACTATATCCTAATAGAAGATATTAAGGCTTAAAATAAAAATTAAAAAAAAAAAAACTCTAAGAGGCATTGGCTTTGTACCTATAGTACAAGCCCTAATATCCAGTATACATTTTCTCATCTGATAGTCCCCTTTCCTTAGTTGTGATTCCTGAAAAAGCACTCTAAAAGCAAAATCGTTAATTTCATAACTAAGCAGAGCACACCAAATCTATCTTAGGGTTTAGAGAGCTGACACACCAAATTAGAAGGTACTCACCACATTTATTTTTCTTTCTCTGGAAGCTTTGTCATTAACTTCTGAATTTCTTTTCAATTTCAAAGCTGTGTATAAGACTCCCATTAAATGCTATAAAATACCTTGATCTAATAACCAAAACACTTTGGAAATTTAGGTCCTTCTCTTTCCAACTTTTCATTATCAAAAAGAAAAGAAAAGGTAAATGTGACAGAATTCTGACTCCTGGAAAATGGCCTCGAACTACATAGTGAAAAAATAAACACTCAAATATTGATTTGCTATTTTTAAAAAGTTCAATAATTTTTTAATGTTTAGTGACACCTACAGAAAACACGAGAAAGCAAGCAAGCAAGCACTTAATGTTTGTAGACTAAAACATATCTGACTGCTGATGTGAGAAGGCTTTAGGACAAGAGACATAACATAAAACCAGCCCCTCTCTCCTTCCTTCCCATCACAATTACCGGGGGATATATTTTTAAAGCAACATAAGAACTAAGTTAATTTTTACTTTTCTTCTTGGTTAATCTCTCCTATCTATAATAATAAAAGCACAATATGCTAATTAGACCGGACAGCCGAACAACCTTCCGGACGTCCTTTCGGATGACCTTCTGGACGAAGCCGAGGCTGTGAGGGTGGAGCCCCATGTACGAATTTTGTGCATCAGGCCTCTAGTGTATATATCTATAACAAGGAGAGAGAGGAGAGAGAAGGGGAGAAGGGGCAAGTCCTTTTGGACTGTGAGCAAAAGCAATTTCCAGGCAAATACAGATCTTATAAAAACTGGTGAGTACAGCTTATTAGAAAAGCTACGGGCTTGCTCCAAGGCTTGAATCTGGATATACATAAAGTAATAAGCTCTGCATGTGCTGAGAAGTGAAAGGAAGAGAGAAAAATTTTAATGTATCACAAATGCTTTGAAAAGTGTAGTGCCATGAGATTTTCATTTGCATTCAATGCTTGCTCTCATGTTATTTTTCCCCATAAGGTCAAAATCTACAACATAAAAGCTCTTGGTTTTAGAATTTGTAAAGGACAAAAATTTAAAAGGGGAAGCACATCAAGAGTTGTTTAATCAATATTTTGATGTATGGCATTTTAGAAGCCAAGAAATCGAGATTTCCACTTACACGTACGCAAATTTATCCAAGTTGAATTTAATTCACAGAAAAGTTAGATGACGGCTGACAACAACATTTTTTCTTATCTAAGCACCAAAGAAAGATTGTAAGCTACTGATCACTTCATAAACAGTCTCAAATATTTAAGATAGCACAATATTAGTTACTCCTCAAAATTGTCTTAATTATCCATTTCTCGCCACAAATTGGCTTTGTATTATTTTTATAAACCATTATTTTTTAAGCCATTCTGCTTAAAATTAGAAATGGTAGCAGAAGTGAAATTTTGAAAAATTCTATTGTTACCTTTCTCTGACCTTGAGATGAGCTAGAAAGTGAAAGGAGTATCGGAATGACTGGACTGAAGAAAGTGCCTGAGTCCATGAAGTCTTTCACATAGTGACCTGTTCCCACGTTCTTGGTAATGAAGGTGTTAAATGTCATGGCTGGCACCTTGCTTTGTTCCCTTGAGTTTAACTGAAGGTCATTTCTGATTTTAGAGACTGAAATCTGGGTAAACTAACCTCTGCTGTAGGGAAGAATTGCTGTGAATGCTTTAAATTCTGGAAGAGAAGATCCACACTAATCTCCTTATCAGCATCTTTTCTTTGCCACAAGGGTAACTATCAAGTGCTACTTTCTACATCACTGTCTAATATAAAATATTAAAATGAAATGAATATATCGCATATTATGACTACTTGGATTTCACATGTAAATTTATGCATAGTGATATCTATTTAAATTACATTTGAAAATCTAGTTATAACATATGATGCTTCAGCTTAGGAAAAAGAAACACAACACAGATTTATAGATTTTCTTGGTATACTTATAACCAAGAAAGGATACATAGAGTGTTATTATTCCTTGGTAATATTTTTCAATCATTTGATTGGTTATACATGTATTAAAGAGATAGTAGCGGAGTTGTACATATGAAAATGCTCTTATGTGTATTCTTCCCTCTTTCCAGAATACTTTTTTCCTAAGGATCTTATTAATACACTAGAGGCCCGGTGCATGAATTTCGTGCACTCGGGGGGGGGGGGGAGTGGGGGTGGGAGGGGTGGGCAGCCTGGCCTGTGCCCTGTCACAGTGCAGGACCTCTGCGATAGATTGCCCCAAAGAGGTAGAGAGGTAGGCCGGAGCTGGAGATCCCGCCTCCACACCACGCAGCAGAGTCGGGAGGAGGCGGGACTCCCAGGCAGGCTCCATGCCCACATGCAAGTGCCCGCTGTGTGTGCAGCCATCTTGTGATGGTGTGAGGGCATCAAGGCATGAGGACTAGTTAGGCTTTTATTAGTAAGGATCAGAACTGTTTAAATGTTGCTTTTTCAGGGAGCCTTCCTAAACCAACACTATCTAAATAGGTCCTTCCCTATTTTCCTCTAGCCTTATGTCATGTTATTTGTCTTGTGAGCACTTCATATTTTCAGTTCATCTAAAATCCTCTGTATAAGTTACATCATTTAGCTCCTGTCTATCAACTCCTCACATCCCAGTTTCTATGACTCCCCGCTGTGCTCACATCTTCTCAACAATTTCCTTCCTGGTCCCAGGGTGCACACGGGAGGGAGGGTCTTCTCCAGAGCACAGCTGCAAAGTTTGCTCCTAAGTTTCATCAGGTTTCTTAAACGTCACCAACCCAGAGGGTCTTCCTTGACTGTCATACTTCACATGCTCTCCTGGACGCAGTCTTATTTTTCTCACTGGCACTTATAGTTGTACTAGTATATGTACGTGTTCAATGTGTGACTCCTTCATTAGCATGTAAACTCCATTAGAACTTTATCTGCTTTGTGCATTAGTACTGCTACATTGCTTAAAACAGTGCTTGCCATAGGCTGTCACTCAATACTTATTTGTTGAATCAATTAATTCCTCGCTTATTATCTGTTTCTCCCACTAGACTCTTAAGGGCCATAAAAGCAGGAACATTGTTTCTGGTATTCCTACAGCATCTTGTATAGAGTAGGTTATAGAAAAATAAATAATGAATGGTTTGCATATGTGTGTGTGTGTGTGTGTGTGTGTGTGTGTGTGTGTGTGTGTGTAATCTTTCTCTCTGGGTAGAGTCTAATTACAACAAAGATGAATTATGTCTGATTAGCCCACCATGCATGCCAATCCCATAGTGGGGTCTCACACATAGTAGACATACAATAAATATATGAAAAACCATCAGGACTGGGACCAGAATGACTAGGAACCTCTTCTGCCAATAGCTACCCAGAGGCCTCCACAAAGTTAATATGAGGTCTTAATGGCAGATGGAAAGGAGCTTAGGACATGCACAGAGAAGTGAAAACCTTAAACTGCCCTGTTTATCCTTTCAGGGCCCAGCCTGGTCCTAGCAGAGGCTTGCTTCCCAGACAAGACCCAAGAAGCTAGCACCTACTCTGAGCGTCTCCCTTTCAGATGTCTTTAGTACTCTGGGAGGAGTAAATCTTAATTTCAATCCATAGCTTTGATTAGTTTGCTTAAAACCTTTGCCATGAAGATTCCAGATAAATCCATTTATGGTGCCAAAGGGCATCAAATAAGACAAATTAGATTGTAGCGTAAAACCTCCCAGTTCCTAAAATAGTATCCTCTTCTTTCCTTCATGTTTTTCATTTGAAAAATGAAGATGCTAAAAAAGAACTAGCTCTCAAATTATGGACATGGATTCAGGCTTGCTGAGATGTCCTTGGAGGTTTTGTCAGACATCTTCCTTCCTTCCTCTCCTTTGCCCACCTGCTACAGTCCCCCTTGGTTAATGATCACAGCCCTGGTGAGCTATGGTAACTGAGAGTAATTGTCAAGCATGTAGGGAAAATGAAAGGTTAAACTGCCGGCCTATGTTCTCCCTGCCACCCTTTCCAGGGCCAAGATGTTGTGAATCTATAAACTGTACCTCAGTTCACTACTAAATCCTTATATTTTAACGGTGATGAAGTTTACTGCCGTCCTCACACTAACTTACACTCACGTGTGATTTTTCTACTGTGATCGGGGACAAGGTCAGACACTGAGAACACAACGATGAGTTTAGAAACGGTCTCTTCCTTGAAGGAGCTCTATTCAAGGAGGAAGGAGAAAGATGCAACAGTGTGAGAAATGTTTTGATGGAGCCAAAGCAGCAGGTGACCTCAGTGCACATCAAAGGGCATCAAAACAACCTGGGAAACTGGGGTGCACTTGAAAAATCTTCCAGCAGGTGACCAGAAACTGAGTCCTCATTTTAATGAATCAAATTAAAGCTGCACAGTGTCAGAATCATCTAAGCCAAACTCCTTATGTTGCACAGTGGAAATCTGATGCCCAGAGAGACTAACTGACTCATCCAAAGTATCAGAGTTACAACTAGGACCCAGATAAGTAGTATTTGGCTTCGTCTTTTAAGAGACTCTCTTTTTTTTCTTTCAGAATTCTTTATTTCATCAGTTTAATGATGAAATTAATCAATTAATCGTATTTTAATGACGAAGAGATAAAAATACTTTTATATATTGACTTTATGCACAGCAATCCTACCGCTAACCCATCATCAGTAAATTACACACTTTGCACTGAGCTGTTGGTGAATTAATTTATTCAGCTACAACCACTGTCTCTCCCAGCTTGCCTCTTGAGCTACTTACTGCATGAAACTAATCACACTAGGAAGGACAGGGACAGCCTGGCTGTGAACAAGAACAAACTTTAAGACCAGATCTTGGTCAGATTGCATTTCCTCTCCACAACTGAGGGAGGCATCTAAGGGCTAAGGTACAACCAAAAGTGAAATATTTTCAGTAGTGTGTAGCAGTATATCAATTCCTCAGGTATGCAATTTTCTTGGAGTTTTTTTTTTTTTTTCTCCTAGTGTAGTCGATTTACTTGAGCTATTTAAAGACTGATTAAGTAATGAGACCATATAAGAGCTCATTACATTAAAACAGAAATACTTAGAAAATATATAATTTCTCGTAGCTTGCCATCTGTTTGGCTCTTAGTGGCAATGGATTTATCCTGCTTAGTGCAGATGATGGTACTGGAGTGATATCATGGATCATACAATGGATTTCTGAGTTCTTTAAGTACTGTTATTAATTTACAAGTTTGCAAATTAACATTTCCCAAAATAAAAATAAATTTTTTTCAACTTTTACCCCCAAGCGAAGTTGCTATGAGCACCAAATAAGATCTGTTCTGGCGCCAACAGAGTGCCTTGAAGTCACCCACAATCTCCCCAAATTAAAGACCTCACTGGCTCTTTCACTGTACTCGCAGCAGGATGCTCCTCTGCCTCGTCCCACAGTCCAGTTTAAGCCGCTCAAAAGAATATTTTTAGAGGCACATCAAACTAAATCATTTTCGTCTGAACACACCATTTCCAAATGGCCACCCACGGTCCTAAATCCGGCCGCTGCGGAGGGGGACAAGCAGGTGTCCTCCGCTGCAGGGTCGCGGGACTCGAGCGCCTTCACCACTGGACAGGGGAAGCCAGGAAGATAACCCAACACTCGGTGACAGGTGTAACCCCTCAGGGGTGCAGCAGCGAGGCCCCGATCCAAGCGGATGTCCTCACCCTCAGGCTGGAGGAGGACTTGGGGGGAAAGCAAACACCGCTTCCGCATCAAGTCAGAGAGCTGGGCGCACAGGGTCGCAGGTCAGAAGTTGAATTTCAATCCCGTCTGCGCTGCGTCCCAGCGCATTCCGCAGCCCGGGCACCGCGGTGGCTACGGGGGGAAGAGACCGAGGCTGGCGGGGCAAGGGAAACTGTGGGTGGCCGCTGCCGGGGGTCACCGGGCGGTGGGGACAGATACGACCCCCTCCGCCTTCGGAGCCGGCAATAACGGGACTCAGCTGCAGTGACGATGCGCCCCGGGCCGGGGCACCGCGCTGCCCTTTGGCCAAGAGCAACTCCCGCCGCCGCAGCCCAGCCGCCGTGCGCCCTGGCACCGCTGCCCCGGGGTGCGCCTGGCCCGCCCCCGGGCGGCTGCCTGGGCACCGGCAGCGGGACCGACCATCGCCCCCGGCGCAGGGACAAACTTCCTCCTTCCTGGGTCCCCCCAGCCGCGCTTCCAGGTCTCGGGCTGCAGGCGCCCCCGCCGGCACGGCACGGCGAGCTTCCTCCCGGCCCCTCCGCAGCCCCGAGCCCCGGGCGCCGGGCGGTCGCCCCGCATCCGCTCCAACAAAGCCGGCGGCCCCCGGCGACCCGGCGAGGGGCTGGGAGGGGCGGCGAGGGGGAGCGAGGGCTCCGGGGCCGGCGAAGGCACCCCTAGGCGGCCCGGCGGGGAGCCGAGGCAGAGAAAGGGGAAGAAAGTCTCCTGCTCTCAGCGCGAACGCCTCGCCTTCTTCGCTCGCCCTTGCTCGCTCGCCCTGCTCCCCCCGCCCGAGCATGTCCGCCTGTCCCGGTGGCAGTTGGCGGGGAGAGAAGAGGAGGCAGAGGGGAGGCAATGGGCTGGCGGGCGGGTCGCTCCCTTACCTCTGTCCAGAGTGAGCGGCTGGACCACTGTCAATGTCGCCATGTCTGCGGTGGGAGCCCAAGTGACGCTCGGCTTCAGCAGCAGCAACCGTTTTTAGTGAGAAAAAGAGGAGGAGATTGGGGGCGGGGGTGGAGAGGGAAGATGGAAAGGAGGGGAAGGAGCGGGGAGGAGGAAGGTGGCGGCGGCGGTGGAGGAGAAGAAAGCTTGGGTGGGTTGGCAGCCAGATGGAGACGCAACTGTTTGGCTGCGGACAGACCTTGAGATGCCGCGTGGAGCTGAGCAGGTATCAGAGCGACTGCATCGCCGGCTCAGGGGCGGAAGGCTCTGCCCGCGAACTTCGCTGTTCCAGCCGGCGGAGCACACACGGGTGCAGATGGCGTGCTGCTTCCTTTCAACTTTCCAGTGAAATGCAATGGTCAGAGTATGCGTGCCCCAGGGGGAGGGGAGAAGGTTGAAGAGAGATGGGGGCAGGGAGGTAGAGAGGTGATTTTTTTTTTTTTTTTTTTTTTAAGATTAAGAGAATTTGTCAAACCTGTAACCCCATCCCCTGGGGAGAAAATGCTTCTGAGTCAGAAATATTGGGATTTATATGTAGTTGCTGTTAATTTCTGTTGTTATTATTATTTGGAATGTTGACTTGTAACAGTAGCAAGATAACTGACTTAAGGCCAGGGTTCCGTCACTAGGTCTCCATTAAAGACCTGAGTGTATTGCCTAGAAAATAACTTATCTGAAAAGCAAACTTCGTAAAAATGGTTTTAAATAAAAAACACGAAGAGAAGTTCCACTACTAAGTTTGTGAAACATGTACCTAGCACATTTTCAGGTTGGTCTATGTAGCCAGTGGTTATTTGATTGTCACTTATTAACATGTATGTCAGGAATAGAGCTAGGAGTGTTACATGCCATGTGCCCTGGCCTGATTTAGGAATTCAATACAGCTCCTACTTTCCTGTAGCTTATGATCTAGTGGGATGTGATGTTATTAAAAGGGTGACTTTAGAGTCAGTTGATCAGAATCCAATTACTAAAACCTTCAAGTACTGGCTGTGACCTCTTCAACTGCTTTCACTATCTTGCCACTGTAGGGACTCACTTCCTGGTAAAGAAATTAAGAAGTATATAGAAATCTTATGTAAGCAGAATGGTGATGACCGTGGGTTTAGGATTGTAAAGGACAAAGCTGCCTCCATTCCCTTCCCTAGAACAGAGCAGAATTGTTTTGGCCAGCAATACATTCTGTTTTAAAGCAAAATATTTGTATGTGATCCATATCATGGTCTTCTGATGACAAAATGGATGATTTCTGGAGATCTTTTGCATCCAAGGCCTGCATTTTTATTTTTTAATATGTTTTTATTGATTTCAGAGAGGAAGAGAGAAGGAGAGAGAGATAGAAACACCACTGATGAGAGAATCATTGATCAGCTGCCTCCTGTACACCCCCTACTGGGGATTGAGCCCACTACCCAGGCATGTGCCTTGACCAGGAATTGAACTGCCATCTCCTGGTTCATATGTTGGTGCTCAACTGCTGAGCCACACTGGCTGGGACATTGGTCTATATTTTTTAAAAAAGGAAGCAAGATTTCACCAATGATTTGAGAAAGTAGAAGATGGCCATACATCCAACAGACCCTAAAGACATCCCTGAAATAGCTCAACATGCCTATATTTTTGCTGAGTGTTTTAGAAAGAACCTGATCTTGAAATTCAAGTCTTAGTTATGTTTTCTTTAGAAATCACATAATTCCTCACTGATCCCGTTTCCTCACCTGTCAAACATGGTAATAACCTTCACTCTCACTGAGAGTCTGTAAAAGAGGAAACTAATTCTACCTTTCAATCTTGCTGAGTTTGTGAGGGTCTGAATGTGCTTTGAAAACAGTAAGGCATATATAAATTTATACATACAGCAAACATACATCCCACCTGAACTGTGCGGCAAGCACTCTGCTAGGCTCTGGCCTTGCAGAGATTAATGAGATGTGGCCCTGTCCCTGGACAGTGCTGGGTCCAGGCTGGGAGACAAATGAGCAAGCTATGCAGTAAGTGCTCTAAGCATCACAGAAAGGAAGTACTATGGGACTGAGGAAGAAGAAACAATTCTGCTTGATTATCATTATTCACATCCCCTAAATCAAACAACAGAAAGAAGTTGAATTGTGCACAATAAAAGCATAGTATGTTCCAAGGCCTTGCACAAAATATCAAACCTCATTCAATAATTGAGGATGAAAAGAACATATAAATCCCCTAGCTACTAATGCAGTGCTTTAAGAACATACTTTATTATGAATATGTATTTGGGCAGCTTCATTCCTAACTCTAAAAGCCATACACTGTACCTATTTCAACACAAATCTGAGATTGTAAGGCCCATGAAGGTTTTTTATCTTTGTTTCCTAATATATCCCCAACACCAAACATGTTTGTTTCTAGACTTATGCCTTGAGCTCCCTAATTGAAAATTTGTTCTCTCATTTTTATGGCATTGACCATGTAGGGTTTTCATAGGGACTGAAAGGGAAAGTAAGAGGAAGCATAATTTACCATACATTAATTGGTTATTGTTTCTAAAAGGGAGAACTTTAATGCCTTTAGCTTGTGCCTATGCAGGTATAGAAAATGAGTAATAAACAATCATTATCTGTTAGAATTTATTTTTTAATGAAGTATAAATAACTAACTACTATCTCTCCAATAACATATGTGAATTTCTATTTAAGACATAAGAAAATTTCTGTAATCTCTTCTTTTACTTGGGTAGATGTGACCATACTTAGGTCTCTTGAATAATTGCTTGGACCATTCCTATGCCACCCATAGTGTTTTAAGGTCAATGTACTTGATTTATTCACATATATGCTGTTCTGTTGATTGTGTACTAATCAGGGAACTGTTAAAACACATGTGATTATACCTTTAGCTATTTGGTTGCACAATCATTAATTACTATTTTTCATTAAACTATATATAGTAATTTAGTTCATTGGCACCTGTGTTTTTAATGGAATTCATTCATTCAATATATACTTACTAAGCACTTTATATGTGCCAGGCATGGTGCTAGGCTGTTTTCTCTTTCTTCCTCTTTTCAGGCCAGAAAAAGTAGGTATTGTTATTTCATTTTATAGATAAGCACAACTGAGACTCAGAGGTTAAGCAACACCTGTTTAGTAGTGCCTATGCTGTTCATTAAGAAAAAGACTTTAGCCCAGCCAGGTGTACTCAGTGGTTGAGTGTCAACCTGGGAACCAGGAGGTCACCAGTTCGATTCCCAGTCAAGGCACATGCCCAGGTTTCGGGCTCTATCCCCAATGAGGGAAATTCAGGAAGCAGCTGATCAATGATTCTCTCTCATCATTGATGTTTCTATCTCGCACTCCCTCTCCCTCCCTCTCTGAAATCAATAAAAACATATTTTTTAAAAAAAGAAAAAGACTTTAGCCTGGCCAGAGTGGCTCAGTGGATTGAGCATCATCCTCCGCCCTCTGCACTGAGAGGTTGCTGCTGCCCAGGTTGCAGGCTAGATCCCCAGTGAGATGGAGGCAGGTAGGCGGCAGCTGATTTATGTTTCTCTCTCTCTCTTCCTCGACCTTCCTCTCTCCCTAAAATCAATGAAAATACATTTTTTTTTAAAAAAAATAAAACATTTAAAAAGACTTTATTTTGTACTTTGGAAGATTTCATGATTTCAGCATTGCATTTCAGAGTTCCTTCCTCTTTTGTTGTTATGTTTGAGATATATTTTAAAAAGGGAGAATGCATATAGGAAATTTAAGTTAAAGTAGAAAAAAACTATGATACAGGTTTCATTTTATATAGGTTAATATTAAAATGACTATCTACTTTGAAATATAAAATCTGTTTTTGTTAAAAAAATCATTCAAAACTACATTAAGGTCTTTTTTACTTCATTGAATCTTTTTTGATTATGTGACAAAACCAAGAGGTTTGCATAAAATGTTAGCATACCAAAAATGTGTTTAGTTAGATTATAAAGGGAGTATAACAAGCACAGTTACATATGAGAAAAATAGCACCTTCAAACTGGAATTCTTTCAGCCTTTGGTGTTAGAAATTATTTTTGACTGATTCAAAATATCACGTTATCTTCCTTAATTCTCGCAGCTTTGTCAAAATAACACTAGATTAAGCTGAAGTGCCAACCTATACTTTGGAACACAAATGGTTATAGGTGGTTGTTTTTTTTAATCATTATTTATAGAGAATTTTGCTATATTTATTTTATCCTTAGATTGGTTTGATAAATATTTTTTCTGCTCATTCAACAAATACTTAATGTACTTACCATCTATGCACTGTTTTAGGCACTGGGATTTCAGTGAACAAGAAAAGGCCCTGATTGTGCTTGGGGGGCGGGGGGGGGGGAGGAGGGAAGAGATGGTAAGCAAAGTAATAAACAAATCAAAAAGAGAGTAATGAGTGGTGAAGTGCTATGCAGAGAATGAGCAATTTGGCATTTGAATTGGGTCTAGAATAATGTCAGAATCACAAAAGACAGAGCTAAGGAGAAGGGCATTCCCCAGGAGTAGGAGAGCAAAGCCAGGGACTGGAGAGCAGGCATGTTGCATGTTTGGGTAAAACAGGCAGTTCAATTTGCAGTATAAGAAAAACAAGCCTAAAGACAGCCATTGAGAGTCAGATTGCAATAGTGTAGTTAACAGAAGTATAATGAACTTCTTCATGAATAACTTTGTGTCCGCCATAGAAGGAAATGTACGGGTGCAATCTGGGCTGAGAAAAAAACTGTTGGAGCATCTGCATTAAAAATTACTAACATCAGAATAAAATGAAGAGTTACTAATTCAGAGCTGGATATTAGAAAATTGAAGATGAAATGTAAATATTAACAGTCAATTCTAATTATTTTTATTTCTTTCAGAAGAAACAGAAAAGAGCCTTGAGAGAAGAAAATCTGTCATCTGAATAATTCCTCAGTTGTAGGGTCTTATTTGCATTAATTTATATTACCAGTTATCATGCAAATCATAAGTATAATAATTAACATTTACTCTGATTCTGCCATAGGGAATAGTACATATAGTAAGTGCAAAGTCTTTTTGATACTAGGGTGGTTTATTTTTATTTATTTTTTAATAATCCTTTATTGTTGAAAGTATTATATATGTTCCCTTTTTTCCCTAATTGGCCCCCTCCAGCCCACCCCTGCCTCAGGCCTTCATTACCTGGCACTCACCCACCCTCCCCTGTCTTCCCTCTGAGATTCCACACTGTTCCATGTTCTGAGTTTCTGGATCCACTCTGTTCATCAATTTATTTGGTTATTTAGATTCCACATATGAGTGCAATCATGTGATAGCTGGTGTTTTATTTAGGCCTATTTAACTCATAGAATATAAAATGATGTTTGTGTTTTAGTTGGAAATGCACATTTTCTGATTTCACAGTTTGAAGTTATGATAGATTTTTTTATACTGAAATTTGAACTTAAAGCTCACAATCTTTTTCTTTTCCTTTATGCATCCCAACTTCATATTGACAGCATTGGGAAAGCGCACGTGATAAGAGAGGCAAGACAAAATGATTTTTTAAAGGAATACTGGACTCATCTTTTTTCTCACATATACTCAAGAAGTATTTCCAAACTTTTAGAACTCAAAATCTTTATTGGTTTAAAAATATATTTGTATCACCATTACTGGGGTACATTAAAAAATTGAAGATACTCAGTTTTTAGTAAAAATTATTCTTATCCAACACATGTTTATTATGCACCTGCTATATGCCAGGAGTTTTTCTGTGCCTGCGGAGATTCAATGTTAAAGATGTAAAGATAGTCTGTCTTAATGGATTCTAGTTTTTATGATGGGAGACATAAAATACAAATACATAATAAATCAGGTAATCCTAGGAGGTAGTAAGGACAACAAACAGTGATATGCTAAAGCCTGTTCACACTGTTATTCAAAACCCAACTGTGCGTATCTTGTCCCAACATCACTTTTAGTGACATCACATTGGTATCTTCATATTGGCCATGGTGGGAGTATTTACGCCATGGTGACTGGGAAATATTATATATACCAGAAGACTACCCCATCCTCCCCCCCATCTCCCCGGAAAGCCAGTTGTTAAACATTTACCAGGATACCACAAAGTCCACAAAGAAAATAGGAAGTTGTGATGAAATATGCAGCAGTGGAGGAGGCTACTTTAGAATGGTCAGAAAACAAGTCACATTGCACGTGACAGAAAAAAAGAATTAAAATAACAAATCTACACTGTACTTGATGGAGTACTGACCAGGATACTGGATCTGAGATGGAGTTAGAAGAAATAAAGACGTTCATGGTGTTTTTTTTTTGAGGAGTATATAAAATATTTGGAAAGGAAATAAAAGCATCAATGAAAAAGCATATAATTAATTATAAAATGTATCAATAAGAATAAGAGATATTATAAATGTGTATGTGTTAAAGGTATACAGGAAAGAAGGAAAGTCTGGATTCTGTGAAGGCTTGCTGGAGGCCCTTAACGTTCACTTTCAAGAGAAACTTGGAGATATTTCTTTCCTGTTTGTAGATAATAAAATATTAAACCTTTTAGCAGAAAGCTACTCTTTGCAATTTTGCATTGAAAGATTGCTAACTGGTGAACCAGAATCTTCCAAGAGATTTCATGAGAAACGAAAGAAAAAGGAGAGACACTATCATTATAATTGATTATCTATTTTGCTATTACCTTGACCTTGAAAAAAATCACATTGTTCATTTGTTTGGGACTTCAGCTTCATTTACAATATGGATTAAGTGGCTTTTTTAAAAAATCACCTCAATTCCTGACTTTATATTTTTAATCCAGCTAAACTTATTTATTTCTAATTCTAGTACTATGAAATTGATTAAGGATATTCAGGAGAAATAGATGAAAAGACCACCTTCCCAGGTTATGACATAGGACAGGAATTGAGGCTAGTAATAGAATTTAGTTGTGCTGAGGGACATGCATGTCAGTAATTAGCAAGTTTAAGAGCAAAATGCATCATTAGTATGGACAGCACATTCAGAAGAGACTTCCAGACTCTTATTTTTTTTTTGTCTTCTGATGCTCTAATTTAAAGCGAAGATTACTGCAATTTTAATTAGTTTGCATTTAAGTCTGATATGCTGGGCCCAACCTGAAGCATAAGTTATCTTTTTCTTAAAACTTATCAGTGGGATCAAATTATGCTGTTAAAATAAGTTCATCACTCTCAGATCCTCTGCCTTCCCTGCCTTTCTGGTCCTTAACTCCTTGTACATGTAGGTGGGACTTTCTGATGCTTATAATCTTACTATGCCATTCCCCAAGTTTAGGCAAGGTACACCTGCTTCCTGAAGTGCACTGTCTCTGAGAAATTTCCTCTTTGAAAGATTTCTTAATTTTACTTCTTGCTCAAAGCATTTACTTACATAATAAATAACATTATGGCTTTATTTTGGCCTCTTGAGAATTTTACTGGGATGAGAAAAATTGAGACAAGTAAGGATGGCTTTAATTCTGAATCTCTTCAGGTTCCTGTCACCTGGATTTTGCATAAATCAGTAGAAGTTAATCAAGCCAAACACATGTTTTTATTTAACCCCTAAATCAAAGCAATCTCAAACAAATGAAGAAAGCAAGCAAATCTCTGCCATTTTTATCTAGGATAGGCAAGTAAAGTATTCTATTTAATATTTGATATAGTTTATATGTTCTCTTTTTAACAGGATTTTTGTTTAGATATTTTGAGTGTAAAATAATGCACATGGAAAACAATTCCCAAAGGGCATTACAAAGGCCCACCCACCACATGTAACCAATGTTAAGAGGGTTCTTTTTGGCCCTGACTGGTTTGGCTCAGCGGATAGAGCGTCAGCCTGCGAACTCAAGGGTGCCAGATTCAATTCTGGTCAAGGGCATGTACCTTGGTTGCGGGCACACTCGATGTCTCTCTCTCATCGATGTTTCTAACTCTCTATCCCTCTCCCTTCCTCTCTGTAAAAAAATCAATAAAATATATTTTTTAAAAATTCAGAATTTTTTTTTAAAAAAGAGGGTTCTTTCTGTGTGTGTATTCTTTCAGAAAATACACACACACACACACACACACACACACACACACAAATATCTTTTCAAAAACTCAGATAGCATTACTATACACCATATTTTACACCTTGGTTATTGTATCTAGTGATATCTTCATGTCAACACATATAGATTAAATAATCCTTCCTAGCTTCATAAAATTCCATTCGAGTTGTTTCATGTAGATGCACTTTCAGGTGTTTTTAGGTTTTCGCCATCTCAAGCAGTGCTACAAATGAATCATTTTTCTTGTTTAGATCATATTTAAAAGCATGAATTCCATTCAGTTATGGTCTTGTACTTTTGTATAATATGGCCATTTTCAGTGATATGCTTCCAGGTTATAATGCCTGTGGCCATTTTATTTTTGCTTCATTGTATGCATTCTATCACATGCCAACTGACAGCTCAATAGTAATGTGATATTTAATTGAGTTTCTAAAACCGAAAATGCCAAAGTGATTGGGAAAACAACAACTAGTTGCCATAGAGCATTTAATTCTGTTTAAAATATGTGGCATGATACATCATCCAGCAATTCAGTAAATCAACAATGATTACCATATTTTTCAACTAGGAAGCTACCAGCATATATGTCTAAAGCAAGTTAAGAATTTTTTTTAAAGCAAAAAACTAAAAAAATCTACTTTTAGATATTTGTCTTTTATTTTCACCAAATAAAATGAGATAGGAACACGATTAAAACACAAGGAAATGTTTAAGTGCTTTTTTTTTCCAAACAAAATAGCACATTGATTCTAATTGGTGAAAAATATAAGTAAAAATTAAAATGAGAAGCATTTTTTTCATTAAATGTTGTTACTAGTTAGTACTTGAAAGAATATTATTAAAGTGCATGTAGTGCTCTCTACTGGTCTTATCTTTATTGCAACTAAATCAATGCCAAATCTGTATATGCAGGGGGTCCATGAAAATCATCTCTACCACAAAAGACTACCAGTATTTTTATTTCTATTTGGCTTCTACTTTAAATGTGTATGTGCACGTGTGTGTGCAGGTAGGTATGTGCATGTGCACACAGATATTCATTCCTGAATTTTTATCCTGGATTCAGTTTTGAACTCTGCAAATGAATTATTGCAATGTGCTATGACAAATAATCTATATATATAAAAGGATAAGTGACCAATTGTACATACGTCTGGCCATCCGACCAACTGACCAGCCAGTATATATGACGCACACTGGCAATTTAAAAATAAACTTTGACTTGTGCATGCATGACACATATAAAGCTCTCACTGGTACCAATCACACACAATGCCAGACTGTATCTGAAGACCAACTATTGGCACTTTGTTATTATATCATGTTGTTGTTGTTTATTTATTAATCAATTTATCAATCATTTTTATCAATGTTTTTATATCATGTTTTTGTTATTTTTATATCATGTCTTTGTCATTTTTATATCATGTTGTTATTGTTAATTTATTAATCAATTTATATATTATTTTCATATACATTTTACTAATTTTCACCTTTGACACTTCTATTATAGAGAGAGGGCAAAAAGTGTTATTAAAATATTTTGTATTTTAATTTTATACTACACTAGAGGCCCAGTGCATGACATTTGTGCACTGAGGGATGTGGGAGTCCCTTAGCCGGACCTGCACCCTATCCAATTTGAGAGTTTCTGTCTTTCTTTGCAATCATATGAGCGAATTGTCTGAGAACCCAACTCAGTTTGATTTGCTGCTCACAGAATAATAGAGATATTTTATTTTCTTTGCTTCATTGGTGAAGATTTCCTGGAAGCTTTAGGATATCTTCCCTTTAATTTTTCCTAGACACTCTGATTTTACTTATGTCTCTCACCTTTGCTTTCCCTCCATCCCCCACCGCAACAGTCACTTGCTCCAGGATCACTTTGCTCTAGTGTCTAGGACAGTGATGGCGAACCTATGACACGCGTGTCAGAGGTAACACGTAAACTCATTTTTTGGTTGATTTTTCTTTGTTAAATGGCATTTAAATATATAAAGTAAATATCAAAAATATAAGTCTTTGTTTTACTATGGTTGCAAATATCAAAAAATTTCTATATGTGACACAGCACCAGAGTTAAGTTAGGGTTTTTCAAAATGCTGACACACCAAGCTCAAAAGGTTTGCCATCACTGGTCTAGGAGATCCATCTGCCACCAGAACTATGATTCCCAGCATTCCTGGTGCTCCTTGTGCTCTGAGCTTCTGCTTCTGCTGAGAGTGAACGAGGGAGTCACGTCCCCCCATTCCTCCGGCTCTCCCGCTCTGCTCTCCACCCGGTGCCTGTGTATGCAAATTAATCCACCATCTTTGTCAGGTTAATTTGCATACTCACTCCTGATTGGCTGGTGAGTGTAGCAAAGGGACAGTCAATTTACATGTTTCTCTTTTATTATGTAGGATTGCATATACTATTTTGATATGTAAATTTTTGCAGTAACATAATTACTGCACGAATCTTTCTTCTAATTAATTTTCTTTTAATGTGTACAAATCCATGCACCGGGCCATTAGTTACATAATAAAGTGATAATGCAAGATGGATGTAGATCTTTAATGTAAGGCATAATGTTTTTCCATTCAGTTAACAAGCAGTGGCAGCATGTAAGGTTGTTGCTTTCCCTGGGCCCTGTAGATGACAGGTGAAGGCCTACCAGAAGGAGAATGGGTGGCTGTGTATACTCTGCCATGCTTAGGAGACAGTGACTACCATCATGGGCCCTCTCTTTTTTCCTCTCTGCCACTCCTTCCTGCACCACTCCCCAAATAATAAAAAATCACTTTACTGCTGCTGCTTCTTTTAAAGCTAAGCAGGAAATTTTGTTACCAACAGTTATAAAAGTCATTTTTTTAGAATAGTCTGTGTGGGTGGGGAAAGGAGGGAAGGAGGGAGGGGGAGAAAGAGAGAGAGAGAGAGAGAGAGAGAGAGAGAGAGAGAGAGAGAAAGAAAGATAGAATATATATTCCTATACATTCATTCATTCATTATATGGTTTCATGTCAAGTGGCTACTATGTACCAAGTACTGTATTTGCTAAGCACTAAAGATATAACAGTATTCAAGACCAACAGAACCTTACTGCAGTTATTGGTATTTGTGGAACTATTTCTAAATTAAAATAGTTATAAACACTATGAAGGAAAGTACACGATGCATAATTGAGATATTTAAACTAACCTGGGAATTCCAAAAATACTTCTCCAAAGATGGGCAGTTCATGGTGTGCTAAGGAGACTTGAGCATGTTTGCATACTGGGGAGAAGTGGCTAGCAGAGAGGGAGGGTTGAAGATATAGTAAAATCTGTAAGAGATAGCATATGGTTACCGGGAAGGCAGGTGAGGCTAAGAGGGATTTGGAGAATAGGTGGCAAGATAGGCCTTGGTGAGAGAAGGATATTTCCTTCCTTGGAACCTGAAGAAGAGATGATGGACACCATTTCAGGTAAGTTTGTAGAATCTGTGAAGAGATTGAGGGAGATTCTGTTGGAAGGCTTCCATAATTTTGATAATGTCATACATGTGCTAGGACCAAAGAACGAGTGAGAGGAGTAGAGAGTTTTTGAAATAACTATCGAATAGGGTTGACAAAAGTGGATCAAGGTTCACATTTAGTCAGTCTTTCAGGGATTTTTTTTCCTCCTGAGGTAATTGATAATGCTTGGGTCATGCAATTCCTGTTCGGGAATCCTTTATATACTGAACTATGGAACCTGTGAGTGGCTTTGTGAATAACTCTCTTTAATATTTATCAAAGGAAAATGACACTCTATAGTTTAACCATTATGTAGTGTCTTCACTTTCTTCCGAGAGCACTGAACTTATTGCAGGAAAATACTCTTCTTCATCATGACAGCCTGATGGAGTAAAACATGGGTGGAGAGAGAACTTACAACTCTGGGGAAATCCTGCCCAGGATTTTCCAATATGGTCATCATTTACCCAAAGCAGAGATTTTCCACTGGTGTGCCCCAGCACACTGATGTGCCACAAGAATTTTTAAAACATGCCATACCTGACTACTTAGCAATTGGTTTATGTCTGCCAGAAGATGAAATAAGGTTGGAAATTGCTTATCTAAAGCAATGCATACTTTTCATATTTTTTTATTATTAACTTTTAGTAATTTATACTAGGCCTACTAAAATACTTGTTTAGAGTTTATTTCTATTTCTTTATGACTATTCTATAATTACTTAGTAAATACCTACATGCATGTGTTTGGTTTTTGAAAAACCAAAAAAAAAACAAAAACCCAACAGCATTGATATTGATATTATTGAATAAGTTGCATCCACTCAAATAATGATTTTTCTAGGAGCTCAAACTGAAACCCAGGCCACAATAGCCAGTGCTTTATATATCACACTGTATTATAATATTAGATTGTAAATTTCATGAGCAAAGTGACAATGTTGTTTGCCACTATATACTCATTGCCTGGCATATAATTGATATTTAGTAAACATTAACGAATTAAAGAATACGTAAAAGAACCATACCACCTAGCATTTTACAAAGGAAAATTAGTTCAACTATATTTATTTCTTGCTTTATACAAGCATATTTGTATATTCTTTTGAGATCTCTCTATATATAAAAGCCTGAGCGACCATTACAACCAGATGGCCTGATGGTAGCTATGACGCACACTGACCACCAGGGGGCAGACACTCAATGCAGGAGCTGCCCCCTGGTAGTCAGTGCACTCCCACAGCCAACCTCCCGTGCCCAGCCAACCTCACGCGGTCCCCCCCTCCCCCGCCTGGCTAGCTGGCCACAATCGGCCTGATCACCAGCCAGGCTGAGGGACCCCCCCACCCATGCACAAATTCGTGCACTGGGCCTCTAGTTTATAATAAAAGGATAAATAAAATTTAGACCCAGACTTACATGAATTTATTATCTGCAAATCAGGGTAGGCATGGTAAATACCACGGCATACAGACTTATGAACAAAGTACTACATGGAATATGGAAGTCATCATGAAAAAGATAGCATATGCTGAGTCTGTAAAAACAGGAGGATTTTTTTAGGGGAACGTAGGGTTGAAAGACATTTCAGTTGAACTGAACAGAATGTGTAAATGTATGGAGTCAGGAAACAGCGGTTTTTACTTTATTTTTGAAAGAGTCCACTTGACTGAAAAATGGAAAACATGAGGGAAATAACAAAATATGAACACTAGAAAGAAGCTGGTAAAGAAGGGAAATGGTGAGCACTGTAGGAGGCTTCAGAGCCACCTTAGAGAGTTTAGGATTAATTCAGAAGACTTTCCAGGCTCTCTGGGCTGGAAGGTGATGCGAGGTTCTTTTAGAAATAGCACATTAAATTCTATCCTAGAAAAATGATAGCAAGTTTCAAACATATATTAATAGGTCAAAATTATTCATATCAACTGATGATGTTGTTGTCACCTCTGCAAAGAACAATCCATTCTGAGGCCAGAAAGGCAGGCCTTTGCATCAAAGCCTTGGTTCATTGTTTGGAGGCACTGTTTTCTTCAATGTTTATCATGGTAGATAAGAAAACACATATTGGTTTTTTTTGAGGGCTGATGATTTGGGCTGTAAAAAAATACACAGTGGCTTAAATTTGAAATTCTGAGGACTCAAGATTTCTGAACAGCCACATTCTTCTTAGCATGTCATGTATATGCCCTCCAATAGCTCTGCTCACTTCTGAAATAAAAATTGTAGTAGCTTATTTTACCTCTAAATAGTATAAAAAGAGCAACACTCATATAATGGGGAAGAGAAGAGAGATTTTTATGCAGCTAGGATGTAAACAAACACCGGTATTACATAAAGGATGATGTGTCCATGACGGGGAGGCTTTCAGGGATTACTGAGAGAACCTCTTCATTCCAAGATGAGTTTTGAAATAATGATGATTAGATAATTCAGTTGAAATGTTTTAAAGAGCATGGACTAGATAAGGAGAGAGTGGCTACAGAGATTTAAAAGATGGTGCGCTGAGTCATTTCTGTCTTTTCTGTTATAATCACTAGTAAAAGCAATTTTAAAATTAAAAATGAAACTTGGAAAAATGGAAAATGTCACTGAGCCTATAGTAATTATACAGGGATTGGCAAAAGTAGGTTTACAGTTTTTGTGAGTGCAAGAAACACATTGTTTATACAACTGTAAACCTACTTTTGCCCACCCTGTATTATCAGGCCAAAGCATCTTTTTCATTTTACCGCAGGCCTTAATGTGGACAACATTGTTACCATACATTTTCAGCATCATAATGTGCTTATACATAGTGACTGGTACTTTTATTCAGACTAGTGGGTATGTAAGACAATGATTCAAATGTGTGTAAGACATTTTAATTATAGATATGAGATTTATCTTTCATGTTCATATGGGATGTATATAGATATTATAGCTCTTAAGCCAAAGTATTTGCATTTGATGTCAGTGGAACTTTTACATTAGTAGATGAGATAAAATATTTAGGGAATAAGAGAGACGGTAAATGAGCAAGTTAACAATTTAGTGTTATGTGCAGCTCATAATTGTAGCTCTGTGAAGAGCTCCCACTGAGCCAATGAAAAGTGTGGGTGGAGGTTAGTGCCAAGTTAATTGTTGCATTCAACATCATTCAGGAGAAAAAGTGGAGCTAAAATTGCAGCATTTATATTTCTGCCCTTCAATTTTCCTTCATCTCTATACTTGTTATACTTTCTTCACTGGCTGTTATTTATATTCCATGTCTGATTTTTTTCCTCCCCTAACTCCTTGGGTTATTGAAAAAATATATTCTATAAAGTTGACTTCCAAGGCATTTTAAAAATAAAGAAACAACCATTCATCTCTTCATTTTCAATATAGAATAAGATATATAGTTCCACGGAAAATATTACCAAGTAACCTCATTGAAATATAGATTTTTGTGAGGAAAGAGGCATTTTACTAGATGTCTCCATTGCATGCTAGGGATTGTGGTACACCACCAATACTAAGCCTGCAGGTAATTTTAATTATCACCTGACAGGTCATTTTTCTTTTTTAGTAGTTTTCTAGTCCTTTGGGAACCACCTCGTCATTGACTATAGGAGTTGTTTTTTTTTTTTTTTATGTAAGGAAAGAACTTCTGACTCCAAATATGCAGCTTCAATAATTTGGTTTTTATATTCCCCTGAGTCCTCATCTTTATAATGTGATTTACATGTGGGATACAGTTTAGTACTGTGTCAAGGTTGCTACTACCTAACTATCGTCAACTCCTGGTTTAAATTCTCTTTACATTTGAGGCTTCAGAATACTATCAACACTTTCTTAGTAGTTTGTTAATTCAGAAAGTTAATATTTGTACATTAAAGAATGCTTGTATTTTGATTTTCATCTACTAATATATTCTTTTCTTCATGCTCTAATTTGTCAATTTTTCTACTCCTGTATTGGCTTTTACTTTCATCCTTTTTATCAATATAAATATTGCCTTTCCAATTATCTTATTTTTTGAGATATTCCTTTGCTAAATTTGGAAAGCAATTACACAAATCACAAGGGAACTGAAGGTAGCAAAGAGAAATATAAAACAACCTTTTGTGGACTGTAAATTATCTTCCTTATTAAATGAAAAATTCCTCCTTTTAAAGGGTAATAAATAAAATTTTTCTCTTTTGTCTTCATCTTTCAAATAGAGTTCTAGAAAACAACCTTCATCAGGTTACACATTTTATTGTATAGTTTAGTAAAACAAATACAAATTAAATTTGTAAGCTTTTGAATCACATATAAGTTTAAAATTGTGGGCAAAAGTGGGGATGGGGACATCTGTAATAGTGTAAAAAATAAACTTTAAAAATGTCATTGCCTGGCTTACCTCACAATTAAAGTTTTTTTATTTAAAAAGTCACATAATATTGTCTTTTAATTTTTACAAACCCAAGTGCATTCTATGTTAGAAACGATTATATAATTATGTTGTTCATAGGCTTATTTATGGTTTTGATTTTTCTTTTATTTATATGGAAACCATGACTCAGACATTTATTTTCCTGGGCATACAAAATATATAAAATCTAAACTAATTGCAACATGTTAAGATGTCTTTCTAAAACTTGGCAACATCCTTATCTCCATCAGATAAACTCTTCACAATGGACATTACTGTAATGCACTGAGGGAATAGAAATGTTTCCTTCAGAATGAGAGGTAGGTTGAGCTTCTTCATCTTCTTGGCCTGGAATCTCTATCTCCTACAATATTCATCGAACAACATCCTGATGTTACCCATGACTTAGACATTTTCACTTAGATACAGCAGTGCTTAGGCACCAAACTATTCTGTAATTCTGTTTGTATCATTGGATCATTTAAAAGTTAAAGTCAGGAACTCTTTTAAAGAAAATATTAAATGTGGAAATATAAAAATAGAACATAGACCACTGAAGCTTATCCCCCAGCTTTTATCTAGCAGCAAAGGAAAGTTTCACGTCCACCAGAGCGGCTCAGTCTTGTGCATTGAAAGATTGCCTGTTCAATCCCTGGTCAGGGCATATGCAGATTTGGGTACACATGGAAGGCAAACGATCAATCAATGTCTCTCTCTCACATGACGTCTCTCTATCTCTCTCTCCCTCGTCCTCTCTCTAAGCATGACCTCTGGTGAGTATTTAAAAAAAAAAAAAAAGAAAGTTTCACAATGAGAAACAAATGCATTTACCAAATTCAAATGAGATTTTTATAAACCTCATCTTGTGCCAGAATTGTATTCATTAGAATTCTAAAGTGTAAATAGCAAGACTTAATTCTATACATCTTAAATTTTTTCTATGGTTTTAGGCAAAAGACTTAGTTCCACTAATTAATGTTGAGCCTGCTGCTGAGAGTTAAACCAATACTGGAAAATATGGAAGCTCCTTACTCATTTAAAGGACAAAAACTGAACATGGACAAGACTATGTTTGGGTTTTGTTTTTATCTTTTGTCCCCACATCTAACACATAAGAGTGGGTAAATAATGAATAAATGGAAAGAAGAAAGGAAAAGAGGAAATAGACAATTAAATGAATTCATGAAAAGTGATTAAGGCTTGTCTGAATAGGCAACTACACTAATAAAATTATGTTTCTAAATACATATTTATTTTATTTCTTAAATTGTGTGTACTAACTGCACTACAGCAGGCAGACTAGTCTTATCGAAAGCTTCTGAGTGCTACTGAATAGGTAAGTTATCTGTACTTGGCACATTCAAGCACCCTGTGAGGGAGGGTGGACTTCTGCTTACATTGCCTCTGCTTTAAGGCTGGCTGTAATTTTGCAAATTACAGTGAGACTGCTTCTTCCCAGGGTTAAGTTGTAAAGGCAGCTGGTAAGGCAAAATTGCCCTTGAAATCCTTTATGTCATTCATAAAACTTGACTTAGGGTCTTTGCTTGTGTATAGCAATTCATAAGTGCATTAAAATTGGAAGAGTCCTGTGCTAAACCTAAAACAAAGTCTAAATCCTTGGCAGTGAATGACCCAGTGCTCAGTGACAGGGTGGCTTGGAGGTTAGGAGTTCCTGCTTTGAAATCAGTCTGTGAACGTGGAATCCTAGATCCATTGCTTACTACCTGTGTGGCCTTGGCCAAAGGACCTAATGTCGCTTGCTCTGTTTCCACATCTGTAAAATGAGATTATAACTGTACTGATGGAATAGGTTGTTGCGAAGATCAAATGAGAGAATCTGTGTAAACTGTTTGAAACAGTGTCTGGATTATAGTAGTTGTGTTTGCTATTCCTCCTGGCTTTATGTTGACTATAAAGTTCCTAGTAGAGAACAAATGATGGATGAGAATTGTAAAATGTTTCTGTTTGCCTGAAGGATTTACTCCATTCTGCTTTAATAAATCAGCTTATGTAACTTAATAAATATAAATAAATTGTTCACTGGGAGGAAGTAGTGAGGAGGTAATGAGATAAAATGTCACCTGGCACACAGTAGGTAATGCATGCTGGGTTTTCATTTAAATCATGTATGAGCAGATGGGTGTGCATACTATTCTTAGAAAAGATATAGAAGTGACTCGACTTCCTGCATCTATCTTTTTAGTCTGTCAATATATTTTGAGGTCTCACTGAACAGGAATCAGTCTCATGTTCTTAAGCATTAATTGCATATTAAATGGTGGCTAGGTTATAAATCCAGCTGAAAAGTTAAATGTATATATAATATACATCCACTGCACTAAGATTTACCAGTTTACTTCCACTGCATAAAAATTTTTCACTACTTGGCCAAAAAGAAACCTCCCTGACCATTATACCTAACCAAGTTTCAATCACATATCCTCACATATCCAACCCAGATAAGCTAGATTTCCCAAAAGAATGGTTTCTCTAAGTGCTCTGCCTTAAAACCACTAGTTCTGTTATCTACACACACACACACACACACACACACACACACACACACACACAACACACACAACACACACACACACCCACAACACCTTCTGTAAGTCCAGTTACTTAAACTTGACCCCTTTGTCGCCAGCCCCTCCATTGAGCTTTTTGCCTAGTAGAGATATCAGATATGTGGTTGCCCAACTCTCTGTTGTATAAGGGCAAGTTTTATCCTTTCCTACTGAAAAGTGGTGGTAGATGGGTTCTTCGCATACTCAGTCTAAATATATCAATTATTCAACCAATATTTATTCAGCATATCTGAGATCATGTGCTGCACTTAGGATACTAATAGGTGAAGATACACTGATTTCATCACATTTCTGAGTTGGCAGAAAATTATACTAATGAAAATTTGCTGTGATATAAGTCACCAATGCAATTCTATAGCTAACTTTCCTTTGTAGGATGGCCAGACCAGAATACTTCCTACATCATATGAAAGACTAGTGAGCATTCAGGCATATACACTATTTGTATTTGAGTGACAAGTACAGTTATTTGAAAAACAATTGGGTGTTTGGTTTTTTTTTCCTGTTCTACTTTTCATCTGTGAAGGAGAAAAGGAACAAAAGAGTCTGACATTTTTTCATTTTTCTCATTCTACCACAGTTGTTGTATGATCTCATTTAAGGTTAATCTTTCATTTTTATTTTAAATTAGACAATGAGGATAACTGTTTCATAGGCACTGCATCTGTGTGCCATATTTAGGTAGAGATTATTATTTTATCACCTTTTCTCAAAGCTTATTACAATGATTTGTAAATATGTGGACATTGTATAATGTCACAACAATATTTCTTCTTCTGATGCTTTTCATTGTTTTAAAAAAAAGTAAAATTCTATAATCACAAATAGAATGGTAGCTACCGTAATTGAGGGCCTATTATGTGCCAGGTACACTTAAAGTATTTACTAACATTTTGAAATTTAATCTTTCCCTCATCTCTATGAAGAAGATATTATTACTCTCTATTTACAGGTAAATAATTCAATACACAGAGAAGCTAAGGAATATAACCACTCTCTCTCATAAGCCTGATTTCAAAGCCCACCTTCCTTTTACTATGCCCTACTCATACCTCTCAAAAAACTACATTTAAAAACCCACCATGGACTGTATCAGCTTTTCATCCACTGTTCAAAAGCTAAGTCATCTATCACTAGCCCAGTCTGTTCTTGATTGGTAGTTCTGATATTAGTATTCAAGGTTGGAAATTGTTTAAATGTTATTGGACCAAGACCACTTCTTTGAATAAGACTCTAATGTGGACTCAAAGCAAGATAGAGAGAATATAATAATATAAAACAAGACAATCAATGAGGAGATTGATTTCTTCGATGCTACAATGTATTTCTTGTAAAAACTAACACACCCAAAATGCTTGCTTTAGCTTTTCTTGCAAATGCATTTAATTTGCCCTTAGAATTGAGTAGTGATTTGAATGGATCACACATGTGAAGTAAAATGTTTCTTTTTCATTTAAATCTCTTTTCTTTATTCATACAAACTGTGCACATCCCTAGCTCCTCTTGAAAATCCTTGGAGCATTCTCAAGGCTCAGAACCAATGCCTTAAAAACTATTTGCCTTTTGAATTTGGCTATTTCAATGACTATGAAGCGCTCTCTTTTGTTCTTGCTGTCTTAATGCTTTGTCCTGCTATCCAAATGCCTCTGAAAAGTTTAGTAGTTTGGGAAACAACAAAGGACCATATGCTTTAATCTTCTTAGCTGGCAGCTTTTCACTTAATAGTATTTCTTGACTGCTTTAAAAGTAACTTTTGAATATTTATGTTCTCTAAATGAGAACTTTAAGCCAGTGTGAACCAGGGATAGTATGTAATACCTCTAGGATGTTCCCTGCAATCATTTCCTCATTGCATCCTGGACCCTATATCTCTCCTACTTTATTTTTTATATTCACTTTTAAAATTGTACACTGTAATTTTATTATTGCTATGGATGCATTGTCTCTCCAAAATTCATGTGTTGAAATCCAAACCCCACAATGTGATGGCATTTTGATGTGGGGCCTTTGGGAAATGATTCAGTTATGAGGATGGAGCCCTCATGAATGAGATTAGTGCCCTTATAAAAGAGAGCCTAGAGAGCTCCCTCACCCCTTCCACCATGTGTGAGAACAGAGCAAGAAGATGGCCAACTAAGAACCAGGAAGTAGACCCTCACCACACAAAGAAACTGCTTGATCTTGGACTTCCCAGACTTCAGAACTGTGAGAAATAAATTTCTGTTGTTTATAAGTCACCCAGTCTACTGTATTCTGTTATAGCAGCCTGAACTAAGACACTTATAAAACTTTCTATTTCTCAACATATTCAAAATAGTGACAGAAAACTTTTCTAACTTGTGTCCAAAGTTATTATCCTTTCTTTAAACACCAAACATTCAGGATTAAAGTTATTATCCTTTCTTTAAACACCAAACATTCAGGATTATCTTTCTATCTTTTATATTTTTAACAACTTTATTGAGATAATTCACATGCCAAAAATTTGTCCACTTAAAGCACACAATTAAGTATATTTACAGCCATCACTGCTATATAATTTTATAATATTATCATCATCCCTAAAAAAAACACCATCCCCTGTAGCAGTCATTCCCCATTTCAGCTTCCTCGAATTCCTAGCAAGCACTAATCTTCTATTTCTATAAGTTACATATTCTGGAAATCTAATATAAATAAGATCATATACATGACCTTTTGTGTCTGCATTTTTTTTTGTTTTCTTACCATGATGTTTTAAGGTTCATTCATATTATAGCAAATATCAGTACTCCATTCCTTTTTATGGACAAATAGTCCCTGTACATATATAGTATAATTTTATCCATTCTTCAGCTCTTTTGGGTGTTTCTGCTTTGTTGCTCTATGATTAATGCTGCTGCAAATATTCATGTATGAATTTTTGTGTGGACATAGGTTTTCATTTCTCCTAGGCATATACCTAGGAGTGGAATTGCTGGATCTTCTGGTAAATTCATACTTAACAATTTTAGGATCTGTTAAAGTGTTTCTAAAATGGTTGCACTGCTTTAAAATCCCACCAGTGAAGTGATTTTCTTGGACTAATTCAGTGTGTTCTTTGTTGTGCGCAGCCAGTGAAGTCTCTTCTCAGTTAACATATGGATCAGCTAATGATTAGACAGAGATTTTCTCGAAGGCCCTGAACCAATAAGTCTCCCAGTGTTTGCTGAGGGCCCTGCTTGAAAGTTAGGGTATGCCTTCAATGCTCCAGCACACAGTGAAAACTCCAACTTAGTCTTCACTTTCTACTAGGGCACAACATCAGCCAAAAGTGAGAAATTAGGGCCTTCTCAAGTCATTCCAGGGCATATGCACAGCCGTGCATATGTGTATGACCTTCTACATTTTCAGAAGTAAACTGGACCTTTACAAATCCCCCCATGGATATCTCGTTCTCCCATTTCCCTTTCCAAGATTTTTGATCAACCTCTTGTTAGGGGCAGCTACCATCCTTGCTTTAGGCAGCTGCAATGTTGGACAATTAGCGATAAGACACACAAGGGAGTTTTGAGTTAGGTTAAATAAAGGCAAGTCCTAAAAATGTAGCTTGACTTGTAGCAGCTGCTAAGAAGTTCAAATAATAGCACTTCTCTGAAAATGGGGCTTTAGGAAATACCAAACCCACTCTGTCCCAGCCACTGGCTGCTAGGCTGCTGCTGTTTCAGCTGTATAGTGTGAGCCTGGTGTTTTTAGTCCTGCTATGGAGCTAGGAAGAAGGTGACGTGAGCAAGGCAAGTTGAAATGCCACAGAACTCATTGTTCTTGCTGAGATTTAGCCATTTTTCTTTCATAAAATATTCTGTCATTGTTGCAAGCTTTGGTTAATTTCCAGGTTAAAAAATGTTGATTTGAACAATTATTGCTAACATTTGTATTGTTTTTATAGGGAACAATTATTGCTAGATTTTTCAGAGATTCTTACTCTGCCATTCTGATAGTGGGTCATCCCTTCTTGAAGGGCTCAGTTATATCTTCAAGTCAGCATCCCAAAATTGACTCATTCTCTTCTACATCATCTTTCTCCACATTTTAATCTTATTTTCTACTTTGTTTCAATGAATAGCCCCAAGATCCTTCAGGCTACACTATTCAGAAATCCAGAGACTAATTTTTATACCTGTTTCTCTTTCTTTTATTCCCCATCACCAAGTTCAGTGCATATTACTTCCTAAATGGCTCTCAAATTTATCTACCTTTTAGCATCTTTAGAAAAAAAAACACATCAATTCTCAAAAACTGATTCCTGGATTTTATAATAACCCTTTAACTAATCTACCTGCATCCAGGCCAGACCTATCTGACGAGATCGGGCGCGTTCAGGGTGGTATGGCCGTAGACCAGGCCAGACCTATCTGATAATTTATCTATATAATAGACTGCATGACACTCTTTAAATACAAAAGTAGTTATATCACTTTTGGTTAAACCCTTCAATGCTTCCCTGTGCTCTTAAGATAAAAGCAAGCATTCTTACTATGATCTTCAAAGTTCATAAATGGTCAAAACTATGTTCCACCATAATGTAGTATCATATGTTCTTCCCACTACCTGAGAAATTCTCCCTCTTCTCTGGTCTAGTGAACTTTTCCTTACTCTTTTGATCTGATCTCAAGTGTTACTCTCAGAGAAGCTTTTTACAACTCTTGCTAAGTCACATAGCACCATGCACCTGTCCTTCCCAGCAATTTCTACAAGAGCAGTTTCACCTTTGTTTATGTGATTATTGAATATTTGTCCCTTCTATCAGCCTATACTTTTTTTATATGTATGTAATTTTTTTTCTTTATTGATTAAGGTATTACATATGTGTCCTTATCCCCCCATTAGATCCTTTCTGATTTTGCTCATGATTGTATCTCCAGAGTTTTAGCACAATGCCTGATACACATTTTGTGATCAATAAACTTTGCTAAATATGAATGAACCTTGATAAATGATCTGTGCTAAAGATATCATGGAAAAAGCAAAATTACTTCCTTACCTTTTAGCCAGGACATTAGAAAGCATAACTATCAAGCAGTCAAAGGAATCAATCTGTCTGTTTCAACTTTAATGTTTTACTCTTCATTGAAATAAATATTAGTTGCTTTGAAAAAATATTCAAACTGTAGACATCAGGCCAAAGCAAACACGTGTAGAATTTATATACTCAACTTGGAGTTAATTGATATAATCAGATTTTGAAAATTATTTTGACAATGGAATTTTTAATAGCACATTGTATAGATTTTCTATATTTAAGTATTAACATAGAGTACCAATAAGCTAGTAAAAATTTTTCTATTTAGCCCTGGCCGGCTTGGCTCAGTGGATAGAGCATCAGCCTGTGGACTGAAGGGTCCCAGGTTCGATTCTGGCCAAGGGCACATGCCTGGGTTGCAGGCTCGATCTCCAGCCAATCAATGATTCTCTCTCATCATTGATGTTTCTATCTCTTTCTCTCCTTCTCTCTTCCTCTCTGAAATCAATAAAAAAGAAATATATTTTTAAAAAATGTTTTTATTTAACAGATATTCTCTGATCTAGCATCATAGAATAGATTAAATTGCTTTACTATCTTTAATTATTTGAGGGCTGTCTGTTTAAAAATTATTTTCTGGGCAAAGGTAGGGTGATTCTTAATTTTTTTTTTCTATTCTATCAGGGTAAGCCATTGAAATAATTGATTTGTGGTTAACTCATTTGCAATAATATGTCTTTGAAGGGAATATCATCAGTCTTCTAAAATATTGCATTGCTTCCTTAAATTTAAATAGATTAAAAAAATATTTCCTGAGGACTGAATCAGGGTTTATTAATTTGCTTCTAGAATCAGAGGCTCAGTGTATCAATGATAATTTATTCCAACATGACCTAACCTAGCCCTTGTGAAATGTCAGTTTCCCTTTCAGAAGGATTGCCAGTATGGCTTAATTTGGCTTAGAATCATCATTTTATAACTAAGCATGTCAGCACAAATTTAAAATGTTTCTGATGACAGCTTTGAATTTATTTGCTTAACTTTTTAAAGCATTCAAACTTGAATGATCTCTAGAATAAATGGTGTGTCAATTTTAGTTTCTTTTTGGCATAGGCTTGCCCTTGCAGTATAAGCTGCACATTTTTCTACCTAGGGATAGTTTATTTCTTTGGGAAATATGTTGGTGGGTTAGAGTATTTATTTTTCCTTTGAATGACAGAAAAAAATGTGTTTTTTTCTTAGTATGTTGATTTTCCCTTCCAACTATACAATGAACTGCCATTCTATTGTATTACTCACTCTAATTTCCCAAATGTTATGCTAAATCTTACTGTTTTGGGATAGTTTCCAAAATACAATGCCTGAATTAAATATGTCTCCAGTAGATTTTACCTTTTAACTGTGCCCTTCTCTCCTTTGTACTGCTATTACATATAACATCTGAATGACTTTATTATATTTCAGAGCATGACTGTTATTTCCTGCTATTTTGTCTTTTCTACTTGAAATAGAGTTCCTTATTTCTCTAGTATTTTTAGGATCAAAGCCCATTAGTTACAAATTCAAAAGCTGAATCAATTTTCAAGTAAAAGTACAGTATATTACTGTAAGGGAATAAATACATTTGGAGCTCTTTGTTCATTTTAGTCGGCTTTGTTAGGTCCATATGGTGAAGTAATTTCTACATCTAAATGTGGAAGATATGGCCATCTAAATACAATAACTGTTCAAGTGTTTTCTGCCAAATCTTTCAATAAACATTTTATTTTAGAATAGTTTTATGTTTACAGAAAAATTATTAAAATAGAACAGACAGTTCATATATACCTAAACCTAGTTTCCCATATTATTTACAACTTACATTTGCATATTGGTTACAATAAATATGGCAACAATATTGATACTAAAGTCCATAGTTAATTCATATTTCCTCAGTTTTCACCTAATGTCCTTTATCTTTCCCAAAATTCCTTCCAGCAAACCACTTTATATTTGGTAGTTATGTCTTAGCTTCCTCTTGCCTGTTAAGGTTTCTCAGATTACCCTTGTGTTTTGATGATCTTGACAATTTCAAGGAGTACTGGTCAGATATTTTGTAGACTGCTTCTCAGTTGTGTTTGTTTTTGTTTTTTTACATTTTTCTCATGCTCGGACCTGGTTTACATATTTTGTGGAGGAAGGCTACAAAGTTAGCTTTCTCACCCCATTATATCAAGAGCACATACTCTCAACCTGACATATCACTGTTGATGTTGGCCTTGACCACCTGGCACAGGTAGTGTTTGTCAGGTTTCTCCACTGTAAAGTTACTCCTTTTCCCTATTTTTCACACTGTACTTTTTAAAGGAAGTCACTATGCACAGCCAAACTTAAGCAGTGCACCAATACATTTCACATCCTTGAGGACAGAATATCTATAAAAAGTATTTAGAATTCTTTACTAGAGATTTTTCTATTCTCGTCTGTTATTTATTTATTCAATCAGTTATTAGTGTGGCCTCATGGAGATTTATTTTGGACTTTGAGTTATAATCCAATACATTTATTTATTTATTCACATTGTTTCAGCTTTAGCCATCAGGAATACCTTCATTTCTTCTTCTTGTTGTTGTGTTTTTGGGTTTTTTTTTTTTTTTTTTTTTAGCACTTCTTTACTTTCTAGCACTATAGATGCTTCAGGCTCATCATGTACATTTTCTTCCCTGGCCATAAAATGAGCCATTTCTCCAAGGAGCCGTGGGTTCCTTTTTGCTGGAAAAGGGTATTAGAAACCAAGATCTGGGCTCTAGATGTTATGTCATATTTTTTTCAAGCTAAAGGGATGGAACTAATATTTCTTGAGCTTCTACTATAATCTAAGTCAGAGATTTAGCAAAAGCTTTCTGTGAAGGATCAGAGAGTAAATATTTTAGGCTTTGAAACTATATGCTTTTTCACTTTGAAGTGAAAAAGCAGGGGAGAAACCAAGATGGCGGCATAGGTAAACACCGGAGTTTGCTGCCTCACACAACCACTTCAAAAATACAACTAAAAGACAGAACGGACATCACCCAGAACCACAGAAAGGCTGGCTGAGTGGAAATTCTACAACTAGAAGGAAAGAGAAAAGCATACCGAGACTCAGAGGAGGCGCAGTGCGGAAGTCAAATACTAAGGTGTCGAGGTGCGTGCGGAGCGGGCTAGCAGCTGAGGGCGCGGTTGTCATTGTCAATCGGGAGGGAGTCTAAGGCTCTGAGCTCCAGTTCCGGGCGAGTCTCTAGGGACCCAGACTCATACGGGAGGAGCGGGACTGTCTGGAAGCGGTCAGAACTGGAGGGCAGCTTTCTCTCCAAGGGGCTTGCAGCGATTACCGAGACATTGAGAAGCAAAGCCTCTGAGGGCAAGACTGAGAGCAGCCATAACTGCTAGCCTCATCTTGTTGATCCTGTGGGACCCGCCCTGCCCAAGCCCTGCAGGGAGGCTTTTGCTGGATAGCCTCAGGCAAAGGCTAAATTAGCACCTCCCTAGAGATCCAGGAGCCAGGAAGCCCAGAGGTCAGAGTGGGACTATCCAGTTTGCAGCTCCGTGGAAACATAAAGGACACACTCAGGGGGCAGACTCAGTGAGCACCAAAGCCCCATTGAAGCAAGTCTTGCCCCAGAGGGGTGTCTCCAGCACAGAAGTTCTCCCACTGCAGACACAGCTGATTCTCACAGTCAATTGGCCTGGAGGTCAATTCCTCCCAGTGATACCTACAACAATCAAGGGTTAACTACAACAACACTGTGCACAAAGCCCACAAGGGGGTGCACCAAGAGTGTCCTCCTCAGGTAATTGGGAAGGCTGAACCACTGGGCCCTAGAGGACCCTTAGCACACAAAACCACTTTATCAACACAGGGAAGCATAAAAAATGCGTAGACAAAGAAAAAGGACACAAATGACAGAAATGGAGGAAAGCAAACTACTGAATATAGAGTTCAAAACCACACTTTTAAGGTCTTTCAATAATTTTCTAGAAACTGCCGATAAACTTAATGAGATCTACAAGAAATCTAATGAGACCCTCGATGTTGTGATAAAGAACCAACTAGAAATTAAGCATACACTGACTGAAATAAAGAATATTATACAGACTCCCAACAGCAGACTAGAGGATTGCAAGAATCAAGTCAACGATTTGAAATACGAAGAAGCAAAAAACACCCAACCAGAAAAGCAAAATGAAAAAAGAATCCAAAAATATGAAGATAGTGTAAGGAGCCTCTGGGACAGCTTCAAGCGCACCAACATCTGAATTATGGGGGTGCCAGAAGAAGAGAGAGAGAAAGATATTGAAAACCTATTTGAAGAAATAATGACAGAAAACTTTCCCCTACCTGGTGAAAGAAATAGACTTACAAGTCCAGGAAGTGCAGAGAACCCCAAACAAAAGGAATCCAAAGAGGACCACACCAAGACACATCATAATTAAAATGCCAAGAGCAAAAGACAAAGAGAGAATCTTAAAAGCAGCAAGAGAAAGAAACTCAGTTACCTACAAGGGAGTACCCATACGAATGTCAGCTGATTTCTCAACAGAAACTTTGCAGGCCAGAAGGGAGTGGCAAGAAATATTTAAAGTGATGAATACCAAGAACCTACAACCAAGATTACTTTATCCAGCAAAGCTATCATTCAGAATTGAAGGCCAGATAAAGAGCTTCACAGATAAGAAAAAGCTAAAGGAGTTCATCACCACCAAACCAGTATTATATGAAATGCTGGAAGGTATCCTTTAAGAAGAGGAAGAAGAAGAAAAAGGTAAAGATACAAATTTTGAACAACAAATACACATCTATCAACAAGTGAATCTGAAAATCAAGTGAATAATCTGATGAACAGAATAAATTGGTGATTATAATAGAATCAGGGGCATAGAAAGGGAGTGGACTGACTATTCTTAGTGGGGAAAGGAGTGTGGGGGATGCAGGAAGAGACTGGACAAAAATCGTGCACCTATGGATGAGGACAGTGGGTGGGGAGTGAGGGAGGAGGGTGGGATGGGAACTGGGTGGAGGGGAGTTATGGGGGGAAAAAAGAGGAACAAATGTAATAATCTGAACAACAAAGATTTAATAAAAAGAAAGAAAGAAAGAAAGAAAGAAAGAAAGAAAGAAAGAAAGAAAGAAAGAAAGAAAAAACAGCCATAGACAATATGTAAGCAAATGGGTATTGTTGTTTACCTGTAAAACTTTATTTATAAAAATAGGCAACAGGCTAAATATATGCCATATGTGTGGTTCCTGTATATGGGAGGGGGCCTATCAGGAGAGAGAGAGAGAGAGAGAGAGAGAGAGAGAGAGAGAACTAAGAATTAAATGAGTTAATCCTTAGAGCGAAAGAGTTGGGAATTGAGCTCAACTGGTCTGATTATAAGCCAGTGTTATTTTTATTTCACTTTAGTGTCTTTCAGTTGACTCTGCAAATTATATCCCTCCAGTTCTTTTGTGTTTTCCTTTTCCAGCTTTCAGAAGGTAGCAGACTGTTTCATGTACAGACTAATCAGATGTCAGAAGCGATATAACTGTAACAAATAGGTTGGTTCTACATGCTGTACTTGGATGTTAATCTTATTTACTTTTGGTCACATGTTGTACAGTTATAAACTCCAGGTTATTGATAAATAGGTCAACCTAGACACAAAGCTGTTTGCTGAAATATGCTGTTGAAAAGAGTCATTCAAAGTAAAGACATTTTCTGGCTAACATGGTTTTTGGCCAGGTAGATATCACTGGAACTGTTTGATGAGGGGCTGCTTGTTCGCCAGCAAAAACCAGCATGTGAAGATGACAGACTCAACTGTAGTCCTCTCCAGAGACTAGCAGAGGAAACAATGAGGAAAGATGGATATGACAATTTCAAGATGGACTTGACCTGCCAAAGAAAGGTATGAAAGAGAACCAAAGAAAAATGAAGACACCCTAATGTGAGCCAAATTGATTTCTTAGAACATTGTAAATCCATTGCCGAGGCAGATACTTTCCCTGTATGTGTTATGCCATTTCCAGACCATTTTTCAAATTATTCTCCAGTGGTAAGCCCTCACATTCACAAATCTTTCCATGAATTTATAATTCTAGATGCAACGTTCCTCTTACCAAGGAAATCCAGCTACTGGAAATCAACAGCATTTGCTGCAGCTGTGAAACAAAATTACCTTTGTGGTGCATATTTACTCCCTCAAGCTATTATAAGTCATGAGTAATCAATAAAGAACTGGAGAAAGATAATGTATTAAAGGCAAATCACATAATAATTCTAGATGCATTAGCCTTATGCAGGACATAAAAATTCTCCTATTATTGATTATACATTTTTCTAATTGTTCAAAACCTGTTCTCCAAAATACCAATGATTTTTCTTAGACTGCTATCAAATGAAACAAATTTCTCCTCCCACTAGGCCATTAATCAGTGATAGATATAAACCGATAGTGGTGTATTTAAATGAGACACCAGCTCATGTAACTATTGATCATTTATTATATATACCTCTGGGTCAAGGACAAAGTCTGTGGGGAGAAGGACTAGAATAGAGGATTAGAAAAGATGCATAGGAAGGTCACATGGTTAGATTTTCTTTTTGTTACTAGATAATGTTTCAGAGAACTGATATTAATAATATAAGTGATATAATAAAATATATCATAACATATGATAAAATAGTAATAGATGCATTCAATAGTCAGAAAAGCATAAACTACTCCAGGCTTTTCAAGTGCAAAGGGATTTGTGCATTGAATTAGTTGCAAAGTTGTTGGAATGGAGGAATGAACAAAATACAAAGGTTTACTCATTGATCCAGAGTTGGTGCCACTCCTGTGCCATTACCTTGTTGGAAACTCTGTCCCTGGAGTTATTACAACCGATTGGGAACCTGGGAGCCACATTCCCACAAAGAGCTTGCATGACACTGCTGCTACCACTTCCGCCGAAGGCATCTCCAAAGGCGCCTCTCTTCCTCTTGTTTTCCAGTCTTCTGAACCCAACTAGCAAGGAAAATATAGTTTGCAGACTACCACTCCCACAATTAAAAAGTGGGTATAGGGAGGCAAATGTAGAATTATGCCCGCAGAAAATAACCAACATGCATACAATATGATATGCAACAATTTAAGTATTTTAAGATGATAGATAGATAGATAGATGGATAGATAGAAAATGATAGGTAGATTCATTTAGTTCTCATAACAACTCTGTGTTGTAGTTATGTTTTATACCCTTTTCTTTTTTAAAAAAATATATTTTATTGATTTTTTACAGAGAGGAAGGGAGAGAGATAGAGAGTTAGAAACATCGATGAGAGAGAAACATCGATCAGCTGCCTCCTGCACATCTCCCACCTGGGATATGCCCGCAACCCAGGTACATGCCCTTGACCGGAATCGAACCTGGGACCTTTCAGTCCGCAGGCCGACGCTCTATCCACTGAGCCAAACTGGTTTCGGTGTTTTATACCCTTTTCACCAGTGAAGAAACTGAGGCATAAAGAAGCAAAGTAATAACAAGTTCACATAACTATTAAGAAGTGAAATTTAGATTTGAACCCAGGTAATATAATTCTAGAATTCATACTGCAATCATTCTATTACAAACCAACAAGCAAGGTGCTTTGGAGCCTCATTCATTTGCCCAAGGAAAATAACTAGTTTTTTCCCAGGGTCCCCTTCCTGAGGATTTCTGAAACATTCCTGTCCAGGTATCACATATGACCCGATCTTCATGTACCACCGTCATCAGCTAAATTTGATTTATATGGCTCCTCCTCTTTGTATAACCAACAATCTCAATGGTAAGCAATTTCATATGGTTCTCTCGCCAGTTCACCTTCCCTTGAGCCCCTGCTGCTACCGCTACATTGGCCTCAGCATGAGGAAAAACACTGCTCTTTGCCTTTCTCATACTTAACATGAATACCTCCCCCCAATATGGAGCAGTTCCTCTCTTTAATTTCCCACAACAAAGCTAACAATGAGACTATGACTTGGCAGGATTTTATGGTAAACTGGACATAAAGAAAAGCTATCAAAAAGCAGGATAAATTACAATTACAATGAAATGAGACTGCTTTTGGAGTGGACTAGTCCAGGCCTGTCCTTAAAGAGTCCCAGTCACAGGGCACGCCCTGGCCTGGTTTCTGACCTGCCTCTTTATAGCCACACGGTATGCTTCTGAGTCTGTCTCTATTCATCAGAGCCCTGGCCCACTGCCTAAGCTCCAGTAAGAGAAGGAGTCCCCCTCTCACCCAAATTTAAGATTGAATTTGCCAGTTTTTATTCCCCTTCCCTTACTAAGAAAAGATATCCAAAACTTGGGATGCAAAGGAATAACTGCATGGCCTTTCTATGTCACAGTCTAACACTGTCCCATGGGCCTGTGCAAAGCTTACCTAATTCTCTAAGATGATTCGATTTGTTTGATTTACTATTGGTAAGGTTTCATCCTCTGTGCAGTTAGATGTTAACCTTTAGAAGATTGTTAAATTGCAAATGAATTTTGTCCAGTTTAGACACAAATGATTTCTGTCTGATAGAAAAAGATAACCCCAAAGGTTACTAGTATGTTTTATGGTCTTGGAAGATATTAAGTAATGTAGTATTTCATCTAACAATGCCGTGTCAGCATTTTTTCCCTTCCTATTCCTATACATACTTTGACCTTTCCTATACTCCATCGGACCAGTTTAACCTCTGGCTTAATCTTTAAGTTAGGTTTTCAACATGAGCTTACTTGATATGTTTATGAGTTCTGCTTGCTTTGGCAATACATATACTCTTTTTTATGAGCTATGTTTTTAACTTTTAGAACATTATATTTCCATACTTTGATTGGTTTCTAACATGATTAATAAAAATAGAAGTGTCCACTCCCTTTACCAATTATTAAAACAAATTCTTAATAATTGGGGCTTTCTAATGCAAGTTGTAGACTAACTTCATTTAACAAGATAATGGTTTGGTGTAAGATTTGGATCTGTGAAATACAGAAATTCCACAAAAGTTTCCCAAAACAGAGTAACAAAACAGCATTCCTTGAGCTTAGAGTGTGGTTTCGTCATTTACTTCTTATTGGAGAACCTCTTTATCTTAACTCCACTAATGTGCCTTGTTTTAACAGCATGTGAAATGTGTATCCCTCTCAAGCACTGCACCCACCATTTAATTCCTGGTTAAAGGTCAGATACTCATAATCATAAGTGACTGAGAATCAACTCTTTTTATTTATGAGTAACTCCCAAAGAAGAATACAAAATCTTTACAAAGGCAACTACTTTGCCATTGCATGGCATCCTTTGTGACCAGATGGAGAGAGAGAGCGAGAGGGAGGGAGAGAAGACATTTGGACAAAGGAACAAATATTTAAATAGAGCTCAAAAGATCCAAATAATTTCCGCAGTCTCTGTCAAGAATAAAGAAGAAGAGGCAGAGTACTTGCTTTGTTTATGTTTAACTAAATAGCCTGATAAGGTGTTCCGACTTTCTAACAAAATGGCCTGTGCAAGGACTACCCGAATTCCACCATTTTCTCCCCAAGTTCCTTTCTAAGCCTGTTTTCCAATTTCCTCTGACCTCAGAATACAAGTGACATTTTTCAAAATTGAGATCTACAATGGTTAACGAGTATTTTTTCAGGTCATTCATTTATTGATGTAAGCTTAATTTACAGTGCATCTGTTTCATCCCAGCCACTATTCTAGTGCTAGGAGCAAAAGTGCACAATTCATGCTTTTGGTCTTTTAAAGGATCCATACAATTGTCTGGCTCATTTATTTGTCCAAGTGAAAATATTTCTGTAGGCAAGGTGCCTTGGGACAACAGGGTAAAGATCTATTAGGCAAGCAGGCAGAGTAACCATTCCCAGTGCTATTTCTCTAGAGTAATGAGAATTAAATTCAATTCCCAATATTAATCTACATTCATTTTCTGACTGGTCATGACCTTGAAACCACGAATAGCCACAATTTAACTGGGGGCCTGGAGAACCCAGCTGGGACTCCCCTCCAAAGATACACTAAAGCCATAGAAAAAATAAATTCAACCCAGTTACAGCCACATTTTTTTTCAATCACCACAACTGCCCCCACCCACTGCACATAGCATAGCTCATTCTGCTGGAGGGATCAATGGATTATCTGTTGTTTCTAATAACTTGCATCATTGCTCCTCTCTATTGTGGATAAAACAGAGGGCTGAAAATAGCACAATTAAGGCTGAAGATAACACAATGGCTTTTAGAAATTCATGTGAAGTTAATAATTTGTTAACTCTAGATAGCCATTGACTTAGTTTATAGTTGTAACACAGGGTAGAAAGGTGTAGGTGTGTTTCTGAGTTTCGCAAACAGGCCAGAACATATGCCAGTGAGTGCTGGCCCATGAGGAGTTACCTGAGTGATCAAAAATAGTAAAGGCAAAAGAAAAAAAATCAATAGCTCCTATTCTAAATCGCCTGAATCAGAAGATGTGGTAAATCACTGATTCTTGTATTGAAAATATATAAAATATGTTTATGAAATTTTATTTAGATTAAAGTTTAAAATATTATTAATATTCATTGTACAATTCCTAAGAAACAATTAATGTTAGCCAAATTTTAATTTATATGTAATATATTTGTATTATTTAAAGTCTCTCTATATATACTCTTTCAGGTAACCCAAAGCATACTCACATATATTATCCCATTTATCTTCATAATAATCCCTATGAGATACCAGGGGTTATTATTATCACCAGCTTGAAAATGGAAAAGTGAGGGGACAATAGGTTAAATGAGTAGAGGCAGGCATCAATTCAGTTATAGCTTCAAAGTCCTGCAAAATAAAACCATGCTTAGTTTAAAATTTATTTGTTTATTTAATTATGGTTTCCCAGGTGTTTTAAAGACAGTATTCATTACCTTCAACTTCATCTGATAATTGTAAAATGCAGTGGTTTTTCAATTACCCTACAGGCTCATATTTTATTTCTGTAGTTATAGTCCACATAAGAAAAAAAAAATAATGCCTGAATGATGTGTATCTAACCATCCATAAGATTTTGGTCAATAATTAATATATGAAGAAAATTCAACAATTTATACTTATGCACAAATGCTTGCATAATTAATTTATGGATAAATGTGAAAATGCAATTCACATTTTCCTGTATGGGCTTTTGTACTCTAAATATACCTCAGATGATTATTCACTTTCAAATGTGTCATATAACCTTGGTTCAAATTAAAATTTGGGGGGAAAGTCCCATATACTTTAGTTACAAAAAGGAACAACAAAAATCCAGACAATAAGAATATCTAAACCTTGCCTTAATATTCAGTCTGCTATTGTGCACCAACCGTGGGGAATGGCTTAATTTATGTTCTTGCCTAAGGGGGTACTCCACAGAGGCACTCGACCTGTGTTCCACTATTTGGCTCTTCCCTTCATCTCCTTCCAGTATTTACATTATCTTTTCCTTGCTGATCTTACCATAGAAAAAGCTTTTATAAAAACAGAGGCAAGAGGTTAGAATCCTTTATTTACTTTATTTTCTATTTTTTTTTTAAATGAAAGGGGTTACGTATGTATAGTTTGAATACGATTATAGCATAGCATCAAATATGGTTATGCCATTTTCTGAATATAGTTTCTAGAAGGGGATTCAGTAAATGGCACCTTTAGCCATTTATCAACTTGTATTTACTTCTTTTCTGAGGATATGCACACTGCTCTCTTGTACTGATGACTATGCTTAGAGCCGTGGGGCCCCGTCTATATCCTGGTAAATGCTGCAGAATGACTTGAACAGAAATGAGGAGTGTATATCAGGGCAGAGATTGTTGCCCTGGTGAAGTATTCCAATTGGAAATGAAGGGCACCCGAAACAAGGAAATACACATAAAGAAGCCAGCACATTGCCTGAGCAGCCATCAAAGACACTAAATAAACCTGGTTACCCTTCTTTCTTCCTTTTCAGATCATAGGTGGCAGCTAAGACACTGTCCAGTTTATGGAGTGTCAGCCTCTGCATGTGTGAAAATCTCAGATGGAGAACTTTTAGATTTCTGTGCACTGAGGCTCAATAATGGCCCTTCTAGGTGGCAATGAAAGACTTAAACCCATGTGCATTTAGTCGTGTTGACCACTTAACCATGCACTAGTAGTTTCTCTAAATGACTATTTCATTTGCTGTCAGCAAAGAACAAAATGTCTTTGGGTCTACAAGGCACTTAAACTTCTCATGGACCCTTTCTGAAATTTGGTGTTGATAAGAATAATTCTCTTTTTTCATCTATGTCAATAAAAGCACTGTGATAAAAATGAGCCTATTTAATGAATACAATAGTGATGATTTTTTCAGCGCTGAAATGAATTGGCTCTACATCTCTTCATGCCTGGAGCGTCACTCAGAGCCAAATGCAGAGAGTCAGATGGCGGTGTGATTCACCGCATTCATAAACCCGTCTTACTCTGATGTTTGGGCTGGATTTGGACGAGGCCTGCATAATGGGAGGGGGTGATGGTGTGAGCGGCAAAACAGAGGGAGTGGATCAGGTCCTCTGAAGTCAATCTGATCATTTTCCTTCCCAAATTCACTAATACCTTGGAGGGCAATTTTCTATTTTCTGCTACTTTTGTTTTTGTTTTGCACAGCGTCCAAGGCAGTGTGAGCTCACCCGGAAGAGCACACTGTGCTCACACTAATAAAATAAGGAGTCTCCCCTGACCCCCTAATCTAACGTGACCCACGTCGCAGGCACTGCGGGGCCCAGAGCCCTATTTCATTTTATTTGTATCCCTTATCACTATCTGGCATGTAGAAAACTGCCAGAACTACTATCTTCATAAAGTAAAATTCTGTTCAATGAATACATAACTGAAGAAGAGTAAGGTTTTTAAAGTTTTCCTCATCAGGAAAGTAATTGTTGTTGTCAGACTGACCTGTTTAATTTTGTATAGAACTATAGACACATCCCTGGGAATTAATGAGACAGTTTTGTTCTTATCACCCTTAATTCCCTGAAATGAGAAAAAGCAAACCAGAATGATCCAGCCTCCTACATTTCTTAGCATCTGAGTACCATAAGACCAAAGGAATTGGACTGTGTCAGAACTCAGGCTGGAACTGAGTCAAATCTGGAACATAATGAACCAAACAAATTACTATTAACAGCAATTATTTTGAAAAGGTAGAACTTATTTTAAGAAGGGTACTAGCCTAGGAAAGGACGGAGTCATTAGAATCTATCTTTTATCAGTATAAAAGTCAAAATAGGTAGAAATAATGGGTGTTCTCCTTGTCATAGCTATGACTCAATTATTTCCTAATCCAGAACGCTTCTTATAAATAAGTTCTACCACCTCAAAATAATTGTTATTAATCATATGTTTACTAAGTTCTCTTTCTCTGTGGTCTACACATGTCTCTTTCCATGTGTATAAACAAAATGTGTGTCTATTATTCAGAATATGCAAGGTTATGTTGCAGTAGTAAAAAACACTAAAATTGTAGTCACTTAAAATACCTTTGACTACTTACTTATATGTAAACATGAGTTGGCCTAAGAGCTGAGCATAACATGAGGATCCAAACTGAGAGATGTTCTGCTAGCTTACAAGTCAAGTCGCCCTTACAGCGTTGCTTTGGCAGGAAGAAGAGTGCAAACGTTTGCTCCCCGCTTTGAAATGCTTCTATCCAAAAGAGACAAAGACACTCATTACTGCTGCTCACTTTTAATGTACTGAGACAGTCACATGGGCATTCCTAACTTTAAGAGGATATAGTTTCTTCTTGTCCATCCCGGAAAGCTCTAGTTATCTATAATAATAAAAGTGTAATATGCAAATCGACCAAACGACCAAATAGCAGAATGACCATTCAGGCGACCTGCTGAAGACCATGCTATGGCACCCACTGGTGCTAGGCCAGCCAAGGTGGATGCGATGCAATTGGTTGGGGGCCCAGCCATCGCCCCAGGATCGCCCTGCAGAGGGAGGCCCAGGCCACTGACTGGCAGACTGCGGTGGGTGGGCAGGGCCTCCCTCTACAGGGACGATACATCGTGGAGCCCTGGCTGGATGCTCAGGGCCTGCCTCCAGGGGTGATTGATGGCAGAGCCCTGCAATCCATCACCCCAAAGAGGGAGGCTCAGGCTACCCAGCCAGCGGCACTGCGGTGAGTAGCCTGGGCCTCCCTCTGTGGGGGCAATCCATTGTGGAGCCCCAGCTTGGTGGGCAGGGCCTCCCTCTGTGGGGGCAATCCATCGAGGAACCCCAGATGAGTGGGTGGGCCTACCTCTTTGGGGTGATTGATCGCAGGGCTCCTGGACTGTGAAAGGGCACAGGCAGTGCTGAGAGCCTCCCCCCACACTTCCAGTGCACAAATTTCATGCACAAGGCCTCTAGTCTATATATATAAAAGGTTAATATGCAACGTGTCCCCTCAGGAGTTGGACTGGGAGACTGTTTGATTGCTTGCTATGACATGCGCTGACCACCAGAGGGAGGCATGGAATGAAGGAAGGCCCCAGCCTATGGCTAGCAGCAGGGGAAGGGAGGTCCCGGCCGGCAGCAGGAAGGTACCAATCAGCTCTGACTGCAGGCTAGTCCTAGGGACTCTACCCATGAAGAATTTCTTGCACCAGGCCTCTGGTCCTCCATAATAGCTTTTAGCATAAAAGAATGGTTACAATAGAAACTGGTTGTAGCAAGGCAATGCAAAAAGATGTGGAGAAAAATAAACCTTCAGCAGGGAACAATTCAGAGAAATAGGCAACAAGAAAAATGGGTATGTTGCAGTCAGTAAAAATGAGAAATGTTATTTCCAATCCTCCCTTCCTTTTGCTTTCTTCTCCTTTCCTTGTTTCTCTCCTTCCTTCTCTCTTCTTCCTCTCTCTCTCTCTCCATTTCCTTCTGCCTCTCTTCTCTTTCTTTTCTTTTATCTTTCCCTCAATGTCTGGTATGGGACAAAAATGTTGTGAGTAATTTGTAGTTACAAAGATAAAAAGATAGTGCATTACTAACGCCTGAGGTCATAGACCTCATCCCATGCCTGTCTTGGGTTCTTTTATGTTTTAGGATGACGATGACATGACATGATCACATATACTCACTTTTAGCTTAAGAACGTGAGGCCACCTTAGCATTGGCTCTCACTGAGGTCACACTAAATGACTTCCCTAACAGAAGGACTAGGAATTAGATGTGTGTTTGGACAGTCTGGGAGTCCCCACTGTATTGCCTTCCTCCTGTCAATGAAGTGATGGCATCTTCATCAGCACGCCGTGGCAGCCAGCAGAGCAGGTAAAGTGTTGGTGTGGTTCTATCACACTGTCCCCAAATGGAGGCCTAGTACCCCAACCTGTTAAGCTGAGCAACTGAAACGATGGTTCCTCTCTGTCATTACCAGAGATGCTCAGCTGGTTCATTTCAATTCTTTGCAATCAATCACACTAAATACAAACCAACATGTATGCCATCATAAAATGTATTTTTATTTGGGGGGCTAAAATCTTATAAATTTGTTCACTTCCCAACTAGATAGTTTCAGCAGCAGGTAAATATTAACCTAGAATAGACCCAGGATTTTTTTCTGGCAAGCACACACTATGTAGAGCATTTACAATATAAAAGGTAAAACACTAAAAAAATGGAAAACTATAATAAATATAAAGTTACGAAGTGCTAAGTTCATATATTTGTATAATGCTTAATAATACAAGTAAAAAAATAATAGCTACCATTTTGATGAGCATTCCCTGTGTGCTAGGCATTCTACCGAGTTTTTTATAAGGACAATCTTGTTTAATCTTCACAACACATCGATGATGGAGGCAGACTTAGAACAATGATGCAAGAAGCAATGAGAGTAGAGGCAAAGTTCTGTCCAAGTCTTCCTGAAGAAATCAAATCAACAAAACCTTCTTCACATATGATGTGTGGAGGCAAGACTTGAAGAATGATTAGAAGTTTGTCATACATATAAGCATTCCAGGCAGTGGGGAAAAAAAAATTGATAAAGATAATATATGAAGGAAAGAGAGATACTAATACTCAATCGGTTCAAATAATCAAATCACAAATACTTTTTGAGCCATGCTAGAAAGTATAGATTGCATAGTGTAGGAAACCATCGAAGAATCATGAGCAAAGGTGACTGTATTGTTTGTTTATATAAAACATACAGACAACACCCTGTGGTAATAGAGGACAGATTGAAATAATACAGGAGGGAATTACAAACTCCTTTAATATGTGCACAAATATAGGTCACAAAATTGATTGCTATACTAAAAAAAAAAAATATGGACTTCAGGGCCACACAGAATTGGGTTTGACGGCTCTGCTACCTAGCAACTCTGTGATCATGGGAATATTTTTCACCCTTTTCGAGTCTGTTTCTTCATCAGTGAAATGGAAATAACAGTACCTACCTCATGTACCTGTTTAATGGTTTAATAAGATACTGGATATAAACTCTTTAAGTTAATGTCTAAATATAGTATGCACTAAGAATAACTCTTATTATCATGTAAAATGAATCATACAGTATCTGACACATAGTTGGTTCTCAGAAAATGGTAGTCTTTTCATGTGTATTTAGAGACATCAACATTTCTATCAATCTATTTGTCTACATGCCTCGGTTATAGAAACAGAATGTACTATAAAAAATGGGCACCTGGGTGGAACCAAAATGAACAGAACATAATACTTTGGCAACTCTTTTTCTAAGTTGAAAAATAGAAACTAGGACTCTCTTTTCTACATGCACTCTCAGAAAGACTCAGTACTCCAAAAAGAAATCAGAGAAGTCCCACAATTGTCCATGAAGAGACATCTGGTGAAAGCAGAAAGAAATTTGTGGGCTGTGGTTCTGCAAAAGATAGAGAGTAGAGCCCATTATGCCAGAGGCACCGAGACAGTGATTCTCAGCAAGAAGCATAAGTGGAAGACTTTCCGTCTTTTGTAGGTATCCCAGGTAAAGCTATGGCAGTACCAAGGCAAGGAGACGGCAGCATGAGAAAGCTGCTCATAGTAGTTAATGTTTCAAAAGAAAGTCTCTTAAATGTGTGAATACAATTTTGATTCCGCAGTACTTGAAAATATGTGCGTGGCATATCCCCCAACATAAATATATCAGTTAAGTTTTTTTTAATATGTTTATTCATTTCAGAGAGAAAGGAAGAAGGAAAGAGAGATAGAAACATCAATGGTAAGAGAGAATCATCTACCAGCTGCTTCCTGCACCCGCTACACTGGGGACCTAGCCCACAACCGGGACATGTGCCCCGACTGGTATTCGAACTCTGACCTCCTGGTTCATTGGTTGATGCTCAACCACTGAGCCACAACTGCCAGGCTATATCATTTAAGCTTTAATAAGAGAAATTAAAAAAATATATTCTAAGTAATCCAGGAAGGAAGAGATTTAATACAAGGAATTAGAAGCTTAGAAAACTTTTGGGTATGTTGGAAGAGTAAAGATCAGAAAAAACAAACAAACAAAAAAAAAACACCGTAACTCTCAGGTTCACTGCTAGCTTTCTGAGACTCGGGCAATTTCAGGAAATGAGGGCTCCACTTATGTAAGTTTATAGCTACCTGTAGCCCTAAGGCAGATAATCTGCAAGGGAATTCTCAGAGGCTTCACTTCTGAGAATTGCTGGCGCTCACGTCTATCTCACTATTGATTCAGAAGCAATGCTTTTCATTTCTCACATGAGTGCTTTTTATTGGTAAATCTAGGACATAATTCTGTTGGCAAGGGAAACAGACAGACAATGGAATGATTCAGGAATGGTGCTAAGTTACTAACAATCAGAGATAATAATGGAAAATAATTTTTATATTGGTTCAGGTAGGTATAGACTAAGTGAGACAAAGATAGACAAAGATATTCATAATATTTTTGGCTTGGCTTCTTTTTATTTTTTTAAAGAAGGATGGGATTTATTTATTTTGATATAGGTGCTTTTAGTATATTTATTCATACTTATATGTTTTATAGATGAATAACAAACAAATAAAATGCTAGTTATAGACACCAATAACTTGGATAGTTTTATCAACAAACAGTGCTAGGAAACTGGATATTTACAATAAAAAAAATAGAGTTGAACCCCTACCACACACCATATACAAAAATTAACTCAAAATGGAGCCAAGACTTAAATGTAATGATTAAAATTATAAAACTCCTAAAATACAAAAGCATACATCTTTATGAATTTGGATTAGAAAATGGTCTCTAAAATATGATACCAAAAGCACAAGCAGCAAAAACAAGAATAGATACATTTATTTTTATCAAATTAAAAATGTTAGGTTTCAAAAGACAGACTCAATAAAGTAAAAAACAAACAAACAAAAAACAAGCACACACACAAAAACAGCAACAACAAAACACCCAAAGAACAAAAGATAATATTTGCAAATCATATATCCGAAAAGGAACTTGTATCCAGAATATACAAAGGACTCTTACAATTCAACAATTAAAAAACAAATGATCTTATTTCAAAATGGGCAAAAGATTTGAATAGAGGTATTCCCAAAGAAGATAAACAAATGGGAACCTTGCAACTTAATATCAGATATTATCTTTTTCCATTACTCTCAGTATGTAAACAGAAAATAGTATACAATTTTGTCTAATTTTATATTAGTTTGAATACAAATAAAATTGAATTTTTATATAAAAAGGAAAGATATGAAAAGAGGCTCAATATCATTATTCATCAGGAATATACAAATCAAAACCACAATTAGATATCACTTCACACACAAATCAAAATGGCTAAAACAAAACAGACAGACAATACCAAGTGTTGGCTAAGATGTGGAGAAATAGGAACCTTCATGCATTGCTAATGAGATTGTAAGATTACACAATCACATTGGAAAACACTTTGGCATTTTCTCAAAATGTTAAACATAGAGATACCATATGGCACAGCAATTCCACTGCTAGGTATATACCCAAGACATCTGAAAACTTATGTCTCACAAAAACTTATATCTGAATGTTTATAGCAGCATTATTCATAAAAGCCAATATGTGGAAGCAACATAAATATCAATCAACTGATGAATGGATAAAATTTATGGTATATCCATACAGTCCTATTTGTCCATCTATACATATAAAAGCCTAAGCTACCAAATGACCAGATTGACCGGAACGACCGGTCGCTATGATGGCCAGGGGACAGACACTCAATGCAGGAGGTGCCCACTGGTGGTCAGTGTGTTCCCACAGCAGGAGCGCCGCTCAGTTGACCGACCTGTCCCAGTAGCCCACCAGCCCAGCGGCAGCCACCCCCTTCTTCAGTAGTCCTGCAGGTCCAATCTCTGGAGAATGGGCCAGGCACTGACGGACCATCGCTGGCATGATCCTGACAGTGCTGCTGGGCACCATGGCAGCTTCCCCTCCTTAGATACTCTGCAAGGAAGAAACAATATAAAAGCGGCCAACAGGTGGCTCCTGACAACCAGCGTGAATGTCAGCAGGGCAGATCCAGATCCCAGGTGGGCAAGGCCGCCCCACTGCCTGCCCAGAGTGCCAATTGCATCCTGCCCCCCACCCCCACCTCATCTCCCTTGAGACCCCACCCATGCATGAATTTGTGCACCTAATAAAAGAATAGGCCTCTAGTAAAAGAATCAAGTACTGGTACATGCTACAACATGGATGAATCTTTAGAATATCATGGTAAGTAAATGAAACTAAACTGCTAAAAGAATTATTAAATAATGTTACATTGGAAGACATTTGGGGGAAACATAAGTTTTTATAAATATTATTTTTCAAGCAAAGAAAATTATTTCTAGAACCAGAAATACTGTTCTAATTTATAACAGTAGCATGAAGGTGACTAACTTTACCAGGAAAGAATAATGAATTATTCAAGAGAAATACATAATTTTTTCACAACAATGGCAACTAAGAAAATAAAAATAATGAATCAGCATTTAGAATTTTAAACATTTACATAAAAGTGAATCAAATGAAATCTATGATTTTCCTGCAAGATGTCATTTTTCATATACACCAGTCATAAATGCTATCAACATTTAGGATATTTTCCCTTTCATAGTTGTTAATTAAAAACAAACAAACAAATTAAGGTAGATAGAATAACTCATGTATAGATTACTCTAGCATTCTATATCATTATCTCCCTAAAATTTACTTAAGTTCTTACTTTTTCTATCCTATGATTCCATCTTGCTATCTTTTGCATGATTACTTGCTCTTTTTACATTATAATTCTCTTCTTAGAAATCACTTTTATTCATCTGCTTTGTTTTATAAATCTGCTTATTAGATATAAAATTATTTTTCTTTTCACCCAATTTTATGTTTTCTTAGGTCACTAATTCACAAATAAAAAACCTATAGCTAGTTTTTGAAGTTAAACCGAGTAAAGAATATTACTAGTAAAAGTTTTATTTTACTTACCAGAGTTATTTTAATACTAGAGGCCCAGTGCACAAAAATTTGTGCACTCGGGGGGGTAAGGGGGGTCCCTCAGCCTGGCCTGTGCCCTCTCGCAGTCTGGGACCCCTCGGGAGATAACGACCTGCTGGCTTAGGCCTGCTCCCGGGTGGCAGAGGGCAGGCCCAATCCCTAGGTGCAGCCCCTGGTCAGGCTCAGAGCAGGGCCAATTGGGGAGTTGGGGTGCCGCCCTCTGTCATGCACAGAGCAGGGCGGATTGGGAGGTTGCGATGCCACCCTCAGTCATGCTCAGGGTAGGGCCGATTGGGGGGTTGGGGCATGGCCCCTGTCGCACTCAAGGCAGGGTCGACAGGGAGATTGTGGCGCCACCCCCTGTCACACAGAGAGCAGGGTTGATCAGGGGGTTGGGGAGCTCCCCCCTGTCACGCACAGAGCAGGGCCCATCAGGGGGTTGAGGAGCTCCCCCCTGTCACTCACAGAGTAGGGCCGATAGGGGAGTTGGGGCACTGCCCTCTATCACCCACAGAGCAGGACCGATCAGGGGGTTGGGGCGCCGCCACTCTCACACTCAGGGCAGTGCCGATGGGGAGGTTATGGTTCTACCCCATCACACACAGAGCAGTGCCCGTGGGGGTGGGGGGGTTGGTGCGCCGCACCCTGTCATACACAGAGCCGCAGGGCAATCAGGGGGTTGGGAAGCTCCCCCCTATCAGGCACAGAGCAGGGCTGATCAGGGGGTTGGGGCGCCTTCCCCTGTCATGAACAGAGCAGGGCCGATAGGGAGGTTGTGGCCCGCCCCTGTCACACACAGAGCCGCAGGGCTATCAGGGGGTTTGGTAGCTGCCCCCTGTCACGCTGATCCCGGTGCTGGGAGGCATATTACCCTTTTACTATATAGGATAGAGACCTGGTGCACGTGTGGGGGCCGGCTGGTTTGCCCTGAAGGGTGTCCTGGATCAGGGTGGGGGTCCCCACTGGGATGCCTGGTCAGCCTGGGTGAGGGGCTGAGGGCTGTTTTCAGGCTGGTGGGTGACAGAAGCTCCCAACTGCTCCTTTTTTTCTTTTTTCTTTTTTGTTCTGGGCCAGCTTTAGCTCTGAGGCTCCAGCTCTTAGGCCTCCACTCCTGAAAGCAGGTATCTGGTTTGTTTCAGTTCTATAATCGAAACTCTGTATCAACTCCAGCTCTGAGATCCTGACTTGCTGAAAGCTGGTTTCTGGGGTTTTGTTTAGCTTCTATATTTGTTACAATGTTTCTTAAATTGCAGGCTCAGAGGCTGGCAAGGCCGGCGGGGAACGTTGGAGTCCTCTGTCACTGAAGCAAGCAAGCCTCATGTTAGTTTCAAGCTGCCTGGCTGCCGACCGCCATCTTGGCTGGCAGTTAATTTGCATATCTTGCTGATTAGCCAATGGGAAGGGTAGCGGTCATATGCCAATTACCATGTTTCTCTTTTATTAGATAGGATTCCTCCACAGGAATCTTAATAATTTCTCCAACCCATAAGATTTGGGGTTTACTACACAGATGACATCCTCTTTGGATGTGGTTGGCAAAAATCAATAAAGGTCCTAGATGCCTTGGCATGTCACATAATATGCCAGAAGCTGAAAAGTAATCTTTATAAAAATCCTGGAGCCTGTTTCCTCAGTGAAGTTTCTGATGTGCCAGTGGCCATGTCATATTAACATACTCCCTCCAACGCAAAACATGCGTTTCTACACCTTTTACTCTGCTACTATTGAGAGAAAGGCCTCTTTAGATTCTGTAGGCAACAAGCATCTCCACCTCTTCCTCCGCCTGTGCCTGTGACCTCATGGGGAGTTTTTTATGACCAATTGTATGAGAAAGAAAAATTTCAAGGTTGGTTTACACATTAAAAAAGATTTGCCACCAGTCAAAACTATTCAATTAAAGCATAACTACTCCACTCAGCTGGGATCCTGAAAGACTGTGGGAAAGAAATCTTCCTGGTGGGCAGAACCTGGAGCAGTGCATAGATACAGTGTTTCATTTTGCTGGTAAAGGAGACGACCAGTTATATGGATTAGATACCAATCAGAATATGATTTCAATGGATTTACTGAATATTGATAACATGGAAGGGATTTGACTGAAACATTAGTGACAAGGAAGTCGGGAGAGGAAGTAAATAGGAGGTGAATAGAAGAAGAAGAGGACCTCTTAGGTCATTACTGAGTGTGAGGATATTTGTACCCCATATACATACACCCTCAATAAAGGGTATACACTGCAAAAAAAGACGCTTAATAATAAGGTAGACAAGATGACCTGATCTGTGGATGTTAGTCAGTCTCTACCAACAACTACCCATTGTTTGCTCAGTGATTTCAAAAACCAAGTGGCCAAAGCAGTTCAGATGGAAGATATGCAAAGTGAAGCCATATGGTGTAATTTCTTCAAGATGAACACTGTTGGCCAGTGAACACTTGCTGTCTACACATAGTTTGTCAGGGCTGAGATAAAAGCTGAGTTCCCAGTATGACACATTCCCTAGGACCGACCACTCACCTGGTAGCAAATTGATATATTAAATGTGTATATTTTATTAAGGGGAGCAATTTGCGCTCTTTGGAACTATGGATATGTGTTTTCCTTCTAATTCCCATAAACTTTTGCCAGCAGCATCAACCTTGGACTTACTGTCATAGGGTCCCAAACATTGTTTCTGACCAAGGAACTCAGTTACTGTGCTACAAGTGAGGGAGTAAACTAATATCCATGGGAGTCCCTGGTCTTATCCGGTACCCAAGCATCTAGAAGTATAATGAGAACACATGCATCTAGAACTAACCAGAGCGGCTCATCTCATCACTGATGTGCCAATTCCTGTCCTACAACTTCCGCTCTCTGGTTCCTATGGAGGAATGCTTCTACCAAAGGAAAAAATGAAATTTCTATGAATCCAGAAGTTGAGATTTCCAATGAAACAACAGACAAAGAAGCGGTTTACTGAACAGTTTGTAGTGAATGGTCTTGATTATTAAGGAAAAATAAGGTTTCTGCTAACCAGTGGGGTATCATGTGAAATAGAAGGGATTCTCTGGGAAACTCTTACTGTGTCCATCTGTGGTGGGAGGCGTTCATGGAGGACCTACAACAATCAAATTCAGGTGGGACCATTAAGGTTTCGGGCACTCTATCAGATCAGGTAAAGAATTACAAGCTAACTGAGGACAAAGATGACATCAAACAATTAGGAGAAGAAATAAGTTATTGATATTAATTGTTGGTTCCTCTACTTTCTTCTTTAATTTGTTATAAATATAAAGGTAGAAGTAGATTTACAGTTATTTGTATGGAAACTAATACAATAATTAATTAATAATAATACAAGAATAAACTCATGTACTTACAACTATAAACCTACATTTGCCTCACCCTGTATTTGTATATATTAACTTATATCATTATTTTTATTTCTCATGCTATTTTACTAAAAGTATTTCTGTGGTGGGAAACTTTATAATTGATTAAGTTAAAGTTTATCAAAAACATTGTGATCAAACTAGAAAGATAAGTAATATCCTGATTTGGATAAAGTTACTAATAGAATTTGGGATCTTTTCTCAGGGAGAGAGTGCAATTGAATAAGAAATAGTTGCAATATGTTAGATTTAAGAATGTTGTTATTTTGTTGTTTTTACTGTTGTTTTAACTTTAAATACAGGTAGGCAGTCTACATGGCTGCTGAATGGGCAAAGGAGGCTGCATTGCATATTATTTTTTCTAGAGCAACCAGCATGCACCTTTATTTCCTTTTCTTGATGTCCTCATACCACAGTGACTGCAAGTTTAGAAAATACATTTCCAAGAATTTTTTTTGCCAGCATGCTTCTGGTTTAGAGTCCACCAAGCAGAAGCCACAGAATTTGAAGAAGCAGAAACAATTATTCTTCGTCCAGTAAGGTTAATGCGTGACTTTCAACAGATGCAACGCTTTGCAGCTCCTTCGGGTGCCCTGGCACGTGTCCATCTGTGTACTGTTGGCTGCACTCATTAGTGGAAGTTTCCTGCGATTCCTAGAACATCCTCATCCTCTCAGGCTGGTGATAAAACTGAGAAATAGTGAGTAATCATTGGTGCTTTCCCTAATTGCCCTCCTCTCACCCCAACTATATGTGTGTAAGCCACTAGTTCACAGTGTTAAATTTCTTTCTGCTTGAAATCCCAAAGTGGCTGCTTTATTTTTCTGATTCCTAGCTGATACCATGAAATTATTGAAATCAATCGTGAATATTTGAGATTTGCCAACATTGCTTATTTTAGCCTGAGATTTTTCATTGAAATGTGATCAGCTTTCACCACACTAAGCAGTAGTCTTAAATAGCCATTACAGAATAAGAAATAAGAACCTATTAATTTGGGGGAAAGGACATCATAAATCTCTGATAGTGTATAATAATTAATTTGAGCTAATATTTCTTGAATGCTCATCTTGTGCTAGACTCTGTTCTGAGAACTTTCTGTACCTCATTTCACTCAATTCTCACATCTCTATGAGGAGGCACTATCATTACCCCTATTTTAAAGATGTAAAAGCAGAAGCTCGATGAGGTAACTCGCCTGACATTGCCCAGCTCAGAAATGGAAAAGACAGCGATTGTCTCCAGGCATTCTGGCTCCAGTGACTTTATTCTTACACATTACAATGTGCTGCTTGGTAATGCAATAAATAAAGGTCAATCCAAGCACACATCATCAATAAAAGTGGTTAAATGAATAATGTAAAGGGTGTCCCCAAATTCACACAAGAAGTAATTTTGATAGAAAACACAGGTTTATAATTAAAAATTGTAAATTTTTTATTGATTCATAAAGTATACAGTATAGGGTTATGTATGGAATAGCATGTAGGGTAAATGGCTTCCATGGCTTTGCTGGCACATATGCACTCTTTTGTTATTGCCTGAGCAGCCGCATTTTTGAAGAAGAATGGTCCGATGATGCCTCCAGCCCAAAATCAGCACCAAACAGTGACACGTTGTGGATGCATTTGTTTCTCAACAATCACTCGTGGATTTTCTGAACCCCAAATGTGACAATTTTGTCGATTAACCAAGCCATCAAGATGAAAATGAGCCTCATCGATATTCAGTCACATTTATGCAAAACGGTCATGGAAAATTTCAACAAAAGAGTGTGTGTGTGCCAGCAAAGCCTTGGAGGCCATTTACCCTATATCCTATTCCATACATAACCCTATACTATATACTTTATGAATCAATAAAAGATTTACAATTTTTAATTACAAACCTGTGTTTTCTATCAAAATTACTTCTTGCGTGAATTTATGGGACACCCTTTAGATGAAAATAGGTTCTATATAAATTACAATGTTTTCGTAGGCTGCCTGTGTAACACGAATATGCTCCTTTCTTCATCCATCTGTCTGTGCTTCCCAGTGTCTACGCTATTCTGATATTGAGTACTTGTTAGAAATGTAATGACGTGCTGGTTTGGCTCAGTGGATGGGGCGTCAGCCTGAGGACTGAAGGGTCCCAGGTTTGATTCTGGTTAGGGGCACATGCCAGAGTTGTGGGCTTGATCCCAGTGTGGGGAGGCAGCCGATCAATGATTCTTTCTCATCATTGATGTTTCTCTCTCTCTCTCCCTCTCCCTTCCTCTCTGAAATCAATAAAAATATATTTTTTAAAAAAGAAATGTAATGACATGTATATTAATAGCTAACATTTATTGAGCAGATATTGGCTAGGCACTGTGCCAAACACTTCACAAATGTATTTCATCCACTCCTCACCAGAATCTTATTATTGCTCACATTTTACAGACTGGAAAGTTGAGGCCTAGATGATTAAATGATTTTTCTATGTAGTGTTAATACAAGCAATAACCTAGCCTACTCACTCCAGAACCTGGCACTTAGCCACCAGGCTGTCATGTCTAGGAAGCTGGTACTATGAAGAAAATGCATTCATGGTCCATAGAGAGAGTCCTGATATCTTGAAGGCATTGGAGAAATTCAAATCTAAACTTCTCTGTCTTTTCTTCTTCTCCCTATAAATATCTCTGTGAAAATAAACTCATGCGTAGGACCTAAATTAAACTAAAGTGGCAAAGAAATGAGGCCACTAGCCTAAAAGAAAATCCACTTCTTATTTTGTAGAAAGTGGATTTGAATGGCCTCTGCTTCTGAAGGAGAATTCTGAAACTGGTTTCCTGAATGTTGAAAATTTTATTCTCTTAGTTTAAAAGAAAATGGAACTAACAAGGAGAAGAAAATGCAACGCTTTGAAGATATCTTGATGTTTGAAGCAACCAGAAGACATTTCGTTACCTTTTCATCACTCTCTTTCTCAGGTGACATGAAGATCTACTTTGGACTGGTGAGGGGATAAAACCTGGATCCAAGGCTTTTGAGGGTTCGGGCTCCAGAACTCCAAGAAGAAACAAGGATTAATAAGTGTTCTGATGCCAGCAGGCTGGCACACCATGCTTTATCCTGTGCTTCAGTTTGATCTGCATGAAACACATCAGCTAGAGAACAGCCTAGTGCCCATCAGCTGCCAGACTTAATGTGATCCAGATCCCATCTCTAACACACCTCTGAAAAATACATTACTTCTCTAGAGGCCATTACCTGCCAGGTGTCTTCTTTTGTGTTCTCCTAGCATCCTATTAAACTTTGTGGCACTAAACACAAAGATGATATATTTGTAAAATTATTCCTTTTATACTTGTCTTCATCTCTAGCCTGAGGATTATGTTTTATTATAGACTAACTAGAAGCCCGGTGCATGAATTCATGCACCAGTGGGGTCCCTTGGCCTGGCCTGTGGGATCGGGCTGGAACCAGCTCTCTGACATCCCCTGAGGGGTCCTGGATTGCGAGAAGGCACAGGCCAGGCTGAGAGACCCTACTGGTGCATGATCAGGGCTTGGGGAGGGAAGCGGGAGGTTGGCCAGCTGGGGAGGGACTGCAGGAGGGCTCCAGGGCATGTCTGGCCCATCTCACTCAGTCCCGATTTGCCGGTCCCCAGAAGCCAGCCAACCTACCAGTTGGAGCATCTGCCCCCTGGTGGTCAGTGCATGTCATAGTGACTGGTCAACCAGTTGATTGTCTGCCCCCTGGTGGTCAGTGCATGTCATAGCGAGGGTTGAGCAGCCTTAGCATTCATTAGCATATTACACTTCGATTGGTTGAATGGCCAACTGGACGACCAGACACTTAGCATATTAGGCTTTTATTATATAGGAAGAGGTTGGTTTAGTTATAATTATTATAAATTAATAATCAAAGGCTATAGCCACAAGGTTTAAAAAAATAGGAAGAAGCACATTTTCAAGAGATAAACTAGTGAATGTAGTTTTATGTTTTAGGATTTGGGTGGATATATCACTGAACAGGAAAATAAAATTAAAAAAACAACTCAGGTTTAGAGCAGGCTTTGTCAATAATTCTAATTCTGTTATCACATGGATATTTGGGCTGGGAACTGTCAAAACACGGGGTTAAAGATAAATTTAGTTTGGAGACATTTATAAACATATTCAGTTATGATATAAATGATCAATCCAAATAATACTCAAATACCCTAATTTTACAAGTGAAGAAGGTAAATGCTCAAAGTCACACAATTATTTAGTTTCAAAGCCTTGATTAAACAGGCATATTCTAATCAAGATCAGCAGTACCTTTTTCAGATAATGGAAGACATTACTAAATTTCAGAAATATATGTCAACCAATGAGTGCCCTCTATTGTGAATAATAGATATGAACTCTGGTTAACTTCAGCAAAAAATGAGATCTGCAGAATAATTTCAGGAATTCTGAAATAAAATCTCTACAAATTAGGCTCCCATTGGGCAGATTTTGGTCAGAACTCCACCAGCTTTTTGACTACAGTGAACTCTCCAGACCGCAGGGGCACTGTGGGATACTGGGAACTAACTGGACTTGCTTTACCAATTCCCTGAAAGGTCTGGAGAAGTTACATAGGTAACTAGTCACAAGTCACTTTAGGAAAGCAAGGAATTAGACACATGTCAGCTGGTTGAGGTAACACACTGAATCGGAATCTATGGGAGGTGTGCTCTTATTGAGACCTGCAGCCCAGTTTCAAATTATATCACTCCTTCTTTTGTTGAGCAACCTTATCATCTATTTCCACTCATGTCCTTACACATTTACAGGCATAAATATCAAAGTTCTGAAATTCATTTAGCCTGTAGGAACCATGTTGGTACATGGTTCTAATTGGAAGCCTGGAGACCATGAAGGGTGGACCACTGGCTATGAAGGAAATTGGATTAACTGTTTATGTAACACTCTTATGAAAGAAAGTTATAATGTTTTAGGCAGGTTCTTTATCTGGCAAGAGAAGGTTAGTGGGACTGGAGAATGAGGTATTACAAGTCTTCCCGGATCTCATCAGTATAGCCATCGCTATTTTGTCCTCACTCTTTTTCAACAAGTGCCTTAATTTGTAAGCCAGAAATGTTTCTTATGCAATTTAATTTTTTCTAGTATCACATTTTAAAAAGTCAAAAGAACCAGATGAAATTAATTTTTATAGTTTATTTAACCCAATACACCCAAATATATTATATTCTAACATAGAAACAGCATGCAAATTACTAATCAGATATTTTACACTCTTTTTAAAAAAGCACTAAGTATTGAATGTTCAGGCTTTATTTACCTATATGGGGTTAGTGGTACCATAATGAACAGCACAGGTCTTATTCTTTTTCTCTTTCTTTAAGCTTACCAGTGTAAATAACTGTAGTCATCCCATCCTACAGTCTTGAATTCCTCATGCCTGCATACATTTGTTGCCAGATATCTACCTGTGAGTAGAAAGAGGAGATTTTACTCCCATTGAGCAGACTTCAGGCCATAACCAATCCAAGAATCCTCATTTCTCTAAGCATCTGCTGTCTACAATCCATTTCCAGAAAACAATTTCTTCACCAGCGCTTTTGTCATAATCAACAACACCAACTCTGGAGAATTTAAGAAGAAAACTTTAAAGACTCCATCAAAAAACTACTAGACTTAATAAATGAATTTGTCCACCAGGAAGGATACAAAATTAACACCCAGTAATCTATAGCTTTTTTTATACACCAATAATGAACTCAAAAAAATAAACTAAAAAAAAAATCCCATTTACCATTGCAACACAAAAATTAAGGTACGTAGGAATAAATTTAACCAAGGAGGTAAGCGACCTATACTCAGAAAACTACAGGATGTTGAAAAAAGAGATAGAGAAAGATATAAACAAGTAGAAGAATATACTGTGTTCATGGATTGGTAGAATCAACATCATTTAAAAGTCCCTACTACCCAAAGCAATCTATAGATTCAATGCAATCCTTATTAAAATGCCAATGGCATATTTCAGAGGTATAGAACAAACACTCCAAAAATTTATATGGAACCAAAAAAGACCCAAAAAAAACTGCAGCAATCTTGAAGAAAAAGAACAAAGTTGGAGGGATCACAATACCAGATATCAAGTTATTATACAAAGTCAGCATAAACAAAACATACTGGTACTGGCACAAGAACAGGCATATAGATCAATGGAACAGGATGGAGACTCCAGAAATTGATCCCAGTCATTATGCTCAATTAATATTTGACAAAGGAGGCAAGAGCATACAATTGAGTCAAGACGGCCTCTTCAATAAATAGTGTTGGGAAAATTAGACAGATACATGAAACATGAAATTAGACTACTAAATTACACCATACACAAGAATAAACTTAAAATAGATAAAAGACTTAAATGTAAGTCATAAAACCATAAAAATCTTAGAAGAAACCATAGGCAGCAAAATCTCAGACATCTCTAGTACAAATATGATTACTGATACATCTCCTAGGGCAGTGATGGCAAACCTTTTGAGCTCAGCATGTCAGCATTTTGATAAACCCTAATTTAACTCTGCCGTGTCACATACAGAAATTTTTTGATATTTGCAACCATAATAAAACAAAGACATATTTTTGATATTTATTTTATATATTTAAATACCATTTAACAAAGAAAAATCAACCAAAAAAATGAGTTCGCCTGTCACCTCTGACACACGTGTCATAGGTTCACCATCACTGCCCTAGGGCAAAGGAAACTAAGGAGAAAATAAACACATGGGACTACATAAAAATAAAAAGCTTCGGCACAGCAAAAGAAACCATCAACAAAATGAAAAGAGAGTCCACTGCATGGGAGAACATATTTGTCAATGATACATTCAATAAAGGTTTCATTTTCAAAATACACAGGGAACTCATACAACTTAACAAAAGGAAGACAAACAATCCAATTAAAAATGGCCAAAAGACCTGAATAGATACTTCTCCAAGGTGGATGTACAAAAGGCCAAGATACATGAAGAAATGCTCAGAGTCACTAATCATCAAAATTAAAACAACAATGAGGTATCTCCTCACACTTGTCAGAATGGCTATCATCAACAAAGGACAAGTGGTGGCAAGGGTGTGGAGAAAAGGGAACCCTAGTACATTGCTGGTGGGAATGCATACTGTAACAGCCACTGTAAAAAACAGCATGGAGTTTTTTCAAAAATTTAAAAATGAAACTCCCATTTGACCCAATGATCCCACTTCTAGGAATGCATATATACTAAGAAATAAGAAACACCAGTCAGAAATAATATATGCATCCCTTTGTTCATAGCAGCATAATTTATAATAGCTAAGATTTGGGAACAGCCCAAGTGCCCATCAGAAGATGAGTGGATAAAAAAGCTGTGGTAGGAGAACCAAGATGGTGGCATAGGTAAATACCTGAACTTGCTGCTGTGTACAACCACATTAAAACTACAACTAAAAGACAAAACGTATATCATCCAGAACCACCACGGGAAGGCTGGCTGAGTGGAAATTCTACAACTAGAAGGAAAGAAAAAAGTACATTGAGTCCGGCAGGAGGTGGAAGTGTGGAGGTATGGAGGTGCGTGCAAAAGGGGCTGGCAGCTGGGTATGATGTTGTCTTCTTCAATCAGGAGGGAGATTCAAGCTCCCTACTTCTCTGAACTCCAGCTACTGGCAAAAATTTGGAGACCCAGACTCATACGGAGAGAAACTGAGAAACTGTACTGTCTGGCATCGGGCTGGAATGTGAGGGCAGCTTCCTTGCAGAAATGCTTGCCGTGTTCATTGTTCCTGCATGGGGCCATGGGACACAGACCACAGGACCTCTCCGAGACAAAGCAGACTGGCAGCCGTTGTGGTTTGCACCACCCTGGTGATTCCCTGAGACCCCGCCCCACCCAATTTAAATCCCCACCCAAGCTGTGCACAGAGGCTTTTGCATACTAATGGCCTGGCCTTCTCCACCTAAAAACCTGTCAAACTGCAGCTGGGTCAGAGAAACCCAGAGATTCCAAAAGAAGGCCTAAGGCTCATCAGCAGCCTGCATTACTTCACAGCTGCACCTCATCTGGGCAACTCCAAGCCACAAACAAAGAGGAGGAATCTGCAGATCTCGCTGTAGCTTCTGCTGGGTGGCCTCAGGCAGTGGTTGACTTTGCACCTCCTTGGAGATCCAAGAGCCAGTCTACCCAGTGGTCAGAGGGAGACCATCCAAATTACAACTCTTCACATCCATAAGAGACACACTCAGGGGGCAAACTCAGTGAGTGCCAAAGCCCCACTGAAGCAAGTCTTGCCCCATAAGCGTGTCTCCAGGACAGAAGTTCTCCCATTGTAGACACAACTGGTCCTCACTGCCAATTATCCTGGAGGTCAATTCCTCCCAATGATACCAACAGCAATCAAGGCTTAACTACAACAAGACTGTGCACACAGCCCACAAAGGGGTGCACCAAGAGTGTCCACTTCAGGTAATGAGGGAGGCTGAGCTAATGGGCCCAATAGGACACCTAGCACACAAAGCCACTCTATCAACACAGGGAAGCAGCCAAAATGCAGAGACAAAGAAACAGGTCACAATGACAGAAATGGAGGAAAGCAAACTACTGGATATAGAGTTCAAAACCACAATTATAAGGTTACTCTAGAATCTTCTAGGAACCTCAGAGAAATATAGTGAGATCCTCAAGGAAATGAAAAAGGACCAATTAGAAATTAAGTATACACTGAGTGAAATAAAGAATAATATACAGAGATCCAATAGCAGACTAGAGGATCCCAAGAGTCAAGTCAAAGATTTGAAATACGAAGAAGCAAAAATCACCCAACTGGGAAAGCAAACGGAAAAAAGAATACAAAAATATGAAGATAGTTCAAGGAGCCTCTGGGACAAATTCAAGCTTACCAACATTCAAATTATAGGGGTGCCAGAAGAAGAGAGAGAGAAAGATATTGAAAACCTATTTGAAGAAATAATGACAGAAAACTTCCCCTACATGGTGAAAGAAATAGACTTACAAGTCCAGGAAGCGCAGAGAACCCCAAACAAAAGAAATCCAAAGAGGACCACACCAAGACATATCATAATTAAAATGCCAAGGGCATTTAACAAAGAGAGAATCTTAAAAGCAGCAAGAGAAAAACAGTTAGTTACCTACAAGGGAGTACCCATATGACCATCAGCTGATTTCTCAACAGTAACTATGCAGGTCAGAAGGGAGTGGCAAGAAATATTCACAGTGATGAATAGCAAGAACTTACAACCAAGATTACTTTATCCAGCAAAGCTATCATTCAGAATTGAAGGTCAGATAAAGAGCTTCACAGATAAGGAAAAGCTAAAGGAGTTCATCACCACCAAACCAGTATTATATGAAATGCTGAAAGTTATCCTTTAAGAAGAGGAAAAAGAAGAAAAAGGTAAAGATATAAAATATGAACAACAAATACACATCTATCAACAAATAAATCTAAAAATCAAGTGAATAAATAATCTGATGAACAGAATAAACTGGTGATTTTAATAGAATCAGGGGCATAGAAAGGGAGTGGACTGATAATTCTCGGGGGGGAAGGGAGTGTGGGGGGGTGTGGGAAGAGATTGGACAAAAATTGTACACCTATGGCCAAAGACAGTGGGAGGGGTAAGGGCAGGGAGTGTGGTGGGAACTGGGTGGAGGGGAGCTATGGGAGAAAAAAGAGGAACAACTGTAATAATCTGAACAATAAAGATTTATTTTAAAAAAAGCTGTGGTGCATTTACACAATGGAATACTATGCTGCTGTAAAAAAGAAAGAACTCTTACCATTTACAACAGCATGGATGAACCTGGAGAATATTATGCTAAATAAAATAAGCCAGTCATAGAAAGATAAGTATCACATGATCTCTCACTCATATCTGGAACTAATGAACAAAACCAACTGATGAATAAAATAGAACCAAAGACATAGAAGCATGGAACAGACTGAAGAATTTCAGGGAGAAGATGGGGGTAGGAGGATGGGAGGGAAGTGAATAACTGGGGAACTTATATGCATAAATGCATAAACCTTGGACACAGACAATAGAGTGGTAAAGGCCTGGGAGAGGGGGGTACAGGGTGAAAGGGGTCAATGGGAAAAAAACACAAACAAAAGTGACATCTGTAATACTTTCAGTAATAAAGATAAATTTTCAAAAAAGAAGTTATTTTCCTGAACCAATAATAATTAGTTCAAGAATGTATAGAAAGGTTAGAGAATAAGTATCAAGGGAAAATAGGTACTAGAATGTTAGGAATCAGGGAATACAGTCAAGTTAATGCTATGGATAGCATTCCTAGCACTTCATCAGGACTCTAAGTGCTGCTTGGTTAAAGTCTTTAACTGTATCTGCATCTTTGCAGATTCAATATCAAAACTGAAGAATTTCACTGGTGCAGCATCATGGGCTGACACTCCAGGAAAGTTAGGGAGAGGCAATGTTTGAAACCTTCATCTTCTGTAGTAGATTGAACTCTCTCATCAATTGAATCAGGAAAATTCTTCACAAATAAGATGGATTGTAGCATAATAAATGGTAGGATAATAGCAGTAGGGTAAAGATGTAAAATGTCCACTATGTTAATACCCAAGAATAAATACAGTACAATAAGTGTATTTTCTTATTTACAGCAAAGAAATTTATGTCTCATAAATGTGCTCAATAAAAACTAAGGGCTTACTAAATAATTCAAAGTGAGAGTTTGTTATTTTGTGATCAAATTTATGTTGCACATTTTAAATTTCGAAAAGTAGTATTTCTGGTCTTAACAAGTCAAAAAATTTTTAAAGGTAAAATCTGTTCTAAGATAGTCATTATTAATAGTTTAACGGATGTTTTCAGTACCAGAAGTGACATTTTAGAGCCTTCACTGACTAAAGTATTTTGAAATGATAAGAAAAAACCTCCATCAACAATTTATACTCTTAATTTTGATGCTGTCAATGTATTAACGTCTCTAAGAAAGGAAATCACTTAGTTCTGAGAACAGCTTTTCAAAAGCATAAAAAATATTTGTTATAGTGTCAAGGCAGTAATATTCAACCTTTATTTTTAATAGAAGAGGAAGACAATCACTGCACTCACTATTTACATTACTTTTAATATTACCATACTAAGATTTAGGAGGAATTTTTGTTGCTATTTGCCATGTCAGCAGTTTCAAAGGTTAGAAAAATGATGTATACTATGCCCCAATCCTGCCTGTCTTTCATTTTCCCAATGTAATGAAATGAGAAAATAACAAAGACAGGGAACTCTTTGGGATCAAGGGACTGTGTAAAACCACATCACAGCCAACCAATAAAGCCGTCTAATGAAGAGGAATGTGTGCAGGGCACAGCACAGATGAATTGTGATCCAAGAGCTGGCAGACGCTTTAGCAATGGAGAACTACAGAAATTTAAAAAGAAGGTACAATCTAATCTTGATTGACTCTAAACGGGAGAATGACACAAGAAAATTCAGTGTTGAATGTTATCAGTTTCAGACCATGTTTCCTAATTTTTTCAGTGAATACCTCAGTATAGATTTTTAGACTAATCAAAAACATTCATTGATAACTAACAGAGTTTATAGTTAGTACACTATTATAGGGTTAGAATGTAAAAATATATAATATTACAAAAAAATTTCAGCTGTGATTTTACTTGTTCTATTTTTCCTTCCATATATAATATTTTTATTAAGTGCCTATGATGAGCACATTCAGAATACATAATATTAAGCCATATAACTAGGTAATTAATTCACCTTCTTTATAATGATTTTGAATGCCAATTTGACAAATGTGTCCTGGCTGATTATATTGGAAGCAATTTGATGTAATCAGCCAGCTAAGTGACTTATCTCCACCTGGCATATTGCTACTTCCTTCATCCTACATTAGGCACCAGTGCCAAAATGAGCCATGATTGCAGCTGCTTTGATATTGATATCCATAGCTACTCAGTCATAGAATCCTTTGCTCCATTAGACATTTAGAAGCACCTTAACTGGTAGAGAAACCAACTAAATTGGGAGTCTTTATTTCCCAGAGTACTATGTATGCCAGCCAGAAGATTGGGGGGGTGGGAGGAATCAAGAGACAAAGCTGTCTGTCTAGTGTTTTACATGCAGAGTAGTCTTGGCAGTGAAAAGCAAGTCACAATGAGGGTGGCTTAATGACACAGCATTTGAGGGGAAATGGAGAGGCAACCTACCACCAGCACATCTGGTTCAGTTTTCTAGCTTCACAATATTCCAACCCCTCACAGCAAATGCTTAGCTCATCATTTAATATCTTCATTGTAAACATGATTCCGGAGTACTGAGAACCTCTTTCTTATTTCCTGTCTCAAGATTCTGCCAGATATTATGGCTCTGTACAACTGTGCATTACAAGGGAGTACAGAAACTCCTATATACTGACTTTTGTTGTCAAATCTTATTAAAAATATTAAACAGCATCTATATATACAAAAAGCCAGTGACCAGAATGCCATAATGACCAGAACGACCAGTCACTATAACACCCACTGTGGCCAGCAAATCGGCCAATCAAGGGGTGCCTGGCCAGCCCCACCCCCAATGGGCCCCCACCACCCCGATCGGCCCACAGCCCCTCCCCCCAGCTGGCCCCGCTCCTGATCTCCCCCCCACCCCAATAGGGGGCTTGGCCAGCCAACCAACCTTCTGCAGCCCCTCCCCCCAGCAAGCCCCACTCCTGATTGGCCCCCACCACCCCGATTGGCCAATGGTCCCTCCCCCCGGCTGGCCATGCTCCTGATCGCCCCCCCACCCCAATAGGGGGCGAGGCCAGCTGGCCAACCTCCTGAAGCCCCTCACCCACCCAGACCCACCCCAGATCACCCCCCCCACTCCAATCAGGGGCAGGGCTTCCAGCCCACCACCTGTGGCCCCTCCCCCTGGCCAGCCCCAAGGCCGATGGGCCCCCTCACTCTGATCAGGAGCAGGGCCGGCTGAAAAACCACCCATGGCCACTCCCCCAGGCCATTGGCCCCCGATCGGCCTCCCTCCACCCCATTTGGGGGTGGGGCAGCCAGCCCACCACCCAGAGACCCTTCCCAAGTCCAGCCCCACCCCTGACCAGCCCTCACCACCCCAATCGCCCATGATCTCTCCCAACAGCCAGTTCCACCCCCAATTGGCCCCCACACCAGTTGGGGGTGGGGCCTGCTGGCCAATCTCCCATGGCCTCTCCTGCAAGCCAGCCTGACCCCAATCTGCCAATTGGGACCAGCCAGACCCCACCTGTGCACAAATTCATGCACTGGGACTCTAGTATTATGTAATACTAGTGGCCCGGTACACGAAATTCGTGCATGAGGAGGGGGTGTTCCTCAGCCCGGCCTGCACCCTCTCCAATCTGGGACCCCTAGAAGGATGTCCTACTGCCAGTTTACAGGCATTGGGCCTAAACTGGCAGTTGGACATCCCTCTCACAATCTGGGACTGCTGGCTCCTAATCGCTCACCTGCCTGCCTGATAGCCCCTAACCACTCTGCCTGATGGCCTGCTCGCCCCCAACTGCCCCCCACCACCAGCCTGCTTGTCCCCAAATGCCCCCCCTGCCAGCCTGATCACCCCCAACTGCAACCTGGCTGTCCTGATCACCTCCAACTGACCCCCAATGACCTGCTTGCCCCCAACTGGCCCCCCTGCTGGTCTGCTTACCCCCAATGGCCCCATCCCCCACCAGCCTGATCACCCACAACTGCCCCCCCCCTTGGCCTCTAACTGCCTCTACCTTGGCCCTGCCACCATAGCTTTGGGGCGTGGGGTGGCCTGGTCGAGGGGTCTGTGGTGGTTTTCAGACAGGCCATGACCCCATGGGGTGAGGGTCCCCACTGAGGGGGCATGGCCATCCTGGGTGAGAGGCTGAGGGCTGTTTTGAAGCTGGCCACACCCTCTTCAGGGTGGGGATCCCCCCTGCAGTACCTGGCCAGCCTGGGTGAGGGGCTGAGGGCTGTGTTCAGCCTGGCCACACCCCTTTCAGGGTGGGGGTCCCTGCTGGGGTGTCTGGCCAGCCTTGGTGAGGGGCTCATGGCTGTTTGAAGGCTTGCCAAGACCCCCAGCAAGGACCCTCACCCCATGAGGGTGGGGCCATCCTGGGTGAGGGGCTGAGGGCTGTTTTCAGGCTGGCCACAACCCCTTCAGGGTGGGGTTCCCCACTGGGGTGCCTGGCCAGCCTGGATGAGGGGCTGATGGCTGTTTGCAGGCTGGGCATGACCCTGGGCAACCCAGGCTCCCAGACCCTCCTTGAGCAGAGGCCATAGCGGCTGGAAGCAGGTATCTGGGATTTATTTATCTTCTATAATTGAAACTTTGTAGCCTTGAGCGGAGCCCACAGCTGGCCAGGGCAGGTGGGAAGCTTGGCTTCCTCCATCGCCAGGGGCAACCCAAGCCTCCTGTTCACTCCAGCTCTGTGGCCACCGCCATCTTGGTTGGGTTTATTTGCATACTCACTCCTGATTGGCTGGTGGGTGTGGCTGGTGGGTGTTGCTGGTGAGTGTAGTGGAGGTACAGTCAATTTGCATGTTTCTCTTTTATTAGATCAGATAATTAAACAGTTTTATTAAAAAACATCCTCCGTTACTTCCTGTAACAACTGCACTTTTTATATGTCTTCGCATACAATGTCCTTATCATTCTGGATTTTGCTTTTTTTTTATTCAACAAATATTTATTGAGAACCATTACATTTCAGGAACTATTCAGGTAGCAGCTATTAGAGCATGAACAAGGGCATATAGCATCTCTGACATCATATAGTTTAAATTTTAGAGAAGGGAGACAAACCATAAACAAATAATAAAATATCAGAGGATAATAAATGCTCCAGAAAATAATCAGGTTGGAGTCAGAGGACATTGGAGGTATAGTTTTATACAGGAAGAACAGGGAAGGCCTTGCCAAGAAAATAACATTTTAGTTAGGACCTGAAAGAAGAGAATGACCAAACTTTGAAGTAATCACAATTAAATTATTGGTAATGAAATGGTTTGTACAACTGGAGGTGAACTACATAAAATGCAATAATGTAGGGATACTACAATAACCACAGTATTGTTGTCATATTTTGACAAGAGTATTCAGTTTACTCTTCAAAGCAGATTCCATATAGCACCTATAAACTATTAATCAAATAACAATAAAACTTTGAATTAAAACTGTGAAATAAGAGTGTAGAAAACCCCTCAATATGTTGAGTTCAAAATTGTAACCAAAATTAACCAAACAGAAGGTATCAACATTTAAAGGTAATGATGTAAGATAGTTGAAATATATATACAGAATAGTATTACTAGGCAGGTTAGTCCTTAATATAAATATTTGAGACAGTTTTATTGGAGGAGAGACTCTGCAGCTGTGACAAATAATAAGTTTAAATATAGAAAGCTGACATGTGGCTTGGATAAGAGTGGATCTTGCATATTGATCATTATTTATAGCTTAAAATATAAAAAAAAACAAACATGAAAATTAGAAACCTGATAATACTCTTTTAATTGAGCTATTTTTATACCTACAATAATAGATATTAATTTCCTCTCTCATTTAAAAAAAAATGAATAGCCTTTCATACACAATTTTGATTTAACCATATTCATAAAACTTAATCAGACCAATCTCATAAAAACATCAAAGAATAGGTCATATGAATAATAAATTCATGATAAAAAAAAGATCATTCTAGTGATTTACATAGTTTTCTAAATATTAAAGATATTCAAGCAGAGAACTCACTGTGTTTTTCTTTGGATTCATTTTACTTTTATCATTATCCACCAAAGTACCTTATAATCTAGCTACCACTGTTCGTACAATTCCCTAGGTGTAAACTCAATTTAGCTTTTAAAATGTTAATTACACATTCTTTGAATAGACACAGGAGGCCTGAACATTAAATAACTTAAAGTTAGATTAGTTGATGAAAAAGTTTAATTTAACATTAACTTTAGTAGTGATGAAATGCTATAAAAAAGTGTATTAATATATTTAATGAGCAGAGATTTTAGTGGAGAAAAAAGATTCATTCTGTCATAGCAGATTTATTAAGTCACTATAAATATTTTATAAATTCAGTCTCTGAAAAAAAGGAGCAATGTCTTATTACTTATCTTCTCATTGCTCTCCTAGAACAATATAAAGAATCAAGGGGAGTGAGAAGAGAAAAGGGAAATTCAAACACTCTATGTTCTACAAAACTAGAAATTCTGGAAACTATCATCCTATATAATAAGAGAGGAATATGCTAATTAGCCATTACACCCTGAGGCGTAACGACCAAGTGTGTCATGACCAGATCATGGATCAGCAGGAGGGTGGGCCAGCGAGGTGCAAGCAGGCTGCAGAGAGCTACATGAGGGAACAGGGCAGCAAGCTATGAGGGGAGGAAGGAGAGAGGGGGCTGGGGGAGCTGCAGGAGGGCTGCAGCGACCTACTGGCTACAAGTAGGCGGCAGAGAGTTACAGGATGGGGCAGGGAACCAAGCAAGCAGGAGGCAGAGAGCTACAGGAGAGGGCAGGGCAACAAGCTGTGGGGAGTGGCGGGGGGAGATACAGGAGGGCGGGGCAGCAGACAGAGAGCTACAGGAGGGCGGGGCAGCAGGCAGAGAGCTACAGGAGGGTGGCAGCAACCTACTGGTGCACATATTCATGCACAGGGCTACTGGTATATAATAAAAGGCTAATATGCAAATAGACCGAATGGTGGAACAACCAGAACAACCGAACAACCAGTTGCTATAATGTGCGCTGACCACCAGGGGGTGTGTGTAGAACATGGCAAGTGTTGGCCATGGCGGGATGGTGGAGCAGGTGAGCAGGGGTGCCAGACCAAGGAAGGGCACCGGTTGCTGTCATCAGGGCAAACCTCTGGTGGTTACTGAAAATTCTTTGCTTCTGCACACCGTGGTCCTGCCCAGCGCTTGGACCCAGTGCCAGCGCCGGCCCCATTTGCACCTGCAGCTAGTGCCAGAGCCACTGCTCACACTCGCTACCAGGGCCCAGCACAGGTCCCAATCACTCGGTGCCATCAGAGGTACGATCAGATGCTGGCCCTGATCACACCTGATGGCTTCTCCACTTCCCCCTGCTCCTGAAGGATGATTGGGGCAGCAGTCGCTGCTCATACCCACTGCTGGCACTGGACTCAATTGCTCTTCGCTGTCAGTGGTGCAAGTGGGGCTAGTGCCATCAGTGTGTGGAAGCAGTGGAGGCCGGAGCAGGGCTGCAGGCTGACAGGGGACCAGGATCTGTGGTGGGAGGGGCCAAGTGGGGGTGCAGAGGATGGGCTGAGACCCGCCCCTGTGCCTACTACAGCCTCGTGGCCCACAGTTCCTTTCAAGGTGCACGAATTCATGCACTGGGCCCCTAGAATGTACATAAAACAAAAGCATATGAGATCCGTGGAACTTGCAGGAAAAACTGTCTTCCAGGATGTCAGGGAAAACTGGGGCCTTATGATGGGCAAGTACCAGACATTAATGGGAAATAATCTTTCTCAAAGGAGGACCAAAGAATTTTATTCTATTCATGAGAAGTTTATATTCTAGTTTTGAAAATTAAGGTAATTAAAATACAGAATAGAAAGTTTAGGATTGTAGTAAATTTTTGTCCTTACAAAAAACAAACCAAACAAAACAAACAAAGAAGCATACAAAAAATCATACAGCAGTTCCAGAATATTTCCAATAATTTTTTCTTGCAGGCCATAGTTTAAACCATATGCCAGAAAAAAATGCATGCTAATGCTTTTTAAGTTGTGTTGTGTCTGGAAAACAAAGGTAGCAATATTCAAACAAATTATACCATGATGATGTTTAAGTCTCTAAACAAAAGGCAATTACTTGGGCGCTTCAGGCAGCACTAAAAGGAAACCATAACCCTGTCAAGGAAAATAGTTGGTTATTCAGAATTGCTGTTTGGATAAAAGAAGGTCTCATTCGCTCTCTAAATATTGGCCAAATTTTAGTTAAATTTCTGGAGAGTACTGGTAATCTTTTGTCAGAATTCCCAATTGCCAGGAAAAACAGAATATGATTCATTAAAAGATAATTGCAAAAATAAAGTTGGAGAATGAGGAGTTGATAGCTCTGATAACTGGTCCAAAAGCACATTTTAATGTTAATTAATTACTAACATGGATTTTGAAAAAAAAATTATTGAGCACTATCTTGTAAAAGGTATTGTGATGTGCAATGAGAGGAATACAGAAAGGAACAAGAACAGTCTGCCCAATTGTCTTCAACATTTCTTGAAATGCAGATCTCTGAGATGAATCCTATGAGTTTGGGCTTATCTGAAAAATGTCTTCTATTGTATCTTTATTGTTAACTAATATTTATGCAAGACATAGAATTCTGATTTGTATTAATACGTTAAAGGTGTCATTTCATGTTATTCATTATTTTCCTAGTGAGAAATCAGTCCACTTAATTCATATTGTTGTTCCCCTGAATACAATACATTTTTCCCCCTCTTGCTACTTAAGACACTATTTGCCATTGATATTGATTTGTGGTTTGATTATGTTGTCCCTCAATGTACTTTCTTAGTATTTATTCTGTGTGGAGTTTACCTGAGTTTCTTGTTATTTACCAAATGTGTAAAACATTTCTACAATTATTTTCTGCTCTATTCTCTCTCCTCTTTTTATAGAACTCTAGTCACATGTATGCCACACCACTTTTTTCTTTAAATCACAGTTTACTAAATGTCTGCTCATCCTTTTTTACACATTTTTCTCTATCTTCAGATTGAATCATTTCAACTGATAAAGGTTCAAGTTCACTGACACACTTCTATTGTCTCCAGTCTGCTGTTAACCCCACTGAACAAATGTCCTGACAATGAGTCATGTTCCAGCTTCTGTTAAGTCTAGTGCTTTTTTTTACATGTTAGACATTGTGAGCAAAATTTGTAGAAACTACACTCTGCTATTTTCCTCTGAAAATGTTTCTTTTTTTGTTCTAACTGTTAAATTACTGGCCATTCTTCTTGACCTTGTGGAAGCTTGGTTTAATACTTTGCTACATAGTTTTAACATCTGAAATTTACTGTTTTAATAACTGATATTTCACTAAATCTAGCTGAGATGTTCTTGGGAGTAAATATAATGACAGCAACAAAAAACAAAACACTAACTAATTCATACATAGATTTAAACAGTAAGAGAGAAGAAGAAAGCAAGCCAGCTTGCCTTACCATTGCCCATAGGATTAAAAGCAATATCCTGAGATTGAAAAACATTTCCCCTTCACAGTAAAATCCCAGATGAAATTACCAGTTTTCTCATTTCTGCTATATTCTATTAACACCCAGTAGTAGAATCTGACTCAGTACAAGACTCAGAGCTTTTTTCAAATGCTACTTTCTATACCAGGGATACTTTATAACTAATATCTTTTAAATACTGTGCACATGTTACTCAGAAAAGCTGTCCTAATTCTATTAGGCAAGGTTAGGTCCTGCATCCTGAGACCTTCCACAATACTTCTTTTCAAGTCTCAATTACAGATTCTATCTCTGCATATCACTTCTCTAGAGGATTTCTTCTTGAGTAGCCTTTCATTTATTCAACAACAGCTATTCTGCACATAAAAGGAGCCAGGCATTGGTTTGGATACTCAGGATGAAGTAATAAAAACAATACAAATGATTTGGGGCCTCAGAGTTTAGTGGATGTTGTATCTGGATTTTATCTTGAGAAACATTCGAGACAGTGATTAAGGGAAAGGACTTTGGGACTAGATTGTATTGTTTGAAGCCCACCTTTACCATTTATGAGCTATGTGCCCTTGAGTATGTTACTTAACTTCTCTGCATCTCATTTTCACCATTTGCTAACTAGTTATCTAATATATCATAAGTTTCTTGTGAGCATAACATTAATTAAAATGTGTAAAATATTTAGAATTGTACCTGGCATATAAGAACTCAATAAATATTTGATATTATTCTTGCCTTTCATACTAGTGTGATGTCGAAAAATAATAGGTACAAACTACATTCTGTTGAATGAATAAATGAATGAATATCTATGCTTCTGGATTTAAAAAATATATCAGATATTAAAGACATTTTATATTGCTTTTCTCTTTTCTAACTATGTTGTACATAAAAAAGCTCTGGCTAGGAAATGTTCTAAGTATTAAAGCAATAACTCTATTTGCACCTTCCCTACAGCTACTTCCATTTGCTCATTCATTCCTTCTAATTAATTAAAAACAAATAATGTGACATTCCTTTTCCTTTGGCATTTACAAGCTAGATGGAAAAAAATGATATGTATATAATTACATATAATAAAATGCAATACACAATGAGTACACAAGGGAATTAAATAAATCACACATTTGAAAGCATACACTAACTGGTTGCCAAATGTTAATTTGAGTTATATAAAATTACCAGTATTTGATGGCTTTCATTATCCAAATGGAAATTTTCTATGGCTCAAAATAATAGCAGATAATAAAAATATATATTCCATGCATGCAAATAATGTCAGGTCAGAGGAGAGGAAACCTTTTAATCAGGATGACCATATAAAACTTAGAAAAATACGCAAATATAATTTGGAGAAAAGGTAGAAAAGAGTCAAGTGGTTCAAAGCAGTGATTCTCAAAATTTGGTCCCACAATTTTATATAAGCATAGAAATTAGTGATCAAAATACAGCTAACCTGAAAGAATAGATTTTTTAAAGTAGTTTTATCATGTCATTTACTTTATTCTTCATATATATCTATTTTCTGAAGTTGGAAGGTTGAGAAAAATTGCTCAAAATAGAATATTGTTCTATCTCTAATAAACATTCTTATAGTTACATTTTACAGATATAATTTCATAGATCTAATAATTTCAAACATCTGAGTCTATGTACAATATGATAATACTCCCCCAAGTATTTTTTACTCAATATAACTTTTAAAATTCCAAGTGACTAAGCTGTTTTTCAATCCTCTATTGTGTAACACTAACATATTCTCTGTTAAATAAAAATAATAATTAATAAGTAAATAAATAAATACATACATAAATACATAAATAAATAAATAATTTGCTCTCCTTAGACGTTTACTTAATAAAATGCAACAACATGCATTTCAAGGAATCAGCTTTTTGTTCAAAATAATTTATTGAATGACTAAAAGGACACCAGAACTGCAGGACACACAATATTAAAAACACTGTGTCGATTGTAAAGAATACTTTTCAGTAAACTTTATGTTTTTAAAACTGTAAGTAATTTAAACTCAAATAAAAGATACACTGTTTATATCTCTCACTTGAAGGCTTGAGTTTGTGTTTTTTTAAGAAGAAATTTTCTGCCCAGCCAGTGTGGCTCAGTGGTTGAGCATTGACCTATGAACCAGGAGGTCAAGGTTTGATTAACCATCAGGGCACATGCCCCCATTGTGGGCTCAATCCCCAGTAGGGGGAATGCAGGAGGCAGCCAATCAATGATTCCCTCTCATCACTGATGTTTTTCTCCTTTTCCCTGCCTTTCTTAGATATAGATATAGATATAGATATAGATATAGATATAGATATAGATATAGATATAGATATAGATATAGATATAGATATAGATATAGATATAGATATAGATATAGATATAGATATAGATATAGATATATAGATTTATAGATTTATAGATATATAGATATATAGATATATATAGATATATATTTTAAAAGAAGAAATTGCCGAAACCGGTTTGGCTCAGTGGATAGAGCATCGGCCTGCGGACTGAAGGATCCCAGGTTCAATTCTGGTCAAGGGCATGTACCTGGGTTGCAGGCACATCCCCAGTAGGAGATGTGCAGGAGGCAGCTGATCAATGTTTCTCTCTCATCGATGTTTCTAGCTCTCTATCTCTCTCCCTTCCTCTCTGTAAAAAATCAATAAAATATATTTAAAAAATAAATAAATAAATAAAAAATAAAAAAGGAGAAATTTTCAAATCATGTGTATGCATTATTTATGATAATGCCAATTATCCAAGGAAGAATTTTGAATAGATTTCATATAAATTTTTATTGTTTTAAATACTGATAATATTATTTCAGTATCTTTAAATGACAAAATTTTATACTAAAACAATATGTTTTGTCTAAAGTACTATTCAAAAATTAATATGCTAATTCAAACATTATTCTTTTATAGATCTCAGTTTCATTCCTGAAATAAATAAAAACAAATATGTAAGGAGACAATGGCATTTTACTAGTAATGTTGTAGAATCACCTCTGATTTAATCTGAGTTGGGATTTAGCTCTTTGTTCATCACCTGGGGAGTGATAAAAATTAGATTGTCTTTATCAGCTCTAAGGTTCATGATATTAATATTAGAGTCACAAAGAATTCTGAAACTACTGTAACATTGACTTAATAGAAAATGCAAAAGATTTGCCAGAAGATAAGCTATGTGCCTTATCTGTTTCTTGCACATAGTTCAATCTTAGTCTGTACACATCTCTTGTGTTTAGGGAAAAAATGTTTTATACACATAGAAGAGATATTAATTTACCAAAAACCCTTCCCAAGACAGCAGAAAAGAAATATAACTCTCCTCAGCATTTAAATAACCTGTGTGAAATTATTAAAAATGTAGTCTTTAACTTTGATCAAGGTATTTATTTTTCAGTTACTCCCACCTGCAAAATAAATATGATTTTATAGAACCAACCTTAAGCAAATCTGTGAAGAATCTATAGGAGGACATCTTCCTGCATCCCCAACATTTACTCTTCATGCTGGACTCCTCCTTCCCTTATTCTGATTATCTTTCCTAACCTTGGCAGTTGTTCTTTTTTCCCCCCAGTACTGAGACTAGTTTCCCACTGATTCTTCCCTTTATGGCAGGCAGGCAGCAGTTTAAGGTGTGTCTACATACAAAACATCCAAACACATAGATAATATTTTTGAGTTTATTTGAGCCAAACTGATAACAAATGGCCAGGAAGCAAAATGTCGGTGGATGAAGAAAGTGCTCTGGAGAATGGCAGCTGCACAATTTATTTTATACATGACAATAAAAGGAGGAGACGTAGGGAAGGTTACATAAAATCCATTGGTGGTAGATTAAAGGGGCTGGAGAAAGCAAAGAGGGGAAATCTCTGTGACTGAATAAAAGTAAAACAGAGAGACACACCTTTTTCACATTGGTGGGTACAGGATAGTTAATGATTAACACTTACAGCACATAGCGAGGGCATGTGGGGAACAAGATGACAATGAGAAGGTCTATGCTCTGGTCTCATGCTCTGGTGAATGTGCCATGGGGTGTCTGGAAAAGGAGAGTATTCTCACAATAAGGTCTGATGCAAAAAGACAGTAGACAGGCTCACTTACGATAAAGATTGAAACTTTGTCAAGGAAGCTACAGGTCTAGGACATGGCTACCCATCACTGATCTGCGTTTAGTTAGAAATCTTTATGTTCAAACCATCATATGTGACTACTTTTGATACGGAAAATGAAAGGCCCATCATGCTGACCTCCTCTGAGCTAGCCAGGTTTAGTATGAGGCCCCTTTTTTATCCACAGGCATAATGCTACCCAGTGAAAAATACATGGATTTTAACACTGAGGATCCAAAGAAGTGAATAGCTAAATGATGAAATCTCAATATTATTGTGTATGTAAACAGAATTCTCTTCCATTAGACCACCAAGAAGATACCTCCAGGGAGAGCTGGTCATATACGTGCACTCTGTATTAATTACTTACAGCTCTATTTCCTTGGGTGTTAGACATAAATTAACACTCACATTGGATAAGAAAATAAATGGTTTACAGGTTAGAATTATGGGTAATAAGGGAACTGAAGTCTAGAGAGAGGCCACCACAGGGATATTTGGCAGTCAGAAGAAAGAATTTATCATGCCAATCAAGCATTAACAGGAGCCTACCCAGGCAGAGCAGGGGAAAGCATGAAAATACATAAGGGGCAGCCTTCTGCTGGGTTTCAGAGTGAACACTTGATATCTGGTGTGTTAAATATTAGTGATGCATATCAAGATGTAACACATATCTCAGAATATTCAACTTATATCTTGTGGAAGATGATTCTTGTTTAAACATCTATGTCCTCCATTTGACTCCTCACTAATCCCTCCAGTAACATCCTATACCCTTCGAAGATAAAGCAAGAGAGCAAAAACACCAATTAACCAACAAACACAAACAGGGAAACAATTTTTTTAAAATATATTTTTATTGATTTCAGAGTGGAAGGGAGAGGGAGAGAGAGATAGAAATATCAATGATGACAGCGAATCATTGGCTGCCTCCTGCACGCCCCACACTGGGGATCAAGCCCGCAACCCAGGCATGTGCCCTTGATGAGAATCAAACCCTGGACCCTTCAGTCCGCAGGCTGATGCTCTAACCACTGAGCAAAACTGTCTAGGGCGGGAAACAATTTTTATTTTCCTGATTTTTTATCACTTTATAGTGATATAAATTGAAATCCTTATTTCTTTATACTTAAAATAAATATCTCTTTGGTTGATTAGACAAAAGCATGACACAGTATTTCTAAGGCTAATTTCAAATAAGTAAATTTTTGGTACAATTATAAGTGTTGGTAAGAGATAAAAGTTATCTAAGACATAAAGAAATAAAAGTCATAATTTCCAATTGTTTAGTCTAGTATTTCCATTTCACAAATACAATAATTATTCCCAATATCTTTCTAAAATATTTAAACAATATGTGTACTTTATATAAACTTCATTTAGCTCTATTGTAATGAATTTCTCATTTCTCAAAATTGAGGTATATTTGCTATCATTTTAGTACCCATATATTGAAGTGTCTTTCAGAACTATTTAAAATTTATATCCATATAAAGAACAAAATAGTAAAATAAAATGTATTTTAGGTGCAAGCTATAAAAATCTAAATGTTTACTTTGATTTTTCACATTATATAGGATATTTTGGCAATAAAGTTAAAAAACTCTTATTTTATAAAGTTATGAAAACACCCTCTTACTTTTATTATGAAGTATAGCCACATTGTGCTATATTGACAGCTGTTGAGGAGCTGTTTAGATAACCACTCAGCAACTACGTTGCAGTGGATGGAGTAGCATGCAGCAGAGTCTTCAGCCCTTTCAAGTGTTTTGCTCTCTCACTTCAGTTACTGAGACTTCACTAACAACATTTATAGAAACAAAGAAACCTTTTAGAAAAGACACAAAATACAAACAAAAACTCTTCCACTGTTGTTTATGATTAATTGGTTATGAGAAAGATGAAAAATTATTAAATATATCATTCATCTATAGTTGTTAAACTTACCTAACAGCTTCAAAAAAATTTGTCAATAATTAATGTACTCTCTCATTGGTAGTTGAGTGGGAGTGGGAAGTCTGGAAGCCTGGAAGCCTAGGCTGAAAATACTATACAATAAACAGAAAGAAAAAATGACAGAAAGCATTCTTTAAGACAATTTACCAAAAGTGACAATAAAAATAGTGTCTGAACAGTCCAAATCTTTTGAAGAAATTGAATCTGGCCCGGCCAGCATGGCTCAGTGGTTGAGCATTGACCTATGAACCAATAGGTCACAGTTCGATTCCCAGTCAGGGCACATGCCCAGGTTGTGGGCTCGATTCCTGGTATGGGGCATGCAGGAGGCAGCTGGTCAATGATTCTCTCTCATCATTGATATTTCTCTCTCTCTCTCTTCCTCTCTGAAACCAATAAAAAGATATTTTTTTAAAAAAGAAATAGAATCAGTAACTTAAAATCTTCACAAAAAAATAAAATATCAGCCTTTACTGCTAAGTTCTTCTAAACATGTTAGGAAGAAGTAATACCAATTAAAACAAAATTTTATTGGAATATAAAAAGAGGGACTACTTCCCAATGTGTGAGGACAGAATAAATCTGATATTGTTGCCAGAGAATTGAATGGGTGGAATTTCTCCATCACTCATGGGAGTGGGATTCTTGCAATATCTTGAGAAAAATAATTTTCTGACTGATATCAGAGAATGAGTGGTTTTTATTTGCATAGAGTTATATTCTTCGGTTTGCAAAGTCCCAGGAGATAGATAGATAGATAGATAGATAGATAGATAGATAGATAGATAGATAGATATATTTTAATTTCAGAGAGGAAGGGAAAGGGAGAGATAGAAACATCAATGATGAGAGAGAATCATTGATCAGCTGCCTCCTGCATGCCCCCTACTGAAGATCGAGCCCACAGCCCTGGCATGTGCCCTTCACCAGAATCGAAACACGGAGCCTTCAGTCCTTAGGCCTACGCTCTATCCACTGAGCCAAATCGCCTAGGGCAAGTCTCATGTCTTTTAAAAAAAAGTCCTGGAAAAGGTGTCCTGGGGGTCAGCAGAGCTAGAAGCAAAGCCAGTGTCCAGCATTTCTGTTCTATGGTGGAGTTGAGTCAGGCAGAGCATTGGGCTAGATTTAGTCCATTAGTCCATTGTGTGGGTCCCACATGGCCATGAGAGAATATAATGTGGGCAAATGCAGGGGAGCGTAGTCCCTGCCACAAGAGTCCCAAGAGAGCAAGAGGGCCAAGAGCACAACAGAGAAAGAAAGGGCACTCCCTTTGTTTAGGAGTTTAAGTAGCACATCTTTTTTGAGTTTGCAGTGGCCACGCCTATTTTGTCCCCTGACTTGTTCCCAGGTGTGACTGACAAATAAGCATGTTTCCATGTCATCCAGACCTTACTGGGCATGGGTCCATTGTCCAGTCCCTTCCCCCAACAGTCTACGGGAAACAAATTTAAAGAGTGTTAATCTAGAGCATTCTGGCAAAGCTGTACAAATGGCATGCCTTTCCTTCATTTCTTTTTTGTTCATTAATAACCAGATTATTACAATTATATCAATATCAACACCTGACAAGGATGATATAAAAAAGAAAAATTACAGGCCAATATCTCTCATGATATGCAAGCAAAACCCTTAAATAAACATTAGCAAATTAAATAAAGTATGATATAAAATATATTATGTTAACATGATGAAGAGTAATGCATTTCAGTAAAGTATGGTTGGTTTAATATTAGAAAAGTTAGCAATATAATTAACCACATTAAAAGAATAAAGAATAAAAATATGATATTAATATATGCAGAAAAAGAATTTGATAATATTAAATACTCAGTAGGATAAAAAAACAAAAACTCTTCACAAATTGCAATGAAAGAGAAGTAAACCTACTCAATTGGTAAAGGACAGTTTCCAAAAAACCATAGTTAGCATCATATTTAATGGTGAATTTAACATTCTTCCCCTTAGGTAAGGAATAAAACAAGAATGCCACTATTATCACTTCTATTATACTTTGTACTGTATGTTCTTTCTCATGAAATAAGCATGAAAAAAAAGTATAACAATTGGGGAGAGAGAATTAGCTAACATGATTTTGTATGTATAAAATCTAGTAATATTTACAGATAAACTAGTAAAAGTATCTGTGTACATTTAGCAAGATTGCTGGATTCAAAGTTAATATGCAAAGTACATTTTATTTCTATATGCTTAAAATAGGAATTAAAAAGTAATACTAACATATAATGATAAAATACAAAAAAATATATATATAATTCCAAAGAAAAAATCTTCCAGTAGATGTGCTTAACCTCTGAAAAGAAAACTACAAAATATGGCTGAGAAAATTTGAAAATAGCATAAATAAATAGAGAGAATATAATGTTCATGGGTTGGAATATTTACTACTTCGTACTGTGCAAAACTTAAAAATGAGCCCTAATGATTTCACACTTTTCCATAATCTCCTCCTCATGACTGTGGACAAGACCTTTAACTTGCTTCTCCCTTAGACTATGTCAAAGGTGAAGGAATTTCACAGATATAATTAAGGTCCCTAATTTGTTAAAGTTAAGAAAAGGGCATTTATCCTAGGCAGGTCCAACTAATCACATGAGCTTTTAAATAGGATTTACAGTAGAAGCAAAGAAGGAAGAAATCAGAGATCCTCTCTTCTGATCTTAAAGAAGTAAGCTGCCCTCCATTCTACATAGTCAAAAAACAAATACTGATTTCTGACCTCTGACCCAGGCCTCGGTTAATTGGATATAAATCACATAACCAATGAGCTGGTAAGGATATTCATGTCACTTACCACGTTTAATGCAGCAGTCAAGGTAAAGTTATACCCACAATGATCCAAGCCACAACCAACTCCAGGATTCATCTTACACCGACAGTCCAGGAGACCCCAGAGCTCCTCAAGAACATCGCAGCTGATGACTACATCCAGTTCCACCTGTTGAGTGCCTCTGATGCCTGTCTGTCAGCCCCTCTGACAATCAGGCCTTGGACTGCCAGCTACTCCATCAGTCATACAGTCTGTCTTCCTGGAAGTCAATATTGTTCCCCAGGTATTTCTATTGGCAACACAGACAGCAAATTCTATGTACTAGTAAACTTCACCACAGGCATTGATCGGTCAATTCCATTTACCTCCAGTGTCAGGCCTTCAGCAACATTGAAGAAATAAAGGAGAAATTCTCAGTCCAAGCCTACACGACACAGGTGAATTTCACCTTTGAGTTTATCCAGACTGCTGACACAGACCCGGGCCAGTTTCTCACCTGCACAAACTGTGAGGTGGAGCCAGCTGGATTAGGTGTGCCTGACCTTGGGCCAGGACTCACCCCAGAGGAAAGCCAGTGTTGATGAACTTTTGGTCAAAATAGCGTTGTTATACATCCCCCACCCACCTTGCTCACTCATACACTCGCCTAAGAACAGGGCTAGGTGGTAAGAAAGAGCCAACAGGAATCTGGTTCTCCCTTCCTCCCAACATCTCCATCTTCTTGTCCCTCCTATCTTAGAGGGTATGTCCTGTACAATTTATTTAACTATTCCTCCCTCCAGGCCTGACTTACCAAAGGCAGATTTAAGAAATCTTCATCAGGTTTTACCGGCCAGAGGTGTTTAATTTAGGGCTGCCTTCCCCGGGACTTACATTATTTCTTCTTGCTCTAATGTCCTTTCCTCCTTCTCACCCTCCTCTTCAGCTGTCTCTTCATCTTCCCTTTTCTGTCTTACATCCTTTTTCCTAACCCCAACTTATTTTACATCTGGAGCAGGACGTAGTCAAATTGCCGTGCTACCATAATTTTCACAACAATTAGTCAAAGTGATTTATGCAGAAAGAAAAAAGGAACAAATACTTGGAAGCAGACCCTGAGCCTCGGATCAGATATAAGACCCCACCAATAGTTTGACTGTAGCCTTGTGAGCCTTGGCTCTGGGCAGAGAACATTGAACCCAGAAATACCATGCCCAGACTTGGGACTTTGGAAAATTAGATAATTAATGTGTTGTTTTAATTCCCTACATTTGTGGAAATGTGTTATGCAGCAATAGAAAACTAAAACACTAAAGGTCTTATACCGGATCCAAATTAAGCTATCAATTAAACAAAATCCCAATAAAAAATTGAGCATATTTTAAATGAAAATTAACAAGCTAATTATAATATTTAAAGAAAATGCAAAAGATTTATATGAGTCAATGAAATTTTAAAGAAGAATAAAAATGGATTAATTATCCCATATAATAAAAGGCTAATATGCAAATTGTCTCTTCGACCGGGAGTTCGACCAGGGGCGGGTCTGCTGGCCAAACACCTGCGGCCCCTCCCCCACGCCAGCCCTGCCCTTGTCAACCCCCACCACCCCAATTGGCCCTTTCTCCAGGCTGGCTGGCCTGATTGGCCCCGATTAGGGCAAACTAGCCGGACCCCACCCATGCATTAATTCATGCACCAGGCCTCCAGTATTACTATATATTAGACATATAAAGGTACAGTAATTGTGAATTTGTGATATTGTCACAAAGATAAATGTGTAGATTAAGGAAACACAGTAGAGGTTAGAGATAGATTCCCACATATTTACTCATCAGTTTTGTGATAAGAACAACATTGAAGACTGTGATACAGAGATGGTCCTTTCAATGAGTGCTGCTATGTCAGCTGGATATTTATAATTAATATGAGTAACCCTTGATCCCAAAAAAATAATTTGAAATGGATCATAGATATAAATATAAAAGGTAAAATAATAAAGCTTCCAGGATAAAGTATAGAATGTCTTTATATGCTTGAGGTATGCAAAGATTCTTGAAATAGTTCACAAAAAGCAAACTATAAAAGAAAAGATTGATAAGTTGATTTTTATGAAATTAAGAATAGCTATTCCACAAAGGACACAGTTATAAACCAGTGATTGTACCAAGATAACTAATTTACATACATCCATTAAAAAAGTTGTCTTCACAGGATTTTTACATAGCCTCAAAGTATCTCCCTTTCCAAATAATTAAGGGAAAAACAGTAACATTATATTGGAGAAGCATGTCAGGCACTACCTTACCCAAGTGACCAAGATCAGCATCCCAAGTAACAGGGGACAGAGCAACATCATGCATATACTGATATGATCCACTGAGTAGGGCACATAACATTTGTGGTAGCCTTCCCCCAAACCCATAGCTCAGACCTAATCATGAGAAAATATTAGACAAACCAAAATTGGGATTCTACAGCATACCTGACAAGTACTCCTCAGAAGCATGGAAGTTCAAAAAAGACAAGGATTGACTGAGAAACTATCACAGACTAGACATGACTAAATACAGTGTGGTATCCTGGGTTAAATGCCAAAAGAACAATAAAAGGGGATATTAGTAGAAACTCTGGGTAAATCTAAACAAAATCTGTAGTTTAGTAAATAGTGTTGTGCCAAGTTGTACTTTTTATTTTTGATAGTTGTACAGTGGTCAGGTAAAGAAAGCTGGATGAATGGTAGACATGACCACTCTATATCTGTAATACCTTTGTATGTTTAAATTTTTTTTCAAATTGAAATGTTAAAAATAAAGAAAAAATGTAAAAAAGAAAACTTGTCTTTAGAATATGAATCTTATTCATACCTAATTAGTAAATATATTGAGAAAAAAACAATCAATAAGAAAAACATAAATCTCAAGTTTATAAATGAAGAAAAGCATAAAAAAGGGAGAACAATTAGTTGGCTGAAAACAAAAAAAAATAACCAAAAAATTGTGAAAACATGTTCATTAGGGTAATGAAGCCAGCATTACCTTAATCTGAAAACCAGATAAAGACACTGCAAAGAAAGAGAATTAAAGACCAGTATCCCTGATGAACATAGATGCTAAAATCCTCAACAAAATATTAGCAAATCGCATCCAGCAATACATTAAAAAGATCACACACCATGACCCAGTGGGATTTATTCTGAGGATCCAAGGCTGGTACAACATCCACAAATCAACAAAAATAATACATTACATAAACAAATTGAAAGACAAAAATCACATAGTCATATCAATTGATGCAGAAAAAGCATTTGACAAAATCTAAAATCCTTTCTTGATAAAAACTCTCAGCAAAGTAGGAACATGAGGGAGCATACCTCAACAAATAAAAGCCTTATATGACAAACCTACAGCCAACCTCATACTCAACTGGCAAAAACTAACCCATTTTTTCTATGAACAGGAACGAGACAGGGATGCCCACTTTCACCACTCCTGTTCGGCATAGTACTGGAAGTGCTAGCCATAGTGATCAGAAGTAATCCTATCTAATAAAAGAGAAACATGGTAATTAGCGTATGACCGCTACCCTTCCCATTGGCTAATCAGGGTGATATGCAAATTAACTGCCAGCCAAGATGGCGGCCAGCAGCCAGGCAACTTAAAGTGAACATGAGGCTTGCTTGCTTCAGTGACGGAGGACTCCAACGTTCCCCGCCTGCTGCTGCCGGCCTCTGAACTGCAACTCTAAGCAACTATGTTACAAATATAGAAGCTAAACATAACCCCAGAAACCTGCTTTCAGCAGCGGAGGCCTAAGAGCTAGAGCCAAGCCTCAAAGCTAAAGCTGGCCCAGAATTAAAAAAAAGAAAAAAAGGAGCTGTTGGGAGCTTCAGTCACTCGCCAGCCTGAAACCAGCCCTCAGCCCCTCACCCAGACTGGCCAGGCACCCCAGTGGGGACCCCCACCCTGAAGGGTGTGTGACCAGCTGCAAACAGCCATCATCCCCTCACCCAGGCTGGCCAGGCACCCCAGTGGGGACCCCCACCCTGATCCAAGACACCCTTCAGGGCAAACCAGCCAGTCCCAACCCATGCACCAGGCCTCTATCCTATATAGTAAAAGGGTAATATGCCTCCCAGCACCGGGATCAGCGGAGCCACGAGGCCTCCTGGCACAGGGATCAGCATTACAGGGGGCAGCACCCAAACTCCCTGATCGCCCTGTGGCTCTGTGTGTGACAGGGTGCGGCGCCCCAACCCCCTGATCGGCCCTGCTCTGTGTGTGACAGGGGGCAGCGCTCCAACCTCCTGATCGGCCCTGCTCTGTGTGTGACGGGGTACAGCCATAACCTCCCCATTGGCCCTGCCCTGAGTGTGAGAGTGGTGGCGCCCCAACCCCCTGATCGGCCCTGCTCTGTGGGTGATAGAGGGTGGCACCCCAACCCCCTGATTGGCCCTGCTCTGTGCATGACAGGGTACGGAGCCCCAACCCCCCTGATTGGCACTGCTCTGTGCGTGACAGGGGGTGGCGCTGCAACCCCCCAATTGGCCCTACCCTGAGCGTGACTGAGGGTGGCATCGCAACCTCCTGATCCTCCCTGCTCTGTGCATGACAGGGGGCGGCGCCCCAACTTCCCAATCTGCCCTGCTCTGAGCCCAACCAAGGGCTGCACCTAGGGATTGGGCCTGCCCTCTGCCACCCGGGAGCAAACCTAAGCCAGCAGGTTGTTATCTCCCGCGGGGTCCCAAACTGTGAGAGGGCACAGGCCGGGCTGAGGGACCCCCCCACACCCCCACACCCCCGCGAGTGCACAAATTTTTGTGCACCGGGCCTCTAGTAAGGAGAAATAAAAGGCATCCAAATTGGAAAAGAAGTAAAACTGTCATTATTCACTGATGACATAATATTGTACATAGAAAACCCTAAAGACTCCATCAAAAAAACTACTTGATTTAATAAATGAATTCAGCAATGTAGTAGGATACAAAATTAACATCCAGAAATCTATGACATTTTCATACACCAATAATGAACTCACAGAAAGAGAAACTTAAAAAAAAAAATTCCATTTACCATTGCAACAAAAAAAATTAAGATACCTAGGAATGAACTTAACTAAGGAGATGAAAGACCTGTACTCAGAAAACTACAGGACATTGAAAAAAGATATAGAGGAAGATATAAACAAGTGGAAGGACATACTGTGTTCATGGATTGGTAGAATCAACATAATTAAAATGTCCATGCTACCCAAAGCAATCTATTGATTCAACACAATTCCCATTAAAATACCAACAGCATATTTCACAGACCTAGGACCAACTCTCCAAAAATTTATATGGAATAGAAAACGACCCCGAATAGCTGCAGCAATCCTGACAAAAAAGAACAAAGTTAAAGGGATCACAATACCAGACATTAAATTATATTACAAAGCCACTGTTCTCAAAACAGCCTAATACTGACACAAGAACAAACAACCAGACCAATGGAACAGAACAGAGTATCCAGAAATCAACCAAAAACATTATGCTCAATTAATATTTGACAAAGGAGGCAAGAGTATACAATGGAGGCAAGACAGTCTCTTCAATAAATGGTGATGGGAAAATATGAAGCAGTGCAACTTACAATAGCTAAGATTTGGTCAGATACTTGCAAAAAAATGAAACTAGACCACCAACTTACACTGTACACAAAAATAAACTTAACATGGATAAAAGACTTAAACTTAAGATGGGAAACCATAAAAATCTTAGAAGAATCCATAGAAGGAAAATATTAAATGTAGCTTATAGCAATAAGTTTACCAACACATCTCCTAGAACAATGGAAACTAAGGAGAAAAATAAATGGGACTACATCAAAATAAAAAGATTCTGCACAGCAAAGGAAACCACCAAAAAATAACAAGAAAGCCCACTGCATGGGACAACATATTTGCCAATGTGACATCTGATAAGGGTATAATCTCCAAAATATATAGGGAACTCATACAGTTTAACAAAAGGAAGAAGCAATCCAATCAAAAAATGGGCAAAGGTCCTAAATAGACACTTCTTGAAAGCAGACATATAGAAGGCCAAGAGGCATATGAAAACATGCTCTAAAGTCACTAATCAAAACAATAAGGAGACACCACCACACACTAGTCAGAATGGCTATCATCAACAAATCAACAAACAAGTGCTGGCAAGGATGTGGAGAAAAAGGAACCCTCTTGCATTGATGTTTGGAATGCAGACTGGGGCAGCCACTGTGGAAAACAGTATGGTGTTTCCTCAAAAAATTAAAAATGGAACTCCCATTTGACCCAGTAATCCCACTCCTAGGAATATATCCCAAAAAAATCAGAAACACCAATCAGAAAGAAAATATGCACCCCTATGTTCATAGCAGCACAATTTACAATAGCGAAGATTTGGAAACAGCCTAAGTGCCCATCATCAGATGAGTGGATTAAAAAATAGTGGTACATCTACACAATGGAATACTATGCTGCTGTAAAAAAAGAAAGAACTCTTACCATTTACAATAGCTTGGATGGACCTGGAGAGCATTATGCTAAGCAAAATAAGCCAGTCAGAGAAAGATAATTATCACATGATCTTACTCATTTGTGGAATCTAATGAACAACATAAACTGATGAACAAAAATAGATCCAGAGACATAGAAGCATCGAAAAGACCCTCAAACCTCAGAGGGAAGGCAGGGTAGGGTAATTGTGGTGGGTGGAGACTGCAGGGGTAGAGATCATCCAAAGAACTTGTATGCATGTAGGCATAACCAATGGACACAGACAATGAGGGGGTAGAGTGAAGACTGAGACTGGGGGTTGGTGGCAGGCTAGGAGACAACAAAGGGGGAAAGGGGGCACATGTAACACTTTCAATAATAAAGAATTTTTAAAAATGAAAACATGTTCAGGAACATTAGCATCAAGGACATTCAAATTTAAACTGTAATGCAGTATCATTGCACAGAAACTTAGATTGTTAAAATTAAAATACTATCAAATGCTGTCTTCTTCCAATTTTCCCTTTAAATGTACCTGTCAGTAATGTGAAATTCAGATTCCTGATTTGAGATTAAGTTTGAGTGAATAATGCAGGTTCTATGCTTTCCTTACTCTCCATGTCAATATTTACAGTGGAAATTACAGATACGAACTGGTTAGCTTCTTGAAATAATGTCGTGGTTCTTCATGGTAACGAATAAAACTGTGGTGCTCTCAGGACAGTGGAGAGGAAGATCAGACATGCTAAGAAGAGAGAGCATTGACAGCTTCTGCCTCAAACTCAGAGTGTCAGCTACTCTCTAATGAAAAACACGTGAAGAACTGTCTACAGACATCGTGTCCAGGGAAACGATCACTGCACTTCTGAGTATGAGTCCTTAGTTGTTTTTGTTTTGCTTTCTTTCTACATTCGCTTTCACTTCTGTGCTTGTAGAAAGAACATGTTTTAAAAGATAAGGATAACGACAGAATACAGCAATATCTTATTACTGCAGTATTCTGTAAGGCTTGCTAATTAATCTGGTCTGCCCTCTCTGAGTATAAGAATCTTAAGTACAATTACTGATGGAAGTTCTTATTCCCATAATAATGTTAGGAAGATTTCTTGGACTCGAAATATGAAAAATTGAATGAGAATGATTCAGCTCACACTACAGAGAAAACCAAGTGTACCATGCAGTTAAACAAAATTAAGTAACTATAAGTAATTCACAAATGTTCCATGTTCATCACTAAAGCATTTCCTCAGACCCTTAGACACAAAGTGAAGGAACTGTCTCTGTAGAGTATCTTTTCTTTTTCTTTGTCCAGCCTCTGCTGGTTTCTGTACACCCCCATGTCCTCCAATTCCACTAAGCACCAATATAATGCTGCTTCCTTTCATCTGGGAGATTATTACTAATAGCAAAAACTGATCAGTCTATGATAGATTTAATCCTTCTCTCTTCCTTCCTCCATTTTCCTCCTTCTCCTTCTTCTTTTAACCTATAGGATTTTAACTCCTAGATATAGGTGAATGAATCATTTATAGACATTTAACCCTAGCTGGACCAATCAGATTCCCTGTTCCAGGAATGTGAAACAATGATTCAGAAACAAGTGAGCAGTCTTAGTGTGTATATGAATACGAAGCTGTAATCTCAGGAAATGTAAAGTTCCTGTGCATGAAGACCCATGCTAGTTGAAGAGCTCTAGATTTATCACATAGTAGTGATGTGTGTGTTTGTTTGTGTGTGTTGGGGATGGCAACATATGCATTCTTTCTTGTGGTGATCTCTTCAAACTATAAAAATAACTTCTTGAAGCATAGATTTCTGTAAGAGAGACTTATTCAAGGATTAGCCATAATGTGTGCTACTACATGAAGGAACTTAATAGTCCTTCACAAGGAATGTCACCATTTTGAGGATGAAAAGAGTTAATGCATATAAAAAGTTTAGAAAGTCTCTGGGAAATAATAATGACTCAATAAATTTTACCTATTATTATAATTATGAAAAGCTGGGTTTGGTGAAGCAACAGAATGTCTTACAATTAAAAGAGGTGTGGGGGAAAGGAAAGTGAAGAAAAGAGGAATGACAAGCTTATCAGAATATGTGAACTCTGTCTTGAGAGTTCAGGAGTGTGTCAGAATAGAAAATAAACATTAGTGGCTCAGTTCTGAAGAGGATAGTTGAGTAACTGCAATGAAGAGTTTTAAGCTCTTCATCTTCATGAAATGAGTTTCTGAAAAATCATCCATTTTCTTTCAGTCCTTTAAAGTATCCAGCCAAAATTGATGCATTTGAAAGTGTATCACAAGTACATGCAACTTGAGAACTAATGAATTAACTAAAAAAAAAAAAAAAAAAAAAATGAAGTTTTTGTTACCAAATCAACCATTGCTGAATGATTAATTTATTTTTTAATATATTTCTTTATTGATTTCAGAAGAAGGGAGAAGGAGAGAGAGATAGAAACATCAATGATGAGAGAGAATCATTGATTGGCTGCCTCCTGCATACCCCCCACTGGAGATCGAGCCCACAACCCAGGAATGTGCCCTTGGCTGGAATCGAACCTGGGACCCTTCAGTCCGCAGGCTGATGCTCTATCCACTGAGCCAAGCCAGCTAGGGTGCTGAATGATTAATTTAATTTATAAATACTTTTCATGGAAAAATGGGGTAGGGCAAGAGCAAAAAATGTTTGAATCAAATTATATGATTTGGCTCTCTGTACAGGCAAATTCAGCACATAAAATAACAACAGTCCAATCCAGACCTGACTTTTAGAAAAATTATTTCCAAGATACTATGTATAATCTTGCATTATATTTCATTTTTCCTGCTAATAAAATCATCAAGTGAAATGAAAATAAAGTAGTAAAAGCATTAGAATAATATTATCTAATGTTTATGTATCTTTTATTGTGTGTCAGAAGCTCTGGTGGGTGTATTACAGAGATTATTTCTTTCAATTCTTCTACCACCCTATCAGGCAGGCTGCAGGAGACATTGATTCTGGCACCCCCAGCCACTATTCCTGTCTTTTTCCTCATTGTGAAATCACTACGTGGTCTGTTTCAGATTGAGCCTTCCCACAAGTCAACCCATTGGCCTAAGTCAGTAAGAGTACTCCTTCCCATTCTTTGAGTTAAAAATAATTTTAAAGGGTAGGCATGGGCACCCAAGCTAATTAAATCTGGATGAAGCCTGAAGGGCTTGTATCTGATGGTTATGAGAAGAGAAAGGCTCTCTTATTCTGGAGTGAGTAGTGTGAGACGGGAAGCTTACAACTAAAGCAGCCATTTGGTTACCCTGAAGTAAGCCAACATTGGCACAAAACTTAGAAAATGGAGCCAAAGCTGTGAGCAAAGCATTCCTGAAACCTCTGAACTCTTAATTTATGTGAGCCACTACATTTGGGTTATTAAGTTTGTTTTGAGTAGTTTTTCAAAACTTACAGTCAAGCATCCAAAACGAGTCATATGCACATTATTATCCCCATTACTTGGGAAAATTAAATTCAGAAATGTTATCCCTATTTCATGGACTAAATTATGCAAACTTCTGTATTCAATGAATTATTTTGCAAGACTGTTATGATTAATGCTTTTTATTATTACATAATATTTAGTAGTCATGCTCAACCAACAAGGTCAACAGAAACTTGTAAATATTCTGCTAAATAATATACTGTAATACTTTATTTCAGTGCAGTAACATTAGAATAATCATTGTTTCCTTTAGTCATATAATTTTGCAAACTGGGGAATAAATGAAAATGCAAGCACCCAAGAAAATATAGTTTAGAACTAGGATTTGGATTCTCAAAGTCAGAACTCCAGAGCCATGATGTTTAACTGATAAGATAGATGGCCTTCCTAAAGGAAACATTGCATTCACTAACAGCACATTTCAGGACTTTTAAAAAAGTGTTTATTATTTTTTTATCTAACGGTAAAGATTTTCATGGCGAGTTGTTTTTTCCCCAGTTAACTTCTTTGGGCAAAGTGAAAAGATTGAGATAATTATTTGGGTGTTTTGAAATTTAAATACTTGGATTACACTGTATAGAAAAGAAATTTTGGAAGTTTGAATAATTACAATAATTGTTCCATTTATCTAACTTTAAACCACCATTAGACGTTAGACTCTTAAATGTTCTTTATTCTGATGTATTGAACAGTCTATGTCAGGGGTGGGCAACCCCTAGCACGCGTGCCAAACATGGCACGCCGGTAACTTTTGCTGGCACGCAAAACCCTCTCTTATAATCTTCCATTTACGATTTTTTTCTTAATGTTGACTTTTTTATTTTTCAGGTAAATTCAGTGTAGGTGCATCTTAGATAAATAAATAATTTTACATAGCATGTATACATTAAAAAAATAAATGTATTTTTTGTCATCATATACTGTGTTTTTGTTGCTCGAATGAATTTTATTATTTCTTCAAGGTTCTTCACATATGTACACCTTAAGAGATATCAAGTAGGGGTAACATGTTCTCAAAAAATTAGGGTTGGCACGCAGATGAATTTTGAGTCAGAGATTTTGCTGGTTTTGGCACGCACTCACAAAAAGGTTTCCCAACCCTGGTCTATGTGGAGTAGTGGGAAGAGTTAAATATTAAGGAATTAGGAGTTTGGAGAACTTTTATTAAATTTGGGAAGTCCTATAGGACTGTGTATATTAGTCAGTGTTTAAAACTCAGTGTTTTCTATAAAAATTGGTTAATAATACTTTCCTTGCTGGCTTGTTGAATAGATGAAATGTGATAATAGAACCATGACTGGCAGAAAGCAATCCTTCAAAGAAAGAAATCTAAATCATATAAAATATTTTGCAAATTCTATAGCATTATAGGTCCTGTTAGTAGAAATATCTAACATTTTTTAATTTTCTAAAAAAAATGTATTTCTTAGATAAATGGTGTTGGCAATACATTCATTCCTCCCTTACAACATAGAAGAGCATTAAGAATAAATTCATAATTTTATTGGACACATTTTCACATCATATTATCCTTAGTCAAAATTCCCTGTTTATTTCTTGGTGGATTGTACGTTAGACAGGGTATTGACTTTATAGTCATAGAAATTATAAAGTTCAAATCCTGACCCTGCCTCCATAACCATGCAAATTGATGTTAACATCTCTCAGATCATTTGGCAAAAACAAAGAACACTTTTTCAAAAACAATGAAATAAATAAGTGGATTATGAGAGATAGCATCAATCACAATGGTAATATAAATATGTAAAGTGTCCATATAAATTAGTGATTCAGGTTCATTGCCATTTGTCTTTTTTGCCTATACCCTTCCTCATTGTCACCTGAGCACCATAATATCAGAGTAGTGTGTGTGTGTGTGTGTGTGTGTGTGTGTGTGTGTGTGTGTGTGAAGGAACCAGCACCTTTCTACTTTAATGACTAAAATTTACTCTCTTTGAAAGCTGAGGAAATTAAGAAATTTAGAGAGTACTCATTCAAAAATTCTGAATATAGTTAAAGTGAAATTTAAAAGCAAATCAAACTATATTTCCCCATTGCAGACAAGTTAATGAAATCCTTCTAAATACCATTAGAAAATATTGCTTTATAAACTTCACCTGACTTAAGAAACATAGGGTTCTTCAGAAGTCTTTTTTTAACTTTTACTGTAAAATAAAGACCAAATTTTTCATGAACATTAGAATGTCTTATAATTCCTTGTATTATGCTGCACACTCACACACACACACACACACTCACACACAGAATCCATACACACAATAATGTACCTATATTATACAGATTCAAAATCTTTCTTTTTATTTATATACTAGAGGCCCAGCAGATGAAATGTGCACACTCGGAGAGGGTGTTCCTCAGTCCAGCCTGTGCCCTCTCATAGTCCGGGAGCCCCGTGATCAATAGCCCCAAAGAGGTAGACCCTGCACACACCTGGCCGGGGCTCCGTGATGTATAGCCCCCCACAGAGCGGGGAGAGTCCCCCTCCCCCCCACTGCAGCCGGCTGTTTGGTGGCCTGGGCCTCCCTCTTTGGGGCAATTGTGGAGCACCCCTATTGATTGCCCTGCCAGCCAGTGGCCTGAGCCTCCCTCTGCATGGCGATCATGGGCGATGGCCGGGCCCCCAACCAATCGCATTGCACCTGCCTTGGCCTGGAGCCAGTGGGTGTCATAGCGTGGTCGTTGGAAAGTCGTCCAGACGGTCATTCTGCTGTTTGGTCGATTTGCATATTATACTTTTATTATAGATTATTATAGATATATTGGAATTTTTAACCTGAAAAGCATGAATAATTACTTTAGTTCTCTATTTTTCATAGATCATAAAATTTAAATTTCACTTCTTTAAATTAACTTTGCTTGCTGTCCCAATAGACTAGCACTGCAGAGCATAGATGAAACATGTTTTAAAAAGTTGCTTTATAATGCATTATCTTCACCAAAGTAAATTAAGGGTCTCTTTCAAAGAAAAAGAATGTCTGTGTTGTATGCTAAGTTAAATGTTTATTTTTATGATGTGTCCCATTTCTATTATAAATAACAATGGCTCTTTAAAAAAAAAAGAAAAAAGAAAAGCAGAACAAATTAAAAGCATAAAATAAAATCTGAGAGCAACTGCAGAATAAGGCAGTATTTGGGGTAGAATAATGGCAATCTCTGCCTTTGGGTACTTGTTGCTTATATGTTTAGTATTTGTACAGTGTCTGTAGATTAATTTATAGAAAGTAAACCAAATCGGAAGTACAAGCCTCTCTTCAGGAGATATATATTGTGTATGAGCTATCTATCATCTTGTGCCCCTGAAATTGGTTCTAACAAGGGGCCATATTAGTATGCAGGCACTTGTGTTATATTCCTTTTCCAGTTTTTGTTCTTGGAATGAGGTATCCCCATGAAACTCATTAAACCTCCTATTTCTGCAGCTGACACTCCACTAAGGCATGAATAATCTAAGGGATAAACAGAAAGTTGATATAAATATGCAGGCATTTTTGATGAAACATTAAATAATAGGTAACTAAATAATTGAAAGTGACTCATCGACACAAAAATGTTTTTACTTCTATTATGTTTAGTTATGAGAAACTCTAATCAGGGTTTTAAACACTGAAATGTACGTTAAAATTAAAATTGTCAAGTGTTCATACAGACCTAAGATATTATTAGTATTATGAATATTTAAAGCACGGTGATGAGAAAATACAAATGGATAATGGTAAGTTTCTTTTCCTTGATTATCTTTAAGATCATGTCTTAGATACAAGGCAACATTGGGAGGAAGGGGTCATTATTTAATAAGTTCTTTGTGCACATTTGATTACCAGTCTGAAAGAAATAATCTGGGATTTACAAATCATACAAACTCAGAAAATAGATCATCCACTTTGAACAAGTAATTATGTAATATATCCCAAGTAAACAAACTGAAAGAAAAAAAAGTCTTTGTAAAATGACTACTGATAGAGCAATTAACATTAATCAGATTGATGCAAATTAATATTTGATGGCATTCATAGAAAAGTAGAACTCAGACTTCATTAGTGATAGTGTCAACTTGAAAATTTTCTTAGAAAAATAATTTGGCAATAGCCAATGATACAAAAATGAGCACATGCTTTACTCCAGTACCTGCACTTCTAGGTGAGCACAGGATGCCATTTGCAGTATTGTCCGTATGAGTGAACAGCTGGTTTCCACGTGGTTATCGAAACACTAATTAGAACCATACCTCACATCATACCTCATAAAATCGAGTTCACATGGATTAAAGACTCAATTATAAAAGCAAAACTTTATAAAATGTTGTAGAATGTATAGGACATTTATTTTTCTTATTGGGACAGGAGAGAAAAAACACACAAAAACATAACACCACAAGGCATATATAAAAATTTGTTGAAATGTATGCTACATAAAAATGGCAAATTTTGTTTCAAAAAGAGACACTGAAATTGAAAATAAATAAATAAAAATCTGATCTGGAATTTAAAATAAGAAACTTAGCATGCATATAGCAGAGTAGTGTTTTTCAGAAAAGGTAAAAGAACTATTACAATCAAGCCCTCGCCTGTGTGCTCAATGGTTAGAGCGTCAAACCTCACACCAAGAGCACATACCTGGGTTTTGGGTTTGATCCCACCCTTGGACAGGGTGTGTGTAGAAGACAATCAATCCATGTATCTCTCTCACATTGATGTCTCTCTCTCTCTGTCTCCTTCCCTCTCTCTTTGTCTCTCTCTCACCCTATTCCCCTTCCTTCCACTCTCTCTAAAAATCAATAGGAAAAAATCCTCAGGTGAGGATTAACAAAAAAAAAAGAGGAAGAAGAAGAAGAAGAAGAAAGAAGAAGAAGAAGAAGAAGAAGGAGGAGGAGGAGGAGGAGGAGGAGGAGGAGGAGGAGGAGGAGGAGGAGGAAGAGGAGAAGGAGAAGAAAAGGAGGAAGAGGAGGAGGAGGAGGAAGAGGAAGAGGAAGAAGAAGAAGGAGGATTATTACTATCAATGAGAAAAAAATGCAGAAGAAAATGGGTAAAGGATATAAGTAGGTAAGTCAGAAAAAAATATGATTTTTTTCTGAAAAAATCATATTTAAAATGCTAAACCTCATTAGTAATCACAGAGATAAAAACGTAAATGTTTTGATACAATTTCACACAAAATTATAACAGTCTGACCATAAATATGTGGGTAGTATAAGTAGAAATTGTTGAATCTCCTAACATATTGGTGTGAATGTAAACTAGCATAACCATTTTAGATAACAACTTGGCAATATTTAGTCAATTTAAAGATGTGCACACACTTCAATGAAGCAATTTTATATCTAGGCATATACCTCAGTGAAACGCTAGCACATATGTTCCAAGTTATAGGCACAGAATATTCATAAGAGCATTTAAACAATAAAATATGATTTTTAAAATTTCTGTTATCTCATTTCTGAATTTTTTGAAGTCTGATTTTATGTGGTATTTTTATGTGTTTATTTCTTATGTAATTTTCTTGATACTTTTATCTCATTCTGAGGTAGTAGGTAAGGTTTTAATATATATTTGTTTATTTGTCTGCCTATCTATAGGATGTCTTTTCTGCGGTCCTTTCACTGAGTGGGTGTGCTTTTGTTCTTTATTCTCTTTTTACTTAATGGGATTCGACCTTCATATTTTCTGCATGCTTATTTTTGTGTGAAATTCGTTTTCCCAATCTTTCAAGGGCAGACTTGACTCAGATACGCTTTCTAATTTCACAGAGCTTCCTCTTCTGTAGCTTTTTGTAGCACCTTGCTTCCTGATAGTCCTGGCTCTGCTCTCTGTTCCGCCTTTTACCTGGAGAGGCCCTTGCCTTCCTCTCTGTTACCTGTGCCATGCTAAATCTGAATTCCATTGCCAACAGCCACTCCCTGTGATCCTGCCATGAAAATTGGCCTTGGCAGGTCATGCTTGAGCCTTATTAGAATATTCCTACTCCTTTAAGCTTCCTTACTGCAAGCCCTGCCATTTACCTACATTTGGAATGGGCCAAAACTCCACCTCCTGTCAGTTCCGGTTTTGCTGTCTCACAGTGCTTCCTAGTGAACATCTGCTGGCTGCTCTAGTTTTCTATTTTCACACCGATGCATGTGCAGCTTTATTTTATTCCCTATTCTTTGTAGCTCTCTATGTATTTGGCATTATTTCTCTCATAGAGTCCTTGCTGTGGAAGAAGCGAGCTGCCATATTGTAAGTTGCCCTATGGAGAGGCCCATCTGGCAAGGAAGGGAGGAAGGCCTCCAGCCAAAAGTTTGTGAAATGAAACATACATAATGCTACACTAAGAATAAAGGATGCCTTTTATGCACTGATATGAAAAGAAAACCAATTTATTGTAAGCTTTAAAAAGCAATGTACATAACAGTGCAAACATAGCATAATACCATTTATTTATACATCTAAAACATTTCAGGAGGGCTACACAAGAAACTAGTAACCATGGGTACCTATTTTTGGTGACTGAGGTGGGTGGATGGAAACTAGGTGGCTAAAGTACAGAGGTAGGAAGGAGACTTTAAACTCTGTAAGTAGTGTTTTATGCTTATTGACTTTGGTGGCATATGAATGGATTATCTATTCTACAAATTAGTTAATTGTTTAAATGCTTAAAGGAAAAATAAAATATATGCCAGAAATGCATGTACTTTATTGAAAACAAAACATAATGTCAAATAAGAAAAGCAAATTCAACTCTATGTGGTGCATATATATGTTTTTTAAACAGGCAAATCAATTATATATAGCTTATTAATACTTGCTTATCTATAATAATAAAAGGGTAATATGCTAATTAGACTGGACATCTTCCGGACGTCCTTCCTGACCAAGCCGGGCCCGGGGGGAGCCAGCCAGGGTCCGGGGTGCATGCAGGTGGCTGGAGGAGGGAAGCAGCCCAGGCCCCGGGTGCCTGCTGGCAGCCAGGGGAGAGAGGCCCGGGTCTTAGGTGCCAGAGAGAAGCCAGTGCCGGCAGCCAGGGGAAGGAAGGCCTACTCTTGCACAAATTTTCATGCATCAGGCCTCAAGTATAATAATAATTCAAAAACATGCATAGGAATGATACAGTCCCAATTGTAGCTAATGGTTATTTCTGGAAAGAGAAAGAGGTGAATAGAATTGGGGGAGGGGGTCCTGCTGTGTGGCTCAGTTGATTGGAGAGTAGTCCTGTACACCAAAAGTTTGTGGGTTCAATCCCCAGTAGGGGAGTGTATGGGAGGCAAGGGAGGCAATGGATCAGAAGGCAACCAATATCTCTCTCTCTCTCTCTCTCTCTCTCTCTCTCTCTCTCTCTCTCTCTCCCCACTCTTTCCCTTTCCCTTCCTCTCTCTCTAAAATCAATAAAAACATATCCTCAGGTAAGGATTAAAAAATAATAATAAACTTAAAATTGGGAAAGGGGAAGTCAGGTAACTTCATCTGTATTTTTTCGTCATCATTTCATAGTAGGTCATATAGATTTAAAAAATATAAAGATGGGCAGAAACATGGAAATACTTGGTGTTTTTAAGTAAAGGAACTATTTTAGGAAAGTCACTAAATATATTTTAATGATATTAACATTAACTGAGATTCTGTAAAAAAATGTATAAAATTTAATTGAATAGTCATTGGACCTATTAAGAAGATTCATATTAAAAAAGCTCATGTATCTATCTTTAATATTAGGAACTATAAAATAAAAATGCTCTTATTAATTATGCCTATTGATTACTAATTATTTTACAAAGACAATTTCATTTTGCATTCATAACAAACAATCAATCTGTAACATAGCTGAAGCTTACTTTGAAAGCAAATCATCGGAAGCTCACTGCAACAGTAAAAACCAAACCACAACAAAACAAATATTGTATTTCAAAGAAAGCAGAGCCACTCACATATAAGATGAATAATTTTGATAGTACCAACTTAATAAAATCCAAGAACTTTTCTGGAATTCAGAGGTCTTTTAGTTCAACCTAGTAACCCAATGTAACTCTTTGAATGATGGAATTTCAGTTTGTATTTTTATCCAATTGGTCCTAAAATACCCTCAAGAGCAATGGAGAGCAAACTCAAATTCTCACTTCATCAACCCTTTCAAATATTTGGAAATTGTTTATAATATATTTTAAATCTATCATTTCTAAGCTGTACATTCATTCATAATTCCTTCAGGTGTTTTTAATTACACGTAATCCAGACCTTGGTAAATTAATTTTTAAGTGCTTCAGTTTGTCAAATTCCTTTTAAATTTGGTCCTCAAAACTCTCTACATTACTAATCTAGATGCATAATTTGAGTCATAATGTCAACTCCTTACCAGAAGTAGGAAGATAAATCAGGCTTGATGGAGATCATGGTGAACTAGACTGCCTACTACTGTCTAAAGCGGATGTTTTAGTCAGGTTAGGTTAAATGATGTGACAAATAATCCCCCAATCCCTATGGTTTATTACAACAAGGTTTATTTATTGTTTACGTTATAGTGAAAATTAGCATGGGTACTCAGCTCCAGGTGGTAGTTCAGGGATCCAGGCTTCTTCCAGGCAGTGCCTCCCTCATCTCTTATGGCCTTGAAGTCTTCCAACCATATCCTCTGTATAGTCAGACATTTAAGGTAAGAACTTGAGCATTGAGCATCATATATAGACAACTTTTTCAACAGTCATACCTTGAAGTGGCATAAATCACTTTTAACTATATTTGATTTTTTGAACTCGATCAAACATGCATACCTAATTTATTGAGAAATATGGCTTGGTCGTATGCTCAGAAAAAGAAAGAAAGAAAGAAAGAGAGAAAGAAAGGAAGGAAGGGAGAAAGGAAGGAAGGAAGGGAGAAAGGAAGGAAGAAAGGAAGACGGAGGAGTGAAGTAAAGGAGAAGGGAAGGAAGGAAGATTGATTTAGTGAACACATAGCATTGTCTCTTCCAAACAGATGACAGATACTCAGCTGATGCCTATTAATAACATGTGAGCATGTTGAACCAAGTTGCCAGATCTTTGAATTTCCAGGAGAACCTAGAAATGCAGTTTGTTTGTTTTTTTAACATGACATCTCCTGATTTTGAAATGTTGACTACTAAATCACTCTTTTAATGACCGTGTATGAACCAAAAAAATATATATCTAAAACTAGATCCAGTCTGTAGGCCAACAATCTGCAAACTTTGACTCTATTAAAATATCATATGATTGAGCACTGAGGAGAGGATTAAAATTCAAGATGTCTTCTCCTGTGCATCATGGCTACAGTGTTCCAATACTAACATGTTAGTTGGCACCCTTAAGAAGAGTTGGTTTGTGGTTCTATAGGAGGCAGAAGGTGGGATGAATTTTTGTAAATTAGTATGTAACAAGGTTACACCCAGTAAACCAGGATGAAGACTCAAAGGCCATTCTATCTAGCAAATCACAAACTAGGGACAGCTACAAGCCAGTAGTAAAGTTGCGCTCCCTGGCCTCTTGAAATCTTCAATGCAGGTACAGAAAGACGGCATGCAAACAGAAGTCAGTGTCTGCAACACAGTGTAAGCTGGAATTTGTGGTTTGACTGAATACATCACAATTCAAAGAGCTAACTCATCATTCTGAGGCAGGGTAGTTAGGAAAAGGTTTGTGAGGTAGGGAAGACTTGACATAGAACATGACAGATTTAATAATGAAGAACTTGAGAATATTCACATAAGTGGAAATGTGGTCAAGAAGAAATAGACAGGAATTCTAAAGAGCTGATTTAACTTTAAAGTTCTGTCTTAATTAGCTTCCTGAGTGGCGGAAGGTGCTAATTATCTCCTAATCACTCTTCTCACTTTCTTCTCAATTTTCACCTGGGCACACAACTTCCTTGCCTTGAGGTTTGATTATGTGTCTAAATTTTAGCTAATGAATATAAGGAGAGCAGGGTGTGCAACTTCCAGAAAATGCTCTTAACAAACATCCTTTTCATCTGTCCCTCCTTGTCGCTGTTTAGAAGGAACACCTAAATGCTAAAACTGCATGCCCTAACCGGTTTGGCTCAGTGGATAGAGCGTCGGCCTGCGGACTGAAAGATCCCAGGTTCGATTCTGGTCAAGGGCATGTACCTGGGTTGCGGGCACATCCCCAGTTTGGGATGTGCAGGAGGCAGCTGATCGATGTTTCTAACTCTCTGTCCCTCTCCCTTCCTCTCTGTAAAAAATCAATAAAATATTTTAAAAAAATAAAACTACAGTAGCTTTCACAGGACCATGAGGTGGCCTTGGGAATGGAAGCCCTTTAACATGTCAACAAGACAGAAGCCTGGGCTGGAAATCTTTGGGCTCCAAACATGAGAGAGAGAGAGAGAGAGAGAGAGAGAGAGAGAGAGAGAGAGAGAGAGAGAGAGAGAGAGAGAGAGAGAAATTGTCTCATTTCTACCACAGGTCTTCTTTTTTGTTTATGATCGTTTTATCTTATTTTTTTGCTTCTCCCCCCAATACTCAAACTTGAACATATTATTTTACCTCCTTGAGCTGGAATTTCCTTAAAATGAGGGAGGTAAATTAATGAAATGGCTCTATTAACATCTTCCTACTTTAACATACATTGATTCAGCAGGAATTTTTTAACAATCAATTTAAACAATCGTACCATGTCACAATTTGCATCAACACATCTCATATAGAAATGTAACAAATTTAGTCATTTACTTGGGTATTTTTAAATGTATAGGCATTTCTCTTTGAGAAAATGCATGATACACATCACATCTAAAATAGACTGTTTTCCAATAGTAATTGGAATAGAAAAATATTCCAAATCTTTGCATGCATCGATATGGCACACAAAACAAAAACATGCACCATTAATGATAGTATTGAAATTTTTGTAATTAATTTTTTAAAACAAGTGGTTACCATTAGCTTCTACTAGGCCAACATTCCCAAAGCACATTTGGTTGAATATAAATCTTCAGAAGAAATCAACAAAATATATATGCTGGGGTGAAATAACAGTTCACACTGGTTTTATCCATATTTCCTTTTGAGGCATTCACCAAATATTAGAATAGGAAAAGCTCTGGGCCATCTCAAACAAGCAGATAAGCAAAAACATTTATCTTTGTTTAATCAGCTACTGTATTTCTACAACACATTTAACCACAACAATATTTTTCTTCAGAAGAGGGCATGGGAAACAGTTCTAGAAGGTATTCTTTTCCAGAATTCTCTCTTTATATCCCACTGCTTCTCCATTTAGGGAAGTAAACAAAGCCCCAAGGTAACAGATAAGTTAAAATCCATTTGCTATTTCACAGCACATTCTGCAAGAAAGCTCTTTGTAAACCACAGCTTGAGGTTCTCAGAGAAAAACAGGAATGATCAGGGAGCTCAGCTTAGAAATTGTACATATAATTTTGCCTTATGGGCTGTGCCTTTTGTAGCAAAACAGCTTTGATTTTGAAGACTCGTTACCATGTTAGGAGAATCAGTCAGGCATTTGACATACAACCCTGGACTTTATGTCCTTGGAAAGAGATTTTAAGAAGAGAATTTTAGTGCTTGCTTCTAGGCCTTGCTTGGTCATAAACCCTATAGTTCGTGTAGGCAATAAATATTTGAGTTTTTAATATTGGTAAAAGTGGAAGCAAGGGACTAACTTCAGTGAAAAAAGTACAATACAAAAACAAGCAGCTAGTACTTAGAAATATCTCCATTTTTGGTGCAGATTAATTTTTGGTTGTTCTTTTAAATGTTTTGTCTACCAAGAGAACAGGAATCTTCTACAAGGACTAGGGGATGCCATCTGGTGATTTTATACAATATTACTATAAAAAAGCTCTATTTTTCCCAATTGTAAAACATCTAAAGACTCATTCTTTTGAGGTTTTGTGATTATGCCAAGGTAAACAAATTTTTCTTTCATTTCTTTTTAACATTAAAAAAAGCTAAAAACTATTTTCATTATTAAAACACCTCAATAAATTTGCAATAGAAAAGTAAGAAATGGAAAGAAAAACTGATCCATATCAATAGTAAATCAATGAAGGTGCTGAGAGTCCAAAATACATATTTTGAGAAGTGCTGTCAAATATAATCTTAATATATTTCTCCTGGAATCATAACTATTAAAAGGCTACTGAAGACCATGTTAAAAACATTTGGATTTTGAATAACAGAGCAGATGACCGGCTTTTAATTTACTCAATTGCTTTACAAATGGATGAATCAAACATTCGGTAGAATTTTTATTTTTATTTCATTTGCACTTATAAATATAATTACATAAAATGGGGTGCTAAGAACAGTTAATAGAATACTTTTATAGAAATATAATGATAATGTAGGATTAGTGACTTAAAACTGCCATTCCTGGGGAAAGCTCAGAAATCAGTAAATAGCAAGTAAAACATGAAACATTTGCTCAGAAACAATGATCAACTTTACATTTCAAAATATAGAGATGGTCCCGCATAGCTGTTTTTGGTAAGGATTAGCATTGATGTATGCTGACAGGTTAAAACAAAGGATAGATTGTACAGGGAAGAAAGAACATCTGTAGGAGATCAGACAGCAGACTGCCAATTTTGGTTTTTAGCCAGATTGAATTTCACTGGGTTGTTAATAACTTGATTGGAGGTGACCATTTGTGCTTATTTTTGGAACCTATGCATTTTGTATAATAACAGAATGTGATAGTGCATATGTAACGCAGACTGGAAAATACGTTCAGTCATAGACCTGAGGATTTTATTTTCAAGTTTGATTGAAATGTTGACCTGGCCACAGCAGTATTTCATGAAGGCCTTGAACTTATGAACCCATGCAATTCTACATGGCTGGTTTAACATGTGCAATGTTTGATTGTTTTCTCTGACTACCCGCTGATATTAATTTGTGTACCTAATTCACGATATTCTATTTTGAAATCCAGCATAATATTTCATTTCAATCTACGGATTTAGTCCTCCAGGGAGGACAGAGACCATTAAATTTTCAAAACTTCTCAGTGCTATTCCTGTATCTAATAGAAATAGCCAACTGAAAATAACCAATGTGGTTTCTCCCGGGAATCTTACTGTGCCTTATTACACAATGTCCATTTTCTGAGACATAATGTAATTGTAATTAATCTCCAGCTTATTAAATTGCTGTCCTGGCCTTTAGAGATGACTATTTTTTATGAGAATAAATTCTAAATGTTTCTAAAGAAACAGAGAGGCAATGATTATTATTATTGCCATATGCCTGCTGTGATTGTAAAATACATTGCTTCAATAAATGAATTACTGATAATTTTTTTCTTTAAGTATCAAAAGTAATATTTTCAACAATATGTATTTTAAGTTACAATCCTACTAAAGAGAAAATTTAAAAAGCTTACTAAAATAAAAACACTTACTTGCTTTCAGAAATAAAAAATAGCAAGCATAATTTAGCTCTTCTTTTAACACTTCAGAGTCATTTTCATTATCGCCATTTTAATCCATGGCTTTAGCATGGTTATTTTTCTATGTCTTCCCTTACTATTATTTAGTTATAAATCATTTTAGTTTGCTGAGCACATGGGAAGTTTAAAGAAAATACTTGCGAAATGAATGCATGCACTCTCAAATGAAACTTTCAATTCTACTCTTGCTTATTTTGTTACAGAAAAACTGGAGAAGAACCAAGCAACACTTAGAGAGATGGAGTTACATTTATTATTATTACACGCGGGCCCAGAGGAAAATGTCTCTCAAATTCTGGGTGAAATCACACAGGAAGTTTCCTGTATTTATACCATTTTACCTTCTTTGTCTCCCAAATATGGGGTTTTCCCAGTTCCCTTTGCAAGTTCTTACAGAGCCCCTATGTGCTGGGGCTTTGAGACCTTGACCAAAGGCTTGGCCTGATGCCAGCACTGATAACTTTGTCTGGAGAAGGTTTAATGGCCTCTCTGAAATGGGAGTAGTCCTATTTTCTTTATTATTTAAGCCAGCAAGCATTTACAGAAGCCAAAATGCAGGGTTAAAATTTCAAACAGCAGTTTTTATATAAGATGGATGCTTCATTGCCCACTGGTTTTATGTACATGAGTCAAATCATTGACTCTTTTTGGTAATTGTTGGGGAGGGAGTAATATTGTCCTCAGGGATTTTATGTGGGCAGAGAAATAAAATAGCTAAGCTTGTTGGAAAAGTGCATTCATTGAATCATGGATCTAGCCAGTTGTCGGCAAACTCATTAGTCAACAGAGCCAAATATCAACAGTACAACGACTGAAATTTCTTTTGACAGCCAAATTTTTAAAATTATAACAATGTATATAGGTAGGTACATTGTTATTAACTTAATTAGGGTACTCCTAAGGCTTAGGAAGAGCCACACTCAAGGAGCCAAAGAGCCGCATGTGGCTCGCGAGCTGCAGTTTGCCAATCACTGAATTCTAGCCAATAAACAACATTGCTGAATCTTAGAATACCAAATGTTTCAAAGGATCAGAACTTTATCCACTTATTATCAGGTTCTCAGATTTGTTACAGATGTTGAAGTTGCCAAAAGATTGTCCACTACAAAAAAATCAATGTTATTATCAATGAGCAAATGACATAGATAATAATGCATTGTGTTCTTGGGCAATACTGTATGTTAATAAATGTAAGCATTGTCTTGAGAAGTTTTTATATTTATTTATAATATAGATGGAAAGTCACATATAAACTTCAGAATCTGCTGTCTTTCCACATGTAAGCCACAATCAGTCCTAAATAATAGTATTCTCAGAAGATAATAATTGAAAACTGCAAGATTACTGAGCATTCCCTTAGGAACTCTCCAAGTTATGTTATACTAGTGGCCCGGTGCACAAAAATTTGTGCACTCAGGGGGCATCCCCCAGGCCACCCCGCCCCCTCTAACAGCCTGGGAGCCCTCACAGGATGTCCTACTGATGTCCCTGTGGGGAGCAGGCCTAAGCCACAGTCTGGCCTCCCTCTGTGGAAGGCAACTGGCCGATCAGGTATATAGATACTTTCTGAAGGCAGCACAGACTCCTTCCTTATTTCTTTCCTCTGCGGTTGGAGAATAGGGGACTAAAAGGTGGACATAGAACTGTGGCTGGGCCTGGGGCTCTTGTAGGCAGCAGAAAGAAGGAGAGGGCTGGGGAAAGCCTAGACACGGTTTTCTTCAATTGTCCTCCCTTCCTCCGGGACCCTCGCTCTGTTCTCCCCTTGTTGTGGTGGACGCTTGGGCCTCGGACTGACAGGAGCCCAGCGACGGTGGAGTCCATCCCCCTCACTTCTCAGCTGAACATACAACCACCTCACATTCCAAGTGGAGCTGTTTTAAAGTGGCTACAGTGCTGGCAATTCATGCCTCCCGGCCTTTCCCCTCTCGGGTTTCCTCCTTGGGTCATTTGCAAACTTCACCGAGACACCGAAGCAACTGTGCCCTGGTACTTCTGCACCGGCCCCTGCCAGGGCCCACACCAGGAGGATACCAGCTGAGGTCCCCTCCCTGCACCCAGCGCTCTCCTCCCTGTTCTACCACTGGGGGAAGGGAACAGCTCACCTGCTCTGGACCCTGCCAACCTGGCAGGCTGAGGCACAGGCCAGGCGGTGCAGCCTAGGGTGCTGGTGGCTGCGAGCCTTCTCCCCATCCCTGAAGCGTGGGGTGGGGTTGCAGCAGCTCACCATGCATGGAGACACTGCTCTCCACTGAGTCACCGTCTGCCCAGGACCTGTGGGGGTTGGGGTAGCCTCGGGCTCCCACTGGCCCCACTGTAGCCAGACTTGGCTTGGCCGGCCACCCCCACTGCCGGAGGGCTGTGCATGCCCCATGGGCCTCATCACCCTCATGAATCCCCGTGGTCTGGCCATCCCATCCCAGGAAGTGGCCATCCTGATCGCCATAGCTCACTCTCCGGCACAGTTGGGCCTGCCCAGCAAGCAAGCATGTAGGCAGGAGCTGGGCCTCTGAGGGGAAGGAGGAGGGATGTGGGCCAGGGCAGAAGTGGGGAACTTGGTGGTGTAAACACAACCCCCCCCCCCCCCCACCTCGTGCGGCCCCTCACTGCGCTGCATTCCCGAACCACCGGGTGCCTCTGCCCAGCACTGTGTTCTCGGGCCTGGGGTGGGGATGAGGGACCTGGTGCTGTGGCCTGAAGGCAGCCCTCCCTGGCCTGAATCACAGTGGTTGATCAGGGAGGGATGCAGGGTGCCAAATTCTCTCTCTCTCTCTCTCTCTCTCTCTCTCTCTCTCTCTCCCTCCCTCTCTCTCAGAGGGCCCAGTGTCCGGGCGGGCGGGCGGGGCTTAGGCCCCACTCACCATTGTATTGCTGCCCGCTCTGTTGCTGCTGAGCCGGCGGCGGGGCTGCTGACCTGGCTCTGGCCGCTGGCCAGCCTCCTGCGCCTGGACCCCAAGCAGCAGCAGAGCTTCCAGCAGCCAAAGCAGCAGCAGTAGCCAGCTGGGGGGCGGCGGCGGTGGTGGCCAGAGTCCCAGCTCCCCTGTGCCATGGCCCCGCCGGGAGCGGCGGCACAAAGTTCCCAGCTCCCAGCGCCAGAGGCTGGGGACTTCTTAGGTGCCTCCTCCTCCCCACCGCCCTCGCTTCATGAATCGCAAGTTTCCCCAGAGGCAATGGCTTCAGGACGCAGAGCAGGAGACAGGGGAGCAGGCTGAGTGTGGCTGGGGCTGGACAGAGGGCACCCGGGCAGAGGAGATCTCGCTGGCAGCAGGGGGAGTCGCTGCCCCCTGTGGAGATCTCCTCCGATGGCCGGCCGATGGCCGGTGCCGGTGCCCTCCATCAAGCCCGAGCCAGAGCCACACTTGGCCCACTCCCCTGTCTCCCGCTCTGGGTCCTGCAGCCGTCGCCTCCGTGGAAAATTGGGATTCATGAAGCATGGACACCTGGGAGAGCCGGGTGGCTCCAGCGCTCCAGGGTCGCCTCCTGCCTTCCTGGCCCTGGGCTGGATGGCTCCCAGCGGGCGGGCAGAGCTCATGCTAAGGCGCTTGCCGCAGCCTATCCCCCGCCCACCCCCGGGTCGCACACAGGAATGGGCCCCATGTCTCTGGTAGGCAGGGGAAGCGATCAGCACTGCTTGCCTTGTCCCCAGCCCCCGCCCGCCAGCCAATCGCAGACAGAGTGGGCCCCAGTGTCACTCGTAGATGGGCGAAGCGATTGCCACCGCTTGCCTTGGCCCCAACCCCCGCCCACCCCCGTCACACACAGGAGTGGGCCCCCTGTTTCTGGTATGCTGGCGAAGTGATCAGCACTGCTTGCCTTGGCCCCAGCCCCCGCCAGCCTGCAGATCGCAGGCGGGAGTGAGCCTGTGTCTCAGTTGGCGGGGGAGGGCTTCGGTGGGTGTAGTGATCAGCACCGCTTGCCTTAGCCCCAGCCCCTCCCCCCACCCCCCCATGGCACACAGGGGCCTGGATGGTGGCTTGCACTGTCCTACCCTGCCTTCAGTATGCAAATTAGCCACCATCTTAGTTGGCAGTTAATTTGCATATCTCCCTGATTAGCCAATGGGAAGGGTAGCGGTCGTACGCCAATTACCATGTTTCTCTTTTATTAGATAGGATAATCCCAAACTTTAATCTGTGATTTTATTCTTACCAATCTTACCTGAGTTGACTATATTGATACTTTGTTACATCTACATTATAGAGAACTAAGATTGTCTCTAAAATTCATTTGTTTTCATGTACTAAAAGCCTCTTCCTAGCCCCCAGTGATGTTCAATTGATTAGGTCAGTGATAACTTATAGAGTGGTGATCAAACAGAAACAAAAAAAGAAGCAATGTTGTTAGATAATCACTTTTAGAGATTATCTGTATACTGGGGCAATAGTCTTTACATCTAGATTGTTGAAGTCCTTATAAAAATAATATAATTTCATTGGTACAATTATTGCATTTTTTCTTGTGTGTTTTTTCTTTTCTTCTAGTTTTGATAATTTATTCTGTAATAAAGTTTTAAATAATTGATACTAAAAGACTAAAAATAGTTTTTAATTTTAACCTACGATGTTGATGGTAATAATCTTAATTTTATTTCATTATTTTTCCTGAAATTTCTAAATAAAATGACAGATAATTTAGAAATGGGTATATATATTTTTTTATTTTTAAGTAGATCTCAGTGAAATATGTTTTATGAAGTATAGTATAGACATTTTGTGGTGCTGATATAATCTCCACTTGACAGACTGTCTTGGATTTATATAGCACCTGTCTAAAAGCTAGAAAGCATACTGTTTATAGAACCTCATTTTGGTGTCCTCAGCCCCCTGAATCTGGGCATGTTTCTACACTTTGTACCAAATCTGTGCTTGGGGGGAGGGGGGCTGGAGGGGGTCAATGGGGAAAAGATGGGGCATATGTAATACTTTCAACAATAAGGTTTAAAAAAAATATTTGCTTCATTCTGTGTGTGAGTGCTGAGTTTTGATTTGCTTATTAATAGTCTTCAGTTCAACAACTAATACCCAAGACCAAGAAAAAAGGAGGATCAATTCCCTACACTCTAAAGAATGCTAAAAATAATTAAGAGGTCACGAACTCCCTGACAGCTTATTACAATGCAAATAACTCAGCCATTCCAGATCATTGCCCTGGTGTCTATCCCAACACCAAGTCCTTTTAAGTGGAAACTTAGAGAGTAGGGAGAGCCAGAATTAATCCAAGTTATGAATTATTAACCCAGGGAAGAAGAAACTGTGATTTTTCACTTCTTTGCTTTAAGAGTAAAGAAATAATGCTCATCAAATCCAAGAGAGAAGGCCTGAGGAAATGCCACCCCCAGAAATTAAAGAAGTCGACAGGGTATCTTATACAGCATTTACTGATTTATTCCTATCTGTTCAGGCACAAGATAATTAGATGATGGATATAAATTGAATTGATCTATTAAAATTTATTATAATTATATATTTAACTAGTAGCCCGGTGCATGAAATTCGTGCACATTAAAAGGGAATTAATTGCCCTAACTGGTTTGGCTCAGTGGATAGAGCATCGGCCTGCGGACTCAAGGGTCCCAGGTTTGATTCCGGTCAAAGGCATGTGCCTGGGTTGCGGGCACATCCCCAGTAGGGAGTGTGCAGGAGGCAGCTGATCAATGTTTCTCTCTCATCGATGTTTCTAACTCTCTATGCCTCTCCCTTCCTCTCTATAAAAACTCAATAAAATACATTTTTTTTAAAAAAGGGAATTAATTAGCAGAGATATTTTAATATTTCTATTTGCCCTTTCTCTATAATAGAAGTGTGAGAGATTAAAGGAAATTAGTAAAATGTATATGAAAATAATATATAAATTTATTAATAAATAAACAGCAACAAAAGGATATAACAACAGAGGCATGATATAAAAATGACAAAAACATGATATGAAAACAACAAAAACATGATATAAAAACAACAGTGATGCAAACAATGACTGATAAAGTGATTCAACTTATTCTAATATCTCCCTGTACACCACATTAAGAGTGAAAACACTTTCAGAGTGCTTGACTAACTTCCCTTGTGATGAAGTACTTAGAACATTAACTGTAACATCACATGCTCTTCAAACTCGAGAGAAAGCAACATATAACTGACCATGTACAAAAATGGGTTCAGGTAGGAACATGCCTACTCTGTCTAGAGTTTGTCCTTGTGATTTATTAATAGTCATCACAAATGCTGGTATCATGGGAAACCGTCATCGAATCGATTTAAATGGGAGGCCAGTGTCAGATGGGAACAAACTAATTCTTGGAATCAAAACAGCCTCTCCCTATGCAGATCCTGTTAATACTTCAGCTTCGATAATGTTAGGTCGTAATCTTTTGATAATGAATCTGGTGCCATTACAAAGACCCCATTTACTACTGAGATTTCTCAATAGCATGATAATTGCACCCACTTTCAATTTTAATTTATGACACGGCATTCCCGAAGGAGTAATACTATTCAGAAATTCGATGGGGAAATTTTCCTTTGTTTCTTTGTTATGGGGTGGGGCCACAACATTAGTAACAAAGAAACAGAATTAAAACTTTATTGTGGGGAGCCGCTACAGTGTTTTGGACAGGTTCAAGCTTTGGACTGATGAGAGGGCACAGTCCTCTCATTGCCACGTGCAAGTCCCAGCTGGAGGTCAGGGCCCTCCCAGCACAATTATAGCCAACAGCTGTAGTTCCAAGCTTGAACCTATGGTTCGAACACATGGCCCCACGTGCCTGAGTGATGTGGGCTTGATAGAGTTCAGGTGCATGTAGTTGAGTAGGATTGAAAGCCAGGAGAATGTTTGTAAACATCTTGGTCACACCCTTACCTTGCCTCGTAGCATCTGCTATAAAATAAAGGCATGGCTGTGGGCGTGGTCACTGTCTCTCAGAGGAACAGCTTCCCGCCGAGACCCGAGACCCGGCTTTCATTCTCTTGTCTGTCTTTTCTAAGCCTTTCAGCTGCCCCACTCAGTTCACCCCGTGCTGGGGCACACTCTAGAACAGTGATGGCGAACCTTTTGAGCTCGGCGTGTCAGCATTTTGAAAAACCCTAACTTAACTCTGGTGTCGTGTCACATATAGAAATTTTTTGATATTTGCAACCATAGTAAAACAAAGACTTATATTTTTGATATTTATTTTATATATTTAAATGCCATTTAACAAAGAAAAATCAACCAAAAATATGAGTTTGCGTGTCACCTCTGACACACATGTCATAGGTTCGCCATCGCTGCTTTAGAAAGATCTGCCTCCATGCTCCCAGGGCGGGTTCCTGCCTCAAACTCCGCCCTTATAGGAAACAGCTCTGGGAAACAGCTTGGGGGAGGGGCAGCCATTGCCAAAACAACCCCTGTAGGACTGACTTCCTTCTGCTTGGTCGCTGTTTGTCCATATGTGACGAACACCACCCATGGTTTTTATATAAGTAGATAGGCATTTTTCTGAATTGAGCTATTTCAATATGATATACAATTCATCATAAATAACATATTCAATAAATGTTATCCCAAAAAATAAAGGAAACTTTTATTATAAATTAAAATATTTATTAGAAATGAATCTGCTGAGATTAAACTATTTAAAAATATTAATATATGCAAAGATATATATTACTTAAAGTTAGACTGCAACAAGTTCAGGATCACCTCTATTTTGATTTTTCATTTTTATAACTGTACAGACCAAAAAATTGGTTTCATTAATATACTGATAGGAATGACAGTATTTTTTAATATAACTCAATTACTTGAATTTTTTCTGTTAGAAGTAAACTCATAGTAATCTATCATCAAAAATCATTATTAATAACCTATTTAAGCCCAGCTGGCATGGCTCAGTGGTTGAGCGTCTGAACTATGAACCAGGAAGTCATGGTTCTATTCCCAGTTGGGGTGCATGCCTGAGTTGTGGGCTGGATCTCCAGTAGGGGGTGTGCAGAAGGCAGCCGATCAGTGATACTCTCTCATCATTGATGTTTCTATCTATCTCTCCCTCTCCCTTCCTCTCTGAAGTCAATAAAGATATATTTTTGGGAAAAAAAGTAACCTATTTACTACTAGGTCATTTAGTTCCTACTTGAGTTTTGTCAAAAGCGAAGAATTTGAAAACCATTATCTTCAAAAGAATTTGTTACCTAGTGGTCAAAATCATTTACTTTTCTTATTTCTGGGAAGTACTCTGCAATGGCTTTTCTAAGACTTATTAAGCAACTATTATCTGTAACTGTTACTCTCATTAATGGCACCTAGTTTAACTGAACAAGAGCTAATAATTCTACAGTATAGTCCTCACCATTTGTTCTAAGAACTTTATTAGTTTGACCATGTGAAACCACTGTCTCTAGAGGTTAAAAATGGTTGAACATGGAAATTTTATTCAGTTTAACCTAACTATTAACCACTCAGTCCTCATCACAACTTTAGGTCCTGTTGCTATCCCATTTTAAAGATGAAAATCAAAGGATAGACAGGTTAAGTCACTTACCTACAATCTCTTGGCTAGAAACTAGTGAATTCAGGATTTGAATTCAGGTCTTATTGCTCTGGTTTGTTCTCTTATCTACTAAATTACAGCTGTCTCTACCTCCCCCCCCCCCCCAACAAAAATATATTCAGAAAGTTTTGGAAAATAAAAGCATTCTTAATTTTAATACATATTTGCCAATATAATATTTTTAATAGTAGGCTTTTATCTTGTTATGTGCTTTAAATAAAATTTATAAAACTTTGGAGTTGCAGATTTATCTAAATTTAATTACCAGGCAATTTAATTGGTAAAGCCAGTTCTCATTGTCAAGCCAAAAAGCCATTAACGAAAATAATTCTGACAAGGAAAATCTAACTTCATTTTTTTATTTAATTAAGAATTCTAATACTCATTTTGAAAAGTATTTCAAAAACCACTGAGAAATATGATACAGAACATGTCTTCTTAATAAGAGGATATAATAAGTCCTCTTAATCAAGACCTCATTAATTCATATAATTTTATAATATAATTTTATAAAACAAAATTATAAATCAATATGATATTTATTATTGCTTACTAGAGGCCCGGATTTGTGCACCGATGGGGTCCCTTAGCCTAGCCTGCAGGGATCAGGCCTAAACCAGCTCTCTGACATCCTCCGAGGAGTCCTAAATTGCCAGAGGGCATAGGCCAGGCAAAGGGACCCCACCTGGATCAGGGCCAGGGAGGGGCCACGGGAGGGCTCCAGGGTGTGTCTGGCCTGTCTCCCCGAGTCCTGATTGGCCAGACCCCAGCAGCAAGCTCACTTACCAGTCAGAGCGTCTGCCCCCTGGTGGTCAGTGCGCTTCATAGGTACTGGTCGAATGGTCGAATGATCTAATGGTCAAAAGGTTGCTTAGGCTTCTATATATAGATTTTTAATAAAGTAATGTAATATGCAACTCAGGTCATAAATTATTTATTTACCCAGAAATAATTTTCTTCTTAAATGAGTGTACATATATGTATTGATAACTCTGATGCTTGGCTACTGAGAGTAATTAAATTATAGTAATAAAAGGGTAATATGTTAATTAGACCAGATGTCCTTCTGGACGAAACCAGGGACAGAGGGAAGCCCAGGTCCCTGGTGCCAGAGGGAAGCCAGTGCCAGTAGCCGGGGAAGGAAGGTCTACTCTTGCACTATTTTTGTGCATCAGCCCTCTAGTAATGTATAAAGACAGAAAGAACTCTATCAATTTTATTAGCCATGATTATTAAATTTTCTTGTATCTAAATAAAAAGAAACTTCTCTATTACTCAAAACTCAGCAGTCTGGCAGCTAGCACACACACACATATTTTTTAAGTATATATTTATTGATTTCATAGTGAAAGGGAGAGGGAGAGAGAGAGAGAGATAGAAACATCAATGATCAGAGAGAATTATTGATTGGTTGCCTCCTGCACACCCCCCACTGGAGATTGAGCCCACAACCCGGGCATGTGCCCTTGATTAGAATCAAACCTGGGACCCTTTAGTCCATAGGCCAATGCTCTATTCACTGAGCCAAACCAGGGGGCAATATATTTTTACTTTTGTTAATAAAATGTAGAGAATATAGTCATTTTGTAAGATAGAATAAAAGGAAGATTAAATAATTAAGAGTATTTCATGATATGACTTGTTACAATTTCTTAACTGTTTTGTTGAATAATATATACCAATTCAGAAAGAAATTATAAAAATTTTATCCATAGGTTTTATCCAATGTCTCTTGAAAATTTTTAGTAGTCTCAAAATATATTCCAATTATAGTAAAAATTATAGTATAATCCATTAGCCTATACTGCTTCAACTCTTCAAGGTTGTTCTTTTTTCCCCAGATAATGACAAGTTCCAGGGATGCGTGTTGAGAATAGCTGAAAGGAACTGCTTATCTATATTCTATATATATAAAAGCCTAAGAGACCATTATGCCAGGTGGAACGAATGACTAGTCAACTGGCTGCTCTGATGCTCACTGACCACCAGGAGGCAGATGCTCAATGCAGGAACTGCCCCCTGGTGGTCAGTGCACTCCCACAGCCAAGCTCCCACAGCCTCCCCCCAAAGCCGACCAACCTCCTGCAGTCCCACCCCCCAGCCAGCCAGCCCTAATTGGCCCCCATCAGGATTGGGCAAGAAGGGCCCTATCAGCTCAGATCGCTGGCCAGGCCGAGGGACCCCACCCATGCACGAATTCATTCACTGGGCCTCTATTATTTAAATAAAATTTAAATTCATGTACAAATCTGTTTCCAGTAGGAAATGTTTCTTAACTATATGTTATTTGTTTTGCTGTTGTGGAACTCCCTCAAAATTAATGCATTCTTTGACAATAGTGGGGAGCTGGAAGAGGTGAGATCTTTAAACCACAATTATCAGTCTCTTTTAAATGCCAGTTTTTCACCTTTAACAGAACTATCTATAAGACCAGAAAAGACACAAGTTCTAAGATGATTTATGCTTCCTTGGTTATTTATTGACAGTGATTTGTTTTCTTGCACTGATATTCTAAAGTCACTTTGATGTTCAGAGAGATTTTTGAGGTGAGTCGTTCTTTTGTGAAGCAGGATAGAAGAGATAGGCAGAGGGAAGGGGATCGGGGAAATCTGCTTTAAAATTTCTTTCACAGATTCACTCTCAGCTGGGTCACTCTTAGAAAAGAACACATATGAAATTGAGTAAATGGATATTGATACTCTTTAAACTGTGCTTGCTCCTTGATTTCATTTAAAGTCTTGGTGTTATAATGGTTTGCATACCTAGGTTTAAAGACTGCTTCAAAGAGGCAGTGTTTAGAGAAAACTAAAACTCTCTACATGTACCCAGCCAAGTCCACACCCTTCAATAACCGAATCAATAGTTAGATAAATAGACATGCATGTGTGTATTAACACATTTTAGATAATCTAATAGATTCTTTCATTATCATGCTACATTTAAATTAATCATGCCTTATAATTTCTATGTAAACTATTTATGGTTTTATTGCAGCAAAATATGACACAATAAGACTGTGTTCATTAATTGTATATTTCCCAACCTAGGATTCACAGACTTTTAGGGACCCACAGATACAGTTTCAATTGTATGTTGAAATGTATCTGTGGGTCCCTAAGGGTCTGAGAAATTCTGATTAAGGAATTTAGTCATTAAGAACTTAGGCCATCAGAGCCCATCTCATCTAGGTTAATTACAGCTTCCCACTTACTAGCTGTGGATCCTTGGGCAAGTTAACTTCCTTCTGTGAATCCCAATTTTTTCATCTGTAAAATAAACAAATATAATTTAATGTAAATGCACACTTCCTCTTAGGTTGAATTAATTAAGAAAAACACTCCATTCACCCATAAAATCTGTAAGCAAAAATGTTATCCTATATAATAAAGAGGTAATATGCAAATTAACCCTCAGACCCTCACAAGATGGCTGCCTACAACCAGACCGCAGGGGGGTTAGTGAGGGATGACCAAACGACTGAACAAGCAGGCTACATGGGGTGACCAACCTGGCAGGGGGGTTAATGAGGGATGACCAAATGACTGAACAGCAGGCTGAGTGGGGCAACCAAACTGGCAGGGTGGCCATGAGGGGCAACTAGGCTGGTGGGGGGTTAGTTAGGGGTGACCAAGCTGGCAGGAGGGGCAATTGGGGGTGACCAGGCCAGTAGAGGGGGCTAGTTGGGGGTGACTAGGCAGGCAGGCAGGTGAGCGATTAGGAGCCAGCGGTCCAGGATTGTGAGAGGGATGTTCAGACATCCCCCAAGGGGTCCGGGTTGGACAGGGTGCAGGGTGGGCTGAGGAGAACCCTCCCTCCCTGTGCACGAATTTCATGCACCGGGCCTCTAGTTTCAAAAAAACAGAGACTCCTTGCAATTCTGATGTTTGGATTCTGGGTGTAATTCAATAAAAATAATGTACAATACTTTCGAAATAATTGTAAGTACTTTTGCTGTTCATTATGATTGGACTTTTCCTATGCATTTAAAGAATGAGAAACTTTATATTGCTAAAAACTAATTTGTCTGGTAGCTACAATATGATTTTGGTTTTTAAAATAGAAAGCAAAAAATACTCTTTATATTATTATATAAGATCAAATACAACGGGGAGTAATTCTAATTGGAATAGTATCTCCAACTTTGTTCTTTTTTCTCAAGATTTCTGAGGTTATTTGGGGTCTTCTTTTGTTCCATATAAGTTTTTGGAATATTTGTTCTAGATCTGTGAAGTATGTCAATGATATTGTAATTGGAATTGCATTGAATCTATAGTTTGCTTGGGATAGTATTGGCATTTTAATGATGTTAATTCTTCCAATCCATGAACATGGCATATGCTTCCACTTATCTGTGTCTTTTTCAATTTCTTTCTTCGGTATTCTATAATTTCCTGAATACAGGTCCCTTACCTTCTTGGTTAAATTTATTCCTAGGTACCTTTTATTTGTTTGCTATAGTAGTGGCAAATTCTTTATATCCCCTATGGGTAAAACATCACACAGCGTTTTTATCTTCTTTCTTTCTTTTCTGCATGCTCTTGAGTGTTATTGTTGTTGTGTGTTTTTTAATTTTATTTCTGTGTGTTTTGTCATATGCACTCATTCATTCACTTGCTCATTAAGGCAATTGACACAGCAGATACAGTCTCCACCAAATATTTATTTATTTATTTATTTATTTTTCTTTAATTTTTAATTTTTTTTTCTATCACCACTTGTTCCCTCTATACCCTCTTTCACCTCCACCAACCCCTGTGCCTTGTAATCACCACACTGTTGCCTGTGTCAGTGAGTTCTTTCTTTTTCTTTTCCCTTTTTTGGCTCATCCCTCCACCAAATATCTATTAAAAACCTACTATATAACAGTACTATGCTAGATATCATGGGTACAAAGGTAAGTCAGATCCTTACACTCACAAATTGAAGTATAGGGTAAAGTGTGATAAATGCTAAGTGAAAAAAATATACACAGAGGCACCTACTATAGTACTTACTATATTTAGAAAAAATTTCCTGGCAATGCAAAGTACCAGTAGCTATCTGAAGGTTGTAGAGGAACTGTCCAAACAAATAAGTAAAAAATGCTGTAGCAAAATGAAAACAATGTACATAAGCAGAGGGGAATGACAACTAGCCATAAAGAGAATGACTAGAGATGAAAAAGAGAAAAACACATCCATCTGAATCTCTGAAAAAAAAAAATGAGTGCCATTTTATATATATGAGTGCTGTTTCCTCTGTTTGGAACACTCCTCTACCTTCTTTCTTGCCCAACCCCTGTCTATTCCTGTATTTCTAAGCTTAAAATGTATCTTCTCTAAGAAGCTTTCTCTTGCTTACCTCCCTTCCCCACCCTTTTCACAGTACTTTCTTATAATTAACTAGTGACTCGGTGCACAGATTTGTGCACATTAAAAGGAAATTACTTAGAAGGTGGCCGGTGGGGTGGACTGGGTGAGATGGGCCAGACATGCCTTGGAGCCAGTTTCCCACAGTCCCTCCCTGTCTGGATGCACCTGGGGCAGCACTATGGTTGAAGGGCATCTGCAGAGTGAGTGGGGTCCCTCTGGCAGGTGGGGTCCCTCTGCCTGGCCTGCGGGGATCGGGCCAAAACCAGCAGTCCGACATCCCCTGAAGGGTCCCGGAGTGTAAGGAGGCACTCTGCAAAGTTGCTATTGCTCGGCAGCTCCTGTATTGAGTGTCTGTTCCCTGGTGGTCATTGCAGGTCATAGCTACTGGTCGGACAGTCGTGTGGTCAGACAGTCACTTAGCCTTTTATATATATACTAGAGGTCTGGTGCACAAAATTTGTGCACTTGGGAAGGGGGGGTGTGGGGGCATCTCCAGCCCGGCTTGCACCCTCTCGTAGTCTGGGAGCCCTTGGGTGATGTCTGACTGATAGATGTCAGTTAGACATCCTTATTGCTGCTGTGGAGGCAGGAGCGCACTGACCACCAGGTGGCAGCTTCTGTGTTGAGTGTCTGCTCCTTGGTGGTCAGTGCACATCATAGCAGCCGTTTGTTCTGATGTTTGGCCAATTTGCATATTAGCCTTTAATTATATAGGATATATACATATATATATATATATATATATATATATATATATATATAGTTATTTGTTAATATTCTCTCCTTTTTTAAAAAAAATATATTTTATTGATTTTTTTACAGAGAGGAAGGGAGAGAGATAGAGAGTCAGAAACATCGATGAGAGAGAAACATCATCGTTTTGAAGATCATTTGTCAAAACAAATTTATGATGCATGCAAATTTATGAAAAGCAACAGAGCATAACTATTTCAACTCTACTTTAAACCTTTCTGTAAGCTCATCTCTTATTAAAAAAACAAGCCAAGTGGATTTTTAACCATACCATAGGGTCAAATCAACAACACTTTGAAAATTCATCTGATCCATTTGCATGACAATGGAATGATTGGGGTTTTTTAAGTCACTTTTTAAAAAATATATATATATTATTGGGTGTTTTTTTTTTACAGAGAGGAAGGGAGAGGGATAGAGAGTTAGAAACATCAATGAGAGAGAAACATTGATCAGCTGCCTCCTGCACACCCCCAACAGGGGATGTGCCTGCAACCAAGGTACATGCCCTTGACCAGAATTGAACCTGGGACCCTTCAGTCCGCAGACCGATGCTCTATCCACTGAGCCAAACTGGTTAGGGCAAGTCACTTTTTTTTTTAACCTATGTTCCATCTCCAAATAGAAATTTGAAGTGGGTGTGTCCTTTTCTTTGTAAGCTTACTGATTGTTCTCTTTCTAACCTAAGTTGATTAAGTGTATTCTTTGAGAGGTGGAGGAAGAATATTGCCTACAAAACTCAAATCTCTTAAATATAGATCTTGTACAAAATCTTGATTAAATTAACAAAAGTAAAATTGCAGCTATCAGTTAAACATTCCCATGTTTTTATTAAAAGAACATTATTTTAAATATCTATTACAAGAAGTCAATTATATGTTATTTCCTAATAATATTTGTAGAGAAACAAGTCAACTTGAGGGTTATCATAGCAATCATGAATGAAATTTGATTACCATTCAGTTATATACAGCATAACCAAATGTCTAGGTTACATTTAATTTAGTTTTCACTATAATATGAAACACAACCAAATCTCTAGTAATTTAGTTTTTACTATAATAGCTTTTGCTTTGGTCTAAATACTTATTTTGGCTTTCATAGACATTTATGAATTTTGTTACATATCCTAATTACAACTTACTTATAACAGTTTTGTCTTTTTTTCTTTTAATAGACAGAAATGCATTTACAATGGTGAGGCTTAAATTTATCATCCTTCTATAGCAGCCGTGGGCAAACTACGGCCCGTGGGCTGGATCCAGCCCGTTTGAAATGAATAAAACTAAAAAAAAAAAAAAAAAAAAGACCGTACCCTTTTATGTAATGATGTTTACTTTGAATTTATATTAGTTCACACAAATACTCCATCCATGCTTTTGTTCCGGCCCTCCGGTCCAGTTTAAGAACCCATTGTGGCCCTTGAGTCAAAAAGTTTGCCCACCCCTGTTCTATAGAGTCTTATAGAGTGCTAATATGTGTAGCACTGTCAAAATCAATGGGCAATGCACATATGGGCAATAAAGAAGTATATAGGGGCAAAGTTAGTCACTTTTCTATGAGTGTTTCTCTAAACCTGACAAGAAAAAATGTTCATGTGTAAGAAAATTTTGGCATTTTAAACTAAATCTTAAATTCAAATATTGATTGTGGGTTAAGTGTCAATATTGAAGTTCCATGCAATGCTAACACTGTAGATAAAAGCCATGGTACACAATCAGCAAATACAAGCCATCCCTACATTTGGATTCTTTCAAGAACTTTTGTCAGAGATGTCAGATTCAGGAACTAATGATTATAGTAGTGATTATCAACCTTTTTCATCTCATGGCACATAAACTAATACCTAAAATTCTGCTGCACACCAAAAATATATTTTTTGCTGATCTGACAAAAAATTGATACAATTTTGATTCATTCTCACTGGACAGCTATTTTTGTGTTGGCTATTGTAATTTTTTTATTATTTTGACAATATAAGGGAAGAGAGATCAGTGTCCCTGACTAAATAGTCAGCTATTGCATGGTTTAAAACTTCTTGTGGCACACCAGTTGAAAATCGCTGGGTTATAGTAAAGACCAGAATAGAAGGGTCAACACTTAAAAACTTTATAAGCATAAATCAGATATCACTTTTGTTCTTGAAATTCATTCAATCTCTGTATTTAGAGTAAAATCTAAACTCCTTTCCACAGGCTATAAGGTCCTTCATGATCTAGCTCCTCCCCTCATTCTAAATCTCTCAACCTTTTAAATTTCTTCAACATTACTGGTCAACTTTCTAACTCCCATATATGCCACGCTTGTCCCAACCACAGAGACCTTGCATTTGTTGACCTCTCTGTTCTTCTATCTAAAGTTCTCTTCTCACAGGTATTCGCATGGCAATTTCCCCCCTAAATTCAGGTCTTAGTTTTAATATCACCTCTTAAGGGATGTTATTCACTCACCCTTTACTTTGTTTAATTTTCACCATAGGCCACATCTATATTATAAAAACCCAGTGGCCCTAATGCTGTAATGACCAAAGACCCGTCACCAGGAGGCTGCGTGCATGGCGAGTGTGCACAGATGGGTGGGTACTTGACTCTGGGTCCCGCAGTGGCGGGACTTGACTGTAGGTCTCACGGCGAAGCAGGACTCAGGGAGGTCCCTCGGCACGGCACGGCGGGGTCTGGGGTCCCAGGTCTCCGTGATTTCTCACGTTGGGTCACTAGTACTTATATAAAATAATATTTATGTGTTGTTATGATGTGTTAGGATATAAACATTTATTTTTAAAAGTTTTCCTGAGGTGGGAGTTATTATATGAAGGCGGATTTGCACCTTAATAAGAAACAATGGAATCAGCAGAGTCTGGGTTAAAACAGAGCAAATCAAGCTTTCACATTGTTTAATTACCTCTTAAAAAGCACGACCCTGCCCTAGCTGGTTTGGCTCAGTGGATAGAGCGTCGGCCTGCGGATTAAAGGGTTCCAGGTTTGATTCCAGTCAAGGGCACATGCCCAAGTTGTGGGCTCGATCCCCAGTGGGGGGCGTGCAGGAGGCAGCTGACCAATGATTCTCTCTCATCATTGATGCTTCTATCTCTCTCTCCTCCCTTCCTCTCTGAAATCAATAAAAATATATTTTAACAAAAGCACGATCCTGTACATACACATTCACAAACAGACAGCATGACACTAATTTGATTATTCATTCAACTAACTTGTATTAGGACATGTTTACTATGTGCAGGGACTGTAAGGTATGAGACACTGAGATTAAACTAAGATTATAAAACATAGTTGTACAAGGGGTTAACAGCCTTCTGCGGGAGAAGGGTTGGTAAGGGAATAATCACCGCAGCATAATAGAGCTATAACAAAGATATGAATAAGGCAGAGGGAAGCAAGGGCTCATCTGCTTAATGTGATCAGGGAATGCATCCAGGAGATGAAGATATTTGTACAAAATCCTGAAAGAGTGTTTGAAAGATTGCCAAGGCGAAAAAGGCACTGGAGCCAGAAGGAAGATTTGTGGAGATCAAAAGGAATTGCATTTTACAGGGAATTGGGAGAAGCCAGACACAGATAGAGCACAGATGTGTACATGTAAAAAAAGATAGTGTACACAAAGTGTAGAAGGGCTATTTGGCAACACTGTTGGTAACTTGATGAGGGACTGCAATTCTTTATTGTGCAAGACTTTAATATCCTTGGGCCTTTCTCTTGCTAGTAGCAATCTCCAGTCATTGTGACAAACCAAAAGTATCCAAGCGGGTCGCCAATCATCCCAGACTCTTGCTATTCACACCCTTGCATAATTTCCTCCAACAGTATACAAGAGTTTGTCTGTGTGACCAACAGCATAAAACGGAAATGATAATTTGCCATTTGGAGACTGCGTTATAAAAGATTGTGGGGTTTCTCTCTCTCTCTCTCTCTCTCTCTCTCTCTCTCTCTCTCTCTCACACACACACACACACACACACACACACCTCAACCACTCATGTCACTCTAGGCCAGCGGTTCTCAACCTGTGGGTCCCGACCCCTTTGGCAGGCGAACGACCCTTTCACAGGGGTCGCCTAAGACCATCCTGCATATCAGATATTTACATTACGATTCATAACAGTAGCAACATTACAGTTATGAAGTAGCAACGAAAACAATTTTATGGTTGGGTCACAACATGAGGAACTGTATTTCAAGGGCCAGAAGGTTGAGAACCACTGCTCTAGGCTTTAGGGAAAGCAAGTGGTCTGGAACTAAAGGCTCCTGCCAACAGCCACATGAGTGACCATGAACCAGATTCTCCTGCCCCTTCAGATGACAGTAATTCTTACCAACAGCCTGACTGTTCTCATTAGAGCCAGAACCACCCAGCTAAACCATTCTGATTCCTGATCCACAGAAGCTCATGTGAGATAACAAACAAACATGTTGTAAGCTGCTAAATTAGGCTATAATTTATCAGACAGCAATATATAGAAATACACTACTCACTTCCAAATGCCCCCTAGTGGAGTAGTGTAAATACCAAGTGAAACCAAAGGTCTATGCCAGTGGTCAGCAAACTCATTAGTCAACAGCCAAATATCAACAGTACAACGATTGAAATTTCTTTTGAGAGCCAAATTTTTTAAACTTAAACTATATAGGTAGGTACATTGTTATTAACTTAATTAGGGTGCTCCTAAGCTGACCTTTGCTAAAAAAAGGCCTTAATCTGATTGAGGTATGTTCGCTGAGGTCGACCCCTTCCAACTCTCCCATCCACACTCATCTTGTATACTTGTTTCGTCTATCTCCTTTCGTTCATCCTCTCTATATTTCCAAACCATCTCAACATACCTTTCTCAATCCTCGACACTACATCTTCTTTCACTCCACAACGTTCCCTAAAATTAGCTTAATAAACTTTACTTAAAGTTTTAAGTCTTAGTTAAACTATAGGTACATTGAATAAAACTTGATATCATACTTAATAATGACATTATTTATTGATAAAATTAAATTACTTACAATTTACCTTACAATATCCATAAAATTAAATCATGACAATGACTGACAAATACTAATGTGAACAATGGCCTTGCATCTCCTTGGAAAGTTTGGGTAAGTCAGGTTTGTATGTTGTTTTTAATTTTAGGCACGATTCCAGGTTCTCATCAATAAGACGACTTCTCAGTTTACTCTTGATAAGGTTCATGCATGAAAATGATTGTTCCCATAAATATGTAGACCCGAATAAGGAAAGAACAGCAAATGCTAGTTTTTTCAGTTGATTATATGAGTCAGGAATACTATTCCAGGTGTTAAAAATCAACATATCTTCCTTCACCAGGTCTTTCAAAGCAGACCACTTGTGCTGTGAACTAAGTTCACATTTGTTTTTCTCCAATATTTCTATATCAGCACAGAGACGTTCAAATTTCGAGCTCCACAGTTCTTTGTTTTTTAAATCCAGCAATTGCATTTCAAAGTTGCCAATGTCAATATTAAAGGTAGAAAAATTTAATTCTGTTACAGTAGCATTGAGAGGTTTTTTTTAACAAAGGCTAATGTCGCTTTGCTGTTTCTGAATTCCTGAAACCTGTTGAGAAAAGCTGTAGGATTTGCAGCTGGTTGGAAAAATACAGGTAACTTTATGCTTTGAGTAGGTACTTTTGTCACCTGCGTGCGATTTGCGGACGCGACTAGCACTAACCACTGCACATGAGACTGCTGACTGACTGGCTCACTCAACTTGTGCATGAATCGAGCGCGCCTCCCCCGTGCTGCGTATCCCATGGCCCGCCTGTGCTGCATCTCCTGTCGCCCGCCCGACCAACCGACCGACACCCCCCACTTCTTCTAACACCACTTCTTCAAAATAGACTCACCCAGGCCGAAAACCGACTTCTACGCACGGGCCACGAAGTTTCAATCGGACTGTACATGCGCTCCCGCACGTGGTATTTTGTGGAAGAGCCACACTCAAGGGGCCAAAGAGCCGCATGTGGCTCACGAGCCACGGTTTGCCAACCACTGGTCTATGCTAAGGGGTCTGGACTTTTCTATTGGAGGTGGGGAGTTGTAGATACATTTTAAGCAAGAGATGTTGATTTATGCTTTAGAATGATTCTCTTTGCCTTGAACACAGTGTCTTCCATTCCATTCCTTGGTCCTCCACTACTGCATTTTCATCTATCTCTGAAAAGGCTTAGCAAACCACATGGTAATTGTTTATTTGTTTCACTCCTGCCTAGATCTTGAGCTTCCTGCCAACAGAGTTGGATTCTTAGTTATTTATAAACCATCCTTTGTGTCCCTGGAAACCTGCCTGCTGAGCATGTTGAGAGGCACTCAGTATTTACTTGTGATTAATTGAATGATGGGAGGTAGGTGAACCTGAAGAAAGGGAGCTGGGGTAGCAGGCTATTGTATTAGTTCCCTGGAGAAGTGATAAAGAAATGTACCGTAGAGGTGGTAAAGAATAAGAAAGTATAAATTGGTCATTTTACATAAACATACACACACATTTATAGTAAGTTTTTCAGGTATAATCCTCTATCAAAAAACATAAACCTTTGTACTGTCTATTTGTGTTGTCATAGCTCTTAAGCAGAGATAAAATGAGGAAATACCAGTAGCTGAAATAGTCTGGAAGAGCTCAGTAATATTACTTGAAGTTTGTTGTTATGAAACAACAATACAAAAAATGATGAAAAAATTAAATTAAATAACCAATACATGTTCTTGCTTTTTCAATTGTGATGAATTGGTTTATACTAGGCTGATACAAGTTTCAGGGGGAATAAGCAATATAATGTTTTTGAAGTGGCAACGTTTTGAAATAGTCTAGTTTTGAAATAGACTCCATATCTACATAGAGTTATAAGTACACTAGAGGCCCGATGAAAGAAATTCGTGCAAGAGTAGGCCTTCCTACCCTAACCAGTTTGGCTCAGTGGATAGAGCGTCGGCCTGTGGACTGAAGGGTCCCAGGTTCGATTCCGGTCAAGGGCATATACCTTGGTTGTGGACACATCCCCAGTAGGGGGTGTGCAGGAGGCAGCTGATGGTTGTTTCTCTCTCATTGATGTTTCTAACTCTCTATCCTTCTCCCTTTCTCTCTGTAAAAGATCAATATTAAAAAAAAAAAAAAAAAAAAAGAGTAGGCCTTCCTTCCCCCAGCTGCTGGCTCCAACTTCCATCTGGCACCCGGGACCCGGGCTTCCCTCGCAACCCCGGCTTCATACGGAAAGACATCCAGTCTAATTAGCATATTATGCTTTTATTATTATAGGTAGCTATAAAGAATGAAACCTTATATTCACGTCAAGATATAGGAGTGCAAGCAAATAACAACGAGATGTCAATTGGAATTGTTTTATACACAAAATTCTGAATACATTCTGGAGCACTCGATAAAATGTACAAAAATCTCTTTTAAAGTAAATATCCTAAGCAAGTGTAAATATGTACTAGTTCAAATCTAAAATCAGTTAGGAAATGGCCTCAACAGAACATAAAGGTACGGCAAGAGTCATCTAAGCATCTCATCATTCAAAATAATGGTTGCAAAAAGGTGTCAAAATAACCAATACATATTCCATGCTTTTCTTTCTTTTTTTTTTTTATCTTCAGTGCTTGAAATAAATAAATGAGACACCTGGTTTCATGATCTACCTAATGCTTATCTCTATATTTCATCCCATTTTGTACTAGTACTTCAGTTGAAGTCATTGTTTTGTCTTAAAATCACCAAATTAATGACTACTTCCTTGTTACATACTAGTAACAGTAGCTCTTGTTTTGGCAAACTGGCCTTGAGTTTCATTTTCTTATTTAATTTCATAATCTCCCACCACACACACACACACACACACACACACACACACACACAGACACACAACTGGCAACTTAAGGTGATGTTAACAATCAACTACACTTCATGAAAAATATTATTACAAAGTATATTTTTTCCTTTTCATTGTTCTCTAATAAGATCATTTGCTATATTTAAAGTATTATTACAAATACTTAAATGCCATATAGTGGTTTTAGTTTAGGAATATGAAAGAGAAAAGGGGAAATTTCTTAGGAATTATCTATGCAGAAGAATTAAAGTGATCTCTCAAGAATTTTTATTATCTGATTAAAATATTAGTAATTTATTGGATTTTTTTCATCACAACTGCAATGATGAGATATTTTTTCCTCAATTGCTATGCAGATGCATAGAGAAAAAACAAACAAGAATTTGAAAACATGACTGGAAATCTTTGCCTAGGTTGTTCCTTTCCAGTTTTTTTCCCCCCAAAATAGAATCAGCTACATATTTTTTGTTAGCTAGAAATAAATTTTGGTTACTTTTTTTAAAAATCAGAAATAACAATAAAGCTGATGGATGAATCCCATGACTTATTTTATTTGGTTATTAGAATGAACTGGAGTTGTACAGAGTCTTCCCTTTGATTGGAATGTTATTTGTTTTATTAAGACAATTTTTTATACACATGCAATTCAATTTATTTATTTTACAACTTATAATTCCAAAGGCTTAACTTGTTTGTTGGTATAACAGCTTTAAAACATCACATGTTCTAACCCATCATGATGATGCAACATAATCTGGCCCTTCTTTGTAGCTGGAACTCAGTAATTTGTTTCATTCTGGAACTCTTTTGGATTCCAGTGCCTCCTGCTTGGATGTTGTGTTTAGAGCTTGCTATAAATGATTTCACAGTCCTCCTTTCTCTTCAACATATAAACCATGTTGAAAGGGATGTTCTTATATTCAGCATACTTATTATTATTGTTCTTATTTCTGGAGGGCCAGATAACTTAGGGATAAAGAGAGCTCTCCGGACAACCTAGTTGCCCTGTAGGCCTCATGATAAAACCTTTCTTTAGAGCTCAGACTACTAACTTCTTCAAAGGGCCACTCTACCCCATACTCTTCCTCTTCCAACTCACAGTCACTGGAATCATCGGGAAGAACAATGTTTCAAGACAGCATTTTTCTTCAAAAACACTGTCTTACAATTTAAAAATATGTTTCATACCTGGTCACCTGAGTTTAATGTCCAATTCCTGGACTTTTTCCTTGATCTCTTTCTTGTGCAGTGATGACTCTTCATTTACCAAGGGCATTTGCTCAGAGGATTTCTCAAGCTCTGCATCTGGCCACCAGCTCATATCACACTGGGCGCCTTCTTCAACTTTGTTAAACTGGGCCAACAGGGAGGTGGAGAGAATGGCCCACTTCTTCTTCATACACTTTCCCAGGGAAGCGGTCTCCACTGTCACCAGGGTTACCAAGTACACCTTCACTTTCACATGAACTCCGTTGTGAAATCCCATGGTGCTGCACCTGATGAAGTTCAATTTGAGTCCCTTAGGTACTTATCTTTCTCTGTAGCCACTACAGTCCTGGCTCATAACACGTAGGGGACATAGGTCTTTAGTGAGATGTAGTGGGCAATGGCGATTGAGGTACCAGGAAGGCCCGGTATTCATTGGACCTCAATAAACATGAAAAATACAGATTTCCATTTCTGAATCTAGGAAATGAGAATGGATTATAGGCAGGATTCTGGTACCATGCAACCAAGGGGCCTGGAGTTACTTTCCTCAGAATGTGTGTTTTCTTTTCGGAGTTCATAGGCTATTCTAGTTCGAAATCTGCAATTGGGAGTGTCTACAGTGGCACAGCGACCTGCTTCTACTGACCTCTCTAACCCGGAGCGTCTACTGGAGAGTCAATAGTTTTAAGACAAATCTTTCATATGCCTCTTCTCCTTGCCTTTATTGCAATCACTATGTGGGCAAAAAGAGAGTTTTGAAATAGGAGTTTGTAATTACGTTACTGTGTACCACATCACTTTGGAAGTTTTAAAGATATTTTTTAAGCTATGAACATCAGCATAGTTTCCAGAAACTCTGCTAAATCGGAGCCCATGAGCAGTGTTTCTGAAGCCTCAAAATATCAGCTCAGTTTGCTTTTGCTGCAGGGATATAGTACTTTGTGCAAACATTTCCATGTTTACTTGACACACTTTCACACTAACGAAGAAATTAGATCTGTAGGAACATTCTTGTTTTTGTCACAAGCAAAATCTCAGCAGCTCTAATATTTACCTACTTACCCAAAGTCAGACATTTGACTCTTCACAAATTTGAATTATAAATATGAATTATATGCTAGCACAAACATGAACAGAGTAATCTACCATTCTTTTCAAGTTGTGTTCTCTTTAATAACTTTTCTTCTCTCTGGTAAGGTTTGCATGTACTAGGGATGACCAAATGTAGTAAAAAATTGTTAAGTGGGGTAAATGACTTGTAGAATTTCTGTATCTTTTTTTTCCCCTTTCAATTCTAACTTCACTCTGCTTTCTTTCTGTTTTATTATTATTTTTAGCATCATTGAAAATACATCCTGCATATCAGATATTTACATTATGATTCATAACAGTAGCAAAATTACAGTTATGAAGTAGCAACGAAAATAATTTTATGGTTGGGGGTCACCACAACATGAGGAACTGTATTAAAGGGTCACTGCATTAGGAAGGTTGAGAACCACTGGAGGTGTTTAAATGTCATCTTAGATAGCATATTAATATATACCACTTATTGACATACAATAAAGTAAATATTGTGTATTAAAAAGCTGGAGTTTTAGAGTGTTTAAACTTTGGAAAGATTGTGATTACCTGTCCCCAAGTTATTTAAAAATGTAATTAAAAAATAGTACAGATACATGATTAAATTAAAAGAATTTCTTTAGAAATTATCTGATTGTACAATTTTAAGTATGGCAATAAAGCTGGAGTTTTTTGGGTTTATTTTTTTGGATTGATTGTTTTTCACAGGCTTTGCTGCAGTCCTAAATTAGTTTGGTTTGCTACTGCCCTGATGCTAAACAGTTTACACATATCTAAACTTCAGAATACAGATACTAAATTACAGTGTAGGGAATTAATATTTTATTTTAATTTTTGTTAATTCTCAATAAGGATATTTTTCCCATTGCTTTTTAGAGAGATTGGACGGGAGGGACGGAGGGGGGGGGTATGGGGAGATAATGAATGAGAGAGAGAGAGAGAGAGAGAGAGAGAGAGAGAGAGAGAGAGAGAGAGAGAGAGAGAAATATTGATGTGAGAGATACATCCACTGGTCACTTCCTGCATACACCCAGACTGGGGGCCAAGTATCGAACCTGCAACCCAAGTGCATGCCCTTGACTGGGAATGGAAACCGAGACCCTTAAGTCTATTGGGCTGACACTCTAACCACTGAGCAATACGGGCCAGGGCAGTGTAGGGAATTAACATATTTTCCAAGTTTTCCCACTTACTAGGTACTAGGATTCAAATTGAGACTCGTATGTTTAGTGACCAGTCAAGAAGCTTTTATTATCTTATATAATAAAAGCCCAGCGACCAAATGACGGAACGACCAAAGTGACCGGTCAACCGGTCACTAAGACGCGCACTGACTACCAGGGGGCAGATGCTCAATGCAGGATCTGCCTCCTGGTGGTCAGTGCGCTCCCACAGTGGGAGTGCTGCTCAGCTAACCAGGATGAGCGGCTGCTCCTGCAGCAGGCCAATCCTTGCAGGTCACCGCCCCTCCCTCCACCAGTGCATGAGTCCCGTGCACTGGGCCTTTAGTCTTAATATAAAGGCCAATGGTCTATCCTTAGGCCCTGAACTGCATTTGACACTATTTCACATTTCCCTATCTGGCTCCAGTAAATGTTTCTAGTCTTACTGCCCACGCCTGCTCCACCCATACACTACACCCTGGCCCAGTGATGGCGAACCTTTTGAGCTCGCGTGTCAACATTTTGAAAAACCCTAACTTAACTCTGGCGCCGTGTCACATATAGAAATTTTTTTGATATTTGCAACCATAGTAAAACAAAGACTTATATTTTTATATTTATTTTATATATTTAAATGCCATTTAACAAAGAAAAATCAACCCAAAAAATGAGTTCGCGTGTCACCTCTGACACGCGTGTCATAGGTTCGCCATCACTGCAGCCTTTGTTGGACTGTGCCTTCACTCATGCTCTTTCCTTGCCCTGGAATGGAACTTACATTAACAGTCTATTTTGTACAATTACTCAAAACAAGACAATGGACAGTTGCCACTCCCCACCCCCCACCCCATCTGTGGTTTCACTTTCTGCAGTCTGTTACCCATGGGCAACTGCAGCCCAAAAAATATTATATGGGAAATTACAGAAAGAACAATTATAAGTTTTTTCATTATGAGCTGTTTTGATGAACTCTCACACCGTCCAGCTCCATCCTGCCTGGGATATGCATCATATCTTTGTCCAGAGTAGCCAAGCTGTACATGTTTCCTGCCCGTTACTCATTCACTTGCCATCTTGGTTATTAGGATTGTCTTGATATCGTGGTGCCTGTGTTCGAGTAACCTTCACTTTATTTAATAATGGCCCCCAAGTACAAGAGCAGTGATTCTGGCAATTCGAATATGCCAAAGAGAAGCCAGAAAAGTGCTTCCTTTAAGTGAAAAGGTATGTATGTATAGCAAAAATATCGCATATTTAGGTTTCGGTACTATCTAAGGTTTCCAGCTTCCCCTGTGGGCTATTGTACTGCTGAGCCCAGAAAAGATGGTTTCATCTGGCAATGTGGGGGTCTAACTTCACCTCACACAGTCTTTTAAATTAATCCTTTTGTTTTTAACCCCTTAACTTCAGTTTGAACCTTGACAGAAACCCCGGGCCTCCATATCATGAGAAAATCATTTTCTCCTCTAAAAGCAGTTAAATTCAGCACCCGCTTCTCTTTTTTTAGTCACAGACGAAAAATCTGCCTTTCTTTTCCATTCTCCCATTTGGTTTATTCTCTTCCGTTCTCTGTTTTTGTGGGGTTTTTATTCTTTTTCAGTAGGGTTTCTAGATGAAGAAAAATACATCTGGGCATTCAATTTGTCATATTTTATTGGAAGTCTAATTTTTTAAAATAAAAAGAAAAGCAGCCTGGTGGTAAAATCCTGGACTTTGGAATCAGATTCCCTATCTTAATTAAAGTCAGAGACCACAGAGAAAATGGTAATATTTGTATAGTGTGCGGGGTGAGTGACAGGACTGAAGTAGACTGTCCCTGAGCAACGCCTCCACCTTGAGACAGTGGTGATCCATCTCATGGCACACATGCCTCACTAGGTGGCTGGGTTGCTCTGTGCATCAACAGGTTTGAATCCTGTTTGGCTTGGTAGTTGCATGGCCTTGAGCAGGTTAAGCTCCATTTGTAAAAGAGGGGGTGAGGATTATAGTTTCCACTTCTTTTTTTTTTCTTTAAATATATTTTATTGATTTTTTACAGAAGAAGGGAGAGGGATAGAGAGCCAGAAACATCAATGAGAGAGAAACATCGATCAGCTGCCTCCTGCACACTCCCCACTGGGTATGTGCAGGCAACCAAGGTACATGCCCTTGACTGGAATCGAACCTGGGACCCTTGAGTCCACAGGCTGATGCTGTATCCACTGAGCAAAACCGGTTAGGGCTAGTTTCCACTTCTTAGTACTCTTTTGAGAATCAGAGGGGCTAGCATATTTGAAAGTGGGAATGCAGTGTATACACACAGTAGGTCAATAATTGTCTACTCCCTTCCTTGACAGCTCCTCCAATCAACCTTACCTCGCTATGTAGGTGCTCACATATTTGTTAATCAAATGCTAAGGTGGACATCATTGTAATACAACAGGGAATACTTTGGGGTCAGGGAATACTTTGGGGTCAGGGGGTCTTGTATACAGGAGACCAGCATTAAGCAACTGGGCAGAGGAAAAGAGGGAGCCAGGAGGTTAAGAAGCGTTGTAACTTTCTCTGGATTCATGTGGTGACAAGTGTCTTTTGTTATTGGAAATCATTTTGATTTGAGGCTATTAGAAGGAATAAAGTACTCTGTAGGAGTCAGGAAAGTCTAGTGCCTTGTTTCTCAGTTGAAAGGAAACAGCCCAGGTGGCTAAAGATTCTTGTTTATTTTGCAATAGATTTATCTCTGTTCTGCTTAACCCTTATCTTTTCCTGCAGAATAATCTGTTTACAACTTCTCAGGTTTACAATCCTTCCTAGGGCCAGGGGCATGCCACTATTTCTCACTTCAGATTTGGAAATGCACATCTTTCATTTAAAACAGAAAATACTGCCACACCAAAATGGAACGTGTTTGGCATACTCCTAAGGCAAATGAGATGGCACATGAATTTCGCTAACATGTAAAAAACAGGGAAAGAGCTTGAAGAATGGTAAACCCAGATACTACTTTATATCGCCTTTCTCTTACTTTTCTTCAGCTTCCTCTTTTTCTCTTTTCATCAGGTCTTCATTTTTCTTTCTTTCTTATCAACAAGAGGTACACAGAAACTCCAAAGAGGCAAATTGGTAGGGAGGAAATGTACAAGTCCATTCTTCTTTTTGCTTCTAGTCCGGTGGGGAGTGAAGCCCTTATCTCAGTGGGGTTAACTACCCCAGAGGCCTGTCATTCACCCCCAGGAAGCATTTCCCAATTCTGCCTGCAATACCTCCTACCACTCCTCCTACTTTCTCAGCTGCCAGGAAATCCTGGAGCAGTCTTTGCCCTGGAGCCGCTTGTGTTGTTAATAATCAGCGATTGAGTTGAGTTGAAACAATACAAAACTAAAACGCACATTTCAGGGGCCTCCCCGCATACCCCGGGGTTGCTGGCTTCCTCTGCAGGCCAGAGGCGAGGCCGCCTCCAGCACCAGCTCGCTCTCCAGAGATTTGCCCAGAGACGCTGAGCGCAACTTGTTTGCCTGACAACTGAGAGTGGGATGGGCCCATGGGCCTCATCCCAGGGCCTCTGTGTGTGAGAGAAGGGAGGCCGTGCTGCAGTTTGAGGGCGCTGTTCCTGGGAACCGCGAGGAGGGCAATGCTTGGAGAGGTTGGATTTCTTGCAGGGCCACCGTCACCACGCGCAAGGGCACAGTGACGCCTCCCCTCTCCCCCCATTTCACTATCCGAACCCCCTACCCCCACTCCAGCCTGTTGCTTCCTCCGCGGCTCCAGGTCGGTTTTTCCCGGCGACTCTAGTGTGACTTCCAAACTCCTAGGCTGCGACTCACCTCGCCATTAGCCCCCGCCTCCCGCCTGCTGCCCTCGGGCCCCAGGGAGCCTCCAGCACCCCGATCGTCGCCTGCGAAGTGCACTCGGGGGCCGCAGATCGCAGGTCCTGCAGGGGGCGGGGGCCGCTAGCGGCGATGAAGCCGTCTTGGCTGCAGTGCCGCAAAGTCACCGGCGCCGGAGGGCTCGGGGGACCCCTGCCCGGGTCCTCCCAGGCTCGGGGAGCCGGCCCGGCCCGCAGGGCGTACGTGGCCCCGGGTCCGCGGAGCGCCCTCGGGGGCCGCGGCTGCCGCGCGCTTTCCTCCGGCGGTGGCGGCGAGTACAAGACCCACTTCGCGGCCTCGGTGGCGGACCCCGATGGGTTCTGGGGCAAAGCCGCGGAGCAGATCAGCTGGTACAAGCCCTGGACCAAAACGCTGGAGAACAGACACCCTTCCACCAGCTGGTGAGTGACTCCTTTGCCCACCCCGATCTTTGGCCTCGACGTCCCCTGCACGGGGAACCTGGAGTTCTATTAGGAATGGAAATCGAGACTCGAGATGTGCGCTCAGACCCTTCAGTTTGTGTTTAATTTCAATTTCACAGCTTTCTTGCCTGCTCTTGAGGAATTCGGTTATCTATTGTGAGTCCAGTTTCCTGTAGAGAGTTTACCTGTATGGCAGGGCTTCTGCGCGGCACTGGGATGTTAAACTGATTAAATCAAGGGCCTGTCTCCAGGAACGGCACAGCCTAACATGGGAGAAAGCCATGTAAATAAATGCAAGCACTCTATTAAACTAGGGAAATACGGCTAAGTAGCCATGGGGAGAAGGGGATAGTCAATCAGTAAATTCACACCCAAGTAGGGTTGGGGAGGGTGGGTATGTCTTCTCAAAGTCCTCAAGTACCTAAGTCTTAAAGACCAGGAGCTGGAAATCAGGTTGAAATTGGACTGCTTCTGATTGTGTTAGCTGAAGAGGTGGGAGAGGGGCTGTCAGTCAGGGCTGGGTCGGGAAGGGTTTCATGTGTCATGGCCAGGAGCTCCATAGCCCTGTTCTGTGTGTGAAGCTGGAGTATGGGAGTGCCCAGAAAGAATGCAGATAGAGGCCAGGTGGTGCTAGAAATCATGGTAGGCGCAAAAGCTTTTCTTCTAGAGCGGCAATTATAAGTAGTTATAAACATTTTTTTTGTATTACAACAATCAGAGATACTTTATAGAATAAACACCAACTTGCTAGAATAGTGAGGGTGAGACACAGATTGTGAGAACTGAGAGTGGTGGCTAACTTTTTGGGACATGCGCCTCACCGGTATGACTGTGGTTGCTTTCCTCTGCCAGCCATTAGGGAGCAATGTTTCCTGAAAAAGTTTTAGAAGCACTGCAAGAAGGTTTCCCATTTCCAAGTTCCCAGCAGTGAGATGGGGAAAATGACATGGTCAGGTTTGCATTTGACAAATGTCTCCTTGTTGAAGGCAGAGAACCTGGAGTGGGGAAGAATAAGTGGACCAGGGCTGATCTGTGTTGCCACCCTACCCCGTACTGTCCTGTTTGAAATTCAATGTTTGCATGGTTTTCCCTTTAGAATCTGAGGGCCTTTCCTCTTCCAGTTCTTATTTTGACAGTAGTGTTTGACTCATCCTCTTTTACATGCCTGGCAATGACCTATACACCAATGAGTAATACGTGGTCCCTGCTTTTTGGGAATCATGATGATTGAGAGCTGGAACCAGAATATTGGGTTTGAGTCCTGGCTTTTGCAGTTACTGGCTGTGTGTTCCCAGTCATGTTACTTAATCTCTCTGTGCTTCAATTTTCATATATATAAATGTAGAAATAGTATGCGGATTACCTAAATAAAGAATTAAGACCCTGACTTGAATGAAATAGACCCTGTAAAAGTTAAAGGAAGAATAGGTATTTTGCACTCATACCACAATTATTTTAGGAGCAGGAAACCCTCCTACTGTTTCTTAGATCAAAACACAGATTATTTCCTCTCCTAAGAGTGTGTTCTCAAAGTTCTGTCATAAAGTATGGTACTGAAATGATTGATGTGACCATCTCTTCCATAACACTGCAAAGAACTCAAGAAGTCACTGGGACAGTCCAAACAAAAACAAGGGCCAAACATAAGGCAGTGGCCAAGCATACATGGAGGAGAAAGGACAACAACTGAATGATGTTATTCAGTCAAATAATATTATTCTAACACTACTATTCAGTCAAACACTACTGAAAAAACAGAGTCTTGAGGAAATCTTTAAAAGTGGTTCACAATGAATAATAAGGATTAGATGTGAGAAGAGGGGAGGACCATTCCAGACTATGAAAACAGCATTGGCAAAGGCCTTGAGTTATATAATAGCTCAGTAAATTCTATAAAACTGAAAGCAGGCTAATGTGGCTGAGGCTTAAGGAATGACAGGAAAATTATCAGGAAATGGAAGAAGAGAGCCATATTCCTAGTGGTCTTAGGAGTCGTGTTAAGGATTTGAACATTTTTTTTTTCCTCCCACATAACGCATGTCATATAATGTGATTAAAACATGAGTGTCCTACTCTTTTTTCGCTAGAACAAGACAGCTTTCAGTTCAACCCTGTTACCAGACTAAATGGGTCTATTTGAGCACATTAAAGCGCAATCAAACACAAGAGGAGTTTGCAGCCAAGAAAGTAAAGTATTAGTTGAGGAAATGGTGCCAAGCTTGGAGTCTCAGGTAAACTAATGTTCAAAGATCTGGCTCCCCAGTGGCTTCCAGGGCATGGGTGATATAGGGGAAAAATCATTAATCATGGTGATTAAAGGAGTTGGGATCCTGGTTCTACTGATTGGCAGGGACCAGGAAAGGGAGGAGGTGATCACTGTGTCAGGTGCTGATGTTCTGCCTGGTTTCCTGAGGCTGTGGAACAGTTAGGGTAGGGTCTTTCTGCGTTCATGGGCCTGGGACTGAAACTCAATGAATTTAAAATGCTATCTTTACTTGGAAGGAAACTCTGTTTTGTGGTCAACAGACCTGAGGCTTTGTTCTTAAGACACATTAATACTGAACAGAATGTGATGTCCTACGGACTTAATGATTAAGGAAGGGAGTGGACTTGGACAGAAAGGAGAAAAGTTCAAAGGAGAAAGGATCATGTTAAAGAAATGGAGTTTCTGTGAAGTTACAACCCCAGCTCTGCCACTTACCTTGGGTTTTCTTCAATATTTTCATAATGTTAGTATCAATTTCTTAGAATTGTGTAGGGGAAGGGAACTTATAAAATGTCCAGGACTGTGCCTGGCACACAGTACTGGGTATTAATGTCTTTTGACTATGGGAGAGATAGTCTCATTAGCTGATGTGGTTCAGGAAGTTTTCAGAGAAATGGTAGCTTTTGAACTGATCATAAAGTGGGACTTAAGGAGAAAAAACCAACTTTTTTTTTTTTTTTAATGTGGGGAACAAACATGGCAAAGGCATGGAGATATGAAAGAATCAAGTGTGCTTGGAGTATCTAAACAAAACAGTTGGCTTGTAGTGGTTATTTTGAATTACTGGTAATGGAATTCAGAAGGTAGTTTCAGGATGGTTTAAGAAGACTCAGAAAGCATGCTCAGGCATTTGCATTCACCCTCAGGCCATAAGTCACAATCTGACAGGCTGCAGATAGGTTTTGTTTGATCCCGATGCTGGACATTTTTTTGTTTGTTTATAAAAATTAGTTATCAGTATTTAAACATTGGAAGATCTCATCTAAAATTAAATTTCCTTTAACAAGTCACATTTTGGACTTCTCCTGAAAAGAAAACAAAAAGCGGACCATCTGTCAGCAGTGGGTCAGCATTTTCCTGTGGTAACACTTGGCTGGAACTGAGTAGCTGCTGTTCCAGGCAAAATTAGACATAGTGACTGGCTGGCTGGGGTGCAGGGAAGAAAAGAAGTTGTGGTGACTGCAAGAATATGAGTCAAAAGTCCAAGTAGAGGAATTGATTGAGAAATTAAAGATAATCGGTTGAAAATGTGAGAGGGAATTGATGTAGAATTATGGTTTTGACTATAAATTGCAAAGAGATGAGAGTTAAAGCCTGGTGGATGTTGAGTGTAGGGAGACAAAGAGGAGGAAAAATACTGTGGAATGGTTGGGACTTGTTCAAAGAAGTAGAAGCAAGAGTAGGGTATTTTTGTGTCATGGAGTATGAGAAAGAGGAGAGGTAAAAGTAGGGGAAGTCCATAGAGGTCATGGGTTCTAGAGTTGCTGTGAGGCTATTGAGGATTGAAAGATCAGTTTTGACTCAGAAATCATCAGTGACTTTTAATAATGTTATATCAATGGAGAGATGAAGGCTAAAGCCAGAACACTGCATTTCAGAGTGAACTGATGATAGGTAAACACATGGATGTATTTGACAGTGACCTAAGGGAAATAGAATAAGAGATTGTGAAGGTGCCCAGGTTCCCTAAAAGAGTTTCCTCACTCTCTTTACTTTTCTCCTCTGCCCCATTTAGGAGAAACCCATGTTTAAAAGGCAGAAGTGAAAAAAATCTGTGAAACAGGAATAAAGGGAATTTTGCTTAATTGAAACTATTCCTCATCAGCAGGGCTCCCTGTTTTTGCAAGTTGAACTTTGTGGCTTATTATTATATTTTTCTTTAGATACTAGAAGTTCATGAAAGAAACAAGATGGACGTTTAAAAGATGGAATAAAGAACTACTCAGCAGATCTATATGCTCCTGTTATAGCTATTCAGCTAGATAGCTAAATATTTGATTGTGAGATTGACAGGGAAGAAGAGACCGTGGGAAAGGGATGAAATAATATTTGTTCAATTATTCTAAGGTTGCCAGGCAACATGTTGGTAAGTTGTTCAGAGGGGAAAACTTCTTTATCTTGTACTTGGAACTTTTCTATGAGTTTGACATTGTTTAAAAGGAAAAAATAAAATAAAATATAATGTGAATTTTATATAACCAGAAGTAATTTAATTCCCCTACTGAATTTTGGTTCTTTGGCAAACAATTTCTCAGGCACATTTCAACTGTTAGGGAAATTCAGTCTTTTTTAAAGCCTTAGTAAGATTCTGAGAAATTTCCTTTATATGTTTCAGATTTTATATAGTTATATTTAATTCTTTTGAAGGTCAGAGTTTTATCTAAGGATGAAGACTTGCCCCTTTTTGTCAAACTCTAGCAGCGGTTCTCAACCTGTGGGTCGCGACCATCGGAAAACACATACAGCATATCAGATATTCACATTACTATTCATAACAGTAGCAAAATTACAATTATGAAGTAGCAACGAAAATAATTTTATGGTTGGGGGTCACCACAACATGAGGAACTGTATTAAAGGGTCGCGACATTAGGAAGGTTGAGAACCACTGCAGGAAATGAATTTATTCATAATATTATGTACAGTATAGGTATATCTAAACTTAAATATAACATTGTTATATTTTTAGAAGACACATGGTCAGCATGAAAATGGCCTGTTGGAAATACAGTACTCATCAAAAAGACCAGTTGTAAAAGATGGGCCTCATTTTGTTTCTGAAGGTCAGCAGCTTTTTACTCTGCTGTATCTAATTTTCTCAGTCTGTCCTGCAACTGAGCCTTCAGGACAGAACAGAGCGAACTGCAGGAATGTGGCAATTACATAAGCAAGGATGGATTGCCTGACAAAGGCCACAATCAATGGACAATGGAAATTCAAGCAGCTGCTACCAATCCACAACCAGGTGTGGGGGAAAGCCAAGCTCTGAGCACCTCCTGGAAGGTGGCTTACTTTTGCTTTGTCCATGCCATATACCAGTGATGGCGAACCTTTTGAGCTCGGCGTGTCAGCATTTTGAAAAACCCTAACTTAACTCTGGTGCCGTGTCACATATAGAAATGTTTTGATATTTGCAACCATAGTAAAACAAAGATTTATATTTTTGATATTTATTTTATATATTTAAATGCCATTTAACATAGAAAAATCAACCAAAAAAATGAGTTCGCATGTCACCTCTGACACGCGTGTCATAGGTTCGCCATCACTGCCATTTACTGTCATTGAGAAAGAAATCCAGTGGTTAGAGTCATTTCCTCCCTCTCCTTTTCCTCTTCCTCCTTCTTAAAAAAAATAAAATAAAATTCCACTTTCATAAGCAAAAAGCAGCAACTTCATGAAGGAGAGCATTACTTTTCAGTGTGGTGTTACATTTGCAAGAGAAATGTGTGGGAAACCAAGGCATCTTTGTGATAATATATATAAATATTGTAATAACTTCTTAAAATTATGGTTTTAGGAAGCATATCTGAACGTGGAACTCAAATTCTTGATCTAAACTATGCGGATAGAGAACTCGTTATAAAAGGTTTAATTATGTTTGCTTTCACTGGCATTGTGGCTAACAGATGTAAGAGACAGTGTACTAATGTAGCAAGGAGAGGTACTATTATAATATCTAGGGAAGTTGAAGTCGAAGTTGAAGTTTTGAGTTTGAAATAGTCCAGTTGACAGTCTTACAATAGCTAAAAAAGAAAATCTTTTAAATCCTAAGTTAGAGTTTCATTTATGACTTTTAAGTATTAAATAGTGAATTTTGTTAATTTCAAATGCAAATTGCTCTAAGTGGGAGAAGACCAACTCGTCTTGTAGGTGTTTGACTTCAGAGCTAACTCTGGACCATAGGAGCACCTTCTCCTTAGGTTTTGATGTTAGAATAACATCTCCAAGGTATAATCTTTCAAGATTTCTCTCCTAAATGGATACATCAGTTAAGTAAAATAAACGGGAAGATTAAGAATAAAGAAAGAATGCTAAGTATTTGCAAAAAAAACTAGTATGATAGATTGATTTAAAAAAAATTAGGAGCTGGAGGAACATAAAATCGGTATTATTGACTATTAGCTAAATAACTAAGTGAAAGTATTGGAGCTTAGAAAAGTCTACTTTTGCACTAATCTCACTTTTTCATATTTTTATAGGGCTTCATTGATTCTCAATTGAGAGTTAAGTGCTTTTCTAACCACAAATGCCCTGATTTAGCCTTCCTCACAACTCTCCCCTTATCAAGGCTGAATAAAGTCTGTCTGCCACTATTACTTACCAATGGAACTTTGTCAGATAGCCTGTTTTGGTGAGTGAAGAAAAAGGTTGAGGATCATTATTTGTGGAAAATCTGATTTGTTGGTTAAAATGTTGGCTCCACTCTTTGAAACTGCACCTTGCCTCGAATAATCATAAAATAGGATTATAAAATTCGGGTTGTGATGGGTATTATTGTTCAGCAATATCTGTTCTCCTCTACTTCTGAGCACAGGAGAAGATAGAATTTCCCCACATCAGCATGGCTATGTGATTAGCTTAGCTATGGCCCTTAGAGGAATAAGGCGTGTCAATGCTTCAGTGCCTAGTGCCCTCCATTCTGTCACAGTCATTATGGAAGCACATGTAGCGGAGAAGTAGTCTGGATTGCTGAGCAGAAATGCATAGATGACATGCTTTGGGAGTCCACTTGAGCCCGCAGTGAAGCATAAGTGAGAAATGAACATATTTTTTTCAAGTTACAGAAAGTTTGTGGTTATTATCGTAGTGAATCTAACTGTCCTTATTGATTGAGAAGAAATAACAACTGTATAGGATATTTAAAGTGATTAAGTGTGCTAATAATGTACAGAAGTAGCATCTAGCATATAGTTAAAAGAGCTAAGCTTTATTTGTATCCATGCTATGAGCCAGGTACAATGCTAAATGCTTTAATTTATTTAATACTTATAACAATCTTGCCAGTTTTTATTCTCATGTAATAAGGGTAAAAATAGAGATGCAGAGACTTTAGGCTATTTGCCTAAGCTTATAAAACTATTGAATAGCAGATCTAAGATTTCAACCCAGGCAGCCTGAATTTAGTATCTAGATTCTATCTAAGTGCTACATTATATTGTGCTATAGCAATAGCCTCAGTTAATTTTAGTTTTTCTTTCTTTTCTTATCCCTTCTCCATTGAAACCACTAAAAACAACTTTAAAAATCTAGATCTACATCTTAGTAACATTTGGAAAATATCACTATTAAATATAGAATAAGAGGTTTATGTGTGTGTTTTTTTGGAGGGAGGGGGGAAATTATATTTTATATATAAAATATTTAAAATATGTACAATAGTCCCAAAGGTGAGGGGAGGGGAGGAAGGCTTTATACTAATTATTACCTACTTTAGAAATATTTCCTGGACAGTAGAAAACAATATTATTCTCCTCTAGTAAAAATGCTCTGTTGGCCCTAACTGGTTTGGCTCAGTGGATGGAGCATCGGCCTGTGTACTGAAGGGTCCCAGTTTCGATTCTGGTCAAGGGCATGTACCTTGGTTGTGGGCACATCCCCAGTAGGGGGTGTGCAGGAGGCAGCTGATTGATGTTTCTCTCTCATCAATGTTTCTAACTTTCTATGCTTCTCCCTTCCTCTCTGTAAAAAAATCAATAAAGTATATTTAAAAAAATGCTCTGTTGGTTTTTTGGCTTAAGGAAAATGTGTAATGACCACATTATTCATTGCTTACAGTATACTTTAATATTATTGTTATGGGAACATAGTGATAAATAACCTAATTAACTCATCTACTTATGAATATTTGAAATTTTTCCTTTCTTCCAATCTGCTAATAAAATAAAATATTAGAACTTGTTGAATTTTATAATTATGGAAGTTAATGAGTTTGTTTTTTTTTAATGCATTCACGTATAATATTCTTTCCTGTTTTTCTTTAATGGCTTTTCATCTTGATTCTAGTGCAGGTGGACAGGCTTATTTATATATGTTCAGTGCAGAGATGAGTTTCTTAGGAATTATATTGCATACAGCTTTCTTAGTTTGAATATGAACAGCTCATTTTTTGAAATTCAGTGTAAGGACAATGAGTTGCGGGCTCTCTCACTTTCCTGTACTGCCGTTGAGTGTTAGGAGGTCAGCCACAAAAGACTTGTTACATTTACAGAATCTGTACTGGATTAGGAAGGATACTTGTATGTGATTATTCTCTAGCTGATGACTGAGCTATTCCTTTCCTTAAAGATGATGCCTTGTATCTCAATAATGATTATGACAACAACAGTAACAACCATGGCAATAATAACAGCAGTTACTGATTATTGGGCACTTGCTCTGGGTTAGGACTTATACTAACATTATATATGCATATTTCTTTCAATTATCCCAATACCTTATCAAATAAAAATGTATTTTTATAGCTGTGCTAACTAAAACACATGTTGAATAGTGATCGACTTAATTTTTTAACCTAGTTGGGTCACATCATATAGCTTAATTTCTGTATTTAGTTGTAACTACACTTTTAACTTCTGTCTGGTGTCATATGACTGTTTAGCTGTCAGGACCTAGAAGGTCCAGAAGATTGAGAACAATGTAAGAATTCTAAAAATTTTTGATCAGAGTTGTAACTTCCTTTCTCCTCATTTGTTGTTTATGTTTCTATGTGTCTTCCACCCTCTTCTCATTTTAGAGGAATATATCTTCATTGTTTTCCCAGAGTCAACTTGCACATGTCTTCTTGACAAATGCCTCTTTTGTAAAAAGCACATCACCTTGAATCTTATTTCCCTTTAAGCTAGTTTGGCAAAGAATGCTCAGTACTCATCTCCATGTTGTCACTATACATCCACTGTAAATGCTCACCTTCCACAATGCTTTGGTCTTACCAGTAAGTTAACAAATCACCACGAGGTCATGGAAGGGCAGTGATCAGGTCTCAGTCACCTCTGTTATCTCTATAGTGGAATGCACATAACTGTGTATCAATTGAATTTATTTTGAAACTTTAATATATGCAGATTAACCTTCTTTTTATAAAAAAATATTTTTTATTGATTTCAGAGAGGAAGGGAGAGGGGGAGAGAGATAGAAACATCAATGATGAGAGAGAATCATTGATCAGCTACTGCCTGCATGACCCCTACTGGGGATTAAGCCCACAACCCAGGCATGTGTCCTGACCTGGAATCAAAATCTGACCTCCTGGTTTATAGGTCTATGTTCAGATTAACCTTCTTAATCCATTTCCTTAATCTTGATTTGTACATATATTGCATCTTATTACTTGAATTATCCATCCTTCCAGAACCCAAAATGACCCATGAATAAAAGCATCCAAGGGTTGGAAATTCTCTTTATCTTCATGGCTCTAAGTTTTATTACAAGGCAATTGGATCCTTTTGCTCCTCTTTAGCTAATTTATATTTAAGTTGTAGTAGAGAATATTTTACATTGGCATAGGTTTTTAGTCATCAAGCCAAAGACACTTACATTGCAAGGAGGGAAATACTTTACTTCGGTGGCACAGACCAAGTACCCATATGAGTATAGATTGGGAAAGTTGTCTCTTTGGCACATATCAGACTCTAAGAATTTCAGATTTGAGAGCAACTAAGATGGCGGCATAGGTAAACACCGGGAAATTGTCGCCTCACACAACAATTGAAAATTACCGCAAAGGACTGAGCAAACATCATCCAGAACAACAGGAAGGCTGGCTGAGTGTAAATTCTACAACTAGAAGGAAAGAAAAGCACGCTGAGAGCCAGAGGCGCTGCGGAGGTGAAGTGCAGAGGTACGGCGGCGCGCGCGCGCGCGAGGAAAGGGGGTAGCACCTGAGGACACGGCTGACTTTTTGAGTCACAAGCTCCTGACTGCTCTGAACTCCGGTTCCGGGAAGTCTCTGGGGACCCAGGACTCATACGGGGAGAGGCTGGTCTGTCCGGCAGCGAGCGAGCTTGAGGGCGGCTTTCCCTCAGAGGTGCTTGCAGCCGTTACCGGGACACTGAGACGCGCGACTCCGGGCGGAGAATCGGCCATGGCTGCTTTCTCCGCCCTTTGACTCCCTGAGACCCCGCCCCACCCAGGCTGCGGCAGAGGCTTTTGCATGTGAATGTACCTAACTGCAGCCGAACCAGGCAGACCCAGAGCTTCCAAGAGAAGGCCCAAGGCCCCGCAGCGGCTTGCATTGCTTCACAGCTGAGCCTCTTCGTGGCTCCTGCTGTGTGGCCTCAGGCAGAGGCTGAATTAGCACCTCCTTAGATCCAGGAGCCACTGTACCCAGTGGTCAGAGGGGGTCCATCCAGACTGCAACTCCTCAGATCCATAAGGGACACACTCAGGGAGCAGACTCAGTGAGCACCAAAGCCCCACTGAAGCAAGTCTTGCCCCAGAAGGGTGTCTTCAGCACAGAAGTTCTCCCACTTTAGACACAGCTGATTCTCACAGCCAATTGGCCTGGAGGTCAATTCCTCCCAGTGATTCTACAACAACCAAGGCACCAAGAGTGCACCAAGAGTGTCCACCCCAGGTAACTGGGGAGGCTGAGCTACTGGGCCCTACAGGACACCTGGCGCACAGGGCCACTCTATCAACACAGGGAAGCTGCCAAAATGCGGAGACAAAGAAACAGGTCACAAATGGCAGAAATGGAGGAAAGCAAACGATTGGATATAGAGTTCAAGGCCACGTTTATAAGGTTTTTCAAGAATTTTATGGAAACCGCCGATAAATTTAATGAATCCCTCAATAAGTATAGTGAGACCATGGAGGACATGAAAAAGGACCAACTAGAAATTAAGCATACACTGACTGAAATAAAGAATAATTTACAGAGATCCAGCAGCAGAAAAGAGGATCCCAAGAATCAAGTCAAAGATTTGAAATACAAAGAAACAAAAAATACCCAACCGAAAAAGAAAAAAGAAAAGAGATTCCAAAAATATGAAGATAGTGTAAGGAACCTCTGGGACAACTTCAAGCATACCAACATCAGAATTAAAGGGGTACCAGAAGGAGAGAGAGGGCAAGATATTGAAAACCTTTTTGAAGAAATAATGACAGAAAACTTCCCCTACCTGGTGAAAGAAATGGACTTACAAGTCCAGGAAGCGCAGAGAACCCCAAACAAAAGGAATCCAAGGAGGACCACACCAAGACACATCATAATTAAAATGCCAAGAGCAAAAGATAAAGAGAGAATCTTAAAAGCAGCAAGAGAAAGACAGTCAGTTACCTACAAGGGAGTACCCATACGACTATCAGCTGATTTCTCAACAGAAACCATGCAGGCCAGAAGAGACTGGCAAGAAATATTCAAAGTGATGAATAGCAAGAACCTGCAACCAAGATTACTTTATCCAGCAAAGCTATCATTCAGAATAGAAGGTCAGATAAAGAGCTTCACGGATAAGAAAAAGCTAAAGGAGTTCATCACCACCAAACCAGCATTATATGAAATGCTGAAAGGTATTCTTTAAGAAGAGGAAGAAGAAAAAGGAACTCTTACCATTTGCCACAGCATGGATGGAACTGGAGAGCGGATAAATACCACATGATCTCACTCATTTGTGGAATATAATGAACAACATAAGCTGATGAACAAGGACTGATCCAGAGACGGAGAGGCATTGATTGGACTGTCGGGACTTGGAGGGAAGGTAGGGGAGGGTGGGGGTAAGGGGGAAAGATCAACCAAAGGACTTATATGCAAGCATATAGGCCTAATCAATGGACATGGACAACGGGGGGGGGGGGGGGTGAGGGCATGAGCGGGGGTGGGGGGGGGTGGGGGGTAGAGGGTAACGTGGGGACAAGGACACATATGTAATATCTTAATCAATAAAAAATATATTAAAAAAAAAAAGAATTTCAGATTTAAGAGCTGGATCAATATTATGTTACTAGATTGTTATTGTGTAGTACATATGTTAACCAAATATATAAAATTTTATTGATAAAAGTGATAAAAGACAAATATCATATGATTTCACTTATATGTTGGATCTAAAAATGAGTCAAACCAAACCAAAACAAAAAAACACACACAAGTTTACAGATACAGAGAACTGATCGGTGATTGCCAGAGGGGAAGAGGGATCTGGGCTGGGTGAATTGGCTGAAGAGATCAAAAGGTTCAAACTTCTAATTATAAAATAAATAAGTCATGGGAATATATAACATGATGTTCATATTTGAAAGTTGCTAAGAGAGTGAATCTTAAAAGTCCTCATCATAGGAAAGGAAATTATAAGGGGGTATGATGATGGATAGTAACTAGACTTATTGTGGTGATGATTTAGCAATTATTCAAATATTAAATCATTATATTTCACACCTGAAACTAATATATTATATGTAAATTGTTCTTCAATGAAAAAAGCAAAAAATGGGTTAGCAATCAGATAATAAAAATATTATTTCTTTTAGGACACATTTAGGTACTGCCACAAATGACAACACTCTTAATATTTACGTTATTTGGAATAAAAGCTGATTTTATTCTGATAAAAGCTTGAATTTAAAAAATGTATATATAAAGCTGAATTTATTGTCAGTTTAAAATGTTGAGTCCTAATTGTTCATGATCTTGTACATATGTCTACTATAAACATCTCATTATTTAAATAGTTCAAAAGCTGTTTGAAATATGACTGTAATTATAGGCTTAGTGGATATAATTTGATAAAAATTATATCTTAATTTAATGAAGTTATAAAAGGATTAATGTTCATGTTAAATAAAATTTTATATTTATATTATTTAATATTTAATATAAAATTTATAATTAATAAAATACCTTCAATCAGGAAGATTTGCATTTTCTTACTAAGTATCTAGTTAGTTGAAAAACTGTATTTTATGGAAATAATAATACTGTTGCATTAAAATCTCTCAAATCCTCAAGGCTGATCTTACTCTATATGTATATGTTTATGTATGTGCATATGCGTGTGTTTGTGAGTCTGTGTTAAGGTGTTATAGGAGACAAAATATATTATTATGATAACAATAACTACAATAATATCCCTTACCATAGTTTTTAACTTTTCAAGAACATACTTCCTTTAAAAATTTTTATTTTTATTTATTTTTATTTTTAATCCTTTCCTGAGGATATGTTTTTATTGATTTATAGAGAAAGGAAGGGAGAGGGACAGAGAGTGAGAGAGAAACATTAATGTGAGAGAGAAACATCAATCAGTTGCCTCCAGTAAGCACCCTGACCAGGAATCAAACCCTTGACCTTTTGGTGTATGGATAATACTCTAACCAACTGATCCACACTGGCCAGGGCAAGGACATAGTTTCTTAAAGAAGAATTTAGGGAGGGTTAAGTAACTTGCTTGTGTTCACTTGGCATGCAGGTGGCAGATCTGGCATGAAAAACCAGAGCTGTTAGACTTCGGAGTGCATAATCTTCCAATTGTGTCACATTTCCTCTCTAATCCTGCATTGTCCTCATAATACCGGTGTTACAGATTTAAAGTCAAGTCACGTGCATACATACATACATGCATATCTATTTGTTGACCTATTATATTTATAAAAGTAAAGTTTTTTTGGTTCTAAAATGTATTCATTCATTAACTTATTTGTTCCCTCATTTATTCTTTCCTTCTTTCTCTTGTTCATTCAGCAAATGTTTATTAAATGTCTTCTGTGAGCCAGGCACTAATCCAGGCATTGAATGAGAGTCTAGAGTCTAGACAGTGTATAACTTTGAAGAACAATGTCATACATCAAAGGAAAAACGTGTTTCTGCTTGTAATAACATAGTTTTCATTTACCTGCTTAATAAAAGAAGAGTAATCATGAGTGGCATGGACCATTTAGTTGGTGAACAGCAGCCGTTCTCTAACTAATGAATCCTTTAACAGATAAAAGACTCCACCAATTTAATTTTATCCCTTTGTGTAGCCTCTCATTTTTCTCTTAGATGAGGAAAAGACAAGTAAGAAACAAAAAGAGAATAAAAGAAACAAAAAGAGAATAAAAATAGATAATGAACTTTTGGATGTTTGAGCAGGCTTCCCTGTATTCAAGTTTCAAATTATTGAATGTTAATGGAAAATTATTTATTTACGAATATGTAGATAGTAGGGGAGTTGGCAAAGAGAACAAAGATGTAGTTTGTGACATTGTTCTCAGATTATTTTGAGGATAAAGCTAGGAAAAATGGCATAATACATTTTTTGTCTACTTTCCTTAACATTTTTAATTTATGCTCAATAATATCTAGTTAGTTATGTTAGGTTTATCTTTGTAGGTATGTCTATGTTATGTTTGTACCTGTGTGTCAGGCTGTTTTGGTGAGAGGTGAAGGTTGGAATTCTGATGAAAGATATAGTGTATTTTAATTAAAAGAGCAGAGATTTTATAAAGATAAGGTTTGAGACCTAGGTTTGACTAATTACTTTTCATTGGTATTTCTTTATTCCAAAATAATTCTGATTGAAATTCGGGTTTATGTTTTGTTTCACAAAGAAGTATTATTTTACATTTTATTTAAACTTAGAAAAGCCAAAATAGATGTAAAAATCAGCTGTAGTTCAATATCAAAATATATCCTCAGTGTATATATCGGTATATTTCCCTTCAATCTTTCATTTCTTTCCTTTAAAATTTTTATTTTGGAATAATTACAGACTCACAAGAAGTTGCAAAAGTAGTACAGAGAGGTCTTTTGTACTCATCACTCAGCTTCCCCCAAGGGTAACATCTTATATAACCATAGCACCTTATCAAAACCAAACTTGATATTGGCAATACAATTCACTAGACTACCATGCTTGTTCAGATTTACCATTTTTTGTAGGCACTCATAGTTTTGCCTGTGTACATGTTTGCCTTCTTAAAAAATCTATAATTTATGCATGTTTGTTATTCTGGGCTCTATTTTTCTTCTTACAGAAAAATCTTATATAATAAAGAGGTAATATGCAAATTAACCCTCACACGCTCACAATATGGCTGCCTATGACCAGGCCGGCAGGGGGTTTAGTGAGGGTCGACCAAACAACTGAACAGCAGGCTGCTTGGGGCAACCAGGCAGGCAGGGGGGTTAGAGAGGGACGACCAAACAACTGAACAGCAGACTGCATGGGGAGATCAGGCTGGCACGGGGGGCAGTTAGGTGTGATCAGGAAGGCAGCCAGGTGAGCGATTAGGAGCCAGTGTTCCAGGATTGTGAGAGGGACGTCTGACTGCTGGTTTAGGCCCATTCCCCGGGATCAGGCCTAAACCAGCAGTCAGACGTCCCCTAAGAGGTCCCGGATTGGAGAGGGTGCAGGCTGGGCTGAGGGACCCCGTGCCCTCGTGCGCAAATTTCGTGTACTGGGCCTCTAGTATAATTATATTACCCATACTACTTGATATCTCATTTTTTTCAGTTATAGTAAGTTGTGATTTTTCCATTCCTCTATTCCAGTGGTTGGCAAACTCATTAGTCAACAGAGCCAAATATCAACAGTACTTCTTCAAAATAGACTTGTCCAGGCTGAAAAACGACTTCTGCGCATGGGCCACAAAGTTTCAATCGCACTGTACGCGTGCCCGCACATGGTATTTTGTGGAAGAGCCACACTCAAGGGGCCAAAGAGCTGCATGTGGCTCGCGAGCCGCAGTTTGCTGACCACAGCTCTATTCTATTTCATGATTTTCAATGTATGCGGAATATTTTAACATATTGTTTGGTAAATGTAAAATTATTTCACAATCCCATTATGTTGATACTTAAGTGGTTTCTCTGTTTGTGCTATTATGAACAGGCAGATACACTTGCATCTTTGGACAGAATTCCAAAGATTTCTCTCTCTCTGTCTGTTTGCCTCTTCCTATTTCTTTCTTTTCTTCCTTCCTACTGAAGAATTGTTAGATTTCTGAGTCAAAGAGAATTTATATACTTTCTGATGTACATTGTCAAATTTTTTCTCAGAACAGATTAATATTGTGAATAAGGTCCCACAGCCTTTTTCCTTAGGAAATATGTAGAGAATAAATAAAGGTAATAATTTAGTGGACACTGAATACTAGGCTCTGTAAAATCTCAACATTGTGTCATATTTGCTTCAGACCTTTTTATTTAAGCAATGAAACAAAATTGATGCTCCCTTTGTATTTTCCTCAATTACATAGTCTTTATAGAAACAATCTTTGAAGAATTTTAAAGGCTCAGTGGGAAAAACAATTTCTTCTTCGATATTCTTAAATGATTGATTGTATTCCTCCTCTTTAATAAGAGCTTGTATTAAACACCTGTCTGTGGACATGAGCTGTGTTGTGCAGAATGAGTTAATGAATGTGGTGTTGGCCTTCTGTGACCCTCAGTGGCAGAGGAGTTTCATCAGAACAGAAGTGTGCCATAAGGCATGAGTTACAGCCTTGAAGAGAAATAAATGGACAGCTAAGGCAAAGATGTAATATGGAAACAGAAAAATATGCAGTCCTAAAGTCCTAAGGTTTAGAGCACGTTAGTTTCAATCTTGACATTTCTCCCCTCTCTTCTTTCCTTTTCTTCTTGACCAGAGTGAGATAACACCATGTCAGAAAATTGGTTTCCTCCTCCCTGCATGGTGCTGGGCTGCAATCTCTTCTCCTCTGTCCCCCTAGCCCTTTCATTTTTGTTCTTTCTCCATCACTTCACTATTATCATCATCAGTATTAAGTGCTGACAGACATGCATCTTCTCTCCAACAAATACCAGTTGACAATGGAGAATGTGCCTCCTCTTCTGCTCCCTCCTGGTTCTCTACATAGCTTTGAGGTTTTCAGGGTTACCTTCTTGGGCCTCTGTGGGCATCCTGGTCTGAAGATGTGGTTTTCTGAGAATCTGCCCTGATTTGGAATTTGTTTCCTTATCATGACTTATTTTTGAATTTGTTCCTGAAGCTTACTGCCCCTAAGAGTGTGCTAAGTGCTCTCCTGAAAAGGGCTGTCTAATGAAGTTTACTTTCCTTGAAAATGTACTTTTACGTGTATATGCATTTAGGATTATATTTAAATTTTAATAAATTTATGCTTGAAATTTAAAGGTGTTTTGATCTTTTACATTGACCTTTAATAGTAATTTAATTAATTATTATTTTATCTTTTTCTTTTCTTATATTAAACCAAGTCTTAGTTCCTTTTCCTTCAAGTCTCTGTTTCCTGCATTCTCTCTAGAATAAAAATAAAACAAGATAAAAGGGTGTCCTCACCTTCTGCTTTGAATTTAACTGTCAAGCATGACTCACAGCCGGAGGATCTTTAAGATGATTCATTTATGCCTTTTCTCTTCATTGACAGTGGATCCAGTTCAGATAACAGGTATCGATTTCTTGAAAGCCTTTCTTTCCATTCTTTTTCCTGTTGGCTGCATGTCTCACCATTGGCAGTTGACGCAGTTTTAATCCGAGATGATCTGGCCCCGGTGCAGATGTCTGGGCTGTCCTTTCATGTCGAGATGGGGCAATCTGTGGCCAGAGCTGGTGGGATGAGGCCGGGTTCTGAGTGTGTATACTCATGGATGCAGGATCAGTAGGGCTACAGAAGTCTCTCTCTTTGTGTTAGGTTTCTCTGTTAAAATAATTGTCCTATAGAGATATGTGTTTTCCAAGTACTTTTTCAAAAACAATATCCCTAGTGGTTAAATTACCATAAGGTTATTATGCTGCCCAAGTAAGCAATTACCCAATTTGGAGGGTTTCCTGGAACAGTCAGTTGATACTGCTGAAGGCCAAGGATCTCATTTAGATGGGATGTCACTGTGTGACTAAAGCAATATGATGCCCTCTTAAAAATGCTTAAAGCCTTCTCTGTTTGTGGGCAATAGTAGTCTTTTGAGCTAGTCATTGTTTCTGCTGAGCGGCTACCTCATGAGACTCTTTTTCTTATTTGTGTTAATGTGTCAGAGGAGTACTACTTCCATTCACATTCATTCACACCTGAAGACATTTATTTGAAAACAATTGTTGAGCATTTGTTGTGTGCCATTAATGAGGGAGCTCATGGTCTCTGGCCACAGGATGTAGTGTCTAGTGAAAGTACAAGAATTACTCAAATAAGCCCACAGTCCTATCAAATCAGAGATTCATTACATTTCCCTGGGAGTGAGAAAGCACTCGGTTCCAGTCTGCCGTGTGTGAAATGTATAAATTCTGGGAAGTTACTTGACTACGCGGAGCTTCATTTCTTATATGTAAAATGGGAGTAACATTGTTTTCCTCAAGGGGTAGTGTGTAAATTGAATGATTTGATGTATGTCAATTACCGAACTCAGAATCTGGCACATTATTGGTGATTAAAAAAATGTTAGCTATCTCTCCTACTTCAAAACTTTTTTTTTTCTTATTCGAAATTTACCTTAAAGAGAACATCTATTTGGCACTCAGAGATGAAAAAAAGCCTCCATTTTCTTTGATAGCATCCTTCCTCCTACTTCTAGTTCCTTTTGATTTTTTTCTACAATAGTCCTCCCTCCCCACCATTTCTTTACTTACCATGTCGTCCTAGGCTTCTCAATAGTTCCTAACTGATTCCATTTCCTCATTTGCCTCTGAGATGCCTCTCAGGGCTGACCTGAAATCCATGTCTGAGCAAGACATTCCCCTGCTCAAAATCCTTTCATGGCCTGCCCTTAACAAGGCATTCAAGGCTTTGAAGACACGGCTTGCACTGGTCTTTCGTGCCTTAGCTCATGTTATGCTCCAAACACATCTCTTATTTCAGCAGCGCTCATGAACCTGGACTTCCAAAACAGAACCTGAACTTTGCCTTACTTTTGTACTTGTCTCAATTGTCATAGCCATTGAAAAAAACAAACAATATTCTCATTAATTTACCACCCCTTCCCCTTCACTACCTACACTTTTTATTTTTTTCTTTTAATAAAACAGTTGAAAGATTTGTACAAGCTAAAGAGAAATCAGACCATCTTCCTTCTCTTTCTTCCTTTTTAAAAATATTGTTTTTATTGATTTTACAGACAGAGGGAGAGGGAGAAAGAGATGATCGATGTGAGAGAGAAACATCTACGGGCATGCCCTTTATTGGGGATCAAGCCCACAATCCTGGGCAGAATTGGAGTGGTGACCTTTTGTTGCATGGGGCTGCCCCGAACCAACTGAGCCACACTGGCGAGGGCTCCTCCTTCTCTTTCTGTCCTAACTTCTTGGCCGTGTTGTCTATACTCCAGGTCCTCCTCTCCCTTATACTTCTGCATCCCTGCAAGGTGGGCCCAGTCCTCATTGCTCCATCCAAATTGCTCTCCCAAAGATCATCGATACCTACTTGTTGCTTAACTCAATGGATTGATTTGAGTCCTTACCTTAATTTATTTCTCTTTAGTATTTGACTCTGTAGACCACCTTTGTGTCTTTGAAGTTCCTTAAACTGTACTCACTGTCCTGTATGGTAGCCGGTAGCCAATGTGGCTATTGAAATTTAAGTTTAATTTAGTGAGAATTAAATAAAATTGAAAATTCAATTCTGCAGTCACATTAGTCAAATGTGGCTATTGAACACTTGAAAGGTGGCCAGTGTGATTGAGGAGCTAAATTTCAAATTGTATTTACTTTCAATTAATTTAAATTTACATCTAGCTAGCCATCTGTAGCTTGTGGCTACCCTATTAAGCGTGGAAATAGAGAACATTTCCATGATCACAGAAATTTCTATTGGGCAGGCCTTATTTGAGAAATTTTTTTATTTATCTTTAATTTTTTTATTGGTTAAGGTATTACCAATGTGTCCTCATCCCCCCATTAACCCCTAACCTCCCCTCCCCCACTCATGTTCTCATCCCCCTGTTGTCCATGTCCATTGGTTTGGCTTATATGCATGCATACAAGTCCTTTGGTTGATCTCTTCCCTTTACCCCCGCCCTCCCCTACTTTCCCTCTGGGGATGGATAGTCTGATGGCCGTTTCTCTGTCTTTGGATCTGTCCCTATTCATCAGTCTATGTTGTTCTCTATAGTCCACAAATATATTTATTTGAGAGTTTTTAAGAGGCCAAATAGTAAATAATTTTGGCTTTGTGGGCTAGATAGGTTCCATTGCAACCTCTCAGTTCTACTGTTGTTGAGCAAAAGCAGCCAGAGAGAATATGTAAACATATGAGTGTGGCTGTGTTTCCATAGAACTTTTCTTTTTTTTTAAATGTATTTTATTGATTTTTTACAGAGAGGAAGGGAGAAGGATAGAGAGTTAGAAACATCAATGAGAGAGAAACATCGATCAGCTGCCTCCTGCACACTCCCTACTGGGGATGTGCCTGCAACCAAGGTACATGCCCTTTACCGGAATCGAACCTGGAACCCTTCAGTCTGCAGGCCAACACTCTATCCACTGAGCCAAACCGGTTAGGGCCCATAGAACTTTTCTTCCGTACATAGGTGGTGGGCCAGATTTGTCACGTGTCTGTAATTTGCTGACCCCCTCATAGAGCCCTAGTTTCTTCATATATACCTTTTAAAATTTCTTTCTACTTTTCTCTAAAATTTTCCTTTTTCAGTCCCCCTATTCCTCAAATCCCTCCCTCCTTTTCACCTTTATCACAACTTTATTGCGAAAAAAATCTCTAAGCAGTCACCCTCTCTTTGTGTCGTGCTCCCGTCCATTGTATGCATTGCCACACAACTGTGCTTTTATAACTTATCTAAGCCAGTTTCCTCATAGGTAAGTGTGTCTAAAGTAGTAAATACCTCAAAGGATTATTATATAGATTATACCTACCACGAGCACAATTTTATGCACAATGAAATGTGTATACACAATGAAATGTGCATAAAATTGTGCTTATGTAGATATAAAGTACTCTCACATTATGAAAACAGAATAGTGACTGAGACTTGGAGGCTGACTGCTTGACATCCAATCCCAGCTTGTGACACATCAGTGTGCATCTCGGGTAGGCCACTAACCTCTTTGTACCTCAGTTTCCTCATTGGTAAAATGAGGATCCTATTAGCAGACGCAGATTTGGTATGAGAATTAAATGAATTAATCTGTGTTAAATGCTTATAACATTGTCTCGGTGCAAAGTGCTGTGTGTTGTTTCTAATTTTATTTTCCTGGTTTTAAAGATGAGGGAGAAAGGCCTGGACATGTTAATTTGCCTTCAATCATGCAGCTAGTGAATGACATGTCTGAAATGTGAATTCTGGTCCTTGGACCTTAAAGCTCAGGCCTTTACACTCTACTACATCCCTTTCAACATCTACTGGCTCCTTACCATATTCCATTAGTTGGAATTAATCTATTTTTTTTCTCTGTGCTTTCATTATACTTAGTTTACATCTGTATAAGGAAAGTTGCCACATTTTATGTTGTATTATAGTTATTACAAATTAGTCTACCTTTTGAGAGTGAAGAACATGCTCCCAGTTATATTTTTCTTCATTCCTTCACAGTCTCAAGTCTAATCAACAACAAATTATTATTAAATTTGTTGAGTAGAAAAACTTTTAAAGAGAAAATTATTATTGCTAGAAATTTATCAATAGATAGGTGGTTGAAGTCGTCCGATAAAATAATGAATTGTTTCTTATAAAGGTTATACATTTATTACTAGTATGTGGATTTAATATTTTATTATATAGATAACGAAATGCACTCATCTTTTTCCTTGATCTATTAAATTTTGAAAAAGAACGTGACTTTGTTTTTTAATGTAATTGTGATTAAACGAAGACCCAAATAGTAGGTCATTAAGGAAAGAAATTGTAATATGATCCAAAGAAGGAAGATCATATCAGAAGGTTAATTTTGAGTTGGTCTTTCCAGTTATTTAACAATGAATATATGCAGACTACAGAAGTCAGTAGCTGAGCATATAGAGAGGGTTGTGACATTAAGATTACTAAATGTGGTTGTGCTGGAGGAAGCTTTAACAGTTATTTCATGCAAATTGCAATATGACCCTTTGTGAGTTACATGGGTCACACTGTTTGAAGTACATTACATTTTATTCTTAAAGTGGGTGGCAGCGGTTGAGAGCGGCATTTTAGATTTTATTAATTTAACTTGCCATCGCTGGGTAATCAAATTCACAGAGTAAATGCTATCAATTTTCCCCTCTAAAAGAAGCAATGCTTTTTTGAGTGTCAAGTTTTATTTCCTTTTATAATGTTTAAAAGTTGATTTAATAAATGCATGCTTAAATAACAAAATTTTAGCTCTCAACAAAGGGTAAGTTGGTGGTAATCTCTGGGAATTGATGGGGCCCAGAGATCAAGACTGTGGAACTTGTTAGGCTCCCAGCCTCTTAAAAATCCTTCAGACATCTACCACGTTCATTGACCTAGCCCGTTGTGTAGGCCAAATACACACTCCAGTGGGTCATTTGATGAGCAAGGCCAAAGTGAAACACAGAATGGGCTAAAGTCTGGTATTAGGTGCTCTGAAGTCTGATTCAGGTTAGGTTGCGGTGAGGAAGAAGATAAATCAAATTCAAACAAGATTCCCTTCCCTCCAAAGAGCTGAGTCTAAGTTTTTATGTCAGATATGAGCCAGCAGGGGTTAGTAAAGAAAAAGCAGGGGAAAACAGAAAATTATGTGCAAGAATAAATTCATAAGGAGTTTCAAGAACTTCCTTCTTTTGGAGCTCCTTCTCAAGACCCTCAGCAATGCCTTCGTCAGTTCAGACACTGATGACAGCACAGCTTGACTCCTTTGCAAGGACATCTAACGTTACTGTAGTGACTATATAATTATCCTAGCTGAGATTCCTTGTATTTTGGTTGCCCTGGAATGTATCCCATTGCTTCTCAAATTATGAAATATGACAATTCTAAAGTTTGTTTCAATTTGCTAAAATGGATGAATCTTAAGACCTTTGTATCAGTCAGGCTAGACTAGGTTTTGCTGCAGGAATAAACAACTCTCAAATCTCCCTGGATTCAAAAGCTCAGGTATGTGTCACTCATACGAGTTTATCTTAGGTTACCTGGGAGATTTGCTCCATGCCATCCATCCTCACTCAAGGATACCAGCTGAGAGTTACCACTTTGACTGTCACTCGTTCTTGTGACCGAAAGAAAGAAGGAACTATGGTAAACATACATTGGACCTTAAAAACTTCCTTGATTACTTCTATGGCCATAGCAGACTTCATGGCCATACCTCATTTTAAGTGGGTGTGAAAGGGCAGTCTTGTAAGTGGCTAGAATGAGGGCAACCAAAATCATAGTGGACAGTAAAAACGACAATGACAGATTTATAGCAAATCTATGTGATTTGAAGGTTCTATGTAGCCATTTATTATGACTGCTCAGCTGCCTGAGGTTGATTTTGATGACAAAAGTAAATAAAAAAAAGGAGCAAACATTTTTATGACCCAATTTTTACTTTCTTAAACCCAAGTTTAGATGTTGTCATAAGAAATGGTCCTTTTTACTAGATGAAGTTGAAAAGAGATGCTTTTATTTCATTAAAACATTTTTTAATTAATGCTCATTTTACTGATTATAAAGTTGATGATTCAGTAAGACTAAAGTCAAGCAATCTTGACTGTTTTAATTTATATTTTTATTGAAATTTATTTAAATAACCCATTCAATATATAAATACATGTTCATAAAAATTAACACAAAAGTATATATATATATGTACAAAGAGCCAGGGGCTGTCACATCTGAAACAACTGACCGGATGACTGAAGGCTGAGTGGGGCGACCAGGTTGGCAGGGGGGTTAGTGAGGGATGACCAAATGACTGAGCATCAGGCTGTGTGGGGTGACCAGACCGGCGGGGGGGGGGCAGTGAAGGGCAACCAGGCGGCAGGCAGGGCTGCAGTGAGAGATAACCAAACGACTGAGCAGCAGGCTGTGTGGGGCGTCCATGCCAGCAGGGGGGTTAGTGAGGGACGACCAAATGACTGAACACCAGGCTGTATGGGGTGACCAGGCAAGCAGGGGGATTAATGAGGGATGACCAAATGACTGAGCAGCAGGCTGGGTGGGGAAACCAGACCAGCAGGGGGGGCAGTGAAGGGCAACCAGGCTGGCAGGGATGCAGTGAGGGGTGACCAGGCCAGTAGTGGGGGAATTTGGGGGTGACCAGGCTAGTGGGGGCGCAGTGAGGGGCGACCAGGCTGGCGGTTGGGCAGTTAGTGTTGACCAGGCTGGAAGAGGGGGGCTGTTGGGGGTGACCAGGTTGGCAGGGCAGGCAGGACAGGCAGTAAGTGGTGACCATGCTGGCGGGAGGGGCAATTAGAGGCGATCAGGTTGGCAGGCAGAGGAGGTTAGGGGTGGTCAGGCTGGCAGGGGGCCAGTTAGTTGTGATCAGGAAGCCAGGCAGGTGAGCAGTTAGGAGCCAGCTGTCCTGGATTGTGAGAGGGATGTTTGAGGATCTGGCCTAAACCGGCAGTCAGACAAAATTTGAATATTAAAAAAAAGAACAAAATTTGAATATAAAAAAAAGAACATTGTAGAGGTTCATGGAAAAAGAATCTTTGGAAAGGAATTTATGCAAGGCCAAGCTCATTAAGATTGAAATAGATTTATTTAAATATCAAAAGTACACTGATACAAAATTAGAATTAGTCTTCTCTCTGTTGAAAGGTTAAAGTTTTGTTGGACTTTTAGTCTGCTTTTGAAAACAAATGGAATGTTTTGTTACCTTTTAAGTTGCCTACCTAAAAAACAAAGGTGTGTTTTATCAGAATAATTTCTGTGCTTCATGGTATCTCTAGCATCAGTCTTTGATTATTTGAGTAAACATAGTCTCCTCAATATTAAAGGACCTAAGTTTTGCTAACAATTGTGTAATCTCCTGTATTTGCCTTTGAAATCTTTTGTCACTTTGGTTGAGTAGATGATTAGATACGGGTTCATAATGATCTGTGACCCTACTTAGCCAAGTGTCATACCTTTTTGTATTTTTGACAAACTTCCCAAATCAAATTTTAGATCAAGTCCTCTTGACTTTTAGCTAACTTTGGGATTTTTAAGAAGCTCCCTAGAACAGTGGCCGGCAAACTGCGGCTCGCAAGCCACATGCGGCTCTTCGGCCCCTTGAGTGTGGCTCTTCCACAAAATACCACGTGCGGGCGCGCATGTACAGTGCGATTGAAACTTCGTGGCCCATGCGCAGAAGTCGGTATTTTGTGGAAGAGCCACACTCAAGGGGCCAAAGAGCTGCATGTGGCTCGCAAGCCGCAATTTGCTGACCACTGCCCTAGAACATTCCAAAAGAGTTGTTCCTTCTCCTTATAGAAGATAGATAATAAACCAGTTAGGCTTACTTGATATGTTAGATTACATGGCATTGTCAAATAAATGATGACTCACCTTCCTAGGTTATATTGCTTGGCTGAGTATTATTAATATATTAATGTATTCCCAACATTATATAACATTTCTGTCAGGGAGGGGAAATTTTTCTCCTTGGCCCTCTTGAGTTAATATGGCTGGATTAATAAAATTGACTTAAAACAGATTAAAAGGAGAAAAGTCAATTTAATTTTGTGCATACAGGAAATGTTAATTAATGCTCAGAGAGTGACCAAAAGCAGTCAGCTTTTATATCTTTTTACCCAAAGGAACAAAAATTTGTGGGCATTTGAGAGGACAAAAACAAACAAACAAACACACACATACACACACACACACACACACACACACACACACACACACAAAAGCTAAATACAAAAAAAAACACCCACTTAGGTTTAGGTGCTCATTTGTGAGGAATCTAAGCAAAGGTTGGGCTTGAGTAGTAAATTACTAAAAAACAAAAGAAAGAAAGTAGCAAGATATGTTTATACTAGATTCCCATTGCAGGAAGATTCAAAGCCCTGCAAGAATAGGGCTTCGCTCCCGTCTCTGCTGCTCCTACCCTGCCCATCTCTGCCGCTTCTCTCCTGCCCATCTCTGCTACTTCGGCTCCGTTGCTTGGCTTCCTTCTATGGTGTCTTCAGTTTTCGCTCCCAGCTGGTATATGCAAATTAGCCGCCATCTTTGTTGGCGGTTAATTTGCATATCACTCTGATTAGCCAATGGTGGGCATAGTGAAGGTACGGTCAATTTGCATCTTGGTCTATTACTAGATAGGATAGGCTTCTCAGCCTTCACTTCTCTGACTCTGGTAATACGAATATTTCTCTCAGTCTCCAGGTGAAGGGAAAGCACCTTTTATAGGAGATGTATTTCTTGCTTCCAGGAGACAAAGGATGGTTAAGATGTCCTTTTATTTGCTGATTTTCAATTAATTTTGATTCTAAATAATCATTATGCCAATGTGCTTGCCTTATGCCTCAACATTCCTAAATTCTGATGTGACCTGATATAATATCAGTCATAATTCCAATTATCTCTCATAATGGGTATATTACAGAAATAACAAATTTTTTTGTCAATTTATTTTTGAAAAATATATACTTTTATTGATTTTAGAGGGGAAGGGAGAAGAATAGAGATAGAAGCATCAGTGAGAGAGAAACATCAATAGGCTGCCTCCTGCATGCCATCTCCTGGGGATGGAGCCTGAAACATAGGTATGTGCCCTGGTTGGGAATCCATCCGTGACCGCCTGGTTCATGCGCTAACAATCAACCACTGAGCCACATAAACCGGTCTACTCTGTCAATTTATTTGTGATGAACACTCATCTATCTTTAAAAATGGGCATTTTTAAGTTTTGTCATTTATAAACAGTTACTATTTTACTTTGATGTTTCATCTTTAGAGAAATTCATGGAAAGGACTGACAAATACTTTAGAATACAAGTCTCTGATAACTTTCAGGTCATACCACTGAATTACATTTAAGGAAACTTTTGCTTTTTAGCTATCTGCGACTTCAAAGCAGTTTGGTAAAGTATATCTTTGTGAACAAAAGTGAAACAGTAACTTTTCACTCTACCTTATCCCTCTGGATTTCAGAAACTCAATTAGTATTCTTATTTCATAGCAATGCTGTTATTTGAATGAGTTCAGTAAGCATCTGCTCTCCTTATAGACAGGCTACTGTCTTTTCTTTAGCTGAGATTCTATTACAGAAAAGTATCCCTGTTATAGGGGAATCCCTCTTGAACTTCATAATGACTGGGGAACTCATTTCATCAGTGAGGTGATTCAACAGGTCTATGATGTGTGGCTGGCTCTACAACAGTTCACTGTGCCTACTCCCTTCAGACCCTTACTTCAGTCAATTTCATTATCATAACTCCATTATCTGTCTCCCATTAGGATTTATTTTCACTTGTACTTGGCCGAAAAATCTATGGTGGAGTTGCTTAAATTCTTACCTACTGGGAAGTTACTGCACAGTTAGATTACTGGCTACATCCATTTCATTATGTAGTTAATCAGAGACTCAGGATTGGTCATCACCCTTAAGTTTATATCACAGAACAAAATGAGAATTGCCAGGTGATGTCTCTGATAACGAAGAAATAAGATTCTTGAGAATTTTATTTCAATGGTGGTGGGGTATTGGCATAATTGAATAAATGGACGGAAACTTGCCTAAAACATTAACACTTTAGGGGATATTGCTGAATCTATCGCCAAAGCCATGGCTGCTCTAGAAATATCTTTAAATTTACTTTCTCAAGTTGTTTCACATAACTGTATTGCTTTTGACTATATTCTAGAAAAATAAGGTGGTGATGTCTGTGTCACCACCTGTGTGCTTGAATAAATTCTTCAGGATAGATTGAAACACAATCGCACAAAATCAGAGAATAAGTCCATTGGTTATAGGTGCCTCTAGAAAGCTTTTGGGTTTTTGACCTGTTTAAAAAGGACAGTCTCATGGTTTAGAATTATTCTACTATTTGGAATTTGTGTCTTGTTTTTAATTTTAAGAATAATTGCTATTATTAAACTTACTAGAGGCCCGATGCACAAAGATTCATGCAAGAATGGGCCTTCCTTTCTTTCCCTGGCTGCTGTTACCGCCTTCGCTCAGGCCGGAGCCGCCTTTCTGCCTTTGTTCTAGCCTGGAACCACCTTTCTGCCTTCCCATACTGCCCAGAGGCCCAGAGCAGCCTTTCTGCCTTCGTTCCCCTGCTTCCCACACTGCCCAGAGACCTGCAGCAGCTGGGCTGATGTGGAACACCCCCAGCTTCTTGGCTCCTGTGTATGCAAATTAACCTGCCATCTTTGTTGGGTTAATTTGCATAATCACTCCTAACTGGCTGATGGGCATTGTGAAGGTATGGTCAATTTGCATCTTTCTCTTGTATTAGTCTAGATATCTACTATCTTTCACAATGCTATAAGAACTTCACAAAAATAATGGTAGCACAACATTTTGAACTGATTTTTAATCCACATAAAATCTTAGATGGACAATTAAAAGACAAGATTGAAAATGATTAGACTACCTATGCTGAATTCTGCTAACTTTTATTTCATAGAACTGGATGGAAAGCCTTCCTCAGTTTGGCACTGCTATTGCTCAAATGTGGTCTAAAGGCTCCGAAGAAAACCAGTTTCTCTCCTACATGAATATGACATACCAGATATGAACATTCCTGGTGACAGGAGATCACAATGTGAACACATGAGGAAATTGAGAAAATCCACTCCAATGGTTAATCTGTGATCCTTTTGAAAAAATACCTTGATCAGAAGGGGGAAATGTGAAAGTTGACATAAGTGAAGCTGTTTTAAAATGGAGCAGGAGCAGCCATTACAGAGGAACTGTCTTATATGTCCTGCTTTCTGAACCTTTGAATGGGGCCAAACCACCCACATTCCATGTCAGAAAGAGTGAGAATTTTCTGTTGACAGGACCGACAAAAATGAAATTTTACCTAGTGACCATTTCACTTGACCAATCAATGAAGTACAGTGGGGCCTTGACTTACGAGTTTAATTCATTCCGTGACGTAGTTCGTAACTCAAATTACTCGTATGTCAAATCATAAAGTGAACGAGTGAGACACGTGATGCTGGGCTGATGTGGCATTCACTGTGACGTTCGCTGCGCCAACTAGCGGTGGGGTATCTGAAGCTGGCTCGTAACCCGAATTTTAGCTCACAACTCAAAGCAAAAAATCGGCTGAGAGACGGCTCGTATCTCAAAAAACTCGTTAGTTGGGACACTCATAAGTCAAGGCCCCACTGTACAAATCTAGCTTTGTTAGTACCAATGAACTCCTTTAAAACCAACTTACCTCATCTTTCTTTCTTTCTTTTTTTTCATACAAAAGCATGATTCCCTCTTCTGTAATATGGACACTCTTTGGATTTCTACCTAAATCTGTTTACCCTGAAAATTGCCATTCTTGGATTCCCAAATAAATACTTTTGTGTCTTGAACTGGTTCTTGTATTTTAGGCTGACAGAATGGGTTATGGGCTGGAGGCTGGCTGAAAATGATTATAATTGGACATATTTTTTCAAGTATAAATGTCCAGAAGGCTATTGGTTATAGTGTATGGAACTCAGAAAGGGGATCAGTGTTAAAGATGGAGGTTGAAACCATAGGAGTGTAGATATCCCTTAGAGAATGTATATGAAGTGAGTAAAGGGATGGATATAGAATGTTAGAGCTTACTGCCATTTAAAAATTTGGCAAAGGAAGAATATTCCATGAAATATATTGTTGTTTTGCAAACTGACCCCTACCCCCACATACACACACAAAGGCAGGCCATTCCAGATTGTTAGGTTGTAGGTTTAATAAGCAAGAGAACTTACATACCAGGCTTGTCTTGGATAGCTGCAAGATACGTAGATCTTCACATCCACCCACAAGAATCTTAAATGATTATATAGAGGCCTTAGCTGGGTTCAGTCATATATTCAGTCCAGATGGTCTCAACAACACCTTACTTCCTCAAGGTTATTTCTTTGAAAAGGCTGCTAGTTTGGGAATGAATGGGGAACCACCAATAGTCTGGGTCAAGCTCAAGGGTCTTATCCTCTTGATGACCTCCTCCAAAATATATTGAGAAGGAACAAGAAAAGAGATAGTAGATAAAGTGAATTTTCCATGAGTATTTGGAATTGAGAGGCCCCTTTTTCTGTGATATGTCATAAACATGACTGAATATTGAGCACAAAAGTTGGTAGAGAAGATGTTGTAGATAAAGGGAAAAAGAATAATGACATCAGGACATGTTCCAGCAAGTCAATCTTCCATGTGCCTAAAATGTATTTTCAGAAACAAAAGCAAAAATAACAACAACAAAATACTTAAATATCTTGTAGGGAATTTTTATGAAACATCTCATATTATTTTTGCCACAGATGTTGAATAAACTTTACCTTTATTTTGGTGTATTAGTGAATTATGGCTGCAATTATGCTGCATATCAAATAACCATAAAAATCTCCAAATCATGAAATGCTCAGCAGTTATTGCTAGTGTCTGTAGGTTGTCATGGGATCAGCTGATCTAGGATGTGTGTAACTGGAAATATTGCTCCAAGACATGTACCTGGCTAGATTGGGCTTCTTACTTCTTTTGGGCTCTGTTCTCACCTGCAAATATTCATTCTGGCTGAGGAAGAGGCAGTGGTAATACCTGGAGGTTCTTCTGCAGGAGAAGGCAGAGGTGCAGTACAGCAAGCCCAGTTGTCCAAGGGCTTTCAGGCCTCTACTTGTATTGTGTCTGATGATTAACCAAGGCAAGTCACATGGATGAGCCCAAAACCAAGGGAGTTGTTCTTCACGCCAGGAAGTGGGGAGAGGGAAAGACAGTAAATAATGAAATTATATATATATATATACTAGAGGCCTGGTGCACAAAATTCGTGTGGGGGCAGGGGCCCTCAGTCTGGCCTGTACCCTCTCCAATCCAGGACCCCTTGGGGAATGTCTGACTGGGATCAGGCCTAAACCAGCAGTTAGACATCCCTCTCCCATTCCCGGACTGCTGGCTCCTAACCACTCATCTGCTTGCCTGCCTAATCATCCCTAACCACTCTGCTTGCCTGCCTGATGCCCTTAACTGCCCTCCCCTGCCAGCCTGGTCACCCCTAACTGCCCTCCCTGCCAGCCTGATTGCCCCTAACCACCTCTGCCTTGGCCCCCTCCACCGTGGCTTTGTCTGGAAGGCTGTCCAGTCTAATTAGCATATTACTCTTTTATTAGTATGTATTAATAAAGATATTAATTTTATTATATCTCACCTGAAGATATTTTTTCCATTGATACTTAGAGAGAGATAGAAACATCAATGTGAGAGAGACATATTGATTGGTTGCCTCCCACACACTCCCCAACCTGGGCAGGGATCAGCCTGCAACTGAGGTACACGCCCTTGGCTGGAATTGAACCTACAATCCTTCAGTCCAAGGGCCTGAGTTCTAATCACTGAGCAAACTGGCTAGGTCAATATTTTTGAACAAGTATTGAAGCTCTCACACTTGGTAATTCGGAGTGATTATATTAACCATTTTCTGTGCTATGCTGTAAGGTAGTCAAATTCAGTATTATTGAAGTATTTATCATTGTTTGATTGTGATGAAATGATCCCTCCTGCTGCTGCATTCTGAATCTGCTCCTTCGTAATGCTGCCACTGTATCTATAAGCTATTCTTAATTTCTGCTTAATTTCACACACGGCTCTTTGAGTGAATACTTGCAGGTGAAACTCAGCTATTTAACAGTTCTTTTTCTTGTTGCTTCACTATACCCCCCCCCCCCCCCCCCGTTATTTGGCATTGTTAAAACGTTTGCTAGTCTGACAAATGGAGCATTTTTTGTGCATGTATTTTTATTTTAATCCTTCCTCCTCAAAAAGTGGTAAATGATTAGCCTTTTTTAAAAAAATGAGTTGTATTTTCTTATAAAGTATCTTCATCTATACATGATGCCTGTATTTTCATAAGAAGACATTGATCAACTATGAGGTGAAAAGTACTTAATTGCAAAAGTTCTTAAAAATTAAAATTTTATGTGCATGCCCATTTTTTATTCAAATGACGAAGCATTTCCAACATGTGGAAAGAGCTCACCTATTTTTTATGCAGTTGGAGATATATTTAATTGAAACTAATGTCCTATCTAGCTATCTATCTATTATCTATCTATCATCTAAATATCTTTCAAAGAAGACTTGAGTTTTCCAGTAAGTTTGTTTTTTTACAGCCCGTACCCAGTCTTCAGTCATATATCTACCATTTGTTCCCTCCGCCTATTGTGTCTGTGCTGCACTTATATACAATTCCTTTCATCCACAGAGATTATTTTATTGGTCTATACTCTAGTTTCATCCTAAGCAATACAATCCACAAAGATATCACCTAGAAGTGCGAGGTACTTTTTTAGTGCACATCAAAATAAATGCACAATCATTAAAATAAAATAAAAATGCCACTCTGTGTCATCTTGCATATCCAGTTTATAGCTATCATTACCTAGCATAACATGCAGAGGGAAGCAGTGTTTTAAGGGCAGCTCTGCCAAACTAGAAATGTACAAAGCTAACTAAGCAACAGTATCTTTTGAAAAGAGTCATTTACTTTTACTTTCCAATTATTTTTCAGGTTTGTGGAAGGCATGCTTAACATTTGTTATAATGCCATTGATCGTCATATTGAAAATGGCAAAGGAGATAAGATTGCTATCATCTATGACAGTCCTGTTACAAACACTAAAGCAACTATTACCTATAAAGAAGTCCTGGAGCAGGTAATATCATACATTTTCTGTATATGTTATTTAGAAGTCATAAGGAAATTATTCAAATAGCATACAAGATCATTGTATAACCTTTACTTCTCTTAATCCATTGACATGTTACCATACTTGTCCTTTGATGCACAGTGGACATAGAGATGTGTTAACTCTTTTAAAGTGTTTCTATTCCTTAAAGTTCTATTTTACAGAACTGGAAATCCCTAAGAACAGGTTTAAATCCTCTCTGGTCTTTGTTTTCCATCTCCATTGCCATCACCTCCATCCAGCTATTCTAATTTTAGCTTTTGTACTATTGAGGCTGTCTCCTAACTTCCTTATTACCAGGTCTGCTCATGTCAGATCTTCACCTAAACTGGCACCAGAGATTTTTTTTTTCTAAGAAACAACATATTTCTTTACCCCACTTAAAATTTTTTTCCTTAAAGATTACTGTTATTCAGAAAGTAAAATATGGACTGCTGTGATGTATAAGACACATTGGATTCTGATCACAGCATCCCTCATAGTTTTATTTCCCAATATTCGTGGCCATGAACACAACTGTATTTTCACCCTGGGTGTCCTATCACTCCCTCAGGCACTCCTGGCCCTTTACAGCTCTTTGCCTGGGCTCATTCCTTTCCCCTATTGATTCTTTTTCAGTTTTTCCCCACCTGTGTAGTTCTTAGGTGAATCATGATATTGACAGATGAGTTTTGAGACTTTCTTTGAACATTAGGGTAGAAATGAGGTTTCAGAGGCAATCATAACAGTGTCTGGGTATTGTGGACAGGGGGAGAGTTATTTTAGCTCTGTGGGGCATTTATATCTGATTTAAAGGGAAATAGTAGTGTAGGACAGGGTATCTCAATTTTGACACTATTGACATTTTAAACCAGAGAATTCTTTGTTGTGGGTGCTGTTATGTACATTGTAGGATGTTTAGCACCCCATTTTCTACTCATTAGATGTCAGCAGCACCCCTCCCACCCACTGTGATGGTCATAAAGGACTCCACATGCTGCTAAATGTCCCCTGGGTGTCAAAATTACCGCTAGTTAACAACTACTGGTTGAATAGTCTGTCATGCCAGGGTTTTCAAGCAATTTGCTTTTAAATTAAGGCTTTTTGAATCACATTTTCTTCTTTTGCTTTTTTTTAAAAAACCTATTTAGGGCTTCCATTCAGTTTTTAGAAAGTTTGCTCAACTTTCTCTGACTCTGAAATTACATCCTTTTGCGTCCACAATGTTCCTGTTTAGCCTTCTAAGAGAATTCAAGAAAGGCAACTGAGACAAAACAATGAACTCCCCATCCTGACTTGTCGCTGTCAAGAGAAAAAACAGAAGCCAGTTTTGCTCAGACTGGGTGACAATCCCTGCTTCAGCTGATTTAAACATTGAGGGATTTATGAAAAGGAAAGAGACTCAGAAAAATGGCACATCGCAAGGTAGAAGAGGCAGCAGTGGAGAGTTAAAGAGAGCCCACAAATTGTCTAGAAATTAGAGTTGCTGACTTGAATCAGTTTCCTTCTAGATTGACAGAGTAGGAATTGGGGCCCTGCCTCCCTCTAGTACTTATACTTGGGGAATTCCAATCTGATAAGAAGTAGATAGCCCAAGACAGAACAAACAAAATAGTTCTGTAAATATACTATTGGATACTTTAGATTGGTCTGTAAGCTGGAACTGTGTATTTTCTGAATAAATTATACAGAGACAGAGCTTCTCTTAGGGCTGAGGAAGATATGCATGCCAAATGAATGACTTTGTTATCCATTTGAGGCTCTGCCTTAATAATTCAGCATCAGTGTCTTGATAACCTATTAATTCCATATTTTATTTTAAGTTTGCATTTTTAGAAGGTTTATTCTTTGATTCAAAAGTTACTCCTCTTTAGGAATATTGTCACATTCCCATTTGATATTATTAGGCCTTACATACTAGTAAATTTTAATTGGTATACAGATTATGAATCTAATTTACATATTAGAAAAATGTTATCTATATGAACATATTATATTTGATACATAGCCAAACATCAGAGTCAAAGAAAAAGCTTCAGAGAAACCTAAAAACAGAAGAGTTAAATAATGATTGTTGCTCTTCTCATTTACATTTTCTTTTTAACCAATTACATACATTTATATGATAAATACATGTCCACATTTGACTTAGAAGCTGTTTTGCTTACTCATCTTGTTTTTCCAATATTAAATGTAGCTTCATTTCCTTTTGAGGTTTGTATTGGTTTATTGGTTTCAGTTCAGCTTGTCATCGAGCACTTAAAAGGTCTGCTTCTGTCCCCTGCTGACAGCCTGAGTCCCCAGGCTTTGCTTCTCCAAAGAACTGAAGGAGGACCTGCTCAGAAAGAGGGACACATTGTGCTGCACTTCGATTACCGGCTCCTGGTTGCCTTTGGCCTTTATTTTATTAAGTAGAGAAGACGGAGAAGGATTTAATGGGTAATGCCATTGCAAATAAACAGAAAGAAGTGTCTTTGCACTCTACTTGTTTTAATCTCCCCTCTCATTTCTACTGGGAGCTTCTGGCTAGGTAAAACTGCACCTAGTATTTCTTATTTAATTAGTGAACCAACTAGTTGAAGGCTAAATTGGTTCCGTGACATGAAAGAACTGGAGATTTTACAGAATGATTCAGAATTAGAGCTTTTTCCAAAATCGCCATCTTTATGTAGATCTGATAACGTAAATAACTCTTTAAGTTTTCTATAGAGAGATTTGAGCCTGGTTTAAGATCCGGCATTCATTCAACAAATATTTATTTTATATGCCAAACCCTGTTAGGAGCATAAGATACCAGGCAAATGGACCCATTCCTTATTTTCAAGGGGTTACAATAGCATGTAAACACAGTAAAGAATATGATGGGGGTAATGCTATATTCTGTGGAAACACATGGGAAAACCCTCAGCTCAGCCAGGAGGTCACAGTGTTGGCGGTGGCAAGAACAGCACCAGGTGTGAGACCAGAGGGGTAAGACAGGACCTGGGTTCAGCAATCTCAGTACTTGAGTTCTGGCTAAGAAAGAATTCAGACCCAAGACCCAAACTATAAGAGAACATTTATTTAGAATATCACATAGGTGGAAGAAATGAGTGGTAGAAGAAATGGGCTCAGGAAACAAATTACAAAGGCAAAAGAAGGGTCCTTGGAGCTTAGGAGAGAGGAAGGTAAAGGTAACGTGCCTGGGGGGAATAGAAGGAGGATAAAGCAGGTGGAGGGAGCTCCTGGGAAGAGAGAGTATATACTAGGTCCTCTGTCCTAAGGGTTTAAGGGTGGAGATTTTAGGGGTGATCCCGGGAGAGGATCTCAATAGAATATTCAGCAGCTTTCCAGGTGTGTCCCTTCAGGATCTGGGTCTCCGCTGATTGGTCAGCACCCGGGCAGGGGGTCATTATTCATTACATCTGATCCTGACCTTAGCCATGGAGTCCCTTGTCTGGTTTTGTTGCTTTTCTGGGTCTGTAGCTGAAACACAACTGAGGTCTAGATGTTATTTCTAGGGAAGAAAGGTCAGGGGGTTTAAACCGAATGAACAATGATATGAAAGATCAGAGGATCCAAACCCCATGACCAGCGACATGCTAGGGGACAGAAGGTTACCCTGGGGTTGAGGTTCTTGTTTTTCCAGTTTTGTCCTAGAAAAACTGGCACCCAGGGCTTTCCGCCCTGGTGACCTTCTGTCCCTGGCCCATCACCCCTGCTCAGTTTATGTGTAACTGCCTACCACAATAGGACACAAGAAGGCTTTCTGGAAGAGTCAATACCTAACATTGGCACAGAGGACCAAAAGTGGGAAGGGAAAACGGGGGAGAAGTTCTTGCAGCTGAAGGAACAGGACATACAGCGATACTCAGGGAAGAGAGAGCCTGGTGCCCACAGTGGATTTGGTAAAGTGCAGCACAAGCGATTTTAGGGAGAGAGGAGGCTGGAGTGAGGCAGACTGGAGGTCTGAGAGTGCCACACTCTGTATTTGTATTTTATCCTGAAGGCAGTGGAGAGAAGACAACAAAATCCAACTCTGTGACCTGTGGTTCATTGTGATCTGGCTCCTGTAACCTACTCCTGGGGCCACCATGCTGTCCTGCAGGCCCCAGCTGCCCTGGCTCCTACAGCCAGCTCTCCTGGTCTGCTTCATTCCCCCTGAGAGCCTTTGTTCTTCCCCGCCATCTGCTGGAGGCAGTTGAGTGTTGTTTTCTCTTGTAGGATGTAAGGTCCATGAGGGCAGGGATTTTTGTTTTGTTTACAGGAACAGTGCTTGGTACATAGTAAATATTTGTTGATTGAAGAAGGAATGGATGAATGAAATACCATTTGAGATTCCTAAGTGACTCTAATTTCCTTTATTGCAGAAAATTCTTATCTTTAAATTGCATCAGTAATAGAACTTGATCTTTCCAAGTAAATTTTTTTTAAAATATATTTTATTGATTTTTTACAGAGAAGAAGGGAGAGAGATAGAGAGTTAGAAACATAGATGAGAGAGAAACATCGATCAGCCGCCTCCTGCACATCTCCTACTGGGGATGTGCCTGCAACCCAGGTACATGCCCTTGACCGGAATCGAACCTAGGACCTTTCAGTCCGCAGGCCGACGCTCTATCCACTGAGCCAAACCGGTTTCGGCAAATTCTAACTTCTTAATATCTGTAAAAGATTTTAGCTTTTTTTAATATTTGGCTTGGCAGTTTAGGATGAATATTTCCTCTTTGAATTTCCCACCTACACAACTCAGATCTGTATTCCAGGAGATGGGTATATGTTTGTTGTGTCCTTTTCTTAACTCTGTTCAAGCTAGTAGCTATATCAAATCTCAGTGAAATAAAAGGTGTGCGTGTGTGAAAGTTTCTTTGTATGTGTTTGCATATATCATATACAGTGTTTATCATTTTTAGAAATTCCTACATTGAATTTAATTTGTTCAACTCTGATTTTATTTCAAATTTACCTTTGTCTCTGGTAAATTTGTTTTATTTATATCAATACAATTATATATTTTTTATACATTTACTCACTAAAGGAGAACACAATCTCCTAAAGGGCATTCGAGAATTTTTTTTTAAAATATATGTATGCAGGAGAATTTGATAAAGCCCAGTGTGTGCTAAATTTTCCTGATTTAATTTAAACTGAAAGTGTCTGCTATCTCTACTAAAAGTAATTTGGGAAATATAATTACAGCAGTGGTTCAATTATGAAGGTTGAATAATTTAGAGGCGACAACTACTCTGAAATCTAGGGCCATGTCTCATGAGAAGTCCTCCTTCCAATCTCTGCCCTTTGGGATGCTCTCTTCAAAGTGTGGATCCCACTGTCTCAGAAATATGTCAGGGTGAGGTAATATGATATCCTTTTGTCTGTCACATCATCAGTACTTCCTCAAGTAAAAACCTACAACACGAAATCCAGACAATGCAGAAAATCAGTCTTGCCAGTGGTTGCCTTGTTGAGGGGAAAGGATACAACAGTGCCCATTACCAGTTTCCTTTCCTTAAACTTCCTGAAAAAGCAATAACAACTTCATTTGTGTAACTGTCAGCTCCACTGAAAACTATCTCTGTAAGGTAAATCACCCTCTGCATGCTTGGTAAATAGGTGGGTGATACTAGTATAAGACTGAACTCTTAGAGTGGTTAATGTATGATTTTTCCTAACATGTAATTTGTAAAAACCTTTTATTGAAATTTAACATACATTCAGATTAGTGCATAGATTATAGCGGCAAAGCTTATTAGATTTTCACAAATAAAACATGGGCATGCAAGGAGATCTGTCATATAACCAGAGAGAATATTCCCAGCCCCCTAGAAGCCCTTATCAGGCGTCCCCTTAGTCATTCTCCCCTCACACCCTCACATGATTATATCCAGACATTAAAAGTCCACGTATGATGAGGTTAACCTGTTTTGAACTTTGAATCTATCAATCTATCTATCTATCTATCTATCTATCTATCTATCTATCTATCATCTATCTATCTATCATCTACACTAATAAAAGAGAAACATGGTAATTGGCGTACAACCGCTACCCTTTTCATTGGCTAATCAGCGAGATATGCAAATTAACTGTCAGCCAAGATGGCGGCCGGCAGCCAGGCAGCTTGAAACTAACATGAGGCTTGCTTGCTTCAATGACGGAGGAAACCAACGTTCCCCGCCTGCGGTTGCAGGCCTCTGAGCCTGCAGTTTAAGAAACATTGTAACAAATACCGCGGGACTTCAGCCAGCAGATTTGCAACATTGTATGCAAAGGCCAGAAATCTACTTTCAGGAGCGGAGGCCTAAGAGCTGGAGCCAAGCCTCAAGCTAAAGCTGGCCCAGAATAAAAAAAAAAAAAAAGGAAAAAAGGAGCGTTTGGGAGTTCAGTCACCCCCAGCCTGAAAACAGCCCTCAGCCCCTCACCCAGACTTGCCAGGCACCCCAGTGGGGACCCCCAACCTGAAGGGTGTGTGACCAGCTGCAAACAGCCATCATCCCCTCACCCAGGCTGGCCAGCCACCCCAGTGGGGACCCCCACCCTGATCCAGGACACCCTTCAGGGCAAACCAGCCAGCCCCCGCCCGCACACCAGGCCTCTAGCCTATATAGTAAAAGGGTAATATGCCTCCCAGCACTGGGATCAGCGGAGCCGAGAGGCCTGCCGGCACCGGGATCAGCATGACAGGGGGCAGCGCCCAAACACCCTGATCGGCCCTGCTCTGTGTGTGACAGGGTGCGGCACCCCAACCCCCCCCCGCCCCGGGCCCTGCTCTGTGTGTGATGGGGTAGAGCCATAACCTCCCCATCAGCCCTGCCCTGAGTGTGAGAGTGGTGGCGCCCCAATCCCCTGATTGGCCCTGCTCTGTGGGTGATAGAGGGCGGCGCCCCAACCCACTGATCCACCCTGCTCTGTGTGTGACAGGGGATGGTGCCCCAACTCCCCTATCGGACCTACTCTGTGAGTGACAGGGGGGAGCTCCTCAACCCCCTGATGGGCCCTGCTCTGTGCATGACAGGGGGTGGCGCCGCAACCTCCCCATCGACCCTGCCTTGAGTGTGACAGGGGGTGGTGCCCCAACCCCCCAATCGGCCCTGCTCTGAGCCCGACCAGGGGCTGCACCTAGGGATTGGGCCTGCCCTCTGCCACCCGGGAGCAGGCCTAAGCCAGCAGGTCGTTATCTCCCGAGGGGTTCCAGACTGCGAGAGGGCACAGGCCAGGCTGAGGGACCCCCCTCCCCCCCGAGTGCACAAATTTTTGTGCACCGGGCCTCTAGTCATCTATAAAAGGCTAATATGCAAAGTGTCCCCTTGGGAGTTTGACCAGGGGACCAGGAGTTTGATCACTCGCTATGAAGGGCCCTAACCACCAGGGGGCGGCATGGAACATGGCTGGTGGGCTGCGGAGGGAATGAGGGAAACAGGAGTGGGGGGGAACCACACAGTGGTGGTGCACAAGTGGTGAGGGAAGGAGGAGGCCGGGAGGCAGGGAGGCAGTGAACCTGATCAGCTCTGATAGCTGGCCAGGCCTAGGGGCCCTACCCGTGCACGAATTTGATCATTTGGGTAGTGACTAGTTTTGGGCTATTACAAATGCTGCTGCTGTATATATATTTGTGCACCGATTTTTGTGACAAAATGTATGCATTTGTTTGGGACTGTTTTCAAGAGTGAGATGGCTGGTTGATGGAATGTGTATGTGTTCAGTTTGAGTAGATAATGTCAAACAGTCTTCCAGAGTGGTTGTACCAATGTATATCCCACTTCTGGTATATGAGCATGCTGGTTGTCACACTTAGCATTGAGAATCCCAAGTCTTAATTTTGGCCTTTCTGATGAATGTGTAGTGATATTGCATTATGTTATTACTAGAGGCCTGGTGCACAAATTCATGCACCAATGGGGTCCCTCGGCCTGGCCAGCTCTTCGACATCCCCTGAGGGGTCTCGGATTGCGGGAGGGCGCAGGCCAGGTCAAGGGACCCCATCGGTGTCCGATCAGTCCTATATAATAAAAGGCTAATATGCAAATTGTCCCCTTGGGAGTTCGACCAACCGGGAGTTCAGCTGCTCACTATGATGTGCGCTGATCACCAGGAGGTGGCACGGAACGAAGGAAGACCCTGGCCAACAGCCGGCAGCCGGGGAAGGAAGGCCTCGAACAGCCCTGATTGCCAGCCAGGCCTAGGGACCCTACCTGTGCACAAATTTTGTGTACCTGGCCTCCAGTTGTATGATAAAATAGCAAGAAAGCTTTGTGCATTCGTAGCACAAAAGAAGAAAGGACCAACCTGGTCCTAGCAGGTCAGAGAAGCCGCTGCTGAGGAAGTGATGTATTAGCTAAGTCATGATAGAAATATAGAAATATGAGCTGCAGACATAGGGGGGTCTGCCTACAGGTGTCTCTGAAGGACTGCAGGAGGTGTGTTTATTCAAGATTTGGAGTTGACATCCTTAATGATGAAGCTGTGCACTCTGAAGACAAAACTGATTGTCTTTGCTGGCCCAAGTTCTCGGCCAGCAAGATGAATTAAAGGGGAAACAAAACAAAAAGATGATCAAAAGGTAAAGGAGGGAGATAGGCAGTTTTTAAATTCAAAAAGGAGCAGAATAGAAAAAGAAAAAAAATTGTTCCTACAAGTGGAAGTGGGAGAAATTAATAACATTTATTTTCTTATGTATTGACTAGCATGTCTGCACCTGAAATATAGTCAGCAACTTTACGACAGCTGAATGCATAAACACTTTTAGTTCCTGACCTTAGATTATGCATGAAACTGTGAAATAATTTGACATGACATAATTTGTACACCAAGTAGAGGATAAAGCTAATTAACATAAATTAAAGACATCGAGTGGCTGGAGTGATGCAAATAAAAATATAAGGATAGGATCATATTTTGAGTGTATGAAACAACAATATTTTATTTTAAACTTTGAAATCAATAAATATGTAGATACGAGAAGTGATGGTGTTAACATTATTTTATTTCATTTGGCAGTTTTATGCTCACATAGGTGCATTTGTAATAATTAAGTAAAATAAATTTGAATAAATCAATGGAAGGTTACATTCAATAGAATTATTGTCAAGATTAGAGAACTTGGGGAAATTGATTATTTATTTTCGCATGCCATACTTGATTTAAGATAATTTTGTTTCCATTGCAAAATTGAATTACATTAACTTTATCATATATAGTTTTTATGAGAAATTTGATCTATTTTTATATGTATTTATGATAAAATCTTGGCATATGTGATGAACTATGTTTGCTTTGTTTATTAGTTACTAGTGTATGCATTATATTGGGGAATTTTTCACTTTTAAAAGGTGTATGGCTCCTTCTGTTGGGCGATGTTAATGCTATTGGGACAGACCCAGCTATTGCAGTGATCGCACGTCCTTGACCCCCCAGGGTATTTCACAAGTTCCCTGTGAGCCCTTCGTATATTGATTGACTTTCAGGATGTATTGCCCAACAAAACCATAAAGGTTAACGGGAACATAGGTGAATGCTGGGAAGTGTGGTTGATGCAGCCCCGGTAGTTGTCATGTTTTATGTACTGTCTGTAAAAATGCCAGAAGTGTTTGCTTAATTAAAGCTTTGATTAAATAATCAATGCAGGATTGATGCAAATGGTGCAAGGTTCCTGGTCACATCTTCTGCTTTTTCATATGAGGAAAAACTCAAGGAAACCATGTTTTTCTCAAAATTGTGACATGTCCAAATACTGTATAAAAGAAAAACATTCTCACATAGCTTTTGTATTGGCTTACATTATTTTTACTTTAAGTTATAACTAGGCCTTGATATTCTTTTTAATCTCTATACATATACAAAGCCATATCTGACTTATGAACAGGATAAAAGCAAATCTAGAAAGTCAATATTTGTCAATAAAGTAAAAAATTGACAATATTAATTTCATATAGTGAGTGATGTTTTGCTGGAACTAAATGACCTATTGAAAGGTGCTTATGGTTCTGAATGCTGCACTCCCAAATCCTTTAAGTTTGGCCACATGTTTCCTGTGATGCCTTAATTCTCTTGTCATAGTGCCAGGGTGTTTCTCAGCAACTAGAAGGGTTCAGGAATCTGGAGAAGGGCTGCGAGTAAATTAATAAAGAGACTAGACATTAATAAAGAGACTAGGCATTTTTCGGGGGAGCCAGAGGAGACCAAGCTTCAGTAACCACGTGTTCCCTGAATCTCTGGACCCCTCGCTTTTTATTAACACAAATTGCCCTAAAGCAAAGCAAACACACATATTAAAGGTAAAGTTTGATAAACAGTAAAATTGTCAGGTTGGGGGAACTGCCCTCAGCTGTTGGCAGCAGGCAATGATATATGCAGATTTTCAGGTTTGGGGAGATGCTTTCAGCTATTTCTGCAGCAGGTAATATGATTCAGCCCTGCTGACTATAGAAGCCCATCAACCTTTTGAGGACTTCTTGCATTTATGACCTGCTGAAATTAGCCCTTGGCATCATAGTAGTAGTTATAAAGTCTTTTATTACATAAAGCACTGTGACATCATCTGGCCTTTATAGGAGATTATATGAGATTATAAAAACAAATACAAAAATACAGTGAAATTGTATGTGTGCTCAAATAATCCACAATATACTGTGTTAATTTTTTAAATTGTTGTCAAATGAAAACACAAAGTTACACATTCTCATAGAGAACTCATGGACCCTGAAAATATCTCCATACACCCCAGATTCAGACACACTACATTAAACAATTTATTAGATAAAGTGAAAGAAATCTGGCTTTAATTGACAGCATGAGTTTTGCTACTTTGAAAAGAATATTCTCCACTAGCTATTTAATGTAGTGTTTATAGCAACCGCACTGTAATTTTTAAAAAATAATAACTGTTTTTCATTTTGTGTGTTTATTACTATATAAAAAAGTATGTAGGGAAATATTAATTACCATAGCCTTTATGTTTATTGAAGGAATATAGCCATATCTAGATGACTTACATAAATTTGTACTGAATTGAATGCTCTTTATTAATAATATGTAGAATATCCTGTAACTTTTTAAACATAAATTTGGAAAAATTTGCATGTTAACCATATTATGCTAATTTTTTTCAGATATCTATATAAAGATTTTTGAATGCAAAATTGTGAAAGTGACTTCTCTGGTAGTTGAATTTTATGTTTCATTTTAGTCCAGGTGGGCCATATTTTAAAAAACGTAATAAAATTTGCTTCAGGATTTGGAATATTTTTTAAGAAACTGCCCAGGAAACATACAGAAAGTAATCAACTTTGAAATGAGCTATATCTTAAAAATTCATTTGAGAACTGTTAAATTAGAATTTGTACTGTATTTCCCCATATATCTATGAATAGTACTTTTCTGAGTGGTGCTTGGGTTCTAATCGAGCCACCAAAGTGCTTAACACATAATATAGCTGAAATAGAGTGCATTCACAGTGAGAAAAATAATAAAGTTAATATCCTTGCAATGCTCATAAGTAAGTGACAGAAATAAAATGAATACAAATTAAAAATATTGGTGCTACAATAAAAAAAAATAAAATAAAATAAAAATATTGGTGCTAGAGAAAACCAGGTTTAATTAGAGGAACGTGCATAGTTAAATAGAGACCAACGAGGAAGTTTGGAGAGGTCTTCCTGAGCATTTTAGTTAAAGATATTGATGTTCCTGTGAAGGAGGTGAGTGGAGGTGGTCTGTGCCAAAGAGATTGCCTGAGATGGGCTAAGCTGAGCAATGGGGTGAACAGCGGAGGGGAAGGGGAATATCATAGTACTAGTGGCCCGGTGCACGAAATTCGTGCACGGGGCGGGGGTGATCCCTCAGCCTGGCCTGCACCCTGTCCAAACTGGGACCCCTCAGGGGATGTCCGACTGCTTGTTAAGGCCCAATCCCACCGGCAGTCAGACATCCCTCTTGCAATCTGTGACTGCTGGCTCCTAACCTCTCACCTGCCTGCCTGGTTGATAACCTCTAACCATTCTGCCTGCCAGCCTGCTCACCCCCAACTGTCCCCCACCGGCCTTCTTGCCCTCAGCTGTCCCCCCTTACTGGCCTGATCACCCCCAACTGATCCCCCCCTGCTGGCCTGTTCGTCCCCAACTGCCCCCTTGCCAGCCTGATCGCCTCCAACTGCCCCCCACTGCCAACCTGCTTGCCCCCAACTTCCCCCGCCTGCCAGCCTGCTCACCCTCAACTGCCCTCCCTTCCTGGCCTGATCGCTTATAACTGCCTCTGCCTTAGCCCGCCTCCATGGCTTTGTCCAGAAGGATGTCTGGAAGGTCTCCCGGAAGGTCTCCTGGTCTAATTAGCATGTCACCCTTTTATTAGTATAGATAATTTCCCCAGGACAACAGGAGGATATGTGAGGATCAGCTGGACACAGATGCATGAAATAACCCTGGAGTTTGGCCTTTTTGGTAGATGGAGGGGGCAGGGGGTGTGGAGTAAAGGACATATGTAAATTGGAGCTTATAACTTTCAGAGTATGTATCTATTTTAAAGCTCTGGTATTCTTGCACAATGTAACAAAAACAAATTTTCAGATAGTTTGCAATTTTAGACACAATTCCATTTAAATACTATAGTTTTAAATGGTTCTGACTTTGTATAGTCACCCACTAAGGGTCCTTTCTGGTTTTGCTTCCCTACTTATACTGTTAAATTCTTCAGCTTTACCACACAGTTTTCATCTTACCTCCCCGGTAGAACTCCAAACCTGAATCAGCCCAATTCTTTACTATCTTCATTCCTGTACTGTCAATGTAAGAAACATTCAAATCTATAGAGAATTTTCTGTGAGTTTATTTGAGCCAAACTGTTGACAATTGCTGGGAAGCAAAATCTCAACGGATTGAGATAATGCTTCAGAGGACGGCAGTTTTGCACCTAATTTTATACATTACAATCAAAAGAGCAGATGCAAGTGGGTTATGTGAAATCCATTGGGGATTAGATTAGTGATGTGGGAGAAAGTGAAGCTGGGAAACATCTGGGATTGGATGAAAAGTAAAATGATAGACACATTTTTTAATTAGGTAGGTATAGGACTATTAACAGTCAACAATGAACATGGTAACAATAACAGTGAGAGGATTTATGGTCTTCACCCTGATGTATTGGCTGTCCCTTGAGGGGTCTGGCTAAAAGAGGAGTTGCCCTGGCATTCCAAAGGTATATTATTTTTACCTTAAGAAACATTCAAACCAGTAAAGAATTTTTGTGAGTTTATTTGAGCCAAACTGTTGACAATTGCCAGGAAGCAGAATTGCCAGGAAGTGGAATTTCAATGTATTGAGATAATGCTCCAGAGAATGGCAGTTTTTCACCTATTTGTATGAATTACCATCAAAGGAGGAGACATAAGTGAGTTACATGAAATCCACTGATGATAGATTAGGGAGGTGGGAGAAAGCAAAGCAGGGAAACCTCTAGGACTGGTAAAAAGTAAAATGATAGACACCTGTTTCTTTTACATAGGTGGGTGCAGGATAGTTAACAGTCAAACTGAACAGGATAACAATAGCTATGAGGGAATCCGTTCTGCCCTGGCACTGGTTGTGCCCTGAGGGGTCTGGAAAAAGGGAAGTTACAAGTTACCCTGGCATTCCAAAGGTATGTTATCACAGATGCAAAAAAGACTATAGGCTCAGTTAAGATTAAAGTTTATCTTGGTCAGAGAGGATACCAGCCTAGGACATGACTGCTCACTATAAACTGCTTTTTAATTTAAGAAGTTTTATTTTCAGACCATCCTTTGTGGTTACTTTAGGTCTCTGAGTTTGCAAGGCTTCCACGCAGACATTCCCTGAGTTAGTCAGGTTAGCATGTGGGCCCTTTTCTTCTACACATCCCTTTCTTGGTCATAAATCAATCCAAAGGATGCATTGATGACCAAACTTTTGGTTGGCTAATGGAGTCCCACAGGGCTAGGAAGGCTCATTCCTAGGTAGTCTCAGTGTCAGCATTTGTCTTGCTGAACAGGGTCGACCACTAGGGATGGGGCAAGACTATAACCTTAGATGGCATTCAAGGTCTAATTATTATTATTCAAAATAAAAAGGCAGGTGAATGGGAGGTAGCCAGATCCTATACGTACTTGCTAAAAAATATTCTGGATCATTTCTAATTTTTGAGCTACCATGATTCGAGTCTTTTTGCTGCTTGTCTTAAATTTTGTTTTGTTTTTTCTGCATCTAGTATAACATTTACTTACCAGGAACAAAAGCAACAATATTAAACCAGTAACACTGATTAGGAACAGAAAATGTCTAATGTTACAGAAGGATCTGAGGGGAACAAGCATCCCAGCCAAATAAAACCCTTTATATGTATTATTACAATTTTTATTAAGATAATTATATGTTTTCCTCCTTTACCCACTGTCACTTGTATCTTATGATAAGTTTGGCCAGATGAATTAAGACTTTCTACTATTTTATTATCCAGAAGCTCTAAGTTTTCTTCTGGGCAGTTAGTAGTTTCATCCACTCCTACAGCTAGACAATATTCATCTAAAATACTCATCTAGATTAGATCCACATATAATTCTACCAGGTGAATTATTAGCGAGGTGTTCTTAGAGGGCTTTGCCCAAGATGGGTCCTTTATGATACATATAGTTAGAAAAAAACGTACCAAAGCTTATATTGATAGTAGAAGAAGACCTGTGTGTGGCCAACAAAACATTAACTTTATTATCATAGCTTACAATCAGAATGTTATTGTCTAGTAGGTAGGAAAGATTAGCAGGTACCTACGTTTTTTCATATCTAATAAAGGAGGGGGATCTGGGGAAGCAGATACTGTTTCCACTAGGTAACCATAAGGAGGATAATAACAATATAAAATTATTTTATACACACTCAATCACTAACAATTAAGTGATATAAAAACAAGGTTGAAGCAGCATCAGTTTGTGAGCATAGAACCTTGTTGACGTCTTGGGAAAGCTGCAGTCAGAGCAAAGTTTCTAGGGATGTTGTGTAATGGGTTGAAGTGTGCTGCTTATGGGTGGAGCTCCATGAAACTCTCAGCCCTTGAGTCTCATTCAACCCTTTTACGTGCCTCAGTTTTTCTCCCGGCTGTGTAAAACAACCAGGAGGGCTTGGGGCCCTGGCAGACCAAGCCCATGGTGGCCTTTGGAGGAGCAAGTCAGTTAATTACAGTTGAGTTAGGACTTCCCTATGGGGCTCCTGCACGTCATAAGGAATTACCTCTGACACCTCCACTAAGATTCTTAGTTACCTAAGAACACCCGAGATACGGGCTCTAGGGAGGCTGTGCCCCTTTATCTTGGGAGCTGAGTGAGTTCAGCTCTCATTTATATGATCAAGGTTTTTTGTGTGTTTTTTTCTCAGACTCTCAGAAAGCAATTCCAATTGAAAAGCCAAAGTAAAACCCAGCCACCCATTTTTTTTTTTTCTCCAGTCTCTCCTTAGCCTGGGTTCTGTAAACCCTTAACCTTAGATCCACCTTGAGGATTTTAAAAATAAGCTCAAATAAGGCAGACCCTCTACCAAAAAGCAAGGGAAGGTCCTGGGTACAAGAGACAACTCACTCAAGTTCACCCAATGGACAGGGAACCAGCAGGCTCAAAGGGCCCTTTGTTGGATCCTAGCACCAGGCCTGGGTCCATGGGATAGTTCTGGGTGAGCTTCTTTGGAATCCTGCTGACGACACCAAGTAATGTTAATGTAAGAAACACTCAGACCTGTAAAGAATTTTTGTGGGTTTAATTGAGCCAAACTGTTGACACTTGCCAGGGAGTATTAAGATTCTGCTCAAATAAACTCACAATAGTTCTTTATAGGTTCGAACGTTCCTTACATTAACACTATTATAGATGCAAAGGAGTAAAGACAGGCTTAGTTAAGGTAAAGATTGGCTTTTGTCAGGGAAAATTCTAGCATAGGACATGACTACCTTCCATAAACTGCTTTTAGTTAGAAAGTCTTAATTTCAGACCATCCTTTGTGGTTACTTTAGGTCTCTGAGTTTGCAAGGCCACCACACAGACCTTCCCTAAGCTAGTCAGGTTAAGGTGGACCTTTTTGTCCACAATCTTAATATGGTGAGTTCTCTTAGAGAAAAAAAAATCACATAACTCCAGATATTATGGGTTTACTATATATTCATGTTTCTCAGTATCCACTGGGATTTCAATGCTGCATTTTCATTTTTTTCTTTAGCATGTCTTTAATATAGTGTCTGCCCTCCAAAGTCTACTTTAAACTTCTGACCTTTCCACCTCCATGCTTCAAGCTTATCAGGGAACATTAATTCACACCAAGGAACCAACATTATGAATGGCATCACTTTGTAAACAACCAGTTGCTAAAACCAAAAACCTGGACCCATTCTTACTAGTAAACTTCCCTTCTACCCCCTCCTTCCCTGCATCCATCAATCACCAATACATCCTACACTAAGTGTTTCTCAAATCGTATCATTTCTTTTTATCCCTATTGTCAAAATCCGATTTCTTCAAATAATCATTGCAGTGTAAAAATATGGGAAGTGCCTACTTCTAAAGAGGATTTAACACTTTCAAATTTTTACAGTGTTCTTAGGCTAAATCTATACTTAACTGGGCTTAAAAGAGTTCTGAATGATATGATATTGAATCTCTATATCTCTTCAGCCCATCTCACTACCCACTTCACCCTGAATTCTTGATCTATCCTTTCTGAACATCCTTTATTTTCTCAGGCAAATACCTGATTTAAATGACAAATGCCATAAAATTTAGGAATTTGGCAGAAACTAGCAAATGAGTAAAAGCAGGTGTAAGTCATTATTACTTGACCATTAACGCCTAGAATAGAAAGATGTAAAATGGTAAAAAAGGGAAGGCCATCATTAACTATTTTCTATCCCTTTTTATTACATACACTGCACTATTGTCATGTGTTAATAATAAGCATCAATTACATTTGTCATTTCCAGTCTTTGAGACCTTGGACTTCTCCTTGATGTAGGATTATTTTCTCTGTCAACAATAGCCAAATTGTTAAATAGAAGTACATTTTAAAATTAACAAGATGTCCCTTTCAAGATGTGATAAATTCTGATGACCTATTTATAAATCACAGCATATGAATATTAAAGAAATGGAAGAGCACATTCTTTATCAAGCCTCTGAGCTAATATGCACAGAGAAATGTTGGATTGAACTAATTTTCTATGAAATATAGTCTGAAAATCACATTAGTATTGAAAGCATACAGATTATTGAAATTGTGGTTATTTTGAGCCTGAACTAAATGGATTAAACAGTTCGCTTTCATTTTGCTTGCAAATACATAGTCTTAAAATGACTAAATATTGCTTGAAACCCCCTCGAAGAAAATGGAAATGAGAAAAACAATTATTCTGAGTAAAGATATTTATTCCTTTATTTGGAGAAAATTATTTGAGGAGACATATGTTAGTAAAATGCATTCTAATGCAGTGCAGATAACTGTTTTGAACATAAGATTTTACAGTTTTTCTTCCAAAACTTCATAGAATTCCATTTTTAAATATAAAATATATTTTTCTCTGTGTTGTGATAATAAGAATTTTTTGAGACTTGCAAGGGAGGATGAGTGATTTTCCTTTGTGTGGAATTATATTGCTGGGTTTCCAAAGTCCCATTTCTTTTCATCCAGTCCTGGAAGAAGTATAGCTGGGGCTTTAGCAGAGCGAAAAGCAAAGCCAGTGTCCGGAGTTTCCTTTCCATGTTGGAGCCGGGTCCAATCCAGCATCAGGCTATTGCCGTCCATTAGTCCACTGTGTGTGGGACCCACATGGCTGTGGGCCATGTGGGCAAATGCAGGGGAGCCAAGAGAGCATGCCCCCTGCAACAAGAGTCCTAAGAGTTCTAAAAAACCCCCAGCAAACTTCTTTGTTGAGAGGGTTAAGTAATCCAAATCTTCCCATGCTTGCAGTGGCCACGCCTACTCTGGCCAATCACCTGTTTCCACATGTGACTGACAGACAAGTACCTTCCCTATTTCACCCAGACTTTACTGGGCATGAGTCTATTCTCCCCCGTCATTGCCTTCCCGCAGCGATCTGTGGAGAGCAGACCTGGGAGTGTTAAACTGCAGCTTCCTGGCAAAGCTGCACAAATGACATGCCTATCACACGTGGCTTTCCTTTTGCTCCTTTCCTGTTATTAACAACTAGGTTGATTACAATGGTATCAGATTCACTATAAATTTTTATCTTCTGTATGTGTGTCCAAGCAGAAAAACCAAAACATGTGTATGCCGTGTGTGTGTGTGTGTGTGTGTGTGTGTGTGTGTGTGTATGTAAATGATTGACTTAATATATTTAAAAGTAAAATGCAAGCACTTTAGGTAATCATCTCTTTCTGTGAGAAATTCTGTAATTCTGAAGAGCAGCTCATTTATCCCTAATTTTAGTAAACTGTTTTCTTAGATACTGTTATGGGTTTTTAAATTAGTTCAGTTTCCAGTGATTAGACCAGGGTTTGCAGTGTGACATCATTGCAGCTTGGAAATATGCTTTCTCTTGTCTTCTCTTTGTATAGATTTCTTTGACATGGTTCTGAGGTTGCCCATGATTGTTGCCTGTTTACTATAATTTGGACACCAACACTATCTTTGTCATATAAACAGGATTTTCTTTCAATGGACACATTGGCTGTTTGTGAAGCAAGTGCTAATATACTCTTTAGAACAGTAATGGTGAACCTTTTGAGCTCGGCGTGTCAGCATTTTGAAAAACCCTAACTTAACTCTGGTGCCGTGTCACATATAGAAATTTTTTGATATTTGCAAGCATAGTAAAACAAAGGCTTATACTTTTGATATTTATTTTATATATTTAAATGCCATTTAACAAAGAAAAATCAACCAAAAAATGAGTTTGCATGTCACCTATGACACGTGTGTCATAGTTCACCATCACTGCTTTAGAACATAGTGTTTGGTTGGTTTCCACTAATGTTTATATTTGTGTTATTGGCATTTGCTCATGAAATTATACTAATCCACAGGCTTCTTTTGGATGAAGATTTTACAGAGTGAATAAATAAAAACTTTATTGAAATCTTTTTCATTATTTGTACTAGTATGTTTTTACTTTATAATTCTACTAGAGGCCCGATGCACAAAATTTGTGCAAGAGTAGGCCTTCGCAGCCCCGACTTTGTCTGGAAAGTCATTCATCCAGATGGTCGTTCCGCTGTTCAGCTGTTCAGTGGATTTGCATAATATGCTTTAATTATTATAGAAAATTTAAAGTTTTACTTTGCAGGTAAAACAAATATATGAGTATACTATGTTACATTACATGAATATCTGTTGTTGCATTTTCTTATTTTATCATTACTATTTATGTATGCTATTGTCAACATAAGAAACATCCAAACTTGCATGAATTTTTATGAGTTTATTTGAGGCAAACTGACTACAATTGCCAGGAAGCAAGATGTCAAGGGATTGAGAAAATGCTCCCCAGAATGGCAGTTTCACTGCTTATTTTACACACTAGAATCAAAGAAGCCTGTCTAGGGAGGGTTACATGAAATTCACTGGGGGTACATTAGGGAGGTGGGAGAAGGAAAATTAGGAAAATACCCACTTTCATTACCCGCTTGACTCGCTTTTAGGTGGGACATTTTAATTTCAGACCATCCTGTGTGGTTGGGGTCTCTGAGTTTGTAAGGCCACCATGCAGGCCACCATGCAGGCCTCTCCTGAGCTTGTCAGGTTGAATACGTGGCCCCTCTTGGGCCCACACTCTTTTCTCCTGGACTCTGAATGTATTTGCTTTAATGATCATGTTTTCCTCATTTTTGCATCTGCAGACTTGACTTTGTATAGGACACAGAGCAGATACTATATACAAAATGGAATCAGTGACAGGATACTTCACATACTCTTAGTGGAAAGAAGCGAGCAATGTCGTATCTAAATTAATATACCGTGTGTTTTGTGTCGCCAGCCTTCCTTCGCAGCTCCGTTATCTTCACTCTGGCAGAGGAGCACAGCCTGGCCATGATTGCATGGGATATGCACTGTCTTTGATGTCGGCAGAGAAACCAAATTGAGTGGTGTATGCCTGACATAAAGCTATTGAGTTGTTGATAAATTAAAACGCATATTTAAGAAGGTGCAAAGGTGAATACGGATCGGGTGAATTGCAGATGATTTAACTTTTTCCTCAGTTGAAAAACAATAGTTTATATAAGATATGCGTGAACATATTTTACCTTTGGAAAAATAATAAAAATTATCTGTATACTGAGACATCTATGGTACGATAAGAATATAGATGCCATTGAATAAAAATAATATCCATTTTTCTTCTCTTGATAATTTTTTTTTAATTTGAAAGTCAGTAAAAATAAGGCGAACCCTGAAATAGCAATCATCAAATTGCCCTTTGTGTTAAAATTTCATAGCGCTTTATTTGAGTTATTGTGAACTCCGAGGTGACTGGGATTTCTAGATTTTCCCTCATATCGCTCACTGTAGCCTACGCTTATCTTCAAAATGATTTTATTTGCATCTGAGACAAGACTATTAAACATTTTGCTTTGGGGCTCTCATATTAACCAACTCTTGATTTAATATTCATAAGGAATATTTTTAATGAAACATTAAATATTTTTAAATTAAATCAATGTCCATTTATTTTTTTTTCTTGCTGTGAGCTGTTTTATTTTTCATAAACCTCTTTACTAGAAGTCTCATCAGAAACATATTCCCATTCATTTTCTCATATATATACATATATGTTTTAAATTTAGAAGTTACAATAGATAATTTTCCTGGAGTGACATTTACCCCTAACAAGCACCACAAAATAAATTTACTCTATTGATTGTATAAAACTTTTGTCTTTAGCGCATCTGTGATGTGATTAGCAATATATCAAAACACTGAGGATTAGCTGCCAGAAGCAAGGTAAACTAGGCCAAATGCTCGCCCTCTAGCGGTTATAGGGATCTGGTGCAGCCTAATTTGACAAGGGTTGTCTTCTGGGCAGTGGTTAACAACTCATGCCTACAGGAGCCAAGCAGACAATATAAATGGAAGAAGTTGGTGGGAGAAAAATCAATTATTGGCATATATCTTATTCTGTGGTTATGAAAGTCTGGTGTAAGCACATAACATAAACAGGATGTAGACAATACATTTTAAATTCATAACGGAGAGAAAAATGCAAGCTCCGTGATAAATAGACCCAGGGAATGGTGAGCTGTATGGCAAACTGAGCAGGTTCAATCGATTGTTGTCATTCAAGAGCAGGAACCCAGTGTTGTTAGACGTTCCAATTTTTCTAGAGAAAATAGAAAGCTGGGTTTGTATATGAAACCGTCTAATTTTAATATGTTGGCTCACATGTATTTTGGAATAACATTTGTCCAGTTTTAGATCTTTCTTTCAAAAAAGGTCTTGATTTTATTTATTTATTTATTTGTTTGTTTGTTTTGTTAATCCTCACCTGAGGATATTTTCCCATTGATTTCTAGAGAGAGTAGAAGGGAGAGGGAGAGACACACACAGAGAAACATCAATGTGAGAGACACAGTGATCGGTTGCTTCCCACCCCTGACTGGACCAAGGCCAGGGATCGAGCCTGCAACCTAGGTAGATGCCCTTGACCAGTATCAAACCTGGGACCCTTCAGTCCCAGGGCGGATGCTCTATTCACTGAGCCAAACTGGCGAGGGCAGTCTTGAATTTATTTTACTTCTTTTAGAGAACAGAAAAAAATGTTGGCATCTTTCAACAACATTATGAAGTGGAACTGGAATATAAAGTTGCTGAATTATTGCTAGCTTGAGTCTTGTTGAATATTATATTTTATTCATCAACAGACACTATGGAGATGCTGAGGTTATAGCTGTAAATAGGACAAGCCCTTCTTGTTGGTCTCTCCCGCTGCTGCGCCTTAAATGGGAAGCGAAATAACATCATCACGGAGCATGGCCACTTTCTGCAGAGATTCCACACAGATGTTTGGATATGACTTTTCAGTGTTTATCTTGGTTCTGAATTCCACATAGAATTTCAGTGCATAACTTATATTATTTTCATGTGTCCTTCTTGTAACTTTCTATGGGGCAGCTCTGAGTTCTTAAAAAGTAGCACTGAGTTATAGTTTGCAATGTAGGGGAGAATAAGATGCTTAGATAGCTGTTACTTTCTTTCACCAACATTCTTAACCTTGACCGCATCTTTCCCCATCGGAACAGAGGGAGTAAATCGAAAGAAAAAAATAATTAAGAATGATCAGGATTCAGACCCTTTAAACTTGTTCAAAAAGTAGGAGCGGCCGAGTGAAGTGAAAGGAGCCACAAATAGCCGTGTGGCCTACTTCCTTCAGGCCTTCTCCGCTCATTATCTTGAACATAACATGTTCCTCCCAGTCACCCGCCGGATCCCTGCAGGCCCGTTAGCTGTCTGACCTGATCTGCAACCATATTTTTCCTTTTTTTTTTCTGATCCAGATCCCCTAGTCTCCCTGCTGTTCCCTTTTGTCATTACATCTGCCCACCCTGACACCTTTGTACTGGTATTCTCTCTGCCTGAAATAGTAGATTTACAGGTTCACTTATTCTCAACCTGCCACATGTCTTGGCTAAAATGTCACTTTCTTAGTGAGGTCTATTCTTTTGTCCCATTGAGAATTTTCCCCCCTGCACTTCCAATCCCCTCTACTTTGCTCTACTCCCCTCTACTCAATAGCACTGACTACCTTTAACACAATGCATAATTTACTTATGTTTATTATAAATATTTCTTTTGCTAAAACATAAGCACTCTGAGGATAGAGGCCTTTATCTAATTTTGATTACTAATGTTTCAAAAAACAGTGTCTGGCATATATAGGTACTCAATATATATTTTTAAAATAAAGAAAAGGTGAATGTCTTATTCTATTAGGTCTGGGCATACCTCCCACAGGAGGTAATTGCCCAGGGAAAGGTTTCTTGCAATAGATTATATCATGTATGGACTTATGATCTGTTTTGTTTTTATTACTAGAAATTACAAGATACACGTTAAGAGAATAAAGACATTTGTATATTTGCTCTCAAAATAGAGGGCTGTCACTTTGTATAGGTAATTAGCATAAAAATTATGAAGAAAAATAATTGACTGAGGCAAGAGCATGAAGTCAAAAGAACTGTGATGATATCTTGGCTACACCAGTTTCTAGCTCTCTCACCTCTGATTAGCTATTTATTATCTCCGAGCCTCAGTTACCTTATCTTTAAAATAGAAATAATAATAATAATGTACTTTGTCTTTTTACCTTATAAGTGTATAAGTGATTTGTTTTCTTTCATAAAACATATGAAACATACTTGTTTTCTTCAACAGTTAACCCAACGTATATCTAAATCTATAATCATTTTAATTTTCTATTCATGTGACTGATTTACCTTTAGAATAAAAGCTCCACCAGAACAAATTTGTCTTTGCTTTTCAATGTCGTGTTCCCAATTCTGCATACAACATACGACATGTAATAGTTTCTCAGAAAACATGTTGTTATATGAATAATTAAACCATTTAAGCCAGGAAGTTCATATGGTGTAATAATAGTAAGCTGGTTTTTAGTCAATTGTTATAATACAGATGTCTGTTATTATTGTCACTATCTAAATCATCATCATCATCATCAAATATGGATCTCAGGCTTCTTTAATTCACTAACAAGAGGGCGATCATCTTCTTGTGTTACCTACTTAACTTCTAAGTAAAAGAACACAGAAAACACTTCGCTGATCTAATGATTGTGTTACAGGTCTCTAAGCTGGCTGGTGTTTTGGTCAAGCATGGTGTCCAGAAAGGTGACACTGTGGTTATCTACATGCCCATGATCCCTCAGGCAATCTATACCATGCTGGCGTGCGCCCGGATAGGAGCCATCCACAGTCTCATATTTGGGGGATTTGCATCCAAAGAGCTAAGTACCCGCATTGATCATGCAAAGGTAAGTGCTTTATTTGGAGAAATCAGGCAGTAGTGTGTACAGGACAGCCATATCTGCGGATGAATCATCCAAGGGTGATCTGTACTTATTAGGTCCTCCTTTAATACAGAATACCCTAAAGTTTACTTTTTCTTTGGAATATATCTGTTAATCAAAATTTTATTTTTGCGTCAGTAGTACATGAAAGGCATCTTGCTAGGTACAGTGAGGAATATAAAAATATAAGTTAGTGTGACATATATTTGATGTATAAGACAAGTAAAATAACTAATAACTAATTTATTTATTCAACATATATTTATTAAGCTCCCACTATGTGCTTGGTACTATGCTTGGAGCAGGGTAATAAATGATACTTATCCAATGGTGGGGACACATAACTAGTTTTATACTCTATGCTTCCAGAAATGGTGGGGCAGCACGGAGGATAAGAGAGGGTGTCAGTGAGGAGTAGAGTGGCAAGTTTAAATTGGATGCTAAATAAACTTGATAAGCGTTCCTGACATAGAGGACTCATAAAATAAACCTAGCTATTATTATTTTATTAATTTAGAGCAGTGGTTCTCAACCTGTGGGTCGCGACTCCTTTGGCGGTCGAACGACCCTTTCACAGGGGTCGCCTAAGACCATCCTGCATATCAGGTATTTACATTACGATTCATAACAGTAGCAACATTACAGTTATGAAGTAGCAATGAAGATAATTTTATGGTTGGGTCACAACATGAGGAACTGTGTTTAAAGGGCCAGAAGGTTGAGAACCGCTGATTGAGAGCATTGATCAGAAATTTTTTTTTTTGTATGTTACAGATAGTAAACATTTTAAGCATGTGGGTCACATGGTTTCTGTTGCAACTACTGAGCACTTCTGTTGTAGCACAAAAGCAGTCTTAGATGCTACGTAGAAAAACTCATAGCAGTGGGCAAGGTGTGGCTCTCAACCATAGTTTGCAGACCCCCGATTTCTTTCTTTCAGTTGGATGGTCAAAGAAGTGAGATTTCTTTTAGTTGGGTGGTCAAAGAAAGTGAGATTGTACTTAGATCTTGGCTAAAATTCAGCTAGTTGAAGAGAATGACCTCATGGGATCCAAAAGGAGAGAAAAACAATATAAGTCTAGCATTAGAGGTAAGAAAGCGTAAAATTCATTTGGAGGCTAGTGAATAGACCAGTGTGACTGAAGAGGGACAGAGGTGACCTTGCAAAAGCAGTTTCTGTCTGAACTGGATCCTGTAAACCTTGTCTAGTCAAAGGTTTTGAGTAGACAAGTGTCCTATTTTAAGCAATGTTAAGAGGAGGCAAGTCCTTCCATATGATGAGTGGGATAGAGGTGAGAGGTTGGAATAAGAACCTTTGGTAGGTGGTCTGTTTGTGAGGCAATGGGCAATGTACAGGCGAGTAATGGCAGTGGGGAGATGAAGAAAGGAAGGTTGTTTGTTATATGACTAAGAGATGATTGCCCTGGCGCATGTGGCTCCGTTGCTTGGGCATTGTCCTGTGCACGAGGAGGTTGTCAGTGCCATTCCTGGTCAAGGGTGCATGCCCAGGTTTGGGGCTCCATCTCCAGTGTGGGGTGTGTGGGAGACGGCAGATTGTTGTTTCACTCTCTATAGATATTTTACTCTCTCCCTCTCCCTTCCTCTCTTTCTAAAAAACAATAAATTCTTTTTTTAAAAATAAAGAGTAAAAGATGATTTACCTTAGAGCAGCGGTTCTCAACCTGTGGGTCACGACCCCTTTGGGGGTCGAATAACCCTTTCACAGGGGTCGCCTAAGACCATCGGAAAACACATATATAATTACTTATTGTTTTTGTGATTAATCACTATACTTTAATTATGTTCAATTTGTAACAATGACAATACATCCTGCATATCAGATATTTACATTATGATTCCTAACAGTAGCAAAATTACAGTTATGAAGTAGAAACGAAAATAATTTTATGGTTGGGGGTCACCACAACATGAGGAACTGTATTAAAGGGTCGCGGCATCAGGAAGGTTGAGAACCACTGCCTTAGAGTTTTATAAGCCCAAGATGAGACATTCTTAACAAGGAAGGAATATACACATAATGTCTGTATATTCTATTACATTTTGAAAATGAAATGTCTTTTAATAACTACTGCCTTTATAATTACTCAAAGTATGTATACACTTTGGGGACACCCTATATATTGAAGGTCCCCTGAGTGCTAGGCATACAGTGAAGTTTTGCATGTCTGACTTCATTTGGAACAGATCATTTATTAGAACTAGAAGCTGGTTTGTGGATTAACTGGCTGGATTTCTCTTTCTCTCTCTCTTTTTTAAACATGTTGAGTTAGTGCTTATGAAGGGAAATCTAGAGGGAAATATCAGTCAATCACTGACCTGCAAATCAGTGGGCAGTGGGGACCTCTCTGAGGAAGGTATAGACTCCAGTTTTTTACCTGCAGAAGTCTAAACACCATTTGGATAAAGGTATGAGATGTATTCTTTCCTTCTTGTAAAATTTCATATGATGTGGGGAAATTAAGATGTATAAAAAATAAGTATTTATAAAATGTATGCTGTACCAGTGGAGGAGTTGTTATCACACACACACACACACACACACACACGCACACACACACCACACTTTAAGAATTTTATGCAGTAAATGCATTATTTTATAGGTAAGACTTTTAATCATGTCAAATTAAAAGCAGGAAGATGGAGATAGAGATGTATATCTGAGGTATTTTGATACAATTAATAGTTGAAATCAGGGATGATTTTGATGTCATGATTTTCAAATAAATAGGCTGAAGAAAAAGTTATATTTTAAACAGAAGATGGTAAGAATATATTGCAATAAGTCAGTCAAGACCAAATACAACTGTTAGTGGCTCTCAGTTCTTGAGTTTGGCAAAGAAAGAATTCAGAACCAAGAACTCGAGTGTAGGAGGTAGTTCATTTAGCATGCAAAGCAAAAGTATCCTGGAAGAGAAGATTAGAGCGGGTTGCTCAGAGAGATGCGTTGGCCTTTTAGAAAGAAAGTCACAGAGGCAGAAATGTGGCCTCAGGAAACAAGTAACAGAGTCAGAAAGTAGGCCCTTGGAGATGGGTTCAGGGGATTAGCTCGGGACGAGCTGCCACTACCCACTGCTTCCCTGCTTGCAAGTCTCCTGGGGACCCTTAGCGCTTAGGAGAGAGAAAGCAAAGATACATGCCTGAAGAGAAGGTGTAGCCATGTTCAAGAGATCAAGTGCCCACTGGGTCCCTTGTTTTAAAGTTTGTTTAATCTATTTTCTAAAGACTGGAATTTTAGGGGAGCTCTCAGGTGAGGATCTCAGTAGACTATTCATCAGCTTTCCAGATGTGTCCTTTAATATGCTGATTCATCAAAATGAGTGTATTAGGGTTATTCTCTGGTCAGTTTCACCTTCAAAGAATGTCACTAAAGAGGGACCAGGACTGAGGGAAGTCTGCCCTTGCAATTTATTATCTGGCTGTACATTGCTTGGCCAGTTGTTCAGCTATATGTCTCAGTTTCCCCATTCCACTTGCCAAGGAATTTTCTTAGTTTCTTACTATCCTGTCCCAAAACTTCCAATAAAAGACTAATAGAAATGTGAAAAAGGATTATTTTTGTAGAGGGAGAGTCTAATTTTGACTTTATTAAATTATTCAAGTTTTGATATATCCTAGATGTTTTTAATTTGATGTGTAATTTTTATTTATTCAGAATTCTAATCTTAGGGAATGTTATCTAGAGTTATTTTTGTAAGTAGTAAAGATATTAAAATGTGAATTATATTCAAATGTCTGACCTTTAAAAATATAATAAAAGGAAATAAGACTTACTTTTTTTTTCCTTTTAAAGGCAGCTTGATGTAGCAAAAAGAGAATATTTCCGGAATCAGACAGAATGGGCCTCTCTCTCATTTCACCACTTATAACCTGGGGCAAGCTATGTAACTGCACGCAGCCTCAGCTCTGTGAATATTAAATGATATTCAAAAAGCAGAAAGTACTGTATATGCATATATTGGGCATAATATAAACCTTCTCTAGATGAAATGTGTTGTAACCAGAAATTAGAATTCAGGAATAGGTTCACTATCTCCGATTGATTATCTGTCTCCTGAATAACTTATTATCTGTTTGCTTTGGATTTCTTGGTGAAGAAATAGTGTATGTAAAAGAATAATGACGTGTTTGTTTTTGTAAATTAAGGGGAGTTTTGGTTCAGCTCCACAAATATTTATTCAGAGCTTATGGTATGGCAAGCATTGTGCCAGACATAGCAGACAAGGAGGTGAAAGGGACCCACATGTGGCCTAGGAGAGCTTCCTGTCCAGTGGTGGGGATGAAAGAACACTGACGTAGTCGGACATCTGAGGCTTGCCCAGAGTGTACTGAGGGAGGGAGATTCACCTAACTTCGGCCTCTTCCAGGCATGCCTATTGGCTCCATCTATGCACATCTTCAATAACTAGCAAGTTGTCAGGTAAAGAAAAGTGTCGCATGTGTCTTAATGACAGAGACAGGATCTGGCTTTGTGGGGTTGAAGCCTAAATCATTTGGGGGCTCTTTTAAGAAAACAATACAACAAAATTACAAATATTTATAGAAAATGAATATGTATTTAGAATGAGAAAAAGAATCATAAAGGAATTATCAGAGATTTGGTTTCCTTCTTTTGGTGGTCTCTAGGCATTTAAGCAGAGGTGCTTACATAAAAACAAAACAAAACAAAACCAGTTAAAAATACTTCCTGATAGCAACTGGGCTGCCCCCCCACTTCTACCCCCTCCACCTAAGAAAATGCTCCAACTTCAGCAACAGCCAACTGTTATGGGGCCTCTGCAAGTGAGGGGACCCTAAGCTTGCATTTTACTGGTTCATGGCAAATCCACTGGCCTGATGGCTTCTTTGGAAAGCATTTTTGCAGCTCATACTTAGTAGCTGAAAGCATGTTGACGTGTAATTTTGAACAGGTAAGTGAGATTTATGTGGAAGTGGTTAGGTTTATAACATTTAAAAGGGGCTTATTGGATTTTAGGTCATTTATTTAGTCAATAGAGAACAAAATTATTCAAGCATTTCTTTAGCAATGTTAAACTGCTTGCCTGCACCTGAAATACTGTGATCACCTTAATTAGGGTTGTTAAGCTTTCTCGCTTTTTATTTTTATTTTTAATTGTAGCCCAAGGTGGTGGTTACAGCATCCTTTGGCATTGAACCTGGAAGGAAGGTAGAATATATGCCACTTCTAGAAGAAGCGCTGAGAATTGGACAACACAAACCAGATAAAGTTCTCATTTATAATCGTCCAAATATGGTAATCTGAATATTGAATTTGGTTCTTGCTTATAACAAGTGCTAAGGATGATTCTTGTTTTCATCATTTCATACAAACCCTTTAATTTATGAACTATTAAATATACTTCCTGAATATACTTTCTATTTTTGGCAAAAAAAAGATATTAGATATGAGTGTTACTTTTTCTCTTTATAAAAAAAACAAACTAGCTTAAAATAAAAAGATGAAAACACAGAAATAGCTATAATATTATTGAATTGATTGTATAGTCTACTGAGATATCATTTATTAATATAAATTATAGCCATAATAATAGTGCTAGTAACACATACTGACTGCCTACCATATGATTTTTAAGACACTCTACTAGTGAATCATTTAAAAAATCCTCTGGGTAACTGTGACCTAGGACTAGGTGATAGCATTATTCTTATTTTAAAGAAAAGGAATTGGATGAAGAGAGAGAAACATACCCAGCTAGTGTCAGGGTAATGACCTGAATGCATGCACTCTGACTGCCTGCCTATCCTGAGCTATCCTGCCTTATGGAAAGGTATGATCATTTTGTATGTAAATTATTTTTTAAAACTTTAGAAAGGTATTTAGTTCAGAAGTAAAAATTATATTTAGGAAAACAATATTTGAATATTCTAAAAAGATACCTTATTCTGTGATCCATGAAGGAAAAAAAAAGCAGCAGAATACATCAATGAATATATATTGCAATTGCTTTTCCTAGTAAATTAGACCTTCTTTTTGCATTCAAGCACATATTCAGGTATTTATAGTAGGACCAACTTGGGTTTCTTTGCATAAGAAAAATTGCTAGAGTGGAATTGATCATGTATAATTTTGTGGAACTCTTGAGAGCTTATCTGCAAAAAATGCTTAAATGATAAGATGTAAGAACAGAGAACAGTAAAAATTATGTCATTTTGATTACCACCTAGCAATTCTCTTCACTACATTAAATTCCTGTGTAAAGTTTTAGTTGTTGGTGGCTCATGAATTGCTGCACTCAATGATTTTAATATTCTTACTGTGTCAAAGAAGAATTTTAAGTTTCTTTCAGATGACCTCAAGCATATTTTTAAAAAAGGTTTGTTGCTCTAAATCAGGGAATGCAATGTCAGCAATAAAGAAGTCTTTGGGTGAGAGAAGATTAGAGAAGGGAAGGAGCATACACACACACACACACACACACACACACACACACACACACACAAGCATTTATGTGGGTATGTGTGTGCTATTCACACATGTATGAATTCATGTAGAATTTATAAAGAACTTATGCCAGGTCTGATGCTGAGTACTTTCAAATACTTCTTATTTAATTCTCACAAACTCATAAATGCTATTACTAGCCTCATGTAGCAGATGAAGAAAGTGAGTTGTGGAGAAATCATAGCCCAAAGTCATACCTAGTAAGGTGGTGGAGTCAAGATTTGAATTCCAGTTAAATAACTTTTAACCAACATATTTCTTTTATTTTATAACACACCAGATTTTTCTAGTGCAAATCTCTTTCCTCTTAATGAGATACATTCTTCCTCTCCCCCTCCCATACATAACTGTCTCCCTTTCTCTTCCTCTCCCTTTTTTTAAAGACCCCTCTTTCAATTTTGACATGTCTTTATTTTAGATGAAGGCTTTGGATGTCTCTTGTTCTTCATATTAGAACTGCTATGCAGGCAGTAATTAAGCCCAATGGACTGGCTTTACTTTGACTTTAGGGAGACACAAATTGAAGCTTAGTGGAGTCTTTCATTAACCAGATTTGCTTTTTTGCCAGAGGAGATAAAAACCTGGCTGACCCTCCTAAGCCTCAGGAAAGCAAATTAAAAGAATATACCAGCAGTCAGCTCTACTGTTGTCCCAATTATTGCCTTTTATGAATGTTAACAACTAAGAAGGCCTTGTGTATAGAGGTAAATGCATATCTGTAAAAGCTAGTGTTGAATTTTTCCTCTCTTCCTTTTATCATATCTATTTTACACACATGCCTGTGGTTCTTAGCCTGAAAAATAACCACTCATTCAAGTCCTCATTTCACTTGATTTATAATTATTTTTGTGATGACTCAGTTGGAATTTTTAATTGTGCGCTGTGATTTTTTTTTAAAGTTCTGTAATATGATGTCAAAAGCTTGACAATTTGAAATTTGTTATGTTTGATGCATAAAAACAAATGAAAAAATATACAATTTGGTCACTGTTAACTATTTTCACTTATCTAAGTGGCATACTAGGGTTTTTCAAAGTGAGGCTGGAGGTGCCTAAAACTTCACCTTCATGGAAGTCAATTCAAATTGTTATTTACCAGTGTGTTTATTCATATAGGCATTGCAATTGTGATGTTATATTGAAGTGTTAATTCGTAAATGTTTGCATTTAAAAATATGACCAATTTAACAACCCTGATGAATACACTAAGGAGCCCTCCAAAACAGAGATGGCCTGGCTCTTCTAAATCTCTCATAGTCTCTGGGTTTAGCTTCACCTTGATGAATGATGATTACTATATTCTAGGCAGATCTTACTAACTTTCACCAAGGAATGTGTAGCCTTGCCTTGTGCCTATACTAACAAGTTTACCAACTGTAAGCTTCCTGACCTTGAGTTTAGTTATCATTTCAGAAAATAACTCGACATGTGCTGGGTCTTAACTCTACTTAAATAGATGTAACTCTCCACGAGGGTAATTTTTCCATAAGCCACTTCCTTACTTTTCACCTGTCTGGCCTATTTCACTAGCACAAGTTGTAAAGAGGTCTGCCTACCTTCTTTTAAGGTATATGTGTCCAACTCATGACTCTGATATCATAGAGTTTACAACACAGAGCTTGGTTGTAAGAACAAAAAGAAAAACTCAAACATTTCTGCCAAGTGCATCAATGACATAGATGGAGGGAAACCTGCATAGCATTTTAGATATGTCACATACCCCCATTAATTTTCAAAACTGACTTTTCTTCTTTTAAAAGCAAAAGTAGATTTCCCCCCTACCCTTAAAAAGGATTTAATATTCTCTCATTTTGGAAGACAGCCACAATATTATTCCTAAATGACCCTTGTATAAAGAGAAATCTTAACGGGTTAGTTGACATTTGATTGTAAAGATGATAGTTCCAAAGGAAAAGAAATTGGTTACAAAAATAGAAATTAGTTTATAAAGTTAATAGTAAAAACACATTTATGAAAACATGAACCTCTGTTAGTTGTTAAGCTTTGTTGATGAAAACATGACTGCATCACATTGAGTTTCTTAAGGTTAGCCCCAGATTCAAAGCCAATGGCAACTGTTGGACTTTTTATGAACATTTACCTGAGATGTTTATAAACCTGATATTTAGTGCTATGTAGACAGCCTAGATTGTAAGTCAGATGCTCAGACTAACATTGTTCTCTGATTTTAATCTTTGTTCAATGCCTATTCACAATTTTTTGCTCCGTAGGAGACAGTTCCTTTGGCTCCAGGTCGTGACCTTGATTGGGATGAAGAGATGGCAAAAGCACAGTCACATGATTGTGTTCCTGTTCTTTCGGAACATCCACTATATATTCTTTACACATCTGGAACAACAGGTTTGCCGAAGGTATTCACTCTCATAGGGATAAGTATAGAGTGGCAGAGTTCTTTTGCATAGAAAATATTTGTTTACTAGCTGACAATGCTTGCAGACTATACCTTGAGGTTTAGACTTAGGTACTTTATAGTTTAAAGAAATGTTGTGTTTAAAAACAGAAAAATCCTATATAATAAAAGGTTAATATGCAAATTGTCCCCTCAACCGGGAGTTTGACTAGGTGGCGGGCTGGCCGGACCCTACCTGTGCATGAATTAGTGCACTGGGCCTCTAGTATGAATTATATTTAAGGTCAAGGATTCTGTCCCAATTTTTTCCAAACTCTTCACTTATATCAGCAATATACAATTGCTTAAGCTATTAATATTAATAGGGGTTTGACTGAATATCAATTGGTTTAATAGAATTTTATAAAAATATAGTTTAAGTGAACTATTTTTTAAATTTAGGTATAACTTTTATACAGTATGGGATTGATTTTTGAACTAAGGGAGTGTAATTCTTTGTTATAAATACAAGTGCAAGAATTGGTCTAGAGAGTTTGAACAACACGCAATTTATCCTGAGTATTGAACCCTTTGATTTTTAGTACTGAAGACACTCAGAATTTTTAAATCTGCTTACTGTGAAAGGTGTCTTCACAAAACAAAGTTAAAAGCATCAATATTTATGAAGATGTCAGATAACAAATTCCACTTCTGCCTAGTATTGCCAAACAATACTGTTTCTTTATACAATCTCATAACAGCTTGCAATATCATCTTTCTATTCATCTTTATTAGAGGGTTCAACATTCATTGAGTCATAGAATTTTAGTGGGGTAAGGGACGTTCACAATCGCTCATATCTGAGAATACAGTGGCCTTCTGGTTAATATTAGTTCTCTATAGCATCAGAGTTATAAAAACATAAATGGCTTTTAATCTTAAAAAAGGGAAATTAAGATGTTCCATATAAACTCACTTGCTGTGAATAAGATAACAGTTGGTAGGGGAATATAATCTTGCTGAGGAGAGAGACCATGTTTTATGACATTTTAGTCTATCATTGTGTGCTTTGTGTGTAGTTGGTGCTTATAAATGTCTGTTGAGTGCATAAATAAATAAATAAATAAATAAATAAATAAAGGCATACACATAAAGTTATTTGTGTCATTGTAGAATCAAAGCCTTAGCATTCTTTTGAAAAACAACTTTGGTCATTAGAAAAATAAATATTTGTTATACTGAAGACTCTTAAGGCTTGTTCAAGTGATCTGCTGGACCAAATCCTTACCCTCCACTTTTTGCAATTTTACATTATGTGCCAGTCACATAGAGTCCAACTGAACGCTTGGCTGTAAAACAAAGGCAAGTTTTAATCTAATATAAAATTTTCAACATAAAAGGAACCCCCTGACCTTGAAAACCTAACCAAAAACAAAATAAAAATAAACAGAAAGTCATTTTAGCTCCTTAAAAGCCACAGGAGGGTGTGTGCAGGAGGCAGCCAATGGATGATTCTCTCTTATCATTGATGTTTCTAACACTCTCTCTCCTTCTACTTTCCTCTCTCTGAAACAACAGGAACATATTTTTAAAAATAAATAAAATAAAAGCCTGAAGAAATCTTATAAGAGCATTTGTATCACCTCACTATTTTAAATTACTCTGAAACTCACTGTGGCCTGCATGGGGATCTTTGTGGGAGGATCCCAAGAAGAACTTAGAAACTCAAAATGGACTCAGCCAGTGTATTAGAAAGAAAGGAAAACAATATAGAGAGCATTACATAACACGTGGTAGCTCTGGGTCAAGAATTTCTCTTCTAGATTTCTAGATGCTCAAACTGAAAATCATTTGAAGTTCTAATTATTCTCATTTATCCTATTGTGCCATAATGAAGATAATCTGTTTCAGTGATTAGCAAAGGCTTTAGTTGTTTGGTGATCTTTAGTCACATTGAATTTAACTCAATTCAATATACATTCATTGAGTTTTCATTCTGGACTCAAAGAGATAAAAATATGAGTAAACCACAGTCCTTTCAGTCTAATGGGGTTAAAAAATATATATACACACAGATAATGCAAGATAAACTGTATTTTTTTAAAAGAAATACATTTATTTTTTTAGAGAAAGAGGGAGTGAGAGAGAGAGAAACATCAATTTGTTATTCCACTTATTTATACATTCACTAGAGGCCCAGTGCACGAAATTCTTGCACTGGGGAGTGGGGGGGGCGGGGTACCTCAGCCCAGCCTGCACCCTTTGGCAGTCTGGGAACCCTCGGGGGATGTCCGAATGACAGCCTAAGTTGTCAGTTGGACATCCTTAGCGCTGCTGCAGAAGAGGGAGAAGCTCCTGCCACTGCAGCTGAGCTCACCAGCCATGAGCCTTCTGGCTAAGCAGCGCTTCCCCAGTAGAAGGGCACTGACCACCAGGGGACAGCTCCTGCATTGAGCACCTGCCCCCTGGTGGTCAGTGTGCATAATAGCAACTGGTCGTTCCACCGTTCAGTCAATTTGCATATTAGCCTGTTATTATATAGGATTCGTTAATTCTTGTATGTGCCCTCACCAGGGATCAAACTCACCACCTGGGCATATTGGGACGATACTCTAACCAACTGAGCTACTCAGCCAGAGCTGAATGGTGCTCTTGCTCTGAGAGGACAATGCTGTTTCTTTCCAATAAAAGATGAAATTCAATGGTATCTGAAAGATTACATTCAATTTATTCATCAAATATTATTGAACACACACATAGGTGTTTGACTCTCTTTTTAGAAGTTTATATTCTCTAACTGGGACACAGGCGCTAAACAAAGCTCTGCAATATAAGTGTTATGAAGAAACATAAAGTGGGGTAAGGGGCCAGAGTGATGGAAGAAGTGGGAGTGCATTTCTATCAGAGAAAGCTCTTGATGAGGTGACACTGGAAGGATGAATAGGACTTCAGAGAGTGACATCACAGCGAGGAGGGCATCCCAGGCAGAGTGGACCAGCATAAGCAAAGGCAGGAGTGTGTAAGGGAGCTTTCAGGATGGATAGTGCCAGCAGTGCAAGGGAAGAAGAAATGGCTAGATATATAGGTGAGAGCCAAGCACCCTAAGTAAGAAGTTTAGGTTCATATTCTGTATGTAAGGAATGGAGAGCACTAATATTTTTTAAGCAGGAGAAAAAACATGAAGGAAGGTAATCCTTGCAACATTTTATTGGAAATATAAGCACATATAAACAACAGAGGCAAGGAAATTCCAGGTTGTTTTATTAGATTAGGTCCTAAACTTTAGGACTTTACTTAGGACAGCTCACTTAATAAGGAGGGATCAAATTTGGTTCCAGGATAGGACTGGTGCAGAGGAGGAGTCCAAGACTTTGAACCTGAGAACATGGGATAACTTTTGAACATTTCCTGATCTAGAAACACAGGAGGATGGATTAGGGCCGGAGAGTGTTTTTTGTTGTTGTTTTTTAACATAGTGAGTGTGATGTGTCATTTTTAACATGAAGATGCCTAGTCAATAGTTGGAGGTGAAGATCTGAGTCTAAGAAATGCATCTGAGTTTGTAGGTAGACCCTTGTGGGCCACCAGTATGAAGCCTGGTGTTTACATCATGGGAGTGGGTCGATTTTGGAAAGTCGGATGTGTAGGATGGCAAGAGAAAATAATCATCTCTCAAGATCACTCAGAAATACTTCTCTCATCTCTTTAATGAACTTTAGAATTTCAAATGCCTTGAGATTATACATTGCCAAAAAATCATTTCTTAAAGATAAATATCACATGATCTTGATCATTTATGGAATATAATGAACAACATAAACTGATGAACAAAAACAGATCCAGAGACAGAGAAGCATTGATCAGACTGTCAAACCTCGGAGGGAAGATAGGGGAGGGTGGGGTTAAGGGTGAGAAATCAACCAAAGGACTTGTATGCATGCATATAAGCCTAACCAATGGACACAGACAACAGGGCGGTGAGGGCATGAGTAGGGGTGTGGGGGGCAATGAGGGGGTAAGGACACATATGTAATGCCTTAATCAATAAAAATAATCATTTCTTGTTTTTATAAAGTTTTTTTTATATTTTATTGATTTTTTACAGAGAGGAAGGGAGAGGGATAGAGAGTCAGAAACATCGATGAGAGAGAAACATCGATCAGCTGCCTCCTGCACACTCCCTACTGGGGATGTGCCCTCAACCAAGGTACATGCCCTTGACTGGAATCGAACCTGGGACTCTTGAGTCTGCAGGCTGACGCTCTATCCACTGAGCCAAACTGGTTAGGGCAAAAAAAAAAAAATCATTTCTTAAATGATCTCTTACTCCTGCAGTTAGCTTCCAGCATCCTTTTTCTTCTTAAGATTCTCACTTCATTTTTGGTATGTATAATCAGGATTAATGGGATCTGAAAATTTTTTGGGTTCTCAATAGAAGTACAGGAGAGATGGGCCCACATTCATTATGCAGCATTTAGATATAAGTTTTATGTCATCATTTAGTTTGATTTCTCAATCTTTAATCTTCACAAGGAAAAATAATGTTAGCCCATAAAAATATTCTGCTTAAAAATGCTCATTTCTCCTAGGCACATATAAGATACACATAAGACAGTCTGTTCTTTGGTTAGAATTTGCAGTTATATTTAGGGCATATTTGCATCTCTGCATCTGCCAGCCCTGGATTTGTCAGGTTGCTCTATGACAGGTTAATCTGTTAGCTGCTGTGAATATTCCGGCAGCCACAGCGGAGCTGCTTTGCATACATCTCAGTCTTGTGGGCCTCTATTTTGTTTGGTTAGGTTGCCAGCATTCAAGATACTTCAAAGAGCTTCATGATAGAAGAATTCCTCATCTGGATGGGGTGCCTTTTGGGAAGTGAGAGATTTAGTGACAGTCATATTTATCTTCTTTTTGCTTGATATCACAGAGGGATAGTGAAACCTATTCTATACACTACCTCCCCCCGCAAAAAAAAAAAAAAAAAGTGAAAAATAAGTTCAGTGCCAAAGGAGAACAGGGGAAAAGAAACCAAAAGGAGAAGCTTGAAAGGAAGGCATGCCAGGAAGGTGTAGATAAGGGCTTTCGTCCTGATGTGCATTTACACAGCTTATGTCACTTTATTCCTGCACCTTAAGGGACTTATTCATATTCCCTACCCCCCCCAAAAAAAAAAAATTAAAAAGTCAAATATAAAAGCAGTGAAGTTTGTTATCTGTGTTACAGTTCTTGTAGTTAAAATGCTGGACTTGTTACACCGTTCGTTGCCCATTACCTCACAGTTGTTCAGATCAACAAAAATGTCTACTGCTCATAGAGGCAGCATCAGAGCTTGTAGCAAGAGATTTTATGTTTGATGGAATATCCTAAATGGAACCATTCCATTTCTACTGATATGCTTCACTAAGTTCTACAAGTTTCAAAGGTTTCCCCTGATCCAAGAAGAGTATTTTTAAGAAGATTTTTCATACATGTGCTCATTCAATTAACGTTCAGTCATTTAATCTGTGGACAAATGTATTGAAGTGCTATTCTATGCCAGACTGTGCTGAAAGACAAAGGCTTCACCTCACAGCACCAGCCTGGGGGAGACCCAGCGCAGGTCGGGCTGTCAGTGCTCGGAGGAGGTGTGCAGGCCCTGGGGCCCTGGAAGAGGATGGGACGCGGTTACTGTGGGATCCTGGGCAACGTCCAGCAGAGGTGGCAGCACTTTTGCGAGGGCTTTAAGGGCTTGTGTGATGAACTAGGAGCTAACCAAGTTCAGAAGAGGGGTGGGGGTGGGGACTTACTCTAGGAAGAGGGAATATCATCTGCCTAGCCATTATAAGAAAATAATAATGTTGATGTGTTGGGTTTTTTTAAGTTATCAGAACCATACCTTTTTTCTTCTCAATTTTCTGACTTCAACCATTGCTTAGTGATGGGTTTTCTTTCTTCAGGCAAAATATTTCTTCTTTCTTCTTGCTTTATTTTTTTTCCAACTTGTCAGGCTGAAATTAATATATATGAAATGGATATAAACATGCATAAGTAAAACATGCAAACACACAATACGTATAGATAGATACACACATTTACATATATATGTGTGTGAATAAATATATATATCTCATGTGTGTAAACATGTCCATTTTCCTTGTATAAGCCTTTATCACAGAGTTGGGTGACAGAGGGTCTCAATTTAGGAAGCAAAGTTTTGTCACATATTCCAGAATTCTCTTACCTGAGTATTTGGAGATTTTCCTCTTATTTTTATAGATCAATTTAAAAACATGTTGCCGAAACCGGTTTGGCTCAGTGGATAGAGCATCGGCCTGCGGACTCAAGGGTCCCGGGTTCGATTCCGGTCAAGGGCATGTACCTGGGTTGCGGGCATATCCCCAGTGGGAGATGTGCAGGAGGCAGCTGATCGATGTTTCTCTCTCATCGATGTTTCTAACTCTCTATCTCTCTCCCTTCCTCTCTGTAAAAAATCAATAAAATATATTTAAAAAAATAAAAATAAAAACATGTTTAGGATGAAGAATTTCAAGCTCTTATTCTTATCAAACACCTCAGTCTCCCTTCCTCTTCTGCAACAACCCATATTGTTCTAACTATTTTAACTTGCAACAACCAAAACTGCATAACACTTGATATTTACCTGGTTTCTGTGTTACTTTATCGGTCCTATTTATGATGTTTTGTGGCTGTCCTTGTCCTCAAAGACAGCTCATTAAGCTGGGCATCGCACGGAGCCATCTGTGACAATTCTCTGGTCCCATTCCTGGGTAATTAATGGTTAGCCTTTCATTTTATTTGTACAGATTGAATTTTTAAAAATGCCCTTCTATTGAAAGTGGGTTTTATGATTTTGTGCTCTTTTCTTTTCTTTTTTTAAAGAGCACATTCTCATTGTTTCCTTTCCTGTTTCTGAGGTAGAATTCATTTTTATGTCTTTATTTGTGGAATGGAGTGTTATTCCCACCTGGCTGTCTTTCAAGTTCTGCAGAAGACTAAATATAATGGCCAATTCCACAGAAAACAGAGCAGTACATTGGCAGGTTACAGAGCTTTTCTGAGAATATATTAGGTCATCTACTGTCTTTACTTTTAAGGAATATAGAGTGTAAGTACATAAAAAAGTAATAACAGAGACTCAAAAGGGTAAAATGCAGTGTGCTTATGTTTCAGGGTTAAGCATTGGTATTAAATAAGTATTTTTACCTCATACTCAGGTTTCAAATATATGTTCAGATTCCATTTTTAGTTTTTGATCAATTTGGTGTACTTAGGATATGATGATTTTTTAAAAACATAATTTACGTGTTTTCAAAGGCTCAACAAGATTTCTCTTTTGCATTTTAATTATCATTACCTGGAAAGTAGGATTATAAACAAGAAATAAAAAATACTTTCTTTTTAGTCACATGTTAATAGCAACATTATAATGAACTCTTTTTTAACATAATCTTTTAATTTTTTTAACTTTCAAACGTCTTGTAAAAGATCTACATGGAGAATATGAAATGATGCAGTTCTTTTTTCTGCACCATATTAAATACTTAGAAAATTGCAAACTATTATCTGAATATTTTGGAGGCAATACCAAATTTCAGATCTAAAGTCTAAATTAATGAATGGCAAAGTGATGCTTGATGGAAATTATTTCACTCATCCTTTAACAAAATAAAAATAAGTGGATATCAAAGACCAATAAAAAACAAATATGGGTTTTCTCTTTCCTTTAGCTCCATTTTAATTGTTTTTTAATGAGAACCTTTGAAGGTAATCTAATTATTTTGACATTTCTGCCTTTTGGGTGGGATTAGCACAGGGAGAAATAAAAATCAATAATTGCTAGAACTAAGGAAATAATTTTGTTAATAAGATTTTAAATTTTAGCTTTTATGATTTAAAATTTTTGCTTTTACAATTTTAAATGCTTTACCATGCATGATCTCATTTTTAAGCCTCACTTTTTTGGGGTCAAATGAATTAAATATCTACCATCTTACAGGCAGAGCAGCATTGGTAAATATACTTTAAAAAGTAATCACTTGAGAGAGAAATAGAAATTTTGTAACCTATCCTTTAAGTTATCTTCTCAACTTCCCAAATGAATTGCTACTTATTTATGTCATCCCAAGCCTTTAATTCCTTTTTATCACTTCCGGTTGATTTACCTTACCCTCTGTATTACATAATCTAAAATTTGACCCATTATAATATTTATAGTTATTGATAAAAATGAGCTCTGAATGCAGAGACAGGAGGTGTAGAGAAAATTCCAAAACATTTTGAGTGAAATCATTACTGACATTATCACTGTCTACTGTAATGTATGGATAATATATTTTCTATGAAAAAGTTCACTTTTTTCTCCACAAAATGAATACAGATTTTTAGAAAAGAGCATTTGCAAGTTGATTACCTTCAAATTCATCAAGCTAGTAAACCAGAGGAAACGACCTTCTCAGTAGGACAAAGGAATTAGCAAAATACATGAAAGATAATACAGAATAAATTGGGGAAAGAGCTGCACAGTTTACATGGGGAGAGGCTTAGGATTTCTCATTCTCCCAAGGTGATCAAGAGAGCCAGCTGCATGCTAACTATGGCATACAACGCCAAAAGTAGCTGTCAAATGTCAACAAAGTGATATTTGCTAAGAGACCAGGTGTTGCTGCTGGTAGATAAAATGTGTTCCACAGCTTGGTACCTATGTTTTATTAGTGGTACCCGAGGAGAGCAGAAATTTTAGTAACTGACAGAAAGTCAATTCCTTTTGTATTCCACTCATTTATGTATGTGTGTTACAGTCGCAGAACTATGCCAGAGAGGTGCAATTAGGTACGCTAGGACCACATGTGCCCTTTGGGTAAAATAATTATTTTCTGCACAGAGTAATTATTATTGCTCTACTAAAAATGCTTCATAATGCATTTGAGTGAAATGTTGAATATTTCTTAGCAAGCATTCAACTTCCTGCTCTAAATATTAATATCAGGTCTTTTTTTTGAGCCAATGATGATTAATCTTTATAGTGAAGGAATAAACAAAATTAATTATTAAATTTACCATGAGTTCTTATTTATCATGAGACTTTGCTCAGTTTTCAAGTATGACTCTGTATAGAAGTTGCGTATGTTCAGTGTTGTGAATAGCTGCTAGAAACTGGTTCAATCCCTCCTGTTGCCCAAAATGTAATATAAGGCAAATCTGTCAGCCTTAGATCCAACCCACCAGGGTTGATTCCTCAGAGTTTCAGAATTCATCACTAAAGAATTGCTCAGCTCAGTACTGGGCTAGCATGATCCCCAGTTCAGCATTGTAATGAGGCTCTGGTTAGAATATGTCTTTTTTTTCTTCTAAGCATACTAAAATTTAATAATTAGGGGCTAGACATCCTATTATAGTCTTTATTCTAGACACACAGCTACCTTTGGTCTTTCTGTGCACTTAATTTTGAGTTTCCATTTTTGTTCTGGAAATATATCTGAAAATGTAATGTTGTTAATTTATGTTACCACTAGAATACATTTTTTATTGCATGTGATTCTGTGAAATCATAAGTTTTTCTTTAGAAGGTCAAGAATGATGTGTGAGAATGGATTGTGCAATTGAACTGATGTGGACAATTTATCCTGTGCTTATTATTGGAGGAGCCAAAGAAGTAATGACTCAGATACAATTATGTAAAAGTCAAAGTGAATTGTAGCTTATGAAAGATGAAATACTTTAAACAGAAACTTTTTTTAGGTAGATCCTAGGAAGACAGAGACTCTTTTAACACATTATTAATTTTAGTTTTATTTTTTCTCTCATTTAGGGTGTGGTTAGGCCCACTGGGGGGTACGCTGTAATGCTAAACTGGACAATGTCTTCTATCTATGGACTTCAACCTGGAGAGGTAATCATGGATGTCAATTCACTTTACATGACATTTCTCTGATTAAGATACATGTGTTTCATTATGGTTTTTGTTTTTAGGTGTGGTGGGCAGCTTCTGACTTAGGCTGGGTTGTTGGACATTCCTATATCTGTTATGGACCTCTTCTTCATGGGAACACAACAGTTTTATATGAGGTAATAAAATGAAATTAATGCAACATATGCATAGTGTTATTTTATGGAACCATTTTGGCATGTAGTTCTATGTAAGAGTAGAAACATTAGAATTGGGACAGGGGACATTTTTATATCTTTATTTGTGGAACAATGCCATAAAAATTATATTCTGAAAAACATACACTAAAAACTTGATGTCTATCACTAATAGATTTCTAGAAAAGATTATATTAATACCGATCTTAGAATCTTAGTAAAGAAAATAGTTATCATTAAGCAAGCAACAAAGATTCACCTTTTTGTTCTTATAGGATTAATGGGTTTCCAAATGTATGATGTCTTGATTTTAGGCAGATGTTTTCACTGGTTTCTGATGATGGATACACAAACATGGAAGAAAACCATAGGCTGACCAGATTTATAGCTAAATAAATTTTTGCTTTAAGATTCTGTTGCATGGATTAATGTCACCCAGGAATAGATTTCTGTGTGTATACTAGAAAATTTTGATTTTGCTCATATGCTCATTATGTTTGATTTTATCTATGCCTTTTATGAATACTTAAAACACATATTCAGAGTTGTAGGAGGCCAGAATTTAGAGGAATAGCAAAATGGTAGTTTACTAAATCAGTGTTGAAAGTGAAATTGGACTTTTGGTACAAAAAGCACAAAATAGGAAAATATGTAAATCTTTATTTTTATTTTTATTTTTTTTATTTTTTTATATATATTTTATTGATTTTTTACAGAGAGGAAGGGAGAGAGATAGAGAGTTAGAAACATCGATGAGAGAGAGAAACATCGATCAGCTGCCTCCTGCACATCTCCTACTGGGGATGTGCCCGCAACCCAGGTACATGCCCTTGACTGGAATCGAACCTGGGATCTTTCAGTCCGCAGGCCGATGCTCTATCCACTGAGCCAAACCGGTTTCAGCTATTTTATTTTTATATTAAAAATAATTGCAGAGATGAGGTATGGGAAACTTGAGTTGGTTGCAGTTTATGTGGTTAAGTGCCTGTGCAATATAATTGTCCATAATTCAAACAAAAGCATTTGGTAGTATTGCTTTAAAAAATGCCATGCTAGTATATAATGTGATGATCTTATTTAATTCTTTCACATTTGGAAACTTGTGTTCAGGTTAATGGGGAGGAGAAAAAATAATTAACTTATTAGAAAGCATCTGGAGCCCTAGCCAGAGTAGTTCAGTGATTAGAGCATCAGCTGAAGTATGGAAGAGACACGGGTTCAAGTCCTTGTCAAGGGCACATACCTGGTTGCAGATTTGATCACCTGTGGGGTGTGTGCAGGAGGCAACCAATCGATGTGTCTCTCTCACATCAATCTCTGTCTCTCTCCGTTCCCCCTCCCTTCCACTCTCTCTTTCTCTCAAAAAAAAAAAAAATCAATGGAAAAAATATTCTTGGGTGAGGATTAACAAAACAAAACAAAACAAACAAAAAGGCATCTAGAAGATGGGGACTGGGATGAAAATAACGTCATTTGAGAAAGAAATGAAGGAATCATGAAAGGTCGGTTTGAAATATATTTACTCTCTCTCTATATATATATATATATGTTCAGTATCTTTTGATATTTAAAGAATTGCTATATATAATGGAAGTAGTGTAGTAATTCAGAGTTACAGGGCCAATATTTTGGGGATAATTAGACATAAAATCAATTGTCTAGTAGTAGAATAGTCAACTTCTTAAATAAAAGGTTCTCTTTTATATAAAGTCTCTCAATATCAGACGAGGAATGTGGAGAAGGGAATTTTATACGTGGGATGTGGATAATAGTATTAGATCATGTCAACCTTCAAATCCTGCAATGCAATGATTCTGAAAAAAATTAGAGGCTATTCTCTATATTTGTGGAATTCTTCCAGTCACCATTTGTAGATATCATTGTTCCTTCATTTTTACCTGGCTGGTTTTCTCTCTAAATGGTTGGGATATTAAGTCAGATTTTGACCCATTAAACCATCTCTAAAAGGGTCTTGGTTGTTTGTCTTTATCTAGAATGATGTGCTCAAGAACAGTGTAGATGCTCTATAAATACTTGATTTTGCAGAAGAGTGAATGAAGTAAGCTACATTTTAAAAACTTTTCCCTTCACTTATGGTGTTTTTCCTATGACTTGTAAACATACCAAATTCTCTGTAATCACAAAACTAAGCCTTTTAGACAATGTCCCACTTCTAGCTTGCCTACTTTATTTTCTTCTGCACTAAGATCCTTGAAAAAAAACTCTACCCACACTGTCTGAACATATTCTTCATTCCATGGGAGTCCAAGTTCTGTCCACATCACTTCATAGAAGCTGCTGTAGCAGAAGCCAACAGTGACTTCATAAGTCAAAGGGCCTCTTTGATTTGATTTTATTTTCCTCTCATTGGCATCACCCTGACAGTTCCTTGCAGGTAATTCTCTCTCCACTCTTGTGCTCCATACCCTTTTCTGTTGTTCATGCTGTATCTTTTGCCTGACATGACTTTCCCCCTGATTTTTTCATATCTGTTAATTCCTACTAACCTTGAAGACTCTGCTTATATGTTATCTCTCCAGAGGTTCCTCTCACAGTCTTTGGCTGTACTCAGTGCCTCATTCCATGGTTCTGTTGTCCATTGAGCATGTGTCTGTCACTGAGATGACCACATTGTACTGAAACTATATCTGTCTATACCCCATATAGTGTGAAAACCTCAAAAAATAGTCTCTTGGCACAATGCATAGCATGCCTATAAGCACTCAATAAATGCTATGGAACCAAACTGAACTCTACTCTTTCTAACTTTTGACAGTTTGTCTCCTTTTGCTGTCTTGGTTTCTCTTACATTGATCGTTAATATGGGGGTTTAGTGGGGACTTGTTCTTTCTCTAGTTTCTTGAGGTGTAAAATTTTGTTTATTTAATATCTTTTTTTTAAATGTCAGCATTTATCACTATAAACTTTCCTCTTATTATTGCTTTTGTTGCATTCCCTAATTTTGATGTCGTGTTTTCATTTTTATCTGTCTTGAGATACTTTAAAATTTTTTCATGTGATTTCTTTTTTAACCCAATCATTATTAAAAAGTGTTTTGTTTAGTTTTCATATACTTATACATTTTTCTGTTTTCTTACTATTACTGATTTATAGTTTCATTCCATTGTGGACAGAAAAGATACTTGGAATTATTTCTATTTTCTTAAATTTAAGACTTGTTTTGTGACCTAACATGTAAGCTGTTCTGAAAATGTTTCATATGCTCTTGGTAAGAATGTGTATTTTTCTGCTGTTGGGTAGAAAGATGTTGGCCAAAAGGTACAAATTTTTAGTTATTTACTGTGAATAGATTCTGGAGATATAATGTACAGTAATGTGGTATAGTTAATGATAATGTAGTATATACTTGAAATTTGCTAAGAGGGTAGATTGTAAGTGTTCTCACCATAAAAAAATAAAAGAATGGTAACTATGTGAGGTAGTGACTATATTAATTAGCTTGATTGCAGTGATTATTTCACAGTGTACACATGTATCTAAACATCAAGTAGTACAGCTCAAATACAGCCAGTTTTTATTTGTTCATTATACTTAAGTAAAACTTGGGGACAATGATGTAAAACTGCTCACATATCAAATGACACAAAAATATATTTTATCTTAAATATTAAAAAAAGAAACCAGTGTACTCTTTTTGGGCTAAGTTATTACTTAGAGTGGAATATTAGTTATTTGTCACCTTAAATCTAGCTTGACATTACATCATAAACTGGTTGGCATACTTGATCTTGATATGGCAAATGTCATGTTTGTGTGGTAACATTCTCTTTGAAAGTTTTTAAGGAATGGAAGTTTGCTCTTATTTTACATTTGTTTGCATTTAACAAATTGTTAACTTTAAGCAGCAAACTACTTCAATGACTCTTCAGAGTATGCTCACTAGAGTAGCCAAGGCAGATGGTTGTCTGTTAATCCTATATAATAAAAGGCTGCCTCCAGGTCCCCACCCATGCACGAATTCGTGCACTGGGCCTCTAGTAATTCAATAATTTATTTTGAAGGTGTGTACTACATCTGCCTACTCGGGCAATAAATTAGTTAGAGGAAGTAGAGGACGTAAGATTCTGAACTGTGGTGTGGGAGCATAGTCCCTTGTCTGGAAATGTGAATATCTGTGTTATTTGTCTTGCTCTGCTTTTATTTGCCTATATAACCTTAGGCGAATTAACTCAACCTCTTCTAGAATCAATTTCTTCATCATTAAAATAGAGGGTGGACACATGTTCTCCCAGTTCTGTACTTCTGTGAATCTGCTCCAAGTCCATTGAATTTCTTTTTCTAGAATAAGTATATGATTTGATAGCATGTTTTAATGTTTATGACTCTGGAATTTATTCCAATTTATATTCATAGTGAGTGAAGCTGACTCTTCAAATGCATTTAGTGAAGAAATGTTTCATTCTAAATTAGTGAAAAATTTTAGTGTTTGAGAGGAAGCATAGCAGTTAAGACTTCCATACAATGATTCCTGAAATGTCTACAAATTGTTTGGCCTCAGACAAGTTACTTAACTGCTCTCAGCCTCAGTTTTCTCCTGTATAAATATTGATATTAATTGTACTTTTCTTATATGTCATTAAATTGGTGAATCCATGAAAAGGCCTTAGAATAGTTGCCAGGATATAATAATACAACAAATGCTATTATGAGCTACTGTTGTTATTTAGAAATATGAATTTATTCTTTCCCAGAATAGAATTATACAATATAAACACCAACCTTCATTCCCATGTGAGCCTGTCACTGTAATGTTTGAATTTTCAGATATTCGACATTTCTTCTTTCAGTCTGGTTGTCCTCACCACTCGAAAAAGTCATCACAGCACTACAGTAGCTCCCCTTGGAGCCCATTAATTCTCTCTAAGCACTTGCAAAGGAATAAGCACACAGGGATGTGTTGATACTGCTTCCAACAACTTTGAAGAATGAGAGGCAGATGTGGGAAATAACCCAGTTGTCTCTCCCTTCAAGAGTCTGTTCTTTTAGAGTAGAACTTGTGAGAGAAATGAGTGGCCTTGAAGTCTTTCATCTGTGAATAATGCATTTCATGGTTTACCATTACCCATACATTTATAAGCTTTCATTTTCATTTTTTGATGGGCTTTGCCATTACTAATTTTAATATATATATATATATATATATATTTTCAGGATATTAAATTTGATAATCTCTTATTGAATGTTCTTTTCCTGAATTCATAGGAGGAAGGAAGAGTTTAGATAATCTTGTCTTTTTTCTCTTTATGAATGATTACTGTGAAAATTAGCTCTACTCTCTCCTTTATTTGTATAGGAATCAAATAAGATAATGTATGTGACATGAATTTGAAGTCTTCAAAGAAATATGATATATATGTATATTATATATAGTAAAATATAACAGCATTACTTATACACACATATTTTACACATATTTTCAAAATATTGATAACTATTACCACTGTATATTCACGCACAGAACTTTAAACCTTCTCCATGTTTGAACATTTCATATTTCAAATACTGAGGATAAGAACTACTTCCAGATTGTTTTTGTATTGAACAGTCTTGTGGAATTATCCCCAGTGGATCTTTAATGCATACGTCATCTACTTCTGTCAATGCTGCACTGGACCCTTAGTCTTCGTGAAGTCATCCTATAGTGTATTTTCCTCACATGGACCCTCCGAATGCTTGGCCCCTTCCAGCATTCATTTTAACAATATAATTTTACCTGTATTTATTGTAGTTATCTTCTTTTTATAAGAACTTTGCCATCTCACTTATGTTAATCTGTTTTGTCTAACTTGATTATCCCTATTTCAGGGAGAGAGATTTGCTTCTTTCAAGCAGAGGGACATGTTACTTCATTATAAGACTAGTAGCCACAGTGTTGCTATCTAGTGCACTCAGTAGGCACACATCATAGTCCTTTGTTTTCCCCATCATGTAATGGAAAACAATAGTATTTTAATGTAGTATATCACCAATCTCCTTTTCTGTATCTATGGAATGAAAAAAAAAAACGATGATTCGGTTTTTCCTCTGATTCAGGCCATATAATGTGATCTTCTCAACTGGGAAAGATTATAAAGCTGATGCCAGCACCTTTTAGATTTCTCTCTCACTCGACCAAGTTGTACAAAGATACTTATTGTTTAGTTTATTTTTCTCTATGTGCGCCTGTGTTTTATGTTGGAGCAAGCAAGTTCAGCTATTGTCATAGCTCCATCAACAATATTTATTTGTGCCTATTGTAGCTCAACATCTTGCTAGGGGCTGATAGGGAGACAGAATAAAAATCGGGTGTGCTCCTTGCACTGAAAATCCAGACAATATATTTAAAGAGAATAATATAGAGGACAGAAAGCAAATAAATCAAGACTACATTTTTTTTTACTTTATGTAAAATATATGAAAAAAATGTTCAGAAACTATAATGAGCCATGGCTTGTGATAAATACTCTATTTAATTCTTGTACCTGTTTGGATGCAGTTTTCTGATGCTAGAACTAAATGAGGATCAAAGAAATTAAATAAGTTGCTTTAGGTCACATAGCTTGTAAATGGCAGAGTTGGGATGTCTCTCTGACTCAAAAATACATCCACCAGTCCCTTAAGGGAAGCTTATGGACGATAATAGACAGAGAAAACTATGGAAAAGACAATACAAATCATAATAGTAGCTACTATTGATTGAATGTTGGGTAATAGGAACTCTTCTAAGCACTTATATACAAGGTCTTAATTAATTTTCTCTCTACAAACCCATGGGGCAAATACCTTGAGCCCCTATTTACAGCAGAAACTGAGGATCAAAGACAGTAAATAACGAGATGGAGCTAGGATTTGAAACAAGGTTTTCTGGCTCCAAGGTCAGCGCTCCCTTGCTACATTTTAAAGACGAACAATTGGGAAGCTGTTAAGTGCAAACTGCATGGCCAGAACCAGTGGTCTGAACATTAAGAAGGCAGGATGACAGGGATTCGGGTGGATATTACAAGAAAGAAGTAAACAGGACGTTGAACATAGCTGTGATGTCTTCAGTTAGGACAACGTACATAATGGCAGTTATCAACTGAAATACTGCAGTAGAGCCACGACTGTTGTGCTGGGGAAATGGTACTTTTGAGTTTGGTAATGTTTAATTTAAAGGTGCTACTCAGCCCTAACCAGTTTGGCTCAGTGGATAGAGCGTCGGCCTGAGGACTGAAAGGTCCCAGGTTCGATTCCGGGCAAGGGCATGTACCTTGGTTGCGGGCAAATCCCCAGTTGGGGGGTGTGCAGGAGGCAGCTGGTCGATGTTTCTCTCTCATCGATGTTTCTAACTCTCTATCCCTCTCCCTTCCTCTCTGTAAAAAATCAATAAAATCTATATTTTTTTAAAAAAATAAAGGTGCGCTACTCAGACATTTGCATGCTGCTGGGAACCAGGTTTGAAGCTCAGAAAAACATTCAGAATTAGAGATGTAGAAAAGTTAATCATTCGGTCCCTAAGGTGATGAAGATCCTCAGAGAGGTGAAGATTTAGAGAGGGGCATGATGTAAATTGAGAATGAAAAATTGGAGAGGCTGTAGGAGAATCAGAAAAGCAAGGTGTCCTGAAGACCCGTGGAGGGGAGGTTTTTCAGAAGATAAGGCCTCAGCAATCTGAGTGAGAGAGGTCTGGCCAGGCAGCAGCCGAAGAGAGCATTGGAGATTAGGTGTCATTAACCACCTTTATGAGAGCAAATTTATAGGAAGGTTTATTGTGTTTGTTTTGCTTTTTAACATGGGGACGTATGTGCATGTTTCAGGGCTTTTTTATGTAAAAGATTCAGTGGTATGGAGGAGTCAGGCTTTGTACAACCTCAGGTCGAATTGCAGTGTACATACATATGGAATAGCCACCCTTTATTTTCTGGGAAGAAATCTGGAAGTGTAAGAAAGCAAGACACCATTTAATTTCTCTGCTTACAGCAAAGTCTCACTATTCACCATAAATAAAACAAAACACAACACACCTTAATTGGTCCCTCTAGTGCAGAACAGCAGAGTGATTGTACATCAGCATGGAGGAATTCAGAGATGAAAGCTAGAAGTCACAAGCCACCAGCTCTCCTAGTGATAAATGCTCCTTCTGACTGTTGAGAATGGTAAATATGTCAGAGGCCCTAATTAGCACAGTACTGGTCCTGCAGGATTACCAGTGCCAGCGTTCTGCTTCGTTTGCCTGGCATCAATACTTCAGAGTTAAGCATCTTTTTAGTGAGACAGATAGACTCTTATGACCTAGGTGGAAGCAATGGCCTGTTCACTGGCCATACATGGCCAACTCAGAGCTGGGAGAAGGCAGGGGAAGAACCAAACCAAAAGGGATAGATAAATTTTTCAAAACATTATCAAGGTATAATTGACAAAATATTGTAGGATATTTAAGGTATATATTGTGATGATTTTAAACACATGTAAATTGTGACAGCATTGCTCCTACCTAGTTAATTAAAACATCAATCGTCTCATTTATTTATGTGTGTTTATTTTTGGTGAGAATATTTAAGTTCTACTCTTGAAAGTTTTAAATATACAATACAAATCTTATAGCTGAAAGTTTGTACAAAAGGATGGTGCTGTCCTCACTTTAGAACAGCGGTTCTCAACCTGTGAGTTGCGACCCCTTTCACAGGGGTCACCTAAGACCATCCTGCATATCAGATATTTACATTATGATTCAGTAGCAACATCACAGTTATGAAGTAGCAATGACAATAATTTTATGGTTGGGTCACAACATGAAGAACTGTATTTAAAGGGCCAGAAGGTTGAGAACCACTGCCTTAGAACATGCTTTTTTTAGAGCTCTAAAAAAAGACCAGGTGTGTTTTTAATCCTGCTACAAAAGTTTTATGTCAAAATTTGAGAAACCACAAGTTACTTTGACTCCAAGCTGTAGATTAATGGAAATCATGGGGTTATTAATAAAGTAAGTGATTTTTTGCTCAAAGGTGTAGCTCTAGTGTTTTTTAATCTTTGTTTTGCTAAGTTGCTATATTCTACTACTGTCCTGTGTTGAAAGTGTAACCTCATTGGGAATTATGTGAGAAGTCAAGACATTACCTGGGTTTTTAACTCAGGACTTATCATTTGTTGTCCATAAATATTAACACATTGAATCATAAGTAGTAGAATATTGTAAGTGCGTGTTAATTTCAAGATATTTGGTAACTGGCTTGTTTTCAGTGCTTTGTAACATCCCACTAACCACATTATAAATATGAGCAATTGATTGTCTATGAACCTCTGATGTAAAAATTTCATGATTTATAACAGCTGAAAGCTTATAACCTCTGCTTTGCCACTGGAGGGATTGCTTTTTGCCTTTGTTTTCTGGGCAGCCACCAACAGGGTAGACTCTAGGTTAGGGGAAGGAAATAAAAGCAAATGGTAAGGACATAGATTTGAGTTTTGAAGGATTTTTAAATTACTTTCACCTTTTAGGCATATTGCTACTTTTGGTGTGTATGCTGTTTGTTAAAAATCCCCATAATTTTAGAATTATCTCATTTTAAATTTGAATAGTATTTGGGCTCCTGCCCCTTACTGAGTACAAATTCTGAAATTAGCGTCATTTTTCCTCTCCAGCAGTTCAGCATAATTAGTGTGTTACTGGTTACTTTAAAAAAGCATTGTAAAGGGATGATATTGCCTATCTGTGTGTGTGTGTGTGTGTGTGTGTGTGTGTGTGTGTGTGTATGTGTATCGGAGCCTGTGTATGTGTAGGAGGGCAGGAGAGAAGATTGTTCAATAAAATCAGTAAGTTATGGAGTCACTTTCATTTAGAGCTCATAATGAAAGTGGCTTACAGGCTTTGCTTCATTTTTCTAAAGCTCTAGAGGTGATAGTTGTTGAGAACGTATGGGTCCTATATTTATTACTTTATTCCTTCCCTTTATTAGACACAAATAGTTTGTACCATCTGCTATGTAATTTTTAATAATATTATGTCACACAAACACCCATTATTACCAGAATATAAGTCCCATTAGAGCAGAGCCTTACCTAGTTTGTTCATAAAATTATTCCCGGCATTTAGAACAGTGCCTAGCCCATAGTAGGTGCTCAATAAATATTTATTAAGTGAATAAATATATTAGCACTACCTAATTTAGTATGACTTGTTTTTATGTGGATGATGGTTCTGATGCAAGATATTGCTCAGTGCTGCATAGTATTACTTGAAGTGTTTACATCATTCAGAACCTAATGTTTGTATTAATCCGCAGCTGTTTTGGGGAACAGTAAGTTCTTTACTATATCATAAAATGTTTTACTTAAGATTTGAGATCAAATGGAAATTCATAAGAAAATAAAAGTTTAAAATATATAAATAGTAAAGCAATTCTAAAATAAGGAAACATCATATTCCTTATGATGTTCAAATGATCTTGAATAATCTGGGAATGGACAATAAAATGCAAAGTATCTGAACCTATTGAGATCAACTAAAAACATTATAAACTTTTATGTATCCATCCTTCAGTATCCTAATAGTAATGGTATGTTATCTGATTTTTATACTGGGTAAATATAATATTAGTGAAAATTTGGCACAGCGTCAGAATTACAACAATTGTTATAATTCTATATTATTTATAAAAGTATGGTAATGTTTCTAATATTTTTAATGCTTTAATCATTATTATCTTTAGACATAATTAATTAAAGTCATTGTAAACTACATCAAATTGTGCCCTTTATGTAGGTAGTCATTATGGGATAGCATGTTCATTATGATGCGCATATCATCTTTTAGTAAGTATATTATTGTCGCATGAACTTCGATTGGATATAAAATATCTTTCTTCACTGGAGGTCAAACTACTTTAAAATATTATCTCAGCGCTTTTAGCTTATTGAGGAAATATTAGATCAGTGATTTATTCTGATTTAGCAAGCAAGAAAATGGCAAGTCAATTGCATAAGGTCAGCTGACAAATCATTTCTTATGGCGTTAATATCAAGTTTCTCAGTCGCAATCTACTGCACAAGGAGCTGATCAGTGCCTAAGATCAAAGAAGTAAAAGTCAAATGTTTACCTTGTTTGGTTAGAAAGAATAAAGTTGCTGACTCATTTTCAGATTGCTGTGCTTAAGGCTTCAAAATGTGTTAGTCAAATTATGTACATGAGTTGCCAGATTATATACTGTGTCAATCTGTTGATCTATATGAGGTGGTAATGAAATAAAATACAATCAAGTTTTTTGGGATAGCTGGGATAATAAAAAATAAATTTCTAGTTGCAATAATACTTTCTTTTGTATTAAGAGAGTCCAGCCTGTATGATTCAGTGGTTGAGCTTTGACCTAAGAACTAGGAAGTCATGGTTCGATTCCCGATCAGGGCGCATGCCTGGGTTGTGGGCTCGATCCTCAGTAGTGGGCATGCACGAGGCAGCCGATCAGTGATTCTCTCTCATCATTGATGTTCTATCTTTCTCTCCCTCTCCCTTCCTCTCTGAAATCAATAAAAATATATTTTAAAAAAGGAGCAAGAAAAAAAAGCAATAGGACATAAGGAAGTCCTAAAGAGTTTTTTTTTAAATTAATGTAATTTTCATTAAAGAATAATAAAATCAACAATGAAAAAAATAAAAGTAAAATAGAAATCATACCCCATCAAAGGTCCAATTAGAAGTGGATAGTAAATCTATATTATTGAACGGTTATGGTCTGCCTTATATTATTATCTTTCATTTATTATTCTCTGTGGGGAGATCTCTAAGTTTACTGCCAGCAAATTCTTCCCTCCTTTATCTTAGTTCAGTGTTTCCCTAGTGTGTTTTCCAGACCATCAGATCCTTGGGGTGCTCAGATGGGACATGTGGTCAAAGAAGTTTAAGGAATGGTACATATATAACATATATTAACATTCCAGGCACGTTGATTTAGAAACAGAAAAAGCAGCACAGATGAGAATGGACTGAAGAATAATGGGTGTGGCAGAGCCAAGATAGATTTTTGTGGGTCATTTCAGCTTTTTACAGAATTATTTATTTGTTTAAATGACATGCTCATTTTCCACTTTGCAGAAACATCAATTAAAAATGCTTTATGTTCTTTTTAATTGCATAGTTTGTCATAATTGTTAGATTTTTATGCATGAATTTTGATTGAACGTGTATAATGTCATTTTGAGGCTGTGGGAAATATGCATTTTGGGATGTCTTATTGGGTTTTAAACAAAATTCATAGAATTTGCTATCCTTGGAGTGAGACATTTAATTGAAAAGGTCATTGCTCAGAAATCACTGTGATTCCAGATTTTTCTCTCTTCTCAGATATTTTAAGATTTGTTGTCGCTTGTAATAGTGATCTTGAGAAAAAGATAAGTTAGCAATGTATTTCTCATTCAGCCTACCATGCAAAACCATCTATTTAATTTCTTATAAAATAGCAGGCTGTTGGGTACTGTTAGTTTGAATTACAAAACTTAAGAAAAGAAACATCGGAGTTTGAAAAGCTTTTAGGTTGTTGTAATGGAACAAACGACCTCTCTGATGCCAGGGCATTTGGTTTGTTTTATTTATGATAGAACATGGGAATGTTTTACAAGTAAGACTTGCTGAGAGTCCCAGTTTATTAACGTGTCTGTGTTAAATGTGTAAGTGTTGACCCGTCAATGAAATATGAGGCATTTTACTCAGTGACATTTTAAACGAATCTCATTGTAGGGGAAGCCTGTGGGAACACCAGATGCTGGAGCTTATTTCCGCGTGCTGGCGGAGCATGGAGTAGCTGCCTTGTTTACAGCGCCCACTGCAATTAGAGCAATCCGTCAACAGGACCCTGGGGCAGCCTTGGGGAAGCAGTACTCGCTAACAAGGTGAATGGGATGCACAAGGCAAATTACATCAAAAACCGCAATCTGAATGAATAACTGAACGTTTTATTTTTTCTGGCACTGCAGTATCTTATGGAGAGAGCCCAACGATTCTGAATGATAGCAAGAATGACTCTTCTAAACATATCTTTGAAATACTTGGAATTATTTTAATTACACCATGGATATTTTTAAATACCACATTATGCTTATGTCAGTTCAAATATTACCCAAGTATTTTTAAAACTACGCTGCTTATATTTTTCTTAAAGTAAAGTGCTGACTAGAAATTAAAATGCATACACATATGCATTTTATATAGATGTATACCTGTATAATCTAGATCTGTATCTCTGTATATACCTGTCTTTTGAAAATAAAACAATGGTTTTAATAGAAGAAAAATATTATTTTATTTTACATATACAGATAAAATACGAATTTTATAGCTCAAATTACCTTTGTTGAAAGAGTGAAGGAAATTATTTTTATTATTTTATAATAATATGCTGTGAAGAGTTTAGATATTTTTATGCTGGCTTATTGACATCCTCTTTAGCCTAATGATATGTATATCCAAAGATAATTATAGTAATTTATATCTTTAAGTCAGTTTCCAGCATCGATTCTCATCGAATCTCTTTGAAATAGGTCACTGCTATCATAAACTAAAGGAAGAGATTTTATTGTTTTCTCAAGTCAGAAAGTGTGTTTGCATGAAGTCGGTTTGAATTTTTTTAAGTTAAAAGCCAAATGTTACTAATTTTGTGTTGCTATGGCCCAAAGAAGGAGTTTAAAATAGATAACACACACCAATTACAGATGTAAGCAATCAGTTTTGGCAGGGTTTTATTTGTTTCTTTTTCCTTTTTTATTTTATTAAAAAGTAGATCCGTGTTTACATCCAAATGTACTTATCATCCAAAGATTACTCTCTTATTAAAATAAAAGGTGTTCATAAAATGAATCCTCTATTATAATATTTATATTAGCCCTCTATTTCTTCATTCAATTGTGACATTTCCATTAGGTTTCCTGCATTTTAGTCAAAAGGATAGAAATATAAACTTTGCAAATGCATTTGAGGCTGTGTGTAATCTTCACATCTTAAGACAGTTCCATCTTTGAAGAAGCAGTGATTGTGGTTTCTTGCAGTGTCTCTTTACTGACGAACGCATTCTGATTGCAGGGCATTCACTTGTGTGACCAGCAAACTAAGCTTGCTCATTTGCTGCATCGTCTTCTTTTTCCGTTTGTATGTGGGCTTTAGATGCCATCATTTCTGTGAAGGCAGGAGCTGCTTCTAATTCGCCTAATGTTTAAAGCATCAAACAATCCTAATTGGCTATTAAGTCATCGTTTACCAAAGAATACATAAAGATACGGAGTCAGATTTTAGCGTAAAAGAAATTGCAGTTAAGTTCCTCCTGATCATGCTCCTTTGTGTTTAGGCAACTAAATTATTTATGATTACGTGCACATATGTTTCTACTAGGTGTTTAGGAATGAAGACTCTGCAAACACTTTCAATTATTCAAGTTACTACTACTAATAAGTGCAAATACTCAAAATCTATGTGTTAGCCATAAGCAGCTTACTTTTATCTTGCTTTGTCATCATAATAAATAGGAATTGTGATTATCTTCATTATACAAATGAGTAACATTGGTCCCAGAGCATTTAAGTAACTCTTGAGAAAGAAAATAATCCAGGCAATTTGACTAGGCCCCACACTCCTAACTAAATACCACAAACATTCTTTTACTGTGAGAGGTAAAGTAAGAAACTCACAAAGCCTAGAGATTTTTATCATTTGTGGGATAAAAGCAACTTTCACTTTTCACATATTTTTAGTCTATTCAGAGATAATACCTTCACTGAACTACTTTAATGGATTCTCATTTGTGGACTAAGAGAATGTTAGAAACAGAAGGGATCAAAGAAATCCAGCTATCTCATTTTTAAAACAAGGAAACTGAGGTCCAAAAAAGGTTAAATTTGGTTTAGAGACAGAATAAATACCAGAATTCAACTCTTCTCATATAACTATCCTATATAATAAAAGCCTAATACGCAAATCAACCGAACAGCGGAACAACCAGTCGCTATGATCTGCACTGACTACCAGGGGGAAGATGCTCAACACAGGAGCTGCCCCCAGCTGGCAGGCCCCAACTGGTGGTGGTGGGGGGGCAGGGCTGGTGAGTGGGTGCCACCAGGCCAGTCAAGGCAGGGGCCCCCCGATCGCCCCGCCAGTCACCCCACAGAGGGAGGTGACTGGCAGTGGTGGGGGGGTGCCTGGGCTGGCAAGTGGGCAGTGCCAAGTCAGCCAAGGTGGGTGCCAGTTGGGGCCCCCTCAGTTGCCCCACAGATCAGCCCTGATAGCCAGCCAGGCGTAGGGACCCAACCTGTGCACGAATTTCGTGCACCGGGCCTCTAGTACTTTTATATTTATGTTCAAGACCTTTTGTACTTACATAACCAGAACTATATATTCTAGAATTTGGAAAAATAGATTAGAAGTCATCTAATGGAGCTATTTCATTTTACAGTTGAGAAAATATTGTCATAGAGAGGTGAAATAGTATCCCTTGGATTTCACAACTACTCTGGGACAAAGCTGGAACTAGGCAGTACAGTATGGTAGTTAACATTCTGACTCTGGAATTAGACTAGCTGGGTTCAATGTACCATTAACTGGCTGTGTGAGACCTTAGATCTAGCTTCCCTCCCCCACCTTTATTCACTGTAAAGAGTAATAGAGCAAGAGTATAATGAAAATAAAAGGTATCTAAGACATGCAAAGCACTTGTAACAGTTCTTAACATAGACAAGTCTTAGCTATTATTATCTCCTGCTTTCTAACTCATTTCCCTTTTACATCACATCATAATAGTTTATTTTCCTATGATTTTCAAGTTCAATCTTAAGTTAGTAAATGCAAGAGTGGGCAAAAGTAGGTTTACAATTGTGTTTGAGTATAGCAAGTAGTCTACAAGAATGTGTAAATGATGAAGGCCGGCAGTTGGAGCACATATGAGATTATATGTAAGTGTACTTTGCCATTGTGACATTCCTTTGAGTTAATAAAGCTATTGTAATATTCATAACCTGAATGTCCTTTTCCATATGAACAACTGTAAACCTACTTTGCCCACTCCTGTATTCAGTGCTGGGATTTCCATTCAAGATATCACAGTACCTCTTACTTCATGCAGCCTTTCTTTTCCAATAACTTAGCAATGAGAGCTAACACAAAAGAGAAAAAGCCTAGCATCAGAGATGAGCTAAAAAACAAAAACATTTCTATAGACTGGAAATGACTGGAATAGAAAGTGGTAAGGCTGGTTGTATTCAGATATATCCCAGGTGGAAGTGCCATCCAAGTACTAAGCAGGTTAGATATAAGTAAATTCTCAATGGACATGCCATTTGGAAGTTGTAAAACATAAGCTGAGGCTATAGATAAAATCTATAAACTACCAGAGAGAATCAACAGAGCACCAAAGAGGAAAATCAAACTGATCCTAATAGATTTCAGATGACAACTGTGAAGGATCTTCAAAGTGCTGAGGGAGAATTGTCAAACTAATTTTTTTTTTTTTTTTTTTATTAAAGACTGAGGGCAAAATAGACAAATGTTCATATGGACAAAGCTAAAAGAACTTATTGTCCAAAGACTTTCATAAAAGAAAAAAATACACATGGGGGAATGGTATGGGTTTAAAAAATAAGTAACTGATAAAACTGATAAAATATTTTGTTGAATTTATATATTTGGCATAACAATCATAATAGGATATTGTGTTTAAACAGAAGCCAAAATTAATATGATAAATAACAATAACAAAATGGTGGAGAGTTTTTTTCAAAAAGTACTTTGAGTTTTTTCTTGAAAAAGTAATTTTCTTCTACTGGGGAAGAGTAGGAGAAAATAGAATGAAGGAAAGATGGAGATAACCACAGGCACACTGATGGCAAAAAATAATGATGTTTGTCATGTGAACTAGGAGTTGATGCAGCATCACTGAAATAATCTAAATTTAACTTCTTTTGGCATAAATAAAGAGTAATTTTCACTGGTTTGGTAGTTTATGGACCTTGAATAAGACATTCATTTTAGTTTTCTTCTGTCCCTACTTTATTACCTGGAAATTCTTCACTAGAATTTATCTTTTAGCTCTTTATTCATTTCAGTGCAGCTTCCTGTCCATTTTGGACTAAAATTAATTTGATAACACTACCATTTTTCTGTTTCCTTTTTGCTTAATTTTCAACTTTATTTTAATCTCAAATTGTACTCAGTTTTTTAAAAAAATATATTTTATTGATTTTTTACAGAGAGGAAGGGAGAGGGATAGAGAGTTAGAAACATTGATGAGAGAGAAACAGCGTTCAGCTACCTCCTGCACATTCCCTAATGGGTGTGTGCCTGCAACCAAGGTACATGCCCTTGACCGGAATCGAACCTGGGACCACCTGGGACCCTTGAGTCCGCAGGCCGACGCTCTATCCACTGAACCAAACCGGTTAGGGCTGTACTCAATTTTACATAAAGTTGGGGGAAGGTGTGTAGGTCTCCTTCCTATTAATGCCCCCCCCTCCTTTTTCCTACTCTGAATATTGCATATTATGTTTTTTGTTTATATTTTTAGTATTATAAATTTGGAAGTAGAGTCATTTTGTGTGTGTGCTACCATCATAATATCATTCAGATAATTAATCTATGTATGTAAAAGCCTAAGCAACCATACGACTGATCGACTGGTCGCCATGATGTGCACTGACCACCAGGGGGCAGATGCTCAATGCAGGAGCTGCCCCCTGGTGGTCAGTGCGCTCCCACAGCAGGAGCCCTGCTCAGCGAGCTTACTGAGTGGCAGCAGGCACAGCAGGGCCAGGATGAGCAGGAGCAGCGCAGCGCTTGGCCTGGTCTCAGGCTCCTCCCCAGCTGCCTGCTGCTTCACGCACTACTACATCCCCCAAGGGGTCCCGGACTGCGAGAGGGCACAGGCCAGGTTGAGGGACCCCACCAGTGCACGAATCTAGTTAGTCTATAATTATCTAGGGTAGCACTATCTAATAAACCTGAGCTCTATAAGGTAGGTACTAGCCACATGTCACTACTAAACTCTTGACAAAGGATTAATACTGCTAAAAAAAATGATAGTTTCAATTTTTTTCAATTTTAATTGATTTAACTTTTAAATAGCCACAGGTGAATGATAGTTTGTAATGTATCCAGGGAAAGGAAATGTCTATACTACTTTTACATTTTTCTAAATCACCAATGATTTCAAAATTTTTTCTCATCTTGAGTTTAATGGAAACGGAAAGGTCTCTAACTTGTGGTGAAGCTAGCTGTCACTTTTACCATTTTTTTATTGAATATTAAATATTTCTATTTTGCATTAGTGCCAGCATAAAGATTACTACCATAATATTAATGTAATTCAAATCTAAGGAAAGAAATACAATAGAATTATAATGGACAATTATAGCAATAAATACTAAGTTTTAAGATACGTAATGCTAAAATTTGCCATCAGATATGAATTTATTGCTAGTGCATGGCTTATTATTGTAATAATTAATTGTTTAATTGTAATTTACTTGGCTGGGAAATAATGCCAAAAATTAGTTAAATAAAAATTATGATAAAACTTGTAAAAATGCTGGTAATATCAAGTTATTGTTTCTTCATTAGCCAAAAAATATTTTGTATTTTGTGCTAACATTTTTAATTGACATTGTTTAGCATCATTTTTATTAATAAATACTTTTGAAGTTCTAGATCTTCAATTTTATATATAAACTAAACATACAACTATCTGGAACATCTAGAGCTCTTTGAAGTAATCTGTGGTTTGACAGATGATGGAAATGCTGCCTTTTATAACTATAAATATCTTTTTTTTCTTTATATTGTTGGCATCAACCAAACCTATCATTTTACATATTTTAATACAAATGATCTAGATGCATAATATTCTTTTTAAAAAATATATGTTTTTATTGATTTCAGAGGGAGGTAGGGAGAGGAGAGAGAGATATAAACATTAATGAGAGTAATATCATCAATTAGCTGCCTCCCGCAAGCCCCCTACTGGGTATTGATTGAGCCTGAAACCTAAGCATGTGCCTGACCTCCTGGTTCATGAGTCCATGCTCAACCACTGAACAACACCAGCTGGGTGGATATTGTTTACTTTTTCAAACAGCAAACTATTGAAAATTAAATTCTGTTCTTAAAGAAAAGTTTTAGACTAATAAGTGTACTACACATGTATTATTATAAATATATTTCTATTGATTTCAGAGAGAAAGGGAAAGGGAGAAACATCAATGATGAGAGAGAATCATTGATCAGCTACCTCCCACGTGCTCCCCACTGGGGTTCCAGCCCAAAACCCGGGCATGTGCCCTGAGCGGGAACCGAACAGTGACCTCCTGGTTCATAGGTCTATGCTCAGCTACTGAGCCACACTGGCTAGGCTACACTTGTATTATTGATGAAAAAGGAGGTAAAAAACATAAAATATGCTCTAGAAAATGATTACATTTTCTTTCCATTTATTACATCTTCAATGAAGTACAAAGAATAGTTTTTTGATCAATTGGAAAACTATGTTTGAAACCTCCTGCAGTCATAAATGGCAAAATTACAATAAAAACCCTAATATGTACAATAACATATGTGTATTCTTTTCATTCCTCAAATTTCCTATGATATACAACAACAATATACTTTTAACTTAATCTAAATTTTAAATCATGTATCAATTGTCAGTCTCAAAAGTGTGTGTGATACAACTTGAAGCAGCACAAAAACAATGGAACTACATTTTCATTCAGTCTTTTCTGCTTTCACAATTTGTCATGATTACCTGTGTTTTCCTCTCAATTATGTTTTCTTACATTTTACTTTTATTTAGGATTAAGTATTTGAGAGTTTTTGTTGTTGTTATTGTTTATTTATGTCTTGGTTTTCTTCTTCCAACAGCATACAATGTCTTCTAAAAGGATTTTAAAGGAAATGAGAGTGGTCTTGTAGTGATGAGTCTGTTTGCTCAGACCTGAATAATTCTGTCTGCCTCCTCTCCCAGGTCGGCCTGGGGTTTGGTCCTCACCACTTCTTCACTCGGGGCAACAGCTTCCCACAGCCAGACCCCAGGGCTCCTGCCCTGACCTTCCATCCACCTGCCACGCTACTGCCGATGGAGTCTTCCTAAGGCAAAAATCTCCCTGTGCCATTCTCCTGTTTAAAATCATTAATTGGCTTTAATTAGCTTCTCACTTCCTTCATGATGAAATCTAAGTTTCTTGTACTGCTCTACAAGCCCATTCATGATGAGGCCCAGGTCTGACTAGTGGCTAAGTAGTTGGAAAATATGCCACGAGGCAACTACTGAAACATTATTTTTTTTAAATATATTTTTATTGATTTCAGAGAGGAAGGGAGAAGGTGAGGGAGAGGGAGAAACATCAATGGTGAGAGAGAATCATTGATCTGTTGCTTCCTGCATGCCCCCTACTGGGGATCCAACCCAAAACTCAGGCATGTGTCCTGGTCAGGAATGGAACAATGCCCTTCTGGTTCATAGGTGGATGCTCAACCGCTGAGCCACACCAGCCAGACTCAAACATTATTTTTGGCAGTGCCTTGTACCATTATATGAAGTCCTGTAACTATGACAAGTTATTGAGCCAAACCAAACCAAACCCAAAATTTTGCAAAGCTATTGTGATGACAGCCTTCTTATAGAAACATTAAGTAACAGATTGTTTTCGTTGCATTTATTGTCACTTGCACACCCACACATGTACATGCACTCAGATACAAGTAAAAAATATTGACATAATGGTTTGAGGAGGAATTGTGTATATAGTGTTAACTAAGAAAAATTATCATCCTGGCCAACGTAGGAATTTTGCTGCTGCTTCAGAAAGTCATGATCTAATTGCATTATTCCATTTGGTGGCCACTAGCTACTGTGGCTGTTGAGCGTCTGAAATGTCCACATTGAGACTCTTGAGGCCGAACTGCACCTTTAGGGTCATGATTATTTATAAAAGTTAAGGAGGATATTAAAGTTGAGCTCATGAGAGTTTGATCATTCTGTTTTTAATTGCTCATCTTCTATTAAAGCTCTTGCAATTTCTGTAACCCTCTCTTCTCTTCAGATCTCTCTTCAGCAACTTTAGTCAACAAGTCATGGACGTCCTCTCTCCTCTTGACTGTTACCATCCTTAAGTGATTTTTAATATCTGGAGGACAAATTTCTCTATCAATACACTTATTTTATCCAGTCTTTCAATGTTAGATTCTCTCTGTTACCATAAACACTATCCTCTCTCAGAACAGACACATTGTAAAGATCTCAAAGTTTGAAATTCCCCTTTTACAACTACATCCTCTTTTTTTCTGATCCTACAGTGCCTTTGCTTTTACTGATTTTTTAAAATTTCTTCTGTGACCCCATTATTTTTCCTGATAATTTTCTCCATCATGGCTATTCCTACCTTGTTTCCCCATTTCTCTTGCCTTGTTTAGATTCACAAACATTGATTTGCCATCCCTTCTTTTTTGTACTACACTCACCCTGTGCTGTGTTGACTTAGCCTCTTAGGTTACTGATTGAGTTTATGAAAGCCAAGAAGCTGCTCTTTAGTTCTTTCACTTTTATGTAATACATTTAAAATTCCCCAAAATAACCAAGACTTTTCTTTCTTCAAGCCACTGTTCCTTTGTCAATTTCCATGCTCTTACAAAACAACATGCCTCCTCTTTTACTCAATAGAATGAGTCAAGCTGACATAAACTTTGCCAACTCCCCACCTCTGTACTTCGTCTTTCGAACCTTCTAGAAATGTTTCAGTATTTAAAATTCCCAGGTATTTTGATTGGTATTGAGGGATAAAGATGACTGCTCCTAAGGGGCTCACAGTGCACTGTGGGCAATAGATAAGAAACAAATAATTATAGAATGAAATGTGTGTTTATAGCAGAGACAGGATATGCATGTTGTTAGAAAGTAAAGATGAGAATATTTGAATCTCCATGAATCTTCATGAGATGATATAAGTTTAGGGAATGGCAATAAATCTTCTGTGGCAGTATTACATTGGGTAGGCAGGTTTTCATTTATTTGATTGTTCTTTTACTTTGATGATATAAATTAACTCTTCATGCACACAGTCCTTGTCTTGACAGGTCATGGGCATTGAGAATAGAAGAAAAATAGTCATTCCCTCAATGAACCAGCAATAGTGTCAAATCAATTCTATATTTCTATTTCATCCTTTTTATTTTGTGGCATGGTGCTCCCTGCCAAAGATTCTTCATTTCTCAGTCATCATGTATTCCTTTCCATAAGAGCCTTTTTAAACTTTGAAGGCCATAATGGTATTTACTTTTTACTATCTTCCCTATATATACGTCCTTGAAACAGGGGAAATATGTGCTTGAAATCAGAGTACTCGTTACCAAAGGAACTCATAAAAAGAAGCACATGCATCATATTTATGAGCATAGTTGTTGTCTTAGTTGATACTTGAGAGTGTATTTTGTGTATAGACCTAAGGTGAACATAGCAATCAAACTTGGAGCTAAAATTAACAGGGATAATGTCAAGGGGGAAAGGGGTTTTCATCTTTAAGCATTAGATGAAGATGACAGATACGTGATAGAGATCAGCTTGATTGCTCTTTTCAAAGCTGAGAAGCTGTAGCTGTGAATTGTACTTTTGAAATGCCTCTCTCCAGTGCCATGATGTGTATTAAGTTACATTTGGGTCAAAACAAATCATGTCTCTCACCATTTTGCAGTATGATATACTGGTAATATGGCTGCTTTCCTCAGAGAAAATTACTGTGGTTAGATTGTACAATGTTTAAAAGAATGTAGATGAAGTTATTTAGATTTATTTTCAAGGAATAACTTGAATTCACTCTCCCTCTTATATTTAGGTTTAAAACATTATTTGTGGCTGGAGAACGATGTGATGTTGAGACTCTGGAATGGTCCAAAAAGGTCTTCAGAGTACCCGTCTTAGACCATTGGTGGCAAACTGGTGAGCATTTTCTAAATATGTACATAGATATTGCAGAAATGCTCAAAAACACTGCAAGAATTGGAGGAAGTTCTAAATTTCGACCATCAGGCACAAACTCAGCATTCAGATGGTTCTGGTTTCAGCAGAAATAAGCAATTGTTTGATTATTCTATTGCTAAAAATGTCTTCAATAAATTACATTGATGCCACCATTCTCTTGGTCCCTAGGTGTAAAGCACCGAACACCTGTTTTGCTTCTCCTTCTCTTTGTTTTCCATATTCAGTAAATCACTAACTCTCAGATTTTTCTTTGAAGTGTCTGTTGCATTCATTCTACCTTCAATACTCCATTGTCTTTGAGCTGTGGAAACCTCATTATCATCTGACTGGATTTAAATTACTCTCATCACTCATCTCTGTTCTCTCTGCTTTCCTATACACCCTGCACACTGCTCTAAGAGGTTTTTTTCTCTGTGTGTGTTTTTTACAAGCACTGTTTCTCTCGTAGGATTTCCTGTGGTTGTCTGGCTCTCTTCTTGTGCTCTATAAAACTAAATATTTCTGCTTAGCATTCAAGGCAGAAAAATGTATTTTTCTTTAACACACACACACACACATATTATATATAATTATTTATTAACTTATTTGATTTATTCCCGATTTTCCTTTCCCTAAGTGACCCTTGGAAAACAAACTGTCATATTAAATAGATAGAATATAAGCTTTGGTACAAATAAAAAAAACCCACACACCTTTCTGCTGCTTCGTTTGAGGAGTAATTGTGTACATTTGTGAAAGTCAGTAGATTATTTGGAATCTGTTCTGCTCCTCACTGAGTGTAGGGATTTTGTTGGGTTTCCCTCTGAGCTACTGAGAGTAACTATGAGCTATGAGAATCTTGTAGCTTTCATATGTACATACTTCAGTTCAGTTCTACTTAACCAGTACAACAGATCACCGCTTTTATACTAGTGTTTTCAGAATCTCCATCTTATGAGCAACTAGGGAAGAATATCAAATTTGGATTAAACATTAATAAAGTTTCTTTGCAAAAATTACATCTGATTTTTAAAATGTTTATAATCTAAAGATCAAGTGAGTGACTAAAACTTAATTTCAGTGTTTGTCATTTTAGAACTCTGATTCTGATAAACTGTAGCTTTATATTATCTTCTTGGATATTTCTCTTAGGGAAAAAAAGAGTGTGTTTTCTATATCTTTTGCAATATCTAATGTAAAATAAATAATCAGAGCAGAAAAGATGTCCCTTAAATAAAGCAAAAATCAGAGCTTCTATTCCTTTTTGCTAACTGAAAGAGGAACTTCTTATCTAAATTTAGATTTGTAACTATTTAGGAAATAAAAAACACACACATTGAATTTGGATAAAGAGCAATGCTATGTGTATAAATACATAAAAACAAGTAAAGAGTTATTGCCTCTCTAAGGAAGAGTATTTATCAAATTGATGCATCTCCTACTTACCAGGAGAGTTTAACAGACATTTAAGCTGAAAGAGAAGAATATCCTGTCACCTTTGAGATGGCTGCCCTTTGGTCTAATGGCAGTGTTGTTCCCAACACTGAAGCGACTTTACACAAATGCTTACAAAGAGGTTTTTTGTTTTTATTTTTTCCTCCTTAAAGTTGACTACGCCAAAGCTTGCTGAAAGAAAGCGACACATTAATAAATATAACGATAATTATTTTACTTTTATTGATAGATTTGTGTACAACAGCTTGTGCAGATATAGATAGTTAGGGCATTCAGGCATACAGAAAAGCTCACTGAAGCCTGAGAAACAAGCATATGAGGTCCCTGGTGGGTACTGAGTTTCATGTGAATTCCAAATTTTTCTTTAATGTATTGTTCAGAGAGAATTAATAGCCACATTATGTCAGTGTGCTGTCACTTTAATCATATTTGAATGGCTGCTCATTACTGTGAAAAACAGAGTGGATTTCTGCTAATAATGACTGATTCTTTCCACTCCCCTTCCAGTCAACTGCACAGCATTTGATATTGTGTCCAATTAAAGCACACAAATATATACATATGGACAGGTAGGTAGGTAGCTTACTAACTAACTAGGCAATTTTGTACTTTATAAAAGAAATTCCCCTGAGGTGATATAGATGTCAGCTACTAACAAAATGTAGTTAGAATCTTATCTCATTTGCATTGAAAAAAAAATTATTTTCAAAGTTGTATGTTGTGGAAAATAATTGTGGAGTGACACTGAAATTTACCTTTGGCAACCACTCACATTTACTAAGGTGATATCAAATTGATCTTAAGGTGACTTTAATTTAATGTTAAGCCACCAAAGGGAAAAGACAAATACTTTGTGGATTACACTTAACTCTTAGGAAAAGGAAAGATAAATTCAATATTTCTAGCATATTCATGAATTTCCTAATGTTTTAAATGTCAAATAGATGGTAGAACACTTCTGTAAGAGGTATGCCAGTAAAAATTGAATAACAGGGGAGGAAATGTTAAACTTTTCCCAAAGGAATTTTTTTCTTTATTTCAAATTCCAAGTTTTTCACAAGGTCTCTATCTTGTTATTGACTTATAAATTGATTTTTTAATATAATTGCATACTTTTATGAGCCTTCCATATGATGTATAATTTATGAATTTGCTCTCTGATTACATTAATATGTGTGTACACATGAGCTGTTTAGAAACTTGGATGTGTAATTGGAATTAGTAAAGGATATGTTAAGTAACTAAAATGTATGAATAAAAATTGATTGGTTTCTGTGACTTGGTTTATAAGAAGGCACACACAGTCAATCCACTTTATTACCATGTAGGTTTTGTTACACGTGAAATTTGTATTAGCAACAACACATTTCCAGTGACTAACATCCCCTTTTGGCCCATTAATACCAACTTTGATATCTGATTTGAATAATATCTAAGATTCTAAATTGAGAACTAATCATGGAAAATTCAAGAGCAGATCAATTTTTCATAGGAGTGTTTAAATAAAGAATTGTCTCAGTTCAACACTACTGAAGCATTAAGCCCTTGTTTTGGATTCTAATGATGTAGGCATTCCATGCTCTCATGAAGGAAATTGGTCTTGCTACGTGTAGAAAGGTGAGTTGTAGCTATATGATAAATGAATCTGGATAAAAGATGAATTGTTGTCACTCACCTAGATGTTTAATCTTCACAGTAACTTATAGATAAGGTGATTGAAAGCATCTGGATTATTGAAAAGATTTTTCATTTTGTTTTTTTACATAAAGATAGAGAAACAGGGATGCTATAATCATAATTTAAAAAGGGAAAATTAAGAGAACAGATAATTGTTTCATCAAGATATGGCAGTTCATATGCCAAAAACTAAACGGACAGAATGTCATTATCCTCAGGTGTGCACTGTACTGTTATAGATCATTTTTAGTACTAAGAGCAGCTTTTCCACAAATCAGACAGAAAGCACAGGTTTAGAAGAAAAAACTGTCAGTTCAGTGCACAGTGTCCTTCAAAAGGATTTTTTTTCTTATTCAAGATGACTATAAAGGAATTGTTTTTCTTATGAGTGAATGACCAAATACAAAAAAAGAATTAAATTTCAGAGACTGACCACTGAAACCCAAAACAAATTAGAATTTATTCCTTTTCGAGGTTTAATTTTTCTTCCTCCCCTCCCCTCCCCTCCCCTCCCCTCCCCTCCCCTCCCCTCCCCTTCCCTCCCCTCTCCTCCCCTCCCCTCCCCACTCCCTTCTTTTCTTTCCAGTTTATTATACAACATGATACTGGTTTAGAAATGATTGTAACAAAACAGTTTGACATCTCACTTTAAAAAAATATATATGTTTTTATTGAGTTTTAGAAAGAGAGAAGTGAAGAGGGAGAGAGATAGAAATATCAATGAGAGAGAAACATCATCCTGCACAACCCAGCCCATAACCCGGCCATGTGCCCTGACCGGGAATAGAACTGGTGACCTCGTGGTTCATGGGTCAGTGCTTAACCATTGCGCAACACCGTCTGAGATGACTTCCCACTTTTTAATGCTATTTAATCCTAGTTAGAAACACTTTATTCCTTCACTTGCAATCAGTTAATCAAAGGCAACAGCTACAAAGTTAGAATATTCAAGTTCCATAATGGTGTTTATAAGGGACAACTTGGTAAATGGTTTAGAATAAAAGAACCCATGCTGGGGGTTAATGGGAAATGAGGACACATTTGTAATACCTTAACCAATAAAGAAATTTAAAAAAAAAGAATCCATAATTCCTTCTACTTGCTGGCAAGACATATCTGTGTGTTCCCATGAGAAGATCTAGAGCTTATGTTGAAAGTGTTTCAAGTATCCTTAAGCCCAGGAACTTGAGCAGCACTGGGTGATTTTGTGGCTGGTTTATTTGTTTTGTTTCTGTCACTTCAGTGGAGGACCAATGGAGGACTAAACTTTTTCACAGAATTTTTAAAACCCCATGGAGGGATTTCAATGGGAAAACACAGTCACCTAATGGATTGAGACATTGGTGACGATTGAAGTTATTGATCTGACTTTATCTGCCTTGAGCCTTCTTTGCTGAGTTCCTACATCTTGCAGTAATCACAGTATTTCTCTCCCTGTTTGATTGACCTGCTGCAGTTTTAATTGCAATTGCTAGTTCTGAAGTAACTATATTCTATATATAGTCTAAATCCTCCTCCTTTGAGGAGGAATCTGATAATTCTGCATTTTATTAAAGTGGACCCAAAGGCACCAGCAAATTCAATCATGCCAGTTTTTAAATCAAAATCGTTGATCCTCAAAGCACACACATCCTAATACTGTGTTATTAAAATGTGTCAAGGTTACTGGATGTGATAATCCTTATTTTTGCAGTTTGGTAAGACATATTTCCTGAGAAAGGACAACTGGGACAATAGTTGTGAACTCAAAAATTGGTTAGGCTGGCTCAATTTAGTCCTCATACTTTGGTTTATCTGGAAAGATCCATTAGCACATGGTATTTTAAAAAGACAGTAATACATTTTATTTACAAGAATCAAAATACAAAATGGAATACGTCACTAGAGTTTAATGGTAATTATCCTGGGTAGAGATTTTTAGAGGAGATGGTACAGGCTTAAATATAGCAGTGTCTCATTCCTCCTAAGTAGACTAATTGTGAATACAGCCAGGATTTGAACATTTTATAGGTAGGGTATCAAAGTTTAAGCCACTTTTTTTTTTCTGAATCATCCTTTTCCTTTGTTACCCTTTCGTTCTCTAACATTCCACTTTTGTGCATCAGACTTGATGTACTTATTGCAGAAAGGTTTCAATCTGTCAGTCTGTAGTTCTAAGTTCAGCTGATTATAGGCAATTTTCTCCGTGTCTGGAATTCAACACTGGAAGCTTTATGACACTTGTTATTTCTGCCTTTTAAAAAACGTTTTACAACTATGTGCTAGCTATGAGTGCCTTTCTTCTAATGAATACATACTTAGCTTGTGCCCCTGCAAAATCCTGTATATTTTCCTGCAAAATTCCTTCCTAGAGTGAACACATAAGAGGCTCTCTATGACTGACAATGAGGAAAACATCTTCTTGGTGACTTTACCTTGAAGACTCAATCTTGAATGATTTAAAACCTTTACTCTGTGGTTGGGGAACCAGTAATCACTAGCGAATGCTCCTCTGGCAGCAGATCTTGGAGTAAAATACTTCTTGTTCAATGAAATGCTGTCTTCCTAGGTTTTACTTTTCAACTCTTTGTCATTCCTTGCTTCTGGGTTTTACTTAATTTCTGAGTCCATCAAATTTGGGCTATGGTGAAAAGTTTTCATTAAAGTACATTTTTGGATTATCAAAGATTTTCAAATGGGTTGAAGCAGACTCTGAAATGCACACTGTGGACATCAAAGGGCTGGGTTGGCCTGAACTGGCAATGCCATTGCCCCATGGACTGGGTTGTTCAGTACACACCTCATGCTGCTTTCTAATAGTACAATGCAGTCTTTGGTAATAGGAATGAATCAGTGCTGCATTTTTCCTTTTCTCAATGTAATGGTCAAAAAGAAATGTATATCATTTTCATTCATGGAAAAGAAAATCTATATAATCTAGCATAAGAAGTTGTGATTGAGAGAAAACCAGTTATATCGACACAATGCTATCTCAGCAATGTTCAGCTAGTGATGCTGATGGTATCCATCTGGTGAGAGGAAAAAAAAAAAGACCTGATGTTATCTTTGTTGCCTGGCAACCACAATTTTTTCATTTAAAGCAGTCTTCTTTACTTCAAAGTAGGTAATTTTTACTGATAATTTGAGAAGCAGGGGCTTAGAGGTAAACTACGTGAATTTGGTTTGTAGAGGGAATAATCTTTTGCCAAATGTAAGGTGGGCTTGGTGAGACTTTCTCTTTTGAAGGTGAATCACTGTTTACAAATAGTTAAACCATCTGAAAATAATGCCCCAAGTCAAATCGCGGTCATTGAATCAGACATTTTCATCTTTATAGCATTAAACATAGAAATAACTTCAAGTCAGGTATTTTTCAAATGTGATTACTATACATGAAGCAGTTAGGATAGGTAGAATTGCTTTTAAGAAACCCTATCTGTGCTCATTATTATATCGGACACGATACTAAACACTGGGAAATCGATGAATAATACAAACTTGGTTTGGTCTTTGAAATACCATCTATTCTAAATCTGCCCTTGGCGAGAATCACACTTAATCTGATCTAGAAAGGTGACATACGTCCTGTGTTTGTACATCTTTATATAAAAAAAAACTCGTTCTTAAACCCTTCCTAGACAAACCTTACTGTCTGCAAATTTCCATATAAACTCCTGCACTGGGGGTCTATCGGCCCCACAATATAGCTCCTGATTCTTCTTTTGCTGTTAGTTCTTATTTGGAAAACAGCATATGATTCTTCTTGGAAAAGTGAAAAGGTAGTGAAAAGTGATGCGAAATCCTAGTAGCACCGTGTTTAAATCCTGGTTTGGTCACTTGGTCTGTAGCTACAGGCAAGTCCGTGGTCCACTCAGGCTTATTCACAGGGGCCTGTAGAAAGCTTGACATGAAGTGAAATATATACAGACAGTGCAACAGAGTTGCTGGTGCACAGTAACCCTCAATAAATATGTTTCTTTTACCTTCCTCTCTATAAATAACCCTTCATGAATGTAAAGGCTGTTTTAGCACCCTGGCCTGTCCATAATCCAGACTCAAGAAAACTTGGAACCTAAGAGTTCAATTTATAGATGAGGAAAGTAATCACAGATCCATTTCCCAAAGTCGACCAGCCAGTTACGATTAGAACCGGAACTCTCATTGTTCTGTGTTGTCCAGACTTCTCTCTCCATATGTCTTACCTTACACCTTCATTAGTTCTGTATTCTTACCTAATTCAACTGCAGGTTATTTATGAGTTTCTCCACAGTCGGAGGCAGCGGGCTGGTAAGAGTGTGGGATAAGACCAATGTCTCACAGTTTGAATTAATGAGCCTCTTCCAGTAGGAAAAGGTAGGCTGCTTTGAATGAAGTATTTTAAACTATAATCCTACCATCTCCTGAACACAAAGATTAAATTGATTTTCTTTCACGGGTACGTCTCATTTTCCTGCTTTCTTTCCGATACCACCATCCAAGTTATTTATGGCTCACTGTATAGATTCCGAGGTGGAGAGAATGGTTTCTTTACACACTGCTTCTCTACCCATCACGATGCTTGTGATTAATATGCCTCCGTGGTACTAGGTTGCTGAATTAATTTATTTCCAGGACGTCAGTTCTCTGCATGGGCCACCAGCTTCCCAATCCATATTGCTTAAGCGTAATGTTTCTAGAACCGCAGTGGAGGCAGGACGGCAGGGTTCCGGACGCGCAGGAGCTCTTATGTGCAGAGCTGGACGTGCAAACCTGCCACCGTGTTCTTCTTAACTCTCACTCACACCTACTCTTCTTTCTGTGCTAACTTTTATTTGTAAACCAAATCCTGGGGCTGTCTTCCCCTACCCCCAACCATGACCGAGAGCTTTCGATGCTGAGTGCGCCTCAAATTTAGTCTCATCTTCCAGGACATCAGAGCAGCAACGTCTAACTGATTTCCTGCCCTGGGTTGGGATTGTTGGTGCAGTGCTCCACTTTGCTACTGAAGAGATTTTTGTAAAATGCAATTCTGAGCAAATCGCTTCTGCTAAATTCCCCTGTGTCTCCCAGCGTTCCTGGACTTATATCCAGATTCCTTAACATTGCACGGTGAACACGTCAGGATCTGCCTCTGCTCCTCTATCTCACTTGTTTCTTATTATCGCTTGTCCACCCACTACCCCCAAGCTTTTGTCTGTTGAACAACTTGCAGGCATTCCCTACTTTGTCTAACTTCTCTACCTTTGAACATGCTGCTATTTCTGTTTACCACATCTTTTCACCCTGGACACTCCCTTTCCCCAAAAAAATGCTTTTCACTGAGTGGAATGTAGTTAATAATTATGTATTGAAGGACTGACTTTTAATGATCATTCTTGGAATAAGAAAAGATTGCATCAGAAGTATAGCTGTTAACATACAATATTTTTCTTTTTCCCTGAGTCCTCTGTTTCTTCTGTTCATTATGGGATTGCATTCTGTGATTTGCTTTTTTTTTTTTTTTTCAAGTATTCTGATCTCAATGATGGGAACTGGAGCCTAAAATCATGTAAAAATGAGTATTTACTTGTCAGCAAACAGTTCCTGAGGATGAAATGTCCAGGACTGGACTGTGTTTGGTCCTGCTGACACAATGATTTTCAAGCACACAGAAAATATCTGATTCCAACTGTAACAGGCTAGGAGAATGTTTTCATATAATTATGTGCACAATTCTTTTTGAGAATTCCACTCATTCTCTTTTGAAAGATTTTGTAGCATTTTTAGTAGTGAGCATTCTAAGAGTTTATTGCTTTGCAAAAAAAGAAAAATTCAAAACCTAGTGGCTTAAAACAACCACCATATATCATGGTTTTGTGTATCAGGGTTAGGGGCAGAGATCAACCAGGGAGTTTGTGCTCAGGGTGCTGTTGGTTGAGACAACTTAGAGCAGTGATGGCGAACCTATGACACGCGTGTCAGAGGTGACACATGGACTCATTTTTTTTGGTTGATTTTTCTTTGTTAAATAGCATTTAAATATATAAAATAAATATAAAAAATATGTCTTTGTTTTACTATGTTTGCAAATATCAGAAAATTTCTATATGTGACACAGCACCAGAGTTAAGAGTTTTTCAAAATGCTGACACGCTGAGCTCAAAAGGTTAGCCATCACTGACTTAGAGGTATTTAGTGTTGAATGTGCTGGGCTGATGGGTCCAAGATCACTTCATTCTTCTGCCTGGGAATGGCTGGAGATTGTTGATAGAAACACTTGCCCATGGCAATTTTTTAAAACATATATTTTTATTGATTTCAGAGTGGAAGGGAGAGGGAGAGAGAGATGGAAACATCAATAATGAGAGAATCATTGATTGGCTGCCTCCTGCACGCCTCACACTGGGGATTGAGCCCACAACCCAGGCATGTGCCCTGACTGGGACTAGAACCCCGACCTCCTGGTTCATAGGTGGAACCAGGCTGCCAGTGGCATTTTTGTCTTGGAGAATTTAGAGTAGGAGGCCATCTTACATGCTGCTCAGAGGTTCCAGAAACAGTGTTCTAAAAGTCTGAAGGCCTGTGCCTAGAAACAAGGTATAATTTCCATTTCTTTTCTATCTGTCAGAGCCTTCAAAGGGTGACCCAAATTAAAAAAGAGAGGACATGGGTCTTGTGTGTTAGGAGGGGTATCAAACAAATTGCAGCCTTTTTTATCCCCACTGTGGACAAATTCCAGTCTTATGGGTGGGACCTTTTGAACTCTTCAACATAATGTCCCTTTTGTGCACCATTCAGAAGTAACTTCTGTTAAAATGTTAATGTGTCTTGGCCCAGATGTTTATTTTTGCTCAGTGTATATTACAGGCATTTTTTTAAAAAAGATTATATTGGGTATTCTGTTTCACAAATTTTCTAAACAACATTTTGTGAGAATTATTTCCGATCAGATATATCTTAGTGTGTTTGAATGGCTTTGCATTACTACTTGATATAGACCATTTCATATTTTTGGATAATCTTTTAAACTTTAATATAAATAATATGTGATGAATGTCCTTGTTGCTGAATATTTGCGAACTCCTACAAATATTTCCTTGTATATATCTCTTACCTAGAACAACTGGGTTAAAGGGTATGTGCATTTTTAAGTATTGTTTAAATTGACAAATTGCCACTCAGAAATGTTGTATTCATCTGTATACACACTAACACTTATATAACAAAAGTGATCATCTTGCCCTAGCCGGTTTGGCTCAGTGGATAGAGCGTAGGCCTGCGGACTGAAGGGTCCTGGGTTCGATTCCAGTCAAGGGCAGGTACCTAGGTTGCAGGCGTCATCCCTGGCCGTGGTCAGGGCGGGTGCAGAAGGCAATCAACTGATGTTCTCTTTCTCTGTCTCTTCCCCTCCCTTCGACTCTCTCTAAAAATCAATGGAAACATATCCTCGGGTGAGGATTAACAACAACAACAAAAGTTATCATCTTTGGTTTGTATGGGCTGTTTCCCATATACCATGCAGCTAGGCCTTAGCAGTGAATTCTTCTGTGAATTGGTTCCCGATGTTGAGGAAGCCACAGGAATCTCTACCATTAACCAGCTAGTCTCATATAGCTTATGTCTGTCCATGTACTTCTTCCCATGCATCTCTCCAAATCCCCAAATAAAATAAACTTGTTAATAAAACCTAAATGATGTGCAAATGTGTAAGTAAATCTTATTTGCATTGTTGTGATTCATTAGCATCTTTGTTCAAACGCCCTCATTAGCTTGCAGCATTACCCAGACTTAAAGCTTAAAGCCTTACAAGGACTTTGAAGTAGTTGTTTTTGTTTTGAACATATTTGTATTGATTTCAGAGAGGAAGGGAGAGGGAGGGAGAAAAACATCGAAGGTGAAAGAGAATCATTGATCAGTTGCCTCCTGCACACCCCTTACTGAGGACTGAGCCTGCAAGCCGGGCATGTGCCCTGACTAAGAATTGAACTGTGACCTCCTGGTTCAACCACTGAGCCACGCTGGCCAGGCTGAAGTCATCTTTATGATCTGTCTCCTCATTACCTCTCTGAGCTTCTTTTTCATTAATACTTTACTCATTTATTCTGCCTCAATCACACTGGCTGCCTTACTGCTTCTCCAACCTTCTAGGAATAAACCTATCTCAGGACCTTTGCACTTCTGGCTCTTTCCACTTGGATTCTTTGACCCTAGATATGTAAATGACACAAGTCCTTATTGTTCTTTTGGTCTTTACTCAAATGTCACCTTCTCAGGGAGGTTTTTCCTGGCTGCCCAATCTAAACTTGCAGTATCTCTCCATTATGTCTCATCCCCTGCCTATGCTTTCTTCATATTCTGAATGCGTATCACTCTTTAACAGGCCTTATGTTTCACTTTTATAGGTTTTTCTTTTTTGTCTTCCCAACTAGAATATAAGCTCCATGAGACTAGGGATTATGACCCCTGCTTTTGTTTATTGATGCATCCCCAGTTCTAAGGACAGAACCTAACCTATAATAGTTGCTCAATAAATATTTGCTATTAAGTGATATATACCACCATTGCTTCCATTTGCGAATGTGAGAGACTGGGTTCACTCTCTGTCACAAGGATTTTTGTTCCTCTGACACACAATGTGGGTGATTTCTCTTCCCTTCTAATTCTCTTCAGAGAACCCCATGAGGTACCTTGTCTATTTCATTCTTCTCCTTCTCTGAAAGAACTATGCAAACCAGGGTAAATTTTCTTGGTAAGCCTCAGTATGTTTTTGCATGTATACACACATATGTAAACACACAAAAATTAGCATGGTACACAGCATAGTTTCTCTTTGAAAATATAATGTATGTTACTTCTCTTTCCTTCCTTTAGAGCAGGGATGGGGAACCTTTTTTTGCCAAGGGCCAATTGGATATTTATAACATCATTTATGAGCCATGTAAAATTATCAATTTAAAAATTAGCCTGCTATATTTGGTCAAATATTTAATTAGCTCAACCCTAAAATGATTTCTTGGGCCTTATATGGCCCACTGGCTGGACGTTCCCCACCCCTGCTTTAGAGTGACAAGTGTTAAGGAGAATTCATTTAGGTAACAACTCACTAATGCAGTAGAGTGAGGCAGTAAAGACACATACAAAAAAGGGAAGTGTCTGTATTAGCTTCTAATGCAGTATGAATATAAATGTGCCAAGGTAACTTATTCTTCACATTCTTCAATTCCCTGCCATCTTCTTCCTGGTTGTCTCTTACCTAAAGAAATTGTGCTGTTGAATTGCTAAGCATCGTGTGTTTCTAAAATTAGGGGTCTTTGAAAAGATTTCTCCAAAGGTAGTACTGTGTTCACTTCTTCAAAGAAAATGATCTGTATTGTTTAATGTAGCTGTTTCTCTGTCACAATGTCACGCCTGGATTTCCTGTCTCCCTGGATAACTGCTCACCTATTCATTGTAGCCTGGATGGTGCGAAGCAGAGGTTTTTAGAGCATCTTTAGAATGGGGCTGGAGGAGGCCCTTGGAGTTTGGTTAAGGGCTGCAGCAGCCTGGGGGCTTTCCCTACCCACAGCCTATTCTGCACATGCACCAGCCTGAGAGCCGGGTGGTTATGAAGCCTGTGCCCACACGTGTGCGTGCTGGCCCTACAGGCCGTTTAGTTTTGGGGCCTCAGGAAAGTGAGAGATATAAAGTTTCTGTAGCAATCATTATGGTCTTTCTAATCTCACTTTTGTCCTAAGAATGACTCCTTATTACGCTTAGAGTCCTAGGAACTGGCACTTTGTCCAATTGCATCCTTTTCATGTAACTACCATCCGTGTGTTTTTTCTTTCTTTCTCATCCCCTAAATGACTATCACAATAAGGTCAATGAGGTACTCAAATTGCTAATGTTCAAGGTATAAAGTAATATCCTATAGTTTAAGTAACTGACTGGATAATCCTTTTCACTGCCTTTAAAATTCATTGAAAATAATCATTTAAGGATATGCTTTTCATAGTCGTCTTACAACTATGAACTATAACAAAACAGCTGAAGGTTAAAAGGTTATAAATATGTAATCACTATACAAAGATGCTTAAAAATCTCAGGAAGTATGTGTAATGTTAGCTTATTTAGGCAGTCAGTATCGACAGTGCTTCACTAATCCTTTCTTATGTCCTTCCTTAGAAAGACGAGGTTGTATTCTCACCCCGTCTCCCCACACTCCCTGATCTTACAGGAAGAGCAGAGTGCTGGTGTCTTTTAAAAGAATCCACAGTAAGATGAGTTGAAGTGGGGCGCAGGTAGAGTTTGAATGTAGTGGTTCTTTGTTTTTCTTTTAGATGGCAGGAGCTAGAGCCATTAGAAGGTACTGTGTAGGGTCGTCAGCCATCTGTTGACAAGTTGCTGAGAAACCTTATGTTGTTAAGAAATGCGGTGAGTTTGAAACTCAGATGATTGGAGTACCCCTGTTGATAAACTAAACTTGATAAGATCTCCTTTATTTTTATTATCTTTTAAAAATATTTTTTTTTATTGATTTCAGAGAGGGAGGGAGAAGGAGAGAGCTAGAAACATCAATGAATAATGAGAGAGAATCATTATCTGGTGCCTCCTGCACGTCCCACACTGGGGATCGAGCTCACAACCTGGGCATGTGGCCTGATCTGGAATCAAACTGTGACCTCCTGGTTCGTAGGTGGACACTCAACCACTGAGCCATGCCAGCTGGGCAAGATTTAAAATAGCAGATTTACGTTAGCAGCTGCTTCCCACAAGGGTGGGAGGGGAACAGTAGCATTTGAAGGGGATATCTCCTTTCCTAATGTGCCCCGGCATCTCTGTTTCCTATGTCACCTGCTCTGTCTGTGCACCTACCTTTAAGAGCCTCACTCCACGGGGCTGCTTCCTGTCATCACTGCTGCCGTTGTCTCCCCCATCAGTTTTGGGGGACAGCTGAGGTGAGCACTTAGTTGTTAAAAAGCAAAGGGGAAAATGCTGTCGACCCTTCTAAACCTGTGGATCTCCTCCCCTGCTTTGACCGTGCTGGAGGAAGAATGGCCAGGAGACTGCATGGCGGATGAATTCGATTTCATAAGATACATCCTCATTTTCTGTCTTGCGATGAGAAAATATTTGAGAATTCTTTTGTTAAACATCAAAAATGTCTGCTCTGGGTACTTGCTGCTCCTCCCCCGCAGTGGCCATATGGCCTCGCACCGTAAGCACCGGGCTGTGACTTAGGGACTGTGTTCTAATACAAGAGTCCATCTTCCGTTATTGATGCCAGCTGAGCCACCATCCGTAAACTGTGAATAATAAACTGAATGATGCTGGAAAGTAAAGAAGAGTAATAAATTCTTCCCATCACTCTAAAGTGATATAAAACTGTGTGATAAATTACGGTAGGGCCCGTACTGGAAGGAGTACATTCTGAGTACTTAGGAAGATGGATATTTTTAATACTTTAGATTACTTTGGATCTGATTGAGTTGGCAACGAGTCCCTTGGGTGTATGTATGTGTGCAATGTTAAGCGAGTAGCTCTGAAAATTTTCGCTATCAATACCCTCTTATCCTGCCCTTCACAGATACAAAACTCATACCTAAAAGATTCTGTTAAGTTTAAACTTGTATTTACTAATAGTAACAAATGAACTCTTTCATAAAACGAATCACTTTCAGAACTGAGTTATAATGTAATAGCTGCTATTTTTCTGAGTGTTACAATTGGAGACAAAGAAATTTAACATTCTTGCTTGTCAATGCAGGCTAATTGTCTCTGGTTTTGCTGAAATAAGCAGCACAGTGTAAATATCTTTCTTTCTATGTTTTGGGCCTTCTAGAAGCCCGGGAAAAACAGACTCAGAGCACTTTGATAAAGCATTGGTAAATGTAGCTTCCGAGGCCAGTGTCTCCAGGCAAAGGCAGTTCTCAAAAATACTAGAGTGTGATCTTGTTCATATAGTTTTAAAAATGGTTGGGTTTCTTATTCCAGAGACGAAGCTATCAATAACAGAAATATTTTGCACATTACCATGATAAAAGGAGAAAATGACTCTAGATGAGTTAAGAGCATCTTTTCTAGAGATCTTTTCACTTATAACATGTGTTGTAAACCTCTCCCGGTCACATAATTCTCCATTCTTGGCGCCTGCCATTCACAGCCAAGAACACTAGTGAGGACTTTTTTTTCTCTGAAAAAAGCACGATTATATGTGTTATTCTATGGGTCCTCAAGTTTTTAAAATGTCGATATAGCATACCTTACTGGATATTTTTCATTTTTAAATAATGCAGTGGCACTATTGATCTTCTTCTCATGCATTTAAATTCTGTGACAAACTTGGTGGAGAAGGACAGAGAACACACTGAAGAAATCATGATCTCAAGTTGAAACATTAAACAATAAATATTTCTTTTCCCAGAAACTGGATCTCCCATTACAGCGTCCTGCATTGGATTAGGCAATTCTAAAACACCTCCTCCAGGGCAAGCAGGAAAATGTGTTCCAGGATACAATGGTGAGAAATGACCCTGATTTTTAAAAATATGTGAGGTTAATTTGGTATAGTGTGAATCAGATTGCATGAAATATGCTAGGTGCTTAATAAGTATTTGAATGAATACTGGTATTAATAAGGAATGCCTTAATTTTTATTGAGCCAATTTGATAAAAAGTACGATTATAGGCTTCCACTAACATGTTCTAAATGGCATTTTAACCAAGAAAATAATATCATTTATAAGGCTGTTGAGGATATGGATGTGATACAAAGAATAGACTGATAATTGCCAGAAGGGAGGTGGGTTGGGCGACTGGGTGAAAAAGGTGAAGGGATTAAAATGTACAAATTGGTTGTTATAAAATATTCATGGGGATGTAAAGTACAGCATAGGGAAGATAGTCAATAATATTCTGATGACTATGTATGATGCCAGGTGGGTATTAGGAATATCAGGGGAACACTTTGTAAAGTATATGATTGTCTAACCACTATGCTGTACACCTGAAACTAATAAAAATAATATTGAATATAAACTGTAATTGAAAAATAAGTTTTAAATTAAAAAATATAAGGATGTGAAATTACAGTGTATGAAACCTGCTAGGTACCCAGGACTTCATATACATCATTTTATTTCATGCTGAAGTATATTTAATTCAGAGATATTAGTACCATTTTAGAGATGAACTAACTGATGCCCAGAAAGATTAAAAACTTCCCGAAGGTAATATAGCTCGTTAGCTCCTGAAGACAATGCAAATCATTGTGTTTTACTTATTTTTGTTATAAAAGCTGCAGGTTTTTTTTTTTCATTATGCTACTTTTTTAAAATTTAGTAATGATGATAAGGCTTTTGAACCTTCTGGCTAATAATGCATTTTTGTTTTTAAAGAATAAGGACTCTAAATATAAAAATCTTTCATCCACAATATCCTTCAGTATTTGTTGTTAAATTGTTGGTAGTGATTATAATAGTTCAATACATTCCCTTGGGCTCCATTCCCTAATTGCATAACTAGGGACATCATCTAACTTTTCAGGCCTTCCATTTCCTTATTCCACCTGCTTCAGAGGGCTGCTGTGCTGAGATGTAACAATGAAGCATTAGCACAGCGACCGCCTGTGGAAGGTCTGCACTAAGTCAAAGCTGGGAACGGTACAGATATCTAGGAGCAGCCAGGTGGACTGACTCGATGTAGACTCATCCGTTCATTTCACAGACAAGGAAAATGAGGCGCACAAGTTGGTATTTGCATAAGGTCACACGATTTAGCTTAATAGATTTATGAGGAAAACCAAGCTTTCTGGGACCAAGTATGATTCCTGCATATAGTTTCTATTTGCATGTAAATTATAAAATTGAGAGATTTGTCTTTTGCTTCTCCAACCTAAAAACACTGTATTTTACTCCTAGGACAATGACTAGTTAAGGTAATGTGGATCATTTGGTTTAACCCAGCAAGTATATTTATAAAAAGACACTTAAGATTTCTTTTAAAGGGCAGAAATAGGTATTCTGTGAAGTCAGTGATATCTCCAGGCTTGGAAAGGCAAATCCAGTTTTAGTGAAATCCTCCCTTCAAACAGTTCTGTCATCCCAACTCCCTTTGTCAGAAAAATTGCTTTAGTGCTGAGCCATTTTTAGGCACTGAAGATGTGGGAGATGTTGAACACATTTCCCGTCAGTAGTTTCAGTGCCATTTTTATATCCAGTTGTAAGGACGAGTTAAGCTTTGATGCCTCATGGAATTTCAGTACAGACATTTTTTATTGTCTGAAAGCCATTACAGGTTAAACATTAGAACTAAAATATTTATAACCAAGGAAATAGTGACTTTATGACTCATGATCTTTACATGTTTTGTGTTTTTTCAGAGATTCAAAAGAATAATGTAACATTCAATATTAGAATAAAAAGCATTCTCTTGAGAAAGGAAAGAATACCATTTTTTTGGTGTGTGTATCAAAAACATTCAATATAATATACACATTCATTGAATACCTTATACAAGCATGTCACTTTATTTTTTTCCCCCCAAGTAATTCTTATACCAACACTATGAGAAAGGAATTACACTCACTTTTTAGATAGGGAAATTGAAGGGGTAATAGAATGTGCTCAGGGACACACAATAAACTGGCCACTGTACTGGGATTCCGGGAAACAAAGATGAATTAGGCTTGGCCTCTACCCTTAATGAGCTCACAATCTAGTGAGAGACAGATAGCTACCCTGCTAATAATTGTCAGAATGGAATTTTAAAACAAAGTGCTCTGGGCACACAAAGAAGGGAGTGATTAATTTTTTCTGGGGATAATGTCCTTTTTTCCTCATAGCTTCTTTCAGTAGAATAACCTGGCTGGATGAAGCTCCATAAAGAATCTCTTAAAGCTTAAAACATGATGCTATATCCTCATTTCCAGGTTCTACTAAGGTTACTGAAAGTGGATAAAGCTTTGATCTAAAATCACTCAGGATTTTAACAGTATAACACAGAAAGCACTGGGATAATATTTGGGAAGGTTAAATTGACCTGTAAGGCTTGTAAGTAGATATGATGCCTTACATCAGCAAAATAGGGTTTCCAGGCTTTTAAGTACTTATTGTTAGTGCTTGAAATATTTTTTGGTATATTTTAAAACTTTACTTGTTTCCTTTAATTTTTGAAAAGCTGAACATATATTTAATGTTTTTTTATAGAATAGAAGGATATGTTTAAATGGCTATGAACATAGATTATGAAATTACTAGTATGTTTGCAATATAATGTCTTTATGGAAGATTCTAAGGCAAATTCATGATTTTGTCAGCAACTCAGTGCTGACTTGTATGGGGAAAAATGTGGTGGGTAGCAGGAGGGCTTGCTAACGAATTAATCAAAAGCATGTATTCTACATTTTTTGTGAGACGTTTTAGCTTACTTGTATGTATTAATGATCTCAGGAATTAAAAGATGCCTTTTTTAAGCTACAGTTTTGAGTGTTGAATATAGAAAATAGGGAAACATTTATGCTTTAAGGTCATGCATTTTTAGTCAAAGTATGTATGTATGTATGTATGTATTTATTTTAAAACTATATTTCTTTATTGATTTCAGAGAGGGAGGAAGAGGGAGAGAGAGAGAGAGAGACATCAATGATGAGAGTCATTGATCGGCTGCCTCCTGCACGCCCCCTACTGGGGACCAAGCCCACAACCCGGGCATGTGCCCTTGGCCGGAATCGAACCTGGGACCCTTCAGTCCACACTGACGCTCTATCCACTGAGCCAAACCGGCTAAGGCTCAAAGTATTTATTTATTTGTATTTTATTTTGCAGTTATGATTTTGGATGACAACATGCAAAAACTGAAGGCTCGGTGTTTAGGAAATATTGTGGTGAAGTAAGTAAAATTGTAATACTACTATTTAAAAGAGCAAGAATTGAAATATAATTTTAATAAAATGAAATGCTTGCAATGAATGATGTTATTAGTGGGGAGGTTACAGAATGAGCTTAAATACTGTTTGAAAATACACAGTGCCAATACATATAATTTATACATGTAAGTTCCATAAATTAGAACAAATTTAGATACAATTTTTAAAAATTGTATCTAAAAATTGTTATATATATATATATATATATATATGACTTTCCTCTTTTTGACAAACATTGTAGGTTGTTGAACCAATTTGGTTTATTCTTGTGTATCACTGTTTTTTCTTAACTCTGTTTCATGAGCATTTTAACTTTTTCTCTGCTTCTTAAAAATTTTTACCCCCATTCTAAGCTTCTTAGTCATTTTTTAATGGTTATGTTCATAAATAATTCTGAATGAACATCTTTGTGTTGCCTTTTCTCCCTTTCTAATAATTACTATAGTATTGAATAGTTTTCTAAAAGTGTAATTACTGAGTCAAACACTAGCATAATATAAAATTCCTGACTCATCAAGTATAATTTGCTGCTAACATTTTTTGTCATTGTTCATTTGATAGACAAAGTGCTAAAATCTGAAAATATTTAAATGTGCCTTGATTAAATCAATACTTTAAAATTACTTTGCTGATGGAAGCTGAAGTAGAAGTTGACTAAACTGGGAGACACACAAAATGTGTCATTATCTTTTCTTTTTTTAAAAACGATTTTTTAAATCCCCACCGAGAATATGTTTTGTTTTGTTTGAGAGAGAGAGAGAGAGAGATTGGTTGCCTCCCACTCACTCCCTGACCAGGATTGAACCTGCAGCCAAGGCATGGGCTCTGAGCAAGATTTGAGCCCACCACCTTTTGGGTTGCAGGACGATACTCCAACCACCTGAGCAGCCTGACTAGGGCAGCATGTGTCATTTTAATAACTGACACTATTCAACATACTTTAGCGCCTCTGATTTTGGAATTTTACTGAATGGTTTAGTAAAATTTAATGATATGGTTTAAGTAGAATGAGCTGCTATAAATAAAGAACATTGCATGTCAAGTCTTCTAACAGGTTTTCCCATTATTTGGAATAATTTTTTTTACTTGGCATTCTCATATTGGTAGCAGATTGTCTCAGGTTAATAAAACATTTTAAATTCTGTGAAAAGTAAATTAAAAATAGTAATTTAAAAAATGTATTTCTTCATGTAGAAATACTTTAATTTTACAAAACACTAATAAAGAAGATACACATTCTGATGTAGTTCTTTTCAGATTCTTATGTTATCAGTAAACATGTAAGCACTATATCACTTTTATTAAAAGTTGAAATTTTAAAACATCTTTTTGGTAAATGGAAAAGTTAAATGTTAAATATACTAATTGTTGTCATATTTTTCTGAATCAGAATGCATATAAACATAGGGCTAGTTGAAATTTGACCTTTATGGGGGAAAATGTTGTGAGTAGCAGGAGGGTTTGCTAAAGAATTAATCTAAACAAGACTGTCAGTGTATGTTTAGCTTGCTTAGGGAAGCACATGGTTTGAAGCCTGTGAAGCACTGCAGCAGTGTACATCTAAATATATATATAAAGAGGTAATATGCTAATTGGTCCTAAGGGTGTCACAGTCACAACCCCTAAGGAGGAGGCTGTCTGCGCGTGAGCGGCGGGTGGGGCATTGCTCCTGAAGATGGGGTGGAAGCAGGGAGGCGCCCGGAGGAGGCCCGTGCCTGGGAGGGTGGGGGTGAGAGCCCGTAGCGCCCCCCTCACCAGTCCTTTGCCACCCGCTGCTCGCACTCAGAGCGCCCTGCTGCTCACCTGCCTGGGGAAGGAGCACAGTTCAGCAGCCGGGAGGTTTCCGTGCTCTCCTCTGGCGCCATGATGGGTCTGAGCTGCTGCATTGCTCCAGAGATGGGGCAGAAGCGGGGAGGTGCCCGGAGAAGGCAGGACTAGCCCGAAGCGACTTGAGGGACTGAGGGCGGGGCTTGAAGCAGCCAGAGAAGGCCAGAGGGGTCAGGGGGCTGGGCCAGGTCACTGGAGCTCTGCATGCGGAGGTTCAGGTGTTTAGGCAGGCCGGCAGGTGGGTGGGCGGGCCGCATAATTTCGCACGCTGAGCTCCTAGTTTTTATATAATCTCCCAACTGTAAGTGAGTCACCTATTTCATAAAGCAACTTTTGCAAGAGCTCAGTGGTGGCATTTGATATCAGCACAATTTTAAATCCTTCATGTGCTCTGCTCTCTAATCATCAGTGGCTTTGCCCCATATCCATTCAAAAATAATATCCTATATAATAAAAGTCTAATATGCAAATTGTCTCGACTGGGAGTTCAACCACTTGCTATGATGTGCACTGACCACCAGGGGTTGGTGCAGAACATGGCAGGTATTGGCATCACGGTGCTGGCAGTGGGCGGCAGTGGAGGCGCTGCCGGCCCTGATGGGCCCAGATGAGAGCCGGACCATAGCACGATGGTGGAGCAGGTGAGCCGGCGGTGCCAGGCCAAAACAGGTGCAAGCGGGGGCCCAATCACCTTGTCAATCGCTCCGCAGACGCCGACCAGCAGCAGCGGTGGGGGTGGGGAGGCAGGTCTGCTGCTTGGCTCCCAGATGCTGAGGGAGCTGGTTGGGGGGCCGGGCCCCGATCGATCACCCCACAGGCAGGATGGTGGAACAGGTGAGAGGGTGAAACTGACACTTCGATTACAGAGAAAGGGCAAATAGTAATATTAAAATATTATAATTATTTTCCTTTCAATGTGCACGAATCCATGCACTGGGCCACTAGTAATATAATAATACCCCACAGAAACTATAATTATTTTTTCTTGAAGCCATTAGTGTTACTTCAACTAATTGAAGTAACATGACTACTGCCAAAAGCATTCTAGGTTTAGATTGCTGCCAATTCAGATTAATTTTCCTATCTCTCTATTCCTAAACAGGGAATTTTATTGTTCATATCTGGGATTTTTGATATTTCATTATAAATTATTTGAGAATACAATGTATAATGACGTGCAGGAGACTTTGATTCTTTCCTTAAGGTAATAGTGAAACTACGTATTTGAAAATATGATCTAATATAAATATATAATTAAATTTAAAAGGTAAGGTAAAAATATTCAGAAAAGAACTTATTACCAATATCTCCTTTTTAATAGAACAGTTTTTGAAACGTTATTTCAGGAACTCATTTTTGTCTGTGAGAGCAAGGATTTCCGTTTGAAACTCACACATCCAGTATCCCAGTCTAACTCCTTGACCTGACAATTATCCCTGCATTCCAATGGCTGCTTGCAGTATACGTAAGATGTTCTCATATTTAGCATCTAATCTATCAAGAAGAATTGTTTGTGTCGGTCCATTAGTTGTATGGTGTGCCTTTTCTAGAATGGATAAAGGTCAATGAATTATTTTTAAAAGCGCATAATAAATAAATGCTTAATTGAATTAAGTGAAAGGAAAAAAGCACACCTTCTTAACATAATAAAAATTATTATGACTTTTAAAAAACACTATGTAATTCAGAGATAATCATTCTCGGTGGACCACACTTTATTTGTTTTTAATTAATTTATTTTTCTTGTAGAGAACATTTTAAAGAAGGTCTGTGATCTGGGAACAAGGTCTTCTCCAGAGACCAGCTATATGGCCGCTGATCCCCTTGGTGGCTTGTAAATGGTGTTTGATTAGGGATTATATTCAGTGTCCAAGGTCCACTAAATATCTGAGATTCTAAACTCTAAGAAATCTATAGATCCCCAAATTTCAGAAATACATAATCAACATGTTTAATTAAATATCTATAAAATTTTACATTATAACAACTTCATTGTCAATTTAGTCTTCATATTTTGTTTTATTTGAAAATAATTTTTAGGCTGTACTTTCTCTCTTCTCATGATTCCTGAATATGTACAATGGCAGCTGGGAAATAATAACCAATGGTAAACTGCATGTGACTTCTTGTCAAGTGATTTCAAAAGCAAATTTACAACTTATTATTTTTTAGAAAATGTTCCAGTTTACATGGTACATTGTTATATTTTATTTTATTTTCATGGATGAGGGGCAAGGCCACTAGTAATAAAAAGGATTCAGTCCATGAAGGCCTTAAAACTGAGCTGGCATCAAAAGCTACTGCTGGGCATGCTCTGTATAATAATTAAGTGGAATAGCCTTTGAAAGAGCAATATTTCCTAATGCCATTTATGTTCATTAATTATACTTACAGTGATTAGGAAGAATAGAGGGAAAAATTTGCATGGAATATTTGAAAAATATGGGGCTCAAACTATGTTAAAATAAGTCAATTAAAAAATGAGATTGTTTTAATCCTAACTTTGTTTGCTTTTTGTAAATATCCTTGTTTTACAATAAAATCTATTGTAAATAGTATAAAAAAGATGGAAACTATTTTTGGCACTTTTTAAAAATTTTGCAGCTATAGTGATATTTCCATACTTTATAAGATACTAAATATAATAATTCATTTTATTATATTAAGATGACTCATCCCAAATCACAAAAGTGATATGTAGTAATTTTGAGAAAAATACTTGATCCCCTTTGGTATTTCAAACTCCTTTGTTAAGGCTTTCTAGAAATCTCAGCTTTGCTCTCCCAGGGCTTCCTTTACTGGAAGGTAGGCATTTTAGTGATTTCTAAACCATTGTAGACTTTAGAGTGCAATGAACATGAATCCTGCAGTTTTCATAGATTACTTACATTTACAGGATTAACCTTTCTCGTAGAAAATGACACAGTTATTAGAAAATTCCTTTGATTTTGAAACTTACTCCAGGCAGTTAATTTTGTGGGAAAGTTAGGATATCTGAATTTCTATGAATATAAAATGTTCATGAATTTTAGAAGGTGCCCCTGCAATTGCATCCAGAACTCTAAATTGAGAAATAAAAATAGGAATCAGTAATTTCCAGTCAACACAAAGCAGAGTATGAGAGAACATTTTAACTGTAATTGCCTTCCTCAGTACCACAGCGCTCACTGTTATTAAAGCCATAGGTTTCTGGCTTTTCCTCTCTCGTGGGCAGACATTTTCTCTGACTAGATCCAGTGGTTGCTATTGGAAGTGTGGCTTGTTTGCCTCCTGCTGTTTCCATGGCCTGTGCCCTGAAGGTAGTGCTGGGGTATGAGAGAGCTGTATGGCACCGTCCCAATGCCTCTTACTCTGGTGTCTGCCAGTTTCTCAGCCTCCAAATACTGAACTCTGGGTCCTTAATGATGTTAGTTTACATCTTTACAGCTTAGAAGAATGATTTATTCATTGTGTTCCTGTCTTGGGGGAGGGTCAGGACAGCTTTCTTCTTATCAGTGTATCCTTTGAGCAAAATCAAGAATGTCATATAATTGTAATGCTGTTCTTTTCTAAATCTCATTGACAGATTTTAGTATTTGTTTAAAGCCTTATAACAACACTGTTATGTGGGCAGTGGGACAGGCATTATCCTCATTTTAAACCCAGGAATCTAAACATCATTAGTAGTTATATAGCTAAAACTCACATTTATTACTTTCTCATTTGTCTGCCCAGAGAGAAAGAAATTATGGCCTAGTTAGTTTCTTCTGGGAAGATAAAAAGCAGTTTCATATGAAAACCTTGAGTAAAGCCTACAGAAACCATAGAAAATACTGGCAGTGCAAAATTGCAAGCTAACTTCAGATTCTCTAGGGAACAGGAGTTATATTTTCAGTTTACTTCTGTTACCACATGGGTTCCTGATGGAGCAATGACTATAGACCAACTTTTATCTGGCATTGATGGCTGCTACTTGTATTGGGTTAAGAAGAGCCCAGGGGAGGCCCAGCTGTGAAGCAAGGCAGGCTGGTGCTAGTGCCAGGTCTTGGGCCTTTGATTGATAGGTTTGAGGCATGCTGACTTCAGCTGCTGCTTGTTTGAGAGATTTTAGCAAAGTCTGAAGCCTGAGCCAGGACAGGCCATTCAGATGGAAAAGCAACTGCTAACAGCCTGGGTGTGGCTGCAAATTGGATGGGTGGGATCTCAGAGAATCACCAGGGCAGAGGGAACAGTGTGAGCCAGGCTGATGGAAACTCAGACATGGTAGCCAGTCAGCTCAGAGATAGGGTAGGGTCTCAGCATAGGAACAATAACACATATGAGCAGCTCTGTCTTGGAGAAAGCCGCCGCCAAGTTCTTGCTCTGATGCCAGACAATCCAGTTCCTCCCAGTATGTCCCTGGATCTCCCCGAGTCTTTGCCCCAAAGCTGGAACTTAGAGGGAGCATGTCCATGTAAGTTCATCTGCTGGTCCTTTAAGAGGAATTTCCTGGGTCTCTGTCAGGCTCCTTGTCATTCAGCCACAATTCCTGCTGGTTTTACAGCCTGAAGTTACGGGGACTTCTCTTCCCAGCTCTGGCACTCATGGGATGGAGGTCTGGTGTGTGGCTGGAACCCCTTGCTCCTCACCGGAGGCCTCCACAGCCAAGATATCTCTTCAGGTTAAAAAAAAAAAAATGACATGTGGATGTTGGACCAGCCTGTTCCGCACCTCCCACCCTCCTACCAGTCTCAATGTGTTTTCTTCTTTACTTATCTAGTTGTAGGACTTCCATTCAGCCAGCTTTCAGGTGGTTCTAAATGATGGTTGATGTGTATTTTAGTTGTAATTTTAATGTGGTGTGAAAGCCTGTAAGAACCAACGTTTACCTACACCACATCTTGGTTCTCTCAAGATTGATCTATTTGGAAAGTACAAACTCTATGAGGAACTCCTGATTCACGACTTGAAACGTTGTAACAAACCTTCCCTTTACACTCTGCTTGAAAGATTGGAAGAGTTGGGGAAAGTATCACAGGGTGGTAACATTTGATTTTGGATTTGAAGGATGAGTATAGGCAACAACCAGCATATATCTTAGTATTTTCATAAATTTTGCTTCCTTCTGCCAATCTAATGCATTTTTGTTATTATAACTACACACACACACACACACACACACACACACACACACACACAAATGTCCTTTTTCTATCACTTCAGAAAAAGAGCCCCAGTGTACCCTCTATTCCAGAAGGAAGACCTGAATGTAATATAAAATGATGATTAGGATGGCAATGAGTAAAGTGATAATTTGAAATACTCTAAAAAAGTTCTGTTCTCTCTGCTCTATAGCTCATACACACATCACTTCTGTTTGGAGGTTATTGCTTCTCTCACTTTTTTTTTTTTACTTCATTAATATATGTTCACAAATTCTGGAACCCTCGCTTTTCTACTTTTCTTAAGGACTACTAAATTGCATCTTCCAAGATTCTTTCTTTAGAGTTCCTTTTTAATATTCAAATAACAACATCGGAATATTTAAAGATACCAGAATTTATTAGTGAAGAACATAGAGCACTTGTTTATTTTATACTACTAATTACCAAATGCAATTTCTCATCTTGCTTTTTAGCTTGTTGCTCAGTTATACGTGGCAACAATTAAGTAGTTTTCTGGGAGAATCTTAAAAATGACTTGTGATAGACACTTAATGCCATTTCCAGCAGGTCTGTACCTTGGCTAGTGTTAAAAATCTATTCTTCTAAGTAGATCTCCTAATAGTATACGGTTTAACCACTTGCTGTGAAACTTACCTGAAAAATACCTTAAATGTGTACATATTGTCATTATTTCACTTACTTGATGGATAGACATCATTCATAACAGCCTCCCTATTGTATTCTAAAGAATACTAATTTCTCATAGTGCACAATAATGCCAGGATCTTCTTGAGTCTGAAGCCAGAGTTTATATCTTTATATCCTCAGTGTCTAACACAGTGACTGAGGAACACCAAACACCCAACATTATTGATTGAATCAAGAAAATAAATGCATGGGTTAATGCATGCATGCATGCATGAATGAATAAATTAATATATGAACGAACACAATTGAATAACTCCTCTTCTATTTTCTTCTCTAACTTTAATATTTTCATCTTTTTCCCATTGGCCAGTACTATTCAAATGTTTGTCATCCTAAATCAGCCTGCCTCTCTACATTAAACCACTGATTCTCATATCCCTCCTTCCAATGACCCACACTTTGAAAAAGTATAGTCTGACCTCACTGCCTCCACTTACTTCCTGTTTACTCCTTAATCACTCCAGCTATTGCCTCCTTCACTCTATTGAAATGGAAATCCTAAGGATACCCAAAATATCTTCATTACAGATTCCATGACCTCTGTTGAATCCACTTTCAAACATGTGCACTTCATTTAAATATGTTGAACACTCAGGCAATATTAACACTCTGCCCTGGTGACTCCTAAGGTACTATTTCTCTTAGTTCTTATACATCTCTTATTTTTACTTTACTTTGTTCAATGGTCTTCTTTTTTAAAAAAAAATGTTGATTTTAGAGAAGGAGGAAGGGCAAGGGAGAGAGAAACATTGATCAGCTATCGCTCCTGTCCATCTCCTACTGGGGATCTAGTCTGAAACCTAGGCATGTGCCCTAACTAGGAATTGAACCAGTGTCCTCTTAGTGCATGGGATGACATTCAACCTACTGAGCCAGACCCGGGGTTTAATAGTCTTCTTTTAGTCCTTCTTTTTTTTAAATATATTTTATTGCTTTTTTATAGAGAGGAAGGGAGAGAGATAGTTAGAAACATCAATGAGAGAGAAACAACAATCAGCTGCCTCTTGCACATGCCCTGCTGGGGATGTGCCTGCAACCAAGGTTCACGCCCCTGACTGGAATCGAACCTGGGACCCTTCAGTCCACAAGCCGACACTCCATCCACTGAGCCAAACCGGCTAGGGCTTGGTCCTTCTTTAACACTAGTGTTTGATCTTAAATTTCTCCTTCTTATTATGCACTCTCTCCCTAGAACTACCCGTGACCCATTATTCTTAATTTTAAAGTTCTATAGATATAATATCCTTATGTAAACCTTTCTCACAGGAATGTGGAGAGATAGTATAAAAATACATACTGTTCCTGTTCTTCAGAAAATTTATGCAGATATTTAAAGTTTTGTGAACCAGCTAAGATTATCAAGGATCTTTGAAGAAATAGAGATAGTAAATGTATTCAACTTCTAGGAAGTATAAGATGTTCTCTTTTTGCCAATAGCATTCGTATTGAAAAATGTGGAATTCTTGGTCCCATATACACTCATTGAATTAGGTACATATTAAACCACCAGGGAATATTCAGTACACTACATATGAACTCATTTGGATAATTATTGTAAACACTTAGGTATCTCCATTTACTGTGAGGAGATAGTGTCCAGATGCTGGTAGACCAAATCTTGAATTTGAGATAGATAAAATGATAGAGATGCTTGTTTAACAGTGTGTCCTTTTATATGCATCATTCTTAGTATGGGCAATGTTATGTGCTTAAGAATTTGGATATACAGAATATCTGTATATCACCAATCAAGTGGGAACTAAAAAACAGCTGCTCTCATTAAACCTGACATGTGCATTCTAATTTGCTTCAGACCCCACTACTCTCTATTGTCCCCAATTCAGCCTGAATGTCAGTTGCCACTCTTTATTATAGTTACCTTTTACTTTTCTTATTGTAAGGATATATGTTCTTATACCGATGTGTCTGTTTAAAAATGTCACCATGCCCTGGCTGGTTTGGCTCAGTGGATGGGGTGCTGGCCTGCGAACTGAAGGGTCCCGAGTTCAATTCCGGTAGGGGGCACATGCCCAGGCTATGGGCTCAGTCCCCAGTGGCGGGTATGTGGGAGGCAGCCAATTGATGATTCTCTCTCATCATTCATGTTTCTATCTCTTTCTCTCTCCCTCTCCCTTCCTCTCTGAAATCAATAAAAAAATATATTTTTTAAAAAGTCACCAAAAGAGAAAGAATGCACTATGCATCATATTTAGAATATCCCCCCCCCAAAAAAAAAATGTATACACACTTAACAGCTGATAGCTCAATTGATGTTTCTTTTCAGATTTAACCCATTGGAATTGATAATTATTCAAAGTGTTTATATATTTTTGGGACACACTGTATTTCTTGGAAACAACTGAAAATTACTTGTCATTTAATGTGCAAGCAGAATGCCTCTCCATAAGGTTTATTGTTGTTGTTTACATTTAGTTGGCTTCACTCATGAACTATATTTCTTTTGGTCCCTATTGGATTTTGATTCATCACCTCTTCTTATTGTCCTCTTCACTTCTTTATCCTTGAAAATGTTGCTAGTACATTTAGAATGATTTTTAGTGGTTACCATAGTCCTGTTTTAGTTGAATGTTTAATAATTAGTAATTTTACACTGGGTTGTAAAATATTAACATGGAAACTGATGAAGTAAAATTATTTACCTGATGGTTTAGAAGGATTAGCATAACAAAATCAGTTTAAAAGACCTGAGGGGATTACCTGCTTTCTCCTGCTGACTTCACTGGAGTTTCTTGATGAACAATAATAGAAACAAAGGCAACAGCAAGAATATAGCAAATTCTGTATTTTTAAAAAAAAAACAGATTACAAAATGCTTTCGCATACATTTTAAAATATTACAAAAAGTAGATCTAACAAGGGAGGACCTACTGGGAGGCTGGAGTTGGTGGAAATGGGCAGTTGCAGCTGGATCCCACTTATAACCTGATCTCATTTTCTGTCTGACAGAAAGTGAGATTACAATTCACCACTTCCCATTTCTAAGGTTGGGGTGAAGGGTGCATGAAGTTGCTTCATGTGGGCAATAGCCATGTCTAGTTCGTGTTCAATTTTCTTAGCATCAGCCCTGTGAAGTAACCATTTCACTTAGTATTTTTATTGTGTGAATACAGGAGGATAGGTTTTTGAAAATCCTTAAGTTTTACAGTATCTAAACTTCCAAACTATAAAACTTCTAAAATGTTTTTGTATCCAGAAAACACATTAGGTGATTATTTTTGTTAGGTGGCACTTCCTACAGGGAACTAATATAAGAATCTATTAATTTATTTATAGATAGATGGTATGTAGATGATAGATAGATAGATAGTAAGCCCTTGCTATGCGTACAACACCTGTTTGGTCATATGGAGGAAAGAAGGAAATATAAGAGTGTTATTGATGGAAGTGGGGTTCGTAGGATGCTGCTGGAGGCCTCCAAGGGAGGGTGAGGTATGATAGAAAGCTTTATTTCTGTGGAATTACACCCCTGAATTCCTGTTGGGGTCCAACCCCAGCAGGTCCAGGGGTTTCCAAAGGTGTGGACAGAGTCAGTGAAGAAGGAATGACACGTAGACAGCGTTCAGTTGACCAGCAGCCTAGCCAGGCTCTCTAGCCAGGATCTCCAGCCAGGTTCCGTGTTTTATTGTCTTGTTACATCTGTATTTATACCAGTTGATTTTAATCCTATCAATTTCTATTTCAAAGGTTAGGGCGTTTCTTATCTCCATCCCAGGGAGTAAAAATTATGTAGCTTAAGCGTGATTGTTCGTAGTTAAAGTGATTAACTACCTGCCTGGCACTTAGTTAAGGGGTTTTATTCCCTCCCTAACTTCAGGGAAAAATTCTTACCTGGGGAAACAACCTTTCTCGGAGAGGTGACCTTGGTTAAAACACATCGAGCCAAGAAGGGGAGCAAATATATTAAGAACAGTATGCCATATACGCCAGGTCCCTTGAAACATATGCTGTGCAGATGTTTCTTCCCTGCAGCGACTGTGTCAAGCAGCAAGGATGGACTGACTTTCGGAAAATTCCCAAGGTCCCATTTCCCTCAGTCCCATTATAGAAGAAGTGCAGCTGTGGCTTCAGCAGAGCAAGAATCACAGCCAGGGTCCAGAGTTTCTGCTCCATGTTGGAGCACACATCCAGTCCAGTATCAGGCTAGCTTAGTGTGTGCTCCCCACTGGAGTTCATCAGTTCATTGCATGTGGGGTCTGCAGGGCTATGTGGCCATAGGGGAACACAGGCAGAGCAAAACCACAGTAACCAGACAGCTAACAGAGTGGTGAGCCAGGAGCCAAGAAGCCACAGGAGCCACACAAGAGAACAAATTTCTTTGTCTAGGGCAGTGGTTCTCAGCCTTCCTAATGCAGTGACCCTTTAATACAGTTCCTCATGTTGTGGTGATCCCCAACCATAAAATTATTTTCATTGCTACTTCATAACTGTAATTTTGCTACTGTTATGAATCATAATGTAAATATCTGATATGCAGGATGTATTTTCATTGTTACAAATTGAACATAATTAAAGGATAGTGATTAATCACAAAAACAATATGTAATTATATATGTGTTTTCCAATGATCTTAGGCGACCCCTGTGAAAGGGTTGTTCGACACCCAAAGGGGTCGCGATCCACAGGTTGAGAACCGCTGGTCTAGGGATTATATATTCCTAAATTTTCTTGGGTTTGTAGTGGCCCTGCCCCCTCTAGCCAATGATCTCTGTTCCAAGGTTTGACTGACACGAATCTTCCCTGTCACCTGACTCACTGTGCTTGCACTCACCTGTGGTGAGCTGGCATGGCCATGGCATACTCAGCCCCACGTTGGTCACCATATGTGCCGAGACAGCTCAGCCAGGTTCAGTGAGCCTGAGAGGGGGTGGTGAAGGATTGAGAAAAGACAGGCAAGAGAAAAAAGCTGGGTCAGGTTGGGACGCTGTCCTCTCTGATGGAGAGCTAGCTACAGCACCACAGCCTGAAAGCTGTGTCTTTATTTTATAGCCAGATTCCATGAGGCAAAATAAGGGCGTGGTCAAGATGTTGACAACATTCTCTTGGGTTTCGAATCTACTCAATTACATGCACCTGAACTCTATCAAGCCCACATTACTCAGCCACGTGGGACAACAGGTTTGGACCATAGGGTCAAGCTTACCACTATAGCTTTTGGCTATAATTGTGCTGGGAGGGCTTTGCCCTCCAAGCTAGGACTTACACGTGATCATGAGAAGACTGTGCCCTCTCATTAGTCCAAGGCTTGAACCTGTCCAAACACTGTAGCCACTTTCCACACTCACCTCTCCTTTGTGGGACCCTTTCTCCCAGAGATCTGCAAGAATGGGCCTGTGGCTCCCTGGGGAGTGTGAAATTGCAGCTTTCTGGTGAAGCTGCTCAAAGGACATGCCTATAATGTTTGGCCTTCCTTTTGCTCCTTTCCTATTTAATAACTAGCTAATTATAATGGTATCAAAAGGAAACTGATTGAAAAAAGAGATGTTTACTACCTTCTATTTTATTCATAGGAGTGAGATATCACAGGTTTGTATGGTCATGAAAAGAAATAATTGAAGAGAGAGGAGTGAGAGAGAATTCACAGATTGGGGAGGCACATTGCTTGTGAACAAGATTATTCATGGGGTGTTTAATTGGAGCGTTCAAAATACCTAAAAAAGTGAATTGATTTGACCATGGTAGAAGGATATTTTTCTTAAAAAGTAATTTAGTGATGCATTTTGGCTTTTTAAATAAATGTTATATATTTTTTTGAAACAATGGTTGCTGCTAATAATGACTCAAATGCCAAATGAGTTCACCTCGTGTGCCCTTCCCAGAAACCACAGTCATCCCTCAATGACTCTGCTATGTAGAGGTCAACTACTTCAGCTTCAATTAGACATGATCTACCCAGCAGATTTAAGGGTTACATCTTACTTATAGGACTTGAATTGTAATTGTCCATCACACTAGAACATTATTAGTTCTAATCAACCCTTTCCTCTTTTACTGCTTTTATAATAATTCTAAATGCTCTGTTTTTATATAAGGTTGCCATTACCACCTGGGGCTTTTTCAGGACTCTGGAAGAATCAGGAAGCGTTCAAGCACTTATACTTTGAAAAATTTCCTGTAAGAACTTTATTATACTTTCCTTTAATCTTCTTATAGACCTCTATAGTTCTTGGCAACTTGCTCCTAAGAGTGTAGATGACAAAGCAACCTTGAAAAGATGTCTGGACCAGTTTCTAGATTTCAGGGATAATAATGCCCACACTACATAAGGAAGTCATTTTTATACTTATTTTTATTACTCTCCAGACATAAATTTTCTCAGTTTGTTTTAGAAACTTCTCCTGCAATTTAACAGCCCTCAGTATCAGAAAAGTTTTTGTGAGAGTTAAACTTATTTGGGCTCTCTACTAGTATATTATTTCCTCCACTGGACTCCGTCAGAGATTGAAAGCACCTGATCAGAATTATATACTATCATTAAGATCCCTTCTGCTCCTGGTTATTGAGCAAAAACAATTGGCTTGTCAGAAGTTGTATCTTTCCATCTCTTTTCCTATTTTTGACATTCTTTTCTGTGTGTTCCCTGAGTTCTTTATTTTAAAATCACATTTAAAAATACAGATACAGGATAAAGACAGTGTTCTCAACAACCAGCACCCAGTGACCTGGATAACAGAAAGTGTCTTCCTGTTTTCTGTTTTACAGTGTACCTGTTCCTCTGTGCCACAGTCCTGTGTTTTATGTCTATAACAGAACTTGATTGATAATACACATCAGGTCCCACAGTCATCTTTTTGCTGTCATCTCATTTCTGTTTCCTTCCTTGAGAGAGATACGTGGTCCTCATGATGCACTAGGTAAAGAGAATGTTCACAATTTCATTAAAAGGAAAAGGTGAATCTAGGTATTTAGCATTCTATCTTTTTTATTTGTGAGTGAAGGACAGCTAACCTAATCAACCAGACAAATGACAGAAATTAAAATAGCTTCCTTTAGAAAGAGACCTCACAGGCAAATGGCCTCAGTAGCCAAGATTAAACATACCCCTGAGGGACTGTGGCGAGGAAGATCTGTGAGTAAAGTTGACACCAGTCAGTCCAGTAGATCAGTCCAGTCATCAGAATACTGGTATGGTTAATTCCAACCTGCCAAAAGCAAATACTCTGTGCATGTGGTTTTAACATGCTCACCTTTAACACTGAAAGCTTTTTCAATGTCCCAGTTTATGTTTAAACTATGGGTAGTGAATCTGGACCTTGTCTTGTTATCCTGATCTCAAATCTCTCATCTAAGGGGTTAATAACAGCACAGAGGATTGAGTAACTTGACCATAGTTTAGAAGTAACAGAGCTTACATTTGAACCCATATAATCTGGCTTCAGAGTCCCTGCTCTTGAACTAATACTACAGATTCCCTCTCTAACAGTAATTGCAGTCGTTATTGCAATTAGTGCCAATTGTTGAGGACTCATGTTGCACCAGGGTCTGTCCTCTTTACATGCACCATCTCCTTTATGCCTCGCAAAAGCCTTATAAGATGAGCATACTGAGTGTGAGAAAGATTAAGAAACACAAATAGTGACTCACTGGGATCAGTTCCAAAGCCCATGCTCACAAACATAGGTATCAAGATAACAGAGGCATTAGCGACATCATATTTATTTCTTTGTACTTATTCTTCTTGACTTTTCATTCTACATGACTTCTAGACCAGTGAGGATGTACTGCTCCCTTGAGTTGATTAAAAATTTAATTTCATTCTGACTACTTTACTATGTTTCACTGAAGCGAGATTTCAATCCTAATCCATGTTAATAAACTGTGCTCTGTTTTATAATTATTCATAGAGAGATTTAAAGCTTTTAATTATTAGCACAATTAGAGAATAAATCTGCCAAAGAATTACTTGGCGATACCAAATTGGAAATACTGAGCTATTACTTTTCACTTTAAAAAAAAGAAATTTGGTTCATAAGCTTTACAACTCTAAGTTCAAAAGCTTAACTCAAACACATATAAGAACATTTTAATTTATTCCTGGTTATTAGTGGAGCAAAGAGTTTCTATTAAGCTTTCAACAATCAAAAGTAATTTAATTTCATAGGCATTTGAAAAAAGTCAAATGCATACAATAAATTAATTTTGTGACATTTTATATATTTTATCAGCCTTAAAAATGATTATGTTACCCAATAGTATATGTTAATTAGAGGTTATTTATTCTGATTTTCAGGGATATTATGACACCATGGATGCTGGTTACATGGATGAAGAAGGTTATTTGTATGTTATGTCACGAGTTGATGACGTGATAAATGTTGCAGGTCACAGGATTTCTGCAGGTGCCATTGAAGAGGTATTGATGAATGTTGGTCTTCTATGCTGGGTAATGTTTAGGAAAAGAGCTGAGCCAAAGTCAGTATTGAGTTTAAATTATTCAACCTGGAAAATCACCACACTCTTCATTTGAAGCTGAGGCTAGGTTACTCTATTATCTCACCCAACTTCCTCTCCTGTGGTTTTTCATGTTCTCCATACGCACCCCCATTCCTGTCTGAGTGACAATACGAATCTTTATTTATATTATGTTATTTATGGGGCAGGCTATATACACTTGTTTTTTGATACTTGCGCTTTGATTGCTTCTAGCTTCTTGATTTTTCTCCTGCTTCATAACCAGGTTTGTGCTTAGTCTTAAAGTGGTGTAAATTTAAACACTTAATTATACTCTTAAATCATGAGAATTTTCTGCCAATATAAGTTACACAAAGTACCCAGAAGAGATTTTTTTAAATGTTTTTAATTTTTCATCTTTACATAGAGTAAAATCCACTTTTTGTTGTATAATAATATGAGGGTTTTTTACTTGTATATATTCTTGTAACCACCACCATAGAAGGGATACAGAAAAATGTCAGCGCTTTCAAAGAATTTCTCCATGTCATTTTCCTACTCTGACCCTCTCTATTTCTAACCCCTGCCTGGAACCCACTGAATTTTTTGTTTCATTGTTTATGCATTCTCTAGAATGTCCTATAAAGAAATAACACAGCATGTAACCTTTTGAAACTGGGTTATTTCATTCAGAAAAATACATTTGAGGTCCATCCCAGTAATTGTGTATATCAGTAATCTGTCCTTTCATATTGCTGTGCAGTATTCCATCATATGGCTGTGCCAACCAGTTTATGTACTCATTCACCCAGTAAGGGATATTTGGATTGTTTCTAGCTTGAGGCAATTAAAAATAATGCTGGTATATATATTCAAGTATAGGATTTTTTGTACAAAAATTACTTTTTACTTATCTATACTAATAAAAGGCTAATATGCTAAATGGACCGGATAGACTAGATATCCTTCCGGACAAAGTCACTGTGGCGGGGGCAGAGGCAGTTAGGGGTGATTAGGCAGGCAGGTAGAGCGGTTAGGGGCAATCAGGCCAGCAGGGGAGAGTGGTTAGGGGCGATCAGGCAGGCAGGCAGAGGGGTTAGGGGTAATCAGGCAGGCAGGAGAATGGTTAGGAGCCAGCAGTCCTGGGTTGCAAGAGGGATGTCTGACTGCCGGTTTAGGCCCTATGCCTGTGGGATCGGGCCTAATCCGGCAATTGGACATCCCCCAAGGAGTCCTGGATTGGAGAGGGTGAATGCTGGGCTGAGGGACCCTCCTTGCCATGCATAAATTTTGTGCACTGGGCCTCTAGTAAAAGCCTAAGCGACCAAATGACCGAACAACCAAATTGGTCGCTATGATGCACACTGACCACCAGGGACAGACACTCAATTCAGAAGATGCCCCCTGGTGGTCAGTGTGCTCCCATAGCGGGAGTGCCACTCAGCTGACCAATGGGTGCCAGGCAGAGGCAACAGGCCAAGTGGGGCTGGGATGAGTGGGAGTGGCGCGGCATCCCGCCCCAGCTCCGGCTCCTCCCCGACCACTTTGAGCACTACTACACCCCTCGGGGGATATCGGACTGCTGGTTTCCGATATCCCGATATCCCGATATCCCCGAGCGGTCCCAGATTGTGAGAGGGCTCGAGTCAGGCTGAGGGACCCTACCGGTACATGAATCTGTGCCCTGGGCCTCTGGTTTATGATAAATACCTATAGTTTACTAGGTTATATGGTAAGTGTATGTTTAGGTTTAAAAAAACCTGTTTTCTAAATGCTAAAACTGTTTTCTAAAATGGCCATGTCATTTTTACATTCCACCAGCATTGCCAGGGTTCCTCTTTCTTCCCATCTTCATAAACACTTGTATTTGTCATTATTTTTTATTTTCACCATTTGAATAGATATGTAAGAGTATCTCATTATGCTTTTAATTTCTTTGTCCATAATGGCTAATACGTTGGACACCTTTTCATATGCTTATTTGCCATCCTTATATCTTTTTTTGGTGAAATATTTGTTAAAATCTTCCACCCATTTTTTAAAAATTGGGTTGTTTTATTATTGTTAAGTTTTGAGAGTTCTTTAAATATTCTGGATACAAGTACCTTGATATGAGATGTGCAAATATTTTCTTACAGTCTGTGACTGGTCTTTTTATTCTATTGAAAGTGTTCTTAACATAGCAAATGTGTCTTTTATATTGATACTAGAAGCCTGGTGCATGAAATTCATGCACTGGGGGAGTGGGGAGGTCCCTCAGCTGGGCCTGTGCCATCTCGCAGCCTGGGACCCCATGGAGGTTGTCCGGGATCCCTCATTCCTTACTGCCTGCCTGCTCGCTGCTCCTTACCACTCGGCTCACTGCTCCTTAGTGGCAGGCTCCTTACAGCTTGGCTGGCTGCTCCTTAGTGCTGCCGCAGAGGCGGGAGAGGCTCCCACCACTGCCGCTGTGCTCGCCAGCTGTGACCATGGCTTCTGGTTGAGCGGCACTCCCCCTGTGGGAGTGCACTGACCTTGAGGGAGCAGCTCTTGCGTTGAGCACCTGCCCCTGGTGGTCAGTGCACATCATAGTGACCAGTCGTTCCAGTCATTCCGCCTTAATGGTCACTTAGGCTTTTATTATATAGATTTTGATTTTGGTGTTGCATCTAAGAATGATTTTCTAACCCAATATCATAAATACTTTTTCCTTTGTTTTCACCTAAGAGTTGTATAGTTTTACATTTTACATTTAGTTTTATGGATTTGCTTTTTATATTAGTTTACATTTATGTTTTTAGGAATTTTTTTGTGTATGATGCATGATGTACATGGAGGATTATGTTTTTTAAATATGGATGTCAGTTATTCCAAGCATCATGTGTTGCAAAGACTGGCCTTTCTCTGTTGAATTGCCCTTGCATCTTTGTCAAAAATCAAATGACAATATTTGAGTGGGCCTATTTTTAGAGTATCTCTTCTGTTTAATTGATTTATGTGTTTATCTTTATCATCAATACTATTTTGTATTCAGACTGTAGCTTTATAGAATGTCTTATTAAAGTTGAATAATATCCACATTTGCTTTTTCTTCACAAATGTTTTGGGTGTTCTGGCCTTCTTTTCTTTTTTTTTCTTTTTTCTTTTTTTTCTATATATACTTTAGAATGAGCTTTTGGATTGTTACAATAATTCCTGCATGAATTTTTATTAGGATTATGTTAAATCTATATAGATTGATTTGGGAAAAATTGTTATTTTAACTACACTGAATCTTCCAATTCATAAACTTTGTATGTCTCTCCATTTATTTAGGTCTTTTTGATAGGTTTTATCAACATTTTGCACTTTTAATTTACAGAGTGTGATCATAGTTTGTTAGATTTATACCTATGTATTTAATATTTTTAGCTATTATAAATTAAAATTTTGGGGGTTTTTCAAATTTTCATAGCTAGTCCATAAAAACACTATTGATTTTGTAAACTGATACATATCCTGTGATCTTATTAAACTCATTACTTTAGGTTGTTTTTGTTTTGTAGATTCCTTTTGATATCCTGTGTGGACATTAATGTCTGAATAGAAATGGTTTTAGTGTTTTCTTTCCAATCTGAATGTCTTTTTTTTTTCTTCCTTTCTTGAAATGGCTAGAACTTCCAATATGATATTAAATAAGAGTAGTGAAAGCATACAGCCTTGTTTTATTCATTATCATAGGGTAAAATAATTTATATCTTGACATTAAGAATGTTATAACCTATAGGTTTTTCTATAATAGATGACCTTTATCAAATGAGGAAGTTCCCTTCCATTACTAATTTGCTAAATTTTTAAAAAATCTTAAATGAATGTTGAATTTTGTCAAATGCTTTATGTGCCTGTATAGATATGAGTGTGCAGCTTTTATTTTTAATCCTGTTAACATGGTGAATTATATTAATTAATTTTCAACTGTTCAGCCTTTCATTGCTGGGATAAACCTCACTTAGTTGCAATGCATTATTGTTTTTGTATATTGATTTAAAAAGGGTAATATTCATTGTTCGGAAGTTAGTTTTATTTGATAATTATATAGCAACTTTATCTTCTATGGATAATATTTATAGAATATTGTCATCTATCTTTTTCCATTCTTTCATTTTTAATCTATCTGGATAATTATGCTTCCTATGGATTTCCTGTAGATATGAAATAGTTGGATTTTGTTTTTATCTCTATCCAGTCTTGTAGTATTTATCTTTTAACTGGTGTCTTTAGATCATTTACATTTAAATTAATTATTGATATATTTATGTCTACTAGTTATTAGTTGTTTTTGTTTGTTTGTTTTGCCTTTTCTCTTTTCACTTCCCCCATATCAGCTTTTCTCTCTTCTTTTAAGTCATTTGGTGCTTTCTGTAACTTCTGTTTTTTTTTCCTAAGAAACGTTGTTCCCATTTATTCTAAAAGTGTTTGCCCATACTTCTTGGGCCATTTGTTACTTTTATCCTGAATGTGCAAAGATGTGCTCTGGATAAAAGACAGATTTCTTAATAATAAGTGTGTCATTATCTTCTTACCGCAGATCTTAATCCTAGGTGACCCATGAGAGCTGATGGGAAATGTCCCTACACGAGTAGCCAGACACTCCCTAGATGAGAAATAAGGAGAATGATTTTTCTCTTTATAAAGAGGAAGGAGGCAGCTACCTTTCACCCTCCTGGAAGAGTCTTCTTAGAAATCTAAGGGTCTGAATCCAAACTTCAACTCTTTGATATGTAAATAAAACCTCTCCTGGAGCAAGATAACCCCTTGTCTTCAGCCTTTGCAACCTAGAAATGCTTTGAGGCTTCATCTTTTTGACATGTAAATATCTAGGAAAAGAGTGATCCAGTCTCCCTCGCACCTTGGGAGTTTAACCTAGGGATTAAGCCATAATCATTTGGCCCTCTCAGGGAAACTAGAAAAATGGTATTATCCTGTTAGATCTGGGCAATTAACTAGACGAATATCTGCAATTCTAATTCTCATGGTATTTTAAAATTCTCAGGAGGCTACAGTTTTTTACAGGAGAAATTCATGCAAGTTTTATTCCCCCACAGTTGTAAAAGCTGCATTAAAGTATTTGTCTGGTGATTCTAATATTTGGGCCATCTTGTCTTTTTTCTTAAGTGGTATTTCATTTTTCCTCATTTATTTTCTTTTTCTTTGTTTTTAATTTTTTTCTATATTTTTAATTATTAATTTCTCCTCATTTTTTTTAATGTCCAGTAATTTTAGATTTTATCCTGGATATTTTGAATATTACATTATGATATTCTGGATTCTGTTTAAACCATCTGGATTTGTGTTCTTGTAATTTTTTATTTTAGCAGGTGGTCAAGATCAGACCCTTCTCCTTACCCACTTTCTGTGGGCTGTGCTTTCAACGTCAGTTTAGTTTTCAAAGCCTTTGCAGTGCTACTCTAGTTCATCTCACATGTGTCTCTTCCGACAGTCAATCTGAAAGTTAAGTGTGCTGACTCTGTTACTGAACTAAAGGGGATTGCTTGCCTGTGCAAATCAAAGCCCAAGCAAGTGTGAATAGGAGTTTGCAGCCAAGAAAGTAAAGTTTTATTTTTAAGGATATGGTGCCATACCCAGAGTCACAGGTGAGCTCATGCTCAAAGACCTCTTTTGATGGCTTCCACGGGATGGTTACATAGAGGAAAAGCATTAATCATGGTGACTACGGGAGTTAGGGTCATGGTCAGAGCATGGTCTCTACTGTTTGGTCGGTGCTAGGGTAGGGGGTAGCTGATCAGTGCATCTAGTCTTGATGTCAGCCATGGGCAGCTGCATCTGGTTTTGCAGGAATGTGATCATTCCACTTTTCTGGGTCTGGAGCTGAGACACAAGTGAGGCCTAGCTGTTACCTATAGTTTGATTGAAACTTTCTCTGTGGTCAATAGCCCAAGGCTTTGTTCCTAAGATTGTTTAATGCTGACCAGGGTCTCATCCTGAGGGCTTAATGAGGAAGGGAGTGGTCCTGCAGGAGAAGGAGGCAGCTAAGTCAGTATCCTGGATGAGGCCACTTTGAGTTAAAAGGAAAGAAAGGAGAAAAGATCCTATTAAAGAAATTAAGTTTCTGCACGGTTACAATAAAATATCCTTTTCTCTAGCTCCTGCCTCTACACGATCTATTCCTCAGTCTTTGATTCCTAAGGCTCCTCTTTCTGCTCTTTTGTACAGAGAGCTGGGGCTTTAGTGCTCAGTCCTGCAAGGCCTCTCTGTACAGTGGCCCTGGGGAGAGAGAGGGACTCTGCATCCTTGCTAGCACTCACCTGGTATAGAGCAAAGCAAGTCAGCAGGGATCCGCTCCCAGGGACTGGGTGGCTGCTGGTGGGAGGCAAGTGGCACTGAATCTCCCCAGGCTCTCTTGGTGCAGGGTGTGTGGAGACAACATACTTGCTCCAGTTCTGTAGGGAGAAAGAGGGCGCTGCTTCTTTGCTGCTGTTCATCAGGAGTAGGGAGGATAAAAGTAAAAAGATTATGTGTCCCAGCGTCTCTGCTTCTTTTTCCTGGACCCCTGACTAGACACAGTATGCATTTCTTGGGCTTTTTTTTGTCTGTATTCATTGGCACATTTGGGGTTACTCTAGCACCCGGGCCAGAATATATTGGAGGCAAACTCCACCAACAAACAAACCACAAAAAACACAAAAATGTAAAACCCTCCAAGCCAACCAAGCAACCAGTAAACCACTGAACAAAACAGGAGACTCACTATCAGGCTGTCTCTCATGTTTGGATAGAATTTTCTGATCTGTAACTTACCCCAGAGTTTTTTCATTACAATTAGTGGAAGTGATAAGGTGGAACGTCTTTATTCTGTCTTCTCTAGAACCAAACCAAGGGTAGTTTAGACAGAGTGGGGCAAACTGCAGTTTAAATAAAAGCAAATATCTAAAGTAATGTGATTAAAATGAAGTGGGGTCAGAGTGTGCAGAATCCAAGCTTAGTTCCCTTCCTTTGATTAAAAGATGTTCACCTTATTTAAAGGACGTACTTATCTTCAGCCTAAATTTAATAGCTTAACACTTCCTGTCAAGTAACTTTTTAAAAAAGTGACAATGAGAAGTTACAGTGAAAGCTCCATATAATGGATTAATTCTGGCAAGGGGGTGTCCATTAAAGCCAAAATCCATTATATAATAGAGTAGATTTTCTGAATGTATATGTTAAAAATATTGATAGATGTTAGTTTACCTGTTTTTACTTATGTAGACACATTTGTGTAATTAAAATTAAGTGTGTATGAATAGTTTAATTCCACAGGAAAGTTTCCTATATGTATTATAGTAATTTTAAATGTATACTGACTAGGACTAGTATATGTGTGCTTTCACCAGCCACTCTGAGTAAACAAATGCACACATCTGGGGTGTGGCATGGGAGCATCAATGGGCAGTGTTAAAACTGCTGCAAAAAGTCACACCATGTGACAACAGAACCAATTACCGCTCACAGTGTGCTGTGACCACGTGCTGATCATTCGCTGAACATTGTTTACGGGTGGTGACTCTTGGGTTTAAATTTGTAGACTATGGTTGTAGATATGTAATATTTATGTTGGAGAAATTACTACAGTGTGTTTTTTTTTCAACATACAGCCTAGGTACTAAAATTTGTTAAAAATAACAGTGAATTAATAACAAAAAAAAATAACCTGTTAACTTGATTATTAGCAAATTTTGGTTAACAGTGTTTTAAAATTAACAGGGTCTTAATTTTCACATATGACATATGGAGCAGAAATATTGTCCATTAAATCCGAAGACCATTAAATAGAGGTCCACAGAATCGAGGATTTACTGTATTTGAGTAAAAGGAAAGTATTTCAGAAAATGGCTTGGAATATGTGACCTTTATGTGCAAACACAATATTATCTTGTTTTTAACTGACTCTGGATTTTGTGATAACCTGAAATTGAAATTTACGCTTCAGGTGTTTTAGTGTGCTGGCAAAAGATGGTTCTGGTTCTATGAACTTTTAATTTCTTGCTTGTAGGAGATTACTTCCAGTATTTACTTGCATTTATGGCTGACTCAGCTAATCAAAATATGAGATTACATATGCATAAATCTTAATATCAATAAAAATTCTTCCTTCTATTCTTAGAATGAAGAGAAGTATCAACCTATTTAAATATATATTATACTTTAATATGTCTCTGCTGACATATTTATCACAATATGTAACAGCAGAGTGAGCCAGGCAAAAGATAGCCAGTTAAAATTGAAAAACTGTGCTGGAATCAATGGCATTTAACAGGAATGTTGTCACCGCGTCTGAGAGTACTTACGGCACCTAACAGGACACCTCTCGGCCTTCAAGCCTTTATATGAATTAAATGGTTAACCTTTTCTTTTTTTTCTTCTTTTTTTTTTTCTTCAGTTTAAGTTTTTAATGAAAGTTGTATATAATATTACTTTATTCCTGCATCTTCTCATCTTCTCAATTGTTCCTTCCTTGTATTTTCCCTTTTCCTTTCCTACTTGGCGAGATTTGGCTTTACGTTCAAGGATCTTTTTGCGGTCTTTGTCCAGCTTTAGTCTAGTGATAACCACCTTGCTGGGGTGAATGCCCACGTGAACCGTTGTCCCATTAGCGTTCTCCCGTTGCACTCGTTCAATGTAGATGACGTATTTCTTCCTGTAAACCTGGACTACTTTGCCAATTTGCTGCCCTTTGTAATGTCCTCGAACAACCTGAACCTCGTCATCCTTTCAGATGGGCATGGACCGAACATTGTACTTCTGTCTCAGCTCTTTGGAAAGAGGAGACGACATGATCTTCCTTCGAATGTGGGAAGGTGCATTGAAATGCCTTTCACGGTTCTTGCTCCGGTCAGAAGTCACGAAGGGGTTGAACTTCATTTTGACCGCTGGCGCTCCTACGATGGCCACAAGAGGGAAGAGCAAATGGTTAACATTTTCATTCATATTTATGTCTAATAAGAAATTTAGTATCTCGGTTCCTATCAGGTTTGTCTTTTCTATGTTGGGATCAGTTGGAGAGAGTTGTGAACTATCGTGCCTTATTGGACTTTTCTCAGTTCCTAGCACAAATGCTTAATACAGTGACAGTTAAGATGCATGTGAAATGTTTACAACATGGATGCCATAGACAGCTTTTATGAAAGTGCCCAAACCTTACTGGATATTTCAATGCTTTTCCAGGATTCTCAGTAGTAAATGCTAGATTTCATTTTGCCTTTGTAAAATAAGACTTGAGGGTTTTAATCTCTTGGAAGTCTCATTTGTAGAAATTAAAAGTGGACCAAATGTTGTTTTTTATATGGTGAAAATATCTGTGCTTTTCCATCTTCTCAAAATAAAAATCAGACTTAACCTAACAGAAATTCTATTAAAATTATTATATCCTGCCAGAATCGGTTTGGTTCAGTGGATAGAGCGTCGGCCTGCGGACTCAAGGGTCTCGGGTTCGATTCCGGTCAAGGGCATGTACCTTGGTTGCAGGCACATCCCCAGTGGGGAGGGGGGGGGGCGTGCAGGAGGCAGCTGATCGGTGTTTCTCTCTCATCGATGTTTCTAACTTTCTATCCCTCTCCTTTCCTCTCTGTAGAAAATCAATAAAACATATTTTTTAAAAAATTGTTATATCCAAAACATTTCAGGAAACCCGATGTTATTTTCTGTCCTCACCATAAGGAAGTAGAGTCCTAAGAGAGCTTTTATACATTTAAGAGCACATTATCCTTGAAGATCCCAACACATGTGAGGCCTTCTGTAGCTGTTAAGTAATAATCATATCTATTCGAACAGTTGATTAATCTTTAAAAGCCTAGCATCTGGCTGGGCATTTGGGCCACTTTGGTGGAAGTTCAAGGTGTTCTTAAGGAAATTGGATCTGAAATCTGCTAGTTCAGTTCTTCTGAGCCAAAATTACTAGGCGTCAATGTGGTCCTTTGTGCTTGGTTCTCTTTCACAGTTGTGGGCAGGCTTTTCATGCAAAATATGGCGATTTTCTAGATGACTCCAATGTCAGAGGAAATGATGAAGCATTCATCTTCTTCAACTTCTCACATCTTACGGGGTGCTTGATTTAAATTATGTTTTCTTAAATGGAAATACTCAACAAAGTATTGAGAAGCTGATGTAAGGTAGCTGACTAAAGGTGCAACCTTTTAATTCATTAAAAGTCACACAAAAGTGGCAATGAATAACAGTGAATAACAATGAATAACAGTGAATAACAGTGAATAACAATGAACAACAGACATTTACCAGGCCTATTACCATCACCTATTTATATACTTACTTTTGGTGAGACAATTACCACTTAAGTTATATCTTTAGGGGGGATTTGCCTATTAACCACAGATATGTCATAGAATTTACTTTATTCATTTATTTATTTCACAGTCACTTTCTTTTTTAAAAATTTATCTTTATTGTTGAAAGTATTACAGATGCACCCTCTTTCCCCCCATCAATTCCCTCTACCCCACACCTGCCCCTCCCAGGCCTTCACCACACCATTGTCTGTGTCCATGGGTTATGCATATATGCATGTAAGTTTCCCAGTTACTCTCCCCACCGACCCCCTATCCTTGCCTTCCCTCTGAGATTCCTCAGTCTGTTCCATGCTTCTATGTCTCTGGATCTATTTTGTTCATCAGTTTATTTTGTTCACTCAATTCCACATATGAGTGAAATCTTGTGACACTTGTCTTTCTCTGACTGGCTTATTTCACTTAGCATTATACTCTCCAGGTCCCTCCATGCTGTCTCAAAGGGTAAGAGGTTGTTCTTTTTCACAGCTGTGTCATAGAATTTATACAAAGGGATGTACAAACGTGGCTTTTGATTGTTTTTCCTCATGGGACGTTTGGCTCGCTTATGTCCCTCAAATGTTGGCAAGGCATATTTTGATGTTTTCTTTTATAATGACTCAGTTGTTGAAATCATTATTTGGCATGTCAGTATTGTTGGTGGGGCCAACATAGGAAGTTGGTTGCCTCCTTTCCTTTATGGTATCTTTTTAACACTGATAAATCAATATAATATTTTATCCACTATAATTATGAACCTCATTTACAGATGACATGCAATTATGGAAAGGGATTTGTCTCTCACAGATTTTTAAGAATTTATACACAGTTGGAAAAAATGGGAAACTTTGAAATTATAGAGAACTGTGTTATGTATTGCTTCTGATTTTAAATACTCCCTGACCTTATAGAAACCCAGTCAACATTTTCCCATCTACTTCTAAAAACACTAAGATTGAGGAAGGCAACGTGGTGAGCTTAAAATAACAATGTGAAAGAATGACAATTTAGAAGTTTTGTCGTTTAATTTAGTTTAAATCACATCATATTGGTTAGGTGACAAAATATCTGAATGATTGATTTTTTTTTTTAACAGTGATTTGAACTGATATCTTGGCATTCCAAAAACTAAGGTACAGAGGCTCATGGCACCAGTGAACACTGTCATAAATGTGTTTTTGACAATTTTAACTCTGGTTTGTCAAGTAAAATTGTTCATAAAAATAGGAATAGTAACTCAGAATTACAGAATTGACCCCATCCCATCCATATCCCACCTGCCACAGACAAAGTATTCTCTTCCGTGAACTGGTGACAGACTGTACTGACTACCCAAACAAATCTCTGGCAGTTAAATTTACTCTTCACTCTCAACACACAAACCAAAGAGTAAATAAGACCTTAACAAATGGGAAAGCTGCTGGAAGCATCGGAGAGTTCATATTGAAGCAGTGGGAGAACATGGCATCGCATGGTCGAGTATGCGCTTTGCAGAAGCTTTTTAGTCAGGCCCAGCTAATGGAAAGAGGGCATGGATGTATTTACCTTAGCAATGAAGTTAATAAAACGTGTAGTATAGAAACTATTTATTTAACAAGTTCTACCCTCCACACTATAGAAGTCAAAACCTGTGTGGATGAGAACCCTTGCAACTCAAAATTTCAAAGTGGATGCTAACGATAGGATAGAGGAGAAAGGTTGATTTGTATGTTTAATTAGGGCCGTGAGAGGTAGCATACCAGGTTTATACCAAACATTCTAGCAGTTCATTGAGTTTTCCAGGAGCTTGGAGGAGAGAACGTTCATTTTCTATTTGGCTTACTCAAAAGAGAAAAAGTTTCTTCATGGAAAGTTTGGGAGTTGAAAGTGAAATGACCCAGACTCTGTTGATGTCTTTCCTCCCTTTCTGGTTGTGCCTTTTTAGTCAAGTTTATCTGCTGTGTGTGTGTGTGTGTGTGTGTGTGTGTGTGTGTGTGTGTGTAACCATTAGCTGTTGCAGTTCCTTAAGGCTTTCACTTTTTTTCTCTCACAGCTTTCTCTCAAAGTTGTCCATGTCCACAGCCTTCATTAGCAGCCTTCATTAATGCTATTCAAATACGCATCTCCAGGTTGTGCCTTTCCTCAGCTCCAACTGCTTTGGCTTGGCTATCTCAACACTCCTTCAGTAAGTCTCCAAGACTTATTACACGGTCTTTCCTCTCAGGCCTAGTCCTCAGTAGCATTTTCTTGTTTAGAAAATGACATCACTATCCAACGGGCTGCTCAACCAAATGCACAGAATCATGCTTAACCCTTCCTCTTCTTCGTGCTCCATGTCCAATTTAGAACCTGTATCCATTTTACTTCTAAATAAACTAGAATCTTCAGTCCCAACTGCCATATCCTTGGTCTATTCTAGGTAGTTTCACTGCAAACTGTGATACTCACTCTTAACAATCTTCTACTTATTCTCCACATGAAACAAGTTTGTGTTTTTCAAAATCCACTCTGAGGTGAAAGAAGCCAATCTGAAAAGGCTACCTACTGTTTTATTCCAACTACAGGACATTCTGGAAAAGGACCTTGGAGACAGTAAAAAGATCATGGGTTGCTAAGGGTTAGCAGGAAGGCAGAGCACAGGTTTTTTTAGGGCAGTGAAGCCATTCTGAAAAATATCGTGCCGAAGCCGGTTTGGCTCAGTGGATAGAGCGTCGGCCTGCAGACTGAAAGGTCCCAGGTTCGATTCCGGTCAAGGGCATGTACCTTGGTTGCGGGCACATCCCCAGTGGGGGTTGTGAAGGAGGCAGCTGATCGATGTTTCTCTCTCTCATCGATGTTTCTAACTCTCTATCTCTCTCCCTTCCTCTCTGTAAAAAATCAATAAAATATATTTTAAAAAAAAAAGAAAAAAAAAAGAAAAATATCGTAATGGTGGATACATGTCATAAAACACATGGAATGTACACCACCAAGAGTGAACTCTAAAGTGAACTATGAACTAGGGCAGTGATGGCGAACTTATGACACGCATGTCAGAGGTAACACGCGAACTCATTTTTTTTGGTTGATTTTTCTTTGTTAAATGGCATTTAAATATATAAAATAAGTATCAAACATATGTCTTTGTTTTACTGTGGTTGCAAATATCAAAAAATTTCTATATGTGACACGGCACCAGAGTTAAGTTAAGGTTTTTCAAAATGCTGACATGCCGAGCTCAAAAGGTTCGCCATCACTGGACTAGGGTGATCATGATGTGTCAATGTTGGTTCATCACTTGTGACAAATATATCACTGTGGTGAGGGGTTTTGATGGTGGGGAAGGCTGTTCATATACAGGAGCGGGAGGTACTAGTATATGGGAACTTTCTGTACTTCTGCTGTTTTCTATGAACCTAAAACTACTCTAAAATATAAAGTTAATTTTAAGAATATATCTGACCTTGCATCTCTTCCTCAACTCCTGAAAGTGCTTTATTACCTCCCAGTGCTGCCAGAACTACAGTTGGAAGTCTTTGCACAGCCTCTCTTCACCTCTGCAGCTTCATCTTCTCAGCCTTGCGCCTGCTTTCCAGCCACACTGGTTTCTTTCAGGTGTGACTGTACATGCACAATCCTTCCAAGGGCTCCCTCCTCTTTGCCTAATCAATGTCTACTAATCCTTTAAACTTGAGTTTATTGTCATTTCCTAAGGGAAGGTTTCTCTGACATCCATATCCTTCGGCCAACTTGATTACTTTTGCTTTATTTCACATATAAAAACAGATTAATGCCCCAAAGCCCTTACACTTTTATATTTAGACATTTATGATAATCAAATATTTATGCTTGATTGTTAATATTGCTGCCCCCTACTAGGCCATAGGCACCATGAGACCGCACTCTGCTTATTTTTGCTCACCACTGAATCTAGTGCAGTGGCTGGAACACAGGAAGTATTTAGTCAATCTTTGTTGAATGAATGACTGGAAGAAAGAATGAGAACTTCTAAATGAACTCTTGGTATCTTGTTCACTGTTTTGTCTAGTCACTAGAGATTTGCAGTCACTGAAATATGTATTACTTTTTCAGAAAATAACTTTTTGGATATTCAGTTTTTAAAATCCCATCACAGCAGAAATGGCTTTTTATACCCTAAGCTTCTGTGTTTCTTGTGGTGACTCAGCTGGTTCCTGTGATTCCAGATAGGTAGCTGCTTTGTTCTTTAAGACACTGAGTCTTAAAGCTGAGAGCTTCGGGTGAGCATATGAAAACGGCTCCTGGACAATGTGATTCCTTGATGTCAGGGCTTCACTCCCATGTCCAGTCTCTTGTTTTGGAAAGTCTTCTCTGGTTGGGTGGTCACTCAAGAAAAGAAATGCTTTAGTCTTTGCTTAGTAACAGATGCAAAAATATAAGCACTACGTCTTTAGTCCTGGGGCTGCCATGGACTCCTGGTAGGTGAGCCTTTGGTTGCCACCACTAAAGCCAAATCACCACGAGCCTCTCTGTTTTCAGAGACCTGTTGCAATTGGTTAACCTGTGGTATCCCCGGCATATTTTCCCTGACTTCACTAATGAACGATTGAGATGAAGAAACAAATCCCTTACTTTCCAGGTGAACTAAGCAATTTGTCTTAATTACTGTCAGCCTTTAGTGAGTGACTACCATGGGGATCCTAATCATTCACACCAGTAGTAAGATATGAATTGTGAATTAGTAGTAATTTTCACAAAGACAGATACGTGTTTTTGAGTTATCTGACATGTACTTAGTTTCCCAGTTAAAATAATTTATACACACACACGCACGCACACGCACACACACACACGCACACACACGCACACGCACACACGTGAGCGCACACACATGCACTAAATGAATGCTTTTTCTTATTACAGTCAGTCCTTTCCCATGGCACCGTGGCTGACTGTGCTGTTGTTGGCAAGGAAGACCCTTTGAAAGGGCATGTCCCCTTAGCCCTCTGCGTATTGAGAAAAGGTGAGAGCTTTGTCCTCCCTGACTGTTTGGGCCCTGAATGATTAACTAAGGTTAATTCACTGCTTCCCATCTGACCTTCTCCCCAGGTATCAATACAACCGAGGAACAAGTGTTGGAAGAAATTGTGAAGCACGTTAGACAGAGCATTGGACCTGTGGCTGCTTTTCGAAATGCAGTTTTTGTCAAACAATTACCCAAAACTAGATCTGGCAAAATTCCCCGGTCAGCTCTGTCTGCCCTTGTCAATGGCAAGCCTTATAAGGTAAATTATCAAGGATGTTTAATGCTGAGTTTTGAAATGGTTTATCCCCATTTCTTTGGCATCAGCAGACTTCTTAAAAATGGTTCTTAAGTATGAATTGCATCCCTAAAATACACATAATAGCTCTTTTTAAAATGTTAAGTGAGAAATTGCATAGTCACTCTGTAGGAATCATGGCTTTGGAGAACCACAGATTAATTAAAATCATATGTTTTGAGAATATAAGAATCAGTGTGTGAAAATATCACTATTAGTAAATATGTTAGTTAAATCCAATCAAACTTGTGGAAATGCAATCTTTATTGAATTACATTTTCCTGCATTGTATTCATTATTGGCTGTTAGTGAGAAAGCAAGTAATTAAGGTTGGCAATACCTGTTTAACTCTTTGCATTGATACATATGCTAATTGTATTGAGTGAAAATTATTTTAGGAAACTTTAGGCTGATCCAAGCATATGAATTTTTAAAATTTTTCTGCATATTGTACATACTGAGATATACATATTTTAATAGTAGAGTAGTGCAAGTGCAAAAAAAATTTGTATTTTTACAGAGGCACATAGAAAAATCTCAAGAGGAATTCTGTAGAAAGTAGCATTGAGGACCATTAGTTTTGCTAACGGGACAGTTTGTTTTGTCATTCTGTAAAGCTGAGGGACATTTTAAAATATTAGGTTCAAAGTTCCCTATTTTTGAACATTTACATATATGAGTATTATAAAATAATGGGGAATCCAACATTGCATGTAATTTATTATGAAATGTATGAAAGGGTTTTAAGGAAGTGCACTCATACCTCCACTTCTCTTTTCAGGTAACACCTACGATCGAAGACCCCAGCATTTTTAGGCACATAGAAGAAGTACTAAAGCAAGCATCATGACTTTTTTGAGTCAGTTTACTAATTGGAGTCAAGGTTTTTGAATTATTTCACAGAAATAACTATTTACATCGAAATTACTTGCAAACTGAAATGTGAATTGTGAGGTGTGGTCTTAAAAAAATGAACTCGAAGACTAGTGATTAGACCCAATTAGCACTGTAACATGTTTACAATGTTACGATTACTTATAACATGACTCATTATAGGTTGTCTAGCACTTTAATTTTAGAAAAATGTATCTAATGAATGATTTTTAAAAATTGTACCTCCCCCAAAAGCATTTTGATTGAAAGTGACATTAATATAGAGCCACTTCCTAAAAATAAGCATCTGCAGCTTTGACCCAAAACCTAAAATTCAAGTTGAAGTAAAAAAAAAAATGATTACAATTTTTCTTATGGAAATTTGGAACGTTTTCTAATGTTATTGAGTTGCCCGCGTGCATGGTAATCATCTAATCGGTGATTTCCTAGGTAGCTGGATCTGTCTTGTCATTTCCTGAGGGAAGGCTGGCTTCCTGGATACAGCTCTGGGGTCAGGTCATTTGTTACTTAGTCAAGGGAACCCTGTGCCTGGCCGAGCATCTGGAGGTCATTGAATCTGTCAGGGAGCGGAGGGTTTTGGAGCCCCTCCTCTTGTTTTGGTGTTTAGTGGACTGTACTTACTGATTCCGGCTTCTTAGGGAAACAAGGAAATGATAGGAAATGGGGCACACTGGCAAAAAAAAAAGCTTTTCAGGAAGAAATGTAGAAGTTTTTACATTATGTAAGAGAAACAAAAAATACCAGATTTTTATGCAAAACCTCTGATTTTTAAATGATGCACTAAAAATATTGTGCTATTCAAACACATCTTTGCATTTAAACTTGTATAAAACCATTGATATATTTTTTAAAACACTGAAAAATGAATCTTTGTTAATAAGCTTATGATAATGTTCCAATTAATCAGGGTAGACAATATGGATAATTAAATATTTGGTTTACATAGAGTTGGACATGTTATCAGTAATCAAAGAATTCATTTAAACACAAAAATATACCATGCCCATTGAGTCTTTGATGGTACTCAAAGTATTCCTTAATCTTTCAGTCCATCAGGAACATTGTTGTGAAGAATAGCTGTCCTAATATGATAGTCTGGGTACATGAAATATATGTCAGAGATATTAGATAAGGAGAATATTTACTTGTCTGTTGTATAAAATTGCTTACAAACTGTATAAAGACATTTTGAAAATGTGTGCTTTTTACCTGGACCATAGGCTATTCAAATAAATGACTTCTTCAAATAAATTCCTATTTGCTTAAATTGGCTTTTTGATCGTTACATCTGGAAAAACTATATTCATCTAGTTGTTTTTGTTAATTATTTTAGTAGCCTCAATTAAACCAACTAGACAGACATTCAGTTTATAATTTGAAACTGTTGGGTTTCTTAAAGTGTAGCTTATATTGGGTATATTTAGTCCATTATCACATCTGTAATCTTAACAAATAATCCATTTGTTATAACTTAGCATTTAATTGTATTACCTTACTTTTTCATGTAAGATTCAGTTAATTTGAGATGGAAAATTCTTTAGCTGAAACTGTATCGTTTGCCAGGTATAATAAACTCAAGGTATATTACACAGGGGCAAGAAGTGTGTAAAGGTTACAACTTTGATCTCTTGCACATTTTCCCTGGTAATCACATTGGAAGGGAAGGTCAGCAAGCAGGCTGGAGCTGTCTTCTAGTTGAGTGAGAAGAAGACAATGCACAAGACTGGGAAAGCAGCTATTTCTTGTGTCTGGTTGAGGAAATATATATCTCCTTTGCAGGGTCAGAGGATGTCACGTTCATACTAATAATTATGGGGCCAGAAAGACACTCACGTCATCAGATTGCTTAAAATTTGGGGGGAAAAAGGAAATTTCTACTTTAATACTTATATCATAAAGCACTTTTACTACATAGTACCTAAAATATTCTGAATTAAATGCACCTTTAAAAATAACAATATAATGTTACTAAAAATGCAGTCATATTTAAATTTGATGAAATAAATTCTGTATGACCTTCTTTCATATTTTTATAATTCTTTTACTGTAAGACATTGGAAAAATTAAAATATAAAGATTTTCTTTTAAAATCTATAGAAGTGTTTTTCAAGTTATTTTGCCCATGAAAATATATTGGGTATATACAATTAAGACCTGTTTTGCATTTAAAAAGCAGTTTGGTTTATATAAAACTGTATTTGTAAAGGCTTAGATTATTAATTATGTGAAAATGTATAATATTGCTAGACGCTCATTAAATGAATTTTAAGTGGATTAAATGGATTTTAGAATCTGAAAGATATTATCCTATAAATTAAAGAGTATTTTATGCTTTTTGAGACACATAGATGGATCTTTTTTATCCCTATATATTTGAGTCTGTTATAAATGATTACTATTTCTTGCTTATGATCTCTAAAGGGGAGAAACTTCTGTGATTAAATCCTGTATGAGTAGATACAAATGTAGTTTATATTGTTATAATATCATAGTTTTTATATTATATTTCATTTCTGTGAATCAACATCCCCATGTTCAGATGAGCTTAAAAAGCTCTTTTCCATTGTTTCTGCCCAGGCAACATTTTCAGAAAATTGTAAAATCACTCTCATAAGCAAGTTTAGTACTCCCCCTTGTGGCTGACTCACTTTTGAGGAGATTCCTTAAAAGAATGATATTCAGTAAATTGTTCAAATTTACGTGACTAGAAAACAAAGCTTAAACAGAGAATTGGAAGTATTCTTTTTATTGACAATGGAGAGGGCTTTTGTTACCATTACTTTATGACTGAATCTGTTTAAACAAAAGTAGACATCAAAACAAATGTAATGTACGTGCAAACATAGCAAATTAAATACAAAAATGAAATTACTAATGACAGGTCTTGCACTTAATAAGATCAAACAGCAGAAAATCAGCAGATAGATAAATGTATTCTTAAATAGGTTTTACTCTGAAATCTCCCATATAAACAAAGAATAAACAACAGTAACACCACCAAATAAAGCCACAGGGAAGAGATTACTCTTCTATACTTTATACACTATATATGTTAATCATTCTGTCTTTCATTTCTTTCCTCTGATAAGACTGACTTCAGGGAAGTCGAAACAAGGCCATCTCGGCTAAAAGCTTATAACATTAGACATGACTCTGGCTACTGCCCTGGTACACTGACAAAGGGGGAGGGTTGCGGGGTTTTGTTTTCTTCCAGTGGAAACGAGCCTGGGACTTTGCAGTGGTTGACATTCACTGAACAGTTCTTGCTGGCGGTTCAAGATATTTGAATGGACATGTGGTTCTCAGTAAAGAAAAAAAAAATTATTGGTCCACAGGTAACAAGAGAAGATAATGTCTTTTTCTTTATAAATTTTTTTAAATAATCTTTTTGACTCTTGTAAACAGTTTGGTTTTGTCTTGTATTGAAAAGGAGATCGAGCCATCACAGTGCTATTTCTAAAGATAGAGGACATCCCTGATTGCCTTGAAAGGTCTATTTTTGGCTCCAGTTCCAGGTTAAATCATTCTTTTTTACATGATCAGAGGCAGGTTTTCAGCTTTAAGTATTGACAGACTTTGAAGGTGAAACATGTGGAGGCATGAAACATGCTTCCAGGAAACATACCAATTTGACTGTTATAATTCAAAAACTGTAAAAATGGTGGAATGGTAAAATACAAACAGTACTTGGTATTGTCAAATGTTTGCACTTGAGACTCCATGAACCATATATTTTATTTTTAAAAAAATCATATTTATATCCATTTACATAAGACTTACACATTTAAAAAGAAATACATACACAGTAATACATAAATGCCTAGTATATTACAATAAAACATGAAAAAACAGGTGGCTCCATTTCATAAAAGCATCTGTTGTACAGAAGTTATGATGTGGATGATGTTTATTATTCAAATGACTTAAGCATTTTCTTACAACTGTAGTGAACTAATCAAACATGATATCTGACTCCCCCCAAAATCACATTTTCAGTTTAATAAACCATTACTTGTGGTTATTTCCTTAGAATTCAGTTTTCACAAAGGTGTTCACTGCTCGTCTTCTTGGATGGTAGTGCACTTTAGGTAGGGTAGACCGAAAAGACGACATCTAGAATATTCAATGGACAGTGTTAGTTTACTGAAAGGTCCAAGACTGAAAAGTCTCCCTACCCCATTACACAGGCTGCAGCCATGCAGCCTGCCTCCTCCTGTCCTAAGAGATAATGAACAGGATATCATCCAGGATGTAACCAACAGCTGTATGTAATGAACATTTGCTCTTCTCCAATTCTGTGCAGGCAAGCTTAACAAATAATATTTGCTCACTTTTGTGGAAAGTATGATGGGAATATTAAAAAAAAAAAGGTGTTCAAAGAAAATGTCAGCAGTCCCTTTGAAATATTTACAGCTTGCTTAATAATGAATTGGGCATAGTTGGCCTATTCCTTGGAATAGATTTGTATTCTAGCTCATTTACCAGTATTTTAGAGCTCTTTTGGAGATACGTTGGTTTAATTATGACAGTAATATAATGATAATAAATAACATTCTAAAGGATCTGCGTCAGAGATGTAGCATCATTGACTTTTTCCTATCATAATATTTTTAGGAAAACCCACAATTACTATTCCTAACACAAAATAAATAATAAATAATGTTCTAAATTATTTTAATGACAAAGTTACTAATGTTATGTCAAAATAAAAATTAGTTGTCCAAGATTAACCTATGGTAAATAAGTTTTTTCCTATTGAATGGTTAAAAACTAGAAAATATGAACTTGAATGCCATGCACAAAATACAGATCGCAAATAGTTAAGAGTTATTCTACCCATCAGTCAAGAGCTAAAAAGCAAGCACTACTCAACATATTAAGTAGACATTTGTAACTTAGTGAAGTATTCATTTCTGGGAAAACTATGTTATATATAGAAGCTATTCCAAACAGTATTTTAAAAAGCTGCTCATTTAGCCAAATTAGTCAAATTATTATATACTTTAGAACATGCCCAATTAGATGACAAATTGCATACTGCAATTAAAATTTTAATGTTATGGTTTTATATTCTGAAATTAAATCTCTTATCTGAAGGCTTTTTATTTTATCATCAGCAGCTTCAAATAGTGACCTAAATAAGGCAACATATCAGCTCCTAAATTAAGCCCCAAAGACCAACAATAAGTTGTGTGGAGCTTTTCGTTCAAGGCAATGAATAAACAGCACAAGATGAGCTGTTCCTCTGCCTATAACTGCTTCCTCTCCCTTCTCTGTGCATATATTTTCTTCTAAATATTGCTCTGCAAGTATTTTTCTAAAATATTAATTCATTGTGAATGGTAAAGTATTTTGGTAATGTACAGTTTTGGGTTAAAAAATGTTTTATGAGCACTTAAACAACTGCTCGCTATGACATGCACTGACCACCAGGGAGCAGACAGTAGGCAGGTCAACCAGTCATTATAATGTGCAGGGGGCAGATGCTCAACACAGGAGCTGCCCCCTGGTGGTCAGTGCGCTCCCATAGGGGGACCACTGCTCAACCAGAAGCCAGGCTCACGCTGGCGAGCGCAGTGCCAGTGGCAGGAGCCTTTCCCATCTCCATAGCAGTGCTAAGGATGTCTGAATGATGGCTTAGGGCTCCCGGATTGTGAGAGGGCACAGGCCGGGCTGAGGGACCTCCTCCCCCGAGTGCTTGGAACATTTATAATCTAGGAAGCCAGTTTTTCTAAGACTGCTAATGCAACTCCATTTTGGTATAGATTTGCAAGTCAATTCCACCAACTAGTATTTCTGTAACTACACATGCGTTATACCTTATGATTAAATTTCAAGGTTTTCTGTTAGTCCTGTCCACAATCCTTACAAAGTAATTTAACTCTGTTCCTATGCTTTAAGCCTGAGATACTTAAAATTCATATTTAATTTCAACAAATATAAATCATAGTGGTGAAAAACAGTATACTAAAAGTTCAAAGTTCTCAGTTATGTTTTTATTTTTAAAATGAAATCATCTCCAAATCATTTTCCTGTCTGCCACTATTTGACTCTGAAAATCACTCCCTGCGTATTTCAGGTTCCCTTATTAAAATACTCACTTAAAAGTGTATTTTTCTATATGTAATACCCTTTGTAATACTTTAAGCAATAAAAATAAGTGTATTTTTCTGTAAGTGCCAAACTCTCATCAATAAATATTGCTATGAGCGTCAATATACTATGCTACTAAAAAGTAGAAGACTGTGGTAGCAACCCATTGGTGTGTACTGAGATAGTGACAGGTCTCCAACAAACAGACCTTGAACCACAGCAGACAGATGATGATAGAAAATCCTAGATGAAGAGTTAAAATATAGGTTCCTTTCCACCCTCTAGCAATTCAAAGGGGTTATCTCACCTCTGTTCTGCTAGGCCGTACCAAAGAATATTGTGTATATTTACTAGTCTATGAGGTTCCATTTTTGTGGTGGTTTGGTTTTTGTCAGCCAAGGAAAACTACTCACAGCAAGTCAGTGCTGCCTCCTTTGAGTGGCTTGTCAACATGAGTATGTGCGAACAGTGGAGTTGTCTAACCTCTGCAGTCTTGAAGAGGCAACTGCAAATGGAGAAAAGGGCTTTAGAGGGACTTGGACGATTGAGTACAGAATTTCAGATGAGAAAGATTTCTTTTCCCTGCATAGAGGGAGCCTGAAGTTATCAGTAGACATTCTTTCTCTCAGATATAAGCCACTCACATTCCTTTTTGCTAGACCAAGTCACGAATGAAAATGTATTCCAAAGCGATTCAACTGAGCTTTCAAGCTGTGCCTTCTCCTGAGATGAAATTTGCAACAAGAGCAGCTCCCCAGGGCGCGTCTGTTTTTAAAGCAAAGATGGCTCTTAGAGGATCTAGGTGGGTGGGTGTTTTCCCTTCAGAGTATTGAAGGGGTTCTACACTAATTTTAATCATGTTAAATAACTCATAAATTCTGCTAGCATGTTCCATAATATTAACAAGTTAGAAAACATGTGAATCAAAGGTCACAGTTTATGCGGGAATGAATTTTATAGGCCACGATAACTGTAAACTCGGGAAGAAACAGTTCCAGGTGATTGCCATAATAGACTGGGGCTATTTGCTTTTTGATGCTTATCAAACAGAAATAACGTTGTGGCTGCATGCCTAGTTGTCTCTCCTCCAGAATGGCTATTTTCCTTTGGAAAGTAGGTAACACAATTCTAATGTCCACAGAAGGAAGTGCTCATTGGGAAATGACTGTTGGTTTCGTGTTTGTTTAATTCTCTTCTCATGGTTGTGCTTGTTTATTTACGGCCTTCTACCTCGGTCAAAGGTGAGAGTATCTGATGAGTCTGAGTTCCTAAGGTGACATATAAAACTTGAAATATTCAAATATGTGGATGACAGTGGAGTTAATTTCCAATTACTACCTCTAATTAAACAAATTATTTAATTTAGGAATAGAAAAGAAACACAAGTCATGCTGATGCTTATTAATCTTCCTAGATGTGAACATTTTTCTTTTAGGATATTATAAATCATTGTTTAAATGTAAATAAAGTGCCATGAGTTCATGCATTAGCAGTTTGCAAAAGAGTCTGGTCTGATGAAAGCAAAGCAAACTTCAAGCAAAGCAAACCAACTCAAGAAAACAATTCCAAAAAGCTATGCAAGGTCAGAGAATGATACTAGCATTTGCAAAATGAGCTTTTGACTTTAGAAGCAGAAATGCAAAACATCTGTACCATCCGTCGCCATTTTCCTTGATTGTCCAGATGTTGTGGTTAACCTGAATCCGGCTGGTAATGTTTCTGAGGACCCAGGCATCATGCTGATTCCATGTACTTCTCGGGGAGGAAACTGCCTTCTCCAGGTTGACCCACGCCTGAAATTCTTGTCATCGCTCTGCCAGTACAGAGTTAAAATGTGGAACATTGATTATTTACATTCAGCCCATCAAATATCCTATATAATAAAAGCCTAATATGCTAAGTGTCTGGTGGTCTGTTCAACCAATCAAAGCGTAATATGCTAATGATATGCTAAGGCCACTCAACTGCTCGCTATGACATGCACTGACCACCAGGGAGCAGACAGTAGACAGGTCAACCAGTCATTATAATGTGCAGGGGGCAGGTGCTCAACACAGGAGCTGCCCCCTGGTGGTCAGTGCGCTCCCATAGGGGGACCACTGCTCAGCCAGAAGCCAGGCTCACGCTGGCAAGCGCAGCGCCAGTGGCAGGAGCCTTTTCCATCTACATAGCAGCGCTAAGGATGTCCGAATGACGGCTTAGGGCTCCTGGATTGTGAGAGGGCACAGGCCAGGCTGAGGGACCTCCTCCTCTGAGTGCATGAATTTCATGCACCAGGCCTCTAGTACATATATAATGTTATGCTTTATTTTGATTACAAAATGAAAATGCAGGAAGTTTGAAACAAATGTTTTTGTAAAGTTTTCATATGATTTCAAATCCAAGGTTTGTCATCTATAAAAGGAAACATCTTTGAAAACCTAAAATAAAATCCCAACATTTTTCCAAAAATTATACTTTGTTGCACTTTATGCAAACTGGTTTTATGCTACAATATACTTAGTGGAATAAGTGTTGGCTCATATACTTGAATATCTATTTTATAAATGTTGTTTCTATATGTACAAGATATATGTGTTATAGGAATCTATATTTGATACAGCCTGGCTCATATAGGATACTATAACACATATTCTATGTAAGAAACTCAATTTGTCACATACTAGATTTTAGCTGATACAGAATTAATTTTTTATTTGTTGAAAAATCTGTGCAGCCTGAGCAACATCATTTTAATAAATGCATGTTCCCTTTAGATGCCACTAAAAGCATAACATAACTCTGGTTGCTGTTTTATAAATGTAATTCTAGTTGCTGATTCTATTATATATGGATGATACTTTTTTTGCCCTCTCTGTGCATACATAAAGTACCTACACAGACACAATTCTTTTCTCTACATTGATTAGCACCAATATGTAATTTAGCATTTAATTAATATCATTTTTGTATCTAATTCTAAGGAAAATATTAGCCATTCCACATAGATCTTCTCTTCTCATATTACTAAGTTTCTCATCTAGGGAAGGACTGTCTATTTCCTGAAGTTATAGCTAAGTATGCATGGTTGACCCACTAACTCAGGTGACTTCATTTTAACATACAGAATGATTGACATTCAGCTCAAATTATCACTGTTATAAATAAGTAACATTGTAAGGGATTCTTCATCATAGATTGTGAATTTAGTTAAGTGACACATAAGGTCACTTGTAATGATATATATCAACTGCTCTCTTAGAATTCTTATTATCAATATCTAAATTCTGTTTAGATTTGGTAGACATTTTACAGTTTGAGAAATGCCTGCTACTCCTCCTCTGTTTGGTTTTACGTTGACCTAGATCTCCAAGTGTTCACTAATGCAGAAAAGAAGCAAAGTTTCACAGTTGTGGCCTCTCTGACTTCTTGAGTCTTGGAGAAGTTGTTGCATTAACACAGAGTCTTCAGTTCTACATAACACTATTTTCCATTGTAGGAATAACAACTCTTATAATGTACTAGAGGCCCATGCAGGAGATTTGTGCACGGATAGGGTCCCTCGCAGCTGCCGGCTGCCAGCCAGGGCCTTCCTTCATTCTGCACCGCCTCCTGATGGTCAACGCATGTCATAGCGAGCGATCGAACTCCTGGTCAGTGGAACTCCCAAGGGGACACTTTGCATATTAGGCTTTTATATATACAGATGAGTGAAGGGCTCAAAAATAAAGCCATACATTTAATAATTTAAATCATGTTATGATTCTTGACTTCTGCTCTTTCCACGTAGTGTTTCTGCAGAAAGTTAATGGAAACAATAAAGCAGCAACATCATGGGGAAAAAAATCTATGAAATGAGGTTAAAATATATCCTCTCAATTGAAGTCAGCACATGAGTTCTCAAATTATTTGAGTTGAATCTGAATGTGATCAACCCCAGAAACAAGTCCACTCTGGTTGTGGGCAAGCTGTTTAGTCCATTTGTTTATACTAAAACACACACACACACAAAAAAAAAAACCCAAAAAAAACAACAACACAAAAAAAACCCAAAAAGTAACAAACAAAAAGCTAAAACAGAAGATAATAAAGGGTTTGAATGATAAAATCATTTGCTGTGTCTTTAACAATAATAAGAAGAAGCTGTATGATTTAAAGGCAGATAATCACATTCCATTCAGAACTCTCCTCTTGTTACTTTCAGGAAGCAGCTCTATCAATCACCCAGGCTATGTCCCTACCAGACAGCTCCTTCAGGTCAGTCTGCATTTTAGAATGCAGCAACATGACAGGCTCTTAGTACTTTTTATTACAATGTTTTCGCAACTTCTAAGCAAGAAGAATGTTGTATTTAAAAATGTGTACTGGTGTATGCACACTATCTTTTATTCAGCAATTAATAATAAGGATTTAAAAGATAATCAACCTACTTATCCAACTAACATCAGTTAAATATTAACTGGCTTTAAAAAAATATTACTCATTATCCTGATTGGACAGGAGTATGAATTTATAGGGAGTTCACTGAGGTCAGGGCTGTAGAGTTTACTGGCCTACAACCTCCTCCACAAAGGCAGTTTGGGTTTTATAATAACAAGATCATCGGCCCTGTCCATTTGGATGTGGAATTATTGCATCACTAGAGTTTTCTGGGTTCATTCACAAAACTATTTTAATCAGCTTTTCTTTGTAGCCACGGAAGAGCTGCATTTTGTGACACACAAGTATGCATCTCTTCAAGCTCACGTTTCCTCACAGCTTCCTAAGAGACAGTGTAAAACTCAGGGCTATTAAAGTTCACAGTGACTATCAAGCAGAGTCTGCTAATATCGCTTGTATTTCTTTCTTTTATGTTTATTTTAAAAAAAACCCACTTTCTTTTTAATGTATTGATTTGAGAGAGACAGAAAGCGAGAGAGAGAGAAAGAGAGAGAGAGAAACATAAACTTGTTCCACTTATTTATGAACTTATTGGCTTATTGTATGTGCCCTGACCAGGGATCAAACCTGCCACCTTGACATTTCGGGATGACACTCTAACCAACTGAGCTACCGTGCCAGGTCCCTTGTATTTCTTCCATCTCAGGAGGCTACTTAGATGTTTATTATTTTTCAAATCGTTTAAACATGCATATATGATGTAGAGGGATTCTTACACTCAAATCCTACAACTGGTAAAATGTTATTATGTTTTTAAGGAAGACTCAATAATATTGCTACCTAAAATTATGAAAAGTTCCCCACTTATTCAAAGACGTTCTCTTCATTTTAATATCCTAAAATTTCCTGTGAAGATATACTGATATTTAAGAAATAAGCACATTTCTTATTAAAAGCTAAACTTATTAGGATTGGTGTTATCATTACTTACAATTTTTAAAAACTGTCGCTTAATGCTATTTTGCATTCACAGCTCATGAAAAACAGTCTTGTTTTGGATTACATCTTAGTGGTTCTAACCGTTGATATGATCACATTTATGAATTCATGAAGTTCTTTCAAAAATAAAATGAGTAATAAAATGTAATATTTAGGAACAGTACTGGGGGAAATTCTAGATCCTATCCATGGAGCAAGCATCTGATTAATTTTGGGGTACTATGCCTTGAAGGCCATTTTGCTTGTACTCACAAGATCCTTTTGAATGAGAGATAAGGACTTACTTCATCCAGTCGCCGCTCCGTTCCCAGAGCCAGGAGGTTATTGTATTCCCTTTCAAGAATCTGCCTGGCCTGTTGACATCAAATAACAGTCACCAACACTGACGTCACATTGCATTTAAAAAAAATAGAGATTATATTTATCTGAGAAAGTATTCCAAACCCTGTCTCATTTATGGAGTCTTAAGTTTTTATTCCTCCATGTCTACAAGCCATTGTAAATTTAACCTATAAATAAAAGGTAGGGCAACTTGCTTTCATCTATGAACAGAAGAGAGCCTCATACACATGTCCTCACTTTGCTACTCTATTGAAATGGAAACTTTTCTATAAACCTTGAAATACATAAAAACAAACTAAAAAGTGAGGTTAGACTGCGGAATTTTGAACAAGTCTAGGCAGGAAGTTCTCAAACCTGGTCAATGATTACCACTGGGAAAACTTTTAGATAAGTAAGATTCTTGTGACTTATCTCTTGATACCTGATTTATTAGGCTTGTAATACAGGTTGCAGGTTTTATTTTAAAATTTTAAGGAACTCCGGTGATTCAAATAATTATCCAGATTTGGGAGTCCATGGCATTCCCGATGCTAAGTGTCTGTATAATTCAGATATGTAAATAGAAATGACTGCCTCTAAGAGAGGCAGGGACCGAGGCCATCTGTCAGGGACACTGTTTTGGGGAATCTGGCATTCTGGTGCGAGGTTGGACCACATAATCTCCAAATGACTTCCAGCTTAATTGTATGATTTTATTTTGGATAGAAATTCAGTAACTTGAAATGAAAGCCCCAGTGACATATTTGAGCTAAATCTCCTTAGGAATCATTAATACCCCGCCAACGTTTCCCCCCCTAAAGTTCAGCTTGTTGTGATGTAAACGAGGGCACTGCCGCTAGGGCTCAGAGGGCTTGCCTGGGTGTTCTGGGTTGGAATCTGCAGTAACAAAGCTAAGCTGCTGTAGTCAAAGTTCTCGTCCAGGGCTATCAGTGAGCCGTGCACGCCACTCTCAAGGATATTGTTTGCATATTCTCGAAGGCCAATTGCTTGGATCCAGCGGATAACTCGATCATTACTCCACACCAACACATCTAGGGAAAGAGGTGCATCATTTTAGGCTGCAATATTTTGCATAATAAACAAAACTACTGGCTGAAATGGGCCACAGGCATCTGGCCAAGTCAGCATTTATGCTGTTTCTTTATCCACTCCCTAATGCACCTGGCTGGACCCCTTAGGTTGCATGTATTTACTGTTCTAACAACTAACCATTTGTACTTTTAATCTAGAAAAATGTCACTTTTAAGAGTTTGTTGTCACTGATATGAGACCCCTTCCATCACATGGAACACAATGTCTGTGTTTCTTGTTTTCATTTAGAAGCTCCAGGAGTCTATCTGAAGTTCAATATTTTTGCCACCAGATGGGGATATTTCTTGATACATAGCTTCAGTAAAGAGAGCAAAATGAGAACCTAGAAAGGGTCGTCATGGCGTTTTTGAACCACTATGTAAACATTTCAGATAGACTAGGAGATACTTTTTTTTTTTCACCTGAAGTAATAAATCAGAGACCAAAGCAGCAAGATAAAACAAGGACTAGCTAATTTGATATTTCCTGCTATTTTGGCAATTTATTATTTAAAATCACATACCGATGCAAAAATCAATCACTCAGTCAAATCACATGCTGATTTTCCTATTAGCTTAAAAAGCAGTATTTTACTGAGGTATGAAACACATTAAATTTTATTTTAAAAACTAAAACCTTTAGGGAAAAATATCATAAATGCCTTTTTTAGACGAAAACATATAAATGTGTATTTTATTTTTTTTCCATTTCTTCCCATTATGAGTTGGCAGAATGCTATATAACAATGACTAAAATAGAAAGAATAGAATGTTCCATAGGAAAAAAATGTAAGGAACTTAAGGGGACATTAGAAAAAGGAATGGAAACATTTTCCTAATCCTATAGAAAGGCAAATGAAACTCATAAATTATTATTACAGTACAAGTAAGTTTCTCTGTTCATTTTTTTCTTTCTAAATGAAATGTACACCTTTTTAGAAAAGTATAAAGGAGATTTTGGAAATTAGTTTTCAATTTCTTCAATTTAATTTACCTGCAAAAAGCAAGGTAGTATTTTTTGAAGGGAAGGTGAGAAAGTATATTTATATACATTTTTCAAAAGCATTACTAGTTTGTCTTAATGCATTCATTTAACCAAGTGAGGTTTTCTTGTGTATAACATTAAAGCCAGAAAGTGATGCCTCAGCCCCATAGAGGTTCCTTCATCTCAATTAGGTTCAAATTTTTTGTTAATCCTCACCTGGGGATATTTTTCCCCATTTATTTTTAGAAAGAATGGAAGGGAGGGGGAAAGACAGAGAGAGAGACACATCAATTGGTTGCCTCCCCCATGTGCCCCAGGGGGGTTGAAGCCTGCAACCTGGGACCCTTCAGTCCAAGGGCCGATGCTATAATCACTGAGCAACAGGCAAGGGCTAGGTTCAAGTTTTTAATCATATTTTCCAAATCTCCCATATTTTTACTAACTGATTATATCTATGTGTCTTATGAATTTGTAATATTTTTAGTCTCTCCCACTATGATTACAAAAATATCTACTTTTACGTTTAGATCTGTCTGATTTTGCTTTTCCTATTTTAAGTCTATATATCACTTGCATACAAATTTGCCACATCTTCCCTTTTATTACAAAATACCCATTTTATATTTAGTAATGCTTCCTGCCTTAAATTATCTTCTGATATTACAAAAACCACAGCAACTTTCCTTAGCGCTTGCTTATCGCCTCTACTTCCGACTTTTCTATGACCTTATATTTATGGTTGGAAAGAGCATATCATTGTTTTAATTTTTTAATGGTCTCTTTAATCAGATTAGTTAATTCCCTTTCACTTCATACTATTGTTCAGATATTTGAGTTTAAAGCTACTATATTTCAATTTGTCTTACCTGTCTTTTGTTCCTTTTCTCTTCTTCCTTGCTTTTTTACAAACTATGTCATTTAAAAATTATTTTATTCTACCACTCTATTTACTTTTAAAGCTTGTAATATGCATCTTTGATTTATAATCTACTGAAAATCAGTACTTTTATCGCTCCTAGATAATGCAAAGAACTTTAATTTAATTCCATGTATTCCCTTCTTGTCTTTTGCATTATAGTTGCTATAATATATATTATTTCTATGTGAAATTCAAATCCCACAGACAATACTATTTATTGCTTTTATTATCATTATTAACATTTCCCATACATTCCTTCCACTCTCCTTATACTGCCTGTATTTAAAAATGTTCTATAGGATTAGTTTCTTTTTGCCTTAATAACTCATTCTAATATTTATTTTCTCTTTGGATTTTCTGGTAATGTAATCTCTCAGATTTTATTTGTCTGAACCTGTATTAATTTTGCCTTTATTATTGATGGGCATACAGTTATAGGCTTTTAGATAAGAGGTTAGCTTTAAGAAAAATTTTAAGGATGTCATTCCATTTTTCTCTGGTGTTATTTTAGTTGTGGAGTCAGATACCTCGTGCTGCTCCTTAGAAAGTAATGTGGAGTTTTCTCTGGCAGATTCGAAGGTGTTTTTTTAATTTTTATTATTTTTTTCTTTTTGTGGGGGTCATGATTTTCAGCAGTTTTACTACAATGTATCTAGATATATTCCCTCCTCAACCCCTTTCCTTTGTTACTTGTTTGACATGCATAGGGTATTGTGAATCAGTGGTTTGTTTTCAGTATTTTTTCCCCCAAATCTCCACCATTATCTTCAAATATTGCTTCTTCCTCATTCTCTCTTATCTCTCTTTCTGGGATTCCAATTATACCTGTACTAGATTCCTCACTATGTTCAATTGTCTCTAATGATCTGTTTTATATCATTCATTCTTTTGTTTCTTTTCATGTAGGTCTCAGGCCACATGTTTTCAGGTGATGGGTCTTCTAAAAAATATATATATTTTTATTGATTTCAGAGAGGAAGGGAGAGGGAGAGAGAGAGATAGAAACATCAATGATGAGAGAGAATCACTGATCGGCTGCCTCCTGCACACCCCCTACTAGGGATCAAGCCTGCAACCCAGGCATGTTCCCTTGACCAGAATTGAACCTGGGACCCTTCAGTCCGCAGGCCAATGCTCCATCCACTGAGCCAAACTAGCCAGGGCTGATGGATCATTTTTATTTTTATTCAAATTCTCTTTTACTGTTAAACCACCAATCAAATTCTTAACTTCAGTTTTAAACCTTCTGCTTCTTCAAATTTTCATGTGTTTATTTCTTTATTTTTTCATTTAAAATAATTTTAATTACAGTTGACATACAATAGTTTATTAGTTTCAGGTGCACAACATAGTGATTAGACATTATATAACACTAAGTTATCATCTGGATAAGTCTCTCACCCATCTGACACCAAACATAGTTATTAGAATATTATTAACTATATTCCCTATACTGTACTTTACATCTCCATTACTATTCTGTAACAACCAATTTGTACTTTCCAATTCTTTCACCTTTTATACCCACCCCGCAACCCTCCTCCTACCTGGCAACCATCAAAATGTTCTCTTCTTTTTGTTATTAATCCTCACCATAGAATATTTTCCCATTGATTTTTAGAGTGGAAAGGAGAAAAGCCAGAGAGAAACACTGATGTGAGAGAGACACATTGATTTGTTGCCTCCTGCATGTGCCCCAACCAGGGCCAGGGATCAAGCTGCAACCAGTATGTGCCCTTCAATCTGCAGGCTGATGCTCTATCCATTGAGCAAAACCAGATATGGCAAAATGTTCTCTTTATGAGTCTGTTTCAGTTCTGCTTATTTATTTATTTTGACTTTTAGATTCAATTTTTGATAAATATGTATTGATTGTCATATTTTTTATCTTTTTTTCTTCTTCTTAAAGAAGAGCCTTTAACATTTCATATAATATTGATTTGGTAGTGATGGACTCTTTAGCTTTTCCTTGTGTGGGAAGCTCTTTTTTTTTTTTTTAAATGAATCTTTATTGTTCAGATTATTACAGATGTTCCTTTTTCCCCCCATAGCTCCCCTCCACCCAGGTCCCATCCCACCCCATGCCCTTACCCCCCACCACTATCCTCATCCATAGGTGTAAGATTTTTGTCCTATCTCTTCCTGCACCCCTCACACCCCAATCCCCCCAAGAATTATCTGTCCACTCCCTTTCTATGCCCCAGCTTTTATTATATTCACCAGTTTATTCTGTTCATCAGATTTTCTTATTGACTTAATTTTTAGATTCACTTGTTGATAGATATGTATTTGTTGTCACTTTGTTGTTCATAATTTTTATCTTTATCCTTTTTCTTCTTCTTCCTCTTCTTAAAGAATACCCTTCAGCATTCCATATAATCCTGGTTTGGTGGTAATGAACTCCTTTAGCTTTTTCTTATCTGTGAAGATCTTTATCTGACCTTCAATTCTAAATTATAGCTTTGCTGGGTAGAGTAATCTTGGTTTTAGGTTCTTGCTATTCATCACTTTGAATATTTCTTGCCACTCCCTTCTGGCCTGCATAGTTTCTGTTGAGAAATCAGCTGACAGTCATATGGGTACTCCCTTGTAGGTAACTAACTGTTTTTCTCTTGATGCTTTTAATGTTCTCTCTTTGTCTTTTGTCCTTGGCATTTTAATTATGATGTGTCTTGGTGTGGTCCTCTTTGGATTCCTCTTGTTTGGGGTTCTCTGTGCTTCCTGGACTTGTATGTCTGTTTTTATCACCAGGTAAGGGAAGTTTTCTGTCATTATTTCTTCTAGTAGGTTTTCAATATCTTGCTCTCTCTCTTCTTCTGGCACCCTCATAATTCAGATGTTGGTATGTTTGAAGTTGTCCCAGAGGCTCCTTACACTATCTTCATATTTTTGGATTCTTTTTTCTTTTCCAGATGGGTGTTTTTTGCTTCCTCATATTTCAAATCTTTGATTTGATTCTTAGGATCCTCTAGTCTACTGTTGAATTTCTGTATATTATTCTTTATTTCAGACAGTGTATACTTACTTTCTGACTGGCCCTTTTCCACTTTTTTGCATTCTCATTAAGATCCTTGAAGGTGTCACTAAGTTCCTCGGAGGTTTGTAGAAGATTCTTGAGTAACCTTATAACTGTGGTCTTAACTCTACATGCAGTAGTTTGCTTTCCTCCATTTCTTTCATTCGTGACATTTTTCTTTGTCTCCGCATTTTGGCTGCTTCCCTGTGTTGATAGAGTGGCTTTGTGTGCTAGGTGTCCTGTAGGGCCCAGTGGCTCAGCCTCCCCAATCACCTGAGGTGGACACCCTTGGTGCATCCCTTCGTGGGCTGGGGGCACAGTCTTGTTGTAGTTAAGCCTTGTTTGCTGTTGGTATCACTGGGAGGAATTGACCTCCAGGCCAATTGGCAGTGAGGATCCGCTGTGTCTATAGTGGAAGAACTGCTGTGCTGGAGACACCCGTATGGGGCAGCACTTGCTTCAGTGGGGCTTTGGTGCTCACTGAGTCTGCCTCTTGAGTGTGTCACTTATGGATATGAGGAGTTGAAATCTGGTATATGACCACTGGGTACACTGGCTCCTGGATCTCCAAGGAGGAAAGTCAGCCACTGCCTGAGGCCACCCAGCAGGAGCTACAGCGAGATCTGCAGATTTCTCCTCTTTGTTTGGGGTTTGGAAGTTTTGGAGCTTTCTGACCCAGCTGCAGTTTGTTAGGTTAAGCTGTGAAAGGACAGGCCATTCATATGCATAAGCTGCTGTGCACAGCTTGGGTGGGGTCGTAAATTGGGTGGGGCAGGGTCTCAGGGAATCACCAGGGCAGAGCAAACAGCAATGGCTGCCAGTCAGCCATCTCCGCGTCTCTGCGTCCCACACTCCCACACAGTAACAATGATCCCTGCAAGTACCTCTGCGAGAAAGCCACCTCGCTTTCCTACCCGATGCCAGACAGTTCAGTTTCTCCCTGTAGGAGTCTGGGTCCCCAGAGTCTTGCCAAAAACTGGAGTTCAGAGCAGTCAGGAGCTTGTATCTCCCTTCCAATTGAAAAAAAAACAGTGCACCTATTTGCCAGCCCGTTTCGCCCGCCTCCGTACCTCCGTTCTTGGTGCCTCTGCACCTCCTACCCAGTCTCAATGCACTTTTTTCTTTTCTTTTAGTTGCAGAACTTCCACTCAGCCAGCTTTCCCGTGGTTCTGAATGATAGCTGTTTTGTCTTTTAGTTGTAGTTTTGGTCTGGTTGTGGAAGGCAGCACGTACAAGTGTATACCTTATGCCACCATTTTGATTCCTCCTCTGGGAAGCTCTTTATCTTTCCTTCAATTCTAAATGATAGCTCTGTTGGGTACAGTAATTTTTGGTTGTAGGTCCTTGCTTTTCATCACTGAATATTTTTATATATATTTTATTGATTTTTTACAGAGAGGAAGGGAGAGGGATAGAGAGTTAGAAACATCGATGAGAGAGAAACATCGATCAGCTGCCTCCCACACACCTCCCATCATGGATGCGCCCACAACCAAGGTACATGCCCTTGACTGGAATCAAACCAAGGACCCCCCCAGTCCACAGGCCGACACTGTATCCACTAAGCCAAACCACCCAGGGCTCACTGAATATTTCTTGCCAATCCTTTCTGGCCTGAAAAGTTTCTGTTGAAAAATCAGCTGACAAATCCCTGTTGTAGTTAAGCCTTGATTGCTGTTGGCAAGTCAATGGGAGGGATTTATTCCCTGGCCAATCAGCTGCAAGGACTGGCTATGACAACTGACCTCTGGGCAGCAAATAGGGTGTCAGTTGGTTAGCATTATACTTTGGTTATATTAATCTGCTACTGTTGATAGCAACTGATTAGTTCTAACTCTTGATTACAGCACACTTGCACTTCAAAAGTTGGGCAGGTATGTATAGCTGACAGCAATGGTTATCCAGTTGTTTTCACTAAATGCAACATTTTTAAAAACTCACGGGATAATAGTTTTCTCAAGAAAACAACAAAACTGTCCAGTTTTCTTTCTATTAAATGGATTTATGTATAGAAAGTGTTTGTTCTTTTTTAGAGCTGGGTTTATATTTTGATAGTCTAAGAAATATTAAACAGTCATCATTTTTTTCCTGCAAATATATTGAGATAGGGTATGTGGTGAAATGGCTGTAACTCATAAGGGCTACTAGGATTATCTCAGAGATAGTAAGACACTCCCCCGCTCAACAGATTTATGGCTTAGAACCAGCAAGAGACCAGCTCAATCCAACACAGGTGACTAATTCCACCTTGTGGTAACCCCTAGCCTCATTATTTGCTCATTGCAATACATTAACATATTGAAAGGCATACTACAGTGATAGGAAGCAGAGAGCCCATATAAAGACACAGAATGGCCAACCATGCTCTTCCAAGAAGTCTCCACCCTTTCCCAGAAAATATCTGAATATTCCTCCCCTTCATTGAATGCCCTATCCCTTGATTAAATGAGCCTCAATGAATGAACTAAATCCCACTGGGGGCAGGGGAAAGGCTGTTCTGTCTGTGTAGTAGCCTTCTGTCTATCTCACTGCTTCACTAATAAGCTCTCTTTCCTTTTGAACTCCACACTGGCTAGCCTTTGAATTCTTTCCTGTGGGAAACCAAGCACCCACAGTGGATAATGGACCTTTGGGCCCTGGGACCCCTGGAACACCTACGTCAATATGTTTAGTCAAAAATTCCATTGCCACAACTGTAGTTAAGAATCATCAAGTACATAAAATAAGCCATTTATTTATAGGGTGAAGATAAATAGGCACTAATCCAAACTTTTCTTCTTCAGAACAGCAATGTACCTTTGTTTTTCCATTTTGTAAATCAAATCCCTTTATATAAATCTGTTCCTAAGCAAAATTTATGTCCTGACTTTAAATCTTTTTAGAGATCCCCTGGACCTAAACAATAAATGGCCAGAGATCAGAGCTGACTGTTCCTTAGCAACAAATTAAATGTTAGTACATTCTTGATATTCACATGGTCTCTTCACTTTTGAAAGCTGTTTATTAAGGTCAAGGTTAATTAACACTTCAGATAATAACAGAGGTCTCCAAGTCACAGTCAAGAGTTATTCCTGTAAATGTCATCACATCAGTTACAGGAAATAGGGGCTATTTATAATCTTACTCACAGCTACTTATCATAGGAAGTTGTCTGTGTTTAATCTTAATGAATTATGGAAGTTTATTTTTTCTCAGAGCTACACTCTAAACAGCAACTGTCATATACTAATACAATATTTGATGTAGGACTAAATAGGTAATTCTTCTTCTTTATATCTATCTATATATGAATATTCCATGTGGTGAGACAAAGCATAATAAAATCTACTAGGAAAATATACTTCAGAAAGAAAACTAGATAGTGGTATCCCTTAAATTCAAATGATAGAAACCAGAAATGCACTACAAGAAATACATTATATACCATATTTCTCTAAATCATAATGAGGATGTTCTATTAAAAGTTTAACAAAAATATCTATATGGAGGTACATTTAGAAAAACAGAATGTATAATTAATAAGTTCAGAGGAATAAATTTCAATTTAAAAGATCATTTGAGCCGAAACCAGTTTGGCTCAGTGGATAGAGCGTCAGCCTGCGGACTGAGAGGTCCCGGGTTCGATTCCGGGCAGGGGCATGTACCTGGGTTGCGGGCACATCCCCGGTGGGGGGTGTGCAAGAGGCAGCTAATCGATGTTTCTCTCTCATCGATGTTTCTAACTCTCTCTATCTCTCTCCCTTCCTCTCTGTGAAAAATCAATAAAATATATTTAAAAAAAAAAAAAAAGATCATTTGAGATATTTATCAAATGAGATATTTACCTTGCAAAGAGATGATATTCTTTTCTGTATTTTAATCAGAAAAGTAATAAAAAAGAAATAATGATGACACAATTCTAGCCAAACACTTAGGTTACTTAATGATCATTGTAAAACACACAGCATTTTAGGTTAATAAAAGTGAAAGCTAACCACCTTCCCCCCCAAAGGAATCTGACATGAAAGAAAGTATATTACCTTTTATTTCATGTTGGCTTGCTTCTCGTCTTCTTTCCAGCTCTTTTCTGTCGTAATTCAACCTTTTTAAGCACATAATCCCATACTGTAAACTTGTTCTGTTATTTTTTAAAGTAAAAAAACATGTTAAATATACTCAGCAGATGAAGAATGTTCCTCGATTAAGCGGAGTCAACAGTGTGCACTACTTTTAGGGCAACAGGTTAATACATTGCATCTGTAATTAAATTCTTTAGTAATGCAGGAAAATAAAATTATAGTTATCTAAGTAAGCATACAGTGTTTCTAAAGAGAAAAAAAAATACTTGCAAAACGAGAAAAGTATAGTCTTGAGAATAATTATGGATTATGTCATTTATTCATTTGCTTTTGTCTTCCATTAGGCTATTTTGACAAGTGAACATTTCAGTCTTTTGAAAATAATTTAAAGAGTCATTATTATGGAGACAGGAAGGAATATATGTGAAATTTTTTTTTTTTTTTTTTTTTTTTTAAATATATTTTATTGATTTTTTACAGAGAGGAAGGGAGAGAGATAGAGAGTCAGAAACATCGATGAGAGAGAAACATCGATCAGCTGCCTCCTGCACATCTCCTACTGGGGACGTGCCCGCAACCCAGGTACATGCCCTTGACCGGAATCGAACCTGGGACCTTTCAGTCTGCAGGCCGACGCTCTATCCACTGAGCCAAACCGGTTTTGGCGGAATATATGTGAAATTTATACTCTCCTTTAAAGCTACTAGTAATGAGGGCAGTAATATAAAAATATGAATAAGTGAAGTAATAAGATAACCAAATACTAAGATGATCAGCCACCAACTCTAAGTGATACAGAAATATGTGAAAGGAACAAATCGGCAGACATTGGAACTCTGGAAAGGAAGAGCAGAAACTTGACTGATCCTTAGGATCAGGTGCAAAAGAAGGGTTATTAAAGGAAATGGTGCATCATGACCATGGGGCTGCAGATGAAAGTTTAAATGCCTGGCGATACTGAGGTACACTACCTGGGATTAAAATCTGTGGCAGGAAGTCAAGAGAAATAATATTATATAGAGAGAGGGGAGTTCTATTAAGGAAAGCTTTGCATTCATTGTAAGTGTGGAATACAGAAAGAAAAGCAATGAAAATTTCTGGTTTAAGGAAGAATAATCTGGTAGCAAATAGAAGGTGAGGAAAACCTAGGGGACAAGGAACTCAATTAGGGTGTCAGGGCTGCTAAAATAATGGTCATAATAAGGACAGTTGCCACGGGCATGAACAGTGAGCCCAGAAACCAGAAATGTCTAGAAAGAAGAAAGGAGGAGATTTGGGAATATCAGATATTAAGGATGTGGAAGAGTGTACTAAAAAAAGAATCTTCAAGCTTCAAGAGGAAAGAACATGGATCATTAGTGATCTCTTAGGTGTTTAGAAAGACACATAAATTTATACATACACATTGGCCAGGTTACTCCTAAGTGTTAGATGCAGTCCTAAGCCCTGCACTTTAATAAAGACAATGTGGAGCCCAAAATACTTCACAATTAGAGGAAAATGAAAAGAAATCTGCATTGAGTGAGTGTTACAGGCTGAATTATGTTTCCCCAAATTCATGTTTAAGTCCTAACACCCAGTAGTACTTCAGAATGTATTTGGAGATAGAGTCTTAAATGAGGTAATTAAGTTAAAACACAGTCTTTAGAGTAAGGCTTATTCCAGTCTGACTGATGTCTTCATAGGAAGAGAGAATTTGGACACGCAGACGGGAGCTATGCAGATGCACACGCAGAGCAGAGACAGCGTGTGGGCACAGGAGAAGGTGGCCATCTGCGATGCAAGGGGAAACCAATCCTATGGGCACCTTGAACCCAGGTTTTATGATTCCATAATTGTGAGAAAATATATATCTGTTGTTTAAGCCACCCAGCCTGTGGTATTTTGTTATGGCAGCCCTAGCAAATTAACTCAGCGGGATCCCATAAAATGTTGGTGTAATAAACATCATAGGCATTAGGCTGCTTGAGGTTAAATCAATGAATCTTGGCAAGTTTCTGGCAAGTTTTTATATGTAATATAAAGTTGTGCTATAAAGACAATATATCTTATTAAAACAGTGTCTGTCAGGCTTCCATCCATCATGACATGCAGCATGCAGTTAGGTACTACCGGCTATACATCAGACCTAAGCACAGAATAAAGATGAAGCTTGTGTATTTCCTGGAACAAACAAGAACCTTGCCATTTAAGTAATTTTTATTTTTTTTAAAAAGAAAACTTGATTATTATAATTATTTCTACTATAATAATAAAGTGATTAAAAGTAGATCTAAAAAAAGTAGATCTAGTGAAGAATGGGAAGAAACACAAGTGTGTCATCAAAAATTCTAGTATGCGAAGGGCTAATGCAACTATGCAAAATTTGAGGGCCTAAATGCTCAGTGACAGGGAACTCATTATCTCACAATGTGTATGCTGTAGGGCAACTGAGAGTCATACAAAGTTTCTATTGAACACAAAGAACTCATCTTAGTATCTACACCTGTTTGAACTAGAAAAGTGCGTGTTCAACAGAACCAATATTAGTCTCCCACCACATAAGTATATTAAAGCATAGAGAACTTATCTGAAGTCTTCCCATATCCAAGTTAAATGTCTTTAATTTCTTCAACCTTTCCACCAGACTTTTATCACTTTATCAAGAACAATTTAATGTATATAAATTAATACAATTTGTTATTGTCATCTCACCATATGGTAGGACTACTATTATGCCTGCCAATAAATACAATCTTAAATATGCCCTGGTGAGTCATTAACCCAAACTGAGGTATTTGTGTCAACTACAAGTCACATATCTTTCTCACTTGCACTATTTTTAAATCAAGGATTTTCCATCCAATATTTTAATGGTTTTTAAAAACTATGTTATGGCCCTTGTGGGTAGCTCAGTTAGTAAAGCTTCATCCCATATGCCAAGACTGCAGGATTGATCCCTGGTGTGGGCACATATAAGAATCAACCAATGAATGCATAAATAAGTGGAACAATAAATATCTTTCTCTCTCTCTCAAATCAATAAATAGAAAAGTGTTATATTTATCTGTACCTCATTTAATCCAACAGTGTTAATAACTCTATTAAGATTCAAAGTATTTGCATATCTTTGATTAAAGAGTCCCAATTATTATCTTTTTATACTAACTTGATGTCATCATATATGATATTAAGATTTTTTTTAAAGGGAGAGGAAGGGAGAGAGAAAAAATGAGAAACATCCATGTGAGATAGAAACATTTATCACTTGCACCCTGACTGGGGATTGAACCCCTAACTTAGCTATGTTTCTTGATCAGGAATCAAAACTGAAACCTTTCTGGGCTATGGGATTACACTCCAACCAACTGAGCCACCTGGGTGGGGCTACGAATCTGATTTTATATCATTTTCCTTTTAGTCCCTAGTTTACTGTTGGACAGGATATGACCAAATAGTTCCCCAAACTGAATTCATCTATATTTATTAATTTACCATCATAATCAACCATACATAAGACAATCACAATCTAACTGACAATTTTTCACATAAACCTACAAAGATATCAAGCTGCAGCATAACATTTATGACATGGTATTATAGCAAGCCTATTTTTACTGCCTCGGTGGCAAAAACCTTGAAAAAGAAATTGCATTTTATTCATCTGTGTCCTTACAGCTGTCTCACAATCCATTCAGGATTTTTTTTCCTGAAAATTAATGTACAAGTAAGTAAAAGCACTAAAAGACTTATACAAAAGCAAAAGCGCAAAGTGTTTTTTACAGCAGAATGTCTTCTCAATTTTTTTCTAGTATATCCCTAAGTTATGTAATTTATAACCACATATATTTATAGTTAAAACTAAATTAATTTTATTCTTTATAAAGAATTTTATAATAGAAAAACATACATAGATAAAATCACAAACATGGGACTTCCAAAGATAAAGAAAAAAAAAAACTATGCTGTATGAAAATTTTACTAATGTATAGTTTTATAAGCTTTGGGCACATAACATGCACACAGTGGGACATTAGATAGGCCCTGTAATTTGCTGCATGAAAATATTTTGTCAACTCGATGTTCACAGAATAGCAAATATCTATTTCCTAAATATCTCTTTTTTATTTAGTTACATCTCTTTTTGATTTAAGCAGTCATGCGCTGCTTAAATATGTACATTATTTATTGTTTTACTTTAATGACTCTGGAAGAAACCTACCGATGGAAACTATCCACCATTTTTAAATGGACACGGAGATCCTTTTTTGTTAGATGATCTAACATTCTTGCATCTACCAAGCACTCCATAAAGTAACTTCTGTATTGAGGTAACCCCAGGCTGGGAAGCCATTCATTTCCAATCCACTCGTGGTTCATATCTCCATAAGCCAGGGTCTGTAGGAAAACCGGACACTAGAATTGTTTTATAGCAGTCAAGTTTCTTAGCCAATAAAATGAGGTGGTAATGGGGGGGGTATTGTCTACCATTATAATGATATTTAATTACTATGATATATGGAAACATGGCAGAAATAATATTTAACCTCTAAGATGCGATTTACTTTGGTACAAAGTGGAACTCTGTGTACATGTATCAAGGTACTTGCCTATAGAAAATGATGTTTTTCATTTTGTATTCTCAAAAAGAATTACATTTTATACAAATGTGCATTTTTAATGAAAATTAGAATTAATGATATAATACAGATGCTGAGCTTAAAGATTCTTTATATAAACAGGTTTATTTAATATTTTATTTAACTGTTAGCTAATACTCCACCATTTGCTTCTCTTTGATGATGTGACATTGCTATGATATAATGGCAAATCATCTTGATGTAAAAGAGAAAATAGTAAATGAATAAGAAAGGGGCAACAAGGCTAGAGAGACAGAAGGCTGAAGTTTTAGGTGGACAATTGTCATTACCTAGTGAAGCATGAGCCATATTTCATAAAGATTATTGGAAAGAATCAGTCTTTTTGAGAAATTAATCTATATAGACTCTATATTTAAAGAAGTAGGGCATGATCAAAAACTAAAAACGGTAATCCAATTCTTTAATACAACAAGATGAACTGATCTTACCAAACGCTGTTTGTAACAGCCAAAATGAAAAATAGAATCAAACATCACCTCTAAACCAATTTTTAGTAAAGATTATTACTCTCTATTAATTTTATAGTGTTTGTCCTTATCAAATGACAAACTGGAATTGCGTATTTCTGACAAAAATCTAGGTGCTTCCTTTTTGGTGTGTTCTTAAAAATGATGACATTTTTACCAAATCAAAACCTAATGCAATGCTAATTTACTGAATGTTTAAATATAATAACTACTCAAGTAGTTCTTAATAATCACTACTGAAATTTTCCTTATTGTCAAAGGTTTGAATTGCAGTAACACACAGTACACCGCTTGATAGTGGCGGTAAGTTCTGTGAAATATGTCCTTAGGTCATTTCATCATTTTGGGACCATCACAGTGTGTGCTTACACAAACCTGGATGGTATAGTCTACTGAGCACCCAGGCCATGCTGTAAAAGCAGCCTTTCACTGACCACAATGTTGGTACATGACTGTAATTCTTTCAGTTATACAGCATGTGGAAATGCTAGGAAATGCACAGCTTCCTAGTGGACATGTTTGCTCAAAGTGAATATGTGTGTCTTCTATTGCCATCCTAATAAATGGGAGAAACTTGTGACTTGCAGTTGCAATGCTGACAGCATCCCTCCCACCTTAATCTTCATACACTTCCCACTATACTTGAAAGCAAATGTGATTCCAAATAAATGTTTAATTTCCCCCACCCTTATATCCAACTTGAATGATTCCTGATTAAATATATTCAGGGGTGATTTCAGAGAAATTTGTTACAGTTGATGCTTTTGAAGAATAAATGAGAGTTCCTTTTATGAAGGGGCCAGGTGTAAAATGATAATCATCATCTTTGCAAAATATGGTGAGCTAAAAGGATAAATATAATTAAGCATAATAAATTTAAATGTGCATGTTAGTCTAATTTTAGGCAAAGGGAAGATTTACAATATTGTGATATATAAGTTTCATACTTTATATCCTCATAGGGTACTAGTGATACTGTTTTAAAGCATTTGAATTTCCTACCTGGGCCCAGCTTCCTTCCTCAGATTCTTTCTGTGTTAGCAGCAGAGAGTGATTAATAAAGCAGATAAGTGTAAATTAATTTCAAATTATTATGGTGAAATTTCTAAAAAGCAAAATTGTTATTGAAAGTGCTAATTATGACATAGAAAGCTAAAGACAGATTCTTATTCAGATCACAGTAATCAATTTAGCAGTTCAAAGGCAACTACTAATTAATAGTTTCTAATTAATTCTAACTAAACACACACATATGACACATGGAATTTTCATGATATATTTGATCTGGTAATTCTAAACTCTTTTTAATTCTTAAAAGTGTGTACTTTTCCAAATGTAATTAATTATAATAAAAATTTCTGATCATATACATAAAAACATAATACACAAATGTGGACATATACACATATATTATAAAATGTACATTATATATCTATAGCCTGTTATACCCCTATGCAGTTCATTGTTTTACACACACACACACACACACACACACTCTCATACAAGCATACACTCACACATATACGCATATGATGGAGAAATCTTACATAAAGTAAATTAATAAAGTGGAAAAATAACTGCATTCCTCTAAGAGAGTTTTGTGGTAATCAAATAGATTTCCGCAACAGCCAAAACAAGCAAAACCAAAAAAGACAAAACTAACACAACAAACTAAACCAGAAATGGAATTAGTAGTGGGCATTGGCATTTTTATCCACAATAAACAGGATAATACATTTTTCAAATAGGGATAAAACTGAAAGAAGATTTAAATTTTTAAAAAGTTGGTAAGAATAAAATGCATGTCGTGCTCAACTTTGCTACTTTAAATTTAAAAAATGGCCATATGTAATATATTTTTAAAAGTAGACAATTACAATCAGTGTCACCAAGAGTTCTTTAAGCCTGTTCTTTGAATAACAAACAACAGAACATTTTTTGGAGCAGGGGATAGGGTAAAGTGCTCTCTCTGAAATGCTAAAATACAAGAAATGAAATTATTGCATTAAAAATGAGTATTCCATCTAAATTTTTTTATTACAATTTTTTTTGTGTTTGGTAATATGTATTAAATGTGAATGTGCCCAATACTAAGTGATATTTGTTACCAATGTTGCAAAATGGATATATAAGTTGTTACTGAGTAGTGTTTGCATATTACAGATGCTGATGACATTAACCACATTATTAGAATCTAGCACTGCTTCACTGAAAAATGCCCAAGTGCAGAAAACTAAAACCATAGCAAAAATGTCAGTTATCATTACATCACCCTATGGAAACATAACCCCACTTCAACCTATCCTGAACAAAACAGCTTTATCATCCAAATAGCAGCGAAGTAACTTTCAACAGAGCCATACGGACTAACCGTTTTCGCTGGAGCTGCAAGAGTTTCCATTTCTTCATGGGTCACCCACACGTTGCCTGAGGGCTGCAAGGAGGCCCGGAGGGAAGCAGTGGGATCCAGGGAGGGAAGCGTGTAAAGAAGAAGGCAGAGCCACAGTGAGTTGACACCAAGCAACACGGCCTCTGTGCACCAGAGAGAGCATTGCTGACTTGCTCATGGCTCCCCTTTTCTTCTACTTAAAAGGATCAAAAGAAAGAGGCATTCTGTGAAGCGCCTGTAACACAGATTTAAAATAAACTTCTGTGTTTATTAATTAGGAAAATGGCTGAATCAAAATTTCCCTTTCAAAGATATGTGGCTATTGTATCCACAGAGAATGGATTGAATTTGAACTGTAGAAGAGTGTATTTTTTTATTTTCTTCAGAAAACAAAGGCATTTATGTTTTGTTCTGTTATCAGCAATATTCCATTCACAGAGTTTTGATTCTTCAATGTCCTTAGAAAGAGAAAATTGGTTGTCAATACAAAGCTAAAAGCACTGTTATAACCTGTCTGGAAATCAATGTCAACTTTTTCCAGATGTGTTCTTCCTTTTACAGTTCAGTAAATGTATTGTTTCCCTCTATTCTTATAGAAGGAAGTGAAATGCTATTTTTATTTAATAAAAGGTATTTTCCACCTTTACTATATACTGTTAGAAATTACAAAATCTATTTCCTAATTTTTCAGCAGCCTCCTCTATCACTATAGAGAACATGATGTAAAAGAAAACTTTCCCTCCAGCAGGCACTATTCCACTATGACACATAATTTACTTTCCGAATAGGACAACCCATGATATTGTTCTATACACTGAATAATGTACAATTTCTAAACCGAAGTCCACTGAGTAACACAAAGGATCAGGCATATCGTTGATGTTAATGGCCAATGGGAACCACTTCTAACCAAATTCCACTATATAACTGAGAAACATCTACAAACATTGTAAGATCATCCAAATACATCGATCCTCTAGTTACAATGGAATTTACATCTTACCCATTGCTTGTTACTTGCTTAGAACATGTTTAGTTTTAAAGAATTGGAAATAGCAAAGTTGATATCCTAATATAAGTCACCTACATAATTCTCTCTAGTCTAGCTTTTGCAAGCATTCACATAAGTACCATGCTTGAATTTCCTTCTACTATAAATAATACAATTTAAAAAAATTTTAAAAATAACTACATATAAACTAAAATGATGAGTATAATTCAATATAAGAGAAATTTCATATATAAGAAAATTACACATAATTGAGTAACAAAGGAGAGCTGAGCAGTAAATACTCATAATTATAAGTAAATCATATGTGCATTAAAATAAAGCAACCCTGAACAGTCACCATATATATGTACAGAATTCTCATTTCTCTACCATTTGGAAATTGGAGTATATCCGATTATTTCTGTGGGATATAACTGTACACACCTGTAAAATATGCTTAGAATACAAGAGCCACCCCTGTCATTAAAATCCTCTCCCTTTTGCCCCTCAATTTCTGGGAATGATCTTAATTATAAACATTATGGACCCCGTGATGAGTATTATGCTAAAAAGAACTTCCCACCCATCGGTCACATGCCCTTTGTAACCAGTGGTCACAGAGCTTTGCCCAAGTGCCTGTGCTGTCTTCAATCTGAGCTCCGGTGATGATCACCTGATAGGAAATTCATTTAAGCCCGTGTGAATTTACAATGATTTCTGTAGTCTCTTCCTTGACTGTGAATTCAAGTAATGAACTCCCTCCGCATGGAAGAAACTTAACCAGTATTATCTCATCCTAAAATGCATACATGTATAATCTAATAGGTTATCTTAAAGTTTATATTTGCCAACCTGTTACCAAATTCTTGGATGGGCAAAGTGCTGTAAGCTATGGTTTGAATCTGTACCTGTATATGCAACATGAATATATCCAGTGCAATTTTCTACAGTATGGTTGGCAAACCTTCTGAAATTATATGTTATTCATTCACCTTTGATCTTTAGTTCTACTAGTGAGGAATACTGCCCACTCTAGAATCTTGTAAAGTTACTCATAAAATAGCTTCTACACAGCTCAATCAATTAGCCATTAGTCAAGGTTTTAACAAGTTTATTTTATAAGCAAGTCCAGATGTAGCAAGATATTCAGATTTATTTCTTTTGCCACCAATTTAAGGGATGGAACTTACATGTAGGTAATTAATAAAGGGGTGATATAGAGCATGAGAGTTTCAGCAGAGAGCTTATCTTAGTGAGTAGCGAGAGGAAGAGGCTTTGAGCAACCCTAGGCAATGAGGACACTGGTGCCTTGGTCCGAGGACAGAGTACAAAAACTAGGCTGGAAAAGCAGAAAGGACAAGCCTCACATCGTTGGTTGTGGTTCTCTGAGAGTCACTAAAATCATCCACTCCCTGCCCTTGGAGCTGGAGAATACAAACCAGTAGTCATTTATTTTTCTGTGTGGCTAATACCATCTGAGTCTAACAAGTGATTGATTCAATTTCAATTACAACTTGTGAAATTATCTGGTAATTTAACAAATTATAATCAGGAGGCTTGCATTCTACCAGTTCCACTTCTCAGAAACTACCATAGGACATTTCCTAAACCTCTCTAAATGTTCGACTCTACTTCTGTTAAATGGCTAAAACCACATGCTTCGTACTAGAAAAACACTGAAAAGTTTACATTATAATGTAATATATTCTGATACATGCTGGGACTATGATGAGGCAGGTGAGATACCAACTAGATTTAAGGAAGCCTCACTTTCAGGGGTTTACAAGTGCAGGGTTGGGTGCTGATAGTGAGTGCCTCCTTAAATTTTGTGTTTGAGATGACCCCTGCCTCACCTAAGTCCAGATGGAGTTGAATATTTAATCAGTATTATCAAATGAAGAACTGGAAGAAAAATTCCTAAAATATGTGAAGGATTAAAGGACTCACCTAATTAAATCTTTCAGGAGGAAATTATGACATAAAAATGAATGTCAAAGTGAGCTTAAGAAATAAATCATAAAAATTAATTAGGGGAAAAAATGTATTCTCTTGATGTCAGAAAAATAAAATAAGTAAAGCAGCCAGAACTTCAGAATAATCCTTAACCTTACCTAGTTGGAAGTAACTTCTGTTACTACTAATGTCATTTTTGAAGTATTTTTTAATTTATGATTGTACTAGAGTTCTGCTGCATGAAATTCATGCACAGGTAGGGTCCCTAGGCCTGGCTGGTGATTAGCGCCAATCTGTGGGGCGACTGGCAGGGCAATCAAGGCCCCTGCTCGCACCCGCTCGCCGGCCCTGCCCCCCGCTGGCTGTCGCCATCTGTGGGGGGGGGGCCAGGGCCCCACTCACACCCACCTTGGCCTAGCACCACCCGCTCATCTGCTCCACCATCCCGCTGCAGTCCCACTCTCATCTGGACCCATCAGGGCCAGCAATGCCTCCACTGCCGCCCACTGCCAGCACTGCATCACTGATGTCTGCCATGTGTAGTGCTGCCCCCTGGTGGTCAGTGCACATCTAACTTCTGGTCGGTCAAACTCCCACCCGTGGGGACAATTTGCATGTTAACCTTTTATTATATAGGACTAGAGGCCCAGTGCACAAAAATTTGTGCACTGGGGGGGGGGGGGTGGTTCCCCTCAGCCCAGCCTGTGACCTTTCGCAGTCTGGGACCTCTCAGGGGATGTCCACCTGCTGGCTTAGGCCCGCTCCCCAGGGGATCAGGCCTACGCTGGCAGTCAGACATCCCTATGGCAGCCCGGGAGCCCTCGGGGGATGTCCACTTGCCAGCGGGGAGCAGGCCTAAGCTGCAGTCGGACATCCTTAGCACTGCTGAGGAGGCGAGAGAGGCTCCCACCACCACCGGTGTGCTGGCAGCTGGCAGCCTCGCTTGTGGCTGAGCAGAGGGAGCGCACTGGCCACCAGGGGGCAGCTCCTGCATTGAGCATCTGTCCCTTGGTGGTCAGTGTGTGTCATAGTGACCAGTCATTCCCAGTCATTCTGCTGTTAGGATCAGTTTGCATATTACCTTTTTATTATATAGGATAGAGGCCTGGTGTATGGTTGGGGGCCGGCTGGTTTGTCCGAAGGGTGTCCTGGATCAGGGTGGGGGTCCCGCTGGCATGCCTGGCCAGCCTGGGTGAGGGGCTGAGGGCTATTTTCTGGCTGGCCACAACCCCTTCAGGGTAGGGGTCCCCACTGGGGTGCCTGGACAGCCTGGGTGAGGGGCTGGTGGCTATTTTCAAGCTGGTCAAGCCCCCCAGCGGGGACCTTCACCCCATGGAGGTGTGGCCAGCATGGGTGAAGGGCTGAGGGCCATTTTCAGGCAGCCCACAGCCCCTCCAGGGTAGGGGGTCCTACTGGGGTGCCTCGCCAGCCTGGGTGTGGGGCTGATGGCCATTTTTAGGCTGGCCATGCCTCCTGGTGACCCAAGCTCTCAGCCTCTCCTTTTTTTCTATTTTTTTTTTTTTCCTAGGGCGGCTTGGAAGCAGGTATCTGGGATTTATTTATCTTCTATAGTTGAAACTTTGTTGCCTTGAGTGGAGCCCAGGGCCAGCCAGGGCAGGCGCGATGCTTGGCTTCCTCCATTGCTGGGGACAACCCAAGCCTCCTGCTCACTCCAGCTCCGTGGCCACCACCCTCTTAGTTGGGTTAATTTGCATAGTAGCTCTGATTGGCTGGTGGACGTGGCTTGTGGGTGTAGTAGAGTTAAAGAGTGATGGTTAATTTGCATCTTTCTCTTTTATTATTGTAGATTCCAAAATACATTGACTTGAAATTTACTTTCACATTCAAAATGGCCTAGATCCACATTTTTCCCTTTTCTGAATTTATGTCTCTCATTATAAGAAAGTACATATTTTCCATTATATTACTTATACCTCATCTTACTCACATTAAAGATTAAGTTTTATGAGGTTAATAATAATGAAAGTGGGAACCGAAGCAGGTTGGATGGATGCTGTAAAGGAGAAGGAAAACTAGGAGAGTACAGGAAGCAGGAGACGCACTTGTCAGTATCATAGATTCTGGGGGAAAACCACATAGGAGTGTGACCTTGGACAAGTCACTTACCCCATCTGCAAAACAGATGTAATAGAAGGACCTATCTTCCTGGTGTTGTCACAAGGTGTTATTAGATTTAAAACACTTAGAACAGGGGTTGACACTTACTGTCGGCTATTAGTACAATGTCATTAGAAATTTTGTTAAACAATCTGCACCCAGACATGTTTAGTTTAATAAATGGCCTGTCTTTCCCCTGTAGTTTGGGCTGACTGATACCTATCTTATGTCTTACATATCTGAGCAAACTTGCCTGATTATATTTTTACCAAAGATCATTTGTATTTGCTCACAATCCTATTTCTTTCCATTGCACTTTTTAAAAATTAGGTGACTTAAATATAACATAAAGCCAAAAATAAAGAAATTTGGCTCAAATAAGTTGAATTATTTGAAAAGCCTAGATAAAGGCAAATCTTAAAACACATTATCAATGAGATACAACTTGGTCAAAGTCTGGGAAGAAATTGTAAATATCCAGGAGGATTTTGCACTCGAATAGCTTTTTGAGTATCATGAAGTTATTACTTTAAAAAGAAATTCAAACTTGTGAAATTGATGATGCTTTATGGATGAGGTTATGAAAGGGATATTGTGGAACTCCAGGCAATGGAATCATACTCAAAGAAAGTATTAGGTGTCTCATCTCAATTTGAAAGTTGTGAACATTTACATATTTTTACTTAAGAAAAAATATTTAAAGAATGTAACTTATTCTTTGTGACACACTTTTTAACCCAAATATTCATTAAAATTAATTATGGTGGTGTCAATGAACTGACATCTGCATCCCTATTCTAGTAGGTAAAAGGCCTTCTGCAGTAGCACCAGGTTAGGAAGAAAGAAAACTGGAAGATTAGGACTGGACAAAGGAAATAATCAATGGAAACTTTAGATTTTCCTTTTGATGGGTTAGTCCATTTTATCTTTGCAAAAGGAGGCAGAGTCAGGCAGAAGTTCTGTTCAGTTGGAAAAAAGGAATCTAAGTATCTTGTCATTTTCTCTTGAGAACTTGAGTGAACAGACAAGATACACCTGCTGAGGAATCCAAACCCAAACCTAAACCCGCAAAAGAAGTTGAATGATCTGGGCTAAGTGCAGTTTTCTGGGTGACATTAAAATATTTCTTAAAAAACACACACCACTTTTGTATGTTTTCATGTTTACTTGATGCAGCGGATTCATTACTAGAAGTTGAGTTTTAGTTTCTTTTTTTCTTCTTGAAAAACAAATCATATTTGAGGTATACTATAAATGAGTAACAACTTCCATGTAGATGGGTTAGAAGAAAAAAGAGCACTCAGTAGATCATTTTTAAAACAAATAGAACTTAGCTTTATCTCATGTAACTTCAACCAATATTTGGCAAAAGGCATATATCTTCTGTGAATAAAGAGCTTTTAGACATTAGTAAAAAGATGAAAATTTCTACAATCCTTCAGAAAAATGGAAACAATTATAAATAGGAAATTCATTAAATACTAAATCAATAAGCATATAAAAATTTTAACTTCAGGAGTAATTTAAAAAATATAAATTTAAGTAATGTGATAATCAATGTTAACAAAAGGGAAAGGAAAGGCCTATACAATACAATTTGGCAACTAAGGGTTAAAAATAATAAGAATATAAATGCCCTATACTCAAATATTGCTTTGTCAATAACCACACCTTATGCAACAACATAACTACATAGACATCCACTATGGTATTTTAAACACAATGAAAATTTTTAAATAAGCAGAATATCCACTATTAGGGATTTGGTTAAATGAATTATGGTATTTCCATGAAGGAGGTGTGTAGCAATTAAAATTCATATTAGAATTGCATATTTATTAAATTGAGGAAAATGTTTATGCTATATTACTGTTTTAAAGAAAAAATACAAAATAATTCATCTTTGTCAAAAATGTAAAGAAAACAGACTGGAAAGGTCTTTGTCCAAAAGTTAAGAGTGACAAAAATATTTAAAAATTAATTAACACTATATGACTAGTCTTTCAAATGGTAATTCTTCTTCGAAGCCTATTCAAGCAGAAGTGCTTTCTCCTTTCATGGAATCCCATAACATTTTGCTTCAATCTCACATTTAGAAATTAAAATATATCATCTCCTACCACACCTACTCATAAGCACATCTTACTTTTCTCACCATAGTTGCCCTCTCTGAAGTCAGGGCCATACACATTTCAGTTCCTCTATAATGGTGGGTAGGGTGACTTGTGAAGCATTATTTTTAAGAAGAATATTTATTGATTATCCCCAATTTTCCAGGCACGGAGTTAAGGCTTGAGGACTATGGATAATCTGATAATATTATTGCTTGGCCTAGTGTGGGATGAATCAAGGAGAGAAAATTATAAAATGGTTTTTCTAAGTACCCAGATGGAAACTCAGGAAGGAAACCAGAGCCAGGCGTGGAAGCTAGTGGAAGCTTTGTAGGAAAAGGACATTCAGGAATCATTAAATAAGGGGTGAGTTGGAGAAGGATGGTAATCCTGGAATGGGAAGATGTTCTAGGCAGAAGAAAGATCAATTACAAAAGCCGATAATCAACCAAGAACATAAAAGCTTAGGAAACTGAAAGAAGTTCCGTGTGGTTGGGACCTGACCTGAGGAAACAAAGCTTTTGGGTGAACTGAGGCTAGATTATGAAGTCTCATATGCTCTTTTCACACTTCATTGTTCTTTGAACAACTTAGCACCCACCCCCTTTAATAGTTTTTACATTCCTTTAGTTTGCTTAGGTCTTTTTAGAGAAATAGTGCTTAATTATTCTATTTTCCTTTAAGAAATAAATCAGGATGCTAAATAGAAATGATAAAGTATATTCTATTTTCCATCTTGAAGCTGGAACTCCAAATGCTCTTCATTTTGCAAGGCTAGAAATTTTTAGTAATTTTGTATGCAGTTGCTCTTGGGAGCAGAGGGTTGATGTAAACCAGTTGTGATGCTTCTTTCTCAGTTAGAAATTGTTGAGGAAACTCTTAGATTTGTTTATAATTTGGTTTACAATAACTTTAATGGTGTGTTCAGTTTTTGTTTTGAATTATTTTGTAACTGGAGTAGTACTTCAGCTATAGTATACAGCATTTATAAACAGTTGAGAATATGTTATACATAAGTTTTAAAAATTGTATATTTCCATATGTAATTTAAGAGGAAGTTAAAATGGAATTATGAAAGAAAGGAAGAAAGAAAGAAAGGTTTTTCAATTTTATGTATTTCTGGCATTAGAATCTAGTACACTGGGAAGGAATATAAAGGCAGACACAGTAAAAATGAAGCAAATTCTCTAAAACCATTTAAGACCAAATATAAAAACTGCATTAACATAATATCCCTTTACTATCTTTTATCCACCACTGACATTTACTTCCTTCTCTCATAATATATTATTCTGTATAAGAAATGGGGCCAGAGAAGTCCAGTTAACATCAGAAACCACATCCTTTATCAGCAAAAGATATAATTCAGGACTAGACAAAGGCAGAATGAATATCATTTGGGAGTTTTTCTAAGTTTTAAATTTGTCAGCTGGTGTGCATATTTTTAAACATTTTTTCTTTCCTAATTTTAGGATATGGTAAAATTATGAGAAGAATAGGAATTTATAAATGAGAAGCTAACAGAGTTTGAAGGGAGGTATCTCACTTGGTATTTATAAAACATCAAATAGTTTTGTACTTTCATAAATATTAAAATTGCATCAGAAGCCATGCATTAAGCATTGCATCTTCAGAAAGCACTAATGCCAACAAATAATCACCTGAGATGTTGAATTACATTTAAAAAAGGGGACATCCTGAAAATGAGTTTGCTTGGGGTCTAGTTGCTTGGGAGGAAAAAGAAAAAAAACCCACACATTAGGCTAGAGCAGCCGTGGGCAAACTACGGCCCGCGGGCCGGATCCGGCCCGTTGAAATGAATAAAACTAAAAAAAAAAAAAAAAAGACCGTACCCTTTTATGTAATGATGTTTACTTTGAATTTATATTAGTTCACACAAACACTCCATCCATGCTTTTGTTCCGGCCCTCCGGTCCAGTTTAAGAACCCATTGTGGCCCTCGAGGCAAAAAGTTTGCCCACCCCTGGTCTAGAGACTAGTTCACAAGTCTATCTTGGTTGCAGCCTTCAAATCTGATAGCAATCACAGCTCCGCAGCTGAAAAGCTATTGGAAGGAGCAGCAAGGTTAATGAAGAAAGAGCAAGCTAAATCTCTTCAGAATAATTCACGCTGACATGGAAATGTGTGCTGCCACCATTCTGCTCTGTGGACTCTGAGATGCTGTTATTTATCCAGCCCTGTGGCAGGGAAGGAGCACAAATTGACTCACAGTTCGGGATGTAGGAGGAGCTGAAGGACTCGTTAGGGAAACCATCTCCTGGATTGCTAGCCGGAGCTTTAAGCGATGCAGGGGGTTGCTGATTCCAATTTCTCTCTGGATCTCAGTGTCTGACAAAGCAGACATGATGGCACCGCTCTTCACATTGGCTCGGCAGGCTGCCACATACCAGGCAGGCATTCCCAACCAGAGCTGTTGGATAGAAAAAAATACAAAACAGATTACAGTAATAATTAATATGTTAGTGTCTCGTATGTGCCAGGCACTGTTCTAAGTACTTTACATGCATGAACCCTTTTGTTTCTACCATCCGATGAGATAGATGCTATTATCTCCCCAGAAGAGGCAGATGAACGGGGGCATTAAGCAATTTATTTTAAAAATTCAGGTAGATAGTGATGGAGATAAAGATTTGAAATTGAGTTTCCGGAGTTTGCAATGTAACAACTAATTTTTATTATTTGGGATAAAGTTAATAGTTGTGCAACACAAAATCCCCCCTTGAGTTAGAACAAGAACAGCTACAAGCTGCATTTGGTAAAGGCTCAATCAATGTTTGTTGAATGAGTGACTTCAATTTATAATTCTCCTTTGGGATTTTGAGTGTGAGAAATTCTGTCACAGAAAGTGCCAGCTCCCACCTCCAGCCCCATGATTTTGATCAAAGCCTGCAGTGTAGCTAAGCCACATTTATCACGCATCAACCTACACCAAGTAATGCTTGTGTGAACTTAATTAGATGTTCTATATGAACATACTTATGGAGAATGAAATGTGCTGATAAAAGACACTAAATTTATAAACATCTGGAAACCTCTAGCTAAAGAGAGTAACAACATGAATAATGAATTAGAAATTAGGGATTTCAATTTTTCAAGTTTGCTGTAATGTTCTTGAGAGACATTTGAATCAGTAGTGCAATGAGCACAGCACGGTGACTGACACTCACCTTAAGCACTGGATGGATGCCAATTCACAGGCATGTTGTGGCATCTGAATTACATATACTTACAAAATGAATGTTCCCTCCACTTTCCCCCATCATGAGTTATGGGTAAGAAGCCATACTTTTACTTAGCTCTGAGTAAGAAGCAGAGCACATGCAAATGAGCAGTTTAAACCTTGTTTTTTCAATAGCCAAAATACTAAGTGTAGAGGGCTGCTTATTTGTTGATGGGAACAGATAGAGCAAAAGGAGAGCATGAGGGTGAGAAAAGTGAGAAGTAAGACTAAGACGAAAAACAATACATCAGCAAAATGCAATGCCAAGAATCAGAAGGCCTGGGCTCTATCTAACTCCTTCACTGTCATCAGTGAGTCACGTGACCCTCTAAACCTCAGCCTTATTTTTCTCATTTGTAAAGTGAATGGATTCAGCCTCATTCTAAGGCATTGTGTTGGGCAGCTTCCAAGATGGATCCCAATGAGCTCCTCTTTCTAATGTTCCTGCCCTTGTATAATCTTGTTCCTTTGAGTTTTTAAGGAACAGACTATGATAAAAGTGAAGGGATGGTGCTTTCCAGATTAGATTTCAAAAGACCAAGGCTTCATTCCTGCTAGCCCTCTCCACCTCTTCCCTCTCAGAGCTTTTGTTCTGCTGGAAGCCAGCTTCCATGTTGTGAGAAGCCCCATGAAGATGCCCACATGGCAAAGAACAGATGTTTCTGGACAACGGCTAGCAAGACACTGCATCATGACTGTGAAAACAGGAGTCAGCTTGAAAGTGTATTCTCCCCAAATCAAGCCTTGAGAACACTGCCACGCTGGCGGTGAGAGACTGGAGAGAGGTTGTAGCTAAGCCGTGTCCAGATTCCTGGCCCACAGAAGTCATGAGGAAAAATAAATGCTCAGTCTGGAGATAAGTTGTTACGTGGTAATAGGTAACTAATACAGATATCCTTTATTTTAAAAAGTCTACTACATTGAAAGGCTACTTGTCTCTATAAGGGAAACAAAAAGCCAAGTCTTTGAGTCAATGTGGATTAGGCTGTGATTGAAATAAAGAAAGGAGAGAGGGGATCTATTAGTAGTATAGTGCTTGACTGAATCTTCTATACTCTTCCAGCAGGCTAGGCCAAGGAATTGACCTTGCCTAGACAGATATGATTAGATATGACTCAAGATGGTACTTGACCTTAGTTTATAAACACAGGTTGTTCAAAATAACTAAACATCTCCATACACCTTCGCTGGACCCTAGTCATTTTCCACTTCCTCCCTTTTAATTAAGATATTTGGATTTCAAAACCCCCGCCAAAACAAAACAAAACAAAACAAACAAACAAACAAAAAACAAAACCAAAACAAAACCAAAATACAAAACAACTCGCGGAAATGTTTGGATTTACAAATAAATAAAACGTCTATTTTACCATTAAAAAAAAACACACACACACACAAAAAAACTGATTATTCTCTTACTCAAGACATAAAGAGGGTGGGATTTAGAGAAACTCCCTTTTATCCACTGGGTATGTCCTTCAGCCACTAGCACAAGAAAGCAATACAGTTACATTGCAATGTTCACAGGTCCCTAGAAAAAGCAATATTTCCTTTCTGAGATATTACAGTCTATTGGAAAGCTACTTCAAAACCTGCCTTTACCCATCTCTCTAAAACAACAACAACAACAACAAAAACTACCAAATTAGTAGTGATTGAATCAAGAGCCTTCTGGTTGAATTCTCTTACCTCTAGCCATGCAACCACTGTGGGCCCATCCCACTGGGCAAAAGGTAATCCCTTCCTTCGAGCTTCCTCTAGAAGTTCATGCCTGAAGTGTATAACAGAGATTAGTCAGGTAAAATGGCAAAAGATGGCTGTGATTATTTTAAATTATATTATTTTTAAATAAATCAAATAATCCTTTATAAACTTTTTATGAGATAATATAGAATAACATAATTCCTCCTTCCTTTGAGTAATACATGCAAATCACTCATTGATTTTATTAGAAATTAAACAGTGACATCTAAAAATAATTTTCCCCTAACATTTACTCACTAAAATTCAACCATTAAATGTTAATGGACTAAGAAGCTGAATTATATTATCAGCAAATATCCCTTTAACAAGAAAATTGCCCACATAAGCATATTCAAGTATACATTATGGAGTCTAAATGTGGTTTTTTCCATCTGCCTTGCTCGTCTTCCCTTATTATTTCAATGGTAGAGAAAATGCCTGTATATAGAGGCAGGAGATAAATTTGGTCATTTTAGCCGCATTCAAAAGATGTGCTTAGTTTTAGAACTTTCTCTCTGGTCCAGGTGGCTATCTTAGCAGTTAGTTCTTTGATTAGACTACAAAGTTAGTTCTCATTTGAAGAGAACGCTAAAGTAAATAGACTTCTATCACAACAAAGAATGTAAGGTCTGAAATTCAATAATAAACTCAATTCCATTTATAGCCACTTCTGTTTTTAATGAAAGCGAAACACTTCAATAACAACAAATGTTTGTTTCTGACAATAAAAAGTTGTAAAGAGCCTTGACAAATGCATCTATAATCACTGTCCCTACTACTCAGCCTTTAGAATTGATGTCCATTTACAAAACCAATTTGAGTTTGCTCATTAGTGACATAGCAAGTTTGTTTTCTTCCAGGTTTATGTTAATATACCTGGCCAGGACTATATTAAAAATGAATTCTCTGTTCCTTAGTATGCTTTGCTCTTACACACAAATAATAGAAACATATATAATAATTGGTTTTTTGAATGTGTATATCTTGTGCTTAGGAATCCATAATTAATATCATATATCAACCCCAAAATAAAGTATTTAATTATTTTCTGTCAATCAATTAATTGCTTATTACAGTGGACTATAATATGTTAAAATACATAATCAAAAATGACTTCCAACAGGAGAGCTTTTTTGTGTTTGCAAAGGATGCTACCAAGAAGTATGCATTGTGAAAAATAAGCAAGAAGACAAAACACATATTGAAGTTATAGCGGCTGAAGAGACACATAAATCGACTGTTGTTTCAATTGACGGGATAGCAAGAAAAGCATGGGTCCATTCTGCAAGTAAGCTATTCAGCACCTGGCAAAGGCAACAGCGACACGGATGTCCTGCATCCCAAAAACTAAAAAGGGCTTCCTCACCTGGCTTGCTCTGCCACCACCCATTCCCTCAGGCTTCCTCATGCCATCCCTTCATTGAAAACCAGATTCAAATAGCCTAGTCTCACTGTGACTGACATATTGATAGAAATGGGTTGAAGTGGGTCAAACAACCAACCATCAGGTACTTATTGAACATCTGAGGAAATAGACATGGACCCAGTTTTCCAGGAGATCCCTGGTTAGATAAAAAAAAAAAGTAAACGCACAAAACTGTCTGAAAACAGAATGAAATATACAAATAGGTGTGAAATATCAGTAATGCATATTCTGAGTGTGAGGATTTCATAAAGGGGGCGAATAGCATGGGAAACAATTGGTGAAGTCTTTGTGGCAACTAAGCTTTGAAAGGCAGGCAGAAAAGAGATGGGACCGTGTTCCAGGCAGGATAAGCAGTAAGGGCGGAGAGGCAGAGGCAGGACTGAACGTGGAATATGTGCAAGAAAATTTAGAGAAGACCTCCCTCAGAGCAGACCTCTACAGAGGTGAAAAGCACTAGTAAGAGTTGTAATTTACATACATTAGGGAAAGGAACATTTTTACTTATGTGACAGGTGAGTGGCACTAAAGTGGAAGTAACAGGCATACATTTATAATAGTCTTTTCTACATTCAATAAAAGAAAAAACAACAAGAAATATGCACTCAACACTTAGAAAGCACGTAACATTTCCACATGTGAATTATATGAGTTGTCCAAAAGCCATTTTTAAAAGTTAGAAAACTTTAATTGTGAAAGTTCTGTCTAGTTTCCTAATAAAATTGCACCACACAAGGTAGAGTGATCCTGTTAAAACTTAAGTCAGATGATGTAATCTCTGCTCATAAATTTTCAATTACTTCCTGTATCACTGAGAATAAAAGCCAAAGAGGCTCATAGAACCTAATCTACTCTCTTCATCTCTTTGGCTCAACTTCCATGTCACCTGATGACACTGGTGTCCTTGCTGTTACCTGAAAACAGCCCCAGGCCTCTTTCTGTCTCAGGACCTTTGCACCTGCTATTTCCTCTGTCTGGAATTCTTGTCTTCTCCATCTCCACATGGCTTACTTCCCTACCTATTTTAAATCTTCACTCAAATGTCACCTGCTCTCTGAACGTCTCTTACCCTCCTTCCCATAACACCCACCAGGCACTCCTTATCCCTATTCCTTGCTTTATTATTTTTATTTTCTAACATAAAGTGTCATTTATTCCTCTCTGTTATCTCCCAATAGAAAATAAGTTGAAAGAGGAGCGAAGTTTTATATATTCTGTTCGGAGGTAAATTTGAAGCATCTAAAACAAGGTCAGGCACAAAAGAGGTGCTCAGTAAATAATTGTGAATGTTGAATATGTAGACCAGACCTTCCATTCAGGTACTTTTGTTTCAGTAAACTGCATCCCATAATGTATTTTTGTAGTCCAATTTTTGAGCCACTTTGTCAGAATAGTATCCATTCCAGATGATTCCAAAAGCTTGACTTGGTTTGGGATTCGTGATGAAAATCTGGTTAAGAGTCAAGCCAGTGTGCTTAATAATTATTTCTAAACAGATATTTTACCATACAATTTTTTGAAAAATCATTGGACAATATGGCCCTTCAAAATTTTTTTGTTTTGTTTGTTGTGTTTAAATCATATGCTCTCATGACTTTAGTAAGAGTATGCACTTCAGTTTTTCTTTTAACATCTGTATGCTGAAAATGTATATCTCAACATAATTATTCCAAACAGAAATATATTATAAATCTCAATCAGTTGCTTCAGAATATTAATTAGCTAAATATTCATATTTAGCTCCATATAATGAAGAGTTTCAAATTCAACATTAACATATTTGACTTGATTTGGAAAGCACAGCACACTGATTGTGTGTGTATACAATTGTGTTTGTGTATTGTATTATGGTGCATTTTTACATGCAGTGCATATAAAATTCCATTACATATTTAAGCAGTGCTTGATTTAGAGTCTAAGAACACATTCTAGTTTGTTCAGACTGAAGTGATTTGATTACATTAAAACCAAAGTTCATTCATATTGAAACCTTTTTTCTTCAAGCTGCTTTGAAATGGAGAGCATAGTCACTGACAAGAAATTGAATTTATGTGTGAATTTGAGTTGGGACTTACATAATTTCTTTCTTTATTTTAAATTTAATGAAAACCATTAAAAATACACACACACACACAGACACACACACACACAAATGTGATGGTACAATATAATTACTCATGCTGTTACTGAAAACTAGAGGGGCTTGCATTACCTTCCATTAAACATTTTCACTTTTGCAAGATACTGTGGTCTGTTCTCCCAATTGGGGACTTACTGGAGGAACATTGGTAAATTTTCAGGTTATTTGCATACCATTTAGACTGGACTACTTTAGTACTTCATTTAATTTAAGCCCTCTTTAACTCCAATTTGAAGTTTTCAGTTTCCATACTTCTGAGGTTATTCATATTTTCTTATGCTGTTGTGAGAATTACGAAGTTGAGAGTAACATTGGTGAGTTCAGAGCACATACCGAGGTCACCTTAGTCACTCAAGGGAATGCAGGAAATAAGTGGGAAAGTTGGGGCTTAAGTTCTTGTCTTCTGACACCTAACTCAATGTTCTTTCCACCCCAAAATTTTGCACAACACTGTTTGTTCTATCTTCTCCTGACATTTTAGCCACCTAAGCTTCCTTTTAGCAACGGTACTAAGGAAACTATTTTGATATCTAAAATGTTTAAGTTCCAGGAGCATGTGCGATACAAGAAACTGCATTTTAGAATTAAGGCAATTATATTGTTTCCTTAAAGCCCATAAGTGACAACACCTTATACATTCATTATTTTTCAAATTTCATTCAAAAGAGATACAGAAATGAAGTTTTATTTCTTGGGATTATTTTCCTCATGAAACTTAAAAATCATTAAAACAAGGAAGACCAATGTTAAGTGATGACATGAAAATAATGCTTTGAAATCCATTGTCAAGGTGTTTATTATTTTGAAAATGTAAGTTTGTACAACTTGCATTTGGCCAGCATAGCTAAACAGCACTCTAACCGTAGCTTGCCTTGCATTTTTAGGAATATCTATTAGAGTTTCCATTAGTATCCTGAATTTCCTAACTGGAGTAAATATTGCATTGTTAAATAAGTAGTAGTAATAACTATAACTTGAAATTATAAAAGAAAATAAAACAAATATAAGCCATGCTAGTGAACTAAGTAATATTATAAAGCACTTGACCTTATATTGGTATCAAAAATATCCATGTAGCCAATTATAAAACTCTCCTCAGTTTCCTGGATAATTGCATCTCATAGTAGCTATTTCATTAACTCCTACTCCAACTTTTGGCTTTGAATTTAAGAGCAATATGTCTCCCCATCTAAAGTGTGCTAAATAGTCCTCCAGGTTACCAAAGCAAAGTTTACACCAGTGTAAATATTTTATAAAATTATGCATAATTTGTTTTACTTTGAAGCCCGATTTGTTTTAAGAATAACTAGCATACTCTAATTTAATTCAAAAGGTAAAATTTGAAACTGTAATCCAGATAGTATAAATGTTTAAAGCCTTAAACATTAACCCATATACAGGAAACAATGGAAAGAACACAAAATGAAAGGGTTCAACCAAAAATAAGATTGACTTCGGAACCTGAGTGTAAAGAAGCAACTAGGGGAGATCTAGCATTTTCCCTCTTCATGTAAGTGCAGTTGTAGCAATTGACAACACTTCTCTCTCGACTACAATGTCAACACAGAACCGCAGAGCACGGGGAAACACACAGTAGAGTTGGTCCTGCAGCACAGTTGAAAATACCCAAACAGCCTGCAACTATTACTTAGGCCTCACTGAATGCCACACTAACTCGCAGAGAATGACTTGAGAACTAGGGGAGATGATGTCTGGATATCTGTTGACATGTGTCTCAAAGAACCAAAACACAATTGCCTGGAAGGCCAACATAATTAATTCAAATATGAACATTTCTCTGAACCAATGATTCCTTTGATGCTGTAGAAATAAATACACTTCCCAATTTTTGTTTTTGGTCAGAGGCAGTGCAGCTTGTGTTACAACTGAAAAGAGAAATACTAAAGATAAAACAAAAAGAGGATGATGCTGAAAATAAACATGTTCACCAGCCATGGTGATTTAACTTACCCAGATGTGCTTTTCATGAGATGGAGAAGGATGGATGGAAAAGAAAAGCACACAAATGTTAATGCATACATTTCAATTCAAAGAAAGCCGTGGAATAAAATAAGAGCATTATTTCAGATGTGTGAAAGCTCAAATATGAGAAAGATATGGTGTCTTATTGTTATTTCACCATGACACACATAATCACTGTGTCCAAAAGCATGACCAGCCTGAGGGGAGTTCTAATAGTTGACCAGTAAGTCTGTCTCTTGAAAATGAGCCACTCTGAAACATGCGTGACCACATTTTCCCCAGCCTCTGGTATACCCCGGGAGGAAATCAGCACCCGTCAAAGGACATTCTTTGCCTCAGTGCACTTCTGGGTTATTTTACAAGTAGAAGCAAATAACTCACTGCATGGCTTATAGAGCCATATAAGCCCACTGTTAGAGCTCAAGAAGCACGGCAAGCTTCCAGAGAGGCAGCAACTTGAAGAAAGAACTGGTTTGAACCAGAAGTTCTGTATTCTAGTTCTCACGCATGATTAGGTCAAAATTACTAGCAGGTTCTGATCTTTAATTTCCTCAATTTGGGGAAAAATACATTTGTGAATTCCAGGTCCATAATTTTATTATTCTAACAACTGCTATAATAATTAGTATTTTTTATTTTTGTATATAGATATGTGCCAGTAATCAGAACATGAGAAAGTATAAAATAATTATATTATTCTTTGCTTGCCACCCTACTTCTTCCTTTATCTGAACTGGCAGAATAAGTGTTGAGTTTGTGCCAATTGAATCTCTTTCAATAGAAACATTTATTTGAGCAGAACTTTATAAATATTGCTATGAGGAAAAATAATGAATGAGATTGGTTCACCAATATTATCAGAAATCATCACAAAAACAACATTGATTTAAATGTAATCTTTGAAGGAGCCTACTTGTTCCCTGGATATAGTAGAGGCACTGGGAAAATATGGAATTTAAATAATTCAACAAAAAGCCATGGAAATATTATTTTAAATTTTCTAGACCAGCATACTAGACTAAATCTCAGAAAAATAAAACTTTTACTACAACTCACAAAATATATTCAATGTAACAAAATATGAAGCAGGAGTTCCTATCTCAGAAATAAGGCAAATCAGATTTTTCTTGATTATTGCGTAATCATTATAAAGAAAAAACTTGTCGTGGCAATGGAACACCCTGCACGTGCCTCTCTAAACGCATTCATTCAGAGAAACCATGTATTACTTTATTAAATGGGCATCACAAGAAATGTATATTCTTTGACCTTAGTAACAGAATAGCTGGGGCATCTTTAAATTTTCAAAGAAACAAAAATAATTGTCCAAACAAGTTGGCACCACAATGTCCTAAGCAAGTTAAGTCATACTTTTTACATCATACATACAACAAAGAAAATTAAAACAAAAAAGAGATAGCTTCTAAGTGATTAAGGTGATTTTCCTGTCAACATGCCTGTGAACTTTTTCATGAGCTTTGAAAACAAGGCAATTTCTGAGCTTTATACAAAAATTGGCCCCAAAATTTGGGCCATTTATTACCATGGACAAAATTATCTTCCATAGCCTACCAGTTACCTAGAAATTGCTCTCCACTAAAACAAACAGGTTAAATCTGCATAAAGTAGAATATTAATATTCCTCACATCTTCATTTATCATTTTTGAAAATATAAAATTTGCACCAATAAAAAATACCTTAAATACAAAACATGAGAAATTATGAAAACAAATGATAAACACAAATAAAAAAGTATTGCTTTAAGTTCTACTATATTTCTTATCAATTTGTGTAAGTTATCTGTTTTCTTGTACTTTTTATAAACTTTCATCTCCTACATGGTCAATTAATTTAAGAGTCACTTTGAACAGGTATCTCACTTTAGAATATTAAGTATTTCAGCTCATGACTTTCTAAAATATATCTTCTGCAAAAACCAGAAAGCTATAGTCATAAGTAACTCAGATATTTTTGTGGTAATAAATTTGTATCAAAGATATATATGCAAAGATAAAGTGTTTAATTTATACTATAAAAATTAATACATTCTTTCCTATAAGCAGTTATTTGCAGTTACATATAACCTCATTATTCTTTTCCTCTCCACTCCAGATTATGATAATAGCAAGAGAGATTCTGTCAAGAATAAATGTTCTTTAGTTAAAGACCACTGTAAGTAATAGGCAAATAAATTTTAATTGACATAGAAAAGAGACAGTTAAGTTACCATCTAATGAATAAGTTCTAATTTAATTATTGGCATAATGTTTTCCTTGGGAACATCCGCACAACAAGAAGACATTACCAGCTAACACATGTCTTATATTTCAGAACAGGCACCTTAAACGTCAGTTGTCTTACTTTCTCTTTCTAGATCACCTATTAAATGAATGGGCTTTCACCTGTTTATAAACAAGTCGACTGTGGATGTAAAATAATTCATATTTCACATGAAATAATTCACGAAATGAGCTTTATATGTGGAATATAATTGCCTCTCGCTTTTGAAGGTTCAAGTTGATAACTCAGAAATATTTTTAAATCAATTAGCACCAGGTTGAGGAGTGAATGAGTAATAACTGGAGTGGAAAAGTAGAATGAAGAAAGGATTTTTTTAATGGTGTAAACTTGAGAATGTTTGAATGGTGATGGCCATACACAGAACAGAATTTGAAGATCTAAGAGGAAGTAGTAATAGGCTCAACATAACTGAGAAAATGGGAAGGGACGGCCTTAAGTAAGAAGACGGAAGCCTAGTTTCCTGTAATAATAAAACACAACAAAACAGGATTAGGGCAAGTATTAGTGTGCATTAGACAGTAATAAGTCAGAGTACTCAGTTGTTTTCTTTATTCTCTCTTTCTGAGGTAGAATGCGAGCTCATTTGCAGAAGATGCAGGTTTAAGCAGAGTGGAGGACTCTAACAGAAGTTGCAGAGAGTAGAACTGTTGAGAGAAACATATCAAGATTACTGGGCAGTGCTGAAATCCTAAATGAAGCTGGTGCAAGTTTCCTTGCTGTAATTTTCTCCAGAAGCACAAAGGTGCCCAAATATAGACAGGGAGAATGACAATTCAATGGTGGCTGCGTTTATGACACATGGATATGAGCAAAGGAAAGAGAAGTAAAAAAATTTAAGAATATTTGGTTGTGTTGAAATTATGGACATGGAATCTAAGCTGAAAAGGGAAAGAGGAGAGGACAGAAAAGGGCTAGCGCAGCGTGCAGGAACAGAAGTTTATAAAGATGACAGTGGAAGAAGTCCATAAAACATGTTGAAAGGAGAAGACTCCAGCCACAGAGGAATGATATACCTATATCAGTACTTTGTAACAGAATGACTCAGGATGATGACAAGACTCAGTATATGACCATAGGGAGTTGGAGTAGAGAATAATATTGAAAGTGATGAAGCCCTGAGACTTAAAGGCCATGCTGTGACGGAGTGAGCTCCGTGGATGTAAGAGCACCCCAGGCTAATGGCAGGAGTGGCTTTATATAGAAAGTCAGATGATGGCACACAGATAGAAATAGACAGCCAAGCACATTTCTTCTAATCCTTGTATACGAAAGCAAATGTTTCAGAAGGTTTAAGTATGGTTCATCATGACACTACTTTAGAAATAACGTTTCTTTCAGGTTAATGCTGACTTCAAATAGCTTTTAGAGATATTTTAAAAAGAGGTTAAGAATCTTTATTCTTCTAAGAATCTTGTTATTCTTTTGCCTAGCAAACTTAACCCAAATGAAGCATTTTATAATGTAGAATTAGAAGGAAGCACATTTAATGGTATGTATATATGTATGTATGCATAAAATATACATATATACAATACATATATATTTTTGAAAGAAATGTATTTTGGTAAAGACTTTTTAAATAAAACCCTGGCAATAGGACATGAAGGCTCACTACACTTCTTAGAAATGTGGAGACAAGGAAAAGAAACTTGCTTCATGACTGGCTAATTTTAAATAAATATGTGAAAAATACAATACAGAGATAATGCAACATCCTATATTTGTAGAAACAAATATGGAGAATTCTTTCTAGATTAAGATGTCAGCATTTATCTAAATGTACCATAATTAGTGGCAGTTTTTCTTTTTTAAAAAGGAATTAAATCATCCTTGTTATTAGACACTGACTTTGTAAGTTTTACTGGAATAAATAATGTTAGATTGACTCAAGCACACATTTACATTTGTATATTGCTTATTTATTAGTGATCATTACTATTGTTATATTAAGCTTTGGAATATTATGTGGGGTTAATTATGTCAGAAAAAGTCAATTATATACATGGCTAAATCTTGTGTTTTGAAACTACCCATCTTTGTCTTTAAAAAGGTACAGTATTTATTTGGTTTGAATATACTTGTTGAACATTTTGAAGGGAGAGATGAGGTTGGGTAAAAGGAAAATATATGTTACTTTTTCAGAGTATAAAGAGAATGAGAGTTTTTTTTTTTTTTACTCCCTATGTAGACCATTTTAAATTATATAAAGTATTCAAGGTCCAGCTGAAAGACTGGACTGCATATTCTTTAAATTCAGATGTAATATAGGCTCAGGAGATCTGCACTTTTGGGAACCAAAGGTGTTGTGAAAATTAGATATAATACAACTTAAAATGTATAGAATAATAGCTAGCATATTATAACTGTTCCATGTGATTATTAAGTATTTAATACATATGAATAGATTACTATCATTACTATACAAAGGATGAGGAGGAAAATGGAACAGAATACATGCACACTAGGATATAGTACTAATCATAACAAGAGCTAGATATTAAGCATATTAAGACCATAGTGTGCATGATGGGAAATAGAAAAAAACAGAGCTGGTGAGATAAATAGGGACTGGATAATGTAGGAATTTATGGGCTACATAAAGGCATTTGGAATGTATCCTATGGCTGCTAGAATGATCGGGGAATTTCAGGCAGGTTACAAAATATGACTTAGATAGAGCTCTTGAGCAGAAGTGTGAAGAATAGATTACAGGAAGGCAAGACTGGAAGTACAAAGATTGTTTTAAATGGTATGAGAAAGAGAAGAAGAAAATCAACATGCTTGAGAGATTTTTAAAGAGCTAGTATATGGAGTGACGGTACACGAAGTTGAAGGAACACAGAGGCGAGAGTGATTGATAGTATACAACAGAGGTGAGAGTGATAGTGGTACATGAAGGTGCATAGAGGAAGAAGGAAAAGGGAGAATAGGGATGAAACCCAGGTTTCTGGTTTAGTCTTCTGTGTAGAGGCCATTGCCCTAGTACCTGTTCCATTTTCTTAGGTTTTCTTCTTTACCCTAGAGTTCTTTCCCACCTAGCTTCTAATCACACACTTAGTTATTCAGAAAATATAATTTGAGTGCATACAATATGCAGCACTGCAAGTGTTTTTTAAAAAGCAGAGGTTCTGAGTCCAGTTCTCTGAATCATATAGAACATAGTAAAACCCAGGGCAGGGACATTTTAAAGAGCATAGAACCCAATCTCACATATGACATTTGAATCGCCCTTATCATAATCTTACCACATACATATGCTTGGCAGGTCCATATTGGACAGAAACGTGAGAAACAACTCCAGGTGGTCAATTCTTTCTTCTCAGATCTGTGATCACTATCGGTTCTCACTTAGACTTAGCTCAAATTTGTTGGTAATAACCTCTGCTTTTGGCCCAAAATTTTATCACTAAGCCTTAAAGAACACATCTGATTTCTTGTCTGCTTGGCAGCATCTGGATCTTTGCTGTCTACACTCCACATATTCCTAGTTATTTATAACACTCCGTGGAGAAATGGATTGGTATCATTTTGCTATACTGGTCATTTCCTCAGAATATATGCTGCCTCAGATACATCTGCTTCAAGCTTATGTCCCAGAAATTAACACAATATTCGGCTATGATCCGGTCAGTGCATAGATTTTTGGACTTATTAATTGCTTTTATGGATATTGAAAGTCATTAACTTCTTTGTCCAACATTGCTAATTTGTCCTTTTTGGTGAAAAAACTTTCTTAGGAGCTGAAGTTAAATTATACACATCCTCTTACACACAAATAATATGTATAGTAATGAAGTTGGATACAGAATTATATAATTGCCTTTATTAAACTTCATCATGTTAGATTTGGATCTCTTTATGAAGGTCTTCCTTAACATGTGAAGCTCCAAGCCTGTTTTGTTTTCCTTTCCGTTTAGCCCGTGAGATCCGATTTCACCCATATGCTGGCGGCACCAGTGACTGACTGGTCTGGACAGGAAGTATAGCGTCAGTCACCAGTGACTGATATGGCGCTTAACGTGTTAAACAAAAGTACTGTATTTATGTAAAAAACTTGACTATGTCTTCTAACTTCAAGCTTTCATAAAACTGTTATTCTTATTTAAATCATTTATAAAAGTGCTGAGTTGACCACCTTCTATTTCACTCAGTCAAAAATTAATTTCTTCAGCCCCTCTGATTACAACCATCCCATCAGTTATAAGTGCATTTTATTAATCTCATCCCATGTTCAGAAGTATCTTTTAAAAAGTATATGAAATATCTTGCTGAACTCAACACACAGTGTTTCCACAGCATTTTTCCTGATCTGCATGTCCAGCTAAGTTTGAAAAATTTAAGGACACAGCTTATAGTTAAGGGACTCCATTTATTCTTGGTGATGATCTGATAAATGTTTTATCTTTAGTTTGAAAACTAACAGTGAGGTGAAACAATCTTTAACTTGGAGAACATATTTTAAATAAGAACATTACATGGCTTTAGGCTTGTGGCACTTTTCTCATTCTGTTAGAAGACCAGTTACTTAGGGAAGGGACAGTGCCCCCTGAAATACTTAGTGCAATCATTTGTCTTCATGTCTGCCTCTTTAGTATCAATCAAGACAAACAATATAAATTAATTTAGAAAAGGTCTTTCTTCCAGTACATGTAGCTATCTTGAGTTTTAATTTCCTATTACTAATTCTTATTTTATATTTTCTATGGACAGAAAATATGAAGACTTTCTAAGGCTTCTGTTCTATTTCCTCTGTAATCTCTATACATAAAAGCCTAAGTGACTGGCCTATTTTCTGACCATTCAACTGTCCGACCAGTAGCTATGACACACACTGACCACAAGAGGGCAGATGCTCAATGCAGGAGTGGAAACAACAGGCATGGAAACATGGAACAGACTGATGAATCTCAGAGGGAAGAGGGGAGGGAGGGAAGTGAGAAGAGATTAACCAAAGATCTTATATGCGTACTAGAGGCCTGGTACACAGATTTGTGCACCAGTGGGATCCCTTGGCTTAGCCTGTGCCCTCTCGAAATCTGGGACCCCTCAGGGGATATCGGATAGCTGGTTTTGGCCTGATCCCCACAGCCGAGGGACCCCACCAGTGCACGGATTCCTGCACCAGATCTTGAGTCTATTAATATTGTACTGTGGGTTCAAAATAGCAACTCCATTCTTTCTATATTTTTTTTTTCTTTCCTAAATCGATAAAATATATAGAGAGAGCACTTGGTTCCCTTAGCTTTATTTTTCCTAAGACAATGCATCTGAGCCTTTAGCCTTCGGGTGTTACTATTTTTTAGGTTCCAGGGAATTCTTACAACTGTCCTTGTTTGGAACCAGGCAGGACCATCCATGATCAGATGGCAAGGCCATGATTGTTCTAGGTTTGTGCAGGTACAGAAGACACATTCCCAGAGTTCCAACTAGGAAGTCCGGACACATTTTCTGAGAGAGAAATATTGAGAACCTTGTGTTTAGGTTCTGAAAAATTCTACACTATTAGATCCTTTTGAGTCAGTTGCCCAGGAGTGTTCCCCTATAGCCATGTCTGTAACTAAATGAACCCTTGACTATAGCCAACTGAGCCAAGTGCAAATATCTTTTTTTAATTGGGCCAATCAGATGCTTCGCCTACAAATTTATAAATGTGAAATAGAAGATATGAGTATTGACAACACTCTAGAGAAATATTTCATACTTTGTTATTGTTAAAATTTTGAAGTTGTCCCGACTCTGTTGTTTCTGCAATTGCTGAGATCTGTAATACCCTACCAGAGAATTCCTCTTTTTGCTTAATCTCACAAGATTTAGTTCCTCTACCATGCTTAAAAAAATAGATATTTGTGGGGCAAGCGAAGACACTTACCTTCCATATATACAGCATTACTTAGATGGGAAAATGTATTCAAAGCCTCCAAAACATGTCTTACAAATTAACCTCTGAAGCACAACCTGTTTTTAAATTTAACTTGGCATATAGGCCCTTAATAAATATTTATTAAGTGAAAGACTGTTGTGAAATTTCTGTGATACCTTTATGAATATTTGCAGTGACATTTGTTTTGCTTAGAGATAGCTAATCTCGGAGCCTTCCAAATACCAAAGATTAAAAGTGCAGAGTCTCGAAACACATTAATGATTATGCACTGAAGGAGACCCTTAGGATTGCAATGGAAATAAATTAACTGAATCTACAGAGCTTCACTTTTATGTCTTTGAAGCTCTAACATAAAGATTCATTGATAGTGATTAGCTGTGACTGCCATGCTCCAAGGATAAACTCTTCTCTGAGGATGCTGCTGATAGCTGGGTTGGAATGTTAATTTTGTTTTAATGATGTTGAAAAATTGATTTAAAATATAAACCCATTTTTATTTAGCAGTGACATCCATTCAGGAGAACATAGCAAATAAAACATATAATAATATATTATCTATATTATAACTAAAGATTGAAAATGACAAATTAGTCAATATATTAATATTCATTTGATATCTGTATATGAATTCATCTCAAGATACAGATTTCAGCATGAATATATGTTTTAGTAAAAAACTGTACAGTGTTAAAATCTAGGGGAAAATGACAGCAGATAAAAAATTGATATAATATGTTCAGAATTTATATTTCTGGAGATAACTAACCATCCACTAGATATACATGAATTTTAATGTGTTCACTGCCTGTCAAGGACTGTCCTGAGTGCTAGGCAGGTGCAATGCTACTGAAACAGACAACTTCATCTTCAATGCCATAGTATCTGTAAAAATTAGTTTCTTGGAAATAAAGTTGAATCTAGAAATAAAAGTCATTTAGGTCAATATGTGTAAGATAGTCCAGTCTAACAAATCTTCAGATTAAAAGTATAAAGTAGAAAATGAAACATAAAAAAACATTTGATTATAAACATGCTTATAACATTTCTGAACCTCAAAAATAAAGAGAAAAATCTTAAACTTTCAGAGAGAGAGAGAATGTGTATAAAGAAACCCTACATGTTAAATATGAAAGAATGACAAGCAATTGACAGTGGGCAAAACTGGAAGCAGGAAGAGTAATACTTTCAAATTTTTGAGGGAAAATTATTTTAAATCAATAGTTTTACAGTTTGGGCAATTATCAACTAATTTTAGATGTATAATATATTTTCAGAACTCTAAGTATTTAGGGAGTTTGCCACACACCCTATCATCACATTCCCAGAGAGGTGATATGGGTAATTGGCAGTTAAATATAGTCCAGGAGAGAACAGTAAGGTAAGAAATCTGGTGAGACATTAATACAGACACATTTGACATTGGTATTTCAGAAAGTTCTTCTTTTGGCAAAGATGCTAATGATGTAACATTTCATCTCCTTCCTTGTGAGTTTATGGTCCTTGATTCCAGATTAACGTATTGATGGACTCGGGATATTGTAGATGCTATTCTGAAGGAGGCGTGGGGCCACACTTGTGCATTTTGGAAGCCTGTGACTCTTTCTGTGTCAGGTAAGTTTATCAAATTTGGGGATTCAGTTTTAGAAAACCCTTTTCCCCCATATACTTAAGTCATGTTCTAACAGCTCTGTTAGCAATAAAGCTGGCATTGTGGTCTCTAATTGTCTGACTCTTTTGTCTAGCATCAAATAGATTCTAAACTTTAGTCAAAGAGCAGAGCTTCCATTTTCTGAGTCCTAAAATACCACATCTATATTCTAAGTGAAATTCAGGGGTTCATGCAGTCAAAGAACATTCAGAAATTGAGGTTTTTGATGTGCCAGACCATGTAAGTTTTTGGCCCTACAGTAGGGCCTATTATGTCATGCAGTTATTTTTTGTAGCTGTGGTTGACCAGCTTGAACAAGTAATTTTAGGTGTTAGCCTAAAACATTGCTGGAGAGCTAAAAAAGGGAAACACATTCTTGAAGATCAGGTGATAGGTATACAAGGAAAGAGGACAAGTTCTTAGGTCCAGTTGTTTGTAATGTGAGCCTCAGAAATAGAGATGTTTAGTTTGTGTTAAATCAGGAAAGTGCTTGTAGTCCAATTAAATCAAACAGAAGTTGATGGACAAGATCTCAGAAAATAGTGACCCTCCAGAGGGACTTGACATCAAGAAAATTGTTAGAAATCATATTTTTAATACCGAGATCTATAATAAGAATAATAAGTGACTAAATTCTTAAAGATTAGGAGCTATACCATGTGGGCTACAGAAAAATAAGACAACTTTTAAGGGTGAAGGCCAGAAAAATTAATGTAAAGTACTCAAAGCTGTACTGTCAGTTTGACACAATTATTATTGGTATTAGCAGCACTCTACACAAACCTGCTGGAAAAAATTAAGGAATTTAAGTTTTAAAGGAAAGTATAGCAGAAATAAAGCATAGTAAATGTGAACTTTAAGAATTAATAATAGATTGACTTAGGCTAGGTTAGATGTTCTGATGAAAGAATAGCACCTGCATGATCATACCCAGCTCAGAAAGGTGAAGGTTGATAAGATGTTTTTGAATAGTGGGTGCTTTAGCAGATCCAGTATTGTTGATTTTCTATTTCTCATCATAGGACAATAGCTAGAAACATAAGAAAAACAAATGCCTGTACCAGAAAGAAAAGTTAAACTATAATAAAGTAGGAACACAGATCTAGTAAGCTGTTCTAAGTCTTGTGTGCTCAGTTTGCTGGATTTTAAATGTACCTCAAATTAGACTTTTCTTTTGGGACTGGCAACATTACAAATTTCTGAACTTTGGAAAAATTCAGAATGTCTTGAATATTGCTCTATGAACGTATGGTTTTTAAAAATGTGCCATAACTAACATCTTTAGAGAAAATTATTCCCAAATTAAGAATCACATATTGTCCATTTTAAGTACCTGGTGTCTTAGGAAAGTTAAAAATAAAAATTTTCTCCAGGTCTGCCAATTTCTTTATAAAATTTTAAATACTTTAGAAAACTTAAGAATAATTTTTCTTGTCTATCTTATATAACTCATCACATGAAAACACTTCACCCTTTAGTAACCCAGAAACCACAGTATAATGTCATGCAAGTCCTGAATAAGTGTTAGCACTATATATACATCTCACACATCCTTGTTATATATTTATGGTCAGAGGGTTCTTACTATGGGATAAACAATAATAAAATAAATACTCTCTTCCATTAATTAACTTCATTGGATTCACTTTAATCCAAGTACTATTATTCTATAGAAAATAATTAACTAATAAATGTTAGTTTGTATTATATTAAATAATGCTTTTCATATTATTCTTATATTAGTGACAAGTATTCTATTTTATATATTTTAAAATCATATTTTGCCTAAACGTATTGCAAAATAAACTCAAAAGGCAAGCATAGTAATATTTTCAAACCCAATCCAGAACTAAAATCAGTTTCTGCCTATGAGGTTATGTAGGATTTGAAAAATAATTCCATAACATTGATATCTAATCAATCCAACAGTATGTAAAGTTAATAATAGCTAATAATAATAAATATTTTATGATCATTGTATAATTGTGATATTCAACTTTAGCAGCTATCAAAAGAGACATTTAATTTGGTCCCATAAAAAAAATGAACTATGTAATGTATGCCTCAATATCAATCTTGTATGCAATATGAAAGGTGGCCAGGTTGCCATTGTATGTAAATATTTCATTGAGGGAAAAATAAAAAATAATTTTTTAAAAAATATACCTTCATTGATTTCAGAGAGGAAGAGAGATATAGAAACATCAATGATGAGAGGGAATCATTGATTGGCTGCCTCCTGCATGTTGGACCGAGCCCACAACCCAGGCATGTGCCCTTGACTGGAATCAAACCTGGGACCCTTAGGTCCACAGACCCCGCTCTATCCACTGAGCAAAACTGGTTAGGGCAAAAAATGACTTTTAAGAGAAGTAAACCAAGTCTATTAGCCAGACTGGGTTTTGACTCTTCTTATTCCTTTAGATGTAAAGTAATTTTCAGAGAATAAACTTAAAAATCCTTTAGACTTGAAATAAATTTTAAAGAATCTATCAAAGAAGATTTTGAATTTCTCTCTCTCTCAATATATAACCATAAAATTGAATATAACAATCCTTGATAGGAATAAATAAAATTAAGAGATTTCAAGCAAATTGTGGTAATGTTTAAATATACATTTTGAGAGATAATTAAAGAAAATATTTGCTAGTATGGAATGCTACTGAACATTTCATTGTATATTAAAAATATGTTTTCAATGTTACTTTTACTTTCTGCACAGTATTTCTACTGAATTAGGATGAATACCTAATTTTTATAAGTAGAAAATTAGTGAAACAACTTAGCTAGTGAATTGTTCTGCAACTTGTAAGTACAAATTTCCTCCTTATTAGTAAACATCTGCAATGCAAGTGAGCTGGCAACATATGAAGTAAGCTGATTAGTCTGAATGCTATAACCATGAGAGCATCTATGTTAGAATCTCTGTTACAATGATGATGACTAGAGCCATGAACAGTTGAGGAGTAATCAGCCAATAGATTCTGGAATAAAGAGAAATCCTTTAGCTTTTAAAAATATATTCTAAAGGTGCTATTTCCTCACTGAAAATGTTATTATGTATTCAAAAAAGGTTATTTATGGATCCACTTGCTTTCCAATAGCTGGTGGGACTCAAAATTTGCAAATTCTGCAAGATACTTAAATGTTCCATATTATATGTGAATGAAAAGATATACTATCAGTTTCCTGACAGATGTACAACAATCTGCTGCAAGTCTAAAATTAGTTTATATTCAATCATTCGGAGGAATTTCTCCTTTTAAATATTCCATTTTAAGAGGAGATACTTTGTCATGAGAAGAAACACAAAGATGAATGGCATACTCTCTCATTGTATCATACTGATACAGTTCAGCACCGAATGTCACATCAAACAGACTACTACATTATTTGTAAGGCTGTATTTAAAGATTTTAATATACTTGTGTTTTGAAATAACTATATTTAGAGAAATGTTATTTCAAACTCTAGCCTATTAGAACAAGGAAACTCGAGCACTGAATAGTTTTAGGAAACACCAGGGCATTATCCGCCTCAGTCGGTTGTATTCGTCCAACTAGTCTCTTTTTAAATTCCCTATAAGCAATGACAAAGTGTAAATTAAAGTTTAAAAAAGGGAGGGAAAAATCTCCAAACCTACTTTTTCTTCAGTCTTCTATCCTTCTCGGCTTGAGTTCCAAGTTTGCCTAACCCCAGGGACTCCTGAGCCGCAGCTTCAGTCTCCATGAAGCCTCCTGTGAAGAAGGAACTATTCACATTAGGTTAAACATATTGTGTCAATTCTGCAATTTAGTTCTTAAAAATGTATTTGAGCAACTGTTTACTACCACATTTCCTCCTCAGCCCCCCACACACTTTTTGAGTGTGTTTATATTTCCAAACCAACATGCATAAACATACACTGAGAGAATGAAAAAAAACTAGTACCTACTGTTAGACTATTCAATGATACCTCAGAGCAGCATAAAACATGTGGCCTATGCACTGATAAACACATGAATATGTAATTTGAAAGTCTCGTTATCTCTTTTTCTACTTTTTTTTTAATAAAAAATAAGAGCAAATATTTGTGGAGTATTGAATTTTTCAACATTTAAAACTTTTAAAAGACTTCTTATATAATTGGGTTAATTGATAGTCCAGTGAGTAGAAACTCAGGTGTATGTCTTCAATTCCAAGACAAGAGAATGGAGAGGCATTCCCTGATTTCTCAAAGCTTTTCATTTCTAGCTTCTGGAATCCTTTTTTGCTCACCTGCATGATCCTTATACCCAGTATAAACCTTACTTCCAGAATTTCATACGTTCTGGCAGGTTTTGTTTTGTAAATCTTATAATATCTGGAAAAACTTCTAAGTCTATTTTCTTTTTTTAGTTTTGGAAAACATATTTATTATATGTGTTAGCATGCAACAGGATTATTATTTTTATTTTTATTATTATTTTTTTATTAATTAAATCTTTATGGTTCAGATTATTACATTTGTTCCTCTTTTTTACCCCCATAACTCCCCTCCTCCCAGTTCCCCCCCCAACCTCCGACCTCACGCCCCACCCACTGTCCTCATCCATAGGTGCACGATTTTTGTCCAGTCTCTTCCGGCATCTCCCACACCCCTTTCCCTCCCAAGAATAGTCAGTCCATTCCCTTTCTATGTCCCTGATTCTATTATGATCACCAGATTATTTGTTCACTTGATTCTTAGATTCACTTGTTGATAGATGCATGTTTGTTGTTCATAATTTGTATCTTTACCTTTTTCTTCTTCTTCCTCTTCTTAAAGGATACCTTTCAGCATTTCATATAATACTGGTTTGGTGGTAATGAAATCCTTTAGCTTTTCCTTATCTGTGAAGCTCTTTATCTGACCTTCAGGTCTGAATGATAGCTTTGCTGGATAAAATAATCTTGGTTGTAGGTTCTTGGTATTCATCACTTTGAATATTTCTTGCCATTCTCTTCTGGCCTGCAAAGTTTCTGTTGAGAAATCAGCTGACAGTCGTATGGGTATTCCCTTGTAGGTAACTGAGTTTCTTTCTCTTGCTGCTTTTAAGATTCTCTCTTTGTCTTTTGCTCTTGGCATTTTAATTATGATGTGTCTTGGTGTGTTCCTCTTTGGATTCCTTTTGTTTGGGGTTCTCTGTGCTTCCTGGACCTGTAAGTCTATTTCTTTCACCAGGTGGGGGAAGTTTTCTGTCATTATTTCTTCAAATAGGTTTTCAATATCTTGGTCTCTCTCATCTTCTGGCACCCCTATAATTCTGATGTTGGTACGCTTGAAGCTTCTTCACATTTCGAATCTTTGACTTGATTCTTGCGCTCCTCTGGTCTGCTGTTGGGAGTCTGTATAGTATTCGTTATTTCAGTCCGTGTATGCTTAATTTCTAGTTGGTTCTTTATCACAACATCGAGGGTCTCATTAGATTTCTTGAGGATCTCACTACATTTATTGGCGGTCTCACCAGTCTTTTCGAGGGCCTTACTAAGTTTATTGGCAGCTTCTAGACAGTTCTTGAGAGACCTTAAAAGTGTGGTTTTGAGCTCTATATCTTCCATTTCTGACATTTGCATCCTGTTTCTTTGTCTCCGCATTTTTTATCTTTTCTTGGTGCACCCCCTAGTGGTCTTTGTGCGCAGTCTTGTTGTAGTTAAGCCTTGATTGTTGTTGGCAATACGGGGGGGTGATTTGACCTTCAGGCTAACTGGCTATGAGAGTCAGCTGTGTCTGCAGTGGGAGAGTTTCTCCTAAGTCTATTTTCAAAAAGACCCTTGAAAGGATTCTTTTTATCCAGTAAATAAAAAAATTATTTGGGTTAGTGGCAATTTTATTGGCTTTGGAGTATATAAAATATATGTAACCTTGGAATGAAAGGAGAAAGGAAAAAAATATGGAAAGCATAAAGCACAGAATTACACATTTTCCAATATAATTATTTAATTCAGAATCCCTAAACATGTAATTAATTCATACAGAATTTGTTACAATAAAAAATGATAACTTAATCCTGGGCTCTGCTTTCTCTTTGATATTTATTCTGTGTGAAAAATCTAAAAATGCTATGCTAAGCAAAATAAGCCAGTCAGAGAAAGATAAATATCACATGATCTCACTCATATGTGGTATATAATGATCAACATACTTTGATGAACAAAAATAGACAAATGGCAGGGGAGGGGGGGTGGTTAGAGAGCAACCAAAGGACTCGTATGCATGAATATTAGCATAAGTAATGGACACAGACACTAGGGCTGTGGGGGCTTGCCCAGGGTGAGAATGGTTGGGGGCAGTCAATTGGGGAGAAAGGAGACATATGTAAAACTTAAGATGATATATATATATATATATATATATATATATATATATATATATACATACTAGAGGCCTGGCGCATGAAATTCTTGTGCAGGTATGGTCCCAAGGCCTGGCCTGTGATCAGGGCCATCTTCCATCTTCCCCAGCTGCCCGCAGCTGGCCTTGCCCCCCCCCCCCCCGCCACCACCCAGCCCCGGTTCCCCATTTGCCATTGGTGATCAGTGCCTGACAGTGGGGTCAGATATCCAGAGGTCGGCTGTTCCTGCCCTCTTTCCAGCCCTGCCCCTGCCAGCTGGGAAAAGGGACCAAGAGGTGGCCAGTGCACCTCATAGTGACTGGTCCAGTGGTTGTTCTGGTGGTTCTGCTGTTAGGGTCAATTTGCATAATACCAATTTGTTATATAGGATAGAGGCCTGGTGCATGGGTGGGGACCGGCTGGCATGCCCTGAAGGGGGCCTCAGATTGGGGTGGTTGGTCCTCACTGGGGGTTGGGACCAGCCTGGGAGAGGGGCCACCGGCAGTTTGCAGGCCGGCCATGCCCCTGATGGGGTGGGGGTCTCCGCTGGGGGGTGGGGCCGGCCTGGGTGAGGGGCCTGGCACAGTTTGCAGGCCAGCCATGCCCTCGTTTGGGGTGGGGGGTTCCTGCTGGGGCAGGGCCAGCCTGGGTAAAGGGCCTGGGATGGTTTTCAGGCCACACCCCCAGCTTTGTTAGGAAGGACATCCAGAACACATTCAGTCTAATTTGCATATTACCCTTTATTAGTATACTAGAGGCCCGGTGCACAAAATTTGTGCATGGGGGTGATGGTGGTCCCTCAGCCCGGCCTGCACCCTCTCCAATCCGGGACCCCTTGGGGGATGTCCAACTGCCGGTTTAGGCCCGATCCCCCAATGGCCCTCCCCTGCTGGCCTGGTCGCCTCCAACAGCCCCTCTCTGCAGGCCTGGTCACCCCCAATGGCCCTCCCCTGCCAGCCTGTTTGCCCCCAACTGCCCTCCCCTGCTGACCTGGTTGTCCTCAACTGCCCTCCCCTGCTGGCCTGATATTGTCCCCAACTGCCCTCCCCTGCCGGCCTGTTTGCCCCCAACTGCCCTCCCCTGCCAGCCTGATCTCGCCCCCAACTGCTCTCCCCAGCCAGCCTGATCACCCCTAACTGCCTCTGCCTCGGCCCCCACCATCATGCCTTTGTGTGGAAGGAAGTCAGACATCCGGAAGATGGCCAGTCGACCTGGTCTAATTAGCATATTATCTTTTTATTAGTATATATATACTTAATTGGAGTCTAAATCATATATATGTGTGTGTGTGTGTGTGTATATATATATATATATATATATATATATATATATATATATATATATTTTGAGAGAGAGAGAGAGAGAGAGAGAAGGGATTTAGACTCCAATTAAGCTCAACATTAGGTACAAAGATTTAAGTTAATATTAACTCTTACAAAGACTACACAAAAATGTTACCAATATGTCAGTAAATAAGAACTATTAGAGACAAATTTATTCCTTGTCATTGTAATGAACATTTCCTTAACATTTGTAGGTCTTAACCAGAGACAAATTTTGTTGTTGCTGTTTTTTATAATTTATTTTAGCAAATAACTTATAATACTCGATACTATTAATTTTGGAACATATTAACAAGTTACTCTCATAGCCTAGTAACTCTGCTACTGAATGCTATAAGAAACTTCTATTTGATTGAAAACACATTTATTGCTATTTAGATCTTATGCAGAGCTTCACAGTTTGGGGACCAAAATTTATTTTATTCAAATATGAACATGTGCAGTAAATACTTAAATACTTTTTTTATTATGAGAGAGTTTCATTTTTTAGTGTCATTTGTGAAGTTGTCCCAAACCTAACTAAGGCACTCTTGGGGATCATCTTGAATCATGGGATTTTTCCATTATGCACAGTGAATGAATATTTTCATTTTATTTCTCTCATTGGTATACTTGCCTTACTGTACATCCATAAATTATTATTCACAATCTGCACTTAGCAATAAAATTCTACTCTTTAAATGTAAATGATTAATTCATTTTTAAAGTTACAAAATTTTCACAGTACAAATGGGGACATAGAGATTGATGAGGTAGACCCATTCAAAACAGTGAGACATTTCCAGCCACCAGGTGGTTGGATCAATTAGGCTTCTTATTCTTCAGAACAAAGAATAACAGTTAAATTCTGATGTTAACTTTTAAAAACCTTAGATTTCAATGATAGAAAAAGAATATTTTTAACAATGAAAACTCTGGAAGAGAAACAAAGAAAGCTCTAAAATGATTTTGAGAGTCAAACTAGATCTAGAAAAAATAGGTTGTAAATTTTGGTTTTCATAATTAAAATTATAAAAATAAAAAGCATGAGGAATTTGGAAATACACTGAGTACTTCAAAACCTAAGGTCCTTTGAATAGAGACTTGTGGACACATCTGGTTTAAAAATGCCTGTAGAAAATGACAATTTAATATAATAGATAAATTTATTTTTATGCATCACATGTAGAAAGGTACCCTTAAGCAGGATCAAAAGGGTAAATACACGCATTTTTAGCCCAGTTAAACTATTGCTAGGTGAGAAGAACATTCTTTCATAAACTTGACCCAGCTGTCCCATAAATCCCAGGTACATCTTGTTACATACCTGGTCAGCTACCTAACTGGTAAAGGTAAGTCAGTCAGTCTCATTTTGTCCCAGGCATCAGCAGGTTCCTATGGCAGTGTGAACTTCAGGAATATCTATTCATCTAATACCACTTTTATTCATTAGTCATATGTGGCTATTGAGCACTTGAATTGTGGCTATTCCAAACTAAATACTTCATTATAAATATGCATAAGATTTTGAAAACTTAGTACAAAAGTATATACAATATCTAATTAATAATGTTATCTTGATTACAGTTAAAATAACATTTTCTTACAGTGGTTTAAATAAAATTTATTACTAAGATTCATCTCACCTGTCTCTTTTCACTTGTCTTATTGTTGCCACTAAAAAATTAAAAATTACATATGTGACTCACATTTGCGGTTTGCATTATCTATCTGTTGGCTCTCGGACTGGAGATAGGTGTCAGTCCTCCAGAGAGTGAGTTTAAATATTCACTTATGTTGGTGGAAAGAGGGGGCTACATGTTTAGATGTCACCATGACTGCAAAGTGCAGCTGATATTCATTAAATAGGGGACAAAGATTCTAAACATCAATGAGTAGAGAATACTTCAGCTTGCCCTTCTGAAAATGACAAGAGTGCCCCTGATGAGAAACACTGGCTTGTGGTTGACTTTTTCCTCTAGAAAATTCATTAGGAATGTGGAGAGAACAACATTAACTCCACCCACCTCATGGCATAGGGTATTTAGTCATAGAAGGCTTGAATCTCGTGATTCAGTAGATACTCAGATAACAAAGTGTGTTTCACCTTGTCTGTGGTTTAGTAGTTGTACATACAAAAGCCCAAGTCAAAATCCTTGAAGTTTTCTGGGCTATTTTTCACTCAGGTATACTTTTGCAAGGCCCTTGAGGACTTGGAATTGTTAGAGAATTGTCTTGGAATTGTCCTAGAGTGTGAGGGGCCCAATTCAATTTTTTTTCCAGCCCATTTTCTATATAAACACTTTGAGTAACCCCAAATCAGTGCAACAACAATTCAGTGGTTCAATCTTATATAATACTAGGGGCCCGGTGCATGAAATTCGTGCACTGGGTGTGTGTGTGTGGGGGGGAGAGTGTCCCTCAGCCCAGCCTGCCCCCTCTCACATACTGGGAGCCCTCAGGCGTTGACCCCCATCACCCTCCGATCGCCTGATCGGCCCCTTGCCCAGGCCTGACGCCTCCGCCAGAGGTGTCAGGCTTGGACAGGGGATGCCCATCTCCCCCCGATCACTGGCTCTGGCCCCCGCCAAGGCCTGAGGCCTCTGCCCAGGAATCATGCCTGGGCAGGGGACCCCCATCTCCCTCTGATCGCTTGCTCCACCCCCCGCCCAAGCCTGACGCCTCTGACCCAGGCTTCAGGCCTGGGCAAGGGGACCATCATATCCCCCCAATCCCCGGCTCCGCCCCCCACCCAGGCCTGATGCCTCGGCCAGAGGAGTTGACCCTCATCACCCTCCGATCACCAATCATCGGATCGGCCCCTTGACCAGGCCTGAGGCCTCCGGCAGAGGTGTCAGGCCTGGGCAGGGGACCCCCAGCTCCCCGCGGTTGTAGGCTCCGCCCCTGCCCAGGCCTAACACCTCTGGCCTAGGCGTCCGGCCCGGGCAGCGGGGACCCGCAGTGGCAGCGGGGGGCGCCGCGATCGTGGGCTTCGCTTTAGGCCCAGGCAAGGGACCCCTAGCTCCTGGGACTGCCAGCTTCTACCCTGCCCAGCTCCCATCGCTGGCTCCACCCCTACTTCCTGCTATCACTGGCCAGGGTGGCAAAGGCGCCTGATTCTCCGATCATGGCTGGGGGGCAGGGCAAAGGCGGCCCTGGGGCCGCCTTTGCCCTGCCCCCCAGCTCTTAGCTCCCCCCTGGGTTTCCGATCACTGTCAGTGGCAGGGGGCTTCTTCCTGCTTTCCCTTTTGCCTCCCTGCATTGTGCCTACATATGCAAATTAACCGCCATCTTGTTGGCAGTTAACTGCCAATCTTAGTTGGCAGTTAATTTGCATATAGCCCTGATTAGCCAATGAAAACGGTATTGCCGTACGCCAATTACCATTTTTCTCTTTTATTAGTGTAGATTATTCTGGCCAGCAGAAGTGAATGTTTCACTTGTGAGGGCACCCTCCTGGAACCAGGGGAGGTCATTGGTCCAGAACAACTGCATAGTGCAAAAGTCTCTGGGCTCAGCAGGACATCTTGTCAACCCCAGGCATGGGGTAGAGAAGTAGAGAGCACCCTGATGGGGAGAAACAGGGACCCTGGTCCACATGGTTTAGTTATATTAGATGATACTGGTCCTAAGGTCTGAGACACAATGGAAACTTTCAATGCTTCCAGCAATTGGGCCTACTCAGGTCTAGATTTTCACTGAAAGTTCCCTGCCCAGCGAGCAATCCCAGTCCAGCCTCTCCTAGGCACCAGAGGGAAGCTCTTAGAGAATTTCAACAAAGGTGCTGCCAAGTGTGAGGCGGCCTAAGGCCCAGGCTGAGGAATTCAAGGAAAGACCCTCCTATGCCCAGATCTATGAATAATACTAGATGGAGATATTTGTTCATTTGGATGGTGAAGGAAAATATCTCTATGTTGCCTGGTCCTTAGACTCCATTCAAAATAATTTATTTCATCATGGCCCTTGAGGTAAAAGTCCGGAGAAATCTCTGGCCCAATTCTGCCATTTAAGGTTTCTGCCTCTCCATTTTTTCCAGTGGAAGTACCTGTATTAAAAGGGAGGGGGGGGGGAGCTCTTACTACAGACATTAAGACTATAAACTGCTGCTGAGCAGTTGCTTCATCTTTCTTTTATTGGACCTCTCTTTATTAGTTTGTATTTACACTTGAATTGATAAATGGTTACTTAAATGTTGCCATGTCTGTTAGCTCTCTGGAGGAGGCATCTAGGCAGTGCCAGGTTCATAGAGAATGTGTAAAAAATGTTCACAGTTGAAGCTAAATACTGATTTCTTAAAAAAAAAAAAAAAAAAAAAAAAAGGCCCTTTCACCATGCAGAGAATGAGTCATCTCTAACTGGTATGTTGTGAAGTTTACATTATATCTGTTGGTTCCACAGCATCTAGGAATAATCTAATTTTTATTTTTTATTTTTTGGAAAAGGCGAGCACAGCCACCCAAGTTTTATGTGTAGAAAGGTGCTTGCTAAATAATGCTGGTGCAATCTTGAGTCTGTTTTTGTCATGATGACATCATTTTCTTTATTATGCTGATTATAGCAGGTCAATGAGTTCAGATAATTCTAATACAATCTGGCAGATTGTTATAAATGAAAGGGATATGCAATTTAGTAGGCAAAATCCCTCTGAAATATATTACTTTTCATATGCATTTAAAGGATATTTGTAAAAGTAGTTTAAAAAAATCAATAATATATCCATTTTATATGTCTTTAATTGGGGATTCTGCCTGTTCAAAATTAATATATTTTCCTCTTTTATTTTCAAACTAGAGGCCTTGTGCACAAAATTCATGCACAAGAGGGGAGTCCCTCAGCCCAGCCTGCACCCTCACTAACCCAGGACCCCATGGGGGATGTCCAACTCAGGTTTAGGCCCAATCCCTGGATCCAGCCTAAACTGGCAGTTGGGCATGCCTCTCGCAATCTGGGACTGCTGGGTCCTAACTGCTCACTTGCCTGCCTGCCTGATCACCTCTAACCACCTCTGCCTGCCTGCCTGATCACCCCTTACTGCTTCCCTGCCTGCCTGATCACCCCTAACCACCTTTGCCTTGGCCCCACACCTGGGACCCAAGATTCCCTCCTCCAGCTAGCCACAGGCACCTGGGACCCCGGCCGGCTTCGCCTGGGCCGGCCACAGCCTCAGGAGACCATGGATGGGAGGCTTCTCCCTCTCCCGGGCCACAGCAGCAGCCACTGGCACCCCAGAGACTGCTGGCAGGCGGCTTTGCCTGGGCATGGATTTGTCAGGAAGGACATCCAGATGGTTGTCCGGAAGACATATTAGCATATTACTAATTAGCATATTACCCTTTTATTAGTATAGATTATAAAAGAAAGTTTATTTAGAAAATTACAGAGATCTTAGAAGTGAGCCAGCAGGCTCAGGAATCAAGTTACAGAAGCCAAAGAAAGGCCTCTGGAGCGTAGGAGACACAAAGGCAAAGGCAAGGAGCCTGGGGGAGGGAGAGAGGGAAGGGAAAGGCATGGTTGTGCTCCCCTGAGGGACAGTGTTCTTTTTACTCATTTTTCTCAGCTTTGCTATATTGGGTTCTACTTATCCAATTCTCCATTCTTTTTTTTTTTTAAATATATTTTATTGATTTTTTTACAGAGAGGAAGGAAGAGGGATAGAGAGTTAGAAACATCGATGAGAGAGAAACATCGATCAGCTGCCTCCTGCACACCCCCTACTGGGAATGTGCCCGCAACCAAGGTACATGCCCTTGACCGGAATCAAACCTGGGACCTTTCAGTCCGCAGGCGGACGCTCTATCCACTGAGCCATACCGGTTAGGGCAGTTCTCCATTCTTGAAGATCTTTTTGTTCTTGATTATGGTTCCTTCTCTTGCAATGTCTGTCAATGGCCTCTTGTCTTTATCCTCACTGTTCACTGTTAACGTCAGCTAGGCTGGTCATGTGTGTTCGGTTCTTTTTTTCTTTGTAGTCATTATTATTTGTGCTCTCTGCAGACCTGGGAGAACTGTGTTTCCCAGGTAGTAAACCAATGAATGTTAAGATCCTATGGAGCAGATGATTCCCCCAGAAGTAATAAATGCTTTAACACTCTACCTTGTCTTCACATGGTATCACCATTTTCATAAGCTTTAAGTTAACTGCCTCAAAGTTAACTTAGCAAAGCACTTGATTGCTCTAACCCCTAGCCTCTGCTTCGATACTTGACCCTGGAATTTAGATCATTTAATTTGTGTGCGTGGCTCTCCTTCAAGTAGTTGTCTTCTGAGCTCTGCATTTCCAATCTCTCCACAGTTAAGTAACTTTATCTTTAGCCCAGCCATTTCCTTTGCTTGATAATTTGGTTTCCCATTCCTGACCCCAACCAATAACCCACTTCCTGACTAACCACAGAAAAGACTCAAGTTCTTTTCTAGCACACTCCCCTTAGAGTTTTTTTCTTTCATGTCACTTCAGTACCCTTTCTCAGGCATCAGTTCTATTTGAAACTCTAGCCGTACACCTTTTCAATTCCGTAGAAAAATTTCACTCAGATTTTCCTAGTAGAATCAAATGTATCTAGGGAGAGAAAATTGATAATCTGAACTCCTTTCTTACATTATGTCTGTATCTTTAATAACAAAAATTTATACTGTATTCTATGATGTCTTTCTTACTGTTACCTTGAATTACTTTTTAATTTTTATGCACTTATGTGCAATATCCTCAAAAAGTTATAAACTTTATGAAATAGTCATGTTTTTAATTTCATTAAGTTGCCAAACTTGTTCCACGGGACTAGGAGATCAATGAGGTATTTTTTATTAAAACAGTTCCAAGAGTATATTGTCTGGAGCACTAGACCAGGTAGTGAGAGCTGGGAACTGATACCCTTAACCATTATTAAACTCGTCTGTTTTTACATACTATAGAATGTGGACCACTACATGATCTTAGATATTGTCTAACTCTGAAGTCTATAATTTTAAAAATACACATGCATTTTATAGTAAACAATTGATCGTATATATTTTATTAAAAAAATGTTGTTTGACATTGGCTTAAATGTTAGAGTGTCATAGATTCAGTATTACTAGATTTGAAGTAGATTTTAGAAGTCATCCAGTCCAACTATCTTTCCAATGCTTCTATCCCCTCGACAACACATTTTCCTAGTATTTACCCAGCTTTTGCTTTATACTTTACCTAGTTTTCAGTAATGAAGAAGCCCTTACCTCAAAAGCCAGCTCTTTGGATATAATTCTGACACTTCTTTCTTACATTGAGATGAAGATAATCTTTGATTAACACTTTAGTTCTAGCTTTGTACCATCATTTAACAATGAAAAAGCCAACAGCTCTTCCACATAAGAGCTCTTCAAATATTTGCAATCAGCCATACCTTTGGGCCAGCAAGAAGAATAAACACACCCATCTATGTGTCTATTTCTCACAAGTTCAATCCTGTACATGAGATTAAATACTCCCCCCTAACCTTCCTCTAAGGCAGTGGTCAGCAAACCGCGGCTCGCGAGCCACATGCGGCTCTTTGGCCCCTTGAGTGTGGCTCTTCCACAAAATACCACATGCGGGCGCGCACATACAGTGCGATTGAAACTTCGTGGCCCATGCACAGAAGTCGGTTTTCGTCCTGGGCGAGTCTATTTTGAAGAAGTGGCATTAGAAGAAGTGGGGGGTGTCAGTCGGACGTTTTTAGCAAAGGCCAGCTTAGGAGTACCCTAATTAAGTTAATAACAATGAACCTACCTATATAGTTTAAATTTAAAAAAATTGGCTCTCAAAAGAAATTTCAATCGTTGTACTGTTGATATTTGGCTCTGTTGACTAATGAGTTTGCCGACCACTGCTCTAAGGTTATGCTATGCCTCTAAAAGTGTAGTAAACAGAAATGAATACTATTCTTTGGCTGTTATCTTACCACAGTGGAGTAGAATAGAAAAGTCTTCTTTTGTCCCAATGCTATGTCAATCAATGTGGCCTACCTTTATTGACTAATATATTGACTTTAGAGTCACATAAAATCTCTGAATTTTTCTTAGAAAAATGTTTAGAATCGAATATTTATGAGCTTCCATATTTTACATTTTAGACATTGCTTAGGAATAAGTCTATTTCTTAAAATTTGTGATTCATAACCATATTAGTAATCCATAAATCAGATGTCTGTGTTGTTGAAATGTTATGGCTAAGCAATTAGGGGATGTGCTGAACCAGAAGAGTAAAGAGTCATAACCAAGCCATGAGAAACCTTGAGCTAGGTGGCAACACTCTATTGATTGGCACTATTACAGCAGTGTTACTTAACCAATTATAACTGCCACATAATTTTTCCATCATCCACACCCCGTTTTGACATCTTGTCCACTACCTTTCCTGTTCTGTTACAGAACAACTTTGTCAATGAAACAAACAAGCTTTGTTTGACATGGCTATTTTTAACACAGCTTAACTTGTTTTGTTTCAAAATAGGTTAATGCTTTCTGATAAAATTAAAAATCAAGCCAGTCAGGGTTCTAATTACTGATGCATACTCAAGGATCTTGGGTTTCAGAACCCCTGTTTATAGCTGTTTGGATAGGACAAACATAGGACATAGCAGGCAAACATTCCTGGGCCAGGAACATGCTGAATAGTTTTGTTTTGTTTTAAAGGAAAGGCTGTATATTTGTATGTATGGGGGGTTTCCATGTACATATTGCCTTTGCTAGCCATACATCTGTAAACATACATTATATGTAGTATACTAAATGTGTCCCTTCATGGTTAGGGGCTATCAGTGTAGTCACATTGACTAATCTACCACATCTGAAGTTTCCCTTATTAACCTAGATTTTCAAATTGTTATTTAAGGCAAATAGCACCCCTTTACAAATATTCTTCTCTATGAATTACTAAGAATTCCTTCCTTGTCATTTATTATTCCTGATGGAACCAAGTGAACATTTTCATAGTTTTATTTTGACAATTTTATTCCTCCATACCATCTAGCATAACTACTCTCAGCTTAATTTGTATTTCTCTTCCCTATGAGATAAACTCTTCAACTAACAGCTCCAAATCTTAGGACATGATTCAAAATTTTGACTTGGTTCTTGGACATTATCATTCCTCAACCACATTGCTTTCTGTGCCATCCTTTCTTATCTTCCATTTTCATTGGTAGGAAAAAGAAAAAAAAGAGAAAACTGAGAAATAAAATGAAATAAAAAAAACAGATGGACACTCAGAAGTGACTGAAGAGAGTAGCAGTGGAAAGTCAAACACGCATACTTACGGAGCTGCCCAAGCCGAGCTTTTTCTTTTTTACCAAACAAACGTCCTATCGAAGACTTGATTCCCTTCTTCTTGGGGGCCTTGTGAAGAGAGTCTTGGCTGCTGTTGGCACTGCCAAGCCCAAAGCTGTCTGGCTCCAGGGAGGCAGCCAAACTACTGCAAACCACAAAGGAGGGCAAGTGCTCATTTTAATGCAACATCCACAAGGTACGTACAAAAGACTTGCTTCCTTTATAAAGGTATGAAAGGAGAAACAGGCAGGCTTCTGAAGTTTTCTCCCTTTCTGCTCACCTTTCCTCTTAGTCAAACTGAAGTATGGTTTCACATCCTTAGGGTCCTGAGCCTCCAAATTTTCTCTAAAAAATTTATTTTTGTTCCAAATGATCTTCTCCCTTATTTTTTGTACAACCTCAAGCTAATCAGTAAACATAGGTAGCTTTATTAACTACATGTTAAATGACCTTTTATTATTTAGCACTTGACTCTTTACCTATTTTTTTCCCTGAGTGCTTTTAAAATCTTAAACCTAAAACCTATGATAAGAAATTTAAATAAAACCAATAATGAAGTCTGGTGGATGGTTTCATTGGATTTTCATCTAGCATTCTTTCTCTCAGTTTTGGAACACAGTTCACTCAATTTAAAATCATCTGGTTGGGATTCAGAAGTAACAAATCATATACACTAGTGATCATTGTATACTTTTTCTTGTAATCCTAAGGTATTCTTTGATTACATGATAAACTGAAATGACTTTCAAGCAGTTGGTCTAGGTTCCATTCCTGGTCAGTGTACTTGACACTGTATTAATAGAGTGAATTAATAGGAGAGAACCACTCCTATTAATACAGGAGAGGTTCAATAGATATTGCCCTCATTCTTTTTCCAAAGCTATTCAATTGACAATGACACAATAAATTATTTAACATTACTTACTCATTTTAATTAATTTGGGTCCACAATCCCTAAACTCAAAAACTACTGCTTTTCTTATGTGACAATATAATTCATTTTTTTTTTTTTGGATAGTGAAGGAAGTATCTATTTTGAAGCATTAGAAATTAAAAATAAGCACAGCAGAAATAGTGCTTACCAGAACAAAAAGCTCTGTTTTCAAAAATATTTGTTGTAAAACCCATAGTATTTAGAAGGCAAATTCTTACTTCAAGTATTAATCATTGTTATGTTCAGTTATATCAATTATGTATCTAGATATGCTGCAATTGATGACAGAAAAAGGACACACAGTTAAGATTAAGTTGCATGCTTAGATTTATTTATGTCATTAATTATTATATAGATCTTCTAATTTTTTAGGTAGATGGAAAGGACAATATGAAATGTCATTATGACAGGTGGTATATTTCCTGATATTACCCTATTTTTTCCTTAAATATTTTGTAAATGTGTGTGTGTGTGTGTGTGTGTTCCTTTCTAAGAACTTTCTGCCTGAGTAGCAGCAGCACCCAAAAGGTGGTGTGCCTCGTCTGCTAAAGGGAAATGGGGCACCATCATGGACTTTTCAGACCTTAATTACTCTTACACTCCAAGCCAAATGTATAGTCCTGTCTTTGATGGGAGCAGAATATGCCACGTTGGGATGTACCACTTTGGCCTGGGGATTACTTAAAGGTGAAGACAGCCAGAGTCCAACATTCCCAAGAGAAGCTTATACCTCCCCCTTAACTACCCCAAAGAAGTTAGGTCAGGGGCCTGGACCAGGAAGAGAGCTATTAAAAAAGAAAACTTTTTATATCAGAAGGACTTATCTGCATAGCATTGCAAATGTTTACTTACCAAACATAAGATCTCATTTTCTATGAATTGTCTTCCTCCCTTTTGAAGCTCCAGACCCTTAACCCCTCCTTCTTAGCTCAGGATAGTATGTAAGCCTCAATATAAGACCGACTGCCAGGGAATTTCCTAGTTTTATGGGGCTCCCATATGAGTGAAATATGTTGTTTTTTCCTGTTAATCTGTCTAATGTCAATTTAATTTAGAGCAGTCAAAAATCTATAAGGAAAGAGGTAGAAAGTTTTCTGGCCCTACATCCTAGAATCCCTGTAGTTTTTGTTACTATTCCTATTAAGTTCTTCATCTAGCCTGATTCTATTTCAAAAGAAAATATACACAAAACATAGAAGAGCTTTTCTTTTTTTTCTTCTATTAAATTTATTGGGGTGACATTTGTCAACATGATCATATAAGTTTCAGGTGTGGGTTTCTATGTTACAAGATCTGTGTGCCCACAACCCAAAGTCAAATCTTCTCCTGTCACCATATATTAGGACCCCCTTCTCCCCACATCCCCTTCCCTCTGGCAACCACCACACTGCTGTTTGTGTTCACTAGTTTCAGTTTTATATCCCACATTTGAGAGAGAAGAGCTATTCTTATAAGTATTGGCTAATAACAGGACCACAAATGTAAAGTCAATTTTAAAACTAAAAATTTGATCTCAGAATGAAAATTTGTTCTTTTCAAAAATATTGTGAAAATTGTGATATTGTTTCTATTTATTTCACAAGTTGAAATAAAATATGTTATATAAAATTTTAAGCAGTCTATTTGACCACACTGAAAGGAAGAGGAATATTTTCAGGAGGAGCATGGGCACTGCGTCCTGTACTGGGAGCATCATACCTTCTGGCCTCATTGTGGTAGGAAGAAGGGAGGGTGTGAGTCATCCTGATGGTCCTAGGGGTCGGGGGAGGGGAAGTTTCACATTTAATTGTTGCTTTATCCTCCCGACCATCTTCTTCCACCACTGCAATCTACAAGTAAAAACAATATATTCAGATGAACTCTTTTTAAATTTCAACTGAAACGAATAGAAATGGGAAATCATCAAGGCAAGGCTATCTGAGGAAATCTAACATAAAAACAATCCAAAAAACCTGGGGCATATAGGTTTTACATATATAAATTCACATTATTAAAGAGTGTTAATGTAATAACTCTTTAAAAGTGTAGTAGACACTCCAGTTAAAGTAAATATGGACCTGCTACAAAAATATTTAACAGTAAATAAATATCAAAGATCAATATGCAGGTGTTATAGTCACAATTAACTAGTCAATATTAATAATAGGAAAGGAGCAAAGGGGAGGCCAAACAGTATAAGCATGATCACCTGGGAAGCTTCACCAGGAAGCTGCAACTTCACACTCCCCAGGGGACCACCTGTCCATTCCCTGTAGTTCACTGGAGGAAGGGACCCAACAAAGGGGGAGATGGGTGCTTGTGCAGTGAAGTCAGTGTGACATAGCTTGCCTGCCCATCTAACCTGAGAAAAATAGTTGGCTAGGAGGTGGAGGCACTGCAAGCACACGACATTCTGAAGGGTTAATTGGCTAAGCTCCCAGTTATAATCCTCTCTCTGTTGTCCTCTTGCCAGCTCTTGAGCTCTCTTGCTAGGTGACCCACACTCACCGGTGTGCTAGCCTGCCATGTGTCCTTAAGCAGCAACATGGCCCATGGCCATGTGGACCCCACATGCAATGGAATGCAGCTGGGAACACAAGCTAAGTTAGCCAGATCCCGGACTGGTCTGTGCTTTAATATGGAGCAGAAACTCTGGGCCGTGGCTTTAATCCTAGCCCCATTGAGAACAAGATTGGACTTTTTCCATGGCAAGAGAGAAAAATGGAACCTTGGAAACCTAGATGCTTTAATTCCACAGAAATAAACGTCACTCATCCTCCGTGCAAGTCTCAGGAAATTCCTTTCCTTTTGACATTGAGAGAATTCCATTTCCACTGGCAACAACAGGTGGGGACACAGAGGGCACCCCGTCGATAACACAGGGCCTATGAAAAAGCTATTTTGGAATCTATTTTAATATACCAGAATATAAATAATTTACTAAAATTAGAGCAAATTTACTAAAAATGCATAGTCAGGTTAGCATAACATGGACATCTATTCAGTGGGGGATTTTTGAAGTGAGAACACATGTTGTCAAAATATAACTTTATTGCCTAATTCAATATTTATGCTCTTGATTTCATTCTGAACAGGAAAGCAGTGTATTAACTATATTTGCATATTTTCTATATTCTTGATGCTTGGCGCCTGGGGCCATCCTGAGCCAGGAGAGACTGCCTCTCCCAGGGCCAGCTAAATCCTAGAGATAGCAAACCACTTCCCCTTTCATGTGGGCCTTCCACATGAAAATCAATCAATCCAGATCTGGATCCCTTACCATCTTATCTTCCTGCTCTTACACTCCAGGAAGCAATATTCCTCAGCTGTAATCATCCAGGTTAGGCATTACACAACTAGAGACAGCCCCCCTCCCTAGAGCCCACCAAAATTATTCAAAACAGCCAATCCTAACCCTACTTGCCTTACCTCGCCTTGTTTTTCCCACAGAAACCAGAATAAAGCCTCCTGCCCATGCTTTTTCCCACTCTCTCTGTCTCCTGACTACACTGGCTTCCCTGTGGCCCTACATCCCTAGGTGAGCCCATCCTCTTGGGAAATTTAACAAGTTATCTTTTCATTGCAGTTGCCTCCTGACCTGTTGGCCTCACTATACCCGAATAATAGTGAAACCTACATTTACTGTTGTTCTAGTAGAGATAGTAAACTAGATAATTTTTGTGCCAGCAGTGCTCTAAATCTTCTGTAGAAAATCAGGATACTTAGTCCCTATAATCTAATCATTGACCCAAAAAAGCATGAAAGAAAATTTTTTGTTTTAAAACATTTGCTCTTATGGTCATATTTAAAGAATTCAATATTGCTTAAATACTTTTGATATTTCTTTTTTATGTTACTACAGTATTTAAACTACAGGGAATATAATTTTAAAGCTCTCATAGGAAAAAAACACACAATATTTAACTCATAGTCAGATAAAAGGTATTTACAGTACCTTTCTCCGGTGTTTCCTTAGATCACTTGGCTGTGATTGGCAGCAATAAAATGTAACATAAAACACAACTAGTTAATGATGATCACTTAACCATGTTACAAATTTAAATAGTATCTATAATTTGACTTTGTTTTTTTATTCCATTTTTTCCTAGATAAGTGTGTTTACATTTACTTGTTACAATCATTATAAGAGCACTCCTCTTGGGAGTCACTTTAGAGAGGGAACTTCCTGGGTGGCATGGGTGGGGCATGTCACCTGTGCACAGGCATCAGATAGGAGACACGGGCCCTAGGAAGCATAAAGCACAAATAGAGCGAGCTAGCCAGAAATAAAAATGGAACTAAATCCTCCCCGTAAAATATAAATGGCCATGAAAAGATTGTGCATAAACACACATTCAGTGCATATATATGGACTTTACAAACACTGCCTTTTGCCCCAGCTGTGCAGAGCCTTGCGCCTCCTTTGGGCAGGTGGGCTGTTCCTGGGGGATCTCAATCTTCCTGGACTCTAACGCATCCCCCATTCCCAAGCACCACAAGCTCAGCCCTCAGTATAACATGTTTCTGGAGCTGCTATTTTCTTGTCAACACTCTTTTACAGAATATTTTATAAGGCTAATTCTTTATGATTCCGTATGAACCTTAGTCACTTAATATCTTTATTGCTTTTTGTTATGAAAATAAAATATATTTTTTAAACTATTCCATATACTTTACATTTTAGTTGTTATTAGAAAATGGGTAGGTTTACCCCATCCAGTGTTCTAATTAGATATTGCTAGCATGTCACTTATGCTTATGTATTCGTTGTGAGGTAAAAGTAGATACGCTAATAAAAATAAATGCAACAAAACAATAAACATGATTGCAAAACATATAAACATAGACAACCCAAACAATTACAATGTCTTTGCAATTTATATTTTCTGTCCCTAAAATTTCTAATGTTTCTTTGAATATTCAAATATAAATTATACCCAACAATATTATTTTTCCTCCACTACTTTACACATGTGAAAGAAAATCTGTTTCACTATTGTTATTTGATGACAATGTTTCATTAGGTAATAAAGATTTTCTGGATTTCATTTCTTGTTTATCTGGGTCAGATATTCAACATTTTAAATACTTGTTAACTCTCAGAAAATGTCCTAAGTAATTTTAAGCACTGAAATTATAATGTGATAATGTTCATTTACCACTGATTTACTTATAAATGACTACTCAAGAAAATTCCTCAGAGCACTGGTACCTTTGTCCCACAAATGCCACATTTAAATATTAAAAATATTTTATCATATTACTATAAAAATAATAACACTGTCAAGGGTTATAATGCTAGTGTTCATGAAAATACTTAAAAATTCAAAACACTATGTTGTAAAAATGTAAGTAAATAATAGTAGTACAGAAATAACCAGTTTCCTTGCCTTGAATGCTGAATAAATTATTCTCTATGGACCAAGATTCTTACTTAGCTGTAGTTAACAAGTAGGTCATCAATATGTAGCATGTGCTAAACAGGCAGAAACTAAGCCAGAGACAATGTCATTTTAGTTAATAAAATCAGAGGGATGTCTAGATTTCTAAAATAAGTAGATCATAATGTAGCTCTGTTATTGCCTTAGTATATCTTAGTACATTTGCTAAAAGTTTGCTCTGTATCTGGTTGGAGTTGGTTCTGATTAGTTGTTCTTTTTTCTGAGTGGCTATTGTCTGTGCTTCTATTTTTAATATTAAGTATGGAAGTCAGCAGAGACTAGAGGACTCACTAGCTTAATGTCTTAAAGAGATAAATGTTTCCTTTTTTTAAAAAAATTCACCATTTCTCTTATATAGATTTTATTGCATGGAAGGCCCATAACTACAAAGTTTGCTGTGGGCAATATTGCCTCACCATATAAATAGTTTTCTCTTTAAGTTCTCAATTGCATAATCAAAGAAAAAGATACCTACATTTATATGCATAACAGAAATTTCATCAAGGTAAAATAAAAACTTAAAAGTCAATTATTTTTAAGGTAGGTTTTATCTATATAATTCACTAGCCACATCACAAATGATTGCAACATATTTATTTTAAAATGTCATTAGAAAGTGAATTAAACATCTTGGCAATATATTACACACACACACACACACACACACACACACACACACACACAGCCACTGTGAACTTTTATAGATCCTTCACAACCTTCTTACCAGAAACACAATATACATTTCAGATTTTTCTGTAGTATGATTAATTTATCCTCCATTTGTTACGTTTGTGCTGGATTTTACGGTGCATCAACTATTATTTTACCTATTTTCCTTTCAATTAACCTCTTCCATTTACTTATTATATAACCTAGGGAAAGTTACACCTATGTAGACTACATATCCTCATCTCATAATGGGATTAATAACTGTACCTACCACATAGGTTGTTGTAAAAAGAAGAAATAATAAAATACACAGAAAGCCCTTAGACTAGAGGAAACACCCAATCAGTATCAACTAATGTGTCATGAATCCTAGTGGCAGCAAAGGGTCTCTGGACGTATCAGCATACCAGTGTCATGACTCCCATCCGATCCATTTCCCTGGCAGGACTTCGCGGTGTGAGCTTTGGCGTTGAATGTCCACTGGGGGGCGATGAGCTGGCCAGTGAAGAAGCTGTAACGGAGGCAGTGATGGAGGTCCCTGGGTGGACTCGCGCTAAATTCAGGCCTTCCAGGCTCACACTCGCTACTCTATTCTCAATTTCTTCAGCACGTAACTCTGTAGATTCTTTTTCTTCCTGAATTAGCCTGAAAGGTACAGTTTAATTTTGATCCATTATATGCTCTCATAATGCTAATGAGTCAATAAAAATTCTGTGAATATTTTATATCAAATCCAGTAGTTCCATCTTTTTTTCTCTAGGGAATATAACTTTCATTAAATTCAAGAGACTTCCTGGCTGAAATTTAGAAATCACTTTCTAAGTGACACATAATTCCTCTCCACTTTTATACTATAACCTACAAAACCCCTTGCCTGAATAATTAATGTATGCCATTAATCCTAAACTTACATTTGAACTCCTGCGCTGATAAATGAGTTTTAGAAACTCAGATTCCAACAAAGTTATTAAATCTTACCTCCAACCCAATAAGAAAGTATAATTGATAAAATCCTAAATAAATGGTCATTCATAATTTTCATTTGGATAAATAAATGACTAAGTCATTTTTTAAACATTAAGGTACTTAGCCAAGTCACCTTTAAATAAACACCATGCAATTTAATAATGTGGAGATGGCCCTAGCTTGTTTGGCTCAGTGGATAGAGCATTGGCCTGCGGACTGAAAGATCCTTGGGTTGCATGCTCAATCCCCAGTAGGGGGCATGCAGGAGGCAGTCAATCAATGATTTTATCTCATCATTGATGTTTCTCTTTCTCTTCCTCTCTGAAATCAATAAAAATATATTTTTAAAAAATGTGGAGATGAAAGATGATAGATAATTATAAAATTAAACTGTTGCTATAGATCCCTTTGAGATGACAAAGCTTAAATAGAAACAAGCTTCAAGAAGGTGTATACACTGAGTGGCCAGATTATTATGACCACCTGACGTTTGTAGGCAAATTAGCTATAATTTCTCGCTGAAGTTGCTAGAGGGCCAGACCATTATAAATAGGGAAGCAGGTTGTTTACCACAACAGTAGAAGTGATTTTTACTATATACTATATATATATATATATATATCCCACCTTCAAAGGCTGTTAAATTGCATTGTTTACCCATATCTTCAGAAAAAAATCACTCCTACTGTTGTGGTAAACAACCTGCTTCCCTATTTATAATGGTCGGGCCCTCTAGCAACTTCAGCGAGAAATTATAGCTAATTTGTCTACAAACGTCAGGTGGTCATAATAATCTGGCCACTCAGTGTGTATTAGCTATACAAAGACAAAGAATAAAGAGCTTCTGCTGGGTTGAATAAAATTCCTATTTAAGTTGAACCTATACATATTTTACATATTGTCATAATGAAACCATGTACCAGTATAGTTTGTTTGAAAAATATGGGGACAGAAACCTCCTGAGTTTTCAGAAGACAGTCTGACAGTTCCTTATAAAACTGCACATACCCTTACCATATGATCCAGTAATCATGCTCCTTAGTATTTACTCAAAGAAGTTGAAAAATTATGTCCATACAAAAACCTGTACATGGATGTTTAGAGCATCTTACTTAAAACTAGAGGCCCAGTGCACAAAATTCATGCGGGGGGGGGGGGTGTTCCCCTCAGCCCAGCCTGCACCCTCTCCAAACCTGGACCCCTCGGGGGATGTTTGGGCCTAAACCCGGTATTGGGCCTAAACCAGCAGCTGGACATCCCTCTCACAATCCTGGACCACTGGCTCCTAATCGCTCACCAGCCTGCCTGCCTGGTTGCCCCTAACTACCCTCCCCTCCCCGCTGGCCTGATTACCTCTCACTGCCTCTGTGTGCCAGCCTGATCGCCCATAACTTCCCCCCTGCCCGGTCGCCCCCAACTGCCCCCTTCCTGCTGACCTGGTTGCTCCTAACTGCCCCCCCCCACTGGCCTAGTCACCCCTTACTGCACCTCCTGCTGGCCTGGTCGCCCCCAACTGCCCCTCTGCCAGCCTAATGGCCCCCAACTGCCCCCCCATTGCCAGACTGATCACCCCCAACTGCACCCCCCCACTGGCCTGGTCACCCCTATCTGCCCCCCTGCTGGCCTGGACACCTCTTACTGTCCCCTCCTGCCAGCCTGGTTGCCCCTCACGGCCCCCTCGCTGGCCTGATCGCCCCACTCAGCCTGTTGTTCAGTCGTTTGGTCGTCCCTCACTAACCCCCCTGCTGGCCTGGTTGTAGGCAGCCATCTTGTGAGGGCACAAGGGTTAATTTGCATGTTACCTCTTTATTATATAGCATTGCCAAAACTTTGAAGCAACCAAGATGTCCTTCAATAGGTAAATGGATAAATAAACTGGAATATTAGTCAGCACTAAAAAGAAATGAACTATTAAGGCATGAAAAGACATAGGAGAACATGAAGTGCACATGAGTAAATGAAAGAAGCCAATCTGAAAAGGCTACATATTATATAATTACAACCATATGGCACTCTGGAAAAGGCAAAACTATGGAGGCAGTAAAAAGAGCAGTGGTTGCCAGGTTTTGGGATGGGGAGAAAGATCAATAGGCAGAACACAGCAGATTTTAAGGCAGCGAAAATATTCTTTGATACCATATTGATAGGTACATGTCATTCTACATTCTTCCAAACACATAGAATGCACAACAGCAAGAATAAACTATAACATAAACTACGGACTTTGGGTGAATATGATGTGTCAATTTAGGTTCAATAGTTGTAATAAGCATACTACTGTGAGGGAGGATGTTGATTATGGGGAAGAATATGCACGTTTGGAGTCAGAGGCAATATGGGGAAATCTCTGCACTTCCACCTCAGCTAAACTTGCTGTGAATCCAAAACTGCTCCAAACGAATACAGTCAATAAAAATACTAAAAATAAAATTTTGTCTTAGTTATAATTTTTACTTACATAAAGAATTAACTTCTGTTACTTTGAAGTTTATTTTCATGGGTGCACTTTAACTAATCTAAAATAAAGGCTTTATCAAGTATCAGAGTATAGCATCATTAATGCGTTAAGCACAAGACAATGGAAAAACTCACTCCTCTTAAAAAATGAATTTTTTTTGTACATTTAAAATGAGTGGTGGATAATGACTTCAGAAAAATCTGGTGATGTGGTTCTATTATACAAAGAACTTGTTGTTATTAGCTTTAGTATTCTATTAATTGTAAAGGAGAGTCAAACCTAGAGAAATAAGTTGAGTAAGAGGCAAATCAAAGTTTAGTCAAACAGAAAATCAAATGTTGCCTTGTTGTTCAATTTATTTTTTTAAAAAAATAAATGTCAATTCATTGATCTTTCTAATCATGATGTATACGTGGAAAGCAAATTAAATAACAAAATAGATTCCCTTTAAAATGTTCTAGTGTGTTGGGAAGGGATTCTCATAGGAATCATAGACAAGTTGAATGAATAAATAAAATGACAAAAGTAAATTGGACCAATAGTAGCTAACTATAGATGAACAGATTAATGACTATTCCAGTGATGAATGAGTTTAAAGTACTTTGATCTCTCCCGTTAAGAGAATCAGTGAGTCCCGTGAATGATCTCAGTGGCTGAGCATTGACCTAGGAGCCAGGAGTTCGATTTCTAGTAAGGGCACATGCCCGGTTCGCAGGCTTGACCCCCAGTAGGGGGCGTGCAGGAGGCAGCCCATCAATGATTCTCTCTCATCATTGATGTTTCTGTCTCTCTCTTCTTCTCCCTTCCTCTCTGAAATCAATAAAAAGTATATATATTGAAAAAATAAATTAAAAAAAGAGAATCAGTGAACAGTAAGAAGCCAGAGAAGAGGATTTAAAATAAAAATATTTTGTGAAATAATTAATTTGTGAAATTAGAAAAATTCTAACCAGAGATAAATTCCAATTACTGTTAGCATAATACCACAGTTTATATTAAGGTGCCTATTTCTTTTAAATGTTGCTATGTACTCAAATTTTATGTATTTCTTAATGTCTTACAATCAGCAACTATTTTACTCTACATTAAGGGGGGGAGTAGTGATGAACATATTAAAAGATAATAGTTTGAATTTACTATTTGGGTATCAACTTAATTAGTCTAGGCCATGATTGTTACTGGGAATTTCTACCCTAATGCAAGAAAGCTGAGTCCCTGGAGGGACATCACATGTTATTGGGAGCATGTGTATGTTTGTGTGTGTGTGTGTAAAAACAAATATCACAAGGGTGCATACTTGATTTTTAATCTATTCAATAGTGAATTCAACCATTAGCTGCACAGCATCAGGAAGTGTTATTTATTTGAAATTCATGTTTTATATATTTTTCTATTTATAATAAACAAATATTCATGAAGCACTTTCTATTTATCAAGCAAAGTGCTTAAATGTTGGAAATAAAACAGAAGCAAAACCAGATATACCTCCTAGCTCTTATATAACGTATGATCTAGTGAAAAAAAACCAAAACACAAAAACCTAAAGGACCGAAAAGTGAACTGAAGGACAGAAGTGATGGCGTGATGTTCATGGTGAGTAGTATAAAGTGGGTGAAGAGTTAGGGTAGAACAGTGTGGATTGAGGAGAATATAACAGAAGAAAAGAACAGCCACAACAAAGGGAATAGATGGAACATTCAAAGAACAGGAAGTCATGTACTGGTATAATGGAACATGGACTAGAACAGGTGAAGGCAAGAGAATGCTGAAGTAGATGGGGCATTGCATACCATCAAAGAATTCTGATCTTTATCTTAAGAGAAACTGAAGGGCTTAATTAACAAGGAAAATACATAAGCACATTTGGGTTTTAAAAGTCTGCTCTGGCTGCAGTGTCAGTTTGAACTAGCTTGGAAATCCAAATACTACAAAGAAACCAGGTAAAACTATGATTGTCATCCAGGTGAGAAACTACTATAATGTACAATGTGTTGATGATAGTGGCAAACGAGGTAATTTGAATCAAAGTAGGAGGTCAACAGATTAAAGCTAGTGTAGAAAGAACCAATAAAGGCATTGTTCAAAATAGTAAAAATTGCTCATCCGTTGAAAAAAAAATAAAGAATAGTTTCCTAGTTTGAAGGAAAACAAATCCACCTGACACAATAAGGTTCTTCACTTGGATTAATCAAAGGAATAATAGAAACAGACCATGGATGTCATCAGAATTCAAGAAAACACATAACTTAAAATTTAAATGGTCATAGTGATATTTCTCAATATTTGAATGTTAAGTTGTACAATTTCTATTCTACTCTTTTAAAATCATCCATTACCTAGATACCTTTTTAAGTACCTATTTTGAAATAATTCAGTAATGGTTAATTTCACACCAATGTCTAAATACTTTTAAGGAGCTGGCTGCACATGAATTTGCACGCTAGTTAGTAGCTTTACAGCAGTGCTAGCTGTACCTTGATAATGTATCTTATCACCACCAATACCATTTAAATAGTAAATTTAAATTTAAAAAGTGCTTTAAAATTCATTGTAGAAGATTTAAACTTTACCTCATTCTTTCATATCCTCCTCATATCATGTCTATATGTTTTATGTATGTTCCTTACAAAAGCTGCCCTAATTTCATATAGGATATATACAGACATCCAGGGGATGGTGTGAAAATGCCATTCTGAATCAGTAGATGTGGAGTGAAGTATGAAATTCTGCAATTCCAATACCCTCCCAGTCAATGCCAATGATTTTGATATGATGATCATATTTTTAATGTCCAGGTCTTCTAGTTATCACCACCAGAATAACGGAACTCACCTGATTTCTTTGTTGATAGCATCCAATTGTTCCTGAAGCATCATAGCTAGAGTCTGGGCATCAGAATGACCACTTGGAGAGAGAAGATCCATGGAGCTAAAAATCGTTTCTCTGTCGTCATCGTCAATATCAGATATTTCTGTGTCACTTTCAAAAGGATGGCTGCTTAGCACTCCGATTTGCTGAGTTCTATTCCACTCATGATCTCCGAGAGATTTCACCTGAATGGTGCACAATTATAGTATTGATAACATTATTCACTTTCAAAGCAATATTCTGAAAAACAACACAAAAGCACACATGCTTTTACATATTACTTGGCAAAAGCTGAACTGATGATTAACATTCCAATGTATTGGTTCAATAAAATAACTCGTTGGCATTTTATGTTATGGGAAGTAGTGTCCGCATAAGTATCAACATTTTAATAGAAATAAAAATAATAAATGTAAAACTTCCCATGATATCTAGCTCAACCCCAAACTGAGGTAGGAATTACTTTAAAGCATTTGTGTTTGTAACATTTCTCCTTTTTTACAAATTAACCCTTTCTACTGACTTGTACTCAAGCATTCCCATTTCTTGTACTAATTCATCTTATCTACACTTTTGTATTACAGACTCAGAATACTAATATTATTACACAGAAAATTATACATGAATTCTCTCCCCAACAGTCATTTACATAAATTGAAATAAGTATTATTAAAAATATTGCAAAGTAATTTCATTTCATTTCCACTGCTCTGCTCTACTCAAATGCCTGATTATGTTTTTTTTTAAAGCCCAAGGCATACCAACGTTTTAACTGATATAATAAAACCTCATGTGACTGAAAGTCCTGAGTAACCAAGAGACCAGTGTTTTCGAAGCTGTAATCTCAAAGTATGAGAGGTTTGGGAGTAAAACTGAGGTTCTAGTAAAACTGCTGTTTTAATTTTTTTTCAATCTTTGTGATGATACAATGATATTGCCTTGAGCATTTATTTAAGATTTGAAAACCTGAGTTAGCTTTTATTTCACAAATTGTTTTGGCACTGAGTATTATTAATTTATTTTTTCATTAAAATGAGAAAAGAACTAAGATGAACTTAATTTATTTGTCATTTGTTTATTTATCTATCCATTCAACAGATACTGATTGCCTTTTATGAGGGATGAATTTGTACATGACACATAGGTACCAATTAAAAAACCAAGTGTTCAAAAAGAAAAGGAAAGAAAGGGTTTGTACAAATAAAGACAAGCAGATTATGTAGTATTTTGGACACATACAAGGGGTTGGGGAGAACAAATATACTTAGGGCACAAAGGAATTATGTTCTCTATCAAATGCAACTACATACTTACTGAACACGCATAGCTTACGAAGTTGAAGTTATTGAGTGAATGCAAGGCTGGCACTGCAGTTGATCATGGACAATTCTCTCCAAACACCTTCAATACTCTGTGTACATTTTCCTCAAAGTGTTTTTAAAGTCGTAATTACAATTAAAATATTTAATTAATTTTAATCAACAGTATGAATGCCAGTGCTTAGGTGCCCAAGCAAACAAAAAAGACATTTGTTTGGCAAAATAGCATAATGGATAGAAGCACGGAATTTAAAATGATGCAAACATAAGCTCATGTTTTGATTCTATTACTTTGCTGGCTGTGTAATTGAACACAAAATTTCTGAACTTCAATATTTTTATATCTTAAGTTAGCATAAAAATAGTACCCAATTCATAAAATTATGTGGATAAATACAGGGAAATTCTTGGTTGAACTTCTAGCATACAGTAGGGGTTTCAGGTTTGTTATTGTTTTTAAAGCATGGCATATGTCACACTAATAAAAATGTTAGCATTTTAAATCTTCTCAGGATTAAAATTCTGTCCAAAATGCAATAGCATATTTACTCAAAACCATCAGAGACTTGAAATAAAAAGTTTAACCTTTGGCTCATCTCTTCTCACGCCCATGCGGCCTCTCCGTGGCCTTCTTATTACTTTAGTGGTTCTGTAGTCAGACTGGCTGTCCACGAGGGATCCAACGGAATAGCGCAACTCAGCTGAGGGGTCCAGGTGAGTCCTGGAAGAAATGAAAAATATGAAATATAGCCAATCGCCAAAGTTAAACTTATCAGCAAATCACTATCCACTTCTTAATTGGCAATAAAGCCTCAAGGAAATAAACTTCAAGAAAGAAAACTGATGAATTGTCCTGACCCTCTGAGGTCACTCCAGAGGCGTATGCCAGAAATTCTGGCCACAGGTTCCTTCCTGAAGGTCGACTGCATTTTCTCTTTTTAGAATATAAAAAGCCTTTCTGTTCATTAATTATTATTTTCAAATGTCGTGGGACAACAAAACATGTTAAGATCGCCAGCCAAAATCCTGAGGCTTAAATTCTGGCAATTCTATATTTAGTTTGAGCTGGTTAGTGGCTATCCCAATATATGCTATTTGTTACTGTATTTGTTTTAAGCATTTCTCATTAATATAACAGAAAAAAAGTAAACTTTTGGGGTCCCAGAATTCTCTGTTTTTTAATATTCTATTTTTCAACTTAGAAAAATCAACAAAAAAATGCTTAAAATCAGATTGACCCAAGGTTAAAGTTATTTTGTAATAAAATAGGATATACCACCCAAATAATTTTTTTAGCTTTTAATAAGACATTCATTTAAATTAAAAAAAATATGTTTTGATGATCACATCTGATTTGGAAATCTACTTACAGATGAAACAGTTGGAACATTCCAATTGGAAAATATTGGCACACTGTTCTTCAATAAGCATGATAATGAAGTACATTCTAATTAAAGTGCAGTAAAAGTTTCTCCGTGAACATTATTTATATGGAGATTTACAGCAAATTCAGTGTATTACTATAATAATAATGATAACAGTGGCAACATGCTGTCCTACAAAATGATTTATTATCAGTAGCAAATATACTTAAAGCTCTGTTTACTCTGGAACTTGGGACTCTTGCTGATCTATGTTTTTGCCCCTAGGTGTCTTTGTGAATGGAGCATTGCCAAATATTTGGCCAGATTAGATGAAAGAGGTTAGGTGAAGTCTGAGGGTTTATAACATTAGAAGATATTGACCAGGCTGATGCAAGCCCTTGTTTTGCCAAATAGGACATTAAAGCAAATGAATTAAGGAATCATCCCCAAAAGAGAGGACAGAGATTGTTTTTTACAGCTGTTAATGTGAGACTTAAGCAAGTTATATTTTTTATGTGGATTAATCATATATAAAAAACTAACCGAGGAGGCCATGGTTGTAAATGGTACAAATCTTAGTATTTATCTGTTTGACAGACAAATATATTTTCATCACCATTGTATGCTCAAGGATTTATTAAGTACCTAATAAATGTCTGGTAAGATAATGAATGAAATTGATTATAATACATTCCAAACCAGCTCAGAACATTCTATGTGCCTTTTGCCTGTGGTACTTAGGGTACTGCCTCTTTGGGCATTGGAGTGGATTTTCTAAAATTATGATAGCATCCTAGGAGTATTTTTTGTTGTTTTATCTCTCAACTCTAGGTCATTTTTTAAAAACATAAAACAAAACACAGATCTGGTCCCACTGACAACCAGCTTAAACATCTTCAGTGTCCTGAAAAGGCCCTCTACAATTAATTTCCAGCTTCACTTCTAACTACTGTCTGTATTTCTCCATCTAGCTGTACTGACTTTCAATTCCCTCAACAACTCACGCTTTCTTTTGTCTCTGAGCCTTTGAAAACAGTCCCGTCACACATTTACATGGTTAGCGTTCTTAAAGTCTCAGTTTAAAATCCCATTGTCATATGCTATTTTAACTCCTCACATTCCTTCCATTAAAATGGCCCTCAAACCATTATTCCTCTATTTTCCATCTGGAACGTGTCCTCTTCACCACCATCATCACTGTATCTGTAATACCACAGTGTCTGGTAAATAAAAAATGTTTAATTGACCTTGAAATAACCTGAGGCCTGAGACAACAGCAATCATAGAAGAGCCCATTGCTTACACTTGATCTAAGAAGCTTACTGCTGCTGAAACCGGTTTGGCTCAGTGGATAGAGCATCCGCCTGCAGACTGAAGGGTCCCAGGTTCGATTCCGGTCAAGGGCATGTACCTGGGTTGTGGGAACATCCCCAGTAGGAGATGTGCAGGAGGTGGCTGATCGATGTTTCTCTCTCATCGATGTTTCTAACTCTCTATCTCTCTCCCTTCCTCTCTGTAAAAAATCAATAAAATATATATTTTTTTTTTTTAAAAAAAGAAGCTTACTGCTCACCTCTTTCCTTTTATTCATTCTGTGAGCTAGTTCTCTAACAAAGGTAATATTTCTATATATTTAAAATTTTAATCATGTGCTGTACATTATTTTGAGACATACTAGGAGGTTTAAGTTAAAAGTGCATCGCCCTAACCGGTTTGGCTCAGTGGATAGAGCGTCGGCCTGTGGACTGAAGGGTCCCAGGTTCGATTCCGGTCAAGGGCATGTACCTTGGTTGTGGGCATATTCCCAGTATGGGGTGTGCTGGAGGCAGCTGATGGCTGTCTCCCTCTCATTGATGTTTCTAACTCTCTATCCCTCTCCCTTCCTCTCTGTAAAAACATCAATAAAATATATTTAAAAAAACAAGTGCATCTACAGTCACCAATTCATGTAGACAAGGAACCCTCGTGTTTTTTTCACTCTGGAGTCTCCTGTGACTCTTGCACATTATCTCACAAAAGAATGTCCATAGATAAATCAAATATGAATTTTCTTAGAGTAAACCAGTAATCCATTCATCTGCTTCTAGAATGTCCTCTATTGTCCTAATTATCCACATCTTACCCTTTCTTCAGAGTTCAGCCAAATCAGGTTGTCTCCAGACACTCTGCTACTTATTTTACTTTCTTCTCAGATGAGATACTAGTAGAGGATATTAGTTACTGACTAGAGGCCTGGTTAACGAATTGGTGTACAGGTGGGGTCCGTTGGCCTGGCCGGCAATTGATGCCTATTGGGGGCTGGCCAGGCAGGGGGGAGGGGCCTCAAGAGGCTGGCCAGCCAGGGTGGGGGTGAGGCTGTAGGAGGTTGGCTGTGGGACCACACTGACCACCAGGGGGCAGCTCCTGCATTGAGTGTCTATCCCTTGGTGGTTAGTGTGCGTCATAGCGACTGGTTGACCAGTGGTTCCAGTTTTCTGGTCTTTTGGTTGCAAAGGTCGCTTAGGCTTTTATATATATACTAGAGGCCCAGTGCACAAAAATTTGTGCACCCGGGGGTGAGGTCCCTCAGCCCGGCCTATGCCCTCTTGCAGTGTGGGACCCCTAGGAGGATGTCCACTTGCTGGCTTATGCCTGCTTCCCAGGGGATTGGGCCTAAGCTGGCAGTCAGACTTCCCTCTGGCAGCCCGGCAGCACTAGGGGGATGTCCACTTACCAGCAAGGAGGAGACCTAAGCTGCAGTCGGACATCCTTAGCACTGCTGAGGAGGCGGGAGAGGCTCCCGCCACCACCGCTGTGCTGGCAGCCATCAGCCTGGCTTGTGGCTGAGCAGAGCTCCCCCTGTGGGATTGCACTGACCATCAGGGGATAGCTCCTGCATTGAGCATCTGCCCCCTAGTGGTCAGTGTGTGTCATAGTGACCAGTCATTCCCAGTCGTTCTGCTGTTAGGGTCAATTTGCTTATTACCCTTTTATTATATAGGATAGAGGCCTGGTGAATGGGTGGGGGCTGGCTGGTTTGCCCTGAAGGGTGTCCTGGATCAGGGTGGCGGGTCCCGCTGGGGTGCCTGGCCAGCCTGGGTGAGGGGCTGATGGCTGTTTGCAGGCTGGTCACACCCCCTTCAGGGTGGGGGTCCCACTGGGGTGCCTGGCCAGCCTGGGTGAGGGCTGATGGCTGTTTGAAGGCTGGTCAAGCCCTCCCAAGTGGGGACCTTCACCCCATGGAGGTTTGGTCAGCTTGGGTGAGGGGCTGATGGCTGTTTTCACCTGTCCACACCCCCTCCAGGGTGGGGGTCCCCACTGGGGTGCCTGGCCAGTCTGAGTGAGGGTCTGAGGGCTGTTTTCAGGCTGGCCAAGCCCCCCAGTAATGTAAGCTTCCAGCCTCTCCTTTTTTTTTTTTATTCTGGGATTTATTTACCTTCTATAATTGAAACTTTGTAGCCTTGAGTGGAGCTCAGAGCCTGCCAGGGCAGGCAGAAAGCTTGGCTTCCTCCATCACCAGGGGCAACCCAAGCCTCCTGCTCACTCCAGCTCTGTGGCCATGGCCAGCTGAAAGCAGGTATCTGGTTTATTTATCTTCTATGATTGAAACTTTGTTGCCTTGAGTGGAGCTCAGAGCTGGCCGCGGCAGGCAGGAAGCTTTGCTTCCTCCATCACTGGAGCAACCAAGCCTCCTGCTTGCTCCAGCTCTGTGGCTGCCGGCCGCCATCTGGTTGAGCTAATTTGCATATAGTCACTCTGATTGGCTTGTGGACATGGCTTAACATTTAGCAAAGGTACGGTCAATTTGCATGTTTGTCTTTTATTAGTGTAGATAGATAATCACTAACTTTAGCTCATCTCTTCCTACCTCCTCAACTGGAAAATCAAACACAAGTTGATGAAGCTATCATGCACCATCTGTTTTCTTCATTGTTTCTTTCTTAATTACATGCACTCAAAAGCATGGCTGTCCAACAAATAATTGCTATTTAATAAATATTTGATTATACTGTAACTTACTATAAATTCCATCAGCTTACCTTAATAATTCCTATAATACTTTATAATTTTGGTGTGATTTACTGTTCACAAAACCCCTTTGATTACCTCTCATTTTATCTGGAATGTAAGCTTGTGAGATGGTCAGAAAAACAGTATTTTATATATAACTCATGCAAAATATATACAAAATTAGAACCTTTGTAAGGAAATGGGTTTTTCAAAATCAAACAGCTAGTAATTGTATATCTGAAGCTAAGAATGCTTGCTGTAGTGTTATTTCTACTACAGTCTGCAGCACAGAGGAAAGTTGTACTGTGTTGTTCTGTAATTGTGAATAAATGTCACATTGTTAGGTGGCCCATGATGATTCACTGCAGCATGAACTTTTAGACAACACCTCTAGAACTCTGCATTCCTAAGATTGAAAGGGAAAAAGACAATGAAATGCCCATTGGATCCTATTAAAATACATTTAATTTGTTAAATTAATAATGTTCATTCTCTGTATTTACACCTTTTCTATTTATCAGCTCTTTTTTTTTCTTCTCCATCATCATAATAATCATCACCATATGAACACATGGAACTGAATTAATTTGATTCAGAGTCAGAATACTTTCTTTAAAATAAGCATGATTTTCAAAATTAAAGGCCTATCCGTTTTAAAAAATTTGGATGTATTTAGGTGTATTTATGTCTACAGAAATGAGTTTGAGAAATACTCAAAATACTGAATGTTTCATTAGTACCTATACTGACAAATATAATCTCCTTTAGAATTATTTTTTTTAAAATTTGGATTAGTCATCTGAACATCTGAAAAATCCTTTACCAGATATTAATTCATTCAACAATATTGATTGAAAGCACACTATATGGCAGTTTATTTAAGGTTCTGAGATTGTAGTTATTAGAGAGAAAATATTAAGAATATTAGCTTCAGCCCTCATGAAACTAATATTCTTAATATAAACGTATGACCATGAAACATGAACATCTAGAAATCTGTGGTGTCAAAAGTTTCAGATAGCTGATGTCACTGTATTGCTTAATAAATAAATGATTAAATGAGTGAGCCCTTCTAGGGTTTCTAATAGAATTTAAATAAAAGTCTCTAAGCAAAAAATAAACTTTTATGTGAATTATTGAAGTCTATCTAGAGAGAAACAATTGTCTCGTTGCTTCTTTTTTAAAGATTAGGTATTGAGTCAAAGTAGATAAGTAAAGCTAAATTAACTTGAATTCTTTAGCAAATATAATTTTGCTTTTCCTCTTTATTTGCAATTACTTTACCAAAATAGTTATATGCTCTTTAAATGTGAATGACCACAATCAATGATATTTCTTCAATAACATTAGCATTGAAAATATTTCTGCATGTAGAGAAAAGAGCTGATACTTCTTCCTGGAATGAGATGTAATCTACCATACAGTTCATTTCTTCATTTAATATTCTTTTTACATCTTATATCTATATAATAAATGCAGAATATGAAAGATAGTGATTTCAACTTTTATTATAAATCTGCAGAAAGGATTTCTAAATTATACAATTATTTTGGAATGTAGAAACTAAATTGGTGAGGAGTCAAATAAGGCAATGGCTAGGCAATAGGAGACACATGTATTTGTCTATTTTATTTGAGGAGATATTAACCATAAGGAGATTCATGTTGGTTTTTAGTCAACTGCAGATAAGCTTTTAATTTAATGTTACCTTGATATTGTGGGTTCAATTAAAGAGCCAGTTCTGATTTTCAATTGGTCAAGTTCAGATCTCAGCTTTTCAATTTCTTCTGCTAATCTTTCCTAAAAATCAAAGAAGTGTTACTTAAATGATATACAAATACCAATAATACCAAGACTCAATTATGATAAACCAAGCCAGCCACCAAGTTTAGTGGGTTTTTAAAAAATGAAAAAACTGATGGATATAATTTTATTAAAACTTATTCATCATGAAAGTAAAGCATGCCTGATTTTTTCCCCTTGTAATGAAAATGTGAATGGCAGAAATCAACAAAACACTATCTATAGTTACTGGAATTCATTAATTTTTAATTTAAAAAAACCCCAGGAATACTAAGGTTGTGACCAGCTATGTTTACATCACTTAAAAATACAGAGTCAAAACCATAGCTGGTTTAAAAAATAAGAAAAGGTCCTATTTATGCAGTCAGTGAAGGATTTCTATTATTCCATAAGAGTAGAAAGATATAGAGGTGAAGGAGAAAGAAGGTTGAATTAAAAGAATGAGGAAAAAAATAATCATCTAATATGAGTTAAATTATCAGTTTGATAACAGTACAATTATTTGTGCAACTGATAATTTTCTCAGATTGGCATTATCAATTTCAGTCTAAAAATTTATCAAAAGTTGTCTTATAGCATTTAAGTGCTCATGTAAGCACTTAATTTTGTTTTCATAATTATAATTTTTATAATATGAACTAGAGGCCCTGTGCATGAAATTTGTGCACTGGAGGGGGGGTGTCCCTCAGCTTGGCCTGTGCCCACTCACAGTCCAGGACCTCTTGCTCCTTACTGCCTGTGTGTTCATTGCTCCTTAACGTTAAGCTTGCTGCTCCTTAGTGCTGCCATGGAGGCGGGAGAGGCTCCCACCACTGCAGGTGCACTCGCCAACCTTGAGCCTGGCTTCTGGCTGAGCAGTGCTCCCTCTGTGGGAGCACACTGACCATCAGGGGGCAGCTCCTGCATTCAGCGTCTGTCCCCTGGTGGCCAGTGTGATCATAGCAACCAGTCGTTCTGGTTGTTCCACCATAAAGGTCGCTTGGGCTTTTATTATATAGATGTTTAAATGTGTCCTTCTGGATTTTCTATTGCTGTTTTTTCCCTCTCTAGGTGTCATGTGTTTGCCATTTTACTTGACTCATACTTCTTTTCTCATTTCACTATTTTTTTGTCAATGTGAACTTTGTAAAGTTTCTCATATCTATTATTTTCATTCTTACTACCACCGTTCTACCCTACATCCTTTTTATCTCTTTTATGAATATTTTACCAGCTTCCACAAAGGTGATGCTCCCTTCAATCTTTTCCCCACATATTCTTCTGTTAGATATATCACTTAAAAAATGATGTATGATTAGATCAATACTTTAAAAAAATTAAACAATTGCTTTTTATATTTGTTAATTAATTTGTTTGTTATTTCCCCTATTATGCATTAAGAACCTCTTGTGTCTAGGCACCTAAGATACAGTAATAAACTAACAAATTTCCTGCTCTCATGTAATTTATAATTTGGCAGAAAACACAATAAACAACTATGGTCTTAAGGATGTTGGTAGGAAGGAGAAAACAGGAGGAACATGGAAGGGCTCTTCAATAAAGTGATATTTGAGTAAAGAACTAAAGAAAGGGAGGTAGTTATGAAAACTGGAATATCTTATATGAAAAGATATGGCAGAGAAAAGGAACAGCAAGTACAAATGCCCCTTGGTGGGAGTATATGTAGCGAGCAAAGAGGCCAGTGGGGCTGGATTGGGGAGGTTAACAACAAAGGCAGACATGCGATAAATTTAGAAAGTAGGATTACAAGGTTTGAGAAGAGGAGTCCTGAATGGCCTTGTAAACCATTAGAGCCTTTGGCTTTCCGCTGAGTGAGATAGGAAATTACCAGAGGATTTTTGAGTAGAGAAGTAGCATGGCCATTCTGATGGCTGGAAACTGAACTTGAATTGGTTGGGAGGAAAGGAAGACATGCACTTATTAGTGTTCTTCCAAAAACAGGCGGGAGAATCATGGCTTGGACAACAATGGCGGTACGGAGGGTATGGCTGGAATTTGGTCATATTTTGAAAATAGTATAGAATTTTCTATTAGACTGAATGTGGTTAAGAATACTCCAAGGCTTTTAACCTGAGTGACTAAGAGAAAGATTTACTGAGAAGATTGCTGACAGTGATGGTGAGATTAAGTGGTGATGCAAGGGTTTAAGTTGTTTATGTGTCTAAATAAGATATTAAGTAGACTCCTTTTAAAAAAAACGTAGATTATTGCATATATGAACTCCCTCGGGATAGGGAACCCAGTAGGAGATGTAAATTTTGAAGTACTCAATTTATAGATAGTATTTAAACCCATGAAATCATATGAGTTCACCAGGGACTAAGCATAGAGAAGAAATCCAAGGACAGTCCTATGAACTTCAAATTTAAGAGATCAGAATGATGAAGAGAAACATGGAGAGAAGAGGCTGTGTACACAGGGGATTTTGCTGATAATGCATTATAGAGAATTGAGTAGAAATTTCAGGAGTTATAGGAAATATGGTTAGATTAGGAAATATGCTTGGCTGTATGAGATGATATTCAGAAATGAAGTATGACATGAATTTGCTTCTTCTGGCAATTGACATGAACAAGGATGGGAAGCATGGAGTGATTAGTACTGCTGGCTGCTTAGGCAGATTGCTGATGCTACAAGGCTGGGGTAGGGTGGTGGTGAGGGAGTAGGTTCTGGATATCTTGCCAGGAACACACAGAGTTTTGAATAACATAATACTGCATAACAGGATCAAGTCCAAAATTTACAATCTGGTCAAAATCTAGTTATTTTTACACACATACCAGTCTCAGCAAACTTCTGATGATACAGCAAATCAACCATCTTTGTTTTCTCTATGCTATTACATAGGCTCTCTTCTCTATCCTACCCTTCTTTATATAAGAATATATCTGCCTTCTAGAGCCTAAAGAAATGTCATCTCTCTCCATGCAGACATTCTCGACTACTTCAAAGAGAATCTGATGTTATATTCTAAGCATCATATTATACTGTTCTAGTAGATCTATCTTTTCAGAGATTGTGTACACACTGACTGTGAGACCGAAAAGTTAATTTTTTTCTTTAAGAAGTCAAGATAGTGATTACCCTTTAGTATTTGAGTAGTGATTATATGTTAATGAGTGGGGGGCTTCCAGAATGATGATTTTTAGTGTGTTTAGTTTGTAAAAATTCATCAAGCTCTCCCAATATATGTAATCTCATATGTATAATATAAAATTTAAAATTGTTTTAAAAAGAAGGCATCTTAAAATTATTTCTGTTGAAATTTATTTTATAAAACATTCACCAATATGAAATAGAAAAATAGGCAAAATGTAAGTTTCCGTAATACCTTATCATGTAGAGATTCTTCTAGATTCTTTCTGAAAGTTTCTGATTCTTGAATTAAAACATTCTACAGAAGAGGAAAGAAAAACAAAAATAAAACAAACTAAACAGAAAATAATTAAATATATAAACTATTTTTATCACTCAAGAACCTTCTTCATCAATTTTTTCTGCATTTATTTATTGATTTCTTTGAAAACCAAGTTTCAATGGAACCTTTAAACATTACACCTTAACATTTTGAGAAATACAACTTTAAATTGGATACTTTGTTTGTAACATTTGAATTGACAAATGGACTGAATATTATCTTTATATTTCTGTGTGCATCCTCTCAGTCACTGTAAAATGTGAAATAATTAGGTTACTCTTCAAATAAGAAAAAGATCAATATTGTCCAGAAGTATTGTTGATAAAGAATTCAGATTATTTTTATTATCTGAAAAAACAAGCAAAGATAATATCATATTTTTATTTATTTATTTATTTTTAATATTTTTTTATTAATAGTATTACAGATATCTCCCATTTTTCCACCTTTCCCCCACTCCTCCCAGTTTATTTTTTAAATGTTCAATTTCTGGAATTCTATTTCAAATGCAGAATTATCAATTTCTGTGATAGTTAATTTTTTAGAGAAATAAAGCAAAAGTTTAGTGATTTAAAAAACTGATGTGACACATCATAACATGTGAACATAAGTTGCATTATAGATATTTTTAAAAAATCCTTGCCATAAAAGTATTACTGTTATAAGCTTTATAATGTTCTTATAGTACTACAAAGCGTGATTTAAAACCATGTATGGTTTTCAAGTTTACAGAGTTAAGTTAAACCAAGAGTGTAGTAATTGGAGTAGTCCATGAATTTGGAGTTGAATGGGAAGAAGTCATGCCTATGACTCCCTAATGGGTAAATTAATCAAAATACTTTAACATTTTATCAAAACCTATTTTTTCAATTTTGGTTTATTGGATGATGCAGGGGAAAATGTCTAGCTTAAGTAGTGCTGGCATTCAATCTAAATTTCCAAAATGATTTGTGCACCTAGGTTTTATCCTCTACTTTTGTTTATGCCTTGGAATTGGAAACCAGCTCATATAACTCTTGCTGGTTTGAAAGCTGCCTGCTGTCAATGAGACATATGTAAATGTGAATGAAATTGCAGACTGTACAGAAGCACTTTTAAAAAAAACAATGTAGGTAGATAGATTGCATGCCTAAACTCTGTACCGAGATTGACATTAAGCTCACCCACAGTCTGGCTTTTAGACCAGTGATAGATTCAGTTACTTAAGACATTTGAATAATTCAAAACAAGCTTCCTTGCACACCCCCAACATATTTATTTTTGTCTTATCACTCTTCTTCCTTGCATACCGAAGGACAAATGAAATATTTTTAACACAAAAATGCAGCACATTTAACACAATTGTCTCAGATGATCATATTAATATGCAAAATTTATATACTATAAATAATTTTTATTCATTTAAAAATCGATCTTATAAAAAAGAAATAAAAAATTAAAATAAATAAAAATTGATTTTATACATTTTTACAGAAGCTGTTCATTCTCTTCTAAGAACATCCTTTTTTTTAATTAAGGAAAGTCAATGAATCATCCGATCAATGTAATGACCCCAGCTGGTATAAAACAAACGTGAGCACAAGAACGCAGTGAAATGTTCACGTGATTCCACTCTACTGCCATGTTACCTTCTCCTCTAGAGCAGCCATTCTCTCCTTTAAGTGTAGCTGTAAGCGTTCATTGGACTCAGTCAGAAGTCTGTCCACGGTGTCGGATAACCTTTTGTTGTGCTCCTCATTCATTTTCTCTCTTTGCCTAGCCTTACATGCAAGAAAAAAAAAAATAAATTCGACATAAAATCATTAAATAAGTCTCTGGGTTTATTTCTACATTTTCTGTAGTTTTAAAAATGGATTTAATTTTATATTGATTTTGATTAAATTGTTAGAAACTTAATTTCTTTGAAGTGCAAACGGCATATCCATAACTTTTTCAATACAACCCATGACCACGAAAGACGTTCATTTTTTTGTATGTAGAATATAAATCCATAAACTGATCATTGAGGTAGAGGTGCTTAATAGACATACTCTTTGAAGTTCTTGATTTTTCTCTTCAAGTTGACCTTCCAGATGTCTCATACGTTCTTCAATATTTCCATGTCTCTCTTCAGCCTGTTAAGAAATATGAAAAATGCACCTGACATGTAAGACTTGATGAACACATTTCCTCTAAATAAACTGAAATAAAATGTAAAGCAAGCTACTACCAACCGCAAATGTAGTTTTCAAAAATAAACTTTCGTTAAACAGGCAGCTGAACAGCATTGCTTGAAATGTGTCAGCTACAAAGGCCTGTTACATCCAAGCATCAGCAAAACATTGGAGTTATTTATGAGCAATGAAATCAGCCAAATGTAACATGCAGACTGTGCATGGTTTGAACACAAACCTGCCATTGTCCAATCTTAAGCTCCTGAAGCACTGAACTGCACAGATGGTCGATTATCAATAAATAAAAGTAACATAATTTTAATAAATGAAAAGAAAAACTTAGATGGATTCTATTTAGCAATAGAAAGTAAAGTCCAGTAGGACTACCTTCCTACGTATGGAGATCATTTCTTGTAGTTTAGCTTCCATAACATATTGATAATCATCGGATGAGGTAGAAGAGGTTGGATCAGACTAACAAGTCAAGGAAAAGGAGAGGGACAAAATAGAAAAATCAGAACTAAAGACACTGACACTGAACAGAACACAGCACAGAATGCTTAAAGGAAAAGCGTGGCAGCAAATTTACTATTTTAATAGACAGAACTTTATGTGGAAAGATCTACACTGGTATCGGTGAACAGAATGCAGTTGATGGTTGTAATTGAAAAACAATGGTATGTTCAAATAAAAAGCTACCAACCTAAGGTATGGAAGGTTAGTGATGGCTGGCGGCGACAGACTACTACAGAATGAACTCAAGCAACTCTGAAAGAGTCATGTAATGATTGGAATTATGAGAAACCAAACACTAGAATATATCTCGACAGGTTGTTAAAAGTTTGGTATTTTGGTTTGCTTGTTTGTTTATCGTGTTACTTAAAAATGGAAACAATGTATCTCCATGTTGAGGAGTATGCTAAGGCAATGACTCTGATGAAATAAATTTGGAATAAAATTTGTTATAAGCTCAACTCTGTAGAAATCAGAGAAAAGCTAAGCCATGGGGTTAATTATTAGTAGTATAGTCAATTCAAGCAGGATTGGGTTTCCTCAGCAACGGCAGCAAAATGACTTGTGTTCTCGAAATACACATTATGTCTGTATGTCCTCAGGGACAGTCTTAATTTGAACTTTTAAATGAGTATTATTAAGTTCTCAAATTATCGAGGTGACAATAATACTGCGAGGACAAGAAAAATTATTTGTGAACTCTCCTGAATGGCACCAGTGACCACTCCAAAACTGTTTCTGCATTGATTTGTTGCTATGGAAACAAAATAGTGCCCTAATGTATATAGGCAGCACTTGCCTTTGTGAGCTAAAGTTTCCCCAGTGCCAAGGTTAGTTACATGTCTTAGAGGTGATTGCCAGGTTACCACAGACGCAGACTGTTTAACACATGTGACATTGCTGATAGCTGAATTGTATTAGTATGTTATACACAGGTTACACGTAAAGTTACATCAACATGTTCATGATAATTACAACTTCTTAAGTAATTATAACATTAAAAGTAACCTATGTTAGGACAACAAAATTCAACTCTAGACCATATTCTATTACATTTATATATTTATTCTAAAACAGTGAAACTTACTATATGCAAATATAGGACTATATATAAATATATCTGAAGAGAAATAGTCACCGTGTATTGGTTCACATGCATATGTACTATTGTGTATAATAAATTCCAATTTAATCTATCAAATAACATTTAACATGTAACTGGAGTGCTTACACAAGTTATAGTTCAACATTTACAGTTTTTAATTTTCCTTCTGACACCCTTATTTCATAAATATGAGAAATAATGAAGAAATAACAATAACCAAATTTTCTCTTCAAATTCTAAGCAGAAGCAACACAGAAAGCTATCATAGTCTCCAAATGTCATAAATGATTTTATAATAGCATTTAAAACTTAGAATTAAATCAAGAATACAGTTAGTGGGTCAAAATGTTGTTGAAATTATATAATCTAAATTCATAAAGGTATTTGTAATTTTTAAAAATATAATTTAACAGACAGTGGCATGAAAATTAATCAGGGGACTGATTCAAGATAGTCAAGACATGAACATTTCAATTTCCAAAACTGTATCTTCAAAAACACAAGTCTGATAGGTCTTTCAAGGTACTTAAAACTTCTACCTATTTCTATCTTAAATAATGAAAATACACCAAAACATTGTCAAAATTCACTTCAGAAAATGAATGAGAATTCTGTCATGTTTAAATATCTATGTCATTGCTGATCTTTTTACTTGTACTAAATATGAATAAAATACCTTGTGGAATTAAGATGAACTATGTCCTTGATGAAGGAATATGCATTGTAATTAAAGAAGTAAACATCACAAATAACAAGATTGGAAGCCAAAAATTTTAAGTTTCTCCATAGTTATACTTCTGATTTTCTAAAAATCTTAAATGAGGTTTACCTCCTACACACACACACACACACACACACACACACACACACACACACACACAGAAAGAAAGATACCCCTACCAAAGAATAGATTCAGACATCATTTCTGAACAGACACTGGGATCAGCTTCAACTACTGTTGATTTATGTTCACCTTAGCCTTGTAAAGACTGCAGCTTAAGCAATTGTTGTAAACACCAGTGTCACACAAGAACAATCTGCTATTTTTTACATTCCTTGATGGGATATAGAATGTATCTTCTGTTCACTCTTTAATGTGGCACAGGACAGTTCCAAATGAGCTAAAGATTCAGGAAAAAAAAATCACACAGGCAGAAGCAGTTTTGGGAAGAGTGTGGATATATTTGGAAATGGAGAAGAAGCGAAAGTTACAGAGCGGGGAACCAAAGAGAAGGGGGAAAAAATAGGCAGCTAATAATAAAAGTAGAAAAATATATAGGCCAAATAAAATGTCTGTGGGATTGTTAAGAATACCATTCAAAATATAGGAGAGAGGAACCTAGGCTTAAAATAGGCAAAAATATTTTATTTTTGTGAATAGTTGAAAATATTAAGAACTAGAAAAAGACTGTGATGATCAATAATAGTGAGATAATAAAAACAAATTGAAATTCAAAAAATAAATAAATAAAGCAAATTCTAGAGATGTTCCCTAATGGTCTCGAGAACAGAAGGCAAGAAAAAGTATGATTGTTGTGGCCATAAATCTTGGGGAAAAATATGAAAGAATGATCTTCAAATATTATAAAAATGTTACAGAGGGAGTGTTTTGATAAAAATCTCACTACTAGAGGAGGATGTATGATGAATTAAATGCAGCAATCATCTGAAAATGGTATATCTGAAATGTTGCTGATATAGAGTCAGCCAGAAGAGAAATCAGTGAGAAGGAGAAGCAGAGTAAACTCTAGCATTTTTAACACTTTTTAAGAAGAATAAAACTCTACTGTAAGAAGAAGAAATCAAAAGGGTCCAGAAGAAATGAAATTTCAGCAATATATTATGAGGTCAGAGTAAACTGAGAAAATTATTTGGGTACACAAGTGAATATATGTATCAAAGTAAGAGCCCAAGAGAATAAAATGAAAGGCAAAATAAGGTGAGACACGTATTTCAAGTTAAAAACTATTCTAAATTAAGAATTCTCATGAATATTTAATGTAAAGTTTCATATGTAAAGTATTGCCTTTTAAATTATGTTTTATTTTCAGTCTATCAGAGGTAAATTTGGGGCAATTTTATGTTGAATTTTAAATTGTGTTTGATTGGAAGAGATTCCAAACTTTCTTGTATTTTATGCAGGATAATATTGACGATTATTTTACACTAAAATTTTACAAAAGTTATTTTTTATTATTTAGCCACCAAATTGCCACTAACATAATTCAATTCAATAAAATAACTCTTTATAAAAGTTTTTTGGGATCCTCAGATAAAAAGACTAATTGTACATATCTCAACCCATAATATAGTAATTGAAAATATCTTCACAAGAAAAAATTGAATGCTATTAATATATTTGCACATTTTGATATAATTTAGAAAAGATATTTAAATTAAATGTTAAACTTAACTTTATATTAGAAGTCACACATTTCTGGAATTGCCAGAGGAATTTATGGCATGGTACGTGACTATGGAAGGATCCGGATTGTAACATAACCCTAATCACCTAATGTTTAGTTCAGCTAGTTACTCCAATACTCTATAGTTAACCAACTATTCCAGCATTTTCTAACCCTGCAATTCATTGCCAAACGTTTGCCTTTTTTCTACCCGATTGACTTCCCTATTTTAATTAATAGGTGTCAGTTTACTGTTCCTCTTTAATTATTTACTTTTGCAGGAAATAAAATATGTGTGCCTACTCTTATATTGCCACATCAATTGCTTTGAATAATCCCTAATGACAGAATTTGTAACTTGTAGTTTACCCACTTACTTGCAATGGAGGAGACAACTTAGCACACAGTAATGATTGTGTGAACCACTAAAATATGTGTATATTTTCAATTGATATTGAAAGTTAAACATGCTTTTAGTAAAAAATATGGACTTTTATTTTAGTGATATGTATATATATATATTCTGAAGCAATGTCATCTCAGTTTGATAGTGAAAGATAAGGGTAGTTTTTTTTAAACATTATAATGGTTGCAGAATTCTAAAATATGCAGATAATTACAGAATCTAATGGCTATAACTTGGTAGATAATATTGAACATTTTTCAGAATACTATAGATTTTATTTTATTTTACTTTTTAATATTTATCTTTTATTTATATTTTTTAAGTTAAATTCATTGGGGTGACATTGGTTGACATGATCATATAGGTCCCAGGTATGAGTTTCTATTTTACAAGATCTAGATATTGCACCCTGTGCCCACCACCCAAAGTCAAATCTTCTCTTGTCACCATAACTCCCTTCTTCCCCCATCACCCTCCCTCTGACAAATCACAACTACAATGAGATACCACCTCACACCTGTTAGAGAGGCCATTATCAATAAGACAAACAAGAACAAGTGCTGGAGAGGTTGTGGAAAGAAGAGAACCCTCATTCACTGCTGGTGGGAATTTAGAGTGGTACAATTACTATGGAGAGTAGTATGGCAATTCCTTAAAAAATTAAGAATAGAGCTACCACACAACCCAGCAATCCCTTTCCTGGAGATATACCTGAAAAACTCAAAAATATGTATTTGCAAAGGTATATGCACCCCTATGTTCATTGAAGCATTATTCACTGGATAAAGAAGATGTGTTACATATACACAATGGAATACTATTCAGCCATAAGAAAGGATAAAATACTGCCATTTGCAACAATATGAATAGAACTTGAGAATATTATGCTAAGTGAAATAAGTCAGTCAGAAAAAGTAAAGAACCATATGATTTTTCACTCAAATGTGGGATATAATACCATGGATTTTAATTGGTTCTGAAGAAATTGTATCCACTCTCTGACTACTTAATGGCTGGAGACCTTAGACTGCTATAAATCTAACTTCCAAATTCTAAAAATTCTTTTCTACTATAGTCAGAAATGAATCAACTGCTATGATACTTCCTATATTTATTGTACCAATTTATGTTTAGCATATTAAAATATGTCTCATGTATATACATATTAAATATCATTATGTGTTTATATTGTGATTATTATGATGTGAAAATATTGCCATGGAAAATTAATATAAGGACATAAAATTTTATTTTTGTTAATGTTTAAGTAGGCAAGGGAATCATCACAGTCATATGTTAATCATTCATGTCAGCATAAATAAGATATACATAGTTTGAAAAATTCACCTAATAATGAAACCAATATAATAAATATTAGATGAACTTAATTTTCATAAAGACTAGAGAAAATCTTTACAGGTTCATTTTGATTGCCAGTCATTTCTGTGAGCACATCTAAGCTGACCAAGTGTTATATTGCAGTACCTTTGTCAGGGCTGCAATTCTCTGAGCCAGCTCAGCCTCTACTTCAGGTAAGGTCTCAGCTTTTCTCATAGTCTGCTGCAACTTCTGCTCCGCAAGCTCAAGTCGTTCCTGTAACTGTCTGTTCTTCTCTTCCATCTGAAACAGGGGTGGGAAAGAGACACTTAAAGGATTACAGTTAGTATAGCAGACCCCATTCACTAGGGGGCTTGGACTTCAGCCATTATCTAGATTTAAAATTAGCTGCACACTTACCATGCAAAAAGATCATTGCCCTCGTGTTTTTTTGATATATTACTTATCCACATTCCTTAATAAAATTGAGCACATTAAAAAAATTTAGAAAAGCTCTTACCAATGGCAGCAAAAAGAAGAGAAGTTAACAGTGAATATATACTTGGACAAATGGAATACAAGTCAGTACTTACACTTCTGATGTACCATATTAGCATAATATTGAAAGTCAGAGTATTATCTGGAGAGGGAGAGGTAATGTACTATAATGGTTAGGCTCAAAAGATGGGATTGGCAAATATTTTTCTGTGAAGGGCCAGACAGTAAATATTTCAGACTTTGTGTATCATATAGTTTCTGTTTTAACATTTTGATTCTACAGTTGTAGCACAAAAGCATAGATAATGATTAAATAATGGGTATGACTATGTTTCAATAAAACTTTATTTACAAAGCAGAGCCATAGTTTTGTCTCAGAGACTATAGTTTGCCCACTCCTGCTCTGGAGTGGAGTAGACTTTAGTTTCCATTACAGACTCTGGCAACTACCAGATGTGTGACCTTGAGAAAATGTTCATGTCGCTGAACCTTACTGTCGGCGGTATAATAACAGTGCTTACTTCACAGGTGGTGGTTAGATTTAAGTGAGGTAATACATGTAAACTACTTAGCATAGTTTCTGGTTCATGTTCAGATTCAAAGTAAATTTTAGTCATTATTTTTATTATTATTATTAAGAACAATTTCTAAATTACCTACTGAAAACCACACGTTTAGTTCACACCATTCTAAATTTTAGAGAATGATTGATTGTGAAGAAATAGTGTATTTAATTTACTCAACATTTTGTGAGAATGGTGAGAACACGCACATGGACCAGAACAAAAACAACACAGAGATACTGAACCTGCCGGAGGATGGCCTCTTTATTTGCTAACTCATTTTCTAGTTTATCATTCATATCATGTATGGAGGTAGATTCTCTCTGAGCACTGAGGTAACGCTTCTCGAGGGTTGTGATCCTTTCTTCCATATCTTCCTTCTGTGCCATGGCCTGCAATTAAAATAATAAAAAATTTCAAATCAGATTCTCAGACAGTGTAACTTATTGTCTTGTTATTTAAATAAAAGACTAAGCCATGAAAACCATTGCTTTATTGAAGTAAATATTAATTTATTTCATTTCATGAGAGGAATGTAAGATTTCATGTGAGTTTTCCCAAATTACCTGTCTGAATTCTTCTTATATCTTGGGATAACCGAAAGCTGTCTTTCTCTGAGAGTGCAATGGCGTACATACATATCTACCATGAAACTCATGTTGTCCTTAGTCACCCTGCCTACCCACAAATCAGCTCTTCTTGTATTACTTGGCTATGGAATGACACCAATCTCCCTAGGATTTTAGGATCATTCTTGAAAATTTCTCCACCCTAACTCTCACTTTAATTAATTAATTAGTTAATTAATTAATTGAATGTGTCTTTGTTGAAAGTATTACAGATGTCTCCCTTTTTGCTCCCCATTGACCCCCTCTACCCCACTCTCACCCAGCCCACTCCCCAAACCTTCACTGCACTATTGTCTGTCCATGGGTTATGAATATATGCATATAAATTCTTTGGTTAACCTCTTCCCATCATCCTCCCCACCACCCTTTCCCTCTGAGATTTGTCAGTGTGTTACATGCTCCAATGTCTCTGGATCTATTCTGTTCATCAGTTTTTTTGTTCCTTAGATTCCACATATAAGTGAGATCATATGATATTTATCTTTCTCTGATTGGCTTATTTCACTGAGCATAATATTCTCACTTTAATAACCTAACCTGTCACTTGCTGTTGGTCTTTTTTTCCTGCTTACTGATTCTCCACCCTACTGACCAAGAGACATTTCTAAATGCCAATGTGAGCACATGGTACTCCATCTTTTATGTAAAATCTGAGCTACAAAGTCTAGAAAAGAAGTAGCTTTATGACCTGACACATCTCTAGCTCTATGTACTGGAATGAATCATGTTCCCCTCATTAACCCCCCTAAATTCATGTCCACCAAGACCTGTGAATTTGACATTATTTGTAAATAAGGTTTTGCAGAAGTAATCAAATTAAGATGAAGTCATACAGCATTCGTGTGGGCCTTAAATCCAATGACTTGTGTTCTAATAAGAAGAGGGAGATCTGGGGACGCAGAGACATCCAGAGAAAAGGGCAGTCTTCAGAAGGAGGCAGAGATTGTAGTTACACTATAACCAGCTAAGAACACCAAGGAATCTCAGCAACCACCAGGCTCAAAGTGGCAAATCAAGATTCTTCTCTAGATAGAGCCTTCAGAGGTAATATGGCCCTCCTGATATTGAACTTATAGCCTCCAAAACTGTGAGAGAATGAATTACTGTTGCTTTAAGCCACCCAGTTTATGGTAATTGTTACCACAGCCTCAGGAAACTAATAAACGCTGTGATTTCATTTCCACCTGGAATTCATTTTTGTTGACTTCTTTGCCTAACTCAGTTCTGCTGACCTTCAAGTCTCAATTAAAGACTGCTTGTTTAATTATGTGAATATTAAGTTCAAATGTATAAAATCCAAGTAATCCATCAATTTGGCAAAAACAAATCCAGATTATATTTTTTGACAGGTACACAACCCTAGATTTTAGTCATCCCAAACAACAGTGACTATTTACAAAACTTTTATTTTAAATTTTGACTATTTTTATATAATTTTAGTCCAATGATGGCAGGGTATCTCTTCAGAGCACATACAATATTGCATCCTGTTAATTTCATTTTCATCCAGAACTTTGGGATATCTTGCTAATGTTTTAGCTCAAAGAGAAAATTCTGAAACTAGAGTGCACCTATAAAACTTGCACCAAATTTAATGGCAATAAATTCAGTAAAAGGCATAGATATGTTTCTTCAGAACACAGATCCTAGAGTAGTACATACTTGCTGCAAATCCTAGTTTTTGATGCATATTACCTTTGTTATCAGGTAAATATTGCAATATTGCTTAACCTCCCTTTTTTTGGGGGGGTGGGATATTGGCACTTACCACATAACATTGTTGTAGTATGTTTGCTGTGATGTTGAAATACTTTGCATGGTGTCTCATGAAGAAAACACACTTAATAAATAATACCTAACTTTTATTATTAATTGGTATTATGCCTACAATTAACTGATATGGCTGTGCCACACATTAAATGCAGGAATCATGGTATGTGACTTTGGTTTTACATTTTGGGTCAATGATTCATGTGGGAGATTCAATTTTTAGCTGTAGGCTGTGTTGACAAAAATAAATTTTGAATTTACAAGTTCAAGAAATATCTTTTCCCTATGTGTCACTTGGAATTTCTAAAAAAGAAAGCTTTTCTTCATCCCTGAAAACGCTATCTAAAAAAGGAGAAAAACAGATGAAAGTTTCAATTATCTCTTGACCTGAAGTTTATTTATAAACTGAATTTTATTATATCAAATAAATATAACTCCATAAATCTAGTAAAGTGAAGAATACAATTCCATATTTCAGATAATAGAAAATACAAAATTTATTTAATCACTTAGCAACCTTTTGAGGAGCTTTTATAAGAAGTTGGAAAGATAAGCTGATTTTATTTGTAAAATAAAATACAATTTAAAGACTTCACAAAAAATTCTAACTCTTTGCATATCAACATATTTAATATGATATTATATTCAATGCCTGCTTAGTAGCCCTCTGATTAAAAAGTGGAGCACTAAACTTCTGTTATGAGATTGTTTATGTTTACTTTTTTTCCTGTTTTTTACTTTCGAAAACTAAGGCTTTAACAGATAACTTCCCTACTCTTTCGCATATTAGTAGATTTCTTGATTTGTTCTGACCATTGTATTTTCAAACATTGCAGGAAAAATAGGTTTTTAGCTGAACTTTCAGACTGTGCTTTTGGATCAAACCCCTGAAGATATCCAATAATAGATGCTCTTAAAAACACTTTCCCAACATGAAGGACAATGCAGTCTGTGCTTTCCAAATGTGTGCTATGCCTTGATCCAGTCCCCCTACTCTAGTAGGTCACAATCAATTTGTTAAGCAACTAAAACTAAACTTCAAATCAAAATAAATTTAGATAGACTTATTTCTTGACAAAGGAGAATTACAAAACTATATTTGTAAACATTAATGAAGCATACTAAAATAATTCATTTAAGATATATTTGATTGTTCTCACATGCAAAGCAAAATACACTTCAGTTTTAATTATATGGTTAGTTTTTCTTATTATAGAATTTTTTCTTAATTCGATAACCATTTATTGTTTTTTCAATATGTAAATCATACTGTGCTAGCAGAGGTAGCGAGATAAATCACCTTAATTTCTTTCTACTAAAATATTTGCAATCTAGTAGATTTTGTGTGACCACAGCCCAAGAATGCATTATTATTCAGGAAAATAAAAAAGTCTGGGGCTATGAGTGTGAATAAATGATACCTTTATAAGTATGTGCTTTGTGTATCTTCATGCTTATTGGGATTGATCATTTAGGGGGCCGTTATATTGTAGCTGCATTTTTAGGACAGTTTCTACCACTGAAGTAATGCCTGCATCTCACTGATTTTGAAAGCTGATCAAAGTGTCAGAACCACAGGTTTTGAAGTCAGGCTTGTCCTATGTCTTCCTGGTTCTGGGGCCTGAGGGAATGGGGACGTCAGTGCATAGGCCTTGGACAAGTCACTTCATCTCACTAAAACCTTAGATTATTCACCTGAGAAAAGTGGGATCATGACAAGTACCTTCTCTATTGCATAGATCTAATGCACCTAAAATAGTTTTCCTGGTTGGTCCTCAAGAAATTCAGAGCAGCAAACCAGGAGCCTGTGGCCTGTGACATGAATCTTTCTGATAATATTTTACTTGACCTTCACAGTGTCTTTCACACACACACACACACACACACACACACACACACACACACACACACACACACGTGATGCATGCAGGAAGTCGGGCAGAGTGTAGGCTCCTTGTCCAGGTTTCATTAACTCTATCACTTTCTACTATCCTGCACCTGGCACTTCATACATTTACACTGTCTGTCTGGCTCTGAAAGCATTAGTGTTTGCAACTTCCCTTCCAAGGTGAATAATGACAGACATTCTTTTCTTATGAAACTCTTCTAAAGTACAACTACATAGAAATGATAGAGCTGATAAGAATAGTTATATTTTAAAATAATTCATCTAAAGGCAGAAAAGCTTACACAAGAGAAGGGTTTCCCAATAAAAGAACACCTGGCACCAGGTGATTGAAATTTTTTTGTCACCTACATTCAAAGACTCTTAGAATCAAGGAACTATTTTACATCAGCAGTAAGAAAGGGGAAGCTGGTGATGTTGGGCTCCACCTGTGACACTGGGTTAAATAAGTGTGAATAAAATAGATGAGCATTAAATGAAAGGAAAACAGCTAAATATCCAGGACTAAGAAAATCAACAAATACAGAATGAGCAAAAGCTCAAGAAATTGCCTTGGTCATTTATTGGCCAGAAATCTCAGTATTCCTTATCAGTGATATAGAGGAGAGGTTAAATTTATTTACTTTATAAATTCTCCAAGTTTGGGTTGTGAGAAGGAGTTAAGCTAAGAGACATATCTATAGACTGTTAATTCATATAAGGGTATAAAGAGCACAATATCTTTATTGGTGCAGTGGTAGAACAAGCTACCACTTCCTGGATCATGCATCTTCTGAGAGAATAGACATTGTTTTAGGACTTATTCTAATCTCATCCATGCCTTTTGATGTTGACATCAAAAATCTATAAATATTCATTGTCCCAATAAAGATGTTTGAGTGTCTATTCTATGCTCAATAGTTACTCAAGTGATTCACATGGAGCAGTAAGCCAAACAAGACAAAACAAAAAATTACATCCCTTATACATTTTTATGTCTAGTTGAAAGGCATATGGTAAACAAGTAAATCAGTAAAATATGAATTGTTTCAGGTGCAGTAATGCTGTGTGACTAAAAATGAGAGAAGAGGGAGGGTGTGTATGTGTAAATAGCATGGATAGGGAACACTTCACTGAGAAAACATTTAAGACAAAAGCAGAGGGAAAAGAAGACGTAAAAGAATAGGCCTGACTTCTTTAAGAGGCCCCCTTAACTGAACAGATAGGGATAAAATGAAAGATTAAAAGATGAGTTCTAAGAGGTCAGACAATACCTATAGCTTGTAGGTTCTGCAAGGACTTTGCAACATAAATAGGAGAGGTGCCAAGGACAGCTCCAAGGATTTTAGCCTGAGCAACAATAATAGGGTTGCCATCGGTTCAGATGTGTAGGACCTCGACTAAGCCTGGCTTCCTAGGGGAATACCAGTAAAACAGTATTGAGAAATCTAATTTTGAGAGACCCATTGGACATTCAGACACAGGCATCAGAAAATCAGGAGAGAAGGGTAAGCTGGAGATATAAATTGGGAGTCACAAGTCACTAGGTGGTTTTCGGAGCCATGAGAATACATGAACTTACTCGGGGAGTAAAGGTAGATTGAGAAAGGATGACACTCCATGACTTGGCAGGAAGCTGAGCCAGTAAAGGCGGCTGAAATGGGAGTAGTAAACAGGCTGGAGGAAAATCGGGCAAGTGCAGTGTGTTATTAGCCAAGTGAAAAAGTGCCCCAGGGAGTGAGAACTGGATCAAGTGCTTCAGAGAACTGAGAAGTGGTCCCTAGATTCAGCAACAGGGAGGTCAAGAACAATGCGGGTAAGAACAGTTTGGATAGGACAGTGAAGGCAAAAGTATGAGTAGAATAAACTGAAGATAAAATGGGAAGAAAAGAACTGGCTACACAGAGTAGGTTAAACTTCAATAAAAATAGTTTAGTATATACAAAAGATATAAAATGTCTAAAATAGATTATTTAAATGAATATGTAAAAGTGAAAACGGTAAGTCACAAAATAAAATTTCCATAAATATCATCTTTTTAATTGAATAAAGTGAGAAAGTGAAAAAACTTCTAAACTTTTCACCTTAGCTAGTAAGATGATTTGGCAATGTTACAAATAAACCATATCATTGTGTCTTTTGTAGTAACTTTCCAGTACTCTCTTTACAGAGTAGATAACATGATGTTAAGTCTAGCAAGAACTGAATTGTATAGAAAAAGTAAAGTTAGTACATACAAGCATACACATTTACATTCATAGACACAAATCCAAAAATGAGAGGGGACATCTTAAAATGTTTTTGAGTAGTCCCATATTTAAGAGCATAACAATTCACTATACATATTCATATCAAGGGTGGTTTAAAATGAACAGCTCCACAGTTTTAAAAAAATCTTTAAAAACTGTAATTTTTTAATTATATTTGAGACTTGATATCAAAATTCCTTTCCACACATATTTAAAGGATGATGAAGTAAACAATATTTGCCTTACTGAACAAGTTTCATAACTAACACAGGTTAACAGAGGCATTGGAACTGAAAGGTATTATATATTTACTAGAGGCCCAGATTATGGTCTTTTGAGATGAAAAGAGTATTACCACAGGGGATATTATGGAAAAAGAGCATCTCAGAGATAGCATTCAGGAAGTAAAGACTGAAAGCGTTATTAATCACTCACCTCCCTGATGTCCCTTTGATATTTAGTATTCATTTCTTCCGTTTTAATGAGATCCTTTCTTGCTGTCTCTGCTTCTTGTTCCACCTCTCCCACTCGGGAAGAAAGTGCTGCTAAACGTTCTTTCATTTGGACCATTTCATAGTTTTGCTTTTCAAGCAATTCTTGCAGTTCGACTATTTGACTAGTTTCATCAGTTGAATCTATAGAACCATTGGACAAACGCTGCAGGAAAAGAAAAGACACAGCGCTTAGGATTTTCTCATCTTCAATTTACAATTCACAAACTTAAAGAAATGAAATGGACACGGCTTTCACACTGAGAAATAAGAACTCTAAAAGAGTTAATTTAAGAGGAAAACTAAGTTTCTGACAAGAACTCTTAATTGACACATATAGATGTAAAAGCTTAAGTGATTGGATAACCGGATGACTAGACTACCAGCTGGTAGCTATGATGCACACTGACCACCAGGGGGCAAACGCTCAATACAGGAACTGCCCCCTGGTGGTCAGTGCACTCCCACAGCAGGAGTGCTGCTCAGCTGACATATGGGCGCCAGATGCCAGGCTCATGGGTGGCAAGCGCAGCTGTGACAGGCAATAGCCTCTCCTGTGGACACTCCCCCTGCATGCCTGAACGGGTGGTGGCAGGTGTAGTGGGGTCAGGATAAGCAAGAGCAGCGCGTTGCCCAGCCTGGGATCAGGCTCCTCCCTGGCTGCCTGCCACTTCACGCACTACTACATCTCCCAAGCGGTCCCAGATTGCAAAAGGGTGCAGGCCAGGCCGAGGGACCCCACTGGTGCACGAATCTGTGCACCAGGCCCCTAGTTAGAATATAAAGGTAAATCAGTGATTTTCAAACAGGTTAACAGAGGCATTGGAACTGAAAGGTATTATATATTTACTAGAGGCCCTGGCCTGTGGGGATCAGCTGAAACTGGCAGTCCTACATCCCCCAGAGCCGTGGTCAGCAAACTGCGGCTCGTGAGCCACATGCGGCTCTTTGGCCCCTTGAGTGTGGCTCTTCCTAAGCCTTAGGAGTACCCTAATTAAGTTAATAACAATGTACCTACCTATATAGTTTAAGTTTAAAAAATTTGGCTCTCAAAAGAAATTTCAATTGTTGTACTGTTGATATTTGGCTCTGTTGACTAATGAGTTTGCCGACCACTGCCCCAGAGGGATGTAGTAGCTCGATAGGGCTGCTGCAGAGGTGGGAGAGGCTTGCATCGCTGCAGCTGCACTCGCCAGCTGTGAGCCCAGTGTCTGGCACCTATCGGTCAGCTGAGTGGCACTCCTACTGTGGGAGTGCACTGACCACCAGAGGGCAGCTCTGGCATTGAGCATCTTCCCCCTGGTGGTCAGTGTGTGTCATAACAACTGGTCAATCGGTCGACCAGTCGATTGGTTGACCGGTCAATTAGGGTTTTATATATAGAGATTATACATGGCTTCACACAAAACACTGGCATATGCTAAACATTTAATAAGTGGCAGCTATTATGGTATAAATCTATGTAGTAAAAGCCTAAGCAACCATTAGAGCAAACAACCAGAACAACTGGTCACTATGATGCGCACTGGCCACCAGGGGGCAGACACTCAATGCAGGAACTGCCCCCTGGTGGTCAGTGCACTTCCACAGGAGGAGCGCTGCTCAGCCAGAAGCCGGGCTCATGGCTGGCAAGCACAGAGGCGGTGGTGGGAGTCTCTCCTGCCTCCATGGAAGTGGAAGCGCTAAGGTGCAGTGATCCGAGTGGTAAGGAGCAGTGAGCAGCAGGCAGTAAGGAGCAAGGGGTCCCGGACTCTGAGAGGGATGTCTGCCTGCCTGATCTCCACGGAGCAGGTCTAAGCTGGCAGGCAGACATCCCCTAAAGGGTTCCCCTCCGCAGTGCATGAATTACATGCACCAGGCCTCTAGTTATATATAAGATCCTATATAATAAAAGGCTACTATGCAAATAGACCTAACAGTGGAACAACCGGAAGACCTGAGCCAGAAGACCTGAGCCAGGCTTATGGCTGGTGAGCACAGCGGCAGCACTAAGGATGTGTGACTGCTGGCTTAGACCTTCTCCCCATCCAGGCCTAGGCTATCAGTTGGACATCCCCCAAAGGCTCCCAGACTGTGAGAGGGCACAGGCAGGGTTGAGGGACCCCCCCCCCAAGTGCACAAATTTCATTCACTGGGCCTCTAGTACATTAGAAGTAATATTACATTTATGTAACAGTATATTATCTATCTATATAAAAGCCTAATATGCTAAGTGTCCGGCCGATCGGTTGACCACTCAGTCGACCACTAGACCAGTCACTATGATGTGCACTGACCACCAGGAGGCAGATGCTCCAACAAGTAGGTTAGCTTGCTGCTAGGGTCCAGCCAATCAGGATTGGGCGAGATGGGCCGGACACGACTGGAGCCCTCCTGTGGTCTCTCCCCAGCCTCTAAAATATTTCTTGTAATTAATTTCCTTTCAATGTGCATGAATTCATGCACTGAGCCTCTAGATATTAAATAATAAGTAAGGGGGTAGAAAACATGTAATATTTTTACTCAAGATCCTGTGTGCATCTGCAAGTTTTATTTTCAATGACACTCAGATGAAGAACTGATGCAACATTTTCTTTTAAAGAAGGTTGTCCCCACTGTGAATGTGACTTAGCTAGAACAAAAGTATAGAAAAGTCTTGATCTCTATATTGTTATCAAAATAAAAGTCATGAGTGCACACAACCTATGGAAAGAATACTGAAAAGAATTAAATAAAGGGAAATTAACTTTTCCCTTTCTGAAGGGGCTGCTAGTGTGACCCATGTTTTCAAAAGCATGCCTACAGCCTAGCCACATTGAAGAAGTTCTGTGGCAAAAATTGTGCAACAATTAGACAGAAATAGTGCTAAGAGAAAAAGAGTCCAACCAAGTTGAACTAACAAAATAAGAAACAACAAAAAAGTACAATCAATTCCAATATAATGCTTGTTTGGAAAATATAAATTTGTTCCAACACAATAGATATATTAAGAAATAATTTGAACATACGTAAATTATGTGTCCTCTTATACATTGTTTCATCTCTGAGAATCACTGGCTAAATACAGAAAACTGCATCTACCTGCACCAATCAATGTAGAAATACACAGAATACACACATGCACCTTCCCCAAACATCTAGCACTGACCTCAGTTCACTGTGTGGTTAGAGACAAACACTCTGCATCTGTGTTATAAATTTCTGTCTGATTTCAGATACCCCTCCTTCCACCATCACACAATAACTCACAGCTATAACCTTTTCGTCACCCATTCCATCAGCAAACTTCAGGTCTTTTTCAAGGTAAAGAGGCCTATTTATCACAGTATTTATGCTATTCTTGACCATGTAACATATGTAAAACTGCTACCACTTTTATTAGTTTTATATCTCTTTTTTATGTCACTGGTAAAGTTTTTAACGTGTGCTGCAAATCACTTTTACTCCATAGCCCTGTGATTTTTATTGTGCAATTTGTACAGTTCATGAAATCATTTAGGAATGAGCAAAGGGTGTACCGAATGTCTATACATTATTTCTTTGAACCACATGTGAACCTACATGATCTCAAAATAAAAAGTTTAATTAAAAAAAATGTTATGTCCCTGACTGGGTAGCTCAGTTGGTTAGAGTGTCATCCTGATATGCCAAGATTGTGGGTTCTATCCCCGGTCAGGGCACAAACATGAAACAACCAACAAATGCATAAATAAGTAGAACAACAAATCTGTAATTCTATTCTCTCTCTCTCTCTCAAAAAAAAAAAAAAAAAAAAAAAAAAAAAGATCAACTGGCTTCAGGAGAAAATGGGAAGAGCAGAAAACAATGTAAAAACAGTGAGAAAGCCCCATCCAGTTTTGCTCAGTGGCTAGAGCATCAGCCTGCAGACTGAAGGGTCCCGGGTTTGATTTGGTCATGAGCACATACCCAGGTTGCGGACTCGATCCTCATTAGGGGGCATTCAGGAGGCAGCCAATCAATGATTCTCTCTCATCATGGATGTTTCTATCTCCCCCTCTCCCTCTCCCTTCCTCTCTGAAATTAATAAAAATGTATTTTTAAAAAACAGTGAGAAAAACAGGCAAAAAAAGACGGAGTCAGATTTAAGATAGTATTTTAAGATGTCAGTCAGATCTACAGCCCTAACACTTTGACAGTATTACTGAACTTCACTATTGCAGATACTGAACCTCTAATTATCTAATGAAATGATAAGAGACATTACAACTACATAAGAACGTTGGTTGGACACTGCAGTAGGTTGACAGATCCTTCTTCAACATCTTTATTCTCTCTGGTGAGATTGTTATTGAGCTGAGAGATCACAGCTGAGAATGTCCCCAGGAATTGCTCTCAGGGGAAGGGAACTGCCTTTCCTAAATTATGCCCTTCTCCCTAGGCGTGCAATACTACATACATGTAGCACTGTATTATTGGGAAACCAATGAAAAACAAACTTTTAGACAGCTTTTATGGACACAACTCTCGAAAACATTGATAGTGACCTTTTTGCAGCTCACAACTAACTACACATTGAACTGGAAAAGCCAGTTTCTAATCACTAGGCAGCAATTGAGAACTGGTTTAGGGAAGAAGGTGAGAGCCAATTTCCAGTCAGTTATGTCCAAATTTGTGATAACTAAGGGATAATATTCAGGGTTCTTGTCATAATAACAGATAACTTCTAACTCTGGACACTACTTACAAGTAACTAGGCAAATGTAAGCTTTACTATAACCCCTACCTCCTCACATTGAGAACTTTCTGCCATCAACTAAATACAGTGATTTTTAGAAACTATAAAACTTTTTAAAAACAAAGTTTTACTTTGAAAAATGTTTTACATAATAAAAAATTACATTTAGGATTTTAGTGACCTAATTTTTATTTTTTGGAGAAACTGAGAATCATACAGCTGATCTAAAATAAAATGCAGAACTTTGAATTCCAAGTTTAGGTCATCTACTCTTTATCATATTTCCTGTATTCAGAACATATAAATCAGCATCATAAAGTCATACAAGCATGTGGTATGGACAAGTACCAAGAATGTAGTGTGTATGTGTGTTTATATGAATATATATATATATATACACACTAGAGGCCCAGTGCACAAAAATTTGTGCACTCGGGGGGGAGGGGGGGTCCCTAAGCCCGGCCTGTGCCCTCTTGCAGTCTGGGAGCCCTCGGGAGATAACGACCTACTGGCTTAGGCCTGCTCCTGGGTGGCAGAGGGCAGGCCCAATCCCTAGGTATAGCCCCTGGTCAGGCTCAGAGCAGGGCCGATTGGGGAGTTGGGGCACCAGCCCCCGTCATGCACAGAGCAGGGCGGATTGGGAGGTTGGGATGCCACCCTCAGTCATGCTCAGGGTAGGGCCGATTGGGGGTTAGGGGCACCGCCCCCAATCACACTCAAGGCAGGGTTGATGGGGAGGTTGCGGCGCCACCCGCTGTCATGCACAGAGCAGGGCCAATCAGGGGGTTGGGGAGCTCCCCACTGTCATGCACAGAGCAGGGCCCATCAGGGGGTTGGGATGCCGCCAGTGTCACACTCAGGGCAGGGCCGATGGGGAGGTTATGGCTCTACCCCATCACACACAGAGCAAGGCCCGTGGAGGGGGGCGGTTGGGGCGCCACCCTCTATCACCCACAGAGCAGGGCCGATCAGGGGGTTGGGGCACCGCCACTGTCACACTCAGGGCAGGGCCTATGGGGAGGTTATGGCTCTACCCTGTCACACACAGAGCAGGGCCCGTGTGTGTGTGGGGGGTTAGGGCGCCTTCCCCTGTCACGAACAGAGCAGGGCGGATAGGGAGGTTGTAGCCCCACCCCCTGTCACACACAGAGCCCCAAGGCGATCAGGGGGTTTGGGCGCTGCCCCCTGTCACGCTGATCCTGGTGCCGGGAGGCCTCTCGGCTCCGCTGATTCCGGTGCTGGGAGGCATATTACCCTTTTACTATATAGAATAGAGGCCTGGTGCATGGGTGGGGGCCAGCTGGTTTGCCCTGAAGGGTGTCCTGGATCAGGGTGGGGGTCCCCACTGGGGTGCCTGGCCAGCCTGGATGAGGGGATGATGGCTGTTTGCAGCTGTTCACACACCCTTCAGGGTGGGGGTCCCCACTGGGGTGCCTGACCAGTCTAGGTGAGGGCTGAGGGCTGAGGGCTGTTTTCAGGCTGACTGAAGCTCCCAACTGCTCCTTTTTTTCTTTTTCTTTTTTATTCTGGGCCAGCTTTAGCTCTGGATCCAGCTCTGAGGCCTCTGCTGCTGAAAGCAGTTATCTGGTTTGTTTGGGTTCTATAATCTCGAAACCCTGTATCAACTCCAGCTCTGAGATCCCGGCTAGCTGAAAGCGGGTTTCTGGGGTTTTGTTTAGCTTCTCTATCTGTTACAATGTTTCAAACTGCAAGCTCAGAGGCCGGCAAGGCAGGTGGGGAATGTTGCAGTCCTCCGTCACTGAAGCAAGCAAGCCTCATGTTCAGTTTAAGCTGCCTGGCTGCCGGCCGCCATCTTGGCTGGCAGTTAATTTGCATATCTCGCTGATTAGCCAATGGGAAGTGTAGCGGTCGTACGCTAATTACCATGTTTCTCTTTTATTAGATAGGATATATATATATATATATTTTTTTTTCTCTATAAAAATAAAAGCATAATATGCTAATTAGACCAGATGTCCTTCTGGATGACTTTCCAGACAAAGCTAGGGCTGCAAAGTATAGGGAGCGGCTGTAGGGTCAAGGCTCCAGCTGACCTGTGACAGGGCCACAAACAAGTCCCAGCCTGGAGGGCAGAACTCTCCTAGCATAATTAAGCCTGACCTTGTAGCCTTCCCTAATTCCTTCCTAAGTAGCTAATGGGCTGTGGGAGGTGCAGCAAGTGTTGCCAAAACAAGAACATTTGTATACATGTTAATCTACCCTCGTTTTAATCAGACTATAAAATAAAGTGTCGGCTTGCAGGCTGGGTCTTTTGTCTCCTTATCCAGGCACAGAAGATCCACTGAGCCCCAGCTGTATTCTCTTGTCTGCCTTTTATTCAATCCTTCACCACCCCTCCTTAGGTTCACAGCAAGGGAAGCCTGGTTCCTGGGTTCCTGCTGGTGGCCAGAGGGAAGGCCAGGTCCCAGGTGCCAGAGGGAAGCCATTGCCAGCAGCCGGGGAAAGGAAGGCCTACTCTTGCATGAATTTTGTGCATTGGGCCTCTAGTCCTGTCTAATAAAAGAGAAGCATGCAAATTGACCATAACCCCGACACCCTTCCCATTGGCTAATCAGCAGGATATGCAAATTAACTGCCAACCAAGATGGCGGCCAGCAGCCAGGCAGCTGAAGCGAACAGGAGGCTTGCTTGCTCCAGTGACGGAGGAAGCCAAGGTTCCCTGCCTGCCGCTGCCGGCCTCTGAGCTGCAACTCTAAGCAACTATGTTGTAATCATAGAACCTAAACAAACTCCAGAAACCTGCTTTCAGCCAGCCGGGCTTCAGCCAGCAGGACCGCAACAGTGTTTCAATTATAGAACCCAAAGAAACCCAGATCCCTGCTTTCAGCAGCCGAGGTCTCAGAGCTGGAGCCAAGCCTCAGAGCTAAAGCTGGCTCTCAGCTCCAGTGACAGCCAGAGAAGGTAAATAAATCCAAGAATAAAAAAAAAAGAAAAACAGGAGAGGTTGGGAGCTTCAGTCGCCTGCCAGCCTGAAAACGGCCCTCAGCCCCTCACCCAGACTGGCCAGGCACCCCAGTGGGGACCCCCCCCAAAGGGGGTGTGACCAGCTGCAAACAGCCATCATCCCTTCATCCAGGCTGGCCAGGCACCCCAGTGGGGACCTCCACCCTGAAGCAACAACATGTCGGCTCATTTGCATACTGAAGGCAGGCGGCAGCGGGCAAGGCTGTCTGCGGTCCTGGGACCCGGATCCGTGACCTCGCAGGCAGGGCGGCAGTGCTTGAGGCTGTCTGTGGTCTGGGACCCGGATCCATGTCCTGGCAGGCGGGGGGCAGCACTTGAGGCTGTCCACTGTCCTGGGACCTGGATCAGTGACCCTTCGCGGTGGGGCGGCAGCTCGCACAGGGGTGGATCGGCCTGGGTTGGGCAGGGCAGGACACCTGGCTTCCGCCCAGCCCCAGTCACTCTGGGCAGGTGAGCAGCACAGAGAGCCTCTGGACAGGGGAGGCAGGCCGGCGGAGGGCGGCCTGTACTCCCCACATGGCAGTGGTGACAGCTGTGAGCGCGCCAAGCGGAGCCTGCAGGCTGAGTTGAAGTAGCACATGCAGGCCATCAGCGCCCAGGAGTGGCTGCGAAAGATCCGCCTCCTGGCCCAGAAGGTGCAGGATTGCATGGACAGCCACCGTGGCGGGCCAGACTGATGTCCTCCTAGCCGCACCATGCGGGTTTGCAGATCTGCAAAGCCAGAGGCCTCTAGTGTGCACATCTACCCCTGGCGAGGGAACATCCCCCAGCACACTGTCACCCTCCCACACCTGCAACAGTTGCAAACCAAGGCGTGCACAAGTTCCCCCCACCTCTCCACCGCACTTCCATCAACCCAGCATGCCTAACACCCCCACAGGATGTGCACACATCCCCTCTGATGCGCTCACGTCCTTTGGAGAGTGTCTGGGTGTTCTGGGTGCTGAGCGTGGGCGCCTGTGAGATGACAGTGATAGGGCGGAGTGGTGATGCCCTGTTCCCACGGAGGCCAGTGCAGCTAGGAGAACACTCTGGGGGGTTAATGCAGGTGCTGAGGCGGGAGCAGGTGCAGATAGACACACCTGGTGGGCACGGGCGGCCCTCACTGGGAGAGGAATTCCATCCTCTCAGTGAAACAGTGGGATAGTTGGGGCGACTGTAGAGGAGGAATGTGCACTTTGGGTGCCAGCACCCATGAGCGAAGGCTGCCCTGACTGAGCCTCACTTGCTTGGGGCCTAGCTCACTCCTGCCGGGCAGCAGGTGACAGGATGTGTTTTTCTGAATTAATGAGAGAAAATGTTGATTCTCCTGTTGCCCACAAAGGTGGAAAGTGAAGTGTGGAGACGTGGGGAGTGAGCGAGGTTCCCTGTCTGGGGGTTCCAAATCTGCTGTTGGTTTCTTTCACCACTGACTAGAGATATACAGGGTGCCCCCCCCAAAATGTATACACACTTTGAATACCTACTAATTCCAATGGTTTTAAGCATAAGAAAGACACAACAATGGGGCTGTTATCTGTTAAAAGTGTGGGCACAAACAAGCAGTTGGACATTCCCTGAGGGGTCTCAGATTGGAGAAGGTGAAGGCCAGACTGAGGGGCCCCTTTCTCCCCTTACCCCAGTGCACGAATTTCATGCACCGGGCTACTAGTATATAATAAAAGGCCAATATGTAAATTGACTGAACAGTGGAATGACTGGTCTCTATGAAACGCATTGACTACCAGGGGGCAGATGCTCAATGCAGGAGCTTCCCTCTGGTGGTCAGTGCACTCCCACAGGAGTGCTGCTCAGCCAGAATCTGGACTCATGGCTGGCGAGCGCAGCGGTGGTGGTGGGAGCCTCTCTTGCCTCTGCGGCAGTGCTAAGGATGTCCAACTGCTGGCTTAGGCCCACTCCCCCTGGACTGCGGGAGGGTGCAGGCCAGGCTGAGGGAACCCCCTGAGTGCACAAATTTCATGCACTGGGCCTTTAGCATATATATATTCACATATATTCATATTCAACAAAAATTTGTTCAGTGCAACTGAATGATGTTCATTTTCTAATTAGGAAAATGGTTATTCCAATTCTGTGCACCTGAGATCCATTAAAATCTTCTTTAAAAACTGCATATTTTTTGATGGGCTCAAGGTAAGAACAATTTTAACCAAATATAAACAGCAATCAGGCAACTAAAATAAAACACTTTTAAAAAGCTAACCTCCTTAATTGCTTTAAAGAACAGTTGTGTACTGCATATTTTTACACCATTTTGAAATTTGGTACTTCTCCATGGGAAAATTTTCAAATTCAAAATTTTTTCTAAATTGTTTATGAGTCTTTTGTTTAAAAATGTGTAATATTTCATCTGTTCAAATCACCTTAAATATATTTTATAGTAAGCTGAATATGTTTTCATAATCTCAAAGTAAGAAGGCCATATAAAAACTGATTTTTATCTTAGAGAAAGAATATATAACTTTATTATTATTACTATTATTATTATCACTATTATTATTCCTCACCCAAGGATATGTTCTTACTGATTTTAGAGAGAGTTAAAAGAATCGGGGAGGGGTGGAGAGAGAGAGAAACATCAATGTATGAGAGAAACATCAGAAAAAGGTGGGGTGGAAGAGTAGAACTTAGTAATTCATCTTATTTGATGCCAACATTTCTGTTGAAATTTGTTGTCTCACAAAATTGAAGAGTTCACAGGCATAGATGGTAAGTGGAAGCAAAGTTTATTGAGAGATAGAATGACTCTCTGTAGCAGGCAGGGAGCAGGCCCAAAGTGGGTTGCCTGTTAAGCTTCTTTGTCCAGGTGTAGATAAATACTTTGCTAGCTTCTGATTGGTTATTTAAAATAATTCTGCCTTAGCAACATCCTTAGGATTGGTTATATGCCTCACTGCTTTTTGACTGGTTATCTGCAAGCTGCCTGCCTTAATAACATCCATACATTTAAAAATATATATATTTTATTGATTTTTTACAGAGAAGAAGGGAGAGGGATAGAGAGTTAGAAACATCGATGAGAGAGAAACACCAATCAGCTGCCTCCTTCACATTCCCTACTGGTATGTGCCCGCAACCAAGGTACATGCCCTTGACCAGAATCAAACTTGGGACTCTTGAGTCCGCAGGCCGACGCTCTATCCACTGAGCCAAACCGGTTAGGGCTATCCATACATTTTAAAGCTCAAGGCTCCAGCCACCTTTCTTTCCCTGACCAGCTGGGTTGCCTTAGTAACTCCCTCCTAGAAGGCTCTAGTTCTCCCTGTCCTGGGGTATTCAGTTCTAGGTCATTTTGTCAGTGATTTTTCTCATCAAGCTACTTTCTACCCAAGTCTGTAGCACACCACTTCCACTTCCCCATCTCTAACTGCCCAGCCCTCTTCTATCTTCTCATTACTATTAATTAAATTCAGATATTAAAGGCACAGATATACTGAAAACTTACCAGCATTTAGGGATAAACACTGAGCAGTGCCATTCCATTTCCAAAAATAGTTCTATAAAATGTATGGTTAGAGATGAATTATTGTTTGGTCAAAGAACTTACAGTAAAATTTGCAATCATTAACATAAAGAATCTAGCACTAAAAATTATTTGTAGGATTTGAATGAATCTATAAAATGGGAAAGTTTTGTAAAGTACATTTTATTCTGTGAGAAGAAGAGAAATGTAGTACTAAAAAAAAAAACCACACAAAACAAAAACAAACAAACAAACAAACCACACACACACACAAAACACCACAAATTGAAACAAGAAAAGTATTTATAGCCATAAAAGTAAAAATGAAAAACTAGAGATGATAGTCCATTATAAATTTTATGAGCATAAGCAATGTATCAGGGTGAAAGAAATGTATATATAGAATTAAGGGCCAAATCAAGTAGAGATTCTATAGGCCAATAATAAAGTCTAATTGTGAATATGTGAATAAGTCCTAGACCAGGCATTGACCTAGGGAAGGACTTTGGAACACTCCTGCCAATATGATGCTCTAATAAGTATTTCCTTTCATTCTAAGAGATTGTTATGCTCCTTATTTTACTTCAAATCCTTAAGTTTGAATTTACCTCCAAATCCCTAAATAAGACTATATTGTTCATTAGAATAATGACAAGTAACAATACTAGCTAACATTTATTAAGTACTTGCTTATCCAAGAATATATTGCTGGTAATTTTTGGCTATCAGTATGCATGGGTTTTCACATTACTCCATTTTGTTAACATTTATTAAGTTCTGACCTAAACCGGGAGTTGGACATCCCCCGAAGGGTCCCTGATTGGAGAGGGTGCAGGCTGGGCTGAGGGGGACCGCCCCCCCCCCCGCCATGCATGAATTTTGTGCACTGGGCCTCTAGTCAATGTATAATTTCCTTTGTTCCCATGAACTTCTTATCTTGCAGAAAGGAGCACACAGGGCTAAAGCAAGACTCCATAAGGTGTGGGCCTAGAGCAGTGATGGCGAACCTATGACACGCGTGTCAGAGGTGACATGCAAACTCACGTTTTCGGTTGATTTTTCTTTGTTAAATGGCATTTAAATATATAAAATAAATATCAAAATATAAGTCTTTGTTTTACTATGGTTGCAAATATAAAAAATATTCTATATGTGACACGGCACCAGATTTAAGTTAGGGTTTTTCAAAATGCTGACACGCCGAGCTCAAAAGGTTCGCCATCACTGGCCTAGAGCATGGGCCTCTTGCCCAGGTGTAAGAGCTATATTCATAGTGGTCAAAAATCTTGAATGCCACTGACTTGGAGAATTGGTTCAAAGTAAAATTAATGAGAGAAGTTGTGGGAAATATTAATGAATTTTCTTAAAAAACATACTCTTGTATGTAATAAAATAATCCACTCTAAGAAACAAGTAAATATGTATAATTATGAAATAATAAATGACTGGAAACAATCAGATTGGGTTAGAGAGACACTTTTTTAAATCATCAAGCAGCTAGAGAAATCAACCTGGCATGAGGGAATGTGAGAGCACACTATTGTCTGGAAGTGAGAAGACAAGGGTCCTATAATATTAATATCTATGAAATTAATAAAAGAAAAATCTCTACCTACTTGGGAAATCTGATATGTGAAAAAAATGACAAATCCACATAAAATTGTAATGCCACTGATTGTTCAAAAAGTATTTAGTCAGGATGCTTCCATGTTTAAAATACCACGTGTTTCCATTGCTTTGAGAATAAAATCAGGCTCCTTGCTTGACCCATGTGGCTCAATGGTTGAGCATCAATCTATGAACCAAGAGGTCATGGTTTGATTTTTGGTCAGGGCACAAGCCCAGGTTGAGGCCCAATCCCCAGTGTGGGGTGTGCAGGAGGCAGACAATGAATGATTCTCTCTCATCATTGATGTTTCTCTCTCTCTCCCTCTCCCTTCCTCTCTGAAATCAATAAAAATATATTTTTTAAAATTGGGATGCTTACCACAGCCTACAAGAAGTTAAAGGATCTGGCCCTTCTCACTGCTGTTCTGTCCCCTGCTGCTCTCTCCCCCAACCACTAGGCTTCAGTTACCTTGTTACCTTTCCTCCCAGAGAATGTGCCAAAGAAGCTCTTTCCTATCCTTGGTGTACCGTGTCCACTGTGCTTCCCTTGCCTCAGAAACTCTAAGCTTAAAGTCCCAGGTGAAACCTCAACGTGGTTCTAAAGAAAGTTCTTCCTTGCCATGACTATTTAACATCCTCCCCACTCACCTTGGTTCACATTCACTGCTTTTTAAAAAATATTTTTTCTTTCTACCTTTTGACCCCCTTTAACCATTTATATGTATTTAATTGTTGCCAGTGTCCTCATCTGTCTTGTTCATTACTCTGGCCTACCTAGAACAGGACCTACTTCCTAGCACCTTTAATAAGATCATCACAAAATACTTATTAAAAAATGAATGCACATGAAAGCCCATATTATGAAATACTAGAACTACACTACTTAATGCCTGTAATCAATGTGCCAGGGTTTTTGTCATTCATTGTTAGTGTTTCTATTCCTTGCAGCAAAGCTGTAAGTTACGCGTGTGTATTTCCCTGCAACTGTTGCTCAGGGAGGAAGCCTATGGTCACATGCACACTGTTAGGAATTGGCAGAAATGGAATTTGCATCCAGGTCCAAACAAATCAGTGTTCCACACTGTCTCTCTGACACCCCCAGTCAGAAATAATTGGTCTCTTCTTTAAGCTGTAGAATCATTTTGACTCCACTTTACCATCTTCTGTAATATTTTTTTTGAGGGGGGGGGGCATATTTATGTTTCATTCCAGTTTCCTAGTGAATTTATTACAAAGACTATGTCTCCTGAGTCGCCATCACTGTCTAACATTCTGCTTATCCACGTCACTTAGCAAACATTTACAGCAGGAAAAAATAGTTGGAAGTGCAGACTATACGATCATGGAGCGTTATTATCTCTATGAGAGTAGCATGTTTCTTGAAAAACAAAAACCAAAACCAAAACCTGACAAATTAACCGACCTCTAGAAAGCAACAGAAAGAAAGCTCTTGAGCTCAGTCTGAACTCCTAATGAGGTAAAATTTTGTGTTCTGAAAATTTTGATTACCCTAGGAATATTTATGCTCTTCTAGAACAACTGATTAAAAACATTTGTGCTTGTTTCAGTTCAGCTTATATTTTCTTTTCATTTTTTGTTTTGAAAATGTTAATGATTACACAACTTTTCTACGAGTAATAGGCCTGTTTCAGAGTGTGCTCTTATAAGACTATTTTTATCAACTACTTTGTCAGCAGGGTTCTCAAGCCACACACATAAAATATCTCCTGTGGCTAATTAAACCCACACAGACTATTAACTTAATTACTAGTAACTGAATTAAATTGTAACTTAGTTACAATTTAAGTAACTTTACTGCCCTAAACAAAGGGTAATCCATGTGACTAGGATTTACAAGTCACTTTCTGACTGTTCCATAGTACCTCACCATAGCTTGTCATTTTCCCCTCAATAACCATTTTGTAATTTACACACTAATGCAACAATCATCCTACACTGATAAATTTCATTGCATAGACACTCCCCCCAAATAATATGATCTTTTTCTTTGTTTGAATATACCTCTAGAGCAGTTCTCAGTTAAAAACTAAGTGTTAGGATTTAAATGACAATGCTATGGTATTTGTTATTCAATGATATCGATATAGTTTAAATAATCATGTTATAGGGAAAAATTTTGAAAAGAAAAGATGCTTTACAATGTGATATGCGTGCAATTGAGGAGTATTTACTTAAGGATAAATATTAATTAGGATAATTAAAGTATTAATAAAGTATTAATTAGGATATTATTTCATATTTTATTAAGAAATGTCAGCAGTTAGGAAATGAATAAGTTCTGAGGCTCTAATATACAACATGGCTATTATAGTTAGCAATAATGTATTGTATGCTTGAAAATTGCTAAAAGAATAGATCTTAAATATCCTCATCCCCCTCCCTACACAAAAGATAACTATGTGAGGTAGTGAATGTGTTAACTAACCTTATTGTGATCATTTTACAGTTTATGCATTACCAAATCATTACATTGTACATCTTAAGTGTACACAATGTCAATTATATCACAATAAAGTTGAGAAAAGGTCAGGCAAGGAATTGTAATAAAAATGAATCTTTTGGAGAGCTTTCTTGAATCATCTCAGGTGTCATATAAACTAAAACACAGTTTACTTTTAAATTTAAAAAGTATGTACACATGACATATTTTATCTTCACTTGGAGGATAGGGGCATAATACATTAAATAATATTAGTATATCATTATTCCAAAGCATTTAAAAATCATCCCTCTGCCCAGCCGGCATGGCTCAGTGGTTGAGCGTCAACCTATGAACCAGGAAGTCATGATTTGATTCCCGGTCAGGGCACGTGCCCAGGTTGTGGGCTTGTGCAGGAGATAGCCAGTCAATGATTCTCTCTCATCATTGAAGTTTTTATATCTTTCTCCCTCTCTTTTCCTCTCTGAAATCAACAAAAATATTAAAAAATAAAATAATTTTTAAAAAGATTGAGTGACTTTATTTCTGGGTTCTCTACAGCCCAAGTGTCCATCAGTAGGAGAATGGATAAAACAGCTATGGTATAGAAACACAATGGAATACTACTTGGCCATAAAAAGGAAGAAAATGTTACCCTTTGCAACAGCATGGATGAACTTGTAAAACATTATACTAAGTGAAATAAGCCAGTCAAAGAAAGACAAGTACCATATAGTTTCACTCATATGTGGAATTTAATGAACAAACTGGTCTGCCTGGCAAAATTGAGACAAACTCACAGATAGAGAACAGGAAGACAGTTCTGGTAGAGGGATTGTTGGGGAGGGTGGAGGAATTGAGCAAAAAAGAAAAAAAAGAGAGAGGACTCATGGAAATAGGCAACACTATGGTGATTGTGGGTGGGGGGAAGAGGAGGATATGAAAGAGGGCATAGAAGTGATAAATGGTATTGGGAAAAATGAAATAAGAACTAATGGACAGGGATAACTAATGGACAGAGACTATGGTATGGTGAGTGCAGGGGGCTTGGAGGTGGACAGGAGTATAGGTGGGATAAATAGTGATGGAAACAATAAATAAAGAGGGGAAAAAAGAGTGGGTGAGATAGCAATGTCACAGAATTTCTCTACACTGGTTGAAATGCCTTCACAAAAAACTGGAAGGCAAAGAAAGTTAAAGACAAGTATTCAGAATCTTCCATACATACTCCTCTACCTATGGAGTCCACAAGACAAAACACCAGTTACACATAGGTCCTCGTCCTATTTCTGTAATGAATTTCTAAAATTTAATCTGACAGGAATTCTTACATTCCATAACGCTTGGATATTTAGGATTAATATCTTAAACAATATTTGAAAAAACAATACTTGTATGAGTAACCCTCCTCTTCAGAAGTACTAGGAGAATTCTTCAGCATCAAATAGTTTTATTTTAGTAGACAAGATGTCAAGGTTTTATGCCTTTGAAATGCATCTTTCTTTAATTCTAATCTGGGTGATTATAAATATAGCATTGTTACAGAAGACAATATTTTATAGGCTTCAAGAAAAAGACTAGATGACTATAAAGTCCATTTTCATATCCAAATGAGTGGGATTCTATTATTCTCTGAGGAAAGGGATAGCACTGTATTACTGATGACATGATTCAAATAAAACAGCAATAAAATAAAATTAAATAAATAAAATACATACAAAATAAATATAGTATTCATAAAATAAAATTAAACAGTAATAGAAAATTATAATGTTAGTTCCCTAAATTTAGTTTCATGCGCAAATGCCTTATTCTAAAGATCTTGGTGGTTTATTTACTGAATTAGTGTCAGTTCATTTATCTGATGGAAAGAGAGGTAATAGGTATTCAGATTTGAGATACAGCTTATAAAATCTAGCTGTCAGTTTATATTTTATTTTAATATTTATTTTAAGATCTATAAAATACATGGATAAAGCTTAAAATAATGAAACCTTAAATAAAGGGCTGTTTGCTTCATAACCACAAGACTTGATGGTGGTCTCAGAAATCAGTCTGGTTTATTGGGCTTCCTTTGCTTTTTTACCTGAATTTGGAAACATAAGAAGTCCTTCCATTTATTTCAACTGGGTGAGTGAGGAAGTGCTCAATTTATCTTCTAGTAAAAAGTCTAGTGCTATTTGTTTTGTGGCTTTGTAATCTCTATGTTTTAAAACCTCTTGACATTTGCAATGGCACCAATTTATCTGCCTGATTCATGTGATCTTGATGATTAAAGAATTCCACCCAAAGATAAAACTTATTGAAGACAAAGATCAGGAGACTGCCTGAGCCTCATGCACAGGATGTGCACATTCACCTGATTCCAGACCTACCAGCAACGAACCTTCTTCCTCTTGCGCTGGATACAAGTGGTTCAGCACAGAAAAGGGCCAAACAGGCTGCTGGTTTCCGTGGCCTGAGCTTAAGCCCCACCCAAACGGAGAATCACTCCCTTCCAAAAAAGCAGTAAAAATCCTATGACTTTAGATATTCTTTTATGCAATTTATCATTAATAGGAGTACTGCCAAGGTCTTCCCAAACAAACAGAAAATACTAAGTAAAATAAGAAATCACCAAAAAGTTTTTGTAGTGATAAATCATGGATTGTTGACAACTGTACAAATATCAGTTATAAATCAAAATTATTGTTCTTGTATTTTAAAAAGTCCTGAGTATCTAATTATACACGATTGAATTATTTTTAAGAGAATCAAGTTAATAGTAAGTAATGAGACATTCATATATGTATAAGCATAAACACACATATTTTAAAAAAATTCTCATTCAAGAATATGTTTATTGACTTTTAGAGAGAGGCAGAACCATTGATGTGAGAGAGAAACACCAATCCATAGATCAGTTGCCTCATGTACACACCCCGATAAGGGACTGAAGCCAAAACCTAGGTATGTGCCTTGACCAGGAATTGAACCAACCACCTTTTGGTGTCCCGGACGATGCTGCAACCAAGTGAGCTACACTGGCCAGGGCATAAACACACACATATTTTTAAGAGAATCAAATTCAGAGCAATAAATGAAAAGGAATCATCATGAACTTTTGACAAAACAATCAAAATGTAATAATTATTACATGGATTTTGCATTGTATATTCCTGTCAAATGATGTATAGCAAGTAAGCATTTCCATGTGAGAGCATGTTATGTGGGTCATACCTTTTCATGAACTTTCTGGCCAGGTTCCATCCCTTCAAGATGTTCTGATTCCGTGGATCCCTCACTTGATGCCATTTTCCTTTGTATATGAACATTTTGTTCACGCAAGGCAACGATCTGTAAAATAAAAAGACAGGCTTTTAAAATCTAAAGAAGAACATAAATTATAAAACATTTGAATTTACTTGAATGTGGTTAAGAACTAATGAGCACAGTCAGAAAATAAACATTGTTTTACTCGTTATTATTTCAAAAATTGACTAGCATGTTGAATAACATTTATAATATTTATAGGAATGTGAAAATTTTCTTTAAAAATTTTCTACTTGGAAAAGGTATCTATCAGGTTGGAAATGTACCTAAATAAAAAGTATGATCCATGTGTTGTTCAATCAGAAATTACCTTCAAAATTAATTTATGAAATGTGATAAAATTTGCATTGGTCTGTGTTTTTAAAGCATAAACGAAACATAAATGAAAAGATTGAAAGCTGAAGACTAATTATTAGCACAATCATTTACCCTAAGAAATAATGTATCTGCAATTTAAAAACTAACAAACACATAAGCTGGACTTAAATAGCTGTAGCACTATCATAAGTACTGAGAATTAAATTGGTCTCACTGTCTTATTTTAATGACCACTGTCTTAGCTCAGCTAGTCCAAATATAGTAGTTAATTAAAGAAAATCACCAACCAATAATCATCAAATAAACAAAATATATAAATTAGTTGGGTGTTTGCACTGCTACCTGCCACTGCTGCAGTGCCCAGGTGGACCGTGATGTGTTCACAAGACCAAGTGAACTTGCACATGCGCTCCAGCACTTGAACATATGGCATTTCATTTTCTAGGGGCATATCACCACACCACGAAGAACAACGATGTAAATGCCACTTCTTGAAGTACTGCAATCACTAAATGATTAGCCTCCTTGCTCCCATTCTTGCTCATCTACAATCTTTCTCAAAGCAGCCAGTTTCTTCTTTTAATTGTACATTAATATTGTCTCATTTCTCAGCTTTCTACAGAACCTCAATGTCTTCCCAACTTATTGAGTCTGCATTGAAATTTCTTAACAAGGTCTCTAACTTCCTACATGATCCCTTTGGCCACAATTACCTCCTTTCTGTTGCCTAAACGTACCAGACTCTTCCTTACCCAGAACTGAGAAACACGATCTTCCTGCCTGAACATCCTTCCCCAGCTCAGACCAGCCCGCACAATCCCAGCTTTCACAACTCAGCTGACACACCACTCGTCAGAGAAAACATGCCTTGCTGTCAAACACTTATTAAAATATCCCTGTTTATTTTTGTGGGTGTTTCACTCATTAAAATATAATGTTTTATTCCCTATTTACTCACTTGGTTTGTTTATTTAGCTAGCAGAAGAACAAATAATATCTCACGGGAAAATAGTTTTCAAAGGAATGTCTTATTGGAAACATTTTCATATGAAGCAGCATCATATTATTATGTGCATAGTATTCAGTAAAAATGTGTTCAGTTACATAATGAATGAATATGGAAAAACAATGAGTGTATAAAACTACCTCATCTGGAAATAACAAAAGATAAAGATTTAAAGTGTTTGAGACATCCTTTCATGTTAGTGTAAATGGAGTAAATCAAAGGAAAACCAAAATGAAATAGCCCTGCATGTATCATTCTTATATAGGCAAGTTGTGCATACATTTTCAATCCATTGAAGGCCCATGGAAATGTAGTCAGGAGACATTTCCACAATCAATTTAGCGGATCAACCATGACTTGTCAAGTGTTTGTTGACATTTGTTTCTAAGTGCCCACCATCCCTGCATATTCCTTGGTAACAACATCTCACCTTTTCATTGGAGTTTCCGAATTTCCCTTTCAACTCTAATCCTAGAGGGACTGTCAATTAAGGGGTCAGAGCTGATGGCAAATAGCTGGGCACATGGTCCAAGTCAGGGCAATTAGCATGTTCTTTGAGATGCTTCTGGGAGAGCTATGGGGGGAGATTCTCTCTGCTATGGAAGATAAGCTGGTAGGAGATGATCAGGGTGCTGTTTGCCATTATTGTAGTTCTGCCTGTGGAGAAAGCCAGGGGCTGAGATGGAGTCCTGATGAATGTTGCTGTTCCTGATTCTAGCTTTTTTTTCAACTTCTTTTGCCATTTTTTTTTTAATCATCCGTGGTTTCTCCTGACTTTTTTTAAATATTATTTTTCAATTACAGTTTACATTAAATATTATTTTGTATTAGTTTCAGGCATATATACAGTATAAGTGGTTAGATGATCATATACTCTATAAAGTGTTCCCCCTGATATTCCCAGTACCCACCTGGTACCATACATTGTTATCACAATAGTATTGACTATATCTATCTCTACCTCTGGCATTTCAGCAATAAAAGCCAAAAATTTCCCTTTTGTGTTCAAACTAGTTTGGATAGTTTTCTGTCACCTGCAACTAAAAGTGTCCTTGCCATGTACCTTGGTTGCAGGCTCAGTCCCCTACCCCAGACCAGGTGAGTTCTGGAGGCAACCAATTGATGTGTCTCTCTCACATCCCTGTTTCTCTCTCTCTCTCTCTCTCTCTCTCTCTCTCTCTCTCTCTCTCTCTCTCTCTCTTTCTCCCCTCCGCATCCACCTCTCTCCCCTCCACTCTCTCTAAAAATATCAATGGAAAAATTATCCTTGGATGAGGACTAAAATAACAATAACAATAACAATAATAATAATAGTTATAATAATAAAAGTATCCTTGCAACTATAGCAGGGAACATGGAAGGCAACACAGCATATGGAATTGCTAAGAGGAGGTTTTGTAAAATTACTAATAATTTACCAGGCACAATGGGAGAAAATTTTTCTTATATAAGAGCTCTGTGTGTTCCTAGTACTACAGCTTCACTATTTCTGTGCAAAAAGTATCTGGAGGAAGATGGAATTCGGACACGAGACAAAAAACTAAAGCGGTTCAACTAAAGCTCTGGCCTCTGAGTGCTCCTATCTTTCTGGCATTCTGCTTGTGAAGGAAGCTCTGAGCCCATCCAATGGACTTCTGCTGGTCTTTCAAGCCTGGAAAATTCCCCAGCTCTCATTCCTTGTTTCTACCAAACTCTCTCTGGGATTCTACCATGTCTTCCAACAGATTCTCTCTTATCCCCTGGTCTTTGAACAACTGTTTTCCGTGCCAACCTGGAGAGATTCATTCACTTCACAAATTTTCATTGAGAACAGGCATTGGGGAAAAACAAATCAAGGGGAAAGAAGAAATTCTTGCCTTAACAAAACTTTAATTCTTGTTGGAGGAGAGAAACTATTAACAAAAATAAGTAGCATACATTTTTTTAAAATATATTTTATTGATTTTAGTAGTATACAGTTTTAAATGGTGATAATTGCAAATTGTAAATGAAAGCAGGGGAGAGGTGCTGTGAGGTGTAGTTTCATTAGGAATTAGGTGCTTTCTGAGTGTAGACCTGAAGACACGGGACAAAGACAGCAATGTGGGTATTGGAGAGAACTCTCCAGGCAGAGGGTAGGGAAGATGTAAATTCTTATTGAAAAAAGAGTTGAGATTCATGCAAATGTTTCAGTGAGTTCTTCAAATGATGTAAAATGTCTTTTCAAAAGGAAACTAAACACCAGTGAAAATCGATGCCTTAGATTACAGTGGTTCTCAACCTTCCTAATGCCACGACCCTTTAATACAGTTCCTCATGTTGTGATGACCCCCAACCATAAAATTATTTTCGTTGCTACTTTCAAACTGTAATTTTGCTACTGTTATGAATCGTACTGTAAATATCAGATATGCAGGATGTATTTAGGTGACCCTTGTGAAAGGGTCGTTCGACCCCCAAAGAGGTCGCGGCCCACAGGTTGAGAACTGCTGCCTTAGAACCTGAGGTGTGAGGAAATATACAGAAACATGTGATTCTTTAAAAAAAAAAGTGATTTTGGAGAAAATACAATTTATATTCCCGAATTTTGAAATTTCTCAAGAGTTTAAGATGTATTAATCCATTTATTCAACAAATACTCATTAATCACTGTTCTAAGTATCAGACACCGCCAGGAAAAAGGCAGATCAAGCAATAAGATTGCATTCTAGCAAAAAAGAAAAAAAAGAAAGAAAAAGAAGAAAATGCAGTAAGATAACAAAATAGCAATGAATTGTTAAATTCTTAAAATGTGCTTAAGATTGTGCTAAACACATTATAGAAATTTGCATCTTTAAAACAACTGTTTACCTGTACTATGCTTTCTAACCAAGTCTGAGATTTCTTCAAAGCAGACTTTGAGACATGTAATAATGTGCATGTAGTTTATTCATCCTTAAATAATCTTGAAAGGCCTTGATTGAGTCCTGGCCTCTTTAGGTGTAACTGACGATATGACCTTGTACACATTACTTAAACTGAAGTTCATGCTCCTCTGTTATAAAATAAGGGATAATAATACCTTTTAGTGTTTGTGCTATAAAGTACTTAGTCAACTTTGGTGTACAGTAAAACTTTGTTACATAATAACAAAGACCTCCAGTCACCTCTTCAACTTTATCTTCCTATCCACACTTCGTGTTCTAGCTTATTGAAGGTATTCCATTCACACACATAGGAAATGCCATCTTGACTGAGTTTTTATTCACTTGGATTACCCTTTGTGAGGCTATAGGAAAAAAATATATATATATGTATGTATATGCATATACATACATACATACATACATACACATACACATACATATATATATGTTGGTCTCTGCCTCCAATATCTGGCATAACGTTCCTAAAACCCTTGTAAATTCCTACGTGATAAGAGCAGTGGGAGAATCTTTTGTTCCATTGAGGTGACTCTGGGTGTGTTCCTGGATGGAGGCTGGTCACCAGAAGGCCTAAGCTATGATTGGAAGCTTGGCATTTTCAGTTCCATCTCCCATTCTCCAGAGAGGGGAGAGGGAGTGGAAACGGAGCTGTTTGATCATGCCTATGTAATGCTGCCTCCATAAAAATCCCCAGAGTACAGGTGCCAGGGAACTTTCCGGTTGGTGATTAATCCATGTACTGGGAGGGTGATGCACCCCGATTTCACAGGGACAGAAGCTCTTGCACTCAGGATGCTCCCAGATATTGTCATATGTATCTCTTCATCTGGTTGTGCATTTGCATCCTTTAACATCTCCTTTAATAACATGTAAACATAAGTTGAAGCTGTTTTCCTGAGTCCTGTGAGCTGCTCTAACATATTCATCCAACCTAAGGAGGTTGAAAAAACCTCTGATGTAAAGCCAATTAGTCAGAGGCACAGGTGATAATTTGCACTTGCCATTGGCATCTAAAATGTGATGGGAGTAATCTTATGGGACTGAGCCCTGTGAGATCTGACACTGACTCCGAGTGGATAGAGTGAGAATTGAGCTCAATTGTAGGACACCCAGTAGCTGTCTCAGTGAATTGTTTGGTGGAGGACAAACTCCCACATACCTGGTATCAGAAGTGTTGTGGATGTGGGAGTAGTGCGAGATAAAGGAGAAACATAGGAGGTAGACTGGGGGTTTTCCCTACATACCCTTCCTCCTTTTAACTGCCTTTTAGTCATCTTCTAACTCTTAGCTTATATGTCACTCACTTCGGGATGGGCTCTGAGACCATCCTACCTTCCAGGAATTTAAGTTATGTAATCCCTTAGTATTCTCCAATGACTCATGTCATCCAAACATCACTCTCTATCACAATTGGCTGTTAGTTTTCTGACCGCCCATTTTGGCACTGAGTGCCTTGAGGCCAGAAGCTATATCTGATTATTCATTCCCAGTTCTTAGGATAATAATGGCTGACAAATGGGTGGCACTCTAGAAATGTTATAAAGTGGTGGATGACAGCAAACCGTGTGAATAAAAAAGAGCTGTAGGGAGTTGGATAAATTGGATGGAAAAGTAATCAAGTGTTTATGCATGGAGAAGACAATTAGTCATCCGCATAGAAGACTATATAAACAAAGTATTTCCCGAAGTTTATATTACACGATCCAAGGTTAAAAGGGAGTCCTCAGCATAGAAGAATTGATTAAGGGAAATTAAGAAAGAAAGGAACATGCCCTAACTGGTTTGGCTCAGTGGATAGAGCGTTGGCCTGTGGACTGAAAGTTCCCAGGTTCAATTCCGGTCAAGGGCATGTACCTCGGTTGTGGGCACACCCCAGTTGGGGGTGTGCAGGAGGCAGCTGATCAATGTTTCTCTCTCATCGATGTTTCTAACTCTCTATCCCTCTTCCTTCCTCTCTGTAAAAAATCGATAAAATGTATAAAAAAAAGAAAAAGAGAAAGAAAAGAACATAGCCTTGTAGGATCATGGCAAAGCAGCTTAATGAAAGTCAGAAAGAGATAGGATGTAAATATAAAGCAGTAGGCAATTTCATTATGTCTTAAAATCCTTACAAGTATATTGTAGTCTAGTTAATGTGTTTCAGGTGCATTGAACTGCATGCTGTGTTTATACACATTAGATTTAGACTCGATTGACAACCGATGGAACAATGGAATTCCAAGGGTGTCTAGGGATTTATGTCTGTTACCATAATTCTTAAAGTAGGATGAGAAAAGAAATGTAAATTAATTTAGTTTTTACTCCCCTCCCCACTTCTTCATTTTTGAAAATATTAATGTTCAGGACATTTTATGAAGTTAAGGAAAAAAGAAAAATAAGAGAGAGGAGTTTTGAAAATAAATTTGTAATTAAGAACTACTAGCAATAATAATAGCTGCTATCTCTTGAACATCTATGATATGCCACATACACGCAAAGCAGTTTGCATGTAATATCTCATGTAATCCTCCCAATAACCTTATAAATTGGATATTGTTGTTTTTAATTTTACAAAAGGAAAAACTAGCATAGAGGAAATAAGTAATATACTTGAGGTCATAAGAAAAAGAAACTATGTTGGCAGATCTCCAAAACAGGTCTGATACCTTCAAAATTTATGTTTATAAGCATTACGCTATAGTGCTATTTAAAAAAATAATAAAACAATTCACAGGATACACAATCCAAATATTTGTCTAGTCCTGCTACTGTTCTGTGGACTGATAGCAGGGGAATTTATTTGCCCTGATTTGGCAAAATAATTTGGATACAGTTGGAAGATGTCTCCCACGATACCTAGGAATTAAAATCATGCTGTTTACATTACTTATCATTTTAAATTACAAATCTGTGTGTCACAGGCATTTCATTTTACCTTGAAAATTTCCCAACTACTTTTTAAAAAATATATTTTATTGATTTTTTTACAGAGAGGAAGGGAGAGGGTTAGAGAGTTAGAAACATCGATGAGAGAGAAACATCCATCAGCTGCCTCCTGCACACTCCCCAATGGGGATGTGCCGCAACCAAGGTACTTGCCCTTGACCAGAATCGAACCTGGGACCCTTGAACCTGCAGGCTGACGCTCTATCCACTGAGCCAAACCGGTTAGGGCCCAACTACTTTTAAAAATAAATCATATCTAGGCCTCATGTTAATTCTCCAGGGATCTGCATTCTGAGGTCTTCAGGTTCATTTTTGCCTTTCCCTACTTAACAATGACTTTAAGACAGTGCCCGCACTTAATTAACAAAGATTATTTTCATCTATTTTCACCCCAAGTTCAATTAACAATTCTAAGAGTGAGACTCACAGAAGTCTCACCATACCAACACATAATTTGCTTCTGCACACATACTTATTTTAATTAAGCTGAATTCATGCTTAGATTACACTGAGGTTGCAATATAAAAACAAAACCAAAAAAAGCAACTAGAACAGAAGGGATTTACAATTTCCACTTAAGTAACTCTCCAGCCACAATAGTTTAAATTTGTATACTTATCCATTAGTTGGGAAACTATAAAAATTGAGAAATAAGGCGCACTTTGGAAAGCAGGGAATACTCTTTGCTTTATGCCATCAAGGCTTAGGAAAGCTTCTCTAGGAATGCTCTACTTTGGGATGGTGGGGAAACCTCTAAAAGTCTTTTCCGGCTCTGATCATGGAGTGGTGGTGAGGACCACTTCCGGTTTGACTCTGCTGGCTATGAATCCATTTTTGTTCAAATAAACTCTTAAATTATTTAATATGCTTCTGTTTATCTTGTAACATGTCTCACAGTGGAAAAAATGGGACTTATTAAAGGTATGGGTTATTATAAATGGCATCTTGGCATAGAATAGAGGCTTCCTTTATGATGTTCCCCACTATCACTCCCCCAGGATCCTAAACCTCTGATTTGACTTGGCCTTCACCTAAGGGCAGAACAACTGACTAGTATTTATCTCGCCCCCTAAAAAAAAAAAAAAAAAAAAGCAAGAATAAGGAGTCCAAGTTATTCCGAGAGTCACAGCAAATTTAATACTCCAATGGGCCCAGAAATAATCAGTTCAGAGTAGCTCTATGAATGAGTCCCTTTCTTCAGTTTCAATAAATGTTTATTTTTTATGAAATATCTTAAGACAGGAATATATTTCTACTTTCATTGCTTTATATATAGGAAGTATTAAAATGCTTTGAAAAAATGCTGATTATGAAATTAATAAAGGTAAACCTTTGTATACTAATCATGTCTCTGTCATCTGCTTATTCAAGTGAGATTTATCCACTGTCAGGAATTTTTGGATGTTTTAGAATGAAAGTTCTGCTCTCAAAATTTAAACATGCTACATTTCTATCAATAAATATTGTACTTTTTTAAAAGTCACATTTGATTTAATCTCTCTTATCTGAGTATTAACCATACCCTACCCTGCTTAGCCTCTGAGATCAGATAAGAGATTTGGTGCCTTCGGGGGGCGGGGGGGGGGGGGTGGAGGTGATGGGGAAATCAAGAGTTGTTGCTCACATTATATAAAGTTTCAGTTATGTGAGATGAATGAGTTCGAGAGATCTATTATACAACATACTAAGGTTAACAAAAATTAATAAGAAGAAATCAACAAAAGAACACAACATTTTTGGAGGTGAAGGATAAGTTTAGTACTTTGATTGTGGTGATGTTATAATGAGTGTATGCACATGTCCAAACTAAAAAAAAGTGCATATTACATATGTGCAAAGTTGTATATCAATTATATCTCAATATCACTTATAAAAAGAGATGGCCAAGCATCCTATCTAATAAAAGAGAAACATGGTAATTAGCGTACGACTGCTACAATTCCCATTGGCTAATCAGGGCGATATGCAAATTAACTGCCAGCCAAGTTGGTGGCTAATTTGCATACATAGGCGAAATGATTGGAGGCAAAAGGGGAAAGAGGGAAGAATGGTGGCAGGCAAGAACTGGGGGGTGGGGGTGCCCACCCCCCAGCCAGTGATGCTGTCAGAAAGCCCAGCAGGCCAGGGGACACCTCCGGCAGGGGTGCAGGTGATTGCCATGGCAATTGGAGGAAGAGAGAGCAGGGGTGTAGGACCACCGGGGCTAGGGGTGCCGACTGGCCTGCGTCCCCCTGATCTGCGATGGCAAAAAAAGGGGCAGGGCCCCAGGCACAGCAGCATCTGGCACCGGGTGCCCCTGTGCCTGCAGTCCCCTGATCTGCGATCTTGAAGGGAGAGGCGGGGCGCAGGCACGGCTGCACCCGGGGACCAGGTGCAGCCGTGCCTGCGGCCGGGGATATGCGATCAGGAAGGGAGGGGCTGGGCCACAGGCACCACGGCACCCAGGGCATCCAGTGCAGCCTGCCTGCAGCCCTCTGATCTGCTATGGTAAAGGGAGGGGCGGGGCCACAAGCATGGCGGCACCCAGGGCATCCGGTGCAGCCGTGCCTGCGGCCCCTGGATATGTGATCATGAAGGGAGGGGCTGGGCTGCAGGCATGGCGGCACCCAGGGCACCGGGTGCTGAGGTGCCTGTGGTCCCCTGATCTGAGATCGGGAAGTGAGGAGCGGGGTCACAGGCACGGCTGCCCCTGGGGTTCGGGTGCAGCCGTGCCTGCAGCCCCAGATCTGCAATTTCGAAGGGAGGGGCGGGCAGCAGGCATGGCAGCACCCTGGGCACCAGGTGCAGCCCCAGGGTGCAGCCGTGCCTACAGCCCTCTGATCTGCAACAGCAAAGGGAGGGGCTGGGCTGCAGGCATGGCGGCACTCTGGGGACTGGGGACTGAGGTGCCTGTGGTCCCCTGATCTGAGATCAGGAAGTGAGGGGCAGGGCCACAGGCAGGGGAGATCGGGGCTGGTGGGGCGACCGCAGATGTCAGCCAGCACTCAGCCCCCAACCGGCTCTCTCTGGGAGTCTGGATCAGAGGGGCTCTCCCTGGGAACCCGGAAATCCACCTCCCAGGGCAACTGCGCAGAAACCAAACCTGGTGAGCCATGGAGAGGGTGACCTACCTGGAGGCCAAGCAGCTTTTATAGTTGAAGTCGCCCTGGATGGAGGACTGGGGGTAGCAGGGATCAGAGTCGGCCAAGTCAGCCATGGAACCCCGGGTCCCCACTGAATGACTAGAGCACATGGACTTCAATAGTCCTCGGTCACTTGCTGAGCAGCAGTCAGCCTGGACCAGGAATCAAACCCAAAACCTGACAATGGAACCCAAACCTTTGCTGTGGCAGAGGAGCTCCGACCCACAGCAGGGGCCAGGGCACACCAGAGGGATTTTGTTGAGGGGCCCTGACAGGCAGCACCCTGAGCAGTGGGTTAGAACATCCTCCTGATACAGCAAGGTTGCAGGTTGGATCCCTGGTCAGGGCACAGACAAGAAGCAACCAAAGAGAGCCTAGTAAGTGGAACAACACACTGATGTTTCTCTAGCTCCCTTCCTCTCTCTAAAATAATCAATCAATAAAAATGAAAATAAAAATAAACCCTCTGGCCCTAACCAGTTTGGCTCAGTGGATAGAGCATCGGCCTGTGGACTGAGGGGTCCTGGGTTCAATTCTGGTCAAGGGCATATACCTTTGTTGCGGGCACATCCCCAGTAGGGGGTGTGTAGGAGGCAGCTGATCAATGTTTCTCTCTCATCGATGTTTCTCACTCTCTATCCCTCTACCTTCCTCTCTGTAAAAATCAGTAAAATATATTTAAAAAAAATAAAAATAAACCCTCTGGCTTGCAGAGTTGCTAAAACAGTTAGAAAGCAAAGTCTCATCCCTTACCATTCATTCAACAAATACTTCATATGCTCCTTCAATAATCACACTGGGAATGGGTGTTTGTTTGTTTGTTTGTTTTGGTTAATCCTCACCTGAGGACATTTTTGCATTGATTTTTTTTTTGTTAATTTATTTTTTTTACAAAGAGTGGAAGGGAGGGAGAAAGACAGAAACTAATATGAGAGACATCAAATGGTTGTCTCTTGCTGAATCCCCAACCAGGGCCCTGGATTAAGCCGGCAACCCAGGTATATGCCTTCGATTGGAATCCAACCTGGTACCCTTCAGTCTGCCTGCAGAAGCACTATCCACTGAACCAAACCAGCATTTTTTTTTCTTTTTAAGTCCTCTTCTAAGAATATGTTCTTTTCATTGATTCTAGAGAGAGAGGAAGGGAGAGGGAAAGAGAAAGAGAAACATTGATCAGTTGCCCAAGCAACCCACAACCTGTGTATGTGCCCTCACCTGGAATCGAACTCATGACCCTTTGGTGCATTGGAGGACACTCTAACTACTGATCCACACCAACCAGGGCCTGGAGGTACAGTGAGTTCCCTCAGGGGGAGTGCTGCTCACCCAGAAGCCGGGCTCATGGCTGGTGAGTGCAGCGGAGGTGGCAGGAACCTCCGCGGCAGCACTGAGGAGCAGTGAGCTGAGTGGTAGGGAGCAGCAAGCAGGCGGGCAGTAAGGAGCGAGGGGTCCCAGACTGTGAGAGGGCACAGGCCGGGCTGAGGGATTCCCCCCACCCACAGTGCACGAATTTCGTGCACCGGGCCTCTAGTATATTATAATAAATAAAATTAATCTCTTTGAAGATGGACTATATTCCCCTGTTAGTACCATGAGATTTAACCTCCTCAGCCAGGCATGGCTAACACTATAAGTACACACTTTAGGTTTTTTTGTGGTTTTTTTTTCCTAGTCAGAGCTGAAGTGACAAAATTATAGGCTGTGTCTTAGAACAATTCTCTTTAGCTCTGCATGCTAAAGGAAAGAGTCTTAAGGGGGGAAAAGGATTTCAAAGTGCTTGAATTGTACTTTAGAAAATACAGGAGGCGGAAACAATATCCATTAGTCATTCTTGCATATAAAACAGCAAGCCAAGGCAATAAAAAGAATTTACCCATTTAGTGCATTCCTTAGAAATAACAAAAGAAGCACAGTAAACCCATTATTCTGAACAATTCTTTTAAAAGTAATCCATTTGCTTGGGCTTTAATGGAATTAATCATATGTTGTATTCTTTTGGGTGCATTTCAATTTTATTTTTATGTGATTTTTAAATGTGAACATATGAAAAAAAAATGTCAGCTTGTAAAGGGAACAGAACTTATGTGGTCTTTATACTTTATTTTTATGGCTAAAGAAAATGAAGCTTACAGAAAATGAATGAATGATAAAACGAATTTCCACGTCATCAGTCCCCAACATAGGACACACATTGCACCTTTCACCTGCCAGTTCAATCACCTTTAAAATGAGTTGGACAGTAACATGGCTAAAAAGATCAGCTTCAACTTCAATAGCAGTAACATTTACTCTCTGCTAAGCGCAGTTTTAAATATTTGCATGTAAAAACTCATTTAAATCTCACAACAACCTCACAAGGTAAGTTCTATTATTAGAATGGAGCTAATTGAGGCAGAGAGGGTGTCAGGAAGTTGCCTATAGCCACAGAGCTAGCAAATGGCAGAACCACCGGAGAGCAATAAAATCCCCCCGGCTGGAGATCACAGCTCTGGTCCGCTGTGTGATAGCTCCTTTCCCTTCTTGTCCTCAGCCTTCTTTTCTCAGCCAGGGTAGAATATATTCACTGCACCCAATAAGTATTCTATATAGAATGAAGGTTTTATACTTGGAACTTTCACCCGCTTGTCTACACTAACTCCTAACTACTCCTTACTGTTCATAGAAAATGATGTATTCTTTTGCTCCTTCTTATTTCTGTTATGATCCTTATCTCACTGCTTTGTAATCTCCTGTTTACGGGTTATATGCTCTCCGTTTATGTCTTATTTAGATGAAGGTTCTTATCAGCAGTTCAAAGTCGCTTTCATCAAAATCACCTATGGTACTTGTTAAAAGTACAAAACCCATTTAATGAATCTAAATTTTAATATGCTTCCAGGGGGCCCTTATACACCGTTTAGTCCAGGGGTGGGCAAACTTTTTGGCTCGAGGGCCAAAATGGGTTCTTAAACTGGACCGGAGGACCGGAACAAAAGCATGGATGGAGTGTTTGTGTGAACTAATATAAATTCAAAGTAAACATCATTACATAAAAGGGTACGGTCTTTTTTTTTTTTTAGTTTTATTCATTTCAAACGGGCCGGATCCGGCCCGCGGGCCGTAGTTTGCCCACGGCTGGTTTAGTCTGAGGACTAACACATGAATTCTTCAAGCTCAGTTTTTCTCATGTCCCTTTACTGGAGGCAGAGGCAGCAGCCCAGTGAAAGGCTGCTGACGGCCTGTGACAGATTTGGCCTCTAGGACATGACCTGTGTGATCATTGAGTGCAGGGGTGATCTGCTTCAGGCTCCTATTTTTGTCAGGCCTGCAAGCTAAAAATGATTGTGCATTTTTGAACGGTTAAAAATAATCCAAAGAAGGCGAATACTCTGTGACACATAAAAATTATAAGAAGTTTCATTTCCAGTGTCCACAAATTCATTTTTATTGGAACATGGCCAGGCTCACTTTTTACATAATTGTCTATGATTGCTTTCACTCTACAATGGCAGAGTAGTCTTGACAGAGACCATATGGCCACTGAGCCTGGAATATTTATTAGCCCTTCAGAGGAAAGTTTTCAGATCCCTCATGTAGTAGGTCATGTGCATCCTTAAAAAAAACAAAAAAACCTGTTCAAATGAACCCAGTGAAAGTCAGAACGATAACTCTTACTCCTCATTTTTAGATTTATGCTCTCTATTCACCTGAACACATTATTTTTAATTTCATTTAAATCAGTAAAAACATTGGATAACTTATCTATGGAACTGTAATACTTAACTGAGTGAATGTGTTTTTCATATATGATTTGGTATACTTGTGTCTAAAAAAGGAATATTTTGGATGACATGATGAAATTAATCATATTATAAAAATAAGAACTAAGAGAACACAAAAATATCTATATCTATATATCTATACCTAAATTTATATCTATATCTATCTATATCTATATCTAATCTATATCTATATCTATATACATATATAAAAGCTTAAGCGACCATTATGACTGAACAACTGGAACAACTGGAACAATTGGTCAGCCAGTCTCTATGATGCACACTGACCACCAGGGGGCAGATGCTCAATGCAGGAGCTGCCCCCTGATAGTCAGTGAGCTCCCACAGTCAACCTCCCAAGGCCCCTCCCCGCCCTGGCTGGCCAACTTTCTGCGGCTCCTCACCCCCGGCCAGCCAGCGCCCTCCCACCGCCCCTCCCACTGGCCAGCCAACCTCCTGTGGGAGGGGCCAGCCCGACCCCCAAATGGGCCCCGATCGGGGGCAGGGCTGGCTGGCCAACCTCCCATGGGCCCTCCCCCTGGTGGGGTTGGCCCCGATCAGCCCTGATTGCTGGCCAGGCTGAGGGACCCTGCCTGTGCATGAATTCATGCACTCGGCCTCTAGTTTTAAAAATAAGTGTGGGTAACATTTTCAATACTCTACCCATAGTTTTGTAAATTTTTTCACAGACTATCACTATTTAAAATTATTTTTAAATTTATGTTTCTAATATAAGTTCTTTGAGAGCTGGGGTTCTTTCTTTTTCTTTTTTAACCTTTACTATTGAAAGTATTACATATGTCCCCCATTTTCCCATTGACCTTTTCTAGCTTGCTCTGGTCCCCTGCCCCAGGCCCTCACCATCCTATTGTCTGTGTCCATGGGTTATACATATATGCATACAAGGTCTTTGGTTGTTTCTGACTTGGTTACCTATATGTACTCAAGGCTCCAAACAGTGCTTAGTACTGCCCAGTAGATAATATAGAGCACTGATTAACAACATGAACTATGAAGTAGAATTCTGGTTCCACTACTTTTTGACAGTGTGGACTTAAGTTATTTTTCCTCTATATGCCTCAGGTCCCTTCCCCACCCCCTCTCTCTCCCTCTATCAATGCTGACATTTGTAACACCAACCTCAAAGGTTACTAATGTGAAGATAAAATTAAATAAAAAGTATAAAACACTTAAAAGAGAGGCTCTTATGCTTTCGGTAACTTATAAGTGCTAGTGATTAATGTTGTTTTACTAAATGTTTACTGAATGATTATTGTTTCTACTAAGTATAAATATAATATTGAAATATTACCTTTATATACATTTTTATAAATTTTTTCATGTCTTCAGTTTTTTTATTTTTACTTTTTTTTTAAACAAATCTTTATTGTTCAGATTATTACAGATGTTCCTCATTTTCCCCCCATAGCTCCCCTCCACCCGGTTCCCACCCCACTCCATGCCCTTACCCCCCACCACTGTCCTCATCCATAGATGTAAGATTTTTGTCCAATCTCTTCCCACACCCCTCACACCTCCTTCCCCCCAAGAATTGTAAGTCCACTCCTTTTCTATGCCCCTGCTTCTATTATATTCACCAGGTTATAATGTTCATCAGATTTTTTTATTAACTTAATTTTTAGATTCACTTGTTGATAGATATGTATTTGTTGTCACTTTGTTGTTCATAATTTTTATCTTTACCATTTTCTTCCTCTTCTTAAAGAATACCCTTTAGCATTTCATGTAATCCTGGTTTGGTGGTGATGAACTCCTTTAGCTTTTTCTTGTCTGTGAAGTTCTTTATCTGACCTTCAATTCTAAATTATAGCTTTGCTGGGTAGAGTAATCTTGGTTGTAGGTTCTTGCTATTCATCACTTTGAATATTTCTTGCCACTCCCTTCTGGCCTCCATAGTTTCTGTTGAGAAATCAGCTGACAGTTGTATGGGTACTCCATTGTAGGTAACCGACTGCTTTTCTCTTGTTGCTTTTAATGTTCTCTCTTTGTCTTTTGCTCTTGGCATTTTAATTATGATGTGTCTTGGTGTGGTCCTCTTTGGATTTCTCTTGTTTGAGGCTCTCTGTGCTTCCTGGACTTGTATGTCTGTTTCTTTCACCAGGTAGGGGAATTTTTCTGTCATTATTTCTTCTAATAGGTTTTCAATATCTTGCTCTCTCTCTTCTTCTGGCACCCCCATAATTCAGATGTTGGTACACTTGAAGTTGTCCCAGAGGCTCCTTACACTATCTTCATATTTTTGGATTCTTTATGCTTTTCCGAATGGGTGTTTTTTGCTTCCTCGTATTTTAAATCTTTGATTTGATTCTTGGGATCCTCTAGTCTACTGTTGAATTTCTGTATATTATTCTTTATTTCAGTCAGTGTATGCCTAATTTCTGACTGGTCCTTTTCCATTTTTTTTGCATTCTCATTAAGATCCTTGAAGGTCTCACTACCTCGGAGGTTTGTAGAAGATTTTTGAGTAACCTTATAACTGTGGTTTTGAACTCTATATACAGGAGTTTGCTTTCCTCCATTTCTTTCATTTGTGACATGTTTCTTTGTCTCTGCATTTTGGCTGCTTCCCTGTGTTGATAGAGTGGCTTTTTGTGCTAGGTGTCCTATAGGGCCCAGTGGCTCAGCCTCCCCAGTCATCTGAAGTGGACACTCTTAGAGCACACGTTTGTGGCCTGTGTAGTTAAGCCTTGTTGTAGTTAAGCCTTGATTGTTGTTGGTATCACTGGGAGGAATTGACCTCCAGGCCAATTGGCTGTGAGGACCTGCTGTGTCTATAGAGGAAGAACTGCTGTGCTGGAGGCCTCTGTCCTCAGCTTTTGGGAAGTAATCTGTTACACCTGCTAGAAATAGCTTTGTTTAGGGTGGGGTCTGGATCGTAGGATGGGGCACGCCACACCTAATAGTCTTACCTTAGTTGTAGGTTATGCCAGAATGACCTACCATGTGATTTAGGAGGCTTTGCATCTTGAACTGGAGGCTGAGGTCAATGACATGGACAAACAATTCATGATTCTCCTATAATGAAACCTCAGTAAAAACTCTGGACACTCAGAGATTTGGGGAGCTTTCTGGGTTGGCAGTGCTCTGTGTGTGTTATCACATATCAGTTTTAGGAGAGAAATGCATCCTAAGGACAGTAGAAATTTGAAACCCTCCCAGACTCTGCTCTATGTGCTTCTTTCTTTGGCTAACTTGGTCTGTAACATTTCCCTATAATAAACCATGATCAGGCCCATGGACACAGATAATGGGGTGGTGAGGGCCTGGGGTGGGGGGCAGGGGTTGCCTGGAGGGGGATCAATGGGGGGGAAAGGGGGACATATGTACTACTTTCAACAATAAAGAATTATTTAAAAAATAAAATTGAAACAACAATTTAAAAAAAAATAATCCATGACTATGAGTATATTAGCTTTCAATGAGTTCTGTTAGTCTTCTTAGTGAACTACTGAACCTGAGAGTACATTTGGGAACCCCTTGTATGTAGCTGGTGTCAGAAGTGAGGCCAGTCTTGTGAAGGATTGTGCCCTCAGAATTGGCAGGTTGGCTCAGCATGGTAATGGTGTTATGGATTGAATGTTTCTGTCCCCCCAGTATGCGTATGTTGGGTCCTAACACCCAATGTGATGGTGATAGGAGATGGGGCCTTTGGAGTGAGATTAGGTAATGAGGGTGGAGCCCACATGAAGTGGATTTAGTGCCCTTACAAAGGAGACCCTAGAGATCTCTCTCGCTCATTCTGCAATGAGAAGACACAAAGAGAAGGCACCATCTGTGAACCAGAAAGCAGGCTCTCACCAGACACTGACTTTGCCAGCACCTTGATATTTGACTTTCCAGCTTCCAGAACTGTGAGAAATAAGTGTTTGTTGTTTCAGCCACCCAGACTATGCTAGTTTGTTAAAGCAACCCTCCCCCAAAAGGCTAAGACAAATAAATTATGTATGGTATGTACCAGATGATGAAATTTGTTATGTTTTCCGCTACAAAAATTTTAAAAATTAAATTCATGAACAATCAAATTACTATTCACAAAAATAATAAAATAACAGCAACAACAACAAACAGATTAAAGCAATCCATGTATCCTTTTGACAATCATATCCTTTTAGTGTCTCAAATGTTCGCTTATTTGAACTTTCAAATTTCTCAACATTTGAGCTTCATTGTTCTTCTCCTTTAAAAATGAAATGGAAATTAAAAAAAAAGCTGCAGAAATCCTCTCATCTTGTTTAATGTTAACTTCAAGTCTCACATTTTCTACACTGAAAATAATGACCAATACAATGCTCTTATGCCATGAACTTCAGAAAACTAGCCAGAGCCACTGATACTGTTATCTATACCAAGGAAAAGCATTTAGATGCAAGGTTTAAAATCCAGTAATCCAATTCATCTAAATTACTTCTCATACTAGATGTTTTAATGTGTGTGTGTTTTTTTACAGAGTTGAGTGTTTAATTTCAACCCAATATTTGGCAATTTAAAGTCACATTAATTGAACTAATTGATTTAAGACATTTTATTAATTTAGTTAACATCTTTGTGTGTTTTTTCCTCTGTCAATTTAATAAAGCTATGAATCCATGGAAATATAACAATATAAAGATGTCATGATGAATTTAAATAACTGGTAGAAGATAAGCTGTGAATTTAGAAACACAGTTTTCATGTATAAAGATTTTATTTTACTTTTTTATTAAGAGAAAGGCCAGGCATTCCAGTGGCAACTGCTAAACACTCAAATTCAGAGTCAGACATTCTGGCTTTTGATTCTTGCTAACTAGGGATAACATACATAATATTTCAATTGGTTCCTCTAAGCCTCATTTTCCTCATTTGCAAAGTGCTAGTAGTAATTATACTTTTCTCATAGGGTAATTGTGATGATTAAGTGAAAAATGTATGCATGTGTGTGCCCATGTGCATGTTTGGGGGAAGTGTTCTATAGTGCTTAGCACAGTGCCAGGCATAGAATAATCTCCCCCTCGAAATTGTAGATGCTTTTATTATTACCAGTTTCATAAATAAGTGAATTGCAAGTGATTTTTAAAATTCAGGTAGTGGTACAGGATATTCCTATAAACAAATAAGGTACAGTATTTATTTACCCAATAAAAGGAGATTTAGGCCTGGGTATAAAATAAAATACTATTATTTTGTTTATCCCCAAGTTCAAATTGTCAACTGAAAAGAAATTTTATCTACTTGGCTACTAACTAGCTGATATTGAACTTTGAGCATAATACTAGCAATACAACTTTAGTACATAAAGTTTACAACATACTTTCTTGTATATTATTTCATCCAAATGTCATGAAGTTTGAAAGATAGACCATTCCAAAACTATATAATTTTCTACCCCCAAATAATACAATTCCAACAGGGAAAATTGGTTCCACTAAGTGGATCCTTTGGAAACTCCTAACAGTTTGCAGGCAAGCTAAAACATCACATCAGATAATTTTACATTGTCTTCTAGGGATTTATGCTTAGAGCTTCAAGGACATCAGTACCTTATGCAAATACTGTTGTCATTAAACAAATGCTATTTCCTGGTAAGTTTAGCCATGGTGATTTGCTTCAAATGTTAATCAAACAAAAAACTTGATTTTGACTAATGGGATTTACTAATAATGAAAATAGTTTCACACACTTACTAATGATGAAAATAAACAACTCAGCTGAATTAGGATATGTAGTATACATTAGAAAATTGTAAGATTAGTTGTTATTATAAAGGCAGTGATAAACAAAAATTATGTCTGCTTTTAACTCAGAGACAAAAAAAGAAATAGAATTAAAAGCAGAAAGGAAGAAAGAAAGAAAGAAAGAAAGAAAGAAAGAAAGAAAGAAAGAAAGAAAGAAAGAAAGAAAGAAAGGAAGGAAGGAAGGAAGAAAGGAAGGAAGAAAGAAAGAAAGAAAGAAAGAAAGAAAGAAAGAAAGAAAGAAAGAAAGAAAGAGAAAGAAAGAAAGAAAGAAAGAAAGAAAGAAAGAAAGAAAGAAAGAAAGAAAGAAGGAAGGAAGGAAGGAAGGAAGGAAGGAAGGAAGGAAGGAAGGAAATGAACAATTGGCACAGGGTCTATCAAGATAAATAACCTCAATTTTGGGATTCTGAAATAATTTAATAACTTCAGAATAATACTGTTATCAGTTACCCCAGTCCTTTAATAAGTACTGCTCAACAACCTTCCCACATTTCACATGATTTTCTGGGATTATTTTAGCCATTAAATTTCTTTCTGTCTAAATATAGCTGAGTTGCTTATGGATTTCTGAAGCATCCTGTTTTTTACCCCTGTTAAGTTCCAAGGAACATTTCACCTCTGGATTTATTCAAAGTGACTAAAGTCATTTGAGACAACTTTAACTTCATATTTGTATCTTTTTCTTTCAAGTTATTATGAATAACACAACTTCATAGATTTAGACAAGGAAATGCTGTGATAGAATTCTAATAGATTAAGTGTTGTGGAAACTTAATGAGTTTCCATTACACATCCCCTTCTCCTTCCCCCATTTCTCAGAGGAAGTAGTTCTGCTACTTGTTACTGGTTTTGAAATCATGCTTATCCTCTATTGTGTTGTCCATTAATAATCCCTTCCCTTTGTGTCTTCCATCTTTCTTTTTATTGGCTATAAGCATTTTCAGTAGGCTATCTCTTATTATTGCTTTCATATTCAGGTTTTACTTTCCACTTTTTTGTATTGAAAACTTCTCAAAAGAGTATTAGCATCTCACATTTTAAAATGTCTGACTCAATTTCCTTTTATCAGAGCTATTCTCCTTGCATTACAGTTATTAAAACTTTCTTTGCAAGCATTTCTAGTGACCTTCTAATGGTACGTCTAATCACCTCATATTAAACATAATCTTAAATGCCTTCATGAAACTTTTGACACTGTTGATCACCTCCAATCCCTACACATAAAACTCTCTCTTTTGTTTCTCTCTCTCTCCCTTCCTTCTCCCATCCCTCTATCTCTGTACTTCTATCACTATGTTTATTTGCTTCAAAGACTGAATCTCTTGAGTTTCCAGCTTTCATCTCTCCTTCCCAGCTTCTTATTGGCTTTTTAAGGTAAGTTCCACTTTTTTCTCATATTTATTCACCTTTTCCATTCCTTTCCATAAATTCAACAGAATACTTGTTTTTAAACCAACTCAAAGGATTGCTGTGATCATTAAATGGTGAGATGTATTTAAAGCAATAGCCATGCCCCATCCATGGCTTTATTAACCTCTCAAACATGCTTGTTGCCTCAACCTCCTCCCACTATCCTGATCCAATATTTTTCTGAATGTAAATAGTACTTTATTTGGCCATGAAAGTTCTTTATTTTTTAAATAAATTTTTATTAATGAAAGTATTACATATGTCCCTTTTTCAACCATTGTCCTCTCTCTCTCTGCCCCCTCAAGCCTTCACCACCCTATTGTCTGTCTATGGGTTATGCATATACGCCTATGAGTTCATTGGTTGATCTTTCCCCCACGCCCCACTCCCCATATCCTACCCTGCCTTCCCTCTGAGGTTTGACAGTCTGTTCAATGTTTTTATGTCTCTGGGTCTATTTTTGTTCATCAGTTTATGTTGTTCATTAGATTCCATATATGAGCAAGATCATGTGATGCAGACTTCTAAAGGAGAATACATATTCTTAGAATGTAATCTATTTATTTCTCTTTTTACTTGCTTTGATTTTACTTTGTTGTAGCTTCCAATTTTAAGCGGTAACAAAAATACAATCAGCCTGTGTGGGCTATTCAAACAGGCAAAAAAATAAAAGCAAATTTTGATTATATATATTCATTTTAGTATTGCTTTCTTTCATCTATAGCTATATTTTCCAGCACTAAAAAGACATAAGAAATGACAGACAGGTGTAATACTTCTGTTCTACACAGTTCAGTATTTTCTCACACTAGCCTCTCATTTCTTTCAAGATATTTTTTCTTTCAAATAATCTGAACTATAAACACAGTACATTTACTATCATATATATTTTTTACCTTTAATTTTTGTAGGTACAATTGGTCTGAAAAATTAAAACTATGATCATATCTTTTCCCTCCTTACAAACTCTTTGTTGGCTCACCATTTTCTACAGGAGGAAGCCTGGTCCAGCCATCCCTAACTCAGATCTGCCAGTCACTGCAGCTTCTTCCCCTTCCCTCCTGCTGCCGGCTTTCTCTTCCTCCCAGTCCATTTGATAAGTGCTTTATAGTCGCCCTTCAAATTGAAGGTAACTTTTTTTCTGTAGGAATACTTTTTAAAAATATTTTTCCAGCTGTATTGAGATGTAATTAATAAATACCATTATGTAAGCTTAAGGTGCAAAATGTGATGATTTGATATATGTATGTATTTAAAAATGATTATCACAGAAAAGTTAAATAACACAGCTATTATCTCATATAGTCACTTTTTTTTTTTTTTTGGTGATGAGAACATTAAAGCTCTACTCTCAGCAAATTTTAAGCATGCAATATAGTATTGGTGACTATAGTCACCATACTATACATTAGATATCCTAATCTTATTCATCTTGTAAGAAAAAGCTTGTATCCTTAGGCCAAAGGCTTCCAATTTCCCTCAACCCCTCAGTCCCTGGAAACTACTAATCTACTGTTAATATGGGTTTGACATTCTACATGAAAGTGAGGTCAGACAGTATTTGTCTTTCTTCGTCTGACTTATTTCACTCAATATAAGGTCCTCAAGATTCATGCATGCTCTTGCAAATGGCATGATTTCTCTAGGAAGACTTTTTTTTTTTTAACACCTTCTGCTTTTCTTCATCCATGCCCATACAATTAACTACTCTCTTTTGTAATATTAAAAAAAGAAAGTAAACTTTGCACTTATTAAACCTTGCACTTACTTTAATTTTCACATTAGTCATACTGTATTAGAATTACATTTTTTGTGGTAAAGTGTACATAACATAAAATTTAATATTTTAACCATTTTAAGTGTACAGTTCAGTGGTGTTATGGACATTCACATTGTTATGCAACCATCACCACCATCCATCTTCATAACTTTTCTCATCTTCCCAACCTAAAACTCTGCTCATTAAATAACTCACCATTATAATTACTTTTTATTATGTCTATCTCCCACACTAAAAAGAAAAATGATTGCTTTATTAATATTTGCGTTTTATTATTATATATTTTGATCCCAAGTAGTGAACATACTGCCTGATTAACAGAATATACCCATCAAATGTTTGCTGAATTGAAATGTTATGATCAAAATCACATATCAGATCATTACATCAACAAGTTATATCAGATTATGTCAACTCTCCAGTTCTAAGATAACACTTACACACACACACACACACACACACACACACACACACACGCACACCACACATCCTTTTAATGATATTCTTTTTAAAAAACAAAAACAAATCAAATCAAAACTATGCCTTCAGTACTTTCTCATTTTATAAAGTATGAATTTCAAATTTTGATCATGTCGTTCAGGGTTCTCTAAAATCTGATCCGATCAGTCTCTCCACCCTCCACTTCTACATATTTTCACAACTTGATTCTTACTAACACATTATACATTATTATAGAAGCAACCAATTTCAGGCTCTCTTTATTATACTGGCTGCTCAGCCTGAAATGTTTTCTATCATTTTTGAAGCTAAATCTTAGTCTTTCTTCATAGGTGAGGCTTCTATAATCAGAATAAATACCCTTCTCTTCTCTGCTCTTCTGGACTTCTAATTTTGCACCAAATTACATTTTACCAATATGTTTATATGTGCATTGCTATCACTTGAGGGCAAATTACATGAAAATTTCCATAATTTTTAACTTATTTTATTTTTTCCTATTCCTGATTGTCAGAGACTCCTCGGATTTTCTGCATATGGTAGTTGCTCAATAATTATATTTTGAAAGAAGAAACATCTTACTAATTTGATGTATAAGACCAATGCATTGGTGTTTATTGAGCATGCTTAAACTTATTCAAACTCTCTATTAATGAAATAGTTAAGGAATAATGTGAAAACACTGGTTACCACAAACTCTATATAATGAAATTGGACAAATATATATTGATCACGAGATTCGTATCATTGTACTGAGTGAAACAAATAAAAATGAGAAAGATGCAGTCCATTTTCGCAGGGAACTAACAACCTGGATTATGCAGGCATATAATTAACCTTAATGCTTGGTGAGCGGTCATAATAAGTGCTGAAGCAATAAGCTTTAGCAATTTAAACTAAAGAGCAATGGCTGTTGGCAAGAAACCATAAAATATTTCATCAAAATTGTGATGATGTCTGAACTTGAGTTTCAATGGGGAACTATAATTTCAGTGGGTGAAGTGGAGTTGTGGAGGCATTCCAAGAGAGACATTAGCATACGATTTAGAGGCAGGAAAAATGTGGGCTGCTTTCAGAAACAATGAATACAATGATTGAACAAGACCTTAGTAGAGGCAGTAGGGGTAGTGGAAGTTAGAGCTGGATTTAAAGGTTAGGACCATTGAAGAGGTTCTCGATGGTATATTAAAGGTCTATGTAATATATGTCATTATATATTAATATAGTATACTATATCATTATGTTATTAATATATTAACATGGCACACATTATGTATAAGTATATATTACATATTGGAATATGTTATGAAACATAATCATTATGATTGAATTTTGCCTAATAGGTTTAACTGTGAAGAATTATATAGCAGAAAGGGATAGGGGATGAGCAGACAGAAATCCTATATAACAAAAGGCTAATATGCAATTCGACCAAATGGCGGAACAACCAGTCGTTATGATGCGCCCTGACATAGAAGCATGGAACAGAATGTGGAATCTCAGAGGAAAGGTGGGGGAGGTGGGTGGGTGAGAATTGATCAACCAAAGAACTTGTATGCATAACTCATGGACATAGACAATAGGTGAAGATCTGTTGCAAGGAGCAGGGGAAGCTAGACAAGGTAAATGGGGAAAAAGGGGGACATATGTGATACTTTCAACAGTAAAAATTTAAAAAACGGTAGAATGTGAACAGATTCATGCTAGGTAAAAAAAAAAAAAAAAAGGAATTATAAGGAACACTAACTACATCATAGTTTTAGTTTAAAATCTAAAGCATCAAATGAAATGTTCCCCAACCACCAGTCATTTGCAGAAATTTTGTTCTAATAACTGATTGTTTTTCTTCTATCTTACATATTTTTATGTGACTCTTAAGAATGTGCTCTTAAGTTTTTCCTTTTGAAATAAAAATTTTCTCTTTATTTTCTAAAGTACCTTCTTCAATTACTTTCTCTAATACCCAAACTATCTAGTTCCCCTTTCTAAAGCTGCCATTAGCATGAATTTTTCTAAACTGACTTTTGTCAGTTTCCTAAATGTATCATCATCAATAAACAATGAATACTTATAAAAATTTATTGTACTAGTTGCTGTTACTATAGAGAAACAAGTCAAGCTGTGTTTTCTGATTTTTTTTTAGTATTTCATTGTGAAATATAAATAGCATTGTAAAGAAAAGTTGACTTGTTCTTATGTTCTTTCTTTAAAAATCACTAATCTATACTAATAAAAGCCTAGGTGGCCCTCACGTGCAACTTCGTCACAAGATGGCCACCACAAGATGGCCACCACAAGATGGCCACATGCACAGTGGAGGTGGGGCCCAGCAGCTGCTCCGCGTGGTGAGGTCTGGGGGTCCCGCAGCTCTGCATGGTGCGGAGGAGACGGGTCGTGGCAGGGGAGGGCAGTTGTGGGCAATTGGGCTGGCAGGGGAGCAGTTAGGGGTCAATCAGGCAGGCAGGCAGGCGAGCAGTTAGGAGCCAGCAGTCCCGGATTGTGACCGCAGGGATTGGGCCTAAGCCAGCAGTCAGACATCCCCCAAGGGGTCCCAGATTGGAGAGGGTGCAGGCCGGGCTGAGGGACAGCCCCCCCATGCACAAATTTCGTGCACCAGGCCACTAGTTATTTATAAACTATTTATTGTGAGAACTAAGATACCTTTATTTTTTACCTTTTTTAATGGATCTTTGCATTCCTTAACTCAGATTAAGCCTCATGGAAATTTATTACAAGCAACAACAACAAAATATATTAAAGTTTATAATGAGTACACAATTACTTTCCTCTTATTTATATAAATAATTTAAAACAAAACAAAAGCATTCAGAAAAACTACAGTGTTTTGAGAGTAATTCTAATGATTTAAAATTAATGAATCTATGTCCTAGTATAAGCAATCAAATGTACCATTCAGCCTACAAGAGACAATAACAATATTTGAGGGCTAAAACTGTGTTAAAGACAACAAACTCTTTTCTCCACTACTGCTGTTTCTCTACGTAACTGGACTCTTCAGTTGCCATTTCTGGAGCAAAGTTTCAGAGCCTCACTTGAATGTATAGAACATTTTTATTTCAGCGTAAATACTTCAGCCAAGTGGTCCTACTACACCTTTGTTTATGACAAATAGAAACTTTACCAATGTCATATTAAGCAAGACTTTCAAATCAGTAGTCACCAAACCTTTTGATTGTTTACCCTTATTAATAAAATATTTTGATTCGCCCAAGATAAACATAAATGAAAATCAAAATTAACAATGACAAAATAGACACAGTTAACATTTTCTTACTGCACACTCTAGGAATTAGCACACTCACTTTGCAGATAATTTACATATTCTCTCTCCTGAAAGGACTGAGTTCTTGTTATTACCCATTATTTTAGGAGTTCTTTTCTCCATCCAGTTTGTTAAGCTATCTGGTTGCCAAAAAGCTTTTGCTCTATATATTTTAAACTGTTTTTTCCACCATTTATGCTTTTTAACACTGCTAGCCTTTAATTCCCATGGAACTCATTCTTCCTGTAATTAAAAGTCCATTACTTCTGATATTTAAATTGTTAAACCTGGAACAAACAAAGCATATGTAAACTTGCTCATTTGCCTCAGCTTATTTTAAAGAGCAGGGAGTTTGTATTGGATAAAATTTTTAGTCTGATTTGAAAATGTGTGAATTTGTGTGTGTAGTGTAAATGTGAATATTATTTTCTTATAAATCCCTTGATAATACATAATTAATTACATTAACTTCCCACTTCTTTACTGATTTATTAAATAATTCAATAATTATTGAATTATTCTATTATGTCCACTAGTAATAACAATATTTACAGTATAAGAATAAAGTTCTGGGAAAAAATATCCTCATTAATAAAGTGTGTGTGTGTGTGTGTGTGGATGAGAAAGAGAGAGGGAAGAAAAGAAAGAGAGATAGGGCTATTTTTGTGGTATACACAGCTTAAATTTGTTTTATAGTCTAATGACTCCAAGTTCATTTGTGCACTAATAACCAAAAGAGGTAAAATCTTCTAAAGAAAAAAGCTCTGTAATACTTTCAACAATAAAGATAAATTTTAAATTAATAAATAAATAATATCTCTAAAGTTAAAAAAAAGGAAAAGAAAAAACAGCTCTTTAAATCTGAGATCATTACAAAACACTTTCTTAAAGTCATGAATTAGGTAAAATGAAATGGATTCAATGATGCCACTAAACATGGGCACAACGTTTTTTAGAAGATAAGAGTAATAAGGTCCCTAGGGGAAATATATTTATATCTCCAAGGAATTAACTTCATTTGCAACATTATCTAAGTTTAACAGACAATTTCCATGTTTTTCAATTTTGGAGCCAAGTTTTGCTTCTCAGAAGGACTGGCATTCTGACTGCAGTCTTTCTCAATCCCCATCTCACTAGTTCCCATGTCACTAGCCCTTCCTAAGTCTCCTTTCATCTCTTAGTGACAGATCTGAATCACCGGAAATGAGAAAACATGACTGGCAACCAGTTTCAACAGGCCTTGTTCAGTGGCAGATACAGAATGTAATTTATTCTGTGTGACAGTTTTCATAAATGTGACATGAAACACAGGGATATAATGTTAGCGATATTGCACCTCAGAAGAGGAGAAAGTTTGGTATGTTACCTCCTGATTAGCAGCAGCTAGTTCTTCTTCCAGTGCAGAGACTCTTTCTAAAGAAACCCTCAGTCGCTCCCTTACCTGGAAGAAAAACCAAAAATGTGCCGTAATGTACATCCCATACAAGTTAAACTGCTAATCCGTCATTAACAAAGATAGTCACGGTTGGCTATTTTCCCACTATTTATAGTCCTAATTTTTTGGGAATATGATGAATACATTGTCACCTCATAGTGCCACAGTATCAAAAGAGACTTCCTTGTAACTAAGTCCTTTTAGTGTTTTGAGGATAGATTTTCTTGTGGGTTTGGAGATTGACCCATCTTGTTCTCAATTCTGATTTGTAGTAAGTGAAGGCCAAATTTAAATGTTTAGTAAGATTTAATGAGGAATATAGGTTAGATAACATATGAAATAGATAAAAACATACAAAACAATTATATTTTAAAATATGTTTTTTAGAGAGAGAGGAAAGAAGAGAGAAAGAGAAACATCAATGAGAGAGAAACATCCAACAGCTGCCTGCTGCATACCTCCCACGGAGGATTAAGCAGCAACTCAGGCAAATGCCCTGACCGGGAATGGAACCACCAAGCTCTCAGGGCATGGGACAATGCTCAACCAACTGAGCCACACTGGTCAGGGCCATAAACAACAATTTTTAGGTTGCATTCTTTTCCAATTAGCAAACAAACAAAAAGCACTAGTGTCCTATAAATCTAAAATCTAATTTGAAATTTTTAAAAATCTCAATATACTTTTATACTGTACTAGAGGCCTGGTGCTTGAAAATTAATATACTGGAGGGGGGGGGGACCCTCAGCCTGGCCTGCCCCTCTCACAGTCCGGGAGCCTTCAGGGGCGGGAGATGACCTGGTGATCAGGGGAAGGTGACGCCCTATCACACCTCTGCTGCTGCCACTGCCTGCAGCACAAGCCTCAGCCAGTCCTGGTTACCTGATCCTCAGGTGTTCCTGGTGGTAGGGCAGCCACCATCTGAGGCTTGCCTGTGCCGTGGGTTGGCCCTGGGTGGCTGGGAAGCCACCATCCAAGGCTTGCCTGTGCTTCGAGCTGGCCCTGGGTGCTAGGCGATTGGGGAACTGCGGAAGCAGGCACATGGAGCAGCCGGGCCCGCCCCCAGCCATGCTCACCACCCTGGTGGGGCTGAGGGGAATGAGGGCTGTCATCTTGTGGCTGTGGGTGCTGCCATCTTTGAGGGTGTGGCAGTCAATTAGCATATTCCCTCCTTATTTGCTGTGGGCACTGCCATCTTTGAGGGTGGGGCAGTCAATTAGCATATTCCCTCCTTATTGGCTGTGGTTACCACCATCTTTGCGACAGAGTGGGGGTCAATTAGCATATTCCCTCTTTATTAGATAGGATAATGTTATCTGATATATATTCAGGTGACTGACTGTACTTAAATCCTGAAATAATCTTGAGTAATAAAGAATAAGTATATGAGTGGAGATTAATATTAGTTATTTTCATTATGCTCAAATTCTCTGCAAATTGCTAATCTACACTAATAAAAGACAAAGATGCTAATTGACCATACCTTCGCTATGCCCAAGCCATACCCATCAGCCAATCAGAGTGACTATATGCAAATTAACCCAACCAAGATGGCGGCCGTCAGCCATGGACCTGGGGAAAGCAGGAGGCAACCAAGCCTCCTGCTTTCCCTGGCGATGGAGGAAGCCAAGCTTCCCACCTGCCCTGGCAGGCTGTGGCCTCCGCAAAAGTCAACAAACTTTCAATTATAGAAGCTAAATAAATCCCAGATACCTGCTTCCAGCCAGCCTCCACTGGGAGCTTGGGTGGCTGGGTGCTATGGCCAGCCTGCAAACAGCCATCAGCCTCTAACCCAGGATGGCCACCCCCTCATGGGGTGAGGATCCCTGCTGGGGGGCTTGGCCAGCCTGAAAACAGCCCTCAGCCCCTCACCCAGGCTGGCCAGGCACCCCAGTGGGGGCCATAACCCTGAAAGGTCTGTGGCCAGCCTGAAAACAGCCATCAGCCCCTCAACCAGGCTGGCCAGGCACTCCAGTGGGACCCCCACCCTGATCTAGGACACCCTTCAGGGCAAACCAGCCAGCCCCCACCATGCACCAGGCCTCTATCTATCCTATATAATAAAAGGGTAATATGCACATTGACCCTAACAGCAGAGCAACTGCGAATCACTGGTCACTGTGACACACACTGACCCGGGGAGTGGGCCTAAGGCAGCAGGTGGTCATCCCCCGAGGGATCCCAGACTGCAAGAGGGTACAGGCCAGGCTGAGGGACCCTCCTAAGTGCACAAATTTTTGTGCACCAGGCCTCTAGTACATATACATAAATGGATATTTGATAACAAAGATGATTATGCAGATACTTCATGATATCTAGGCATACTAGATGGACTGCCAGGTATCAGTGCTGTTAGACGAATATCCAGTTGTTCATAACAATACTTATGCTGGTTTGACTCAATGGATAGAGCATCAGCCTGTGGACTGAAGGGTCCTGGGTTCAATTCCAGTCAAGGGCACATGCTGGGGTTGCAGGCTCAACCCCTAGTAGGGAGCGTGCAGAAGGCAGCCACTCAATTATTTTCTCTCATCATGGATGTTTCTATCTCTCCCTCCCCCTTCCTCTCTGAAATCAGTAAAAATATATTTTTTAAAAAATGCATAAAACTTATTCTGATTAATAACTGAACAAGAGCTACTTGGAAGAAACTCTTTATCTGACTTAGGGAATACTTTTGTATGAACATCTTGGAAAGATGCCAAAGAAGCAAATACCCCTAAGGCATGAAAATAGGAGGACTGCTGATATCTGGAATGCAGATATGAATAAAGAGTTTTAGTAGCTGTGCTTGATGTTTAACAAGGATGGTTATAAAGTTTTATGCCCACTTCCTAAAACACTAACTATAAATATGAGTACAGTGGGGCCTTGACTTACGAGTTTAATTCGTTCTGTGACGGAGCTCATAACTCAAATTACTCATATGTCAAATCAAAAAGTGAACGAGTGAGACATGTGTGCTGGGCTGATGTTGTGGTGTTCACTGTGACATTCGCTGAGCCAAATAGCGGTCAGGTATCTGAAGGTGACTCGTAACCCAAATTTTAGCTCGCAACTCAAAGCAAAAAATCAGCCGAGAGACGGCTCGTATTTCAAAAAACTCCTTAGTCGGGACACTCGTAAGTCAAGGCCCCACTGTATTCTGATAAAGGTTTAGGAATCCCAGTTGATGAGAACAGCAATGGTTAAATATAAGTAAATGATTTCACTATATGTAACATTGATTGGATCTCATTTAGACTGCTGTGAAGAGGTTAAGGTACCATATTTTAAAAGATATATTAAAATATTGGAATGATTCTAAAAGAATCACCTGAGTCATATAAGAGTGGCTGAAACTAGGCTATCTTGTAAGTTAAACATTTATATTCCCATTATACTGAGCCTTTAAGGAAACAGCATCACCCCTCAATAAATTTAGAACAGCATTAAAAACTTGATATTATATTAGCCACAAAGTAATGAATCTGAAGCTGTCTTTACAAGAAAATAAAAATAATTTCTGAATATATTTTGAATTAATGTTCTAAATGTAAACACTGTTGATATAAGTATCAATACATTATGTTAATTTTTATTCACATTTACTAGTAGCCTGGTGCACGAAATTTGTGCACTGGGGTGGCGGGGAGAAAGGGGGCCCTCAGTCTGGCCTTCACCCTCTCCAATCTGAGACCCCTCAGGGAATGTCCAACTACCTGTTTGTGCCCACACTTTTAACAGATAACAGCTCCATTGTTGTTTCTTTCTTATGCTTAAAACCATTGGAATTAGTAGGTATTCAAAGTTTGTATACATTTTGGGGGGACACCCTGTATATCTCTAGTCAGTGGTGAAAGAAACCAAAAGCAGATTTGGAACCCCCAAACAGGGAACCTCGCTCACTCCCCACTTCACTTTCCACCTTCGTGGGCAGCAGGAAAATCAACGTTTTCTCTCATTAATTTGGAAAAGCACGTCCTGTCACTTGCTGCCTGGCAGGAGTGCGCTAGGCTCCAAGCAAGCGAGGCTCAGTCAGGGCAGCCTTCGCTCATGGGTGCTGCCACCCAAAGTGCACATTCCTCCTCTACAGTTGCCCCGACTATACCACTGTTTCCCTGAGAGGACGGAATTCCTCTCCGCCTCTGGGTTCTTGATCTTGAACGCTGACCAAGGGCACCTCAGCGAGGGCCACCCGTGCCCACCAGGTGTGTCTGTCCGCACCTGCTCCTGCCTCAGCACCTGCATTAACCCCCCAGTGGTGTTCTCCTAGCTGCACTGGCCTTTGTGGGAACAGGGCATCAACACTCTGCCTTCTCACTGTCATCTCACAGGCGCCCACGCTCAGCACCCAGAACACCCAGACACTCTCCAAAGGATGTGAGCACATCAGAGGGGATGTGTGCACATCCTGTGGGGGTGTTAGGCTAGCTGGGTTGATGGAAGTGCGGTGGAGAGGTGGGGGGAACTTGTGCATGCCTTGGTTTGCAACTGTTGCAGGCGCGGGAGGGTGACATTGTGCTGGGGGATGTTCACACACCAGGGGGGGATGTGCACATTGGAGGCCTCTGGCATTGCAGATCCACAAACCCCCATGGTGCGGCCAGGAGGACGTCAGTCTGGCCTGCCACGGTGGCTGTCCATGCGATCCTGCACCTTCTGGGCCAGGGGGTGGATCTTGCGCAGCCACTCCTAGGCACTGATGGCCTGCAGGCGCTACTTCAGCTCAGCCTGCAGGCTCTGCTTGGCACAATCACAGCTGTCACCACCGCCATGTGGGGAGTACAGGCCTCCCTCCACCAGCCTGCCTCCCCTGTCCAGAGGCTCTCTGTACTGCTTACCTGCCCAGAGTGACTGGGGCTGGGCGGAAGCCAGGCGTCCTGCCATGCCCTGCCCAACCCCGGCCAATCCGCCCCTGTGCGAGCTGCCGCCCCACTGCGAAGGGTCACGGATCTGGGTCCTGGGACCGCGGAAAGCCTCAAGCGCTGCCCCCCGCCCGGCAGGGTCACAGATCTGGTCCCGGACTGCGGACAGCCTTGCCTGCTGCCGCCCATCTTCAGTATGCAAATTAGCCGCCATCTTGTTGCTTCAGGGTGGGGGTCCCCACTGGGGTGCCTGGCCAGTCTGGGTGAGGGGCTGAGGGCCGTTTTTAGGCTGTCAGGCAACTGAAGCTCCCAACCTCTCCTTTTTTTCTTTTTCTTTTTTAATTCTGGGATTTATTTACCTTCTACGGCAGCCACTGGAGCTGAGAGCTGGCTTTAGCTCTGAGGCCCTGCTGCAGCTCTGAGACCTCGGATGCTGAAAGCAGGGATCTGAGTTTCTTTGGGTTCTATAATTGTAACACTGTTGCGGTCCTGCTGGCTGAAGCCCGGCTGGCTGAAAGCAGGTTTCTGGAGTTTGTTTAGGTTCTATAATTGCAACATAGTTGCTTAGAGTTGCAGCTCAGAGGCCGGCAGTGGCAGGCGGGGAACCTTGGCTTCCTCCATCACTGGAGTAAGCAAGCCTCCTGTTCACTTCAGCTGCCTGGCTGCTGGCCGCCATCTTGGTTGGCAGTTAATTTGCATATCGCCCTGATTAGCTAATGGGAAGCATGTTGGAGCTACGGTTAATTACCATGTTTGTCTATTATTAGATAGGATATTAAAATGAAATTGTTCTCTGTATATAATTTACTATGTTAAACTTAGTAAAGAAACAATAGGTAGGACAAAAAGGTAACATTTCCAGGGTTTACTAGTAAAGAAGACGAACATTTTACCTTGTGCACATAGGTGAAACTCCAGTGATAGGAAAACAATAGTATATCTGACAAGGCTTTCACCTTTTTGCTCTGCTCTGAGCATAGCATCAGCAGGATGCCATAATTACCTTAATTCTTCATATTGGATTTGGTGGTTTTTTTCCCCCCTAAATATGAGTACACAATGTATAGCCTTGGCTCTAAGCTTAACTTTATTAATTTTTTTTATTTGACTATATTCAATTCATCAATTCCTGCATAGTCTTTATGTTAAGATATATTGCTTGCTTATTTAGAGAGCTATAATATAACCCCCAAAATATATATTTTATGCATGTATAGCATATTTGATATATAATTTCATTTGTGACATCTATATTCCTCATAATGCTATAAAAATAATTATGTGGAATTCTTTCTTCCCAAAAGATGTTTCAAAGCCACAGAAATTGTATCCCTGTGAATTAAAATAAAATAAATCCCTAAATACAACAAATGTGCTTCAGAATGAAAAGAAATTTTGGTGGAATAAGCATACATTTTAAATAAGTATTAAGTCATGGCAGGATTTCATTTTGGAATTATCCATCTTGTAACAACACCATTGTGAGAAAATCTTCAAATAGCAAAAGTTCAAACCCAGTTTTGGTACTGTTATATTAGATCACAGAAATTAATGGGGAGTGCATATATATTTGATATTTTTGCCATAATTGCCATATATCTCCTATATATTTTTTAAAAATAGTCAATACAAAACGCATATGTATTTCTCACTTCCTCCAGCCTACAGAATTGGTGAATATATTAGAGAGTGATGTCAAAACTACTGTTGGTCTTAGCTAATTGTAATAATCCTACCTTCGAACTTAGTGGATGTATGAATAAGGACATCCGCAATGAAGACTGCCAGTCATTTAATTGTCCATAGCATGCTCAAGCTTTTATACTGCATTTAGTTCTTCAGGTGTTCTAAACCCTGTATGATAAAGTTGGCAGTTTCTTGCTCTCAAGATATGGTTAATTGCATATTCATTTGATCTTCTATCCATATTTTAATATAATGTCCATAAATTAAATTAGATATTGTAATTACTTGTTTTATGTCTGTTTCCTCACACATTCCTATCATCATGAGAAGCTGTGAGCTATTCTTAGTTAGATAAATTGTCTATGAAGGTGCTTAGTCACATATTAATTCCTCAATAACTAAATGAAATATTTATTTTTAAAATATATTTTACTTATTTTAGAGAAAGGAAAGGGGAGGGATAGAGAGATAGGAGCATCAATGAGAGAGAAACATCAGCCAGCTTCCTGCACGCCCCCTGTTGGGGATCTAGCCTGCAACCAAGGTACATGCCCTTGACCAGAATCAAACCCAGGACCCTTCAGTCCATGGGCCAGCACTCTATCCACTGAGCCAAACCGATTAGGGCTGAAATACTATTTAAAACAAGCATGAAGGTCAACAGTGATAATATCTTTACATAGTTCTAAAGCTTTGTCAAATGCTGAAACTTGGTACTCATGTTAATAGTAATATCCATTTAATATTCACTGAGCATTTGACACATGCTGAGCATGAGCTAAGAGCTTTGCATGTCAGATCATTCCTAATCCTCATGACAACTCTATGAGGTAGGTGCTATTATTCTCTCCTCAAAAAAAGAAGATGCTTAGAGATGACAGTTATGGATGTCTGTCCAATTTCAGAGACCAAAGTCATGACAGTTTTCCTTTAAGCTGTTGAGCATTACTTAGTTGATAATTAGTTCAGTTGTCCCTAAACTTACTAATATGCAAGACACACCTGGTGAGTTATTACATCATATTACAGCTTCCTGGGCCATGGCTTAAAATACTTCATTTAATTATGTTGAGTTCACTGTACTGATAGTAAATTATTTCTATATTCTAAGTTGTACAACAATCATTTTCTTCTTAAATGTATGTACATCTATCAGGTTATTTGTCTTAAATGGTGTTTTTTGCTTTCTATTCATTCCTGCATAAAAGTATTCCTCACTTAAATGATGTGGGGTGCTTCCAGGGAGCATCCCAAACCACACATTCTCAAGTACCTTCATTCAAGTTATGTTAAATTTTCTCTGAACAGGTCATGTTCTTCATATACCTCTGGGTTATATTATATATTGGCTGCAGTGTTTAAAGTATCTTTATTTCTCTGCTTAAAAAACCCTGACACATTTTTAATACCCAGATCAAATGTTACCCCCTCTATGAATACATTCACGACTTCCTTGTCACTTTCTCAAGCAGAATAAGTCACAATTCTTTCTGTGACTCGTATCACATTTTACACGTCTTCTTAGTAGTGCTGTTATTGACATGTGAATCTGCAGTACTAATTTTAAACTCCTCAGTTGTAAGAAGAATATATTATTTATCTTTTTGTGACAAATATCTGCCAAGGAGTCTGATACATAACAGATATTCTATAAAGTCTTGCAGATTCTTAACAATATACTTTTGTAATAAGAAAGGGGATATAATATGAAACAACATTAAATATATTCAATGATGATTTGATAAGCAATATTTGTTGATATTATGTTTATCAGGAATCATTATATATTTTTGATTTATTCAGTATTCATAAAAAGTCACCTCTCAGAGCTAAAATAAAAAATAAAATAATTTATTCCTAATTATCTGGAAAACAGAACTATAGTTATTATTATGTATATATTCCACATAATCCCCAGCTCAAAGAACATCTGAAAGATCAATGATAAAAATACATATGTATATAAATATTAAATAGAGCAAGAGTGCCTGCATGTCAAAACCTAGATATAACTGGGTAAGAATCCCTAGTGTGGATTTTAATGCTCAGAACTTTTCTGATAGTTTACAATGAAGTGACCCAATTTCCACTTTACAAAATCCTAAAGCTTTATTCATTTTTAAATGTTCATTCTTTAAAACTTACAAAATGGAAATTATGTCATAAACCTTACTAACCCGCAAAGAATATTATCATCATATTGGCTTATGTCAGTAGAATCTATCTGAGGACCAGCTGAAAGAAATTTATGGCTACTTTAAAAAAGACCTAAAGTAGGTTTTTCTACTAATACCTTATGCTATTATCTTCAGCGGCTTAAAAATGTATATTCAAAACTATGATATTAGAGACCTATAAATACTGTATGGTTATAATATATACTTCAAGATATGCTTACTTGCCATTTAGTTGTCTCTAATGTTGGCATCTATATACATGCATTTCAGAGAGAGGTGGGGCAAGAGGAAATGAAAAAGAGAGAGAGAGAAAAGCTGAGTGATAATATTAAATTTCAACTGGCAATAGGGAGTTGGACCATAATGTACCATAACAGAAGTCTAACGTGAGAAGCCATATATCCAGTGGCATTAAAAACATTCACATAGTGATGAATGTTACCAATATACACACAGTAATCCTGTTGCATTTATAAAAAATAAATTTCTTATAACTCAAAGGTGTTCCTCTGAACTGAGTGTTCAGGAGTCAGGAGTGTCATGGATGAAGACAAAGAGCACAGTTGCTGCAATCCTCAGCAAAAGCACAGGGAAGCTGAAATCTTTTGCCATTACTATAGTTTTTATTTTTAGTAAAGTTTTTTTTTTAAAAAAATATAGCTTTTTTGAAGTAAAGTTGACATGTAAGATTGTAAGAATCCCTTTTACAATACTGTACCTTTTCATCCAAGGCCTTGTGGTGCTCAAACAAAGATTTCAGTGCCTTGAGAACCTCCACTTCACTGGAAACTCCCGAGGGGGACTGGGCTTGCCGTTTTACCACCGTCATTCTTAGTGACCTTTCGTGTCGTGACACAAGGCACTCCAAATGCTCCAGTAACAGCTGTTGAGTTTAACAGAAAATAGAATTATCTTATGGATTTGAATGATTAATTCTTAAAAATGACTTCCTTAAAAGATTGTAAGTTTACATAATATCTAATGATAACCTCAGATTATAATACAGGTAAGTGGCAAAAAGTGCAAACCTGTGTCCAAACCAGGCTTCATAAACTACATTAAAACTAAATAGCATTGCAAGAGGGCATAGAGGGGATAAAGGTGATGGGGAAAATCAACTAAATTGCAGTTCTATTATATGAAAAATTACTGAATTTAAAAATATAATGTAAATTGTATACATTCTTTTGGAAAATTTAACCATTTGAGTATGGATTCAGTAGAGCACAATGTAATATGTGTGACCCAATATGAAAATTATTAAAGAACATTGCACAATGCATGATGGTTTTGTTAATAATGTTTAAAGTCAAAATTAATTCCATTTACATTTGGTTATTTAATTTTTTTATTTGAAGGAAATGTACATAATAATCACATGGCTTTAAATGTGATTGTAATGATAATCACATGTTGTATAGTGATTACAGTAATAATCACAATTACCAGTTGCTATAGTAATTATTAGTGATAATTGCTAATAATTTTATGTACAATTAATTCTTAAATTATATCATAAAAATGTATGCAGTCAAATGGAATAGAGTAACTGAAATTTGCAATAGTCATTTTGGAAAAAAGGTTAAAGGACGTAATTTTATTTTAAATCATTTTTTATTTTTTAATTACAATTGACATGAGATATGTATATATAAATTTCAGGTATAAATACTTTTTAAACTGAGTAGTCTAGAACCTTCATTTACCCAGAGTGGCCACTGGAGCCATGATAGAAGTCCAGGATAGATAGAAGTCCAGTGGTTTCAGTATATTACAGACTCTATGCTTTGACTTTTTCCAGACAAAATTTGTTTTTAAATGTTTCGTGACTTAGAATATCACCTTTATTTTATTGTATGAGGGAGTTCTGCCACTAAAAGCAAAGATACATGAGAAGAAAATTAAAAAAAAACTGGGTTATCAGTTATTAAAATGTTGCTATTGAAGAATAACACATGACCAGTTGGTTCTTTAGGAGAGCTTTTCAGGAGGATGGTGGAAGTGTAGGCTAACAAATGGTGTCTGTGCAAAATAAAGCAGAAGTTACTCAAACAAGAGAAAAAAAACAAATAGAAGATACTGGGGTGGAAATAAAAAATTTAGTTTTTTCCCCAAGATTTTTTCCTAAAGCTTACACAGTAATGAAAATTTTTGATTTTCATAATGTCATTGCTAGATTGAGTGTCACATATTAGCATCACATTTCTTAATGTTTATTAAGTTAATAAGTTCTCTACACTTACTATTTCTAATTATGGGTCAGTGTCAGAAAACTTTGCCATGCCACTGGCATAAAGAAACATAAAAACCTGAGATTCTAAACATATACAAATCAGTAGGTAGAGGTCATGTTTAAGGATCAAAATAATTGTAATAGAAATTCTCTATGAAGATGACACAAATATTGATAGTTCAAGGAGTTTTCCTTTTATTTATCAACTTCTGATTATATTCATGATATTCTACTCTTGAATTCTATAGATACATGCCCGAGTTCATTAAATCTAATCAGTTTCAGGTAGGCTATATAGCATGTTATGCACTTAACCCTGCCTATTTCTCCAACATCATCTGGTGTTAGTCTTTCCCTGCAAAGCATGCTCTAACTACATACGCCTACTTTTGGACCCTCAATATGCCGAGCCTTTGCTTGTGTTGAAATTTCTGCCTGGAATACTCTTCCTTTGGCTCTTCATGTGACCAGCTCTTTCTCATTCTCTAATCTTAGTTTAAACTTCACCCTCTCAAAGAAACCCTTGCTTGATACTCTGTGTGAGGTAGGTCTCTCCTCTTCCCATCCTCCATAATCCTCTATTTGAATCTCTTGCTTATTTTCTTCACAACATATCATGCTGTGTTATTTCTCAAGAACAATTTCACTAAATTTTATTGTTTCCTCATTAAAATATAGACTCCGCAAGGGTAGGTACTATGTTTATCTTGATTTAAATGATCTGGGTATTTGAATATTGGCTTAGTTCCTGACATCTATAGATACACAATAAGTATTTGTTGAGTGGATACATGTCGGTAATACTGTTGTTTAGAATTTTAATATGAAAAAGGAGCTGATAAAAGTGAGATTGTACTGTAGACTTGACAGTTGTGGTTGCCCCAAATCTTATGAACAAACCCTCCATATTTAATAGTTCCCCACTTTCTGAATGCTATTGTCTCAGTAACATAGGCTCCAAGAAACATTTCTCAGTCATGGCTACCACTAGGTGGCAGATATGTGACTTAAGAGTCAGCTAATCAGAGCCACGTGCACAGGACAGATTCTGAGGGGAGAGATGAGGAAATGTGATGGGCGGGGCATCTGTTTTGCTGGCACAGGTAGCAGCAGAGGGTGCATGTTACTGGGACTGGGGGTGTGAGGAAAATTTACAAGACTAAGAAATGTGGTCCTAGAAATTGTGCCTGGAAGCTCAGTTGAGAGATTTTTATATACCTTAATTAATGTTTTCTTGATTAAAACAGCTAAGCTGTGCTCTTATGTGCAACTAGGAACTCTCATCTATATAATAATAAAACCAAATATATTTTTATTAGTATAAAACAGACTCCTTAAGAGCTTAAATTAACTTATCCTGAATACACTTCAATACTAGGAAAATATTCTACATAACATATGCTTAGTACTTGACGATTTAAATTAATGATAAATATAAATTATCTAGCCTGGATAATGTGCCTACAGATATTTTAATGTAGGGTGTATCTATGGCTTTTAAGCTTACAAATGAAAATAAATTAAAAATAAAAAGAACTAATCCAAGATACCACTTAATATTTGCTAATTGTACCTTTTCTGGAAGCCACACTTTAGTATAATATTTAATAAAGCTTGCAGAGGTATACTAAAAAAAAAAATTCAGGGGCTATATGAATGGCCATTAATCCTATGTTGGAGTTCACTTTAAATGACCACAGCATATATAGCTATACAAAGAAACATGTCATATATGCATGCACACATATGGCACCGTTGGATATTTTTTAACTAAACTTCTAAAACTATACATCTTTATATTAATACATGAATTTGACATAACATTGTGCACAATTATTTACAATGACAAGTGGCATTGAAGTAGAAAGCACCTATATATGCATACACACGTATCTTCACCTGCTTTTCACCGCTAGGGTCTTCTTTTTCCTCAATTGGACTGTATTTTATAATCATTGAGGAAATGTCTTTGGAGGAAGGTTATGAACTTGTGTAGAAAGGTTTGTCAGGAATGGGAAGCTTTCCTTTGGTAGTGGCAGGTTTCTGTATTTGAACATTTATATAATTCCTTTAGATAAAAATAAGAGGGCAGAGTAAGAATTGATTTAAATTAGGTCTTTAATTTGAATTAAGGACAATTAGGTCTTAGTTTATGACCCATGAGATGAGATTTCAGCTTTGTTATTTCTGACTTCTGAAATCAAAGCTTTCTTTTCAAAGTTATGCAGTCGTTACAACCATCCTTTGAGATCTTCAGCCACAAAAACAGTTGAAACAGTTCCAAAACAACAACAAAAATTATGTACTCTGAGCCCAGCCGGCATGGCTCAGTGGTTGAGCATCGACCTATGAACTAGGAGGGCAAGGCTCAATTCTCGATTAGGGCACATGCCCAGGCTGCAGGCTGGATCCCTAGTGTGGGGTGTGCAGGAGACAGCCGATCAATGATTCTCTCCCATTATTGATGTTTCTATATCTCTCTCTCCCTCTCCCTTCCTCTCTGAAATCAATAAGAACATATTAAAAAATTCTCCATTCTGATATTAAGAGATAGTAACTATATCAACATTTTTGGTTTCCTTTTATCTCGTCATTAATTCAGATAATTCTGAAGGAAAAACCATGTACATTCTAGTAATCAAATTGAGTAAGTTGAAATAAACATCAGAAATAAGTTATTTTCTCTAAGTATAACTTTGTCTAAGTGTGATCAGAGTTTTAAGAATGACAAGTCTTGTTTAATCACCTTTTTCTATATTTTATTAGTGTGGTAATATTAAACAATAAAGCTTGCTTAATTGTTTCTGTAAATACTTGCTATAATATTTGTACAATCAAGTATAACATTAGGATGCTTTTATTTGGATGTCCTCAATTTAATTACTTGAGGCAGTTGGATTTTCATTCACTCATATTTCGGGGCAAGGGACCAGTTGTTTCTGTAGTGACAACATGATACATAGCCACAACTTTCAGCTTGGACATCACAATAAATACCTAGTACATTATTTTCCACACAATTGAGGCAAAAATAAATTATTGAACAGATTAGGAATGAATTACACACACAAAAAAGGACTCTGCTCTTCCTTAAACACAATTTTATCATAGCACATGTGACTTGTGAATTACATAGGAATATGATTTCTTAGATACATCACCTGTGGTGAAGCTGAGCAATGGATTCCCTGGGTGTGTCACTTCTCAGTCATGTGACCTGATGCAAGTTACTTATTATGTCAGTTTTTTCATCAGTTAAGTGGGGAAAGTGGGAGTGCCACAAGGATAAAGTGGGTTAAACATGTGAAACCCTTAGAAAAACATTCTGTACTTAATTAATTTAGCTATTATATTATCATTTTTATTACTTGATATATTAAATAAACTTTATTCATTAAACTCCATTGAAAACTTCCGTTTTCTATTTCAAAGAAGGTATAATTCATCCAAATATCAAACAGGAGGGCCCTTCTGATCTGATTTTTTATGATACTCAAAATTAACACAAATACCTCTATCCATTTATGAGTTCTCTTTGTGATTGTCTTTTTTTGTGTTATTTCAACCCATATGTTAACTACTCAAGATAAAAGGACAAGTTTATGAGAACCATGGAAATTAAAACATGCAATTCTACTTTAAACTTTCTCACAATCTAACACCAATCAAAAATTTTTGCAGGCGTGAGAAGAAAATACTAGCTTGTTACTTTCTCTAAATGACCAATAAGTAGGTGTTTATAGCAAGGGGAAAACACAGCATATAGAAGAAAAACGATTATATAAAATCTATAAAACTGTTATATTTAGCAACATTTAATAGGGCATTATGGAGGAAGAGATGGGTATTGCTAGTTTTCAGCCCTTTATATTTTTTGTGTGGTGGAGAAGGTCAGAGGTGATTATGTAACTTAGGTAGTTGTCATATAACCAATATTTTGCACAAGGAAGACTTCATAAATTCATTTTCCTTTGACATAATCAACAAAAAAAATCCTCCATATAACTGATTTTAAGGAAAGTAGAGAAATGTTTTCTAGGTGGAGGACAGGTGAAAAAAGTAAAGGGGATTAAGAAGTACAAATCACAAATTATAAAAATAGTCACAGGGCTGTAGGGAATCTATGCTAATAAAAGAGCAATATGCTAATTAGACCGGATAGCCAAATGACCTTCTGGATGTCCTTCTGGACAAAGCTGTGGTGGCAGAGCCCAAGTCAGAGGCAGTTAGGGGTGATGAGGCAGGCAGTGGAGCAGTTAGGGGGCGATCATGCCAGTAGGGGAACAGTTAGGGGGTGATCAGGCTGGCAGGGGAGCAGTTAGGGGCAACAGATAGGTAGGCAGAAGTGATTAGGGTTGATCAGGCAAGCAGGCAGAGAGGTTAGGGGTGATCAGGCAGGCAGACAGGCAAGCAGTTAGGAGCCAGCGGTTCCAGATTGCAAGAGGGATGTCCGACTGCCAGTTAGGATCAGGCCTAAACTGGCAGTCAGACATCCCTGAGGGGTCCTGGATTGGAGAGGGTGCAGGCCAAGCTGAGGGACTTCCCCTCTCCCGTGCACAAATTTCATGCACCAGGCTTCTAGTATAGTCAATAATACTGTAATAACTATGAATGGTGGCAGATGAGTACTAGACACATTACGGTGATGTCTTCATAAGGTACATAAATGTCTAATCTCCAATTTGTACACCTGAAAGTAATATAGTATTGTATGTAAAAAATAATTTTAAATTAATTTTAAAAGAAAGAAAAGAAAAACATTCTCCAGGTTTATCCATGTTTTCAAAGTAACTATTATTCATGTTTAAAATCAATGGCTTCAGCCGAAACCGGTTTGGCTCAGTGGCTAGAGCGTCGGCCTGCGGACTGAAAGGTCCCAGGTTCGATTCCGGTCAAGGGCATGTACCTGGGTTGCGGGCATATCCCCAGTAGGAGATGTGCAGGAGGCAGCTGATTGATGTTTCTCTCTCATCGATGTTTCTAACTCTCTATCTCTCTCCCTTCCTCTCTGTAAAAAATCAATAAAATATAAAAAATAAAATAAAATAAAATAAATAAAATAAAATCAATGGCTTCAATTTCTACTGTCCTAATGAAACTTAATACTTGTATTTTGCTCACATTGACTCCTGAATAGGTATTTCAAATATAGCTTGCCTTTGTTCTTTTATTACCCAAGCTCCTTTGCAGGTACAATAGTCACAGGCACTTTTGGACCTCTTGGGGTATAATATGGTGAAAACCGTGTGGATGATGTCCCCAAATCTCCCAGTTCTCTGAAATTAGTCACAATTAAGGAGAACTGACATACTCTATATGGTAGAGATTAATTCTTAGGCAATGTCTCATATAAGCTGTAGTAAACCTACGCGTTTTTTCATGGATTTAAATTGAATAATTGTGCTGAAGGCCTTGTGGCTAAGGGTACAGGCTCTGGAGTTACTCTGCCTTAGTTTTTAAATCCCTTATGTGCTATTTATCACTGCATGACTTCTGGCAAGTTATCTGCCCTTTTCTGAGCTCAGCTGACTCATCTGCAAAATGGAGATAATTATAACATCTCCCACATAGGGCTGTGGAAAGGGGTAACAGGGATGTGGAAAGAAAGGCTACATAAAGCAGAAATAGATACACAACCAATAAGAGAGTTTCTGTGCATTTTAAATATGAGAAATAGTTGAAAGCTACCTGGAGGTTTGCATCTCCCTCCATTTTCAGCTTCCGGCTCCTACTTTTACATTTGGCATATTGTGCTACATCAGGGAATGTAGCCAAAAGTGTTAAAATAGAGAGTAGTGAAACCGGGCAGAATAAAGCTCATAGCAGAAATAAACTTTAAATTTGGGTGGGAAAAAATACAGTGTAACTCAAAAGTCAAGGGTGGGGCAATATATAGAGGGAGAAAAAAAAATTAACCTGACCCCTAAATAACACGATCTAAACTTCTCATTTTGTCCTGTTTGGAGCACCATGAGACTGGCTCATCAGAGTCACAATAAAAACCAGTTCCTGTGTGCACACGCATAAAACAAGCCCCTGATGAATAAGGAGATAAACTGAATCTGATGATATAACCATTGTTCATGTAGCAGTATCTCTCATTAGCGCACTAGCTCACTGTTTATGAAGCTATAATTTTTATATTACTCTCCAAGACCAAGCATAAAATGAACAAGTACATTAACTATAACTTGTTTTCTCAGCATTAATCTGTTAGAACTCTAACATTTAAAATATTTTTCACCTACTTTATATAAAGTTGAACTACATCACACAAAAGTATTTTTTCTCTATGTTCATTAGTAGAATAGCTGCTCTCATTTCTGGGCATTATGGTAATTTATATATTTTATTAAATTTAGTGACTTCATAGCTAGAAAAGGCGGAATCTTCAATCACATTTTGAACTTGAATGTTAAATGTTATGAGATTGAAACAATACGTGGGTTTCCAAGAGGAGAATATAGTATATTCCATCAGTTTCCTAAACTCAGAAATCAGAAATGAAAGTCTCCATGACAATCTTCTAAAACAGAAAAAGTAGATCTCTTTTAACTTGGAGATTTCTGTTCCAGTGGTTTTGCATTTTAAAACTTTAAAAATTTTTTTATAAATAAATATTTTGCTGGGTGAGGTAAGGCCAATGCCACAACACTCCCTCATATTACCTCATAATCGAAACTCATGCTCCCCCCCTCAAACCTCTCCCCTGTGCCTATCTCTGGCCTCTGAGGTATTGGTTGCCCACTCCAGAGTAACACTTTGAAAGTTTGAAATTCTGTATTGAAACCCAGCCTTGCTTTTTAAAATTGAAAAAAGCAAAAAGGACAGGGGAAAGGGACATTTTCTAAGGCAACATAGTAATTTAGTACCCGAAACTCTAATTTAGGTTTCCTGTCTTCCTGTTTTGAGTTTTGTAGTATATTGTCCTTTATTTTAAGTAACTGACTGTAAGTGATGTCTGCTTAAAGTATTCCTGAAGTTTTTAAATATTTATTTTTTATGCCCATATAAGAGATAAGGCACTGAATTATATATGTAATCAATTTCAAGCAGAGGCAGTTTTATACTTACTCTTGTGTTATTTCTTTCAGCTTTAAGTTCAGAAATTTCTTCTTCCTTTTCTAGAAGTTGTTCCCTACATGCATTTAATTCTTTTGTCAGTGCAGCAAATTCCTGAAAAGGGAATAAAACATATTTGAAGACACATTTCAGATTAAGGAAAAACAACATTCCAACATAAATTTAAAAAGTCAAAGTCTAATCGTTTGAATGTAAAGAATGAAAAAAAAATGACTCAATTGACTGGCTATATACATATTTTGCTGTTACTAAATTAACTTGATTCCAACATTCAAAAAATTTGAATTCATTATATTTAACATATACATTTTATTATAGTATGCTGCTTAGATGAATGGATAAAATATGTTTCAAAATGTATCAGATATATTGTACTGAACTTAACATTCGTATGATAATATATATATGTAAAAAACAGAGAAATATGCTAATTAACCAGGACATGTAACGGGTTGGTTGACTGGATAGGAGGCGGTTGCGTGCGCAGTGTCAGGGGCGGGGCATCAGGGGCCTCCGTGTGCCTGCGCTGGGAGAGGGCATGATCAGCAGTGGCTGTGGCTGCTTCAAGGGCCGGAGAGGGATTGGGGGGCACCTCGCGATTTTGAATCGCACACTGGGCTCCTAGTGTATTAATAATATAGAAATTTAAATTTGACTAATTTTGTTAACCCCTCAAAAAATCTTACACTTTTATTCCTATAGAGAGCAATGTTGTGACTACATACCGGATCATCAAAGAACACACAACAAAAATACTACCACCAACACCAACCAAAAAAATCCTACTAAATGTGCTATTTAGAGATTAAAAAGTTCATTTACCCATTAACAAGATAAAGAAAGAGAATGTACCTCTTACAAAATAATAAGTGGACTTAAGACTTGATAACATTATCAAAGAGTCTCTTACTAATTTATGCATAGCCTTTCTTCTTAATTGTAAAGTCCATATGAAATGGGACTTTGTCTGACTTCACTACTACACTCCCAACATCTACGACATAGTGGGTGCTCAATTGATATTTATTTTCAGTAAATGAAAGTGGATCATGTTATGAAATATTGGAAGTTTTGGAGTATTGCTCTGTACAACAAATGACACTTCAGTGGCTTCCTTCCCCTGAATGCAATCAGACAGTACAGGGTGGGGCAGAAGTAGGTTTAGATTTAGAGTCATGAGTACAGTAGAGGAAACATAGAGTTCATTCTTGTACTATTACTTATTGATTATTGTATTATTCTTCATACAAACAACTGTATATAATATGGACAATTTTACTACTAAGCAGAGTTTAGACACTGTAAAAATTACTTTAAAAGAAGATCAAGAAATCAAATTTGCCTATTCTGCTACTCTTATAAGCAGACATTATTTTAAAACATTTTTGAAAAATAATAAACGGGTCTATATATATTTAATAATTTAGAGTGAGTCTTAGTAACAAAATTGGTGCTTGTCAAATATTTAAGTATTTGGGGAAACTTAGCTGCAGACTGAGAAGGCACTGTCAGAGGATTTTAAAAAATGGGGGAAATATGTTTGGTTAATGTAACCTCCACAAAGGCAAGTTTAGTATAAAGTAAACAAATGTGATGATTACACAAAGCTGGGAAAGGTTGAGGGTTTATATTTTTCCTTGCGTCAAACCACTTATTTTGCTGAATTTTTCTGAGTGGCTTCAGCCCAAGTGAGCACTTCAAAGCCATCAGAATAGAACGAGAGCTTAAAATCAAGATGAAAGGGTCCCTTGCTCCATTTGGGCTGGCATTACATATAAGGGTTTTCTCCCCTAATTGCTGCCTGCTTAAATGCTATTGATATTTTCTGATATGATATTTAACTGGAGAATGGAAACAAACAAGTAGAGAACAATAAAAATTTGCATAAAAATGAAGCCTTTGTATGAACTGCATACTTTGATGGAGAAAAGAAGAAAGAGACAAAGGTTCTGCATTGTGTATTATTAACATACTAGAGGCCTGTTGCATGAAGAGATTCGTGCAATGGGCTTTCCTTTCCCCTGGCTGCTGGCACCGGTTTGCCTCCAGCACCTGGGGCCCAGGCCTTTGCTCTGGCTGAGTTCTGGCCACAGCTGGCCCCAGAAACGTCAGGCTCCGCTGCTCCGCTGGCCCCGAGGCCATGAGGCCTTGCTGCTCCACTGGCCCTGGGCCATCAGGCTTTGCTCCACTGCTTGGAGCCTATGTATGCAAATTAACCACCATCTTTGTTGGTGGTTAATTTGCATATCATGCTGATTAGCCAATGGGAGACGTAGCGAAGGTACGGGCAATTACCATGTTTGTCTATTATTAGATAGGATAGTCATTTAACCCTTGGATGGTTTGACTCAGTGGATAGAGTGTCAGCCCAGGACTTAAGGGTCCTGGGTTTGATTCCAGTCAAGGGCATGTACCTCAGTTGCAGCTTGATCCCTGGCAACTGATCAAAGTGTCTCTTTCACATCAATATTTCTCTGTCTCTCTCCCACCCTTCCACTCTCTCTAAAAATCAATAAAAAAATATCCCCAGGAGTGGATTAACAACAACAAAAATGATACAAACATATAGTCACTTAAATGTAACCCTATGCTCATGAATATTATTATAAAACAGAAATCAATTATGTGTACTTAACATAGACATTTTAAGAAACATATATTTGGGTTGATCTTTCTGGAGATTTAGCTTGTTACATACAGAAAGATAAAAAAACAAAAGGAATTGAATATTTCCAGGTAGTGAATAATATGTGATTTTTTTGGCTTCTTCCTATGTATTTCTATTATCAAACCCCCTGCAATGTAGAAATATGCTTTTATGTGTAGAGAATAAGAGAAAAATATAACTCTGCAAGTGCATTCAGGTATTCAAAATTGAGTGATGATGTGTCAATGTAAATTCATCAATTGTAAGAAATGTACCATGACATGACATTTACTCAAGATGCTATTGGTGACAGATGACTTTGCATTTTTTATTTATTATCATGGCACTGATTATGAGCAAGCTATTTAGTGACTCCATGTATTAAAATTAGACTTACACTTATTGACTTCTTGAATATTTCAGGCACTACTTTCACATTCATTATCTCATCTTGCTCTCTAATAACCAGTGAGGGAGTCTCCTTCCTATTTTATGGTGGAGGAAACTCGATTACTAAGAATTAAATCCAAGTTCACAAAGCAAGCCATAGAGAGTGAGTTAGGCCATGAACTTGGTTCCCCAGACTGTGTGTCTAGTGCTTTTCCACTACACCATTTTAACCTTAGTTGTTCATCAGGTTTATATGATTCAGATCCAGGGTGCATTTAGCAATACTCTTTTTTCTTATCCGAAGAATTGGATAACCATTATTTACAATTACCTTGCATAATCCTTCTTAATTAGTTCAAAGAGAGGGTGGGGAACTAGGAGACTCAAGGCAAGGTATTCCTTCCAGGCAGAGGAACAAGTATTAGACAACATATTCTGCATATCTAGGACTGCTGTAGATGCGAATACTTCACATGGAGTTATCAAATGATTTTACACTTTTCTTCTGATTTTTTTTCTCTACCTACTTTTCCATCCATACTGTAAATAATTGAGTTTTATATAATCTTTTATGAAATAATATCAGAAAATATAATTATGCCCTAACCGGTTTGGCTCAATGGATAGAGCGTGGACCTGCAGACTCAAGGGTCCCAGGTTCGATTCTGGTCAAGGGCATGTACCTTGGTTGCGGGCACATAACCAATAGGGAATGTGCAGGAGGCAGCTGATCGATGTTTCTCTCTCATAGATGTTTCTAACTCTCTATCCCTCTTCTTTTCCCTTCCTTTCTGTAAAAAAATCAATAAAATATATATTTTTTAAAAAAGAAAATATAATTAGCATGGATTGATATGCCAGGTACTCTGCCAAGCAATTTATATTGATTATCTGATTCATCCTATTAAAACCCTGAAAAATACAATATCTCACTAAACAAAACTATATATTCTTATCATATAATCCAGCAATCTCACACCTTGGTATTTAACCCAAAGAGTTGAGAATTATCTACACAAAAACCTGCACATGGGTGTTTATAGCAGCTTTATTCATAATTGCTAAAACTGGTAAGTAACCAAGTTGACCTTCAGTAGGTGAATAGATAAACAAATGGTGCTATGTCCAAACAATGGAATATTATAAAGTGCTAAAAATGAAATGAGCTATCAAGCCAGGAAAGAAACATGGAGGAACATTAAATGCATATTACTAAGTGAAAACAACAACAACAATCTGATAAAGACTACATTCTGTATGATTCCAACTATATACCATTCTGAAAAAAAATCAAAACTATAGATATAGTAAAAGGATTAATTCTTGCCAGGTGCTGTGAGGGTGGGTGGATAAATAGAACAAGTACAGATAACTTTTAGGACAGTAGAATACTCTGTATGATAGCATGACAGATATATATCATTATACATTTTTCAAACATGTAGCATGTTCCATAATGTAGAGTGAACAATAATGTAAACTATGGACTTTGGGTGATGCTGTGTCAATGTAAGTTCATCAATTACATATAAGAAATGTATCACTCTGATGGGGAATATTTTTAATGAGGGAGGCTATGCATGTGTGGTTGCAGGAAGTATATGAGAAAGCTCTGTACCTGTCCCTCAATTTTGTTGTGAACCTAAAACTGCTCTAAGAGTATAAATTTTCTTTTTCTAAATCTCATTGAGGCATAGAGAAGTTAAGACATTTCCCCAAAGTTAGACACTTAGTCAATGGTATAGCTGGACTTTGAACCCAAACAATCTATTTCATTCTGAATGATGACAATACGTTGTCTTTTTTCTTCCTGATCATGAGCTTTCTCCTTCTAATTTGTCCTTCTTTCAGTCTTTGTAAAAATTATATATTTTTTTAAGATCACAGAACTTTTCAGAGCTTCCTAGTTTCAAATACATTAAATTTAAACAGACTTTAACTTTTAAATCATCTAAAACATGGCCCTTTTATAATTAATTAGCTTTATTTCTCACTGGATAATAACAATTATCATGTTTGAGTAGGGGTCACTTTATATACATGCAAATAAAACATAACAGACAATAATGTCATTGTGGAGAATATGGTATAATATTTCAGATATAAACAAAAACAATTTAGCATTTTGAATTAATTACATCATCTCTTCCCTATTTTGAATGTAAGGATATTGAAGCTTAGCACAGGTGGATAAATCACTCACAGTCACGTAGTTAAAAAGAATCCACTGATTTCAAATTTTTTTAATTTCTGCAACACTGCCTCCTTCTGGTTGAAAATGAAAAATCATCAAATTCCTCAACTGTACAAATTATACAAATTTATCATCCCGCTCACTATCCATCCATACAATATTTAATGAGCACCTACTACCTACCAGAGCCTTGTTAAGTGCTGAAGATATAGAGTTAACCGAGACATAGTTGTCACACTTGATTCCAAAGATCTTTCATAGTTCACATTTGAGGCAAATCAGGGATTTCCATCACTAACAAGCATTCAAAACTCATCACCAAAGTACCACACACAAGGAACATTATATGCTTACAAATTCCATCGATGTACAGATGACACTGACCCTTTCAAACCTCTTTCTTAAAAGGTGTATCTTCCACATCTATCAGAAATTTTTCTTTCCTGTTTGTATTTCCACCTTTCAAACTTATCTCTCTTGTTTTCATACTACTTCCTGTACCTGGAATACAATCACCCATCCTGTCTGCCTAATTTATTCATAAAGCATCAGCTTTCCTTATTAATGCTCTATAATTCCTTGTTCAAAATCTATCAGTGCACTTACAGTATTGTGTTTATATTAATTGGATTATGTGTCCATCTCCTCCAAGTCAGCAGTACATTCCTTTAAGGCAAGGTTGTTATGTTGTTTATTTTCATATCCTCAAGACTTTATATAGTTCCTGACAAACTGCATACACTTAATATAGCTTTGTAACAATAGATGAATGATTCATATTCCTGAAACTTTAATACCAAAACAATTTTAAAAGGTATAATTAAGAAGCTATTTATCTTTTGAGTGAGATTTTTAAATTTGCTCAATACATAACATGTGTATTTATTTTATTTTGTAGCTTTTGTTTTTGTCTATATCTGAAATATTATACCATTTTCTACACAATGACATTATTGTCTGCTATATTTTATTTGCATGTATATAAAGTGACTATGGCTCCCAATACTTTGTGCATTCAGACTTAGCATTTGTTTATTGATATATTATATTGGTCTTATTCATTTTCAAAGTGAAAATACATAGTTACCCCATATGTTATTTCTCTAGACTTTTTTTCGCAAAATATATTCTATAGAACAGTATTTCCACAAGAGTCCCAGAAAACAAATCCATAATCAAATGAATTTGAAAAATAATGTATGCTAACTTTTGCTCTTGTAAATGTACTACAGGTACCAGAATATAAGAGATTCTGAGGAAGGTTGGCTTTGTGTTCAAGAACTGGGAATATCCGGGAGAGGAGAGCCAAGATGGCAATGTAAGTAAATGCAGTACTTGCCTCCTCCCACAACCACATCAAAAATTACAACAAAACCGCAGAACTACCATCATTCAGAACCACCTGAAATCTAACTGAATGGAAGCCTTACAACTAAATAATTAAAGAAGCCACATTGAGACTGGTAGGAGGGGCAGAGGTGATGAACAGGCTGGTCTGACACCTATGTGTGACATGTTTTTAATTGGGAAAGATATCTTGGCAGTGGAGGTCCCCATGGGGAACAAGAGGTCCCAGCCCACACCAGACCCCTTAGCCCAGGGTACCAGTGCCAGGAGGAGAAGTTCCCATAACTTTGGGCTATAAAAAATAGCAGAGTTGCCTGGCCAATTTGACTCAGGGATTAAGTGTTGATCTATGACCCAGGGTTGATTCTTGGTCAGGGCACATGCCCAGGTTGTGGGCTCGATCCCCAGTGGGGTGACATGTAGGAGGCAGCCTACATGTCACATCATTGATGCTTCTATCTCTATCCCCCTCCACTTTCCTCTCTGAAATCAATAAAAATATATTTTAAAAATAGCAGACTTGGTGGCTGAGTGTCACTGATGGTTGTTGGAATCCCAGATACTCTTAAAGTGCCCAAACAAGGACTCATTCCCTCTGAGCTCCAGCACTGAGGCAGCAGCTTGAAAGGATTCAGGGACATACAGGGAGGGACTAAATTATCTGGCATCAGAGCATAAACTGGGTGGGGGGGGGGGGCAGCTTTCTCTTGGACAGGTGTGCACCCATATGACTGTCAGCTGAGTTCTCAACAGAAACTCTGTAGGCCAGAGGCAGGCTGCAAAAAATAATCAAAGTGATGAAAAGCAAGGACCTACAACAAAGATGACTCTACCCAGCAAAGCTATCATTTAGAATTGAAGGTCAGATAAAGAACTTCACAGACAAGAAAAAGCTAAAGGAGTTCATCACCACCAAACCATGAAATGTTGAAGGGTCTTCTTTAAGAAGAAGCCCTAACCGGTTTGGCTCAGTGGATAGAGCATCAGCCTGCGGGCTCAAGGGTCCCAGGTTTGATTCCGGTCAAGGGCATGTACCTTGGTTGCGGGCATATCCCCAGTAGGGGGTGTGCAGGAGGCAGCTGATCGATGTTTCTCTCTCATTGATATTTCTAACTCTCTATCCCTCTCTTGTCCTCTCTGTAAAAAATCAATAAAATATATTTAAAAGGGAAAAAAAGAAAAAATATATATATTTATATCAAAAATATGAACAACAAAATGGCAATAAATACATATCTATCAATAATTGAGCCTAAAATAAAAATAAATAAGGAATATAATGAACAAAATAAACTGATGAATAAAATAGAACCAGAGGCATGTAAACATGGAACAGTGATGAATCTCAGAGGGAAGTGGGGAGGGGGATGGGAAGAGATTAATAAAAAAACTTATATGCATGCCTGCATTACCCATGGACATGGGTAATAAATAGGGTGGTGAAGGCCTGAGGCGGGGTGGGACCTGAGTGGAGGGTGCAATGGGGGGTGGGATGTAGGAACATCTGTAACACTCTCAACAATAAAGGGTTAAAAAAATAAAAGAATTGGGAATATCCCAATTTCCATCTACAATAAAATGGATGAATTAAATAAACTAAATATACATAATGGAATATTGTACAAAGAGCAAAATAAGTAGGCTAGATATTTATATAGCAACATGGAAAGATTAAAAAATACACTTTATGGTAAAAAAAAAGAAAGAAAGAAAGAAAGAAAGAAAGAAAGAAAGAAAGAAAGAAAGAAAGAAAGAAAGAAAGAAAGAAAGAAAGAAAGAAAGAAAGAAAGAAAGAAGGAAGGAAGGAAGGAAAGAAAGAAAGAAAGAAAGAAAGAAAGAAAGAAAGAAAGAAAGAAAGAAAGAAAGAAAGAAAGAGAACACAGTGTATAACAGAGAGTATTGTTAGAAGCTGAAGACAGTGAAGCATAATGTGAGAAGAAAACTTCATTTTTACTTCACCATTTCTGATTTCAAAGGCGCTGAGTGTGCTTTGAATCGCTGAGATGGTAGTCATAGATCCGTTACCAACCACAAATTATACTCAACAACTTTTCAGAGTAATCATTGCGTTCCCAACCACAGTCAGCCAAAATTCTTACTTGCCCAAGAACCAAAATTACGTTCCCTACTCTGTATTTTTTCCTGAAATTTTAAAAAGCAGTGAGGACACACAGTACTATATAAGTACCCACAGACCAAAGGGAATGTCCTGTTCTTTCTCAGCACGTACTCATACACATCACATACACACACACACACACACACACACACACACACACACACGCGCGCGCGCACACACACGAGCACTCCCTATGTATTGGGCACTGTTCTAAGTGCAAGGGAGATGGTAGTAAAAGAAGCAAGTTAAAGCCCTTGCTCACAGTAAGTTTACAGGCGCTCAGGCATTCACGCGTCAAACATTTTACTCAGGAGGGCATCATTTTTAGCTACATCAAGCCCCCTCGATTCTAGTTCAACTCATGAGGTCATTTGAAGGTGTCATTTCTTATTTACCAACACAGTCATCTAATTTTCTTGTGCTCCAAATTATAAATTACAAGTCTCTTAAATTACATAAAATCAAAAGTTGCTCATTTTCAGCTAAATTCCTAGTGTTACTGCCTTTCCTCGTCCTCTTCTTAAAGTGTTACTTCGTGAGCATTTATTATAGGCCAGGGCTTTGTTAGGAACTTTGCATCTGTTACATGATTAATTATCATGGCAGCCTTTTGAGCCTATAACACAGATAACACAATTTGTATAAAAAGGTTTAATTCCCACAAGGATCACGGAAGTACTAATATTTGGCAATGTCCGTGCTGGTATCAACATCCTTCACATTCTTCAAACCCTAGAGCACAGGTAGCCTTCCTTTTTATCTTAATGGTGGTTTCACCTGTGCATGCTGGCATCCAGCTAAGGGTGAACTTGAGTAATTTAAGTGGCTGAGCTGTTAATGTTTCTTTTAATAGCCTTTAGGTCAGTGGGTTATTCTCAACCAGTTTCACACAAACAATCTTCTCTTGTTTTGGTCCCACATGTGTAATTCTCAAAGTGAGAAATAAAAGGGCAAAATACAGATTCACTCAGTTCCTGCGCCTACTTAGATTCCACAGAAGTAACCTGGTCAGAAAGGTGTATAGATTCAGAGCTTCCTCTGGCATCCTCCTTCATCTGTTCTCCTCATGCTCTTTCCACCCTGAAAATCACCACAGCCTACCAGGCTGCTCATCATTGGACAGGTGCAGAACATTCAATTATTTTTTATTTTTTTTATTGATTTCAGAGAGGAAGGGAGAGGGAGAGAGAAATAGAAACACCAACACTAAGAAAGAATCATTGATTGGCTGCCTGATGCCCCTTCTCCCCCCCCTCCCCAAGGATTGAGCCCACAATCCGGCATGTACACTGACCAGGAATCAAACCGTGACCTCCTGGTTCATAGGTTGACACTCAACCACTGAACCACACCAGTCAGGCGAACATTCAATTTTTACACATGTGTACCTTTAAGTCCATTTTTTGGATATTTAATATTAAACATAGGAGTACTGAAAAGAGACTGTTAACTTCCCTGACTCGTTACAGAATGGTTTGCTAACTCCAGGAGGTTTAGTTGCAGGGAGGGAGGTATATTTTCTCATTATTGAAATGTTTGCAAGGGCCTTGGTTTAATAGGTGAGCCCTCACCTCAGAAAAGCAGGTCAGGAAACACTGCATGGCAACAGGGAAAATCAACCTTTTAATTTCAAGTCATTGACAGAAGTCTCCAGAGCAATCTATGACAGTGCATTCATCATAATTACAGTTTGAACATTCTTTACCTAGCAATCAAGCCTGCATTCTCTAACCTTGCGGTTACTAAATGAATGAACTGATAATGGCCTTATTTCTGCAGCCAGATATCTGAGTGCAAACCAGTGTGAGAGAGAAGAGTAAATGAAGGCTGAGTTGGAATTCAGCTTCACCGAGCACCACCAACACCCTCACCAACCACAAAAAAGCATCTTTTAAGTTTATTCTCCAACCATCTAACATTTATGCAAATCAAAACTAGCTCCGAGGGAAGCATATGGCATGAGAGTATGCTGATTTGACCATCTAGCACTTAAATTAGACAAAACTAACTGCTTCAAAATGTTTTTATAAAGACTTCCTTAGGCTATGCCCCCAATTTACTATCTTTGAGTGTCTCTTCTTTTGGAAATTGAAAATTCTTCTAACAAATTCTATTTGTAATACTCGGTAGGAAGCTTTGGATTTTAAATATGTATATTTTCGGACGAAACTGCACATAAATTTACATATATAAAATACATCCTTCCCCACACCGTAGGACACACTTTTTAGAACAATTTAATATCAGAAATACTTCATTAGAGAAATGAAAACAAAACAATAAAAGACAATATATTCCTTAAATTTTATATGTACACATATCTCTGAATATTGGTTATAAATTCACAAGAGACTTTAGAAATTTACTTTAGAAATCATTCGATTTGGAAAACACCCCCCACACACATTTGTTTCATAGAAATCAATACCCCACCAATGTGTGCGTTTGTGTGTGTGTAATTTTTTTCTATACTATGTTACATAATCAAACACAGCGTTAATGACCTCCAGTATTCTAATTGCCTCCTAGAATTGCATGAGCTCAGGGTAAGCTGTCATCCAAAATTACTGTGTGACACAGCCTTGTCTCATGGTCAGCCACAGCCTTGTCTCATGGTCAGCTTTGGGCTAGACAGCTTGAAGGCAGAACTCCTACATAGCTAATACAATTTGACAGGCACAACTGGACTCCTAGAGTTTCACAGAAATTGTTGAGTAAGGATGCTCAATTTAAAAAGAAAATGAGATTTAAACACCATGCAAATAATATTTTGTGCTCCCTTGATTTTTTGTGTTCATACTCCACTAAGAGAACTATTTTGTGTGTTTTTTTCTCCTAAAACTGCACAGTAGATTATTTTAATGCATTAATAGTGACCTGAGGCATGTAAGTCTATTTAAAATCAAACATGCTATGACAGCTATCTTATGGTATGTGGACATAGGTATTAGGTAACTTTTGTTTAAAAAAATCTTCTAGTCAAGGTCACTGGCATCACAAAGTCCAAAAAGTGGATGTTGGTTGAAATCAAACATAGGTGCTGTCAGAGCCTCGGGCTGCCTGGCTATCAAGTGGCATTCCTACCATGCTTCACTTACTACACTCGCACTGAAATGTGCCATCTTACATCTTATCTCCGCTTTGCTTCCCGGACTTGAATTTGTCAATGTGTGCATAGAGCTGCCCCAGATACCAGGTGCTTTTTAACAGCAATTGGTAGAGAAGGCTCCTCTTGGTTGTTGAGTCCTGGAGGGCAGGTAGTGTTATCCCAGGTTGGCTGGGAACATATTTGGAAGCAAGCTAGTTTTTTCAGTTCCCCCAAATTGGCATTATAACTTCGGTGGGTCCTAAGTACTTTTGCATTTGTGGGCCCATTTGTTCATAAAAATTATTAAAAACTGTATTTCATTACCCAGCAGATATAGAGATAAATATAATCCAGTCTGGTTTATATTCATTTTTTTCTTTTAGTTTTAAAGGTAATTGAATCATTTTCATGAAAAGTAAAACGTATTATAAACCTTAAGCAGTGTTTTCACTGTACCTAATGGGTAAACTGGCTTCATACTCTGCCTGCTCCCGGAAGTCACTGTGCCATGGTCTACACCAGTGATAGTGAACCTATGACACGCATGTCAGAGGTGACATGCAAACTCATTTTTGGGGTTGATTTTTCTTTGTTAAATGGCATTTAAATATATAAAATAAATATCAAAAATATAAGTCTGTGTTTTACTATGGTTGCAAATATAAAAAAAATTCTATATGTGACACGGCACCAGAGTTAAGTTAGGGTTTTTCAAAATGCTGACACGCAGAGCTCAAAAGGTTTGCCATCACTGGTCTACACAGTACAAATTTCAGGGTGAAATAGAGCTAGGCTCATATCTGGGCCCAATACCTCAGTTGTCTTTCTGGGAAATGTAGGCAGCATGCTTTCTTATTAGATGGATGCAGGTAAAAATTTAGATTATTAGTTCCTATGATTCAGCAGCCATGCTTCTTGATATTTATCCGAATGAATTGAAAACATATCTACAACAGGCCCTGCACATGGATGGTATAGCAGCTTATTCATAGTTGCCAAAACCTGGAAGCAACCAAGATATCCTTCAATAGGTGAGTGGGTAAGTAAACTGTGGGACAATGATACAATGAATTATTAATCAGTGCTAAAAAGAAAGGAGCTATCAAGCCATGAGAAGACATGGAAGAACCCAAAATGAATATTATTAAGTGAAATAAGCCAATCAGGCACCTGTATGATTCCAACTCTATGACATTGTGGAAAAGTTATAACTATGGAGATAGTGGTTGTCAGCAGTTGAGTCAGAGGGGGTTGGGATGAATAGGTGGAGCACACAAGGTTTTTAGGACAGTGAAAACACTCTGTATAGTACTATAATGACAGATATATGTCATTATTCCTTTTTCAGACCCATAGAATATATAACACCGAGAGAGAACCATAATGTAAACTATGGACTTTGGATAATAACGATGTGTCACTGTAGGCTCATAAATTGTAGGAAATGTGCCATCTGGTGTGGGATGTTGATGATGAGGGAGGCTACACGTTGGGGGGGGGGGGGGCAATTGGTATATAGAAAATCTATGTACCTTCCTCTCAATTTTGTTGTGAATCTAAATTGCTCTAAAATATAAAGTGTTAACATACCAGAAAAAAAAATGAGAGCCTTAGTACAAATATGACTAGTATAGTTTCTGACTATAATAGATGTCCAATAAATGATATACACTCAGTAATTTTTGACCTACTTGTAGTTATTTCGCATACAATTTTGTTTTCTTCCAACACCAAATTTTCCATATCTAGATAGTATATTTCATTAGATGCTTCAGGAAATGCAAAAATCATGCAGCGTTTTTTCATTAATGGTAACTGAAATGTAATTCGAGTCATGTAACTAACTAAAATAAATCACTTAGATAAATCTCAAAGTATCCCTAACTTTGGCAGGGGGGGAGATCCTAATATTACTCCTAATAATCAGAGACAGTATGATTGCTTTTAAGAGTATCAATAAAGAAAGAAGGGTCTCACTGTATCATTAGTAGACTAGCATATTAAAAATTGTTGACATGAATATGGTAAAGTAAAAATACCCAGCACATTTTTATAAGAGAAAATGGCTTGTTGTACCCTTTGTTCCTTTGCACGTAGTAAATTCTTGCTGATCAATTAATTAGGTTTTTTTTTAAAATATATTTTATTGATTTTTTACAGAGAGGAAGAGAGAAGAATAGAGAGCTAGAAGCATCGATGAGAGAGAAACATCGATCAGCTGCCTCCTGCACACCTCCTACTGGGGATGTGCCCACAACCAAGGTACATGCCCTTGACCGGAATCGAACCTGGGACCCTTCAGTCTGCAGGCCGATGCTCTATCCACTGAGCCAAACCGGTTAGGGCAATTAATTAGGTTTTTATTATCTGGAGCACATCAAATAACAGTCTAAATTCTCTTTTTAAAAGAGGACATCATGTTAATGTCTATGAAGATGAAAACTATGAGAAAATTCTCTAGGCATCATAAAACTGTTTTTAAAAGCCCCCTAAAACACGTCTCTGACCTTGTCTGCTATTATTCTCTCCACATGTCTCTGATTGCATCTATTCCTACCCTGGGGCTCACATAACTCTCAAGATGTTGTCTGAAGAATGAAATACAATGACAGGATAAAATGCATTTGAGGAGGTTTCAGTGAACGCTTGTGTTGCTTGTTATGAGGTGCTGCTTGAGAGGAGCCCAGCTGCCTACAAGGCTGGCCAGAGTCCAGGGTACAGCCTAAAGCCTAGCACACAGGGGCATAGGATGGACAATGAAGACTCCGCTCCTTTGAGTGCTGGCTCTTTGAGTAGCTTCACAAATTCTAAATTTGAGCAGCTTCTCTAATTTCCAAATCCTGTTCCTGTGTATGTTATTACTGGAAGGAGAGACACAGACTCAATGGCCTAGTACCAACACCAAAGTTACCCACATCAAGTATCCTTCCCTTTTAACCTATTTCCCCCCAAATAGAAAAAGCCCTTAGACCTCATCTTATAGTATCAGACATATGAAATAAGAGAGAGAAGGATCATCAGACACAAATCCTAACAGAGGAACTATGCCTTCTAGTTCTGTAACCCAATTCAGGTTCGCGTCCTTAATCTTGACTCATCTTTATAAAAAGAGTGGAAAAATATATTTTATCGCCACTGATTACCAAAAGATATTTTTGTTTATTTGATGCTTGAAGCATTTGAAAATTTATTAAAACTCAGCATTTTAATACATTAGTACAATCACCGTGCCCAGTAAGCATTGTAGCTAAAGCATGTCAGGGCTGAGTCATTGCCAACAGAACACTCTGTTGCCAGATGAAGCCAATTTTCAACAGCTTTGACAGTGCAAAGCAGGAGGCATGTTTGACAAGATGCTACAGATTAATTTCAAAGGCTTTAGCATCTGGTTAGGTAACACCTGCTGTGGCGAACACTCTCAGGCACACAAAATAGCATCCAAACTGAATGTTTAACTCTCCCAATATAGCCCAACAAAGCCCAAACTCTAAACATGTCTCTCTAGCATTAACAGTTATAATTATGTAACAAAAATATTTGGGCTATGACATTGCTGCTATTCACTGAGTTAAAATGGTGTAGTGGGCCCCTGTGCCTGCTGTGTGGCTCAGCTGGTTGGAGCATTGTCCTGTACACCAAAAGGATGTGGGTTCAATCCCCAGTTGGGAAGCATGTGGGAGGCAGCAGAACAACGTTTCTCTCTCACATCAATGTCTCTCTCTTTCTCTCTCTCTCTCTTTCAAAAAAGAAAAAAAGGGTGGCAGGTGCTATAGAAGTTATAAAGTGTATGAAAAAATATTGTCCTGATGTAGAGAATTGTGCCCTGTGTAGCATTTATAAGAGTAGAACATGGCTCAGAAAATAACATTTGTGTCCCATTATATTATTTGTCAATGAGAAGGGGAGGGGATGGCACCAAATAACGGAAAAGAAAGACCTAAACATCTAAACAATCTCAGTCTGAAAGGGAGTCCAGGCACAAGGATTATAGTAATCTGGGAATGGGGGTAGAAACAATTGTCAGAACACACTAACATGACATTGTGTCATTGAATGTTGAGATAATGTCACAAGTTCTGAGTCCATGAATACCAAGAAATGCTCTTAGAATAACTGAATTTTGTGTGTGTATTTTTCTTCAGAGAAGAGATTTTCCCTTGTTAGCCCAGTTTGGATACCAGGTCTCCCTGACAATTCTATTTATTTTTTTAAAAATATTTTTTTATTGATTTCAGAGAGGAAGGGAGAGGGAGAGAGAGAAAATCTCTCTATATAAAAACCTAAGCGACCGGTCAACCAAACAACTGGTCAACTGGTTGCTATGATGATGCATTGACCACTAGGGGGAAGATGCTCAACACAGGAGCTGCCCCCTGGTAATCAGTGGACTCCCACAGCCAACCTCCCACGGCTGGCCAACCTCCACGATTGCCGGCTAGGCCAGGGACCCCACCTGTACATGAATTTGTGCACCAGGTTTCTAGTTAATGATAAGAGAGAATCATTGATCGGGTGCCTCTTGCACGACCCACACTGGGGATCGAGCCTGCAACCCAGGCATGTGACCCTACCAGGAATCGAACTGTGACCTTCTGGTTCATAGGTCAATGCTCAACCACTGAGCCATGTCAGCCTGGCCTTATTGTAAATTAATAAATTGAGATTTTGATCATTTGCTTCCTGACTCCACAAAATATTGAATGCTAATATGAAGGAGATCCTGTAATGTTTTCAGACATTATAATGTGTATAATGGTGAAAAAGACATGGTAAATGAAGATAACTAAAGCAATTACAATACAATATGATAAATGTGTTAATCGGGCTATACCTAGGGTGCTCAAAAAGCACAAGCACAGTTCAAGTAATCCATGTAAAGGGTTTGTGTAGGCAGAGAGCATCTAAGACAATATATGAAAAATGAGTAAGAGTAAGCAGGGCAAAATATATGTTAAATACAATTTTTTCCAGATCAAGGGGACAACAGCATGAATGATTTCTAAGTTCAAAAAAAAAAATCTAAGTACACTTAAATGATAATACTCTTACAAATAACCATAGAGGTAAATCATAATCTTGAATTAGGCAATGGTTTCTTAAATATGATACTAAAAGCCCAAGCAACACAAGAAAAAATAAGTAAACTGGTCACCATCTGCTGTGACCTGATTTGTGTTCTCTCAAATTCAAATGTTTAAGCAATGATATTTGAAGATGGGGCCTTTGGGAGATAATACAGTTTAGATAGTGGTGGGGCCCTCATTATGTGATTATTGCCTTTGTAAGTAGAAAAAGAGGCACCAGATTCCCCCCCCCACACTTCCTCCTTTCTCTGTCTCTCTCTCTCTCTCCCTCTCTCTCTCTCTCTCCCTTTCCCTCTCTCGCGAGGACACAGCCAGAAAGTAGCTGTGTATAAGCCAGAAAGAGGAGCTGGCCATGGTGGCACCCTGAACTCAGATTTTTCAGCCACTGGAACTGTGAGAAAACAAATCTGTTTTAAGTCACCCAGTCTCTAGTATTTTGGCATGGCAGCCTGAGATGACTAATACGACATAAAAATTAATAACTTTTGCACTTCAATCATCTACATATTTATCTATTATAAGACATTAATAAAAAGACAAATAACCCAATTAAAATTGTGCAAAGGACCTGAATAGACAGTTCTCCAAAGATATACAAATGGCCAATAAGCAAATGAAAAGATTTTCAACATCACTAACCATCAGGGAAATGCAAATTAAAATCACAATGAAATATGACTTCATACCCACCAGAAAGGCTATAATCAAAAGATAAATAATAAGTGTTGGCAGGGACATGGAGAAGCCTCCTACACTGCTAGTGGGAATGTAAAGTGATACAACTGTTTTGAAAAAACGTCCGGCAGTGTCTCAAACAGTAAAAACAGTTTTTATATGACCCAGCAATTTCACTATTAGGAATAAGTCCAATAAAGTAGAAAACATGCCCACACAGAAACTTGTGTGGATATTCATGTCAGCATTATTCCTTAAAGGTAAAACATGGCAACAACCCAAATGTCCAACAATTAAAGAATGGATTTAAAAATGTAGAAATAAGCTAGTCAGAGAAAGACAAGTATCAAATGATCTCACTCATATGTGGAATCTAAAGACCAAAATAAAGTGTTGAACAAAATAGATCCAGAGACATAGAAACATGGAACAGACTGTCAAATCTCAGAGGAAAGGTGGGTGAGGGTGGGTGGGTAAGAAGAGATCAACCAAAGAACTTGTATGCTTATATGCTTAACCCATGGACATAGACATTAGGGTGGTGAAGGCCTGGGGCAAAGGGTAGGGGGTAGGAGTGGGCTAAAATGGGTCAATGGGGGAAAAAGGGAGCATATATAATACTTTCAACAATAAATATTTTTAATATAGAATATATATATATATGAATATTAGGCAAAAATAAAAATTAGAGTCCTGATACATGCTATAACCTAGATCAGTGATGGCGAACCTTTTGAGCTCGGCGTGTCAGCATTTTGAAAAACCCTAACTTACCTCTGGTGCCGTGTCACATATAGAAATTTTTTTATATTTGCAACCATAGTAAAACAAAGACTTATATTTTTGATATTTATTTTATATATTTAAATGCCATTTAACAAAGAAAAATCAACCCAAAAAATGAGTTCGCGTGTCACCTCTGACACGCGTGTCATAGGTTCGCCATCACTGACCTAGATGAACCTTTCAAATATGCTAAGTTAAAGAAGCCAGTCACAAAGGACCATGTATTATATAATTCCATTAATATGAAATAGTCCAAAACAGGTAAATATGTAGAACCGGGAAGTAGATTAGTGGTTGCTAAGGCTAGTATGGAAAATAGGGAGATTGGAAGAGGTGACAGCTTAGAGGTACAGTATTTCTTTTGCGGGGAATGAGAATGTTCTAAAATTGATTGCATTGATAGGTGCACAAGACAATAAATTGCATGTTAAGTGGGTGAATAAAATAGTATGAGATGTCAATAAAGCTATTTTAAAAGGGCAGTTCAGTACAGATTTGTCAAGTATAAGCTATCTTAGTTATTGTGGTCTTTGGTAAAGGACAATGGGAGCAATGGAAGGGATTCAAGCAGGGGAGTGACATCATTATCTTTATCTCCTTTAGCAACCATTCAAAGACATTGAAAACACCAAATTTCTGGACTTGCCAAGCTAAGAGTAGAATTCTGGATCTTGATAAATTTATCAAGGTTGTAGCATCCTTGCCTATTCCTTGTAATAGCCATTTAGTCTGCTTGTGGATACCCCATTCTTTCAACTTCAACAGCATTTTTTTATTGTCAGCATTGGAAAATTTTTCATTTCTATTCTGTTCATTTTGATGTCCCTCACCCAGCAACAAAATATATTAAAAAAACAATTTACATAAGAAATATACCATATTCCCTCCTTGCCATTTTCCATTCTTCTCCCAGGGGACTTTCTCTCAATTCTAAGTAGTTTTTTGGTCAGTAGAAGGAGAAAGAAATTCAAAAGTCTCTTATTTCTTGAGGAGCATGATACATTTTTTCAAGAAAAATATATGTAAAATCACTACATCTATTCTTAACCTTTGCAACTGTTCATAAGAATTCTGCAGATTTAGTCAAATTTAGGAAAAATTCTTGACTTCTGCCTGTCTTTTAGATATCCTATATAATAAAGAGGGAATATGCAAATTGACTCTCATTCCATCATGCCGTCATGAGATGGCTGTGCCCACAGAGGAGGCAGGGTTCCTGTAACACAAGATGGTTGCACTCACAGCTGAGGCGGGGTTCCCATAACGAGCTGTAATGAGTGATCAGCAGCAACCTGAGGCTGTGTGGTGCCTGGCCGGGGTGGGGACCTGAGCCTGCACCCCCCCACCTGGTGGGGCTTGACAGGAGACTTCAGGTCCCATCCCCCGCCCAGTGGGGTTTGATGGGGGACCTGAGGCCATGCCCCCCACCCTGGTGCCAGGCCGGGGAACCTGAGGCTATGTCCCCTGCCTAGCGGGGCTTGACTGGGGACCTGAAGCTGCACCCCTCACCCAGAGGGGCTTGATGGGGGTGGGGTCAGATGGGTCTGGATCTGGCCCAATGGGGGTGGGGCCGCCTGGGTCTGGGTCTCAGACGATTTCAAGCTGCACATGGGTGGGCGGGGACTTGACTCTGGGTCCCGTGGTGCACCCCAGACTCTGACAGGAGGAAGATTTTCATATACATTTTACTAATTTTCTTTCATCTCTGACACTTGTATTATAGAGAAAGATCAAATAGCAATATTAAAATTTTCCTCTAATTAATTCTTTTTTAATGTGTATGAATTTCGTGCACTGGGCCACTAGTTTACTCACATGAAACAAATCCTGGCAATAATGAATTTGTATCTAAACATATACATGCATAAAATTGCATGTAAAGAGTGAAATGTATAATCAGGTACATAATATATTGATTTTTACTATTTTTTACTGTTTTGCTACAATTTTATCCAATAAATTACATGCGTGTTCACACTCTATCTTCCTTGCCTGAGACAACATGAAATCATTTTTTTTCTCGAATCAGTCTCATAACATTTCTTGATGCTGGACTTTAAGCAGCAACTACTTAACAACCTAATGGCACCTGAGATAAATCCTATTTGCCATCTTATTCTGGAATTGTACTTTTTTTACATCTCCTTTAAAAAATAAATATTGCAAATAGTCCAAGTTAAAAAATTCTATTGTAGAGAATTCTTCAACTGAAAACCATGACTTCATTACCATTATTTGTTTACATGCATAAAATGACTGACTGTTGTGCACATTATGCAGAGAAATCAACAAGAAAACCACTTTATTTATCTGAGGGTCCATAGCACTCTCTGCTCCTTTTTTATTAACTTAAGCTAATATTACTTGGGAAAATGAAATGTTTATATAAGTCAATGTATATAATCCGATAGTAAACTCTGTGAGGGCCTATTTTATCTTTCGTGTTAAAATGGTTCATATACATCAAGAGAAAGAACATACTGCATGAATAAGAACATTTTATACAGGAAAAGGAAAATTTTATACAGGAAAACGTAAAGGCAGATTATAACTCAGAGACGAAAACATTTTCAACATTTCCTTAATGTGAATTTTTACATTCTATTTTAAACAACTCCACATTTATAAATATACACTAATACCCAGTCCATTTCTAGTAACTTAGTTGCTCTTATTTTTGGCTTTTATTTTATTATTTTTAATATTTTTTTATTTCAGAGAGGAAGAGAGGGAGAGATAGAAACATTAATGATGAAAGAATCATTGATCAGCTACCTCCTGATGCCCCACGCTGGAGGTCCAGCCCATAATCCAGGCATATGCCCAGACTGGGAATCAAACAATGGCCTCCTGGTTCATAGGTTTACTCTCAACCACTGAGCATCACCGGCTGGGCTGGCTTTTATTTATTTATTTTTTTAATTGTACTTTTTGGGATAACATTGGTTCGCAAAACTACACAGGTTTCAAGTGTATAATTCAAGAAAACATCATCTGCGCCCATCACCCCAACCAGTATATTTACTAGTAAATCCCCATCCCGCACTTTGCTCACCTCCACCTAACCAACCCCTTTTCCCTCATATATGTGTGTGTGTGTGTGTGTGTGTGTGTGTGTGTGTGTGTGTGTGTGTGTGTTGCTTAATCCCTTTATCTTCTTACATCCGGTCCCCCAAGCTCCTCCTGTGACAGATGTCAGTCTGTTCCCTCTGGCCATGCCTTTGTTTATATTTTGTTACTTTATTTTATTCATTAGATTCCACATGTAAGTAAGATCATCAAAATTTGTTGTTTTTTTTTCTCTGCCAGTTACCTAGTTTGTGTGACACATGATTAAATGTAACATAAAAAAAAGTAATGAGTTCATAAAAGGAAAACAAGACATCTGGTTAATTTCACATAAGATATGATATTTAAAATAATTCAATCAACTAAAACATTCACATTTCAACAGTGCAGTGCTTTCTGTTAGTTTCTTCTGAAGAAAATAACCGTAAACCTCAGGACTGAGAGGAGGGGGAGACGGGAGCTAGCTTCAATTATTTGAAGGGCTTTCACTTGAAAGAGTTTCTTCACAGTCAAAGAATGACTTTAAGGAAGTCAGAAAGGTATTTTTATTAAATGATAAATCCACATCACCATTTATTTATTCAACATTCTACAAGTGACTGCCAGTTGCCCAAATTGTGCAGGCATCACAAAGATGGATAAAACAGGATGCAACTCTAACGGTCTGCTTACACTCTAAGGATGTTCCAGCTATACTGTGATATATACTATATTGTGTTAAAATGAAAATGTATGCTATAGAAGTGGTGGTAGAATTCTTCTGCAACTCAGCTATGTATCATAAAAATTACATAGAACCTTCCTTCATTGTTTTAGTGGTATTTAAAAACAGCACTGTCACTTTGGAAAACAGTTTGGCACTTTCTCAAACTTTAACCATCGAGTTACAATATAACCCAGAAATTCCATACATATGCCAGCCAAGTCCATGTCCTTCTTATAGTCAGATAATGAACCATGTAAAACCCTGGAGCCAGATTTATTTTTTTAATGAAATCTTTATTGTTAAAAGTATTGCATATGTCCCCTTTTCCCCCATTAACTCCTTCTAGCCTTCCCCTATCCTCCACCCCTCCATGCCAGGCCTTTACCACCCTATTGTCTGTGTCATGGGTTATGCATATATGCATACAAGTTCTTTGGTTGATCACTTCCCACAACCACCCTCCCCAGATTTTTTTAATGTATATATTAATGAATTTCTTTATTTATTCAATGGACATTCCTATTTGGCAAAACATAATGTGATGCCTGCCTTTAGGAAGCTTCCTTGGGAATGAAAGCCATGTGGACATGCACAGCACCCAATGTTAAGCTTGAAGAATGGGGAACCTCAACTGGCCATGACTGGGCTGACCTAGAATGTTCGTTGGGGTAAGTGTGAAGTCTATTTATAGGAGGGAGAAAGTGACCCTTGGGAAGGTAAAATAGCACAGTGGTTAACACCCCCAGCTCCATGCAGTAAGGGACGGAGGAGGAGCCGGGGGGGATGGGAAAAAAATTGGAGGAAATGGGGGGCATCTGTAATAGTGTCAACAATAAAAGCAAAACACCCCTCCAGCTCAAGAGGCAGATGTGTTTGAATTCCAGCTCCATCTTTTAGAAGCCGTGTATCCTTGGGAAATTTACTTTTTTGTGCTTCACTTTATTCACCTTTAGAAAAAGGATAAATCACAGAACCAAACAGTCTCTTTAGGCTGCTATGAGACTTAAGCTATTCATGTAACATGTTTGGACAAGTGTAAGTATTTGATAAGTATTAAATATTTATTATTATTTTTTTTATTGCTGGAACAAACTCACAGCTCACATTTTTGAGGGAGGCTCATGTCACAAGTGATTCTCGGAGTAAGCTGTATGTCTCCACACCCCACCAGTCCATAGGTACTGACATTGTTACATTCACCATGGGCTGCCATGGCTGGTATTTGACATCCATGCCCTCGAGTCTACCAACAGAATTCTATCATAGTCCACGTCAGTGATTTCTGTTATAGCAAGAAAAACAACACAGTGACATTCAGACCTGATATCATGGTGATGACAGCTGCTTGATAGGCTGGCTGATGTTTTTAAAGAATCTGGACAGGACTGGACAGAAAGACTCATTTATATAAATGACCATAAGAAACAAAAGATAAAAAAACATATGCACAAATAATTTAGAATGTGTGAGATAAAAAGTAATCATACTCACAAATAATTAAAAATGTATGAGAGGGTAATAAGTTCCATAATCGGATTTTATGGTTAACATTTGCATTTCCGTTTTTATTCATTTTCACATATAAATTGGTGATTTAAAATAAATGTAAATTGGAGTTAACTACTTTGTGAATACACTAATCATTGCTGAGAATTCCAGCACTTATCCAAAGAAAAGTTCGCATGCAACAATACTATACAGAATAAATCAGAGAGCTTCAATGGTGTATCTTTCATTGTCTTTTCCTCTTGTTTTATTATTATAGGTTTTTAAAAATGTTTGCATTTGGAGAACAGGATCAGACAAATATAAAACATGCACAGGGTATAACCATATGAAGTCAGAATTCACTTCAACTGTACTAGTAAAATACACTATTTTGTCATCTGTTTCCTCCCATTACCACTATTTACAATTCTCATCACTTGCCAGTTGCCATTTCAGAGCTGGGTGTTAAATATCTTGTGCCAAAATATCTGCATGCTCCATTATAACTGGGGGATATCACTGAAGTTACCACCAACACACACATATAAACGCAAATAAAATGAGGCAGAGACAGTAACACAAAGATTTATCCTTGTATTTCTGTCAAAATAGCCAATTAGATTATGTTTTGTCATTCAACATTTTTGCTCTCGTTTGTAACTATTGACACTCTCCTTCACTACTGCTGTCTTAGTTAAGATCAGGCTTATTTTTTGCCCAGACTCTTATCAACTCTTCCAGAACCCAGGGCCTTTTCCCTCCACAAGACAACCAAAGTGATCTCTCAAAAACTCAGTATCACCCTAACTCTTCTCTTAAAATCTCTGTGATCTGGCTCCTGATAGCATTTGAGTAAGTGCTGCCACTCAAAAGCCCACTGCCTTGCAGTGTCTACCTAAGGCACTGCGATCTCTATGTTGTACAGCCTTTCCCTCTGCTCTGGTAGCTCTTGCTCACCATGATCGTCCTCATTCTCTAAGAAATGGATGGCATATCTTCTGTTCTAAGAAGCCTATCTTCTGCAGGAAGAACTTGGAAACCTGCCCTGAAGTTTCCCATAGCCTAGAGTTATCTATTCATGATGCTGTCATTATTTGTGCAGTTGTCCAAAGACCCACAGGAGACCACATGTTTTTAATATATTTTATCGATTTTTTACAGAGAGGAAGGGAGAGGGATAGAGAGTTAGAAACATCGATGAGAGAGAAACATCAATCAGCTGCCTCCAGCACATCTCCTACTGGGGATGTGCCCACATCCAAGGTACATGCCCTTGACCGGAATCGAACCTGGGACCCTTCAGTCCGCAGGCCGACGCTCTATCCACTGAGCCAAACTGGTTAGGGCAGATTGTGATATTTTTATTTTAGTATCCTCCTCACAACAAGGTTATTGAGCAGAGCAGGACCTCAATGTGTTTGAATGAAGAAATTACCTAATGAGATAGAGGTATACAGTGAGCACAGCACAATGGTTCTAAGATTGCAGAGTTCAGCCACATAAACAAGTATGTGTGCTATTTTCACAAATTGGTCAGACCAGATCACCAATGGCCAACTTTTCTTGGATCACATATACTGTTTACCATATTCTCATTATATTTTAATTTGGTAACACTGGCAGTTACAAAAATGATAAACTGTTATAGTCATGCGCATTGCTAATTAATCATGTAGTTCATGAGTTTTGGGGTATTTTAAGTGTTAAAGTATTAGAGAAACTTTAAAAAAAATGGTTCCCTAGTAGCTCAGTATGCTAATAGTGTATAGAGAAATTATTAATACATTAACATATTTATAACATAATTATTTTTAAAGTATTTTACCAAATATTCTGTTTATTTGGATGTTTATATCTGTAAATATTTTCAATTGCCAGTTTAAAGCAATAAAAATAACACAAAGAAAAAATAACCTGCATTTCTTAAAATTTGCCAATGCATCATATTTAACAATTCAAAACATTGCATAAGTGGAGGTTGACAAAAATATCTTTCTAACTCTTGCTGCATAACTTCCTATCTTTTAAGATTCATTTTGTATTTTACCACTGTAGATGGAGAAGGGTACTCAGATATTCCCCCAGTTAGAAATAAATGACCTCTCTTCCTTCTTCCTTTCTCTTTCTTTCATCTATCTATCTATCATCTATCTATCTATCATCTATCTATCTATCTATCTATCTATCTATCTATCTATCTATCATCTATCTATCATCTATCTATCTATCTATCTATCTATCTATCTATCTATCTATCTATCTATCTATCTATCATCTATCTATCTATCTATCTATCTATTTATCTATCTATCTATCTATCATCTATCTATCATCTATCTATCTATCATCTATCTATTTATATATCATTGATCACATGTCTCATATCACTTGTTCTTACTATGATAGTCTTTCTTTTGTATATATGTCCAGGTTCCCCATGATAAGATCTTCCCCATTATAATATTCATCTTAGTATCATGAATAAACACCTTAGCAGTGTTGAGCACAGGCTTTAAAAATTCATGTTGAATTAAAGTAATTAAGTAGTTTGGAAATATGCAGTTCAAACTTACAGTGTCCACCAATTCACAAATGGTTCACCCAGGGAATTTTAGCAGCTCTAAGGTCACCTTTTAGAAAATTCTTTTTGTTGTTGTTTGTTAATTCTTTCCTGGGCATATTGCTTTGTAGGGTGTTTCTAGAAATGCAATCCACTGAAAATTGGAAATGCAAACTCGGCATAAACATAAACACCTGCCTCAGTGGAAGCTCATAATTGCCAAATAGAAAGAAATGCATCCAGGCTATCAGCATCTTTCGTTCCCATGGATGTCTCTACCACCATTTACCATCACTAATGCTTTGAAATGAGCAACATCCTATTTCTTCTAAATTGGATGCTTATATCTAAGAAAATGCAAAAGTAAGAGCACTACATGCAATTAGAGGTTTGCTGAAGTTTGAATATTTAGTTTCTACAGGAATTTCAGGTGTCAGGTTTACATTCATCAAATGTAAATGTTGTTAAGTAGATTTGACTGTGCAGAGGAAAAAGCAGCAACAATTTTTTTTAGCCTTCTGAGGCTTCCACACCGTCAGATTCTCTCTTTTGGTGCCCAGCTCTACCTTTCCAATGTGCCATTTTCCCTCCGTCTCATCAGCCTCTTCCTGCTTTGCTCTCATTGTACAAGGCTGCTCATGGCACCGAGGCATTTGCTGGTACATGTTCCACTGATTTCCCTCATATTTAGCATTCCCAGTCAATCATTCAACTTTCTTTGAAGCATAAATCCTCTCCTGAGTATCCTTCAGTTAAAGAAAATGACCATAATTTGTGGGCCATAAGTCATTATCTGACTCCATTTCTTCAAGGTCTCTGACTTTATTTCTGGCCTCATCTCTTGGCATTTCCCACTTGAGCATAATGCCATTTCTACCTGTTTCTCTATAACACCAACTCTCACCTACAGATGGACTTTGTGTTTGCTTTTCATTGATAGGAATGAATACCATCTTCTGAGAGAGGGCTTCCCTTTGTACCTGTTGTAAGTTAGGTTTCTGCAACCCCTTCTTACCAGTGACCATCTCTCTCCAGTCTATCAGGCTTTAGGAAAATTACCTTCTGATATTGTCCCTGAATTAGGCATTACCTTTTTAATCCCCACTCTATTGAAATGAACATCTACTGAAATGTTCATGTGGGTTTGCTACCTTTAGTTTTATGTTTAATTCATTTTACAGCTAGAATGCCCCTTAGCCCAAAGCCTTGTCTGGCCATTTTATTCCCCCATCCCACCCCCAACGTGTGTTACCACATTTGAAAATATCCACACCTAGAGGATAAAATAAAAAGTCCTTAGCCCTTTGTTCAAGGTCACCATGTGCTAGTCTCTACCTAGAGCCCCAAACTATAGCTTCTACTCCTGGGAAAGGCATGCTCTGCCTCAGGGGAAATGCATGTTTACGTAAAGTCCTGCCTGTTCAGTTTAGTTTCACATCACTTCTCTTGCCTGGAATACTCACTTGTTCACCTTTCTACACTTCTAAATCCTCTTTTTTCTTTTTTCTTTTTTAAAGGCTTAAGTCAAGTTCCAGTACTTCAGTGAACACTTCTCCAGCTGTCCCAGGATTTGAGAATCCATTTTTCTTCAGATCTAAGCAGAAAGAGTTTTGTGTTCCTAATTATGAAGACTATTTAAAATTGTCTTGCAAATTGTTTTATGAAAAGAAGTATCATGTCACATACTTGTTATGTTTGACATAATAAAATCAGCCAAAAAAAGGGCCAGAAAATATACCAATGATCTCTTTTTAAAAAATCATCTTTTTCATTCTTGCATTTCTTTAGTCATAAACATTGATAGACTTTCTAAAAGAGGATCAGGTGCTCTGCCAGAAGATGGAAATATAATAGACCCTATTCAGTCAAAATTGCCAAAATTCCTTGCTATTACAGAACTTGATTCTTTGTATGGTGAGCGGGGCTGGAAAGACGTACAAATAAAGAAGACAAATTAGCAAATATCGACTATATTAGGCGGTGGTAAATGCTAAGGAATAAAAGAAAATGGGAGAGGGATCTGAATTTAGGTCGGGTAGGCAGAGAACACTGGAGGAGGATGTGATGTTTGACTAAAGGTGTGAGTGAGTGACAAAGTAAGACTCGGATAGCTGAGGGTTGGGTAGACTGCTTCTGATATAATGGAAGATTGGGTATAAATGTCAGAGCATTTGAGCAGATTGAGCAAGGAAAAGGAGACCAGGTTCCAGGGGTGACTTCAGACTCAAGTGTGCGGTACTCTCTCTAGGCAATTGCAAGGACTTGGCTTTTTGGAAGCAATTGGAATATTGTGAGTAGGAAAATCACTTGATCTGATTTCTGTGTTTATACCATCCTTTTGGCAGCTGCTTGAGAAGAGGGACAAAAGGAGAAGTAGGGAGATCAAGGAGAAGGCTATTGCAAAAACCTGGAAAGAGTAATAGTGACTTGAACCAGTGTTAGCCCTGGAAGACAACAGGGTATGTTGAAACATGTATATGTGGGTGTGAGATAAAGAAGAAATTTAAGGATGATGGCCATGATTTAGAGAATTTTGTTTAAAGCAACTAGACAAAAATGATAGAGATTGAGAAAATTATAAGAGCAGGTTGGGTCAGGGTCTGGAAGTCAGGAGGTCAGTTTTTGATCTGTTAAATGAATTGAAATGCTTATCGGAAAATTAAGATGTATTTTTGAAGTCTGGAATTTAAGGGAAGGGTCTAGGTTAAAGACATTAATTTGGGAGTCATTACTTATCAAATGGTACTTAAATTTATGATCCAGCCAAGATTACCAAAGATATGAGGTAGAATGAATACAAAGAAGAGTATTCATAATAATTCTGGTGCACTCCTCAATGTTTGGATATTGGGGAGATAAGGAGGGAGTCAATGAAATAAATTGAGAGAGAGTGGGCAGAGAGGAGGAAGAGAAAGCAGAGGAATATATTACTAGAAGGAGGAAACATGTTTAAGGAGAGAGTAATCAAATCTGCTAAATACCCCTAAAGACTACAAATGAATCACTGGACTTGGCAACACAAAGATCACTGATATTCTTGATATTTTGTTTCATTGGCAAGCTGGGGGCAGAACATGAAAGAATTAGAAGACAGAAATTGGAGAAAATTAGGAAGCACAATTTTTTGACTCATTTTGCTGTAAAGGAAATGAGAGAAATTGAAGTGACAGGTGTAACTGGAAGCACAAGTGAAACTGGACGGGGGGAGGGTTATTATGTATTTTTATTAACATCAGAAAAATAACAGAATTTTGAACATTAATGGAAAAGACCCAGTACAAGAGGGGATCCATCAAGGAGAAAGAGGGAAGAATTACTAAAACTCTGTCTTTGAGGAGGAGCAAGGGGAGCATGGGCCTGGCCGTTGCTGGGGTAGGGCCTATTTTTCCACAGAGGAGATAGCACATGCATGCATAACATGCAAGTACGTGGGGAGGTGAAATGTTGGAAAATTCTGTGTTCTAGTTAGTGTAGGAAGCAGAGTCAACAACTGAAAATGAGAAAGGCAGTTTGGAAATTTGAGAGAAATTGAAGATGTGAAAGTGTTGTTTAGGTCTTCAAACATGTTTGCTCAATGATTTCTTAAAGACATTTAAGGGATGTAACTCCTCAGGCATCTTACATAAAATTGTTATGTTACGTTTAATTGGAAACAAGTATATAATTTTCAATATATTATAAATTTTGACATATTAAACTATAACTGTGACATGATGCCGGGAGCTGGTCCATCCTTGCTGTTTCAAGGGACCTGGCATATATGGCATACTGTTCTTAATATGTTTGCTCACCTTCTTGGCACTGTGTTTTAACCAAGGTCTCCTCTCTGAGAAAGGTTGTTTCCCCAGGTAGGGATTTTCCCCTGAAGTTAGGGAGGGAATAAAACCCCTCAACTAAGTGCCAGGTGGGTAATTAATCACTTTAACTATGAACAATCATGCTTAAGCTACATAATCTTTACTCCCTGGAATGGAGATAAGAAATGCCCTAACCTTTGTAATAGAGATTGATAGGATTGAATCAACTGGTATAAATACAGTTGTAATAAGACAGCAAGAGACAGAACTTAGAACACAGAACTTAGAACACAGAACTTAGAATACAGAACCAGGAGAGACAGAACCTAGGCACAGAACCTACACAGAATGTTCTCTAGAGACAGAAGAACTTTGCTGGAGAGAACATGGCAAAAGATCCTGGACTGAACCTGACTACAGAAATTGGCAAGAGAACCTGACTAGAACCTGGTGACTGAACCTGGCTGGAGAACCTGGACAGAACCTGGCTGAAGAACCTAGCGAGGGAACATGGCTACAGAACCTGGCTGGAGAACCTGGCAAGAGAACATGGACACAGAACCTGGCTGGAGATCCAAAGCAGAACCTCTCTGGAGATCCAGACCAGAACTTGGCTGGAGATCCTGGCTGGAGATCCTGGCTAGGCTGCTGATCAACTGAACACTGTCTCCGTGTCCTTCCTTCTTTGCGGACTCCATCTACGCCTTTGGGAACCCCTGGACCTGCTGGGGTTGGACCCCGGCAACATGACTCTTTTAAATGCATCAAATTGAATCACAATAGCTTTGCAATTTTATACTCACCATTATCCACTAAAACATAAATAAACACAAATTCTTCTTTAAGACATATATTTTGCATTTTTGTTCTGCCTAAATTGTGTTTGCATTTTATTTCTCAATCACATGAAATGTATTTTTAAGTATCAAGTCACTTATTGATCACCTAATATGTTTACCTGCAATAAACATATTTAAGTAAATTAAATTGTGTAATATAATAAGGTTTCAGTGGTTTTTTTTAATATATTTTATTAATTTTTTACAGAGAGGAAGGGAGAGGGATAGAGAGTTAGAAACATTGATCAGCTGCCTCCAGCACGCCCCTTACTGGGGATGTGTCCACAACCAAGGTACATGCCCTTGACCGAAATCGAACCTGGGACCCTTCAGTCTGCAGGCCGAGGCTCTATCCACTGAGCCAAACCGGTTAGAGCTAAGGTTTCAGTTTTTGAATTTTTCTTTTGGTTTTAATTATCCTCAATTATTATTAGTCAAAATATTATTAGTCAAAATTAGTGACTAATTATTTTCAGTCAAATTATTGGTGAAAATAAAAATGATATACAGATATTATAAAGTTTGATGCATATTTATAAAATATAGAAAGTAAATCTTATTGACACTGCCTAAAAGGGAAAATACATCACGACTTGACTAAGAAATACTTCACAGATGCCAATTTTGTATTTTGTACCATTGCTTGATGCCCCCGGAGGTTTTATAACAGAGCAATGTACCAGAAAGAAATTTGAGATTGATGAGAGTGATGCATCTTCTCTGTCCCTCCCTTTCTTCCGATTTTTCCTCCTTTCTTTTCCTCTTTTTTATTTCTTTTTATACATAAATAGAGAGACATGTATTTGTAGAGTTACATGTGCTAAAGGAGAATCAATTGAATTCTTCAATAGACAAATCAGTTTTAGAAAAGGGAGCTCATGGAAAATCCAATCACAGGTCAATATATGGTCCTTGATTAAGTTCTAGGATGAATAAAAAGCAATGAAGAATAAGAATACTTGGGGGATAATTGGAGGAGACTGAACATGGACTATTTGTTAGATAATATTTTATCTTGTGAAGTTTATTGGGTGTGATAACATTACCGTTGTTATAATAGAAGAAAGTCTTTGTTGTTGCAAGAGACACTCAATCTTTGGGAGTGAAGTGCCATTTTACTTGCCACTAACTTTCAAATGTTTCAGATAAGAAGTTGGAAAAAGAAATGGATAAAGCAAATGTGGCAAAATAATCATAAATAGAGATGAAGGAAAAATTTGATAAAATAAACTTTTACTCTGCCCACTTTGTCAGCTTTAATACACATGGTCAGAGTTCAATGTTTGTAGCCCACAACCCTCTGGGATAGGATGAGATAATTCAGCATTTAGGAATAAAAACAGAAAGGAGATTATATATATATATATAATACTAGAAGGATGGCTTAGTACCATAGACAGGAGAGACAGCTTTGAGGCATAAAAATAAACCCGAGAAGGTGGATATCTTATGCCATGTACCACAGCTTGCTCTTTTTCTTGACTATGATGTGTCTCAGAACAAATAGAGTTTAAAATGGCTTTACCCCTACTGGGGCTCCAGCGCCCTGCAGAGTGGGGATACAGATGATTTATTTTTAAAATCCAACAATTGGTTACCAAATGTGTCCTAATTAATAGCCCTGAATCATAAAGGTCAAAATAAATGTCCTCACCCATGCTTACCTCCTCATGCATGTGAGTGGCTTGGCAGCAGCCCCACTTCCCTAGAGACAACCAAATGCTTTAGTCACCAATGACAGTTTTGACTACAGAAATAATCCTCTTAGAGCTTGTTCTCTGTGATTAATAAAAACGAGAAGCAATTGCACCAAGGCCACATTTTCAGGTCATTTCATGATTGTTTTTTTGGTTCAACGATATTGAACATTAAAGCTTAAAGAATGAGATGCCTTTGAATTTCTAGATGGGACTTGTAATTTAGTGTCTGTTCTTCCCAAGAATATTTGTAAATTAAGCTTTGTATTATTCTTTTCTTTATATATGGTTTCCTTATATGCTTTTGGAATGAGTTACATAACAAAACATAATGGAGATGAGCTATTAGAAGGGTCTCCTCCCTGCCCTCATGTTGATCTTGCATCTAAATAAGTTACTATATTTCATAGTTAGGTCCCTTTTTGGTGCTCTTAAAAACGACCTAAAGTTCTAGTGCTAAAAAGTTTCCTTCACTTTCAATAAGGGAAAAGTGACAGATGGGGTGTGCAGCCGGGGGGAGGGGCGGGGGTGGGGGCGGGAGGTGGAGGGGCTGTATCCCAAATGCTGGTAAAACTAACAAAAATCCTAATGGCTGCTGTTCTCGCAAAGTTATGAAAAGGTGACCTGACTTGCAGACACACTGTGGTATGCACCATATAGCATTTTAAATTTTAGTTTGAAATAGTTTTAGATTTACAGAAGAGTTACAGAGACAGTACGAAGACTTCCCGTATACCCTTCACTAGCTTCACCTACGGTTAGCATCTGACATAACCACAGAACATTCTTTAAAGCTAAGACATTAACATTAGTGCCAAACTATTAACTAAGCCACTCATATTTCCAACGTTTGTCCACTAATATTCTTATTCTGTCACAAAATCATGTTGGATTTATTCATCACATCTTAGTCTTTTCTAATCTGTGAGTTTCTCAGTTTTCCATGACCTTGACCACAGATTTTTTGTAGAATGATCCTCAATTTGGGTTAATTTGATATTTCCCCAAGATTACACAGATGTTGTAAGTTTGGGTTTAAAATACCACAGAGGTGATGCGCCCTTCTTATTGCGCCCTCTTGGGGTGCAGGTCATAGGTATTTAAAAATGCACATTTCTCTTGGGAAAAATGAGGTAAAGAAAAGTATTGGGCATGAAGCAATGGAGAAAAAAATGATGAGACTCTGCTGGCATTTTTAGCCTGTTGGCCATAAGCCAATGCAATGAGCTAGCAGGTAGGGGCTACAAGAATGCCAGCACTTCTGCCATGTCAACCATTGCCGCCTCTGACATCCCAGCAGTGAACTCATGGACCATTCTCCGTGCCAGGACATACATCTGTCTCTGCCCCGTGTCTCTGTACTGCCTCTGCCAAGAGTGCACCATGCAGCATCTGCTCTTCTGCTATCAACTATGACAAGCAGCAGGAGGGCCTGCCTCGTATTCTTTCCTTTGGCTCCAACTAAGAAAATTTCTGATAATCTCAAAAAAGGGGCCATCACTCTCCTTCTCTCTTTCATATTATCTCTCCTCTCTTTTATTCTACACCTGAGCAGAGAGGCTCAGCCTAAAGCTTCTTCTAGGGGAGTCCACCCTCATTCCTTGGTTAATTCTCACTTTGGAGTTAGAGGTTCAGTTAATAGTAATAATATTTTGAGTAACAGGGAAAGAGGGAGAAGGGAAGACAAACCACCTATTTGTAATAGGCATTCCACCATATCCCTTAATTCTGAGAAGCCTGTGAGGTAACTCTGGTCACCCCTATTCTACAGCAAGTAGAGTGGGGGTCAATAGGATTAAAATATTCTTCAAAGTCAGCCAGGTAGTAAGGGGTAAAGACCTGGGGTTATAGCATGCCCCCTTTCTGTCTCACCTGGACACAGAGATCACACACGCTTTCTGAGTCTGTGGTTGAAAGGCACACATCTGCCTGATATCACCAATGAAATCCCAATACTGATCCCATTCTTTAGGGTAGTTTCCCCGGTAATTTCCCTGAGATAATTGGTAATGATATTTCTGTGCCTCTGATCCCTTTTGAAAATAAGAAATGATGTGAACAATAAGATCCACAGCACACAGGGTTTTGTAAAATTCTTATTCAGTGCTACTCACCTGTATACAGATTGGATCCTGCTAGAGGCGAAGAAGGCTTTTGTCTCCCTCAAACGGCTTTCACATGGCTAGTCCTACTCTACTGCAAATAAGTAGCTATAGATCATGTAATCCTAAAGTACAAACAAAGCATGTTTCTCTGTTTCTGATGGCTCCTTGATCCACACTCAACAGAAACTAAGAATTCCTTGCAGGAATTAGAAACTAAACACAAAGACTCTGACCTTTACTCTTGGCTTTGGCATTATATGTGCAAAGATCTTGAACTTGCAGAACAAATTTCTTCATGCGCAAGGCTTTAGGGCTTCCTATTAAAAATGAAAAGCCCACCTGGTAACATAACTCAGATGGAGGCCTGGGCAGCCCAGTGTTTCCCAGGCACTTTTCATTTCATGTGAGGCTCCATGCATAAGTGCCTACCTGATCATCTCTCCCGATACCACTCTTCCAATACCCTGCATTGCTGTTTCCAGCTCTTACCAGGACATAATCCTTCTACACTGATGGACTTCAGCCAACTCAGCTGTGAGCAGTCCCTCAAAGCAGGTTGTCAATTAGAGCTGCTCACAAATATTCCAAGTCTTCTTTCCTTTTCACAGAGAGCAACATGAATCTCCTTTCTCACAGTGAAGTTAGCTGTGGCCATGCTTACATCCCAATTCTCCCCTCTGCTACTTATGCGACTTGAACTAAGTTTCCTCATCTGTCAAATGGAAGCACTTAATTCAGAGGGTAGTCGTGAGGATGAAGTGAGCGTGTAAAGCACCTAGAACCGACACTGCTAGAATTTTCTTTTTATTTTCCTTCTCTCATTACTGTAAACAGAACCAACCTTTACCCCCTTTTCACTCTCAGAGCATATATCCCACAGGCAGCTTTAGAGAACAAATACTCACATAGTATAACATTTGATTCTAACAAGTGGCTCTTTGCCATCAGAGTGGAAAAGAGTGGGTAACGATTATTTCTTATAAAGGTTTGTGTTTTCAGTTCCTGGATATAGTAAACAACAAAATGTGTATTAATTAAGTGACTGACAATGAATGAGTGAATGGAAACTTAAACTAATTCTTCAAAATCCAGTCTATCTGCTCCCTCATCTGTCTAGGTGACTTTTTTGTTTTTATTCCCTCAGATATCTTTAGTGTTATTTTTTCTTGAAATTACATTAATCGATCTATCGATCTATCTATCTATCTATCTATCATCTATCATCTATTTGTCTATCTATATATCAATCTATTTTAAAATACATTGCAAAACTTAGAGTTTGCTATCCTAACCTAAAAATAATTAAATTCAGACAAAAAGCAGCCACAGAGGGACTACTATCATTAACTGAGTCCTTATTATGCGCTTGGCTCTCTGCTAAACACTTGATATAATTATTTCATTTAATCTTCCATCAGCCCTATGAAGCAGATACTGTGATCACCATTTACACCTGAGGAAACTGAAGTTTAGAGAGATGAACTTACCCAATGTCACAAAGCTAGCAAGGAATGATTACAATTCTCTTCTCTCTGGCCCAAAGCCTGACCTCACAATCACTGTGCTGACACCCTTTCTGAACTATGTACCTCTGTACCACCCACCTCTGCCCAGGCTCTCCTTGTAGTAAAGTGCTTGGAACACAATGAGCATTCCATCCATTTTATTAAATATGAATTAAATAATATTCATGAGCTTTTAGTCATTTTTATTTCATTTGCACATTTTACCCAAATTCCTAGGCACTTCAGATTAGAAAGCTTCCAGCTCAAAGACTGCAATTCACACATGATGCTACTTTTGGCACAAAGCATCCAACATCTTGTCAACCTAACAACATGTCTCCATTGATACACAATAGATGCTGCTAAATTTCTATTTTTTAAAAATATATAATTTAAATTAATATAATCAGATTTTATCTCACTTGGGTATTATGTAATATAAAATAACATTTAGGGTGTTAAATGCTCATTAATTCATTTGTGTTAATGATTGTTCATATCTCAACCTGCTGTATGACCCATATCTTCAAATTGTGGACTTTTCTGAATTATATCTGTTAATTTGACCCTGATTTCTCAACTGTTATTTTCATTTGTCTATGGATTTAACTCTTGTACTCCTGACCTCTACTCCTCATAATCAGATTAACACAGATAAAGCTGCTTTAGGGAAGAGGTCCAAGCCATTGCTAATAATAGTAGTTGCCCTACTTCAGTCTATTTTCAACACAGTAGCCAAGAGATCCTGTTCACACCAAAATCAGACCAACACCACCACCCCCTCTTAATCTTCCAGTTGCTTCTTCCTCACTCACAGTAAAAGCCAGTCTTTGCTACTGCCTATAACATCCCCCACTATCTGTACTCCTCTCTTCTGATTGCATTTATGATAAGTTTTATTCTAATACATTCTCTTATAGCATATTGTCTTCTTTGCTCAAACATGACAGGATACTTCCACCTCAGGGCTTTTTGCACTTGCTATTTCCTTGTCTTTTCCCAGATATTTCCCCCCCCCTCATCTTAGTTAAAACTTTATACAAATGTCTCATTTTCATTAAGGCATTTTCTGACCTCCTTAATTAAATTTTCATTATCCCTTCTTTGCTTTGTTTTCAACCAGCACAATTATCATTATCTAACATACTCTATATTTGCTTGTTTTATTTATTATCTACTAGTGATTAGTGCATGGATCTGTGCACATTGAAAGGAAATTAATTAAAAGCCGGTGGGGCAGGACTGGGCTAGATGGGCCAGATACACCCTGGAGCCAATCTCCCGCAGTCCCTCCCTGGTGGCTACAGAGTGAGTGGGTTTGCTCTGGCAGGGAGGTCCCTCAGCCTGACCTGCAGGGATCGGGCCCAAACCAGCTCTCTGATATCCCCTGAGGGGTCCAGAAGTGGGAGAGAGCACTCTGCAAAGTTGCTGTCATACCGGGTGTGGAACGCAAATGCAAGTGTACAGTAAACCAGATTTGGGGCCGACAGTGCCCCAGCAACAACATAACCCACGGCTGAAGGTAGAATCCTGCTTCCCCATGAGGAATCGGGCTCCCTCCTCTCTGGTTTCAGGGTGCGTCACCTGAGAACCACCGCTGCCAAGTCACTGCAGCTCATCAGTTCCTGTGTTGAGCCTCTGCCCCCTGGTGGTCAGTGCACATCATAGCAACTGGTTAGGTGGTCGGACACTTAGCATATTAGCCTTTTATATATATAGATTTCCTCTGAACACTGTATGCTCCATGACAGAGGTACATTATTTTATTTTGAGTCTTGTTATATTATGAGGCCTAGAGAAGTGCCTGCTGCCTAATTGTTTCCCAAAACATATTTACCAAATGACAGGATAAATAAATTAATATACTTTCTACTATTGGCTTCCACAAATGTTTGAGGCATGGATTATTATTACTAAATAATACCAGCCAGTTTATAAAAGCTAATATCATCCTAATATATAAAAACCCAGGGTCTATAATATCCAAAACAACCTAAGGCTCAACCAACCGGAAGTCAGTGCTGGGTGGCCTCGGCTGACTGCCGTGGGGGCTACGGATCAGGCCTGAAGAGAGGCTTGGAGAGAAAAGCACGGTCTGATCCATAGCCTCCATGGCAGCTGTTGATCAGCACTTGCCTCTCTCTTTCACTCCAGGCCAGGCCAGCGGCAGTGCCTCTTTCTCTGGGCCTCCACTGGGGCTGCTGATCAGCCTGACTCTCTAATCGGGCTCATTGGTAGGCCCAGAGATTCTGACTGGCATAGAAACTGACCAATCCGAACCAAATCTGGGTGAAGTGTGAGGAGCCAATGGCTGCCCAGGAGGTGGAGCTTTTGATGCTGACTGGCATAGAAACTGACCAATCAAAACCTAATCTGACCCTAACTGGTTTGGCTCAGTGGATAGAGCATCCACCTGAGGACTGAAGGGTCCCAGGTTCAATTCCGGTCCAGGGCATGTACCTTGGTTGTGGGCACATCCCCAGTAGGGGGTGTGCAGGAGGCAGCTGATCGATGTTTCTCTCTCATCGATGTTTCTGACTCTCTATCCCTCTTCCTTCCTCTCTGTAAAAAATCAATAAAATATATATAAATATTTTTTAAAAAGAACCTAATCTGGGTGAACTGCGAAGGCAGAACCTAAGGTGGGGGCTGAGGAGGGGTTTTAAGGGCAACAGCTGTTTGGTGTAAGGTGTTAGAAAGTGGTTCAATTTTTTAATGACCGGTTTGGCATTATAGTGGATATGGCTGATTATCAGTCCAGATGTAGGAATTATGTAATTTTGTCTACCAAGACCATCTCCTCTTGATAAAAAAGGCTTCCCCACCCCCCATTTAAGCAATCCTATCCTTTATAATATATCTATTCTACTAAAAGGGTAATATGCTAATTAGACCAGGTCAACCAGCCATCTTTTGGATGTCCAACTTCCTTCCAGACAAAGCCATGGTGGTGAGGGCCTAGGCAGTGGCTGTTAGGGGCAATCAGGCCGGCAGGGGAGGGCAGTTAGGGGTGATCAGGCTGGCAGGGGAGAGCAGTTGGGGATGAGATCAGGCCAGCAGGGGAGGGCCATTGGGGGTGATATCAGGCCAGCAGGGGAGAGCAGTTGGGGTCGAGATCAGGCCATTAAGGGAGGGCAGTTAGGAGTGATCAGGCAGGCAGGCAGAGGCAGTTAGGGGTGATCAGGCAGGCAGGCATGTGAGCGGTTAGGAGCCAGTGGTCCCAGATTTTGGTCAGGCATCCCCCAAGGGGTCCCCAATTGGAGAGGGTGCAGGCTGGGCTGAGGGACTCCCTGATGCACAAATTTTGTGCACCAGGCCACTAGTGTGGATATATTTTGCTATATCTTTATATATATTGTTAGAACTGTATCATCCATATTTTAATTTTTTAAATGAAAATTTTAAAAGAATACACTAAAGGCAGTGTTATTTCCAAGGTGAAGATCAGCTCTTAAGTATATGTAGTGTTCTTATTTTCATTTTCTGCTACAGTAGATCAAAGAAAAAGAAATTGAAAGGCAAAGATACACAGGACTAGAGCCACTACTGTAGTTTTGAAGAGGAGCAGATCTGAGCTCTGGCATAGGCAGGGAATTACATAATAAGCAACATTTCCTCGAAGGAAAAGGGATGAGCATTTTGGAGCCCTTCTCTCTTTTCCAGTGAAATACCATATTTTCATGAAGTCATGCTCTGATCTGATTTGTAATTTTAAGAAAATAGATAAAATTACATTTTCTCATGATGAACCAAACTTTCAATCTTTCTTAGCCTCACTCTTAGAGAATCTGAACTCAAATGAATCTAAATCTATTTTTATTATTTATCTAAATTGCATATAAGAGTTAGTAAAATTGGGCCAATAATTATCTACACTAATAAAAGACAAACATGCAAATTGACCATACCTTCTCTATGCCATAAGCCATGCCCACCAGCCAATCAGAGCAACTATATGCAAATTAACCCAAACAAGATGGTGGCTGGCAGCCATGGAGCTGGAGCAAGGAGGAGGCTTGGTTGCCCCAATGATGGAGGAAGCCAAGTTTCCCGCCAGCCGCAGCCAGCTCTGAGCTCCACTCAAAACAACAAAGTTTCAATTATAGAAGGTAAATAAATCCCAGGAAAAAAAAAAGAAAGACAAAAAGAGAGGCTGGGAGCTTCCATCGCCGGAGGGCTTGGCCAGCCGGAAAACGGCCCTCAGCCCCTCACCCAGACTGGCCCAGCACCCCAGTGGGGACCCCCCCCTAAAGGGGGGTGGCCAGCCTGAAAACAGCCATCAGCCCTTCACCCAGGCTGGCCAAACCTCCATGGGATGAGGGTTTCCACTGGGGGGGGGGGGTGCTTGGCCAGCCTGCAAACACCCATCAGCCCCTCACCCAGGCTGACCAGGCATCCCAGCAGGATCCCCTCCCTGATCCAGACATCCTTCAGGGCAAACCAGCCAGCCCCCACCTGTGCACCAGTCCTCTATCCTATATAGTAAAAGGGTAATATGAAAACTGACCCTAACAGCAGAAAGACTGGGAATGACTGGTCACTATGACACACACTACCACCAGGGGGCAGATGCTCAATACAGGAGCTGCCCTCTGGTGGTCAGTACGCTATCACAAGGGGGAGCTCTGCTCAGCCACAAGCCAGACTGACAGCTGCCAGTATAGTGGTGGTGGTGGGAGCCTCTTCCGCCTCCTCAGCAGCGCTAAGGATGTCCGACTGCAGCTTAGGCCTGCTTTCTGCTGGCAATTGAACATCCCCCGAGGGCTGTGGGCTGCCAGAGGGATGTCTGACTGCCAGTTTAGGCCCAATTCCCCATGGAGCAGGCCTAAACCATCAGGTGGTCATCCCCCAAGATGTCCCAGACTGCGAGAGGGCACAGGCCAGGCTGAGGGACACCCCCGAGTGCACAAATTTTTGTGCACCAGGCCTCTAGTTAAATAATAATTAATTTATTATCTAATACTAGTTACACTGCTCCCCTTGCTTGGAATGTCTCCTCTAGGAGAAAGTGCAACCTCTGTCGAAAGGCATTGGCCTACAGAAACTTTAAGAGAGAAGTAAATAAAGGTGCAGGGGAGTAGAGAAAGGTAAAGAGAGAGAGAGACAGAGACAAAGGCAGAGAGGGAGGAAGAATTTAATTCGAAACCAAAGATGAGCTCCTCAGTTATTTTGAAACATTATGTGTATGTGTGTGTGTGTGTGTTTTATCTCCAGGCTAAACATTCCCACCTACCATAGCCAACACCTCTCTGATTAGTCCTCTTCTCTCATTATCTCCCTCCCATTGCCACTGCCCTGGTCCAGATCAATTCCTCTGGTAAGGACTGTGGTAGCAGCCTTTTAATTTCCTTCCATTTAGAATCTTCACTATTCAGATAGCCTTTGAGAGTTCCAAAATATATCCCTGAAACTCAGATCTGTCCATCAGATTGTAAGAGAGGAAGAGAAAGAGAGAGAGAGAGAGAGAGAGAGAGAGAGAGAGAGAGAGAGAGAGAGAGAGAAATTTCCAGTATTTACATGGGAAAGATCAAATAGTTTAACATGGCAATACCCAGTTTTCCACAACCTGACTCTGATCAAATTTCCTGGTTGCAACTCCAGCCAGGCAAGTCTAGATACACATGTGACTACTCTGTTGTTTCATAAAAAGAATAAGCTTTAATAAATAAAGAAGAAAAAAAAAGATGCAAACTGTTTTTGTCATTTATGCAGTTTTTGACAACCTTATAGGTAAAATATGAGCCAAAATCTATAGTCTTTCCTCAGAAATTAATTTTCCTGGGTACCTAAGTGGAGTGGATTGTGTATTTTTCTCTATTTATAAGTCCTACATTTTAAAAATTGACTTCAAATCTTAAATAGTCAGTGGCTATGCATAAACATTAAAAAGTTATTTTAAGCAGAATCTACAATATATAGAAAACTGGGGCAAACTGCGAAGTAATGTTTGCTTTAAAACTCATTCAGGAGAAAATCTTTTGAATTGTTATAATTTATTAAATAGCCTCCATTTACCCTAAGAGCACACTACTTTAAGTGATATGCAACAGTTAGAATGAAGGCCTTGATTTTTACATCGAATGATAGTAATTCACATCTGGGTTGCTAAATAATGACAAATGCCTGTAACTTCCCTTTCGCAGTCATCTGAGGAAATGAATTAATTGTAAGTTAAGATATTTTATTTTAATCCTTTAATGAGTATTTTTATGAACATTTTATCCATATAAAGTTAGGATCTTTTGGAGCTCTGTACTCTCTTATAATTTATTCCCATATAAGTAAACTCTTTATTAAGACCATGCAATTAGGAGAAAAACTTTAGAGAGGTACCATGGTATTCCTCTTTTTATTGAATTTATTGGGGTGACACTGGTTAATAAAGTTACATAGGTTTCAAGTATACAATTCTATAATACATCATCTGTATATTGTATTGTATGTTCACCATCCAAAGCCAAGTCTCTTTTTATCACCATTTATCTATCCTTTACCCTCTTCTACCTTCCTCCACCCTCCCATAGCATGGTACGCTGATTCAACTAAATTATATATTTTGACACAGTTGAAAATTCAAAATAATTACTTTTATACAATAACAGATTTGGCTCTATTTCTCAAAGTAAATATACTATGCTATTCTGCTTGATTTAGCCTTTTTACTTTCTGTAATCCACTATCCTTTCCTTGATAATAGATTGTAGAAAAAAATGAGCTCATTTGCTATTTTATGAAATTTTACCATTTAAGCTGTTACTCTTTTATTATAAAGAAAAACCCTGTGTAGTCTTAGTGCCTGTCTTTTGATACATTTTTTGTGCATTTCTTCAGTGTTCTTTCCTATTATTAATTTTAATCACACATGTGCAAACTAAAAGGAATTTAATAAGAAAATATAACATGTTCCTATTACTGACATCTCCATGAATCTTATGTCACTTATTTGCTTTTAAAACACTATAAAAATGACCTGACTATTAAAATTATGCTTTATTTGTAATAAATAATATTTGGCACCTGAAAAATAGGAGATAATGCTAACTCAACAGTAATGAAATCTACAATAAGGCTACATTCCTCCTTCCTACCAGCTTGATGTACTAAATGGTTGGCAAAGGATAAACCAAAAGGAAACTTATTGTAGAATAAATCCTGTTGTTTCTCAGAAATCCTGACAATTATCCAAAACTTTTATAAACATACTCTGATAATGCAAAAATTTAAATACATATTATTTACATTGATCAACATACTGTGCTTACATAATTAAATTAATAAAATATAAATCGCAAATAATTCTAAACAACGTGCCACAGTTATTTCAGCTTCATCATCCATTTGTCTGATTTCTGACTCATGTTTGGATCTGGCTGCACTTCAGCATTTACTCTGATGTGCAGTCCAGGCTTCTCCCATCAGCTCAGATTCTCATATTGGAACTTTTTAGTAAGTGCGCATGATCTGGATGTTGCAAAATCACCTCAAACTCAGTGTCCTAAAAACTTACTTTCTGTATATCTTCTTTTTTTGAATATTTTCCATAGCCATGTGAGTGGTTTTTTATGACTGAAATCAGAAATATAGGAGTTATTCTAAACTCCTTTTTTTTCCTCATTATTAACATCCAATGAATCTTCAAGACATACATTCTACTTCAGTTATATTTCTGGGATCTCATTCTTTCTCTCCTTGCCCGCTGCTCTCATCATTTCTTACCAAGTTTACAGTATATGTACCTAGAAAGGTTCTTAAATTCCAAGCATACCAAATTTTCTGTTCTTCATGATTGAAATAGTTATTATAATATTGTTCTTAGAAAATAGTCCTTACAATATAACTATTTTCTTGGCAGTGAAAAAATCAAGAAAAATTACTTCCTAGATTTATAATTCTTATGTAGTTTTTCTTTGGGGGGAAAACAGTGTAGAAGAGTGGAAAAGTACATTAGATTCATTTCAAATAGATTTGTTTTAGAATTCCAGAGATCAGATACTGTCTTTATGCTTGTTTATATTCAGTCAAATTATGCAACTACCCACAAATAGTCTGCTCACTGCTAAAATGAGGATATTTCCTGGTAGAGTTGTTGTTGAGATCAAATAAGTAAATGAGATACAACGTAAAATCTTCTGGTCTCTATTTGTCAACTCTACTAAACACTTAACTTTCAGTTATCAGATATTTATATATGTATTTGGTTGTCTAGGGTTGAATTCCGTTCCCCCACAGCTGATGAAGTCCTAACCCCCAGGACCTGTGTATGGCCTTATTTGGAAATAAGAGCTTTACAGATGATCACATTCAGACGAGGTTATTTAGTTTGGGCCTTAACTCAATATGATTGTGTCCTTATACATAGGGGAAATTTGGACAGACAGACAGACATATCCCTGGAAAACAATGTCAAGACACAGGAAAACACTATCTACAAGGAATCCCCGAGGCAACCAGAGGGAGGCAGGCAAGAGGCATGGGGCAAATTCTCCCTCATGGCTCTCCAAAGGAATCTACCCCGCCAACACCTAGATGTCAGACTGAGCATCCGTAACTGCGAGACAATCAATTTCTGTGAAGGAAACCGCTCAGTCTGTAATACTGTCTTACAGCAGCCGCAGGAATGAATGCAGTGGTTTTATGTAAATTTGTCTGTTCTTGCGTTAACTGCTTTAGAAGGTTAATTAAGGAAAGACATGCAGCTGAAATATGTAGATCACTTGTCTGATCACTTAGTAAAGTACCATGAGTAACTAGATAGTTAAAAAAGATAACGATAATGCCAGACATGAAATTCTATTGAACCCAGAGGAAAACACGTTAAATAAATCATCCTTATTAGGAAGGCTTCATGGTCAAAAGAGAAGCTAAATTAAATCATTTATGTGACATCTGTCCATAACTTCTCTCTGTCTGTCTGTCTACCAAATTGAATTCCATGTAGCTCTGAGTAACTGTTCGGTATTGTTCAGATTCTGTAGAGAAATGGAATTTCACTCTAGCTGGTGGGGGATTTGTCAGAGCATATTAAATGGCTGAATGAGATCATATAGTTAATAACAAATTCCACAGAACAAGGATCCAGGGAACTGCTCTCCTCCCCAGTCAGAAAGTCTCCAGCCTCCAGCATCGCTGCCATGGCCAGGAAAATAAGCCAGGGCAGCACCAGAACCACAGCTTCCTGCTCCCGCCGCTCCAGAGAGATCTGTGCCACATGCCGCCTCCCAGAGAAGCTGACCGGATGCTGAGACCTCTGGAAGGCTGCCTCAGAGGCCCCACTCACTTCTCAGGTGTGCCGTCATCCAGTAGAGAAGAAGCCACAGAAAGAGAGCTTTCTGAGAGAACGTGAAACTGACTGAGCCTAAATCACATCGGCAGCTGTGGCTGCAAGAGAATCTTGAGAATGTAGCTTATAGCTTTCCACATTCTGTTGTCAAGGCCCACTAGAAAGAGGGAGGGCTGTTTTGAACATCCACCCTACCCACCAGATAGACCAGGAAGGCTGGTTTGTTATGGAAGTGCCTTGGGTACCCAATGAAATTTTCAGTATAGCAGCCTACTCTTCATTGTCATTTCCAAACTATTTCCTTCCTGAAACTTCCACTTTTGAAGTCCTGTGAGAGACAGCTCGAGCACTGCACAGCACTGCTGCTCTGAGTTGCTTTGAGTTCCTATATTCTTCTAAGTTCTCCCCGGACTACTTCAGGGCAGGTTCCTTCTTGAACCCTGCCCACTATACTAACAGTTGGGAACTTAGTCCTAGTTACAGGTGTCGGGTCTGAGCCCCTCTGCCTGGGGCTGGGCCTCCTAGGACGCTGCGTCTTAGACGGAGAAGCCATGAGAAGTTGTGGGTGTGTAAGAATGTTTATTGCAGAAGCCAGTGGCCATAAGTCATTAGACAAAACAGTTCTTTACAGCAAAGTTCCATGTATGCAGCCACACACAGACTGGTAAATACATATCTTTCCTACAAAAGCAGCATTAATCTCTGTGCCCACAGCCATTATCTGAGCAGCCACACACTACCTCTAAACTCACCGCCTCACATCATTGCGGTATCTGAGCTCTCTGACTCAGCAGCTTCTCCTGTCTCCCCTGCCCAGCACACTCTGGCTGGTTAACCTGGTAGCTATATCTGAGCTCTCTATGAGCTCTTAGCCTTACAATGTAGCAGCACCAGCTCTCAGGAAAGCTGTCTATCTCCCCAGCTTTGTCTGAGCTCCCTAGCCTTAGTGACATACTTTAATACTACTAACACAAAAGAGGCTAGTTGCCAACAGTGACATCAATTATTTTGGCTACAGAAGGGCACAGTGTACTGTGAGATCGCTGTGGCCTTGCACCTGCTTATGGTATCTTAGCCTAGGCACAGAGTGGCCTTAGACATTCAGTGTATTAACAACATGGCTTCTGTGCTCTAACTGGCCTTGACTACCAGGCATCTCTGGCGTGGTTCCCACAAGTCCAAACTTTGAGACTACACTGCCAGCCACCTTTCTTTATTGCAGTCATTTAAAGACATAATTCAGTTTGTTTCCTTCGTTCCTTAAAGATTTTAACACCTGGCTTATCACAGCTTTTGTTTTTCCAGTTAGAATTTTTTGATGATTCAATATTCATGCAAAACAATCTTAATTAACCTTTTCACTTTCAAGGTCATATAATGTTCTGATAATAACAATAGCTATCCCCCGATTCCCAAAATCTCAATTTTAAACATATTTTCTATGTACTGTCTTCTAATTTCTAACTACTCCCTCAAATACCCAAAACTCAGCACTACTTCAAAGCTAGGACTCACATCTACTGCATATCATCTCTTCATTCTTTCTCATGTCCTCACATTCCTAGCTATGTTAGATACTATAAACCATCATTATAATCATCATTATAATTTGGCAGATTTCTTCACCCTTCCAAGTATCTCTCTCTTTCTGAAAACTCTCAAAACTACTTTTCTTGCCTTGCAACTTTCCATAACATCTATCTATTCTATCATCTATCTATCTATCTATCTATCTATCTATCTATCTATCTATCTATCATCTATATATCTATCTATCATCTATCTATCTATCTATCTATCTATCTATCTATCTATCTATCATCTATCATCTAACTAGCTAGCTAGCTGCCTCTTTCCCTACTTGACTATAATTTCCATGATCTCATAGACACTTTTGTTCACTACTGTTGTCCCAGAATGTACAATACTGTCTGGTATATAGTAAGAGCTCAATAAATATTTACTGAGTAAATTAATGACATAATTATCTTGTAATAATTCCTTTGTTTAACTAGAACACTGACTGCCATGTTATAGGTGCTCAAATATTGTGTTGAATAAATGAATCATACCGCATTCCAATTCTAAGATGAAGCAAATCCTTAAAATTCTACTTGGACTATCCAATAAATTTAAATGGAAAAGTTCATTTTGTAAATGATATATATAAGAAATACAAAAGCATTCTATTCTTTTTGCTATATATCATGAAAATTGAATATATATCTTTGAAATTTTTCCTTTCCTATTTTTCCTTATAAAAATCTCCCACATTTTTAATGATAATTAATTCAGCTAAAGTAATAATATAATTTTTGAACATTAAAAATATGTGTGATAACTAATTGAATAAATTCTTAAAATGGCCAATTAATTTCATTAAGGTTGTATTAAAACTATTATTCTCTTCAAATTGATTCTACTCTCTTCAATCTGTCTTTCAGGAAGAAAATTAAATAGCTTGAATATTTAAAGATTCATTTTAGTGATGCTTTTCAGCAGTCATAATGTAGTTCCCAAGTTATTAATTATATCAGTTAAATCAACCATGAAAATCTATTAATAAGAAATGGAGAAGAAAATGAAATTAGTAAGAACTATTTAAACTGATTAGCTAATTATAGAGATCTACACTGCACAAGCATGAAATAGGGAGCCTTCTCAGTATCCTAACAGGCATCTATCTTTGTGTACAGCAATGTTATTTTCGTTGCTATAATGCAGCATTCAGAGATCTATAGTGTGTCAAATTGCATGAAACAGTACACTAAAGAAATGTCTCAAGTCCCGTGAAATTAACATGTCCTAAGACCTGCAGTCTTTAACTGTAGAAGTTTATATCACACAAAATGTTATTTAGAGCTTATCGTAATAATATGATGGGTTAGTTTTAAGATGAAATGATCTGGGTTTATGTATTTGTAACTCCACACAGCGTGCAATAAAAAGTGTGAAAGGCAATTATAATTTTCTTCCCCTTTTCCTTTCCTCCTTTCTTTCCTTCCTTCAACAAATATTTTGTTGGGCACCTCCTATGTGCCTGCACTTCTACAGGTTTGGAAGGATAACAAATAGCAAGACAGACAGGTGATGGATCTGAAAGGGAGGAAGCAGTCCATCAAGAGAAGAGCTGTGGGGGAGGAGGTCAGGAGTTGGGGCTTACCCTTCTGGAGAGCACCCACAACTTTCCTCCGTTGGAAAAGCACTGCCTGTTCTAAGATCCTGTGTGCTGGGAACGGCATGCCTGGCAGTGAGTGTGCTAGAGAAGAGAGAGCATAGATAGGTAGGCAGGATTGATATCATGCAGTGCCTGGTAGCCTGGGGAGGGAGTTTGGCTTATCATGCTTTTTAGGGAGGGAAGGGAGGTGGGAAAGAATCAAATTATTGACATTTTGTAAAAGATAATAGTAGAAACCATTTTTAAAAAATATATGCTACTCTAGTTTATATGTAATACTAGGAAATAATGTAATACAAGTACTTTTTTAATATTTTTTTATTGATTTTTTACAGAGAGGGAGGGAGAGGGATAGAGAGTTAGAAATATAGATGAGAGAGAAACATCGATCAGCTGCCTTCTGCACACCTACTGGGGCTGTGCCCGCAACCAGGGTACATGCCCTTGACTGGAATCGAACCTGGGACCTTTCAGTATTCAGGCCGACGCTCTAGCCACTGAGCCAAACTGGGTAGGACACAAGTACTTTTTTTTAAAGAAAGAGTGGTGCTAAATACCCATATAAGAGTTATCAGACTATAACTAAATGAATAGCACTAATGGAAAAAAAATATTTTTGACACCTAGAAATTTAAGGCATCACAAGAAAGAAAGTGTGCTCTAATGATTACTAACAAAAGATCAAAGTGAGTTTAGAGTCTCCTGCATACCCGAGATAACAGCCCTTAATAAATGCTGCTTAATACAGTAACTCTGTGATTGGCAATTTGACATATTAATCATCTAATTGAGTGGATGGAGGTTTATGCTTTACCAATCACTAATTTGTTGGAAAAGAGCCAACATATTGCAAGCACCTTTAATGTATGATCCACAATAGTAAGTGCAGTCTATATGTGGTCAGTGCTTATCCTATTTTCTTAATTGGAGTAGGATTTTGAATAGTAATAAGTTATCTAAATGGAGAGGTTTTGAAATGCTAATGGACTTTTATTCAAATCATTGCACACTTTTATGTACAAGTCAATTTTATTGTATTATGAAGAAGCTAAATTGGATCCAGAACTGCCTAATTTTGTACAAGGTTTACATTGTTGGCTGTTATATAAAGACTAGAAGCCCAGTGCATGGATTGGGCCAAAACCAGCTCTCCGACATCCCCCGAGGGATCCCACATTGTGCAAGGGTGCAGGCCAGGCCATGGGCCCCAACGGTGCCAGGGAGGGACCGAGGGAGGGCTCCAGGGTGTGTCCGGCCTGTCTTGCCCAGTCCCTATCGGCCAGACCCCAGCAGCAAGCTAACCTACTGGTCAGAGCATCTGCCCCCTGTTGGTCAGTGTGTGTCATAGTGACTGGTTGAACGGTCAAACAGTCAGGCACTTAGCATATTAGGCTTTTATATATAGATAAGAACAAGGATTAGTTTTTGCAATTGCTCTTCTTTCAACCAAATATCATCAGAGAAATTATCTAGGGGAACAAATTAAGATAAATAAAGGAAAATAGTAAAATATGGCTTTTCATTATACTAGTATGTTTGTTCTATCATAGCTTCTTGAAAATATTAAATCCATAAATTTGAAAAATTAAAAAAAATGTAAAAAATGTGAACTGGACCACAGACATGCTTTAATGGCTTCAAAATAACTTGTTGAAGCTGTACTTTTCTCTTGATTCCACTTCCTACACCTTCCCAAGGAGTAAGTACTGTTAGACATTCATAGATACCTTATTTTTAGAAACATGCATCAACCATCTTCTGTGGATTCTATACATAGAATACAATATAAGACAATTCAATGTAACGCTATCTGTCTTACATGTTCGGAAACATGATACATTGAAACAGAGTATTAGATCTATCTGAAGGTTAGCTCTCTGGAAAAGTGTTTTAGAAGTTCTTATGCAACATTCTTTAGATATAAAACCTGAATCAATCAGCACCACATCTCTTTAAGTATATAATAGACACTAGAGGCCCGGTGCACAAAAATTTGTGCACTCGGGGGGGCGGGGGGGGCCCTAAGCCCGGCCTGTGCCCTCTCGCAGTCTGGGACCCCTCGGGAGATAATGACCTGCTGGCTTAGGCCTGCTCCCGGGTGGCAGAGGGCAGGCCCAATCCCTAGGTGCAGCCCCTGGTCGGGCTCAGAGCAGGGCCGATTGGGGACTTGGGGCGCCGCCACCTGTCATGCACAGAGCAGGGAGACTGGGGAGGTTGTGATGCCACCCTCAGTCATGATCAGGGTAGGGCCGATTGGGGGGTTGGGGCACCGCCCTCTGTCACACTCAAGGCAGGGTCAATGGGGAGGTTGTGGCGCCACCCCCTGTCACGCACAGAGCAGGGCCGATTAGAGGGTTGGGGCACTGCCCTCTGTCACTCACAGAGCAGGGCCCATCAGGGGGGTTAGGGCTCTGTACCCTGTCATGCACAGAGCAGGGCCAATCAGGGGGTTGGGGCGCTGCCCCCCATCACTCACAGAGCAGGGCCAATCAGGGGGTTGGGGCACCGCCACTCTTACACTCAGGGCAGGGACGATGGGGAGATTATGGCTCTAACCCGTCACACACAGAGCCGCAGGGCCCATGGGGGGTGGGGGGTTGGGGAGCTCACCCCTATCAGGCACAGAGCAGGGCTGATCAGGGGGTTGGGGAGCTCCCCCCGTCATGAACAGAGCAGGGTGGATAGGGAGGTTGTGGCCCTGCCCCCTGTCACACACAGAGCTGCAGGGCGATCAGGGGGTTTGGGCGCTGCCCCCTGTTACGCTGATCCCGGTGCCGGGAGGCCTCTCGGCTCCACTGATCCCAGTGCTGGGAGGCATATTACCCTTTTACTATATAGGGTAGAGGCCTGGTGCATGGGTGAGTGCTGGCTGGTTTGCCCTGAAGGGTGTCCCGGATCAGGGTGGGGTCCCCACTGGGGTGCCTGGCCAGTCTGGGTGAGGGGCTGAGAGCTGTTTTCAGGCTGGGAGTGACTGAAGTTCCCAACCGCTCCTTTTTTTCTTTTTTTTTTTTTATTCTGGGCCAGCTTTACCTTGAGGCTTGGCTCCAGCTCTTAGGCCTCCACGGCTGAAAGTAGGTTTCTGGCCTTTGCTTACAATGTTGCCATCCTGCTGGCTGAAGTCCAGCGGTATTCGTTACAATGTTTCAAACTGCCCGCTCAGAGGCCTGCAGCCGCAGGCACGGAACGTTGGTTTCCACCAAAAATCCTCCGTCACTGAGGCAACCAAGCCTCATGTTAGTTTCAAGCTGCCTGGCTGCCGGCCGCCATCTTGGCTGACAGTTAATTTGCATATCTCGCTGATTAGCCAATGAAAAGGGTAGTGGTCGTACGCCAGTTACCATGTTTCTCTTTTATTAGTGTAGATACTTCTGAGTAGGAAATCACACAAGCTTTCTGCCTTCAGGCCTCTACTAGTTCAGTACTACAATCCTTTCTACAAGTGATGCATGACTTATCTTTATAAAAGTTACGTCACTTCATCATTTTACTCCAGTTTGTTTTTCTTCCATAATTTTTTTCCTCAAAAGTCATTTTCCATGATAAATAACTCTCTTATATACTTAAATTCTTCACAAAAGCCTTTCCATCTGCCTGCTTTGACTGAAACCAAGCTTGATTTAGAAATCATCACTCTCCATTACTCATGAAGACAATATTTTCTATTAGTTAAGATAGTGGTAGCTTCTAATAACAGAGAAACCCTTAAATCTCAATAGAAGCTCTTCTAATTAGTAATCTGGAGAAATTTGTTCCACATACTCACTCACGGATCCAGGCTGATGGAGGTTCTATGGCCTTTACCATACTGCTTCTAATTTGCATGGGGAATCAACACCCATCTATGGAGAATTACATGAGATTTTATAGGCCAGACTAGAAACTGGTGTGTGCTCTTGTGGCCACTATTTCATTGGCCATAAATCTTTCATAAGGCTGCTCCAAAGAGCAAAGGAAAATGGGAAATATACTGTAACCAAGTGCCCTACAGGAAAGAGAAACAGTTTTGCAATGTAGCTAACCAGTCTCTCACAGTCTCCATTTTTCTGGTTAGTAAATAGTTCTTTATTCCTTGAGAAACATATAGAAATCACACCTTCTTATAACTGACCGCCTTCTATATTCTTATCAATGTGAGAAGTTTTAGTCGTCATATGGTTGACCCATTCCAACACCTAGTTTTATTTTGTATTTTAAATTTATTTCAATATTTTGACTTTCTACCTGTTCTGCTTCTCATATCCATGGACACTTAACCCTCATTGCATTACACATTTCTGTCACTCAAACATTTGAATTATTTGGTAAATTACTATTTACAAGAAGGTCTTTTCTGGCCTTCCCTCCCCTAACCTGGGAATAATATCTATACTCTGTGTTAACAAAGAACTAGAGTTTAACTTTATATTATGAAGGATACTAAAAAAATAAAAATTCCCACTAACTTAAGCAAGACCTTAGTTAGTTCAATCTTTCCACCCACACCTTGCTAAACCCATATTTACCCACCAAGAACTGTTAAACCATGGCCTAGTTCTGCTCTCTCTATATCCAGTTCCATGATTAAAGCAACAGCCATTTCCACATACCTCCAAAAATATGGAAAACGAATAATTCTCAAAACAAAACTGAACTTTGATATTTATCTTCAAAGTCCTTGATCAATTTATCTTCTAAAATGTTAAGCATCTTAGTTCCCACAAAACTCTCATCTTCAGATGTTCTTACATTGCAATGCTATATATATATATATAATGCTATATATATATATATAATGCTATATATATATAATGCTATATATATATATAATGCTATATATATAATGCTATATATATATATATATATATATATATATATATATATAATTTCAGAGAGAAAGGGGTAGAGAGATAGAAACATCAATGATGAGAGAGATTAGCTGCCTCCAGCATGCCCCCCAATCAGGGATTGAGCCAGCATAACTTGGGCATGTGCCCTGACCAGGAATCGAACCATGACCTCCTGGTTCATAGGTCGACACTCAACCACTGATCCACACAGGTCGGGCTGCAATACTTTTAATAAAGTCTTACACAGTTAACATTTGGTTTGTTTTTATCCTGTATTAAAATATTTACTCTTTATTGCTCTTTGACAAAATTAAATGTATTTTAATATGACTATTCCCTCATGCTTCACACCCTCGTATTGCATAAGGGGATTTTTGTTGTGTCTAACCAGTTTTGTTTTGTTATTTTCTTTACCTTTTTCCATAAGGAGGTTTTCCAACTTCTTAGAACTGGTTCATTCATATTTGTATACAAATAGAAAAGGACATGAGATGTGGGGATATAGAGAATGTGAATTAGGCTGTTGAGTTTTTCTAGGTAATTTACAAAGATAAGGATGAAAGTAGCTGCAGTATATGAGGTAGATGGATGGGGAAAACGAACCGGGGGAGTTTAGGAAATACTGTTGAAAATTTGATGTTCTTTTTCCAATTTCAACAAACATAAATAAAGAAATTAATTATTTTGAAATAATTTTATTTGCTAAACTGTGTTCTTTGGATGTCAAAGTATCTCTGGGACTGAACCAGGTAAATCACAGATTTATAATTGTGTCATAGTCATGTTTATACAAGTTGCTAAACAAACTGGAATCATTACTCACTAGACTGCAGTCCCTGATGGCAGAGAAAGGGTATCATTAACCTTCATGCCCTTGGCATTTAGGAGGTGCCTTACACAAGGTGCCATGTTATATATATTGATGAATGAATGAATGGATGAATGAATGAACACATGAGCAAAAATGAAAATGCCTGTGATCATTTTCCATCGCATATACAAAAAAAGCCTAATCCTTTTATTACATGTTATGACATGGCCATATATGGCCAAAGCTAAAGCAATTTTTTGTTATCGACATTTTGATTTAACCAGGTTGAACCTATTTATCTGTAACACATGTTATTCCCTTTTAGAACTCCATAATTTTGCTCATTCTAGTTCAGTACCTCCATGCCCTTTCCTCTCTTATTCTTCCTAAAAATAATTGTACTTATTTCCCATTACCACACTCACATTTTGTCCATTATTTGAAGCCTTCCTTCATAATCCTCTGCTCCTTCAGAAAGAGTCCATTTGGCTCCTGCTGTGGAATATGAAACCCAGGGACAGGATCATGACCCTCACCTTTTTTTTCTCTATTGTTCACTTTCTGTATATCCCTTCCCTTCAGTGTGGACAGGAACTGTGATTTGCTCCTAGTCAATAAAATATGGCAAAGGTTTAGGGATTTTGCATATGTAATTAAAGTTCCACACTAGTTGATTTTGAGTATTAATATCTCGGGTGAGGTTGGCTTATTCATGCGAAAAGCCTTCAAAGGAGGACGGGCCCACCTTGAAATGAGAGGGACTCTCCTGCTGATCTTGAAAGAAATTGCAGGTGGTCGCTGGGAGCTGAGGGCCTTGGTACTGCAAACACAAGAGCCTGAATTCTGCCGATGACCCCGTGTGCGTGAAAGGAGGCCCGAGCTTGAGATGAGTACTCAGGCCTGACTGATGTCTTAATTACGGGCTTTTAACACTGAACTGAAAACAGCTAGGTTGTGCCCAGATTCGGAACCAAGTCAACTGTGAGAAAATAAATGTGTGTTGTTTTCAGTTGCTATATTTGTGGTAATTTATTATTCAGCGCTAGAAAACTAATACGGATCTTTTTGTATGTTCTCCTAGGAGAGTAACTCAGTTACATGCTGTAACTAACTCATTCGCATTTTTCTTCATGGTGAGACTTGCGTTCCGTGAAGGCAGAGTCCACATCTCATCTAGAAAACTACATACATCAGTAAATCTTTTATTGTTGACTTGAATAATATATTTACACAATAATGCCTATAAATTTCTCCACTACTCTTTTGTTTTTGTTTTTGTTTTTAAATATATTTTATTGATTTTTTTTACAGAGAGGAAGGGAGAGGGATAGAGAGTTAGAAACATCAATGAAAGAGAAACATCGATCAGCTGCCTCCTGCACACCCCCACTGGGAATATGCCTGCAACCAAGGTACCTGCCCTTGACAGGAATCGAACCTGGGACCCTTTAGTCCCTAGGCCGACATTCTATCCACTGAGCCAAACCGGTCAGGCCTCCACTACTCTTATCTAAGAAATATAGTCATTGATAAAATATAAAAAGTTAAGAAATTCTAATAAAAATCGAGGTCACACTAATGGAAATTGCTGTCTTCTTTTCTCCTTTCTATGTATCCAGATTTTAGAACAGTTATTTATCCCTCCTACATGCATCCCAGGCAGTCTGAGAAAAGCTGATTAATCTCCTAACTTCAGAGAACCATTCGACTTGAAATAATTAGCATTTTTTTTTTTTTTTATTTCCTTGGTCTCAGTCCCTGTCCTAGGAAATCATCCTCAGTGAATCTCTTCTTGGAATTCTGGAAACAGAAACTGGCCTGTCTCCTGCTAGGTGTGAACAAGGGAGTATGTGGCCCTGGTTGTAATGAAAGCCGATCTGTGGCTCTGAGTTTTTCCCGTTTGAGGGTGGAGATGTGTGTAGTGCAGAGCAGAGAAACAGAGCAAACTGTGTTATTGATGACATAATGGAAGTATTATACCACCTAGTGCTGAATCCTGCCTTATTTTTGGGTTTTGAGTTACCAGTCAATTTCTTCACAGTTTAAAACAAGTTTCAATTGGGATTCTATTGCTTTAACATAAAGTTGACTTGTTGCAGTTTCTAAAACTATGTTTTCAGGGCATTGCTAAAACTTGATATAAAATGAACTTGTAGTCATTAAATTAATTATTTACAGAATGTCAAATAACTGAATTGTTTGGACATTCTGTTAATATAATCATCGTATAATAATGTAAGCAGAAAATAATGCATCTCAGCTTAATGTTGAGTTAAAAATAGAGAAGTAACAAATATCAGATGTTTTAAGATATTTAACATATTAGATTTCTTGATGATGTTTATCTCTAGCTCCTAATACCTGGTGATTCTGATTAGGTTTAGTGTACATGTGATCTGTTTCTGTTTTAATTGACAGATATAGTTACTCATATTTTGAAATTCCCATAACAGAATTGTACCTATGCTTCTAGATGCTTCTATATTATTTTAATCTAATGGTTAAAATAATATATTTCTCTCCATAAAAATTTAAAGTAGCCCTTGATTAGAACCAAGGTTATGTATAACAAAACTGGTAGGAAATTAAGTGAAATCTGCAAAACGTTGATGGCAAAGAGGATTAATTTTGGAAAATCCATGCCAATTATATAATCAAAATATTTGTGTATATATTTTTGAACCATAAGTGGGGTTTTTTTTACCTGTAAGAATTGAGATAATCAATATCTTACTTTAATAGGTATGAAAACAGACCAAGAAACCAGAGTTGGGGATCTGATGCATCATTACTTTTCTCTTCCCATTGGACCAGTACTATCAATATACAATCATGCTGTAATTTTAACTGTCCTAAAAAAATACATTCTTAATCCTCTCATTTCCTATTACCATCGCATTTTTCTACTTCTCTTTAGAATAAAATTATTTTAAAGTGTTGTATCTACTCATGGTATTTACTTCCACTTCTTCTATTCTCTCTGAAACCTTCTTGAGTAAAACTCATCTTGATAAGGTCCACAGTGACTCCCCCCCCCCCCACACACACACACACAAATATCTGCATAGTTCCTTCCTCACCTACTTTGAGTTCTTATCTAAATGTAACCTTTTCAGAGAAGCCTTCCCTAATACCTCCAGCGTCCCCTGCTTTACTTCTCCTTAGTGTTTAATGATCACCTGAAATACTATATATTTTATTTATCATCATCACCAGGAGCTTCCACTGGAATGCAAGCTCCACAGGGAGGTCCTTTTATTTATTTTATTCATTTCAGTATCCAAGTTCCTAGACTAATGCCCGCTCCTGAATAGACATTCAATAATTTCTGTTAAAAAATGAGAGAGAAACATTGATCAAATGAGCAAACATCAGACCAGCCACCATCAGTAGACATGGAATGTCAGGGTAAGTCTTAAAGCACACAGGTTATTGAAAGGATCAAGAATCCAGACACTGTCTCGGGTCCTTGTTTCCAAGATGACCAAGAAAAGAAGGAATAACCGTCGTGCCAAAAAAGGCCGAGGCCATGTGCAGCCTATTCGTTGCACCAACTGTGCCCGGTGCGTGCCCAAGGACAAGGCCATTAAGAAGTTTGTCATCTGAAACATAGTGGAGGCCGCAGCCGTTCGGGACATCTCCGAAGCGAGTGTCTTCGACGCCTATGTGCTTCCCAAGCTGTATGTGAAGCTGCATTACTGTGTGAGCTGTGCCATTCACAGCAAGGTAGTCAGGAATCGTTCTCGTGAAGCCCGGGAGGACCGAACACCCCCACCCCGATTTAGACCTGCGGGTGCTGCTCCACAACCTCCACCAAAGCCCATGTAAGGAGCTGAGTCTTCAAAAGAGTGAAGAAAGTTCTCTGGGGGGGAAATAAATGGAAATTGTATTTCAAAAAAAAAAAAAAAAAAAGAATCCAGACACTGATATACCTAAGAGGAATTTAAAGCTTCAACAAAAAGGCTAGGTAAGATGCACAAGACTCCACCTTCCAGAGCAAAACTAGATAAAGCATCTGCATTCTGCCAAAGAAGGATACCCACACACCCTTCATATATTCTAGAGCAGTGGTTCTCAACCTTCCTAATGCCGTGACCCTTTAATACAGTTCCTCATGTTGTGGTGACACCCAACCATAAAATTATTTTCGTTGCTACTTCATAATTATAATTTTGCTACTGCTATGAATCGTAATATAAATATCTGATATGCAGGATGTATTTTGGCAACCCCTGTGAAAGGGTCGTTCAACCCCCGAAGGGGTCGCGACCCACAGGTTGAGAATTGCTGTTCTAGAGACATAACTTGTTCTGAGCACAGCTGGTTTACAAGTGGAAGCAGGCACACATAACTTCTAGGTATGAGATGCAATAAAAGGAGTTCCTGCCCTAGTCAGTTTGGTTCAGTGGATAGAGATCAGCCCACGGACTGAAGGGCCCCCAGATCAATGCTAATCAATGGCATGAACCTAGATTGCAAGCTCAATCCCCAGACCCATGTGGGAGGCAACCAATTGATATTTCTCTCTCACATAGATGTTTCTCTCTATGTGTCTCTCCTCCTCCCTTCCACTCTCTCTAAAAATTAATAGAAAAATATCATCAGGTGAATATTAACAAAAAACAAATAAATAAATACAAGGAGTTCCTGACAATGGGAGGGAATCGACATTCCACTCAAACTACTGAGCACTTATGTGTTCAGCCCTACGCAGTCTTGCTTTATACTTAACTAGAGGCCCGATGCATGAAAATTCGTGCAAAAGTAGGTCTTCCCTCCCCTGGCTGCCTGCACCGGCTTTCCTCCAGTACCTGAGACCACACTTTGTCAAGAAGGACGTCCAGAATGACATCCATTTTGTTTTTGTTGTTGTTGTTGTTTTAAATATATTTTTATTGATGTCCAGAAGACGTCTGGTCTAATTAGCATATTACCCTTTTATTATTATAGATTGTCTATGCCCAGACTTAAGTTCACCAATAAATAAGTAAATAAAATGAAATATTACACTAGCAACACAAGCTACAAAATCTCTCATTAAACATATGTCCTCAGCAACTTTAGAATAATTATCTCAATAATCAGCAACAGAAGAAATGTGCTGAAGCCAAATTTATTTTTCTCAGAGTCATGGGACTACAGTTCTCACCCACACAACAGAATCAGCAGCATGAACAATAAAAAATTACATTTCACATATAAAACAGTCACTGTGCACTCTAAGATTATATGTAAATCAATGGATACAAAAACATATTTTATAATAATTATGAAAAGAGACAATTGTGATATTTTATTATCAGTAAAATGTGTCATAACAACAAAATTGGTAAGATATAATGAGAATCTGAAAATTAGAAAGAAACTTAGAGATCAACTGTCAGGTTTATGAAATCACTTCTGGAAATAACTGAGAATTAATTAAATACATATTAATTAAATAAATGTAATGGACACATACTGAGTTACTCAGTTTCTTAAAAGGTTAGTGTTATCTTTAGTGCAATCTGGTCTCCCCAATCACAACCTTAACCACAGTTAATTAGATCGAAATAGTCTTCTGAAATAAAAGCAGCCATGACATTTACCAGAGGAAATTTATGAGTTGGTGGTCTGGCTTTAACAAATGAGTTAATCCAATCAAACAAGAGATTTAGAGGTTGTTATTAGTGAGCTTTACAGCTGGAAGATTGTGTACCCTTAGGTTCTGGGGTGGGTATTTTCAGGTTTGCACAAATTGATGACTAAGCCAATTTGTGGAGAAAGGAAGGTAGAGAAGACATGAAAAACAACAGTGAGATAAGAATCATGCGATACCAGAGTGCTCAGCTCCCAAAGGCCTGCCAGTTCTCATGAAGGCAAGTAGTCCTTTCACTCCATTTTTGGATTTTGTGAGGCCCTTCAAAGATTTATAATTAATAGCCCCTGTTTTTGATCTGATTCACATGTGTCTGTTGCTTGCAACTGAAGGAGTAGTGGGTGGGAAATGCAATAAATCAACAATAAAAGAAAACACAAATAAGAAACTATGTAGTTAGGAATTTTACTCTGTGTGCAAAAAAAGACAGAAAGAGCTATTTAGCTTCTCTATAAATATCTAGTTACCAGAAGCCATCTCTTTTAGATAAACTCTATTCCATTTTTAGAATTTTAGGTATTAATTATTAGCAAGCTCTTAATATTATGGTAAAATCTATCTTGATCTTTATTTATTAGCAAGTCAAGAATTGTGCTTACTCTTTGGTTCTCCTCAAACCATGACTTCATTCTTTTTAGCAGATTGCCTAGAAATGTTTTTAAATTTGTTGTTTGCATCTCACTCCTTCTCAACATATTAACTGAAATAGTTTCTCACTCAGAAGCAAAAGCCCCTTTATCTCAACCAATAACTTGTCTCAGTTTGTCAAATATCACTTAAGAGTTTTCTATTAATAGTGTGTTCCTCATGTATCTGTCTTTATCTTCCTTCTTCTTCTTCTTCTTCTTCTTCTTCTTCTTCTTCTTCTTCTTCTTCTTCTTCTTCTTCTTCTTCTTCTTCTCCTTCTTCTTCTTCTTCTTCTCCTTCTGCTAAAATTCAGCTGACATTCCAACTTTGTGTTATAACATTGATATGAATGCTGTGAAGGGGCACTTAGCCTTCTGAGCAAAGTAGGGCTCAGTTTCATATCCAATATCACCAATACCTGGCTGGGATTTATATATTTAAGTGTTGTAAAAGTTATGAAAAGGAAACTGGTTAAAATGTTCAAAATTCTTATAGGTATTCAAGTAAGGTACTGTTATAAATAATGCTGTAACATTTTAATATAAAAAATACTCTATAAAGATACTAATTTTCTCCAAAGATCATTTATGCTTCTAGGGTCTACCAAATTTATACATATATTCTTTATATGGTGTATGTCTTCAGTACCCTTTTTATCCTACTCCTTATGCCCAAGTTATTTTTTTAAGTGCTACTGAGAAGACCTCAAAATTTGTAAGAAATAATTGCTGATAGGTTATACTCAGTTGCTGACTTTCCACGGTTATTTTCCATTGCTTATGAACTTTTAAAACTTGTAAAGTTTTGGGGTGGGAATGAATTTGTTTGCAAAATTATTCTGAATTAGAAATAGTCCTAGTGATAAATGTGAAAAAAAAATTATTAGAACTTACCAATGTTATGGCAAAGATCCTCTTTAATTATAATGATTCCTATATTTGTATTTCCTTGCTTCAGGTAGTTGCCTAATCTAGGAAGATTGTTAAATGACATCATAATTACCTTTAGATAATTACTACCTTGCTGGACTTTTTACCAACTAAAAGAAGGAATACAATGAAGGAGGGCAATGTTTTGAAATATTGCCAATGCATTTTTTTTTCTTCTTGGAAATTAAGTTATTGTCTTATTACTTTTTATTCTTTTAGAATTCTTTTAGAGAAAGTCATGATTGGATGCCAAGAACCAAGAATTCATGATTGAACTTTGAGTTTCAAAACCAATAATTCATAGAAAGGCAGACTTTCAAAATAGAGAATAAAAGCTTTTCTAGAAACAACCAAAGCAGAATTTACATCTCTCAAGAACCAAAGTTAAGATGACAGATCATGAAGACAGAAGTAAGAGCAGATAAAGTAACTGACATACAAATAGTTTTAGAGGGACTGAACTAACTCAAGTAGATTGGAGAACTGATCATCTTGAGGATATCCCCTGCTCCCCCTGTGTAGCCTTAGAAAGCCCCAATGTTCTCGGAGAAGCCCCTATGTTAGCAGGTGGTATGGCCAACAGGTACTGACTGAAGAAGCCGTCTAAGTGAATAGATATGAGAGTGGCCTCAAAAGATCTGAAACACTCCAGCCTGGAGTATGAAACACGTAGTTGAGATCTTCAGGGCCATGGGCACCACAGGCTACTAGATATATGGAAGTTCTGAGAGTGCTGTGGCTTTCAAAAGGCCTGGATAAGAGAGTATCAGAGCTTGGGAACTCTTGACTACAGGCAAAGGCTAGGTCTACAGTCATCAGCACTGGGTTCCAGAACAACACTTGCTAGATCAGACGGGGCCAACCACACTTCAAGGGACACCAGATCATGATGCCCAGATTCCTAGAAGGTAACATTTCACTGCAGATGATGCCTGCCATGAGATCATGCTGAGACAATTAAATGGAAGAAATTCTAACTCAATACCACAAAAATACCTGTTTTCCTCTCCACCCTGGTACTATCTGGGCAAGAAGGGAAGGAGGAAAGTTCATGAGCATGGATAGAAACACTTCTCCCTCTCTCCTCCCCAAAAATGGACTAATTATGTAAAATTAGACTATTTTAAGCTAAAAGAAACGGAGGTCTCATTTATGATAGTCTCACACATTTCTTCATATAAAACAATGAAAGTTCAAGAATAAAAAATATATCCAATGTAGAAAATAAGAATATGCGAAGGACTTTTTCTTATATTTAGGAATTGTATGAAAATTTCAGTTCCATTATAAGACTGATAACTTGAAATACTTCTTCATTCATATTGCCCTTGTAGCTGAATACAAATCCACTATTTATATGTGAAACCAGAATAACACAATGTAAAAACTAGGAAAAAAAAATTAGCAAATTGTGCTATTAGTTACTTCACTAAGTCAGTCAAGTCATAAAATACAAGCAAAACCAGATTTTCACATTTGTTCCCTAAATTCATTTTCACACATCATCAAATCAAAGTCTTCAGTGAAATTATGAGTGCTATAAATATAGCCAGCTTCTCAGCATGCATAGAATACACTAGAAGAATTAATTGTCATAGCACTTAAAATTCATCAATCCCAACAAAGCTGACAACTATTATTTACTTCCTCATCAGATTAGCTGAAGATAAACTCGTAACAGGAGAAACGTATCATCTGTTCTGAACTATCAACACAGTTATCCTCACTGGCTCGGCAGCATTTCCAAATTGTACTCTAGCATACTCATGAGTATTGAACATTGCATATGAACTGTAATATTTTTGTTGTTAATTCTCACCCGAGGATATTTTTTCCATTGATTTTTAGAGGGTAGAAGGGAGCGGGAAAGACAGAGAGAAACATCCGTGTGAGAGAGACACATCAATTGGTTGACTCCTGCTTGTGCAGGGACCAGAGCAGGGGAGAGGGGATGGAGCCTGCAACAGAGGTACGTGCCCTTTGGTGGGAATTGAACCCAGGACCCTTCAGTCCATGGGCCGATGCTTTATCCACTGAGCCAAACCAGAGAGGGCACAAACTGTAATTTTTATTTAAGAATCTTATTATGCTTAACAAATAAAGCTTTTAATTATATTTTCTAAACTATTTAAGTACCATACAAAAAATATCAAAAACCTTATTTTAGATACCAGCTAAAGATATCTTTCTTCATGAGTTTATCACAGAAAACCAACAGTAGAAACAATCTCTTAACATTCCCAAGTTTTATACTGAAAAGAATAAAAGTATTCAATTTCCCTAAGGAGTAATAAAAATATGCTAATGACATATCATCTACTGCAGATCACCCAATTAATAATATATGTTATGCAATATATATTAAATGTGAAAGTTAAGCATCTTTTAAAAGCCATGAAAAGCTGTCAGTGCCTAACAAATTCATGGTTTTCATCAGTAGATATTAAGTTATCCAGTATACACTGTCTGTACAATACAGCCCTAAACCCTCAGTGGGAAGCAGAAGGGTAAAGAATGAAAAATACATATCTTCTATAAAACACTTAAATGCATATGCATTTTATAGATACAGTCACAGAGAAACCAGGCAACAGAGGATTTATTTGATGTGATATAAAATTAAAAAAAAAATCTCTGCTGGGACAATTACATAGTAAGTAAAATTCAACATTAAAACATTTGACTTACTTGTTCCATTTTTTCAAAAATCCTCCCCATTGGCAATCCAGACACTGTACCCAAACTCCTCTCTCCCTAACTTATAAGGAAAAAAAAAGAAATAAAAGAAGTAAAAGAGATAAGGGCAGGAGAGAGAAAAATACAGTGTGACCTGAACTAGAACCGAAGGCATCCAAGGATACATCAGCTCTTTCTCACTTCTGTGCCTTTGCCTACGCGATGTCCTGTTTTTGGATTCCCTCTCCCCCTCTCCACCACGTTTTGGGGATAATTTACTCATCTAACCCAGATCCCTGAGATGCCTCCCTAAACATCCTGGGAAACTCAGGTGCTCTTGATAGACCATTTATTCTGTCAACACACCTCTACTAGAGTGCAGATCACAAATTATTTTAAGAACCCCTTCTTCCCATTAGACTGTGAATGAATTGTTTCACCAATGCTATCCAGGGCCTGGCACAGTTCTTGGCCATTACAAAAACGTAATCAGAAGAGACGAGAGCTCTGAGGGAGAAGAGAGCTAACAGGCTATCAGGGATCTCAAGGTGTGACATCTCCTTACTGAATTTTCCCTAGATCAGTCCCCTCCCCACAATCTTCCAGGGTTACATTTTTGATGTTGGACACACACTAAGAGTGAGTCATGTCTTAAACAGAGACTCACAGCAACCATGTTCATAATGTGATGATAAGCACAAGTCAATGAGTGAAGAACAGGCATCACAGTACAGTGGCTCAGGTCCAAGTCTTAGATCAGATTTTATTGAATCAATGTTGTCATCCCTACTAAATGGTAGTGTTAGAAAGTTACTATATCCCGATTAGCCTGTTTCCTCGTTTGAAACATAAGCATAATAATGTCCATCTCAAAAGTTGGTTTTGTATATTAAAAAGACAAAGTATAGTAAATGCATAGCACAATCACTGCATGTTCACATCAAGCAGTAAATGTTGATATTATCATGACAATAATTGAGGCAAACAAGGAAGATGAAGTTGTGGGTCTTGATGACTAATTAATTCCTCCATTAAATATTCTTACTGAGTGCCAGACACTATTCTAGGTGTTTAGATATATGCATATACAGAACAGTACTATGGAGTTAATATTCTGGTGGGGATGAACATACATTTTAAAATCCAATAAATATGTATTTTATATAATAAGAGATAAGATGATAAGTATTTTGGAGATAATAATAGAGAAGGTACAGGGAGTTTGGAAATACTGAGAATAAAGGATGAAAAGAGGGGTTTCAATTTTAAATTGGGAAATCCCAGTAGGTCTAATTAAAATGCTATTTGAACAAAGACTTGAAGGAGGTGAGCATATGGGTTTCAGGCGTAAAAGAATTATAATATTAACTGCAAGTGCAAAGGTATAGTCCTGCTGTGTGTGTGTGTGTGTGTGTGTGTGTGTGTGTGTGTGTGTGTGTGTTAGAACGGAAGTCAGTATAGCCAGAGTGGAATAAACTAGAAAATAGGTAGTGTGGGGTGAAGTTAGAGTGTAAATTTTGATTTGTAGTTCATTTAAGATTTTGAGATTTTATTTGGAGTCTGATGGGGAGCTTTTGGAGAGTTTTGATCACAAAGAATAATAAGAATTGACCGTTGTGAGAATAGACTGTAAAGGTTTGATACCAGCCTAACAACTAATTTTGAGGAAAGTAATTTAATCTCTCAGAACCTCATCATGTTCAACAATAAGTATATATACAACCAGGACATCCCCTCCTGTAAACTCACCATGAGGGCTGAGATTAACCCCTCATGTTATGTGACAATGTTTTGTCAATCCAAAAACTCAGCAAAGACTAAGTTACTATTAAAATAGATGGAAGACATTATCTCTTATTAAAAGAAGAAATTTGGGGACTAGGGGAATTTATCAACTGTTTAATTTTAAATAAATATAGCTCTTTAACTATGGCTTTAAAAATATTTTAAGGGCAGATTGTATGCGTCTATCCATTCTTTTCTGTTATTATGGGTAAAACAGGGTGTATTCAAAACAAAAATTTACATACTCAAATAATTATCCTTATTCACATGTTATCACAGTTTAGAATACCAACGTATTTTGGGTCATTTCAATAAAATAACATATAGAAAAGTACAGAAATAATATGACATACAATTCTTGCATATTATACATATATATGCATTCATGCAAAATATACAGTATCATTCTGTTTAAGAATTTGCATAAATAACTTGTTTTTTAACTTAACACTAAATTTTTAAAATTTATATGTATGTTTACATCTAGTTATAGTTCACTTGTTTTAATTGCTACTCTCCTATGATAAAGAAAAATTGTTTATTCTCTTACAGAGAACTTTGTCATTTCCAATTTTTTCTTGCATTAAGACTTAATTGGCAGGCTTTTTCTTTTTAATAACTGCTATTCAAATGAATGCAGCTGTAGGAAATTGTCCCTGGCATAGTCAAATCTGAGAATCCTTTTCAATAGATGGCCATACTAATACAAGATAATTTTATGTAAAAATTAATGTTATACAAGAAGTTCCCATGAAAGAAGTTGCCTTTTGTGGTAGAAAATCAAGTACCAAAAGAAAATCACAACACCAAGAAGAAATACAGCAAAGTAAATCCCTTTTGGAAGCTCCCTATATGATCTTGATAGTATCTATGACATCTTGGAAAAGGGCTTATGTTCTTTTGTGAAAACTATAACAAACTTGTGAAAATAATTGTTATTGCTCAACGAATAGCTCCCTTTCTTTATGTTAATGAGATAGATTATATCTTTAACGTGATCAGTAAACAAGGAACTAATAGCATCTTAAGTAGGATATCTGAGATCAGGTTTCTGGGATGAAAACACACTTTTTTTTAAAATATATTTTTTTGATTTCAGAAAGGAAGGGAGAGAGATAGAAACATCAATGATGAGAGAGAATCATCGATTGGCTGCCTCCTGCATGCCCCCCACCAGGGACTGAGATCACAACGGGGGCATGTGCCCTGAATTGGAATTGAACCTTGACCTCCTTTGTTCACAGGTCAATGCTCAAGCACTGAGCCACTACGACTGGGCAAAAGAAACTTTTTCTTCAGTGGACTTGCTCAGGAGTTGACTTGCTCCAAGCTACAAGGTAACAATTTTGAAATGACTATAGATCAGTGATTTTCAACCAGTGTATAGTGGCACACTGATGTGCTGTAAGAATGTTTAAAACATGCAATACCTGAGTATTTAGTCTGAGACACTGACTTCTTTTGTTTTAGATTGGCAAATAAAAACATGACAACAGCCAAAACCAACAATAGCCTTCTGGTGTGAATGAATTAGAATTATAGTCATTTTTTTGTTCCATTAGCAAACAATATATTTTTGGGTGTGCCACAGAATTTTAGTAAGTAGTTTATGTGTACCATGAGATGAAAAAGACTGAAAATTGCTTCTATCCCAGGGGTGGGCAAACTTTTTGACTCGAGGGCCACAATGGGTTCTTAAACTGGACTCAGAAGAAGGAGCTGCGGCCGTGTTTCCCGACGTTGCCATGTTAACACTGCTGCTGGTGAAGGAGCGGAGGGGAGAGCAAGAGAACCCTCTGCTCTTTCGGCTCCACTGGCCGGATAGAACAGCCGAACGGGCCGGATCCGGCCCTCGGGCCGTAGTTTGCCCATGGCTGTTCTATCCTATATAATAAAAGGCTAATATGCAAATCATCCCCTCAACCAGGAGTTCAACTGGGAGTTCAACCAGGAGTTTGACCAGGGGGCAGCCCCTCCCCCTGCCAGCCCGGCCCAATTGGCCCCAACGAGGGCAGGCCAGCTGGACTCCACCTGTGTACAAATTTGTGCACTAGGCCTCTAGTAGATATATAATGGAATTGAAAAATTAAGTAAATGGAAGGCTACTGATGGTTAGAGAGAGCAGAATGAATTCATGCTTAGCTTGATATAAATATAGAGAAATATTGTATTGAGCTGATTAATGACCGCTAACAAGATGTGTTTGTCCTAATCCTTGGAACCTATGACTATTACCTTTCATGGCAAAAGAGTGAATAAATCACCTTATTTGGCAAAATATGTGATTAAATTAAAGAACTTGAAAAAAAGCTAATCTACTTTATCCTGGTGATCCCTAAATGCAATTGCATGTATTGTTACAAAAGAAAGGCAGAAGAAATTTTGAGACAGAAGAGGAGAAGGCAATGAAACCACAGAAGCAGAGATTGGAGTGATGTGGCCAGAAACCAAGGGATGCTGAGAATCACTTAAATTTGGAAAAGGCAAGGAATGGATTCTCCTCTAGAGCCCTGGGAAGGAGTGTGACTCTGCCTACAACTCAATTTTGGAAACCTTGCCTCCAGATTATGAAAGAATATATTTGTATGTGTTTTATTGCACCCAGTTTGTGACAATTTGTTACAGCATCCACAGGAGACTAATACACATCTGTCCATCTATTTATCCATCCATCCATCCATTATCTATCTATCTATCTATCATCTATCTATCTATATATCATCTATCTATCTATCTGTTATCTATCTATATTAATATACACATATATTTGTCTGGCAGCTGAGAGGGTCTAGAAGTATTGAGACTCCAGTAGCAAAGGAATATTGACCAAACTCTATTTTATTTGAGGATTTTTTGGAAAGCCCCATTACTAATGACTCAAGTTGCCAATATGTGATATGTTAATATCTCATCTGCCACATTCACAGAGATCATGTACATAAGTAATAGCATCTAATTGATTATGTCAGGACATGCTTGAATATTTACATATCAAAATAAATGCCATTTATTATGCATTAACTTTCTTTGACAACTCTTTTGCACTCAGAATATTATATATTTTATTATATATTTTTAAATTATGTATTTAGATGAATTACATGTTGTATGAATTTCACTTTAGGAAATATAAAAGAGCATTGCTTTGGGAAGCACTGGGTTTATTATAAGTCAGGGCTAGGGTCAGGGAGGTTTGAACACCATTAGTCTCTGAAGCTTCCCACCCTGTGATTGTTTTCTTCTCCACTGTGAGGAGTTAGCAGGTTGTGACTTCTCAGTTCCTAATCATGCCCTAAGGCTGGCAGTGTGACATGTGACAGATGCTGGGGTGAGTGTGTTGAAAGGGAAAAGGAAATAATACTTTCCAGCACTTAGAATATAGGGTTGGCAGCAAAATTATTTGTCCATGAAAAACTGTGCTTATCTTTTATGGAAATTGTGCTCATTTTATGGAATTATGCTCACTTTAAATTAACTACAAACCTAAGTTATATTATACAAGTTGCATTTGAATTCCTATTTTATTACCAAAAATTCTAATTGATTAATTACATATTTTGAACAATATTAAATCCAGACATCAAAGGTCTACCTCTGAGCCTCATTCTAAAATAAAATTCTATATACCTCAGTTTATGGTAACTGGTAACTGGTTGATTACCTTGTAAATGGATCCATAATATATTTAATTGAAAAGCCAACAGAGAATTAGAGAAAGAACAAAAATAATTACAGATTTGAGCTCAATTCCACCATGATTTTCTGCAGTTCTTTCACACTCTATGTAAAGGCCACGTGTCTAATATTTTAATCAGAAAAATAGAAATAATAACTGATCTCTAATTATAGCAATAATAAAATATACCTAGGAAACATGTAGTAAGGAAAGGAACCAGCACTCTACTGAGATTTTTCTGGCAAAGGGCTATTCTTACTTTTAAAAAGTGAGAAGAGAATTAGGATATTTACACGCTTTTAGACAATGACAACATTAATTCATGACACATGTACCTGCAGTTAGGAATTCTGAGGGCAGTCATTAAACTAATAGATCCTATGATTTTACACAGGTGCTTATTATGGAACTATAATACTAAATTTGCAAAGAAAATATTTACATTATTCCAAAGCTTTAGTTGGTAACTTTTAATTAGCAAAAATACAAGAGAGCTTAGTTTCTTAGAATAGAAGTAATAGAAATCAATGTCTTTAAGCCATAGCTTCCTTCTACACCAGTAGTGAATCATACTCATCCATCTGTCCCAACCCAACTGTGTCTTTTAGTAACACATGCCTCTCTAAAAAGAGCATTGGTACATGCATTTATTGTTGCTTTCGTTTATATATAGTTCAAGCTATGCCTCTATTTTCCTAGAACCTTCTGTCCTTTAATGATGTCAAGAAAGATTTACATACTTTATTGGAAAGATACCAGTTGCTACTATTTATAATTGGAAATAGTATTTTCAATTAACAAGTGGAGAATTAATGTATATTCTAAGAAAAAAAATCTACTTTTAAGATATCTAATGATGGACATTAAAGACCCTATAGGAACTGACAGAAAATTTAGCCTCTGTCAAAATATGATCTAGATGCTAACAGAGGTCTCCTTCATTTTGATATTGAAATAATATTGACTGCTACTGTTACTGTTACAGGGAGTATTTGGGAGTCTCTCCAATTGGCCAAGATGGTGCAGGGGAAAGTTCTTACACTGAGTGTGGCAAAGGCTAAAACAATGAATGGATAGGGCCCTAGCACACCAAAAGCTAGCAAGATAATTGGATAGAGAAAACAAGCCCTGTTTTCCCTATCTCTGTAAGAACCACAGCTTGAGTAGGAAGAGTAGATGGTCTTTGAGATGGGAGTCCACCATTCTCCCAGGTCCCGGCACCTGAATAAACCTCTTTCCATTTACACCAGCACCTGGCTCATGAGTTCAGTTTTTGTTGTGGAAGGCAGCCAAACACACTTGTTTTGTTTTATTACCCCCATATCAGGCTCTATGGGAAGCTTAATCCATTCCTCTTTGATGTTTCTAAAAATACAGGAGTGTTCATTCTCATAACACCCTCTTAACTCCAAAGTTCTTGACTCACTGAATTTTTAAATATAGCCTTTCCCCCTAAATATTCTCAAAACATCATTCACATAAGGCATTTGTATATTTAACAGATAATAAAAGTAATCTCAGAATTAATAATAGTAATGCATAATAACAGCAGAATTAAAATAATAATCTGAGTATAAAGCATTCTTATTTTAAATAGTGTTTTTGTTTTGTTTTGGTTTGGTTTTTTTGTCACCATTTCTTCACGTTACTGTTAATGTTTCTGTCCAGCTGAATCATTTTCCTGCTGGGGTCCCAAACCCACACATCCCAATTAATTTATTATATAAAGCAATTTAATTGTCTCTGTCTCTCAAAAAGCAACTCCAGAGCATTTATTTTAATAAAAAAAAAAAGCTCATTAAGATACATTCCAATACAAAAACAATTTTCTTCCTGAGAAGAGTTTGTGAACTTCTTAGATAAAAAATTTTTGTAGTCTAAAATTTATTTTTAATCTCAAGTAGATAGACTAATTAATTAGCACTAGAAAAAGGAGATACAAACAACAAAATTGTTGTTCTTTCAAAAGTCACAGTCTAAGAAGAAAGATACACAAGTAAAAAAAGTTACATTCAATCCACTAACTGCTTTAATAGAGCTGTGTGAGGTGTTTAAGCAGCAGGAAAAATCCAGGGCATATAGAGCTCATGGCTAGGGGGAGGATTCACACATATAAGGAAACAGCTGATCTGAACTAAGTCTTCAAGGATGGGTAAGAATTTGCCAGCCACTTAGGAAGTTAAGGCATTTTAGACCAAGGGGAGAGCATTTGTTCATAGAAGTAATTTATTTGAAAAAAACAATACTGAGATATCTTTGACAGGGCATATACAGGATGATGTGATACAATTACACAGGAGGTAGGGTAATAAAGTGATATATTTTGAAAGAGGTTGGAGCAGCTGGGTGAAAAAGGTACAGAGATTGAGAAGTACAAACTGGTAGTTACAAAATTGTCATGGGGATGTAGAGTACAGCAGAGGGAATAGTCAATAATACTGTAATACTGTGCCAGGTGGGTACTTGAAATATTGGGAGGACCACTTTGTAAAGTATATGATTGTCTAATAACTATGCTGTACATCTGAAACTAATCTCTACATATAAAAGGCTAATATGCAAAGTGTCCCCACAGGAGTTCGACTGGGAGTTCTATTGCTCGCTATGGTGTGCGCTGACTACCAGGGGGCAGCGTAGAATGAAGGAAGGCCCTGGCCGGTAGCCGGAAGGCCCTGATCAGCCCTGATCGCTGGCCAGGCCTAGGGACCCTACCCATGCACAAATTTCGTGCACAGGGCCTCTAGTGTAAAATAATATTGAATGTAAACTGTAATAGAAAATATAAAAAGAAATAGTTTACCTAAGAAGCCATCTTTAACACATAGTACAGTTGAGACTTAACATGACTCCAATCTCAACTGCTTCCCAACTGCAATGTCATGAGAAACTCCAAGAGAGAATCATCCAGGCAACTCTCAGATAAAAAGAAATAGTAATAAATTATTGTTTTAAGTCACTATGTTTTGGAGTTTTTGTTCAGCAACAGTGGATAAATTGAATTATAGAATGTGTGAAGTGGTAAGAGATGGAGCTGGAACCTGATTAAGTATGGTCTTTATGGCATTTTAAGATTTTGGTTTGGGCAAAATCTTAAATCAGCAGTGGAAAGACAGAAAATTTTTAATTGATTTGAAAGATTTTTTTGTTATTGACCTGATACAATTTATATGTTAGGTATTGCAACTTAATTTTTAAAAGGCTATCAGAGGATCCAGTAGAATGGTGCTTTAATAACTGAAATAAAATAATGAGCCTGAACTGAAATAGCAGCAGTGAGGAAGGTAGGATACAAGTGGTGTTGAGATATAATAGGAGAAAAAAATGTATCAGTTGAACTGGATCAGTTGGATGGGAGATATAATTTTCAGTACTCAAATAGTAAAAAATGTCAGCAACCCAAATTAAATTTTCTTAAGCCAGCATGGGACATATTCCTGGGATAGAAGGGGTACCCTTGAAACTCAAAGATTGGCATGTGTCTGAGTCTTAGGGGCAACTGGAACTAGAAATCTTTCTTTTCTACTCCTTCCTAAACCTTTCATATTTTATTTCTCTGTACAATGGCTTCTTTACATTTTCTCATCTTAGTGGAGGAAAACATGGCCTCCAAATTGGCTAATGTTTGCATTTAATATTCCAAAATCTAATAGAAAGCCTACTTTCTCTTCCTCAAATACAGGAAAATAATGTTTAAGAAATCTGGGCAGATATTTGAGAAAGATTTCACTCCATAGTACTCATATTCTCCTAAGTGGGAGTTTTTTTTTTTTCCTGGTGTGGTGAACAGTCTTATGAAAGCAAATGATTATGTTCAAGTGAAAGGCCAATAGATCAAGTAGAAGCTTTTAGTTCTTTTATTTAAAATATAAATGTTGTCCCAATTGGCTTGGCTCAGTGGAGAGCATTGGCCTGTGGCCTGAAAGGTCCCAGGTTCAATTCCTGGTCAAGGGCACGTGCCTGGGTTGTGGGCTTGATCCCCAGTGTGGGCATGCAGGAGGCAGCCAATCAATGATTCTCTCTCATCATTGATGTTTCCATCTCTTTTTCTCTCTCTCCCTTCCTCTTTGAAATCAATAAAAATATATTTAAAAAATAAAGTAGAAATGTTTTCTGAACCAAAATGCAATACAATTTTTCAGCACAATAACTGAAGACTGTTTGAAATGAATGTCAGTGTTTTTCTTGTTCAATACCATGTAAGTTCATTTCAAACTCAGTGATAGGATTAGGTAGATAGTCTGATAACTAAGGTTCTTCACTCTTTTTTTTTAAGGTAGAAGTTTTTTCAAGAATAAAATCATGTGGTATGGTTTGTGAGAAAATCTTAAGGAAGTTTATTAGACTTAGTTTAGCAATTCTGAGAGTGCTCCTCTAAATACTTTGAAAACGTAGGGTTTTATGGTCATATAAATTTTGGAAGTGTTATATTCTATGTCTGCCTATTAGGCATTCACTACATAGACTAGAAGATTAAAAACTCTGAAAAAAGTATCTCTATATCTATATCTATACATATATACATAAAGTTTTTAATAATGTATTTGACAATTATTTTCAAATAACCTTTCTAATATTCTGTACTACATGTTGTGGAAATGCATATAAGATAATGGTGATTTAAAAATATATTTCTGTGATTTTAAAATGGAAAGCATTTAAATTGCAATTCCAATTTAAACTATATGATGAGTGATATAGTATTTTATAACATAATCTATACTAATAAAAGGGTAATATGAAAATTAACCATCACTCCATGACAAAGATGGCGGCGCCCATAGCCACAAAGATGGCAGCACCCATAGCCACAAAGATGGAGGCACCAGCTGGAGCCACGGAGCCAGCCAGAGTGGGTGGGACGCTTGGCTTTCTCCGTCACCCCAGTGACAAAGAAAGCCAAGCCTCCCACAAGTCCCGGCAGGCCACCAAGGGTCGGCCTCTGGGAGGCAGTCATGGAGCTGACTGGAGCAGGCAGGAGGCGGCTCTGACCTGGAGTGAAGGCCCAGGTTCTGGGTGCTGGAGGGAAGCCGGGCCAGCAGCCAAAGGAAGGAAAGCCTATTCTTGCAAAAATCTTCATGCATTGGACTTCTAGTATTATGTATAAAATCATTATCATGTATATTATTAGCTAAATAAAATCGCATTAAATATGATAGCTATAAATAAGGGATAATGTTGGCATTCACTCTTATCATATTTTTCCAACTGTGTTTATGCCTTATTCATCTGAGATTCTTTGATTTATTAATAATCTGTAAATTTTAATAGGCATAATTTTCAAATGGTAACAGACATTCATTAGGAGAAAATAAATACTTCTTTAGTCATGAGTTTCTGTTATTTAATTTTTTACTGACATTTTGGATGGCAAAACACAAAACATAATTAGTTACACAAAGGACATGAATAAGATTAGAGCACAAGTTAGTAAATCAGTAAATTGATGAAGTTGAGATATTTTTCAAAACTAAATTTTAATTGCAACTGAGGAGGAGGACATATCCAGAATCCCAAATCATGTATCCAGAACAAAAACCTTAAGGCTCAGAAATATACATACTAGTTATACTTTCTCTGGATGTTTGAGTAGGTCCCTTACAAAATATAATAGAACATAGTCAAATTCAGTCGCTCCTGCATCTTATTGCCCATCAGGATAATTATAATAGTTTTTAGAAATAAATACCCCTGGGGTATAACTTGAAATATACTGAATTCAAATGAATGAGAAGCTTTTGGCATGGGACCAAGAAATGTTTATATTTAAAAACACCCCTGGTGATTTTGAGACCACTACTCTGTGACTTGCCATGCATGACACGTGAGAATCACTGGACTGGGTACTCCTAAATCACCAGCTAACTATTTCCAAATACTCTGTACATTACATTTTCATACTTTCTCATTATCATTACTTATTCATCATAATAAAAACTTGCTAATTTGATCAAATACTTGAGGTGCTGCCAGTCCAATAGTTATTCATTGATAAGTGTGTGGTAATTATTTTACCAAAATTAACCCAATGCATAAACAAGAGTCCATGGCTGCTGTGGTGGAGGAACAAACTTTTCTCTAACCTCAATGTTCTCTGGCTGGTCTAATAATCAAATAGACACGAGACAGATTTAATTCATACATATGTATGGGAGCCCTGTGTACATGGGCTAACCCTGTGTACATGAGCTAACCAGAAACCCCACATGCACAAGACGTTCAGAGATCAAAAGTGGGGTTGAGGTATATACACCATCCTGAGCTAGAGATGAGGTAATACACCTTTGGGGCTTCAAAGAGTCATTGCAGGATGAAAGCCAGAGCAGATGCTAACTAAATGGAAGTTTGCTCTGCACTACAGATAGGTCAGAAGAAGTTATCTCTGATAATCTCATTTTGGACAAGGCCCCTAATTCAAGTTCTTCTATCTAGTTAGTTAAACAAGTGGACAGACGTTTCTCTTGAATCTGAAACTAAAATTGCCTTTAGCTCAAAGTAATCTGCATGCCACTGAGCTATGTCTCGGGGTGACTCATTCTTAACGCCCCACACTATCAAATGAATAATGTGTCTTATGCATAATAAAGTGGGATTATTGAGATTCTAACATTTTAAAATATCTCCTTGATAAACTGTTTTATTTATTGTCTAAAGTTTTACATAAGTCTCCCCCACCATTAACCCCACCCTCCACCCAGCCAAGCCCCTACCGCCCCAGTGTCTGTGTCCATTGGTTATGCTAATATGCATGCATACAAGTCCTTTAGTTGCTCTCTAACCTCCCCACCCCCGCCGCCACCTCCCCTGCCATTTGTCTCTGGATCTATTTTTGTTCGTCAAATTCTGTTGATCATTATATCCCACATATGAGTGAGATCATGTGCTATTATAAACTGGTTTGGTAATCAGCTAGAGAAAATTTCTTACAATTTTTACGAATGTTAAAGGATACAAAATGTTTCATAACTAAATGTAAAATCTGTTGATTGGATTTAGGGGATCCTATCAGCAAAAACTCGTTGCTGAAGGTGAGATTAGGTAGGCAATGGAGTTTCTTATCAAACAGAAATGCGAAAATTTGATCGAGCTTTTTGATACATGCTTTGTCAGATTGTTTTGGTTCAATCTATCTGTCCGCTACATTAACTTATGCAGTTGGTAAGACATCAACCAAAAACCTTATCAATGACAATAAACTAATTTAAGAGAGAAATTCCACATATAGCATGAATCCTGGGAATTATCACTTATTGTGGTCCTTATTACTGACATTTATAATAAAACTAAAAGAAGCTTAAAATTTAAGGTTTATATCAGGTCAGTAAATCTTGCATTTATTAGTGTTTTTCATTTTTAGCAAAAATGTGGCAGATTATCTAATTTTTGGATTCACTATAACTTTTAACTAGCATCTCTTTATTTAACTACTGAAAAAAAAACATATTTATATAAGTGACCTAAATTATCTTGATAGCTTCTACTTTTTATTTTTTCCTCAATGAGATTTTTTATTTGAAAACTTACACACACAGTAGTCTTTTTCACAAAATGAAGTTGAAATCATCTCATTAATTCAATATAAGTTCTACCAAGCATTCTTGAAATCTTGGTTATTCTGATTGATAAAATCCCCATCCCTATTCACATTTAGATTTGAATCATTGGTAAAATAAACTCATTTTATCACAAAATTGTAATTACAGAGACTGCTAGAGAATTGAGGTAGTAGATCTGAGATAAAGAAAACAAAATAGAAACAGACTCATGATACCGAGAACAGACTGACAGCTGTTGGGAGTGAAGTGGAATGGTATATCGGTGGCCTGGGTGAAATAGGTGAAGGGATTAAGAGAAAAACTAAACAAAAAAGAACTCCCAGACACAACATCAGTCTGGTGACTGCCAGAGAGAAAGGGGAGATGGGGGGCAGGTACAGAGGTAAAGGGAGCATAAATTATAAATGGAAATGGAAGGAGACTAGAGTTTGAGTGGTAAACACATACTATATATAGATGATGAATTATAGCATTGTACACCTGAAACTTATATAATTTTATTAACCAATATAACTTCAATAAATTCAATGAAAATAAATGTAAATGAATCTATACTAATAAAATGGTAATATGCTAATTAGACCGGATAGACCAGACATCTTCAGGACGTCCTTCCTGACAAAGCCAAGGGCGTGGCTGGCCTGCAAACCGCCCATGGCCCCTCGCCCAGGCCACCCCACCTCCAGCGGGCACCCCCATCCTGATTGAAGGTGGGGCCAGCCTGCAAACCCCATGACCCCTCACTTAGGCCAGCCCCCTCCCCCAGTAATTACCCTCCACCCCAATCCAGGGCCCCATTCAGGGCACCCACCCATGCACCAGGCCTCTATCCTATACAATAAAAGGGTAATATGAAAATTGACCCTAACAGCAAAACCACCACCGGCCAGAACCACCACCGGACCAGTCACTATGAGGCACATTAACCACCTCTTGGTTTCTTTCCCCGGCTGGCAGGCTCCAAATGCCTGATGGCCACCCGTGGTGGGATGGGGCTGGCGAGTGGTTGGGAACAGCCAACCTCTTGGTCCCTTCCCATGGCCATCAGGCACCTATCACCTGATGGCAAACAGGGTACTGGGGATGGGTGGTGGCAGGGGTTGGGGCCGGCTGCAGGCAGCTGAGGAAGATGGCCCTGATTGCAGGCCAGGCCTAGGGACCGTACCCACACAGGAATTTCATGCACTGGGCCTCTAGTGTAATTATATTTACCTATGGGAAGCATTTCTGTCCCTCTCCAAGTTGAAGGGGAGCATTCTTACATGCTTTCATAGAACTATGTATCTTTCCTTGATCTACAGCTGTACATTACTTAGAGTGATTACTGGGTTCATATTTGTCTGTCAACTGGACTGAAAGCTCCATGAGTGAAGGGATCAGGTGTGCTTTCATTCATCATGATATTCTCAGATCAGCAATTTCTTACACAGGATAGATTTGCACAGTTCCCAATCCCCCAAACCCTAAAGAACATTTAAAATCACTTCTCCTAGAGTAACACATCAAACTCACTCTTTTTAGAATTCCTGCACTTTTTATTTCTGCTTAGCAGAGTACAGAAGAATCTTTAAGATTGATCAACCTTTAAGATTTAAATAATTGTTAGAGTTAATGCTTTCTTATTCAAAGACCTTATCATAAAGGCTATAAATTGTTCTGGGAATAAGCATTATTTCAGCGATTTCCACTAGCTATCCTTAAAGTTACTCCTTGCATAGGTGAATAGCTATAGTAATTTCCTTTCTCTATTATTTAAGTTCATTGCTGAAAATACAGTAAGTCTAGGCCATTACTCAGAGTTAAGTAATTCCAGATCATAACTGAACCATTTCAAATTAAATAGCATTTAGCTCACTAAATGGGAAATTTACTTAGAGTATTAATGGTCTGAGAGAATTAATGCTTAAGCTAAATGTGCTTACAAACTTCCTGGCCATATATTATATCTCTACCAGCTGAGACTCAGGAAGGGTTTCTATAGGAAAGCCATGGCCTAATTTGTATAAATGTTTATAGGAACAATTTATAAAATCACTAAACCTTAGCCATTGAAATTTGATTACCATATTATGTTTCTCAATTGCCAAATTAATTATCATAGGAAAAGGGAGCAACAAGGTCCTTGAAGAATGGTGGGTTTCTAGTTACAGGTCATGTGCTTGGGAATCAATGGTCCTGGATGATAACTTTAAAATTATGTCTAATTTCATTAATTAGGTCTATATAATATGGTTGGGTGTACAATATTTTATTTTACTTCATGAGAGATAAAATGTTTTAATTATATTATTTAAAAATATGTTCAGCCCTGTCCAGTGTGGCTCAGCTGGTTGGAGTATTCTCCCATCCACCAAAAGGCTTTTGGGTTTGATCCCTGGTCAGGGCGAGTGCAGGAGGCAATCAACCAATGTTTCTCTCTTACATACATGTTTCTCTCTCTCCTTTCCTCTCTCTAATATAAATTTAAATATATGTTCAAATGTTTCATCTGTGCTTTTAAGAATTCTACATAGCTAATAGAAATAAAATATAATGTTCATCTTGTTTTTCTATCTTAGCCCAAAAATGGCAAAGAAAATTTCCGTTTCCGTTCTTTAAAATCTGAGAGGTAAGAATATGGAATTGTTCCTGATTCAAATTTCATGGCAGCCATTACATAGCTCTCTCTTAGTTGAACAATTTGTTATATTATTCATCATAATCATCATTTAACTATATGTTAAAGCATTAATATGTAGTAATATAATATCACAACATTTTTATTTACTTTGAATAATAAATGGTCTTCGCTGGATTAAAATATATACCTTTAGTTATCTGACACATATAAATTTATCTAATAGCTGCAGCAATCCTGAGAAAGAACAAAGTAGGTGGGATCTCAATACCAGATATCAAACTGTATTACAAAGGCACTGTTCTTAAAACAGCTTGGTACTGGCACAAGAACAGACATATAAATTTATCTAGATTTAAAAATTACCATTATTATAATAAAAATTGGCAGAAGATGAAGCAAAGCAAAAAAGGAAAAAAACAACAACAGAAACACACCTCACAGACAACAGTGTGGTGATTACTAGAGGGGAAGGGAGCCAGGGGGAGGTAGAAGAAAGAGGGCATAAGGGGCGGGAAGATGGTGAAGGAAGGAGACTTGACTTGGGGTGGTGATGTATCATAGAATTGTATCCTTGAAACCTTTATAATTTTATTAATCAGTGTCACCCCAAAATTTTACTTAAAAAATTGTTGCATATTTTATTGATGCTATCTGACATAACATACAAATAAGCAATATTTTAATATAAAATCCAAACTGTATTATTGAAATAGTAAGAAGGAATTTTATGTTTCAAAAGTATATATCTTAGATATACATTGTAGAATAAAAAAAAAAAGTTGTAGAAACTAACTCACACTCACAAGAAATGTATATATTTTGGCAAACTAAAAAACTTCTTAAATCAGAGCCACAGGAAGGCACAATAGGGTTTTCCCTAGGACTGATACCTTTGTAATATCCTGGTTATTATTTAACCAAAAAGGAGTGAAAGAGGAGACCAAAAAATACAGGCATGCTATTTCTACATCTTTGTCCCAAAGCTACATATAACATTCTCCAAGTTTGTTCCCCAGGGATTGATGGGGGAGGGAACTAGACAAAGGCAGTTTCGACACATGCCCACTAAGGTCTGAGTGACATGAGAAAATGCTTGCCCGTCAATCACATGTGGAAACAGGTAACTGGCCAGGATGGGCGTGGCCACTGGAAGCACATGCAATCTATAGAAACTTTAAAACAAAGGAAGTCTAGCTGGTCTTCTCTCTCTTGGCTCCAGGGCACCAGGCCTCTTGGGACTTCTCCTGTAGGGGCTGCGCTCTCCTGCCTCACATGGAGAATGGCCATGTTAGGCTCCATACATGGACTAATGGACTTCAATCTGAAATGAATGCTGAACCACACCGGCTGCAACATGGCACAGAAACTCTGGACACTGGCCTTGTTTCTGACTTGACTGAACTCCCAGTTGCACCTTTTCCAGGACTGGCTTAAGGGGCAGGGGACTCTGGAATCTGAGAAATGTAACTGCACACCAATAAAGCCTTCTTCCACATTCCATCCTCCCATGCAAGCCTTAGAAAATTCATTTTCTGAAGATATCAAAAGAGCCGCACTCCCACTCATGTCTGGGAAGTCTGGCCCATTAATTTCACCGGTATTAGATCTAGGTAGTCTTGTTTGAAAGTTGCCATTCTAACAGGAATAATAATGTTTAAAAAGTTTTTGACTCATGATCTTGCTATTCCAAATATATGCTATTTATACACAAATCACCATAAAAAGATGAGATTTCACTGAGTTTATCAAATGTAGCTTCTTGGGATACACAGATTGTGGCTCATTTCTCAAAGGAGATATTTGATTCACTCCACCTTGTATGTAATAAATATTTTTGTATCATGCCTGATTGTTCTCATGACTAAGTTGAAATATATAGAGAAACGTATTCACAGTTTTCCAAATGTTCTCTGCACTTCTCAGCTAGTGGAGCTTGGACCTTAAACCAGTATTTATAAGAAATGGAAGATTGATGTATAGTTACTACAGTGGATATTTCCTTACCCTAATACAAATAGATTTTCATATATAGTTTGATATAAGCTCACTGAGAAAAAATTAGGAAATAACATGCAGATAAGCAAAATACAAATTAATCACCAATAATTGCACCACCCAGAAAGAGTATTTCCCCATTTTGGCATGGAATGTAGCATGGCCCTGGCATACAGTGGCAGTGAAGAGAAGCCTAGCCTGTATGATTAGAGCTGTAGAACAATGCACATCAAAGAGGCCACCAGCATAGTCAATTAAAGTAACAGCAGCTCAAAGGCTTTGAGACATCTCTGGAGACTTGTAAAATACTTAAAAGTACAGCCAGCTTTTTGCTAAGTATTTAAAGTTCTGCAATGCCAAGTGTAGTCTAATTAGTGAAAATTAGGTTACTCCAGGTTACGACTACACTTGACCACTTACACTCTGGTTAGAGTGCACTGGGGAAGCACTCACTGTAATATAGGTTATAAATATACATGTGTTTCTATTTTATGTCAGTGGAGTTAGTGCCGTTTCTAGATGAATATGTTGTGTACTTTAAAAGCCAAACTATAGGCCTTTCTGCACTGGGCAACACAGGTGACTTATTTTTCTAAATTCTTGAGTTACAATGTAGGGCTATTTGGCTTGCTTAATCTCATTTTTAACTTCATGAATTAATCGTCATGAAAATTAAAAAAAATATATTGAAGCTTTTGAAAATGATATAGTTTATGCCATAGTTGAAAATATAAAAGATATTTGCCATCACAGAGGAAATGCCATCCTTTGTCTAAAGAAGTCAAGAATTGCTTCAGGATACTCTGACTTGTACAAAACTCAGGTAATAAGAGATAACTACATTTCAAAAGTAAGTGTTAAAGAATTCTGCTCCTCTTTTTTAAAAAAAAGGAATGTGGGCATGGTGTGTGTGTGTGTGTGTGTGTGTGTGTGTGTGTGTGTGTGTGTGTACACACATATTTTAGGTGGTAAGGAAATTAGAGGGCAAGAAAAGATGATACAGGATTAGAATTCCATGGAGTTGTGTGTTATGGGTTCTCCAATGTTTGATTGGAAAATTTATTTTTCTCCAAAAGTTAAATTAGTATTTTCCTGTGGCAACCTAAGAGAATTTTATGTATATATAAATATATATGAAAAAATTATACCCAAGATGACGTTAAACTATTTTTCTAGGGCAAAGTAATTCCAGAGTTAAGAACGTGAACTATGTGCTACTGTATCAGATAGTTCACAAGAACATCACAAAAATCTTCATATTTAGGTGGGCTGTTTTGAATATCTAAATTTCAATGTAAATATAATTATTAAATAACTTTACATTTCATTTATTTCTCTTATCCAGTGCCTTCCATGATGCTGATTTCCTTTGCAATCTCCTGGTTCATGTTTTTCCACAGATTGATGTTGATATACATCTGCTCAAATTATGTAGCATCCTATCTCAATAGACTCATTTAGCCTGAATAAAAAGTTCAAATGCTAATTTATGGACTGACCTATGTGACCTCCTCCATAAAAAATTAAACACGTGGCATTATTATACTTCACATTAACAGAAGCAGAAGACCCGTGAACCTTGTTTCTTCTTCTCATCTTTTTAACTGACATTTATTGGGCTATACCTGAGGTCCTGAGGAACACAAGAGACCACTATGCAAGAAGGCAAAATATGGTTAAAGAGGAACAGAAACTAGAGGTGGTGTGGTTACAGATTTTTGAAGTAGTTTCAAAAATTGGCATTTCTTTATCAAAAAACAAAATGTGTGTGTCTATGTGTGTGTGTGAGAGAGAGAGAGAGAGAGAGAGAGAGAGAGAGAAAGGGAAGGGAGGAGAGAGAGACAGAGAGACAGAAAGACAGAGAGAGATAATCCTTTGGTATTAGATATTGAATTATATGTGAAAAGCAATATGTAATCAATATGTAATAAGCAGTATTAACTGACATTGCCTCACTCTTTGAGTGTTCTTATACAATATTAACAGATAATCATATGTATTCTGAAAAAGATCTAGAAGATTTATCAGAAGTCTTAGTTCATTCCAAAATAAAAACTGGGTTGATTTACTTGAAAGCCTACTATTTGCCAGGCAGAAAACTGTGCTTTCTCTCATAGAAAACTTCTTCAGATCCTGAATTTATAGTTCTAAATACCAATTTAGCTTAATCATGTAAACGTTCGCTTTAACTATGTTTTGACATCATGAAACCTTATATCACCAAGAGAAAGCGTAGGATAGGAGAAAGAGGTCATATTTGCAATCACAAAGACCTAAATTTAAATTTCAGCTCCAGTACAGGTGCCTCAGGTTTTATTAGTATGGGAGTTATTTCTTGGTGAACATAGAAGCTTAAACTGAGAAAATTTAACAAAATATTGGGTGATCAGAATAAAGTTAGTACATTTAATCTACTGAGACTTCCAATCAGGGGAGAATAGATATTAATAAACCTTTTATGAACATAAATAAATTCTGCACAAATTATGATAAATGAGCTTTGATTCTAAATGAAAAGCTAATGGCATATGTATATATATATATATATGTATATATATATATATACATATATATATGTATATATATATATATATATATATATATCTTAGTTATTTTACAGCACTGATTTACTGAATTCAATAATACATTTAAAAGTGTAATAACATGCCAAAATTATTCCTATGATTCATTTAAGGTGAGGAAATATTTCTATTGTGACTTACACAGGAAGAAAGACATACACAGACTATAATATCACATGAGATGGCAAAGAGCAAAATGCATGAGCATAATATGTTGTCTTTATGTCCAACTTTCCTCTTATGATATTGGAACTAACTTAATCTCACTACTTTGAGACATAACATGTCAATTAGGCTACAATACTGGTAATTCCTAAAATAGTTTTTGGTGCCAACTATGTGTCAGGCAACTATAATAGAAAAAGCAAACAAATTAGACACAGTTCATGCTTCAAAAATTTTACAATCTCTCTGACAGAGCAAGTAGAAATAATACATTAATGAGATAAGTTCTGAGACTGAGATGTGTAGATAGTCATATAGGAGAGGAGTGCCAAGAAAAATGCTTAATTGAATCTATTGTCCAGGGCTTTGTTCAGCCACCAACCCACTCCTTGCCCTCCTTTGAGTAGCTAAAGCCAACTTTTCTTTTAGTTCTTGACTTCCTCAAGGAAAGTTTCTTGGAACCTCATCCCTTTACTTTATAACTATTGACTAATTTTTATATTTAAGTATTTCATAAATATGTGCTGTTTATTAGACAAGAGGCTCTAAGACAGCTATATTGTGTCTATCTTATCATACATAGCTTCTCAACAGAAAACACTGGGTGTATTAATGAAGAAAGAGGAGAAATCTGAAGAATTGTGAAAGTTTAAGTAGAGTTTTCCTGGTGAAGGTGCAATAAAGTCAGCAAACACAGGAATAAGAAACAGACTGTAAAGTGTAGTGGAACTAAATAAACATAAATTGCAATAAAACAGCAAGAAATGATGCCAAAAACATCCCAGCCTCTAGGGTCTTTTAAATGTGTTAAAAAGGATAGTCTTCTTTTAGCAAAATTAGGAGCCACTGAGGGGTTTTAACCTGACAAGTATAAAAAAAGCAAGTTTCGCTTTGCAAATAATCACCTCTGGCAACTTCTACAAGATCAATTATATAGGCAGGCTAGGTTTCATGTAGAAATGACCAAAGTGAAAGATGGAAATGATAGCTCTTAAGAAAAAAGTCATCCTAAATGCTGCAATACAAAGATAATTACTGTTAATGTTTTGGTGTTGATACCTTATAATTATGAGATATTCATTTTAGCATTCTTAGAATTGCCAAATTATTAAATTTCTAGTTCACACAAACTGGCACAGGAAACCAGTTAATTCTATATGAAAATGGCATCTTTGGATGACTGACAATTTTAAAAATACACTACTAAACTTATAGTATGATTGATGATGCACACAGGAGAGATATGGCTTACTGAAATGCGATGCAGGAGAAAACCGCTACAGTAGAAACATTGCTGAAGGTACGCCAGGGGCTGCTACCCCTATGTAGACAAGCCTGGCTGGTGTCGCTCAGTGGTTGAGCATTGACCCATGAACCAAAAGGTCACTGGTTCAATTCCTGATTTCCTGATCAGGGCACAAGACTGGGTTGTGGGCTCAATCCCCAGTAGGGGGAGTATAGGAGGCAGCAAATCGATGTTTTTTTCTTTCATTCATGTTTCTATCTCACTATCCCTTTCCCTTCCTCTCTCTCTCTCTCTGAAAAAAGAATCATCCATTTTTTTTAAAAAAAGTAAACATATAGACCAAAGTTTTGTCTTCTGTTGAATACTTTTTATCTTCTCTGGAGCACTGACTAAGATAGTTTAATGAATCACTTTGTCTCAATTACCACACAGAGTTTTAATGAAATTGGTAACAGATGGGAGCCACCAACTTCTGTTTCCTAAGTGAAAGCCATCACTTTCCAAAGCTTCTCCACTTTCTTTTCAAACAATATTTATTATAAAACATCACGAAACGCCACTCCTTTAGTGCATGGTTTGGTTAACGTAAAGTAAACATTTCAGTCTTAAGACAGTACGTACTTCACCAAAAGGAGATTTTGTGTTTATTGGGCAACTAAAATAAGTCAGCTACTGTACAGATTCTATCTAATTTCATGTTTGCATTAACACTTTTGAGGTCGATATTAGAAGATTACACATGGAGTTCAAGGAAAGGAGACTGCAGTGTGAGGGGTGACCAGAGGTGGCTCAGAGGGGAGGTGAGGAGATGTAGACTTCACGTAAGTGGGTGAAGTGAGAGGAAACCAGGAGTCTGATACTACAGAGAAGTTTTCTACCAAGGTTGGAAAAGGCGCTCTCTGTGTTGTGTGAAGTCAGCAGTCTGATTAAAATAAAAATTCTTATGGGGATTTTTCAACAATTAAAATTTAATAAATATGGTCACACGTTATAGTTTAAAGAAGAACTTAAAGATATCTATTCTTCTGATCACATGTATAAATAAAAAAGCAATAACTTTGATAAAATAATTATTGTGCTAATGATTCAGGAATTATGAATATAATTCAGAATTACAATTCAGGAATTGTTGCATCTTTTATAAATACTAGCTAGCTATTATACATCTAGAATCAAGAAGATATAGAAAACATACATGGATTTTAAAAACAGAAATTATCTAATTTAAACCTCTGCTATCAGTATTACTTTTAAGTACAGTGTATTAATTTGGGACAGCTGTTTTGAAAAGCTTTTAAAGAAGAAGGCAACTAAAATCTAGAAAACGTTCTGTGTGAAAGTTAATTTAAAATGTTAATATGCTCCACAGGAATACTCTCTACTTGAACCCAGAGAGAAGTTTTTATTCTTTGTTCTGTGAATGTAGACATAATAAGCTAAAGTATGTTCAGAAAAAAAAAAAAAAAAAGCATAAGCAATTTTTTCCATTTGTTGGAATGGAAATAACCTATTATTGGTAAGTTAAATCGTCAAAGACTAATTCTGTCTCTAAGCAAAACATGTAGGCTTTTTCAGAGATATAATTCCTTTGTTTTCTCCCATTTTAAAAAATTTGTATGTTAATGTAACCTATATGGCATTATTTATGGTAATTATTCCATAATTTAAAAGTTTCTTAATAACATTATATAAATACTGCAACACAAAGATAATTACTGTTAATGTTTTGGTGTTGATACCTTATAATTATGAGATATGCATTTTAGCATTATTAGAATTACCAAATTATTAAATTCCCTAGTTCACACAAACTGGCACAGACAACCAGTTAATTTTATATGAAAATGGCATCTTTGGATGACTGACAATTTTACAAATATATTACCAAACTTATGGAATGGTTGATGATGCACACAGGAGGAAACCACTAGTGTAGAAACATTGCTGAAGGTACTCAGCCAGGCCTGCATCCTCTCCAATCTGGGACCCCTCAGGGGATGTTCCACTGCCGGTAGCTGGACATCCCTCCCACAATCAGACATCCCACAATCCACGACCGCTGGCTCCTAACGGCTCACCTGCCTGCCAGCCTGATCACCCCTAACTGCTTTCCCCTGCCGGCCTGATCACCCCTAACTGCCTTCCCCTGCCGGCCTGATCACCCCTAACCATCTCTGCCTTGGCCCCCGCCACCCTGGCTTTGTCCGGAAGGAAGGCAGGATGACCAGAAGATGTCCGGTAGGCCCGGTCTAGTTAGTATATTTCCCTTTTATTAGTATAGATTTGACAATTTCATCCACATCAAATCTCATCATATTTTATCTTATTTCAATTGGCTTACAAATAAGGAACATCTTTACAGCAATCGTAGCAAACAGATAAACAGCTGGAATTAAGTAAGAAGCATAAATCATAATAAAGATAAGTGGTGCCTCATAAAAGTCAGGGATAGGAATAGAACTGTGTCTCAGGAATGAAGAAAAGAAAGAATACCTGAATATGAGCAGACTCACTCTTTTTAACTGTACTCCTCTCTTTTAATCTTCTTGGTTCTTTTCTATTTTAGCCCTAAGAAATTTTTTATCAGGAGACCTACCTGTTAAGTCCCCTGATTTAAAAAAAAAAAATGGGACTTCATACAGCTCCCAAATTTTATGTGTACAAGTACAAAGCATCTTCTTTTTCTGTGTCTCCTAAAAATCTGATCCTTAGCACCTACACATTCAGCCATATCAGTGCTTCTACCTGAGGTTTTTAATCTGAAACATGATAAGCAGCAACATGGACAAGTCCGATTCATCCCAACAAAATGGAGGCAGTAATATTCAGCATTCAGTGACAGCCTTTTATGTCCAGTGAATTACGGCTAGACTTTCTTTTTAACTGTAACAAATACTCTGTGCACACATTTTTTTTTTTTACTAGTGACAGAAAACAGGAATATTATCAAAGATAAAAATCATTTAATAAGTTAATATTGACAGGACTTTTTTTAATTCTAAAGTCTTCTTATCTCTTAAGAAAAGAATGGAGCCTGCATGTTTTTCAGACCTAATTTTATAGCAGTTGCCTGTTGCCTAGCATTGCAGAAAGATAAATATAAGTTATGGGACACAAAGGAAAAATAATGAAAACCCAGTGAAAGAAACATAAACATTGAATGAATCTAAAAGTGATAAATTACTAAGAATAATGTATGCTAACCTAAACCAAGTATTATTGGCATAGATGTTTTCTGATCATAAACTCATAACGTAAGTAAAAAGTAATTAATCCAGCATGTAAAATAAAAATGATTCAGAGAATGTTATTGCATTGTTTTTATTGCCAATCAAGAATTTGTTTTCCTTATACAGATAGTTACAGAGAAATACTATTAGGAAAAACAGTGAAAATTCTTAGGACCAAAGCTGATAGCTGAGGAATATTTCTAGAGTATGTAGGCCCTGGCTGGATAACTTAGTTGGTTAAAGTGTTACCCTGATACATCAAGGTTGCAGGTTCAATTCCTGGTCAGGGCACATACAAGAATCACCAAGGAATGCATAAATAAGTGAAACAACAATTTGATGTGTGTATTTTCTCTCTCTCTAAGAAAGCAATTATTTTTTTTTAAAAAAAGAATGTGCAGTCATTGAATTTGCATTGACTCTATAATAACTACTTCCTCTGGAAAATTCCAATATGGGAAAATAAATATTACTGTAGGGCAGTGATGGCGAACCTACGTCACCTCTGACACGTGAACTCTTTTTTTTGGTTGATTTTTCTTTGTTAAATGGCATTTAAATATATAAAATAAATATCAAAACTATAAGTTTTTGTTTTACTATGGTTGCAAATATCAAAAAATTCCTATATGTGACATGGCACCAGAGTTAACTTAGGGTTTTTCAAAATGCTGACACGCCGAGCTCAAAAGGTTCGCCATCACTGCTGTAGGGTATTAGTCATGAAGAGATAGTCTTCATTGTCTATGAGAGGTTGTAGCTTCCATATTCTGTCTTTCTTATTCAGGAGTGAATTTTTTCATCTTGTCCTCTTTTAAAAAAAATGCATTCATTTTATTCTTAAATGATCTTTTCCAAAGATCTCAGCCATTTATTTATTTCCAAATATACGTTTGCCTCTGCCATTACTTTTGTCTTGTATTTCTCTGCTGTGTCACTCCACTACTTTCCTGGGTATCTTTCTCCCCTAGTATCTCCTCTAGATCCTTCAGCATGACTTTCAAACATTATATACCACTGATATATTTAAGGATTTACAACGCTGCCTTTAATGTATTTACAACCCCTATTCTACTGCCTTAGATTTCTCCTTATTACAACTCTGCCTCAGGGGTTTCACTTCACTGCTTCCATTGGTTTTAATTTGTACATTGCAATCTGGCTTCATTTCTAATGAAATGAATCCAATGGTCCCTTCAGTCTACATCCAATCTCTCTAATATTTGACACAATTTATGACTCCTTTCTTTAAAGCTGTCTTTATTCTTGGCTTCTATAATGGCACACTATTCAGTCACTATGCATCAATTTGGTCACTTAACAGATATCAAACTATTATTATGTAGCAGGAATCAATCATTATAGATGCCAAATGCCAAACTATAAAACTCAGTAAAATAAGATATCTGAACTTCTGAGGGGAAACAAGTACACAAATAATCATTCTAAAATGTGATAAATGCTATAATAGAAATATTTATATTATAGTATGGCATCATGGAAGAGGGCTTACTTAAAAACTTTAATACAAATCACTCCATTCAAGTACATAAAATTGATAAAAATTACTCTATATAAATCTCATCCTTTATGTAAAAATAAACAAGCACAAATGGCTTCTAAAGAATTCTGTGTGGCCTGGCCAGCAGGGTCCAGTGGTTGAGCATCGATCTATGAACCAGGAGGTGGAGGTTCGATTCCCCGGCAGTGCACATGCCTGGGTTGCTGGCTTGATCCCCAGTGTGGGGCCTGCAGGACGCAGCCAATCAATGGTTCTCTCTCATAATTAATGTTTCTATCTCTCTCACTCTCCCTTCTTCTATGAAATCAATTTAAAAATTTAAAAAAAAGAATACTGTGTGAATGACATAAAAATCACTCATTTGTAAAACAGGCATACATATGAAAAGTAATTACTTTGAATGATATTATTAATTTTTATTAACATTGCAAATAGAAAATATTCATCTTCATTGACTATGTATGAAATTAATCATTATTCAAATGGTAATTCAAAGACAGATTATTTGAAATGAGAAAACCCATAGAACTGTAGACTATTAAAGGTGAAGGGAACTTAGAGATCATTTGGTTCAAACTCATTATTTTACAAAGAAGGAACTAACTCTCTGGGAGACAGAATGCATAGGGGCAACACTGAATTAGAAGCCAGGATGCTCTGTACCAAATGATCTTTCTACAAAAAGACAAATTGAGCACCATGGTCACTCTATACAGTGAAGCACACCTTTTTCTGAACTATTTCTAATAGTCTAAAGAAAAAATATTTTAATAAGTATTACTCCGTACATGTGTTTTCTCACCCCCTCATTTACTCCAATTATAAAATGACAGACCAACTCCTGAATATAGGGTTGAACTCTCTGTAACCTTCAAATGGATATTACTTAACATAGCTAATAGGATGTTGCCATAAAAAACAAGAATGAGGAATCATATTCCTAGAAATGTCTTTTATACTATAAAATATTACAATCTGAGCCTCAAAAAAAGTCATAAAAATGCAACAGACATCCCTTTTATTTGTCATGTAATCATGTCATTTTTGGGTAAATCTACAACTATTTTGAAAAATTAGTTGCTAAAGTCAGACCTGTATCTGAAACCTGCCTCAAATCTCTCACATATAAATGTTTTCAGGGAAATCACATTTTTTTCTCTGGAGGGTTAACTTTTAAAGTCAGTTCATAAGACAAAAATCAATTTATTCAAAACTGCTCTAGAGAATCCCTCAGGGAGACATAGCACTGCCCATCAGCATACTATGTCCAACTAAGTACACTCCAGGCAATTTCCTCCCCCAAGTTAGAACATATCCCTCCTACTGGGGAAGAGTAAGCCAGAAAGATCAACCATGTGGTTAGAAGGTTGGGGCTTTGATTAATGTGAAATCAGCCTGACCTCTTGACATCTAAAGAGTGGAGAGGACTAAAGGTGGAGTTCAATCATTTGGCCAATGATACCATTAACCATACCGGTATAATAAAACCCCAACAAGAACTTTGGACATCTGAAGCTTGATAAACTTCCTGGGTGGTAACATACATCAATGTGCCAGAAGGGTGAGGCATCCTGATAACAGGGAAGCTTTACATTTGAGACCCTCCCATATCTCACCCTATGTGTCTCTACATTTGTCTTGTCCTGATTTGTATCTATTATAGTGAAACTTAATTTAAGTATAGCCTCTCTATGAGTTCTTTGAAATTTTAGTAAATTTTCAAACCTAAGCAGGTAGTGGGGAGCCTCAAATTTATAACCAGTTGTTTAGAAGTTTGGGTGACTAGGGAACCCCAAAGCTTGCATCTGGTGTGTGCAGCATAGGGTGTCTTGTGGAGGACTCTGCCCTCAGTCTGTGAAAGCTGTGCTAACTCTGGGTAGTCAGTGTCAGCACTGCATTGCAATATCATGTCATAAGTGTGATTAACACTAACTATGTTTGAAGGTACAGAGTGAGTTGTTTGTTTAATCTGGAATTCATCTAATCTGGGTAAAAGATAAAAAATTACCTTAATCCATGTCTGATCACTTAAACAGTTCCTTTAGGTTAATCTTTGATCAACAAGACATCTATATCTGGTGCCCTGGTTTCTCTCTGAGATGACAGCTCAGAGTGGTGAGGCTTATAGAAACTTCCATAAAAAGGACAAGAGTCAGGGACCTCAAAGGACACAGTCCTTTACCTCCTTAAGTCCCTTATCTGACTGGTAATGGGTCTTATTTTTTATATTCAAAAACTATCTGTGGTTAATGTAACTTGAAATCTCTGTGAAAGCCTTATTGTCAGGCAGCTTATCCTTACCTAAACTCCAGGTTCCACTGAGTTTTCTCAAATGTGTGGTTCACCCCTCTGCCTTTACTGCTGGATCAAAATGTTGTTTTTTGCAAGCCCAATTGCAAGCCCACAGGTCCTCAAATCAGCTGCCTCTAGCATGTCCTCTCAGGAAGATTTAACCTGAGAAAGCACAGGTCTGTACATCCTACAGGGGAAACAGGGAGCCTAGGAAACCAAACTCCCTTATGGCCCTGGGTGAGGGAGGCTCACCTCAGAGTACCAAACAGTAACCCATTATGGTCAAGTCTTCCGTCTACCTTACATACCTCTACTTATCTAATACTAGAGACCTGGTGCACAGATTCATGCACCAGTGGGGTACCTCGGTATGGCCTGTGGAGATCAGGTGGAAACTGACAGTCGAAGGCCGCCTGCTGCTCCTCCTTGCCACTCTAGCTCATCCCGGCCCCACTGTGCCTGCCGTTGGCTCATGTCCAGTCAGTCCTGATTGGGAGAGGTTCGTACCCCTGGTGGTCAGTGCAAGTCATAGCGACTGGTCAACCGGTTGTTCGGTCACTCAGTCACTTAGGCTTTTATATATATAGATATTTAACCTGCTCAATTCCTGTCCTTGGTTCCTTTCATTAGCCCTCTTGCTGGAGAGAGTCAGGCTTTACCACATTTGCTACATAATTACTCAGTGTCTGAGGTTTGAAGCTACAAATGAAACCATGGTTTAATGGGGAAATTAAAATAAATCAGTTTATTTATTTTTCAAAACATTATCCTTTGTTAAATAAGAATATAGATTTATCATCATTTATTTAAAGTAAAATATGTGTATGTGGCCAAAATAGAAAGCCACTGTTTAGGTAAAACTTTAATTTTTTACTTTTCTTCATAATAATATTTAAATACAATTGCTGAAGACAAAACAAAATTCAAATATTTAATTTGGTCATCAATATGCTTTCATCTTGAATCATGCATTTTTTAAAGATATTGCTGAAAATTTACCTACATGATAACATGATTTGTATAAATCATGTCATCTTTCTATGCTTCAGTTTTTAGATTTATTCAGGTCAGAGAAAAATGATAAAAAAGCTCAAAATAATTTTATTTAGACCAAAGGAATGCACTGGGGACAATAGAAAAAATTATATTCTTTTATCTTTAACAAACAAAAGATCTGGTAAACAACTAGCATTAGACTTCCAATGATTTGAAAGGACTTAGTAGCAGATTTATTAGCTTTGCTGAAAATATAAAAGATGAAAATGATGCCTTGAGAATTGTAAATAACTATTATCTTCCCTAACAAAAACAATTAATGTTCACTTACTATAGAATAATCTGAATGCACAAATAAATAAATTTTTAAAATTACCTAAAATCTTACATCCCTGACAAAATAAATCTTCAATATTCACAATATATAAAATCACTTTAAGTCCTACTGTTCAGGGAAAAGATCATCTTTAAAAGTATACTTTTGGAATTTTACAAATGCATTCACTCAAAAACACTTATACTAATAGAATCATACTGTACATGGGACATTATTTTATATTTTTATTTAACATAAAATGACAAACTTAAAATTAAAATAGTGAACAAGTTTAGAACATTTTTAATTGTGAAATTAAGGATAAATTAAATAATAAGATCAATCTTCCACTCACTGTCCTTTAATGAATATAAGAATTGTGCAAAAAGTTTTATATATACTATTTTATTTAATATGCAAAATCTATACATAGGACACTATCATTATTTCTTTTATATGTTTGAAGAGGGTAAATCAATCACCCACGATTACATAGCTTGTAAGAAGTAGTAAAGGTGTTCAAGTCAAGTCTATCTGCAAAACAAACTCCATGTTTAAATTTGGAGTTTAAATTGCATCACCTAGGAATAGAGATCTCTATATAGTTATCCAAAATAGTTTCACACCTCAGCAAAGCAACCGTTCACCCTTTTTCCTTCCTCTTTGTTTTCAACCTATTCCTATTACTGCTTCCTATTTGTCAAATATACGATGACTTCCTATATGGTTAACATCAGGAGCCAAAAGTAACCTGTCATAGGACAAGACTGTTTTGACTATATCCAGTAACAATACGATGAGAGATGCTATTTCTTAACTCCACAACTGCATTAAATAGTGGTTTGTATGTTATTCCAAAATGGTAAAGTTTTAGAGAATTTTCTCCTAGGTCCCACTGATTTCTTGCAAAGTCCATACGAAGTTTTGTGTGTTATTTTTCTTCACTTCTTGCCAACTTAAATTTAGAGAAAGACAACTGCTGTTGCCAAATCGTGAAATGTGCTTAGGCAGGGTGATGGGAGTTGGATTATGAGCAATAAGAGATGCTGCTATTTTTGACAAGACAAATATAGTATTCATGACTCATTAAAAATAATCTATTGTGCATTTTTATGCTATCTTGTTTTGTTTTCAAAAATTTATTCTTTCTCTAACATTCATGAATAATATAGGCATTTTTGTTTAAAAGAAGGAGGAACTTTTGACCCATTCAGTTAAAAAGATTATAATATAAAGCCCTGACCAGTATGGCTCAGTTGGTTGTGGGTCATCCATGTATCAAAAGGTGGCAGGTTTGCTTCAAAGTCAGGACATATGAGAACACCATCCCTTATAGGGGGCATGCAGGAAGCAGCCTATCAATGTTTCTTCACTCTTACATCAATGTTTCTCTCTCCCTCTCCCTTCCTCAATCCTTAAAAATCCTATATAATAAAAGCCCAGCAACCAAATGGCAGAATGACCAGAACGGCTGGTCGACCAGTTGCTATTACGCGCACTGACCACCAGTGGGCAGATGCTCAACACAAGAGCTGCCCCCTGGTGGTCAGTGCACTCCCACAGTAGAATGCCGCTCAGCTGACCAGGATGAACAGCTCTTCCACAGCGGGAGTAGCTGCTCAGAGGTCGGGTCCACAGCCACTTCCCTGACTGGGATGAGCAGCTGCTCCCAGAGTGGGCTGATCCCCACAGGCCACGTCCCCACCAGTGCACAAATCCTGTGCACCGGGCCTCTAGTTATTAATAAAACAAAGCTTATATAGGATGTCCCAAAAAATGTATACACAATTCAATAGCTAAAAACTAACTTAATTTTCACTCCTTTTCAGTTTTAACTGATGTGAAATAATAGGTGAAGCCAAACTAAGCTTTGAAAAAAGGAAATTTACCCTAAAGTGACACTAGACTTTTTCTTTTTTATAGGATACAAACAAGCTAAAGTTTACGGTACAAAACGGTCAACAGTCAACAAATTGAGGGCACAAATACTGAAGGAAAGGATTCTCAATGTCTGCGATTTCATTGCTCCACGTTATCAGTAGTGCCTGGATCAGAACAGTCATCACTTTGAAAACAGGTATTGACAAAAAAATAATTCATTTCTGTAGAATCTTTCAAATTTTGAAAATGAACTGTATGTTAGTAAACATTGACTTTATAATCATTCAGAGCATGTACACATCTTTTGAGGACACCCTTATATAATAATGTAATTTAAAGACAAAAAGTCATTTATTAATTACATCATAGTAAACTGCAGTGCAGATTATAAAAATAACTCCACAATGCCTAGCACGAGATATCATTTCATCATAGAAAGATAGTTTTAAAATCACTAAAGATAAGTTTCCCTTATGTTTTTTATTATTCTAAAATGTTTACTGCTCTACAAATATAGATTATCTCAAAGTACCACATACATAGCCAAGTTTAAGTTGCCTCCTGCAGTAAAAAATTCTTCTAGAGCATTTATTGTATCCATTACAAAAACATTTCTTTGTCTTTCTTTTTACATTGAGAATTTATTTTTCCACTTGGCTATGCTGTGCTTACACAAACTACCTATGATACCAGCATTCACAGAACCTAATTAGAGCATGTCTATATTGAGGATGACTCCAAGATTGAAAATTCTTTGGATAAAAAAAATATAACATACTAGAGGCCCGGTGCACAAAAATTTGTGCACTCGGGGTGGAGTGCAGGTCCCTCAGCCCGGCCTGTGCCCTCTCGCAGTCTGGGACCCCTCAGGGATGACCACCTGCTGGCTTAGGCCCGCTCCCTAGGGGATTGGGCCTAAGATGGAAATCAGACATCCCTCTGGCAGCCCGGCAGTCCTCGGGGGATGTCCACTTGCCAGCAGGGAGCAGGCCTAAACTGCAGTCAGACATCCTTAGCGCTGCTGAGGAGGCAGGAGAGGCTCCCACCACCACCGCTGTACTGGCATCCATCAGCCTGGCTTGTGGCTGAGCAGAGCTCCTCTCATGTGAGAGCGCCCTGACCACCAGAGGGCAGCTCCTGCATTGAACATCTTCCCCCTGGTGGTCAGTGTGTGTCATAGTGACCAGTCATTCCCAGTCCTTTTGCTGTTATGGTCAGTTTTCATATTACCCTTTTACTATATAGGATAGAAGCCTGGTGCACGGGTGGGGGCTGGCTGGTTTGCCCTGAAGGGTGTCCTGGATCAGGGTGGGGGTCCCCACTGTGGTGCCTAGCCAGCCTGGGTGAGGGGATGATGGCTGTTTGCAGCTGGTCACACACCCTTCAGGGTGGGGGTCCCCACTGGGGTGCCTGGTCAGTCTGGGTGAGGGGCTGAGGGCCATTTTCAGGCTGGTGGGTGTCTGAAGCTCCCAACCTCTCCTTTTTTCTTTTTTTTTTATTCTGGGATTTATTTACCTTCTATAGCTGTCACTGGAGCTGAGAGCCGGCTTTAGCTCTGAGACTCGGCTCCAGCTCTGAGACCTCAGCTGCTGAAAGCAGATATCTGGATTTGTTTGGCTTCTATAATTGAAACACTGTTGCAGCTCCAGCTCTGAGGCCGCGGCTGGCTGAAAGCAGGTTTTGGGGGTTTGTTTAGCTTCTATAATTGGAACATTGTTTCTTAGAGTGCAGCTCAGAGGCTGGCAGCAGCAGGCGGGTAACCTTGGCTTCCTCCATCACTGGAGCAAGCAAGCCTCCTGTTTGCTTCAGCTGCCTGGCTGCCGGCCGCCATCTTGGTTGGCAGTTAATTTGCATATCGCCCTGATTAGCCAATGGGAAGCATGTCGGGGGTACGGTTAATTACCATGTTTGTCTATTATTAGATAGGATAAGGTACAAAAATGTTAAATCACTATATTGTCCACCTGAAACTAATATAACCAATATAGGATTGTATACCAACTATATTTAAACAAAAAATATTTAATTAAAAAGAATTTTTAAGCAACACTGTTCAATAAAACTGGGGGCAGGGGGAAGATATAACATATTCTTTCATACAACCCTAGATTTAGAGTCCCATGTGGTGATCAACTACTGCAATTAACAACTCTGAACTATATTCTGAGCATTGAACAGGGCATTGGGGTAGAGAAAGATAAAGGAAAATATGTAATAACATAGTAAACACATAAAGGAAAAATATTAGAAGAAAAAGTATATATATTTTTAGGAACCTGATTCATTTATTTTTTAATCTTTATTGTTGAAAGTATTACACATGTCACCCCTTTTCCCCAATTACCCTTCCATCTTTCAACCCGCCCCAGGCCTTCACCACCCTATTGTCTATGTCCATAGGTTATGCATATATGCATACAAGTTCTTTGGTTGATCTCTTCCCAACATCCACCCTCCATTGTCTTCCCTCTGAAAGTCTATAGTCTGTCCCATGCTCTATGTCCCTGGATCTATTTTGTTTATCAGTTTATTTTGTTCATTAGATTCCATATATGAGTGAGATAATGTGATATGTGTCTTTCTCTAACTGGCTTATTTCGCTTAGTATAATACTCTCCAGATTCCTCCATGTTGCCTCAAAGGGTAAAAGATCCTTATTTTTACTGCTGCATACTATTCCATAGTGTAAATGTACCACAGCTTTTTTATTCATTCATCTACTGATGGGCACTTGTGCTGTTTCTAAATCTTAGCTATTGTATGTTGTGCTGCTATGAACATAGGGGTGCATACATTCTTTCTGATTGGTGTTTTAGGCTTCTTAGGATATACTAGTATTCCTATAAGTGGGATCACTGGGTCAAGTGGCAGTTTCATATTTAATTTTTTTAGGAAATTCCATACTGTTTTCCATAATCGTTACACCAGTCTGCAGTCCTATCAGCAGTGTACTAGGGTTCTCTTTTCTCTACATCCTTTCCAGAACTTGTGATTTTTTGATTTGTTGATGGTAGTCATTCTGACAAGTGTGAGGTGATACCTCATTGTCCTTTTAATTCGCCTCTCTTTGATGACCAGTGACTTTGAGTATTTTTTCATATTTCTCTTGGCCATCTGTATGTCCACTTTGAAGAAGTACCTATTTAGGTCACACAAATAGTGAATTCTCAAAAAGAGAAACTAAAGAAATAATCCCATTTACCATTGCAACAAAAAATTAAGATACTTAGGAATAAACTTAACCAATGAGGTAAAAGACTTGTACTCAGAAAACTACAGGATGTTAAAAAAAGAGAGAGAGGGAGAGTATTCTGTGATCATGGATTGGTAAAATGAACATCATTAAAATGTCCATACTACCCAAAGCAATCTATAGATTCAGTGCAATCCCAATTAAAATACCAATGGCATATTTCACAGATCTAGAACAAATACTCCAAAAATTTATATGGAACCAAAAAACCCCAAATAGCCACAGCAATCTTGAGAAAGAAGAACAAAGTTGGAGGCATCACAATACCAGATATTAAGTTATACTGCAAAGCCACTGTAATCAAAACAGTCTGGTACTGGCATAAGAATAGGCATATAGACCAATGGAACAGAACAGAGACACCAGAAATTAACTCAAGCAATTCCTCTCAATTAATATTTTACAATGGAGGCAAGAGCATACAATTAAGTAAAGTCAGTCTCTTCAATAAATGGTATTGGAAAATTGGATATACACATGCAATGTGTCTATCCACCAACTTATACCACACATAAACTACAAATGGATAAAAGACTTAAATGTAAGCTGAGAAACCACAAATATCCAGGAAGAAACAATAGGCAGCAAAATCTCAGACATCTCTCATAGCAATATGTTTGTGGATACATCTCCTAGGGTAAGGGAAACTAATCAGAAAATAAACAAATGGAACTACATCAAAATAAAAAGCTTCTGCACAGCAAAATAAACTATCAACAAAACAAAAAGGGAGCCCATTATATGGGAGAACATATTTGGCAATGATACATCTGATAAAGAGTTAACATCCAAAATATATAAGGAACTCATACAAGTTAACAAAAGACAAACAATCTAGTTTAAAAATGGGGAGAAAAATATTTACATATGCTGTCAACTCTCTCTCTGTCTCTCTCTCTCTCTCTCTCTCTCTCTCTCTCTCTCTCTCTCTCTCTCTCTCCCTCTCTCTCTCTCTCTCTTTTACCTGGCAACTAGGAACATAACAGCCCAGTTTACTTAGAGGAAGTCTAGCACATTGGTTCAAGGACTCAGAAGCAGGCAGTTTGGGTTAAAATCACAGCTCTTCCACTTTCTAACTGTGGCCTTGAGCAAGTTACTCATGCGAGAATAGAATAACAATACTACCTACCACACTGGATTATTATAAAGGTCAACTAGTTAGCATGTGAGTGAACAACTTTAGATGGATCACAGATTGTGCACTCTTTATGTGTTTGTAAAACAAAATTACCTGGTTCCCTGTGCTTTATAACTCATGATAATTATATAAATTTAATAATTTAGTCACTCACTTATTCTAAAAATATTTAGAGAATACCATATTTCCTAGGCCTAGAACATTTTGTTCAAGGTGATATGAAACAATAGGTATTAAGACATTAACAAAAGGGAAATACAATGTGGTCTATCTACTTTTTCCAAATATGAAAGTGGCATTCCAACAAAAAATTATCTAACTATTTTATCTCAGCCAATGTGGATTTAGGGTATCCCTCAGAACATGCCAGATATGTAGTTCTGTGACCCTGTGAGCACTCTGGCTCCAGCCACACTGGTCTCTGCTTCCTTAGGATTCATCAAACAATCTTCCACTTCAGATTTTCATTTGCTTCTTTTTCTATGTAGAGCACTCTCCATCCCAACCCTGCCTCTACCCAAAACACACAACCTTTAATTAAAAGTACTTATACAATATACAATAGCAACTAATATAGCTTGGTTGGTATCACAAGAAGGTGAAAATACATTTTATAAACAAATAAATAAACTAACAATAAGTTTAATTAAATATTGTGCTCCAAATGTCAATATGACTATCTTGAGATTTTTTTAACTGTGTTGGAGATCGGTGGAAAGGAAAAGCACAGGTATACTTGATCCAAAGTTCCCAATTTATATGGTCATGGTTACAGAACTTAAGAAAAGAAGGGGATCACACAAACAGTAGAATATTTTGGCCTTCTGTGTCCTTATCCATTCGTACCCTAAAGGACCAGTACAACTGTCATCACATTCTCTGCTACTAACAACACATAAGTGTTTTAAGCGTGGGCCTTATGTCTCCATTTTGGAATGTTAACAGTTTCTGCATGCCTATTTAGAAAACATTGACCAACATCTATCCTTCTAATTCTTGAACCACATATGGCATTATCAAGACTGCATCTTCATAGGGGGAACAGCAGAATAATAAGCTCTTCTTGGGTAAAATTGAACCCCCACATTCCACTCTCTGCCTCTGATTTCACCAGCTGGTTCTGAGCTTGCCTTGGGTCTGACAACCACAGTCACAGGTCTTTCTTTACCTCCCCATCTAAGGATTTGTAACTTCCCTTGAGGAATACAGAAAAAGAGCAGCATGGGTTCAATCAATGTTGCCAGGAGCTTCAAAACTGTTATTTAAAATGTTAATTAACTATTGTCCTTAGCTACCTTAAATTATTTTTGAATATCTATTGCTGTTAAAGAAGTGTTGGTTGACCCTAAGGTCATAGAGAGGTTAATATTTCTTTCTAACTTAAAAACACTCTAATAACTGAAAAAGAACCACACACAGCAATCCAATCTGTCCTAGGCTGAAAACATTCTCAAACAGAATTGTACCTCTTACTTTTTTCCTCTCATTAGAGCTTTACTTAATTAATATGTCAGATCTGTGATCATGATTTTGACTTGCAACTAGACAGATGGTATTCAATTGCACGTTTAATGTTACATTTTCTAACATCACAGAACAGAAATAGATATCATGGGCTACATAACCATTTTCTGTAGACACCCAGGAAAAATAACTTTCGCATTTCCTCTTTTATCATCTGCTTCTGTGCAGCCAGAAGTTTGCAGGCCACGCCTTACAATCTGTTGATGTATTGCTTCTTAATATATTTTGGTTTTAATCATGGAATTAATGGAAAATTCTGAATAATATAACATTTTGTTAATAGCAATGATCAGTTTTTAAAGAATTAGAATATATCTAAAGCCAAAACTACAGTGACCATTACTGTTTTCTCAATATTTCAAAAGGCCCATCAGAATTTTGAAATTCCTTATATTTTTAAAAAAATATATTTTATTGATTTTTTACAGAAAGGAAAGGAGAGGGATAGAGAGTTAGACACATCAATGAGAGAGAAACATTGATCAGCTGCCTCCTGCACACTCCCCACTGGAGAGGTGCCCGCAACCAAGGTACATGCCCTTGACTGGAATTGAACCTGGGACCTTTCAGTCCGCAGGCCGAGGCTCTATCCACTGAGCCAAACCAGTCAGGGCTGAAATTCCTTATATTAAAAAATTTATATAAACCCCTTTAAATAGAAAATGGTCAGAATTAGAGTAGGTGATTCTTACTACTATATCACAATATTCAGCTTCCCAGGGATAAACTTTTTCATTAAGACTTATTGAATGCAATGATAAGTTGCACAACCCACCAATTCCCTTTTAGCCACATAATCCCTAAAATACCCTTTGACTTTCCAGTTTCCATGAACAAATATGTGCAAATATATTTCTACCTTTAGTTACCGTGGTATTCCTATAGGTCTTTTGTTTCTTGGAAAAAACCTTCATTGTTCCAAGAGGGCTTGCATTCAGTGAATCACATGCCCATTTATAGAAACAAAGTCCTAACTTAATTGGTTCTTTTGTGGTTTACACTGCTCTTACATTTGCCAAGTTAATTGTTTGCTGTGGTAAAGCTTTGTGTTACCTGAGGTTACATGACATGCAACCAAAAGATTTTGATATTTTCATGAAATTAGTTAAGACTAATCTGAATGCTAAATAAATGGTTTCCTTGATTCTGAAAACTGGCAGAATACTCTATTATGAAGCAAAAAAGATTCATATACATGTATTTAATTTTTTTTCAACTTGTATAGGAGGTTTTAAAGAATAGTCATTTCAAAGAGATGTCCTTTAAATTTAAAATTGCAATATTTGTGGGATCATGGTTTTTAAAAATCACCTTAAGACTATTAAAATTCTAACTAGCTATAGGTTTATCAACATACACTTACTTAATAATTACTTTTCAATACTTCCATATCCATAATGGAAATAGTTTCTGAGATTAAAGAGAAATATAAGAAAATATCTAAAACTGTGGATTTCATCACAGAGCAAGGAGAACAGTGAATTTCATCATCCACGCAAAATAGAGAGTATTTCTCACATTACTCCTCTTACCAATTAAGTCTCACAACCAAGTAAATAGTTGTAAATCCATTCCTACTGCTGAACAGACAACCAGAAAATGATCATTATTCACAGTATTTAATGAAGAATTTTAAGTCCTACTCAAGTTTATTAATCTCAGCTCTTACATATTGGCCTTGTGATCATTCCTTATAAAACAAATATTTATGAAATATTGACTTTGTGGGCAGCACAACAATAGATTTCAGTGAGTAACAGTGAGTAAAAACATACATGGGCCTGCTGTCTAGAGTTTCTAATTTTAAAAAAAGCCAATATATATAAACATATAATTCTGTACTGAGATAACTAGTGAGAAACAAAAGAATATGGTGTCATAAACCTATAAAATAGAGGAACTTGACCTTGTCTGGTGGGTCAGCAAAGACTTTTGTATTAGGATAAGGTTCAGTTGGATATAAAACTTATAGAGTAAAAGTGGCAGAAACAAAAGTGACTGCTCTCTGATCTAAAAAACTACTGAATATAAGTGGTCCAGGGCTATGTGTAGACGAAGCTCCAAGTTGACAGAGGCCCATATTCCTTCTCCTTTGTTTCTGCCAATTTAAGCATGTGCTTTGTCTCATTATCAAAGATGGCTGTTTGATATTCAGTGATCAGCTTTGCATTCCAACTAGCAAGAAGGAATGTCTGCTTCCATCTCTTTTAAAGAGCTTCCTAGAAGTTTCACAAACCTGTCACCTTACACTATATGGAGAACTGATCCATTTAGCCATGCCTAGCTGTAAGAAAGTATGAAATGATATAGTGCTATAAAATGTGACTAATTAATAATTTGGAATCTTTTAATAGAGAAGAACAAATGGATATTTAGAGGCAAGTATCAATGCATACCATTGCTTGCCTGAGAAAATGACTTTAGATCTGAGGTTTGCAAGGTGAATGGATATTAACCAGATGGTGGGTGGAGGGGAGGAGTAAAGATCATTCCAGGCAGAAGCACAATCCACATGGCTACACCAGCCTACCTTGCAGTTGGACATGGACCACTTGTATCCAGTAGTATTTTATGTGAGAAAGAAAATAACTTCTCTGTTGTTTTAGTCAATGTTGTTTTAAGATTTTTAAAAATATATTTTATTGATTTTTTACAGAGAGGTAGGGAGAGGGATAGAGAACTAGAAACAATGATGAGAGAGAAACATCGATCAACTGCCTCCTGCACAACCCCCACCGGGGATGTGCCCGCAACCAATGTTTTAAGATTTTTTAAATATACAATTTAACCTTATCCTAACTAATATTATCTAATACAATGGCCTTTGTTAACTCCTTAGATAACATTTAATTTCTCTATTTTACTATTTTTCTTGAGCCTAGTGCATGGTTACTGCTTTCTTCTTGTTTATTAGTAATATAGATTTACATTTCCAATGAGTTTATGTAAGTTTCCAATAGTATCACCTACAGACATGTAAATAAATGTCTCCTGTCAAGATCATATGTCCTTAGAATATATAAATGATATATATATAAATATTTTACAAAAGTTGAAGTATTATTTTGCTAAGCTAATGCAAAGATTTTAAAAACATTTATATAATTAAATCTTATGTTTAAAAAAAGTATTTGTCTGAAAAAATATTTTAAAATAAGCCAATTTAACTGCTATACTTTCATGTGATATATAGTCTCTGAAAATATCTCCTATCCATTTTTCTTTTGAGGAGGAGGTGTTGGCAATTTATGTAAAACCATTTCAAATACTTTTAGACCTGTCCTTTGTTTTTTGACAAACCGAGACTTGTCAGGAACAGTTTTAAAATACAGCTGAGGATACTAGAATTTCACATAAACATTATACCTCAAATATGAGATTTAATATTACATTGAATTTTGTTAGTCAGAATAATAAAAAGCATTATTAACCCAGCTATTCTGATCTGTATATTTACTTAACAAGAGTTCTTTCAGTACAAAATGATATTTTATCCAAGGAAGATACACATTACTATATCTTATCTTTCGTAACGTAATTATTTTAGAAGTGACTGGTGTTGCTCAGTGGTTGGAGTGTTGGCTGGCACACCAAAGGGTGGCAGGTTCGATTTCTGGTGAAAGGAACATACTTGCGTTGCAGGTTTGATCCCCAGGCCTCTGTTGCCCCAGTCAGGGCACCTGCGAGAGGCAACCAATCGATGGGTCTCTCTCACATCTATGTTTCTCTCTTTCTCTCCCCCGCTCCTTCTCTCCTCCTCACTCCCTGCCTTCCACTCTCTTTAAAAATCAATGGAAAAAATATCCATGGGTGAGGATTAACAAAATTTTTTAAAAAATAATTATTTTAACTATCCGGCTTACTAAACTTAACATCCTTCTCCTCAGAAGGAAACTTCAAATTACAGTAAAGTATTTCAGTTTTTATAAAAAATCTCTACACATTTATTTAACCTCCATAAAATGAGATTAGACCATATCAGCTATCAAAAGATTCCAAGACAATAATATACCCACTGACCAGCAAATTATAAGTGTATTGTGGACACCCTAAGAAAACACTTACAGGAAGAAAGACCAATAAAATAGGTTTAATGTGTAAGATATTGACGTTTCTGAGATTGATGTTCTCATGAAGTAAAAGTATTGAGGTTAAGTGGGAGCAAATATAAATTAGGTGGACCATAAGCAAGTCAGTTTGGCCAGGACAATGATAGATACATGAACAGACTATATTATCATGAACTTGCTTAGAGATGACAAAGTTGTCTTTCAACATAGGCAATTTATAGTGGATAAAAATCCCAAAATATTGTGGCTGAAAAACAATTATTTATTATCTCTCATTGTTTTTGTGAGTCAATTTGGTAGTTGCCTTGGGACCTGTCTTGTGGTTGCAATCAGATGTTGGATGGGGCAGCAGTCATCTGAAGGCATGACTACTAGGATCCACTTCCAAAGTGTTTCACTCTCATGAGTGGCAATTTAGTGCTGGCTGTTGGCTGGGGGCATTAGTTCCTCTTTGTGTGAGTGAACATGTGCCCAGGACTGCAGCATCCTCACAGCACGGCAGCTGGATTGTGAACAATTCCAAGAAAGCAGAAGCTGCAGTGGTCTCATTCAGAAGGCACATTCTTTGACTTGCACATATGTTGGGGGTCAGTTCTAATTTAATAAAGGACAAGTTTACACAAAGGCATGCATTTTAGGAAGTGAGGATCATTGGCAGTTGCTTTGGAGGTTAGAAATGAAATTAGGTCTTTAAAAAAATATTTTTATTGATTTCAGAGAGGAAGGGAGAGGGAGAGAGAGAGAGAGAGAAACATCAATGAGGAGAGAGAATCATTGACCGGCTGCCTCCTGCACGCCACCTAATGGGGATTGAGCCTGCAACCCAGGCATGTGCCCTGACCAGGAATTGAACTGTGACCTCCCAGTTCATAGATTGATGCTCAACCACTGAGCCACTTCAGCCAGGCTAAATCAGGTATTATTAATATTCTTATTTTATTATTATTATCATTTCTAACCTTTATAAAATTCCTTTACTTCATTTCTAATATTCACAAAATTCTTATAAGCAGGTTTTATTATTTTCAATTTATAGTGAGAGAACTAAAATTCAAAGTAATTAAATAACTGGCCAAAAGTCACATAAGTAGTAAGTGGCATGATATATGTTGATTTGGTTCCAAATATTACACTTTCAACTATAACATGATACCTTTCCAAAAATATTGTCTGTTCTGAGCTGATCCTGATAGATATTAACATTGCACTTCTTTAATATAGTACAAAGTGCAGGAAATGGAAACATTAATCCACATCAATAATACCATTATTTAAATAATTTTTCTAGATAAAGTATATTTATTATCAAAGCTTATTTTTTCTCTATTAAATTAATATTTCTAATTTTCTTATAAGTGAAGATAAATTCAGAAAAATCTTAAGATAAGTAATTAGTGAATTAATAACCAATCACAGAGTAGATAGGGCCCTCTCATGAATTTTTAACATTACTGTTTTCTTAAGAAAGAAACTATAGTTTTGAACTTGCAAATACATCTTGGCATACAGGCAGATATTTTATGAAAGCAAAGCCACAATTTGTAGGCCTTAATACTGAGTTCAGCTGAAGGCTTAAAATAATGACCAAACACACAGGATGGGTTATTCTTGGTATTTAAATATTGTGTAGTACAGGAAGAGCAACCACATAACACCTGTATTCTAATGAACATGAATTATTTTGATCAAGAGCTAATTTAAAATCAGAATTTTAAAGCTCGTTATTTACTATTGTGGACAACTTAAAGGTTTTGTTTTATTTGACACAGTCTCCAGGTGACAGGTAAATCATTAACAATAGATGAATATTATTCTGGACATGGTGATATATTAAGTCTGAATTTGGAAATTTTATGACAAACAAGTGCCCTAAAGGAAGGATAAGCTAAAGGTCATCATTACTGAGGGCTGATCTACCATTTAATCAGCTTATTTTAGTTGTAGTTTGAAATCCTAACAATTAATTCATCAATTGGATTTTAAAACTAGCCCATAAAGAAATAATGCCTTCATTACAACAAATCAAAGCATGGTTTTCTAACATAGAATAATTATTTAAGACTAGAGGAAGCCCTGAACAGTGTGTCTCAGTTGGTTGGTCATTGTCCCTTTCACATGCCTGGGTTGTAGACTTGATCCTGGGGGTGGTGGTGCAGGAGGCAGCTCATCGATGCTTCAGTCTTACATTGATGTTTCTCTCATTCCCTCCCTCATGCTTCCTCTCCCTATAAAAGTCAATAAGACATATTAAAAAAGAACAAAAAAACCCCCCACAAAACACAAAAGGATGTCACTGCGGATATTTAACCTCTGCTCATCAGGTACTTTTCAAATAGAAAGTACCTTTCATAGTGCTACAATTTCTCCATCTCTTGCCTCCTGTTTCCCAATTTGTGACATTTCTGCATAGACATTACCTGGAATTCTGTTTAAATGAAGATCTGGCTCTTACCAGATTTTTGGAACCATCTCTGGGGTTGGCAAACCTGCATTTTGGATAATTATGTATTCTGAAATTTAAGAATCTTCTATATAATAAAAGCCTAAGCTATCATTACCATGGAACAACCAGAACAACCGGTCACTATGATGTGCACTGACCAAAAGGGGGCAGACACTCAGTGCAGGAGCTTCCCCCTGGTGGTCAATGCGCTCCCACAGAGGGAGCACCACTCAGCCAGAAGCCGGACTCATGGCTGGCAAGCGCAGCAGCGGTGGTGGGAGCCTCTTCCGCCTCTGTGGCAGCACTAAGGAGCAGTGAGCCAAGTGGTAAGGAGAGAGTAGGTGGGTGGTAAGGAGTGAGAGATCCTGGATTGCAAGAGGGATGTCTGTCTGCCGGCCCGGGGATCAGGCAGGCCTAAGCCGGCAGGCGGACACCCCTGAGGAGTCCCAGACTGCAAGAGGGTGCACACTGGGCTGAGGGACCCCCTCCCCAAGTGCACAAATTTTGTGCAATGGGCTTCTAGTATATATAAAATGCCAAGGATCTATTATTCCAATCCACAAGAAAGAAGGGGTAAAATAAACTGTAGTCAATAACATAAAATCTGAAAGTCCAATTTCAAATCCCAGAGAGAATTTGCATTAAGAGTAAAAAGTAAATATAGTCTTGAGAAACAAAGTATTTCATTCAAATATTTGATACTATAATGATAATAATATTAATAAAGAGACTGCTGTAGATACACCTGTTTTGTATTTGTTCATCTTGAGACCTATGGTAAGCACCTCAATTGGCCTTAATTCTTTGAAGTTTGTAATTATATTTACCTCTTTTCACAGATGAAAAAAAAAAAGTGAAGTTAGAGAGATTATGTCACCTGTCCAGTAAGCAGAGGATGACTAACATTCCAGTCTATTTGACTTCAAACTGCTTACTATATCATTATAGAGTAAAAAAGATTTACTAGTTAACAGTGATAACTTTAGAAAAAATGTTAGATGAGGAGAAAAAATTGAAATTGATTTGTGTAGCCTGGTAATGTAGAACATCAAACAAATTGAAATGGAGCATCTAAGTTTTATAAAGGTTATATGAAGTACACATATCATAACATAATTTGGTGGGCATAATATTGAATGAATATATTTATCTAAAATTTAGGAATATTTTTAAAATTCTTACAAAAATAAATTATGACCATAATTATAAATTCTCCACCAAGTAAAGAAAACAATATCAACAATCATACACACACACACATCCTATATAATAAAGAGCTAAGGTACAAATGGTCATCACACCCTCATGCTGTCATGCAGTAATGGCTCAGACACTCCACACTGGGGAGAGAGGAATAGGAATGGGGACCAGCCAGGCACAACTGAGCTCATGAGAGAGGAATGGGGACCAGCCAGGCTGTGGCCCAGGAGAGGGACAAGGTTCCCACCCTGCAGTCCTGGGCACCAGCAGCTGGGGCTATGGTCTGGGAAAGGGACAAGCCACACACCTCACAGTCCCAGGTGCCAGTGGCTGCACCTGTGCCTGCAGCCCAGGAGAGGGACAAGCCACCTGCCCTATGATCCTGTGTGCCAGTATCTGTGGCTGCGGCCTGGGAGAGGGACAAGCCTACGGCTGCGGCCCGAGCAAAGCCGCTGCCCACAGTCCCCTGTGGCTGTGGCTGGCCCGGGCAAAGCCAGCCCCGGTGCTGGGTGCCTGAGGCCAGCCAGAGGGAGGGAAACCGGGGTCCCGGGTGCCTGTGACCAACAAGAGGAAGGAATCCTGGGTCCCAGGTGTGGGGAAAGGCAGAGACGGTTAGGGCAATCAGGTCAGCAGGGGAGCAGTTAGGGGCGATCAGGCCAGTAGGGGAGCAGTTAAGGGCAATCAGGCAGGCAAGCAGAAGTGGTTCAGGGCAATCAGGCAGGCAGAAGTGGTTAGGGGTGATCAGGCAGGCAGGCAGAGAGGTTAGGGGCAATCAGGCAGGCAGGCAGGTGAGCAGTTAGGAGCCAGTGGACCCGGATTGGGAGAGGGAATCAGACATCACCCAAGGGTTCCTGGATTGGAGAGGGTGCAGGCCAGGCTGAGGAACCCCAAATTTCAGGCACTGGGCCTCTAGTACAATATAATGAGGCTAATCAACTACCTCTCTCAGATAATTAATATTTTATAGTCAGATTCAGGAAGATGGCGGCGGTATAGGCAGACGCGTCCCAGGTCGTGTCCCTGAGCAAATGGAGTGAGCAGCTGAAACTAGTAACATCCACCCCGAATTGGCGAAATTCCTCAGCTGGCGAGACAGTTTACAGCCGGGAAGAGCAGAACTCCCCTGGAAAGCAGATCCAAGCAACAGCAACCTCCTGAGCACCACACCCTCTGCTGAGGAACAGCAGCTGTACGTGAAACCTCGCCCCACCAGCCAGAAGAGCCACCACAGCTGTGAACAGCACCCACCAGAGGAGTTGCTGCCAACTGAAGAGCAGCTGCTACCGCAACCGCCCGAAGAGGAACCGCAGACCAAGGAGTCACTGCCACCAAGGGAGCAGCCACTGAACGACTCAACGTCTAGATATGTCAGTGAGATCAAACATGGGTAGACAAAGAAACCCCCAAAGGAAAGAGAAGGAGGACTCTCCAGAAAAGCAGCTAAGTAATACAGAGGCATGCAACATGACAGAAAAAGAATTCAGAATAAGGGTCCTAGAGTGCATAAACCGGATGGAGGAAAAAATCGACAACCTCAGCAAGAAGCAAGAAGAAACAGATGAAAAAATCGATAACATATGGAAGAAGCTAGCAGAAACAGATGAAAAAATCGATAACATATGGAAGAAGCTAGAAGAAACAGATGAAAAAATCAACAACTTAAGTAAGACCCAAGAAGATATGAAGAGTGATATAGCTGCAATGAAAAACTCCATTGAAAGTATCAACAGTAGACTAGGAGAAGCGGAGGACCGAATTAGTGATTTAGAAGACAAGGAAGCAAAACACACCCAAAATGTACTGCAATTGGAGAAAAAAATGAAAAGACAGGAGGAGAGCCTAAGGGAGCTTTGGGACAACATGAAACGAAACAACATACGAATAATAGGGGTACCAGAACAACAGAAGGATGAACAAGGATTAGAAAACCTATTAGAAGAAATAATATCAGAAAACTTCCCTGAGGTGGGGAAGAAAAAAGTCACACAAGCCCAGAGAGTCCCAAACAAGGTGAACCCCAAAAGACCCACACCAAGACACATCATAATTACCATGGCAAATGTTCAGGACAAAGAGAGAATCTTACAGGCTGCAAGAGAGAGACGGAAAGTTACATACAAGGGATCTCCCATTAGATTGTCAAATGATTTCTCAACAGAAACACATCAGGCCAGAAAAGAATGGACGGAAATTTACAAAGTGATGCAAAGCAAAGGACTGAATCCAAGAATACTCTATCCAGCAAGACTATCATTCAAACTTGAAGGGGAAATAAGAAGCTTCACAGACAAAAAAAGGCAAAGGGAGTTTATCACCACCAAGCCAGCAATGCAAGGAATGCTAAAGGGACTGGTATAAAAATAAGAAATAAAAAGCTCAGAAAGAAAACAGCCACACAAAAACAGAAATGCCTACAAACAAGTACCTTTCAATAATAACTTTAAACGTAAACGGACTAAATGCTCCAAACAAAAGACATCGAGTGGCTGAATGGATAAAAAAACATGACCCATACATCTGCTGTCTACAAGAAACCCACCTCATTAGAAGGGACTCACACAGACTGAAAGTGAAAGGATGGAAAAATATCCTTCAGGCAAATGGAAAGGAAAAGAAAGCTGGGGTAGCAATACTTATATCGGACAAAATAGACCTCAAAGTGAAGGCCATAACAAGAGATAAGGAAGGCCACTTCATAATACTAAAGGGATCAATACAACAAGAAGATATAATCCTGGTAAACATATATGCACCCAATGCAGGAGCACCCAAATTAATAAAAAAACTCCTGGAAGATATCAAAGGAGACATCGACAACAATACAATCATAGTAGGGGACTTTAATACACCACTGACAGCACTGGATAAGTCCTCTAGACAAATAATCAGCAAAGATACAGCAATCCTAAATGACTCACTAGATCAGATGGACTTAATAGACATCTTCAGAACACTTCACCCGAAAGCCAGGGAATATACATTCTACTCAAATGCTCATAGGACATATTCAAAAATAGACCACATATTGGGTCACAAGCAAAGTATCCCCAAATTCAAGAAAATTGAAATCATAAAAAGCGTCTTCGCAGACCACGATGGCATAATATTAGAAATAAACTACAATAAAAACAACCCAAAATACTCAAACACCTGGAAGCTGAATAGCATGCTATTAAATATTGATTGGGTTACCAATGAAATCAAAGAAGAAATTCGAAACATCCTGGAAACTAATGAAAATGAAAACACAACAATCCAAAACCTATGGGACACAATGAAAGCAGTCCTGAGAGGGAAGTTTATAGCTCTACAGGCCTATCTCAAAAAACAAGAAAAAATGGTAGTAAATCATCTAACTCTACAACTCAAAGAATTAGAAAGAGAGCAACAAGAAAACCCCAGAGTGAGCAGAAGGAAGGAGATAATAAAGATTAGAGCAGAAATAAATGACATAGAGACCAAAAAAACAATACAGAAAATCAATGAAACCAAGAGCTGGTTCTTTGAAAGGATAAACAAGATTGACAAACCTCTAGCCAGACTCACCAAGAAGCAAAGAGAGAGGACCCAAATAAACAAAATCAGAAACGATAGAGGCGAAATAACAACAGACCCCACAGAAATACAAATGATTGTTAAAAAATACTATGGACAGCTCTACTCCAACAAACTAGACAACCTGGAGGAAATGGACAAATTCCTAGAAAAATACAACATTCCAAAACTCAATCAGGAAGAATCTAAAAATCTCAACAGGCCAATAACTATGGAAGAAATTGAAGCAGTCATCAAAAAGCTTCCAGCAAACAAAAGCCCAGGACCAGACGGCTTCACAGGGGAGTTTTACCAAACATTCAAGGAAGAACTAAAACCTATCCTCCTCAGACTACTACAAAAAATTCAAGAGGAAGGAACACTTCCAAGCTCATTCTATGAAGCCAGCATCACCCTAATACCAAGACCAGGTAAAGACAACACAATGAAAGAGAATTACAGGCCAATATCCCTCATGAACATAGATGCCAAAATCCTCAACAAAATCTTAGCAAATCGGATCCAGCAGTACATCAGAAAGATCATACACCATGACCAAGTAGGATTTATCCCAGGGATGCAAGGATGGTACAATATCCGCAAATCAATAAATGTGATACATCACATAAACAAATTGAAAGAAAAAAACCACATGGTCATATCAATTGATGCAGAAAAAGCATTTGACAAAATTCAACACCCATTTTTGATAAAAGCTCTCAGCAAGGTGGGAGTAGAAGGATCATACTTCAACATAATAAAAGCCATATATGACAGGCCCACAGCCAACATCATACTCAATGGACAAAAACTAACACCATTTCCCCTAAGAACAGGAACAAGACAGGGATGCCCCCTCTCACCACTCCTGTTCAACATAGTACTGGAAGTGTTAGCCATTGCAATTCGGCAAGAAGAAGAAATAAAAGGCATCCAAATTGGAAAAGAGGAAGTAAAACTGTCCTTATTTGCAGACGACATGATATTATACATACAAAACCCTAGAGACTCCATCAAAAAGCTACTGGACTTAATACATGAATTTGGCAATGTAGCAGGATACAAAATTAACCCCAAGAAATCCGAGGCATTTCTATACACCAATAGTGAACTTTCAGAAAGAGAGATTATAAAAACAATCCCGTTTACCATCGCACCAAAAAAATTAAGCTACCTAGGAATAAACTTAACTAAAGAGGTAAAAGACCTCTACTCAGAAAACTACAGGACGTTGAAAAAAGATATAGAGGAAGACATAAACAGATGGAAGAACATACCGTGTTCATGGATTGGTAGAATCAACATCATTAAAATGTCCATACTACCCAAAGCAATCTATAAATTCAACGCACTTCCCATTAAAATACCAACGGCATACTTCAGAGATCTAGAACGAACTCTCCAAAAATTCATCTGGAATAAAAAAAGACCTCGAATAGCTGCAGCAATCCTGAAAAAGACCAAAGTAGGTGGGATCTCAATACCAGATATCAAGATGTATTACAAAGCCACTGTTCTCAAAACTGCCTGGTACTGGCACAAGAATAGGCATATAGATCAATGGAATAGAATAGAGAGCCCAGAAATCGGCTCGAACCAATATGCTCAATTAATATTTGACAAAGGAGGCAAGTACATACAATGGAGCCAAGATAGTCTCTTCAATAAATGGTGCTGGGAAAATTGGACAGATATATGCAAGAAAATGAAACTAGACCACCAACTTACACCATACACAAAAATAAACTCAAAATGGATAAAGGACTTAAATGTACGACAGGAAACTATAAAAATTCTAGAAGAATCCAAAGGCAACAAAATCTCAGACATATGCCGAAGCAATTTCTTCACTGATACAGCTCCTAGGGCACTTGAAACTAAAGAAAAAATGAACAAATGGGACTACATCAAAATAAAAAGCTTCTGCACAGCAAAAGAAACCATCAACAAAACAACGAGAAAACCCACTGTGTGGGAAAACATATTTGCCAATGTCATATCCGATAAGGGCCTAATCTCCAAAATTTATAGGGAACTCATACAACTTAACAAAAGGAAGATAAACAATCCAATCAAAAAATGGGCAAAGGACCTAAATAGACACCTTTCAAAAGAGGACATTCAGAAAGCCAAGAGACATATGAAAACATGCTCAAAGTCACTAATCATCCGAGAGATGCAAATCAAAACAACAATGAGGTACCATCTCACACCTGTCAGACTGGCTATCATCAACAAATCAACAAACGACAAGTGCTGGAGAGGATGTGGAGAAAAAGGAACACTTGTGCATTGCTGGTGGGAATGCAGACTGGTACAGCCACTATGGAAGACAGTATGGAGTTTCCTTAAAAAACTGAAAATGGAACTCCCATTTGACCCTGTGATCCCACTTCTAGGAATATATCCCAAGAAACCAGAAACACCAATCAGAAAGGATATATGCACCCCTATGTTCATAGCAGCACAATTCACCATAGCTAAGATCTGGAAACAGCCTAAGTGCCCATCAGTAGATGAATGGATTAGAAAACTGTGGTACATCTACACGATGGAATACTATGCTGCTCTAAAAAGGAAGGAACTCTTACCATTTGCAACATCATGGATGGAACTGGAGAGCATTATGCTAAGTGAAATAAGCCAGTCAATGAAGGAAAAATACCACATGATCTCACTCATTCATGGATAATAGAGACCATTATAAACTTTTGAACAATAATAGATACAGAGGCAGAGCTGCCTCAAACAGATTGTCAAACTGCAGCAGGAAGGCCGGGGAGGGTTGCGGGGCAGGAGGTAGGGGGGTAAGAGATCAACTAAAGGACTTGTATGCATGCATAGAAGCATAACCAGTGGACATAAGACATTGGGGGATAGGGGAGGCTAGGGGACTGTCTAGGGCGGGGGGATAAAATGGACACATATGTAATACCCTTTGTAATACTTTAAGCAATAAAAAAAAAAAAATATTTTATAGTCACAATGTCAAGTTTAATCAACATAAAGATTGGTACAGAATACATTTTGTGATCTTTGGTATAATTGTCAACATCTTTTATATATTTAGACATTTATTGGGCACTTACAGTTTGTTCATATAATAAATATATACTGTGACCTTAAGAAAAATCCTATATAATAAAAGAGAAACATGCAAATTAACCACTCCTCTGCTACGCTCAAGCCACGCCCACAAGCCACACCCACAAGCCAATCAGGAACGAGTATGCAAATTAACCCAACTAAGATGGCAGTGGCCAGGGAGCTGGAGCAAGCAGGAGGCTTGGGTTACCCCCGGCGATGGAGGAAGCCAAGCTTCCCGCCTGGCCTGGCCAGACCTGGGCTGCGCTCAAGGCTAAAAAGTTTCAATTATAGAAGATAAATAAATCCCAGAAAAAAAGAAAAAAGAAAAAAAGGAGAGGCTGGGAGCCTGGGTCGCCAGGGGGTGTGGTCAGCCTGAAAATGGCCCTCAGCCCCTCACCCAGACTGGCCAGGCACCCCAGTGGGGACCCCCACCCTGAAGGGGGTGTGGCCAGCCTGAAAACAGCCCTCAGGCCCCCCTCACCTAGACTGGCCAGGCACTCAAGTAGGGACCCCCACTCTAAAGGGGGTGTGGCCAGCCTGCAAACAACCATCAGCCCCTCACCCAGGCTGGCCAGGCACGCCAGCGGGACCACCACCCTGATCTGGGACACCCTTCAGTGCAAACCAGCTGGCCCCCACCTGTGCACTAGGCCTCTATCCTATATAATAAAAGGGTAGTATGCAAATTGACCCTAACAGCAGAATGACTGAGAATGAATGGTCACTATGGCACACAATGACCACCAAGGGGCAGACGATCAATGCAAGAACTGCCCCCTGGTGGTCAGTGTTCTCCCACAGAGGGAGCTCTGCTCAGCCACAAGCCAGGCTGATGGCTGCCAGCACAGTGGTGGTGGCGGGAGCCTCTCCCGCCTCCTCAGCAGCACTTAGGATGTCCGACTGCAGCTAAGGCCTGCTCCCCACTGGCATGTGGACATCCACTGAGGGCTCCTGAGCTGCCAGAGGGATGTCTGACTGCCAGGTTGCCCAATCCCCCAGGGAGAAGGCCTAAGCCAGCAGGTGGACTTCCCCCGAGGGGTCCCAGACTGCGAGAGGGCACAGGCTAGGCTGAGGGACCCCCCCAAGTGCACAAATTTTTGTGCCCCGGGCCTCTAGTATAATATAATGAGGAAACAGATATGATGTTTAAATTAGATTTGTGTTAATTATAATGATTGAGGTAAAAAATACTGTTTATAGGATCTTAGCACACTGGTAGATGAACCTAACTAGACACTATGAAGCGTTCATAGAAGACATACATTTCATTGAACTCTAAAGAATTAGTGATATTTGGGGCAAAAAGAAATTGAAGAGTGGCTGGGGTATAAAGGAAGTTCTTGGAGCAGTGAGGAATACAGAGATGTAGTGAACACTTTCTTATGTCTTAAAGGAAGTCTAAAATCTGTTGAACACCATAGTCTGTTTACACTAAATCTCCTTCAATTAAAGTAGTAAAGCTTTGGGACAGAAGTTAGGCAAACCAGTTAGAAGGCAAGCAGATGACAGCACACTTATGATTAAGGCAAGTCCAGGTTGGGCCAACCATATTTTCTTTCCCTTGAATGTAAATCTTGAGTAGTTGGATGCAGGTAGTTAACCTATCTGGTTATGGCATGTGAAGAAACTACCCTTCAGCTCATTCTAGTACAGAGATGTAAAAAGCTGCTCTGATAACTTTAGGTCTTCATTCAGATGGTCTCTTCTTCAGGACATGGTTCAAACTGCATATTCCAATATTTCCCCACTTTCTATGGTCTATATTCCTCCTTAGCATTCAATACCAATTAACAAACTATATAGTGACCTATCTACTTTATCTTCCATCCTGCTGATTGTAAGCTTCATAGTTCACTTGTTCACTATATATCCAGTGCATAGATCAGAACCTGGCACATAGTAGGCTGCATAAGTCCATAAATTCCTGAATCTGTTTTCTTTTTGAAGTTTCCTATATTATGCTAATATATTTTTCTTTAGAAAATTCTAAAAATATAGGAAAAGAAAGAGTGGAACTCTGTCTAGGATGGTTGCATAGGTATTATCCTGTTGGCCATTTATAGAATACTAGAGGCCTGTTGCATGAAGAGATTCATGCAATAGGCCTTCCTTTCCCCTGATTGATGGCACCAGTTTGCCTCCGGCACCCGGGGCCCAGGCCTTCGCTCTGGCCGAGTTCTGGCCGGAGCTGTCCCCGGAAATGTCAGGCTTCGCTGCTCCACCAGCCCCAGGCCGTCAGGCTTCACTCCAGCGCTTGGAGCCTATGTATGAAAATTAACTGACATCTTTGTTGGTGGTTAATTTGCATATTGCTCTGATTAGCCAATGGGAGGCATAGCGAAGGTATGATCAATTACCATGTTTGTCTATTATTAGATAGGATGGTTAGTAAGGGTTGAAAATTATTTTTTTTCAACTGTCTTGTGATAGAGTTATTTTGAAGGTCCTTACTATTTTTTTCAAGTAATGTTCTTTCTTGAAGATACATTTAAAATTACCTGACTCTTTTAGGTAATTCACTGAATTTTGAATGATACTTTACTATAATATTTATTTTGACCTATCACATATTAAAATACTTGCTCCTGAAAAATATAGACCATATGTAAAGTAAGTTATTAATAAGTGTTTCCTAAATGAAAAAAAATGTGTATGCAAATATTTGAATTGTATTATATCATTGTTAAAACATTTGATTCTTTATGCACATATTTTAACATCCTAAACAAAATGGTGTTAAAACAAAAACAGTTAAATAATAATAAAGTATAATTCTTCAAATACAGTGAATTTTCATGTTTTATTTATGATAGCTTATATCTCTTAGAATTTCAAAGAAGCCTTTTTTTATAAACATGAATCAAAATACTTTTGTAGCTCCCCATAGGCTTACTGTAACTTCAAAGATAGATCATCTTAGAAAAAGCAGATTGATGATGTACTAAATAAGGAAAACAAAAAGGAGCAGCATGCTATAGAACAGCTTAACATGATCTTGTAGCATAGAACTGTCACTTGTTATTGACTTTATTCGTAGAAAACAAATATTATTTTCTATCACTTCTATATTTTTCCCTTACACAATTAAAATTGTGAATATTTAAGCTACAAGAACTAGGTTATGCTCATTTTTTAAATTATATTGCTGTTTTTCATTTAACTTTGCCAACTTCTGCTTTGTGATAAACTCAAAATATCATTTTGTGATATTCTTTAAAAACATTATATACTTTTAACACTGTTAAAATGCCTAATAATTTTTGAGATGCTCATCAATTCACATACAGTTCTCCTGCAAATAGCACCAAATCTTGTTGACTCTCAGTAATGTACACTACTTTAAATCTTTACATGCTATACAGAGCACCCTGGACACAAAGTGAACTAGCCTCTTTTAATTTGTAGATATTTTGAATTGTACACTAAATTTCCAATTTCATAAAAAGGTGATTTTAAATTTGCATTTGTATGTATGTAAAGCTTGAGATGATAATAAAAATAATAATGAATGCACAAAGTAAACTTAAAAATAAATTTTAAAAATACATTTGAAAATACAAAATACGTATTTATAAAAGAAATCCAAGTATACATCCAAAAGGATAATTAATACCAATATCAATAAGCTCTGAAAGTTTATATTCTATAAGCACAAAAATTAAGATATTTAAAAGTCAATTACAAATATTTTAATAAACTTCCGTATGTATATAGTATTTCAAATGAAGTATTTAAAGTGGTGAATATGCTTAGAGGTTTTTTTTCTAAATTAAGAATAAACAAAAACATCATTTGTGGAATAAATTATGCTATTATTTAGAAAGCAAATTAATCATTAAAACACTACTCATCTCATTTAAAATATATTTTTTATTGATTTCAGAGAGAGGAAGGGAGAGGGAGAGGTAGAAAATCAATGAGAGAGAAACATTGATCTGCTGCTTCTTGCATGTCCTCCTACTAGGGATCAAGTCTGCAACCCAGTCATGTGCCCTGACTGGGAATTGAACTGGCGACCTCCTGGTGGATGAGAGGACACTCAGCTGGCCAACATTAGCTAATCTTGCTTGAGTGGCATCTTTATTGGAAGAAAACACTTTATACACGATTTCACAAATAATCCTTTTAGAGTTCAGAATGATCTCATGGCCTACTCTTATTCCTTTGCATTAGTCAAGGAAAGTGAAAATTCAGAAATAATTCCACTTGTTCATAGCCACACTCTCATTTTGAATCATGTGTTTTAACTCCAAAAGAGATGCTCTTAAATATTACGCAATCTTATTGTTACCACTAGGAACAGCGAAAAAGTTAACTGTTAACTAGGATGAAAAGTGGATTTGAAAATGAAATTATTTAATTAAAGTTACCACATGATAATAATAATAAGAAGAAGAAGAAGAAGAAGAAGAATATCTATATGTACCTTTAGAGTCAACCCAAATAATGTGCTATTGTAGCTTTTAAGTAATTTTCCTTGAGTTGACTCAAAGATTTTTGAGTGTGGAAACTAGGTGTTTTGTTCACTATTGCTAAAGTCTGGCATAATGGGGATGCTCAACAAGATTTGTTGAATGACTTAACAAATTAATCGAAGATAATTCATTTTAGGCAATCTTCAACTAAACACAAATTCATTCACTCAACCTAAAGGCACAGGCTTCTATTTGATAGGCATTGGGCTAGGTGTCAATAAACAGATATAAAAGTTCACAAATTAGTGGTAGAGAGAGATACGTGAAAAACCAAGTGGAGTATAATAAACAGTACAATGGACACACTTGTTACTTTATTGAAATATAAGAACTGGGGGATTTCACTTGAATTAAGGTCCAGAGATGACATTCATGGAAGGAGTTGAAAGGAAACTAGCTTTCAAAACACATTTACAAAATAAAGCATGTCCACACTTCAAGAGGCAGAAGCATCTAACTTGAATTAGGTTCAGGGTAAATATTCAAAGGAGGGGAGGTAAGGAAAAAGCTTCCAAAATGTGTTTGCAAAATGGACCAAGCACACATGCTCAAAATGATAATTCTGGGTACCTCAATGTGTCCAAGGATTTCATGTCCCACCCAACCTGCCCCATCCTCCTCCTTCTATGCCAAGGTCATTTTATCCATTTCTATAGCATCCCCTCCCCTGTAAGCAGATGCCTCACACATTTACGTTTACTACTCACGGGCCTCTCTCCAGAGAGCCAAACCTGTGTTTCCAACTGTCTACTCAATCTGTCCAAAACTGAACTCAGCTTTCCAAAGCTCCTCCTCCACATCCCTCTCTCCCTCACTAGAAACTTCAGAGGTTTTTCTGAAGTTTTTCTCTTTTGTGTCCTTTATTGTGTCCTTTATTCAGTAAGTTAACACATCTTTTGAACATATGTCTTAAAGACTTCTCTCTCGTTCTTAACTGTTCTTGCTCACATTCTTGCCGCCTCTATTATGGCCTACAGACCCCCAACTCTGGCTGCTTCCAGTGTTGCAGCAGCTGCTTACTGAGCTCTTACTCACCACCAGGCACTGTGCTCAGTGCAGAAAATGCTTTATCTTAAGAGTCTTTTAAATCATTTCCCAATATGCACTTTCCCTCCCTTTGAGGCATGACCTGAAATTTAGCACGATTTTAACTCGGGATAGGCGAGTTGTATGTGTGGGCCTCAGCCTGGGAATCTTACAGCCATTTGTGTGTTCCTCGGGGAAGGTCATTTTAAATCAGGATATCATCAATGCCTAGCAAGGCATTCTTATTTTTAATTTGTAATCCAATGCAATACATATTTCCTAATCATGGCTATGTGCCAGGCACTCTGCTTGATGCTACTGATTTAATAGTAAAAAAGACACAGTACCTGTCCTCACAGAATGTATAGCCTAGTAGGTTTCTATTAAGCAGAAACCTCTGCAGGTGGAACAGTTATCCTTTCCTACATGGAGCCCCAGGGCCTACTCAGCGACTTCTAGTGTTAACCTCACTTACGTAAAGAGTATTATTAAATTAACAAAAGTGTGTATTTAGGAAAGGCTTTCCCCCTCAATTTCCATTTTGTCTTTCAGTGCAAATACAGGATATAAATTTATTGACAATTCAGTTACTATATGAATGTATTTCCAATGAGGAGAACGGTGTGTCAGTAAAGACAGAATGGAGAGGTGTAACTAAATGAAAGCCTGAAGTTTAAAAACCTAATGAGTCCTTATAATACAGTGCTTTGAAGTGGTGGAGCCAAATTTCTATAAATTTCAGAATGAATCGATAACCGAGATTAGAAAGTATATAGCTGGGAATGTTTTTTGCTACTGTATTCTACCATAAACACTTTAGCCAGTTGAATATAGAAGAAAGAGCATGGACTTTTGGGTTCTATCATCCTGGGTTCAGAAAGGAGCTACTTTATTGGTAGTTACTCTCTGCATTATAAACAACTACCTGGGTACCTTTTGTGAGCATCAGGTGTGTTTTTGTTGTTGTTGTTGTTGTTGTTGTTGTTTCATCTGTAAAGCAGGGAAATCATGACAATTCATCTGGATAGAGTAGAAAGCTAGGGATTTGTTCTTTCTGCTCTCGTCCTACCGCCCAGCAGAGGCGCAATCCAGTATTCTAACTAAACAGAAATACTAGTCTGTCAGTCCTCATTGACAATCCTTAAGTCTCAAGTCCAATGTCCTGCAGATGACATTTAAAGTTATCTCTATATTCTGGAGTTTGAGATTTTTATTTTTAGTCATTTACTATCTCCAACTTATGCTCCAGTTATATTAAATGCTGCCTTTCCCACACACCAGTATGTAACTTTGAACATGCTGGTCCACCAACACCTTTGGTGTTATCTCTGTTACTCATAATCATGACTTCATGCAGTTGGGAGACAGAGAAAGACCTCGGGTCTCTCATTTACCTGGGGACCGCGGCCTGTATTACTATGCAACCCTGGAGCCAAGGGCTCTGCCTTTCTCAGCATCTGTGCCTTCATTCTTCAAAAAAATATAAGTACAAACATGTTCCAACCATCCTGCTGGACATTTCCAATGCATTTAAAAATGATTAACAATAAGAAGTCATAATGTGCCCCAAATAATATAAAAATAACGGTGGATTTCTAGTAGTGCCAAAATGACAAAATCTAAAAGAGTCTGGTTCTTTGCTGAACAGACAGAATTACCTCAATCTCATTTGCTCACAAAGTTATGGTTTCACGCTAATTACCAGTCATATCTTTTGAGTGAAATTCTTCATGCAATTGAGATTTCCAGCTTGCCTATTAGTCGTCTATATATTTCAAGTGCTAATTATATCTTTAAATCGCAAAGTATAAACTAATCAAATTTTAAATGTCTCTTGAATAAAATGTGAAAATACCAATTAATAAGGAAGCGTAAAGGGATATAAAGGAAAAATTCTCAAAAAAGGTTTTTGTCTAGCTATCACAGAAATATACCTTTAAAAAACTTTTTAATTTATTTTTATTAGTTTTTCAATTAGTTTACATTCCATATTATTTTGTATTAGTGTCATGTGTACAGCATTGTGATTAGACAATTATATATTTTACAAAGTGTTTCCCTTGATATTTCTAGTACCCAGCTGGCACCAGACATAGTTATTACAATATCATTGACTTTATTTCCTATACCATACTCACATCCCCATGACTATTTTGTAACTACCAATCTGTACCTTTCAAGCTAGAAATATATTTTTAAAATAACAAAATTAAAGCATTTCATTGATTACTCAGGGAACAGTTACCTATTTTGGTATAATCATGGTACACAAAAGCTGAGTATTAAACAAATTTACCTTGCTATATCTTTAGGTATTTTCTTTAATAATATGTAGTTATCCCTCACAACCTACCCATATAGTTAAAAGAAAAAGAATGTGTTGCCTATTGTGTTAAGTATTCATATTAATCACTTAACTTTTAAATAAATGCCCCCACCTTATTAAACAGAGATACTGGAGGTATCCATGTGATAGAGACAGATTAATAAAATGTTCTCAGAGATTAAATCAAAACGTAAGTGCTTCGATAGTGGCAGGAACAGGCAAAGGATCAAAGAAAAGGCATTTACTAAGGCATGCAGAAATGAGGTGAATGAGTGAAGGTTCATGAGGGAGGTGGCATTTAAGATGAGTCTTTAAGTAAAAACAATGATCCAATGGGCAGGCAGTGATGAGGCAAAGACATCAGAAGCACACGGGCAACTTTCTGGGGAAGCACAGGGAAGCAGTGTGTTGCATGTGACCCAGACTACAGAGGGCTTTTCATGCCAAGTTAGGGAAATGAACTTTATTCCTTAAGGGCCAGGGATAATAGATAAAAGTGCTCCTGGCAGAAACGAATTCCTTTGGATTAGAAAGTGGTTTGCAAATGTGTTTTTGATATAGCACACTACTTATTATTGTTGTTGTTTATAGAAGCTTGCATAGAGCAGGTAAATATAGAATAAGGAAACATTAAGGGCTTCAAAAGAATGTATTCCTCTTCCCTACTGTGTCTAGCAAAAACTGACAAACTCCCATGAAACCTCAGGGCTGTGCAGACAGTTTGAAAATGACTAGGTTGAGATATTTAATCTCTGGGAAATGGGAGGTGGGGGGGGGTGTTATTTACCAATACCTCTGGGAAGATTAAGACATTATGTGATAATTAACCAATCTAGAGGTTTAGTAAAGCATGTAAATGTTTTTATTTGCAAAAATAGAGGTAAATGTAAAAGCATGTGGGGACATCATTATTTGGGACATAAAATTAAGGAGAAGTTACTGCATTCATATATACTGTATTATACACGTATAACCATTTAATTTTATTTTAAAGTAGGTTTCCCAAGTATTTGAGCCCTATAAATTGATAATTCCCATGCATACATATATCATAATTAATATTTTATTATAGTAGCATTCAACCCTAATTGTTGTCAATCAAGGGCATTCTAGACAACTATACTCCAGACCTTACTAGTAATTTTGGTGATAAGTAAATTACTAAACATAGAGTGTAAACTGGACGTTGGCATCATCATGGTTCAGGCACCTCTGAAGAGAAAACAAACGCTGACAAAAGTATATTCCTCGTAATATAGCGGTGAGATCTCACACACAAGGAAATTAATTTACATTATGTGCAAGATGAACCACAAAAAGATGATTTGCATGTGGCCCCTTGAAAATAAGAGCAGAGTCAACTTTTATAAGCCTGTACCTTCATACTTGTTAAAGCTGTCCTTAACTAAACTAAAATGCAATGAAAAAGAAAATCTTGTAATTCAAATTTCCCTCAACTTCTTATTTGTTGTCCTTTTACCTTTAAACTACTTTGGTGAAATGCGTTCTAAATATTACTCTTAAAATTGGATCATGTACAATTTCAGCAAAAATGACAGGGTAGTTTGAATATTTAATGAGAAGATGAAACTAAAACTCAGTTTTATTCATGCTAAGCTAGCTTCAATGTTTTTTGCATATGTTAACTCTTGTGCTAGAATAATTTTAAGAAAGTAAGCATTAAAATCTCAACTCCTTGATGCAGAATCACTTCAGAAATGCAATTATGCCATTCCGTAATGAGAACCACTTTTGAAAATTTAATCATTTTCGCAGGATACATTCTTGAGACTGATTTATTATTTTTGTAGCATCTCATCTCTTGTAACAGTATTTCAAACAAAGAAAATATATTGCCTTAAGATAGGTTAACGTATATAAATAAGAAAAATGATCATATTTCATTCTGTCCCTTTGAAAATAAAAGCAGAGTCAACTTTTATAAACCTTTACCTTCATGCTTATTAAAACCATCTTTCTTTCTTCTTTTTCTTCCACCAAAAACTAATACTAGCAACTAAAAGTTAAGCACATTTCCTGTTAGCATAAATGTCAAGATCAAATAATATTGTATAAAGTAAAAATCTAGGAGAGAGTTCACATTTGCCAACATTTTTTATTTATCTGAAATCCTAGAGTGTTTACACAAATTGTTATAATATCAACAAAATAACAGGGTGCTTAAAAATCATTCCAGGGTCTTTTCAAGAAAATCACCTGCTAAGAAAGGTGTCAGCAAGATCTTTACTGAAGGAATTGTAGAAAGCCTGTGTCATGACTGAGCATATGGAATTCACTGACCCTTACACTTTAAGAGGCTGAAGTAGAAGATCTAATGTCAAAAGCTGCCCCAAAGAGCCAGCTATGGGGATATTGTAAAATGTTATGTCTCAGTCTATGAAGAAGAAAAACAAAAAAGTAATAATTTTGTAAAACAGCCCCAGGGCACTTGCATTTTGAGTCGCTGCCACAATAAGGATATTGCCACTGGGAAGCGAATACATTCTGTAACAGCACAGACGGGCACTATCAGTAGACATCAGTGAAAAGCAGGAGAGGCGACAGGATTAAAAATAGAAGTATAAAACGGGAGAGAGAAAAAGAGAGAGAGAGAGAGAGAGAGAGAGAGAGAGAGAGAGAGAGAGAGAGAGAGAAATTATATCTACTGCGTGTAGTTTGTGAAAGTAAGAGACTTTAATAAATAAGATACGCATTTATTCAGAGCCACCTTTTAAAGAACTCAGACTACCTCTACTATATTAATTCTCTAGGTCTTTATAGTTTGTTTCAGAACATTATAATTATGTTGCTAAGATAATTAAATGCCAGGATGTTTATATTCCCATAATGGAAATTATACAGAGAAACGAGGTTCATGATTCCTTTTCATGTAACGATGACATGACTGAATAACAAAGTAAGCCTCACGACTGAAAGATGCAATTTGAGGATAAAAAAATGAGGTAGAATCTGACTTAGTTTAGACTTAACCATTTTCTGGATGGATGACTGATTTATTCTCTGGCAGTTGAAATACATTTAGTAGGTAACAGCTTTGTAACTCACTATTACATATATATTAAAAATCATTTTGACTTTTTGATAACACCCAGAATCTTCCATCTTAAAGAGTTTCTACTTTACCTCAAATTGAAAATCATATTAAATGGGATACGTACACTTTCTATGTTGCTAATTGCTCATATATTGCACACATAAGAAATTTTAAAAATAGGAATTATATTATTATGTATATGAAATGCCAAATGTTTTTCTAAGCCCAGAGGACATAGTTTGCAAAGTTCCATAAAATACAGTTTAATTCTACTCTCTGTGATATATAAGGGAAGTAAATCTATAATGTTCACCATATCATAGCTATAATTAACAATTTCAGGAGACATATCGAGGATGATACTGTAGAAATTTAAAAATCCCTGTGAAAATGAATTATTCACTACTATTTTTCTTGAATTCACAAAAAATCCTAATACCATCTTATTTCCATATTTAAAGCATAAACTGGCATGCATGTTATTCATTCTTATATCCTCTTTAATACTTTCACACTTTGCAGTTTTTCTTTCCTTATTTTCCCTTTATTATAAGTTTGACTATATATTAACTTCTTAAGTAGTGAAGTTATTTAAAGCACACTTACTTGAAAAGTGTAAAACCGGGTCCCATTAGGAGGATGCACTTTAGGGGAGCCAGAAACGGTGTTCATATCCGAGAAAATCATTTCTGATCACAGAGACAATATAATCCACAAGGAGCTACAGATGCAGAGCAGAGAGCTTAGCGTACAGATAAATCCGTGCATGCATTGAGGGAGGCTAGAGGGCAAAATGAAATCTGCCCCATCCTTCATAGATACACAGTGATAGCATTTTGAATCTTTCTCCTATGTTTGAAATCTAAGCTGAAAGGTCATCAGCCACTGACCTTTTGTGTGGCTAGTTCTTTAGAACATAGAATGTTTTTAAAAATCTTTTAAACACAGAAGGAAAAAAGCAAGAAGCAACAGTAAATGGAGCTTGTGCAGAATCTGGCAGTGCTCTGGACCTGCCCATCTGTTCTCAGTGATAATCACCTCCCTCCACCACAGTCTAGCGGAGTGATTATGCTAAATATCCTGGTTAACCAATAACGTACAGTTTCAGGGAAGCGTGCACAGTGTAATTCAGAGGACCTCTTCTGACTAACCTGAGGCATGTTTCAAGCTGTATGTAGTAACAAATTATTGTTCCATCGCTCTTATTTCTGTATGTCTCCAAATCTCTTTGTCACTCCCAGTATTTTCAACAAGGTTTTCAATTTTTGTATAAAGCCCTTTATGTTAAAATAAAGGATTCTTTTTAAATTTATAGATCAAAGCATATTATAGCTGGCTAGGGCGCAGAGGCCCCAGGCATATAACTCAGTAAGTCTAAATAATACTAGGATTATTATAAAATAACATGCACTAGATATTTCTACTTTTCTGAATTCTTAAAAAACATCATAATATGAACATAATCATTACTCTATTTTCCCATCTTAACTAAAAATTATTCAATTTCACAGTCAATGCCTAAAAAGAACATTTTAAAAAGTCAAACTTTATCTCTTATACATAAACAAACAATATATCTTTTAGATGCGTATATTTTTTACACAAGATCCAAAAATATTAATTTGAAACATCTAGGCTACATTGCAAAGCATGCTCATTCTTCTGTCTTTTAACACAAATTAATGTCTGTATAAAAGATCATATTCAGATGACTTTACACTTTTTAGAGGTAAAAATAAATGTTCCATTTACACATGGTTCCAAGGTGGAGACTTTAGGAGGACAGAGACAGAATGAGCCAAAAGTAGTGTCTTCAAACTTAACTTATTATTCATTTGTATTTAGATTCTCCAATTATGATTCAAATTTATAATATCAATGAGGAGGAAGCAGAAAAAAATGATTCTCAGTTCTTCAGATGAGATTCTTAAAATCTGGTAAATTATGAGAGTAGGTAATCATTTACCTAGAAAACTGCTCAATAAACCAAAAGATAATTTTTAAATAAATGTTTAATTTGGATTTAATTTTAGACTTATAGTAAGGTTGCAAAGATAGTACAGAAAGTTCCTATAAATCTCTCACCCAGTTTCCCCTTACATTACCGTGGTACACTTATCAAAATAAGAAACTGATGTTGGTCCATTATTATTAACTAAACTCTAGGTTTTATTCGCATTTCACTAATCTTTCTGATGATGTCCCCTTTCTGTTCCAGGTTGCAACCCAGGGCACCACATTTATTTATTTTCCACATATCCCAGTTTCATTTGGTCTGTGAAAGCTTCTCAGCTTTTGTTTGTTTTTATCTTTTGCTTAAAATATCTTTATTAGACTATCAAGAAGTACTTCCCACCCCCTAGCTGGTTTGGCTCAGTGGATAGAGCATCCACCTGAAGACTGAAAGGTCCCAGGTTCGATTCTGGCCAAGGGCACATGCCCAGGTTGCGGGCTCAATCCCCAGTAGGAGGTGTACAGGACGCAGCTGATCAATGATTCTCTCTCATAATTGATGTTTCTCTCTCTCTCTCCTTCTCCCTTCCTCTCTGAAAACAATAAAAAAAAGAAGTACTGCTCAAGTATCCTGTAGGTCCCCTGCTCTGATGCATATATTAATTTTGCTTAATGATTTCCTCATGCTAGACAAGAGTCATGCATTTGGGAGAAGAATACCACAGAGGCAAAGTGTCCTTCTCATCACATCATATCAGTGAAGTAACCCCATCATATCATATTGGGGGTACATGATGTCCACATATCACTACTGATATTAACCTTCACTAGTTTAAGGTAGTGTTTGCCAGGTTTCTCTACTGCAAAGTTATTGTTTTTCTCTAGCCATACTCTATTTTTGGAAGTTAGTCAATAATCTAGTGCATCCTCAACGAGGTGATAGGGAGGGGTGAAATTAAGATTTACCTCCTGGAGGGGTTAGTATCTACATATATTAAATAGAATATTTTTTTGTATAGAAAATTTGCCTCTTCTCCTCTAATTACTTTTTAATCAGTTATTTATATCAGTATATACTATGGTATATGTATTGTATATTTTGAATGATAATACAATTAAATACAATATATTTTGATACTCAAATTGTTGCTCCTGTTTCCCTTTGGCATGCTTCCACTCTTCTGCGTTATTGAGCACACAGATGATTATTTTTTAGATGTTTATTTTGTCCTTTCTGGACTGGAAATCTGTGCCCATGTGACTAGGTGTGGTGACATTGGGTAATCAGCCATTTGGTTAGCACGGAGCCTGGGCAGAATCCACCCAGTGGGGGCCTGACCACTAGAAGATTGTAGTGCCAAGCGGGGCTAAGGGAGTTCCAGTGAGCCAGGCAGAGCTGAGGCCTTTGAAGGAGAGGAGTGGCCAGTACCCCTCCTACAAAGCTGCAGGCACCACTCCCAACTCAAGTCTGCTTAAACTATCCTGGCCAGAACCCAGATACACTCACAGAGCCCAGTTTCATGTGGGCAAAGAGAGCAAATCAAAAAAAGGACATTCAAGGAGCGAGACCTGAGACAGACCTAGCCCCTGGGATACAGATGCTTCACCTGCCAGACTACTTGGGGCTCTGCCATGCTCTGCTTCAGTCAAGTTGCACAGGGCCAGGCAGGGATGCTGACTCACATTGTTTTGCACCAGAGAACCTCCCAGGATACCCAGGATGGATACAACAAGGTGCCAGATTCAACAACATCGGAGCAAATTCAGCGAGCTTCACAAACAGCATATGCAAAGATTGTTTTTATTTTCTTCTTTTATTTTCTTTCATATCTCTTATTCTCTATTTCCTTTTATTATTTTATTTTTCTCTTTCTGTTTTCTTTATTTTTAATTTTATTTTTTCTTTTATCTTTTCCTATTTTATATTTTATTTACTATTATTACTTTTTAAAGAATTATTGTCATGTTCTTTCTTCTTTCTTTTTAAACTCTTAATTCTGTTTTATGTATATTCAATTTTTTTCTTTCATATTCTCTTTGTTGGGGGTTCTTCTTTTTTCTCCTCTAATTTTCTTGGTCTTATGTTTTTCTTTTTTTCTCTCTTTTAGTATTCTTTGTAATTATTATTTATGTGTTTGTGTGTGTGTGTGTGTGTGTGTGGGGGTGTGTGTTGTTTTTGGTGTGGTCTTATGTCTGTTCTGTTCTGTCAGCACCTGTATAACAGTATTCATGATGTGGTCAGAGTTGAGCCTCACAAGTCAGTCAGCCTGAGTGCTGAGCCAACCTACGAATGGGACAATAGCAGTCAAGAGCCAAATTTAACAGGAGGGCCCACATAACCCACACATGGGGTATGCCTATAGCACCAAGCTCAGAAGATCAAGAAGACTACACCACTGGGTCCCACAAGAAATCCACCTCACCAAGACTGGGAGCCATAGCAGTGTTATCCAATACACAGAGATAAACATAAAGAAACAGGGAAAAAAATAGGGAAAACAAAGAAACAGTCCCGAAAGGAATCTCTAAAAAATAGTTAAATGAAATGGAGGCAAGCAATTTATCAGAAACACAGTATAAAATTATAGTTTTTAGCATGCTCAACAGCATGAAAAGGGATATAGAATCCACATAAAACAACCAGTCAAAAATAAAGTATGACCTAGCTGAAATAAAGAAAACACTGGAAGGAATTAACAGTAGGTTAGAAGAATCAGAGGATCAAATCAGTAAACTGAAGGAAAGATAGAAAAAAATCACTCAATCAGAGCAGCAGAGTGAAAAATACTTAAGAGGTATGAGGACAGTTTAAGGGAACTTTTGGATAACATGAAACAGAACAACATCCACATCATATGAGTACTAGAAAGAGTATAAAGTAAGTGAGGGATAGAGAATCTGTTTGAAAAAATAATGACAGAAAACTTCTCTAATCTAGTGAAGGAAAAAGTCACACAAGTTTAGGAAGCAAAGAGAGTCCCAATCAAAATGAACCCAAAGGGAACCACTCTAAGACATATCATAATTAAAATGGCAAACATTAAAGACAAAGAGAGAATCTTGAAGGCAGCAATAGAGAGATAGTCAGTTACCTACAAGGGAGCTCCCATAAGGCTGTCACCTGATTTATCTATAGAAACTCGATAAGTCAGAAGAGAATGGCATGAAGTATTCAAAGTAATGAAAAGCAAGGATCTGAAACCAAGAATACTCTATCCATCAAGGCTTGCATACAAAATTAAAGGAGAAGCCAGGCCAGCATGGCTCAGTGGTTGAATGTTGACCTATGAACTAGGAGGCCACAGTTCGATTCCCGGGTGGGGCACATGCCCAGGTTGTGAGCTCAATCCTCATTGTGGGGCATGCAGGTGGCAGCCAATCAATGATTCTCTTTCATCATTGATGTTTCTATCTCTCACTCCCTCTCCCTTCCTCTCTGAAATCAATAAAAATATACCAAAATTGAAGCTGAAATAAAGAGCTTCCAAGACCACAAAAAGGCTAAAGGAGTATTTAACCAGAAAACCACCATTGCAAGAAATGTTAAAGGAACTCTGTGAGAAGAGGAAGTAGAGAGAAAGAGAAAGGAACATAGGTATAAATTATAAAAATGGCAATAAACAAGTACCTATCAATAATAACCTTGAATGTAAATGAATTAAATGCTCCAATCAAACAACATAAGGTAGATAATAGATAAGAAATCAAGACCCAGACATATGCTGTCTATCAGAGACTCACTTCAGAGTAAAACACTCACAAAATATTAGCAAATTGGATCCAGAAACATATTAAAAAGATCATACACCATGACCGAGTGGGATTTATTCCTAGAATGCAAGACTGGTACAATATTTGCAAATCAATAAATGTGATACATCATATAAACAAATTGGAAAATAAAAATCATATGATCATATCAATAGACCCCAAAAAATTATCTGAAATAATCCAGGACCCACAAAGTGGGACTAGAGGGATGATAGCTCAACTTAATAAATTATATATATGACACAAGTACATCTCACATCATACTCAATGGACAAAAACAAAAAGCTTTTTCCTTAACATTAGGGATATCCACTTTCACCACTCTTTTTAGTGGTGAAAACAGACAAGAAGAAAATATAAAAGGCATCTTAATTGGAAAGGAGGAAGTAAAACCTTCATTATTCACAGATGATATGATGTTGTACAGAGAAAGTCCTAAAGACTTCACCAAAATACTGCTAGATGTAGTAAATGAATTTTTCAAAGTAGCAGGATACAAAATTAACATCCAGAAATCGATGGCATTTTTTTAAAAAAATATTTTATTCATTTTTTTACAGAGAGGAAGGGAGAGGGATAGAGAGTTAGAAACATCAATGAGAGAGAAACATCGATCAGCTGCCTCCTGTACACTCCTTACTGAGGATGTGCCCACAACCAAGGTACATGCCCTTGACCAGAATCAAACCTGGGACCCTTCAGTCCATAGGCTGATGCTCTATGCACTGAGCAAAACTGGTCAGGGCTCGATGGCACTTTTATACAACACGAGAAACTATTTAAAAAATCGCATTTACCAATGCAATAATATATACTAGGAATAAACTAAAGAGGTAAAGACCCATATTATAGGACTTTGAAAAAAGAAATAGAGGAACATATAAACCAGTGGAAGCATATACTGTTTTCATGGATTGGAAGAAATAACATCATTAAAATGTCCATACTACCCAAAGCAATGTATAGATTTAATGCAATCCCTGTTAATATAGCAATGGCATATTTCACAGATCTAAACAACTATTCCAAAAATTTATATGGAACCCAAAAATACCCCAAATAGCTTCAACAATCTTGAGAAAGAACAAATTTAGAGGGATCACAAAACCGAATATCAACTATACTACAAAGCTATTGTAATTAAAACATCCTGGTACTGGCACAAGAACAGGCATATAGATCAATGGAACAGAACAGAGAACCCAGAAATCGACCCACACCATTATGGTCAATTAATATTTGATGGAAGATACAAGAGCATAAAATGGAGAAAAGACAGCCTCTTCAATAAATGGTATTGGTAAAATTGGACAGATACATGCAAAAAAGTGAAACTAGATCACCAACTTACAACATACACAAGAATAAACTCAAAATGGATAAAAGACTTAAATGTAAGTCATGAAATCATAAAAATCTTAGAAGAAACCATAGGCAGCAAAATCTCAGATATCTCTCATTGGAGGATACATCTCCTAGGGCAAGAGAAACTAAGGAGAAAATAAAAAAGTGGGACTGCATAAAACTAAATGCTGCTGTGCAGCAAAAGAAACCTTCAACAAAATGAAAATGGAACCCACTATATGGGAAAACATATTTGCCAATCATACATCTGATAAGGGATTAATTTCCAAAGTATATAAAGAGCTCATACAACTCAACAGAAAGAAGATAAGCAATACAATTAAAAAGTGGGCAAAGGGCCTGAATAGACACATCTCCAAAGGGGACATATAGATGGCTAATGGACATATGAAAAAATGTTCATCACTAATCATCAGAGAGATGCCAATTAAAATTAAAATGAGGTATCACTTCACACCTGCCACAATGGCTACCATCAAAAATCAAAAAACTATAAGGCTGGTGAGAATGTAGAGAATAGGGAACACTAGTGCCCTGCTGGTGGCAATGCGGACTGGTGCAGCCACTATGGAAAACAACATGGAGCTTTCTCAAAAAATTAAAAATGGAACTGCCACTTTACACAGCAATCCAGTTCTGGAAATATATCCTAAGAATCTGGATATAGCAATCAGAAAGAATGTATACACTCCTATGTTCATAGCAACACAATTTACAATAGTAAGATCTGGAAACAGCCCAAGTGCCCATCAATAGATGAATAAATAAAATAGCTGTGTTACATGTACACAATGGAATACTATCTAAACTAATGAAAGAGAAACATGCAAATTAACCATCACTCTGTCACTCTGCCATTCTGCTACACCCACCAGCCAATCAGAGCAACTATGCAAATTAACCCAACAAAGATGGCGGTTAATTTGCATATGCAGGCATGGAGCAAAGACTGAAGACAACTGAAGATGGCGACGGTCAGGAGCTCGAGCGAGCAGGAGGCTTGGGTTGCTCCTGGCAATGGAGGCAGCCAAGCTTTTTGCCGGCCGTGGGCTCCGCTCAAGGAGTGGCTGGGACCCAGGCTTCCAGCCAGCCCTGGCCTCTGCTCGAGGAGCTAGAAAAAAAATAAAAAAGGAGGGGCTGGAAGCAGCCGGAGTGGAGAAGCCAAGCCTTGCTGCTGTGGCCGGACCAAAGGCCTGGGTCCTGAGTGCTGGAGGAAAACTGGTGCTGGCAGCCAGGGGAAGGAGGCCTATTGCACGAATCTTTGTGCAACAGGCCACTAGTGCAATATAAAAAAGGATCTCCAAGTGGGGGGGGGAGGGGAAGAAGGAGACATATGTAATACTCTTTGTAATACTTTAAGCAATAAATAAATAAATAAATAAATAAATAAATAAATAACCAAATATAAATTATAGAAATAAAATATGTTCATTAAAAATAAAAAATAAATAAAAAAGGATCTCCTTTCCCTTTTAAGAGCTGGAGATTCTTATGCTAAGCAAAATAAGCCAGACAGAGAAAGACAAACATCACGTGATCTCACTTATACATGGAATCTAATGAACAAATAAACTGACACATAAAATGGGTCCAAAGACATGGATGCATGGAATAGACCAGGGGTCCTCAAACTACGGCCTGCAGGCCACATGCAAATACAAATATTGTATTTGTTCCCATTAAGATATGTGCAGTGTGCATAGGTATTTGTTCATAGTTTTTTTTTTAAACTATAGTCCGGCCCTCCAACGGTCTGAGGGACAGTGAACTGGCTCCCTGTTTAAAAAGTTTGAGGACCCCTAGAATAGACTGACATATCTAATAGGGGAGGAGGGCAAGAGATTAGCCATAGAACTTATATGCATGTAATCATAGCCCATGGACAGACAATAGTGTGGTTAAGGCCTGGGTGGGACGGGGGATAGAAGGAGGGGTCGACAATAAAAAATGTTTTTTTCTCCTATATAAATTACTTACTTGCTAAAACTATTATTTCCCTTAACTATAATTTTAATTAGCACTGCAAGTGAATTTGAAAAATGTTTTATATTTTTCAGAATTATTTAAATAGCCATATTAGGTTATTTTTCAAAATAATCATGTTTTTATCCATTTTGATTTATTATCCCAGATAGAATTTATTCCAATGATTCTCAAATTAAATAAACTGTATAAGCTTACCAGTTGCGGTAACCAGTGATGTATGTAAGATATTTTCATTCTTCTCACTTGAAGATTCATGTTGTGGTCACGCTTAAGCGTTCCTGTAGCTAGTGGGGCCCCATAAATTGTGCTTAGTAAAAAAGTTGACAGTGAAAATAATGTCTCCAAAACAAAAGTGAATCTTCTTGGAAAGCAGGTTTTAAAAGAAAAATTTGATTTGATTGTCTTGAAGCAGAATATATCTACAATTATTTTATTTAAAGAAATATGTTGAAGTGACAGGGAAAAAATGTGCAAATATAACCTCCATGTACTTTTATGCTTACCTGTAAATTGGTCTGATGTAATTTTCACCAGACAATTCACTAGCTTTCTCATTTTTATTGTAGGGGAGCCAATAAACAAATATATCTGGTACAATATAATCTCATATATTTGCTGAATTTGCATCAACCAGCAAATTATCTTAATTTGGAATTCTGAAGCTTTTGGGCCAATAAGAATACGTTTTTCTTTTCCGCATTTCTTGTGGGGGAAGGAAAGATAGTAGTAGGAACTAATGTTAAAAGAAGCAGGACAAAACAGTATAAATATATAATTAATGTATATATAGTGTTTTATTCTAAGTGTTGCTGAAAATTGCCAAAACATACAATCTTTCCAAAAGGTTTCTTCTATGTAAGCTATTTATTGTAATGACATTATTTCATTCTTCTGATGGCCTGTTTGGAGAAAATGCAACTTTCTCAGTCAGATAGGTATAGAAAAAGTGGTGCCCAGGTCTGAAAATTGCTAAGGATATAGAATCCTGCCTTGTCCCTCATGGTTGTACAGAACTGGTATGATTTCCAGGTCCTGGAGATCTATAAATATAAAAGCTTAATATTCAAAGTGTACCCTTGGGAGTTCAACCTGGAGACCAGGAGTTCAATCACAAGACCAGGCGTTCTATCACTTGCTATGAGGGCAGTGCAGGATGCAGGGAGGCCCCGGCCGGCAGCTGGCAGCTGTGGAAGAGACCCTACCTGTGCATGAATTTACACCAGGCCTCTAGTATGTTTATAAAATATATGCCTTTAAGAAACTTTAAATTTTGTGGGAAAGATATCAACTTATAAGAGGTAGACAGCAAGTATGACAGTTCAAATGCAGTCTAATAAATGCTTAAGACTGATTTAAGCTACAGCACACTTAAGTGAGTTTATCTGGAAAGTACCTAACTCAAGAGAGAGATATCAAAGAGACCCTGGCAAAAGCAGGAAGTTAAAGGCTTTCCAAAGAGAAGGATCAATGTGTGAAAAGATATAAGATGGCATTCACTCACTCATGTGTTCAAGAAATCCTTACTGAGAAGCAATGTTGTGCCAGACACCTGTTACAGTTAGAACAGAAATGAAGAGCAGATGAACCTAGTAATAAACACTTTGCATTTTGTAGGAAGCTCCATCCAACAGGTGTAATCCATCTTAGCAGTGAGCTTTTTCTCTTGGGGCACCCGAACAAACAAGCAAATAAACAGGACAAAAAACAACAAAGAACTCCATTGGCATTTTCTTCCAAGTTCGAGTGATTTCTTTGTTAGCAAACCATTCATTCAAATGTCCCAAGTAAATGAAGACAATATTTAGAATTCATTGGGAACCCTCAAGATTGTAGTCATGTAGACAAAAAAAAATTTGAGCATATTTAAATTTATAAACTTTCATTTATAACAAGAAAAATATTAAATTTGGCTTTAATCCACATCTTGACAAGAACACGTTTTTTTGTTTGTTTGTTTGTTTTTGTTTGTTTTTGTTTGTTTTTGTTTTTTTCTAAATATATTTTATTGATTTTTTACAGAGAGGAAGGGAGAGAGATAGAGAGTTAGAAACATCGATGAGAGAGAAACATCGATCAGCTGCCTCCTGCACATCTCCTACTGGGGATGTGCCTGCAACCCAGGTACATGCCCTTGACCGGAATCGAACCTAGGACCTTTCAGTCCGCAGGCCGATGCTCTATCCACTGAGCCAAACCGGTTTTGGCAAGAACACGTTTTTTAACATAATCTATATGCTTGTATATTTAGGCATGTGTGTAGTTGTATTCATATATTTGTGTATGCACTATACACATATATACAAACATATGTATGTGTATGTATGTGTTTGCACATGTACATGCATATATACACACATACATACTTACATATATACTGTCTTCAAACCTGAAATTAGAAAATTTTAAAATAGTACCTTATTTCCACATTCCATCTTTTCATTTACTTTAGTTTCTCTTTGCTTAAAGCACATTTTCCACAAATATTTACATGTTTTAGGATAGCCCAGGAACACCTTTATGTAAATGAAAAATATTCAATTGTCTGAAATTCAGGATTGAGTTTTATTTTGTTCCTTTAAAAAAATTAGTTGATTATGACTCTGTAATTTTACAACTGAATAATTTTATTATATTTTGTTAAGTTTATTTCATGTTTTGAAATATGTAATCAACCTAGTTTTACCAAAATTACATTAAAATTATATAAAAGGGTGTTATTTGCTCATCTACCACTCTGAATACCAGATGTTCATATTAGATGAGAAATATTGGATCCATTCTATGGCATGAAAACTTCATATAGAGCATTATATGTTGAACTTAAACTTGGATATGCCCTACATGCTCTATTCTATAGTATGGGTTTGAAGTTAAGTTTCACTTTTCCTCAGAAATTGGTAATTTCCTAGCCACTTGTGACCAAAGAAAATATTTCCACTATGGGTAAGTCTATATTCTCTACTTTATTTACTGTCTAGTTTCCATATACGTTATCTGATACTTTGCACTAGAATTATTGTATCAGGATACAAAGAATTCTCGGTCACTTATACAGAATTTGGATTTTATTTTTCTATAAGGAAGCAAAATTTCTAGCTAATGTTTGACCTGAAAAATGGTTTCTTAGGGCAAAAGTTGTGCTTTATATGAAACTCCTTGTCGATCACCAACAAGGACCAGCACAATTCATAATATAGAATAGCAATCACTAAATATTTGAGAAATGCTTGAAACATCTTTCTCTGGCCATGTTGCTTCTTTCTTTTCTTGGATTACATTGTAGTAATATTCATTATTTAATTTTGACTTGCTGACTAGTCTGGATTTAAAAATTCATATTCCCAGGTCCTTAAAGTTAATATGTGGTATTTACAGGGTGTCCCAAAAAATGTATACAGCTAATTACTCAATTTTGAAAATGAAATGTATTTTAATAAACACTGCCTTTATAATTATTCAGTGTTTGTGTACACATTTTTGGGACACCCTATATTTAACATTCAAATTTTAGGCTGGGTGTATTGCCTGGCACATGATAAGAAAGAACTGATGAATGAATGAAGAAAAAATGATAAACAAATCCCGATGCTCAAAATATTAACCATATTGTTTTATTATATAATGCTGCCTAAGTGATTTAGAAAATAGATTTCTAAAAATATTGAGGCACAGCCGAAACCAGTTTGGCTCAGTGGATAGAGTGTTGGCCTGCAGACTGAAAGGTCCCAGGTTCGATTCCAGTCAAGGGCATGTACCTAAGTTGTGGGCATATCCCCAGTAGGAGATGTGCAGGAGGCAGCTGATCGATGTTTCTCTCTCATCAATGTTTCTAACTCTCTATCTCTCTCCCTTCCTCTCTGTAAAAAATCAACAAAATATATTTTAAAAAAAGAAATTCTTTAAAAAAAAATTGAGACACATAACCTTCCAAACTTATATGCATTCATCCACCCAAATGCATACACAACTAAATTCATCTCCATGCACACATTCACAGAGCATTGAAAGAAATATCACATTAAATAGGGGAAAAGGTATGTCCCAAGCAAACAAAGCAGGTGTTCTGATGTTTTTATCTAATTCAATTTATTCTAAACACTTTGTTTATATCATTCCAGAGAAAATAGATTTAACTGATAGGATGAGAGAAAAAGAATCATGATGGTAACTAATTCTATGCGATGGCTTTTAGGGTCACACGACCATCGTTAGCTTGAAATAATTTAAGAAAAAATTAATTTATAAATATGGACTCTCCATAATAGGACCAAGTTTAAGAATTAAAAAAAGATTGCAGGATTATAGGAACAAGGGCAATATTAGGCAAAACTGTGGAGTAGTACTTTGTAAAACTGCCACAGTTGCCTTGGTAGCAAGTTCATTATTTTCTCCTTAATTTTACTTTTTCCAAGAATGTTCTTTGGTAGACAAAGCCAATCACTATTCTATTTTATTTTTATTAAGGGCAAGAACAGTGGCTCAATCATTACCATTTATTGAATAATATTTTATGGCAGCCATAGTGCTGCTTTTAAGCCCTCTAAAGAAGATATTATTCCTCAGTTATAAAAAAAACAAAAACCGAGTCTTAGGTAAGTTATAACTTATCTAAGATCACATAACTAAGTGGAAAAGCCTCATCATTTGAAATCAGGTCTATCTGATTTCAAAGCCACACTATAAATCAAAATTACATTTTGGCACTGCTTTATTTGCCAATGACTTTAATTCAATACAGAATACGAATAAGAGATTAATAAATACCTGATTGATTAATTTCACACATCAAAACAATTTTAGGTGACTATTTAATGAAATATGTATTTTTATTTTCTGGACATATTCCAACTTTTCTGATAGATCAGACATGAGCTGTGAAAAACAGAAATGAACACAGAACAAATGAAAGGTCATTGGTCTGAGCAGTTGTTGAAGTTTTAGACCTGAACAGGGTAAGGATGAAACTGCCACCAAATGAGATGGAGAAGACTGCAAGAGAAGCAGGCTTGGGAAAAATTCAGTTGCTCAGTTATGTACATGTTTAGTTCAAGGTCTCTATTACTCAGTCAAAAAGACATGTTACATTGGCAATTGAATTTACAAATCTGGAGACCGTATTAGCATACAGACTAAAAATAAAAATAAAAAACCTGAAATGAAGTTATCAGGAAGTGAAAGCAAGTAGAGAAGATAAGAGGTCCAAGTTCATGCCCTAGTGCACAAGATTTCTGAGAAACTAGCGAAAGACAATAAGTAGAAACAATTCATGGGGTAGGGGAAGACCAAGAGAGGGATGTTGTTGGGGTCCAGCCCCAGCAAGTCCAGGGGTTCCCAAAGGTGTGGACAGAGTCAGCGAAGAAGGAATGACATGGAGACAGGGTTCAGTTGATCAGCAGCCTAGCCAGGTTCTAGCCAGGTTCTCCAGCCAGGTTCGGTCTTTATTGTCCTGTTATATCTGTATTTATACCAGTTGATTTTAATCCTATCCATTCTGTTCCAAAGGTTAGGGCATTTGTTAATCTAGTTCTGTTGAGTTTAATCCTGTCTAGGTTAAACTCTGTGTTCCATTATAAGGGCTATTCCATGGTCACTGCTCTACTGATAAGCTACAAGGAAGTGACTGAAAGAGATTATCCTACCCAGTAAAGGTTATGTCCTCCCAGCCTCCCTGCTTGCCTTCCCTGGGACTGCCATGTGTCGGTGAGTCTCCCGGGTATAGGCTTTGGTGCTTTTCCTGGTGGGCAGACCCCTGGGGATGTGGGCCCAACAAGTCCCAAATTTATTGCCAACAGTCTTAGTCCAAGTTCTTCATAAGTAGTACATGGTATTTCTGTAACACTAGGGGGTTTCGCTGATTTATTCTCTTCCTTAGTCCTGTTAATCCCTAACTCCAGGGAAAAAATCCTCACCTGGGGAAACAACCTTTCTCGGGGAGGTGGTCTTGTTTAAAACATGTAGCACTAAGAGGGGGAGCAAACACATTAAGAACAGTATGCCATATACGCCAGGTCCCTTGAAACATATGCTGTGCAGATGTTTCTTCCCTGCAGCGACTGTGTCAAGCAGAAAGGATGGACCGGCTTCCAGCAGGATGTGCCCTTAAAGTTTAGTGATTACATGCATTAAGTAGGCAAGACTGATCATCCTTATCAAACATTGCTGAGAGATTAGAGGTGAGGACTGAGAACAGGCCACTGGATTTAGCAATGTAAAGGTTGGCTTCAGTGGATGTTTGGGGGAAAACTGGACTGGAGTCAGTTTATGATGAAATGGAAGGAGAAAATTTGGGAAAAGGTGTTCTTCTACAACAACAAAGCATATTGTTGCAAAGGGAACCAAAGAAATGAGACGGTGGCTGGCAAGGAAAAGAGAGAAATAAGAACAAGTTTTCCTGAGAAAAGGCTCTATGAGAAGGTGAAGAATTGATGAGGTAGATGGAAAGAGGCAAATTTTTGGAGGAATGTCCTTCTTTAGGTGAGAGGAGATAGAATCTACGAGAGAAGAGATCGGCTTTAGAGAGGAAGAGGACACCATTATTGATAACAGGTGGGAAGGCAGAGCATGTGGGTTCCCATGCTGGTCATTGTGATGGTGGGACTTTGTGCCAGTTATCAGGAACTTAAGATGAATGGAAACCAACTGAGAGTAAGGTTGGGGGAGAGTGTTGTGAATGAGTAGTGAGGGAGTGGTATGGAATAGGCATGTAAGAGAAAGGGAGAATATAAAAATATACCATATTAAAGAACATACCTTAGCTATGAAAGCAAATCAGTTGACTTTACCTCCTTAAATTAAAGGCTTTGGCTGTCAATGAGTGGTTTGCAAAAAATCACAAAGTTTTTCCAGCATGGCAGAAAGCAGTTTAGAATGATAACAAAGGAGGGAAGGGATGAGCCACACATATCCAGTTTATTCTCTCAAACTCTCTTATTAAGTAAACCATTTCTTCCTGGGGGAGGGGGGACGTGTAAATTGTGTATGTCCATAATTCATCACAATATAATAAACTCTTAACTGTGTGTCTTTATACCTAACTAAAAATCATGGTCTATTATTTCTTCCATTCTCTTGGAAATACCCTCATCCTAATTTCCTAATGTACTTTGTTTGACCCATTCAGTAAAAAAAATTGCATTAATCCAATTGTCCATATTCTCTGCTACAACATGAGTTCCTCTGTGCTGTTGGCTTACATCAGACAACCAGTGCACTCACAGGCTTACCATCCTCAACCCCAACATGCCATCTACACTGCCTGGTCCTCATTCACTCCCACTTTCTTTTCACAGAAGCTCAATAAACCTTTTTCCAGTCTATTTACAACCTCTCTCCCATTGCTGTTCACTCACTCTCCACAGATGAACAAATAGTTCGCAGGTTTATACTGAAATTCCTTTTCTTACAAACTTACGTGTATTTGCTCCTCTTATTTTTTTTCTTTCGTTGCAAAGTCTGAGACTGATATTTCCACTTGAGTTCTGTCACAAGGAGAGAGAGAAGCTTCCCAGCAAGTTTAAGCTCACATGGTATCTTATGCTTCCTTAGCAATGGTTACATTCCCTTTTCTGGAACAGTCTCTTTTATGACTTTTCCTTGATTGCCCCTTTAAAACAGTCACATATTCAGTCTCCAAATTTAGGTTGCTATAGACTATCCCTTGCCATTAATTAAAGTCCCAGATGGTTAGAGATCTAGAAGACCCTAGAGATCATCTAGCACAGGAGAACCTTGGAAGCCACCGGGGTGCTCTTTAAAACACCAGTGTTTAGGCTTCACCTCTAGTGATTTTGTTTTAATTAGTTTAAGTATGCCAAATGGGTACTTTTCTCCCCAGGTGTTTTTCAATGTGCACACAGAATGGAGGGGTCACTAATGTTGTGCAAGCTTTTATTTTATAGTGAAACTGAACATAAGGGAGATGAAATGCCCTGCTCTTCTTGGTCATACAATGAATCATTCTGAGCTAACTGGGGCAGAGCTTTCCAACCAGTGTTGCAAGTAGGTTACAGGCGTGCTGAAACATCAGTCTCTCCGCTGCAGTGACGCCTTAAATCCTGGGACTTCCTGAGCTCCTGCGGTAGTCAATTCTAGGTTTGAGCATTCTCCTCTCTATTCATTGCTGTGAAGCAGAAATATAATGATTTTCTATTTGTGCCAAAATGTGAAAAAGTCTCAGAAACATTGATCTGGTGTACTTTTATCCTCAAAATATCTCTGGTTAATATTTCTTCTTTGAGAAGTTTATCTTTTCATGTTTTTCTCCATTAAATTCCATTTCTAAATGCTGACCCTCTCCTCTAAGTCCAGGTCATGTGACGATTAGTAGTTCTGTGTCATGAGTATATTCTTCAGTCCACTAGCTAAATAAGGACTAAAAAGGTTAAATACCATTTAGGGAATGACCATGGCAAAACTTCATATTGAACATATTGATAGTGAGCTATTAAAAATGTCCTGGGTCACAGCCTCTCAGGTGGAAATGTAGACACTAAACAACTATGGTCGAGCCAGTTTTGCAGCTTGTTGATTAGGAGGCCATGCAGAGACACATGAGGTCATTATGGCAGGATAAATTATGGACATACGTTAGTTTCTTCAATGTATCTGCCTTGTACTTGACATTCACTACACATAAATAAATAAAAGGAACATAAATATTAGCATGTCATAACAAAGGCAGAAATTCTTATTATAATTACTTTCCTTTAATATCAAAAGACACATAATCAGTAATATGATTACAGTGCCTAGGACAGCATTATTACACTGACATCTCCAGTCACACAAAATAAATATTAATTAGATCAAACTAATTAGATGCAAAAGATTAAATCTTGATTTAAATTCTGGTTGTATTATTATTAAATCATCAACTCGGTACGCGGGCTCTGGTGTCAAACAGATCCAACCCCCATGCTTCTACTTTCTTGATGAAAAAAGCTTTGATTTCGCTTCTCCAAGCCTCAGTTTTCTTCTCTGAGAAGTGAGGATTAAAATAAGTTTTAACTTATGGGGTGTTGTGAAAACTAAGTCAGATAATATAGTAAAACACTTATAGCCATTGTCACCTCCTCAATAACTCAGAATAACATTTAGTTTCTAAATTTATTTTCTTTTCACCAATAGATTATGTTGCATTTATCCCTTTCTCAATTGATTTCTGTTGCCCATAATTCTCTTTTTACTCATACTCAAGATCCAGTTCTAGTGACCTCTCTTCTATAAGTTCTCGCCAGTCCACAATCTTTTTATGCCACACAGCTCATCTGTACTTCAGCGGTAGCCCTTATTAAGGTCTGCAGTAGGTGAGTTATCAGTAACTTGGTGCACCTGTCCACTCAGCTGGGCGCTCCTGGAGAATGTGGACTGTGTTCTCCACACAACAGCCTGTAAGATCTATAAATGTGTAAATCAGACCAGTTCACTCTCTTACTCTCAACCCTCCAATAGCTTTCTATTACACTTTGGAGAAAATCCAAAGTCCTTTCCATGTCCTAAAAAGCCATACAATTTTTTTCCTAGACCTCTCTGTCATCACTTTATATCAGTATGTTCCTACATATTGTCCACTGACCACACAATCTCCTTTAGTTTCTAGAATATAATGTCAGTCAATACAGTGGAGATTTACTGAGCATCAACTATAAGGTAGCTGCTATTCTAGGCATTTAGGATACATTGGTGAACACAATAGACAAACATGCTTCCTTGTAGAGCTTTCACTCCAGAGGGAAAAGTGCAGAAACCATCAATGCTATAGTAAGTAAGTGCAAGGAAGAGAAGTTAAGCCAGGAAGTGGGACAGGAACTTGGGCAAAGGAAAAGGGATCAGTGGGTTGTGATTTCAAATCGCATATTAAGCACGTCCTTCCCTTGGTATACGCAATCGCTGTTCCTTTTGCCTGGCTTTCTCTCAGCAAAGCCAATAGTCGTATGGTTCCCTCCATCAGTTATTTAGGTGTCTGCCCAAATGTCAACACTTCTTAAAGTCCTTAACTGAAGAGAGTACAAAATGTTTGCCTCCACTCTCACAGTGCAACTCTCTATTCTCTTGATAAGCTTTATTTTCCTCATTGTATTTTCACTTTATAAAATATTTAATCATTTTATGAAGAAAGGGATTTTTTTTATATTTTATTAATTTGCATTCCCAGGGCTTAGGATAATGTTTGGCATAAAGTTGTGAATAAGTATTTATTGAATTAAAAAAAAATGCAGGTAATAATTAACTTCAGCTGATGGCTATCAAACACAAGTAGAGCCAAGAAAACTGAAATTTTTAAAATGTATTTTTATTGATTTCAGAGAGGAACGGAAAGGGAGAAAGAGACAGAAACATCAATGATAAGAGAGAATTATTGATTGGCTGCCTCCTGCATGCCCCCAGTCCCAGCCATGTGCCCTTGACGGAATCAGACCTGGGACCCTTAAGTCCCAGGCCGACACTCTATCCACTGAGCAAAACCAGCTAGGCTGAAATTTAACAAACAATATATTATTTCTCAATAATTGGGAAAATTTTTCATATTTAAAAATTATGCTTTTGATGCCCATGGCACTTCCATAGATAACAATGATTTGCCAAACCTCTCTAAATGAGACCACCAGTCATTAACTCGACAGTTATCGATTGAGTGCTTATAATGTCCTAAATTTTGTATTATGCATTGGGGGATACATTCAAAACACGAATGTAATAAATGTAATTATTTTTTAAATGGCATGTCTAATTATTAAAAACCTCAACTATATATTCTTATAAACATTAAAACACAAAGATTGTGAAGTTCATTACACTGAGTTTTTGAGTTAAATCATAATTCAATAATAGTCATAGGAGCCTGATATGACTTACTATATTTCTGATATGCTACTTACTATATTCTTATATTTGTCCTTAGGGTAAAGCAAACTCTCTCCCTAGTAAAGGACTAGGAGCATCTGAATTGGTTAATGCTCCTTCTATTCTTAGGAGCTTTGGTCCTGATGGCATTGACGCTTAAGGGGTTAGTGAAATAGACGTGTAAGCCTAGTTAATCATGGATGCTGGGTATATAACTGTATAATCCCAGGTGGTCACAGATGTCAGCAAAGCAGTTCACCGAAAGGCCACAGGATGTAGTCACCAGTTGTTTTTTTCTCACCCTTGAAATTTCTACCTGGATATGACCTGGTTTAAGAAGAAAAGTATACATGCCTTTGAAAGGTGAATGGCCTATTTAATATCCTGACGATATAAATTTACTGTAAGATATTAAGGAAATGTTACTTACTTTTTAGAATGAGCAAAAAAATATTTTTCTGTAGCAAGAAATTTGAGTAAGATCTCTATTATTTTTGCAACTCAAACATTGAACTGCTTTTCTGGCAGTTTTAGAGTTTCTCCCATAGGGATCAAAGGCAAACACATTATAAAAATCCATGTTTTAGTTAGTGAGTTGTTAAAGTTTAATATTCACAATATGAAATATAGAGTGTCCCAAAATTCACGCAAGATTTGCAAATCTTGCGTGAATTTTGGGACACCCTATATAATTTCCCTTATGGTCACTAGCAAAATAAAGCTAACTATTTAAAAAAAAAACTGCTCAATGATAAAAAACATAAATATTGATTAGATCAATTCAAATTCTTTATTAATAGAGGATAAAACAGAAACACATCAAAAGTAAAATATCTTACAACTAAATGTATAATTAATATTTTAAAGGAAAAATATTTATTCATGAAAACTCCAAACAGAAAAGGTTCACATGGTTCCATTTTGTCCTCTGGATCCAAAATAGATATAGGAACAATCAAAACTACCCAAATTAGTTTCATCATCTATAAGGTTAATGTACCACCTTTTGTAGTTTGACAGACTATAACTAAAACCTAGAACTATAAAGGTATAAACAAATATCCAAAGTTTCAGGTAAGAGATAGCAAGAAAAACATAATCTGAGGCAGAGGATGGCCAATAAATGTTATGAACCATTATATCTAGTGTTGATTTTTAACTGTTTTCTGTTTGGCAATGTAATCTTTTGTTATGTTAAAATCATCCCTTAAAACCTTCACTAATGACAACTTGGGGAAGAAAGGTGCTGAGGCTGCATCCATGCATGAGCCAAAGTAGTTTCTGCAGGGACAGAATCTTTTAGGAGGTCCTTGTGAGTATCTGAGGTCCTTGGAATAGGGCAGGCAGCAAGAATCAGCAGTAAGAAGTCTGAGGCAAATGCCAAGCATATTTAAAATCCCCTTTGGCATCTTCGGAAATATTAAAGGTGCTGAAACCCCCATAGTAAAGTACATATATTATTTAGATATTGAAGGAAAGAACTTAAGATCATTTATTCACTTAACAAATCTTTTTTAAGCTCCCAAATCTGTTTGAACAGCTAAACAACACAGAAAGAAGTTTCCTTTCCCCATGGAGCTTATCTTCCAGTGGAATAAATAAGAAATGTGTACAGCATATTGGGAGGTGATAAGTACTATAGAGGAGAAAAAGAAAAGTCGGGAGGAGTAGGAAATGCTAAGATAGGCAGAGAAAGCTTCAATGAGAAAATAATATTGGAGCAGAAATGGGACTTGAGGTGAGGGAGCGAGCCACACGGATAACAGAGAGGATACCAGGCAGAGCAAAGAAGAAACACAAAGGTGCTAAGGGACAGCACGCTTAGAGCGTGACTGAAAGACGGGAGGGTGGTGTATCCAAGCTGGGGTATGAGTAAAACAGTAGTAGATGATTATGATGAGTCTTGGTGTGGGCCTCTTTTCATTCCTCTTGTGCTTCCTGGACTTGTAAGTCTATTTCCTTCACCAAGTAGGGGAAGTTTTCTGTCATTATTTCTTCAAATAGATCATAATTAAAATACCAAAGGTTAAAGACAAAAAGAGAATCTTAAAAGCAGCCAGAGAAAAGCAGTTAGAAATAAGAAGAATAAAAAATATATAAAAAATAAAATGGCAATAAGTACATATCTATCAACAACTGAATCTAAAAATCAAAATAAACAAACAAGGAATCTAATGAACAAAGTAAACTGATGAATAAAATAGAACCAGAGGCATGGAAACATTGAACAAAGTGACAAGTCTCAGAGGGAAGAGTGGGGGAGAAAGATTAACCAAAGATTGTATATGCATATATGCATTACCTATGGACTCAAACAATAGGGTGGCAAAGGCTTGGGAGGGACAGGTGCCAGGAGGGAGACTATGGGGGTTGGGGGGAGAAAGGGGAACATCTGTAATACTCTCAACAATAAAGAGTGACATAATTAAATGATTGAATAACATTTTAAAAATATTCTGGCACCTGGATTGAGGATAAAGCATGGGGAGGAGTGGTTAGATAGGAAAAAGGGGAACAAGCTAAATTCTATGCAGGTGAAAGCTAGAGATGGCTCAGACCAAAGTACAGTGGGGCCTTGACTTATGAGTGTCCCAACTAATGAGTTTTTTTGAGATACGAGCCGTCTCTCGGCCGATTTTTTGCTTTGAGTTGCAAGCTCAAAAAAATTCGGGTTACGAGACAGCTTCAGATACCCAACTGCTAGTTGGCGCAGCGAACGTCACAGTGATTTGACATACGAGTAATTTGAGTTATGAGCTCCGTCACGGAACGAATTAAACTCGTAAGTTAAGGCCCCACTGTAGTAGTGGTGAAGGTGACATAGCTGGACTCTAAAAATATTTTGAAGGTAGATTTGAATATGAGAGAAATATTAAACAAGCACAGCTCTAAGAATGTTACCTGCATAGAGGAAGGATGAGCTTGTGATAAACTGTGATGGGGGAGACTCTAACTGCATCAGGTTTGGAAGAAATATCTAGAGCTCAGTTGTCATCATGTTGAGTTTGGGATACGTATTAGACATTCACATGGAGATTTCAAATAAGTAGTGGACACAGGAAGTACAAGATATAAGCCATATAGAGTGGTGTTTCTTTGCTTGAGGCAGGAGTCACAGAATCACGGACCTGCCTATTCAAGAGTCCTTGCTGAAGCTCTCCTTAATGCATCTTGACCCTGGTTAGCACTTAGAAAACACTGGCAAAAACATAAAATAAAGCAGTTTAGAGATTAAAGTAAGTGGTATTTGAAGCAGTCACAGGAGGCCTGGGAAAATGGCCTCGACAGAATCCAATGTGCCCAGGTTGTCAATGCTTCGCTCTCCCCCGCCCCAGATTATGACATCTCAGTTGCAAAACCTCCAAAACTGCAGATAGCTTATTGGGGATAACCAGGGCCATCTAGCAATAATCCTATTTAATAAAGAGGGAATATGCGAATTGACCCTCACACCATCGCAAAGATGGCAGCACCCCCAGCCAATTAAAAGGGAATATGCTAATTGACTGCCCCACCCTCAAACATAGCAGTGCCCACAGCCACAAGATGGTGGTGCCCAGTCCCCTCAGCCCCGCCGAGGCAGCAGGAGCATGGCAAAGCTGGGCCCGACCCCAGGTGGGCCCAGCCTCTCCACATGCCTGCCTTCAGAGTTCCCCAGTCCCCTCAGCCCTCCAGCTGCCCAGGGCCAGCCCGAGATGCAGGTAACCAGGTCCAGCCTAGGCTCAGGTAACCAGGGCCGGCCGAGGCTTGCACTGCTGACAGTGGCAGCAACAGAGGTGTGATGGGGTGTCTCCTTCCCCTGATCGTCGGGTCACCTCCCAACCCTGAGGGCTCCCAGACTGTGAGAGGGGGAAGGCCAGGATGAGGGAACCCCCTCCAGTGTATGAATTTTCATGCACCGGGCCTCTAGTCTATATATATAAAAGGCTAAGTGACTGGACTGTCTGACTGTCCAACTGACCGACCGGCCAGTACAGATGACACACACTGGCAATCTACACTAATAAAAGACAAACATGCAAATTGACCGTACCTTCATTATGCCTTAAGCCACGCCCACCAGCCAATCAGAGTGACTATATGCAAATTAACCCAACCAAGATGGCGGCCAGCAGCCACAGAACTGGAGCAAGCAGGAGGCTTGGTTGCCCCAATGATGGGGGAAGCCAAGCTTCCCACCTGCCGTGGCCAGCTCTGAGCTCCACTCAAAGCAACAAAGTTTCAATTGTAGAAGGTAAATAAAACCCAGATACCTGCTTTCAGCAGGCCATGGCCAGTGGCCATGGAGCTGGAGTGAGCAGGAGGCTTCCTTCCCACCTGCTCTGGCCAGCTCTGAGCTCCTCTCAAGGCTACAAAGTTTCAATTATAGAAGGTAAATAAATCCCAGAATAAAAGTAAAAGCAAAAAAGGAGAGGCTGGGAGCTTCCGTCACCGGGGTGCTTGGCCAGCCTGAAAACAGCCCTCAGCCCCTCACCCAGAATGGGCAGGCACCCTAGTGGAAACCCTCCACCCTAAAGGGGGTGTGGCCAGCCTGCAAACAGCCATCAGCCCCTCACCCAGGCTGGCTAGGCACCCTAGTGAGGACCCCCACTCTGAAGGGGGTGTGACCAGCCTGCAAACAGCCATCAGCTCCTCACCCAGGCTGGCAAGGCACCCCAGCTGGACCCCCACCCTGATCTGGGACACCCATCAGGGAAAACTAGCCAGCCCCCACCCATGCACCAGGCCTCTATCCTATATAATAAAAGGGTAATATGCAAACTGACCCTAACAGCAGAAGGACTGGGAATGACTGGTCACTATGACACACACTGACCACCAGGGGGCAGATGCTCAATGCAGGAGCTGCCCCCTGGTGGTCAGTGTGCTCCCACATGAGGGAGCTCTGCTCAGCCACAAGCCAGGCTGATGGCTGCCAGTACAGTGGTGGTGGTGGGAGCCTCTCCCGCCTCCTCAGCAGCACTAAGGATGTCAGACTGCAGCTTACGTCTGCTCCCCACTGGCAAGTGGACATCTCCCAAGGGCTGCCGGGCTGTCAGAGGGATGTCTGACTGCCAGCTTGGTCCCAATCCCCCAGGGAGTGGGCTTAAGCCAGCAGGTGGACATCCTCCGAGGCGTCCCAGACTGCAAGAGGGCATAGGCCAGGCTTGGGGATGCCCCCCGAGTGCACAAATTTTTGTGCACCAGGCCTCTAGTTTAAAAGTAAACGTTGACTCGCACATGCGTGATACATATAAAGCTTTCACTGAAGCTAATCGCATGCATGTGTTTCGATCTGTCATTGTCAATCATGAATTTGGTTGTTTCTCTTGACATTCAACATGAACCACATTCTGATTTATTCATTGACCATTCGACCAACCAACCAGCTGGTACATATAACATGCACTGGCAATTTAAAAATAATCATTGACTCATGCATGCTCAATACATATAAAGCTTTTGATGGGGCCAATAGCATGTGTGTTTTCATTTTATAATACTATATTATGTGTACTATTTTGACATGTATTTTTTTGCAGTAATGTAATTACCACACAAATCTTTCTTCTAATTAATTTCCTTTTAATGTGCATGAATCCATGCACTGGGCCACTAGTTTTACTAGTAAATAACATATAATTTATAAAAGAGAAAATTTATAGTTTAGAAGACAATTAAACTGATATGAATAAGAATACATGTATACAGCAAGTTTTATCCATTTCAGAAATAACACATTATGTAAGGGGTTAAAAAGATGCTTTTAAAAGTTTTGGGGTTTTTTTTAAGACAAAAAAATAGCTTTTATTTAAGAGCTATTTTTATTTTTATCTTTCATTGTTGACACTATTACAGATGTACCACATTTAAGAACAAGAGAGTGAATATGCTTCTCTATAACTATCTTGGGGAAGAAAGAAGTTGCACTGAAGAGCAGACATGAAAATGAACCTATAATTGCATCCAATATAAATCTATTTTGATCAAATGGGAGATTAGCCTTCCAGCCAGCTGTAAGTGGAAGTGTGAATAGAAAAGCAAGCTTGTGGGGTCTCTCAAGAGGATTGTCCAGTTTATTTAGAGATGTGAGACTTTCAGGAGGTATTCAAAACAGTGAAAATAGAGATGCTTAAAATATATGGAACTATTTTAAAAGAGTACATAAATGTTATTAGAAATCCAAACTGGTATTTATAAATTCTCATTAAAATGATTAGTATCTAGTCCAGCCAGCATAGCTCACTGGTTGAGCGTCAACCTGTGAACCTGGACATCATGGTTCGATTCCTGGTCAGAACACATGCCCGGGTTGTGAGCTCGATCCCAGTACGGGGGTGTGCAGGAGGCAGCCAGATCAATGATTCTCTCTCCTCATTGATGTTTCTATCTCTCTCTCCCTCTCCCTTCCTCTCTGAAATCAATAATATATATATATATATATATATATATATATATATATATATATATTTTAAAAATGATTAGTATCTAGACCGGGAATGAAACTAAATCATTTTCTCCTCCTTCTAGAATGATGTAAATTCTACAGTGGCAGGGGATTTTGTTTTGCTCACTGCTGTGACGTCAGTGCTTAGACAATGCTTCACATAAAATAGATAACCGATGAGCATTTGTTGAAAGAATGAACACCATTATCATACACAAAGCCAAAGTGCAACACTGTTCCCAGGACTGGTTGGTAAAATGTCTACTTGAAACAAGCTACTTTGCATAGCAGAATTATACACTTGAATAGGAAGGAGGCCCAAAAATGTACATTCACCTTTTAGAAGAAAACATTAGTTACTCCCAATTTACAGATAATACACTGTGGTTTGGGTCAAAATAGAAATGTAACAATATTTGGTAATTGAAACAAACTTGGGAATTAAGGAATTGATTTTCTAACTTTACTTAAGCCAATAATCATCAAGGTGATTAGGGAAGGAGAAAGCCTTAGAACATGGTTATATGGCATTAGGTTTTCCCACTCAGATTAAAAGTACGCAAAAAAGCAGATTAAAATAAAACAAAACAAAAAGCTTACAAGCAAAAGTAATCATAGGGCAGTTAAAACCCAGTTTGCAGGTAACTCCAAAAATAATAAATATTTAACTTTGAATTCTTATTGTTATTGTTGTTAATCCTCATCTGAGGATATTTTTCCATTGATTTCCAGAGAGAGTAGAAGGGAAGGAGAGAGAGAGAGAGAGAGAGAGAGAGATAGAGAGAGAGAGAGAACTTTCATGTGAGACTCCCACAGGATCCCTGGCAGGATCGAGCCTGCAATCAAGGTATGTGCCCTTCAGTCCGCAGGCCGATGCCCTATACACTGAGCAACACTGGCTAGGGCTAACTTTGAATTCTTAAATGGGCTGTGTGTATGCAAGGGTATGCAAAATGGGAGAGAGAAAAGGAAAATTTTGCATTCTAAATAACTCAATTTATCCTAGTTGCAATCAATCTGTATGTGATTACCATGTAATTAAAATTTGTGGAAATATGAATGTTCATGTAATAATTATTTATTCTTATATTGGAACCTCCAGCCATGTTGGTATAATTTCTCCCTCTCACATACTCCCAGATAATTCAGTTTATAGTTTTTTTAATGTTTATTTAATATATTTTGTTAATTTTTTACAGAGAGGAAGGGAGAGGGATAGAGAGTTAGAAACATCAATGAGAGAGAAACATTGATTAGCTGCCTCCTGCACACCCTCTACTGGGGATGTGCCCACAACCAAGGTAAATGCCCTTGACTGGAATCGAACCTGGGACCTTTCAGTCCGCAGGTCGATGCTCTATCCACTGAGCCAAACTGGTCAGGGCTCAGTTTATAGTTTTATTAGGAGGATTATAGCTGCATTTCTTACATTAGAATAATTTGCACACTTTTCTCTGTCAATTAACTGTCATTCTCTTCTAGAGTATGAATAATTGCCTATTAAATTTTAGCACTAATATATATATATATACTAGAGGCCTGGTGCACAAAAATTTGTGCACTGGTGGGAGAGGGAGGGTGGGAGGGGGTCCCTCAGCCCCACTTGTGCCCTCTCACAGTCTAGGACCCCTTGGGAGATAACCACCTGCTGGCTTAGGCCCGCTCCCTGGGTGGCAGATGGCAGGCCCGATCCCTTGGTGCCTGCCCTGTCTCCCCGGGTTGTGCACATGGCAGGGCCAATACGGGGGTTGGGGTGCCACCCCGGGTCATGCACACAGCAGGGCCGATCCGGGGGTTGGGGTGCCTCCCTGGTTCATGCACATGGCAGGGCCAATCCGGGGGTTGTGGCACTGCCCCAGGTCGTGTCGCACACGCAACGCCCTGGGCCGGTTGCACACGGGACTCCTGGGTGGGCCAGCCAATCGCTGCTGCCCCACCCAGCCACCCTGGGTCGGGTCACACACAGGACACCTGGATGGAGGCCAGGCAGGCTGGCCAATTGCTGCTGCACCACCCAGCCACCCCAGGTCGGGTTGCACACGGACGCCCGCCGCCTCAGGTCGCAGACAGCAGGCCCGAATGGCAGCAGGACAGGCGGGATGGTGCTGTCCCACCCTGCCTTCAGTATGCAAATTAGCCGCCATCATTGTTGGTGGGTAATTTGCATATCGCACTGATTAGCCAATGGGAGGCATAGCGAAGGTATGGTCAATTACCATGTTTGTCTCTCATTAGATAGGATATTTGAATTATAAAATATGGCAGAGAATCTGTATTATTTTTTCTTCCTCTATAAATTGATACTGTAAGCCACATGAGAGTAAAGACACTCACTTACTCATGACTATATAGGCTATGCCTAGGAGGAAGTACAGTAATATTTATTAACTGGTTCATTATAAAAATTTATATTTTTTGCATTGTTATAAAGAACCATAGTCATTGGAACATATAGTATTTGATGTAATGATACACAGTTAAAATAATTTCTACAAGGTTATTTAAATAATTAGATTCCAAGTACATAAATCAGGACACCAGAAAAGATTTTAAATGAAAATTATGTTGTAGCTAAAGATACCATGTTTTTAAGTTTGGAGTTTATTTTGAATAGAGAAGTATTAACCACATCATTATTTACCTAAGATATGATGAAGGTAAGACTGTGATATTGGGGTCAAAAGGCAAATTTACCTAGTACTCCTTTATCTCCTTGTAAACAAGGCAACTACATTGGGGCCACTGCTCAAATAGCTGCATAAAAGGAAAAACACATACATACTAAAAACCAAATTTCACTATTTTTAATCAGAACATATACTTTGATAATGAATCACCTGTCATTTTATTTTGTACTAATTGGTTATTGTGATTTATCTACCCTGCCCTTGCCAGGGGAAAAGATTCCATGTTAAATGGTGACTAGGAAGAAACCGGTGGATTGGAAAATGAATTTTCACATTTTCAAGCACTTACCATCAAAATACTATACTCTTCTTAGAGTAATTGACTATCATATGCCAACTTGCAAATCCAGGAAAATATACTAGTAGAGTAGATGAATGCTTGCTAATTTCTATGTACCCCATGCCTTAATTGTTAACTCGTTAGGTTCAGAGTGAGGCTACTCCAATACTCTGTACATTGCTTTAGCATTTGTCCCAGGGCAAATTTTTATATGTAATATACTAGTATAATCATGACAAGTATGATTACACCAATTAAGATTAGCCTCTCCACCTTTTAACATAGACATTAAACATACTCTATTACTGATTTTGGTCTTAGAAATTTTGATAGAAGTAGCTACTTCTTAGTTACAGGTTACATTACATTTAAAAATCTTTCCATATGTTAAATATTATATCAATTTGCAGAAGTAAAGAAAGTTAGGCCATTCTGCAACTAACCATGCTATTAAAAATTTTAGAATAACTTAAATTGTCCAATAAAATGTGAATCATTGTGCAAATTTCATGTAGAATATTAACCTAGTTTGTTAATACAGAGGTATTAATCAGTTTCACTCTCTCAAGTCATACCAGAATTTACCCCATGCTCAACACTCTGTTGCAAAGAGTTGTCCTTAGTTGTAGGGGGACTTGGCTCAAAAAATATGGTTATTTAAGTAAAAATTTATGACAGTCTTGGATATGTTACTAAAATAAAGTAACTATAACTGTGATTTTATTTTTCTAAGAAAAAAGACCATACATTATAAATATCTGTATGAACATACTATTTATTATATATATACACATATATACTCTATGCTCTACATAAAGACTAGGAGGCTTCTGGGATCAGAAATGTATCTTTTTAGCTCATGAGTATTATATACAACCTATAAAGAGATTTGAACTCAGATTAATGACTAATTTCTAACTTGTGCACTTATACACTTTAATTAGTCTCATAGCTGGGGCCTAACCTTCTAAATCTCATTAATTCTGATATGACAAGGTTGTCTATAATATGTCCAGTCTGCATGCACATGTGCTAAACACTTGGAAAGAGCTGTGAATGAAGAATTCAAAGCCTATATTTACATCCTGAAATAAGAAATTCAGCAATGCTTTACTACAGATACAGTGCTCAGGTTCATTATTGAAATCTGAACTCCACTTTTTTTTTTTATTATTTTTTTATTTATTTTTTTTATTGCTTAAAGTAATACAAAGGGTATTATATATGTGTCCATTTCCCCCCCCCCCCGCCCTAGACAGTCCCCTAGCCTCCCCTATCCCCCAGTGTCTTATGTCCATTGGTTATGCTTATATGCATGCATACAAGTCCTTTGGTTGATCTCTTACCCCCCTACCTCCTGTCCCCCAATCCTCCCCGGCCTTCCCACTGCAGTTTGACAATCTGTTTGAGGCAGCTCTGCCTCTGTATCTATTATTGTTCAAAAGTTTATAATGGTCTCTATTATCCATGAATGAGTGAGATCATGTGGTATTTTTCCTTCATTGACTGGCTTATTTCACTTAGCATAATGCTCTCCAGTTCCATCCATGATGTTGCAAATGGTAAGAGTTCCTTCCTTTTTAGAGCAGCATAGTATTCCATCGTGTAGATGTACCACAGTTTTCTAATCCATTCATCTACTGATGGGCACTTAGGCTGTTTCCAGATCTTAGCTATGGTGAATTGTGCTGCTATGAACATAGGGGTGCATATAGCCTTTCTGATTGGTGTTTCTGGTTTCTTGGGATATATTCCTAGAAGAGGGATCACAGGGTCAAATGGGAGTTCCATTTTCAGTTTTTGAGGAAACTCCATACTGTCTTCCATAGTGGCTGCACCAGTCTGCATTCCCACCAGCAGTGCACAAGTGTTCCTTTTTCTCCACATCCTCTCCAGCACCTGTTGTTTGTTGATTTGTTGATGATAGCCAGTCTGACAGGTGTGAGATGGTACCTCATTGTTGTTTTGATTTGCATCTCTCGGATGATTAGTGACTTTGAGCATGTTTTCATATGTCTCTTGGCTTTCTGAAAGTCCTCTTTTGAAAGGTGTCTATTTAGGTCCTTTGCCCATTTTTTGATTGGATTGTTTATCTTCCTTTTGTTAAGTTGTATGAGTTCCCTATAAATTTTGGAGATTAGGCCCTTATCAGATATGACATTGGCAAATATGTTTTCCCACACAGTGGATTTTCTTGTTTTGTTGATGGTTTCTTTTGCTGTGCAGAAGCTTTTTATTTTGAAGTAGTCCCATTTGTTCATTTTCTCTTTAGTTTCAAGTGCCCTAGGAGCTGTATCAGTGAAGAAATTGCTTCGGCATATGTCTGAGATTTGGTTGCCTTTGGATTCTTCTAGAATTTTTATGGTTTCCTGTCGTACATTTAAGTCCTTTATCTATTTTGAGTTTATTTTTGTGTATGGTGTAAGTTGGTGGTCTAGTTTCATTTTCTTGCATATATCTGTCCAATTTTCCCAACACCATTTATTGAAGAGACTATCTTGGCTCCATTGTATGTTCTTGCCTCCTTTGTCAAATATTAATTGAGCATATTGGTTCGGGCCGATTTCTGGGCTCTCTATTCTATTCCATTGATCTTTATGCCTATTCTTGTGCCAGTACCAAGCAGTTTTGAGAACAGTGGCTTTGTAATACATCTTGATATCTGGTATTGAGATCCCACGTACTTTGTTCTTTTTCAGGATTGCTGCAGCTATTCGGGGTCTTTTTTTATTCCAGATGAATTTTTGGAGAGTTCGTTCTACATCTCTGAAGTATGCCGTTGGTATTTTAATGGGAAGTGCGTTGAATTTATAGATTGCTTTGGGTAGTATGGACATTTTAATGATGTTGATTCTACCAATCCATGAACACGGTATGTTCTTCCATCTGTTTATGTCTTCCTCTATCTCTTTTTTCAACGTCCTGTAGTTTTCTGAGTAGAGGTCTTTTACCTCTTTAGTTAAGTTTATTCCTAGGTAGCTTAATTTTTTTGGTGCGATGGTAAACGGGATTGTTTTTATAATCTCTCTTTCTGAAAGTTCACTATTGGTGTATAGAAATGCCTCAGATTTCTTGGGGTTAATTTTGTATCCTGCTACATTGCCAAATTCATGTATTAAATCTAGTAGCTTTTTGATGGAGTCTCTAGGGTTTTGTATGTATAATATCATGTCATCTGCAAATAAGGACAGTTTTACTTCCTCTTTTCCAATTTGGATGCCTTTTATTTCTTCTTCTTGCCGAATTGCAATGGCTAACACTTCCAGTACTATGTTGAACAGGAGTGGTGAGAGGGGGCATCCCTGTCTTGTTCCTGTTCTTAGGGGAAATGGTGTTAGTTTTTGTCCATTGAGTATGATGTTGGCTGTGGGCCTGTCATATATGGCTTTTATTATGTTGAGGTATGATCCTTCTACTCCCGCCTTACTGAGAGTTTTTATCAAAAATGGGTGTTGAATTTTGTCAAATGCTTTTTCTGCATTAATTGATATGACCATGTGGTTTTTTTCTTTCAATTTGTTTATGTGATGTATCACGTTTATTGATTTGCGGATATTGTACCATCCTTGCATTCCTGGGATAAATCCTACTTGCTCATGTTGCATGATCTTTCTGATGTACTGCTGGATCCGATTTGCTAAGATTTTGTTGAGGATTTTGGCATCTATGTTCATGAGGGATATTGGCCTGTAATTCTCTTTCATTGTGTTGTCTTTACCTGGTTTTGGTATTAGGGTGATGCTGGCTTCATAGAATGAGGTTGGAAGTGTTCCTTCCTCTTGAATTTTTTGTAGTAGTCTGAGGAGGATAGGTTTTTAGTTCTTCCTTGAATGTTTGGTAAAACTCCCCTGTGAAGCCGTCTGGTCCTGGGCTTTTGTTTGCTGGAAGCTTTTTGATGACTGCTTCAATTTCTTCCATAGTTATTGGCCTGTTGAGATTTTTAGATTCTTCCTGATTGAGTTTTGGAATGTTGTATTTTTCTAGGAATTTGTCCATTTCCTCCAGGTTGTCTAGTTTGTTGGAGTAGAGCTGTCCATAGTATTTTTTAACAATCATTTGTATTTCTGTGGGGTCTGTTGTTATTTCGCCTCTATCGTTTCTGATTTTGTTTATTTGGGTCCTCTCTCTTTGCTTCTTGGTGAGTCTGGCTAGAGGTTTGTCAATCTTGTTTATCCTTTCAAAGAACCAGCTCTTGGTTTCATTGATTTTCTGTATTGTTTTTTTGGTCTCTATGTCATTTATTTCTGCTCTAATCTTTATTATCTCCTTCCTTCTGCTCACTCTGGGCTTTTCTTGTTGCTCTCTTTCTAATTCTTTGAGTTGTAGAGTTAGATGATTTACTACCATTTTTTCTTGTTTTTTGAGATAGGCCTGTAGAGCTATAAACTTCCCTCTCAAGACTGCTTTCATTGTGTCCCATAGGTTTTGTATTGTTGTGTTTTCATTGTCATTAGTTTCCAGGATGTTTCGAATTTCTTCTTTGATTTCATTGGTAACCCTATCAATATTTAATAGCATGCTATTCAGCTTCCAGGTGTTTGAGTATTTTGGGTTGTTTTTATTGTAGTTTATTTCTAATATTATGCCATCGTGGTCTGCGAAGATGCTTTTTATGATTTCAATCTTCTTGAATTTGGGGATACTTTGCTTGTGACCCAATATATGGTCTATTTTTGAATATGTATTATGAGCACTTGAGTAGAATGTATATTCCGTGGCATTGGGGTGAAGTGTTCTGAAGATGTCTATTAAGTCCATCTGATCTAGTGAGTCATTTAGGATTGCTGTATCTTTGCTGATTGTTTGTCTAGAGGACTTATCCAGTGCTGTCAGTGGTGTATTAAAGTCCCCTACTATGATTGTATTGTTGTCAATCTCTCCTTTGATATCTTCTAGGAGTTTTTTTATGAATTTGGGTGCTCCTGCATTGGGTGCATATATGTTTATCAGGTTTATATCTTCTTGTTGTATTGATCCCTTTAGTATTATGAAGTGGCCTTCCTTATCTCTTCTTATGGCCTTCACTTTGAGGTCTATTTTGTCCGATATAAGTATTGCTACCCCAGCTTTCTTTTCCTTTCCATTTGCCTGAAAGATATTTTTCCATCGTTTCACGTTCAGTCTGTGTGAGTCGCTTCTAATGAGGTGGGTTTCTTGTAGACAGCAGATGTATGGGTCATGTTTTTTTATCCATTCAGCCACTTGATGTCTTTTGGTTGGAGCATTTAGTCCATTTACGTTTAAAGTTATTATTGAAAGGTACTTGATTGTAGCCATTTCTTTTTTTGTGTGGCTGTTTTCTTTCTGAGCTTTTTATTTCTTATTTTTATACCAGTCCCTTTAGCATTCCTTGCAATGTTTGCTTGGTGGTGATAAACTCCCTTAGCCCTTTTTTGTCTGTGAAGCTTCTTATTTCCCCTTCAAGTTTGAATGATAGCCTTGCTGGATAGAGTATTCTTGGATTCAGTCCTTTGCTTTGCATCACTTTGTAAATTTCCGTCCATTCTTTTCTGGCCTGATGTGTTTCTGTTGAGAAATCATTTGATAATCTAATGGGAGATCCCTTGTATGTAACTTTCCGTCTCTCTCTTGCAGCCTGTAAGATTCTCTCTTTGTCCTGAACATTTGCCATGGAAATTATGATGTGTCTTGGTGTGGGTCTTTTCGGGTTCACCTTGTTTGGGACTCTCTGGGCTTGTGTGACTTTTTTCTTCCCCACCTCAGGGAAGTTTTCTGATATTATTTCTTCAAATAGGTTTTCTAATCCTTGTTCATCTTTCTGTTGTTCTGGCACCCCTATTATTCGTATGTTGTTTCGTTTCATGTTGTCCCAAAACTCCCTTAGGCTCTCCTCCTGCCTTTTAATTTTTTTCTCCAATTGCAGTACATTTTGGGTGTGTTATGCTTCCTTGTCTTCTAATTCACTAATTCGGTCCTCCGCTTCTCCTAGTCTATCGTTGATACTTTCAAGGGTGTTTTTTATTGCAGCTATATCACTCTTCATTTCTTCTTGGGTCTTACTTAAGTTGTTGATTTTTTCATCTGTTTCTTCTAGTTTCTTCCATATGTTATTGATTTTTTCATCTGTTTCTTCTTGCTTCTTGCATAGGTAGTTGACTTTTTCATCTGTTTCTTCTTGCTTCTTGTAGAAGTTGTTGATTTTTTCCTCCATCCGGTTTATGCACTCTAGGACCCTTATTCTGAATTCTTTTTCTGTCATGTTGCATGCCTCTGTATTACTTAGCTGCTTTTCTGGAGAGTCCTCCTTCTCTTTCTTTTGGGGGTTTCTTTGTCTACCCATGTTTGATCTCACTGACATATCTAGATGTTGAGTCGTTCAGTGGCTGCTCCCTGGGTGGCAGTGACTCCTTGGTCTGTGGTTGTTCTTCGGGCGGTTGCAGTAGCAGCTGCTCCTCAGTTGGCAGCAGCTCCTCTGGTGGGTGCTGTTCACAGCTGTGATGGCTCTTCTGGCTGGTGGGGGGAGGCTTCACGTACAGCTGCTATTCCTCAGCAGAGGGTGTGGTGCTCAGGAGGCTGCTGTTGCTTGGATCTGCTGCATTGATTTAAAGGCACAAAATACAACACAACAAGGCACCACGTACCAGGCACTAAACACAAATATATTCACGATATTAATAACCCCAAATAAAGGTGACCACCTGAATTAAGAGAATTAGGGGATAAGGAAGAAGGAAGAGAAAATGATAAAATAGAAAAAAGAAAAGAAAAGTAGGGACCAAAAAAAGGAGTGCAAAAATGAAATTGGGAAAAAGGAGGGGGGAAAATAAAAGCGAGAAAAGAAAAGAAAAGAAAAAAAGAGCGAAAAGAGAGAATGAAGTGGAAGAGGGGAAGAGACTTTTTATATACAGAGAATACTCCTATAGAACCTCCACTAATCCCAACAAATTCCAGCAACAGCTCCCTGGAGATGGATGCAAACTAGAAACAACTAATAATATAACGATGAAAATAGAATGGAGGACACTAATCCCAAAATAAAATAAAGAAAAAATAAAATGGCACTTTAAAAAATGGTAAAATGGTAGCAGTAATAATACTGGTTAAAAATAAGAAGGTAGTAATTAAAAGGGTAAAAAAATATGGAACGCTTCACGAATTTGCGTGTCTTCCTTGCACAGGGGGATGCTAATCTTCTCTGTATCGTTCCAATTTTAGTATATGTGCTGCCAAAGCGAGCACTGAAATCTGAACTCCATTTAGATGGCACCCCAAAAAGGCAGGAAAAGGCAGGATGGTAGAAAAGATCTGAATGCTGCAGGTCAAACCAAGGGCTGGAATCATCTACACAGTGGTGCCCTGACAGGCGATCTTCCTTGGTTCCTTGGCCAACCTTAGCAAATGTTTCTCAGTTTAAAATAATCCTATCGAATAAAAGACAAAAAGGTAATTGACCGTACCTTTGCTACGCTTCCCATTGGCTAATCAGGGCGATATGCAAATTAACTGCCAACAAAGATGGCGGTTAATTTGCATACATACGCTCGAAGCAGTGGAGCGAAGCCAAACGTACCAGAAGCCGGCCGAACAGCGAGGCCTAATGGCCCCGGGATCAGCAGAGCCTAGAAGCCTCACGCCTCAGGAATAAGCGGAGCCAGGAGGCCTCAGGGCCCCGGGATCAGCAGAGCCATGAAGCCTGACGGCTGGGAGCGAAAGCCTGGGTCCCGGGTACCAGAGGAAAACTGGTGCCAGCAGACAAGGGAAGGGAAGGCATATTGCACGAATCTCTTCATGCAACAGGCCTCTAGGAATAATAATAATAACAATAATAGCCTGAAAGAGATCCTGAATGAGCTTTAGAAATTCAGCCAAAGTTGTCCAGAATAGTTGTAGCATCTGAGAAAAAGACTGACTACATTCAGTCAGTGACCGGGTGGGTGCCAATGGACAGACCACAGGGCACGTGCAGAGCAGGCTTAGGGCAGAATGCAGGTGAGTGAGAGCACATGTGCAGAGAAGTGGCCTCTACCTCTTGAGTATGCTCTGGTGCCTTTTGGATACAGAACCCAAATTTGCCCACCTTAAATCCTGGCAAATTACTTCCCTCTTTCTTGCTCTTACTCTGTTTTTCCTCCTTTTACATCCTTCCTCTCTCTGCCTCTTCTTTCTCTGAGGCATTATGAATACCCAGAACGTTTTTTGATCAGTGTTCTGCTTGTTTAGTGATTTCCCCGGGACCAAATGGTATAAGTTGAATACTGGCTTTGCTACTTTGTATAGTGTCTATCAGTGGGAGAGATACTTAACTTTTAAAGTCATGGTTTCCAAGGCTGTGAATTAGCTATAATAACACATACCTAAGTGTGTTCTTGTGAAGATTATATTTAGGCATACTATTTGAAAATAATGGGTAGTTAAATAAAATATTTGTTAATTTCATTTATATGTCATTTCTATTATTCTTTAGCATTTTGCTAAACATTATTGCTATTTTCTGATTTTTCTCCTGCTTTCTACTTTTACCCCCAATAATTATTTTATGTATTTTACTTACATGTCTGTGATAAAAAGAAAAAGTTACAGAAAGAGGGACAGATAAGTCTCAATAGCAATCATAATTAGATTTTATTTTAAAGCCCAACCACAGAGCCATACTTAGTTAATAGACAGGTTCAGTTTCCAGAGTAGAATATGTAAAGCTAGTTTTAGTTACTCATTTCCTGAGCATCATCCCATGTTGATAGCATTTATAGCAAGATTATCAATGTAATTTACACATCCTACTCTTCTTACAGGAACATCAAAGGTAGTAGAGAGAACTCAACCGAGGTCAAAAAGGACTTTAAAACTAACTGGGAGAAATTTTCTCCATGAGTTGAAAAGAAGCTATTCTGGAGCTTCTTCCAATGCACATCAAAGGGATATTTCCTACTAATGAAGCTATTTTGACTCATAAAATCTCAAATTAAAGCTAATTACATGATCTGAGGCACCACCTAAAATGTAATTCTATAAATATTTAACCCAGTATTATATTTACATCCTTATTAAATTTAAAATGGTATAGTGCTAACAATTAAAGCCTGTGACAAATATACACAATGTCAGATATAAATAGAAATGATCTCTTGAGCTGTTTGAGTCACCCTGCAGTATGTCTGGTAGAATGGTCAGAGTACTGCAAACAATAATGAAATTAATAAAACTGGAATCATGTGCTGAACACTCTGTTCTTGGCAGGAATTAAGGTGATGCTATCAAAAAGGACACCTGCTTCCAGAAATTCAATTGGAAGACTCTATTGCATTATTTCCCTAAGAAGAAAAGCATTTTAAAATACATGCATTATTTTGGGAATTGTTGGGGTGGGAGTTTAGGGTGGGCAGAGATTTTGAAGTGATCAATATGTCAAAACATTCTTTATCATCTAAACACTTTTTCCTCTTTGATTCAGTAAAATGTAATCATTTTAGGCTACGTTACTTTGAGTCATAGGGGTAGAGACAAATTAGTAATCAATCTAGTTTTATCTATTAGAAGAGATCTTGATTTATAAGGGTTCCTTTTTCCCCTCAGTCTTATGTCATGTGCTTGAAAGCAGGTAATTGGCATTATCAGTGATTAGGCAAGGGTCATTAAGCTTCATGACAGTCTTTAAAAATGGGTCATTTTGATCATTGAAAGATGGTTACTTCCTAGGACAGTATTGACATTACAACTGTTTTTCAAAACATTGTTACTACAAACAAGTAATCATATTCCTGTGTCACACATGGGATGTACCTACTAATAGCTGTCAACATCACAACCTACAGGAAAATTTAGAGCTTAATTTATCTAAGTGTAGAAAAATTCAGAACTGAAGGTCAGATAAAGAGCTTCACAGATAAGGAAAAGCTAAAGGAGTTCATCACCACCAAACCAGCATTATATGAAATGCTGAAAGGTATCCTTTAAGAAGAGGAAGAAGAAGAAAAAGGTAAAGATACAAATTATGAACAACAAACATGCATCTATCAACAAGTGAATCTAAGAATCAAGTGAATAAATAATCTGGTGATCATAATAGAATCAGGGACATAGAAAGGGAATGGACTGACTATTCTTGGCGGGGAAAGGGGTGTGGGAAATGCGGGAAGAGACTGGACAAAAATCGTGCACCTATGGATGAGGACAGTGAGTGGGGAGTGAGGGCAGAGGGTGGGGCGGGAACTGGGAGGAGGGGAGTTATGGGGGGAAAAAAGAGGAACAAATGTAATAATCTGAACAATAAAGATTTAATTAAGAAAAAGAAAAAGAAAAAAAAATACTATGTAGTGAAAATGGACCCCTTTTATCTATTCTAACAATAATGCTAAATTAATGATCAAAGACACCATATAACATACACATATTAAATCATTTATGTGGATTAAATAATTAAATGCTTTCCTTGGAATTTCAATTATTTTCATATATTGCCCTCTTGTGGCCATATCTAATGTTACTAACGACAAAATGACTATGTTTCTTTTTATTTTTCTTTCAGGGTTTATTAATATTTTAACATTTACTTTTTAATGTTTCAAGATGAAATCCCCATGACTAGTGTTCAGTGTGAATTGGAAGCAAAATCTTGATTTCTGAAAATTCAATATTGATTCCAATATAATGATTACAGAAATACTATAAAAAGAGAATGTAGGCTCATTATGGTTATTTATTAGTTTGAGGCCATGACATTCATTGACCCATAAAACCGACATAATGATTTAATTTTAAAAACTGAAGTTCTAGAGCTCCCTTTAATATAATTGTTAGCATAAAGAGAAATTTAGGATATAATACCAATACTGAGTATTAGAAAATAACTAGTATTAGCATTAGAAGTGGCTTTCTTTTTACCTAACATACTTAATAAACTAAGCTCTTTTATTTTCAAAGATTGTTTAAGAAATAAAACAAATTCAATCATACAACTAAGCTGTTAAAAAGTTATTGACCCTGAGCTATCTATTTAAGTTTGGTAGGCCTCACTTTCCTCATTTCTAAAAGGAGAAGTTTGAGCCAGGTGATCTTAATATCCATTTTAGATGTGTCCTATTAGCAAGAACTAACAATTAGTTGCTCCATTCTTGTTTTTTACTTTCTGCACCTGATTTCTAGAATGTAAATCAAAATATCTACTTAAGTCCTCTGTTTTTGAAGTTCTGCCTCCTAGTCACATTTGCAAGTTTCTGAAGTAGTTCTTGTGAGAGCAAAGGGACACGGTGACACATGATGTTCATAGTCTTCTGTTGTTTTCAGTGTAAGAACAGCAAGGGGTGGGGGTGACCCAGAGCCAATGGAAGGGAAGAAAAGGACCACAAGCAGCGAGCTGCTGCGTAAGCTCCCCTGGGTAAACTAAATTAGGTGACCTTTCTACCTCTTCCAGAGGGATATATGCCAAGAAGAAAGGTAAAGCAAGCTCTGTAGTCACCATCACAATAATAAATTAGATCATGCAAGCTTTGCAAATGTGTATGTATCATAGATCTGAGGATATAGATATTTTTTTTATTTTCTACTGTAGTGATTACATTAATAAATTTTATATTGAATTGGGTGAGCTTTGACAGTATGATTTAACTAGATAGCTACTTAAAATATAGGAGTCATATAAAATACCTGGTTGTGCAAAAGTAGGTTTACAGTTTTTGATATGGAAAATAATACAATAATTAATAAATAATACAAGAATAAACTTTCACATACTCACAACTGTAAACCTACTTCTGCCCCACCTGGTATGTTACAGATGAAAAGTCTCTAACATTAAAAATAACTAGTTAGTCACTACATTTATTCAACAAATCAATGATTATTTCTTTTACAGCTGGAAACTCTCTTTGTTTTGGGATTCTTTGTTTGTTTTGTTTTGTTTTTTGGTGTGTTTTTGCTGTTATTTTTGCCTGGACCTCTCATCATATATCTCATCTATTCCCTCTATATGGTCTGCATTCACCCCTTTCTTCCATATAATCAGGGTTCTCATTAACTTAAGCAACAAAAAAGAATTTATAAAAAGGGTACTTAACAGCTCATAGAACCACCCAGAGGAATCTGAGGCACCTCCCACCTGAAAAATACAAAGAGAAGGTTTGGGAGTAACTGGGATCACACCAAACATTAAACTTCCATTCCTGGAACCATCAGATGAAGACACCGCTGTTACAGAACATGGAATGCCCCTAAATGGACAGTTTCCACTGGGCTCCAGAGGTTCTCGCTAGGATCTAGGTCACTGTTGTTCCTACAGAATAAATACTGCTGCTTCAGGTGAGCCACTCAAAAGGATTCTTGTGATAGGCTGGATGATGGCTGCCCCAGAATGTCTACATCTCAATGACTGAAATGGGTGAATATGTTGTCTCACATGACAAAAGGGCTGTACAGATAAGATTACTTTAAGAATCTTAAAATGGAAAGATTATTCTGGGTCATTCAGTAGCCCAAAATACAATCACATACATCCTTAAAAGAGGGAGTCGGAATGCAAGGGTGTGAGCGTGATTTGAACACTGTTGGCTTGGAGATAGAGAAAGGGGCCATGAGCCAAGGAATGCAGGTGGGCGCTAAACACTAGAAAATGAAAAAAAAAAAAAAAGATTCTTCCTTAAAACTTCCAGAAAGGAATATAGACTGGCTGACATCTTGATTTTAGCTCAGTGAGACCAATTTCAGACTTCTGACTTCTAGAAAAGTAAGATGATAATATTTTTCAATGTTTTAATTTACCAAATTTGTGGTAATTTGTTACAGTAGTAGAAAACATATAATTATATGTTTAAATCCCCAATTGCAGATACTAATTTGATCACCTTTTAATTCCAACCCTGGTTGGGTACATCAGAACTTGCCAGGGAATACATCCACTGCACAGTCACACGAGAGCCTAAAAATGCAGGGTTTTTGTGGCTTCTACAGGACACATGAGCTCCAATTCCCCTGGGATAGATAGTTAGGAATATTACAACTCAATAGTAAAATAATAATAATAATAATAATAATAATAATAATAATCCAATTTAAAAATGGGTGAAGGACCTGAATAGACATGTTTTCCAAAGAAAATACCTGCATGGCCAACATAGAAAAGTATTTAATACTAGAGGCCAGTGCACAAAATTTGTGCATGGGGGGGCCCTCAGCCTGGCCTGCACCCTCTGGCAATCCAGGACCCCTCAGAGGATGTCCAACTCGCAATCTGGGGCCACTGACTCCTAACCGCTCGCCTGTCTGCCTGCCTGATCACCCCTAACCACTCTGCCTTCCTGCCTGATTGCCCCTAACCACTCTGCCTGCCTGCCTAATTGCCCCTAACCACTCTGCCTGCCTGCCTAATTGCCCCTAACCACACACTTGCTTGCCTGATTGCCCCTAACCACTCGCCTGCCTGCCTGATTGTCCCTAACCACTCTCCTGCCTGTCTGATCGCCCCTAACTGCTTGCCTGCCTGCCTTATCACCCCTAACCACCTCTGCCTCAGCCCCCACCGTGGCAGCTTCATCCAGAAGGACGTTTGGAATGACATCCAAAAGGTAGCTTGGCTGTCCGGTCTAATTAGCATATTATGCTTTTATTATTATAGATGACTAACCATCAGGAAAATTATGATTAACTATTAGAAAAATGCAAATTAAAACCACAATGAGCTACAACTCATACCTGTTAGAATGGCTATCATAAAAAAGACAGATGTGTTGACATGGATGTGGAAAAAAGGGAACCATTGTGCACTGCTGGTGGGAATGTAAATTGGTCCAGACACTATGGAAAATAGTATGGAGATTTCTCAAAAAGTTAAATATAGATCTACCATAAAATTCAGCAATTCTACTTCTGGGCATATCTCTGACAGAGATGAAATCACTATTTCAAAGACATATTTTTAACCCAAGTTCATTGCAGCATTAGTTACAACAGCCAAGGCATAGAAACAACCAAAGTGTCTATCGATGGATGGATAGAAAGTGAGATACACACAGAGAATGGAAGATTATTCTGCTATAAAAAGAAAGACACCCTGATATTTTTAACAATGTAAATGAAACTTGAGGGCATTATGTTAAGTGATATAAGACTGAGACAAATACTATATGATCTCATGCATAGTATTAAAAAGAAAGAATTCATAGATACAGAGAACAGATTGCTTGTTGCCAGGCAGGGTTGGGAGAGGAAGAAATGGGTGAAGGTGACCAAAGGAAATAAACTTCCAATTATAAGATAAATAAATTCTGGGTATGTAATGTACAGCATGGTGACTATAGTTAACAATAGTTTATTGTATATTTGAAAGTTACTTAGAGAAATCTTTAAAATTCTCATTATGAAGGGGGAAAATTGCAACTATGAGATGTGATAGATGTTAACTAAACTTACTGTGGTAACCATTTCATATTATATACATGAATCATTATGTTGTGCACTTTAAACTTATACAATGCTACACAAAAATTATAATTCGATAAAACTGGCATTGGGGGGAAAGTATATGATGAAGAGTTCCCCCAAACATAGGGAAGAGTTCCAGCTTCTGGGAAACTCAAAGAACAGACAAATATCTCCTATTATCATGGTTTACTACTTTTATTATCTTTAGACTATGTTATCATCAAATTGCTTTTGGAAGACTTCTTTGATGTTCTAGTCCTGATGACTTTCTGATTTATTATATCCTTTCTTTTCTAAACCACTGCCTTCAAAAAATCAAAGCGAAATCATAAAACTAAAAAAAAAAAAAATTGTTTTTACTTTATCAGAAATAAAACACATTGTTATAATAGCTCAGCCTATAGCTATTTCAGACATATTATGAAAGAGAAAATATTTTATATATAATTGCACAATGCTTTCTTTTTGAAAATTACGCTGCTAGACTTTATCAGTCTGTAGAATTTTTATATCTGATTCATATGATTATATATTAATTTCAATGCTATTATCAATATTTACTCTAAAATACACATTTCTAGTTATTTATATAAATTCATTTAGAATATAAAGTGTGGACTATATAATTAAACTTATCAATGTTGTATGGTAAAAAATCATGTTGACTTAAAAGTGAGACTAAATTCTGAATCCTAGGTTTAAAATAAAATTCTTATTGAATGAATAACTGGCCTTCTGAAAATGATTCTTTCTGTATCCAGTTCCTTTGGCTAATGCTCTCCCCAACCTAACCAAAGATCTGATGATGTGTTAAAATGAAGAGAAAATTATTGACAATCTATCTATATATATATATATAAAAGCCCAAGTGACCATCCGACCATTCGACCGTCCGACCGGTAGCTATGATGCGCAATGACCACCAGGGGCAGACGCTCCGAACAGTACCTATGATGCACACTGACGACAAGGGGCCAGATTCTCAATGCAGGAGCTGCCAAGCTGCAGTGACTTGGCAGCTGAGATTCTCAGGTGATGCACCCAGAACCAGAGAGGAGGGAGCCCAATTCTGGGGTATGTCACCTGAAAGATGCCCTCTTGCAATCTGGGACCCCTCGGAGGATGTCATAGAGCAGATTTCGGCCTGATCCCCACAGGCTAGGCCAAAGGACCCCACTGGTGCACGAATCCATGCACTGGGCCTCTAGTAAAATTATAAAATGTTTTTGTAAAAATACAGATGCAAAAGGCAAATTTCAAAATTAAGTTTTTCATTCTTTATCAACATTTCTGGTAATAAATACAGATATAGCTCATGAATTGCTTAACTTTAAATTTGGAAGATACCATCCAACCAAGTTACAACAAAATTACAACACGTGTACTACTCAGTGTTTATGCTTCTGTGAACACTTTCATCCCAATACTGCTTTACAGTGACTCCTAAGCATGTAAGCCATGCAGAATTGTGTTGAAGAGCAAAGCTTTAATTCCCAACAGACCTAACTTCCAGTTTTGGCTCTGACCTGTTGTAGGTACAATATCCAAACAAGTCTCTTCATGTGCAAAATAGTAATCATAGAACTTATCTCATATGTTAGTAATGTGATTTAGAGGCATGATATAATGCCTCAGTGACTTGGCACATTATCTGGCACAAAATAACTACTCAGTACATGTTCGTTGTCAACATAAGCAATGATAAGTCAAGGGCTAGTCAAATGTGTACTGAGTGAATATTATTTGTGTCCATTCTTAAGGACTATATAGACTTAGTTCACAGGTTTCTACTATTGTAAACCATTAAAATGTACAAATAGTAGGTGTTTATATTAAATTGCACTATATGTGTGTGTAACTATCTATAACTAGAGGCTCGAGGCACGAAATTCATGCAAAGGCCTTGACCCTGTCCCTGCCCACCAGGGCTGCAGCCAGGGGCCTCTGCCGACTCTGCTGTGACCCCCATCTGCTGCTACCATGGCCCTCGCCCACTGCAGCTTTGTCTGGAAGGAAGGATGTCTGGAAGGACATCCGGTCTAGTTAGCATATTACGCTTTAATAAAAGCATAATATGCAAATTAGACTGGACATCCTTCTGGATGAAGCTGGAGCTGCGAGGGAAGCCTGGGTCCTGGGTGCCAGAGGGAAGCTGGTGCCAGAAGTTAGGGGGGTTGCGGGGGGGGAGGAAGGCCTACTCTTGCACAAATTTGGGGCATCAGGCCTCTAGTATATACTATATACATATATCCCAAATATTATCATATGTCTGGAAGTGTTCAAATGTATATTGCAGTAAGATAGTAAAAAATGCAGAAATAGCAAATAGATCAAGGCAACGCAAAAATACAGTTGGTAGATGGAAAGGAAAACACTATATTGGTCTGAAATTCCTTGCTATTTCATTCTTGCTCTTTTCTTTGCCTGTTTCATTCTCTTGCTTTATCATTAGCTTGCTTTAACTGATCATAGGCATTACATAGTAAGTTTAAATTCTCACCTGCCACAGAAATTAGAAAGGAAATATTCAAGCTGCAAATGCAGTTCCTTTTAGTCTCTGAGGCAAAGAGAAGGAAGCTAGGATGTAATCAGTGGGTCCCATTCTTACAGACACACCCATCTCTGTGTCCTGTTGGCCTCTATAGCTCGTGGGTGTTCTGAACTGCTGCATTCTTCCTTTCCGGTCCCAGCCACATGGGCCCTGGACAACCAATAGGTCTCTATCCAAGTTGTTGGCACTCTGTTCTTTGGTGGTTCTGGAGACCTAACTGGAATCTCGTTTTTTCCTGATGAGGAAGTGTAATGATTCCTTATGCCGCATGAAGAACTCTAAATACATTTAAGTGGTTTATCGCAGTTTATATGGATGACAACTCTTTTGAGGTAGTTAATGTATTAATGAGAAAAACTAAGTCTTGCAGAGGTTAGAGAAATTTATTCTGATTACATATCTATTAAGTAATGAATGTGGTGTTTGTCTGATTTCAAAATTTGGGGTTGTTTCTATTTTTAATATATCACCCTTCTGTCTAAACAGAATTATAGGAAAAGAGAACACTTTCCAACTTCATACATTTGGAGCACATCTGGGATCTCTCTCTCTCTCTCTCTCTCTCTCTCATGTTTTTTGTTTATTTGTTTGTTTTTAATGCAAGAGATTAAAAAATACCTCTAGAATGGCTTAGGATGATTAGATGGGAAAAAGCTTATTTCCCCTTAGGAAATACTTAATAAACCAATCACTGCAGTGATGTGCTATGTACTGGGTTAGGTAGAGCAGATTTGATGATACATTTCTCATTGTCCCCTCCTTTCAGTTTCTGACAACCCTATGGAGAGGGATATGTAAAAGCTCTAATACAATGTGATACAGGATATTCTGGAGCTTACCTGGGAGCTCAGGTTACAGAAACAGTGCTGTAATCCTGTAGTCATGATTAGTTAGTTAGCTAGTTTGTGTGTTTTTTCCAGGACAGAAAAAAATGCCTGCAGGGATTTCCCAGAGGTAGTCACTTTTAAATTCATTCTTGAAAGCTAAAAAGGAGCTTGCCAGGAAAGAAGCATATGGTAAATACAGGAGTAGAGCATTTCAGGGCAGAATAACTTTATGAGTGAAAAAAAAGAAATCACACATTTATTCAAATAAAAACTATATAATTGAATATAAGAAGATAATGAGAAATGGAAACATTAAACGAGATAGGAGAGTATAAAATTAACCATAATCCCTCATCAGGATGATATCTAAGGTAATTTTATTTTTCCTTTGTGTAGGAGAAAGCTAATAGAGAGGTTGTTTATATTTTTATTAGGAACTCAGGAAAACACAAAGCAAAAATGAGAGAACCAGGTACTTAAAATGCTGGACTCTGGCAAAGTTTAAAAGTAAAAAAAAAAAAATCTACTTAATAGTACTGTCTCTTAAGCTGCTGTTCACTTCAAAATACAAGCAAAATGTTATTTTATTTCAGTAAAGCTGAAATGTGTCCTCTCACACCAAATATGGATACAAAATAAAAGTTGGAGATTCTTTTATTTCTAGAAATTCCTGTAACCTTTGCAATAGCAAGTTTTGTTCTCAAGCTGCTCTATATGAACTGTTGGTTTGAAGGTTGGCACTTTTTTTATAACTTACAATACAAATTTATAGCAAAGGTTTAAAGGTGTGGATAAGGCAAGACGCCTTTATTCTTTCTTTGAATGTTCCTGCTACAACTGAATAGTCCCATTTTTCATAAACCAGGATTAATTCTGTAAGTTTACTCTGTGGGATGAAAAAAAAAAATGGTTAAGCTCTGTATTCTGTAGAGCAGGGGCACATTTCTGGCCTTGTGGTGAATTAATGAAGTGGCCGAGTCCAATTGTACTTGTGCTGTTGCCCAGAGCTGGCAAGGCTGTTAATAACTTTATGAAATTGAGTCATTCTCATCTCTTACACATTAATTCTCATGGTTCCTTCCCCCGGAGGGTTTTTCATTACCCTCTTGTGGAGAAAAGTGGATTATTTTTCCTTGAAGGAACATGCTGCGAATTATAGTACAATTTTCATAGACAATGCTTGTCATCATAATTAGTTTTGAGAACCACATTAGACAGTGTAATAACTTTTGTTTCAACCACTAAACATAATTTTGAAAACCCAAGAGGAGAAGGAAAGCCTATTTTTTTAATCTTTCTGTTTTTTTCTTTCTTCCTGATATTCTAAGTTTCCTTCTTTTATCATTTCCTTTCCATTTAGAGAATTTTCTTTTAACATTCTTTTGGAGTAGGTTTCTGGGTGCCAAATTCTCTTATTTTGCCCTCAAATGAGAATGTCGTAATTATCCCTTGCATTTTAAAGGATATTTTCAGTGGATAAAAGAGTGTGTAGATAGTTCTTTTCTTTCTGCACTTTCAAAGTTTTTAATAAAATCTACTGTCATTTGGATTGGTTTTCTCCTATAGATAATGTGTCATTTCTCTCTGGTTGCTTTTAAGATTTTTTTTTCTTTGTCTTTGTCTTTAGAAATTTGACTATGATGTGTCTTGGTGAGGATTTGCTTAAATTTATCCCATTTGGAATTTGCTCAAAAATGGAAAAATTTCAGCCACTATTTTTAATAATACATTTTCAGCTCACACTCTTTTGCCTTTTCTTACTGGACTCGACATAAATAAAAAAGATTTTGTTTCAGTTCCATATGTGTATGAGACTCTGTTTACTTTGTTTTATAGTTTATTTACTCTTTGTCTTTCAGATTAGGTAATCTCTATTAATTTTTTTAGGTTTTTAAAATAACATTTATTTTTTAAAGTTAACGTGCATATAATAGGAAACTGAAAAACACAAAAAGCAAAGAACAAAATCATCCATAATTATAAGCATTTTACAGATTGACGTGTCCTTCTAAGTCCCCTATGTGTATCTTCACAACTAAGCTTCCATGTTTATGTAATTAAGATCATTCATGTATGCATCATGCTTTTTCACACAAGATGAATATTTACTATTTTAAGTCCCAAAGCTATTTTTGTCTCCAACTTCAATAATTCTTTCCTCTGCCTTCTCCATTCTGGTATTGAGCTCAGGCATCGAGTTTTTATTTTTGTTTATAGCATTTTGGTTCCCAAATTTCCATGTGGTTCTCTTTATAGCTTTGATCACTTTATTGAAACTCTCATTTTCTCCTGTATATATTTTTTTACTTATTCGTCTTCTTATTATTCTATTTTATTGCCTTTACTTAGATGAAACTGATTAACAAAATTACAGATTTCAGTTGCACAATTCTACAACACATTACCTGTATATTGTATTGTGTGTTCACTACCCCAACTTGAGTCTCAGTCCATCCATTTACCTTTCCCCATACTCTATTCCACCTCTCTCTACCCAGCAATCACCACAGTGTTGTCCATATCCTTGATTTCTTTCTCTTTTTTTTCTTTTTGCTCAATCTTTCCACCCACCTCAGGCCCCGACCCCAGTAGCTGTCAGCCTACTCTCTATGACTCTTGTCTCTATTTTGCTTGTTAATTCATTTTGTTTATGAGATTCTACATATGAGTAAATCATATGGTGCTTGTCTTTCTCTGACTGGCTTATTTCACTTAACGTCATGCTCTCCAGGTCTATCCAGGCTGTGGCAAAGGTGTAGTTTAAAGATTAAATTGATGGAAATTGGAGATTAAATTGATGAAAGTTGGCTATGGAAGTATGTTTCAGTAAAAGGAAGATTTAAGAATGATATTCAAGTTCTGAACTGGAGCACCTATCTTGGTAGTTAACCAAGTGTCACCCCAACAAGTTCAATAAAAAATAAAACAATGAAAAATAAATAAATAAAATATAATATAATATACAGGAGAAAAATGAGGGTAACACTGAATTTGTATGTCAAGTGTTTATATGACACCCAAATTATAAAGTGGATCTAGAACTTAGGAAAACATAATAAGTAGAAGTTTCTGTATGTTGAGAGAAATTTATCTTCATAGTGACAGATCATTTTTATAGCTATATTTGCAGTTACAAGTTTGGATGATTTTATGTAGAGAGATAAGTAGTAAACTATGGATGAATCTTGGAGCAATTGTTTGATTAGTTGATTTTATACACATAAGATCTATGTAGCATCATAGTCATTTTATAAATTTGAGTCTCTATACAAGGCTTTCTTAAAGTTCCATTTTAATATAGTAAAATGGAGACAGCAATTCCAGTATTCTCTTTTATGACTTAAATTTTCTTTCCCACTTTAATGTTTTTTGGAGACTCCTTTCCATATTTCTTCTTTAGTTTCCTGTTGCTGATCTCTTATCTCCTTTCAGGGAAATACTTGTTACTAAGGGAATTGTCAAAGCCAGTATGTTTCAAATATGAAAGCCAATAATCTTGTTCATCACTCAATGTCTGCCTCATGAAGAAACAAAATACAACTACAAAAGCAATAACAACTACCAGATGAGTAGTGTAGGAGTATGTTTGACTGGTACAAATTTCCCAAACTTTTTTCCTATTAAAACATGTTTCTCTGGATCCAATTTCCAAATACCACCTGCAACAAAAACAAGATTCGGAGCATCTCTGACAAAAAAAAAACACACAAAAAACAGAAGCTACAATAGAGCATTCACTTTCAGGACTTGAAATATCCCTACTATATCAATATATGGACTGCAGCTGGAAAAATAAAATATAATCACCCACATCCCCTGCCACCTTCAGCATGACTGAACCACACACGTTCCCCTTAACCACACTTACAAAGACTGTCTACTCAGTTGAAAAATTTAGTTTTCCTAAGTCAGCAATAAGATATAATATGCAGTCAAACATGTTCTACTGAAATGTTTAAGTTTTAAGTTTTTTTAATTTAAACTAAGAATTAAAATAGATGTGTTTCACACATCGATTGTAAAAAAATTTCTTAATTGATGAACAAGAACATCCTTCACATAATATATGGTAAGGAAATGTCTACTAAATAAAACTGAAAAATTACATAATTCATGAAGAATTCACACTAAAATCATAATATTCAATCATAAAACTGAGGCCCACATTGCTGATAATCTGGGCAATGCTCTGTCCTGTGGTAAACCATTAAAAAGAAATGAATGTCAGGTTGCTTTTGAAGGAACCAGATAATTCTATGGTGTCCCATTCAATGGTAATTAATTATAATCAATGTTAGTTACCTGGTAGTGCTAAGTTTACAACACACTATCAGGAACTAATAGTTTTTTTCATGTGTTTTTTTAAATAGTTGAGTTTAGAGGAAGCTTAGCTATGATTAATGGTCCTTGAATGTGAACATGATTACATATAAATATACTAGTATCTATAATAAAAGCATACTATGCATACTGACCGAATGACCGAACAGCAGAACGACCATCTGTACGACCTTCTGGACGATCTTCTGGACGACCACACTATGACACACACTGGTGCCAGGCCAGCCAAGGCAGGTGTGATGTGATTGGTCAGGGGGCTCCAAGATCGATCACCCAGCAGAGGAAGGCCCAGGCCACCAGCTGGTGGGGCGATTGACCGAGGGGTGGAGGTGGGCTCAATGATTGCCCCAAAGAGGGAGGCCCAGGCCACCCTCTGCATGGCAACTGATCACGGAGCCCTGGCCGGGTAGGCAGGGCCTCCCTCTGCTGAGCAATCGATTGCGGAAGCCTATGATCGATTGCCCTAAAGAGGGAGGCCGAGGCCACCTGGCTGGTGGAGCTGCGGCTGGTGGGCAGGGCCTCCCTCTGTGGGGCGATCAATCGGGGGGCCACATGATCGATCACCCCACAAAGAGAGGCCCAGACCGCTGGCCAGCGATGCTGTGGCAGGCATGTGGAGCGAGCCAGCAATCACCCCGCAGAGGGAGGCAAAGGCCAGCCAAGCGATCGCACCCCATGCCTGTCACCCACAGAGGGAGGCAACTGATGGCGGGGGAGAGGGGTAGTGCTGCACAGGTGGCAAGCAGTGGCAGAAGCAGGGGCAAGGCCAGCTGCCGGCAGCCAGGGGAAGGAAAGCCCCGATAGGCCCTGATCGCTGGCCAGGCCTAGGGACCCTACCTGAGGAGTTCTGGGTTGTGAGAGGGTGCAGGCTGGGCTGAGGGACACCCCACCCCATGCATGAATTTCATGCACCAGGCCTCTAGTATGGTTATATAAATTTAAATTTAATGTTTATATAATATTAGGTTTATAATAAATTTTTGGAATTGTATTTATATTATGGATCTTGTATCTACTTTTTATTCAATTAAAATATTCCTTGAACTGTTATTTTTTGCCTACACCATACTTCAGGCTGAGATCATTAAGAACAGAAAGCAGGAGATGTATGAAACAAGCCTTTGCAAAGGAATAGAATTCTAACAGTTGGTGATTGTGATGATTGGAAACAGAATGAGAAAAAATTTAGTGCCAGAAAAGCAAACAATAAAAAAATGTCATATCCTATATAATAATAAGGCTAATATGCAAATCGACCAAATGGTGGAACGACCGTTTACTATGATGTGCACTGACCACCAAGGGGCAGATGCTTAATGCAGGAGCTGCCCCCTTGTGGTCAGTGTGCTCCCTCAGGGGGAGCACTGCTCAGCCAGAAGCTCTGAGCCAGAGTCATGGCTGGAGAGCGCAGCGGCGGTGGCAGGAGCTTCTCCTGCCTCTGCAGCAGTGCTAAGGATGTCTGACTGATGGCCTAGGCCTGCCACCAAGTGCACAAATTTTGTGCACTGGGCCTCTAGTTATCTTATATATTTGATTAAACATGCCAAATTAATCAGTTTTGGCTGCCTGCTCTTTTTCTTGCACAGAATTTTGCTCTATATTTAATTCATTCCCATGAATGAAATGGTTTTCACTATCATCTCTATATGGACATCTCTCCCTATGATATTCACCTAACAGTCCACTTTTAAATTTTCAATGCCCCATCAAATATTTACATTGACTGTGTAATCAAACCTTGTCCAAAACAGAATTACTTTCAAATGAGTTTTTCTTCTGAGATATATTTTTGTTGTAAGCAGAATATTATTCATACTACTACTAAGAAAAATGTGAATTCTATAAATGATAAACTATTGATAGTGTTGAGCCCTTACCATATCACGAATACAGTTATGCAATTTATTTGCAGGATTTTATTTAATTCTCTCAATAACCTAATAGGTAGTTGTTATAATTTTCAAGGTTTTTTTTATTTGTTTTGTTGTTGTTGTTTTGTCAAGGAAGAAACAAATGGGAACTCACAGAAAAAAAAAATGGCATACCTAAGGCCAGTTTTTGGAGACAGGAATTGGTGGTAAAATTAAATGGACTTTTAATCCACATCAACATTACTGCAAATCGTGTGTGTGTGTGTATGTCTCACCTGAGAATATTTTTTCCATTGAGTTTTACAGAGAGTGGAAGGGAGGAAGTGAGAGAGACACATCAATCGGTTGCCTTCCACACACACCTCAGCCAAGGATAGAACCTAAAACCCTCCTGTGTGCAGGTCGATGCTCTAACCACTGAACCATGCCAGCCAAGCATCATTACTGCAAATCTTAACGCATAAATTATGTTGCTTCTCATAAACTAAGTCACCTAGTTCACACAATTTAAGTTTATTCTTCTCCCTTCTTCATTTATTTCTGTGATTCCAAGTTATATTGATTATAATCTCACAGAGTATACCATTTCCATTCCATGGCTAAATTCTGGTTGTGATAGATTACAAAAGTGACTACAGTTCTTTGCAGATCCACCCATGAACGAGTACAGCTACCCACTCCTTGAATCTGGACTGGCTTGTGATTTATTGTGAACCACAGAAATGTCCAGAAATTAAGTTATATGACTTCTAAATTAAAGCCATAAGAGACAGTTTATACTTCTGCGCTCTCTTGTGAGACCTCTGCCAACTGGCCAAGCCTGCTGCAGGATGACAGGTCACACAAGATGCGCCATTCCCACTGAAACACTTAAACCAGCCAACACCCTGGATCTGGCCACTGACCAAAGTCATATGAACAAACCCAGCCAAGCTCACCTGAACATAGCACACATCCGCAGAGCTGCCTGGTAGAGCCCATCCCAAATTGCCACCCCACAGAATTCAAGGCTAGCTAAATGTTTACTGTTTTAAAATACTAAATGTCAGGGGTGTTGTTATGCATCAAAGTGTAGTCTATTCACTTATGAAAACTCTGCTCTAGTCAAACTGGTCTACTTACTATTCACCCAATCTTATACTTGCATAATGTATTTCAAACTTTCGTATTATTTTCTTGTAATAATGTCATATGGATTAAACTCATTGACATATTTTACCTTATGATAAGACATTATGGCAGTTACCCTACGCTTGCTATTTCAAATAAGTATCTACACTAATAAAAAATACAAACATGCAAATTGACCGTACCTTTGCTATGCCTTAAGCCACGCCCACCAGCCAATCAGAGCAACTATATGCAAATTAACCCAACCAAGATGGCGACCGGCAGCCACGGAGCTGGAGCAAGCAGGAGGCTTGGTTGCCCCAATGATGGAGGAAGCCAAGCTTCCCGCCTGATGCAGCCGGCTCTGAGCTCCACTCAAAGCAACAAAGTTTCAATTATAGAAGGTAAATAAACCCCAGATACCACTTTCAGCTGGCTGTGGCCACGGAGCTAGAGCCTTGGGTTGCCCCTGGCAATGGAAGAAGCCAAGCTTCCCTCCCGCCCGCCTTGGCTGGTTCTGAGCTCCACTACAGGCAAAAATGTTTCAATTATAGAAGGTAAATAAATCACAGAATAAAAAAAAAAAAGAAAGAAAAAAAGGAGAGGCTGGGAGCTTCCATCGCCGGGGAGGCTTGGCCAGCCTGAAAACAGCCATCAGCCCCTCACTCAGGCTGGCCAAACCTACATGGGGTGAGGGTCCCCACTCGGGGGGCGGGGGCTTGACCAGCCTGCAAACACCCATCAGCCACTCCCCCAGGCTGGCCAGGCACCCCAGCAGGACCCCCACCTTGATCTGGGACACCCTCAGGGCAAACCAATGGGCCCCCACCCATGCACCAGGCCTCTATCCTATATAATAAAAGGGTAATATGCAAATTGACCCTAAAAATTTGTGCACTTGGGGGGAGAGTCCCTCAGCCCGGTCTGTGCCCTTTCACAATCTGGGACCCCTCAGGGGATGTCCACCTGCTGGCTTAGGCCTGCCTCCCGGGGTATCAGGCCTAAGCTGCTAGTCAGACATCCCTCTGGCAGCCTAGGAGCCCTTGCGGGATGTCCACCTGCCAGTGAGGACCAGGCCTAAGCTGCAGTCGGACATCCTTAGTGCTGCTGAGGAGGCAGGAGAGGCTCCCGCCATCACTGCTGTGCTGGCAGACGTCAGCCTGGCTTGTGGCTGAGCAGAGCTCCCACTGTGGAAGAGCACTGACCACCAGGGGGCAGCTCCTGCATTAAGCATCTGCCCCTTGGTGGTCAGTGTGTGTCATAATGACCAGTCATTTCCAGTCGTTCTGCTGTTAGGGTCAATATGCATATTACCCTTTTATTATATGCCTGGTGCATGGGTGGGGGATGGATGGTATGCCCTGAAGGGTGTCCTGGATCAGGGTGGGGGTCCCACTGGGGTGCCTGGACAGCCTGGGTGAGGGGCTGAGGGCCGTTTTCAGGTTGGCCACACCCCTTCCGGGTAGGCGTCCCCTGGGCTGATGACTGTTTGCAGGCTGGCCACGGCCCCCCAGCCACCCAAGCTCCCAGAGGAGGCTGGCTGGAAGCAGGTATCTGGGATTTATTTATCTTCTATAACTGAAACTTTGTTGCCTTTAGCGGAGGCCACAGCCATCCAGGGCAGGTGGGAAGCTTGGCTTCCTCCATCGCTGGGGCAACCAAGCCTCCTGCTTGCTCCAGCTCCATGGCTGCTGGCGGCCATCTTGGTTAGGTTAATTTGCATATAGTCGCTCTGAATGGCTGGTGGGTGTGGCTTGGGGCATAGCAAAGGTACAGTCAATTTGCCTGTTTCTTTTATTCGATTAGATCTATATAGGTTTCCCTAGCCAGCTAGTGTGACTCAGTTGGTTAGAGCATCCTTCCATGCAGCAAAGGGTCATGGGTTCGATCTCTGGTCAAGGCATATACCCAGGTCATGGGTTTGATCCTTGGTCGGGGCATGTGCAGGAGGCAACAGATCAATATTTCTTACATCAATGTTTCTCTAGTTCACCATCTTTCTCTCCCTTCCTCTCTCTCTAAAATCAATGAAAGAAAACATATCCCCTTGTGAGGATTAAAAAAAAAGAAACCTCATAGTTATAGCCTTCTGATCCTTCTATTTTCTACAAGACTTTCCTGGGAATCTGGCAATGATGATGTTAATAATAACTGCAAACATTTTCAGCTACTAATATGTGCCAGACACTGTACTAAGACTTTACATACATTTGTTCACTTGATTCTTGAAACACACATACCCAAATTATTTAAAATGTCACTATAAAAAACAGCATGCTATCATTCAGCACTCTATTCAGATTGGCTAAAAAAGCAAAGAAATTATTGATTTTAAATTTATTCAAATAATTTATTTCCACATGTCTTCTCTCTGGACAGGTTTCCAATAAATATACCATATGGAAGTACCTATCTAAAAACTGAAATATAAACATCAAATATCCCTCAATGACAAAATACATGCACAGATTTCTGTCCTAAAACTTCTATTAATTATCCTATATGATTTCTGAAATCATGCAAAGTCCAATAATTCTGCCATCTCTAGTTCTTTGGAGTCATACTTTATTAGATGCAATAAGTTATTCATGAACACAGCCATATGTACAAGATTCATTTGGATTTTATTTAGTTATAAGAATAAAGAGATAAATATTACTAAAGCCCAATAATCCTGGTGGGTATAATTACCTGAGCTGAGGCTCCTAGAGGAACAATAAAGACATGAAGGCTGCTTAATGTCTTGTGAGATGGTTTCTATAAGGAATAACTGGTTGGGAGTCACCTGAGTGTAGGATTACCAGAAGCAAAACTCCAAATTTGTTACTTACCTTATATAATTCACCGTTGTATATGAAGACACAAAGTTACATTCATAAATTATATTTATCACTTAAACTTAGAGAAACAAGGAACAAAGAACAGAATCTGGATACATAAAGATTCCAACAAACTGGAAGAATCAAAGCCAGATTGCTTAACCTCATTGGAAATAATTGCCCAACTCTAACATGTTAGAAGAATCTGGGGGAAATCTGGCTTAAGAAAATTCCATCTTTAAACAACAAAAAATTACAAAAGCAAACAACATAACATATTTTTCTTTAATTTCAATATAGAAGCATGATATAATTTGTTATTGAAAAGTAGTATGGTAATTTAGCATTCCAAAATATAACCACAGTGTTCAATTTTGCAAGATGAAGAAACCTACATTCTTTTTATATTAGGGAGGAGCACTGCTTTCTTGCTCTGGGCTCCGCAGTGTAAGAATATCAACAAAATTTAGTCCAACCTTTAAAAGTTAGTTGGGATGAAACAATGTAAAATATGGAACTTTAAAAAGAAATAACAACAATTTAACCACAAAAATGTTAAGAATTTTTTCACATTAAATTCCATGAAACACTAGATGCATTTATCTGCTGTTTAAAACATAAGACTCTAGAAAAAGTGAATATTTTCTGTAAGCAGACAATAGTATATGTTGTGCACTGTTCTATTATGATAACAAAATTTACTTTTGATAAATAATTTATTCCCCAATATAAGACAATGAAGCATTGCTATATTCTAATGTCTGACAATTGATCAAAAACTAGTCAGATAAACAGGAATGAAGTTTCTGTGAATATATTTAGCCTACCATTGCTCATACCTAAGTAGATGGACACACTAAATACACCTTCAATTTTGGTTTCCTTCTTTTTAAAGTAAGGCTTTTTCTTATTAGGTAATGGTAACAGTTTATTAACATGCTAATTATTCTATACCGAAAATTATTTTTAACAGAATGTTTGTATAAAAGTAATTATTAAAAATTACAATTTTGCAGGGGATTTTTTATTGTTTCATGAAATATGAAAAAAACTAACATATGATTAGACAATAAAAATTATAATTCTATATTCCTGTTTTGTATTTTTCTTAGGAAAAGATATGATGTTTTCCATCTACACTAATAATTTGATATAGTATAAATTAAAAGTATTTTAAAATGAATTATTATTCCTTTAAGATTCCTGTCTTCCATTTCATACAAGCATGTATTCCCACAAGGTGGTGCTCTTTATTTAAAAATCATAGCAGAAAGCAGTTTTGTTCTATATTTGATGACATAATAGCATCAGCATATCATCAATGATCAAATGATCACTGAGAGTGCTATGTCACTTAAATTTTATCTTTATTGATCATACCATTCCACTTATTGGATTATAGTTAGGATTTGCCTCTAAAATATCAAATGTACAAATAAGTTTTGGTAGCAATACAGTCACTGAAAATGTAGAGGTTTTCAAAATGCAGTGTTAAAATCTAAATAGGAAAATGCACCCTATTTTTAGTAAAAACATGGAATAAAAGATAGTAGGAAGATAAGCTTGTCTGGGACAGTTGTTCTTTGGAAACACGGAAACTAGAATAGCATAGAAAGAAGGAAATAAAATTAAAGAAAGAAGAAATAATGATAGTGATTTTTATCCACCATTTTTTTTTCAAGGATATAATTTCCTGAGTATGAAGAGGGAAGATTGAATCTGCAATTTCTTTAACAACCTAAGTTCCCTCAACTCTCAGAATTTGCATCTCACCTACCTGAAGCCCATTCTAATATTCAAAATTTTACATTATTTGGTTCATATCACCTCTCAGCACAAGTCAAAGATTTTATTTAGTAACCAACCAAAAGAAGAAGAATATGTTCTTCTTTTATGTAATACTGGAAAAATAAATTAGATAAGCAGTGCTATTTCCACTGAGGATATAGAAAATGTTAAGAGACCCATGCTAACAATGAAATAGACCAGGTGATCTAAAAAACATAAATTTTTATATAATAGAGAACTAATGATGCAAGGTATCCAGAAGATCCAAGCTTCCAAGGTGACAAGCCCATCTGAGGAAAGACAGGATACACAATCTGTTTAATTATTGACAAAATATGGGATACAACTGAAAGCAGCCATAAAAGTAGGTAAGAAATAAGCTGACATTTTAAAAAATTCTTTAAAGCTTCGTGTGGGTTTTTATAAGATCAGACTTCCTGGGAGCTCCTTGACCAAGGGAAGTCTACCCCTGCTTGACTAACAGCTCTTTTGAAAGTTGGGCTCATCTACTGCGTGGGGACAGGCATGAAAAGAGAAAAGATTATCTGCCACTGGGGTAAGGGCAAGAATTCTTCTAGCATCAAACACCTGGTCCTGCTTTGATAAGAAATGTCATCTGTCCGTAAGAGAGGAAGGAACATTCCATAAATCACAGGCAAAGGTTGGCTGCCACTAGGGAGGGCACAGAGAATCCTCTCACCCCTTAGTCCCAAGCAAAGACCAGCTTGGGACTAAGGGGTGAGAGGATTCTCTGTGGGAGTGGAATAGAAATCCACCTCCTCTAACTAGAACTCACAATAGGTTAAAAAAAAAATAAGTCTGCCATTAGGAGAGGAGCAAAAATCCCAGGACTCTGCAATGATATTAATAAGAGGTCTATTGTGGGAGAAGGGCAGGCGACTAGCTTGTGGAAACACCCACTGATTCAAGACAGAGAGCTGCTACTTTGGAGGAAAGGTAGAAAACACTAAATCCACTGGTAAAGGCCAGGAAAATGGAGAAAGGCCAAGTCCTGAGGCTTGGTGCACAGATCCAGCTTAAGACTGAAGCTGAAGAAGTAGAATTATGAAGCCCTAGGCTCCTCTTTGCCTGGCTCCTACCATGAGCCCTGAACTGGGTAACAAGCGACAGTAGTCTATAGCTAAGAGGAAGCACAAGAAAGCGCAGAATTCTTTCTCCCCACCCATTTCGTAACACAGGCATGCAGTCTTCTGAAAGTTGAGGGTGGAACAGCAACACTTAGATAAATCCCCCAGTATTTTAAAACTCATACAAAATACAACATAGGTGCAGTTCAAAAATAGAGGAATTTTAAGCTTATGTTACACTAAAAGTGTCATTAAAGCCAAAATCACACTCAACAACTACCTACCAACTCAACCCCCTAAATAATGGCCAGATAAAGACAGGTGACCATTTATGAAATAATTTACCTTAGTTTTTTCCCCACACAATGTTTGGTATTTAATCATAACTGCAAGATATATAAAAAGAAAAAAAAAGGAAGAATCAGACACAGAGAAATGCAAGTTGTTCAAATGATGGAACTTTTAGAAAGAAATTAACTAACTCATAGCTCTGGAGGCCAGAAGTCTAAAACCAAGTTGTTGGGCAGGTTTGGTTCTTTCTGGAAACTCTGAAGGAGGACGGGTTCCATGCATCTCTCCCAGCTTCCGGTGGTCCTTAGCAATCTTTGGTGCTGTTTGGCATGTAAGTGAGTGATTCCAATATATCTCCATTTTCATATTGCATTCTCCTCTGAACATCTCTCATGTCCTATGCTGTTCTCACGAAGACATCTGGTCATTGGATTTAAAGCCTACTCAAATCCAGGATGATTTGATCTCAAGATCTTAAATGAATTTTATCTATAGAGACTGTATCTTCAAATAAGATCACATTCCAAGATTCTGGGTAAACATGAATTTGGGGTGCACACCACTTAACTCACTACACTCCTTCTGTTATGACATTTGCCCAAATTATTTGTCATCTCCTCTCCAAATAGTTTATCTTTTTGAAGTCACTTCCTCAGGGAGAGTTTCTTTGACCCTGTCTTCCACTCTTAATAATAGTTCCCCATTGTTTTTTCACACCAAATGTGGATAACTTCAATGGCTTATTTTATTACATTCATTTTTTCCATTAGCATATGATAATAGATATAGATATCTATAGAATAAATATCTTATCTAATAAAAGTCAAAAAGGGTAATTAACCGTACCTCTGCTACGCTTCCCATTGGCTAATCAGCGAGATATGCAAATTAACTGCCAACAAAGATCGTGGCCAGCAGCCATGCAGATGAAGCAATCAGGAAGCTTGCTTGCTCCAGTGATGGAGGAAGCCAATGTTCCCCGCCTGCCACGGCCCAGCTCTGAGCTCTGAAAGCAATAGCTCCAAAAGCAACAAAGTTTCAATTATAGAAGCTAAACAAATCCCAGATACCTGCTTTCAGCCAGCCGCGGCCTCAGAGCTGGAATGAGCAGGACGGCAACAAAGTTTCAGTTATAGAAGCCAAACAAACCCCAGATATCTGCTTTCAGCCAGCCGCGGCCTCAGAGCTGGGAGCGCCAGTGACGACAACAGAGTTTCAATTATAGAAGGTAAATAAATCCCAGAATAAAAAAAAAAGAAAAAAAGGAGAGGCTGGGAACTTCAGTCACAGGCCAGCCTGAAAACAGCCATCAGCCCCTCACCCAGGTTGGCTAGGCACCCAAGCGGGACCCCCACCCTGATCCGGGACACCCTTCAGGGCAAATCAGCCGGCCCCAACCCAAGTACCAGGCCTCTATCCTATATAGTAAAAGGGTAATATGCAAACTGACCCTAACAGCAGAAAGACTGGGAATGACTGGTCACTATGACACACACTGACCACCAGGGGGCAGACGCTCAATGCAGGAGCTGCCCCCTGGTGGTCAGTGTGCTCCCACATGGGGGAGCTCTGCTCAGACATAAGCAAGGCTGATGGCTTCCAGTACAGCGGTGGTGGTGGGAGCCTCTCCTGACTCCTCAGCAGTGCTAAGGATGTCCGACTGCAGCTTAGGTCTGCTTCCCACTGGCAAGTGGACATCCCCCCAGGGTTGCCGGACTGCCAGAGGGATGTCTGATTGCCAGCTTAGGCCAAATCCCCTGGGGAGCAGGCCTAAGCCAGCAGGTGGTCATCCCCCGAGGGGTCCCAGACTGTGAGAGGGCACAGGCTGGGTTGAGGGACCCCCCCACCCCAAGTGCATAAATTTTTGTGCACCGGGCCTCTAGTCTAAACATAAAAGAAAACATATAGTAACATATGTGTGTGTATACACACCACACACTCTGTGTGATCACTTAAGAACATAGTGATTTTACTGTGTCATGGCATGTACTCAAAGGAAGTTAGCAAGTACTCAAGCGAAGTATTTAAGGAATGGAGAAAAATAATAAAATCACCTGAAGAATGAAGAGTACAAGTGAGAAAGAAAAGAAAATGAACAGAAACATCCGTAAATATAAATATGTATCAATGATAAAATATGAGAAAGCAATGGAAAGGGAAAAGGAAGGCAAAAGGCAATGGCACTTTGTATTATATGAGCTGTTGAGAAAAAAATCCAATGTTCTAAACAATTAAATATAAAACTGTCAGTCTTTTATTTGGAGTGTAAGGATTATAGAGTTCTCTGATAGGAGGAGCAAAAAAGAACTTTTTTTTGCTTAAAAAAAAAAAAAAGAAACCTAGCTTGCCAGAGGCAAAAGCATCTTATCAAGTGAAAAGGAAGGAAAGCAGTCTTGTCAGCCATTCCTATAAAATCCAACCTTGACAGCAAAGAGGATAGTTAAATGTCTAGCTGTGGAGACCCTGCTTGATATGATAACTAAATAAAAACCTTCATGCTTAGCAAAACCTGTATTTTTATAGTTACACTTTAGAAATACAGTGCATTTTGAATCCTTAGAAAATCTTCAACATTAATATAAGTGAAACTTCTTTTCGAGTATCTGTTGCAATCTTTCTTACTATATCTTGAAACTGGAAATCCTTTATGTCCAAATACATATTTAAAATTTTTAAGTAGCATTAAAATATGTGCACTTAATGCCTTGACAAATTTAGAATTGCATTTCTTAAGGGCTAGAACATGGCATTTTTCCTGTGTTTCTTATGACATCCAACATCATCTAGTTTCTATAAGCAATCAAGATGGCTGCACTAGTATAATCCAAAGAGATGATTAGTGCTTCAAAAGAAATTGATCCATAAGAATTTTAAAGGGAAAAGGAAGGAGAGAGGGAGGAAGGGAGAGTGAAAGGAAGGAAGGGAGGAAAGAAGGGCAGAAGAAAGGAAGGAAGGAAGGGAGTCTTAGCATATTATCCAGGATATCGACTGTACTGTAGCTTTCCAAGTAAAGTCTATTTTATACATAAAAAAAAATTTTTAGGATGAGAGATATTAAGTCCTAATATTAAAAAAGCATGAGATAAGCAAAACAAAATTACAAGAAACAAGTTCCAGACATTTATCAATATTTTAAAACTATACTAACATAAATTCTTGACTAATTATTAGTAGTAATGTATGCATTTTGGTGATTTGTTTTTAGAATTAAAGTTCTGCACTGAGTAGCAAAATAAAAAATATATTAGTTTTTAATTAAATCTTAATTCTAGAGCTGGTTATTTTTCTATATAATGAGAATAACACTTTTTTATACATTTTCCATAATAATTTAAAAAGTATATAATAAATAAATACATTAATTTCTTCAAAAATTTCCATACCCCTAATGTCTGGGAAGTATACTATATAATTTACTTATAATAATCTAATTCTTTTCACTTTTAAAAAATTCAAACTAGGATGAAAGTCACATTTCCTTAAAGATTTTTCATTTTGTTGATTTAGTATAGTTGGCCAAAAATAAGTGTATATAGTTTAGCTATTATAAGGGAGTAATTAGATAAATTTTGAAAATTAGATACAACTCTAGGTGTTAAATATGGAAAGATCTGAAAGAGCTATTATGTTTGGTTAAATAAAAAGGAAGGAAAGAAGAGTGAGAAAAAATATTTATTATTAAATATAAATAAATATAGATATACATTTTGATAAGTGTACAGTACATTTTGAGTACTTTTGATGTATAATACTTTGATGTATAAATAACTTAATAAGTATAGAGTAGTCTTCTCTGTATAATGAACGCACATGGAGAGCTGCCAATATTTTAAAAGAAGAGATCCTCATGAGTGCACATGAATGGGGAAAACAACTGAGTTCCTGGCAAATGTTACTTAATAAATGTTTGGATAAAATAATGACATCGATTAATTAATTAATAAGGAACCTCACTTCTATTTCTAGAATGTGGAAATATTATCATTAAAAATAATTATCGTGCCAATAGCTGATGATACTAAATCACTACATAATTTTAACCATTATATGACCAATATATAATATAAAAGTATGTCATTATAAATGTCAAATTTTTATCTATATTTTGTCTGGATATATGTGATGATCATATGATTTTTCACTCTTAATTAAGCTGGTGAATTACCTTCATTGAGTTATAAATATTAAACTAATGCTTTTAAAATTTTAATTTTACATTTTTAAAAAATTTAAATTTAACTTAAAATTATTCTGGCCTCACCCTGGCTGGTGGTTGCTCAGTGTTTAAAGCTTCAGCCAGAGCACACAAAAGGGTTGCAGTTTTGATTCCTGGTCAAAGGCACATACCTGGGCTCCAGGCCCCCATAAGGGCGCATGAGGGAGGCAAACAATTGATGTGTCTCACATCAATGTTTCTCTCTTTCCCACTCCTTCCCTTCCACTCTCTCTCTAAAAAAAGAAAAAAAAAATAATGGAAAAAATGTCCTCAGGTAAGGATTAATCAAAAATAATTTTTTTTCTGGCCGCATGTGTCAAACAGAGGTGTTCCCCATGTTCATGTGATTTGCTTTTAACTAGACAGATTATGGTAAAGGCAGCTGGATGTCATTTCCACATTACATATATATATGTGTGTATATAATATTTGTGTACACTTACACTTACACATAGCCTAGCCTACACCTTGATTGCAGTCAGTTAAACCCTGAGTAGAGGACACACCTAAGTTATTCCCAGATTCCTGGTCCACAGATATTCAGATAATAAGTGTATTGCTTTAAGCCTGGAAGTTTGTGGTTTGTTACACAGCAATAGAAAACTACTACAACTTACAAAATAACTTGGAAAGCCCTTCTTCTTTTTAACTGACTTTTAGAAATTTTAATAGTTGGTATAATTCCTTTAATAATTATAGTGTTCACTAGAGTTTTCTTTGTGAGGATATTTTTAATTGAAGATTCCATTTCTATAATGTGAAATTACAGCATTTGCATTTTTCATTTCTTGTGTCAACTTGGTTAAAGTGTGTTTTCCTAGGAACTTCTCTATTTCATCTACAGTTTAAATTAATCAGCATAAATTGTATTCAAATTATCTTATTTTTTAATGTATTTACAGCGTCTCACTTGTTTATCAACCCACCAGAGAATTATCAATATTTTTACATCAACTTTCAGATTTGTTTATACTCTATATTAAGTATTTCTACTTTATTAATTTTTGTTATTAGTTTCATTATTTCCTCCTTTCTATATATCCCAGGTTTTATTTGCTCTTCTATTTCCTAGCTTCTTGAAATAAGTGCTCAGATAATCAATTTTTTTGAGTATTTTTTTAACTATATAGATTAATGCCATAAATTTTCTCTAAGAGGACTATAACTAGGGAGTTACAATGTTTAGTATATAAATATCATTGAATTCAACTTTTTAAAATTTTTTATTTTGAATTCTCTGACCAATGAGTTAATTAGACATATTTGCTATACTTTGCAAAAAATTCAGTATTTTAAGTTTTAAATTTCATTTTTTTGCATTGATTTCTAGCTGGATTCTGCCATTGTAAGAAAACACATTCTACATCATTTCAATTCTTTGAAATTTGTTGAGTCTTCCTATACTACGCACATTTGTTGATTATGGGAAATAAGTGCAGGATTCTCTATATATCACTGAGGACAAGTTTGTTTATCACATTGGTCAAATTATCATCATCTTTACAAATTTATTTTTTTGTTCTGTCATGTACTGAGAGAAATATTAACATTCTCCACCATGTTTTTATTCTCCTTTTACTTCTGTTAATTTTTGTTTTCTACATTTTAAAGTGTTTATCAGGTGCATAAGCATTTAACATTTCTATCTTCCTGGTATACCAATTTTTATACTTAAGTATCTTTATTTATATTTAGTTTTTTATTGTTGTTATTTTATTAAAAATCATATTATATGGTATATATATTTTCTATCATGTTAGTATAAACCTTTCTTTATTCTCATATTTTAGACTTGTTTTATAAGCTATGTATTTTAGAAATTCATTTGGACAATCATTACCTCACATTGACTATTTCTTCCCACTTATATTTAATGCTGCTGGAGGCCGGTCCATCATTGCTGTTTCAAGGGACCTGGCATATATGGCATACTGTTCTTAATATGTTTGCTCACCTTCTTGGCACTATGTGTTTTAACCAAGGTCTCTGAGAAAGGTTGTTTCCCCAGGTAGGGATTTTCCCCCTGAAGTTAGGGAGGGAATAAAACCTCTAAACTAAGTGCCAGGCGGGTAATTAATCACTTTAACTACGAACAATCATGCTTAAGTGACATACTCTTTACTCCCTGGAATGGAGATAAGAAACGCCCTAACCTTTGGAATAGAGATTGATAGGATTGGAATCAACTGGTATAAATACAGATGTAACAAGACAGAATTTAGAAGACAGAACCAAGAAGACAGAACCTACACAGAACCTAGAGACAGAAGAACTTTTCTGGAGAGAACATGGCAAAAGATCCTGGACAGAAACTGGCAACAGGACCTAGAGACAGAACCTAGCGAGAGAACATGGCAAAAGATCCTGGACTGAACCTGACTACAGAAATTGGCAAGAGAACCTGACTAGAACCTGGTGACTGAACCTGGCTGGAGAACCTGGACAGAACCTGGCTGGGGAACCTAGCAAGAGAACATGGACACAGAACCTGGCTGGAGATCCTAACCAGAACTTCACTGGAGATCCTGACCAGAACTTGGCTAGAGAATCTCGCTATGATGATCATCTGAACCCCCTCTCCGTGTCATTCCTTCTTCGCTGACTCCGTCCACACCTTTGGGGACCCCTGGACCTGCTGGGGTTGGACCCCAGCATAATGCGATGACTTATATACTTTTATTTCAAAGTTAGAATAATATTATTGGTTGTAATGTCAAATTTTAGTTAGTTTCTTTGTCTATCAGAAAATGGTGATGTAAATTAAATGAAACCCAGTGTTTTTTGGATAGGCCTACTAACAGGACTTTTTTTTTTTTATTGCAGAAAGAGTTGTTTGCAGAAGAAAAACAGTCATTCATGTGGACTACACATTTTAATCTGTGATAAAGAAAAGTAAAAATAGAGAAAAAAACTAGCATTACCATAAAATTCATCATACTCCCGTAAAAATATAAATGGTTCCCATGAGTAAAATGTAAGAATATATGGAGAATTTATGTAGCTAGAAGATTATTTAGGTCAGGGACCTTGGTGAACTTTTATGGCCAAATATTAAATTTTTAATATTATAACTCTTCCACTTTTCCTATAATATTTATAACTTTAAAAACACTTCAATTGTTTCAAATATCTTTTTGAAAAATAATTTAATAGCCTATCATAAAATCATATCCTTATGTGGTGTTCTTAAATCAACATAGATTTTAATTGAAAGTAGGAGTTCTGCAGAATCTCAACTTTAATTTATTATGAATATATAATCAGATTCCTTTTGAAAGTATCTATAGTGCAAGCATGTCAAACTCAAGGCTAACATGGGATAAATAAACAAGGTTTAAGTTTATGTGGGCCACAAAAAACAAAAGCTTCAATTGTCATAGGAATGTAAGTTTATTTCAATAGAGACATGCTGAATACAAAGGGCTGAAGTAAATGAGTAATCATTGACATAAAATAATAGAACATTTTAATAAAAATTAATATTTTTTCTTGAACATTAACTTACCAGACACTGAGTAACTGCACAGATTAATAAGCATAACACATAAACCTATTTTTCTTGTTCTCTGAAAGCGAAATAAGTCAGTCCAAGACTAGCGACGTGGCCATCAGCTGCTAAAATATTCGCTGCCAGTATTAGTGGAGAGAAATGGTGCGCCTGGGAGTAAGGCGCATAAGAGAAATGAATACAACACAATTATAGTAATCAGTCATTAGTGAACACTGTAGTTCGTTATTAATAATTATGTATAACAGGATATTATAAAAATTAAGTTATGAAATTTTTATTAAAACGTTTCTTAATACCGTTATGTTGGCTGGGCTGCAAAAATATTCATTGTGGGCTGCATGCAGCCCGTGGGCCATGAGTTTGACATGCTTGCTGTAGTGGTTATGAGTAATGTAAATTGGGAGCGTGGGGGAAGAGAGAGAGAGAGACTCTACATGCAATTTCAGCCATTTCCATTTTGTTGCTTCATATTTCCCAGACAGTAAGCATTTGAAACAATCTAGTTACTGAGAGGTAACTAGAGCAAGTTGTTTCCTTCCAGATAAGTGTTCCTTCCCAGAGACGTAAGTTCCTGGGTAGAGTTAGAGGGCAAGGAAGCCCTAATGTTGCCTCCTCTGGAAGCCTAATGAGGAAAAAGGGGAGGATCCCAAGCCAAAGAAGTTTGTGGTTTCTTACCCACCCACCCTATGATTAATAAATAACTAACGGCAAAAAGAAGGAAAATTCTCAGAAAATTTTCTCATCTTGCCAAAGGAGATGGAGCATCAATCCTCTCATTGGGATCCCTGAAAAGGCAATAACAGCAGCCCTGGATCTGTGGATGTTCTACTGCCTCAGGCTATGCTGGAATGACCCATTAGAGGGCCAGCTGGGTGCAAGCATCCCCAGCAGCCTAAACTCACTGAGGCTTAGGAACAGGTGTTTAGCTGTTAAGCAGTCCAAATAGAAGGTTGCCGGGGCTTCTTACAGAAAAAAAAAAAATTATACACACACACACACACACACACACACACACACACACACACACACACAGTGGCCAGATTATTATGACCGGCCAGCTTATTATGACCACCCCATCAGTACAATGAAGTGAATTAGTTATGCAAATAATACTAATAATAAAGCCTTGAGAGTGTTTGCCTAGGAAGTTTTTAATATTCAGTATTTTTGGAAGTGTCAATGAAGTACTGATGAGGTGGTCATTATATATATATATATACTTTTTAAAATATATATATAATATATATATATATATATAAAATATATATATATACTTTTTAAAATATATCTTAAAACCAGTTTTAATTTTATAGTATAAATAACTTTGGCAATTAAATTTAAACAAACATACTGTAAATACGTGGCAGCAGCCAGCTTTACTAGTTGCCAAAGCCTACAGAATTGTACTATTGGATATCAGGGGAAGAAAGACTCTTGATTTCCTTTTATTCAAAATAAAGATTTTAATTAGATGCAGATTAATTCAAGGCCTGGTTCATCATTCACCTTTTAAAATAAGTCTTCCCAGAAAATAAAAATAAAATCTCCCCCAATATAATTATCATCATTATTTTCCTATAACACAAAAGTAATTATTTACCTACATACATTTTTTAAACTTATGAATCAGGTTTTTAAGATAAACAATTGTTACCCAGTTAGAGTGCAAATATTTATAGTACTGAGTTATAGTTTATTTTTTCTAAAGTGACCAGAATAATGTGCTGAGTACACAATAGGCAAATAAACCTTTAATTTTACTTTATATTTTTCATGTTAATGAGCAATTCTATGTATAAAGCTGTGTTCATCTATCTTTTTTCTCATAAACATCCTATATTATATGCATCTTTGATCAAGAATAAAAATAGTCCCATTTTATTATGTTAGATAAGAACAGTCTAATTAGAAAATGCCCTTTTGTTTAGTCAAGAACTCAAGAAACTAAAATATCCTTTTTTTAAAAAGAAATACATGCCCTAACTGGTTTGGCTCAGTGGATAGAACGTCGGCCTGCGGACTCAAGGGTCCCAGGTTCAATTCCAGTCAAGGGCATGTACCTTTGAGGCACATACCCAGTAGGGGGTGTGCAGGAGGCAGCTGATCGATGTTTCTCTCTCATCGATGTTTCTAACTCTCTATCCCTCTCCCTTCCTCTCTGTAAAAAATCAATAAAATATATTTATTAAAAAATAAATTAAAAATAAATAAAAAAGAAATACATGCAAATATATATGTGTTTATGAACATTATATATTTTATATAGATTTATGTGTTTATATATGCTATGTTAAATATATGTGTATATATATAAATGAATCTTTATATAATAAAATTAAACAGAAATAGAAAAGAAGGTAGAAAAAAACAAAACAAAATATAAGTATGAACAATATCTGTAGTTCAAAGTATATTATTATTTTGGCCTGAATTATGGTAGATATTTGGGGGAGCAAAGAGAAGAAAATTAACATAATTCACATTAAACTTTAAATTATATGACCAGGAAACTAAGTATATCTTAATATATATTTCAATATTTTATTATTAACAAAAATAATATATCTTTGCAATAATACAAGTTTCTGAATTATTTTATTTGTCTTTTTTCATTAACATACTAGGGGCCCGGTGCACAAATTCATGTACGGGGGGTGAGTCCCTCAGCCTGACCTGTACCTTCTCCAATCTGGGAGCCCTCAGGGGATATCCTACTGATGGCTTAGGCCTGCTCCCTGTGGGTCTCTGCTCTCTGCGGACCTGCCTGCTTGATGCCACCACAGGCTCTGGTGTCTGCTCTCTGTGGGGGCCCTGTGAGGGACTTCTTGCCCCTCGCTGCCACGTCCAGGGACAAGCAGGGCCCTGCTGTCTGCTCGCTCGCTGCAGGAGACGTTCCTGCCCTGCTCCCGGCCGCTTGTGTGCACACCGGCTCAGAGGGCCTGGGTCCCAGGGATGTTCCCGCCCCGCCCCCCACTACTCGGCACCTTCACATGTAGGCCCAGAGTGGCTGGGGGTCGTTCCGGGACCCTGGCCACTCTGGGCCTACATGCGGGCCTACAGGCTCAGAGCGGCTTGGGTCCTGAGGACGCCAATCCCCGGGACCCAGGCCACTTGGTGCTGGCACGCACGCAAGCAGCCACCCTGCCCCCAACCGCTTGGCGCCTGTGTATGCAAATTAACCCGCCATCTTTGTTGGGTTGATTTGCATACTCACTCCTGATTGGCTGGTGGGTGTCACAAAGTGAGGCTCAATTTTCATCTTTCTCTTTTATTAGTGTAGATTGTTTTTCCTTCAAAAAAATTTCAAGTGCCTTTGACATTAACTGTAAGTATCATGTAAATCTATTCCCAGTAAGGAGTTGTTTTATTACTCTGAGCTTCCCAAATAACTTCACCAATACTAAAAACATTTCTAAAATGTTTCCTAACATGTTAATCACCAGTGAAAGAATATGCTGGAAGATATAAAAAATGCTTCCTATATTCAGTTAGTCTAAACCCAATTTTCAAGTGTGAGCCTGTAAATTCATATATTTTGCCAGGCCAATGTTGCTTAGTGGTTGAGCCTCGGCCCATAAACCAGGAGGTCACCAGTGTGATTCCTCGTCAGGGCACATGCCCCAGAGTTGCAGGCTAGGTCCCCAGTGGGTGATGGGCATGCAGCAGGGCAGGTGAAGGATGTTTCTCTCTCATCGATGTTTCTATCTCTCCATCTCTCTCCCTTCCTCTCTCTAAAATCAATAAAAACATATTTTAAAAAATCATATATCTTGCTCACTTTCATACCTAGCATAATTTAATTTTTAATATAGAAACCCACATTCTAATGTGCCCTCTGATTAAGTAGTTCAATTGTGTTGAAATATAGATGTTTAAATAGTTCTAATCAGTAATGCACTAATGAGTAGGAAATTTAATCATGGAGATCTTTTTGGTGCCACATATACTAAGCATCACATCTCTCTCATGATAAAATTCCTGCATATGAACAACCTTTCATTATTTTGACTAGATATTCATGCCACCAACATTTTAAATACCTATTCTGATAAACTGAAATATTAATAAATAGACTAATTAAAATGTTGTTGATTTCTTTCTTTCCTCTCCCCTGGCTACACTAGCATATAGGAATATCTGATTCAATTTTATTCATGTCCTCAAACTCCAAAGGGTGCACATTAATTTCTTTCTGCCCTCACATCTATTCCATGGAATCACATGTTGACTCAGCTGCCGAATAAATATCCAAATTCAGAGACCATCTATGAGTCCTTGCTTTGGCTCTGCCCTCATTTGGCTTTGGAGAAGCACAACGTTGTCTCAAGTAAAAACCCTGCAGGACTTCCCTACAAGCTGAAATTCTGCTATTGAGTACTTTCTGGTCTTGTGCTAGAGGAGTGGTTCTCAACCTTCCTAATGCCGCGACCCTTTAATACAGTTCTTCATGTTGTGGTGACCCCCAATTTCATTGTTACAAATTGAACATAATTAAAGCATAGTGATTAATCACAAAAACAATATGTAATTATATATGTGTTTTCCGATGGTCTTAGATGACCCCTGTGAAAGGGTCGTTCAACCCCCAAAGGGGTCGCGATCCACAGGTTGAGAACCGCTGTTTTAGAGAGGCTAAAGGTGGTGATTTACACTTACAGAACTATTACTACTGCAGTTAAGTCTGTGTGAGTATGTCTAGCACTTCTCCATAGAACATGGGGATACTTATTACCAATGGTACAAGGCTTTGGGTCTTTAAATAAAATTCTGAATCAACAATGGAAGTTCCATTTCACACCTATTACTCTCTTATTTATTGAAGTTTGCAATAGCTCATCCACATTTTTTTCTGTCTGAAGACTTACTAGTATTATCAAGCTTGGTTCATTTATTTGCTCATTAAACATTTATTTAAGGTCTACTATGTGCCAGACATGTTCAGAACATTGGGGATGCAGCTATAAGCCAGACAGAAATTCCTGTTTTCAAGAGGCCGATACCTAGTTATATTGAACATGATGAATAAATAAGACATACAATATTCAAACACTTTCCACTAGTTCATCTATGGTTTACCTAGTTTCCTCACAATCCATCATGTTAGGTAAATTTTCTCCATATTCCTTAAACACCCGATCCCATTATCTCCCCTGTCACTGTCAGCTAATTTGCTTTTTAAAAAACTCGTGGGGAAAATAGAAGCCATTAAATGGAAACTCTCAACTTTGTAAAATCCCTACCTGCAAATATGTTTGCATCAGTTTTCATCCTTTTTTCTACTCTCATTTTAAATTTGAAGAGACATTGCTCTTTCTATATGGCATGCCCTGGAGTCCATTCTTTTCAGCCCTAATTCTTCTACCTCTTTATGTGCTTTCCATATTTCAACACACTCAAATTTTCTCTTTTTAAAATAATTGTCTCACAACCTCATGTCCTATATTGGCTGTTATTCCCTTTCATAATTAAGCACTTTGAAATTGTTTTGTATGGCGACCGAATCCAATTATTATCTTCCATTTAATCTTCAGGCCACTGGAAATTTGATTGCACCTGAATTACTCCACTAAAATTACTCTCACCAAATCACCCTCTATCTTCTTGCTGCTAAATTTCAATGAGTAATTTGGCCTTGAACTCTCAACATCATGAAACTGCTAATAAGTCATTTTTGCCACCCTCTTTTGACCTTGGCATTCATGATTCTACATCTTCCTGGTGTTCCTTCCTTGTATCCATCTCTGTATTATCTTTTTTTTTTTTTTTTGAGGTATACACTAGTTCCAATTTTTCCCTTTCCTCTGATTTTTATTCAATGCTTTTCTTTCTCAGAGAAGAACTCTCTTATCTTCTCATGCAGAGTACATTTTTTTTTTTTGGGGGGGGGGGGTGATTTCATCAACTCCAATAGCTCCAATTCACTACTGAATATGTCCAAATAAAAGGCTATAAATGAGGTATCACCTGTAAATTCCAAAATCATTTATGTATTGCCAAATCAGTCAGCTCAATTTAATGTGTCCAAAACTGAACTCATCATCACCCTTCCAAAAATTCTGTAGCTCATGGGATTCTTATTCCTATGTATAATGCCTTCAGCCACTCAGTTGTCAAATCAGAAAGTTCAAATTCAGCCTTGACTTCGCAATAAGCCTCATTCTTCTCCCTCCAAACAACCTCCAATCTTGTGTATTTATTATGTCCTTAACATCTCAAGAATCATCTATTCCTCTTCATTCTCACTGTCACTCTAGCAGCGGTTCTCAACCTGTGGGTCGTGACCCCTGAAAATACATCCTGCATATCAGATATTTACATTACGATTCATAACAGTAGCAAAATTACAGTTATGAAGTAGCAACAAAAATAATTTTATGGTCAGGGGTCACCACAACTTGAGGAACTTTATTAAAGTGTCATGGCATTAGGAAGGTTGAAAACCACTGCGAGGTTTATATTAATAACTTAGTGGTTTACTCAAAATAAAATGGTGACTTTCTCCTGAGTTATTACCCTCAGTTCATTTTATAATATAGTGGGACAGACACTCTAAAAACTTACCATAATCATTTTCATCATCTCTGCTTTGCATGACTGTAAGAGTGTTTTCACTGGTCTCCCTGCTTTAGTCTTTAACTCACTCTCTAACCAGAGCCAAGAAAATATTTCTAAAGGAGAGAGCTGATTAAATGATTCGCCTGTTTAAAAAATTTTAAACAGGTCCTCATGATCCTTAATATAGAGTTCAAATTCTTTCCATGAAATGTCTTATTTCTTGCCCTGACAACATCCTACTTCCTATCCTCTTCCTTATTTCTTAATCTATCCACACGAAGTTATTTTCTCATTTTTTGACCTATGCAGACACTATTTCCTCTGCTTAAAATACCATGCACCACCTTCCTCAGCTGGCAAACTTCAACTCATCCTGCAATTATCAAGTTATTTTTTTTTCTTTACCTTCCTTGATTTTCCAGCCACTTTTCATTCCCACCAATTGGAATTACATAACCCTCTTACTTTCATCTCATTCTTTGCTTACAGTATATTGTAATTGGTTTTTACTAATCTCCCTACTTCACTATATTGCAAGATTCTGAAATATAAAACTGCATTTTGCCTTTGTATTTCCAAAACCTAACCAAATGTCTAGTATATAATATACACTGAAATATATACAGAATTCAGACTAAAAATAGGAGAATAAAAGTAAGTAATATAGCAGCATAACATTCAGGTTAAAATATATTAAATTAGATCATGATTTAGATTAACCTCCTTTATTCCTTTATTCTTTGAAGCAGATGAGCAGAACATTGGCATTTTTTGAGTAATCAAATTAAAATCAGTTTTGGAGACTTTTAAATTTTAAGATCACCTACAATTTGAAAAATATATAACCTGGTCTAAACAGCACCCTCAGGAAATTAAATTTGTTTTCAATTCTGTGGAGTGTTTATTCACATTGCTGAGAACCAACAGGAAGACCATTAAATTGAGAACAAAAAGTACAGAAATATGGAATGTACAATTCTGGTTCCTCAGTGGGGGAAAATAATTAATGGAGCTGTAGAATGTTCAACACATTGTGCATCTCAAGCCCAAGGATAGGAATTAGATAGCGAATCACTTTTTAAACACACTTTAGAAATAAAGAGAACCATCAGCATTTGGATAAAGGAAACTTAGAACAATTAAAAAGTACCAAGTTTTGAAGGAAGCAAATTTATAGATCTTATTACTCCAAAGGTAAAAAATAGAAAGGAAAACCAAGAGAACTGCATCCCCCAAGTGGCAATCTTGCTGTAAATTCCAGATGAAGCAAGGAGGTGAAATTAATTCAAACACCTCATAAAAGCACTCTGAAATATCACACTCCCACCTTGGACCAATGTGTTCAGGAATGTTTCATGTTGTCTAAGGTTTGGCCCTCATTCCTCTTTATTAAATTTTGTCTCTATTAACCTTTAAAACAAATCAGAAATGATAAGAAAACAAATAGCTATTTAATAATCAGAATGTTTCTTAAACCAAATGAAACTCAGGTCCTCTGCCCATTTTTAATTGGATTTTTTGTTTTTAGTTGTTATATGAGTTCTTTACATATTTAGGACATCAGTCTCTCATTAGAGGTATTATTTGCAAATATTTTCTCCCATTCAAGTAGTTGCTTTTATTATTTTATTATTTGTTGAAACATTTCTTCCAAGAAGACATAGAAAGACCGACAATACATGAAATATACTCAATTCCATTAGCTATAAGGAAAATGCGAATGAAAGCCACAGTGAGATTCTACTTCAGACCTGTTAAAATGGCTATAATCTGTTGTCGAGTGTTAGAAGTAACAAGTGTTTGAGAGGCTATGGACAAAATGGAACCCTCATACTTTCCTGGTGGGAATGAAAATTGTACAGTCACTATGGAAAACAGTATGGAATTTCCTCAAAAAATCAAAAATAGAGCGACCATATAACGCAGCAATTCCTTTTCTGGGTATCTGTCTTAAAAACTGAAGACATCTATGAGTAAAAATATATGTACCCCCTATGTTCACTGAAGCATTATTTATGGTGGCCAAGACATTGAATATCCTTTGGTGGATGACTGGATAAAGATGTGGTACATATATACTATGGAATTCTGCTTAGCTATAAGAAAAGACGAAACACTGCCATTTGGGACAACGTGAATGGATCTTGAGAATATCATGCTAAGTGAAATAAGACAGACAGAAAAAGACAAGAACCTTATGATTTCACTCATGTAGAATATAAAACAGAAAACAACAAACAAACAACTCATAGATACAGACAACAGTATGATGGTTACCAGAGTATGGGGTGGAGGGGGAGGCAGAAGAGGGTAAAGGGGTCAAATATAGTGTGATGAAAGGAGACTTGAATTTAGGTCGTGAACACACATTGCAATATATAAATGATGTACTATAGAACTGCAGTTGAAACATAATCTTATTTACCAATGTCACCCCAATACATTTAATAAAATTAAATAAAAGAGAAAATCCTCTCATTGTGTATGTTAGTCTGTTTGGGTCTACATGAATAAACGTAATACTGTATTGGTGAACAAGCTGAGCTACTAAATCCCACCTTAAATCTTGCCCACAGTCTGGGAAAAGTCCTGGCTCCTGTCCAGTGGCTGGCTAACACCTCTATGCCACTGCCTCACTGGCCCCAGACAGGAAAACAATCTGTCACACTGCTGGTTCCACATGGAACTGCATAGCCACACTCTCCAGATGCCAGGTACAGCGGGCACAGTTGAATGATGTTCAGACCTTGTACTCAGTGCTTCAGTATCCAGAATCCTCTTGGCCATATGAAGTTAAGTGGCTTAGATCTTACCCTGGCTTCCTAAAGGCTGGATGACAATCGTGTGAAACACCCCTGATAACTTATAGTTCACAAGTTTTTCACATTTTAATATTGTTAATATTTAAAATTTAAAACACTATGGGAATTTCTTTAAAAGTTCTATTTAATAATATTTTACCTTTTAGATTTTAATTATCTATTCTCTTTTCCTTACTTTTTATATATAAATGTATGCTGCTTTTATGCTGAAGGTTAATCTGTAATCCAATTTTTGTAAATGAAAATCATTTCAAATGTAGAATATCTAATATAATATTTCAAATAAAATTCTAAGTTAACATTTAACAGTTAATATTTTTCTTACTGATAGAATTTTTTTCTATAATTACTATGTGATTTAGAAAAATCTGCAAGCTCTTTTTGCTGCAGCAGTTAATTTCCAGGGTCTGAATTTAAAAACATGCTTTTTAAAATCCTTTTCAAAAGAAAACCATTAGAAAACTTGAATTGCCCCCCTGAAAATCATGAATGACTGGTTCTTTCATTATTAGCATTAAAACTGAGACTAATTCAAGTTTTGAAATACCTACATAGCCTTAATTAATGCAAACTATATTTCTGGAGTTCCTCAAATTTATTCTTATTATTACACACATTTATTTATAACATTTGCAAAATTTGACACAACTTTTATACATGCTTGGTATTTTAAAAAGTGAAAAATTCACTTTTTCCTTACACTTCAAAAGTAATATTTATTTCTATCCACAGAAAAATTTGCAATTTTTAAATATAACATTTAAATATGTATCTGGGATTTCATTATACTGGTAAAGAAATAAGTCCATAGCTATGCATTCTTTCAGCACTTTATATATTCTGTTCAAGGAATGAAAAATCAGAGAACCTTCATTTTTTTACCAATGAAAACTTCATCATAGAAAGGATTTAGAAATTCACTGTAAATATTTATATAAAAGACACAATTTTAGAAATGAATAAGAGATGTAAATGACTATTGCAAAGGCATTTTTAAAGAAAAAAAATATAAAACTTCAAATAGATTTAGGTTATGTATAATTTAACCTGACTTCAGTTTTGTAACTTGGGGGCAAAAATAATAGCTTCATTAAAAGCCTTATTTTTAAATGACTGAAGTAACTCCTAGAATACTATCATCATTTCAACTTCTTACTTAAGACTACTTTCCATAAGCTTTAGGGAGGACTACAAATTATTTTATTACATAGCTCCTAGTAATACACCCCAGCTTGTTCTTTAACCATGGGAGACACTAAAGTTATGTGTATTTTTACTACCCCAACCCCAGATTGCCTAAACTCTTATGTACTATGAAATATGCATTATGTTCTCTACTCTACAAACGTTATAAAGTAATCACAGTCATCGAATTTTAGTCATTGTAGGCAGCAGTATAAAATACCCATTATCAAAGCAGGACATAGCAAAGAGAGAACCTCTATCTTCACAATATTATAAATTATGTCTAAAGAAAAAAACATACATATGTGTAAATATACATACACATATGCACTTCCCAGTTAGTGAATGGGAATGAAGTTGGTTAAGTTTGAGTTCAGAACACCATCTTGCCTGTCTGTGACCTTTCCCCTGCAAGGGGCTTCCAATAAGTAGGCTTTATGCTCACTCAATCATTTATGCTTGGAAAGATGTTTTTTTGGTTTTGGGTTTTTTTTTGTTGTTGTTGTTAATATGTTTTTATTGGTTTCAGAGAGGAAGAGAGAGGGAGAAAGAGAAACATCAATGATGAGAGAGAATCATTGACTGGCTGACTCCCACATGCCCTCAAGTTGGGATCAAGCCCGCAACACAAGCATGTACCCTGACCAGGAATCAAACCCTGACTCCTGGTTCCTAGTTCGACGCTCAACCACTGAACCACACCGGCCAGGCGGAAAGATGCTTTCTTGACAGGACATGATAAAGCAAATTATTTTAACATGTTAATAATGGATAAGACTTCTATCACTATTTGCAGAAGATAGATGTTTAGTTTTGTTTTGAACAAGAGACAAATCATTTTAAAACTGATTGATCTTAATTGTATACTTCTTTCCAGAATCAATGAACAGGTGAGAAAGACACATTGAAGGAAATGGATTTATTTTTCTTTTCTTTTTTTTTAACTTTTTAAATTTATTTATCTCTATTGTTGAAAGTATTACAGATGTCCCCTTTGTTTGTTAAATGAGAGCCCAGTGCATGGTAGAACATATTTGGCAATGATACATCTGATAAAGGGTTAATAGCCAAAATATATAAGGAATTCATACAACTTAACAAAGGGAAGACAAACAATCCAATTTAAAAATGGGCAAAGGACATAAATAGACAGTCCTCCAAAGTAGACATACAGAAGACCAAGAGAAATGAAAAAATGCTCAGTCAGATCAGAGAGATGCAAATTAAAAGGACAATGAGGTATCACCTCACATCTGTCAGAATGGCTATCATCAACAAATGACAAGTGCTGGTGAGGATGTGGAGAAAATGAAACCCTAGTACACTGCTGGTGGGAACGCAGACTGGTACAGCCACTGTGGAAAACAATATGGAGTTTTCTCAAAAAATTAAAAATGGAACTCCCATTTGACCCAGTGATCTCACTTTTTAAAATCTTTATTGTTGAAAGTATTACATATGTCCCCTTCCCTCCCCACTTCACCCCTCCTAGCCCACCCCAGTTTCTCACCCTAGGCCTTCACCACCCTATTGTCTATGTCCACAGGTTATGCATATATGCATACAAGTTCTTTGGTTCATCTCTTCCCACCCACCCATCCACCCCCACCTTATCTTATACTGAAATCTAATTGGTTCAGGAACTAAATATAAGCTACTATCTGAAGACAATACATTTTTTTTTAAATTCCTGCAATTTGATGAAGATTAGATAACATGAGACACAAGAGAGGGAGACAGAAGAGAAGCTACAACTACAAGTGATCTTTTTAACAGCTCCCTGGTGTTTCAATGTAATAACATTCTTCACCTGGATGCCTACATGCAGTCCAACTAAAAACTGATAACTTTGCTTTCTGTTTGTTCCACATTAAATCTTACAATGCTGAGTAAAAAAGCAAATGGTGATACCATTACTGCATTGACTGCTGAAATAAATTGAATCTTAGTACTTTAGACATATAGCATGAGTTCATGTTTATACTTCAAACATGAAATCACAGGAATGTTATATTAATTAATGTTTTCTGAAATCAGACATCACAGAAAGAACCAAAATGTTCCAAAACTAGACTATTGAGCAAAAATGATAATTCTCTCACCCTGGCTCATTTCGCTCAGTGGTTACAAGGTCAGCCTGCACAGCAAAGGATCAAAGGTTCAATTCCCATTCCTCTCACATCCTTTCACCTCGCTCTCTCCCTCCCTCCCTCCCTCTCTCCATTTCTCCCTCCCTGCTACTCTCTTTCTCAATGGAAAAAAACAACAACAACAAAAAACAACAAAATGATTTCTTTAAAACTTTTGAACACTTTTTCTAAATTTCTAGAGGCTTCCTAGGTAAAGTAGAAAAGAAACAGCAATATCACAAATCAATACTGTTGATCAAATAGGCTGAAAAAATAATTAGAAAATATATTGCAACCCAAATCATACACTCATATTTGAAAAGGTAAACTCTCAAGTTCCGAAAGATTTTAACTTTTGGTATAATCCATTAGCAGGACATAAAATCATTTACATATTCTAATGAAGCCTTTATTCTTATTTTTAGAGTCAATACATGGAGAAGAATTTTATGAGTTATTAAAACTTTTTTAAACACCAAATGACACCACAAGGCAAGTTCACACTTTTGTATTAGTTACTGCAATAACTATATATTTCAAAAAGTTACCTCTATAACCACTATATGCAAGTAACCATCTGATGATGTAGTGTGTACATAATTCAATTCGTTAATAGTTAAATTTAATGAAGAAGCTAACTTACCGGTGGATCAGCCCCCTTAGAACCAGTCAGACCTCCTGTTAGGGATTCGATATCCTGAAAAGGGGAGAGGTGTTGATTGTAAAATGCTACTCAACAGCATGGAGAACTTCCCAGTCCCACAGTGTAATATTTTCTTTAAGCTACAAACTTAGGTAACTAAGCTACATTTGTTCTGTTTTTAGACCATCTTGCTATACAAATACTACACAAATAGCCTGTATCTAAAAGTTTAGATTTGTTTCCAACTCTGTACTATCTATAAAAACAAAAAGTATAAATAGACGAAGTGTTCCTGACTATACAAAAAAAGGCTGTAGGTGGGAGAGCAGATGTTTTGTTCTCTGAGGAGCTAAAGTAAGTGAAGAAAGGAAATGAAAAAAATTAATGAAACTTCAATATAATACAGTATATCATTTGCAAGAATACTAATCCCATGGAAAATGCTGAACCTATAGAAATGATTCCATCACCCATAATCCATCTGTTCTATGATAGGGGTACAAGGGTAGAAGAAAATAGGATTACTTTTTTTTTTCCCCCTCCTCTTCCTTTCTCTTTCATTTCCCTCCCCTTTACTAACAGGATGTGTAAGTAATTGATTCATCAATGGTATGTGTTTAACCTTATGTTCTGGCTAAGATTTTGTTGCAGTCTCAGTTGGCCAGACAAGAACAGAGACTTTTAATCCAGCCCCGGACTTACATGCCTGACCACCAGGAATGCATAGGCTGATGGATTAGGTCTCAGAAACACTGGGATGATGCACACCCAATCTCCACTTGACCGGTTTCAGGACACTGGGCCATCCTGTTCTGAGGACCAGTAATGAAGACATTCATCAAGACCCAGGACCCCCACAGGGACTCAAATTTCAGAGCCCCCTCTGTACCCTTACCCAGACTCTCTTCCCCTGATTCCCCTTTAAAAGCTTATTCCTAACAAGCTTAAAGGGAAGGCGGATGTTAGGGTTTTCACCTGTTACCTTCCCAAATTTCCGGCATCTGATATTAAGCACATTTTAATCTAACCCAGTGGTTCTCAACCTTGTCTGCATGTTAGAATCACCTGGGAATCTTTCTAAAATCCTGATTTCTGGGCCTCATCCTCCGAAAATTCTGTTTCTTTGTTACTAATGTTGGGCCCCCACCCCATAACAAAGAAACAGAATTTCCGGAGGATGAGGCCCAGAAATCAGGATTTTAAAAAGATTCCCAGGTGATTCTAATGTGCAGCCAAGGTTGAGAACCACTGGTCTAACCCCTGTCTCTGCACTTTGGCTGGATAGTGACGGGTAGTAGCACGAGCACTGGACTCGGTTGACCTCCGGTTTCATACATAGATGAAACTATAAACAGATAGGGATAGATTAGCTATTCTTTTACAAGGGTCATTTCTAATCTTGCGTCACTAACCACAGAGGATCATGCCTGAGTAGATTGATTGCCAAAGGTATTGCCAATGGAGAAATGAGTGATGCTGTGACACAGTGGAGAGCATGCATATTGCAGGGACAAGTCGAGCTCAGCCTGGCCATTGCAGGGCTTCGGTTCTAGGGTTTCTAATCAGACCACTTTGCCAAAAGAAGCTAACCGTCCACGGTTTTAAGTAAAATCTCTCAGGATGTTAACGTTTGCAAGTGTTTTGATTTTAAAACCATGGGCCCACACCTCCAAAATGAAAAAGCAAATAAGCAAGAAACTGTCTGCTCAAAGGCTGTCAGTTAGGAGTTTGGGGTTACCTTGAAGAGTTACACTATTTGCTAAAAAGTTTCTTTCGTGTGATCCTGGTCACTTCTTATATGTTTGCATCTCATACATATAGGGTTGAGGAACCTTGGAAAATATTGTTGTATTAAAAAAATCAAATGAAAAATAATTGAATAAAGATAGAAAGAAGAAAATAAATACCTATGATCAGAGAAATAGCCAATACCTTGACATCATGAAGATTTATGTTACTAGTTCATTAGGACTTAATCACACCATTTCCCTGATTATCTCAAAAAATAGGGAATCTTAACAACAAATATGGGGCTTGAATGAGCATGTGAAGAAAACACTGAAGGCAGGGGAGAAGGAAGGGATGGTGCAATGCAAGTTTCCATTTGGAGAAGCTGATTCTAAATGGGAACTCAGTGGGTGATGAATTTCGACATGCATATTTTATTAGGGCCATAAATGACAAGAAAATCACAAGGGATGCTAGCCAAAAAAATTAAGTTGTCTTCTCTGTAATGGATATATTGTATATAATATGTTTTCCTATCCAGCATTCCTTTGGGGAACCCTACTACTCCCTGACTCTAGCTCCATAAAAAGGCTTATAAAAATTGCTTCAAATGTTGTAAGAGCCTGCCAGAGAATTAAGGCAATTTTAGGTTCTGGAAAGTATAATGGTATAGTCAAAGTCTGTAATTTTATTGTATGAACAATGTTTGATACTAAATGTTCTCCCTGCCTTCAAACTTTAGATCATTTCTGGCTCTCAAAAACGAAAAGGTCCTAATTAATACTCCTGCATTGTTCTGTCTATTGTTAAAATGTTCCCCCTCTCCATCCTGTTAAAATTCTTTATTCCAATACCATACACACTATAAACAACCAAATCACCTACATTATTAGATCTTGCATGTTCTTTAACATTTCTATTAAGTCATCTATAAATTATGTCCTCAAAAGCAAAGTATAAAACATATACATAAGTTGCCCAACAAAATTAATATTCCTTATAAATCCAAAGATAATATAATTTTTTTAAATGTTTCAGAGTTTTAAGGGATGAACTGAGAAGATTTGGTAGTAAAATGGCTAAACTATTAGATGAACAGAAAAAACACAACCCATTTTCCTGTTATGACCATGACAAAAACAAGTTCCAAATTCTATTCCTATGAAAGGTTTATTTTGAGTACATTTAAAATGAAAGAAAATTATATGTTAAGTGCATTTTGAGTTAATACCTTCTGTTCTTCATAGAGAGGCATATAACTTAAATTAACAGTAGAATTGCTGATGGTATTATCAGAGATAATAGAGAAGTTGATTCAGTTTTAAAAAGTACTTTAGCAATTTGATGCATTTTGTCATAGTGTTAAAAGTTCCATCATGAATTTCTTGCTATCATAGATAAATTGGGAAAATTTTCAGGTTTCTAAAATCTTAAGCTTTTCATGATAGTCATGGTCCTGAGAAAAATAAAGCAAATGAGAATTTAAAAAATAAATAGAAATGCATTGATATTTATGGTTTTTAACATGTTGAATTAAAGCAAACGCTGAACTCATGGCTATAAACAGAGTATAGATGTACATTTTTATTCCATTCACTTGTTTAATTGAAAAACTTTTTTGAGCTTGTGTTCTACTTTGAGCATAAGTTGAAAAAGAGTGTCCTACTTGGACAGACACCCTGTTAAGCATGTTTCATTTCTCAATAAGAAAAAAAAAAATTCAGGTATGAATGAGCGTAAGTGTGGATAAATGCTTTTTTGTGGTAAAATTAATAGGTTAAATAAATAATTATTTTGAGATGCTCTGAACATAATTAAAAGTGAGTAAATTTTTTTTATGGTTATTAAATATTTTACCTATAAAATATAACCGAAACCCTTGACAAATGTATCTATCTTGTTTAGATAGATTTTTTAAAAAAGTTTTTTAAATCTATTTTTATATAGATAGCAACCAAAGGGGACATCAAAAGTAAATACATTGATATCCTAGAAAACTTTTAAACTAACTACTATAGTAATATTTATTTGATTAAAAAAATTTAAAACAAACTTTGATTTTTTACTGTTACAGAAGTTATTAACTCTATTATACTTCATGCTTTAGATTTAATAGCTAGTAAACTAGCTACCCCTTACTGAACATTTACATTCCAGGCACTCTCTTTAAATGCTTTATACACATTATAAACAACTTTATAATGTGGTTATAGCAACCTTCTAAGTGTGGATGAAAGGGCGCACATACTAACTTGACAAGCTCAGGGGGGCCTATGGAGTGGCCTTGCAAACTCAGAGATATAAAGTAACCACAAAGGATGGTCTGAAATTAAAACTTTCTTAATTAAAATGCAGTCTATGGTAGGTAGTCATATTCTAGGCTGGTACCTTCCCTGACAAAGATCAACCTTGACCTCAACTGAGCCTATTGTCCTTTTTGCATCTACTATAACATACCTTTGGAGTGTCAAGGTAACTTCCCTTTTTCTGGACCCTTCAAAGCACAACCAATGCACGGGGGTGGAAACCATAAATTCCCTCATTGTTATTGTTATCTGTTATTGTTATTGTGTTAAGCGTTGACTCTTAACTATCTTGTACCCACCTATGTAAAAGAAGTATGTGCCTATCATTTTACTTTTTATTCCGTCCCAGAGGTTTCCACCCCCTTTGCTTTTTCCCCACCTCCCTAATTTATCACCAATGGATTTCATGTAACCCGCTTACATCTCTTCTATTGATTGTAATGTATAAAACAGTGGTTCTCAACCTGTGGGTCGTGACCCCTTTGGGGGTCGAACGACCCTTTCACAGGGGTCGCCAAAGACCATCGGAAAACACATATATAATTACATATTGTTTTTGTGATTAATCAATATGCTTTAATTATGTTCAATTTGTAACAATGAAAATACATCCTGCATATCAGATATTTACATTACGATTCATAACAGTAGCAAAAATACAGTTATGAAGTACAAATGAAAATAATTTTATGGTTGGGGGTCACCACAACATGAGGAACTGTATTAAAGAGTCGCGGCATTAGGAAGGTTGAGAACCACTGGTATAAAACAAGGTGCAAAACTTTCATTCTCAGGAGCCTTATCTCAATTCCTTGAGATTCTGTTTCCCAGCAACTGTCAACAGTTTGGCTCAAATAAACTCGCACAAATTCTTCAAAGGTTCAAATGTTTCTTATGATAACACTAGAGGCCTGGTGCATGAAATTCAGCCCGGCCTGCACCCTCTTCAATCCAGGACCCCTCAGGGGATGTCCGACTGCTGGTTTAGGCCCGATTCCTGTGGGATCAGGCCTAAACCGGCAGTCGGACATCCCTCTCGCAAGCTGGGATCAATGGCTCCTAACTGCTCACCTGCCTGCCTGCTTGATTGCCCCCTAACTGCTCCCCTGCTGGCCTGATCTCCCCTTAACTGCTCCCCTGCTGGCCTGATCGCCCCTTAACTGCTCCCCCGCTGGCCTGATCGCCCTTAACTGCCCTCCCCTGCAGCCTGATCACCCCTAATTGCCCTCCCTGTCAGTCTGATTGCCCCCTAACTGCTCCCTCCTGCTGGCCTGATTGCCCCCTAACTGCTCTCCCCTGATGGCCTGATCACCCCTAACCACCTCTGCCTAGGCCTCTGCCACTGTGGCTTTGTCCAGAAGGACATCCAGAAGATGTCCAGTCTAATTAGCATATTACCTTTTTATTAGTATAGATAAGTTAGTTATTTCTTTTCTCACTTAAAGGTTAAGAGTTTATATAATTCAACTAGTATCACACAGCTATTTGCATGATGCCCAACCTGTGTTTTTAACACTAGTTGTAAAGGAACAGCTTCACCCTGGCATCCTGGTGACTTTGCATATATCCACAAAGCAAGGCTATACCATAGGCTGGTGGAACCCCCTGTGAGCCACCCAAGAACATGACAAGGTAGATGGTCTTATGAAGAACCTCCACGTGGCTGTCTATCATTCTCCTCCCTGGCACCAATGAGGCATGGTACTTTCCACCTCACTTTTCTCCAAACCAGATCCATCTGCAGTCTATAAAACTGCCTGGGTGCAATATGGAATCAGCTCTTGCCAACAGAGCAACTCCCCTGCTCATATTGTTCACTATCTGACCCATCCAATTCAGAGTAGTGCTGTGGAACTAGGGACCAGCGCCAGAATTAGGGTGAGGCAAGTGATGTGCTGAAGGTGTAAAATTTAAAGAGGCACTCATGCTAAGTGTCACACAAGTGCTGACCCTGCACTGGCAGGACCCTGCGATTTAGTATCTCCTGCAATGTTGTGCCCTAGGAACCACATTCTTAGAGTCCTGCGAGGGCAGGTTTGGCAGTTACACAATTCTGGAAGTGAGGGATTCCTTAAACTTTGTGCCCTAAGTCCTTTACTTGGCTCACCCTAGTCCTAGCTCTTCTAATGACATGGAGAGCTGATGCCAACATGCCTTTGTTTATGCTGTATACACAATAAAATCTTAAAAAATCTATTTGGATTCATTGTCTCCTTTATAGAAGTCAAATTTATAGAAGTGTGACAAGAGAACCTGGCACTTGCCTGCATGCTCACAGACTGCTTGCTGCTTAATACCAATAATATATAGCCTCTGCTATATGACTTGTTATCAGCTGCACAGAAAAAAAAAAAAAACACACAAAAAAAACTAGGACCTATTAATTATATAATCAACTTTATTTCTTGAAAATAAATTTCAGGTAATGAAAGTTTCAATTCTCTCTCCAAGGTGTCAAATACCTAAGTGAGATTGTTACCAGCCCTTGACACAAACTGTGAAGAGTCCGCCTCTTTTATTATTGGGCAGCTCTGTTCCTGGGATGGAAACCTGGTCATACAAGGCTGACATGTGAATCAGAAGTCTAAAGCTTTGGAAAGTTGGCCTGCTGATGGAGTGAGGCAATCAGTGTCAGAGCTACAAGTAGAGTGAGATTTGAGGGTATCCTGGGGACTAAGTAACACCTCAGCACAGGTTTAAAATAAACTCTACATTATGCTGAACTGATACTGTTGGTTTTCCATCCGTACCCCCTCCCTATGATCCATGTGCCAATAGTTAACATATTTTTCCCTTGACAGACAATTTGAATAATGGAGCTATGGGGATTAATCATGTGGTTTTCAGTGCAAGTCATTAAGTTTAGATGTAAGTCCTGCTTCCTCTGTGTAGAGCTGGGAAGAGGATATTGGAATTTGAGGTTTCTTTCAAGGCTATTGCTGGATCCTCATTTTTATTTCTGAAGAGTTATGGTCAAGAAAAAGTATTAAAATAATTTGAATGTAAAATACATTAAAAATTATAAAAATAAAATTATAGTCAATTGAATCTGACATTCCACATGCCATAAAACCCAGATCATCTTTAAACCTGATAGTCGATTTAAACTTTATATCAAGTTTTCAGCATTACTCTTCCAAAAAAAAATAACTTTATATAATATGAAGATACTTGAAGCATAACAATATTGTTACCAGCTAGGAGTATTTTAAAATTTGATTTATGTATATTTATAATTTGGGACTATTTTAGAAATTCTTTGGAGGAAAGTGATTACATTTCAATATAGAGTACATTTTACTGCATTAGACATTCTATGAAAGTGTATCAGTACATTGTATAAAATAGTAAAATATCAATCATTTTAATTGAATGCTTGTTTTCAAAATTTGTTTTTAAAACCTTCAAAATTATTTGGTGAGGTATTTTATGTTTATAGAGAAGTTTTCACAATTTATATACTCAAAATATCAAAATTAAGCATTTCTCTCATCCCTTTTTGTTGAAAAATTCCTGAAACTACTCCTCATCCCCCATTTCTCTTGAAACAGGTTGTTGTCCCCACTACATCATTGCAACCTTTTTTTATCAAGATTGCCAATGATACCGAGTTGACTGAATCAGTTGTCACTGCTCCATTATCATTTTTCTTGATCTCTAAGCCACATTTGACACAGTAACCACTCCATCCTCTTTGAAATACTTTTTTTCTCTTGGTTTCAATTTAGTTTCACCCTCTATATCAATTTATTTAATATCATGGCTTTAAATACCATGTATATTGATGAATTGTGAATTCATTTCAGCCTTAACTTCTCCTGTGAGATCTCCAATGCCTACTCCAATCTTCACTTGCAAAATCAAACTTGATTTCCACCTGAACATCTCATCCAAATTAGGTTCTTGTCCCATTGCTGTCCATCTTGACATTATCACTCACCTAGTTTCTCAGCTCCAAATTCATCAGCAAATCCTGCCAATTTTATCTCTAAAATATGCCTTGAATTTGACTATTTCTTACCACCTATATTCACACCATCCTAATCCCATGTGATTTCAGAGAGAAATCAGGGAGAGAGAGAGAGGGATATGGAAACCTCAATGATGAGAGCGAAGCATTGATTGGTTGCCTCCTGCACATCTCCCACTGGGGATTGAGCCCATAACCCAGGCATATGCCCCAACCAAGATTTGAAGCTCAACCTCCTGGTTCGTAGGTCCGCATTTAACTACTGAGCCACACCAGCCATGCCCCATTATTCTTAAAATAAAATACAAACTTATTATTATATCCAGCAATGCCCTTTGGTGATCTGGCGTTGGCCATAACATTGATTTCTTTTTCACCATTAACCCCCCTCATTTCATGCCATCAGTATCATTGGCTGCATTGCTGTTCCACAAACAGTTCAAATATGGCTCCTATCTCAGGGCCTTTGCACAGGCTTTTCCTGCTGTTTAGGATGCTTATTCCTTAGAGAGCCTCCTAGTTAACTCACTCACTTCATTCAGATCTCTAAGTTTAAGTATCAAAATCTCAGACAAATTTTCCCTAACGAGCTGTCTAAATCAGTGAAGGTTTCACCCAGAAATAAATGGCAAACTCAAAAAACACTGTAAAAGAAGGTTTAATAGAAGGATATTTTATAGAAGTATGGATGGCTTAGTGAATTGAGAAGAAAGTTGAGTCACATGGGCTAGCAACAGCCAGGGATCATAACCACCCTTAAGCCCAAAGAAGTAATAAGGCAAAAGAATGATATCGTGAAGAGTCCAGCAAAGGGGAACAACAGCCTCTAGAACAGCCTGCCACATAATGGAAGCTCAGTAAATACTTTTTGAACGAATGAATGACTGAATAAATGAATGAAGCACGTAATACCATGTGTATACATAAAAAAGCTGAGGCTCAGATTATGTGAATGATGAAGTATTTCTCACTTTTGTATAAATGTATCATTTTGAAAGCAGGGCTCATGGCTATAGTGTCTGCACAACAAGTCTTTACAGAATGCCTGAATGAACAAACTAATGAATGACTTGCCCAGGATCACATAGCTGGGGAATGCTGGAAAGAGACTTTAAAATCCCAAGTGCTCTAACTTCAAGCCCAGTGTACTTTCTATTTCATTATGCTTCACTAATGAGATATCCTCCTAAAGGAAAATGCACTCAACTCTGTATTGTCTCCTCCTGAGGAAACACATTTTATATATCCCAGGATATCCAGTTCATAAGAAGGAAAATGTACAAAATAATTCAATAGGCAATAAAGAATACATTAAATTTATTTTCTGGCAAAATGCGGTTATTACTACAGATTAAAGACTTGATACCTTAATCATTATACAATGAATAAATCAATGCTTAAAATGCTTAGTATTGATAAAGAGTTCAAATATATTAAACTAAAGTCACTATTTTTATGTATCATCTCATGGTAAGTAGTTTCACAGCACTGGGAATGAGTAACAGTCAGAAGACAGTATTTTTTTTTTAAATCATTCAGTTTTTTCACACAATGCTTAACAGAAACTGTCTTTCATCACAGCTCCTTGAGGCAAGCATCCAAATAATAAAACTGAGTTTGTTGATGAGGCATCTTTCTACTCTACCAGATTTAAGCTGTGAGTGTTGCCTTGGCTACTTTACAGGGAGGCAGAGAAGAAGGAGGAAGCACACACACCGATTTTAAAAATCATCTTTCCTATGGAAGCCAGAAGGAGCCCTATATAGTCATTAGTTTTTTTTAAAAAAAAAAAATGACTAGACTTTTACTTTGAGCATATTCCAGCCCAAATCTGAATTTTCCTTGAACCACATAATTAATGCCTTCAAAAAAAGAATGATTGAGCCTTTGTTGTGACGGAGGCACTGCTGGACACCGAGAACATGATGATGAATAAGTCAAGGTCACAGCTTTCAAAGGGTTCAGAGTTTAGTACGGACTCAGAATGGCACAGAGAATTTAGTCAACAAGCATATAGTGAATACATAATAAGCGCAAGTTGCAACACCCAATCTGGGGCATGGAATGCAGACTTTATGACATGCTCTCTGACTTCAGGGATCTTTTATCTAAGAGTGTGTCAATCTGCAGAACTGCATGAGGAAGAACTTTGAGAAATAAGTGTTAAAAATTATAACAGGGGTTGTGGGGATACATTTTGTAGAGTGAAACCAAGTTTGAGTATTTCATGTTGCCAGAATGTTACTTCATTTTTGAATGCATATTGGGTACGTTTGTCCTGTGAACTTGGCAGGGTAACATAATAACTAACATTTATTGAGGATTTACTGTACTAGTCATCACACTGAGCTCTACTGCTTCATGAAATCGCATCCTAGCTCTTTGACCAGGTATTATTCTCACCATTTTCAAGATGATGAAACTGAATCTTTAAGAGTTTAAATAATTTGACAAAGATCATACAGTTAGTAGGTGTTCAAATGTAGACAGGCCGACTCCACAGGCAATCATTGTTAACAATGTGCTCTCTTGCATAAGTTGAGGTATATAAAAGGGGGGAGGGGGTTCTTGGCATGCCACATAGCGACTTAAGAGAAAACGTACTCATTTAATATTTGTATATGAATGAAATTGCAATGGTATTTCCAAGACACAGATTTTTTTCTGATAGAAAAGAGAATATCCTCGTTTGATCTATGGATATGAGAGTTAGTGCTATTGGATTTAGAAAAAAGTAAAATTCCAAAGATTTTTTGCTATATAGTTCTAGTTTCTAAATATTCACCTCAAATTCAGACCTAAACGGGCAATCTAATACCTATCAAAGACACAATTGTGTCAGTGAACCATGGAGTAGGGTTTTCTGAAGAAAGTGCCAGATTTAAGGCTCATTTTTTTTTTCCCCATGGAGTGCTCTCTTTGAAGCACTTTCCTTTATGAAATTTTTTGAACTGCTTTTATCTTGTCTATTTTCTTCCATGACTGTTTGTCCCATATGGCTGATAAAGACAGCTTTTTGCTAAATCCTGACTTAGTCTCAACTTTCACACATCAAGTTTTCCTTGTTATCTCAAACTCCATATATCCAAATCAGACATTATCTCCTCTCCTCTGCCATTCTGTGGCCAACAGTTCCCATCCAATTTCCTCCTCCAACACTTTTTCCTGTTGGTGTTTCCAAGACACGGTAACCATGCTAGGTTTCTGGAGGTCAATAGTCTTCTCTCAATCTGGTGTCCATCTGCCACGCCAAGCCAGGAATGTTACCTTAGAAATATCTGCTCAGCCTATTCTTTTTTCAATAACCACTGCATTCACTATCTAGTTCAAAGCCTCTTTTTATTTTTCCCCCATCACTGGTTTTCTCCAAAATAATGTCTTTTGTGATTTATTTTTTCAGTTATTTTTTCCACTCTCAACCCTAAACTGGGGGAGACAGTAGCATCAGTGTCACTGGAAACAGAAATGCATATATATATGCATTGGTTTGGGGTGTATTGCTTAGTGGTTAGACAATAATATACTTTGCAGTGTTTCCTCCGATATTTGCTTACTCCAGAAACTGTTTAACAATTCCTCGAAGTGAGTCTGATGTAGGTTAAAGTTTGAGAACCACTGCTCCAGCATGTTGTATTTCAAATGCAAATATGTATAGGTTACTTCTTAATAAGGTCCTCATTCTTAGAAAGAAAAAATAGCAAGGTCTTTCACTATAAAGTTCTGAACTATTTTTCTCATTTCACCCTTCAACACTTCCTAAAAGAGATACTATACTCCTATCAGAATACACTCTATACCTCCTCTTTGTGTTTTTTGTTTGTTTGTTTTTGTTTTAGTATTTATGCTTTTGCACCACAGTTCCCTCTGCCTAGAAAGTCACTTCTCTCCTCTGGATAAATCTTAGTCACCCTTTGGGACTTACCCCAGGCTTTACCACCTTTTAGGAGACTTTCTTGAGTCCCTCACACGCGGGTAATTGTTCTACTTACGGTTACTTTCACAGAATCTCTGTCATGATTCTTAGTCCACCATTTTATAATTTTCATTTTACTCTTTCATTTTCCCCAAGTACTTAAGTGTCAAACAACTCAGTGGTGTACTTGTCATCTCTGTATCCTCAGAAGTTATCACAAAGAATGACCAAAAATAGTTAAAGGAATTAAATAAATCAATGTTAAATTTTGCTTCCCGTGAACTCCTTCTACAGGTAAAGAATGAACTGATTTGGCTGACATTGGTACTTGGGACCACTCTGAAATGTGCAGTACTATATATGAACAGATTTGAATTATGTTTATATATTGGTTTTCTTATTGTAAACCAGCCATTGAGAAGCTGATTATCTTTGAGTTTACTGTAGAAATTGAAATTCTGAATAGCAAGGCAACTGTTCATATATTTTTTTCAAAATAACATAAGCACTGTCCCAAGAGACCTGCCAGAGGGATAGCTAGCAGCACTTCAATACTGCTCAAACCTGCAAGATGCAGCACATGCAAGAAAAAAGATCATAGAGACCAAGAGAACAGGACCAAGCCTGGCTTCACTAGTTATTAACTGTGTGACATTGGGCAATTATGTTTCTCATAGAAAATAAGTTAATCTATGTCCTAGAACTAGTAGGTACTAAGAGGATCTTAGGAGGACCTTAGAATATTATGAAAGTTCATGAAAAGTTACTATTGATAACTTATAGTAAATTTTAAATTAATATTATCTATTATTATCCATGGAATCATGCACTGGCACAAATTGGATTACACATGAATAAAATTAAGATAGATTATGGGCACATATTATAGGATAATGTGTTTAAACATACATGCATTAGAATGCATGTACATAAGACCCGGATATAGATTAAGTTTGGCTATAATCTCCATTAGATTTCTGTGTTTTCCCTCAAAGGCAAGAGATCCTGTTTTGTATTTTACCTCCTCAATTAGCCCTATAATTTTCATGTATTTCTATGACATTGTTGTAAGTTTTACACTGTAATTTAAAAATGCATCATTTTTATTATTTCTTCTAAAAATTGAGCAATTGTTTTGCTCTAGAATAAGAATTATTTATTGGATAAAATCCATACCAAGAACCCATACACATTTTAATCCCCTTTTATTATGTATCTGGCATCACCTGGTTATGGACCGTGGTGGACAGCTTTGAGCCTGTTTGAAATGTGCTCTAGCAACTGAGAGGAAGCATCTAATGCTTAAAAGAGAATATCAGTGGTATAACCCTAGATACACATAATTTATGAGAGATATATCTATCAGCCTTTGTTGGTTGAGAGTCAGAGAGGCTTAATTACTGTGATCTTAGTTTACAATGAAATCTCCAATTAATTAATAATGCTTGATCTTTCCCTTTCTAACACAAAACAGAAGTAAATAACAAGGAAAATATAATACCCTACCCTTCTTTTAGAAATCAGGTTTTATTGACTCATTAAATAATAACTTAAAATATTCACTCGGTTAAAAAAAATTAATGAGATTAACATGGCCGGCTTATTAGTGGTTAGAGCGTCTGCCTGCTCACTGAAGCATTCAATTCATAGTCAAGGGCACTTACCTAGTTAAAGGAATTTTAGAGACAGGAAAGGGGAGGAAGACATACATAACAGGTGGAGATGGCTCCAAGCCAGATTGCTTATCTGACATTCACAGAGGACAGAGAATGTTATAAGATAAGGGGAAGAAGAAGAGGGGGCACCAGGTGAGCTCTGAAACTTTGGAACTGATACCCTATAAGGACAGAGGGGGCAAGTAGGCAATTAGGAGAGCACAGGGGACATAAAGTAAGGAAGGGTCCAATTAGAAAGTGAGATGTTCAGACAAAGAAGCTACCAGCATACTAGTAGATAAAGCCTGAGACAAAGGGACTTGGAGGACTGCTTTTTTCCCATTTTAAAGAAAGAGAGAGGCTTTCTGCATTTGGAGTCGCCTCCTCAAGGGGTTCCCCTTTGGGGATCTCTTCCCAGGAAGAGTTAGTATACACTTACAATAATCTTCCACATTTTTACTAAAATGTCTTTTAGTTTGCGAATTTTATTCTTCAAACTTCGCAGGACAAGAACCCACAAGGAGAGTCGGCTCACCAAATTCCCCTCTCACTAGGTTGCAGGTTTGATCCAGGGCCGGGTTTGGTGCATACAGGCGGCAACCAATTGATGTGTTGCTCTCACATCTTGTTTCTTTCTCTTTCCCTGTCCCTCCCTCTTCCACTCTCTCTAAAAATCAGTGGGAAAAAATATCGTCATGTGAGGATTAACAAAAAAATAAAATACAAATAAAGGAGATTTTCCTAATGTGATATTTTAATAGAAGGATAAAATATGTCTGTCTTTTCCAACTGTTATTATCTGCAATTCCACTGAATATTATACCTTAAGGCCATTTATCATTTTGCTTTGTAAATAAATTCAAGGAAGAATTGCTTGTTAACTGAAAACAAAAACAGAGCAAATAACATATATTTATATATGATATTTCTAATAAATATTATCTATCTCTCACTAAATTTTAGGTATTAGGCCAATTCATTCATATATATATATATATATACATATATATATATATGTATATATAATTTAAATTTATCTTTATTGTTGAAAGTACTACAGATGTCGCCTTTTTTCCTCCCATTGACCCCCTCCGCATTGCACCTGCCTGCCCCCCTCCTCCCCCAGGCCTTCACTGCACTATTTTCTTTGTTCATGGATTATGCATATATGCATACAAGTTCTGCAATTAATCTCTTATTTTCTAATGTGGTCATGAGAAGGTGGTAAAAAACAAACAAACAGATAAAATATTTTCAAATTCATTAACTTTACACTTTCAGAGAAATTTGGTATGAGATTTTTCACCTACATGTTAAGTATTTCATGTCCATACCTTCATTTTAGAAATACTAGCCCTGCAGGAATCACGGAGCTGGGGGAAGAGGTAGGAACTAGAAAACAACAGCAATTAGTAGCATTATCTAAAAACAGATTTGCAAAAATTTCAGAAAGAAGTCTAACTTGAATGTAAATGATGTGCAGACTAATTCCCTTTGCATTGCTTTTTTCTTTGGGGAAAAATTTACCACATTTAAAACCATAGAAAGTATGTTTAAAATTCATTTCCTAGTTCTTCTGTTATTTTATTTAAGTGATTAATGAAGATTATAATGGTAACCAGAAATAGCAATAAGACATAATTTCTCTATTTTTCTTCTGGGCAGTTCCATTTGAATTTATACTACCAGGATTCTGATATGAATCAATGCAATATCAACATCACATTCTCAAAATACTACTAAATGAAAGGAAATGAAACTGACTAAAATCATATACTAAAATGCACTGATATTATGCTACTAAACTAATTGAGACTATAGCATAATTTGAGAATCTTCCAAACTGGAAATTTAGTCAATGGCAGAATGTTCAGTAGTCACTATAAGTTGTATAGACAGTCTTGCTTTCTTTTATTCATCTGATTAAGTTTCCAAGAAACCAACCAAATCTCTATTTATGCATTCATTGTTTGACTCTTACATGTTCCCTGACCAGGGACAGAACCCACAACCTTGGCATATCAGGATGGCGCTCTAACAAACTGAGTTACAATTACTTTTTAATAGTAGGGTAGCAGTTACTTTTTAATAGTAGACTAGCTTTATTCCTTTGCCTCTAGCATCCCCAAAACTAAATTGTAAGTTCTGAATGAATAATAGAGTAGCTATATATAACCCAATATTGAAACTAGAAACTTTCTCTAATTTAGCTTGGCCCAAAGGTCAATAACTAAGCTATGGTGACAAGTAACCCCACATTCTCAAGAAAGGAGCTACACAAGACCATGCTAAAATCCTATATAATAAAGAGGTAATGTGCAAATTGACTCTCACACCCTTGAACAAGATGGCCACCCCCATGTGATCACAAGATGGCTGGCAAGGGAGGGCAGTTGGGGGCAATCGGGCTGGCAGGGGAGCAGTTAGGCATCGATTGGGCTGGCAGGGGAGTGGTTAGGGGGCAATCAGGCAGGCAGGCAGGCAAGTGGATGGGAATCAGCAGTCCCAGATTGGGCCTAAACCAGCAGTCGGACATCATTTTATACACACAGATTCCACTTCTTCATTTTTTAAAAATAATTTTTTATTTTTCAATTATAGTTCACATACATTTTTATATTAGTTTCAGTTGTACACCCCAGTGATTTGATGTTACATAACTTACTAAGTGCTCATTCCAAGAAATCTCGCATCCTTTTGACACTATACATAGTTATTAAAATACTAGTGGCCCGGTGCACAAAATTCATGCATGGAGCGGGGGAGTGTCCCTTAGCCCAACCTGCACCCTCTCCTGCTGGCCTGATCACCCACAACATTTTTGATGGATCCTTATTCAGCCAACCACAGGGGGATAATAAAAATGTAAGCCAGAGTAGTGTTGGCCTGAATCACAGGAACTGTACAGATAGCTCAGATCAAAACAGCACTTTCTTGATCAGACTGTGACCTCTGTCCACTAAATTTCTAATTATTTATGTTAATGTATATATTGCCTTATATTATCATCCTTTTTGTTTTTTCCATATAAATTCTAATACCCTTAGCTAACATTTATCTACAACTCACGGTTCTCTGTAGGCTCCAAATAAATATGTTGATTCAAAAAACCCCAAACCATGGAACTATGCATGAAGTAGGCAGTTGGAGTTTCCTGTCTGTTGGAAGCAAGGCCTTCATAAGGCCTATTCCAGAAAGCATTCCCTTTCAAGTCCTAGAATCTGAAATTTTCCCAATATACATTATTCTTCTTTTCTAAGTCATTGAAACCATAGGCATTATTAAAACACTTATTGTAATTAGTCACTAACACTAACTAAATCATTTCAACAGATTCTACCCAAGTTTAAGCACCTTCAGTATAAATTCTTTGGGAGTAGGTACATTGAGTTACTCATTCTTTTATTCTCTGCTTTGAATTTGCCAAATGTTTTGCACATAAAATAAGGTAACTTCAGTAAATGCCTATCCTATCTAATAAAGAGGGAATATGCTAATTGACCCACACACTGTCGCAAAGATGGCAGCACCCACAGTCAATAAGGAGGGAATATGCGAATTGACTTCCACTCCCTCAAAGATGGCAGCACTGAGGAGCAGGCAAACCTCGAATGGCGGCTGCCCAGCCACCTGAGGCACAGGTAACCAGGGCCACCTGAGGCACAGGTAACCAGGGCCGGCCGAGGCTTGCACTGCCGGCAGTGGCAGCAGCAGAGGTGTGATGGGGCATTGCCTTCCCCTGATCGCTGGGTCACCTCCCACCCCTGAGGGTTCCCAGACTGTGAGAGGGGGCAGGCTGGGCTGAGGAACCCCACCTCCAGTGCATGAATTTTCATGCACCGGGTCTCTAGTCATAATAATCAAAGGCCAAGAGGCGTCACGACCAAAATGACCAAACGACTGGTTGCCATAAGGTGGCATTGACCACCTCAGCCCGGGTCCGGTGGGTGGTGGTGGTGGCCAGAGCGAAGCAGCCCATGTCCTGGGTGCATGGCAGCAGCCGGATGAAACAGCCTGGGTCCCGGGTACCAGCAGCAGCCAGAGCAAAGCAGCCCAAGTCCTGGGTGTCGGAGGGAAGTCGGTGCCAGCAGCTGGGGGAAGGAAGGCCTATTCTTGCACAAATCTTCATGCACTGGGCCTCTAGTTGATAGATAATAGCTCAAAACAAACTTTAATGAATCATGGAAAGAAAATTATAATTTCAGACCAGAGATAACATCCAGTGAGACATTCTATAAGAATGAAAATTATCAAAAAGAAAAGAAAAAGATACATCTCATTTATTTTACAATATTGTTTAAGATGCCTTTGGAAACTGTGGTTGGAAGACTCTCAATGATTTCATCTCCTGGAATTTATGCCCTTGTGTAATGTTCTCCCCTTGTGTGTGGGCTGGACCTAATTAAAATATGGCAAAAATGTTGAGATGTCATTTCTGAGATTAGATTACAAAAACCTGTGACATCTCTATGTATCTTTCTCTGTCAGAACCCTCTGGATAAGCTGACACATTGTGAATATCCCTATGGAGAGGTCCATGTGGCAGGATATGAATGTCTCATGCCCACAAATAGTCAGGAACTGAAGCTTGCTGAGCTCATGTATGTGAACTTAGAGGCCCTTCCTCCCATATTTGAGCCTGAGATGACCACAGCCTGAGCTAATACTTACTAGTAGATTGAAGCTTTGTGAGAGATCTTGAGTTTGAGGACCCAGATAAATTGCACCAAATCCCTATCCACATATGTTCTAAGGTAATAAATGCTGTTGTTTTAAGCCAGTAAGTTTGAGATTTACAAAACTATATAGTTGTTTACAAATGAAAGAATAATTAAAACAAACAACTAAACTCAAATTTCATATATTTCGAATTTATCATTTAATTTTGTATATTCACATTATAAAAGCTCTATATAAAATTAAAATATTTCACAGTATTAAACTTTTTACCAATATAATCCATAAAAATAAACATTTTTCTTGTTCATATTTTTATGCATTTGTACAACTCTAATTATATTTCTAAAAGAGAAGAAATGTTGAGGCAAAATATGAAGTGATCAATTGTCTACATTTTTTATAATTATCAGTATGAATTATTTAAAAGATACATATAACTCACAATATAGTTTCTTACACACACACACACACACATACACATTTCTATTGTCTTGGCCATTTCTTAATATTTAAAGATCTTTACATTTCTAAGAAGACATTTTTTGTGATGATTACTATGAGGTTGAGTTTTGATACCTCAAAGTCATATAATTATCAGTTATTATGTGAAATCCTATAAAAAAGCAATTTCTTTTCAATTATGTATGAATATCTTGGTAAAATTGGCACAGAAGAATGTTTTAAAAGCACTGTGATTTTTAGCTGCTGAATATACCATCATAGCTGATGACTCATACTTTATTTTTAACCTGAGATATTTTACAACATAGATTAAAATACCCTTATTCAATGTAGATCACATAAAAATATGATAATGTCTATTTAATTCATTTCTACCTAGTGCTTTAGTAATAAATAAGGGAATTTAAAAATATCTTTTTAAGGAGCTACTATAAGGTATCCACACTAATAAAAGAAAAACATGCAAATTGTTTGTACATTTGCTACAACTTAAGCCATGCCCCTCAGCCAATCAGAGTGAATATACGCTAATTAACCCAACCAAAATGGCGGACAGCAGCCACGGAGTTGGAGTAAGCAGGAGGCTTGGTTACCCCAATGATGAAGGAAGCCAAGCTTCCCGTCTGCCACAGCAGCTCTGAGCTCCACTCAAATCAACAAAGTTTCAACCCAGATACCTGCTTTCAGCCAGCCGTGGCCACGGAGCTGGAGTGAGCAGGAGGCTTCCCTCCCACCCGCCATGGCCAGCTCTGAGCTCCTCTCAAAGCTACAAAGTTTCAATTATAGAAGGTAAATAAATCCCAGAATAAAAAAAATAAAAAGAAAAAAAGGAGAGGCTGGGAGCTTCCGTCACCGGGGGGCTTGGCCAGCCTGAAAACAGCCCTCAGCACCTCACTCAGCCTGGCCACGCACCCCAGTGGGGACCCCCCACCCAAAAGGGGGTGTGGCCAGCCTGAAAACAGCCATCAGACCCTCACCCAGGCTGGCCAAACCTCCATGGGCGGAGGGTCCCCACGGGGGGAGGGGGGCTTGACCAGCCTGCAAACAGCCATCTGCCCCTCACACAGGCTGGCAGGCTCCCCAGTGGGAACCCCACCCTGAAGGGGGTGTGACCAGCTTCAAACACCCATCAGCCCCTCACCCAGGCTGTCCAGGCACCCCAGCGGGACCCCAACCCTGATCCAGGACACACTTCAGGGCAAACCAGTTGGCTCCCACACATGCACCAGGCCTCTATCCTATATAATAAAAGGGTAATATGCAAATTGACCCTAACAGAATGACTGGTCATTATGACACACACTGACCACCAGGGGGCAGATGTTCAATGCAGGAGCTGCCCCCTGGTGGTCAGTGTGCTCTCTCGGGGGGAGCTCTGCTCAGCCACAAGCCAGGCTGATGGCTGCCAGCACAGCGGTGGTGGTGGGAGCCTCTCCTGCCTCCTCAGCAGCACTAAGGATGTCCAACTGCAGCTTAGCTCTGCTCCCTGCTGGCAAGTGGACATCCCCCGAGGGCTGCCGGACTGCCATAGGGATGTCTGACTGCCAGCTTGGGCCCAATCCCCCAGTGAGCGGGCCTAAGCCAGCAGGTGGACATCCTCCGAGGGGTCCCAAACTGCAAGAGGGCATAGGCCAGGCTGAGGGACCCCCCCCCCCGAGTGCACAAATTTTTGTGCACCAGGCAGCTAGTATAAGATATTCTTATAATTCCATATAAAGAATTCCCCGTTTATTTGAATATTTATGAATGATCCAGCCTCATATGCACATACATACTCCACATACCAATGATCGCCACTACATTATCAATAGATTTCTGCTTCTTCTAAATGGTTTTGCTTTTTATATTACCCAACTCTGATTTCCTTAGGCAACTCTCTGACCTCATTCCTAATTCCCAGTGCTGTTATACAATTGTCTGAACAAGCAGGATTTCCAACAATGAGAGAAAGGAATTTATAAAGAATTTGGGAATCAGAAAATCAATGAAGAAGCTAATTTAATATCAACATATAGTGGTTGTGTCCTGTAGTTTAATGTTAGTATTAATACCTGGGCTGTATAGCTTGATTACAATTGGAGCTTTAGAGGCAGGGTATCTAGGTTTGAATCCTGACTTTGCCACTGATTAGATATATAAACTTAAGCTAGTTACTTAACATTTCTAAGTTTATTGTATCATGTGTAAAACTTGTATAATAATAGTACTGAAACAGGAATTTTAGGGGTAAAATAGGACAGGTTTAGGAAATTTTAGAAATTAAGGGGACTATGGAGGAAGCACAGAGCTGCAGAGCAGCAGAAGGTATATTTCCATAGAATAGGGGAAGCTGAAAAGCTGCAACAGGTACATCTCCATAGAATGAGGAAGCTGGGAACAGCAAAAGGTCTACATTTACAAAATAAAGAGAAGGAAGCCCTTCATCCAGAAGAAGAAGAAAGCCCAAAGGGAATAGGAAAACAGTAAGGAAGGAGGGGTGTGGACCTCACATGTCCCATGTGAGGTTCAACCTTTGAGCCAAGGGAATAGTGACCAATCAGAGGGAATATCAAGGCACCAGGATCTGCAGCCTTTATAAGCCTTAGAGAAAAGGAACTCAGTGGGACCCTTTCCCCTTCCCTACTTGGGAGTCCATTTTGTGGGACTCTTTCCCTCTCCCCATGTGGGAGTCTGTACTTATTATTCAATAAATCTCCACCTTTGCTAAACCACTTTTCTGTCTGTGGATTCATTCTTTGACTCCGGGGGACAAAGGATCCGGGTTCCATTCCAAAAATTCCGTTTCAGTACATATCTCACATGGTTGTTGGGAGGGTAATTGACTAGACATAGTAAATGCAAACAAGGGTTAGCTGAGAGCAGCTAAGTAGCAATAGGAATTATTTCAATTTTATTTTGATTTGTTTTGTTTTACATTTTAAATTAATATGAGTATGGGGGAAAATCTGGCTTTTCAGTTGTTCTACCAGGTGTATGGCCTACAGGCTCTTCACCCTCATAATCCAATCACAAAGGATGCTGTATCCCAGTTTCATCAGCAGACATTGTGAATTAGTGAACAATAAGAAAAAAGTCTGACATCTTGCACATTTGTCTATTTCAACCTTGCATATTTGACTTACAAAACCATGAAGCAAACATGCTTATCTTCTAAAGGAGAGACGTAAACCAAGGTTAACAGATCTCATAATATTTTTACAGGTTTAATAGGAGCCCATTAATAAGCAAAACCTCTTATAAGTATATGTGTATATAATGGTTTCAGTAAAAATTTTCATTTATCATTCATGTTACTGTACTTCCATTTCTTAAGAGATTTTTTTTGATCAAGATCAAGCAATTTTTCAATCCATATCATGAGCTCTTCTTTCAGGAAAGGAATTAAAGATTTTATGGACATTTTTTAAAAAATAGGCAATAAAATGGGATCCAATTAGTCCTGTTTTATTTGATCTCCTGCTATGTTTTTCTTCACTAGATGAAAAGATTCTCTTTTATCCTTAAACCTCATACACTTAAAAGGAAATAAAGTTCTACCTTTGACCTTGGTTTTTGTCTCTTGAGAAGTAAAAAAGTTTTTGCATGTTAAAGTAGAAGATTTCATTTTTATATCCGGGTTTATTATGAACCTAGTATCATTTTGTTGTCGTTGAAATGAATCATAGACAGACATTACCTAATAGAAAAGTGGAAGGCTTACATAGGAAATGCAAATTTTCCTCAAATTTATAAATTTAATATTGAATATGTTTTAATTATACAGTAAATTAAATATAAAAAGAAAGATATCTTTCCCTGTCTTTCTCAGTGTACACTCCAAATGAAGTAATTTCTCAGTAATTAGTTTTAAAACCTTAGGCTATTCTAATTCACTAAATTTTATACCATACAATGTTATGAAAAATTATACTAAATTATTTAAAAACATTTACAAAACATAATTATTTAGTCTAGTTACAGTTCTTTTCTCTTGCAACAACCTCTCAACTCAGACTAGAAACATATATCCAATTAGCTGGAGAAAAAGGGAAGGGAAGGGAAAGGAAGGGAAGGGAAGGGAAGGGAAGGGAAGGGAAGGGAAGGGAAGGGAAGGGAAGGGAAGGGAAGGGAAGGGAAATTAAATAATTCATATTTATAATTATGAAGAGTTTTACAGACCACTTCAGCTAAAAAAAAGAAAAAACAAAAGAAATCTGTCCGTAAGTATATAACATTATTGACTACAGACTTAGATTATCCAGAGGAGGAAAATTTATACCACTTTTTATCAAAGACATTAATTTGGGGCCTTAACCAGTTTAGCTCAGTGGATAGAGCGTCAGCCTGCGGACTCAAGGGTCCCAGGTTCGATTCCGGTCAAGGGCATGTACCTTGGTTGTGGGCACATCCCCGGTAGGGGGTGTGCAGGAGGCAACTGATCGATGCTTCTCTCTCATAGATGTTTCTAACTCTCTATCCCTCTCCCTTCCTCTCTGTAAAAAAATCAATAAAATGTATTTTAAAAAAACATAAAAAAACAACAACATTAATTCGGAAACTGCAAGACAACATGGGTTCTCTTTAGTGAAATGAAAATCAATCAATAGAGAAACTTCTAAAATGTTACAAATACACTTATGTTGTTTCTTTTCCTTATAATCCAGCATATTTCCTCAAGGCCAAGACTTTTTGCTTTGTTCACCACTCAATTTCCAGGCACCTGGCTCAATGTCTACATATGATGGGCACTCAACAAACACAACTGAATGACTGAGAGAATATGCTCTTTCCATACAAATAAGGCTAGAATGAACAATCAAGGAAGTAGTTGACATTATAATTTTTTTATTTATATATGGTGTTTGGAATCTGAAGTACAGAATACTACAGCCAAGGTGATAAAAATAAGTCCATTCAAATAAATTTGTTGGGCAACATTGTTAATGCCACATAAAAATATATCTACATGAATGTTACCGGAAAATAAACATAAAGATGACAAACATGCAGATTCCAGGCCTTATTCTGAGAGTTTCTGATTTAGTAAGCCAAGAACTGAAAATATTTATTTCTAAGAAAGGAGGCTTCCTCATGTAGAATGGCTGTGGATAAAGTACCAAAAAAGGAATATGAAGATGTAGGAACTGAGGGAGAAGCATTTTGTTTATAATTTTAGATAAATCCTTTTTAAATTTAATTAATTAATTGAAATTAATTTGTATAACTTTTATCATTCCCTGTGCTTGTGGAGGGTGTATGTAATGTGCATTTTACACATGTTATTTCAACTTACCTAGTCCTTTTCTTTTTTTAAAATATATTTTATTGATTTTTTTACAGAGAGGAATGGAGAGGGATAGAGAGTTAGAAACATCGATGAGAGAGAAACATCGATCAGCTGCCTCCTGCACACTCCCTACTGAGGATGTGCCCGCAACCAAGGTACATGCCCTTGACCGGAATCAAACCTGGGACCCTTTAGTCCGTAGGCCAATGCTCTATCCACTGAGCAAAACCGGTTAGGGCCCTAGTCCTTTTCATATGTGTATAACATACAAATATATATAACATATATATATAACATACAAATACTTTACAGACACATACACATACACACGGAGAGTCAGTGGAAACATTCATTAATTTTCACCTTTAAAGTAGTGACTGTGAATATACTGAATATAAGTTACCTGTTGCATGTTCCTGTTGCATGTTCCATGACAATGACCATATATTGTAATAAAGTACATTTGAGCACAAGGGACTTTATTATAAAGTAGAGGCCCAGTGCACAAAGTTGTGCGCAGTTAGGGTCCCTAGACATAGCCTGCGATCAGGGCCATGTTCTGCCCATTCGCCAATCCCCAGTTCCGCCCCACCGCCGCCACTGATCGTTTGGAGCCTGAGGGCCTAGAGGAGGGACCAAGAGGTCTGCCTTTCACCCACTAGCCAGTCCCTGACACACCACTCACCCTTGTTCCCTTATTAGCCATCCCCTGATCAATTGGAGACTGAGGACCTGGAGGAGGGACCAAAAGGTCTGCCTTCTGCCTGCTTGCCAGTCCCTGCTGCGCCACTCACCCAGGTTCCCCGGTTCCCCAGTTAGCCATCCCTTGATCAATCAGAGCCTGTGGGCCAGGGGGAGGGACCAAGAGGTCTACCTTCCACCCGCTGGCCAGTCACTACTTCCACTGATTGATTGGAGCCTGGCCACCCTGATTGGGGTGTTGGGGGCAATCTGGCCCAGATCAAGCCAGTTCACTGGCTGCAGTGGTTGTCATAGCAACCAGTCATTAGAATGTTATGGTCGTGACGGCCTTACGGCCTCTGGCTTTATATATATATATATATATATATATATATATATATATATATATATATATATGGTATTTGCTATTCATGAGAAAATTCATCCAGAAACACCTTTAGATAATATATTCTACTATCAAAAGATATGCAGAATCAGGCCACAGACCTACAATGAAACCACAGAAAGACTTCAGAAATAAAACATTATAGAATTTAAGAATTACTAAAAGTGGTATATAGGGTATGAAGTCACTGCTCAATTGATTTTGCTTTAGCTTTTATTAATGTTTGAATAGTGACTTGAATTTGGTTTGCTTCGATAGCAGTTTAAAAATTGTTGGTGTTCAGCATACCCTACTGTGGTATTCATTATATATATGGTTAAAATAAGCATAATATTTGAACATTATTTTTTAATGATTTTAAGTTTGGATAAACATGAGCTTTGCAGAAATATTTTCTTGATTTAAAATTGTTTAAAACATTATCATGGCTATTTTATGTTAGAAAAATTGTGTAGTGGCAAAATTACTTTTTTATAGTAGTATTATAAGCACCTGTCAAGAATATACTACCTTAAAAATATGAAATATATTCTAGAACAAAAGTTAACATTTTCTTTGAATATTAGAATTGATGTAGGTTAAAGGTAAACAAAAGAAAAACACACATTATTGGAATAAATGATGATTCCATATGTAAAAGTTTTATTTTAGTGTATTTTATCACCATATTTTTTCTCTCTTATAACTTTAACCAGTATTAATTATTGTTTGTGAATATGCATTTCTTAGCCCTGACTCATCCTCCAGATATGTCCATCTCTCCTCTTTTTAATCTACCTTCTAGAAGAAGTAACATACATTTTCCTCTCTCCATATTTTTACTTATCATACAATTGCAGACCTATTTCTGCTTCCACAATTCTATTGAATTCTATTTTGCCAAGGGCACAATGATCTCAATATGTTGTTAAATTAAATTCTTTTAGCTGTCAATACTACTAAAGCAAAGTTGAATCCCCACTTCTTGACATTTTAATTCATAAAACTGTCTTCCATAAAATATTGGACTTTCTCTTAGTTCTACTCCTATTCCTCTTTGACCACTCTTCAGATTTCCTTTTTTAAAATATTATTATATTTATTGGGTTGACATTGGTTAACAAGATTATACAAGTTTCAAGGGTATGATTCTATAGTACATCATCAGTATATTGTGTTGTGTGTTATGGATGCCTCTCTATCTGAACTCTTCTGACACTGGTATTCCTTGGGGTTCAACCCTTGACCCATCTGTCTTCTTATTCTGTGATTCCTTTAGATGATCTCATCCATTCATAGAGTTACAACCACCACCAATAACCTACAGGGTGTGGCAAATGTAGGTTTACAGTTGTGAGTACACGAAACAGAGTTTTTTCTTGTATTATTATTTATTAAGTATTGTATTATTTTTCACGGGAACAACTGTAAACCTACTTTTGCCCCACCCTATATACTGGTGATTCCTAAATCTTTATCTGTCCTGGTGCTTATTGTCACTAGGAAATCTCAAATATAATGTACCCCAAAGTCCTCACTTTTCTTCTCAACTGTACCTCATACCTCAATTAATGACACCATTCATCATGCAGGTCAGACTTTGAGAAACCCTGGATGATTCTTTTCTCCATCACATCTATTCAATCTCCTGCTAATTTTACACCTTAAGTAAATGTCAAATTTCTGTGTACATACATAACTTATAAAGCTGATAAAAATGCAGATCCCATACCTCATCCAAAGTTTCTGATTCAGTGTGTTTGGGAATAAATATCTGCATTTCTTTCAAAGGAGGTTTGTTTTTGTAGGATGAGCAAGGTCTGAGTATATTTATAAACTGCATGTAGGCTATGGATAAGGAGTCACCAAAAAAGAAAATAGGGAACTAGTACAGTTGTTAGGCATGGATACATTCCTTTGTTGTAAAATTATTCCTGTAACATTTGGTAATACAAAGCGAAATGGTTGTTGGGGGACGGATAATGTACAAAGCTTAAAGATCCCATTATTTTACTCTATCTAGTCTTCTTAGTTGTATGAATCAGAAAAAAATTACTTTATTTGCTTCTTTTTGAAAGTTTATTGTTATATTTTATATTGCATTAGAAAAAAATGATATCCTTTGTTGAAAGGATACTGCAGTATTTGAAAGAATTTAGTGACAGGAGAGGCAGTTAGGGAGGGATCTATGGGACAGGATTGTATATGTGACAGGCTGAGATGGGAGCCACCAGATTGTTTACCCTATATACACAGAGGACAGAGAATGTTACAAGATAAGGGGAAGAAAAAGAGGGGGCCACTGGGTGAACTTTGAAACTTTGAAACTGATACTATGCAGGGAAAAGGAGAAAGTGGTCAATTAGGAAAAGCACAGGGGGCATAAAATGGGGAAGGATCCAATTAGAAAGTAGCATGTATAGTCAAAAAAGCTGTCCACATTTATAAACCCTTAGACAAAGAGACTTCACTGGTTACCCATTTGGGAATCCCTGGCCATGGGGGAGTTTGTATATGTGCCTACAATAAATTTCCACACTTTTGCTTAAAATTCTTTGTCCGCAACATTTATTCTTCAAAGTTTGTGGGACAAGAGCCCAATCCAGCTTGCTGTTTGGGGTATCAGTATTAAACCAGTTTATCAGGAACTAGAGGCCTGGTGCACGAGATTCGTGCACTCGGAGGAGGAGAGTCCCTCATCCCAGGCTGCACCTTCTCACAGTCCAGGAACCCTCGGGGATCCTTAGCTCTGCCATGGAAGCAAGAGAGCCTCCCGCCACCGCTGCTGTGCTCGCCAGCTGTGAGCCCGGCTTCTGGCTGAGAGGCGCTCCCCCTGTGGGAGTGCACTGACCACCAGGGGGCAGCTCCTGTGTTGAGCGTCTGCCCCCTGGTGGTCAGTACGCATCATAGCGACCGGTCATTCCACCATGCAGTAGATTTGCATATTAGCCTTTTATTATATAGGATTACCTAATCAGCACCATTGCAGTAATATAGACCCCTACCAGCACCTAAAGTAACCTACAATAGCCAACCAGACTTTTTGCCTCGTTTATTTTCTTTGTCCCCACTCCCTTGTGCCTATAAAAGTCTTATTTTGAACAGCTTCCCCGAAGCCCTTTGCTTATTTTATAATTTTTAAATGTTTTTATTGATTTTTAGAGAGAGAGGAAGAGTGAGGGATAGAGATATAGAAACATCAATGAGAGAGGAACATCATTAATCAGCTTCCTCCTGCACACCACACACTGGGGGTCGAGCCTGCAACCCAGGCATGTGGCCTGACTGGGGATCAAAGTGGCAACCTTTTGGTGCATGGGATGATACCCAACCAACTGAGCCCCACCAGGCAAGGCATGGAGCTCCTTTCTATCTGCTACATTGGATTCTGACCAATTCAAATCAATTTTTGCTTAAATAATCTCTAAAAATGTTTAATATGCCTTAGTTTATCTATTAACAGGTCTGGTGTAAGAGTTGGAACCTAAGGAAACTCTAACAACTCCCAGGACCAACGAGCAATCAGATGTAGGGACCTGTTGAGCCCCTGCAGCTCACTCCTTTCTCATTGCCTCAGGAGGTAGTAAATCCCTCTCAGCTTCCCAGCTTTTGCCTTATGAGCTTTCAAACTCTAGCATTTATTTTCTGGACTGGATTCGGAAAATGCTAAAGTCAGATTGGTCCCACTTAAAAATCGGACAGGTCAAAGTTTGGACTGAGTCAGACTCAGAAACTGGACTGGTTCCTGGTCACACCAGGTCTAACTTAAACTGGACTGGAGCCAGTGTGAGGCCTCGGTTAATAAAATTTTAATCCTGACAAGCAAGCTAACTTTACCAGGATAATTGTGAATTACAGGTGCCACAGTTGAGAACTGTTAACCCAGATAAACTTACCCATTTATGAGGTGTACCAGAGAAAAAAGGAGCGTTAACCAAGCACTCACTATAAAAGGTGGAGGAGGGGAAATCTTTTTCTCTTCTCCACTTTCTCATTACCAGGCTGAGACCCACTGGGACACCCCACTGGCTCCAGAAGCTACAGACTGGCCCTGGAAAAACTGTCAGAAGACCACGAAGGGTAAGAATCTTACCAAAGTCAGCTCTCAGATCTCTAGGTGTGGTGCCTAATCAAGAGAGGTAGGTAAGATTTCACAGTGTCCCTTCCTACCCAAATACGGATTGGCAACAACAACAAAAAGTTAGATCTTTGAATCAGGAACCGCAAGTTTGTTTTGGGGTACCCATTGGTTGTCAGTCATTTCTTTCCCAGGAACAACTAGTGCCTTTTTGTTTGTCTCATTTTGTGTCCTTTGAGAACTTGGCTTGGCATCTGTCAGGTTGGGTCCCTCAAAACATGGCCAGACAGAAATGTGGGTTGCATCCCATCTGAGGCCGAATATGGCTAAACAAAAATGGGAGTTGCACTCCATTTGTGACTAGGACCCCTCTGACTGCTGCAGCTCTCAGGGAAATTGTCTGAATCTTTGTTTTGGTTATCTTAGGGAGTGGCTCTGGGCCTTGGGAGGGTAATATCTTTTGCACTATCTTTGGGAATGCCTCTTGCATCCAACGGGTTGTTCCATACTGTCAATGAAGTCCCTCAGTAAGGCCCAAAATGGAGGATGTTTTTCCCTGTCATCTATGCTAATTATGACCTTGCTATGTAAAATTATTTGGCTAGCCTCTGAGGACAGTTGCCTCATTTGGAAAGCAAAGATAAACCTATCCAACTGTAAAAGTAACAATAAAGATCACACTTAACATATAAATGTGAAGTGTTTTGAAAAATTCCAGTTGTTAATCACACACAAAGTTCTACCAACACTATGTCTATTGCTTGCAAAATTAAAAAATATATAAAATTCCTGTTTTTATGCTTTTTAAAGATGCTTTCTTCTGACAATAAAAAATCTGTTATAGCTCATGAAACAATAAATGATTAGCTTAAAAGAATAAAACTAGAAACATGAAAACCTTTCTCTGCCCAGAGGTTGGTTTGTGTGTTTGCACATTCCAAAGCATATGTTTTTGGGGCATGTGTTTCAAAACAATTTTATATCACTATATAAAAGATTACTAGTCCTACTTCGAGCATTGTATATTGTGTTTGAATTTACATTTCAACTGCATACAGTGTTGAAAATGATATAAAAAGTAAAGCAATGCTAATAATTACTACAGAAATATTTCATATGACAATTACCAATAAAGGCAACAGAGAAGGAAAAAAAAATACATGAAATCCAAATAGATCAGTTGAATATAAAAACTGATTAAAAACAAAAATTTTGAATGGAAATAAACTTCACTGAGAATGCTGGAAGTTTGGGTTTCCTACATTTCATAGACATTAGATATCAATAAAATGTCACCTAACAAATTGGGATAAAAATATTGGGGCCCTAACAGGTTTGGCTCAGTGGATAGAGTGTTGGCCTGGGGACTAAAGGGTTCCCGGATTCAGGTCAAGGGCACCTATCTGGGTTGCAGGCTCCTCCCAACCCAGGGCCCTGGTTGGGGCTCGTGAAGGAGGCAACCAATCAATGTGTTTCTCTCACATCAATATTTCTCTCTGTCTTGAATTTTCTCTAAAAATCAATGGAAAAAATATCCTCGGGTGAGGATTAAAAAAACGAAAAAAGATTTGGAATATAAAGCAGAGGTGAAATATGAAAAAGTGGCTAAACTGCAGAACAAATTTTTAAACTAGTAAAAGTGTTCAAGATTTTGAGATTGACAGCCTGGACTCTAGAGTAATGTTGCCTCCTCCTGCACTCATGGGCTAGGTGGCAAATTACCCAGCCACTGTGAAGCGCATTTTCCTCATTTGTGAGATGAGGATCATCATGCACAGGGTTGTTGGGAAGATTAAATAAAATACTACAAGTCAATTAGTTGGCACAGTGCCTGGCGTTTAGTCACCAACCAAGAGCACAGGTCGTCGAAGCGAGGCTGCTGTAGCTGCTGCTTTTACTATTGCTTATATGTTAGTTAAAGGCATAGTGCCCTCCTTTAGGACCTTGGGTCGAACTGAGCAATGTGTTTAGAGGGAGTTAGAAGGACACCAACTCAAAGGAACCATGTGATGCTGTAACTCTATTAGGACATCATCCACACCATTTATTTGGTGTCTCTGGCGGTAGAATTTAGGGTTTAGAGCTTAGGCTCTGTTGTCAAACTACTTGGGTTCAAATACTATTTCCAGGACTTTCAAATGCCTGATCTTAATTGAGTTACTTAACTTCTCTACCTATAAGGTGAGAAATAAATAATAGCTGACTATATGGATTGTGTGAAATTTACATTTCACATAAAATACTTATAGTTTGTGAATCATGGTCAGTGCTCAGTAAAAAAATATCAATTACTGTCTAATATTTTACCATTCTCTCATTCAGTATGTTGTAAAAATGGTAATGTGGTTCTCCACTAAAAATAAACAGAGGCTTATTACATATGCTTCATTTTATTGGTCACATGACTGTTCCGATAAACCCCAAACTAAACTTTTATTTTATTTCAGTTAACATCATAAGCTGAACATTATATGGGAAAGTAAAAAGTAAGTAGCTGGAAGCTGATATTTTCAAGAGTTGGGTCAGTAAGGAAAGGGAGAGAACAGCAGACGGGTAGCTGGAGAAAGTGAGAGAAAATGTGGAGTGTAAGCAGGAAGTCCCTATCATTTGCTCCTAACACAGTGGTTCTCAACCTTCTGGCCCTTTAAATACAGTTCCTTATGTTGTGACCCAACCGTAAAATTATTTTTGTTGCTACTTTATAACTGCAATGTTGCTACTGTTATGAATTGTAATGTAAATATCTGATATTCAGGATGGTCTTAGGCGATGCCTGTGAAAGGGTCGTTCGATAGCCAAAGGGGTTGCGACCCACAGCTGGTTGCTAGATAAGAATAGGAAGAAGAGGGTGAATGGCAAACACTTGGGGTGTAGCTTCTTTTTCAGAGACCCACACCCAACACAAATGGCTACTCTTGTCCAGTGCCACACTCTAGCACAGATTTTGCAAACTGACGTAGTTCTTCATGCAATAGCATTTGTAAAGTTTCACTTCAATTCTTAATGTACTCCTTAATAAGATATAAAGCAAATACGGCGATAGAGGAAAAATGGCGGCGGTATAAACGGACGTGTCCTGTGCCTGGTCCTGGAGCAGATAAGGGTGAGCAGCTGAAACGGGTAACATGCAGCCCGAATAGGCAGAGGATTTTCAGCTGAGAGACTGTCTGCAGCTAGGAAAGACCGAGAACCCCCAGGAAAAAAAGGACGGTTGGAGACTGCGGCTGAAGCCTCTCCTGGTGCGCCAGCTAAGCAGCGGAGACTGCGCCATCTTGGGTGGTTGTTGCTGGCATCCAGAGACCAGCTACTACCCTGGAAACAAGGGATCTCCAGCAGCGTCACTGCCTGAACTCAGACGAGCACTGCTTCTTCTCACGGAAAGGTTGGACATCCCCTAAAGGTGCGGTTTGAAGTTCGGGTTGGAGGGAGGACCGAGCTCGCGCGCGCGGGGCAGAATCTGCGCCCCACAGAGTCTGCAGCCGTTGGGACCAGCGTGACCCGCGAGTGGGGAAGGGGCCCCACAGGGCTGCTGGCAGAAAGGAACGCGAAAAATGAGCCCATAGCTGGACTGGATGTAAGGGAGCAGCCTTGGACTTTGCCAATCTGCTGGCTGCTTGGTGCCAGGGGCGAGTGAGCGCGTGGAGACTGCTCACGGAGACTGTGCGCAGACCTGGAAGGTGGAGGCTTGCGAATTCGCACAACTATCAGGCTCTTGTTACAGTTCCCCTTAGATCCGTGCATTTGATTATTAAACCCAGTGCATGGGATTCCCCAGTTGGGGTCATTCACAGAGCCTGTAGGGGAAAGTTCTTTTTGGGGAGCCTGGGAAACAGCGGGCAGTGGCAAGGAACCAGCTCTGGGCAGTGGTCTTTCCTGAATCAGTTCCCAATACCATAGAGGAAAAAAAAAAAAAAAAAAAACCCTACTGATAGAGAGGACTTATAGCCTCGGAGGTCAATCCAGACACACTGCCACCCAGAGGCAGAGCCACGAACTGTCTCTTCTGCGATCACAAATAAAGGCAGTCTGGTAAACAAATACAAGCTGCCTTAAAATCAGGTCTGTGGTTTACTGCACGGAGGGACAGTGTATCGCAGGGAAGTTCAACACTCCCCTGAATGCCTGGCAGGACTGAGGCGTGCCAAAAAGAAGAGTGGAAGATCTGAAGCACCTTCACTTCTGAATATTTATATATATATATATTTTTTTTTTTTTTAATTCTTTTTTCACCATTTCATTAAGAACCTATTTTATTTTTTTTTATTTTATTTTTTATTTTTTTCATCACTTGATTTTACCTTTTTAATTACTACATTTTTTTAACCAGTATTATTGCTATCCTTTTACCATTTTTTCAAGTGTCATTTTATTTTTTATTATTTTTTTTTAATTTTTCTTTATTTTATTTTGGGATTAGTGTTATACACACTATTTTCATCGTTCCTTTAGCATCATTTCTCTCTAGCTCACATTTACCCTTAAGCCAAAACTCTCTTCCTCACATTTCCCCTTTTGTTGTCCTGTTTCTCTTACCCTATTCCTGCTTTGGATTTTACCTATTCCTTCTTTCTACCCACTGTCTAAATTTCACCCTACTTATATATCTAATTTCCAATCCCTCGCTCTCCCCATACAAATAGCCTCTTCCCCACCTCTATTTCATTTTCTTACTTTTTTTTTTTTTTTTTTTTTTTTTGGATTTTTGATTTTTTTCTTCTCTCCCTTTTCCCAATCTCATTTCGGCACTCCTTTTTGTTTTTTATTTTTCTCTTTAATCTTTTTCTCTTTTTTCTTCTATATCCCCTAATTCTCTTCGCTCGGGGGGTCACCTTTATTTGGGGTTATTAATATCGTGAATGCATTTAGTTTGTTGCCTTGTACGTTGTGCCTTGTTGTGTTGTATTTTGTGCCTTTGAATCAGCGCAGCAGAGAGAGAACTACATAACCAAACACCTTGAGAAGAGAAATCATGGTGAAACAAAGAACCAACCCAAATATGAAAGAAAAACAGGCATCATCAGAAAAGGAAGTAAACGAAATGGAGGCAATGGAGGCAAGCAACCTGTCAGAGAAAGAATTCAGAGTAATGGCCATAAGGTGGATGAAAAAAATGGAAGACCAATTCAACAATATGTGTAGGACCCAAGAGGAAATGAAGAAGAACCAAGAGGAAATGAAGAGAAACCAAGAAGAAATGAAAAATGACATCACTGCCATAAAGAACTCAATAGAAAGCATCAACAGTAGACTAGAAGAAGCAGAGGACCGCATCAGCGAGCTAGAAGACAAGGTAGAAAAAAATACCCAAACAGAACAGCTTCTAGAAAAAAAAAATTAAAAAGCAGGAGGAGAGCCTAAGAGAACTCTGGGACAATGCTAAACGAAACAACATCCGAATAATAGGGGTGCCAGAAGGAGAGGAAACTGAGCAAGGAATAGAAAACCTGTTTGAAAAAATAGTAACAGAAAATTTCCCTGATATAGGGAGGAAAAAACTCACACAAATCCAAGAAGCTCACAGAGTCCCAAACAAAATGAACCCGAAAAGACCGACACCAAGGCACATAATAATTAAATTGGCAAACACCAACGACAAAGCAAGAATCTTAAAAGCAGCCAGAGAGAGACAGAAAGTTACCTACAAAGGATCCCCCATCAGACTAGCGACCGATTTCTCAACAGAAACACATCAGGCAAGAAGGGAATGGAATGAAATATACAAAGTCATGCAAAGGAAGGGTCTGAATCCAAGAATACTATACCCAGCGAGGCTATCAATCAAAATTGAGGGTCAAATCAGGAGCTTCACAGACAAAAACGGTCTACGGGAGTTTATTACAACCAAACCAGCAATGCAAGAAATGCTACAGGGTCTGCTGTAAATAGAAAAAACAGGAAACAAAGAAGGAACGCAGCGGTAAAGAACAAAAATGGCGACTAACAAGTTTCTATCAATAATAACTTTAAATGTAAATGGATTAAATTCCCCAGTCAAAAGGCATAGGGTAAATGAGTGGATAAGAAAACATGACCCATATATCTGCTGTCTACAGGAAACCCACCTCACAAAAAAAGACGCACACAGACTGATGGTGAAGGGATGGAAAAAGGTTTTTCAGGCCAATGGAAGTGAAAAAAAAGCCGGGGTAGCAATACTTATATCTGACAAATTAGATCTCAAAGTGAAGGACATAAAAAGAGATCAAGAAGGCCACTTCATAATACTAAAGGGAGCAGTCCAACAAGAAGAAATAACTCTGGTAAATATATATGCACCCAATATAGGAGCACCCAAATACGTAAGAAATCTTCTGGAGAAGATCAAGGGAGAGATTGACAGCAATACAATCATAGTAGGGGATCTTAACACCCCATTATCTCCACTGGACAAATCCTCTAAACAGAAACTCAGCAAAGAAACATCAATCCTAAATGACTCACTAGATCAGATGGAATTAATTGACATCTTCAGAACATTTCACCCCAAAGTCACAGAATATACATTCTCCTCGGGTGCACATTTGTCATCTTCAAAGATAGACCATATATTGGGTCACAGACAAAGTCTCTTCAAATTCAAGAAAATTGAAATCATATCAAGTATCTTCTCAGACCACAAAGGCATAAAACTGGAAATCAACTACAACAAAAACAATCCAAAAAAATCAAACACATGGAGACTAAATAGCATGCTATTAAACAACGACTGGGTCACCAGTGAGATCAAAGAAGAAATAAAAAACATCATGGCAACAAATGACAATGAAAACACAACAATCCAAAACCTATGGGACACAGCAAAAGCAGTCTTGAGAGGGAAGTTCATAGCTCTACAAGCCTACTGCAAGAAACAAGAAACAATGAGAATAAATGACCTAACTCTACAACTCGAAGAATTAGAAAGAGAGCAACAAAAAAAGCCCACTGTAAGCAGAAGGAAGGAAATAACAAAGATCAGAGCGGAGATAAATGACATAGAGACCAAAAAAACAATACAAAAGATCAACAAAACCAAGAGCTGGTTCTTTGAAAGGATAAACAAGATTGATACACCTCTAGCCAGGCTCACCAAGAAACAAAGAGAGAGGACCCAAATAAACAAAATCAGAAATGAAAGAGGAGAAATAACAACAGACCCCATAGAAATACAAAGGATTGTTAGAAAATACTATGAACAACTCTACTCCAACACACTAGACAACCTGGAGGAAATGGACATATTCCTAGATAAATACAACCTTCCAAAACTTAACCAGGAAGAATCTAAAAATCTCAATAGGCCAATAACTATGGAGGAAATCGAAGCAGTAATCAAAAAGCTTCCAGCAAACAAAAGCCCGGGGCCAGATGGCTTCACAGGGGAGTTTTACCAAACATTCAAGGAAGACCTAAAACCTATCCTCCTCAGACTATGTCAAAAGATCCAAGAGGAAGGAGCACTTCCCAGCTCATTCTATGAAGCCAACATCACCCTAATCCCAAAATCAGATAAAGACAATACAATGAAAGGGAATTACAGGCCAATATCCCTCATGAACATAGATGCCAAAATCCTCAACAAAATCCTAGCAAATCGGATCCAGCAGTACATCAAAAAGATCATACACCATGACCAAGTAGGATTTATCCCAGGGATGCAAGGATGGTACAATATCCGCAAATCAATAAACGTGATACATCACATAAACAAACTGAGAGAGAAAAACCACATAGTCATATCAATTGATGCGGAAAAAGCATTTGACAAAATCCAACACCCTTTCTTGATAAAAACTCTCAGCAAGATAGGAATTGAGGGATCATACCTCAACATAATAAAAGCCATATATGACAAACCCACAGCCAACATCATAATCAATGGGCAAAAACTAAAACCATTCCCCCTAAAAACAGGAACAAGACAGGGATGCCCCCTCTCACCACTCCTGTTCAACATAGTACTGGAAGTACTAGCCATTGCGATCAGACACGAAGAAGAAATAAAAGGCATCCAGATTGGAAAAGAAGAAGTAAAACTGTCCTTATTTGCAGATGACATGATACTGTACATACAGAACCCTAAAGACTCCATCAAAAAATTATTAGACTTAATAAATGAATTCGGCAATGTAGCAGGATACAAAATTAATGCTAAGAAATCCATGGCATTTCTTTACACCAATAGTGAACTTACAGAAAGTGAAACTACAGAAGCAATCCCATTTACCATTGCACCAAAAAAATTAAAATACCTAGGAATAAACTTAACTAAGGAGGTAAAAGACTTATATGCTGAAAACTACAGGACACTGAAAAAAGAGATAGAGGAAGACATAAACAGATGGAAGAATATACCGTGTTCATGGATTGGTAGAATCAACATCATCAAAATGTCCATACTACCCAAAGCAATTTATAGATTCAATGCAATCCCCATTAAATTACCAACAGCATATTTCACAGATCTAGAACAAACGTTCCAAAAATTCATCTGGAATAAAAAAAGACCCCGAATAGCTGCAACAATCCTCAGAAAGAACAAAGTAGGTGGGATCTCAATACCAGATATCAAACTGTATTACAAAGCCACTGTTCTTAAAACAGCCTGGTACTGGCACAAGAACAGACATATAGATCAATGGAATAGAATAGAGGCCCCAGAAATCAACCCAAACCACTATGCCCAATTAATATTCGACAAAGGAGGCAAGAACATACAATGGAGTCAAGACAGTCTTTTCAATAAATGGTGTTGGGAAAATTGGACAGATACATGCAAAAGGATGAAACTAGATCACCAACTCACACCATACACAAAAATAAACTCAAAATGGATAAAAGACTTAAACGTAAGACGGGAAACCATAAAAATACTAGAGGAATCCACAGGCAGCGAAATCGCAAACATATGCCGAAGAAATTTCTTCTCTGATAATGCTCCTAGGGCAATGGAAACTAAAGAGAAAATAAACAAATGGGACTACATCAAAATAAAAAAGCTTTTGCACAGCAAAGGAAACCATCAACAAAACAACAAGAAGACCCACTACATGGGAGAACATATTTGCCAATGATACCACCGATAAGGGTTTAATTTCCAACATTTACAGGGATCTCATGAAACTTAACAAAAGGAAGATAAACAATCCAATAAAAAAGTGGGCAACGGACCTAGATAGACACTTTTCGAAAGAGGACATACAGAAGGCCGAAAGACATATGAAAACATGCTCAAAGTCACTAATTATACGAGAGATGCAAATCAAAACGACAATGCGTTATCATCTCACACCTATCAGAATGGCTATCATCAACAAATCAACAAACAACAAGTGTTGGAGAGGATGTGGAGAAAAAGGAACCCTTCTGCACTGCTGGTGGGAATGCAGACTGGTGCAACCACTGTGGAGAACAGTATGGAGCTACCTCAGAAGACTAAAAATGGAACTCCCATTTGACCCAGTGATCCCACTACTAGGAATATATCCCAAGAAACCAGAAACGCCAATCAGAAAGGATATATGCACCCCTATGTTCATAGCAGCACAATTCACCATAGCTAAGATTTGGAAACAGCCTAAGTGCCCATCAGCAGATGAGTGGATTAGAAAACTGTGGTACATATACACAATGGAATACTATGCTGCGGTAAAAAAAAAGGAACTCTTGCCTTTTGCAACAGCATGGATGGAACTGGAGAGCATTATGCTAAGTGAAATAAGCCAGTCAGAGAAAGATAAATACCACATGATCTCACTCATTTGTGGATTATAGAGAACAACATAGACTGATGAAAAGGGACAGACTCAAAGACTGAGAAACAGCAATCAGGCTATCAATCCCCAGAAGGAAAGTAGGGGAGGGTGGGGGTAAGGGAAAGAGATCAACCGAAGGACTTGTATACATGTATATAAGCCATACCAATGGACATGGACAACAGGGGGATGGTAGCATGAGTGTGTGTGTGGGGGAGGTTGGGGGTTAATGGGGGGGATGAGGACACATTTGTAATACCTTAACTAATAATAAAAAAAAAAAAAAAGCAAATACGGCAAAGCAAACAAACAAACAACAACAAAAATACCCCACAAACGGTTAAAATTAAAATAAGTGTTGGGCGCACAGGAAGATAATTTTTTTTTTCTCTCTTGCCACTGACTGCAAACTTTTAACAGTGTCTACTAGTTTCCTCCACTGTACTTCCTCCACTCCAATCTGGCTTCAAATACCACCACTCCAGCACAGCCAATCATGTTGGCATCACCCAATTATTTAAATCCATTTTAATACATGTCAGTAGCATTTCCTGGATTTGTTGATAACTTTTTCAAAACCCTGGGATATTTAAATCACAGTGTTGTTTTTTTAGCCAAAGGGCCATAGAAAGCTGCAAAAGGTTTTTAGGGGAGGGAAGGATCCAAGGACATTACAAATCCTGGGATGTCCTCCTAATTCTTTGGTGTATCTTCCAAAAATGAAACTCTAAATGGTTGTTGTTATGGATAAGATGTTTGTATCTCCTGAAAATTCATACCCACAGCATTTCTTAGTCTTCCCATCTAAAAAAAAAAAAAAAGTTCTAACACCCACAAGTTACAAAGGAGAAAAACTGCGAGTCAATATTCACTCTTCACCCTTCCTCAGTCCTCACATCCTATCCCTCAATAAGTATTCCTCAAATCCAAAATAGTCACCTTCTCTTCATCGCCATGGCTACAATTCTGGCTCAAGCCACTATCTTCTATCATAGACTCTCCTGTAATGCCCCCCTTATTTTTATTCCATATGCGCTCTGGCTCTCCTCCATCTACTTTTGTAGATTCCTCTGCTAAGTATAAATCATGCCCTTCATTATTCAAAATATCTTAAGTAACCAAAATTCCTTATTGTGGCCTACAAATCTCAGCTCAATCCCACACCTTGCCAACTCCTCCACCTTTATTTTCTGCCACTCTCACTGGCTCACCAGTTCTAGCTGTAATGGCTAAATTTTTAATCCAGCATTATATAGCATAGTTGTATTTTCATATACATATAAGAAAGCATTGAAAATGGGGCTTCACCTACATAAACAATATTTTATAATTTTAATTAAACATGAAAAGATTCTACAATATTGTGCTACTCTAGGGGTAAGTTTCATAACCATATTCATTTTTTAAATGAGCTATTTATTGTGTTACTTCTGTTATTTCTCAACCCTAGAAAATCAACTCACAAAAATTCTTTATTTTTCTGATTCATGTATAATACCCTTCAATTGAATCTTCTGATTTCCAATAGAATTTTGTATATGTTAAAACTAAAGATAAAATCAAACTGTGAACATCAAGTAGAAATGTACACAGCAACAATTCATTGATTATCTTTACTTTTTTAATTTTAAGAAATATAAAAGCACAGAAGATGACAACATAATCTGGAATAAAATTAAAAATGGCTTTAAATTGTCAATACCTATTTGTTAAAACTAAAGATTTGGGGATACATTGAAAATTTGCTGTAAAATTAAGAAAAATACATTTAGAAATTTCTTATAAGTCAATGAACCTCATATGACATGTTTTTTGAAGTAATTTTGATAAAATTACTTCTTGTATAAAATTTCATCTAATATTTATTTTGCTGAGTTAACATGAAGCTATAGTGGTATTTAATAACATTAAACTAATCACATAATTCCACTAATTTCTGTGAAGTGTCTTAAAATAAAGTGGATTGTTACTCTACTGTGTTAATATAAGAGACTCAGTTTATAGTGTTCTTTAAATGACTAGGAATAACACAGCTGTTAAAATGCATGAGATTACATAGTAATAGCATTTTGTCCCTAATAACAAATCAGGCCACAAATAACCACTGGGCCCTTAATGGAAGATTTCTGCTAATTTTGAAAGTTTTACAATTAACTGTGATTCAATGAACCAGATTACCTGTTAAACTGTTAGAGAAGGCAGGCAGTGTTGTTTTAGGAAGTCAATACTAAAGATTCTATCTGAATTTTTATCTTTCAAGGCAAGGTAATTTTAAAAATAAAATTGTTTTAAGCCTGGCCAGTGTGTCTCATTGGTTAGAGCATCAATGCACACACCAAAGTGTTGTAGGTTTGATTCTCCGTCAAGGGCACATACCTGGGTTGCAGGTTCCATCCCCTGCCCTAGTCTGGGTGTGTACAGGAGGCCAATGGATATGTTTCTCTCACATTAATGTTTCTCTATCTCTCTCATCCCTCCCTCCCTTCCTTCCACTCTCTAAAAAGAAAAAAAAAAAAAAAAAGAAAAAAAACAACACAATGGAATAAATATCCTCAGGGAAGGATAAACAAAAAAATTTAAAAATTTAATTGTTTTATTATTTTTATAACTATAAATCCTGCTTAATTCATACATTGCACTGGGATTACTTTGTTATTTATTTATTTATTTATTTATTTATTTATTTATTTATTTATTCTAATGAACCACCAGGGCCCTTAGACTACTAGCATCTCAGACTTCTTTTTTTCTCACCCCTCTTCTCACTGCTCAGGGCCCTCCATCTCATAGGTCTTCATCCTGCTCTAGTCCTGCAACCCTCTTCTGGCCTGATAATCTTTGTCCATGCTGTTCCCTCTCCCTGGAAGACTATGTTCCTCAGTGGCCTCACAACTAGGTTTTTATTTTCATTTAGGTCTCAGTTCAAACATCTTTCCAAAGTTCCCTTTCTAAGTGCTCATCATTTCCCCTAATGCAAAAATTATTCCCTCCTTTCCCTCAGAACAACCAACAAATTTGAAGGTGTCTTGTTAATTTATGTGCATAGTTATTTCTTGTTGGACTTCCCTCTGTGGAGCATACACCCAGGAGAGCAGAAACCTACTTGCCATTAACAAACTACCATTAGCAGACTGATGGTATGCATATTCAGTTTCAAAGTCCATAAGCATATCTCTGCAGCATATATTTTAATGGTTACAGGGTAGTCCACCATTTGAATATACCAGACTTGGTTGTCAAATCCCCTATTGTTGGATACGTAGATTAGGACCATTTTATACAATTACAAACAATATTTTGATTCACATCCTTGTACTTAGATATTTGATCAATTGCCTGCTTGTTTCTTCCAGATATTCCCCTAAGTTAAATTGCTATGAATTGATTTCTAAGATCTATTAATATTTTTAAAATACTTAATATAAGTAGTCAAATAATTCAGTTGCAAATGTTTTTCTAATTTTTCATATGCATGTTATCTTTTATATGTTTATCTTTAGCTGTTTTATAGACAATCAATTTTTAACTCAGAATTTTTATTTTTAGTATCAAATTTTAAAAGGTCCCACTTTGCCTGGCCTGTGTTGCTCAGTGGTTGAGCGTCGACCCACGAACTAAGAGGTCACCAGTTTGATTCCCTATCAGGATGCATGCCCAGGCTTGATACCCTGTGGGGGTGTGTGGGAGGCAGTCTATCAATGTTTCTATCTCTCTGTCCTTCTCCCTTCTCTCTTTAAAATCAATAAAAACATTTTTTTTAAAAAAGGTCCCACTTTATCCCAAGTGAAAATTAGATGCACGTGTATAAAAATGTGCATACCTTATAATATATATCACACATTTATGTTATTACATTGGTTCTCACTTTCATCTTTAATATTTAAAAAATCGATAAATGATATCAGAGAAATTACTTTGCAAGTTTGAATGTGTTGAGGCTTATATAAAGGTGCAATTATAATAATTTGATACAAAGTACTTAATATTTTCTATTGATAGATCTCAAAGAGAACTTCCCAAATAATATTGTTTCTGTGGAATAAAAAAATGCTGAAACTCCATAATTGCTCATGTGTCTTTCCCAACTGACTTTAATTTGGGTTTATAAGAACGTTCCTTAGAAGCAGGATGACTAAACTTTTAAGTGTATTTAGAAGCTTAGAGTAGGGGTATAATAATAAGTTAGTATCAGTTATAGAAATGTCGTGTTTCTAAGTTGCATTTCAGTACCACACAATGTTTTCAGTTCTGACTAATGAACAACCCACTCTCAAATATATTCTGAAAGTAGATACAGTTTGTTGAAACGCGATTTAACAGGTGGCTTACTGGGTGACTCAGCCCCTTCATTCTGGCTCTCACAATAAAAGAGATTTTTAATGGGGGGTCACTGTTTTTATACTTCCAATTGAGCCTTTAACTTGCATCATGGAGGTGCTATCGTGTCAGTAGCCTAAGACTTCCTTAAATGTTTTGATTTTTCAACCACATTTCCAAGAGAGATGATGAAGTGATGGTGTGACTTAAGTCCCACTGAGTAAGTCAAGTTTGAGTTTATCAAAAGGTCATTATTCTCAAGGCAAGAACTGGAGCTCATTTCTGGAAGTCTAAAATACTCTGATTAACTTTGTTCATTTTCTTGCTCTTTTCTGTTCATAATGGAACTTAATAAGTCAAACTTCACCAGTGTGTAACATAACCATGATTAGTATTTCTATGGTTCCCTTGAATATTATAGTACAAATTTATTAGAAACTATTATAAACAATACATCTTTTGAGGACTGACAATATACTAAAAGCTTTAAGGATATTAATTCATTTAATCTTCATAGCAATATTATGACATTCATATTATGTGTATTCCTATTCGACAGACAAAAAAATTGACACATCAAAAAATTAAGAAATTTGCTTAAGGTCACACAGCTAGGAGCCCCAGAACTAAGACACAAAGCCAGGCCAACTGCATCTACAGAATATTGTCTACTGCTTCATATAACTTACACTTTTCCCCAGATTCCATAGTCTGAAGTTATGACAGGGTCATAATGAAAGTGTGTAATAGAGAAAACATTTCCTTGATTCAGCAAGGCCAACTTCTGCAGTTCTACATCATTCCAATTTCAATTACTCCTAGCAAGTTCTGGAAATCCTAATGTGTTAGCTATGTGTCATGGGCTTGCCAGTGTATTTATTCTATAGCATATTTCCTATGTCACTGTCATGAAGTTTCCTGCTGTCCAATTTAACTCTCGGGTCAGCCTGATTAATTTATTGATCAAATTTTATTGAGTGCTTACTATGTGTCTCTCCTACTGTTCCAGCCTCTGGGAAAATAGCAAAGAATAAAACCAAATCTCTGCTCTTATGAAGCTATATTCTAGAGAAGAGTGACGAATGATAGTTTGTCAGCTAGGCATATGGATGTGGATGAAAAAGTCAAAGATAAGGGAAGATATTTTATATAGGGTGGTGGGCACAGACCTCAACAACAGAATGACATTTGAGTGAAGTCTTAAATGAAGAGGAATGATCCATGTAAATCTCTAGGAGGAAACCATGCCAGGAGGAGTTCTGAGGAATATCCAAGGTACTGATGAGATTAGAGAAAAGAAAACAGAAAGGAGAGTAGGCTGGGTCAAAGAGATAGAGGAGTCAGATGAAATTGGAAATATGTATATTAATATGTGTGTGTGTTTTCATATATACATGCACACATACATTTCTATGTATTGAAAGCAGAACCAAGAACATTAAGTGCTGGTTTGAATGTGTGTGAGAAAGAAAATTAAATATAAGGTGATTTCAAATTGTGGCCTAAGCAAGTGAAAAAATTGAATATGTTACAAAGATCTGATAGGCAGTTACATGAGCAATTTCGGGGTGTCTGGGAGTAAAAATCAGGGTTTCGAGTTATAGGTATGTTATATTTCATATTCCTATTTAATGTCAGATGGGAACTATTGAGTAAATAGTTAAAGATGCGAGCCTTCCTTGAGGAAAATTTTCTAGCTGGAAATGCAATTTGGGGTTATCCCACTACAAATTGTATTTAATGCCATGAGGCTGGATGAGCTCACCCTGAGTCCATGTAGAAAGAGAAGACAGAGGACCAACCTTGGTGCATGTTGACATTTAGAGAAATGAGAAAAAATTATATTCAAATTTTTTATTTTTTTTTAAATATATTTTATTGATTTTTTACAGAGAGGAAGGGAGAGAGATAGAGAGTCAGAAACATCGATGAGAGAGAATCATCGATCAGCTGCCTCCTGCACATCTCCTACTGGGGATATGCCCTCAACCCAGGTACATGCCCTTGACCGGAATCAAACCCGGAACCTCTCAGTCCGCAGGCCGACGCTCTATCCACTGAGCCAAACCGGTTTCGGCAGTTCAAATTTTTAAAAAAGTTAGAATATAGGATCTGAAGAAACAGAGGTTCTGAATATCCTTGAGACAATATTCTATGACCATATTATGTTTTTCAAGTACATTCATAAAAGATACATACTAGATGTCATAGAGATATTGCACCTGGTTAGGGGAAGACTCTTTGATTTTAACAATGAACCAAGGGAAATATAAATTGATATTGTTTTATGAAAGGCAATGACCAGGAAAACATACATTAATTCATGGCATGGAATGCCAAGAGCACATGTCAATACTTACAATTTACAAGAGGTAATTGATAAAAGATTTGTTATAAATATCTATAAATGATCAATAGATGTTAATGAAGAGAAAAGTCTATTTATCAATTTCCCTCAGCCATTATTCTTATTATTAAACTAGAAGGCAATAGGAGGTCAAATCGCTGAAGAAATAAAAGCATTCTTTGGCCCCAATCTTACAAGATGCCTGCTACAAGACCTCTGGTACTTAAATGCACATAATTTCCTAATATATGCAACAGACCATATAACACAATTTTTACATAGAGCTGTACTACTGGAAACACCTTACAGTATATATATTTGATAAGAATATGAACTCTTTATCTTCATTCATGTATTCCTCCCCTTTACTAATATTAAGAGAATTTAACTATATTAATTACATTATTATAATAAGTATAATACTTTAATTATAGTAATTATATTAATAGCAACATAGTAATAGCTGAATCTGGTAAATATTCTTAAATGCATATTTGTCCCCTAAATTTTATATAGAGAGCATTTTTAATTCTTTTAAAATAGGGGAAAATAAATAAAACAATTTCTCAGATGATTTCATGTTCAAACCTCATGTGAAGAAAATCTATTAGGTATAGGCCGATTAGGAGATAATCAAATATTCTGTGTTTTGTCTCAGCATTAAAAAAAAAAAAAATGACATTAAGGTGAAGGCAGTAATATTACTGAGAAGAATGCAAAATTGGATCAAAGACTTTATGAGCATAAACTTTAATGCTAGAATCAATAATAAAAACACACATTTTATGTATAATGCTTTGCAAGTTGGATGTATAAAACATAGACAAGAAAATACAACTTATATAAAACAAATGAACAATTACTGACAAAGTAATATAATTCACAGGAATTTAAGCAAAGTTAATGGCTTGTAGATCCTTTATTCATTTTACCTTGTTTTTTTTTATCTTTTATTATTTTTATTGAGGTATAATTCACATGCCATAAAATTCACTCTCTTAAGGTATAAAAGTCAGTAGTTGTCAGTATATCCACAAAGTTGTATAACTATCACCACTATCTATTTTCAGAAGAATTTTATCATCCCAAAAAGAAACCCCATTATGCATTAGTCTTCAATTCCTATTTTCTTTTTATTTTGGTATATTTCATTTTTATTTATTTATTTTTATAAATTCTTATTGAATTATTGGGGTGATATTGGTTAATAATATTAGATAGATTTCAAGCGTACACAATTTTATTTATAGCTTGTATTTTTATTAATTAAAAAATGATTCTATATAATAAAAGCATAGTATGCAAATTGTCCCCTTGACTGGAGTTCTTCCGGGAGTTCGACCAGGGGGTGGGGGCGGGGCTGGCCAGGGGAATGGAGGGAGTATCTGGGTGGCAGCCAGCAGCCACTAGGGACCCTACCAATGCAAGAATTTCATGCAATGGGCCTCTAGTTTAAAATAAAATATATATTACCAAGTTACATATAGCTCATTACATAGGACTGATCTTGATATATAAACCAATTTTAATTTTTTCCAGCTTTTTAAAAATATAGTTGGCCAATAACATTGTGTAAAAGTTGAAGTTATAGGATGTGACTATTTGAAACACATGGTAGTATATATTGTGAACTAATTACCACAATAAGGTTAATTAACACATCCATCACTTTACATGTTTACCTTTTTCTTTTTTTTTCTTTTTTAGTGAGAACATTTAAGATCTATTTTCTCAGAAAATTTTAGTATACAATACAGTATTAGTAACTATTCTCACCATGCTATATATTATTGGATCTCAAGAATTTATTTTATTAAGAAAGTTTGTATCCTTTACTAACACCTCTTATTTCCCCACATTCCCAGACCCTGGTAACCACCAGTCTGCTCTCAGTTTCTATTAATACAATTTTTTAGATTCTACATACTCAATAGTTCCCCTTGAATGTTAAATAGGAATATGAAATATAACATACCTATCACAAATGTATCTCTCTCTCATTGATACCTCTCTCTCTCCCTCTCTCTCTCTCTCTCTCTCTCTCTCTCTCTCTCTCTCTCTCCCTCCCTCTTTCCCTCCCTCCCTCTCCATCATCTGTCAACAAACAATTAGGTTGTGTCAATGTCTTGGCTATTGTGAATAATTCTATAATAAACATGGAGATGCAGATATTTCTTTGAGATATACATTTTATTGACTTCAGGTCTATACACAGAAGAGAGATTGCTGGATTATGTAGTAATTCTATTTTTAATTTTATTGAGGAATCTCCATACAGTTATCTATAAAGCCTATGTCAATTTATATTTGCACCAACAGTACATAAGGTTCCCTTTTCTCCACATTTTTGCCAACAGTTGTTATCACTTGTATGTTTTGATAGTAGGTGTAATGTTTGCCTTTCCCTCATGCTTATTAAAGATGGGCACATTTTCATGTATCTGTTCGACATTTATATATCTTGTTTTGAAAAGTTTTTATTCAGGTCTTTTGCCCATTTTTAAATCAGACTGTTTTTCTACAACTGAGTTTATGAGTTCCTTATGTATTTTGAACATCATTAACCCCTTATCAGTTACATGGTTTAAAAATATTTTCTCATATTCCATAGGTTGTCTTTTAATTTTCTTGTTTCCTTTGTTCTGCAGAAGCTTTTCAGTTTACTGTAGCCCTGCTTGTTTATTTTTGCTTTTGTTGTTTGTGCTTTGGTGTCATAGCCAAAAAGTCATAGCCAAGACCAAAGTCAAGGTTTCTTCATCCAACATGGTGGCCAACAGGACTGCAGGCTGTAAGATAGTGTGCGAGTGAGAGAGTGAAAGGAGAGTGAGTGGATATGCAGGGAGTGTCTGTATTTGTGAGTGAGGGACAGCTATATTCCACAGGACTGTTGGGGACTAATGGACCAGGCTCCCCTGGCCGGGCAGTCTCTACTACTGCTGAAATCTCTCCAAGAGTGGCTGGCTCTGCTACAGTGACCACACCATCTTAAAGGGGAGAGTGGCTGTTATCGAAAGCCCAGTCTTTCCTTCAACCAAGGAGATCTCGGATACCTCCCGGAACCCTATAACCACATCACCCAGGGACCAGATGCCTCAGCTGAAAACCCATGAACACTACGATTCCAGCCTCACCAGCCATGGGTACCTAAAAAGTTTGTCCAGGGAGAGACAAAGTGGCACCAAATAAGTGGATAGGACCTGCGCCTTCTCACAGAGCAGATAGAAGGAACAGCTGAATCAAACAGCATCTACCTGGAATTGGCGAATTAAATACAGCTGGTGAGGCAATCCATGGAAGGAAAGATCAGAGATCACCTGGAGAGAGCTCTGCCTCCTCAGATTCAGCTGGCCATTGGTTGTTTGGCTGTTTATTGTTTGCATTTTTTGGAGTAGTTGTTGGTTTTTTGGAGTTTTTTCCTCAGATGCATATATTTTCTCCCCTTCCTTTTTCTTCTCTTTCTTTTCTCTCTTACATTTTTTCCTTTTCTCAATATCATTTTTGCACTCTTTTCTTTCCTCTAATTCTCTTTTCTCTGGTGGTCACCTTGTTTGGGGTTTTTGGTATTGTGAATACATTTGTGTTAGGTGCCCTGTGTGTTGCATCCTGTCGTGTTGTATTTTGTGTCTTTAAGTCAATGCAGGAGAGACAGAGCTACATAACCAGACACCCTGAGAGGAGTGAACATGGGGAGAAAAAGAAATAGCCCATATACAAAAGAAAAGGAGGACTCACCAGAAAAGGAAGTAAATAAAATGGAGGCAAGCAATATGTCAGAGAAATAATTCAGAGCAATGGTTATAAGGACACTGAAAAGATTGGAAGACAAATTTAACAATATGTGTAAGAACGAAGAGGAAATTAAGAAGAACCAAGAAGGTATGAAAAATGGCATCGCTGCAATAAAAAACACAATAGAAAGCATCAACAATACACTAGAAGAAGCAGAGGATCACATTAATAAGCTAGAAGACAAGGTAGGAAAAAATACCCAAGCAGAGCAGCAACTAAAAAAACAACTTAAAGAACAGGAGGAGAGCCTAAGGGAACTTTGAGACAACACAAAACAAAACAACATCCACATAATAAGGGTCCCAGAAGGAGAGGAAACTGAGAAAGGAATAGAAAAACTGTTTGAAGAAATAAAAACAGAAAACTTCCCTGATATTGGGAAGAAAAAATTCACACAAGTCCAAGAAGCTCACAGAGTCCCAAACAAGATATACCTCAAAAGACCAACACCAAGACACATTATAATCAAATTGGCAAACACCAACGACAAAGTAAGAATCTTAAAGGCTGCCAGAGAGAGACAGGAAGTTACCTACAAGGGAACTCCCATCAAACTATCGACTGATTTCTCAACAGAAATACATCAGGCCAAAAGGGAATGGAATAAAATATACAAAGTCATGCAAAGAAAGGGTCTGAATCCAAGAATACTGTACCCAGCAAGGCTATCAATCAAAATTGAGGGTGAAATCAGGAGCTTCACAGACAAAAAAGGACGAAGGAAGTTTATTACCACCAAACCAACAATGAAAGGAATTCTAAAAGGACTGCTGTAAAAAGAAGAAATAGGAAGGGAAGAAGGAACATAGGCATAAAGAATAGAAATGGCGACAAACAATTACCTATCAATAATAACTTTAAAAGTAAATGGATTAAATGCCCCAATCAAAAGACATAGGGTAGCTGAGTGGATAAAAAAACATGACCCATATATCTGCTGTCTATAAGAGAACCACCTCAGAACAAAGGACTCACACAGACTGATGGTGAAGGGATGGAAAAAGGTTTTTCAGGTGAATGGAAATGAAAAAAAGCTGCGGTAGCAATACTTATATCTGACAAATTAGACCTCAAAGTAAAGGCCATAACAAAAGATAAGGAAGGACACTTAATAATACAAAAGAAAGCAATTCAACAAGAAGATATAACTCTGGTAAACATATATGTACCCAATACAGGAGCACCCAAATACATAAAAAAAAAAAAAAAAAAAAACTTCTGGAGGATATCAAGGGAGTGGTTCACAGCAATACAGTTATAGTAGGGGACTTTAATACCCCACTAACACCACTGGATAAATTCTCTAAACAAAAATTCAGCAAAGAAACGTCAATCCTAAATGACTCACTAGATCAGAGCTAGTTAATTGACATCTTCAGAACATTTTACCCCAAAGCCACAGAATATGCATTCTTCTCAAGTGCAATTGGGTCATTTTCAAAGATAGACCACATACTGGGACACAGGCAAAGTCTCTTCAGATTTAAGAAGATAGAAATCATATCAAGCATCTTCTCAGATCACAATGGCATAAAATTGAAACCAACTACAATAAAAACAATGAAAAAATGAAAAACCTGGAGACTAAATAGCATGTTATTAAACAATGATTTGGTTACCAAAGAGATCAAAGACCAAATAAAAAGCATCATGGCAACAAACGACAATGAAAACAAAACAATCCAAAATCTATGGGACACAGTGAAAGCAATCTTGAGAAGGAAGTTCATAGCCCTACAGGGCTACCTCAAAAAAACAAGAAAAAATATTAATAAATTATCTACTGCTACAACTCAAAGAGTTATAAAGAGAGCAACAAGAAAATCCCAGTGTAAGCAGAAGGAAGGAAATAATAAAGATCAGAGCAGAAATAAATGAAATAGAGGAAAAAAATACCAAAGATTTACAAAACCAAGAGCTGGTTCTTTGCAAGGATAAACAAGATTGATGAACCTCTAGCCAGGCTCACCAAGAAGCAAAGAGAGATGATCCAAATAAACAAAATCAGAAATGAAAGAGGTGAAGTAACAACCAATCCCACAGAAACACAAAGGATTATAAAAAAATACTATGAACAACTCCTTTCCAATACACTGGAGAACCTAGATGAAATGGACATATTCTTAAAAAAATACAAGCTCCCAAAACTCAACCAAGAAGAATCAAAAAAACATGAATAGGCTGATAACTACCAAAGAAATTGAAGCAGTGATAAAAAATTTTCCAGCAAACAAAATCCCTGGTCCAGATGGCTTTACAGGGGAGTTCTACCAAACATTCAAAGAACTAAAACCTATCCTCCTCAGACTATTTCAAAAAATTCAAGAGGAAGGCACACTTCCAAGCTCTTCCTATGAAGCCAGCATTACCCCAATTCCAAAACCAAATAAAGACAACACAATGAAAGAGAATTACAGGCCAATATCCCTGATGGACATAGATGCCAAAATCCTCAAAAAAATTCTAGCAAGTTGGATTCAGCATTACATTAGAAAGATCATACACCATGACCAAGTAGGATTTATTCTGGGGATGCAAGGATGGTACAATATCCACAAATCAATAAATGTGAAACATCACATAAACAAATTGAGAGACAAAAATCACATAATCATATCAATCAATGCAGAAAAAGCATTTGACAAAATCTAACACCCTTTCTTGATAAAAACTCTCAGCAAAGTGGGAATAGAGGAATTATACCTCAACATGATAAAAGCCTTATATGACAAACCTATGGCCAACATCATACTCAATGTGCAAACACTAAACTCATTTCCCTTGAGAATGGGAACAAGACAGGAATGCCCACTCTTACCACTCCTGTTCGATATAGTACTGGAAGTGCTAGCCATTGCAATCAGACAAGAGGAAGAAATAAAAGGCATCAACATTGTAAAAGAAGAAGTAAAACTGTCCTTATTTGCAGATGACATGATACTGTACATAGAAAACCCCAAAGACTCCATCAAAAAACTAATAGCCCTAATAAATGAATTCAGCAATGTAGGAGGATACAAAATTAACACCCAGAAACCGATGGCCTTTTTATACACCAATAATGAGCTCACAGAAAGAGAAATGAAAAAAAAAAAATCCCATTAACCATTGCACCAAAAAAATTAAGATACCTAGGAATAAAATTAACAAGGAGGTCAAAGACCTGTACTCAGAAAACTACAGGACATTGAAAAAAGAGATAGAGGAAGACATAAACAAATGGAAGAACATAACCATATTCATGGATTGGTAGAATTAACATCATTAAAATGTCCATACTACCCAAAGCAATCTACAGATTTAATGCAATCCCCATTAAAACACCAACGGCATACTTCAGATATCTAGAACAGGATGGGCAACCCCTGACACGTGTGCCAACCATGCCATGCCAGTAACTTTCGCTGGCACGTGAAACCCTCTCTTATAATCTTCCATTTACAATTGTGAATCTTTGTTCTCAGTGATGAATTTTGTTAAGTCTCGTAATAGGAGTAGCCTGACGGATGAAAGTAGTAGCTCGTGCATATCTCTGAAGGTCACGAAATATAAACCTGATATAAAATCTCTGTCATCAGTGATACAGCAGCAAAAGTCCCACTGATAATATCAAACGGAATCATAAAATTTTCTGTTGGACTATCAGTATACATGTATACATTAAAAAATAAATGTATTTTTCATCATCATATACTGTGTTTTTGTCACTCGAATAAATTTTATTATTTCTTCAAGGTTCTTCACATACGTACTGTGGGAAACTGTTTATTGCCTTCACTATCTGATAAGCATAGACAGAGAACTCCCCGAAACCCCCCGAAGGCTGGGTGCCTTTGAAACCCTAGCAAAGCTCGGAGCTAGGCGCCACCTCTGTTTGTCCAGACAGTGGTAGTTGAAACTACTCCCCCATTTATTATTATGTAAATCCTTGCTGATGGGCTAGTCTGCTTGTTACTAGGGGGTCACTATGCTTTAATTATGTTCAATTTGTAACAATGAAATTGGGGGTCACCACAACATGAGGAACTGTATTAAAGGGTCGCGGCATTAGGAAGGTTGAGAACCACTGGCAGCCGTGGGCAAACTACGGCCCGCGGGCCGTACCCGGCCCGTTTGAAATGAATAAAACTAAAAACAAAAAAGACCGTACCCTTTTATGTAATGATGTTTACTTTGAATTTATATTAGTTCACACAAACACTCCATCCATGCTTTTGTTCCGGCCCTCCGGTCCAGTTTAAGAACCCATTGTGGCCCTCGAGTCAAAAAGTTTGCCCACCCCTGGACTAGAGTGTTGCTCTACCTCAAATAATTAGAGCCCTCAAGACTAACACAGCCATTCAAAATAATTTAAGCACCTACATATGTCAGGCAGTGTCTTGGTGCTGGAAATAGAGCAGTGAATAAAGGAGACTCATTGTCTAACCTCAGGGAATTTATATCCCAGAGTGGTGTCTTGGGTCAAGTTCCATAGACACAGAGCCTGAGGTGTGAATTCTTGAGCAAGCAATCCAACAGTAAAGTTCTCTCAAAAGAAAATAAATGGAGGGAGCAGAATTTGGCAGGAGAGGTAAGATCTAAGCAATAACGCAGACTTCACTGAAGACAGGCTTCAAATTGATCCCACTGAGAAAATGTGAAGTAGCAACTGCAGCACAGTTGGCTGTCCATGACGGAAGGGGCTAGACCTGTGTACTCTTGGCGTGGGGTAGCATGGCCTCATTGAAAGACAGCTCCTGTTTGGCCTGAGACAATATCCCCAAGAGAGGGAGACAGAAGCACTGGGGAGTGGTCAGTAGGGGAATCCAGACAAGGAACAGACATTATCCATTACCAGAGGGAGATAAAATTAGACCCATAAACATTTAATATTTCAGATGGTGACATGGCTATGTGGGTGGAGAATGACATTGGTAGAGAAATTTGCTCTTTTAGATAAGGTGGACAAGGAAGGCATCTATGATATGTGAAGTTTGAGAAGAGACCTGAGGAAATTAAGAGTCCTGGTTCTGCAGTTATCTGAGAGAAGAGAGAGTTTAAATCAATAAAGAACTAGCAATGGAATGTTCTAGGAAGTTTGAAAAGGTAGGTGTGGCTGAAGTGTGGGTAACAAGGGACAAAGAAGTAGAGCTAAGGCTAGAGATGAAAGGGGTAGTGTGAGAGCCTTGAGGATCATTGTATGGTGTTGAACTCTTAAACTAAACAACAACAACAACAAAAACTGGCCAGACTAGTGTTACACAGTGGATGAGCATCAACCCATGAACCAGGAGGTCATCGTTCGATTCCTAGTCATGGCACATGCCCGGGTTGCAGGCTTGATCATCAATAGGGGGCATGTAGGAGGCAGCCAATCAATGATCCTCTCTTATCATTGATGTTTTTATCCTCTCTTCTTCCCCCTTCCTCTCTTTAAAATCAATACAAACATATTTTATTTAAAAAGTACCAAGTTCCTCAAGATATCTTCATCATAGTTTTAGAACCACAAGATTCTCAACTGCCATCTGGTCTAACTCCTCAATTTTAAAGCATTTCTACAATGGAAAAATTTACATTGAAGCTAAGGGACAAAGATTGAACTCTAAAATGTATTGAAAGTGACGTCCCATTTAATACATTTGAAAGAAATTCTGCTAGAAATTTTTGAACAGTTTCTGCATATTAGGCTCCTTTTGTTTAAGTCCCAAATCTTAATGTCATCCAATCAATGGCAAAACTGTGAGAGAATAAGAGCTAGCTGGCTGATGTGCAGAGAATGTGTGCTCACAGTCTGGCATTGGCTTGGCGTTTATGCTAGCTGTAATTTCACCACCTTGGGGAAAGAGAAATAGTGATAACTGTTTTTCAACAAGTAAGCCATATTTCCCTTACATGCAACTGCCAGGATGACTATCCTCCACAAATTGTAAATTCCACTAGGCCCAATGCAAAAGTATTTTATGTTCAAGTCAATGAATGGAGAACAGCAGACTGTCCTTGAAGGATAATCAGTAAGTAGTCATAAAGTAATTTGAAAATAACTGCACATGAATACCTAATAACTCTAATGATATCCTATTATCTCTATTAGTTTAAAAGAAATATTCCATTTCAAGAAATATTTATTAATGGCTGCAACCCTCTGTTGTTGCTGATGTTTTGATTTAGTGAAAAGTAACTGTACCCAATGCCTCTATTAAATAAAAATATTTTTATATTCTCCAACACAAAGTCATACTTGTTTGCTTTTTAAAAATAATTTCTTAAGTTTCTGGTTTTACCTTAAAGACCCCATATCCTACTATGATGGCAATTCTTCTATATAAAATTTTCTAACCCCAATACTGCTTCCTAATTATTTGGCATTCAAATAAATTACCCTTTCCTGAGGAGATAAACTTGAAATAGAAGTCTAATTTTCATCTCTGTGTCACACTTCTTCCATTTTTAAAATGTGCTGAGATACCAATGATATAAAAAAGAAACCAAAGTCCCCATTGACATCAGTGGATAGATCTTCCAAAAGAAAACAGTGGCCTTAAGAGACAGATTAGATCAGATGGATTTAATTGATATCTTCTGAACATTTCACACCAAAGCACCAGAATATACATACTTTTCAAGTGCGCATGGAAACTTGTCTAGGATAGACCACATACTAGACCACAAAACAAGACTCAATAAATCTATGAAGACTGAAATCACATTAAGCATCTTCTCTGATTACAATGGTCTGAAACTAGAAATCAATCACAAGAAAAATATTGAAAAACACACAAAGACATGGAGGTTAAATGACATGTTACTACACAATGTTTTCTTCCTTTTGATCAAAGAAGAAATCAAAAGATACATTTAAACAAATGAAAATGAAAACATAACAACACAAAATCTATAAGACACAGCAAAAGTGGTCCTAAGAGGGTAATGCATAGCAATATCCATTAAGAAGGAAGAAAAATCTCAAATAGACAACACAACTTTATAGTTAAAGGAACTGAAAAAAAAAAAATCAAACAAAACCCAAAGTGAGTAGAAGGAAGAAAATGAAATAGAGTCTAAAAAAAATACAAAGTATCAATGAAAACGAGAGCTGGTTCTTGAAAAGATAAGCAAGATTGACAAACCTTTAACCAGACTCAGCAAGAAAAAAAAAGACCCAAATAAATAAATAAAACCAGAAATGAAGAGGAGAACAACTGACACCAATGAAATAAAAGATTGTAAGGAAATATTACAAATAACTATATGCCAACAAATCAGACAATTTGGACAAAATGAATAAATTCCCAGAAACATATACTTGTCCAAAACTGAATCAGAAAGAATCAGAAAATTTAAATAGACAAATTACAATGAATGAAATTGAGGTTGTAATTTAAAAAAAACTCACAGGAAATAAAAGTCCTGGACCAGACAGCTTTCGCAGGTGGATTTTACCAAACATTCAAAAAGAAACTGACATCTGTCTTCCTCAAATTATTCCAACAATTCAAAAGGAGGAAAGACTACCAAGCTCATTTTATAAGGCCAGCATTATCCTAATTCCAAAATCAGGTAAAAACACTACAAAAATATGTCATAGGCCAATATCCCTAATGAACATAGGTACTAAAATCCTCAACAAAAATATAAGCAAACCAAATATAGCAATACATTAAAAGATCGTATGCTATGATTAAGTGGGATTTATTTTGAGGATGCAAGTTTAGATGCCAATTAGTAAATGTGATACACCACTAAACAAAATGAATGATAAAAATCACATGATCATATTAATAAATGCAAAAACAGCATTTGATAAAACCCAGCACCCATTTATGATAAAACTTTCAGCAAAGTGTGAATAAATGGAACATAATTCAATATAATAAAAATAATATATGACAAATCCAAAGACAACATCATACTCAATGGGCAAAAACTAAGTGTTTCCCTAAAGATAGGAACAAGACAGGGATGTCTGCTTCCATCACTCTTATTCAACATAATACTGGAAGTCCTAGTCAGAGCAGTCAGATAAGAAGAAATAAAAGGCATCCAAATTGGAAAGGAAGAAGTAAACCTGTCATTATTTGCAGATTTCATGATGTTGAATATAGAGAACTCAAAATATCCCACAAAAATCTACAAGAACTGATAAATGAATTTAGTAAAGCAGCAGGATACAAAATAAATATCCAGAAATCAGTTGCATTTTAAAAATATTTTAATTGATTTTTTAGAAAGACAGAGAGGGAAGAGAGAGAGAAAAACACTGATTTGTTCTTCCACTTATTTGTGAATTCATTAGTTGATTCCTGTAATTGCCCTGACCAGGGATCTGACCTGCAACTGTGGAGTATTGAGACAACATTCTAACCATCTGAGCTACCCTGCCACGGCTCAGAAATCAGTTGCATTTTTATACACTAATAATGAACTATCACAAAGGAAAAACTAAGAAAACAATCCCATTTACAATTATATTAAAAAATTAAATACCTAGGAATAAATTTAACCAAGGGTGTAAAATACCTTGTACTTGGGAAAATTATAAGGCACCAAAGAAAGAAATTGAAGAAGACACAAAGAAGTGGATGCATATACCATGTTCATGGGAAGGAAGAATTAACATCATTAAAATGTCCATACTACCCAAAGCAATCTATAGATTCAACGTAATTCCTATCAATATACCAATGATATATTTGACAGAACTATAACAAATATCCCAAAAACGTATATGGAGCCACAAAAGACCCCAATAGCAACAGCAATCTTGAGAACTAAGAAGAAAACTGGAGGAATCATGCTACCTGATATCAAACTATACTACAAGGCCATAGTAATCAAAACATCATGGTATTGGCATAAAAACAGACATATAGATCAATGAAAAAAAATAGAGAACCCAGAAATAAACCCATGCCTTTATGATTAATTAATATTTGACAGAGAAAAAACATACAATTGAAAAAAAATAGTCCATGTTGGAAAAATTGGACTGATACATGCCAAAAAATGAAACTATACCATCTTCTTACACCACACACAATAATAAACTAAAAATGGATTAAAAACTTAATGTTAGATTTAAAACCATAAAAATCCTAGAAGCAAACATAGGCAGTAAAATCTCAGACATTTCTCTTAGCAATATTTTTTCTGATATCTCTCCTTGGGCAAGGAAAAAAAGAAAACAGTAAACAGGTAAGATTACATCAAACTAAAAAGTTTTGCACAGCAAAAGAAACCTTTAAAAAATGAAAAAAAACAACAACCCACTGAATGAAAGAACATACTTGCCAATGATGCATAAGATCAGGAGTTAATATCCAAAATTTATTAAAAAAAACTCATATTACTCAGCACCAAAACAAACAAAAATGAACAACCAATCCAATTAAGAAATGGGCAGAAGGCCTAAATAGACACTTCTCCAAAGTGGACATACATATGGCCAATAGACATATAAAATGATGCTAAAAGTCACTAATCATCAGAGAAATGCAAATTAAAACCACAATGAGATATTAGCTCATACCTATCACAAAGGCTACCATGAATAAATTTAAAAAACAAAAAAACAAAAAACACAACATGTTGTCAAGGATGTGGAGAAAAAGGAACCTTTGTGCATCACTGGTGTTAATGAAGACTGTTGCAGCCACTGTGGAACAGTCTGGAGTTACCTCAAAAAATTAAAAATGGAGCCGAAACCAGTTTGGCTCAGTGGATAGAGCATTGGCCTGTGGACTGGAAGGTCCCAGGTTCGATTCCGGTTAGGCGCATGTACCTGGGTTGCGGGCACATCCTCGGTGGGGGATGTGCAGGAGGCGGCTGATAGATGTTTCTCTCTCATTGATGTTTCTAGCTCTCTGTCTCTCTCCCTTCCTCTCTGTAAAAAAATCAATAAAATATATTTTAAAAAAAAATTTAAAATGGAACTGATTTTTGACCTAGTGATTCAACTTCTGGTAGTATATCCTAAGAAACCCAAAACACCATTGAAAAGAACATATACATTCCTATGTTCATTGCAGCATCCTATCTAATAAAAGAGAAACATGGTAATTAGCTGTACCTCCGCTACACTTCCCATTGGCTAATCAGGGCAATATGCAAATTAACTGCTAGCCAAGATGGTGGCCGGCAGCGAGGCAGCTTGAAGCGAACATAAGGCTTGCTTGCTTCAGTGACGGAGGAAGCCTACGTTCCCTGCCTGCCGCTGCAGGCCTCTGAGCTTGCAGTTTGAAACATTGTTACAAATATAGAAGCTAAACAAAACCCCAGAAACCTGCTTTCAGCCAGCCAGGATCTCAGAGCTGGAGTTGAAACAGTGTTTCGATTACAGAACCCAAACAAACCAGATACCTGCTTTCAGCAGCCGAGGCCTAAGAGCTGGAGCCAAGCCTCAGAGCTAAAGCTGGCCCAGAATAAAAAAGAATAATAATAAAAAAGGAGCGAGAGATCAACCGAAGGACTTGTATACATGTATATAAGCCATACCAATGGACATGGACAACAGGGGGATGGGAGCATGAGTGTGTGTGGGGGGGAGGTTGGGGGTTAATGGGGGGGATGAGGACACATTTGTAATACCTTAACTAATAATAAAAAAAAATAAAATAAAATAAAATAAATAAATAAATAAATAAAATAAAAAAGGAGCGGTTGGGAGCTTCAGTCACCCGCCAGCCTGAAAAAAGCTCTCAGCCCCTCACCCAGACTGGCCAGGCACCCCAGTGGGGACCCCCACCTTGATCCAGGGCACCCTTCAGGGCAAACTAGCTGGCCCCAACCCGCGCAACAGGCCTCTATCCTATATAGTAAAAGGGTAATATGCCTCTCACCACTAGGATCAGAGGAGCCACAAGGCCTCCTGGCACCGGGATCAGCGTGACAGGGGGCAGCGCCCAAACCCCCTGATCGCCCTGCGGCTCTGTGTGTGACAGGGTGCGGCGCCCCAACCCCCTGATCGGCCCTGCTCTGTGTGTGACAGGGTGCGGCGCCCCAACCCCCCCACCCCCATGGGCCCTGCTCTGTGTGTGACGGGTTAGAGCTATAACCTCCCCATCGGCCCTGCCCTGAGTGTGACAGGGTGTGGCGCCCCAACCCCCTGATCTGCCCTGCCCTTTGTGTGACAGGGGGCGGTGCCCCAACTCCCTTATAGGCCCTACTCTGTGAGTGACAGGGGGGAGCTCCCCAACCCCCTGATGGGCCCTGCTCTGTGCGTGACAGGGGGGAGCTCCTCAAACCCCTGATGGGCCCTGCTCTGTGCATGACAGGGGGGAGCTCCCCAACCCCCCTGATCGGCCCTGCTCTGTGCGTGACAGGGGGGAGCTCCTCAAACCCCTGATCGGCCCTGCTCTGTGCATGAAAGGGGGGAGCTCTCCAAACCCCCTGATGGGCCCTGCTCTGTGAGTGACAGGGGGCAGCACGCCAACCCCCTGATTGACCCTGTTCTGCACGTGACAGGGGGTGGAGCCACAACCTCCCCATCGACCCTGCCTTGAGTGTGACAGGGGGCGGTGCCCCAACCCCCCAATCAACCCTACCCTGAGCGTGACTGAGGGTGGCATCACAACCTCCCGCTCCGCCCTGCTCTGTGTATGACAGGGGGCGGTGCCCCAACTCCCCAATCAGCCCTGCTCTGAGCCCAACCAGGGACTGCACCTAGGGTTTGGGCCTGCCCTCTGACACCCGGGAGCAGGCCTAAGCCAGCAGGTCGTTATCTCCCGAGGGGTCCCAGACTGCGAGAGGGCACAGGCCGGGCTGAGGGACCCCCCTCCCCCCGCGTGCACAAGTTTTTGTGCACCGGGCCTCTAGTTATTTATAATAGCCATGATTTGGAAGCAGCCCAATTGCCCATCAGTAGATAATTAGATAAAACAACTATGGTACATTTACAGAATGAAATACTACTTGGTTGTAAAAAAGAAGGAAATCTTGCCTTTTGTGGCAACATGGATGGACCTGGAGTATGTTATGCTCAGTGAAGTAAGCCAGTCAGAGAAAGATAAGTACCATATGATTTCGCTTATATATGAATCTAAAGAACAAAATAAGCTAACAAACAAAATAGAAACAAACTCATAGATACAGAGAACAAACTGACAGCTGTCAGAGGGGAGGAGAGTTGTGGGAGCTGAAAAAGGTGAAGGGATTAAGCAAAGAAAAAACCTCATAGACATAGACAACAGTATAAAGATTAGCAGTGGGGATGGGGAGTGGGGTTAGGTAGAAAAAGGTAAAGGGGGGAAATGGTGATAGAAGAAGACTTCACTTGGAGTGGGGAACACATTCTACATAATAAAAGAGAAAGATGCAAATTAACCATTCCTCTACTACACTCAAGCCACGCCCACAAGCCACGCCCACAAGCCAATCAGGAGCAGGTATGCAAATTAACCCAACTAAGGTGGTGGCGGCCACAGAGCTGGAGCGAGTAGTAAGTTTGGTTGCCCCGGCAATGGAGGAAGCCAAGCTTCCCACCTGCCCTGGTCTCTGCTCAAGGCTACAAAGTTTCAATTATAGAAGATAAATCCCAGGGGGAAAAAAAAAGGAGAGGCTGAGAGCTTGGGTCACAGGGGGCGTGGCCAGCCTGAAAACAGCCATCAGCACCTCACCCAGGCTGGCCAGACACCCCAGCGGGACCCCCCACCCTCATCCGGGCCACCCTTCAGGGCAAACCAGCCGGCCCCCACCCGTGCACCAGGCCTCTATCCTATATAATAAAAGGGTAATATGCAAATTGACCCTAACAGCAGAATGACTGGGAATGACTGGTCACTATGACACACACTGACCACCAGAGGGCAGATGCTCAATGCAGGAGCTGCCCCCTGGTGGTCAGTGTGCTCCCACAGGGGAGCTCTGCTCAGCCACAAGCCAGGCTCACAGCTCCCAACACAGCGGTGGTGGTGGGAGTCTCTCCCGCCTCCTCAGCAGTGCTAAGAATGTTCGACTGTAGCTTAGGTCTGCTCCCCACTGGCAAGTGGACATCCCCTGAGGGCTCCTAGGCTGCCAGAGGGATGTCTGACTGCCAGCTTAGGCCCTATCCCCCGGGCAGCGAGCCTAAGCCAGCAGGTGGACATCCCCCGAGAGGTCCCAGACTGCAAGAGGGCACAGGCCGGGTTGAGAGACCCCCCTGAGTGCACGAATTTTTGTGTACCGGGCCTCTAGTAATATAATAAACAGATGATGTATTATAGAATTGTACACCGGAAACATATATATAATTTTATTAAGCAATGTCACCCCAATAAATTCAATAAAATTTATAAAATATACATAAATAGCAAAAAAAGGAAATCTAAGTCAAAGTGATACATTTAGAGGAGATAGAGCTTTTAGCTGAACATCTTTATTTATCTTAGTTTAATAAAATTTATATTTAAAACAGCATTAAAACACAGATGTTAAAAGGGTCACTGAGTAAAACTTTATTTCTTTTCTACAATTATATATATTACTAGTAGCCCTGCACACGAATCTGTGCGCCAGTAGGTCGCTGCCGCCCTCCTATAGTTCTCCGTCCACTGCCCCGCCCTCCTATAGCTCCCCCCGCCCCTCTCCCCCATAGCTTGTTGCCCTGCCCTCTCCTGTAGCTCTCTGCCACCCGTTTGTAGCCAGTAGGTCACTGCTGAACTCCTGTAGTTCCCCCCACCACCCTAAACCCTCCCCCACCTCATAGCTGACTGCCCTGTCCCCTTCTGAAGCTCTCCGCAGCCCGCTTGTACCTCGCTAGCCCACCCTCCTGCTGATCTGTGATCTGGTCGTGACATGCTTGGTTGTTACACCTCAGGTGTAATGGCTAATTAGCATATTCCTCTCTTATTATATAGGTTAATATACATTTATATTTATTTATTTTCATGCCTTAGTGGGACAAAGTCATTTCTAAATACTGTGTACCACTACTGACTTTTACAAGGAGATATTTCTGAAAAATAACATCATGTCATACTTAGCCTAATATACTTTAAAACTCGTTTAAAATATTTGGACCATTTGAGTCTAAAAGAGCACTTATTGCATTCGCTTATGGTTAAAGGGTGATGTTTTATTGACAATTTTTATCCATTCTAAATGTATTTAGAGTTAGTAAGTCTCAAGAAAACTCAACGTGGTTTAAAAACAGTCTGGCATTTCTCCACTTTAAGAGGCCAAGTATGATTCTGTGAAATAACCTATGCTATAACTGGTGAGGAAGCATGGCCTGCATATGCCCACATATTACATTTCAAATAAAATCAAATCCCTAATTGTTCTTTCTTCTATACAGACAGAATTTGCTCTTAGCAGAATTCTTTAATTAGGAAGAGAAATGTTTTTTTAAAACACTTCCCTGATTATAGAATTTGGGGAAGGTATTGATTGAAATTACTGGCACTAAATGCATTTGGGTCTTCATGTCAATATACATTGTTATTCTAGTATGGCCAAGAGCTACACACATATCAGAGAACCTAGAATGGGTAGAATTTAAGTTTTGTCATTGTGATGGTTTTCCTGCACAACTTTTATTCCTCCTTGTGTTAATGAGACCTCACCTTCTTTGGAACAATATTTCTCCCCATTACATTAGAATTGTCCATTAAAGTACTGCTCTCCTCTGGCGAAGTATGGGCTTTGACTAAACTGAGGCTGCTTCAAACCCCTTACCTCAGAATATGAATTCTGAACAGAATGTCAGGAAGGCTGAAAAAATTTGAAGGTGATTCAGCTCATATGCAAACAGCCTGTTGATGTCCCTTAGTTCCTGCTCACATCCCTGTAATTTCCTTGGTTACTATTCTTTCTGAGACCTAACTTTTCCTTTCTGAGACTCTGAGCTGCCTTATATACTTATAATAAATTTGTGTTTGGCTTTAGTTAGCAAGAATCAACTTGTGTTACTTTGAAAGATTCCTGACCAATGAAACCTCATAAAAATAAAATATTATATGTTCAGAGAAAATGAAATGTTTCTGTGTGGGAGTAATACCAAATAAATTAGAACAGACACATAAAATGGACCTTAAGTCTCAAGGTGGAAAAGGCAACAGAGAGGGAAGTGATTATGTAATGGATAAAATGTAACATTCTAGCAAGACAAAAAATGACAGTTTTTATTACCTAGCTACAGCTATTAGAAGTTACATTAGTACTACAAAAAAGGGGGAAAGTGTAGGGCCTCTAATGAAATGGAGAAGCAGGTGTAAATGGGGCCAAGATTGCAGATTCTTTCATGTTGACTCCAGGATTTTCCTGGAAAAATTCCCCTGCTTAATTATGTTCTGGTCTCAAGGACTGTATATTTTGCTCTGCATGTGTTCTAATATGTATTGAATTGCTCAATGTATTTATAAGCTCCAATTGGACAGGTCTTATGGTTATGATGTTTTCCATATCGAGTAAAGTGAATTGTGCAGAATATTTTATTAATACACTAGTGGCCCGGTGCACAAAATTCATGCATGGGGGGGTGTCCCTCAGTCCGGCCTGCACCCTCTCCAATCTGGGACCCCTCGGGGGATGTCTGACTGCTGGTTTAGGCCCAATCCCTTTGGGACAGGGAGTCGACTGGCAGTCAGACATCCCTCTCACAATCCGGGAATGCTGGCTTCTAACCGCTCACCTGCCTACCTGCCTGATTTCCCCTAACCACTCTGCCTACAAGCCTGCTCACCCCCAACTGCCCCCCTGCCAGACTTCTTGCCCCCACCTGCCCTCCCCTGCCAGCCTGCTCACCCCCAACTGCCCCTCCACCGGCCTGATCACCCACAACTGCCATCCCATCCTAGCCTGATCACCCACAACTGCCCTGCACTCTTGGCCCCTAACTGCCTCTACCTTGGCCCTGCCACCATGGCTTTGTCCAGAAGAATGTCCAGAAGGTCTCCTGGAAGGACTCCCAGTCTAATTAGCATATTACCCTTTTATAAGCACAGAAGCCTGGTGCACAGGTGGGGGCTGCTGGTTTGCCCTGAAGGGTGTCCCAGATCAGGGTGGGGGTTCCCTTGGGGGGCAGGGTGGCCTGGGTAAGGGGCTGGGGCAGTTTGCAGGCCAGCCACGCTCCCATGGGGTGAGGGTCTCCACTGGGTGGGTGTGGCCAGCCTGGGTGAAGGGCTGAGGGCTGTTTTCAGGCTGGCCATACCCACTTCAGGGTGGGGGTCCCTGCTGGGGTGCCTGGCAAGGCTGGGTGAGGGGCTGATGGCTGTTTGCAAGCTGGCCACAACCCCAGCGGGGACCCTCATCCCATAGGGGCTTGACCAGCCTGGGTGAGGGGCTGAGGGCCGTTTTCAGGCCCATCCCTCGGCGGCTGGCCTGGGGGACCCAAGCCTCCTGCTTGCTCCAGCCTGCTCCATGGCTACCGCCCACAGGCCCCTCCTTCAGTGGCCAACCCAGGAAGGAGGGAAGCTTGGCTTCCTCTGTCACCAGGGTGACCCAAGCCTACCGTAAGCTCTAGCTGGCTCCGTGGCTGCTGCCATCTTCGTCCTGCTAATTTGCATATTACCTCCTGATTGGTTGTGGGAGGTCGTGGCGGTATGGTCAAGTTACACATTTGTCTATTATTAGTGTAGATGTTGACTTCATTCCAGTTAAGAAGTGAATGGACACACACACACACACACACACACACACACACACATGCACATGCACATATAGCAATTTGGTCTCTAAGGCTACCGCCAATGATTAGGTAGCTGCTACTGGAACATGACTTCAAATGAACTGGGGTGTCTCAGAAAATATATTCCCCCAAATTTTACCACTAGAAAAAATAATACTTTTCTCTAAGTCTTTTCGAAAAGTAACTCTTCCTCTTTATTTTTAATACCATACTATAGCTCTGGTGCCCTATCATCCACATATTTTTTAGTTCCATAAACTTCATATACTTAAAGAAAATGCAGATGAACTATAGACGCTCTACTACACTTCCACAGACATCTATTTAAATCCTTTACAACAAAATATGTGCCTATTTAAAAACCTAGGTCTTTACACAACCACAGAAGAGATTTTAACATAATAGTCGAGTAAAATACCCTAAGAAGACTTTGACATGCCTATAAAGAAATGCATACAATAAAATAGTGAACTATGAAGATTAAAGTTCAATTCCAAAAGGAAAAAGTATTTTACTACTTAGTCTCAAAAATAGTTCTGAATATGCTGGTGATCAAAACCAAGAGGAGGACATAATGACTTACAATCAGGGTCACAGCTCCCATGAGCACAAACAACTGGAACAGCCCTACTGAAATGTGTCAAAAGAGCAATTGCTCTTCAGCTGAAATTCATTGCTTCTATGCAGAAATGCAAATGCTCTAGTCACCAGATTACCCAAGTTTTAAGAGAAACTGGAATTACAGATTTTATGTAAAATGTACCAAATTTGAAATTAAATCATAGTCGGGAGATTAAAAAATAATTATGTCTCCAATCAGACTGCCTGAGTTGATATCTTGGCTTCATCACTTTCTGTTGTTTGACCTTGGATATAACAATCACTCTCTCTATGCCTCACCTGAAAACAAAATAATAATAGTGTCTACCTCATAAGGGTTTTGTGAAGATTTCAATGGGACTACAGAATGCCTGATATAAGTACTTAGTAAATATTAGCTATCATTTCTATTTAAAACAATGAGTTGTAAAACCAAAATATATCTGTAGTGACATGTGTAGGTCAATAGTTTAGACCTGTGATTTATAATTATTCCTATTGTCTAGAAAGAAAAGCCCATCTATTTTTCAGAGAAAACTTTTTCTATAGCACTTATCTCTAAAATAACATTTTCATGCAAAACTTTTATAGATTATGCAATATATGGAGCAGTATAACCCAGACAGAGTTCTTCAGTATAACATACTCTTCAGTCTCCCTCACCTTCCACTGCCCAGCCAAGTTTAATCTTAACAAAAAATCAAGTGGTCTTGAGCCATGCAATAATAGAAGGCTGTATATAACAGCCAACAACAAGAACTTGATGATGTGCCTATCCACCTGCCTCTGGTATAAATTTTTCTCTAAACAAGATACACTGCCCATAAAATCATGTTTTATGAGAATTCTATTGATGTGCATACCACACATAACTTATTCTCAAATTTAAATTAACTGGAAACAGATCTAATAGATCTGAGATTGCCTTCTGTAATGCATATTGGCAGGTAACAATGTCTATGTCATTTCCTTCAAATATTTTTTAAAATAATTCCTCCTTTATCAAGGTATTGCCTAACATCACAGAATGCCATGAGAGCACACCCATCTCACTTCCTACATTACGCTTCAGCTGCCCACAGTAACACCCCTTGAGGAAGAGTTTATATATCTCCTTTCCCTTGCCCTCTTGCTTGCAAATCAAAACACCCCCTCAGGCAGGCTTCAGCTTCCACACGGGAAGTTTTTTTATTATTCAAAATTCAGGTCTTAATATTAATTTTCCAGATCACTTCATTCTAACCGTCCAAATGAAGATCCTTATTTTGAAAAAACATGTCCAATTGATGCCTATCTAAACTGGTCTTGCTGTCTTGCCATGACATGATTTATTTTCAAATTTCTCTTCTGAGATTTCGTGAAGGTGCATGTGTCAAGCATAAAATATACTAATTACCTCTGCAACATTTCAGGTCTCTGAAATACATAAACCACACACCAACTGGCAATAAATAACAGCAAACAACCTGCCTGAGATATAACCTCTGTCATCTGTGCCTAACCTCAATTAAGGTTAGTTGCACATAGTATACAGGTTTAAGCATACAGGCAAACATGTTCAGGAACATAAAGGTTATAAATATACTGAGTCTTTATTTCACTGCCTCAATTTCACTGCTCCGCTAACTCCATGCAACTCCTTTGAAACTTATAATTAACATCTCAAAATACTGACTAGCTCACCACACCTCTTCTGTTTGCAATTGAATACGAAACACAAAGAAGACATGCTTTGTCAATCTACAGAGATTGCACAGCCAAGACTGTACAAGCTGCCTCATAGTGTATGGAAACAATTAATTGAAATAACATAGGATATTGTTTTAAATATATAATGTTAAGAAAAGTAAATAAATAAAAGTTAATATTTTTTTTAGTTTCTTGAAAACAGTGAACAAAGAAAGATTATCATTCTGTAGAAAACTGTCTATATTGAGGTAATAGGGGAATCAATTGGACATAATCTTACATATCATAATAATCATCTATTCTGTCCTAGGTATTCTAATTCTAACATATACCCCAGGTGTCCAAGAAAATAATTACTCTTCTACATAAAGAAAAAAATCATGACATCACTTCACAGAATACAATTCCCTGTACACACTGAAAAGCTTTCAGTTGAGTACATTAAGTTCTTGCAAATAACATCTATTGTAATGCAAATTATGAAATATGAAGATACTCTATAATTTCTGTCTATAAAGCAAGCTCATTGAGAAATTTCTGCATATTAAAATGGGATAATTTCCCTACTTAAGGTGCTTTATTTCTGAAAGCACAAATTAGAGGGTACAATTAATAGACATTTCTCCGTCAAGACTGTAAATGAGATAAATTATGTGACATTTTCTGTTAATTTTATCTAAATTGTCAACTGAAATGTTTGGAACTGAAGCACATTTTAAAGAATTTCAAGCTGTTATTACTTTGCTTATCTTAAATAATGGAGTTATCTACAAACATAAGGGGAAAAACAGAAAATGTCACTGTTTCATGTGAGAGTATTTCCAGTCACTTTTTGGCTTGACTGCAATTGTTTATTTTTAAATTTGAATGTTAAAAATAATATTAAAATATTTGTAGAATATCTTCTTTAAATAGGTTGATTTGACATTGTTAATAGTGATTGTTAATTGTTCCATTTATTATAAGTTTCAAAATGTCATTATTTTATGCCTAGCTGATAACTTGAAAGCACTATAATTATAAGGGATGACAAAATGTTATTAAATTGCCTTTATAATTAATTCAGATTTTTTCAGTTCATGTGAGATCAAGTGAACAAAAATTAAATAACAATTTTGAAGAACTTAATAACATATGTTTACCTGAAATGTGCCGTAATTCTATAAATTGAAATACAAAAAATAAGGTTTTTTCCCCAAATTATTTTAGAAAGTTCAAAAATTTTATCATATTAAAACATAAGAAAATCAATAATTTGGAAGTAGAGACCACAATTTGTCATCACAATTTATAAAAATAGAAATACTAATAAAATTAGAAAATAAACCCCCAAAATCCTTACATCATCTAAAAATCAAAGCTATTTAAACATTTTTTTAAAATATATTTTATTGATTTTTTTACAGAGAGAAAGAGAGAGGGATAGAGAGTTAGAAACATCGATGAGAGAGAAACATCGATCAGCTGCCTCCTGCACACCCCCAACCAGGGATGTGCCCACAACTGAGGTACATGCCCTAGTCCGGAATTGAACCTGGGACCCCTCAGTCCTCAGGCCAACGCTCTATCCACTAAGCCAAACCGGTCAGGGCTATTTAAACTTTTTTTTTTCAACTGTAGAATATTTTAAACACAGCATATCAGAACCTATTGGAAAGAAACCAAAACAGTTGTGGGGGGGTGCGGGGGATGTCTTTAATAACCATATTAAGAAAAATAGAGATTAAACATCCAAGTCACAGAGTCAGAAAAATAAGATAAACCTATAGAATGTAGGATAAAATATTTTTAAATGGTAAATAAATTGATAAATATGTAAACAAGTATTAAAAAGTTATAAACCAAATAAAAGTCCATAAGTTCAAAACAAAACAAAACAAAATAGACCACCTTTTGAGTATCCTAATCAAGAAAAAATGGGAAGGGACAAGCATGGGTACACAAAATGAAATAAAAACCAACACAAAAAACAACAGCTACAGTAATAGCTACTTTAACAAACCTAACAGAATCCTTCACGCTTTCCAGCAATCATATTCCACATCTAATTCATTTTTCTTTCACTCTCTTAGAAAACTATTTCACATCTCTTCTATCCTCCCACTTCTCCCCCAGATTCAACTTCAACTGATGCCCATGCTCCTTACTGCACGGAAAATTAAAGCAACAGGCTCCCTAATCACATCAGGCCACTCACCAGCACCTCTGCTGACATCCTCGAACATCTCAGATACTTCACAGAAAAAACTGTGTATTCTCTTACTGTCACTATTGGCAGTACTTTCCCTGTCAACCTTCTCAAAACATAATTCCAGGAAATCTCCCCGCTTCATACACCACAAATTTATGAATTATTCCTATCAGCATCTGTAAATATAAGAACATCCTGTTATTCTATCTAAAAGAAAGAAAAAAAAAATCTTTATTTACTTTACCCATCAGCTACCATCTATTTATATCTTCCTGTTTATAGCAAAATTCCTTGAAACATCTCTTAAATACTTAAAATCTCTAATTCTAATCAACTCAATTTCTCTTAAATTTACTGAAACTGGCTTTGCCTACCCTGCTTCACCAAAAATGTGCAAAGAACAAAAGTTACAATATGCTAGATAGTGTAGTGTTGGGCATACTCAAAATTTAATTAGATACAGGCTACGCTTCTGAGCAGTTTCTAATGTAAAATAGTCATACTTTCCAGAGGATTACAAACAATTAAGATAAGAAATACTAGTAGATACCATCGATTACAAAAAGATTAAAAAGAAAAGTGAAAATTTTAAGCATTCAAATAGTACTCTTTAATGATAGCAAAACAGAGTCAATAATGTTTGCTTAGCCATTACATTTCTGTGGCTCCTAACATCCTGATATTGCTACTCTGATTACAACTACCACCACTTCCACACGCTGACAGCAATGCTACAAAGTTCAGTTGAAATTCCGGCATGGATGGAACTGGAGAGCATTATGCTAAGTGAAATAAGCCAGTCAATGAAGGAAAAATACCACATGATTTCACTCATTCATGGATAATAGAGACCATTATAAACTTTTGAACAATAATAGATACAGAGGCAGAGCTGCCTCAAACAGATTGTCACACTGCAGCGGGAAGGCCGGGGAGGGTTGGGGGACAGGAGGTAGGGGGGTAAGAGATCAACCAAAGGACTTGTATGCATGCATATAAGCATAACCAATGGACATAAGACACTGGGGGGTAGGGGAGGCTAGGGGACTGTCTAGGGCGGGGGGGAAAAAATGGACACATATGTAATACCCTTTGTATTACTTTAAGCAATAAAAAAAAAAAAAAGAATCAAAGTTCAGTTGAAATTCAACTTTTGCCATAGCTGGACAATGAGTCTTTTTTTGTTTGGTTGTTTGGAAACAGTTCCTTTATTTGGGGACAGTGCCCAGGCCAGGTCAGTGGAAAGAGGCAGGCACAGACCCAGTGCCAAGCTGAGGGTCTGGAGGGGGCCCACAGGGATGACATTTGAGACAAGAGCTGGTTGAAGTCTGCTCTCAGTTACAGGTAATGACACTGAGACTGCTTGGTGCCTTCAGGGACGAAAAATTGGTGGCCAAAGTTTTTGCCAACCCCGGAGCCCACAAGGGGACCCAGAGAGCAGCCTTTGTCCTCCTTCCCCTCAGTGTGCAACCCAGGCCTGAGGGGGTCAGGTAGTATCTGGTAGGTGCTGTCCTTGGCCTTGAGGAAGTGCTTTGTCCCCCTCCACACAATGCTCACAGAGCCTCAGCTGCTTTCAGGTCCCTCAGACAGCTGGCCAGATGCTCATTAGGAGCAGGGCTCCCTGCCCAAGGCCTTGAGCTCCTTTACCAGCCACAATGAGCTGGTCACATGGGAAGAGGCAGTAACAGCCATCACAGAGTGCACTCTGTAAGGCTTAGTGTCCCAGCAAGGCATGGGAGAAGGGTGGGGGAGTCGGCGGAGAGCTGGTGCCGCACGTCCCTTCTGGACTCCACCAGGGTGTGGATGCTGCTTTGACACCCCACCCAGTGCTGGCTGCTCAAAAAATGTTTTCTCGTCCCACTGGCTCAGTGGTTGAGTGTTGACTCACGCACCAAGAGGTCACCGGTTTTCCCCGTCAGGGCACACGTATGGGTTGCCAGCTGGATCCCCAGAGGAGGGTGTGCAAGAGGTAGCTGATTCATACTGATGTTTCTCCCTCATTGATGTTTCTATCTCCCTCTCCCTTCCTTTCTCTCTAAAAATCAATAAAAATATATTTTTTTAAAAAATGTTTTCTCCTCTTTCATACTCTTTTCTTCTTTCTGTATCTGTCTAGGAGGATTGAGATTGGAACTGAAACTTTCCAGTGTATCTTTCCACTTCCCTCCCTAATAATGTGAAATACTTGAATATGCGGGTTAGGGCTTTTTTGCTGATTCAAACATGAAGACCCTTTGGCATGGAGAGGCTCAAGGTTGATGTAACTTGAAATCTAAACATCAAATTTCACAGGCAGTGCTTTTTCTTTGTACTTCAAGACAATATGTCTTGGATAAAAAAACTTGTATAAAAGTTTCTAAAAATAAATATTAATTCATGTTAACACAGAGGGGTAAGTTCAGTATGAGAAAACAGTAAAAAGAGAGAAGTGTTAAATTCTTCCTCTTTATAGTCTATACAAAAGTGATGCAATTACTTTCCTAATTTTGCTATAAAATAATATGGATAATTTTAAAAAGAAAACAGGCTACAGTAATTTGTATTTCTTACATATATTGCAGGAAGAAAAGCAAACAAAGCCAATTAACAGCTAAAGAAAAAAAAGCAAAGGCAGTATCAAAGACGAAGAAAGAACAATTAGTGACATGATAAATGAGAAAATCAATATATAAAATAGATACAGTATGATTTTAGTTTTGAGAAAAGTACCTCTCCCTTAGTATAGCCAGTGATAAAAATCTATTTAAATTGACCTTCAAGTAGTTGTAGATATAGCTACCTGAACATGTACTGCAAAGCACAAAAAAGCAAATTAAGACAACTCCCAAGAACAGGCAAAAATTGAACAAGGTTAGTATGTGACTCAAAGTGGAAAATCAGCAAAATAGACGTTGTAAACTGTGTTGAAAATCAGCCCATAGCATCAGAAAAAAATTATCTTAGTTATGTCTGGTCTTATGTTTTTGACAAATCTTTTAGTGAGGAGATTCCTTAAAATAGCAATCCCTTTGTGGTCTCTATATAGAGAGACTGCATGTATAAATATACATTATATTTAAGTTTCTGATGATGAAATACATGTAATTCCAGTTCTAACATGTGAGTTATCATTTTTAAGAATCTTTTTTAAGTTTCAGGTTAAATTTTGCCTCCAGGTTAAATTTTGCCTCCAGAATTGTAAAACAACTAGGAGGTATCACATGTTTAATACTGTTCCTGACTATCTTTGACTGCCTTTGACGCTAACATGTTAAGTGCTTTAAGAGAAGCTGTATTTCAGAGGTGTAATGGTATAAAGTTTCAGAATATAAGATGAATAAGTTCTGGAGATCTGCTGTACAACAAACTTTGTGCCTATAGTTAACAATACTGTGTATTGTGCACTTAAGATATTTAAGAGGATAAATTTCATGTTAAGTATTCTTATCACAAGAACGATAATTTAAAAGAAATAAGATAAATCAGGGAAATTTGTATTTAAATCCTGCTCCTGGCACCAATAATGTGAGAGTAGAAAACAAACTTTTCTGAGACTTTATCTTACTTTATACAAAACAGAATTAAAGGGATTGCATTCTGGACCCCAATGAGTGTAAACTATGTGTCGGCGTCATCTAATGTAGTTCTCTACTCGGGAGCATAATACATGATGAACAGACGTTTCTCCTCTCCTACCATTCCACTACTGTGCACTCTTTACCTTTATTCATTATTCGCATACTTCTGTCATTGTCACGCTTCTACCTCATAACATCATAAATATAGGTTTATTCATCAGTCACCTCAAATAAGCTAAGCATTTCTAGATGGAGAGGCATTTTTTAATTTTTCTTTTCCATTTCTGTAAGCCCAGTACAATGAACCCCCAGGCTAACTTAACTGTCCATTCTATGTGTTCCCAGGCTAGTAGTCACATGCCTGTCTATTACATAACCATTATATAGAGTGGGGCAAAATTAGGTCTACAGTTGTGAGTACACAAAATGCAGCTTATTCTTGTATTATTATTTATTAATTTTTGCATTATTTTCCATATAAACAACTATAAGCCTACTTTTGCCCCACCCTGTATTATACTTTTCTGATTAGGATCTGCATCTTCTGAAAATATGTAAAATCATTGAGGATAGAAATGCAGGTTAAAGATAATCAATTTATGTCCTAGATAAAACCATGCTCTCATGTCACCACCATTTCCTATTTGAGGGGTGCATATAAGGCCCAAATCTGAGAACGCTGGTGAAAATGATGAGTGCTCTTCCTGGGACTGTGGAGCTCATAATTTCAATTTCTCTTAATTCAGGTGAACCCTTCAAACATCTAACAATTGTTAATTGCAAATAAAGTCAGGCTCAGGACTGAATTAGTAGTTTGGGGAGATATAAGATAAAATATCTATATTCTCAGAGAGTATTTTATTTGGAGAAAAAAAATGCATGAAATGACATTGAGCAGGACAGCATTAGTAAGGAAGTTTAGACTGTATTTTAAGTTATGAGGCAGAGAGTGAAAGAATATGAGGTGGGAGAGGCAGATTAGAGGTCAGACTTTAGAGATATAGTAAGAGCTTAATCATTTATATTCCAGGATAGTGTTTTCCAAATCTATGTGAATTATCCAAGGTAATTGTTAAAAATATGATATCAAAACCTCTAGAGATGATATCATTATCAAGAAGCACTGTGAGTGATTTCTATCTTTAGTCAAGTTTAGGAAAACTATTTTAGATGACTGGGAGCCATGAAAAAATGTATTTTTTTAAAGACCTTAATTGATCAATAATTTAAATACCATAAAATTCATCTGCTTTAAATGTACAATGACCTGATTTTAATAAATTTATAGTGCTATGTAATCATCACCATAATACCATTTTAGAATGTTTCCATAACCCCAAAGAGATCCCTAGTCCTCAACTGCAGTCACTTCTTATTCCCACCTCTATCCCTCAAAACCATTAATATACTTTCCATCACTATATCTTTGCCTTTTCTAGATAATTCATATGAATGAAATCATACCATTTGTGACTGCCTTCTTTCACTTAGAATAATGCTTTTGAGTTTAATTTAAGCTGTAGTGTTAGTTTATTATTGATATTGCTGAATAGCATTTCATAGCATGAATATACACTATTTTGTTTATTAATTTGGCAGTTGAGGAATGTTTATGCTGCTGCCATTTTGGCTGTCATGGATAATGCTGCTATAAACATTTGTAAACAGGTTGTATGTAGACATATGTTTTCATTTCTCTTGGGTAGATTTCTAAGAATGGCATTTACGCTTAACTATTTAGAAAACTGCCACTAAGTTTTCATGGTGATTGTACCATATTACATGTCAATTAGTAATTTATGGAAGTTCTAGGATCTCTACAATACCATTAACAGTTGGCATTGGATGTCTTTTTATTTATAAATGTGAAGTGTGTCTTTAATTTGAATTCATAATGACTAAATGTGTTGAGTGCTTACATGTGCTTACTGACATCCATTTATCATTAGTGATGAAACGTCAATTCAAATCGTTTGCCCATTTTTTAATGTTCCAATATTTTAATTTTTTCCAATTTTATTGTGACATAATTGACATATAACATTGTGTAGGTTTAAGGTGTACCACAGGATGATTTGATACACTCAGACATTGCGAAATGATTACCACAGTAGGGTTAGTTACAACTGCATTATCACAAATAATTATTGTTTCTTTGTTGTGATGAGAACATTTAATCTACTCTCTTAGCAACTTTCAAGTAAACGATATGGTATTACGCATTAACTATAGGCATCATGCTGTACATTAGATCCCCAGAAATTATTTTTCATATCTCAAAGTTTGTACCTTTGAAACAATATCTCTCCAATGTCCCCCACATATCCCTTACTCCCCAGGCCCTAGCAACAACCATTCTAAAATCTATTTATATGATTTTGACTTTTTTAGATTCCATATAAGTAATCTCATGCAGTGTTTGTCTTTCTATGTCTGGCTTATTTCACTTAGCATAATGCTCTCAAGGTCTATCCATGTTTTTGCAAGTGTCAGGATTTCCTTCTTATCATGACTGAATAATATTCCATTGTACATTAAGCTTTCATCCATTGGCATACACTTAGGTATTTTTCATATCTTGGCTATTGTAATTCTGCATTTGCAGATATCTCTTCTAGGTCCTGATTTTATTTTCTTTCTAAATAGCCCAGAAGTGATTGCTGGGTCATATGATAGTTCTAATTTTACTTTTTTGAGGACCCTCCATTCTCCTCCATAGTGACTGTACCAATTTTGTTGGTGCTGCAACTTCACTGGAAACCTGAACTTCCAGAAAAACTTTCTCGACCATGGGTATTTGTCTGACATTATTCTCTTATGAGTTCCTGGACTGCAGTTACCAGATACTGGAGCCATTGCAGAGTTCAAGCTCAAACCCAGGTCAATATGTCTATTACCTGACACTCAGTTGGGTGAGACTCCTCCTGGGTCCCTTTGCATATGGTGCTGGGTCCCACAGCTCCCACAAAGGCACTTTGACATGAATAGATGCCAAATTGTTGTTGAGTGGAGAACAAGAGTGTGGGACTATTACTCAGCTCTGTTCCTGACAGCACGTCCTATTTACCAATACTTTAACTGAGTTGTTTTTCTTACTCAGTTGTGAGAGTTTTTTATATATTCTGAATACAAGTCTTTTATTAGATTAGTAATTTGGAAATATTTTCTCTAGGTGTCTTTGTCTTTTTATTTTCTTGACAGTGCCTTTTGAAATATAAAAGTTTTTAACTTTGATGAAGTTCAATTTATTAATTTTCTCATGAATTATGTGTCATGTGCCTAGTCCAAGGTCTCAAAGATCTTATTCTATTTTTTTTTTCTAAGATGTGTATAGTTTTGCTCTTGCATTTAGATCTCTGGGCCATTTTGGGTTGATTTTTTATGTATTGTGCATGGTAAAGACCTAAATTAATCTTTTTGCATATGTGAATATCCATTCATCCCAGCGTCATTTATTGAAAAGACTATCTTTTCTACATTGAACACTTTTGGTATATTTGTTAAAATCAATTGACCATAAATCTTAGAGTTTAGTTTTGTTCTCTATTGTTTTCCATTGTTCTAGCCTTATGTCTATTCATAAGCTATGTTAAGAATATGCTATCTTTAACCATCTTGATCACTGCACTTTTAAATAAGTAGTGAAACCAGTAATTTAAGTTTTTCAACTTTGTTATTAATTTTCAACAGTGTTTTGGCTATTTGGTCCTTTTTTTGCCTTTATAAATTTTAGAATCACCTTCTCCCTTGTTAAAAAAAAAGAGCCACCTGAAATTTTGATAGGAATTGTGCTCAATCTATAGATCAATTTGTGCATATCGGCTATCTTAATAATTTTGAGTCTTCCAAAACATGAGTATGGAATATCTTTCCATCTGTTCAGAATCTTTTAATTTTTCTTCATAACATTTTGTTATTTCTAGTACATAAGCCTTGCATGCATTTTGTTAAAATTAGTCTTAATTATTTTACTGTTGTTGGTGCTATTTTGGATGAAATTATTTTCTTAATTTCATTGTTGATCACTTTTAGATACTATATAGAAACAGTCAATATTTTTTATATGCACCTTTTATCCTTTGACCTTGCTGAATTAGTTTATTGGTTCTAGTAGTTTTGGGTGATTTTTTTTTTCCTTCTTGTGAGCATGGAAGCATTTTAAGAAAGGGAGTAGCATAGTGAAATTTGCATTTTAAATAGATAATTTTGCAGCTGCAAGAAGGATGTATTTGAAGGAGGAAGTGCTGGAGAAAGAAGATTATTTTTTAACACAGTTGAAACAGTTACTGACATCAGAATCCTAGCAGGAATATTTAATAAGACTAGGAGTCAACCAGAAAATAAATTAAGAAATATAATTGCTATTTTTTAACGGAAATTGACCTGTTTATCTTAAGAAAATTGCTTTAAGCTGTCTTTTGAATTAATTACATTTATCGTACTCATTAAAGCTTATAAACTTCTGCTTCTAGTAATGGCAGACTGTGCATAATGGACCAGCTCTGTTTATTTAGAAAACTACAAATGTTAACTTTTTTATTCACTTATGACCTAATATAAAAAGAAAGATAGTGAAGAATTAAGAGTTTGGAATAGGGGGAAAGTTTGGTCTCAGAAATTAATATCTGCTTTTTCCCTAGTTTTAGAGGGGCTGGGTCAGCATATTTGGCAACTTCATTGGACTAGAGCAGCAATTTTCAACCAGTGTGCCAAATTTTTTAAAACATGCACTACCTGACTATTTAGTCAGGGCACTGACCTCTTTTTCCTTAGGCTGTCAAATAAAAAGTGACAACAGCCAACACAATAGCCATCTGGTGTGAATTAGTCAAAATTGTACCTATTTTTTTTTTTAGTCAGATCTGCAAAAAATACATTTTTGATTCCTTGTCATCTCATTTATATGGTTATTTTTGTATGTGTGTCAGTCATTTTATTTGTAAAATTGTTAGTGGAAGTCATTTTAGCTCTAGGATTACATTATCTTCTTCCAGAGGGAATATCTATTTGTCCTGGCCATATGTCTGAGAAAATAGCAATCATCAATCACTTCTGTCCAAACAATTCCTGGGAAGATCTATCATCCAAGGATTATTTCTTCTATACCACAACCCTTCAGAGTCTCAGCTCCAAATGAGGAGGATCTGCCCAAGACATACCATTTTTCTACAAGAAAAGATCCTAATAGATATGTTTCTTCTAACTCTATCAATGTCAACTCCCAGAGATTATTTTATGTAGATTAAATATAGTTAATGGGACCATATTTTAATCCTATATAATAACAGCCCAATGACCAAACGGAAGAACAACTGGTCGACCAATCGCTATGACGTGCACTGACCACCAGGGGAAGATGCTCAACGCAGGAGCTGCCCCCTGAAGGTCAGTGCGCTCCCACAGTGGGTGCGCCGCTCAGCTGACAGGGATGATTGGTACTTCCACTGCTGGAGCAGCCTATCAGAGGGCGGGTCCACAGCCACTCAGATGACTGGGATGAGCGGCGCTCTCATAGCAGGCCTATCCCTGCAGGCCACGCCCCCACACCAGTGCACAAATCCCATGCACTGGGCCTCTAGTGACAGTATATGAGGCAACTGGCTATTAGACTTTTTAAATGACATTTTATGCATATTGTTAAATAATATTTCTCATATATAAAATTAACAAAGATAAAATAACCTTGCTAATATTTGAAAGTGATTTATCTCCTTCATCTTAGAAATAGATCACTAAGTAAGACCTTCATCATGAAAAACTTTCAAATAACAAGTATTATTTTTTTAAGCTTGGTCCATTAAAAATATATTATAAATCACCAAAACATGTAACTTCTAAACTCTCACAAGTATTGATAAAATTTTGAACCAATATATTACATATCCTAATTGAAGCAGATTACCCAGCAAGTGGGCATTAAAAAAAAGAATCATAGGTCAGAATAATCAAGAAAATTAGTTTACTGTAGAATAATGTAGCATCAAATTCTAATCACATCCATTCTTGAAGAATTTTGTCTAATTAGCATCAACATTAACATGGGTTTTTAGGAATGCTTCAAAAATAAATGAATCATATATATGCTAATATTAAGTATAAGAAATTAATCTATGAAATTCTGTGGAAAACAGGTTAGACCAGGGGTGGGCAAACTTTTTGGCTCGAAGGCCACAATGGGTTCTTAAACTGGACTGGAGGGCCGAAACAAAAGCATGGATGGAGTGTTTGTGTGAACTAATATAAATTCAAAGTAAACATCATTACATAAAAGGGTACGGTCTTTTTATTTTTAGTTTTATTCATTTCAAATGGGCCGGATCCGGCCCGCGGGTCGTAGTTTGCCCACGGCTGGGTTAGACACTAGTGGCTGTTTTCCTGTTGATATCATTCCTTCTGAGAAAAAGAGAAAGAGAGCAAGTTAAAAAAATCCATAATTACAACAAACTGATTCAAAAATTAAAAAACAACCAAAACATTATTTTACTTTTGTCTTTCTATAAAATGAAAGTCAGACATAGCTATCAAATAGTGGTAGTAGTATTAAAACATCACAAAATGATCCATATAATTTATTTTGTAAAAACACTCCTTAGTAAAAAAGAAAAAGAAAGAAAAAAGAAACAAATGGAATTTGAATTTGAAGACTTGGATCAATATCCTTTATGCATATCTTCAAAGCAAGTAATTTACATCCTGATCTTCTTTGATCTGATTTATAAAATATTCAAAATGCCACCACCTCTTGATATAAAACCCACTTCATTCTAGCAGGGGCTTTGAGGTACAATATTAACACCATCCTTTTTATACTATGACTTTAGTATAGTATAAAGCTCTATAAGTTGTATTTGTTTCTTGTTTTATCCAGATATTTAATATATACTGCCTAATTATTCAGACTATATGACTTGCCAATTAAGCACAGAGGAAATATCATGGAAATATGTTCAACATGCAAAATAATTATTTTTATTTTCATTTTATTACTTAGTATTTTAAACAACAATCAAATGCCAGATACTGTTGTAGGTAGAAAATACAACTGCCATTGGAAAAGAATCACCAGGCTTCACAGAAAAGAATCTAGTAGAGGGAGAAAGAGTTAATAAACAGGACAAAGAAATAATATAATATAATATAATATAATATAATATAATATAATATAATCCTATCTAATAATAGACAAACATGGTAATTAACCATACCTCTGACACACTTCCCATTGGCTAATCAGGGTGGTATGCAAATTAACTGCCAACCAAGATGGCAGCCGGCAGCCAGGCAGCTGAAGCAAACAGGAGGCTTGCTTGCTCCAGTGAAGGAGGAAGCCAAGGTTCCCCGCCTGCCACTGCTGGGCTCTGAGCTGCACTCTAAGAAACAATGTTGTAATTATAGAAGCTAAACAAACCCCATGCTTTCATCCAGCTGGCCGAGCTGGAGTTGCAACAGTGTTTCAATTATAGAACCCAAACAAACCCAGAACCTGCTTTCAGCAGCCGAGGTCTCAGAGCTGGAGCTGGCTCTCAGTTCCAGTGACAGCCATAGAAGGTAAATAAATCCCAGGGGGAAAAAAGAAAAAAAGGAGAGGTTGGGAGCTTCAGTCACCTGCCAGCCTGAAAACGGCCCTCAGCCCCTCACCCAGACTGGCCAGGTATCCCAGTGAGGACCCCCACCCTGAAGGGTGTGTGACCACCTGCAAACAGCCATCATCCCCTTATCCAGGCTGGCCAGGCACCCCAGTAGGGACCTCCACCCTGAACGGGGTGTGACCAGCTGCAAACAGCCATCATCCCCTCATTCAGGCTGGCCAAGCACCCAAGTGGGACCCCCACCCTGATCCAGGACACCATTCAGGGCACACCAGCCAGCCCCCACCCGTGCACAGGGCCTCTATCCTATATAGTAAAAGGGTAATATGCCTCCCAGCACCAGTATCAGCAGAGCAGCGAGGCCTCCCAAACCCGGTATCAGCAGAGCTGCGAGGCCTCATGCCCCAGGATCAGCAGAGCCACGAGGCTTCCTGGCACTGGGATCAGCGGAGCCTCCCAGCACCAGGATCAGCAGAGCAGCGAGGCCTCCCAGCACCGGAATCAGTGGAGCTGCGAGGCCTCCCGGCACTGGGATCAGCGGAGCCGCGAGGCCTCCTGGCCCCTGGAGCAGCATGACAGGGGGCAGCGCCCAAATCCCCTGATCGCCCTGCAGCTCTGTGTGTGACATGGGGCAGGGCCACAACCTCCCTATCCGCCCTGCTCTGTTCATGACAAGGGAAGGCGCCCCAAACCCCTGATCGGCCCTGCTCTGTGACTAATAGGGGGGAACTCATCAAACCCCTGATCGGCCCTGCTCTGTGTGTGACAGGGGGGAGTGCCCCAACCCCCTGATCCGCCCTGCTCTGTGTGTGCAGGGGGTGGTGCCCCAACTCCTCTATCGGCCCTATTCTGTGCGTGACAGGGGTGAGCTACCCAACCCCCTTATCGGCCCTGCTCTGTGCCTGATAGGGGGGAGCTCCCCAACCCCCTGATGGGCCCTGCTCTGTGCGTGACAGGGGGGAGCTCCCCAACCCCCTGATCAACCCTGCTCTGTGTGTGACGGGTTGGAGCCACAACCTCCCCATCGGCCCTGCCCTGAGTGTGACAGGGGGTAGTGCCCCAACCCCCTGATGGGCCCTGCTCTGTGGGTGACAGGGGGCGGCACCCCAACCCCCTGATCCGCCCTGCTCTGTATGTGACAGGGGGTGGTGCCGCAACCTCCCCATCAACCCTGCTTTGAGTGTGACAGGAGGCTGCGCCCCAACCCCCCAATCAGCCCTACCCTGAGCGTGACTGGTGGTGGCATCGCTCTGTGGGTGACAGGGGTCAGCACCCCAACCCCCTGATCCGCCCTGCTCTGTGCATGACAGGGGGCGGCGCCCCACCTCCCCAGTCGGCCCTGCTCTGAGCCCGACCAGGGACTGCACCTAGGGATTGGGCCTGCCCTCTGCCACCCGGGAGCGGGCCTAAGACAGCAGGTCGTTATCTCCTGAGGGGTCCCAGACTGTGAGAGGGCACAGGCTGGGCTGAGGGACACTCCCCCACCACCAATGCCCAAATTTTTGTGCACTGGGCCTATAATATAATATAATAATATAATATAATATAATATAATATAATATAATATAATATAATATAATATAATATAATATAATACAACTATACTATACTATACTATAATATAATAATATAATATACACTGTGTTGAATGGTTATGTGCTATGGAGTGAAAGCTGAGAAAAGGGATTGGGAGTATTAAGTAGGGGCTATTACAGTTTTAAATAGGGTGATCAGACCTAACCTCACTGAGGAGATAATGGCTGAGTAAAGCCTTGAATGAGTTGAGAAAGCAAGTCAAATGGTAGGAGGACAACTTTCCTAGGCATAGGAAATGGACAGTGCAAAATCCCTAAGGCAGCTGCCTGAAATGTTGAACAGCAAGAACACCTGGGTGGTGGGAATAGAGTGAGTGAGCTAGAAAATTGCAGATGAGATCAGACAGGTAAAAAGAAGGGGACAGCCCTAACCGGTTTGGCTCAGTGGATAGAGCGGCGGCCTGCGGACTCAAGGGTCTCAGGTTCGATTCCAGTCAACGGCATGTACCTTGGTTGCAGGCACATCCCCAGTAGGGGGTGTGCAAGAGGCAGCTGATAGATGTTTCTCTCTCATCGATGTTTCTAACTCTCTATCCCTCTCCCTTCCTCTCTGTAAAAGATCAATAAAACATTTTAAAAAAATTTTTTTTTTTAAAAAAAGAAGGGGACAGATATTAGACCTTGGCCAGTTTAAAACTTGGGCTTGTACTTTGAGATGGGCAGGCATTTCAGAGATTTGAGCAGATGAAAAACAAACATGACTTACCTTTTATCAAAATCAGAATATCACTTGCTATTCCTGCTGAGGTACAAGTCCCAAGCAAGGAGACTATTTAGGAAAATCCTGTCTAATCCCCAGGTCTGAGATGAAGACTAATTAGGATCAAGTTGTAGAGGTGATTATAGTGATTCAGTTCTACATATACTTTGAAGATAAAACGGAGAGACTTAACTCTTAGACTAAATACAGAATGTGAACAAAATAAGACACTACGGTTCTGGCCTAGGCCAATGGAAAATTGGCATTGCCATTAATTGACATTCAGAAGACTAAAGGAAGATTATGAACTCAGTTTGGACATGTTAAATTTCTGCATATGGCAATGTGAGTTTTAACATCAAGGAACATGTCTAGATGAGAAATGTACACTTGCATCATCAACACTTAGCTGATATGTAAAGCCAGGAGAGGAAAGAGATTGTTAATGGTGTCAGTCGAGACTTGAGAAAAGGTACAGGAACTAAACCCTGGAGGATGAGGCATAACCAATAATAAAGACTGAGGAGTGAGCAATGAAGTAGGAGAAAAAACAGACAGGTGAGATGCCCTACCTAGAGCCTAATGAAAATGTTTCCAGAAGGGAGAAATCTATTGTGCATATTGATAAACAGGAATGAAGGCAGAGAACTGATCATTACATTTAGCAATATAGACATTATAGATAATGTTCACAAGAGCAGTTAGATAAAGTTGATTGAGTGAATACCTAACTGAAATGGATTCAAGAGAAATTACAAAAAAATAAGGGTACATAATTTAAAAAAATACTTTTGCTGTACTGGAAAAGAAAAATACGGTTGCTGTACTGGTGGTAGCTTGGTAGGACAGGTTCATTAATAGATTTCTTAAATGGGATAAATATAAGACTATTTAATGTGCTTGACTATAATCCATTAGAGATAGAAACATTGATGATGTAGAAAACAGAATGTTTTGTCCTGGAATAGCAAGAGAGGATGAGATCTAGACCACAGGAAAGGTAGCCGGCCTTTTCTAGGAACATGGACAGTTCATAACAGTATTTAATCAGGATGCTTCCATGTTTAAAACACTACTATTTGTTCCCATTGCTCTGAGGATAAAATTGGCTGACCAGTGTGGCTCAGTGGTTGAGGATCAACCTATGAACCAGAAGGTCACAGTTCGATCCCTGGTCAGGACGCATGCTGGGGTTTCAGGTTCGATTCCCAGTGGGGAGTGTTCAGGAGGCAGCTGATCAATGATTCTTTCTCATCATTGATGTTACTATCTCTCTCTCCCTCTCTCTTTCTCTCTGAAATCAATAAAAATATATTAAATATATATATGATTAATGACCCTCCTTCTGGAGTATATTTGTGGCTTTCCCAAGTAGAAATGGTTCTTCCCCAGTTTTACTTGACTTGCTCTCAGGCTCTTCTCTGGTACCAATCACCCAGTCCTCACTTATTGTTCACTATTTAGGTGCCTGGGTTTCTAACAAGGTACTTACTCTGTAGGTTTACACAAAAATAATCCTAAGCAAGCTCATCCCCTTTTTTAAATCTGTTTTTATTGATTTCAGAGATTTCAGAGAGAGGAAGGAAGAGGGTGAGAGATAAAAGCATTGATGAGATAGAATATCAATTGGCTGCCTCCTGCATGCCTCCTACTGGGGATTGAGCCCACAACTGGGCATGTGCCCTGACCAGGAATGGAATAGGAAATCTCTTGCTGCATGGCATGATGCTCAACCAACTAAGCTGAACCAGCTGGGCCAAGATCCCCTTTTGAGGGTCTCATTGGCTCTTCAAAAAACCACCAACTTTTGTCTTGACCTTGGAGTTCTTACAACTTGCCTGATACTATGATTCTTTAATCTACCATAGAGGCAGGATATCTCAAGCTACATTTGACTTCAGATGCTATATCCTTCATCATCTTCATCTTGGAGGAAACAAACATCAGACCCTATATCCTTAATCTTCATCTCGAAGGAAACAAACATCAAACTCTCTGAATGTTTTCCCTGAAGACCTTCTCACTTAGTTACGTTGAACAGGAACCACTCAGCCCTCATACATGAAATGGTAGATTATACACAGCAAAGCAACAACTCTCCAAGAAAACCCCATCCCTTTGAGCTTTATCACCTCAAACTTTAGAATCTTAAAATAGAGGTTGAGCTAATGCTGGACTTATAGTAGGACTATATCTTATCATGCCCTGCAAGTAAAGTCTCACACCCCACTTATTTAGACTCCTTTCAACAGAAAGAAAGACTCCCATTTTAATATGTGGATACTTAAATGAAACATTCCTGGCATTGTGGGAGAGTTCAGAAATGTTCGTTATTGCTATTATTCATCTTAACATCTAAAGAGTGGCTAGATGAGGAGTTGCACATATAAAAAAATTAGAGAAAAAATCAAAATGATTTAAAAACCAAGACAGTTTGGTGTCATAAAAATCAAGAGAGTAGGTGTTTGTTTTGTTTTGTTGAGAAGGGAGTAATCACAGTGTCAAATTTTATGGTGAATTTTAATGAAACAAAACAACTGCATTCATTAATTGGTTAATAGAGATGTAATTTTGAGCAGTGAGTTAGAGGGAAAGCCAATAGAAGGTGAGGACAGACAAGATGGGAAAGAAGTTTATAGGAAAAGAAAAGTTAGATTGGGGAGACAGTGCTTTGTTTTTGTTTTTTTTATTGGTACTAGAGGCCCAGTGCATGAAATTAGTGCACGGGAGAGGGGTCCCTCAGCCCAGCCTGTACCCTCTCCAATCCAGGACTCCTCAGGGGATGTCCGACTGCCCATTTAGGCCCAATCCCTGCCTAACCCGGCAGTCAGACATCCCTCTCGCAATCCAGGACCGCTGGCTCCTATCCAGTCACCTACCTGCCTGCCTGATCACCCCTAACCACTCTGCCTGCCTGCCTGATGCCCCTAACTGCTCTCCTGCCTGCCTGATCACCCCTAACCACTCTGCCTGCCTGCCTGATGCCCCTAACTGCTCTCCTGCCTACCTGATCACCCCTAACTGCCTCTGCTTGCACCTCGCCCCCGCCCCCCGGCTTTGTCCGGAAGGATGTCCAGATGGTCATCCAGAAGACGCATGGTCTAATTAGCATATTATCCTTTTATTAGCATAGATTGTACTTATTTTACTTTTAAGGAATAGATTTTAATGTTACCCCAAAAGCCAGTGTGTGTGTGTGTGTGTGTGTGTGTGTGTGTGTGAGAGAGAGAGAGAGAGAGAGAGAGAGAGAAAGGGGGAAGCTGAAGATACCAGAGACAGGAAAAAAAAATAATTGGAGGAGATGAGAAGGAGGGATCAAGGATTTAGAGTAAAGTATTAGTCCTAAGCAGGAAAAGCAATGCTTAAGATTAGAGAACATAGTAAATAAAGACAATTATGGGTATAAATAAGTGTATAATGGTATTTGAAAAAAGAATGTATATTGAAGGACAACATACCTAGTAGCCTAGAAAAGGAACAGTTATAGAGAATTAAGGACATTAGAATTTCAAGATAAAATAATTAATAGCATTGCTTGGCACAAAGATACAAGGAGCATGGAGAAAGAAAGGATAGATAGATTAAAAAAACTGCATCCATTGATAGCATATAGAAATGCAGTTTTAGAAGAATGATGGTGATAGAAGTCTGATTGTAAAGGTTAAAAAAAGAGATAGAAATAAAGAGATAGAAATAATGAAAAATAAAAGCTTAAAGTGAATACCATTTCAGTTGCCTGGGCGGGAAAATCGCCAACTGGTAGAAATAGCCATCAAAAAAATAGAATGACTACAATAAGAGATAGTAAAAAATGCAGCATCTTTCTGACAGGAGCAAGGGACAAAATGCTTAGTGTGGTGGCATTAGGTTTCCCTGAAAAGCGAGAAGCTCAACCCAGATTTTATCTTCTCAGCACAATAGGAAAGGATGTTGTTTGACTTAAATCAAGAAACACATGAGAGTGGACTTTGAAGAAATAGAGAATGTGGGAAAACTATTTAGAAGAGTGTAGTTAAGATTTTAAAAAACACACACACAAATAAATAATAAAAGGACTTGCAAAATTTGATACAGATTTTTGGACAGTAAGGATTTTAGTGCTTTCACTGTGTGCCAGTGTTCATTATTACCCAGTAAAATTGTGCAGTTAAGGTTGGCTAATAATGATGATAACATCTATGGTAATAATAACAGCATCAATAGTGGCTTTTAACATTTATTGAGCATGTACTATCTATGAGGCACTGAATTGATCATTTGACATGTTCCAGCTCATTTATTTCTCATAATGATCCTATAAGGCAGGTTCTATCATTATTTGAATTAACTACTTTGACCAGGGTTATTGAGCTAGTAGCTAGCAAGCCAAAAAGATACCTAGGTAGTGTGCCTCCAGAATAAAAGTAATTTCTGTCACTCTCATCAAATTTACTTAAATATTTTGCATTTTAAAATGTCAAAATATAAACCTGGAGATTATGCTAAGTGAAATAAGCCAGTCAGAGAAAGACAAATACCATATGACCTCACTTACATGTGGGATCCAAGGAACAAATAAACTGTCAAACAAAATAGAACCAGAGGCTTGGATGCATAGAACAGATTGACAGCTATCAGAAGGGAGGGGGCTGGGGAAAGTGGATGAAGGAAGGTGAAAGAATTAGCCAAAGAACATATATGCAGACAACAGTGCAGTGATGGCCAGAGGGAAGGGGGTGTGGAGGTTGGGTAGAGGTGGGCAAAGGGGGAAATGGGGACATCTGTAATAGTGTCAACATTAAATATAAAGTTAAAAAAATAAATAAAATGTCAAAACAAAAACATATCCCTCTTCTCCACAAGTAGCCTCTCTTAATTTAATTCCTCTTTGGAGAGTATATGAGCACATCCCAGTTAATGAAAAATACCTCCTGACATTTTATAATGTTCAGGGTTTCTGAAGCACATACTAGTACACACAACTCTTTTCAACCACTCCTAAGAGAAGATATCATCCCTTCTTCCAATTAAGGCAGTGGTTCTCAACCTTCTGGCCCTTTAAATACAGTTCCTCATGTTGTGACCCAACCATAAAATTATTTTTGTTGCTACTTCATAACTGTAATGTTGCTATTGTTATGAACCATAATGTAAATATCTGATATCTGATATGCAGGATGGTCTTAGGCGACCCTGTGAAAGGGTCATTCGAGCACCAAAGGGGTTGCAACCCACAGGTTGAGAACCGCTGAATTAAGGAAACAGAGTTTCAAAGAAGTCAAGTTATATACCAGTGGTTCCTCAGCTAGTAAGGGAAAGGACTCCAGTTCAAATTCAAATCTTCCATCTGGCCCGCATGGCTCAGTGGTTTATCATTGACCTATGAACCAGGAGGTCATGGTTTAATTCCCAGTCAGGGCACATGCCTGTATTGCAGGCTTGATCCCCAGTGTAGGGCGTGCAGGAGGCAGCCGATCAATGATTCTCTCTCATCACTGATGTTCCTATCTCTCTCTCCCTCTCCCTTCCTCTCTGAAATCAATAAAAATATATTTTAAATACATAAATAATCAAATCTTCCAACTCAAGTCCAAAGCCATGGCCATTCAGTTCATTACTAGTTCTTGTTTCTTTTTTCTCCTCAATATTCTTTCCATTTGTATTGTTTCTATTATATTCAAGCTTCACAATCCTATTTTAAATTCCTACATTTCACCAAAACTGATACATTACCATGATAATGTTTCCCTAACATAATGATTACCTAAGTAACTCTTTCAGCGTAGATTACACAGCATTATTTTAGCAATAGATGAATTGCACTTATGGTCCCTGCTTCGTCCCTCCCTGTAGTTTTTCCATGTAATTTTGTATTGCTTTCCACTTGGTCTTTGGTCTAAGCCAAGTGATTTTACCAAAAATACCCAAAAAGAAGCTTATGGAGCACTTGCTTGTTTCTGTTTTTCTCCTACTCCTTTGCCATGACCATGAATATTCTGGCCTATTGCAGGATTAAACACATGCAAAGAGTTGAGTGAGTCCAGTTGGTCTAGCTAAGGCCATCTATGTCAGACAATGGCCACTACAACTAACCATGTCAACCTTTAGCTAACCAGTGGCATAAGTGAGCATAGCCAAGATCAACCAATCCAAGTCAAGATCACCTGAATTTCATAAACCAATATTTTTGCATGACACTAAGCTTTTGTGTTGTTTGTCACATCACATTATTTTAGCAAGATAGCTAATACATGAATAGTATGCAATCTATCCTAAATCAAACATCAGAATAATATTTCTTCATTATTACCTTATCATATCACCAGTTCATTCATAATTCTACTAAGTATCCAGCTAAGAAACTCCTGTTCTTAGCTGTCACCACACGTATGAACAGGCCACACTTCATTGCCACTATAAAAAATTTCATTCCTACCCTAAAATCTTTCAGTAAATAAATCTGTTGTTATTCTCCTTACTTAATTCCTCGTCTTCTTTAAGAAAAAAAAAAAGGAGGGGGGGTGGATACTGTGAATATTAGGAAACCCAAAGCCTAAACCTGAAAGCAAAGTATAGGCTGAATTTCTATCCCCCAAATGTCCTTGAACAGAAGCCTATGCAAAACTTTACTCCTTCACATGGCATACCCGAGTTATTTCTAACCTTTTCCTAAAAATAACTCTCTAAAATTGCTTTCCACATGAAACTTTCTGCAGTTAATCACAATCAATATTATATCTCAAATATTTTCAGTACTTCTATAATCTTTTACCATATTAATTTTGATCCACTTATATATTTTTGCTAAGCAACTCTATTCCCTAAATTCTCTGGGAACCAAATTATATTCCTTTCTTTCTAATACCTTTACAAATATATGTAACCATTTAATAATATACAGAAGGCCCTCAATAAATGCTAAATAAAATGATAAAAATGAATTTTAAACTTTTATATATGGCTAGAGGCCCGATGCACAAAGATTAATGCAAGAATGGACCTTCCTTCCCCTGGCTGCTGGCACCGTCTTCATTCCAGCCTAGAGCCACCTTTCCACCTCCCCACTGCCCAGATGCCCGGAGCAACTGGAGCGGGGCGGAACGCCTGCATTGTTACCATGGTGTCCCAACCTGCCCCTGGCCGCTTGGTGACTGTGTATGCAAATTAACCTGCCATCTTTGTTGGGTTAATTTGCATACTCACTCCTGATTGGCTGGTGGGCATTGTGAAGGTATGGTCAATTTGCATCTTTCTCTTTTATTAGTGTAGATTTTTTGCAATAGAAATCTCACTGTCACCCTAACTGGTTTGGCTCAGTGGATAGAGCATCGGCCTGCGGACTGAAGGGTCCCAGGTTTGATTCCGGTCAAGGGCATGCACCTTGGTTGTGGGCACATCCCTAGTAGGGAGTGTGCAGGAAGCAGCTGATAGATGTTACTCTCTCATCGATGTTTCTAACTCTCTATCCCTCTCCCTTCTTCTCTGTAAAAAAATCAATAAAATATATTTTTTTTAAAATCTCTGTCTTTAATTTTTCTTTAAATATTCTTAGTAAGCATATTAGTAATTAACAAATATTTATTCTGATTTCAAAAATGTTAGTCTGTTTATTTTATCAATATTCCTAGTAAGTTGTTCTAATGCTCATTGACATACATATGTAGAAATTAGTTTAACTTTAGGCATTCTGGATAAAACAAATGCAACCATTTTTTATATAATGCTTTACAAATTAATTAATTTTTACTTACATTATTACTTACATTCTTTTCTTTAATCATCATAAACTATCATTTGAGGTATTTGTATTAACCACTTTTTGTAGTATGGAAATCTGAAGCCCTGACTCAAATTTATGATGTATGGTAGAGTCACAATACAAACCAAATCTTCCCATTTCAAATGTATTGCTCTCTTTATATTAAACCATGTACATTTAGTTCTAGTTTTACCTTGAAAGTCCTTACTTCTGTTACTCTGCTGGTTGAGAGGGTTGTAGATGATTGACATGTGTGCCTGTTCTCAAGGAGCCTACAATCTAGCCACCTAATCAGATATCTTAATGATAATATGCTAAATGATAAGGGTAAGGAACACAGAGGAAATATACCTGGGCATTCAGAGAAGGCTTCTGGCAAGATATAAAGGCTAGGCTAAGGTAAGAAGTGAGTCAGCTGCAGAAAACCAGAAAATACAGAGAGATTTGAGAATTACTTAAGAGATTAAAAACAGAATGTCCCAAAGAGGTCTAAATTCAGAGATGAGAAAGAAGACTTCATCTATGAGGATTCTCAGGTGTCTGGGTGAGGAATTCAAGCAGATTAGGTTGAGGAGTGGGAGACAGATGATGACTGAGTTTGAGGCACATAGAATCTGAGGTTCTGTGGAACATGTACATGGATCTGTGTGAGGTAAAAACTTGAGTGAGTAGTTAAGAAACATCAGGCCTGGAGATGTGGAATAATTTAAAACTATGAGTCCTATTTAAACACATTTATACCCACTCATATAGTGAAGAACTAATCACTGATGCATTGTTCATAAAAGAATGATAAGAGAGAAAGTAACTAAAGCAAAACACCAAGTCGTCAATATCTAAAAGTATTAGATAGGCAATTTTTATGATGATGTGTCATAAAGTTTGACTCTGCTTTGAATTCTCTCCCATATTTGCTAAAATAATTTTCATGTGATGTATTTATAGTAATTTTCAATTTTACATGCTTTATTTCTGCCTTAAAACTCACATTTACGATAATCATTTTCTCCATCAAGATAAATGTCAAGTGCAGTGCCACCAAACAGTGCAAGTACATTGCTTACAAAATATTGAAAAAGATTCAAAGATAACAATTAAAGAAGAATACTCTTCTATTACTTACAGAAAACTATAGCCCTTAAGGTACAGAGTATGTAACTAAAATGACAGGATGATCACTTAAGAACCTGTGGATTACTAGGAGTATTTGATATTTATAATTGTAAACTACAAAACAATATTGAAGAAATGTGTCAAAGTATTTGTAGAACAGATTGAAACCATGTGCATCTAAATGTACAGGTTCATAATGCCTAGTATATAATTCCCAAACCTATACACTCTATAAACTGATATTTTGTTGTGTGTTGCAACCTTGATTGGTGGTAAAACCAGGCCTGTACTAACATGAGACATTTATAGGTTTTTTTTCCATACAATAGAAATATTCATAGAATTATCTTCAGATATGTAAATGTGTATTTATGGGGTTCTATCCAGAATCCATCTGCAGAAGTATTTCATAATATTTATTACATATATACAAAACACTAAGGAAAATTCTGAATTCTAAAACACCTGGCCCCAAAGTGTTTGGATAAGAGATTAACTAAAATTCAAAACTTGAAATTTTAGGTCATGTTATAAACCAGATATTCAACACAAGTGAATTTCTAGAATTAAAATTTTTCATTCTTATACCTTTAAGAATAGATTTATCTATACAATATCATTATGCTGAAAACATTTCCAGCTTTTTTTCTTTTCCCCAAAAAATACCTTGTTCTAGTACTTTCTATCTTCATCATCCTTATGAAATAATCACTCATTTTTATAAAGATAGAGAAAAAATTTTCAAAAACCCAAATTATTTTTAGAATCACTTTGGTAGGGTTAGGATCCAAATCAACATCATCAGGCTTGAATAAAATATGAAAAGATAAATGTAGGAGGGATACATGCATATTCTTACACTTAGGACCAAAGGGTTAACTTCCAAGAAGAGTAGGGAAAATGGGAACACAGGTAACATTTTTGCAACTCAGTTATAAGTTGACTACTGTCCCAGGACATACTGAAAGTATGTTGAAGCTGCTCTCAAATATAATACAGTCCTATGCTTCTGATAATGAAACACTCTACCTAGAAAGAGAAATGATTGTCCCATTCTATGCTTGTCACAGAAGATAATGAATAATATGTTTGGTTCAGGGACCACCCTTTAATAGCAGCATTGACCAACTCAAATAATCCTAGTGAGGAGTAAACATGATGTGATCACTCTAGAAATTACCTTATGAAGAACAATTGCAAAGCCTGAAATGTCTAGCTTTAAGAATAAAATTATTGATGAAATTTTTGAAATGAATCAACTCATTCTGTGTAATTAGACACACCAGTGTACCTACAGGTGAGAGTTACTGGAAATATTATTATATCTCAAAACAAGACTAGCTGGCTGAAAATGAAAAGAACTAGGACACGAGTTATCCATATAGAGTTACGGGATTACCTAATGGGGGTGTGAAAAAAGTTTCTAGGTGGTCCTTTCCATTCTGATAGTCATCAGTACCTCAACACCACAGTGTAAGTTAATAATACAGCTGGATTTAGAATTTCATCAACTTTCATTGTATACATTTTAATATTTATGAAAGCATAATATTTACAAGATATAATTTCACAGATAGAAGTAAACTCTTCAACATTTGCTATATTGTATGTAAAGAAGAGGACCAATTTTTTGTATATATATATATATATATATATATTTTTTTTTTAAATATACTTTATTGATTTTTTACAGAGAGGAAGGGAGAGGGATCTCTAGAAACATCGATGAGAGAAAAACATCAATCAGCTGCCTCCTGCACACTCCCCACTGGGGATGTGCCTGCAACCAAGGTACATGCCCTTGACTGGATTCGAACCTGGGACCCTTGAGTCTGCAGGCTGATGCTCTATCCACTGAGCCAGACCGGTTAGGGTTTTTGTATATTTTACAAAAAAATAGAGTATATATTGGAAGTTATTATTAAAAATCTTGTTCATTTTCTTAGCTTTTTTTCCATACCTCAAATAAACACAAGTATGCTACTCTTAAATAAGAAAATTAACTTTCATTACTAACTTTCTATATAAATAATCTGGAAATCCTTAAAATTTTATATCATTTTTTTATAAAATGATATTCTTCACAAAAATATTCTAAAAAAAATAACTCATCTAACAATTTTAAGTTTGTGAGAATGGTGCTGAACTTTTGCTCTTTTTCTAATTTCCAAAATAGTTTATTAAAAGAAACTGGTTGAAACGTTTCTGAGTGGAGAAGGCAATACATCAATAACTCCCAGAATTTTTAAGCAGGTGTTAGGCATTTTTAAAGAAATATTCCTAACGCTGTCTAAATAAAAATAATTAGTAGTTTTCCAAACTGTTATCACTTCCAAAGATAGAACACACAACTGAAAATGGAAAGCACATACTTCCAAATGTCATGATTGTGTTTAAAAAGCAAGGAAGAGAAATCAACTGTTCCCATATTCTGGTGATCAACAGGTGATTTTTCCGCCCCCACCAAAACATACAGATTAAATTTTTAAAAAAAAGAAAAAGAAAAGACCAGATAGAAATTCATGCTTCACACTTCCCATCACCAACATACCACAATTTTCTTTGAGGCAAGGTTTTATGTGAATTAGTATCGATTCTTAATTTGTTTCTCACCAAAACATGCAGACCATATATTATACAGGGAAATGTAATTATAAGAATGGAAATAAAACAAAGCTTACTTAAGTCTTATCATATTTTCAATTGCAGTTGGAAGGACAAATGCTACCAGGAAGCATACCTGTGGCAGGGCTGAGTTGAGCTGTCTCTGGAGCGAATCTCTGTCGTAGATGACATCCTGCAGTCTTTGCTGGGCAAGCGAAAGGCTTTCTTGGGTCTCCCGTAGGGTGTCTAGAAGACGGTCCCTTTCATCAAGCATATTCACCATCAGCTGCTCAAAATGGGAGTCTGAGTCCGAGCCACTGCTTTGGGACCCCCTTTGGCTCATTGGGGTGTCCTCATTAATCGTGGGCATCACTTCACACATCATTGCTTAAAGAAAGTAAAGGGGAGGGGAGTTTAGTAAAGAAATGTTTTCCAAAAATGCTGCCCAGGCCTCAACCCAGCAAATGCTTTGCAGCTCCTTAGCCTAATTGTCTCTTTTTCCCTTATTCCAAGCAAACTAAATATTTTGATCTCAAGGAAAAGTGATTATTTTTTCATTATTTATTCCACCTAATTCAATTTATAGTAACATGTTGCTACATTTATTAATTGGTCACCTTTCTTCCCCTATAAATTTACAAATCCCTTATTGCTAATACCTTCATGTTATCTTTATTTGTTATATTGTTAACCACAAGCAGGGTCTGCCCCTTAATGGGTGGGCAGTAAATTATTTTTAAATGACTTAAGTAATTCAATGAATTAATGTTCACTCTTTTATTCAGGAAAATTTACAAATAAGAGAGTATTCTGTTTATACCATTAACAGTTTTTACTTTTTTATTTTATCAACTTTTTTTCATACCAATTTAAAGCTTTTTTACTTCAAAACTCCAATTTTATTATTTTCACATGCTCTCTCCCTAAATTCCTGCAGTAGACTACACGGTAAAGTGATTGAATTAAATATAAGCTTTATGAAATAGACTGAGGCACATACATTTGTTTAGGTTAATATACTACTAATTGCACTGAAGATTCCTTTGTTTCCTGTGAGCTGCATCATCTGGTTTTCATCCAAACAATACAAACTAACACTTTCGAATACTCCACAAAACAGATACCATGAATTACATTAGCCAATGCAGTAACTTCACATCTCAGATGCTAATCAGAGGCTACCAGTCATGAAATAAATTAACTGCACAGGATATTTAAAAAAATTATTGATTTATTTTAAAATAGACAACACAGACATTAGGATGCAACATTGATCTATTGTGTGGCATTTTAATAATCAGAAATTATCTCGTTTTCTCAGTTATGCTCTGTCTTATATTTTTAAAAGAATCAAACACATCTCAGCTTTAGCTGTTGTCCTGAGGCCAGGAGCTATTAATTAGAGGGCTTGGTTTTGTAGAAGGCTGATGTGGAGCAAGGCTGGTTTGGCTGTTGATCCTGAAGCATTCTTTGGTTTTATAATGCAAGGTCAATTCATTTTTCTGCCTACATATTCCTGTCCTTGGGGAAAATGTTTATGATGATATTTTCAAATAAAATGTCAAGACTTAACAGCTCAATAGTTAATTATTTTTTATGTAATTCTTTCTATAAATTGAGTTATTGAGGAGAGAAATTCAATTATCTGTAAATGATTTGGTCAGGGCTCACTGAAAACTAGGAGAAACTTTCAGAAAGATAAAAGTACTTTTGCCACTGCTACCCTATGTAAAAAATTTGAGGGTGGTTTTTAGAATAATTCAAGATAATGCTTGGAATTATTGCTTATCACTCAAAACACTGTGCTACCTGTAGGTAAGAATTTGACTTGTTAATTTCTTATTCACCCTAAAATAAATAACAGGGTAGATACACAGGATGTATTCATGCACACATGTGTGCACACGGGCACACACACACACACACATACATTGTTACTATTGTTAAATAATGATGAAAATAAAATATTATTTGTATTTTTTATTTTGCATTTTATTCAAACACTATCACAAAGATGGAATAAAAAGAGACTCCTAAATTTACAAATTTTCTTTACATTGATTGAAAGGAAATTGCAAAAACAAAAAAGTGTTCCAAAACATTTGAATATTTAAAACGATTAGTTTACTTGCCATGCATGACATACACACAGCTGTGTCATTCTGGGAAATCATTACCAGGAGCCAATGTAGAATTTTTTTGTGTTTTTTGTTTGTTTGTTTGTTTGTTTGTCATGTATGGTTACAACAAAATACTGGAAGAGAAAATGGTAGCATTGTGACAATTTGTGTCAAAACACTTGCAAGGTTTAAATTTTAGGATTACTTAAATGTTATTAAATCTGTATTTTAAATTATAGCTTTCTTGAAAAAAAGCCACTAGCCCATCTTCACTCAGAATTACTTATAACAACTTTAAATTCCAAGGAAAAATATAACTTCATTGATTAACTTTGTTATAATTTTCTCCTGAATATACTACCCTAATTCTAACAAAGGCTTGTCACCAGGCTCTTAGATAGCTATAAAAGCTGGTCTTTGATTAAGTCCAAAGATGCTATGATGAGAAGAAGCACCTTGGGGACTTTGGAAAGTCTATTAAATCTTCACTCAAGAGAACTGGATTCAATTTCACTTCTGTAGCATGTGAACCAGGGAAAGTCACTTCACCTGTCAAAACTTCTGTAAAGTAGGGTTAATAATCTGTGCTTTTAAAAAGGTGTTCTAAAGCTCTGATAGTATGCCTAACTGAGATTACACAGTAAGATAATAAAGGCTTTTATAAATTCAAGTATTTCTTTATTATAAAGTGACCAACATTCATCTTTTCATAAAGAATATTTTGTTTTTTTGTTCATTATATTTCTATGCCTAAAGATTTAATTTCATTGGGTACTCTGAACTCTCCACATTCAATTTAAAAAATCAAACTATGCAAAATTTACTTAGGAAATAAGATAAATACATGCTGCTTTTCTTAACCAGCAGTCAACCCAAATAAGTACATCTGAACTCTTCTCAACAAAACTGAGGGGGGGGGGGGGAGGAGGAGAGGGAGTGGTTATGTTTCTATAAAAAATAAGGCACTTTCATGAACTACTTTAGCTTCTTGCAATAGAACTCAGATTCTAACGTAAGTGACAAAATATTTGTATAATCTTTAAAATATAATATAACCTATTTCTTAAATGCACATTTTAGGTATTAAAAGCAATTAAAAATAGATATTCAGTGTAAGAGTTAAACACCCTCTCATAGAATAGATGACATCTGAAGCAACTTGGCAGTACAGAAGTCTATGATCATTCAACCTCTAGTACATTTCATCTTCATATACCACTTCTAACTTTTCTGATAATTTTCAAAATTACAACTGCCTTGCATAGCATAATTCCTGAAAAACCAGGAAGGGATTATTAACACTTTGCTTTGATATTTGCCTTTTTATCTCCTCCTCTTCAAAGTCAATTGGATACATGAATTATGTTATCCTCTTCTAGATGTTTATGCCTTGTTCATTAAATTACTGAAGGTCTCAAGACCTAGTAGAGATTATTTTATTTTAAAAAGAAAAAACAATAATAATAAGTTGGTTTGTTTAATTATCCCAGTGCATAAGTTTAGCTTGAATAATTTTATACAAGGAAAACCAACTCCCTTATTCTTAGCACATAACCTTGACTGTCTCCTAAATCTCCCAGATTTCAAAATAAAAGTTTGAATGCCCACTGGAGTCAGTACCCAAAAGATTCAAGATCCAATGTGTTTCTTAGCAATGTATACCATTTAAGCAATACCTATACAGATATAATAGTACTACAAAAGCTGTTTGTTTGTTTTTTCCTGTCAGTGAATCACTTTATTCAGGCAGATCACTAGGATTTAAACCTTAGTAGAGGCAAAGATGAAATTATCTCTGGTAGTCAGTTTCTTTTGCAAAGATTGAGTTTTAAGAGCTAACCCAGCTCCATCTCAGTTAACACACACACACACACAAAAGTAATTCCTTGAGAGAAATCCTAGCTATTGTCTGATTACGTTACATGAATATTCCTCCTCCTATTTAACCCTTTGAAATCTCCTGTCCTCAGGAAATAATACCATCACCTCTAAGGGAAGCATTTTGCACTTTCTTTACCCCAGTGCCTCTACAGCTGGCCAAAGAGCCAGATCATCTCACAGAGCTGGACAGTTATCTCTCGGCCACACCCCCACCCCCTGAAGAAGTTGACTTCATCGTTTCCACACTTAACATTCTTCATTCTGCCCAACAGGAGGGAACCAAGCAGGGAGGCAGTAGGGAAAGAGGAGGAGGGATGGGAGTCTGATGGAGAGCAAAAAGGTACAGAGCAGTAATTGGCAAGGAGGAATTTGCACCTCATCTTCCCTGGGGGCGGGGTGGGGCCGGGGTGGGGAGGGAGTTAAAAATAAATAAATAAATAAAGCGGTAGGGGAGCCATGTAACTCAAAGACAGTTATTGTACCTAATGCCAGTAGTTTTCGGGTCCTGCTTCTTCAATGGATCAATGACAACCGCAGTCGCCGGCTGGACCAGAGGGGAGGCTCACGCCCGGCGCTCCTGGACCATTCCCCTGGCAATGGGAGGAGAAAGGCGGCTCAGACCCGCGCGCGCCCCCGCGCCCTCCGGAACCTGCCCCGGCTGCGTGGCGAGGCAGCGGCCCCGCATCTTCCCGCGGCTCCGTCAGCAGCCCGAAGGAGAAGCGTCCATCGGAAAAATGGCATATTACAAATTTTGCTTTGGGAAGCAGAGCTCGGTTCAGACCATTGTCAAAGGGAGGAGAGGGGGAGGCGGCTCTTAAAGCAGCAGCGGCCCCTTTGCCAGAGCCGCCCCAGCTCCACGCGTGCCGCCGGACACCCGGCGCGGGGAGCCGGGAACTGGGGGCTGGGTTGGACCTGTAGAAACTTAATCTAGTGGCACTGCTCCCCGTCCAGGTCCAAGCCACCCGCAGGGTATCTCCCCCAACCTGAGCTTCGGGGGGCGTGGGAGGGGGGAGGATGCTGAGTAACTGGCAGGGAAGTTCTCCACCACGTCCCCCTCCGGAGTTGACCGCTGACGCCCCAAGTAGGAACGCTACAGGGAAGCGAGTCCCCAGGGATGCGAGAGGCAGGACAGGTCCCCTCCTGGCCCCCAGCCTATTTCCGCGCTACGGTGTCTTGTTTCGCTAAAAAAAAAAAAAAAAAAAAAAAAAAAAAAAAAAAAAAAAAAAAAAAAAAAAAAAAAGTCCTTCTCCGGAAAGGCAAGCGGTCAACCCCCCACACACCCCGTTTCTCCTCCCAGCCTCTTTGCAAGCCTCCTTGCCGGCATCCGTGGGCCGGGAGGACCAACCTGCCGGGAGCCGCTGTGGATGCTACAGCATCTCTCCTCACTTGCCTCTCGCTGTTGCTGCTGCCGCTGCTCCTCCTCCGTCTCTCCCCCTCCTCCTCCCTGGCAGCAGCCACCTCGTCTTCCTCTGGAACAAGGGCTTCCCCTGGAAGCTGCTGCAGTGGTTTCCACCGGCCCTTAAATAAATTCTGAAGTAATCACGTCTTCGCTCTCCCCTCCCCACGCACACGCGCTCGCGGATACACACGACTGCCCCGAAGCCGCTGCCAGGCTGCTGGGCTCGCGCGGGTCCCCGTGCCCCCCGGCGAAGGCGGGAGCTAGGGATGGGCAGGTGTGGGGCGGGGGCAGGCTCTTCCTCACCGAGCCTCCCCCCACACAATGGTCCTCGCTGGAAGCCGTGTGTCTGCCCGCGCTGCTGGGGAGGGGAATGTGCTGGGGCACCTTCTGGTTCTCCCGTCTCCCGTGCTCATGTCTTTAAGCAGCTTCCTTCTCCCAGGACGAGGCATGACAGTCACGGTTGTAAAGACTTGAGTCAATCCAGGGTGTGGCGGCATCTGTCACTTCTCATTAGCTCTCCGGTTCCTCTCCATTCATTGCTTTGGCGATGAGGATTGTGTGTTAAGTACTCCCTGCCCTAGTAAATTTCAGATTTGGGCGAAGTCTGGTCTCCATAGAGTTCTAGTTTCTCTATACCTACATGTCCTTTTACCCATTCTCCTTTCCTTCTTCATTCATACAAACCCATCTCAGCAGGGGCAGGGAGGAAGCAGAAGACAAAACCAGTACCTACTCTCAGCAAAAGAGAAAACGTTTCAGTGTGGGAAATGTACATATCCCAGTTTCCATGAAAAGAAAGAGGGTGTGCAGAAGGGAATTGGGAAAGGGGTTTTAAACATTAGGAATAATTTTGGGGTTCGTGCAAGTACCTTCAGGACATAGTGCAGTAAATCTAAAAGGTATGTTTTACTTTTGTTTAAAGCCAAGAGTCACAAGCTAACTAATGAAATAATACTCAAATACCAGCTCCCTTAAGCACAATATTCAAGATACAGATCTTTCATTTTGAGGGTAGCATTTCATTCATTTAGTGACTCCACCATGACATGTGACGTCAAGTACCCCCTTCCCAGCCTCTTCTAGATTATTATTCAAATTCTGAATCACAAAATAATTCTGTAAGAATTAAACATAGAATAATATGAAGATCTATTATATGTCAACTGGAACACTTTCCCAAATTTAATGTACACGTAGACCATTCATGGATCTTATTAAATTTCAGATTATGATTCACTAGGATTTGGGGTGGACCCTGAGTTTCTGTATTTCTAACAACTCCCAGATGGGACCACACTGTGAGCAGCGAAGTTCCAAACCATCCTATCATGTCATCCTTTGCTGTGACTTAAATACTCTTAACCATAAGAAGCCCATTAGCACACAAGGCAGTCCAGTCCATTTTCAAATACATCTGATATATGCTTTATATATGATAAAGATGATAGCTTTATCATATTAATCAGATATCAGCACTCATAACTCTCACTCTCTAAAATTCCCCAGAAGACATAAAATGTCCTTATACATGATAGACCTTCACATTTTTTTTTTGCATTTTCTTTTTTTTTTTTTATTCTTAAAGTATTACAAAGGGTATTACATATGTGTCCATTTTATCCCCCCGCCCTAGACAGTCCCCTAGCCTCCCCTATCCCCCAATGTCTTAAGTCCACTGGTTATGCTTCTATGCATGCATACAAGTCCTTTAGTTGATCTCTTACCCCCCTAGACCTTCACATTTTAAAAGACAGTTAATATGTCTCTTTGAGAATTCCTTCCTTCTTAAACCTTGGCTCTAATTTCTTTGGTAGTAAACATTTTTCAAATACAGGGTCATTTCCAGCAAAAGTCTTGATTTGCCTGACTCCCATTCGCATATCAAATAAAAGTTTTAATTCTAAGTATAAACCCTGTACATTCAGTTGATATAACAGAGTTGAAAGTCTACTCCATAGTTGGTATCACAGAAAAGAAGAATTTGATAATGGAAGGCAGAGAATAGTTGTGAAGTAAAAGATATTTAATTAAGAAGATATAGTCTTTATGGATACTCTCAGCTTAGAAACTATACATTCTAATTTTATCATTCCCAACATTATGGCCAAGAGTGTAAATAACATTTTCTATCAAACTGAGAGGCATTATTAAGAAGCAATTTTGCAGAAAACATCAGGTAAAACAATTCACATGAAAAAAGTCACTCCCTGCACCAGTTATTCAAGTTTAGTGACCCTCTAACTTAGCATGCAAGAGAATGTCCAAAGGGCTTGTTACAATACATATTTCCAGGTCAGGCCCCACAATTTCATACTCAGTAGGTCTGTGGTGTGGCCAGAGATTTTGCATTCCTAATAAATTCCTAAGTAATGCTAATAATAGTGATAGGTCAGAAATCCAACTTTCAGAACCACTGATTAAATTAATCTGAAGAAATTAACCTGAACAAAAAATATTTTTTGTTTTGTACACTAAGTATTTATTCTACAGAATAAGAAAAACAACTGATAAATATTTTCACTCAGGACAAAAATCTCTCATACAAATATAAAACCAATTATTATGTTGACTTTATCATCTACTCCTACTAGTTTTTGATAGGTAAGAATCAATGTTTAAGATGAAATAGCTTACCTCTTAAATAGTCAACTATTTGTTACTTCTTTCATTAGTCTAAGTACCTAACATCAATGAAATGAGTTACTCCATAGAGGCATACAGTATTGTCAGCCATACTCACTAATTCTTCTACTGTATTTTATTTCAAATATGAGTATTCTTGTCTATATACTCTTTAAGTACAACCACTCTCATTTTCACTATGATGGCTATTCTTTCCATCTCTTTAGATATTCTACATATTGTGTGTTCTGTTAGTAGTAAAAATGATCCTATATAATAAAAACCTAATATGCTAAGTGTCTGGTCGTCCATTCAACCAATCAAAGCTTAATATGCTAATGATAAACTAAGGCCACTCAACCGCTCGCTATGATGTGCAATGACCACCAGGGGGCAGATAGTGCACCAGTCACTATGACGTGCATTGACCACCAGGGGGCAGACGCTCCAACCGGTAGGTTAGCTTGCTGCTGGGGTCTGGCCTATCGGGACTGAGCGAGACGGGCTGAACACGTCCTGAAACTCCCCCACCCCCTGCAGTCCCTCTCGGGCTGGCCAACCTCCCGCATCCCTCCCTGGCCCTGATCGTGCACCGGTGGGGTCCCTCGGCCTGGCCGGCACCCTCTCGCAATCCAGGACCCCTTGGGGGATGTCGGAGAGCTGGTTTCGGCCCAATCCTGCAGGCCAGGCTGAGGGACCCCACTGGTGCATGAATTTGTGCACCAGGCTTCTAGTAGTAATAATAATAAGAAGAAGCACTTGTTTTATTTAAATCAAATATAGTTTTGTTTGTAAAGATACAGTTTACTTAAATCAAGCACCAAAGAAAATGGGTAATTAAGCATGGGCCATGACAATAATAGCAATTTAGTAAGTGGCAGTAATTTTCTTTTAAGTACAAGAATAATTTTCATGCAAAATGAAAACAAGTAATATTAGTTGTAATAGACATGTTGATATTAATATCACCTCATTTCAACTATATAGCTACCCATTTATGAAAATACTTCACCTATATTCATAATAGTTTATATTAACATTATTAAAACAATTAAATGACATTTTGTTTTTTATTTTTTATGCTACATATTACTCTTCTTATTTGTCTAAAGAAGCAAACTACAGAATATGAAAGCTATATTAAGCACACACTTGCTGACTCTTGTGCCTCCACTAAATGTATAAGTATTAATTCTCACAAAATAAATTGTTGTGAAAGGCTACATTAATCAACCTTTATCTATGCATTTATATGGAATTACTGTAAAATGTAGCAATTTGACGAATAGTCACCAAGATTTCAACTCATAACTAAGAATGTCTTAGTATTACAGAAGAGCAAAAACTGTTATTTTTTGAAGTCAAGGTGTGATAAAAGAAAACAAGTTTTAGAGATTTTTTTGCATTCTTTAATGCTATCAGACATCAATGTAGGAGCAATATAAGGGCTCTAAAATAAGTTAAATAGTGTTGGCTTTTGGAATATTTTTTATTCTTTTTAAAGGACAAAATAACATTATAGAAAATATATTTTCTTTTTAATCCCTGAGATCAAATATTAAAAGGGAAAAAACATTCTACTTATATTCTCTAATTGTTTTTAGAGAGAAGATTTATTCTAACATAAACCCTCATAATAAAGATTTTCATTCCTGCCTTTATTCCAATTCAGGCAACCTCACTTTGTAATTAAAGAATTATGGTATATTATGCTGGGAGTTTTAATCTAGTTACAGTTTTACAGATGAATAAAATAAAAGTCAGTAGAATTAATTCCTGGGTTTTCAAATGAAGTGTCTAAAGAAGCTAGGCAGGTACTTTTTAACTTCTATTAAACATAAATCTTCCAGAATTTGATTCAAAATGAGTAATGATTACCTAATTACTTTGATCATTGACATCACTGATACCAATCCAATATTTCTTTGTTTCAATTGCCAACACAAATAAAGTGGATGAAGTTGAGATAAGTGAGTATTGCTGTTCTTCAGATTAGAAATCACTGGGGAAAGAAAAGTCACCAACATAAAAATAAGCTTTCCCTTAGTGTTCACCATTCAAAGACATGTAAGCAGTCATGGATAGTAAATTAAACAATAAAAATAAAATGATAATGCGTGGCTGGTATTGCTCAGTGGTTGAGTGTCGACCCAAGAACCAGGAGGTCATAGTTAGATTCCAGGTCAAGGCACATGCCTGGGTTGCAGGTTCGATCCCCAGTAAGGGGCATGCAGGAGACAGCTGATCAATGATTCCCTCTCATCACTGATGTTTCTATCTCTCTCTCTCCCTTCTGCTTTGAAATCAATAAGAGTATATTTTTAAAAAATAATTTATATGGATAATCCTTATTGAATGCAGTTTAAATATTCATAGAGCAATGAGGAATACAAATGTATGCTTTATAAAGACTGTGAATAGAAGACAGCATCTTCAATAAAAAAAATTATTAAGAATAATTCCTAGACAGTTGATGTTGTGTAGAAAACTTTCTTCAAAATGATTGTTATATATGTCTTTAGTAAGTGGCTCTTGTCTGTTGTTCAGTCTTAAATGAGGTGGACTGAAATTTATATCTAATGAGTACAGAGGAGTGAGATGTGGAAGGGCGGTCAAGACCAAGTGGGAAAATGGCAAGTGTCCTGGCATATATTAAAAAATTCATTTCCAAATCTAGTAGTTTAAAACAACAATCTTTTGGTTATTTATCATAGCATTAGTGGGCCAGGAATTTTATCATAGCTTGCCTAGGTAGTTCTGGCTTGGAAGCTTTCATGGGGTGCAGTGTAACAGTGGCTAGATGCTGAAAGAGTGAAAGTGGGGACAGCTAAAGCAGCTAAGGCTGACTCAGAGGGATGGGCTCTCTCTCTCTCTCTTTCTCTTCCTCTCTCTCTCCTTTTGACTTCTCCATGTGGTACTGCTAAATGGGATAGTTTGGGCTTCATCACAGCACAGCAGCTTAAGAGCAGTCAGACATGTCAGCAGAAGTCAAAAGTGTACAAGGCAGAAGGTGCTTCACATTTCATGACCGAGCTTTGAAAGTCACATAGTGTCACTTCCACCATATTCTGTCATTAGATAACAGTAACGAGCTCTCTTGATTCCAAAGGGAAAAAAAACAACCCCCCCCCCCACACACACACACACACTTCTCTTGGTGTGAAGAGCATCAAAATCACATGATAATAAGAATATTATTGAAGCCAATTTAGCAAATACAATCAGCCACAGCAGCCTACCTTTATGAAATGCATATTTATTATTAAAAATTCAGTTATATTACATTAATAGGTTTTTAAATGTAGGCAAAGTCTTTTAAGAATAAGAATATATAAGTAGCGCCCTAACCGGTTTGGCTCAGTGGATAGAGCATTAGCCTGCGGACTCAAGGGTCCCAGGTTCAATTCTGGTCAAGGGCATGTACCTTGGTTGTGGGCACATCCCCAGTAGGGAGTGTGCAGGAGGCAGCTGATCGATGTTTCTCTCTCATCGATGTTTCTAACTCTCTATCCCTCTCCCTTCCTCTCTGTAAAAAAATCAATAAAATATATATTTTTTAAAAAGAATATATATGTAGCTGATAAGCTGTTTGTTAGAGATGGGCAGAATTCATAGGAATTAAGTATGAGAAAGCAGATCACTTGTGTGTCAAACATAGACAGAAAGAGACGGAAAGATAAGAGATACCAAATATTCAGGAGACACCTAGGTACTCTATATTTATAATATGTATATATGTCTAAGAATAAATACACAAGAGCCTGTAGGTGTTCAAATACCACTAGATATGCAAAAAGAAGAAAAGTACGATCATTCTCAAATCTTTTTTGGCCGTCCGTTGGTGACCTCAATTACAACCCTAGATGTTTTCTGCTACGTAATACAAATAAAGCTCATGGCTTTTCATTCGGCTAATTGGAGAGCTACATCTATTGGCCAGGTGTAATTGTTTCTGCATCTCTCTAGTAGAACAAGGATGTGTTGTTGCCCCAGAGTGCCTGTTGACTCCTCCTGGCTCAAACTTCAACTCTGGCCCTTGAAACCATACCATCAGTGTGGAAGGCTGGTGCGGCAGAGAGAAGAACAGGACGTTTGAACATTACATACCCCAGGATTCAGATGATGGTGCCCTTCTACACTGTACCTTATCATAGGTATGTTCATTTATCCTAGCTCTTTTCTCTGCTTCGTGTGTTTTCAATAGATTTGATAAAATGTATGATTTCAGTAATTTGTTCTGTGAGCTTTTCCATTTCATGACCACTGGTGTAGCTTGCTGATAATATATTTGGAGGTCATTAGTGTACCAAGGTGATGTCCCGTATGACAATTTATCTTGACAAGTGAAGAGGCAACTGGGTTTTTCATAACCCCAAATATTTTCCCAGTGTTAGCTCCATGGATTGAGCCCAAAATAAAACAAATAAACAAACAACAAAACCCTTATACCAACCAACCAGATGTCTCTGATACCAACCAACCAGATGTCTCTGATACCAACCAACCAGATGTCAGCCAACTGGATGTCCTCCGGAATCAATGAATTCCCATTCAGCCACAGAACCTAAAATAATCTCATAGATATGTAAATTATCATCAAGTGGTGCCAAATGGCCACCAGCAGTTGAGTAGGGGCAAATGGAATGCTGGGAAGCATGTGAGGTTTACTCAGGTATAGACATGGGCAGAGTTCCAGCCCATGAGGCCTTGCAAGAGCAAGCGAGGACACTGGCCCTAAGGAAGGGGCTAAAGCGTATTCTTGAAAGTATAATTAAGCAGACTGCCCCGTTTCAAATCCTATCATATGCTAGCCAACCTTAAGCAGATTATTTAGACTTTCTGTATTTCCCATTTCAATATGTATAAAATAGAGATAAAATAGTATCTGCATCATAGAATTAAAAGAGATCATTTATATACAGAGATAAATAAATGCCAGCTATTATTAGCTTTAGTATTTCCAGACCTGAGAAACCAGGCAAAACCTAGTATTTGCAGTGAGATAAAAATTAGAGGTCACCGTAGATCAAATTTATATAAGCAGATGGAAGTCAGGGATGTCCCTAATACATACCTTGCTTTATTCTTTGAATTCTGAGGTTTCATCTAGAGAATATATAACTAAATTATATAAAATTTATGTTAATATTAGAGGCCCAGTGCACGAATTCGTGCACAGGTAGGGTCCCTCAGCCTGGCCTGCGCCCTCTCGCAATCCAGGACCCTTTGGGGGATGTAAGACGGCCAGCGTCAGCCTGATCCCTGCAGGCCAAGCCAAAATCGCCAGTCCAACATCCCCCAAGGGATGTAGCAGTGCCAAAGCGACAGGCGGCTGGAAGGAACTCGAGCTGGGGCCAGGCAGTGCTGACGCTCATCCTTGCCCTGCAGCACCTGCCACCGCAGCTGCTGGGTAGTGCTGCTGTGGAGGCAGGAGAGGCTCCAGGCACCGCAGCTGTGCTCGCAAGCTACGAGCCCAGCTTCTGGCTGAGTAACGCTCCCACTGTGGGAGCACACTGACCACCAGGGTTTAGCTCCTGCATTGAGTGTCTGCCCCCTAGTGGTCAGTGCGCATCATAGTGACTGGTCGACAGGTCGTTCTGGTCATAATAGTCGCTTAAGCTTTTATATATATATAGATTTATGACATCAACATAGCATTTAGTTTATTAATCTCAGATAATATTATTCTTTGACAAGGCTATGTGAGAGCTCTTTTAAAGAAATAAGAACATATGGTAAAATATTAATAATACAACCATCTTAGGATTACATGTGTTTTAGATCTATAGAAAATATCCCTGTGTTTAAAACAGTAAATTATTAATTCATCCAACAAATATTTATTGTGCCAGACACAGTTGATAGGATAAATCCGACATACTCTCTTTGAGCAGTTACCAAAATGATTGTTAAATACAGAGGAGCAACCTGTCAAAACAAGCAATAAATGTCTACTTAAACTGTTCTAAGGCAGCAATTTCCAACCTTTTTACCTCATGGCACACATGAACTCATAACTAACATTCTGAGGCACCCCAAAAAACATTTTTTTTGCCAATCTGAAGAAAAAATAAGTAAAACTTTCACTCATTCACAATTGGCCTACTATTGTTGTGTTGGCTATTCTCAGTTTTTAATTTGAAAATCTAAGGGAAAAGAAGTCAACACCCTGACTAAATAGTCAGGTATTGCATGTTTTTAAAAATTCTTGCGGCACACCAGTGTGCCTGCTATGGCACAAGGTTGAAACTTGCTGTTCTAAGATATTGTTTTTACTTTAAAAAGGTAAAGAGTTGTATGTACTTCAATGCACTTGAATTAATAGCTGACACACTGGACTTACTCAAGAAAAGAAAACAATTATTCTTTTTAATATTAAACTAAAATATGCAAAGACATCTTTCACTCGAATAACTTTTCCTACATCAAATACAGTTTTATTTTTGTATTTATTTATTCCTCCTACCTCACCAATATGTTGTCAGGCTAACTTCTGATATCATCATGTATAGTAGTTATGAGAAGACATTTTATTCTGTCTTCCTTTGAAGGCACACTGTTATTCAATCAGTTTATGACATTTAATGAACACCGTAGTGGCTCTAAGCTTACTTTAAAATTTTTCCTAAGTTTTGCCTTGGGAAGAAATTGAGGTAGTAGGCTGGCAAGTGAGGGTATAGCAGGAAAGACTCAGGACACAGAAAATGTGAGGATCGAGGATCTCTAAATAGGAATTCTTTGTTGATTTGCAACATCTGGGAAGGCTTATCCAGAATTCTCATAAGGCTTCAGGAAGCAGGATGAAATCCGCCAAACCAAGAAACAAGTTTCAAAATCTTAAAAAATTACGGGGTTCTAAAAATAATTACCTCCCAGATATTATTTTTATAGTAAAATGAGACAAAATTTCCAAATAGAAGGCATATTACAGGAAAATCTTTTAAGTACTATAAAGCAATTTGAATATTTGGGTGCATATTATAAAAAACTGAATATTAAAATTGGATTTTGATTGAAACAGTTTTTTATAATATGGAAAAATATTAGTTAAATTTCTTTATTTTACTTTAAGTATAAACTTGATACTCCTGTCAGACAGTGTTTAAGAATATAAAAGCCTAATATGCAAATTGTCCTCGCGGGAGTTTGACTGGGAGACCAATCGCTCGCTCTGACGTGCACTGGCCACCAGGGGGCGATGCAGAACAAAGGAAGGCCCTGGCCAACAGCCAGAAGGCCCTGATCAGCCCTGATCACTGGCCAGGCCTAGGGACCCTACCCATGCACAAATTTTGTGTACCGGGCCTCTAGTATTATTACATCCTGTTATGTTTACTGCCATAAACATTACATTTTATGAATTTAAATGTATAATTTATGCTTTGGTTCATTTTAGAAGACATTACTTTATACTTATCTCAGAAGCTCTAATTTTAACAAATAACTCATAATATTCCATATAAATTCAAGCTGTACAGAAGGATTATGCACATTTAAAATTGGCTAAATACTTGAAGATATAACTAATGAAATAGGTACTGTCAAAACATTGTAAAATGATCATACAACTAAGAATATTTGTCATTTATGAGTACCATCTGCATGAAATATTTGATACCCAGGCATTCCATAAACAATTACTGTTTTAACAGTCTTCCTTCCTTCCTTCCTTCCTTCATCTCTATTATTTATATTTACTAGTATATGAATAAGAAATGTTATTTCTTTCACGAACTTGTACATTAGGTATTTATATTTTAATTTACATTATATTGTATTACAAACCTACATTAGTTGAAAAAAATCCCAAATTATATTTGTAGTTATTTATTTTCTTGTCTTTTACTGGAATAATGTACATGCCATGTAAATTAAAGGCGACATCTTTACCTAAAAGTCCTTTGAATGGTTTGGTTAATTACTTTTCTGTGACCTGAAGATATGTTTAACTTATTCAAGTGGGAAGACTATTCAAGGCTTAAGGGTTATCTATTTTAAAAACTTTAGGAAAACCTATACTTGGTGAAGGAATGGCACATTTTAAGGACTAACCACATTGGCCAATTGGAGAAGATTAATAAAACACCACTAGCTTAGTAAGCGTATACATTATGGATCAGGCACCATGTGAATATCAGCAAAAGTAATCTAATATTTCCTTCTTTGTCATTTGCCTATCATGTAACAAAAGCATTCCACAGATACACAAGGTGATTTAGTGTAGACTAATTTATAGTTATTTTGTGATCAGGTGTTAAAGAAGTGGTTTGTTCTTTAGAAATTAGATCAAGATATTCAGGATGACCTTCAGATGGTGACCTTTGTTCTTTGTCAACTTTAGCTAATTATAGGTCTTGGTTTCAAGGTTAATGATGTGATATCCATTATGCTGTCAGTTTTCTGAAATAAATCTTTTCTTAAATAATATCCCTGTAGTAAAAGTTTTTCAGATCAGGAACCATTCTAGCCAAGCAGTTCACAATTTAATTATTGTGAAAGAAAAGTATATTAAAATCTTAAATGACACCTTTAAATTAAGTGCTACCACTATCCTTTGATTCATATCTTTGAAAGTAAAGTCACTTTAAAAGCTAATGTAAAAAGGGAAAAAGAAACAGTGTAAAACAAATCGTTTGCTTATATTTGAGTGATACACAAAAAAATTGTTTTATATACATATACTGTATATATATACTGTAAGATTAAAATATAAATACCTAATATACAAGTTCATGAAAGAAATAACATTTCTTATTCATATACTAGTAAATATAAATAATAGATGATGAAAGAAAGAAGGAAGGAAGGAAGGAAGGAAGGAAGGAAGGAAGGAAGGAAGAGGGAGGGAGGGAGGGAGGGAGGGAGGGAGGGAGGGAGGGAGGAAAGAAGGAAGGAAAGAAGGAAGGAAGGAAGGGAGACTGTTAAAACAATAATTGTTTATGGAATGCCTGGGCATCAAATATTTCATGCAGACGGTACTCATAAATGACAAATATTCTTAGTTGTATGCTCATTTTGCAATGTTTTGAGAGTACCTATTTCATTAGTTATATCTTCCAGTATTTATGTAATATAATATAAAGAAATATATATATTTGTAGAAGATAATAAAATTAATTATATTACATTTCTCCAAAGTATTTAAAATATGGTCAAATCAAATGGTAAGTAGAAGGTATGCTGAGTGGGGTTTAAAATACATTTCTAATGTTCTAACTCCACTTTGTATTGGTAATGAATTCACATTTAAGAAACCTGAGAATCATATATGATTTCTATAGTAAGACCAATTCTTGTCTATCATTACATATGACACCATTCTGTGAACTAAAAAGAAATCAATTTTTAATAATAATATTAATACTACTACTAATAAAACCATTTTTATAAGAAAATCAAGTCATAAGTATTGTTTCTTTTTCTGTTTAATACAGTGTTTTAGAATCAAAGCTAAAATTAAATAAAATAATTATTCCTGTCATCTGCATTTCTGATTAGTTAGAAAATGTTTTCTAATACTAGACAATAAAAAATGAATATGGAAAGTTCATAGTATCTCAACACAAGTCATGAAAATTGGGAAAAAAAAACTGCCATTCTAAGATCTATTTCAAGAAGTAATTTATCTTAGAGGGTCATTAATCACCATTATGATTTATCAGTTTAAAGAATATTTACAAGTTTTTTTTTTTTTTTTAATCTGCCAAATCCCAAATAGAAACTTGGATGTAGCATTCTAAAAAGTGAAATAGGAGTTTTTGTTTATTTGAACATAATTTGATGCAGCTCAGGGCAAAATTCTAAAAACAAACAAACAAAAATTATCTTCTATGCCCATCAATGTTTGGCTAACAGGTCAAAGGAATGTTAATTTATTATCTTTGAAGGTTTTGCTCTGGGAGCTTTTAAACTTAAACTTTACATTATAACAATTAATTTAATAAATTGTCACAGACCTATTGATCAATGTAAATTTATAATGTAACGTCACTAACACATAAAATTGTTCAATATTATTTACCAAAGGAGCTAATGTCTCTTGTCACTTTACACCTTCTTAAGAACATTTACTCTCTTCTAATTACCAAAAAAGTAAAAACATATGAAGCTGGTGTGTACCTTAAAATTTCCTTGCCACTGAGTGAATTGAAAACATATTCTGTAATTTGCATCTTCAACATATTTCCCACTGGTATGCCCTCTTTCTTTTCTTTGTACATAGCAACCTGACAATGAAAATATCTACAACAGATGCATAAATCATAAGTCTATTGATTGTAGCCATCCATTTTAGACCACATTTTAGGGACCATATTATTTGAACAATAAATTTACTGGCAAGGAATTCAGCAAAATGATCACTGCCCTCAAGTAGCAACTGTAATCACAACATTTCAGCATTGGTATTGACAGTTTGCCTTAATGTTTCATCATGCACTTCATTCTTCACAATAAATTGAAGTTTAAGTTAGCAGCAGGGCTTTGGCATAAGAATTCATATTGCCTTTGTGAAATTAAGATATACATATATATTTAATTCAATACTCACATAAAAGCTCAGCTATCTTCCTTTTGTATTATATTCTATCATTTTACATTCAAATTATTCTGATATCAAAAAGTCCTGCTGTTTTGCCTTTCTCCACTAGAATAGGGAACTAACAATAGAAATGTTCAATGATGAAACCATGGTTACACTAGAGGTTCTGCATTAGTCAGAGCTTCTATTAATTTGTGTTATGTCCATCATTTGAGGCATATTTTAGTATTTTAAAACAGCCTCTATTCTTGAGGGAGGTACAGTAAGAGACAAGATTTTAAAATATCAGCTACTTACATTAAACAATATCAAAAGCTTCTAAGTGAAACAGAACTAACGTATATACTCTTTCATTGAGCATATGTAAAATAGCATTCTGCAGATAAAAATCATCATTATATAAGTTTATAATAGTCAAAACTGAAAAAAAAAAAACCACTAATGATCATTCCTAAGGGACTACTTAAACAAATTAAGGTTTTGAAATACAATTGGTATTCTGTAATGTTTTGAAAAGGATATAATACAAGGAGAGTGTTTTGGACACTGTCATTTTGGGTCTCCAGATTCACGCCTGACCTCTCTGCACTCAGCTTGATTTATTTTTAGTGATTAAACTGAAGTCACACGTTAGAATTTCTTTGAGTTCAATTAATAATCATATTCTCCATATGCATGCAGATATGGTGTCTTTCATGGGCTTTCTTTCACTACATGATAAAAATACTAGTTTCTAAGCCATACTGTAAGCTTTTCACCACTACAAATAAAAATCTGTTAAATTACTTTGACTTACTCAGATAGCAAGTGAGCTATTTAATTATAAATGTTTGAAAATATAGGATGAAATAAGTGGTAACATTAAATAGAATATATCATTAATAATCATAGTATTGCTAAAATGCTATGGAAGAAAAGATAGCTGTGTCCATGAAATTTGTTCTATTATAAATATATAGAAAGTTATCTTATTCTCTTTCTCTTGAAGAAATTAAAGATAAAAAGAGATAGACTGATTTTATATTGTTAGACAATGAGAAAGTCATATTCCTATAACAGAATATAGGTTTTCTCATTTTAAGTTTTTACTAGCCACTCCATCAGGTACCTTAATAATAAAGAAACTTTATTTTTATCAGCTATAGCTTATAAACAGATATTGATTTCTTTCCAGTAGTGATATAAATAATGAAAAGATAGAATGATGTAGCCAAATGTAGACAATAAATTAAACCTTAACAAGTTACATTGTTATGTGAGAAGTGATATAATGACTGAATTGAACCAAAGTTTTTAAACAGGGGAATTATATTTATACATAGCAGTTTCACTGGTTTTCAACTGTTCAAAAAATTGTTTTTCAAAGTTAGAAGAGTTTCAGACATTCTCATCTGGAAACTGTAAAAATTATTATATAGAATTTTAGTTTCCATAAAAAATTTGGAGCTAAATTTTATTGACATTCTGGAAGATAAATGAAAGCTTATTATTTTGAACCGAATTAAACTTACCTGAAACTTTAATAATATCCTTGTTATAGGTTCCATGTGTATTTTGCATCTCTAAGGATGATAACTCAATCTTCACTTGAAAAATCTGACCTAATTATTCAGCATTTTAAAAATAAACCTTAAAACTCATTATTGCCATGATACCTTCTTAATATTTTCTCATTTATTTTTAATGTAGTTTAAAGTGAAATTCATTTCTAACTACTGAAGACTTTGTCCTCATAACTTATTATTTTATCCTCTCTTAATAAGTGTACTTTTTTTTTGTTCTTTCTGTTGGATCTAATTCACTTTAGGTTTGCTTCACACAATTACAAGCAAATTTTTTAGAGCATGTTCAAAGTTCATTTAAATTGGCTTTAAATATATGCCTGTGCTCTGGAGCTCTCTCCATGTTTTATTCTATTGATCTACCTCTCGTTTGTATCATCAACCTCTCCCTTTCTTTTGGCTCTAATTATTACAAACATACAAACCTACTCAAGCCTCATCTATCTTTTAAATCCCTCCTAGGGCCTATCTACTCTACTATCAATTAATAATATAGATCTCTTCCCATTTATAGCTGAAACAGGAATTTTAGGGGGATATAGGCAGGTTTAGGGAATTTTTAGAATTGGGGTCCGTGGGGGGAAAAAAGGGCTACAGATTGTGAGAAGGTACATTTCCATACACAAGGAAGCCAGGTGCAGCTATTTTTCCATAAGACAAGGGAACTGGAAGTAGCCAAAAAAGGTCTATGTGTACAAAATAAAGAAGGAGGAAGAAAGCCCAGAAGGAATGGAAGGACTATGAGGGAGGAGGGCTTCAGGAATCACTATAGTAACCAATTTGAAAGGGAATATTGATGATCAGAGGGGATATCAGGACACAGGAACTGCAGCTTTTATAAACCATGGAAACAGGAACTCAGTGGGACCTTTTCCCCCTTCCTGGTACAGAATTTGCCAGGAGACCAAAAAATACACAGGAGTACTTGGAGGTCCAGGATAAACCCATTTATTTTCAGATGTTTCACATGTTCTAGTACAGTGACTCAGGGGGTCAGTTCTCCAAATCCTGAGTACGTCAATATGGAGGAAGCTTTCTCTTTATACCCCTTGGTTTCTTTGTTTTCTATCTGTTTCCTAAGTACCAGGCTCTTGTGGTGGGCTTGCACAGCCCCTCCTGAGTCAGTTAGAAGGGGAAGTGAGATTGTATCTAATGCCTGGTCTGGGTGGTACCAGTGACCTCCCCTCTAACTAAGCCAGTGATGGCGAACCTTTTGAGCTCGGCGTGTCAGCATTGTGAAAAACCCTAACTTAACTCTGGTGCCGTGTCACATATAGAAATTTTTTGATATTTACAACCATAGTAAAACAAAGACTTATGTTTTTGATATTTATTTTATGTATTTTCAAGCCATTTAACAAAGAAAAATCAACCCAAAAAGTGAGTCCGCGTGTCACCTCTGACACGTGTGTCATAGGTTTGCCATCACTGACTGCTAAGCTGTTACATTCTTTGTTTATGGCCCCTTTGTAAATTGGGAGCAATCAGGAAAACAGGTCCCACCATACCAGACTGTGGAGAAAGGGGCAGTGACTTAATTAGAGGCTCTCAAGATTGTACATCAAGTTACTGGCACAGATTCAGATTGCCAGCCCCCCCAAAATGTCCCATTTTCCCCACCATCCCCACGTGGGAGTCCATTCTGTGGGATTCTTTCCCTCTCCCCATGTGGGAGTCTGTACTTGTTCTTCAATAAATCTCCACCTTTGCTATACCACCCTCTGTCTGTGGATTCATTCTTCGACTCGGCAGGAAAAGAATCTGGGTTCCAGTCCAGAAATTTCGTATCATAGCCAACCTTCTTGATATATTCACCCATAATCTCTCCATTGCATGAGCTCCCACTCATTCTACAACACACAACAAGATTCTCTAACGAAAGTCAACTGTGAGCTTCATGTTACTACACCAAATGGTCACTTTCCAGGCTTCATCTAACCTGAGCTCACAGAAACAGTAGGCAATGCTGACAGCCCTGTTTCTCAGAACTCTTTCTATAGCTTTCCTAAAACCATATTTCCTAATTTTACTCCTAACCATAATGACAATATTTCTTGGTTTGCTCAAGAGAACCTTGGATCATGCTTGCTGTTATGGAGTCACATTCATTTTTATATTTGTCCAAGACTTTTCATTTTTAAATAAAATTTTACTATTAACTCTTGCATTAAGTATGGCAAGATGCACTTGGTAAACTGCTATTTCAAAATGTCCAGCTTCTGCTATAATGTTGCCTAGCATGTGAAAAATGTGGGCAATACACAGAATCCTCAATTTATTTATTTATTTATTTATTTATTTATTTATTTATTTATTTAATTTTAAATTTATCTTTATTGTTGAAAATATTACAGATGCTCCCTTCTTTCCTGCAGTGACACCCGCCACAGCCCCCCCCCCCACCTTTGCCATACTATTGTCAGTATCCATGGGTTATGCCTATATACATATGTTTTTTTTAATTAAATCTTTATTGTTCAGATTATTACAGTTGTTCCTCTTTTTTCCCCCAATAGCTCCCCTCTACCCGATTCCCACCCCACCTTCTGCCCTTACCCATGCCACCCACTGTTCTCATCCATAGGTGTACAATTTTTGTCCAGTCTCTTCCCACACCCCTCACACCTGTTTCCCCCCAAAAAATAATCAGTCAACTCCCTTTCTATGCCCCTGATTCTATTATATTCATTGGTTTATTCTGTTTATCAGATTATTTATTCACTTGATTTTTAGATTCACTTGTTGATAGATGTGTATTTGTTTTTCATAATTTGTATCTTTACCTTTTTCTTCTTCTTCCTCTTCTTAAAGGATACCTTTCAGCATTTCATATAATCCTGGTTTGGTGGTGATGTACTCCTTTAGCTTTTTCTTATCTGTGAAGCTCTTTATCTGACCTTCAATTCTGAATGATAGCTTTGCTAGGTAAAGTAATCTAGGTTGTAGGTTCTTGCTATTGATCACTTTGAATATTTCTTTCCACTCACTTCTGGCCTGCATAGTTTCTGTTGAGAAATCAGCTGACAGTCGTATGGGTATTCCCTTGTAGGTAACTGACTGTTTTTCTCTTGCTGCTTTTAAGATTCTCTCTTTGTCTTTTGCTCTTGGCATTTTAATTATGATGTGTCTTGGTGTGGTCCTCTTTGGATTCCTTTTGTTTGGAGTTCTCTGCGCCTCCTGGACTTGTAAGTCTATTTCTTTCACTAGGTAGGGGAAGTTTTCTGTCATTATTTCTTCAACTAGGTTTTCAATATCTTGCTCTCTCTCTTCTTCTGGCACCCCCATATTTCAGATGTTGGTATGCTTGAAGTTGTCCCAGAGGCCCCTTACACTATCTTCATATTTTTAGATTCTTTTTTCTTTTTGTTTTTCCATTTGGGTGATTTTTGCTTCTTCGTATTTCAAATCTTTGTCTTGATTCTTGCGATCCTCTAGTATGCTGTTGGAACTCTGCATAATATCCTTTATTTCAGTCAGTGTATGCTTAATTTCTAGTTGATCCTTTTTCATAACCTTGAGGGTCTCACTAGATTTCTTGAGAGTCTCACTAAATTTATGGGCGGTTTCTAGAAAATTCTTGAAAAACCTTAAAAGTGTGGTTTTGAACTGTATATCCAGTAGTTTGCTGTCCTCCATTTCTGTCATTTGTGACTTGTTTCTTTGTCTCCACATTTTTTATGCTTCCCTGTGTTGATAGAGTGGCTTTCTATGTTAGGTGTCCTATAGGGCTCAGTTGCTCAGCCTCCCCGATTACCTGAGGTGGACACTCTTGGTGCAACCCTTTGTGGGCTTTGTGCACAGTCTTGTTGTAGTTAAGCCTTGATTGTTGTAGGTATCACTGGGAGGAATTGACCTCCAGGCCAGTTGACTGTGAGAATCAGCTGTGTCTGCAGTGGGAGAACTTCTGAGCTGGAGACACCCTTCTGGGGCAAGACTTGCTTCAGTGGAGCTTTGGTGCTTGCTGAGTCTTCCCCCTGAGTGTGTCCCTTATGGATCTGAGGAGTTGTAATCTGGATGGTCCCACTCTGACCACTGGGTACACTGGCTCTTGAATCTCTAAGGAGGTGCTAATTTAGCCTCTGCCTGAGGCTACCCAGCAGGAGCTATGGAGAGATTCCTCTTCTTTGTTTGGAGTTTGGAGGTGCCCAGATGAGGCCCAACTGTGAAGCAATGCAAGCTGCTGTGGGGCCTTGGGCCTTCTTTTGGAAGTTCTGGGTCTCTCTGACCCAGCTGAAGTTTGTTAGGTAATTTTCAGATTGCAAGTGGCCAGCCCTTTCATATGCAAAACCCTCTGCGCACAGTTTGGTTTGGGCGGGGTTTCAGGGGATCAACAGGGTGGAGCAAGTAGCTCTGGCTGCTCCTCAGTCCTACCCTAAGAGGCCCCACGTCTCAGTGTCCTGGTAATTGCTGCAAGCACCTCTGAGAGAAAGCCTCCCTCAAGTTCCGACCGATGCCAGACAGTTCAGTTTCTCCCCGTATGAGTCTGGGTCCCCAGAGACTCACCCGGAACTGGAGTTCAGAGCAGTCAGGAGCTTGAGATTCACTCCTGATTAAAAAATACAACCATGTCCTCAGCTGCCAGCCCTCTCCATGTGCACTGCATCCTCCGCCGCCAGCCCTCTCCACGTGTGCTAAGTCCTCAGCCGCCAGCCCTTTCCACATGCGCTGTGTCCTCAGCTTCCAGTCCTTTCAGCATGCGCCTCTGTACCTCTGCACTTTACTTCCACACGGCACCTCCTCTGAGTCTCAGTGCTTTTCTCTTTCCTTCTAGTTGTAGAATTTCCACTCAGCCAGCCTTCCTGTGATTCTGGATGATGTCCGTTTTGTCTTTTAGTTGCATTTTTGAAGTGGTTGTGCGAGGCAGCAATTTCCGGTGTTTACCTATGCCACCATCTTGGTTTCTCTCCAGAATCCTCATTTTAATAATAGTTTAAATATTAATTAATATTATGATATTTTCATTGAAATATCCTTGGATGTGATCTCATATAGACTGTAGAATTTACACTCACAGTATATTTAAACAGAGCAGAAGTTAGAGATAGCATGCTTAGTTTCATTATTATTCCTGGCCTTTCCCAAATAGGATGCTTAAACTTTTAGACAATATAATATTAAGTGAATGCTCAGAATCATTGCTTTGAAATACACAATCTTTTACAGCACTTAAAAATTTTATTTTCAACGTTTATTTATCTGAACTTTCTATCTACACTAGGTGCTTTTTCTCCCTCTTACCCCACCCTCCCCCCCCACACACACACACTCACAGTAAAGGCTCTCCTACTATTTGACTTCTTTTGAGCTTATTATGCTTTACCAATAGATTCCTATAGCTGAAAAGTGGACTCATACACTCAGGGCACAGGCTTTAAAAACTATACATTTCCTTGTCAGGAACACTGGTACATGGATTGAAAGGACAAAGCAGAAACATACTCCCCTCCCTCTCCCCTATCTTGCCTTGTAGGGCTGGGCCCTCAGCCCAAGCCCCCTCCTTTTCTGAGTGACCACAAGAATGCCGGTATTGACCTAACTCCCCCAACCACCACCTGAGTGGACCAATGAAGCTCCAGGAATGCAGCTAAGGTCCTGATAAGGCTATAGTGGGGGATGGCCCAAGCCTCAGAATGTGCTGGTCACTTCCTGACCTTTGTGCTGTAAGACCCTGATGAAAAACCCTGACCTAAATGACCAATCTCTGTAACCCATGTCACCCCCTAAGCCCACCCAAATAACTAGCCCTATATAACCTTTGTTCTCCTGGGACACGCTCTCTACCCTTACCAATGCATTGGACAGAGGCTGGGAGCCAAACCTAGGTTTGATTAATAAGATTAATAAAGACTCCTTGCTTTTGCATCAGAAGAGGCTCCCTGGTGGTGGATTATTGGGGACCCCGAACTCTGGGCGTAACAGGATTGCAATGTGCCACACTCACATTCATTACAATTGATAATGAGCAGTACATGTTTTTCAACTTGGGCATTTGTCCTTGAGCACACTACATTTAAGTGGCACTTTTAATGCTCATAGATTACTTGCTGTTCTCAATGTCGGAGTTTAGAGTTCTGAAGACTCCAACATGTTTCTCTGAAAGACTTATATAATATATTGAAACAGGAATTTTAGGGGCATATAGACAGGCTTAGGGAATTTTTAGAATTGGGGTCCATGGAAAAACACAGGGCTACAGATTGGGAGAAGGTACATCTCCATAACACAAGGAAGCCAGGTGCAGTTACATTTCCATAAGACAAGGAAGCAGAAACAGAACATTTCCATAAGACAAGGGAGCTGGAAGTAGCCCAAAAGGTCTATATTTACAAAATAAAGAATGAAGATAGCCAGAAAGAAAAGAACAATGAGGGAGGAGGGCATCACCTGTCCCAAGTGATGTTTGACCTTTGATTTCAGGAGTTACTATAGTAACCAGTCTAAGGGAATAGTGAACAATCAGAGAGGATATGAAGGCACCAGGATCTGCAGCCTTTATAAGCCATAGGGAAAAAGAACTCCGTGGGACCCTTTGTCTTCCCTATGTGGGAGTCCATTCTGTGGGACTCTTTCCCTCTCCCCATGTGGGAGTCTGTACTTGTTCTTCAATAAATCTCCACCTTTTCTATACCACTTTCTGTCCATAGATTCATTTTTCGATTCCGGCGAACAAAGAAAACGGTTCCAGTCCAAAAATTCCGATTCAATATTAATGCTAAACTGAGGCATTCAAGAAGCTGGGTGAGGTATAGGGGAGCACGTTACTCTTTTTCTATTGCTCATCATCTTCAATGTCCTATTTCAAACAATTCATTTTGGTTTCTTAAATAAAAGCCATGTTCTTCACACTTCCATTTCCTTTCCTACCAAGAGACATAATTATTCTGACCAAAGTTCTCATGTTTCTATTCATCAATGTTTAAAGTGATTTTAACATAGGGGACATTTTAAATTTAATTCACAGACTGTCTTTCAATAATGTGAATGTCTGCAATTTTTGAGACAATAAAATATATTTTAAGATACTTAGAAATTTACTAGTAGAGATGATAGCCAATAAAAACGGCTTAAGATATATGTGATTTCACTATGACAACTCCAAAGTACTAAGCCAATATAGGATAAGACAGTTGTTATTATTATTATTCTATTGGGAAGTAGAATTTTTTTAATCTTTCCTATATGTAGGAGGCCAAGAGTGAAGAGAAGATGAGGAATTTATAAGAAAGCAAATCCTGAGGTGCTTTCTGTGGATATTATATCTTTGTAAATGGTCTGGATAAAGCCCTGTGTGCCCTCCCTCAGCTCTGCAGTTAAGCTACATGCTTCCATTTCCACAGCTTCTTTGGCCCTGTTTTATTAAATTCAACACTAGCACCAGGCTGTGGACTTGCTAGGGAAATAATTTGGAAAGATACTCACACATAGCTGCAATTGGTTTTCTCTGGACTAATAAGTAGCACAATGCAATTGAATTCATTTCAAGTCAATGATGCTACCAATCTATCTGTGAGAAAAAATTATGCTTACTCTATCTCCGGTTAACGTTTGGGGAGAGAATTACCTATTTGTGCTACTTGCTCCCCTCAGTCTTTAAATGCTGTTAATCCCAATGTAAACAGAATTATCTGCCTGTACAATTCCATCCTCTAACACACTGTTAAATTTTTGCAATAGGTTTGTAGTCTCCCGTAGCCACTTCCAGTGTCTTGCGGCAACTGCTGTCACGAGGACGTACCCAAGACAGAGATGTCACAGTGGTGCTCTTGACTCAGAAAAGGTCACTAGCTTATGAATGTCATGGAATCTTTCACATGGGCTTCTAAAATTCTCTAGCAATGATAATCCTGATCAACAATTTGGCAAAATCATATACTGTATTGTAATACTGAGTGTGTGTGTGTGTGTGTGTGTGTGTGTGTGTGTGTGTGTGTATAAAATGTATCTCCAGACCTAGCTGGTTTGGCTCAGTGGGTAGAGTGTGAGCCTGCAGATTGAAGGGCCATGGGTTCGATTCTGGTCAAGGGCACATACCTCATGGTCAAGGATACATACTTTGCCTGTGGGCTCCACCATTGTTGGGACTGAGCAGGAGCCAACCATTCCATGTGTCTCTCTCACATTGATGTTGCTCTCTCTCTATCTCTCCTCCTCCCTTCCACTCTCTCTAAAAATCAATGGAAAAATATCCTTGGGTGAGGGTTAACCAAAAAAAAAAAGTATCTCCGATTATATTCTAAGCTACTGGGGACAGAGACCTTGGATTTTACTTTTGACATCTAGCTATTACTTAAGTCATACCTCGTTGTTTTAATAATGTTATATGTCTCATATCTTTAATTACACCACACATCCTGCTAATGTTATGCCCAGATTTCAAGATCCCCAATAGACCACACCAGGGAGCCAGCCGTGTCCGATGCAAAAGCAGAGTCTTTTATTATTATAGAGCCGGGTCTGGCTCCCAGCCTCCACTGACAAAACAGCGAGACGAGAGTGCCCGCCCCGTGAGAAAAAAAGGGGTTTTAATAGGGGGGTAGAGTGAGGGGGAGGAGAGATGACTGTGGGCCCTGCCGATTGGCCAGGTGCAAGTCGGGTCTTGTTACACAGGATGTGGTCATATCCATGACACGCATGTCCCTTGATTGTCATTGGTTAGTTTAAAAAGATTCTGGGCGTGGCTAGCAGAGGCCTGGGCTTCCGGGAAGAAGGTACTTTCCTGAGCACATGGCTGCTGCCCCAACATGGAGGATACGGGGCAAGATGGAGGGCATAGCCCTCGCCCTTTCACTAGGTGTTGTTATTACCATCTTAAAATAGGAAAACCAAGTGACAGAGAAGTATGTGACTTGTGTTTAAGCCCATGCTGCTAAGCAAGTGACAAAACCATGATTCAGACTGAAGACCCTGGGCTCCAAAGCCCTCTCTCTACACACCACAACATGCTGCCTCTAATAAATTATGTTTGTTCTTGATGATATCTGACCTCAAGGAAACAAGTAATCAACAAGAGGATGGGTGCCGGATGAAAGAAAAACTACCGAGATTGCTGCTACCTTCTGTTTTCTGGATTATTAGAGAAGGGCAGGAGGAGCAAAGTGAAGCATCATGAAGCAGATGACAGGAAACACATCCAGCAGGACTGCGGACAGTCCTGCTGCTCCTATAGGACATATTTTCCGTGACTCAGTCAAATATACATAAATGGTCATAGTAACAAGCCTGGCTTTTTAATATTTATTATCTATGTATTTATTTATTTAAAATATGTTTTTATTGGTTTTTAGAGAAAGATAGAAAGGGAGAGGGATAGAGAAATAGATACACCAATGAGAGAGAAACTATCAATTGGCTGACTCCTGCACGCCTCCTTCTGGAGATTGAGTCTACAACCCGGGCATGTGCCCTGACTGGAATCAAATTGCCATCTCTTGGTTCCTGGGTTGATGCTCTACTACTGAACAACACTGGCAGGGCACAAACTTTCCTTTTTTAAACACCAATTTGTAAGGCAATTGAGGAGAAAAAACAACACACACACAAAGAGAATTGACACCTGATCATTAACATTCTCTCCAGGCAAATGAGAGAAGTGAAATAATCTTCAGGCCATTTCATCGAGTGTCCATACTACACAAAGAAGGCACTCAACAAATATTCCATACATGTGCATTAAATGTCTCGCTTTATTTCATGTGTAATCCTTTTTTTTTAATCCCTTTATCCTACTGGCAACAGAATATCAATCTTTTTTTTGTTGTTCTAGAAGGTTATAGACATTAATTTTTTAATTTTTTTAAAAAAGAGTCTTTTAGCATTCAGCTTCTGTGTTACCTAATCAGCCTTTGGCAGTCAATGACAAAAAGTAAATTCTTTTGATAGAAGATACCACACAAAATGAGTTCTATGTCATTTTACAAAATGTAGGAATTACCAACATCTAAAGTTTATGACTGAAAATCTCTGTTGAAAGTCTCAACAAAGAATCCCATCAGGACTCTAGCATCGGCACTCAGGTTCCCTGCAGAAATCATCTTACCCCTTTCCCCCCAGGGCACTGGCATTCCTCCCCACTAGATTAGTTCTCACCAATACTAAAGGTAGCAACATGAAGGGCCTTTGTGAATGTACATGTGACATGAATTTTACATGCATAGAAAATTGTATGAGTCTTAAAATTATTTTGATGGGAATTTTATATGAAAGTTTCTTTTGTAGAAAGGAAGGTGGGAATTATCTGTAGGGGATAGTAATTCAGTGAATTTTATTAATTTCTAATACTATAAGAAATTACATAATCTAGCAGAAAAGGAATTTTAGCAGGATATTTTTTTCTTGGACACACTAAAACCACAGTTCTCTAAAATAATATAATTGAGATAAAAAAATAAAGACATGGCTAAAGTTTGTCAAATATGACAAAACCTACTTTGTAACTACAACATGGCAAATGGCTGTCTGTTACCAATGCAAATCTGATTAAAAATATGAATATGATGTAGCAAACAAAAAATGGTAATTTTCAGATATAATTCTCACATGTCCACAAATTAGAGAACTATGGTTGGAAATATAGTATCATTTTATTTGTTATAAATGTATTGCTATAAGATTATACACATCATTTTCCTATTGTTAACTGAAAATACAACTTAAAAAGCAGCATAAATTACACTGTGCAGATGGAAGTTGGAACTCTGGGTAATGCAAGTGTGATGGGATCCTCTTCATCAGCATCTCACTTATTTGTGCCCATTCTGAGTAAGAACCCCGTGCACACCCTCCAGCAAAGTGAATGCAATTCTAGAAAGCAACAGCTTTACATGTATATTTTACTGAAAAAGGAGATTTGTTGCAATCACATAACATAATTTAAGAAAAATTTTCGAAGTTCCTCCATTCCATTCCCTTTCTCTAGCTCTCTCCAGCCTCCACCACTGCTTTCAACCTCTGGAATCTGCCCTCAGAGTCTCTCCATTTCACAGAATTCAATTATCCCTTCAACTTCTAAGTCTTGCAAATGTCCTCATTCCTATCACCTCATTCAGTAAGCAAAGCATCCTATATAATAAAAGCCTAATATGCAAATTGTCCCCTCTGGCGGTCTTTCAACTGAGAGTTCCACCAGGAGACCGGGAGTTCGACCACTTGCTGTGATGTCTGCTGACCACCAGGGGGCGGCATGGAACATGGCAGGCGTCAGTGACACAGCGCTGGCAGCGGGCGGCAGTAGAAGTGCTGCTGGCCCCGATGGGCCCGGACGAGAGTGGGACCACGGCAGGCTGGTGGAGCAGGTAAGCAGGCGGCGCCAGGCTAAGGCAGGTGTGAGCGGGGGCCCGGTTGCCCTGCTGATCACCCCGTAGATGGTGACCAGCAGCAGCGACCAGGGGCGGGGCCACTGCTGGGCTCCCAGGCACTAAGGGAGCCAGGTGGGGGACCCGGCCCTGATCCATTGTCCCACAAGTGGGATGGTGGAGCAGGTGAAGGGGCAGCACCAGGCCAAGGCGGGGTGCCAGGCTGTAGGGCTGCAAGGCTGGGGGTGTGAGCTGGGGCTGCAAGGCTGGGGGTGTGAGCTGGGGCTGAAAGGCTGGGGGTGTGAGCTGGGGCCTGATTTCCGCAGGCCACCCTGATGGCCCCCACCCATGCTCGAATTCTTTCACCAGGTCTCTAGTGTTCCTTATAAAGTTTTGGGGGCTTAAAATATTAAATCTTTTTTTCTGTCACAAATAATGTGTTTTTTTTTCTTTATACAATGGTATTGGGTACTCACAGAATGCCCCTTAGTAGATGATGATTGAACTAAGACCTGAATGAAATGGATTGAAGCAGGTTTAAAAAGTTACATCAGCATAAAGTCTTGTCAGGTATCATCAGGATCTGATTAAGGTATTACATATGTGTCCTTATCCCCCCATCACTCCCCCCTTCTCATGCCCTCACCCCCCTGTTGTCTGTGTCCATTGGTTAGGCTTATATGCATGCATACAAGTCCTTTGGTTGATCTCTCCCCCTTACCCCAGCCCTCACCTACCTTCCCTCTGAGGTTTGATGGTCTGATCGATGCTTCTCTGTCTCTGTATCTGTTTTTGTTCATCAGTTTATGTTGTTCATTACAATCCACAAATTAGTGAGATCATGTGATATTTATCTTTCTCTGACTGGCTTATTTCACTTAGCAGAATGCTCTCCAGGTCCATCCATGCTGTTGCAAATGGTAGGAGCTCCTTCCTTTTTACAGCAGCGTAGTATTCCATTGTGTAGATGTGCCACAGTTTTTTAATCCACTCATCTGCTGATGACAAGTAATGTTTTTATTCAAAAGTAAAATAGATATCTGAAAATAAACGATATTTAAGGATTGGAACAAGAGAGTAAAAGAAATTTATAGGAATTTATGGCACAAATTGGTTAAATAGGCCACTGAAGGGGGTGGGGGGATACTAATGAAAACACAGCAGCAGGCTTATAGAAATTTTGTTAGGTTGTGTTGCATGGTGATGATGTCTCTGTATTTGCAATATAATTTTATTAAAATATTTATCAACAGACACTAAAGAGTAAAAAGTCAAGCTTCAGAGAGATAAGACTTGTAACACTTATATCTAAAGAGAACTTTCGTTCAGGCTATTTTAAATTCAAACAATCCCAAAATACAAAGACAGATAACCCTTAAGAAAAAATAATCATCTAACTTGACCAAGCAATTCAAGGGTAAGAAACCCTTCTTTTTCACAGCTGCATAGTATTTCATAGTGTAAATGTCCCACAGCTTTTTTATCCACTCATCTAACTATTTCAAATCATTACTTTGGAGATAAAAAGCATATACCTACAGAGACAAAGTGAAGGGCTATTTCTATCTTCAATATTTGTGATTAATATGCAACTTTCAGGACAGAGGCATCAAGGAGGGAAGATGTATCAAATCCCATTTTATTTTATTGAAAATATTGAAATGCAATGAGGAGTCATGAAAATGATGAAAAATTGATCTACTTATTGTACAAAATCATAGCTCTTCTCCACTAAGACCCTCCTTGGTTGGGCTACCCAGGTAGTATATTAAGCCTCTGTCCATGCCCATGAAGGAAACATCATTAAAACTCTGTGAAGAAGCTTGGCCGGTGTGTCTCAGTGGTTGAGCATCAACCTATGAACCAGGAGATAATGGTTTGTTTCCCAGTCAGGGCACATGCCCAGGTTGTGGGTTCGATCCCCAATGGGGGGTGCAGGAGGCAGCTGATCAATGATTCTCTTTCATCATTTATATTTCTATCTCCCTCTCCTTTTCTCTCTGAAATCAATAAAACTATCTTTTTAAAAACTCTGAGAAGAAACACATAGTGTTTGCTGAGGATGTATGAGTTCTCAGGTTTGTCCAAAGTAGAGACTTAGGAAAGACATAGAAGGGCCTATGATCAAGGAGATAGATTGAATTCAGGTCCTGAAAGACCTAAGTAAAATGGTAATTAAGGATACTGTACAGTACTTTTTTTTTTTTTTAAGTGAGGGAGCTATTTAATGACCATGGAAAAGAAAATCTTAGACCTGTACTTTACGATAATAATGGTGTTATTGTCCTAACCAGTTTGGCTCAGTGGATAGAGCGTTGGCCTGCAGACTGAAAGGTCCCAGGTTCGATTCCGGTCAAGGCATGTACCTTGGTTGTGGGCACATCCCCAGTAGGGGGTGTGCAGGAGGCAGCTGGTCAATGTTTCTCTCTCATCGATGTTTCTAATTCGCTATCCCTCTCCCCTCCTCTCTGTAAAAAATAAAAAAAATTAAAAAAAATAATGGTGTTATTAAAAGATAACTTGGTTGGAAAAAAGAAAGACTAAACTTACATATTTTTTTCTTGCAAAGAGAGAAAAAGTATAATTCCCCCCCCCCAAAAAAAATAATGATACCTTAAAAAAAATACCACAGCTCTTTCAAAGCAAATTCACTTGAAAATAGATATCCTTATACTTCATATACTGAGACTAACTATTTAATGACAGAATATTTAGGTTGATACTTTCTAACACTATAGCATGTGGCAATTTAAAACATAATTTCTAATTTTCAGAAGATCCTATCAGGATTTTAAAGAGCCTGTTAATGGAGTTGGAGCATTGATATCACTAGTGTACATGATTGTTATGAAGTTTATTTCAAAGACTGAAGAAACTTTTGTCCCCACACAACCCCAAACAACCAAAATCTTTTCAACTCTCACCATGGTGGATATCTCCTTATTTCTTGACACACTGAAGACAGTTCTTTACAGCCATCTATGAAAATGAAGATTTTATTACTAGTAAAGGATATCTGACTATATGTGAAATTGATGCCGTATATATTTTAATAACACAAATATATATTAAACCAAAATCCTCCTCATGGCAGAAGAAAAAGAATAAGTACTCCGAATGGATGTGATAAAGTGATCCTGCCGAAGGATAAAATTCCTTTGTATTATCATGCTTTATCTAAAATTTTATGATATGTTTTATATTCTACTGCACAGTACATTTCTTTTAATATGCACTTTAATAGTCTATATTACTTAAATTTGTTTACCAAAGTTTAAAGTAAATGTTTTAAATTTCTTAAAATTGATGCCACAAAAGACTCAGGTGTTGCCCCCACAATTGTGATTCGTCCCTCTGTCTTACAGCACTACTCTGATGTTGTTTGTAGTAGTGATTTCCCAATTACAAATATTCACTATGCCAGACCTTCTCCCAGTCAGGGAAGGCCATGTGACCCATTTCAGTTCAATGTGCTATAAGTTGCTCAGTAGTTGGGGATTCTGGAAAAGCCATTTTTTTTCTGAAAAACAAGAAGTGGGGAGATCATCAGCTGTAGTAAACTTTGTAGTTCTTGCTTTTTGCCTTTCTCCTTCCTGAAGCATTGAACGAGCCTGGAGGTGGAGGAGTCCCTTTGAGCGGTGGGCTCATGGATAAGTACATATAATGAGTGACCTAGTAAGAACCTAGAAGGAGCCTGAGAGTCACTAGCCCTGTGACTGCCCAGCTCTCCGGTGCTGTCCGACAGAACTTTCTACTGTGTGTGTTCTGCCCACTAGTCACATGTAGTTACAGAGCATCTGAAATACAGTATGAGATTGAGGAACATATTTTCAATTTAGTGCGTTTTTAATTTAAATAGCCACATGTAACTAGTAGCCGTTATATCAGACAGTACAACTAGACCTAACCTTTGTTTAGGCAGGTTTCTTTAAGGTGCAATGGACTGCACTCTTAAATAAATATACTGGGGCTTTGTGCACACACCCACACACCTACTCTGAAAACCTTTCCCTTAAATCACTATCTGATCATACTGGGATGGGATTTACTTACAGATAACTGAGAATTTCTTTACAGCGGAGCACAGGATGAAGTAAAACAATGGAAACATGGAATACTGAAGAGAGATTGATTTAACACAGTCAAGCTCCAAACATAATCAAACTTCTCCGTCTTCATTCCTCAGTGCAGGCCACAAACTGGGCAGAAGGATGTGTGTTTCTGGTGAGTTCAGCCTTTCCTTCTTCATGAAAACTGGGTTCTGTTTCCTGCAAAAGGTATGTCACATCCTGCATGTTCTGCTGCTCTGATTTCTTTCATTTCGTATCCTGACATGGTACCTCTTTTGACGTGGGTTTGTTTTGTATTGGGGCAGAAGAGGATAATGAATCAGCAGAAAGCTCTGACTGATGGTAACAATACATATATGTTAATTTCTTGTTTCCAGACCATTCACACACATCAAAGGATGGACAGGGATCAATGTGAACGCTGCCCCCACCCCCACCCCCTGCCCCCGAAGGAATAGAAGGCTAACTTTGGACAGCTGAAAAGATTAGCTACTGCTGCCATCCTGTAAGCAAGAAACAATGTAAAAAAAAAGTATTTCTTGGAGAACAGTGAAAGGAGAAGGATCTGAGTGGAAGGAGTTTTAGGGGTAAAATGGGCAGGTTTAGGGAATTTTAGGAGTTAGGGGGCCCGCGGAGGAAGGAGGCATAGTTGGTTGGGGACTTGGAGCTGGCAAAAGGCACCCCAGGATAAGGGGAGAGGAAGACACCCATTCACAGAAGATAGGGGAAAGCCACAGGGAATATAGAAATGAAAGGGAAAAGGAGGAAAACAGATTTGCACAAGGGATAGAGAATTCTACCACTGAAGGGGGAGAAAAAGAAGGAGACGCCATGTGAGGTATAAGCTTTGAAGCTGCTATAGTGACCCATCAGTAGGGAATATCAGGACACAAAGAACAGCAGCCTTTATAAACTTTAGGAAAGAGGAGCTTAGAGGGCTACCTCCTTTGGGACACCTCCCTAATTGGGACTGTACTTGTTTCCAGTAAATTTCCACCTTTGCATATACCGCCTTTTGTCCATGGCTTCATTCTTTGAATCCACCTGGACAAGAACCCGGGAAAGAAATCACCTTTGCATCCTACTTAGAAGAAACCAAACCACCAGTTTGGTTTCCACATTTCACTGGCATCCCAATCACAGCCATAAAGAAAACTCCATGAACATGAAGTATTAAGGATTAAGCTGTGATGGTGATTTTCACCCAACATTGCTTATGGTGGTACATCCCAATAGTGTTTCAAACAGAGAAATTGTTGGGCATCCTTTGGGGGGGGAAAAAAAGCTTTAGTGTATTTATGAAATGAATTATTACTGTCTTTCATTTCACTTTCCAGCTATGGCCTTAATGTCTATTTGATACTAACTGAAGCCATGGTATTAAGTTGGAATTTGAAAGGGCGAGGGCTATGCTCTCCATCTTGCCCCGTACCCTCCATGTTGGGGCAGCCGCCATGTGCTCAGGAGAGTACCTTCTTCCCGGAAGCCCAGGCCCCTGCTGGCCATGCCCGGGATTTCTTTAAACTAACCAATGACAATCAAGGGACGTGCGCGCCATAGAGATGACCACATCCTGTGTAAGAAGACCCGACTGGCGCCTGGCCAATCGTCAGGGCCCACAGTCAGCTCCCCTCCCCTCACTCCACCCCCTATTAAAACCCTGTTTTTCCCACGGTGGGGACACTCTGCTTCCGGTTGCTGCGTTGGCCAGGAGGGGGAGTCGAGCTAGCTCAAATAAAGGACCCTCTGCTTTTGCATCGGACTGGCTCCCTGGTGTAGTTTTCTTGGGGATCTTGAAATCTGGGCATAACAGAATTGCTTATTTTCAATCAGCAGGCTTTCATTTTATATACTCATTGTATAAGAAAAATCAGAGCATAAAAACATTTTAAAGGTTTTTAAATTTTTTTTCAGGTAGAAATTATGATAAACAGTTGAAAGCAGACTTATAAGAGCACATTTCTTTCCAGAAAATGCAGTTCTGGATGTGACCAATTCACTGCAGCATTCACTAAAGGAACTTAAATAGATGAAGAAAAACACACTGCTCTCTGATATGCCAATTCTAATTATACTGAGATATAAATTATACTGGAATAACAGTGAATAGATATAATAAACCCACAGAAAATATCAAAGCCTAAAAAAAAAATCCAGATAAATAATTTGATTTAAAGTCTTCCTTGGCTATAAAGTAAACACCAGCTCATTTGGAACCTATAAGTCACTGAATAAACAATGACAGGAAAGACTTTGAGCACCTACTATGTGCCAGACACTCTGCTAACCACTTTATTGTCCCATTTACTGTCCGAATGAATTGTTATAAAATTGAATGTGATCTAGGCAACATTTATTAGCTTTATAAAGAATTTATGTTATGTCATAGTTCAGCAATAATACATTTTATATCAGTTTGTCATTATTACCTACAAAATGTATAATAGCCTTCATTGAGGTCATGAGTATATTAGAATGATTTTTAAAGTGTAAACCAGTAAGATTAACATCCTTACACCCACATAGGGCTCTACCACTGATTCATCAGGTATGTGGCTATGGGCAAGCTACTGAAATGACCCCTAACAATAGGCCTTGTGAGTTTTGAGAAACTGTTTCAAGTAAATACAAAATAATAACTGAGTGAGGAGGAAGAAACAAATAGAAGGTACTCCTGAACCAAAAGGTTTTGAGTCAAGAAAACAGGAACAGGGCTTTGTGATGTGTGTTTCCTAAAGATAATGAAGAAACAGCAGGAATGGGAAATGGTTCAGAAGATTTCCAGAGTCAATATAGCTTTTACCTGAGTTTCATGTGTGAAAATATAGCAGCTAAATCAGGATGGATGAAAACGATGAAACCAAATGTTAAGAGAAGAAAACCTAGTCAGCATCAACTTATAACCACTTATGTGACTCACAATTGCCTCACTGCACTGGGTTCTATGAAGAGAAACAGATAGGAAAAAGTATAAAGCATCAGTGAGAAACAGGCAGAACTCTCCCATAGCGTGCCTGGAATCATGTACGTCCAGAACAGTTCTCAGGGAGGTGGGTTGAAATAAGGTGTTACAAATCTGTAAATCATCGTGGTTTGTGTGGTATTAGAATTCTTAAACCCGCTCTTGGCCTTTGTCTTACATTGGTGACTAACACTTCTCAGTGTTTGACTCATCCACCTGCTGCTCTGCTTTCTCCTCAAATTACCCCTGAAATCACAAGTGTCGATGTTTCCATGGCTCTCTAGTAGCAATTTTCAACCAGGGTGCCTCAAAAAATTTTACCTATTTAGTCAGGGGTACTGATCTCTTTTCCCTTAAAGGGCCAAATAAAAATAAATGACAACAGTCAATGTAACAATAGCTGTCCGGTGTGAACAAATCAAAATTAAACCTATTTTTGACCAGTTGGTAAAAAATATATTTCTTGGTGTGTGGCAGAATTTTAATAATTATTGTATGTGTGACATGAGATGAAAGAGGTTGAAAATCACTGCCCTAGAGAGAGTACTAACTCTGATTGCCACATTCAGCAAAGAATTCCCCCTGCTACACAGCAGATGTGTCAGGTTCTGCAAATGCTCAGAGCTGCTCTAGGTTTTGACTAGTGAAACAAACATAGCCACCTAGGAAAGTCATGAGTATGAGGTTCAGGGACGGTCACATGGTGCAGTGAGAGCCCTTGGAAAGACAGGATCTGCATTAAAACTCTAAATCTCTCTTCACTTTTAGGTGCTCCCTTTCCAGGGGTCCTCAAACTTTTTAAACAGGAGGCCAGTTCACTGTCCCTCAGACCTTTGGAGGGCCGGACTATAGTTAAAAAAAAAAAAAAACTATGAACAAATTCCTATGCACACTGCACATATCTTATTTTGAAGTAAAAAAACAAAACGGGAACAAATACAATATTTGTATTTGCATGTGGCCACGGGCCATAGTTTGAGGACCCCTGCTTTATACTTTTAGCATTTGCCCTGGAGACCAAGAACCTAGTAATGTAGCTTGGCCAGGTGAGAACATTTCCAAACAGGGAAACCAGCCCCCGGGGATGTAAACACTACGGTACCTTCAGGCAGTCATTCTGAGGCTGGCAAAAGAACTGCGATTTCTTTCAAAATGTCTAGGGGAAAAAATCCTATCCTTTTAGAGTTGGAAGCACAGGCAAAATGAGAGGCACATCATTTCTTAAACTTGCAGAACCATACTGGCTAAAAGCTGTCAGACAGTGGAAATTTGGCTAAGATTTTGCAGCTTAAAATCGGAGAGTGTTCTGGTAGCAGGCAGGTGGAATTGGGGTATTTCAAGAGAAAAATGTGCATCTTGTCTGTGCTGAACTACAAACTACTGGGATAGAGCAGTCATTATTCAAGAATAAGAAAACTGGAAGAAGGCATAGAGGGAAATAAATGGTGATAGAAAATATAATAAAAGTAGAATAAAAGAATAAGGAAACTGGAGAAAGTTTAAAACAGAGGAAATGGCCTTAGGCTAATGAAAAGACTAGGCAAGACATAATGGGAACATTGCCTTCAAAATATAGCATAAAGTTGACTCCTCAAATGTAATACAAGAAAAGTAAGAAAATGTTAAAATACTTTAATATATGCAGTCACTAAAATGTAAGAAACACATATGCTATCTCAAGTAAGAGAAAAAAGACAAGAAATAAAATAGAGACAGACCAGTGTGATGATAACCATACATCATTTAGAGCTTGATTGCTTGCATTCAAACATGGCTTCATCGCATCACTTATCAACTCAGATTTTAGTTTGTTATTTAGCTTTATAGAATCATAAAGTTCCTTGCAAATAATAAGTAAGAACTAGAATAATGCTAACATTTATAAAGATAGTTCAAAATAAAAAAAGAAAAGTGTAGGATAATATCTACTGAAGGGACCAAAGTTTTGCTACCCTGAAGCTGCCTTTCTGGGGTATGGATTTTGAGCTGCATATTAGAGAAACAAAAGACTCAGAAAGAACCTTTGACTCTCCCCCATTTCTTGTCCAAGAGATTCAGACAGAGAAACTTGCTTCAGGAAGGAGATCTAGGGGTATTTGCTATAGCCTCGTTTGAATTAAGTATGGAACATAGAGGGCTTCCGGCAGAAAGACCCTAAGCCTGTTAGCTAGATACCCCATTGTTTCTCAGTTGTGTAGCAAGAATTTTCCTGCCATTTATGCTCTGGCTGTTCCTCAACTATCTGTAAATCTAATACCCCATTCTCCCTCTTTCTCCTTTGTCCAAAGTGTCTTACGTATCCAGTGTTGCCTCACTGTCTTTGGAATTTTCATGCCTATGTGAATTCCCCATGTGCATATATTGAAACTTTGCTTTTTCTCCCGTTAATCTGTCTCTGTTAATTTCTTTATTCATCCAGCCAGAAGAACTTAGAAGCCAGAAGAAAAATAAATAAATGTTTTAGCCTCCGTACTAGGTTTAAGAGCTCTAATAAAAACTACAAGACTAGCCCTGGTTGGTGTAGCTCAGTTGGTTCAGCATCATCCCATGCACTGAAAGGTCACCTGTTCAGTTCTCTGTTAGAGCACATGCCCAGGTTGCATGTTTGGTCCTCAGTTGGGGTGTGTATGTGACAGGAGGAAACCCATCAATATTTTTCTCTCTCTCCCTCTCCCTTGCTATCTCTCTCTAAAATCAATAAAAATGTATTTAAAAAATACTACCAAGAATAAATAAATATATGACACAGCTAGATATTTCTTTCTATTTGAGAAAAAAATAGTTATTTTCTAACCTTACACTATAGACTATAATATGCCAACCAGTTTGAAGAATTATATGTGAAGCATACACCTGCAAATAGATAATATGGAGATGATCATGGGTGTGTGATCTAGGGGAAGGAGATAATAAAGGTTTTCTATGACAAAATTATAAGTAAATCATAAAGAAAAAATTAATTTGCATATATTATTATTAGGCATGTTAACACAGTGTGGACCAGTAGTTTTATTGCTAGCTTTACTCAGTGGCCAGATAAGTTTCTATTGAACGAGTACAAAAAATGTTTTACATAAATGTTAAAGGCACACTTTAAAATTAAATACCCATTGCATTTTGAAGTTATTTACCACATGTTCTTACAAGCTAATATCTTTTTAAAGTATGATACTTTGTAAAACACTGTGTAATATGAAGTGGAACTAAACAAAGCTGGCAAATGTAATGCATTTCTCTTCTCTTACCATTACTTCTGCAATTGAAACACTATTGTAATAGTTATCTTGGTATATGTGATGCCCCAATTCCAGATATGGTCAAAGTAGTGACAGAATAAAGTCATTCAATTTTTTTTTCCTTCACCTGTGTAAATTTCCATATTGCAAATATACCCAGTCTTGCTCTGACATACCATTCTTACAAGTAAACCATATTTAATAATTTTAGCTGAGTTGTAAGTTTGAAATAGAAGACATCCCCTCCAGGGGATCATGCCTTCATCTAATGATAATTCTCGCATAGATTTATATATTGTTTGAAATTTGCTAATAAAGTGGTCGAGTACAGATTGAATTTTAAATAGCCTGGATGAAGATTTAGTCATGTTTGCATTGTCATTGAACTGCCAATAGTCCAGATTTGTTCAAAACGATTTTGACTCATCGTCTGAGGAAATATTGGAGCAGCTACAACTGGATTTGTAGACCAATATTCTTTCCAAGTATCCTTTCCAGTGTTCCCCATTAGCATTATAAGTCCTAAAAAATTTTTATATCTCTTGGAGTAACAGGAGACCACTTTATTGCTTTCGAAATTTTGTGCTTTCCCAAATTTTGGTTATAATTTATGTTTGATCGATGACAAAATAGTTCAAACAGATTGGCATCAAAAATCAAGTTGGTGACTTCAATGAATTAGAATTAGATGGTATAACTGTAACCCCAGAATCATCTTCAAATTTTACCAAATTAGGTTGAAAGTCCTCTTTTGACCAATCATTATCTCAGCAACCAAGACACAAATTACACTCAAAATCATGTGTAGAATTGTTCAAATTTTTAGGTTTGGAATCACTTGAAATTACTATTTTTCACCTTTTTGAAGGAATAACTATATCAATGCCACTGTCAAAGCTTTCATCACTTTCACTTGGAATATCTGATAAATTTTCAGCAAATATATCCCAAATTTTATCATGTTCTTCATCACTATCCATGGTTATTGAGCACTTTAAAAATATCAAATTGATATAAAAAACAGTTATTTTTATTACTAACTACAAGAGACTAATCACTTTTAATTCCTTTTGTAATTTTTAACTTCAACGAATGCATTGTCCGTTACACTGTTTCTCTCTAAATGACAATGAAAAGCTGAGAATTATCGTGATTGCCCACAAGCCTTAGAACAGGAAACATGAGAATTCTCGAGATCTGTCTGCAATGTGTTAAAAAGGAGATAACAGGCCCAAAATGGAGTCACTTGTGCTAAGTCCCATCTCACCAAAGTGAGACATAATACTTAATTACATTTTCTGCCTCTTCCAGGAGTAGAATTGCTGAAGGATGGGAGAAGGTCTTACCTCCCTCAGTTGCTGCTGGGGATGAAGTTCTTGTGATGTGCCAAGAAAATGAATTCTCTGAGACTCACATGGGCGAACGAATGATTTTTATTTGTGCAGAATTAAATCCCTGAGCTTCCAAAGTTCCATTTTCCTTAGTCCAGTCATAGAAGAAGTGTAGCTGGGGGTTCAGTAGAGCTAAAATCAGAGCCAGTGTCCAGAGTTTCCTTTCCATGTCGGAGCCAGGTCCAGCCCAGCATCAGCTTAACTTAGCTTGTGTTCACCACTGCAGTCTATCAGTAAGTTGCATGTGAGGGTCCACATGGCCATGATTACATGGGTAAAAGCAAAAACAAACAAACAAATAAACAAAAAAACAACAAAAAAACCCCCACCAACAACAACACACACACACACACACACACACACACACACACACACACACACGAGCAACAAGAGCCAAGAGCAACAAGAGTCTCAAGAGAGCAAATTCCTTTGTTTAGGGATATGTATTCCCACATTTTGGCACACTTGCAATGGCCACACCTATTCTGGCCAACCATCTCTGTCCCCAGGTTTGATTGACAGACAAGTACCTTCCCTGCTCCACCCAGCTTTACTGGGCATGTGTCTGTCTTCCTTTGTTGGATTCCTTCCCCCAACATTTTGTAGGAAATAGACAGATGTCCCCTGAGGGGTGTGAAATTACAGCTTCCTAGTGAAGCTGCCCAAGTGACATGCCTATAATATTTGGCCTTTCCTTTGCTCCTTTTCTATTATTAATAACTAACTAGCTAATTACAATGGTATCAGAATATTAAACCAGTCAACCTGAAATTACCTGGTTAGCACTAGTAAGGTAATTTGCCCCATAATAAAGGTGACCTTGACACAAACAAGCTGCTCTTTGCTAGCATAGCTACCTTTCCCCACACCTGTCTATTTTGCATGGCTCTTTGGATGGAATGCTTCCCAGTTCATAAATTGTTGAATAAATCCAATAAGATATTTCAAATTTACCATAGAATTTTGCCTTTTTAATACATAATTACCAATTACAGACATCAAAACCATCATAAACAAAATAATAAGCAAAACTTAACCAGAGGAAATATAACATGTGAGAACCAAAAAGATATTTCCCATAAATTAATTTCTAAAATTCCACTAATAGCTCTAGTTATTATTTTTAAAAGGTATACACATACAATTCATAGAAAAAATATTGAACGTGTCTTGCAATATGAAACAGTGAGATGCTGTGCTTGAGAAGAGTTATTAAAATAATGTTTGTGCAAATCAAAGTGTTTGAATGGTTCTGAGTGCTTTTGGAGAAAATCCATACATAAAATTCAGGATGTATTTTTGTTTGCTTCTGGCCTTGATTCTGGCATGCTTGTGCAGGCTGATTTGCTCCTTTCTCATACCTGACCTGAATTTGAGCTGGACTGGACTCTAAGCTGAGAGCCAATAGGTATTTGCATGGGAGCTATCAGGGCAAACAAAGCTCCTTTCCTAAAAGTGGCAACAATTTTGCACACAAGTGCAGGCCTGGGGAGGTTGCCCTCAGGGAAGCTTTCAGAGTTAGAAGCCTCCTTGGTGATCAAGCACTGTGACAGGGGTTGAGTAAATGGGCCACTTAATAGGGGATTTTCCCCACTGGTTTAGGGATCAAGGCAACATTGTTTGGTGTGAATTGTGTGACAAATAGGGTGTGACAGACTGGAAGAGAATTATAGAAACACAACACCACACTATTCAAGATTCCTCTACCCACATGTAAACAAATACAACTCCAAATCTGAAAAAGTGAGACCTTCAATGTGGTAATTAAGGAGATTGAAAGCAATTCTCCCATAAATAATATTAAAATTTACTGAGCTTCTAGTAGTTACAACATCCCTGTGACTTGGTTCTGTTATTAAAACCATTTTATAAAGGAATAAACTGAGACACAGAGATGATAAATGACTAATATGGGATCATACACCTAATATTTGTCTGAGTTCTAGGGACTCTGACTTCAGAATCTGAGCTCTTCATCAATATGCAACTATCACTCATTAATAACTTTGTTATCCTATCTAATAATAGAGAAACATGGTAATTAACCATAACCTCACTACCCTTCCCATTGGCTAATCAGCGAGATATGCAAATTAACTGCCAACCAAGATGGCAGCCGGCAGCCAGGCAGCTGAAGCGAACAGGAGGCTTGCTTGCTCCAGTGAATGAGGAAGCCAAGGTTCCCCGCCTGCCGCTGCTGGGGTCTGAGCTTGCACTCTAAGAAACAATGTTGCAATTATAAAAGCTAAACAAACTCCAGAAACCTGCTTTCAGCCATCAGAGCTGTAGCTGCAACAGTGTTTCAATTATAGAACCCAAAAAAACCCAGATCCCTGCTTTCAGCAGCCAAGGTCTCAGAGCTGGAGCCGAGCCTCAGAGCTAAAGCCGGCTCTCAGTTCCAGTGACAGCCATAGAAGGTAAATAAATCCCAGGATAAAAAAAAAAGAAAGGAGAGGTTGGGAGCTTCAGTCACCCGCCAGCCTGAAAACGGCCCTCAGCCCCTCACCCAGACTGGCCAGGCACCCCAGTGGGGATCCCCACCCTGAAGGGGGTGCGACCAGCTGCAAACAGCCATCATCCCCTCATCCAGGCTGTCCAGGCACCCAAGCGGGACCCCCACCCTGATCCGAGACACCCTTCAGGGAAAACCAGCCAGCCCCCACCCGTGCACCAGTCCTCTATCCTATAGTAAAAGGGTAATATGCAAACTGACCCTAACAGCAGAAGGACTGGGAATGACTGGTCACTATGACACACACTGACCACCAGGGGGCAGACACTCAATGCAGGAGCTGCCCTCTGGTGGTCAGGGTGCTCTCACATGGGAAGAGCTCTGCTCAGCCACAAGCCAGGCTGATGGCTGCCAGTACAGCGGTGGCGGTGGGAGCCTCTCCTGCCTCCTCAGCAGCGCTAAGGATGTCCGACTGCAGTTTAGGTCTGCTTCCCACTTACAAGTGAACATCCCCCGAGGACTGCCAGGCTGCCAGAGGGATGTCTGATTGCCATCTTAGGCCCAATCCCCAGGGAGCGGACCTAAGCCAGCAGGTGGTCATCCCCTGAGGGGTCCCAGACTGCGAAAGGGCACAGGCTGGGCTGAGGGACCAGCCCTCCCCCCTGAGTGCACAAATTTTTGTGCACCAGGCCTCTACTTAATAATAAAACAAAGAAATGCCACTTTTGAATGTATACTATGCACTAGGCTCTGTATTTAGTATTTTATAAATCCTTTAATCCTTGCATAACAAACTCTGATATGCATGCATTATATTTCTAGCACAACTTGTGACATTCTAAGAACAAGTTGGGGGACAGGATGACTGTACTGCTAGTCTATTCCTCATATTACCTTTTGAATTAAAAAACTTTACCTTTAACTGGTTACTTTGTATAAAATTTGAAACCTCATACACTGCATGTAGAATGTAAAATGTTAACAGCTTTGAAAACAATCTGGCAGTTCTTCCAAAGATTAAACATATAGTTACTACATGACTTAGTAATTCTAGTCCTATGTATATAGCCAGAAAAAGCTAAAATATGTCCACACAAAAACATGTATATGAATGCTCATAGCTGCATCTGATTTATAATAGGCAAGAATAAAAACAAGTCAAATAGCAATAAATGGATGTATATACATTTGATGGAATATGATGTGGCAATAAATGAAGTACTGATGAATTTTCTAACATGGATGAACCTTGAAAGCATTAGGTTAAGTGAAAGAAGCAAATCACAAAGAATCACATATTTTATGATTCCATTTCTATTAAATGCTTGGTATTGGCGCATCCACGGAGAAAGTTGGTTGGTGGTTGGCTAGGGCTGGAAGTGAAGGAATTTGGGGGAAAGTGAAGAAAGATTGCTAATGGGTATAGAGTTCTTTTGGGGATGATGAAAATGTTCTAAAATTGATTGTGGCAATTGTGAGTTGGCTGGTTTTCTCATAATCAGGATGCAAGGGTGGTTTCTTTCCTGGGTTATTGTCCAGGTGGATTCGAAGAATGAAGCCACAGGCAAAAGGGTGGTAGATGAAAAGGTGGAAATGTATTGGAAGCAAATCCAGACTCCCATGTAGGGAGCGGGTACCAAGGAGGTGATCCACTAAGCTCCCTTTTTCTAAGGTTTATAAAGGCTGCAGATTTTTGTTTCTTCATACTGCCTTCCAATTGGTAGAATGTCAGCTTCAAAACTCAAAACCCACGTGGTGCGCCCCTCTTTATCTTCCCCTTCAGTGGTAGAATTCTCTATCTCCTGTGAAAATATGTTTTCCTCTTTCTCCCATTTGTCAGCATTTCTCTATCCTCTGTGAAAGTTTGTTTCCTGTTTCTCCCCATACCCTGTGGCTTTTCCCTAACTTCTGTGAATGAATGTCCTCCTCTCCCCTTATCCTGTGGCACCTCTTTTTTCTTCTCTGTGGATGTATGCCTTTTGGCAACTCCAAGCCCCCATCTATGCAGTCCTCCCCCATGGACCCTCTTTATTTCTAAAACTCCCTATTTTACCCCTAAAACTCCTTTCAGTTGCATGACTGTAAATATAGAAATTATCATTCACTGTAAATGGGTAAATTGTAAGTTATGTGAATTATATGTTAAAAAAGTGCTTATAAAAATGTTTGTCTTGACTTTCATTTGTATCAAAGCCTAGGAGGTCAACATTTCCTAGAGTTATTTAGAATAATAATCACTTAAATTTTAGAATTGAAAGAAGCATGAGATACTTTATGTTGCAACCTCAGTTTACATATCATAAAGGACAAAATAGTATCTGTCTTTTTCTAGGTCACACAACTAGATGATAAAACTTTCCCTAGAATTGAGGACTATTCCCTCCTGCCTGGTATTCATTTTGCATGGTTGGCAGACCCGTAGTTCCAACAACCCTGGTTTAGGTACACCTCGGGAAGAAGAGCTCCCAGATCCTGATGATACCTGACAAGACTCTACGCTGATGTAATGTTTTAAACCTGCTTCAGTCCGTTTCATTCAGGTCTTAGTTCAATCATCATCTACTAAGGGGCATTCTGTGAGTACCCCGTAACATAGCGTAACAGTAACATATGGTATGTACATTTGTGTGTTATTCATCTCTCTTACCAGGATGTAAACTCCACAGATTAGGGAAGTTTTTGTTGTAATCTGACCTAATTTGATTTTGAGAGGATGTAGAGATAAGAGAGGCAATTAGGGTAGAGTCCATGGGAAAGGAATGAGTATGTGACGGGCGGAGCCAGCTCCTAACCGCCAGAATGTTTATCTTACAAGCACAGAGGGCAGCAGAATATTACAAGAGAAGGGGGAGCAGAGGGAGAGCGCTGAGTGGGCTTTGAAACTTGAAACTGATACCAGGCAGGGAAGGGGGAAATCTGCCAATTGGGAAAAAACACAAGGGGATATAAAATGGGGAAGGGTCCAACTAGTAAGTAGCATGAACAGAAAAAGAAGCGGCCAGCATTTATCAACCCTTAGACAAAGAGACCTCACTAGTTACCCATTCCGGGACCTCTCCCCAGGGGGGAGTTTGTATAAGCTTGCAACAAATTTCCACGCTTTTGCTCCAAACCTTGTAGTCCACAATTTTTAGTCTTCAAACTTTGTGGGATAAGAACCCGGAATAAGAACTCTGGCTTGCTGTTTGGGGTAACAATTTGGTCATGCAGAAGTTTTAAACTTTTATTATTTTAGCTTTATATTACAGCAGTTTCCAAAAAAGTGCACAGTAGCGTGACCCTCCTCCATAGCCTTCCTTCTCTTCCACGGTTGTACTACCAGATCAGGATGAAAGTTACCTCAGATCAATTCTATGTCAGACATTAGTAAATACAATCATTAGCAAGCTGGCACAAAACATTCACACAAACTATTCTGTAAATCAAAACATTTCAGCTCTGTTCTTTGAGGAGCTCCAACCACACTTTGCCCAAAGGGCAGATAAAACAATCTGTTCTATTACACTTGTGGTCATCTTCAGGCACTGACCATAACCCTGCCTGAGGCTGACTGAAGGTTACAAGAGAAAGGATTTGCTAGAGTTTATGGTTTGTTGTGCAGCGGCAGAAGTATTTCTAAAACACAATGGCTATTTCTTGAATGTTCTCCACCGAGAATCCAAATGTAGTATGCCGCAGTCTTTCCACAGCTAGGATTCAGGAATCTGGAGAAGGGGCTGTGGCATAAATGAATAGAGACTAGATAAGAAATATAAGTTTGGGAGGCATGGGGGAGCCAGGGAGGCTCCACTTTCTAGTGAAGTGGGCTCTCCGAATGTCTGAACCCATGGCATTTTATTCCCACATTTTGCCCTTTAGCAAAGCAGATATATATACATATCAAAGGTAAGGCCTGGTAAACAATAAAGGACTATCAGGTTCAGCAAACTCATTAGTCAACAGAGCCAAATATCAACAATACAATGATTGAAATTTCTTTTGAGAGCCAAATTTTTTAAACTTAAACTATATAGGTAGGTACATTGTTATGAACTTAATTAGGGTACTCCTAAGGCTTAGGAAGAGCCACACTCAAGGGGCAAAAGAGCCGAATGTGGCTCTCGAGAGCCGGCAGTTTGCCAACCAAGGGTTAGGAGAATTGCCCTAGGCTGTTTGACAGCAGGTAATAATATGCAGATCTTCAGCCCAGCTGAAGCCCCAAGATCCATCAGCCTTCTGATGAACTTCTAGCATAATTATGACCTGCTGGAATTTGCCTCCAGCATAGCATTCATCATAATACTCAAGAGCCACTACTTTTACTAATATAAACCCATTTCTGATGTCCAGTATGCTAATTAGAAAGCCATTACTTGTTCAATACACAGATATCCAAAGCCTTTATTGAAGCTACCACTGGAGCATAGGTCTTCTGGAATGATGGGACTGACCACCCAGATTGAATTCTTTTCTTTTTTTAATTGTTTAAAATATATTTTTATTGCTTTCAGAGAGAAAGGGAGAGGGAGAGAGATAGAAACATCAATGATGAGAGAGAATCACTGAACGGCTGCCTCCTGCACGCCCCATAGTGGGAATCGAGCCTGCAACCTGGGCATGTGTCCTGACTGGGAATTGAACCATGACCTCCTGTTTCACAGGTTGATGCTCAACCACTGAGCCATGCCAGCAGGGCTGAATTCTTGATTACAGAAGCTAACGGCTCATAGTTATTGGACCTTAAACTATTGTACATAGAAATCTCATCCTCTCTAGGCTGAACTATTTAAATATGGTTCAAATATCTTAACATCTATCTTGTTTATGACTGTATTCTTATCATCTAGTGTCGAGTAAGACTCCCTCCACGTTCTGCGTGGAGTAGGGTTCGGTATCTGAAAGAGGAGCCGCACAACAAATGAGAGAAAAAGACACAAGATAATTTTGCAATATTGGGGGACCAGGCGGCAAGTCCCAAAGGACTTCCTCCTTGCTCAGGCCTCACCAAGCTTTTATTGATCTGGCTTTTATTGATCTGGGATGCACCCGTAGCATAGCCCTTAGGCAGGTGACCCTCTAGTAACAAGCAGACTAGCCCATCAGCAAGGATTTACATAATAATAAATGGGGGAGTAGTTTCAGCTACCACTGTCTGGACAAACAGAGGTGGCACCTAGCTCCGAGCTTTGCTAGGGCTTCAAAGACACCCAGCCTTCGGCAGGGGGGGGGGGGGGGGGGGTTTCGGGGAGTTCTTTGTCTATGCTTATCAGATAGTGAAGGCAATAAACAGTTTTCCACAATCTAGAATCATTTCTTAATATAATTTAGATTAAGCATGTCAAACTCAAAGGCTAACACAGGCCAAATAATGAGGCATGTGGCCTGCGGGCAGCGAGTTTGACATGCTTGATGTAGATACTCCATAAATATTTCCCGAATGGGTAATTTCTGTATATTTAGGTAAAAGTTCTCAAACTGCCCATCAAGTCTTATTTTGGGATACTTATTTTCTTATGAAAACTTAGTTGTATTGGTTTCAAAACTTGATTTTAGGATTTTTTCCTATGATATTAATTATATGAAATACATATATTTCCCTATTTAGATGAATTAATTATCTCATTTGAAAACATATGCAAGGTGTCTGTTATTGTAAAATAAATAAACAAAAGCTCAAATAATGTCATCTGACCCTTATCCTCAAATTTCTTATCCTGCAATAGTTATAGTATATAATCAGACATATTATAACTTGAACTGTAGCTATGATAAAGAACTTTACCTAAAGAAAATAAAAGAACTAAATATAATGTTCTCTTGAATCAAGTTCATTTTCATTCATGAGTTTTGCCTTTTTTTTTTCTTTTTGTATTCCTTTGGATGTGCTGACCAAACAAATTTTTCACTGAAGTTCAAGTGGAATTTCAATTGAAATTCAATTGCCTTTGTTTCCTGGGAGAAAATTAATATTGCACACAATGGCATTTTATTATACGTGAAAATATTGTTATATTACTATGGTTTGACTAAGAATGATCATCCCAATCAGGAAGAAACTTTTGTCATAATAGATCAGAATTAGTATTTAATTATACTAGATGTTACATAGTATGTAAGTGGTACTGAACTAATACTTATTACCCCAAATCACAAACATTTACAATAAATAATTATCATTACAATATAATTTATAATTTTGAATGTAGATAGATAAGGGTATTTTCAAAATTCCTTTAAGTTTGAATTTGTGCCAAAAGATAGCTGCATGTCAGTGTGGCAGATGCTGGCAGATGGCTCACTCACAACTCATTGAAATACTCTCTACTTTTCTCTACTCTAGAGACTGGGAAGCAAAATAAGAAAACACTCATTACTCCAGTCTCTTTACAGAGTTGATCAGGATGTAATGTTCTGGCCAGTAGAATGTAAAAGGACATCTCAAGCTTTACATCCTGAATGAAAAGTCAAAATCTCTTTTAATAAAAGACTTTAACATTTGACCTTCCCCTTTCTCCTTCCTCCTCTTTAGAATGTGAACATGGTGATCAGAAGTGCAGCAGCTTTCTTAAGACCAGGAAGGGTCAACAGTGTATGCCAAGAATGGAAGGAGAAGAAGAGAGAACAAGCATGGTAATTGAAGACATCCTTGTGTAGACCTGGACCGTGTAACCTCCAGATCCTTGATCATAAAGAAAACTAACTGCCTTATTACCCTAATAGAGCAAATATGTAACAGAATTTAAAAAGTTAGAAATTGTTGCAGTGATTGAAAATCATTTTAAAGATAAGACAGAACCCTTCCCTTTCTTCCTATCATAGAAAATGTGACAAACTGAAGAATGTTATTAATATTTTACTTTTAGGCAAAAATTAGAATGACAGTATGTTTTTGTAAGATAAATTTAAATTCTGCTGTCATTTGGTAGTATAACCCACATAATTTTAATTTATTTTTGTTAAATATATTAAAAATAAAATAAATCACAGGTATAATTTGAGAGTTAAGCTGTAAGTTATACAAAAGAGAGATAAAAATTTGATTTCTCATTGTTTTTATTCATCTGCATAAACATGTCAATACTTTTATATAGATATGGCTTCTTAACTTTGGTTATAAATTCTTTTATCCAAGGAAATTAAAATTTATAGTTTCAAGGATATTAACAATAAATGGAGTAGAACTTTTTATTTTTTAAATTAGGAAATATCAATTTTCTATACTTTTAAGATGTTTCAGGGTTTGTTTCCATCACTTTTATGTGTTCCATTCTGAAAACAAGGGTTGTGAATAAGGTTATGAAAAAAGAAAAACCTCCGAAAGACACAAACTTGTGTATCACGATTAATATTTTGCAAACGGTGACCCAAATGCATTTTAATTTCCCCTTTAAATCATGTCTTCTTTTTCCTTCTTCCACCTCCAGAGCTAAGCCAGGACGTTTATTGCTCCTGGGAAGGAAAGGTTAGGACCTTTCCCTCTTTAGCAAGACATTGGACTTGATGAACAAACTATGGAGAGAGAAAAAAAAAAATTCCAGACTGTTTCAATGCCCATTTAACATATTGAAGGGCAATAATGAAGGGCACAAGCAGAGCATAGAGAAGACACCTCTTCTTCCTTTACTGGCTGGGCCTTAAAGCTTTTTTTTCTTCATAGAAAGAAATTAGGCCAGAGAGGAGGGGAATAAGCCGCTCTTCTCTGACCCATGGGATTGTCGGAGCAGGGAAGAGAGGAAAGAGTGGCACTGGTGAACCTTGTGTTCTGATCTTTCCTTCTAGGCCTTGACATGGAAGGAAGAGTCAGACAAAGAGAGTTCGGACGTCCTACCCCGTTTCCTTTTGGATTATGGGATAAAAAGGCTTCTCCCACATCAATCCTGGGTTGTCCACATCAGAGTAAGTGGTCATATGACGTATTAGGCAATTCAGTTTGACTCCCGGGGTTTTTGCATGAGTTAGTGTGGGGCCCAGAAGGTACAGAGGATCCTGGCTGCTGAGCTTTCCCAGAGTGGTTGGGCGTTCACACAGGCTGGCGAGCCACACAAGTGGGGCGGGGCAAAAAGACCTGAAAACAAGACCAGTTCTCTCAGGGAGAACCATCATGCTTTGACCAAACTAGAAGGAAACAGAGTATGAGTTTCGCTGGTCCCTAATTTTAGACCTAACTTGGTAATATTGCTACTTATTTGTGCCATACCAAACAAATACAGATCAATTCTTTTTGAGCAATTCCATTATACATATCGAGAGAGGCAGAGACAGAGAAAGACACAGAGACAGAGAGAGGCAAAGTGAAAGAGAGAGATGAAGGGAGACAAAGAGAGTAAAAGAGAGAGACAGATAGAAAGACAGAGACACAGAGAGCGTCCCCTGCAATTTTACATATTTAATAATTGGGAGAGTGCTCACTTTGGTAGCACATATACTAAAGTAATTGGAAGAATTTTTTCATAGATTAGCTTCTGGCTCTGTATCTGTATCTGTATCATTTGTACATTTTAGACCTTTTTTTCTCTCCATTGCTGTCCACATACATCTGGTTTCTGATGCGATAAAACATGTTTATATTATATTATATCCTCTTGCCCTGTATCCCTTGTCATAAAGTAGGTTGAGCTGTCACAGTGGACAGCAGCGGTAGTTCTGGGAAGCCATTCCTACTGATACACTCGGATGGGTAGTACTAACAGAATTCTACAGGGGAATAAATGTAGTCCCAACTCAAATTCTCCTGCCTTTGGCAGAACCCCAAAATACCAGCAGCTAATCTTCTTTCACTAAAGACGAGGAAAAGTGCAATGGAAGTATTGCTGGAATGGAAAAATACAAAACCTTAATGAATCAGAATTAAATATATTACTCTGTAAACTTTTATAAAAAATAGACCACGTTAAAACATTGTAAATACTTTGCAATGAGATGGAACATTTTTTTCATAGTGTATCAGTATCTTGATTAAATTATTGAAATGGGAGAAAGCTAACCCTGGAAGGAACTAAAAAACATTATTTATATATATATATATATATATATATATATATATATATATATATATATATATATAAACTGCCTTTCATCTTTACTGAAATATTTCTCTTTGTTTTAAAGATCTGCTACCTCTGCTTTTTTTAAAGATCTGCTAACTCTGCCAATTCTCTGATCATCAGAGAGAATTGAACTCACATGATGTGAATTTCAATGGTACTTGCTTTGTATTTATTGCCTAATACTAATTACTTGCCACATTATATTTTAGTTACTGGTTTATGCGCATTATCTCTAGGGTTAGCATATAATTCATTGCCCTAATAATGAATGAAAGGGGGCACCTTAGTAATTAAGCCAGGAACACAGGTATAAACTGAGATTGTTGTGGCAGAATGCACGGGAGAAGGATCAGCCAGCACTCTGAGGGAGGAAAGTTTAACCTTTATTTCACAGATCTGCTAGTCCAGGGGAATTCTGGACCCAAAGCCTGAACTGAACTCCTGGGGGGGCTCTGACCTATATAGTCCTCCTGTGGCAGGCCCCTGAGGGTCCCCACAGCTCCGCCCAAGTCAGTCTTGGGGAGGCCTTGGGGGTATGCTCAGCAGCTCTGCCCAAGTCAGTCAGAGTGGGGAAATGAGACTACAGCTTTAACCAGATACTGAACTAGGTTGCAAGCACCCCCCACCAACACCCCCCATTTTCCTTTTCAAGATTACCCTGAGGAAACTGGAAAGAATGGTAACTTTTATCTCCTTTATTTGAATGAAAGCTTTCGAAGCTCATGAATTGTGATATGAATTCTTGAATTCATTATGTGATTTTTAAATAGGTTTTTAAAACTAGGTTTCATTCATTCAATAAATATTTTCAGTTTATTTTAATTCATGAAAAGTAGGTCATTCACTGTGCCATAACCGGAGGACAAAATAGTAAAGATGAAATATTTAATCAGAAAGGAACATCATTTTAAAAATATTTGCTTTGGGATCTAGTTTCATATTTGGAGATGTAACATTGATTAATGGAAGTGTTAGTTTTTAAAAATAATATACTAAGCTAACTACTATTAAGACACATTAGGTATATACATGATTTTTATCTTCATATGATCAGAAAAAATTGCAAATATAGATAATTCATTTATCATTCTTGTTAATCAATAGAATAGTATGTAAGTTAATATAAAGGCTTCTTAAAAAAAACTTGGTTTTCCTGGAAGAATGTTATACTCCATTATGACTGACTTTACCAGGTCATATTATATTCAGTTTTTCTAAGGTAGCAGTTAATTTCAAAGCTTTCAAGATTTGGAATATTTTCTGTGGCCAAAATATTTCTTCACTTAGCTTCATATTTAATACAATGCTATAGGTCATGTGACTAACATAGATATATAATTAAGCCCCATATAAACAAAAATATGTCATAGTTAATGTATAAATCAAGATGCCAGCAAGAAACAGATGGTATTTTCAATTAGTATAAATTGAGGATAGTTTATTAAAGAGATTATTTAAAAAGTAGTTCCTCAATCTTTGCTTGAGGAACTCCATTGGGAAAGGACTCATGCACTAAATACCCCATGTGTCTGTCTGCCTTCCTTCTGAAAATCATTTAGAAATTTTCATTGGCTAATTTCAATTGGAAGTGAGAGGACAAGACAGCCTGCTGAGATAACCTCTACAGATACACATTCCAGGAAGGTGAGCAGGGGGTAGAGTGAATCTAAAAGGACAAAGGAAGATATATGGCACAGTGCATCCTTCTGTTTCTCAGCATACACTGTTGTCTTGACCTAGGTGACAGGTGTGTCCCAAACACAGGAGACACATAAAAGTCCCACAGAACATTCATTAAATCATATTCCTATCTAAAACCTAAAATATTAACCACAACCAGTGTTCATATAAGAAAATGGGTTAAAAAAAAAGAGTGAGAGAAAAAAAGTGTTAAATATCGCCACTTCTTTGACCTGGATTGGTGATCATAATTGCCTTAATTCACAATACAGTCATATTCTCCTTACCCTATACCAGTAACTTTTCTGGACAGGGTTCTTCAGTGGAGTAACCCAAATCATCTTTATTATAGAATCTGTCATCTTACTTTGCCACAGTTTTCCACTTATCAAGGCTACTAACAAGCACCAAAGAAGTAACTTTTTGAGATCATGGTTCTGGTGGATCTTCCGATTACAAGATATTTCCAGTACACTCATGAAAACTAAAACACTTGGTGACAGGCACACTTGAAGATGTTTAAGAACTATTGTAGTTATCAATCTAATAATATGCATGTCTCTCCCCTTTTAGCAAACAAATAAAACAAAAATAAAAACAAATCAAAGTTATCTTTACTTAAATTCCTCTCTTATTCTCTCTTTAAGCCAATATATAATTGAGTTTCCAGCAAAACCAAAACTATTGTTCAAAGACACCAGTTGCTTAATATCATGGTTAATTCTTATTTCTTATCTTATTTGATCTGTCAGCTATCTATATATATAAAAGCCTAAGTGACCGTTATGACCAAACAACCAGAACAACTGAACAACTGGTCGACCAGTCGCTATGACGTGTACTGACCACCAGGAGGCAGACACTCAATGTAGGAGCTGCCCCCTAATGGTCAGTGCACTCCCACAGCCAATCTCTTGTGGCCCCTCCCCCTGGCTGGCCAACCTCTCATGGTCCCTCCCCCTGACTGGCCAGCCCCCTGATAGGCCTCAATCACCGGCCAGGCCTAGGGACCCCATCCGTGCACTAATTCATGCACCAGGCCTCTAGTATTTATATAATTGTTCATTTCTATCTTGATAGACTTTATTCCCTTGGCTTCCAGGATACCATACATTTTTGGTTTCTTCCTTTCGTAGTGGCTATCTCAGTCTCTTTGCTGACTCTCAGGATTTGGGTCACTTGGCTCTCTGCCTAGTCTTTCCTTGGAGATCTCATTCATAAATAATATCTATAAACAGTGATGACCCCCAACTGTAAATCTCATACTGATTCCTTTTTCTTGAACTGCATTCTCAGAGATTCAATTGCATTCTCAATCTCTCTAATAGGCATTTCACAATTAGCATGGCTCTAACCATCTCTGTGTTTTACCTCCCAAAACACTCATCCTATGTCAGTTAAAGAAAGCTCATCCTTCTAGTTATTGCATAATAAAATAGTTGAAGTTATCCTGACACCTCTCTTTCTCTCATACTCCACATCCAATCCATTCACATCTACTTTTGATATATATCCAGACACTGGCCACTTCTCAATACTTTCCATCAACCATTGCCATCTCTTGCCCTACATTTTTGCAATGACCTCCCACCAAGTCTCCCTGCTTTCACTCTTGCCCTCTTAAAACTGATTCTCAACATAAAAGCAAGAGTGCTCCTTTAAAAATGTAACAAGTCAAACCACAGCTCTGCACAAAATCCTCTAATAAATATCTATATGCATATTTATGAAAATTAAAAGGTAAAGTTTTAAAATTGCCTACATAACCCCATGAAAAAAAACTTTAAAAAGACATCTAATAAATAATGAATTAAATTAATAGCTAAAGAAATTTAGTCTTATTTGGTCTCTAAGTGAAGGTAAATGACCACTTTTCCTTGTTACATACATATTATCATTAGTTTGCAAAAGTGAATTGAATATCCATAAAGTACACATAGTGAAGAAATGTATATAAAGAAAGAAGAGCCCTAGCCAGTTTTGCTCAGTGGATAGAGCATCGGCCTGGGGACTAAAGGTCCCAGGTTCGATTCTGGTCAAGGACACATGCCCGGGTTGTGGGCTCAATCCCTAGCAGGAGGCATGCAGGAAGCAGCTGATTGATGATTCTTTCTCATCATTGATGTTTCTATCTCTCTCTCCCTCACCCTTCCTCTTTCAAATCAATAAAAAAATATTTTTTTCAAAAAAGAAAGAAAAGCATGGTGTGAGGATAGAATCTGTGTAGAAGTCTGAAAAAAAAAAGATTCAGCAAAAGAGAGGTGAAATAGTTCATGAAGTAGAAGAAAAATAAGAAAAATTTGCTTTTATGTAAATATGCTAAAAAAGGGGGATTTCTAAGAGGTCAAATGTGTCAAATGATGCTAAATTGTCAAATATAACCTTTTTCTCAGGCAAAGGAAAAACAATCCTCGTTATTCAGGTCTAACTTTGAATCAAATCTGTGCTAAAAAGGTATTGGAATTTTTAAGGTCCCCATAAAAATTTACATGTTGAATGAATTAGAGTTGGAGGTCATGCAAGGATTTTGGACCCAAGTCTTGGTTACAGGATATATCATTTGTCTGAGTGCATATGTCACATGGGATATGGGTCCTATTTTGTTCTGCAAATCCAATAAGATGATCATGAAGCAACAATGTTGACAGGCAGACTGTTCTGGCTGGTACTAGCAGTATAAAGGAAGACCAAAAGATACTCAACAAACACTGAACTGCGTCTGGAGTCAAGTAGTGAGAACCCTGTAATATTTCTTAAGAAGCAAAGACAGATATGTTATAGACAAAAATTATAATCAACTGCAAGTACATGCCCTTTTGTTCTTTCTCATAGTAATTTTGTAAAGAAACACTAGTAATAAGTAGGACTATACACCCAAATAATTATACAAGCTCCTATTTTTAAAAGTTTTATTGAGATATAATTAACACAATTACTCATTTAATGTGTACCATTCAATGGTTTTTACTATATTCACAGAGGTGGGCAACAGTTATCACAATCAGTTCCAGACCATTTCCTCACTCCAAAACAAAGCTTCATTCTTACCCATTAGCAGTGACTCTTGTTCTCACTCAAACCCTCTCCCAGGTCTGAGGTGATCAATATGACTGACCTTACCCCCTTAGCCTGACTAAACTATAGATAGGTTTCTTCCTGACTATAGACCAGGGGTGGGCAAACTTTTTGTGAGTGTGTGCCAAAACCAGCAAAATCTCTGACTCAAAATTCTTCTGCATGCCAACCCTAATTTTTTGAGAACATGTTACACCTACTTGATATCTCTTAAGGTGTATGTATGTGAAGAACCTTGAAAAAATAATAAAATTCATTTGAGCGACAAAAACACAGTATATGATGATGAAAAATACATTTATTTTTTAATGTATACATGTACACTGATAGTCAGACAGAAAACTTTATGACTCAGATTGATATTATCAGTGGGACATCAGGTTTATATTTCGTGACCTTCAGAGATATGGACGAGCTACTACTTTCATCCGTCAGGCTACTCCTATTATGAGACTTAAAATTCATTACTGAGAACAAAGATTCACAAGCGTATGTGGATGAAACCAAAACACTGGTCGGCAGAGAGAGTTAAGGCAGAGGCATAGAAATTGCTCTTCCCCTCTCTCACCAATCCATGTCTATGGTCTTTAAGATAACTTGTTATGTAAAATTATTTATTTATCTAAAATGCACCTACACTGATATTATCTGAAAAATAAAAAAGTCGATATTAAGAAAAAAATTGTAAATGGAAGATTATAAGAGAGGGTTTCACATGCCAGCAAAAGTTACTGGCGTGCCATGTTTGGCACGTGTGCCAGGGGTTGCCCACCCCTGCTATAGACCCTTGAACCCCTTTTTCATAGGATATCTACTTTAGGAAACTTATCATTGCAAATTATTCCTCTATCCTTTTGAAATGTTGATCAATTTCCTCCCAGTCTCTTATTAGCTTTACAACCAAGAAATCTCTTTCTCAAGAACCTGAGAGTCATCATCTTGAAATATAAACATCAAAGGAGATAATGCCACTATCTCCCTATCTCTGTGGGAGGGTAGGAGCCTAATTTTATTAGCAAACATAGATAACCTGATCACACTAAGGGACTTCCCCCTTATGTCCTCCAGTACATCCCTTTCACTTTTTATTTCAGTCTCTCTCCTCTACTGCAATAGTTTTAAAGAAAATCTTCCTTGCCTATTTAGCTTGTCTGGTGCAATTTTCCTTTGATATAGGCAACAGTAATCTATTTTCTGTCCTATCTAATAATAGACAAACATGGTAATTGACCATACCTTCGCTACACCTCCCATTGGCTAATCAGCATGATATGCAAATTAACCGCCAACAAAGATGGCGGTTAATTTGCATACTGAAGGCAGATCCCGCTGCGCTGCCCCGCCTGGGGCTGGCGGCAGTGTGATCCCCAGCCGCTGGCCGCCCCAGTGCGAGATCCTCGCCCGAGTGCGAGGCAGGGCAGGCAGGGCAGGTGGCAGAGAGATTCTGAGCCGCCTCCCGCACCAGCAGGGGATCCGGGCCTGCTGGGTGTGGGGCGGGCAGGGCGGGTGGCAGCATGATCTGAGCGGCCGCCCGACCTAGCACAGGATCTGGGCCTGCCATCTGCGACAGGGGGAGATGGGGCAGACACCGCGGTATTGGGTGTGCCACCTGCCACCAGAGGAGTGGGCCTCAGACTGCAGGTGCTTATCTCCCGAGGGGTCCCAGACTGTGAGAGGGCACAGGTTTGGCTGAGGGATACCCCCCCTGCAAGTGCACAAATTTTTGTGCACCAGGCTTCTAGTTTTCATATATTTGCTTATGCTGCATATTTTATAAATTAATGTCATCATATAATACATGGTATCTTATTTAGCATAATACTTTCAATTCCATGCACGTTGTAGTATGTGTCAGGATTTCATCCCTTTTTATTGATGAATAATATTTTATTGTATGGATGTACCATTTTGTCTATTCATTTAGTAGTTGATAAACATTTGGATTACATCTACTTTTTGGCTATGAAAAATAATTCTGCTATGAGCAATCACCTACAAGGCTTTGTGTGGACATGTTTTCATTTCCTTTGGATATATTTTGAGGAGTGAAATTGCTGGGTTAGTTCCATGCATAATATTTTGAGAAACTGCTAAACTCTTTCCCAAAGTGACTGTACAGGTTTATATTCCCACCAACAATATATAAGAGTTCAAATGATACCATATCCTTCCAGCATTTATTATTATCTATTTTATCACTGCAATTCTACTGGACATATTATAGAAACTCATTGTGGTTTTGATTTGTATTTCCTAATGAAATTGAGTATCTTTTCATGTGTTTGTCATCTGCAGAAATATCTGCTTAAATCTTTTACATGGATTTAAATTTAAAATTCTCAGCATAACCAATGGACATAAGACACGGGAGGATAGGGGAGGCTAGGGGACTCTCTAGGGCTGGGGGAAAAAATGGACACATATGTAATACCCTTTGTAATACTTTAAGCAATAAAAAAAAAATTCTCTTGTTTTGATTTTTCAGATTTAAGGAGGTTTTTAAAGCGATATTTTAGCTGTCATGTAAGTGGTGTAATAGTGTAACAAAAACAAAAACATTTAATGTAGGTCATGAGAAAATATAAACAATCTGTCTTTATTAGTGTTGGTATTTATTTTTGAATCTCAGCCAGTGTTAATTTACATAAAACATTAAACCATAAATCATATCTTCAAATTTTGAAATTGTTTCCTAAAATATAGATGGAGTTGAAATGTAGATGTTCAATGTCTTGGTTATTTCACATTATATGTTAAATGTTCCTTCTTATAATTTTAGGTATGCCTCACTCTAGAAAAAAATGAAACTGAAATAACAGAATCTACATTTACAAAACCAATAAACTAGGGTAAAATCACATACACATCATATAATATTCTTTCTTTTCCAAAAAATGTAAGAAAAAGAATGATTACAAGATTAAAAAACAATACTTGTCCACTGCATTTAATCATCTGACTAATTAATAAGTTTATACAAAACATTTATGAAACATAAAAGAAAAAATACTGTAGCTTCATGTTCAAATGAAAGCATATGCATCAATAAATACAATTCAAACTTTCCAGTATAATTAAATCAGTCTGACAAAAAGTGTACTATTATCCCCCCTGGGTATAGAGGAAAGAGCACTAGATTGGAATCAAAATAATTGAGTTTATGTTCTAGTTATATAGCATAAAAGTTGTATGAATTTAGGCAAGACAGGAGGAAATACTTGGTAAGTCTTCAAATTTATGTAAATGTAAATTATTATAATTCTAAACTTGACAATTAAAGGAATATAAAGAAATATACACTAGGGAAACTCATCTAAGGATTGTATAATAAGGTATATGTATCTACATAAAAATTTTGGCCCAGCCTGTGTAGCTCAGTGGTTTAGCATCGACCCATGAAACTGGAGGTAACGGTTCAATTCTGAATCAGAGCACATGCCCGTGTTACAGGCTCAGTCCCCAGGAGGGGCGTGCAGCAGGCAGCTGATGAATCATTCTCTCTCATCATTGATGTTTCTATGTTTCCCTCTCTCTCCCTTCCTCTTTGAAATCAATAAAAACATATTTAAAAAATTTTGGTAAGAAAAACCTGAATTAACTTTATAATTACTTTTAAGCAGCTGATGATTTAATCATATAAATAATAATATTTATTTTTCTTCTTCACCACAGATAAAATAAGAGTTTTTGTAATCCAGAGAAATTAAAATAAAGACTTTTCTTAAGATTTCTAAGCATAATAATATTCTGTATCAAAGGATATTTTCATATTAAGTTATAATATCCAGACATAATGAAATACGTGTCTGTGAGAAAACTTATTTTGAAAATATTTTTTAAAAAGAATATGGAACTTAGATATACCTACAAGACAATAATTTGCACAGTTACTTCTAGAGAGATTTCTACAATAAGCAAATTTATGATAACAAAGTAACATTAACCTTGAACCCCTCCCAATAGCTGTCCTGCTAAGTTTCTCTGGTCAAATTGCTTTCTTATTCTATAAATTATTTAAAATCTTTTCCACTCTCTACATCCAATCTTCTGTCTCCCTCCCTGTCAGCAAATGATCGCCCTTGCTATTTCACAGAAGAAAAGTAAGAAGTCTTTCAGCTTCCTCCCACCTATCTTGCAAACCACATTCTATACACATTCTCTTCTCTATCTTTCTCCTTTCAAAAGAGGTGCCCCTCATCATATCCAAGCCCAATTCTTCTATCTGTGCTTATATTCTAAGCCTTCCTGACTTTCCAGGAACATGCAAAAATTAACTAAAAATTGTTAATTGTACATTAAATTAGCAATATCTTATCATAAAAAATTATCATTAAGAGAGTGAATAAGACATACTCGAAGAAAATATTCACAATAAATATACCTGACAAAGGACTCATATCCAGAATATATTGAAAACTCACTAAATTAACAATAATAATAAAAAAAAATGACTCAATTTAAAAAATAGCCAAGACTGACCAAGTACTTCACAAAAGAGCATGTTCACATAGGCAATAGACATTATTAACTAAGAATTGAAATTAAAACCACAAAACACTCACCACAGTGGCAAAAATTAAAACGAGAGACCATTTCAAGTGTTAGAACAGTGATATAGTAAGAAAAACCCTCATACATTGCTGGTGGTAGTAGAAATTGGTCCAACCACTTTGGCAAACTTTTAGGTAATATTTATGAAAATTACACCTGCATTTATCCTAAACCAGCGATTTTCAATTTTTTTTTTTCATCTCATGGCATACACAAACGAATTATGAAAATTCTGCACACCAAAAAATATATAATATCTTTTGTGGATCTAATTTAAAAATAGGTATAATTTTGATTCATTCACATTTGACAGCTATTGGTGTTGGCTGTCGTAATTAAAAAAAAATATTGATTTCAGAGAGGCAGGGAGAGGGAGAGAGATAGAAACATCAATGATGAGAGAGAATCATTGATTGGCTGCCTCTGATGGGGGTTGAGCCCACAACCCAGGCATGTGCCCTGACCAGGAATCAAACCTGACCTCCTTGTTCATAGTTCGATGCTCAACTGCTGAGCCACACCAGCCAGGCTCATTTTTTTATTTGACAATTTAAGTGGCCCTGACTAAATAGTCAGGAATGGCATGTTTTAAAAATTCTTGTAGCATACCAGTTGAAAATTGCTGCCTTAGACCCATCACTTCTACTTTTAAATTCCCAAGAGTACATATGTGTACCAAATGATTTGTTTATCCAACTTTATTTATAACTAGAGGCCCAGTGCATGAAATTCATGCATGGGTAGGGTCCCTAGGCCTGACCAGCAATTGGAGCCAATCTGTGGAGTGACCAGAGGGATGATGGGGGTGATCCCACTGACACCCGCCTTGGCCAGCCTGGTGCCGCCCGCTTGCCGGCCCCGACCCCCGCCACTGCCGCTGGTCACCTCCCTCTGCGGAGTGACCAGCAGGGCCTTGGTTGGCTTAGGGCAGGGGTGGGCAAACTTTTTGACTCGAGGGCCACAATGGGTTCTTAAACTGGACTCAGAAGAAGGAGCTGCAGCCGTGTTTCCCAACGTTGCCATGTTAACACTGCCCCTGGTGAAGGAGCGGAGGGGAGAGCAAGAGAACCCTCCGCTCTTTTGTCTCCGTGGGCCAGATAGAACAGCCGAATGGGCCGGATCTGGCCTGCGGGCCGTAGTTTGCCCATGGCTGGCCTAGGGTCTGCGGGCTGGGGTCAGCTCCTGTATTGAGCATCTTCCCCCCGGTGGTCAGTGCGCATCATAGTGACTGGTTGTTCCACCATCCGATTGCATATTAGGCTTTTATTATATAGGATACTCAAGTACTTGAAAAAATTTAAATGACCATAAACAATAGAATGGATATATAGATTAGGTATATGCACACCTAGTAATAAAAAGAACAAATTTATAATAACCACTATGGCATAAATGAATCTCACAGACAACATTTTAATTGAAAAAAGTTATATATACTGTATAATTAAATTTATATTAGCTTCAAGAATAGGTGAAACAAATCTATTATAATATATATCCAAATACTGGTTACCTCTGGAGGAAGGTACTCTTGGATGGAGCACAATAAAAATGGAATCACATGGAGTTAAATATATTGATCTCTGTAGTGGTTAGATAAGTCTATTAATATATAAAACTCATGTCAAAATTTATCCAGTCATACACTTAAAATTATTGCAATTAACTTTATAAATGTGTGCTTTAATTTTAAAATAAACACACCCAGACGAATACACATACAAGAATTGGTATGACCAAATGCTTTGAAAATGTAGAGGAGACAGCCATTACTTTTATCTGTGGAAACATAAGTAAGTTCAGCTGAAGTGGTGCCCAGCTAAATACCCCATCCTCTCTCATGCATTCCCATCCTTTCACATGCTTCATGCCTAAGACTGAGCATAAGCAAATCTAAAAAACACACTGGTCAATTTTTTATGTGAATACAAAATGACTACCTTCTATTTTCTTCATGCTTTGTGAGGTTTTGCTGACAAGATCATGAATCTTTTTAGATTAATATCCTGGAATGATGAATAACTTTTGAAAATGGAAATATTTTAAATGAAAATGTATCTTTCTTCAAAATAATCAATAATTTTATCCCATAATACTAGTATTTTTAAGATGTTATTTTCTTTTTTCTTCAAATAATGAGACACAATTGTTAACCTGGATGTGGTTTGCAAATAGGAATTTAATGCAAAGTTTGTCTCTTTAGTAACCTATACTTTTCAGTATGCCTACCATTCTCCCATCTACTCCCATATTATTGACATCTCTTGAAAAGTTCTTATATTAGCTTATTTAGTTACTACTTAATTTTGTAGTACTAATAGGCTCTTAATTAAATGATGTAGATGAGTTAACTACATATATTTCACATAATACTTGAGATAAAAATTAGAGAGAATTAATGTACCAAAGTGGAAATGAAAAAATGAAAGATAATTTATTAACCTGATTAATTTAATACTTACTTTTCTAAGTACAGTTGTGTAAGAAAAACTTTTAGTACCATGAATGTCAATTATCAAGTTAAATGAATTAAATTTATTTTAAAAAGGTAAAATCTATATCTTCTATTTCATATAAGTTGTATGGTTTAATCTCTTTTCCTCTGAGACAACCAAAGTAAAGATTTTGCATAATAAAAAAATAATTTTAAGAAAATAATTTAAAACCATAAGTATAATTTAAAATATTACTTTAAAGAAAACATTAGTCTTATGTGACCATAATGTATATGAGATGAATAGAAAAGTTAGCAATAAATTTGTAATTTGCAAATTTCTTCAAAAGTGATAAAATCTATTTGAATACCAAAAATAATATAGTTAAGTTGAGCAAAAAATAATTAATCAACTAGAATATAATTTATCTTCAGCTTTGAGAGACAACATAAAACTCCACACATCCAAAATATTTTTCAGGATTAATTATTACCATTTTAAAATAATTTTTCTTACTATTTATTATATTTGTCTCTTTAACTTTTCAAACTGTTTCCTCTTCCAGTCAAAAATTTAAAATATGATATTAATATAGTATTCATTTCTAACATTTATCATACTTATCTATACTAAGCCAAAGATCTTGCCAAGAAACATAAATTAAATAAAATTAATGTGAGAAGTGATTTTTAAGAATCCAGCCTTTGAAATATTCACTGTCTACCACTCCTGTTCTAGTTCCTGCTCCCTTTGGCTATGCCCCTACCTATCAGTAAGTAACTCCTGTTCCCCATACTGAGAGCCTGCTTCTTGTTTCTCCTATGATGTCCTTCTTTATCTTGGGATTGATGAGTGTAGTTTTCATAAGTAGAGAAGTAATTCAGGATTCTCAGTTTGAAAAGGGAGGTCAGACAAGGAAGGAGATCTGCAATCAATATAAGGAAAAATAGTAGGCTGAATCTTGATACTGACTCTCAGCTCACTGTTTTTTCTTAATCCAATCTATTTCCCACAGATCATTTTAAATGCAAAGACGCCACCATCTATATATATGATTCCCTTTATACTTTGTAATCTTATTTACCAACTAGAGGCCCTGTGCACGTGCACCGGTAGGGTCCCTTGGCCTGGCCAGCACCCTCTCGCAATCTAAGACCCCTCGGGTGATGTCGGACTGCCGGTTTTGGCTAGATCCCCACAGGCCAGGCCAGGCCAGGCCGAGGGGCCCCACTGGTACACCAGGCCTCTAGTATGCATATAAGATTTTTGGTTAATCTCTTCCCACCCTCCCCCTGTCCCCTTCCCTCTGAGATTCATCAGTCTGTTCCATGTTTCCATGCCTGTGCATTGAGCATCTGCCCCCTGGTGGTCAGTGTGCATCATAGGTACTGGTTGAATGGTCAAAGGGTTGAATGGTCAAACAGTTGCTTAGGCTTTTATATATAGACTAGTGGCTCGGTGCATGAAATTCATGCGGGGGGGAGGGGGGTGTCCCTCAGCACGGCCTGCACCCTCTCCAATCTGGGAACTCTGTGGGATCAGGCCTAAACCGGCAGTCAGACATCCCTCTTGCAATCTGGGGCCACTGGCTCCTAACCACTCACCTGCCTGCCTGCTTGATCACCCCTAACCACGCTGCCTGCCAGCCTGCTCACCTCCAACTGCTCCCCCCCCACTGGCCTTCTTACTCCAAACTGACTCTCCTTGCTGGCCTGATCACCCCCAACCAATTGGCCCCCTGCCAGCCTGCTCACCCCCAACTTCCCCCCCTGCTGGCCTGATCACCCCTAACTGCTTCTGCTTTGGCCCCACCACCAAGGCTTTGTCCAGAAGGACATCTGGAAGGTCTCCCTGTCTAATTAGCATATTATTAGTATAGATAATACCCTTTTATTAGTATAGATGTCACCCCAATAAATTTAGTTTAAAAATATAAATGTAGCCTGACCAATGTGCCTCAGTGGTTGAACATTGACCTATGAACTAGGAAGTCACAGTTCCATTCCAGGTCAGGGGACATGCCTTGGTTGCAGGCTCGATATCCAGTAGGGGGCATGCAGGAGGCAGCTGATCAATGATTCTCCTCATTGATGTTTCTATATATGTTTCTATGTATGTTTCTATATATGTTTAGATATTACATTGTTTTATCTAAAAATATTCACTATTTTTCCTTTGATCTGAAGATCAAGTTCAAAATCCTCTACATACCCTGCATCATCTGGTCCATGTTTAACAAAACTCAAGTTCTATAGACTGAGTAGTTTTTCAGAAATGAGGATTTAACAGATTGATTTAAAGTGAAGTAAATCAATTGGAATAAATTACCTGTAGCCTTATGCATTCCAAACAATAGCAACCAAATAAAATGCTTTGAAATAGATAGAATGTTGGCCTAACTTTCTCTTTTTCCTTTAACTATGCCTAATCCTGCTGGGCTTCTGAAATTAAAATGTATTTAGCATAGTAAGAGTATTATGCCTTTGCAAACCTCTTAATAAATAAATGATAAACAAGAAAATTCTTTAAACCAATTTTAAAACAAACTATACTTAAAAGAATTAATCAGTCCTTGAAGTTCTTTGTTATGAGATATTCCATTTTCAAGTAATGATGTATTTATATGTAAATATATAAAACATATGTGCATGCATTTATTTATTTTATGTATATGTATTTAATATACAAATAATTGTATCTCAGGCCACCTTTCCCTGCTAGTGGTCATAGAAGTATCCAAGACTTAATAGCTAAAAATAGAGCCAAATGATGAAATTGCAGTTATATTTGTTCATGTCACCTATCAGTAAGTATCAATGACTTAAATCCAGTTCCTTTCAAATTCATTCAAGATTAAGCAATTATTTTTTCCAGATATATTCTAAAATGTACTGTCAGATATTCTACTGTGACTAAAATGGTTAAATCTTTCCAGTGTTTGGTGATATAGACATATTTTTCCAACATGTTTCAAAATGTATTTCATAGATTTACAAGTTTTCTATGGGTTTTAATGTGTTTCATAAAAAGAAAAAAGTCCAATATCAAATACTCTTGGAAAATTCTGGGTAATTCTATCATTCAGCTTCCTCATCAGTAAAATGTGGATCACATTAACAGATATTAGACAGGTAGGTTAGCTGTTTAACTCTCTCCACTTCTTCATTAGGTTTCATTAAGAAATGTTTGCCCATCTATCTACTTCATTTCTCAGCTCTCACTGCAGCCGGTATGGCCATATCACTAGCACTTATTGATGGAATCTGAACAGAAGTGATGTCTGCCTGCTCTGGACCAAGATTATTAAGAAGAGAGAGATCTTCCTTCATGCCCCTTTTTCTCACTGAACTAGCTCATTGCAGAGGAATCACTCCATGGAGAACAGCGGGCCACCTACCAGGACTAATCACTTTTGATTATTTAACTGATAAATAGGTTTGAGCCATTTGAAAGTAATTTACTCTATTCTTTTATTTTTTAAATTTATTTTAGAGAGATAGAGGAAGGAAGAGGGAGAAAGAGAAACATGAATTAGCTGCCTCCTGCATAAGCCCTACATGGAACCCAGCCCACAACCTGGGCATATGCCCTGACTGGGAATTGAACCAGCAACCTCTTGGTACATGTGTCGATGCTCAACAATCGGAGCCACACCAGCCAGAGTAATTTACCCTATTCTAACTAATACAACTGACCAAGGGTTGCTGTGAGGAGTGATTTAACACATAGCCTCACCCATAATAAAAGCTTAGTAAATGTTATCGGGAATGCTCTTACTGTGAAATATTCCTTGATATTTGCACAGTTGCCTTATCAGTCAGTTATTTCTATAAGATTACTGAAAAATGTCAATCAACTGTAATCTAAGAAGATTTAAACAATAAACTGAACTTTTTAAGGCCACATAATTAGTAGGCCATTTGATCCATAAAGTATTTCATATTATCGAAAGAGACAAAGTATTCTCTGTCAATACTGAATCTCCAGGGTTTTGCACAATGAATGCCTGCTTATTTTATATTTATTACTTGGTGGGGGGGGGGTCCCTCAGCCTGACCTGCACCCTCTTGTAGTCCAGGAGCCCTGAGAGGATGTCTGACTAATGGCTTAGGCCCACTCCATTAGTCCCGCTCCCCTGATCAGGCCTAAGCCACAGTCTGGTCTCCCTCTGTGGGAGGCGACCTGAAGGCCGATCTGGGGACTGTGCCAGTGGTGAGGGGCCAGCCCCGCCCCCCATCACCCCACTGGAGGCCACCAGGCGTCCTATCAGGGGATGGCGCCGGCCAGCAAGCAGCCAGCCCTGCCCCACGCATTGCTCCTCCGCCACTGCTGGTTGCCATGCCCTTCCCCCGTCGCTGTCCCCTCCCTCAGCCCGCTGGTATGCACCTTGGCTAGCCTGGTGCAGCTTGCTCGAAACTTCTCCTCCCCCCCACCCCCACCAACTGGTCGTTCAGCTATTTGTTCAATTTGCGTATTATGTTTTTATTATATAGGATTGTAATTATTTGATAAATGAATGAATAAATAATGCAAATTGAGAATCATCCCTAAAAACAGCCTGTAGCAACTCTGCATATTGGTTCCAGATAATGCACTAAAAATGGCTAGATATGAGTATGGCAATTTTTTGCCAGCCTTCATTCATGTTGAAAAGAGTCAATATTTAAAATAACTCAATGGTTAATTTGATAAAGTGGCAATACTACATTTTTTTGGTTGCCTTTTCAATGGATTCTAACCAAATCTTCAGTAATTCATTCAATAATGAACAATTATCCGTTTTGCTATATGTTTAAATCCAAACTCATGTAGAAGTTACTGTTTGACAGCCATTATCTGACATATTGTTTCTTAGGAGTTCTCTTTACTTTGGCTGTCATTTTCTTAGTCACTTTCCGAATATCTGTCATCAGTTTCTTGTTTTCCACAGTAGCACCCTTTTTTGACAAACCATCATCCTCCCGCTCTTTACACTCATATAGAATTTCTGTCACCCACAAATCTGTTCAGAGTATTGCACTGTTCAGAGTATTGCACAACCAATTAAGTGGCAAATGATCTCTACTTCCTGTTTTATTCTATAGGAAGTATTATACATCCAAGCCAGTAAAACTGATTGTGAATTCAATTTAAGGATCTATTTTTGCACAATTTAAGTGCAAAACTTTTGCTACTTTGACACTTGTTATGTTAAAAAATAAACATTTCCAACAAATACACTCGTGGAAGACCATAGTCTGAGGAAATGCAGACTAAAGATAAGCATTGGCATTTTTTTTGTCCTGTGACAAAATTTGGGAATAGAGGAGCTTACTGTGTTCCCTAGCAATTGTCACTCAAGATGGATCTGTAGATTTCCCAAAAAGATCTATTTTAAAGAGAATATATTTAGAACTGGATAACAATGTAAACTAAGGACCAACGAATATAAAAAGACAAATATACACCAGCAATGCTTTTCAAAGTCTTTTTGTAATTAGTTTATAAAAGAAGCAAAGGTCACAAATACCTTGGTAATTTAGCATTCTGAAATAAATAGTGACCTTTCATACAGACATATTCAAGAGTGAAGAGCGCCTGATCAACTGTGTTTCTGTTACGAGGGATGTTTGCTGTAAAATTTAAGTAAATTGCCTCAATTTTAATATGAATGTGATCTCCATACATAAATTAAAAGACAAAATTTTGTTTAGTTTAAAGAAAAATAAGAGTTGTAGTTCTGAAATATTAATTAATATCCTGAAGATCACAAAGAAATTCTCAAATCCTTTTTTTATCATAAAATACAAGAAAATGCTTCTTAACACAAGAATAATAAGCTCTTTGGTGTTAGTTGGATATATGATACATATACTTTCATTTCAGTTGTGAGTCTATTACATCTGAAACTGTTTTACCTAATTAAGTTCTATTCTAAAATTGGAGGACTAAGAGATTATGCTAGCTAAAGCACAATAACTTTAATCAAACAGATTTTCTGTCTTCTAGTTCTCACACTCTCCAAAATCTAATTCTCTCCCCACATGAAAAGAAATTTGTATTCCCATACTATTCATAACCTAATAATGTCAGTATGTTATTTTTTTTTCAGTCTTTTGTTCAGCATAACCTGTTTCTAGTGAAATAAAATGCTAGAAAAATGCCTACAAAGGGAGGCAATTATTTTAAAGGACTGTGGTGGTCTGCGTGGTTATTTGGTTTCATTTACATAGAAAAATCAGGGAACTTGAAAATATGTAAAAATAAAATAAAGCTCTGGCTGGTGTGCTCAATGGTTAGGGTGTTGGCCCATGCACTGAAGGGTTTCAGGTTCGATTCCCAGTCAGGAGCATATACCTGAGTTGCAGGTTCAATCCCCACCCCACTCAGGGCATGTGTGAGAGGCAACCTATTGATGTGTCTCTCACATGAATGTTTCTCTCTCTCTCTTTTTTTTTCTTTCTCTACCTCCCTCCCACTCTAAAAAAAAGTCAGTGGAAAAAAATATCCTCAGGTGAGGATTAACAACAACAACAAAATCAAATATAACCAAACAGGAAAAGGTACCTATGATGGGACAGTGCTTCTAGACCCTCTAAAATCTAACTGCTTTCATTCTACCAAAAAGAATAGCTTTTGCTGGTCTATCCTTTCCAAAGGAACTAGAATGAGAGCAAATATTTATTTCACATGCATCATATGCCAGACATCTTTTAAGTACTTACATATGCTAAGGTATTTAATCCTGACAGTAACTTATAAAAGTAAATGCTATTATTATTTTTCTCACAATGCTACCAAAATTAATATAGCCCCTACTTATAGTTAGCATATAACTTGCTGTCCATTTTGAGATACTTTGAGAGTGAAAGTATGAATAATTAGGATAAGAAACCAAACATAAACTAGGACTATCTCAGGCAAACAAAACCATTTGTCATCTCACTTATATTTCATGATGGATTTAAGAAAATAGAAGTTACACAACATTTAATCTTCCTTTTTCTCACACTTAAAAAAAATCAGTACAATGCTAAATTTTTATTTCATTTGTTCCAAATCCTTGGGACTGACTGTATAGTTTCTAAGTAGGAGTGCCAAAACAATTTTAGGTAATGTTTGCCTTATACTTCAAATAAGCAGGAAAACAACTTGGCAGAGGAGCTAGGCTGGAAAAATACAGAGAATTTTATGTTCCCTTTAGATATACAAATATTTCAAACTTTAAATTGCTTAAGTCAGTTATTTAGAAGGCATAGTTGTAAAACAAATCAGAATACTGTACATAAACCTAAATCCATTTGCAAAGGTTAATTGTTCATCTCAGGAATGTCAACATGAAACAACTACTGAAAGATATTGTCCATTTTAACACATTTGTTCAGGACACACATGGAAGCTATATTTTAGACTTAGTCTAAATACTTCATGATACAGTCTCAATTATTTGGAGAAATTGATTTAAATGACATTTATTGAGTACCTACTATGTGCCTGGCAGGTAGAGATGTTGAGAAAAAAACAGTCAAACTCTACTTAGAGGTTTGTGGAGGGAAAGAGAGAAAGAAACCTAATATAAATAATTTAAATAATCACAATGTAGCAAACAATCCTATCTAATAAAAGAGAAACATGGTAATTAGCGTACGACCGCTACCCTTCCCATTGGCTCATCAGCGAGATATGCAAATTAACTGCCAGCCAAGATGGCGGTCGGCAGCCAGGGAGCTTGAAACTAACATGAGGCTTGCTTGCTTCAGTGACGGAGGAAACCAACGTTCCCGCCTGCCTTGCTGGCCTCTGAGCTTGCAGTTTGAAACACCGTAACAAACATAGAAGCTAAACAAAACCTCAGAAACCTGCTCTCAGCCCGCCGGAATCTCAGAGCTGGAGTTATACATTGTTTCGAATATAGAACCCAAACAAACCAGATACCTGCTTTCAGCAGCAGAGGCCTCAGAGCTGGAGCCAGAGCTAAAGCTGGCCTAGAATAAAAATAAAGAAAAAAAGGAGCAGTTGGGAGCTTCAGTCACCCACCAGCCTGAAAACAGCCCTCAGCCCCTCACCCAGACTGGCCAGGCACCCCAGTGGGGACCCCTGCCCTGAAGGGTGTGTGACCAGCTGCAAACAGCCATCATCCCCTCATCCAGGCTGGCCAGGCACCCCAGTGGGGACCCCCACCCTGATCTAGGACACCCTTCAGGGCAAACCAGCCAGCCCCCACCCATGCACCAGGCCTCTATCCTACATAGTAAAAGGGTAATATGACTCCCAGCACCAGGATCAGCGGAGCCACGAGGCCTCCCGGCACTGGGATCAGCATGACAGGGGGCAGCGCCCCAACCTCCTGATCGGCCCTGCTCTGTGTGTGACAGGGTAGAGCCATAACCTCCCCATAGGCCCTGCCCTGAGTGTGACAGTTGCGGCTCCCTAACCCCCTGATCGGCCCTGCTCTGTGGGTGATAGAGGACGGCGCCCCAACCCCCTGATTGGCCCTGCTCTGTGTGTGACAGGGGGCGGTGCCCCAACTCCCCTATAGGCCCTATTCTGTGCGTGACAGGGGGGAGCTCCCCAACCCCCTAATGGGCCCTGCTCTGTGCATGACAGGGGGGAGCTCCCCAACCCCCTGATCGGCCCTGCTCTGTGCGTGACAGGGGGTAGTGCTGCAACCTCCCAATTGACCCTGCCTTGAGTGTGACAGGGGGCAGTGCCCCAACCCCCCAATCGGCCCTACCCTGAGTGTGACTGAGGGTGGCATCGCAACCTCCCAATCTGCCCTTCTCTGTGCATGACAGGGGGCGGCGCCCCAACTCCCCAATTGGCCCTGCTTTGAGCCCAACCAGGGGCTACACCTAGGAATTGGGCCTACCCTCTGCCACCCGGGAGCAGGCCTAAGCCAGCAGGTCGTTATCTCCCGAGGGGTCCCAGACTGCGAGAGGGCACAGTCCGGGCTGAGGGACCCCCCCTTCCCCCCCGAGTGCACAAATTTTTGTGCACCAGGCCTCTAGTAATTGTTATAAAAATATATTATTGAAATAGTGACTGTAGGGTACCAGGGTACTATTGATTGAGTTGTTAAGGAATTTCTTTCTCAATAATATTCCTCTCAGGAGTAATATTTGGGCTGAGATTTTTTCTAAAAAATATATTTTATTGATTTTTTTACAGAGAAGAAAGGAGAGGGATAGAGAGTTAGAAATATCAATGAGAGAGAAACATTGATCAGCTGACTCCTGCACACCCCGAACTGGGGGTGTGCCTGCAACCAAGGTACATGCCCTTGACCGGAATCGAACCTGGGACCCTTCACTCCGCAGGCCGACGCTCTATCCATTGAGCCAAATCGGTCAGGGCAGGCTGATATTTTAATTATAGGAAGAAATCAATCATGAGGCTGTTGGGGAAGGATATGATGCAGAGGAAAGAGCAGATTCAAAGGCCTCAGATGGGAACAAGCTTAGTAGGTGGAGAGAAGAAACCAGTGGCCTGGACTGCAGGCACTCAGAAAAGCAGGTTTCAGGTGAGGGTGGGGAAGTCAGCCAGGGCCCGAGCACCAGTCTTGTGGGCTCTGGTACTTGTTCTGGTTTTGGGTTTAAGCTAAGCACGATGCAATGCCTTTAGAGTCAGTGAGTAGCATGAATTGGTATACCTTTTAGACATATCATTCTGGCTTTAGAGCAGAGAACAGCTTATCCGAAAGCAGAATGAAAACACTGAGACCAACTAAGAAGTCTGCTAGGGAGCCAAATAGTGGCTTTGGTCCAGGATGGGGAAAGATTGAAATGCGGAAAGGTTGAAATGGGGAAAGGTTGATTTGTTTGGTATTTGTTTTAATTTTGAATAAGCAAGAATTACTGATAGACATCTGATTAAAAAAAAAATCACAGCTCCTTTTTTACTGTCATCATTTTGGCTTAATTAATGAGATCAATTTTGTTGTTTTGGGTTTTTTTGTTGTTATTCACCTGTCACAATATTCCAGAGTCAATGAATATATTTCAGGTGCTCAGTGAAATCATGAAAATTGTGTGCAAAATAATTGAATATATATATATGTACAATTTGAGGAGAAGTGAGTTAATTACCTGCATCAGATAATTAGAGGCTCATAACTTAAAGCAACAGAGGAAACTATTTATGGAGCTTATTTTCTAAATATTGCATATCTGCTTTCTCATGAACTGGCTGTCTCTCGAACATCATCCCTTGCTACTCCTATCTGTCAGTTTACGTTATATTAATAATGAACTGCCTTTTCTCTATTTAAATTCACTTTGATATTGCTTTCGCTAATATCTTTTATACTGTATCCTCTGCCTCCGCATTTTTGGTTTAGCAAATTTTCACATCTTTCAAAATTTGACTAAGATATCAAATCACCCACAATGTATTATCCCAACTCCGAAACTGAGCTTGCTTTTCTCTCTTGCCCCAAAACTTATTGAAGGGACATTTGATCTTTTAAATTTTTTAAATTTGTATCCCTGTGTGAAGCATAATGCCCGATTTGTGATAAACACTAAAGGGAGGGGACTATCTTTTTTTTTTTTACAAAGTTTCCAAAGAGTAAAAGCTTATTTATAACTTTCCCATGTAGACAATGTACATAATTGTGAACTTATTTGTATGATATATTTATATATATAAATATATATATTTATATTGTATGATATATATTTTTAAACATTTTTTAGAATTATAAAGTATTGTAACCATATTACAGAATATGGAAAGAAAAAAAAGTCACTAAAAATGCTATGAATATAATACAATTACTGTGATGTGATGTTATACTTTCATCTAGGATTTATTTCATCTTTTTAAAAAACATATTTATAATTTTTGCTCCCTTTTTACTTAAAAAAAACCAAGGATTTTCCTTTTTTGTATAAACTATAGTGTTTAATATTATGCAATATTTTTATGTAAATAAATTATTATTTATGTAAGAATGTCCTTATTAAATTATTTTTGTTTTTTATATCAAGGTTATTTTATTAGATAAGGTCCACAGGACTAATATTACTATATCAAAGATTATTAAAATAAGGACACTTCTTGATACATATTGCAAAACGTATTTTCAATATAATTGTATAATGTTTTCAATATAATTGTAGTACTATCAATGAAAAATAAAACTACTTTAAATCACATTCTCTGTTATAAATATTTATTCTACTTTCTTTACTGAGTGCATAGAAAAATTTTCATCACTTTTATTTTGCCTAACTTGCATTAGTTTGATTATGACTGAAGTTTACTTCTTTAAAATATACATGTAGGTATTAATTATATTTCCTCCTTGCATGTTCCTATTATAGTCATAACTTATTTTATTTTTCTCATTAATTTGCAAGATTATTTATAAACCAATTATTTCTACCCCATTTGCAATTTTGTTTTATACTTATTGAACATTAATTGAACTATTCTATGTCACAAGCACTGGGCCATGGGGTTGCTGTACACTAGCTCATTATATTCTCAAAACTAATTACAAGATAGGTGCTATTGTTACCCTCAGTTTATAAATAAGAAACTGAGGTACAAAGTATTAAATAACTTCTAGTAAGGAAAGCCAAATGCCAAATTCCAGCAGATTAACTCCAGAACTCCTACTACTTTCCTAGAAATATCTAATGCCTTACAACAGGCATATTGCTTTTGCTTTATTTTGAACATAGATATTTAAGGCTCTGATTACATAGAATTACATAATGCTTAATTTGTATTTCTGTCTCTTCATTAAAGAAGAAAAAAATACTAATTCCTGGTAATTTACTGCTTAGCAAAATACATACAAAAGAAATGTGTTCCAGTGTTAGCTCTTTGAAATCAAAGCTCTACAAAGTATTGGAAGCACACAGAAGTTGGATATATATCATTTAATAATGTATCTCAGTTACACAGTCAGCAACATGAATAGTGCCCACTAGAGTAGGGTGTGCACACCACCACAATTGTGCATTGTAGCTCTGAGTTGCTAAATTCTGGGATCCAACTACTAAATTCTAAGCTCTAATAAAATAAATATTTTAACTTATTAGAATGTGCTTTTAGTACTGTCTTCTGGAATATTGGGATTTTAAATATTTATGGTACTAGATTGATTGTGACTCCTGTGCTATATGTAGCTATAAAGAGTTTATTTGCCTGGCTGGCATGGCTCAGTAGTTGAGTATTGACCTATGAACCAGGAGGTCATGGTTGGATTCCTAGTTAGGGCACATGCTGAGGTTGCAGGCTTGATCCCCAGTCGGGGGCAGGCAGGAGGTAGCCAATCAGTGATTCTCTCTCAGTCCTTCTCCCTTTCTCTCTGAAATCAATAAAAATATTTTTTTAAAAAAGAGTTTCTTTGTTTCTCTTGAAAATGTTTCTTAAACCAAAGGTGCAATCTATATATTAATTCCTCAATGGAAATAGTGGATTTAATAATGAGTCCATAGGAAGTTACTATCACATGGAGGCTGGGGGGAGAAGGAATCTCAGGCTTTGAATCAGAAATACTGTAGAAATCCAAGATCTTTTGCTTACTGTGTGACTTTGGGCAAGTTAATACTTTTCAGTTTCTTTACATGCTTGTTATGAATAAATGCTTGTTATTAACAAAAAATGAGGTCAGAAATCTCAAAACAGTGCCTTTGATAGCTTGACTGTGATATACAGTTTGTGATTTTAATTCTTGGGCCTCTGCATTAAGGCCCTCTGAGGTCTTCTTCACTTTAGGGGGTATGCATACCAATAAATTAGGCCACTGCAAAAAATACACACTTGGCCTGCTTGTTAGTGAACTACAGCCTTTTCTTTTCTTTTTTCTTTTTTCTTTTTTAGTTGGGTGAATATTTGCTCCCTTCCTATGAACTATTTTCCAGTTAAATCAAAATTGAAAACATAATTACTTCAGTTTATTTTCCAGATTGCTGAAAGCGATGACTTCATTTATTATTAAGAACAGCAGCTGGTAACATCTCAGAGCATGCAAATCAGTTAACCCACTATGATTTGTTTTTCTACTCTGTTTTGGAGTAAGCTACAGTTTTCTTATTGATCCAAAATGGAATTATGTTTAGTAGAAGAAAAATATCAGCTGGTTATATCATTATTAGAAATTTTACTAAGACTTTAGTGATGGTATTTATATTGTTATCACCAAAGAGAATTGTTTCATTCATACTTTATCTAGCCTGTTTACAGGGTAAAGAACCAGAAAAGTGGTAAACTTTCCCATTATGGAAAGAGTAAATATTTTCTAGTCAAAAACTTGGTTTAACATGTATCATCTACCACTTGATTATAAAATAATTATAATTGATATTATATAATTTTCAACATAACATTATTCATGTACTGCTAAGCATGTTTGGAAAGCAAAATTTTTACTATTCTCCTGGATGAATATTATGATGTATATTTCATAAGACTCTTCCAGCAAGAAAAAATATGATGAATAATAAAAATTTAAACTCTAGACTCTTTTCTAGACAATGTCAATTATTTGATCTGGATTTTACTTTTTATTGGTATTGTAGTGCTAATATTCATAATAATATTATTTTTAAAACTCCTTATTTTCAGAAAGTGTCATAGTTAATGTGTATACTATCTTCATCATCATATTTAGTTTATTATGTGTGTAAGGTGAAATAAAATTCAGAAACCAAGATACTGCTGAATTTTTAAAGACACATAAATATTTTAAAAGCAAGAAAATGAGCATTTCTATTTGGGGAGCTAAATGAAATTTGACAATATTTCAAAGAAATTGATTTTAAGTATCATTCCACCATGTTGCTGGCTATTTTCATTTTAATTCATGTATGTAGTTGATTATTTATATTTCTCCCTTTTCTAAATTACTTCAAAAAACAGAGAATCTCATGTTATTAAACTACTTGAGCATTTGACTACTTTTGAGTGTTAATTGCTGCACCAGAATCTCCCACTGTGATACCTACATGCTGAGAATAAATTTCCACTTTTTGAAACTACATGAAAAGAGGCGGTGTTTTGACCTTCTGACATCCTGCATCACACTTGAAGATTTCTTAATTTCATACCCAACATCACCTGACTCATGTTGCTTACTGAGCACTCTTCTGTAAGACCCAAGACACCCAGCTCAGGGAAATGGAAGATGATTGCTCTGAATATTCCTAGGCCTTTAAATGAAAAAAGAAAGGAAGTTGATGCACAACCAAGGAGAATCGAAAGTTTCTTCCCAAATTCCAAATATTCTTCTTCTTCCTTTTTTGGAAGTTATAGATAGAGAATTAGATGAATGATAAAATAGCATATAGTTCATGGTACACTATTAGCACTGATTCATACGTGCTCTTTTTTCTGTCATGTTTTTCTTTTTATAAAAACAAAAAAATTCATAAACCCACTGCCCACTAACAATTAAAACACTAACCCTATTTATAATTACTATGGATTTTTCCTCATCAAATCTTCAACCTGAATATTTTATTTATATTACTATCTGCATTTTTACTCAACATTGTTATTAAGATTTATAGCATATTTTCCTGTACTTGACTATTAGCAGTACTATTCATATTACTTGACTATTTTAGGTACCTCATCTAAGTAGATAGAATTATGCTGTATTTGTCTTTCTGTGACTGGCTTGTTTTACTTAGCATAATGCCCTCTAACATATCCATCCACATTGTTGTAAATGGCAATATTTCATTCTTATTTAAGATTGAATAATATTTTATTGTATGTATATACCATGTTATTTTTTTTTTAACTTATCCATATATTGAGGAACATTTTTGTTGTTTCTATATCTTGGATATTGTGAATAAATCTGCTATAAACACAGGAGTGCATATATATCTTCAAGGTCTTAATTGCAATTCTTTTAAGTATTATACCCGTAAGTAATATTTTGAGATTATGTGGCAGTTCTGTATTTAATTATTTGAGGAACATACATACTGTTTTCACAGTACCTGCACCATTTTACCGACCCACCAACAGCACATAGTTTCCAATTTCTCCACAAGCTCGACAGCACTTGTTATCTTTCATTTTTTATAATAGCCATTCTAATAGGTGTGAGGTAATATCTCATTGTGGTTTTGTTTTGCATGTCCATTATAATTAACTAGAGGACTGGTGCACAAAAATTTGTGCACTCGGGGTGGGGGGGGGGGTCCCTCAGCCCGGCCTGTGCCCTTTCGCAGTCTGGGACCCCTCGGGAGATAACGACCTGCTGGCTTAGGCCTGCTCCCAGGTGGCAGAGGGCAGGCCTAATCCCTAAGTGCAGCCCCTGGTCGGGCTCAGAGCAGGGCCGATTGGGGAGTTGGGGTGCTGCCCCCTGTCATGCACAGAGCAGGGCGGATTGGGAGGTTGCGATGCCACCTTCAGTCACGCTCAGGGTAGGGCCAATTGGGGGATTGGGGCACTGCCCCCTGTCACACTCAAGGCAGGGTCGTTGGGCAGGTTGCGGTGCCACCCCCTGTCACGCACAGAGCAGGGCCAATCAGGGGGTTGGGGCACTGCCCCCTGTCACGCACAGAGCAGGGCAGATCAGGGGGTTGGGGAGCTCCCCCCGTCACGCACAGAGCAGGGCAGATCAGGGGGTTGGGGCGCCGCCCTCTATCACCCACAGAACAGGGCCGATGGGGAGGTTATGGCTCTACCCCGTCACACACAGAGTAGGGCCCGTGGGGTGGGGGGGTTGGGGCACTGCACCCTGTCACACACAGAGCCTCAGGGCAATCAGGGGGTTGGGGAGCTCCCCCCTATCAGGCACAGAGCAGGCCCAATCAGGGGTTGGGGCGCTTCCCTCTGTCAGGAACAGAGCATGGCCGATAGGGAGGTTGTGGCCCTGCCCCCTGTCACACACAGAGCCGCAGGGCGATCAGGGGGTTTGTGCGCTGCCCCCTGTCACACTGATCCCGGTGCCAGGAGGCATATTACCCTTTTACTGTATAGAATAGAGGCCTGGTGCATGGGTGGGGGCTGGCTCGTTTGCCCTGAAGTGTGTCCTGGATCAGGGTGGGGGTCCCCACTGGGGTGCCTGGCCAGCCTGGATGAGGGGATGATGGCTGTTTGCAGCTGGTCACACACCCTTCAGGGTGGGGGTCCCCACTGCGGTGCCTGGCCAGTCTGGGTGAGGGGCTGAGGGCTGTTTTCAGGCTGGCGGGTGACAGAAGCTCCCAACCGCTCCTTTTTTCTTTTTGTTTTTTTTAATTCTGGGCCAGCTTTAGCTCTGAGGCTTGACTCCAGCTCTGAGGCCTCAGCTGCTGAAAGTAGGTACCTGGTTTGTTTCTGTTCTATAATTGAAACAATGTATAACTCCAGCTCTGAGATCCCAGCTCGGTGAAAGCAGGTTTCTGGGGTTTTTGATTAGCTTCTATATTTGTTACAATGTTCAAACTGCAGGCTCAGAGTCCGGCAAGGCAGGCGGGGAACATTGGAGTCCTCCGTCACTGAAGCAAGCAAGCCTCATGTTCAGTTTAAGCTGCCTGGCTGCCGGCGCCATCTTGGCAGGCAGTTAATTTGCATATCACCCTGATTAGCCAATGGGAAGGGTAGTGGTCGTATGCCAATTACCATGTTTCTCTTTTATTAGATAGGATGATGCTGAGCAACTTTTCCTATACCAATTGGCCATTTGGATATCTTCCTTGGAAAAATGTCTATTCAAGTCCTTTGTCCATTTTTAGAATTAATTATTTGGATTTGTGCTATTAAGTTGTAGGAGCTCTTTCTATATTTTGGATTGTATATATCTCCTCGTACAGTGTGCTAAAGTTTCTTTTGGGTATATGTGCCTTGAAGTGAACTTACTGGAGAGTATGCTAATGTCTAATGCCACGCTACACTGTCAAATTGAGAAACAGCTCATTCATTCAGCAAGTATTTATTGAAAAAAATATATTGTGCTAATCATCATTTTGTATCCATGGAATACAAAACAAAATAAATAAAAACGAAATAATGCTGCCTTCCTGGAGCTTACGTTTAAATAGAGAATACAGACAATACATATACTAACTAAATTACATAGTATGTTAGAGGGTGATAAGCACAATGAGAAAAATTAAAAAAAAGTATAATATGCTTAAGAGAATTGGGAGAACTGTTGAGCAGGGGTGCCCTACAATTTAATTCCATTGACAAAACATTTGAGCAAGAATTGAAGGAGATGAGGGAGTTGACCATACAGATATTTAGTGGAAGAATATTCAAGTAGAGGGAACATGGGTTCAAAATACATTGTGCAAGAATGCCCTTGCAGCTGAAGAGGTAAGTAAATAGGACATAAAATCAGAAAGATAATAGAGTCTGTGGTGACACAGATTATGAAGGAAATTGTTGGTCATCATAAGGACTTTGGGTTTTACTTTTAATGAAATGGATTTTAGAGCATATGAAAGACATGGTCTAACTAATGTTTTCAAGGGAGCACTCCTCATGCTGTGTTGATAAGATACTGTTTAGTGGCAAGGATAAAGGAAAAGAAGATCCACAAGGAGGCGACTGCAATATTTCAACTAAGAGTTAATGGTGTTTTGGATCAATTGTAACATTGACTTTCATAAGATATGATTGGACTTTAGGAACATTTGAACAACACAAAAATATTTCCATGAGAATGTATGTGATGTGTAAAGAAAAATAGAAGTCAAATATAATTCCAAAATTTTGGGTCCAATCATCCAGAAGTCTAAATTTCCATTACCTGAAATGACAAATCTAGAAAGAAAACAGTTTGCTGAAGTAACATAAATAGCATTGTTTTTGATGTTTTTATCCAAGTTCAAAATATCTATATGGAATTTAAATAAAGATATCAAGCGTACAGTATTATACTCATATCTGGAATTTGAGAGAGATCTTTTATCTGAAGATATAAATTTGGGAAAAATTGAAGTATCTTAGATAAGACATAAGGAAGTGATTATTGGTAAAGATAAAATGGAACCTAGGGCTGAGTCTTGTGACATTCAAGCATTAACAGGTCAATGAGCCCTAACCGGTTTGGCTCAGTGGATAGAGCATCAGCCTGCGGATTCAAGGGTCCCAGGTTTGATTCCGGTCAAGGGCATGTACCTTGATTGCGGGCACATCCTCAGTAGCGAGTGTGCAAGAGGCAGCTGATCGATGTTTCTAATTCTCTATCCCTCTCCCTTCCTCTCTGTAAAAAATCAATAAAATATATTTTAAAAAAATAAATAGAAGGTCAATGAAAAGAGGAAGAACTAGCAAAAATAAAGAAAGAGTGACTTGAAAATAAAGAAAAAAATAAAGAAAACCAATGACAACAGTATATAAAATAATACATGATGATCACTTTAGTGAAATGCTGATGAAAGGTCACATAACATAAGAACAGAATTGACCATTAGGGTTTAGCAACATACAAGTCATAGGTGACCTTGAAAAGAGCTTGTTTACTGGAGTGGTGAAAGTGAAGGCCTAATTGAAATGATATGAGAGAATGGGGAGAAAGAAATACCAGTTTATAATCCCACCAACAATATTTGGGATCCTGAATGGAATGATAGAAATAGTCATGTCATTTGCCAACCCTCACTCAAGTTATAAACATCCTCAACTTCTATTAATATCTTCTACATTTAGTCAGCAAGTTCTCCTTAGTGACTAACTTTTAAATTTCTTCCCTACACTCTATCCTCAATTAACTTCTCTTGTTTATGCTATCGAAATAGCATCCTCAATGATCTTCCTGTCTCCCCTGGCTATCCAACCACTGCACAATCACTATGCTATTTCTAAAACAAATCTAACTTTTTATAGATTCTTTGGCCCTACATACCGCAAGCATATAATTTTAACTGGAGCTCTTTGCTTCTTCTCATTCAACTTGATTAAGATTGAACAACTTAAATTATGTGTAAAGTTGCTATTGAAAACTCATAGGAGAAACTTAATAAAGGATGTGAAGGGCCCATATACTGAAAATCACAAAGCATTCTTAAAAGAGGTTGAAAAAGACACAATAAAATGGAAAGATATTCTGTGTCCATGGATTGGAAGGATCAACATAGTTAAAATGCCCATATTACCCAAAGCAATATACAGATTTAATGCAATTCCCATAAAAATCCCAAAGACACTTTTTAAAGAAATACAACAAAAAAATTTATCAGATTTGTAGAACCACAAAATATCCTGAATAGCCAAAGCAATCCTGAAGAAGGAAAGAAGGAAGCTGGGGGTATCACACTACCTAACTTCAAATTACTAGTATACAATAGAGCATTGATGGCGAACCTTTTGAGCTCGGCGTGTCAGCATTTTGAAAAACCCTAACTTAACTCTGGTGCCGTGTCACATATAGAATTTTTTTGATATTTGCAACCATAGTAAAACAAAGACTTATATTTTTGATATTTATTTTATATATTTAAATGCCATTTAACAAAGAAAAATCAACCAAAAAAATGAGTTCGCGTGTCACCTCTGACATGCGTGTCATAGGTTTGTCATCACTGTTCTAGAGTATCAATAATCCAAACAGCTTGGTATTAGTAGAGAAACAGAAATATGGACCAAAGGAGCAATACTGAAAGCCCAGATATAGTAAAATCACATATATATGGGCAAATAATTTTTGACCAAGGAATAAAAAACATAGAATAAAGAAAGCCTCTTCAATAAATGGTGCTGGGAAAATAAAAAAGCCACATGCAAAAGAATGAAACTAGTTTTCTCCCCATGTACAAAAATTAATTCAAAATAGATCCAAGACCTAAATATAAGATCTAAAACAATAAATTACATAGGAGAAAACATAGGTACTTAACTTATGGACCTTGGTCTTAGGGAAGATTTTATGAATTTGACCCCAAAGACAAGGGAAGCAAAGGCAAAAATGAATGAATGGAAATAAATAAATGAATAAAACTACAAAGTTTCTGCACAGCAAAAGAAATCATCAAAAAAAAAAAAAAAAGGCAAACAATTGAATGGGAGAAGGTATTTGCAAACAACAGCTCCAGCAAGAGGTTAATATTCAAAATATATATAAAGAAGTCATACATCTCAACAGCAATCAAACAGTCCAATTTAAAAATGGCAGAGGACCTGAACAGATATTTATCACAAGAAGACATACAAATTATATATATATATATAAAACTTGGAGATCTTGTAGACAAAAAGGAACCCTCATTTACTGATGTTGGGAATATAAAGCTGGTTTATCCACTTATAGAAAACTTAAGAATAAAGTTACCATATGACCCAGCAAACCCTCTTCTAGGTATATAATCAAAAATTTTGAAAACATTTATTTAGAAAGATATATGCAACCCTATATTTATTGCAGCATTATTCATGATGGCCAAGATGAAAACTATCAAAATGTCCTTCAACAGATGCTTGGATAAAGACGATGTGGTACATATATACAAAGGAGTACTACTCAGCCATAAAAAAGGTGAAATACTGTCATTTTTGACAATATGGATGGACCTTGAGAATATCATGCTAAGCAAAATAAGGTCAGAAGAAGCTAAGAACCATGTGATTTCACTCATATGTGGGACATAAAAGTGAAACTCATAGACACAGACAACAGTATGATGGTTACCAGAGGAAAGGGGGTGGGGAGGGGGAGTAAAGGGTAAAGGGGGATAAATATATGGAGACTGAGGATAATTTGACTTTGGGTGGTGCATACACAATGCAATATACCGATCATGTATATTGAAAATTATATAGTTTTATTAACTAATGTCACACCAATAAATTTAATTTTAAAAAAGAAAGTCATTTGAACAAGTATTATAGAAGGTGGTGACTTAACCATACAGATATCTAGTAGAAGAACTTTGAAACAAGTAGATAACAAAAACATTTCCAGGAGTAAGTTGTAGAAGTTTCTGACTTTGACTAAAGGGGAAAAAATAAAATTGCATAACAAGGAATATAGGGTAGAATATTTTCTGAGTCTTCTCATAAGTGAGAATAAGATACAAGTCCGTCAAGATTAAATGTCAAAGGAATGCCTGTTAGTACTTTTGAGATAGCAAGACAAGGAAAGGATAATACCAGTGGTCTATGTGATGAAGTGGTCTAAGAGTGGAGGCTCATGAATGTTTGAGGAGTCGAGGGTGTTTTTCAGGGAAGACTACTCCTGATAAACCCTCTTTTTCGGATCCTGCCTCATCTAGATTAAATATTTCAGTCAATAAACTGATGTAGACAAGCTATGTGCTCATGTTTTATTTATTAAATCACTGGCTCTGAATGTGCTTATTTCTCAAATTTCAGAATCTCTTCATGTATCAAATTGCCATGATCTTGGCTTATTACTACTAGGATAAGCATTGAAATTTGAAAATGCTACTTTTCTATTTAAAAATCTTCAGTGCCCCCCCGGATTATAAGATAAAGTTATACTCTTTTGGTGAAATGCAAGTCCTTCACATTCAGTAGCTACCTTTCCTTTTTACTATAATACTTAGCACTCTGTTTCAGCCATGCCCATCAGGAAACAGATAGTACACTCACAGTGGGTAATTATGGAGAGTTTAATAAAACTGTCAAACACGTTAGATATCACAGTAAAAATAATTCAAAAAAAATTACAGCTAAAACAACATCATAAAAACACTATCTATAATTGGTTTATGATGTTTCTTATATGTATTTTTTTTATAAAACTGCCTAGTCAAGACACAAATACAACTTAGGGAAAGGCATACATCTCCAATTGAAATGCAAGCAATCAGAATTGATAAAGTACAAGACATATTAAAGATTAATAATATAATTGACAAAATTGTCCAGATCTATGAATTATGCTAAAAAAAATTAATGGACATAGACACATTTTTGTCCTTGGTGACCTTTTATAAATTTGTGCTATAGAAAAGAATATCAGCTAATATTTGTGGACATAAATTTATTGTGTTTTTGTTGAAAAAAAGAACTGAGAACAGGATTATTTGCCACTAAAGGTTGGTCTGATAAAATTTGTCCCCTATAGTTTATATGAGTTGTTAAAGGAGAGCTCCTGGCTTAGGTGGACAATGTGTGATTAGAAAGGAAGCAATGGATTTAGAGTAAAAAACACATTTTAATTCATGTTATTGCACTAAATAGAACTATGAGGTCAGCAGGGCAGAACATGTTATGATCTATATGTGACAGCTGAGAAGTCAGAGATTTAGAGTGCTTGCAACTATCTTAGTGTCTCACAGAATATTAATAATAGAGCTAGTATATGAATCTAAGTCTCCCAAAAGCAGACAGAAGGAATCTTTCATGAAATTCAATTTTAGTCAATCAAATACCAGGTACCAATTGATGTCCATTCAAAGTTAGATGAAAAGGAGTCCCATTATTTAGGAACTCACAATATGTCTTGGAAAGAGAAACATACAAATTTGATAACATAATTCAGAAACTCATTATGAGACATAAAAATTTTGAAAATGCAAATCACTATATATAGAAACAATGGAAAACAACTGTGATTTAATATGTGTTGATAGGGATCACATGCAGTTAATGTGTCATAAACCCTTCCTAAAAATGTTTTTTCTGATTTCTTATCAAGTTTTTTTTTTTCTCAAATACTTTATAAAAAACTGATTAAAACATTCTGGACTTTATAAGCACTCCCTCTGACATGTTAAAGTAATATAAATGAATAAATGAAAGTGGTTATTATAGAAATCTAGAGAAGGAACATATAATTATTCCTGTTACTTGGGTTCAGAATTTAATTACAAATTACATGGAATTTAGAAATATCTCTATAGTGTGGTAAAATTACCTTTGCTATTTTAAGCATTAAATATTAGTTGTTATGCTCTTCAGTGTATTTATGGCACAAGTTGACAATACTATGCCTTAAATATATATGCACTCAAATGTGCAAATATTTTAATGACTAAGGTCTCAATTAAGAAAATCATAGTAATATGTTCCTTCCTCTACCACAAAATATTATTAAATATTGTATTAAAGCAATGCTGATTATTAGTATATTATAGTATTCCTTGGAAAAGCATGAATGTATACTTTTATCCTTTTTAATGGTTATTGAAATTTTAGTGACATTTTTCATAGAACTAGAACAAATAACCCTAAAATTATATGGAACTATAAAAGACCTCAAATAGCCAAAGTAATCTTGAAAAAGAACAAAGTTGGAGGTATCATGCAACCCGGTATTAAAATATACTACACAAATATAGTAATCAAAATGGCATTCTATGGGCATGAAAGACACATAGATCAACAGACACATAAATCTATGGAACAAGGATAGAGAACCTAGAAATAAACCCATGCCTATATGGCCAATTAATCCATGACAAAGGAGGCAAGAACATACAGTAGGGTATAGACAGTTTATTCAATAAAAGGTGTTGGGAAAACTGAATAGTTCATGCAAAAGAATGAAACTGGATTACTTTCTTAAACCATAATTACATGGATTCATGCACTGGTGGGGTCCCTCAGCCTGGCCTGCAGGGATTGGGCTAAAACCAGCTCTCCAACATTCCCTGAGGGGTCCTGGATTGTGAGAGGGAGCAGGCCAGGCCGAGGGACCCAACCGGTCCACGATCAGGGCCAGGGAGGGACCACGGGAGGGCTTTAGGGCATGTCCAGCCCATCTCACCCAGTCCCTATTGGCCGTACCCCAGCAGCAAGCTAATCTATCAGTCAGACCATCTGCCCCCTGGTGGTCAGTGTGCGTCATAGCAACTGGTCGAATGGTCAAATGAACGTTCAGACACTTAGCATATTAGTCTTTTACTATATAAGATATTAGAGTAAACTCAAAATGGATTAAAGACTTAAATTAAGACCCCAAACCATAAAACTGCTAAAAGAAAACATAGGCAGAAGCTCTTTGCTATCACGCTTAGTAATACTTTTTGGATATATCTCCTAGGACAAAGAAAACAACAACACCATTAAAATAAACAAATGGGACTATATTAAACTAAAACACTTTTGCATAGGGAATAAAATTGTCAATAAAACAAAAGAAAGGACCTACTAAAAGGAAGAATATATTCACCAATGATAAATCTGGTAGGGAGAATATCTAAAATATATAAGAAACACATACAACAACACACGGAAAAAAAATAAAACATCCAATAATCTGAATTTAAAATGTGCAGAGCACATAAATAGACATTTCTTCAAAGAGGACATGCAAATAGCCAATAGACATATGAAAAGATTCTCAACATCACTAATCATCAGGGAAATACAAATTAAAACCACAATGGGCTATCACATCACACCTGCCAGAATAACTGTCATCAATAAATCAACAAACAAGTGGGAGGATGTGGGGAAAAGGGAAACCTCGTGCACAGTTGGCGGGATTGTAAACTGGTGCCGCCACCAAGAAAAATAGTACAAAGGTTCCACAAAAAAATTAAAAAGAACTGCAATATGGCCTAGAAATTCCACTTTTGGATGTTTATATGAAGAAATCTAAAACACAAAGTCAAACACATATGCACCCCTATGCTCATTGCAGCATTATTTTTTTTTTAATTAAATCTTTATTGTTCAGATTATTACATTTGTTCCTCTTTTTTCCCCCCCATAACTCCCCTCCTCCCAGTTCCCACCCCATCCTCCGCCCTCACTCCCCACCCACTGTCCTCATCCATAGGTGCACGATTTTTGTCCAGTCTCTTCCCGCATCTCCCACACCCCTTTCCCCCCCAGGAATAGTCAGTCCATTCCCTTTCTATGTCCCTGATTCTATTATAATCACCAGTTCATTCTGTTCATGAGATTATTTATTCACTTGATTCTTAGATTCACTTGTTGATAGATGCATATTTGTTGTTCATAATTTGTATCTTTACCTTTTTCTTCCTCTTCCTCTTCCTCTTCTTAAAGGATACCTTTCAGCATTTCATATAATCCTGGTTTGGTGGTGATGAACTCCTTTAGCTTTTCCTTATCTGTGAAGCTCTTTATCTGACCTTCAATTCTGAATGATAGCTTTGCTGGATAAAGTAATCTTGGTTGTAGGTTCTTGGTATTCATCACTTTGAATATTTCTTGCCACTCCCTTCTGGCCTGCAAAGTTTCTGTTGAGAAATCAGCTGACAGTCGTATGGGTATTCCCTTGTAGGTAACTGAGTTTCTTTCTCTTGCTGTTTTTAAGATTCTCTCTTTATCTTTTGCTCTTGGCATTTTAATGATGATGTGTCTTGGTGTGGTCCTCTTTGGATTCCTTTTGTTTGGGGTTCTCCGCGCTTCTTGGACCTGTAAGTCCATTTCTTTCACCAGGTGGGGGAAGTTTTCTGTCATTATTTCTTCAAATAGGTTTTCAATATCTTGCTCTCTCTCATCTTCTGGCACCCCTATAATTCTGATGTTGGTACGCTTGAAGCTGTCCCAGAGGCTCCTTACACTATCCTCGCATTTTTGGAATCTTTTTTCATTTTGCTTTTCAGGTTGGGTGTTTTTTGCTTCCTCGCATTTCAAATCATTGACTTGATTCTTGCGCTCCTCTGGTCTGCTGTCGGGAGTCTGTATAATCGTTATTTCAGTCCGTGTATGCTTAATTTCTAGTTGGTTCCCCAATATAAGATCGAGGGTCTCATTAGTTTTCTTGTAGATCTCATTAAGTTTATCGGCGGCTTCTAAACAGTTCTTGAGAGACCTTAAAAGTGTGGTTCTGAACTCTATATCTTCCATTGACAATTTTGTCCTGTTTCTTTGTCTCCGCATTTTGTTATGCTTCCTTGGTGCACCCCCTAGTGGTCTTTGTTCGCAGTCTTATAGTTAAATCTTGATTGTTGTAGCTAATTCCAGGGAGGGTTTGACCTCCAGGCCAAGTGGCTATGAGAATCAGCTGTGTCAGCAGTGAGAGAACTTCTGTCCTCTAGGGAGGTGCTAATCTAGCCTTTGCCTGAGGCTATCTGGCAAATGCCTCATGCGGGGCTTGGGCGGGGCGGGTCGCACAGGATCAACAGGGTGGGCTGGAGAGAGCAGTTATGGCGGCTCTCAGTCCCGTCCCCAGGGGCTCCGCCTCTCCGAGTCCCAGCACCCGCTGCAAAGCCCAGAGAGAAAGCTGCACTCGCTCTGACCGAAGCCAGACAGTCCCGCTTCTCCCGCCTGAGTCTGGGTCCCCAAAGACTCGCCCGGATCCGGAGCTCAGAGTCTGCGACTCCCTCCCGATTGAAAACGCCAACCACGCCGTCCGCCGCCAGCCCGCTCTGCGCACTCCGCACCTCAGAATTTGACTTCAGCACTGCGCCTCCTCTGAGTGTCCGTATGCGTTTCTCTTTCCTCCTAGTTGTAGGACTTCCACTCAGCCAGCGTTCCTGTGGTTCTGGGTGATGTCCCTTCCGTTTTTTGGTTTCACTTTTGAAGTAGTTGTTCAAAGCAGCAAACTCCGGCTTTAACCTATGCCGCCATCTTGGTTCTCCCCTCATTGCAGCATTATTTACAATAGCCAAGATATGGAAGTAATTCAAATGTCCATGGATAGCTAGATGAATAAAGAGGAGGTGGTACATATATACAATCAAATATTATTCAGCCATAAAGTGAATGAAATCTTGCCATTTGTGACAACATAAATGGATTAGAGGGTATTATGCTAGTGAAATAAGTCAGAGAAAGACAAATGCCATATGATTTCACTTATATGTGGAATCTAAAGAACAAAATAAACAAACAAAACAAAAACAAACTCATGCAGAGAACAAACTGATGGTTCCCAGATAGGAGTGTTGGAAAGAGGAGTGAAAAAGTTGGAGGGATTAAGAACTACAAGAATTATCAGGGCGATCACATTCTAAGTTATGTAAATGTTTAATCACTATGTTATACACCTGAAACTAATACAATATTGTAAGTTTCAAAAGATGTCGGGAAATCTCTGAGGTTCTATAATGCATTCATTATAGTGTGCAAAAACATTTCTTCAAAATATTAAACTGTTTTCAACTGGCCTTTTGTTTCCAATGTCTTAAAGTCTGCAATGGAGAGACAAGTATTCCTGCAGAGATTTGACTGCAAGAGGCCCATACTTCCAGGATGAATTACTCCGTATGTCACTCACTCTTTCCCTCACTTAGCTACCCTTATGCTTCAGTGGCTTGCATACTTTTATGGGAACAAAAAAAATATTTTTTTGGATGATTTGAAATTAACAGATGATCTGATCTGTGAAGAAAAACAGTCTTCTCTTTTGTAGAAGGTATGTTAAATATTTGTTTCCAATTAGTTCATAAGCTTTTTAAAGATAGCTCTATTTTCTTCATTTTCTATATAGTTTCTACAGTTTCTCATATGCGAAACATTCAACTAATTGTTAATACAATTCAATTTAATATCAGTAACTAATAGGATATTTTAAAAAAATGATTTATCCTCTTTGAAGATGCTTTAATGTTATTTAGAATAAATAGTGACAGTTTTACTAGTTACTATAGCAACCTACAATTCTATTTTAAAATGTGACATTCCATTTTCTCAGAAGGCATTTTAATTAAAACATACTGAAGTGTTTACTGAAATGAAATTCTAATCTCACCATCATAGCAGGAGGTCATACAAAATAGCTGTCTTATAAAATAAGGAGTACATATCACTGAAAATGAATTCATTTTGGAAAAATTGTCTTTTTTGGCTTAATTTTTTTCAGTAATTGGGCTTACTACTTCTACCACCAGTACCTATAATTTGTTACTCTTACACTCTTGACGTAGCGAATCTATTGAAGTTTCTATTACTTCAATATCGGATATGATTTCAGATTTCTTTTTCCTCTGTCTGAGTCTTAAAATTTCACAATGTACCTAGTAAACAGACATCCTTTTATTATTAAGACTCAATACAGATATTCTATTTTAAGATTTTTTTTTAAACCATCTTCATCCCTAGGAAGAATGCCCACTCCTCTAAGTACTGCTGATGTTTTCTATGTAGGTCACTAATACGTATTATACATGTTTAATTCTTTTTACTCTTCACTAAGCTGATATGTCTCAAGGGCAGAGCTGCATTTGCTTCCCAGCAGCTAACTCTAGCACTCAAAATAATGGGCTCTCCATAGTAGAATTAATGCCTAATGTATACATGCATGCAGAAATGCATGAGAACGAACCAAGTCACAGAAGGTAATAATTTATGAGGCAGTTACTTGAAAGACCTCATGAAAAGATAAAAATGAATGTTGCATATTTAAGCTTTCCCTGATGGGTCTCAAGTAAACAATTCTCTTGAGTTTTATCTTTATTGTAATTTTTCTTAAAAGTTGTTCCTGTTCAGTTTAGAATATGCTGTTAAGGGAAAAGGGTACTTGTGGAACAGCATGATTAACATGATATATCAGAATACGCTGTGTGTGATCTTGAAAGGGTTCATTAAATTATTAGAATGCTTACATCACAATGCTAACATTTTAACTTATTTTTCTTAGTTCAATTTTTAAATTTTATTTTAACTTTAAATTTTATCATATAAATTTCCTTAAAATATTTTTAAATGAAAATATATTAGCAAATACTCCTATTAAATGAAAATATAGTAGTAAAATGCATATAAATACTGGGATTGAAGAATTCAAAATAATAGTATTTTTTAGGTGAAGCGATTACCATTCTTTTTATTTATTTTTAAAATATTTTTTCCAAATAATTATTTAAGAATAACATTTTTCACAATGAGAAAAATACGTTTTAAAATTAACAACAACCCCAAAACCCCTTTAAAAAAAACACAAACACAGATAAAAATGCCTTGCCATTTTTTAAAAAGGGCAAAGAGCAAAAGAGAAGGTATGGCACCCAAATAATCCAGATGATTTTGTAGATTCTAACAATAAAGTCTTAAGTAGATAATGACTACCAACATCTATCTATAGTTAATGGCTTCTACCTTGCACATTATGAGTGATTAAATGTATTGGTACACTATTTTCACTACAATTCAACTATATTCAAAATAGACTTTCCATGGGCATAATTGGCTTCACAAGAGGTAAATAGGTCTTTAAATATTCTTCTCATAATGAAAAAAAATTAATATAAGGGTTAGAAAAATAAATATGAGCATAAATAAAAGAGATTGCAAGTGGTACATGGAAAATGTACAGATAATATAGTCCTAGCATTTCTGCTATAATTATTAAAATATAAATATTGGAAATCTACAGAAACATTTCTGTGTCATTACATACAAAATAAACTTTTAAAAGAATAATTGAAAATGTTATCATCTCCTCTACCCAACTCCAAAAAGTAGCAGTAAGAAATTTTATTAAATTACTAGATTATGGGATTTGTACACTGGTGGGGGGCGTGGCCTGTGGGGATCTGCCTGCTGTGGGAGCACCACTCATCTCTCATCTCGGTCAGACAAGCGGCTGTGGACCTGCGCTCTGAGTGGCTTCTCCCTTTTCCAGCATTGTCCGTGGAGCTGGAGCACTCGCCTCTCCAGGGGACCCGGTCAGGGCCTGGCACGGGGAAACTGAGAGGCGGTGAAGTAGGCCTCAATCCCGTGGCGGCCATGACCCCAACTCCCAGCCTCCAGAGTCAGCTCTGCATGCTGGTGGCAGATTGGGCAGTCTGCAGGCATCTGGAGGAGGTGGCAGGGAGTGAGGAGGAGGAGCCTGGGGCAAGGAGGAGATGATTGCAGCCCAAGTTCCTGCTCATTGTCCTGGGGTTTGCAGTGGGAGCAGCCACTCATTCCAGGCAGCTGAGAGGCACTGACCACCAGTGGGCAACTCCTGCATTGAGTGTCTGCCCCCTGGTGGTCAGTGTGCATCATAGTGACTGGTTGACCAGTCGTTCTGGTCGTTCTTCCATTTGGTCACTGGGCTTTTATTACATAGGACTATATAGGCCTGGTGCATGAGATTTGTGCACTCAGGAGGGTCCCTCAGCCCAGCCTGCACCTTCTCGCAGTCTGGGAGCCATCAGTCAGACATCCTTAGCACTGCCGTGAAGGCAGGAGAGGCTCCCGTCACTGCCACTGTGCTCACCAGCCATGAACCCAGCTTCTGGGCTTCTGGGCTTCTGGGCTTCTGGGCTTCTGGGCTTCTGGTTGAGCAGTTCTCTCCCTTTGGGAGCACACTGACCACCAGGGGGCACCTCCTGCATTGAGCGTCTGTCCCCTGGTGGTCAGTGAGCATCATAGCGATTGGTTGTTCTGCTGTTCGGTCAATTTGCATATTTCCCTTTTATTATATAGGATATTTTTCTGCAAAATTCTGTTCATGTTGATTATTATATGCCAAACTCAAAACATGTTGCCTAATATACAGAGATGGGGCTTCCTATATGCCATCAGTAGATCATGCACATTGAATTCTTTTTTCATAAGTGGAGGTAAATTTGAACTGACCAATCACAGCATTCTACATGGCTTTTGCACATCACATTCTCTATAGCATTTAAGGATTAGCAAGTGCATTAATACATATCTAAATTCTTGCATTCTCAGTAGAAGTATCTTTGCTCTGTTTATCCAATTAAGGAATTGGAGATGCAAGAGACTTGGCAAATCACATAGATAATGAGAACTAAAATTCAAATTCTCTAATCAAGTTTTCTCTCTGATCAACATTATCTTATCATTACAGGATAGTTTTGAGCCATGAAGATAAAGTGATTAACAGGGTCATATAAGCATTTAAACTCATTACTACTAAGTGAGCAACTACAGAAAAAAATCAGACTGAACTTAGAGGCATAATTATTTTCCTCAAAAAGGTGCATTCTGCCCATTCCCCCAAAATGAGGTAAACTAAATGCAGACAGTGTATTAAAATACATATATTGGTCATTATTAATTTACTAGAGGCCTGGTGCATGAAATTCGTGCACGGGGGTGGGGGTTTCCTCAGCCTGGCCTGCACCCTCTCGCAATTTGGGATCCTCTCACAATCCAGGACCATTGGCTGCTAACTGCTTGCCTGCCTGATTGTCCCTAACCACTCTGCCTGCCTGCCTGATCACCCCTCACCACCTCTGCCTACCTGCCCGATCACTTCTAACCATTTGCCTGCTTGCCTGATAGCCCCAACTGCTCGTCTGCCTGCCTGATTGCCCCTAACCACTCTGCAAGCCTGCCTGATCGCCCCTAACTACTCGCCTGACTGCTTCATCGCCCCTAACCCCTTTGCCTGCCTGCCTGCCTGCCTGATCGCTCCTAACTGCCTCTGCCTCAGCTCCTGCTGATGCGGCTTTGTCCAAAAGGACATCTGGAATGACATCTGAAAGGTCATTTGTCTATCCGGTCTAATTAGCATATTATGCTTTTATTATTATAGATTAATTAATACATAGTAAATTATTTACAGGTAAAATTATATGACTTATTAAATTTGCTTTAAAATATTTATACCAAAAAAGTCTGTCAGGAAGATAAATAAAATAATATAGTACAATTCTATCTAATAAAAGACAAACAGGGTAATTGACCATACCTTCGCTATGCTTCCCATTGGCTAATCAGGGTGATATGCAAATTAACTGCAAAGAAAGACAGTGGTTAACTGCCAACAAAGATGGCGGTTAATTTGCATACATAGGCACAATGATGGGAGGTGAAAGGGGAAGGATGGAAGAACAGTGATCGGAAACCCAGGCTGCAGGCAAGAACCTGGTGGCCCTGGATTGGAGAACCAGGGCTGCCTTTGCCCACCCTCCAGCCCATGATCGTGATTGGAAAGCCAGGCCACAAGCAAGGCGGCAGCCCAGGATCCAGGAGCCGCCTTGCCTGCGGCCATGATCTTGATCGGAAAGCCGGGCCAGAGGCAAGGCGGCCCCCTGGAACCCAGGAGCCCATTGGCGAGGTCTGCAGGTGAAGCAGCGATCAAGCTATGAGGGAGAGGGTTGGGGGTGGAAGGAGCTATAGGAGCAGCTCTGGCCGGAGACTGAAGACTCCCGCTGGAGTGAGGAGCAAAGACTGAAGGCTCCAGCCACAGCGAAGACTGTGTCCAGAGCAAAGATGGAAGGCGGTGGCCAGAGTGAAGGTCTTGGTCCAGGGTGCCAGAGGAAAACTGGTGCCAGCAGCCAGGGGAAGGGAAAGCCTATTGCACGAATCTTTTCGTGCAACAGGCCTCTAGTATTTATATAATTATATATAATTGAAGTTGGGCAATGAGTGCATGGCAGTTTATTTCATTACTTTATTTGATGAATGTTTGGAAATTTTCCATAATAAAATATCTGAAAACTTAAAGTAGTACAAATCTATGCCAATGAATTTGAAAACTTAGATGAAAATAAGCAATTTCCTAAAACATCTTATCAAACCTCATTTTTAAGAAACAAAAATCTTAATAGATATATAGCCATTAAAGAAATTGGAACCCATAGTAAAAATCTACACACACACACAAACACACACACCTTAAACCTACCAGTCTCAAGTGTTTTTTTCCAGGTGAGACCTATATATTCAAGAAACAGGCAATTTCAATTACATATAAATCCTTTGAAAGAGTGGTAAAGTGAGTATGCTCTCCAATTCACTTTATTAAGCGAATATAGCATTGATACCAAAGCCAGAAAAGGACAATATGACAAAGAAAATTTGTAGATTAATCTCACATATTATCATAGGTGAAAAGTTCTTAATAAATAGAAAATCTTATTTAGCAATATGTAAATACAAGTAATGCAAAAGAATTTAACATCAGAAGATCTCTTGTTTTGCTTTAGTCATGATAAGAGGAAAATATGATAATCTTAATTTAAAAATGAAGAAAAAGAATTAAACATGATTAAATGTGCATTCATGGTAATTAATAATAATTATTATAATCCTTTGGAACTAGGAACAGAAGACAATCCCTTAAGCTGATGAAAATACTAATACAAGCCCCTAACAAATACCATACCCAATGGTGAAATATTAAGATGATCACTATTACAAGTTTACCTTGGAGATACTGAGGTTTTGGTTCCAGAACACTGTAATGAAGTAACTCCCACAATTAAGTGGTGATATTTTTGCTGGTGGAGGGTTTTGTCTTCAATTTGTAAAAAAAAAAAAACAAAAAAACCACACTTGTGAAGTGCCATAAAGCAAAGCACAATAAACTGAGATATGCCAGTATATAAAAAACAAGAACGATACAACAATCAACACTTTACTCAATATTTTTCTGAAAGTCCTAATAAAATGCAGTAACATAAAGGAAGTAATTTTATGATAATTAAAAAGAAAAGTAAACTATTCCATATCAAAGATGATATCATTGCCTAACTAGAAATCTCACACAAATGTATAAAAGTATTACATTTGAAAACAGACTTTGGCAAGTGTGCTATAATTTAGATGGGTGGTCAGCAAACTACAGCCTGCAGACCAAATCCATTTTGCTGCCTGTTTTTTTTTTTTTTCTAAGACCTATCTACTAAAAATGATCTTAAATGTAAAAAATCTCTTAGCTTTGGGGTGAGAACAGTTGCTAGATTTTGCTTTTTATTATTCAAAGCCCCAAATCATATTACTAACTAACTACTCTTTTATAGAAAAAGTTTGCCAACTCCTGACTTATTTCCCCATATAAAATCCTTTCACAACCACAAAAACATTAGACAATGTAATTTATAAATGTCATATACAAAAGGTAATATAATATAAGTTAAAACTAATGTATCAGCCTAACCGGGATTGCTCAGTGGTTGAGTGTCAACCCATAAATAAGAAGATCACAGTTTGGTTCCTGGTTAGGGTACATTCCCCAGTTGTGGGCTCAATCCCCAGCAGGGGGTGTGCTGGAGGCAGCCAACTGAAGAGTCTCTCTCATCATTGATGTTTCTGTCTCTATCTTCCTCTTCCTTCCTCTCTCTGAAATCAATAAAAACATTTTAAAAAAGACAAATGTATCAAAAGTATTAAGATTTTGTAGAGAAAATTATACAGAGTAAATATGAGAGATATTTTAAATTATATAGAGAAAATTATAAGATTATCATGCAAAAAATATAAAGAACTCCCACCAATCAGTTTTTGAAAGTCTAATATTCCAGTAGTAAAATGGGCAAAAGCACAGAAAACACAAATGGCTTATGAACATAAAGAGCAAAAACAAACTAATAAAATGTGTATATTTCCAGTAATTAAGGAATTGCATGTTAAAGCCGTATGGAAAGATTATTTCATATCCATCAGGCTGGTAAAATTTGTTTGTATTGGTGCGGCTATAGACCAGGTAGCATGCTAACATTCTGCTACAAATTCTTTGGTGAAAATGTTGAAACTATCTATTGATGTTAAATAAATGAATAATCAATCCCCCCAGCAATGTCACCACTGCAAGTTTACAATGGATTTGTACAAAAACATAAGCTTCAGGAAAATGAGGGCTTCATTTTCCTCTTATTCTAAGCGAGTGATAAATATTTGTTAAATGAATCAAATCAAATCAATTCCCAATTAAATGAGCACCAATAGGACAATGGGTTCATTTGGCATAGTCATACATAAAAGTCCACACAAAAGAGAAAATAAACTAGCCAGAGCTACGTCAACATGATGAGTACCGAAGGCATAACACGGAGTAAAACAGTTACAGAAGAAAGAATACATACAAGATAAATATAAAATACTACATGCTAAAATAATACTGGACATTAGTTAGAGATGAAAACATAATGCAAGAATAAGGACATTCATGGAGCTGATTTTCTCTGAAGTTTAAGAAGGGAGATTAGACTGGGGAGGAACGCATACTGAACTGCCAAGGTTTTTTTTAATGCTCTATATTTCTGGGTAATGAGCATGTGAATACTCATCATATTATTTTATAAACTTTTGCATAAATACAATATAGTTAATAAAAATAATAAAGTGAATTGCTCTAGGACAAAAAGGAGAAAGACTATTTATAGGAAAATTGAACGATAGTATTTGTTTGGCATAAGGTGAAATGCAAAAGCAGAAGGCTTTCTTTTGCTATGTTCTCTGCCCCTGAGAATAACTGCTAATGTAAATGAGAGTAAAATATCAATTAAATGGTCAATTATTCATGAAGAATCTTAAATGCTAAATTGAAGAGTTTAAGTCAGTTTCTGAAAACTATATGTTTTCTAGCAGGGAGAGGATGGGCTCAAAAGAGCATTTCAGGGTGGTATGTTGAGTATCAGTATATAAAATGTACAGGAAAGACAATATGGAAACTATTAAGATCATTTAAATGTGCCCAGCTGGTATGGCTTAGTTGGCTGAGTGTCATCCTGTGCACAAAGAGATGGTGGTTCCATTTCTGGTCAGGGCACATGTCTGCATTGTGGACTTGATCCTCAGTAGGTAGCATGCAGGAGGCAGCCAACTGATGTTTCTCATCAATGTTTCTATCTCTCTCTCCTTCTCCCTGTCTCTAAAAAATAAATAAAAACATATTTTAAAAGATCACCTAAATGTTATGAAAATCTGAACAAAACAAAACAAAATAAGATTGCTGTGACCAATCATGAAGGATATAAAAAATTTAAGTTGAGTTAAAGTTTTTACATCAAAGGTTATAAAAAAAAGATGACAGCATTTCCTGGAACAGGGGGAAGTCTAGAGGAAAGGCTAGAATATTTTTTAAAAATTAAATGGAATTTTTTCAAAAGAAACTTTGAGACAGCATGGAGGGACTTGGAGAGCATTATGCTAAGCGAAATAAGCCAGTCAGAGGAAGACAAGTATCATATGCTCTCACTTATATGCGGCATCTAATGAACAAATAAACTGACAAAAAAATATAGATCCAGAGATATGGAAGCATGGAACAGACAGGAATCTCAGAGGAAAGGGGGTGAAAGGGGCTGGCAGATTTTAACGAAAGAACTTATTTGCATATATGCATAACCTATAGACAAAGACAATAGTAAGGTAAAGGTCTCTTTCCTAGTTTCTGTTGGAAATATTTGGAATTCTCTGCTTTGTAGATCTCTGTCTTCATTTTCACATAATGTTCTTCCTATAAGTCTGTCCAAATTTCCTCTTTTTATAAGAACACTAGTCTTATTGGATTAGGCCCTTATTTAATTACTAGAGGCCCGGTGCACAAAAATTTGTGCATTCGGGGGGGAGGGGGCGTCCCTCAGCCCGGCCTGTGCCCTCTCACAGTCTGGGACCCCTCGGGAGATAACGACCTGCTGGCTTAGGCCTCCTCCCGGGTGGCAGAGGGCAGGCCTAATCCCTAGGTGCAGCCCCTGGTCAGGCTCAGAGCAGGGCCGATTGGGGAGTTGGGGCGCTGCCCCCTGTCATGCACAGAGCAGGGCGGATTGGGAGGTTGCGATGCCACCCTCAGTCATGCTCAGAGTAGGGCTGATTAGGGGGTTGGGGCACTGCCCCCTGTCACACTCAAGGCAGGGTTGATGGGGAGGTTGCGGCACCACCCCCAGTCACGCACAGAGCAGGGCCGATCAGGGGGTTGGGGCACCACAACCTGTCACACACAGAGCCGCAGGGCGATCAGGGGGTTGGGGAGCTCCCCCCTGTCAGGAACAGAGCAGGGCCGATAGGGAGGTTGTGGCCCCACCCCCTGTCACACACAGAGCCGCAGGGTGATCAGGGGGTTTGGGCACTGCCCCCTGTCATGCTGATCCTGGTGCTGGGAGGCCTCTCGGCTCCGCTGATCCCGGTGCTGGGAGGCATATTACCCTTTTACTATATAAAATAGAGGCCTGGTGCATGGGTGGGGGCTGGCTGGTTTTCCCTGAAGAGTGTCCTGGATCAGGGTGGGGGTCCCCACTGGGGTGCCTGGCCAGCCTGGATGAGGGGATGATGGCTGTTTGCAGCTGGTCACACACCCTTTAGGGTGGGGGTCCTCACTGCGGTGCCTGGCCAGTCTGGGTGAGGGGCTGAGGGCTGTTTTCAGGCTGGCGGGTGACTGAAGCTCCCAACTGCTTCTTTTTTTCTTTTTTTTTTATTCTGGGTCAGCTTTAGCTCTGGCTTCAGCTCTGAGGCCTCTGCTGCTGAAAGCAGGTATCTGGTTTGTTTCTGTTCTATAATTGAAACAATGTATAACTCCAGCTCTGAGATCCCAGCTCACTGTAAGCTGGTTAAGGGAACGTTGGAGTCCTCCGTCACTGAAGCAAGCAAGCCTCATGTTAGTTTCAAGCTGCCTGGCTGCCGGCTGCCATCTTGGCTGGCAGTTAATTTGCATATCTCGCTGATTAGCCAATGGGAAGGGTAGCGGTCGTATGCCAATTACCATGTTTCTCTTTTATTAGATAGGATATCTGCAATGGCCTTATTTCCAAATAAGGTAATAATATGATGTACTGGGACTTAGGACTTCAACAAATGAGTACTTGAGAGACAAAATTCAAGCCATAATAGGTAGGTAGTATTTTTAATCCAAATTTTTACAGATGAGTAAACTGAGGGCAAGAAGGCCAAAGTAAATTGCTAAAGGTATCTAGGTGAAGTCCAAATCTGCATTCTAGCAATCTGGCTTCATATCCCATTCTTTAACTTAGTGGTTAGCTTGAATTTAAAAGCTACCTGTGATAGGAGGTTGACTTAGTGTATACTGAACATATTACAAATGTTTAACTTTAAGGAAAAGTGATACATTTTGCTTTAAGAAGTACAAATAAAGCATATAAACAAAGGGTACTGCGAAATGAGAGTGAAGTGATAGACACAAATGCAGAAACCTGTCTGGAAGACTCGCTTTGCCAACCAGTTGTTTTCCCCAGTCATTCCCTGAATCTACTAGTTTCTTCATAAATCATTAAAATTTGTGGAAAAATTGTTAATGGGATATAAGGAATAGTGCTTCTGGAGAGAATTAGAGATGTTGGAAGTTCGTCCTGTCTAACTCAGTTTGCTTTAACTATAAAATCTTATCCTTACAGACCAAAATGTAGATGATTCTAAAGGTCTATTCTAAAGGTCTAGGCCTGTTTTAGGCCTCTAATGTTATTCACTGTAGATGTCTCTAAATTTTTGTCTTTTATATAATGCTGTGAGGAACATCCTTGTCTATTCTGCATTATTTTCTTAGAATAAACTCCCAGACATGAAATTGCTCAAAGTACATATATAACTTCCAAGATTCTTGGTATGTATTTCCCAATTGTCTCAATTTTTCTTGGACAATGCCTCAATGTAAAACACTTCACCATCTGGTCCCAATATCCTGTAGCCACCTTATCACTCATCAAATTTATTTTCATGTGAGTTTACTTATGGCTCTCTGAGCCTGCCATGTGCTTTCATAGATCCCTTTGCTTTGAGATAAAATCATAGTCTGCTTTTAAGTTCAATTCACTGTTATTTCTTTTTTTGGAAAACTCTGCTTCTCGTGGTAATATTAACCTATCCTCCGCATGTGCTCCCTTTGTAGTCACCTCTGATCATTACTACAGCTATCACAAGTTACTAGTTAGCTGTCTTTCCTCCTGGCTATGTGCTAGCTCCTGATAAACAGGAGCCATGTCTTCTCCTCTGTATAGTCTCAGCAAGGACTAGTGAAAGTATTATCAAGCATGTCAACCTCAAAGGCTAACATGGGCCAAATAAACGAGGCATGCAGCCCAAGGGCCATGAGTTTGACATGCTTATATTACATAGTCAGATTTTTTTCAATGTTTTTGAATGAGTAAAAGGATCATATACTCTATTTTCTCAAATGGGACCTAAATTTTCTGACCCAATTTTTATCATCACATAGGGCATCAAACCATTCCAACAACTGCTGACTGTGGTAAATCTCTATTCCAAATTGCCTGAGACAAAATAGAAAAGTTGAAAGTTGAATAGATTTACAGAAAGAACCATGTGAGTTTTTAAGTATGGATTTTATTCACATTTTATTAATGGCTGCATGAGTGGTTTCATTATAATTTTAATGATGTTTACTCTTAGAGCAATGCCAATGTAGACTAATTGCATGTATCTTGAAGAGAAAACAACAGATTTCAGTTGTTTTTCATGAAAATATAGAACAGTATGAGATTTAAAAACTGCTTCTGAGTTCAAACTACCATAGAATATTAAACATATTATATGCTTAATAAGGATGTATATTTAAGCCACTATTTCAAAATTCTGCAACTAACTCAGAATTGTTCAAAAGCCAATGTGAGCAGCTTTTTAAGCTGCTGTGTTTATCATAAGTCAGGGAATTTTACACACTAATTTCAAAAGTAAATTAATTTTGTTGATTTCTATGGACTGTTTGTTTTATCTCTCATCCCTGCAACCTGATCACTCAGAGTTTCATAGACCTTTTGGCATCAATAGCTTCCAAGTTCAACCCATAAACAGTTATATACCCTATATGTCACCTTCACTGAGAACTCTACTCCCTATTCAGGCATTAATAAACCAATCTTCATTAACATGAGAATGAAATTATTAATTTCTCCCATAGTACACCATCTGCCCTCTGCCTGGTAATTTTGTAGAGTTTGTAAATCAAAAACAAGGTCTCAATTTATGGAATTTGGTGGCATAGCAGACATTTTGGGAAATAATTTTCTGTTAGGCAAGAGTTTAGACATAACCTAATGAAATGATCATAAATTCAAATTCTATAAAGGAGTTGGGCCAGTGATATAAATGAGCAATGCAGATCTTGGGTGACAAGCCTGAGTGCAAAGGCTCCATCAAGGGGGTCCTGCAGGTGCTCATTCCATAAAATGTAGGATAGCCAGAATGGAGCCCAGAAGCCCATAGTTCAGTTTGCTATGAAATCAAGCATTTTAAAATTGTAAAATAATTCAATACTTTTAAACCTAGTCTGGGGGAAAAAAATGCCTTCAGGGAGGATGTGACAAGTGTACATCCAGTATGCAACCTCTACAGCATAAATGTGTCAAACATATTCTGCTCCTGGAATTACTGGCTCTAATTCCCAATCCAAACTGTTTTTGGGGTTCAGAAAAGTTCCTACTGAAGCTTTCAAGTTAAACTTCTTAACATGTTTGACATACACCTCAGAACCTAGTCCTTATCCACCCCTGACAGCCTAACTCTCTCCCTTCATGTACCACATTCCCAAATATGAAGCACATTGCTCTCCCTCTAATGTTCCCTGTTATCGTTCATGTCTTGGCCTTCATTATAGGTTGAGTTGTAAGAATCAAGAAGTCCTAATGGAATGTTTTAAAGGTTAGATTTTGTCCAAGTTTTGGTTTTCAATTTCAAACAGCTTTTATTAATGGAAAAGAGAATCAAGCAGTCTTTAGAAATCCAACTCATGCTTCAATTATCTTTTAAGATAGGAGTAATATATTTGTTCATCTACACTAATAAAAGACAAAGATGCTAATTGACCGTACCTTTTGCTACGCTTATCAGCCAATCAGAAGAGTATGCAAATTAACCCAACAAAGATGGCCGTTAAATTTGCATACTGCAGGCAGATATCACTGCGCCCTCCTGCGCGGGCAGCAGCGCGATCCTGAGCTGCCGCCTGCCCCAGTGTGGGATCCGGGCCTGCCATGTGCTGGGCAGGGTGGGCGCGGCGGGTGGCAGTGTGATCCTGAGCCACCGCCCACCCCAGCACCGGATCCGGGCCTGCTGTATGCGACAGGGGGAGACGGGGCAGGCACCGCGGGATCGGGCGTGCCATCTGCCACCAGGGGAGCTAGCCTAAGTGGTTATCTCCTGAGGGGTCCCAGACTGTGAAAGGGCACAGGTTGGGCTGAGAGATACCCCCCACCCCCACCCCGCTGCCAGTGCACAAATTTTTGTGCACTGGGCTTCTAGTCATTAATAATTCTATATGTTTGCCCAGGGCAGAACATTCCATGATGATGTGAATATTCTATATCTTCTCTGTGCAGTGGAGTAAGAACATCTGGCCACTGCATATTTGAAAGAAGGAACTAGTGTGACTATGGAACTGAATTTACAATAATATTTTATTTTAATTAATTTAAATTTTAAAAGCCACATGTAGCTAATGGCTCCCACATTGTACAGCACAGGTCTAGAAAAGTGAAAACAATTTTAAAAAATAATAGAACCCTGAAGACAGGCAGAACACTCATATTTTTTAAATTATAGTTTATTCCCCCCCCCCCGCTTCTATTATAGTCACTGAAAGCTCATGTTCTCTTTTTATTTGAACTTTTGTATCCCCTGGTAAAAACAAGCCATAGTAAGCTTATAGCAGCCCATTATAACAAAGTCAATTACTATTTTAAACACATAAGGATATACAAAGGAGACTATTTTTTTCTCATAATTTCCCTAAAATGTGCATATTGGGGGAAATTCTGGTTAAGTAGAATGTCATTTTAAATATAGTGCTTGTAGTTAAGAAAACTATGGATGTGAAGGTTAATTTTATGTATCAACTAGGAGAGTAATTTTTTGCGGAGATTAACATTTAAATCAGTAAACTGTGAATAACCAGATTGCTCTCCATGGTGTGAGTGGGCTTCATCCCGTGAGTTGAAAGCCTGAATAGAATAAAAAGATTGGCCTGTTTGATCTGGAGGGAGTTCTCTGGCAGACTACCTTTGGACTAATTCTGCATCAGCAGCTTTCTTGGGTCTGCCTGCTGGCCTTTGGACTAGAACTGCACCACTGACTCTCCTGAGTGTTGAGTTTGCTGGCCCACATGGCAGACGGCCAGGCCCCATAGTTGTGTGAGCCAATTCCTTATTTCATATATAAATAAAATACACATAGATCAATTATATATAAGTAAAATATATATCCTATATAATAAAGAGCTAATATGCTAATTAGACTGGATGGCAGAACGGCCTTCCAGAATGACCAGTGGGCAGGGCCACAGGGCCAAGAGGCAGCTGGGGCTGCGAGGGCCGAGCCCCTTGCACAAATTTTGTTCACCGGGCCTCTAGTATGTGTGTGTGTGTGTGTGTGTGTGTGTGTGTATAAATTTGACTCTGATTCTCTGAAGAACTGTAATACATTGACATGACTTTTAGTTTTTAAATTTCCCTTTGTGTGTCTTTAACATTACTCTTTCATATTTTTCTATCATTTTTGACTTTCACCAGAAAAGTCAACAACAAATTTATGGGGAAAAAAGTAAAAACCATTAAAAGGTATTCAATAAGGGAAATATAAATCACAGTACACTCAACAATAACATTTACACAACCATGATATTCTAAACACTGATTTCTAATTTAACTAAAAATTATAATTGTCATATTGAGTGGAAGAAAAGGAATAGCAAGAACACAGGGAAACTAAATCTTTATCTGCCATAAAACGAAGTCAATATATATATGTACAAAGATACAAATTAAGAGATGATGGCATCAACTTGTTTCCTGGAAAACTATAGGTAAGTATCAGAAGAGACAATTGAAACAGAGAGGTCATTGCACTGGGGATTAGCAGTGGGAAGTGTGATTTTTCAATGCTCTGATTTTTAAACTGCTTTATATTTTATATTGCTTTGATAAATATTTTTATATGAAATAAAAATTTGGGGAGGGGAGGTAGTCAATGGAGAGAGAAATTCAGTAAAAATCCCTAGAGAGAAAGGTTACAATATGCCTGACGCAGCATTATTCCTAAACTTATTTTTTTATGATTGCTGAATATATATACACTGAATATATATGTAAAGAGTACCATCTGGGCAGAAATGGAGTTAAATGAGTCATTTAGATTATCTTGGGCCCCAGAGTCCATGAGCCAGAAGGCACCATTAGAGATCATCTGTGCATTTCTCATTGCTCTTTCCGGTCCGTCTACCATCCCCTTTATATCACAAAGAGACGTGGGCATGAAGACATACAGCATCGTGAAGGGATGTGTTGTAGCTGCTGCCTTGCTGAGCTGCCTGCAATCTGTCAGGTGGGACTAACAAAAGTAGGCAATCTTAATTCTATGAGGAACAACCAAATGACCTGATTAATAAAAAGTGTTAGCAAATAAAAAACAAAGGTTAATCATATTGACTACATTTTTAAGTTCACTTTTTAAAATATTAAATATTCTTAAAATTTTTCAATAGATTTTTATGGAACATGAACTTTTTAGATCTTTAAAAATGTAGGTATCCTAGCCGAAACCGGTTTGGCTCAGTGGATAGAGCATCGGCCTGCAGACTGAAAGGTCCCAGGTTCGATTACGGCCAAGGGCATGTACCTGGGTTGTGGGCACATCCCCAGTGGGAGGTGTGCAGGAGGCAGCTGATCGATGTTTCTCTCTCATTGATGTTTCTAACTCTCTATCCCTCTCCCTTCCTCTCTAAAAAAAAAAACACAATAAAAAATATATTTTTTTTAAAAAAGTAGGTATTCTAGAGAAGTTACGATGAACAATCCCAACAGCTGGCATAGTAGTGTTTCTTTTCTTTCTAAGTGGGAAGTGTTCAGCATTGACTCTCTGTAGCATGAAGAGTCGTGTCCTATCCTAGGTGATCTGTAAACAAATTGTACTTTTAGCCATTTTTATCATTACAGTGGGCAACTATAACAGTCCTTCATTTCCCAGAAGCATTTTCCTGTGGTCTGAGACTATGGATACTCATTTGGCTTTCTATGTAGGCAAGACACCAATGAATCTTTTGAGGTGAGATGTTGTCACTGAGCCAAAAGGCTTGGTAGGGATAAAGATTGAAAAACAGCTGGTTGTGTTCTATGTGCCAGGAGTAAAGAAATGTCTGACAAATGGCTTAACTGTAAATCTGGAAGACAAATGTCATTGGTGGTTGACACAGAAGAATTTGGGTTAAAGGAATTTTGGAAAACAGGGGGAAATAAAGCTTTACTGACTTTCATAGTCATAGTGGATATGTATGACAAAAATACAGATGCCACATGGATTTATCTGATATATCTCAAAGGATATTTGCTTTTAACAAAATCAGATTTATCTGATTTTTTACTGTCAATAAAATAAATTACTAAAACTAAAATTACTAATTATGTAGTTTAAAATTACAATTACAGTATAAAGTAAGTTACATAATATTGCTATAGGTAATTTTTTTTGAGTTTATATATTGACCAAAGGCTGTGGTGCTCCCTTCCCAATTTTATCTTTTTGGCAATGAAGAAGCTGCAGGACTCCCTGTGGACATTCAAGTACTTCTAACCCCAGTCATTCTGCCCAGCTCATTAAAGATCTGGGACTCCATGTCGTGTTATAGTGACTACATTATGCTCAGGTATGAGCTTAAGAGCAATTCCAAATGGAAGGCTGGGATGTTGATTTCCTTACCAGCAAAAAATTTTAAAAAGTCGTTAATAGCATCATGTAGATTTACCTTCTCAAAAAATTACTCACAAACATTAATTAGAAGAACACAGAATTTAAAACCTAAGTTTAAATTAATTATTGAGTTCCCCATAGCTTTATATTTGGCCAATTGAATGTGGTGGCTATTGTCTGAATGAAGTAGAAGTCAACTGCTTTATTATAGCTTCTGAAACTCAGGAAGCAGACAGGTAATCACTAACTATTTTTAGAACCTTGTTCTATGATTTACTTTCTTGCCTGCATCATAAATTGAGCTGTATTTGAACTACACTATTATATACAGAGGACTCTCCCAGTTGACATAAAACAAAGTAAATGTACTTCTGCTACTGCAGCAGTTTTGGAGGATGAACTTGTATTTTTATAAAATGACAATAAATTAATCATGAAGACCCGCATCTTAACAAAGTTATTAGTCTACCACTTTCTAGTTATTGGTAAGATATTTTAACTTGGTGAAGGGCAGATGGATTTAGTAAAATGCTATATTGTATGCTATAGTATATGCTAAAAAGCAATACCATATATAAAATGCCATACAGAATTCTACTAAGATACCAATATTGAGAATAAATATTGAATAATAATAATAATACCATTTATTGAACACTTACGATGTACTTAGAAATATAATGTCATTTACACACCTAAAATACTTTTATTAACAGTATTTTTTGGTCTTACTATTGGCCAATTTTATCATCCGAGTATGTGCAGAAATAGATGACACATTCAAAACTACAAATAATGTATGCTATATATGTATATAGACTGGTTCTAACTGATGTTCAGTTTTCAGTTTATCTTCATGAGACATAGACTGGACTTCAGTATTTTCAGAAAATGACCTCCTTTCTCTAATTCTATAAATTGTCATCATAATCCTTTGTTGACTTTCTTCTTTTTTCCTTAGAGATTTGCGGATATTCTTTCTGTACCTAAATAGTCTTTCTTTCTTTCTTTTTTTAAGCATATTTATTTCAAATGTTTTAAATTCCAGCATTCTGGCAACATCTATGAAAAGATATCTTCAGATTTGTCCCTTTTTTTTTTGGAAAAAAAAATCACTTGTTTTTCTCTGCTTGCCTTTTTCAAGGGATTTCAGACATATTCTTCTGTAAACATTTTACCAACATACTCCTCTGTGTACTTCCACCCAGATTAAAAAAACAAAATAAACAAACAAAAAACAAGACAGTTCAAGAAGCAGCAGGTATACACTTTTAAGACAAGAGAGGGTAGACTTTTTAGGAGTGTAAATTACATATTAATCAGAGAAAGGGAAGAGAAAATATGATGGTGGATTTTCTTTACTAGAGGAACTTTTGCTCATGCAATGGTTTTTTTTTTTTTTTTTTTTTTAAATATATTTTATTGATTTTTTACAGAGAGGAAGGGAGAGAGATAGAAAGTTAGAAACATCGATGAGAGAGAAACATCGATCAGCTGCCTCCTGCACATCCCCACTGGGGAAGTGCCCGCAACCCAGGTACATGCCCTTGACCGGAATCGAACCCGGGATCTTTCAGTCCGCAGGCCGACGCTCTATCCACTGAGCCAAACCGGTTTCGGCATGCAATGGTTTTTTATATTTTAATTTAAAATTCATGTTTATGCCAACCCTCCCACAAGGGAGCCCTGATTTATAGAGTTCCTTTCTAGTTAGTAGATCAGATTTATTCTTTCAACTGTTGGGCTACTCATTGGCCCTCATTATCTATGACAACAGGTAGATTCGCCCTGGAATAAAGAACCCTCAGAGCCTTTTGCCTATTATATGGAAGCCTTAGTTATGGAAATATAATATTTTGAAGTAAAACTAAAGGTATAATGAATCAGATTTTCCAGAATTTAAACATAAGATTGCTTTCAAATAGTAATACATTACTTGTCCCTAAATGCCTTTAGAGCATCAAGTACAAAGTACATAATTGTTTCATGAAATTTTTATAATTAGAATATTAATATAGTTGACAAAGATGGCCTTTCCTTAATGTTTCCCTCAAGTTGACTAAACTTTAGACAAGTTTCTTTCTGACTATAGGCCCCTGAACTCCCTTCTCAGAACATTTACTTTATTTTTATTTTTTAAAATTTATCTTTATTGTTTAAAGTATTACAGGTGTCCCCTTTCTCCCCCCATGGACCCTCCCTCTCCCCACTCCTGTCCCCTCCTCAGGCCTTCACAGCACTGTTGTCTGTGTCCATAGGTTATACATATATGTATACAAGTTCTCTGGTTAATCTCTTCCCTCCCCACCTCCCTTCCCTCTGAGGATCCTCAGTCTGTTGCACGCTTCCATGTCTCTGGATCTATTTTGTTTGTCAGTTTCTTTTGTTCATTAGATTCCACATATAAGTGAGGTCATGTGATAATTGTCTTTCTCTTTAGAAAACTTGACTTGTAAATTCTCAGCCTCTTTGAAGTGTAAATATTCTGCAATCCAAAGATCTGGAGTCATCTTTGTGAAAAGTAATCCTAGAAAGACAGCACTTCTGTATCCCAGTTTCTGTGGGCGGCAGGAACCTAACTTCTGTAAATGCCAATTAGCAAACACAGACGGCCTAATCACATTGACCAAACACACCTTTCACCAATGTCCTTCAATCCTTTTGCATTCTTCCACCTTTTGCTTAGTGGAGTTGAGTTCAAACTTTTTCTCCTCTTATAATAGTTTCTCTCCTCTATTGCAATAGTCTTGACTGAAGTCTTCCTTGCCTGTTTAATTGGTCTGGTATAATTTCTTTTTAAGTAAAAACTATAAGAATATTTGGGATAAAGGGACAGTGATTTAATCCTGACTTATAATGTTTTCATTCACTCAGCTAAGCAGTGCAGATACAAAAATGAATGAGACTGTGATGCACGAAATTTCTTAACCAAATTTATTTTCTTTCACCTTTTCAGCATACTTTGAAAATTAAAAGAAATAGCATGATCTTGGTTCATACAGTTTTACCAAATATAGTTTTCAACCCATGTCTTTAAATTCTTGTGTTTAAGTACTTGCCACATCCTAATACAGTTTTAAAAATTACATTTAGATGGCTTTTTTCATGGATACTTTACTTATAGAATTCTATAAATTATAACTTGAGTTAAAAATTAATAGTATTTTTAACTTCAGGTAGTTTGCCTTTCAAGTGACTATAACTATTAAAAACAGAAGCAAAAATGTTATTTAAAAGTTTGGCAAATAAAAAAGAAAGTGCATGTTGGGGAAAAGGACACATTTTTTGTATGATTTTAAATATAAACATAGTGATCAAATATTATTAAAATGTAATATGTTAGTATTCCACTTAAAGTAATGGACATTTTTTTGACTCATTGGGCTATAATTCACAAAGCTGTAAAATATTTAAGGTATATTGTGATGATCTGATATACACGTACATTGTGAAAGGAATCCTTCCTCTAGTTAATTAATACATTCATTGTTTCACATACTTATCCTTTTTCTGTGAGAGCATTTGAGTTCTACTCTTATAGCAAAGTTCAATTATATAATTACATAACACATATTATAAACTTTTATTTATTTATTTATTTATTTATTTATTTATTTATTTATTTATTAAATATGTTATTGTTAACTTGAGAGAGAGAGTAAGGGAGAGGGAGAGAGCAGGATACATTGATGGCCTGCCTCTTGCATTCGTTAACCTCTTTGAGGGTACCATCTGCTTCCTATCTGATGTGGTATGTATCATATCGACACTACATATGAACTGAGCTCAAGTTCCTGTCCTGGATAATTAAGGAAATTAACATTACATCTATAATAATAAAAGGGTAATATGCTAATTAGACCCAACAGCCAGACAACCTTCTGGATGTCCTTCCGGTGGCAGGGGCCAAGGCAGAGGCAGTTAGGGGCGATCAGGCAGGCAGGCAAGCAGTTAGGGGTGATCAGGCAGGCAGGCGGGTGAGCGGTTAGGGGCAATCAGGAAGGCAAAATGGTTAGGGGTGATCACGCGAGTGGTTAGGGGCGATTAGGCAGGCAGACAGAGGGGTTAGGGGCGATCAGGCAGGCAGGCAGGCAAGCAGTTAGGGGTGATCAGACAGGCAGTCAGGTGAGTGGTTAAGACAGGGGTGGGCAAATTTTTTGTCTCGAGGGCCACAATGGGTTCTTAAACTGGACCAGAGGGCTGGAACAAAAGCATGGATGGAGTGTTTGTGTGAACTAATATAAATTCAAAGTAAACATCATTACATAAAAAGGTACGGTCTTTTATTTCAATAGTTTTATTCATTTCAAATGGGCCAGATCCGGCCTGCGGGCCGTAGTTTGCCCACGGCTGGGTTAGGAGCTAGTGGCCCCAGATTGCAAGAGGGATGTCCGACAGTCAGACATCCCCTGAGGGGTCCCGGATTAGGAGAGGGGGCAGGCCAGGATGAGGGACCCCTTACCCCATGCATAAATTTCATACACTGGGCCTCTAGTTTTTAAATAAATCCTGTTTTAATCCTTTTTCTTTAAAGATAATAAAATATAATTTACAGGCATCATTATTTCTTTATAAATTGGCATTTTAAAAATTTCCAAAGATACACAATAGTAAAATGGAAAAAAAATAAACTTCCATGACTTCTATCACCTAGTTTAGAAAATCATGAAAATTTTGCTGTATTTGTTTAAATCTATTTTTCTTGCCTTTTTGGGGGTGGGGAAAGGTGGTAGGGGTGAGAACAGGCCTGAAGTATTTTAAAGTTAGTTTTAGCATATCATTTCACCCTATTTCAGTATATATCAAAGGCAAAGAAAGTGATTTTCCTACAAAATAATGTCATTTATTACTGTGAATAATTAACAAAATTAATAATAATTTCTTATCAGCTAATGTGCCTTTAATGGTATCAAAAAATTTACTTTTTTTTTTGCATTTGCTTAGTTTGAATTTGAATCCAATCCAGATATTCCTCCTCTCTCTATATATATATATTTAAAAAAATATATAGCCCAGTTTCTCCTCCTCCCATTGTATATTTCATATCATTGCCTTTTTGAAGAAATTAGATCAGTTATCATATAGATGATCCACAGTCTAGATTAGCTGATTCTTTCTTGTGTTGTTTCACCGTATATTTGTTAGACTGGGTATAAGTTAAGATTTGAGTCAATTCAGGTACTTTATTTTCTTTTTCACAAAATCATTCTATATGCTTTGTACTTCATAAGGCATCACTTTGGAGGTACACATTGTCTAATTGTCTTACTTTAGTGACACTGATTGATATGTTGATTTAGATGATGACATCTCAATTCTTTTACTTCAAAATTCTCCATCAAAGTTCACCTGATGATTTTAGCATCCATTACTGGGAATTGCCCAAATCAGTCCTTTTGTTCATGATAGCAAAACAGTGATTTTCCTAATTATGTCCTTCCTTCTAGATTCATTACCTGGAATTCTTCTCTAAAAAAGGACTTTTATTCATCCATTAGAGTCTTTTGTTACCATGATTTACAATTTATGTTGGAAAGGTAGAAAAATGCTTAATTCTTTTGATATTATAAATTATTGATCAGTATACTATTTATTTCTAGTGTTGTACACTGAGTTTTGTTTCTCAGTCCACCGTTTTATTTTAAATACTATGATAAACTCATGGCTTTTAATACTCACATGTTTTAATCAAATTCTGTCTTTTTTTTTTCCTTTGAGAGTCACACTGTCCCATCATTAGTCAGTGACAACTCCTATGAAGTTTTGATATAACACCATTAGTTCTTTTAGCTTACTTTCCAGCACAGCACGACGTCCCAGCCTTCTCATATACATCCTCTGACCTAGACTTGAAGCCAGTCATGTTTTCAAGGAGGATTCCTTCCTTTTAAGTGGGAATGATATTTAGAGAAATTAAAAGGTCAATACTACTATGTTGTCATTGCTTCTAGGTCTTTTTAACTGGTAACTTGAGGAATATGTAAATTTTTAAAAAGGAAAAATTAAAGTGGCCATACTGCTATTCCCCATGGATTGCACAATTACAGAGTTTTACCTTTAGCTGTTTTGCTTTAATTCCTGCATTGTTTTGCTGCATGCTGGAAATCTTGTTTACCAACAAGTAGCATAAGTTACAAAAGGTAATATATATTTACTTTCTCCTACAATGCACATGTAATGTTTATCATTAAGGATTGCTTTAGCATAGATCCTTCAGGAAAGAAAAGAGTTCTTAGGAGAAAAAAACCAACATGATTATATTTTGGTTAATAATTTATCTATAGAGCTTTCACTTCCAGAAATAATGGAGTAATTGGTACTAGATCTGTCCTCTACCAGAATAATTATAAAGCTAAACAAAATACATAGTTTCCCTGAAGTAAGGATCAAGGATTAGAGTTAGGGCTGCTGAAGTGGCTGATAATTTCAAAGCTGATGATGTCGATCCAGAAGTCAATGTGAGGGTTTCCAATTGAGTCTTTGATCAATGCCTGGACTGTAAATGCAAAGGGCAAGGGCTAGTGCTGCATGGCTGAACCATGACGCCAGAACTCATGCCATGATATTGCTGCTTGACCAGAGTGAAGAAAACTCTTGGAAGGTCATTAGGTGAGACCCGTGGTCACCCAAAACTCAAGAGTAGGTACCATGCATAAAGACCACAGCCTATAGGTAAAAATAAAACTGAAATAAAATGCTCAAAGAAAAAGAGCCTGATGGGATCAAAAATTTCCACTTAATCTCTAGCCAGCATAAAGCTCAATACTCTCTTTTTAAGAAAGCCAACATGATGCAGACTGCCTTTAATGTATTATCGTAATGTTCAGTATAAAAGAATTTATCTAAATATTTCTCATTGTTGTGACTTGTGTTTTTAAAAAAACAAAGCCTAGCCTTGTCTTATAAATCCCTATATATTCTATAATACTTTTTCTGAAAAATTTCTCTTTGACTAACCTTAACATTTTAAATATCTTCAAAGGCCTTATCCATCTTGGGTTACTTGTTTCCATCATTAGAAAGAACAGTGGGGTGAAGTTATATATAATTCAGTATGTTTCTCTGTGTTTTTGTTTTTACTTCCAATGAAATTATTCTGCATTCAGCTCACTTTATGTATAACAGTCTCTTTTGATAATGTACTTATTTCTAATTTTTTTACTCAGATTTATTAATATTAATAATAATTATGCCAAATAGAATAGAGGTTTGTTTTCTCCAATTTATAAAGAACTTTCAGGCATTCAAGAATCTCTTATTTATGAATAGCATCAAATATTTGCTAACACTACAGAAGATAGGGCAGAGAAGCTTAACATGGTATGCACTTAGGAGGGAAAAATCAATCATTCACAGTATAAGTTTTGTTAAAGTCAAGAAAGATGTTGATTTATAAATGACCATGTATACTAATAGAATGGAAGAACACACAACTTATTTTCCTACTGTAGACAAATTAAAAGGAATTACGAATATTCAGAACCTTCTGAGTGATTACTTTATGAAATTGTACTGCTTTTTTCTTCTTTTTTTAGGTATTCAGAAAAATAGCAAATAAGTTTTTATTAAGTATTTTTAAATACAGCAGATATTGTGGCAACTTATAAATAAATTGATACTTTGAACCTAGAAAACAATATAACCAAAAATTAATTTTCAAATGCAAAGCAGTCACCCTTTGTTTAGGGGTGGTTCAGATGAAAGTATGATTTGTTTTTTTTTAAAAAAAGATGATTGCCTGGCCGGTGTGCTCAGTGGTTAAGCATTGAGCCATGAACCAGGAGGTCACGGTTCAATTCCCAGTTAGGGCACATGCCTGTGTTGCTCAATCCCTGGTAGGGGGCATGCAGAAGGCAGCCAATCAATTATTCTCTCTCGTCACTGATGTTTTTCTCTCTCTTCCTCTCCCTTCCTCTCTAAAATCAATAAAAATATATTTTTTTAAAATGAAGAAAAAGATGATTGTTACAAGTTGGCATATAACCACTTAGTTACACCTAAGTTCTATCTATTAAACAAGCTGTTTCAAAGAATTTAACTTAAACATCTTATGCTTTTGTTCAGTGACTTTCTCCACGCAGTAGAAGTACTCCTTGATGGACAGAGCTCAGGAAACTATTTGACAAATTGTTATCCACAACATAGGTCTCTCCAAGGGAGGCTGGTTCCAACTGGTGAGAAGGCCCAATTGAGAATGTAACGATGAGGTGGTAACATATGATAGTACTGATCATTGTCAAAAATTAACAACTTTAGGTATCTTTGTTTTTGGTCTCAGTGGTTTAGGCACATCCAAAATTTATTGGTAATTGGCACTCATTCTCTTGGCCCAGGAACCAACTGTAACCCTATGATTTGAACTCTGACTGTGAGGGAGATCTTTCTTAAAATCTCCCCCAGAGCCTCAAAGTTGGCAGCAACCACCATCAGCATAGGCTCCTTTGGGATTATCAGGGCAAGATCTGGACAGGTGCCCACTTCCCCACAAGCAAAACATTTTACAAACGGAAATTCGCCAAGAGCTGGGTCTCTTTAGCCTTGCACTTGGTTATTCCGTGCTCTGTAGATCCACAGCGATAACATATTCCAGCACCCCTCTCCTGATTCGCCAGGGTGGTTGGACAATCCGCAGTCCCATGGCCAGGTTTTCTGGGCATAGTTTCACCAGAGGTAGATAGCAATCACGTATGAACCCTCCAGAGCAGCAGAGGAACTCAGCATGCCAGGGAAACCGTCCCCTGCAGCTGCCTGTCCTCTCAGGGACCACACTGTTTTTCAAAGCGAGATATTTAACTTGAAGTCCAAAACTTTGTGAAGATAGGGCTGAGTTCTTTCCATTAAACATATGGTGTGTTGTGAATTTCAAAAATATGTATAAATAATTATTGGGCATCAGAATTACACAACAAAGAGGAGTTGTTGTATAATGGAAGAGTTAGAAAATTGAGATAAATTTTGAACTGTAAAAATAGACATATTAGCTTCTAAGTGCATTGTCTTAGGAATTGTGTAAGTACTACCAGAGTGCCAATGTGCTCTAAAGTCTTTAAAAAATGAAAATAAAGGGCGCCTATCATAATGGCTTCAACCATTATCGTAAAATTCACATGCTAGGAAAGATTTTAAAAACACACTAGTATTAATTTTTCATTAAAATGAAATTGAATGGGGTTTCTTGAATGTGGTTTTCAATTACTTAGGCAATGATGAGTTATGGGAGAGACATGGAGTCTAAATTTTCCAGACCTTTGCTCTAAGTCCTGACTTTGTCACTTCTAGCAGTGTGTCATTTACACAAATAGCTTCATCTTTCTGATTCTTAGTTTACTTACCAATAAAAGAATTACACTAATTTCTTTAATTCAGGAGTTTTATGAGAATAAAATGTGATAAATATAAGTAAACTTTCTTAAGAGTGCCTGGAAATATCGTAAATATTATGTACATGTTGGTATCCTTTCTGTACTTTTTTACTCTTCTCACATAAAACAAAAAAGTTCAAAAATCAGATTTTTATTTTTAGAATTTTCATGGAAGAGGAAATTAAGATATATAATGAAACGTTATTAGAATCCTTTCATTCTCTCACCATGATATACCTCAACCCACTGCATTATACTCGTGTTTCTGCCTCACCTCACATTACCAGAATGAACAACTTGCATTCTTATCAAAGATGAATCTGCCACTTGTCAACTGCATCCCACCTGCTTTTCACAGCATAGAGTTTTACTTCCATAATTTTCCTAATGTTTCTTCTCTATGCCCCCTTTATCTCCTGGATTATCTTTCTTAACATATAAGCATGCTGTCTTTTCTTCTAGTTTAAGAAACAAAGCCAAATTTCTCTTTTCCCATAATCTCTTCCTGTGCCACTTCTTTTCTCCTTTAAGTAAAACTAAAAAAATTTGCTTGACTTGTTATATGTAGTTGCTGTACTCTAATTTCAGACGTCATCTAACTCAGAAATAATTTTTATATTAGACCTTCTGATATCCAGCATGACATAAATTATTCATTTTTTATTCCAATGTGGGATGATGGCTGGCTACTAAAAAGGTTTTCTCCAAAGTAACTTAAAATTTGTTTTATCATAATCCACACTAATTTCTCTTTCAGAAGGAAACTCTGTTTGAAAATCTTTGATTATACTTATTAGGTCTACTTTTATTAACTCTATCATATAGGAAATTTTATTATTGCATGCAAGAGATAAGCTAACTGATACTTAAATAATTTTTAAAACTTGCTGTTGTAAGGTTTCTCCAGAGAAATAGAACCGATAGGAGATATCCATACATATCTATATAATAAAGAGCCAGGGTCATAAGGACAGAAGGCTCCAGACGGGAAGTCTGGCATGGTTGCCATGGCAACCCAGCACTGACGGGGTGCTGTGGGCACCCCACCCAGCACTCCAGCACTGACTGCATAGGGGGCTGCAGATCAGGCCCAGAGAGAGGCCTGCAGAGAGAGAGGCAGTCTGATCCATAGCCTCTGTGGCAGCCTTTGATCAGAATTTGCCTCTCTTTCTCTCCTTGCCTGGCCAAGAGTCCAGACCTCCATTTCTCTCCAGGCCTCCCCCAGGGCTGCTGATCAGTCCCGCCTTTCTGATCAGGCCCTGTTGATAGGCCCAGAGACGCTGACTGGTATAGAAACTGACCAATCAGAACCAAATCTGGGTCAACTGTGAGGAGCCAATGGCTGCCTAGGAGGTGGAGCTTTTGACACTGACTGGCATAGAAACTGACCAATCAGAACCAAATTGGCTGGCAGTGGAGAGCAGTTGGGGGGTGAGATCAGGCCTGCAGGGGAGGGCCTTTGGTGGTGATCAGGCAGGCAGAGGCAGTTGGGGGTGAGATCAGGCGGCAGGGGAGGGCAGTAAGGGCCAATCAGGCAGGCAGGCAGAGAGGTTAGGGGCAATCAGACTGGCAGGCAGTTGAGTGGTTAGGAATTTTCTTCTAAGCATTTTGAAGGAAAGAATTATATATTTTAAATGCATTTACTTTAGTATGTACTAAAGTAATTGTTCAATAAATATTTAATACTTAAGACAATATAAAGAAAAGTTTACTCGTTTGTATAAAAGAATCTACATGGAGTTGGACCAAGATCTAGATGGTGCCATGACCAAAGAAATGTCTTATATTACTTTCTCAATATGACTCACTATTTATTCAAGCAATTTCAATGGTTTTTAAATACCAGCAGAATAAAACTAGCTAGCATTTATTGAATTTCTACCATGAGCCAATCCCTTTGCATGTATCACCTCATTTAATCTTAAGAGCTATAAATCACTAATCCCACTTGCAAATAAGTAAATAAACACCCATAAAGATTAGGAAAACTAAAACCTGAATTAAACCTAAAACTTCTTAATCTCAAAGCCCAGGTTCTTTCCACCATACTACAGTGTCTGCCAATGCTTTGATAATCCAAACCCCTGTTTTGCTTTCAGTTCTCTCACCAGTGTCATTTGCACAGACTTCTTATTTTTACACATGAACACACACACACACACACACACACACACACACACACACACCACTCTATTTCTCTCTCACAAACTGACAAGCTCACACACAAACACTCCAGAAGATAACTATTTGTTCTCAAAAACAATAGAGTAATAAGAAGGAAAATATTTACTTAAAGATCCCCAAAAGTTTACATGAAGTTAGTACTCATAGTTATAAAAATAATTTGTACAACACTCTTAGATTCTCATTTTTATTTATTTCAAATATTATTTCCTTGGTCTTTTTGAGAATAAGAAACAAGCCAACTGCTGAATCTGAGCTGAGATTATCGTTTGTAGTGGCTTAAAAATCTTAACATATGACATACTTCCAGGTGTGTATTTGTGGGAGAGGGGCCTCACTAAACCCTTGGCAACCACTATTTTTTTTTCACTGTCTCCGTAGTTTTGCCTTTTCTAAAATGTCATATAATTGGAATCAGACAGCAAATATGTAGACTTTTTAGCCTGGCTTCTTTCACTTAGCGAAATACATCTAAGTTTTGTCTATGTCTTTTTCTGGCTTGATAGCTCATTTCTTTTTATCATTGTATGGATGTACCACCATTTGTTCATATGTTTACTGATGGACATTTTGGTTGCTTCCAATTTGAGATAATTATTATAAAACTGCCATTAGCATTTATGTGCAGGTTTTTGTATGGACATGTTTTCAATAACTTTGTGTACATACATAGGAGGAGGGTTGCTGAAGCATATGGTTAGCTTCGTGGGAAACTGTCAAATGTCTTCCAAAGTGGCTGTTTCATTTTGCATTTTCACCAGCAATGAATGAGAGTTCCTGTTGCTCCACATCCTCACCAGCATTTGGTGTTAGCCAGTGCTTTGGAGTTTAGGATTCTGATAGTTGGGTGGTGGAAAGATAAAGTCTTTGTTGCTCAAATCAGTCTTTGTTGTATAAAGTGTTTCTTAATGTTATTTTTATTGTTTATGTTCTAACATTAATTGCCTCTAATAATATTTTAAGACCCTGATTTCTGGGTTATGCAGTCCTGTTGTTTCTTGCTTGAAAACCTACCAATTTTATTTTTGAGCTCCTCCCTTTCTGTAATTCCTCAGCAAATGCAAACAACAACAACAACAACCTACATACATACATATTGGCATTCTATTTTCCTACATCTCCTAAAGTTGAGTTCATTGTGTGCATAATTTTCCTCCATGTGACCTCAGCAGACATACTGCCTAATATTTTGCCATATCATAATATGGATTGCCTTCTATCCAGGCACCACTGTTAAACTAACATCATACACAAGGTATCCCCCAAAAATGTATACACACTTTAACTGCTGATAGCTCAATTTTGAAAATGAAATCTATTTTAATAAACACTGTCTTTATAACTATTCAAAGTGTGCATACATTTTTGGGAGACCCTATATTTTTGTTTGTTTATATAAGAAAGGTTCAAATTTGTTTATATAAGAAAGGTTCAAGATAATTTTATAAAAGTTTACTTGAGTCAAAAAGGATATGACTGGAATCAAGATCTCGACAGACAGGAAAATTGCCTTGGAGAATAAGTTTGCAGTTTCTTCTAAGCATTTATGATTAGGAGGGAAGGGACAGAAGGTTACAGGAAGGTGAAGGAAAGCAGTAAGAGGGTCATATTACCTCTTGCATGCTTTAAAAGGAGGGGTATGATAGGGTGGCCTAGATATTCGAAGGAGGGGTGCAAAAGGAGGCATTTCAATGGTGTGTTAGTGCACAGAAACAATGCACAAAGCTTGCTAAGGCAAAGATAATCCTTTTAGTAAAGACTTATATACCTAGGTATGACTACCCACCATGACTTGCCCAGCTTAGAATTTATAAACAGATCACCCTGTGAGGTTATTTTCCATAGAACCTCTTTTTACATTCACATATTTTTACAGGGGACACCTACTATTAATGATAATTTCCTGTATTAGCAATAATAGCTAGCTTTTTTGATGAATCCCCTACTTTAATGAATACTAAAGTATCTCAAAAGAGATTTCAAAGAGATTTGTCCATTTTTCATTCATCAGAGAGGATTTATCAAACAAATCAGTGTCCCAGGGTGATTTAGAAATAACAGGAGATAAACCTAGGCAGTATGAAAAAAATTCTGGACTAGAGTAACTTATTAGATATATACTGAAAATAAAGCTCATTCTAGATAGCTGTTTCTTTGTGGCTTAGATTAATATTCCAAAAGAATTAGGGTTCCATGTCAATTTTGAAGACGAAAAGTGCAAAAAAACAAAATCTAACATTTAAAAAGCATGTCTATACATATTTTTGCTTTTTAAAAATATATTTGTATTGATTTCAGAGAGCAAGGGAGAGGGAAATAGAGATAAAAACATCAATAATGAGGGCGAATCATTGCTTGGCTGCCTCCTGCACGCCCCCTACTGGAGATGGAGCCCCCAACTCTGGCATCTGCCCTGATAGGGAATTGAAGTGTGACTTCCTGATTCATAGGTCAACACTCAACCACTGAACCACACCAGCTGGGCTATACATATTTTTTTCTTTAAAAAAAATTCCAAAGGTGTTCACCAAACAGAACCACATTATAATTGTAGCAATATAAATAAAGCACTTTGTTTTCAAACTCAAGAAACATAGTTTAATAGTTATCCTTAGTTTAACACCCACAGCTGTTAAGTCCATGATAACTTACTTTAATAAGGCTGGTTGTTCCAAAATAAGAAAATTGTATCAAACTACTTCAATTAACTCACTTGGAAATGAAAATTAGAAGTAAACATTTAAACATATTTCCAAATATTATAAACCTTTATTCACACAGAACACCATTCTGAGAATTAAAAATAACATCAAACACCTATTATCTGATTTTCTTTTTTCTTTGTACTGTGTGAGACAAAATCCATATTGTTATCTCCCCGGAAGAACAGAGAGGTTTTAAAAGGAAAAGGAGTTCCTCTTCCTTAAAATTCTTCCTTCTCTAAAATTCTTCCTTCTTGGCCACTCCTAACTTGCACAAATGATCTACATTTTCATTCATTTTTTCATTCATTCACATAGTCTTTGAAATTGTATTGTGATTCTAGTATGTACGGAGAATTATGATAGTGACTGAGGAGAATACAATCTTAGAGAAAATGTTTGAGAAGACAAAGAAAATTAACATTTAGTAAAACTGCCAATCAGCTTCTGTCATCCATCCAGACCCCACTCCCAAACTGGAGCAGATCAAAGCTTTTGTTTCCTGGAAGGAAGAGAATATATCAAAGGGGACTGAATTCAGGCAGGAAAACTGCACAAGATTTTTGTTATCAGTATTTTTCAGCCTCAACCTCTCTAACAATATCTAGGAATATTCCTGGAGTTGCAAGTGCTAGAAGTCACAACCAGCTTTAGGTCTTAGAATCATCTTCAATTTTAATCATATTTAAACCACAGTGGAAAACAGTTATCATATGGTTCCAAACATCAGCCAGAACAAATTGGATGTGACTCTTGCAGACAGACCCCTGGAACTCAAAATGGGTAGCCATGCAGGATCAGAATTCATTTTATTAATCCTGCAATAAATGTAACCCCCACATATTAAGTTACTTAATTTTTGGATACTACTATATAATATTATGTGAGGGAATTTACCAGAGAGCCACTTTTTTCCACTTTGGCATCGTACAAAGAAGGACAAAGGACTGAACAGTGATGTAAACAGTTGACAGCTGTGGGGGCAAGGAATTGAGGAATTTTCTACCTACTTAGTCCTATTTTGTCTGTGATTAAGGAAGCAAGTTCATCTGGTGAGAATGGTGAAGTAAATGCATCAAAAACAAATTCATCTTTGAAAACTTAAAAAAAAAACACAGCAAAACTGTTCCCCGTTCCTATGCAAACCCTTCTCCGTCTTCCCAACGAATACTTTCCTTCTGCTGCTGAGTCTCTTTAATCACCTCTACTTCTCGATGTGTCTGTATTTATTTATTTTTTGTTTGCTTCACCTAAGCCTGCCTTATGTGGTTTCTGTGACTCTTGGTTCTAAATTCCGGCTTCTTAGAAACAAGAATATGATGGGCCAGCTGGGTTCAATTGGACCCACCTGAAACATGCAACGGTGGCCAGGAGTCAATCATATGATCCTGGTGTGGCCATTCCTGAGCATTTCTGGAGAAGAAGTTGTTATACGTCAATCGCCAGACAACATGTGTCCATGACACTCGAGCTTTCCCAGGGCCTCTGTGTTCCTGGTGTTCTTCCTTTCAGGTGGTTCCTCCCCAGTCTCCTTGTTGGGCTCTGTCTTCCTTGAGCTTCGATGCTGGTGATTGTCAGGATTCTCTTCAGGGCCCTCTTCTCCTCTCACTCTGGCACTCTCCCCTGGGCGATTTCATCCTTCCCCAAGGATACAATGAACAGTTTCCGGCATTGACACCTACATCTATACCCCTTTTAGAGACCTCACTCCTAAGTGGCAGGCAGGGGAAACACCACTGAGAACAGAGCTGAGAGATGAAGAGAGAGAAACATCTTTATGGCACCCGAAGAGTCAGCACACTAGACTTAGCTTGCCTGAAACTAGACCTGAATTCTTCTTGCTTAAGCCAGACTGAGCTGGGTCTCTGTTACTAACAACCAAAATCGTATCTGACTAGTTCAGAAATGTTCCTCGGTGCTTTCTGTTGTCATTGGTCCAGAGTTCCTTTCTTGGCCACGTTTCCTGTTTTCTCAAGGTCAGGATTATAGTAGCGCTACAAAACACACTCCTGCTCTGCTCCTGCGGAAACATCCTCCCCCTCCCCATTATCATCCTCCTCCTTTCCCAACTCAGCGCGCGCCCACATGCACACACACACACACACACACACACACACACGCACACACACACACACACACACACGAGTGCGTGCAAAAACAAAAATGCCAGTTATCATTTGCTCATAATAAACAGTTACTTTGAAAATGTGTAGCTTTTCACAAAACAAACAGTTTTCTGCACTAGAAAAATAGATATAGTTTCAGCATGACCCCTAATAGAACAAAACTCAAGTAAACTGAGCTCTAGTTCCACTTATTTTGACAACACTGCTGGGGAGAACATGTTTTTAGAAAATATTTATGCCTTTTTATTTCTCCCCTAATAAAAAACTAAACCTCACAATATTGTTTCAAAAGTCTAATTAGTAAGAGTTGTGAAATGCTTCTAAAAATGAGAAACTGCTCTTTGGCAATGAGGTCTTAAAGAGGTAGATATACATCATAATGTGAAGAAATATTAGGTGACAGTAAATGAATAAGGTCTGAAAAGAAATATACATATTAATAGTCACATATATACCATTTAATATTGACATGTAGAGGAATACTTAAATTCTTGTTCACCTAGACCAGTGGTCGGCAAGCTGCGGCTCGCGAGCCACATGCGGTTCTCTGGCCCCTTGAGTGTGGCTCTTCCTAAGCCTTAGGAGTACCCTAATTAAGTTAATAGCAATGTACCTACCTATATAGTTTAAGTTTAAAAAATTTGGCTCTCAAAAGAAATTTCAATCGTTTTACAGTTGATATTTGGCTCTGTTGACTAATGAGTTTGCCGACCACTGAGTCCTAGACCATAATTATGTAAATACAAATTTGCATGTTTTTTTATATATTTACACATATAGAAAACAAATGAAATCTATATATGTTACAGTACCTTGAGATGTGTACAAAGCATTTAATTTAAAGGAAAAATAACTCAACCAGTATTTAATACTATACAGATATATTTATATCTTGATTGACCTAGCCAGAATGCTAAATTGGACAGATCATAAATACATCTGTATTTCTGTATGTAGATTTATATTAAATATAAGTGCAATATAAAAAGATAGGGTAAGGATAACTAAAACAGTGCTTTAGAATACTTCCAAGAAATTCCTGGCATCCAGTAAAAATTAATTTAAATACAAATTAAATATAGATGATACATTTTACTTCTAGCATATCTTGCCTATAGCATGTATCCCCAAATGACCTGAATAAATTATAGTTTCTATAACAATACTAATTAATTAAATACTAATTTCTTTTTGATTTATGTAAAATACCATAAAAGGTAGCTTAAGAAATTAAAACTGGATAATAATTGCATTGTGTCTTTAAATAAATCCTTAGAGCCAATTCTATTAAGCTAAAAATCTTATTCCCTTTAAAATGTATAACCACCATTTAAACAATTTGTTATAAATAAACATTCAGAAGGATAACACCAAAAAGAACAAGTAGAATAAAATTTGTAGTGATGTAGTAAAAAGAACAGAAAGGAAACTGAAGATGTGTTACCTGGTTTAACTCTTGCATCAGATAGCTGTATGACCTTGTCCTAGTCACCTCCTTTTTTGGGCCTCAGTTTTGTCACCTGGATAAAGAGAATGTCAGTTTTAATCAATCAAACAAAGTCCTATTCATCATAAGTGCATTTAAGTATGTCAATTGTTATCATTAGTGCAGTAAGGGGAAATAATTGATAATGAAAGCTGATGCTCAATCTTAGACAATATCACAAAGAAAAATAAAGAATATTTTTTCAAAAAGAAGCCCATCCATCTTCTAAAATTACCCAGTGTGTTTATGAAATGACTAGCTCTAGTTGGCTGTTAAGAAATAGGAAAAGGTGGTTTTTCCCATATTGTGGATGTTGTATTTTTCTTTACTAAATTGTGTTCCTTTTGGACACTCTTCCTTTAAATAGTTAAGAATTTTAAGAATTAGGCTATAGCTGGGAAACAGTGAGAAGGACTCGGTGACCTAAAATTGTGTAGAATGCCTTTATATTTCATTTTGAGAAAAAAAACAAAAACAGTAAATCAAAGAAGAGTAAGTAAAAAGTTGCTTGGGGCTACTTTCACTTATGCACAAATGGCACACACAGGAACTATCATTTTTCTCTTTCTATTGAAAAGCAAATGCAGCAGAATTCACTAAACATTAGTCTTGTCAAATTGAGGCTGGATTTCCTCTCCTTTCCCGGAGGCACTTATACTAACACAATATCATTATTATTACGGAAAAGCTGAGACGGGTTCTGTGCCCAAGATGCCAAAATAATTTAGCCACTACCAAGTGAATAGTCTAGCAGTGTGCAAATATAGCTTTACTCGGACCAGTCTGTCTTTTGAGATTGTTCAGAAATAAAGCACAAGCCACCTGCTCAATCAACAAAAGCAATCAAAGAGAAATGACTTCAAGCTTCAGTGCAAAGAAAGGTTAGAACAATAGTCAGCTGGGAATAGAGTTACACCAAGCTCACTACTGAGAATTGTTTTAAGCACAAAGAAAGGCAATTTAGTCCATTTAGTGGAAGAAAACTCTAGTGAGACTTTAATATACCCAGGCTTAAATGGGGCATCCATCAAACTGGAAATGAATTTTAAAGCTACGCTTCTTCCACACCTGCCATCTTGTCTTTATTCATTCACATAATAATTATAAAGCATCTACTGTATGCCAGATACTTGCTGGTCATATGTAGAGGAAAGATACAGCATCTGCTCTCTAGCTTGATAATCGTTGTGATGCGTACGGTTATGCGTCGTATGCTAGGAGTGATACTGGCCAAGGCTGGAATGTCAAGGAGGACGTTCCAGAGTAGGAAATTGTTGACCTAAGTCTTGAAGACATGTAGGAGGTAGGCCAGGTGAAAAAGAGAGCTCAGAATATTCCGGGAAAAAGAACATCTTTTATTAAAACACAATGGGATTAAAAAAACTGCTCAAAGACAGGTTACATGTACAGAAAGAGTCACAGATGAAGTTATAGAGGCAGGGGTTAGATCATGGACAGCTTATAGGTTAAGCTATAAAACTTACATTTTATTATGAAACACTACGGGGAGCCACTGGAGAAATATAATAAAGCAGAGTAACACGATTTGATTTTCGAAAACTTTCTCTGTATACAGAGTTTAATATTCTATTCATACATTCAACAAATATTTGTGAATGTGTGAAGTATAAGGAAATAAATATGTACTATAAATACAAATGTCAGAGTCCCTGCCTTCATGGAGTTTATAGTTCCCCAATAGAGACAGCCAATTGTGTACTACTCAAGAGGTTATTTCAATAATCATGGTGAGAAGTGAAAGATGTACAATTCAGGCAATAGCAAAAGAGATAGAGAAGAAGGAATACAAGACAGGAGTACAAGTCACAGGATGTAGTTATCCAGGTGATCTAAACATAGGTAACATTTCTAAGAATAATACACAGCTGATCTATCAAGTGGCTACTTTATGCCAGGCAAGTGCTGTATTTTATTCAATGCTCATCACAATTGTTTACCATAATAACTGTAAACCAAGAATCACTTCACAAAGCCATCATAAAAGAATATAGCAGAACTAGTAGGGAAATTGAAGAAAATATATTTTAGCCCCCTCCTTTCACAGATGAGAAAACTAAGGTTCAGAAATTTCACCAGCCCAGGGTCATACAGATCATTAGTTAGAGAAATGGAATCAAATACACCTCTTCCAAAACTCTGGCCAATGCCATTTCAACTTGAAATGTACTGCTTCCAATCAATGATTGGTAAGTGGAAGGGAAAACCAAAATACATCCTTTTGTATCCCAGAAATTTTTTAAGTCCTACAACATTAAAATACAATTAAATGGAAGGACTCTAAACTAAAACACAAGAGAATATAAGGAATTAACAAAAAAGGAAACAGTCTTTCCTTATACTACATTTTCACCACTTTTCTGGGAAAACAAAAATCAATTTTTATGTAGTTCACTAGAGAGGTAAAATTCAGCAGAGACCATTTTACAACAAGATTAAATATTCAAGAGTGCAGTTAAAGCACACTTTAAAGAATTTTTAAAAATAAATGTTGTAGAGCAATAATGAGGGCCTAAAAAAGAATCATTATAAAAATAAAAAGATTGTGATTGTTATCTTTCCCAAGATAGTACAACCTCCAGTATTCATTTGATGTTTTGAAAATTAGTAACACCTTTTGAAGTTTAAACAACTATTCCTATTTCACCTGAATTTCAATATATAAGATTAAATTAGTTAAAAATGATATATTAAGGCTTTTTAAATTCTCAAAATGGTGCATATAATTATCTTCTTTATTCTCACTATGAGAATTTTGATAATTTTGCAATTATAGGAAAAAAGGTTCAAATGGCTTTCTGAAATTTACATAGCAGGCCTGCCATAAATATAAACACAAAAGAAAGCTGTTAATTCTGTAAATACACTGTGGGATGCTTTTCCTGGAGAAGTACCCTCAGACCCAGACTCAGAGGAAGGCCAGGCTGCCTTCTTATACACTTGTGACTTCCCTGCAAGCACAGTTGATGGGAACAAAAGTGGGCATATATTCCAACAAAACCTTTCTTGGAAATGTGTGTTTTCTGATTCAGGGACTTAGTTTACTTGTGTTAGTCTTTGGCATTATAAGGTACTAGAGGTCCAGTGCAAGAATTCATGCATGGGTGGGGTCTGGCTGGCCCAGCCCTGATCAGGACCCAATCAGGGCCAGGCTGGCCAGGGGGCAAGGGGCTGCAGGTGATTGGCCAGCGGGCCCCAACCCTGATTGGGGTGGGGAGGCCAATTGGGGGCAAGGCCAGCTGAGGGGAGGGGCCGTGGGTGGTAGCCACTGGCCTTGCCCCTGATTAAAGTGGGGTGAGCTGATTGGGGGCAGAACTGCCTGGGGGAAGGGGCTGATCAGGGCTGGGCCAGCCTGGGAGAGGGGCTGTGGGGAGTTGGCAACCCTGCCCCTGATCAGAGTAGGGGGGCCCACTGGGGGTGGGGCCAGCCGGGGGGGGGGGGCGCGGGAGGTTGGCGGGCCAGCCCCACCCCAAATCAGGCTGGTTCACTGGCCGCAGTGGGCATCATAGTGACTGGTCATTTCGATAGTTACAGCGTTCCAGTCTCGCTGGTTTTTATATATAGAGATTGTTCAGTTGGTGTTTGAACCAGTATCAGAGTAACCTAGACTCACCATGAGTTGTAAAGAGACTCAGAGGCAAGCCTGTCTGAAGAAAAAGAGAATGAAGCTGGACATATTGTGGATTCAGTTCTAGACTACCACAATAAAGTGTATTGTATAAATTCTGGATGCTACATATCCCTGAAGGCTGTTTGTACTTTCTTGGTCAATGTACAATGATTAATGTACATACCATACAGCCCCAGAGAAACAACTAGAGTAAGAGAGAACTAGAATATAAAAATGAAAGAGGGCAGAGGTTGCTTATTAACCTTCTAAAACATGTGAAATCAGCTGTATTTTCTACAACTTTGTTCCTTAGGGTTACCCTGATTCCTGAGTGCTTCATAGATGTCATATCTATTAGGATTGTACAGAGCTAATAAAATTAGGGCCCTAGTCTGGAATCAATTGAGAGACAAATTGGGAAATATAATAGAAATCAAATTGACAGCTTTAATTTAATTAGAGATAAAAGCTAAGGGGTGAAGGATAATCTTCTAATAAGTCACCCTAAATTTGTCAGATTTACCTATCCAGTCCCAAATCTAGAACAAATACTATACTTCTTACCCACGAGGTCCTGTATCTGAAAAAAACCTGCAGCACAGAGGCACAGATAATGCATCTTTATGCACTCAAATTTCAAAATGAAAGCAGAAAGGAATGGGTGATCTATATACATTCAGCGTGTTAGTCCAATTTACCCAACCAATAAGTCATGTTACTTATCTGTGATGTTAGTCTCATCCCAGATATTCTTATTTAATTAAGCTTGATGCCCTGTTAATTAATTAATTACCAGGGCATCAAGATTTTGTCTAAGCTCCCCAGGTAACTCTACTGTGCACCTCCTCTTGAGAACTCCTCTCTGGGGAAGACTTGGTAGAGAAAGGAGTGGCCATGGTCAACCTTCCAAGCCTTTGCAGTCTTCAGTATTGGAATTGATCTAACTGGGCCTGGACTTTTGGGAAGTTTTAAAATTAGTAATTTAATCATTTTAATTGTCATAGGACTATTCAGAATTTTTATCTCTTCTTAAGTCAGATTCAGTCTTGTGTCTTTCTAAAAGTTAGTTCATTTTATTTTTGTTATCTAACATATTGGTTATAGTCACAGGTAATATTTATATATTTTTATTTCAGTAAGGCTGATGGTCTAACTGATTCTTAATTTTAATAATTTAGGTTTTCTATATTTTATTCTTAGTTATTCTAGCTAAAAATTTGTTAACATTGTTGATATTTTCAAAGAACCAAATTTTGGTTTCATTTATTTTTTCTATTCTTTTTTATTCTTTATGCATTTATTTCTACTTTAATACTTCCTTCTTCATGCTTTAATTTTTTCTACTTTTTTTCTAGTGGTTAAAGTGGCAGGTTAGGTTATTTAATTTGAGGTCTTTTATTATATAGGCCTTCATAGAATTATTTAAAGTTTTATTGCTTATACAGTCCCATTTCCTCCCGATATTTTTGTGTTGTTACTCTCATGCATACTTTACACATTTTATAAACCAAATAATACAATGTTATAATTACATTATTACTTTAGATACATATCTTTTAGACACTGAAAATGTCTATTTGTACAGTTTTTTATTTATTATATTTAAATATATTTTTATTTATTTCAGAAAGGAAAGGAGAGGGAAAGAGAGAGACAGAAACATAAATGATGAGAGAAAATCATTGGTCAACTGCCTTCCGCACGCCCCACACAGGGGATCAAGCCCACAACCTGGGCATGTGCCCCAACCAGGAATCAAACCATGACCTCCTGGTTTATAGGTTGACACTGAACCACTGAGCACACCAGCTGGGCCTGTAGTTTTTTACATGAAATTTCTTATTATACCTTTCTAGTTCTATTTCTACTTTTTGGTATCATTTGTTTATTCCAGCATAACTTTGCTCCCATCCACCTGTTCCATGCAGTTATTGTCAAATATATTATATTTCTGTATGTTACATACCCAATAATATAATCACCATGTCTACATTTTGTGTTATGAAATTGCTTTAGAAATCAGTCCATTAAAAAAAAAAAAAAAAGGGAAAAGAACTATGCATGCCCTGACCAGTTTGGCTCAGTGATTAGAGTGTTGGACTGTGGATTGAAGGGTTGTGTGTTCAATTTGGGTCAAGGGTACATACCTCAGTTTAAGCTTAATTCAGTCTGGGCATGTACTGGACACAACCAGTCGATATGTCTCTCTTGCATCCATGTTTCTCTCTCTCTCTGTTTCTCCCCCTCCCTTCCATTCTCTCTAAAAAATCAATGGGAAAAATATCCTCTGGTGAGGATTAACAACAAAAACAAAACTATGCAATGATGCTGTATTTTGTAAATACCTACATAATTACTTTTGCTGGCACTCTGGTTTTTCTTGTAATTTTTAATTATACTCTACTAGGGGTTCCCTCAGCCCTGCCTGCCCCCTCTCACAGTCCAGGAGCCCTCAGGAGATGTCCTAAGCCATAGTCTGGCCTTCCTCTGTGGGAGGCAACCAGGCAATCAGGGGAAGGCGCCGCCCCCATCACCCTGCCACAGCTGCCATGCTGCCTGCCCTCAGCCTTCACAGCCACTGTGGTTTTTTCCGGAAGGACATCCAGAAGGACAGTCAGCTGTCTGGTCTAATTAGCATATTATGCTTTTATTATTATAGATATTAATTGATGTCAGCATGAAGTACTTTTTAAAATATTTCTTTGATCTACTAGCAATAAATTATGTTTTCTTTAGCATCATTTTTGAAAATATGTAAGATCATTTTGCTATATATAAGATTTTTTTTTGACAGTTTTTGCTTTTACCACTTTGAATATTTAATCCCACTGCTTCCTAGCATCCATAGTTTTCAATGAATAGTCAGCTTGATATTTTGATCACCTTTTATTTTCTCTTCAAGATTTACTCTTTGTCTTTCAACATTTGTCTACAGTTGTTCTGGGTGTTTTGCTATTTGTACTTATATTACATACTAGAGGCCTGGTGCATGAAATTCATGCACTGGGGGGTGGGGTTCCCTCAGCCCAGCCTGCCCCTCTCACAGTCCGGGAGCCCTCAGTGGATGTCCTACTGATGGCCACAGTCTGGCAGCAGAGGCTCGGAGCAAGCGTCATGTGTGTGTGTGTGTGTGTGTGTGTGTGTGTGTGTGTATGTGTCTTCTGGGGCCTGCCCCCAGTTGCACCACGTAGGCTCAGAGCAGTTGCCCCCTGTGTGTGTGTGTGTGTGTGTGTGTGTGTGTGTGTGTGTGTCTGCTGGGGGCCTGCCCCCAGCCACACTGTGGAGGCTTAGAGCAGGCGCCCCTCTGTGTTGATCTCTCAGGCTCCTGGCCTCCACTCTGTGTTGTTCTCTCCCTTGAGCTGTGGCCAGGGTGGGGTGCTGCCTGCAGGCAGCGCTTTCCTGCTCACAGATCGCCGGATCGCCGCGGCGACCCAGGGACAGGCCCTCCTGGGTGCTGCCTGTGGGCTGCGCTTTCCTGCTCTTGGATTGCCACGCAGATTGCCACAGTGACCGGGGAGCAGGTCCTGCTGGTTGCTGCCTGCAGGCTGCACTTTCCTGCTCTCCGATAGCCACTGTGTCCCAGCTGGTGGCAGGGCTTAAGTGGCACACGAGGATCCCGGCTGGGGGCGGGGCTTAGGCAGCGCTGGGCTTAGGTGGCACATGGGGGCCTGGATGGTGGCTCATGCTGGCCAGCCCTGCCTACAGTATGCAAATTATCCGCCATCTTTGTTGGTGGTTAATTTGCATATCACTCTGATAGTCTGATGGGTGTAGTGAAGGTACAGTCAATTAGCACCTTTTATTAGATAGGATAATTTGTAGAGATTCCTGGTTTTTCATAAAATTTGAGAAGTTCTCAGCCTTTATTTTCTTGATTATTTATTCTGTCCCTTGATTTCTTCTCCTTCAGGTAGTCCCATTACATGTATGCTGTGCCCACTTTTCCCTGACTCTTAATTATTCTTCATTCTTTATTCTGTTTCAGATTACTTAATCTCTATTGATCCAGCTTTAATTGATATTTCAATTTCATTGATATTTTTCTTGCTAGTTAAAACCTACTGTTGAGCCATTCTAGTGAATATTTCAGTTATTATACTTTTCAACCATACAATTTAATTTGTATCTGATCATTGATATTTATTATTTGATGAGATAGTGTCATACCTTCCTTTAATTCTTTAACCATAATTTCCTTTAGTTCTTTTATCATATTAATAATAGCTGCTTTAAAGTCTTTGTCTTCTAAGTTCACTATCCTGACACCTTCAAAGATACATTAAATTGCCTTTTTCTTTCTTGTGTATGGCTCACACTTTTCTGTTTGTTATGTCCCTTTGTTTTTGTTGAAAACTGGACATTTTTTGATAATATACAAGAATCCCGCGTTTTACTGTGCTTTACTTTATTGTACTTTACAGATGTATTTTTTTTCTTTACAAATTGAAGGCAAGATGCTCCACCAGTAAAAAAAAATTATAACTCACTTTATTGCAATACTAATCACTTTATTGTGATAGTCTAGAACTGAATCCACAATATGTCCAAGATATGTATGTATTGTATAAATTCTGGATGCTACATACCCCTGAAGGTTGTTCGTACTTTTGGTCAATAGTTTATTTTTTAAATAACTTCGCTGAAATGATTATTGAAAGTATATTTCCTCTACAGTGTGCAGCCTCTGATAATGGCATTCATATATTTCCTTGTTGTTTTTGTTTTGTTTTTTACCCTGATCATTCCTGGGTCATCATAAGCCACTTATTGGTCATAGTGAGACATAAACCTCCTTAGCCAGTTAGATTTTGACCCTTTATCATCCTATATAAAATAGGCTGATATTCAAATTGTCCCCTTGACCAGAAGTTCAACCGGGAGTTCGACCAGGGGGCGGGGCCAGCCGGCCAACCACCCACGGCCCCTCCCCCCTGGCTGGTCTGGCCTAATTGACCCAATTGGGGTGGGCCAGCCAGACCCCACCCATGCACAAATTCATGCACTGGGCCTCTAGTTGAATATATGTTTATGGTTTGGAGACTGCTATCACAATTCATGAATTTTATATATTTTTTTGCCATGTTCATCCAGGAATAGTAGTTTAGAAGTTCTCTCTCTAAACACGCCTGAGAGAATACAGTCTGGGGCATTTACATGATCTTTGAGGCTGCCAAATGATGACTGTGATATTATTTTAAAACAACTGGTCAGAATGGCTTATTTTTCTATCATTGTTCAGTCAGATGTTGTATTTAAGCCCCTTTGCTGTAAATTTTCAGACATGTTTGCTCTGAGTGAGGTTTGGATAATGCTTTCAAGTCTAGCCCACATCTTGCTTTGACTGTTCCTGAGTGGGCTCAGCCTAGTAATATATGTGGGAAGCCTTTGAAAACTGGAGAGTTGTCTATGATAGGCAAAAGATTTTAACAGACATTTTCAGGGATATACAGATCTCTAGCATATACACACACTGACATCCTCATCATCATTAATAATTAAAGAAATGAAAGTTAACCAAAATGATATACCACCATATATATTAGGATGACTAAAATTCAAATGATGGAGCATAATACTGATGAATATATGGAGGTCCTGAAACTCTTATAAACACTGATAGTAGAAATGTAAAATAGTACAACTAATTTGGAAAATAAGCTAGCAATTTTTTTTCCAAAGTTAAACATATACCTGCCACATGACCCAATAATTTATTCCACTTTTAGGTATTTACCCCTGATAAATGAAAGCATAGGTCCATACCAGTCAAATACACATGTTTATAGTAGCTTTATTTTGTAATTGCCAAATACTCGAAATAAACAAATTTCCACCAGCCACATAATAGATTAACAAATTGTGGGATATTCATAAAATAAAATATGACCCCACAATAAAAATTAATGACCTTATTAACCTATAATATAAAAATGAATATAAAATATGAATATAAATATAATTATGCAGTACAAAAAGCCAGAGCCCCCACCTCACCCCAAAATAGTTTAGAAAAGTCAAATTAATTTCAAGTTTTAGAAAGCAGGTCAGTAGTAGCCTGAATACTAAAAAAATATGGTGGGAAGTAGACAGGTGGAATTACAAACAAACTTGAGGAAATTGTTGTAGTTGGAGATATGTTCATTATACTGTGATAATTTTACATATTAAATATTACATGTTAAATATGTGCAGGTTACATATATCAATTATATCTGAATAAAGATGTTTAAATAAATGAACAAGGGGAGATTGACTAGTATAACTGGATTTTAGTATGTCAGAAAGAATGAATGTTACAATTTAGACATGGAATAGCTCATGATCCTATGTGCTCCTTTGAGTATATGTTACAGGTGTGACTGTCATCTGTCTTTTGTGTCTCCGTGGGGAAAAATTGGAACCTCTGTTTCAGGTTATGCTTAGACTGGGTAACAAAGAGAGAATATGATGTTGTCCCTGTGCTATAAAACACTTACAGAAATTGCAGGCAATTGCACTTTTCTCATTCCACATCTCAATTAAATTGTGAATTCTTCAAGGAATACACTATTCTAGACTGAGAAAATAATAGCCATGAAAGCAATTTAAGTTCATTTAGTCAAGCCTAACTATTTACAGAAGATGGAAGTTAACTTATACATTATCACACAAAAGTATGTTGGCATGGTTGGTACTAATACCCATGTCTTATGGCTCCCTGCCCAGGGCTTTCACCATCACGTCATTACCTCATTTCCCTTTTACTGAAACTATACCTGAGCATAGTCAGTGATCAATAAATTTGCTTACCAAAAGATGATTCCATTTAACAAAATGTACAGAAATCCCCAGTAACATTTTATTCAGAGGGTTGAGAGACAAAGAGTTCACAAGAATAAGAAATAGTGGAAATTTTTAAATCTTCCTGTTTATTCCTTTTTTCCTCTTTCTTTAAGATTATATATGTTTACATATAAGTGCTCTAAAACAGACAATTAAGAGCCGATTCTCTAAAAACAATAAGAAAAATTAATTGGTGCTATGGTGAAAAAACTCCAGAAAGGACTACTAAAATGTCAATTTATGAATTAAGACCACTAGTAGATATTAAATCACTCGGGTGTACAATCAGTGGGAGACCTTTGAGAAACTCCATGCTATTTATAGTGAATGCCCCGAAGCTGTGCTATTTATTTATATCAGGTAACAAAATAACTACTGCAGAAGCACTTTGTAGAATCTATAGCACTTGGCAGGAAAAGTGAATTGATTCCAAGCCAAGGAAATGACAGCACCGTATAGCTGCAGCTGACTTTAAGGAATAGAGAAAATAAAAAGGATAATAATAATCGCTGCATATGGACAGTGAGAAGTACAAGCAGCTCAGATTAATTATAAGCCCAATACATGTGCAGGAGACGAATTTTGAAGGAGACCAAGATAAAAGGGGAGAGGCTTTGAATGTGGCTATAGGGAACTGATACATTCAGAAAAAAAGAAGGCTCTATATTCATATCAGCTAGGACAGAAGGGATGTCATGAATGACTTTTAAGCAGAAAGAAGTAATCACACAGCCTGGAACATGGAGACACATTTAATCTGCCCAGGGAGTTACTCTTATTTCTTCTTGTCAACATGTGATGTTCATTTTCCTTAGGCCTTTTTGGGAATTCTATCATGGTGACTAGGAACGCTGATAACTTATTAAGACAACAAATGCCAAAAAATATTGGTAAAAATGTAAACTAATTCTCATTGAGTCACACTACCACATCCCAAGGTTACACATTAACAAATCACCCATATATATCACATGTACAGTATGAATATGAATTAAACAAACCAACAAAAACTACTTTTTCAGATATAAAAACATCCACCAACTTTGATCACCTGAGATACCCTCATTTTACAGCATGATTCTTCATTTTAGATTTAATTTTAATAAGATTGTGTTCTTCAACAGTAGATATGCAGCAGCAAGTTTTAGAGGGAAGGAGCTGCTATAAATATGTTAGCAACAGAAAAATGTATGTAAAACCATATAAGCTAAGGGAGGGGACCATAAAAATTATAGGAATAGACAAAATAAATAAATCTTAATCAGCAGTCAATAAATATAGAAACATATATTTCTGCACCTATACCTATCATGATACCAACACATTCTATAAGATGCTTTATGTTCTGAATGATGACTCAAAATCATTAAAAGGATAAAAAGTCATGCCTGGTTGGTTGGGCATCGTCCCATGCACAGAAAGGTTGCAGGTTCGACTCCTAGTAGGGGGTGTGCAGAAGGCAGCCTATTGATGGTTTGCTCTCACACTGATGTTTCTTTCTCTCTCTCTCTCTCTCTCCATTCCTCTCTCTTTAAAAATCAATAAAAATATATAAAAAATTTAAAGAATGAAAAATCACCTTCCATACACACCACAACAAACACATAAAAGTGAAAAATACATTATATAAATGTCTCCATGCAAAATTATTAAAATAAAAACAAAAAAAGTATTGCCTTGAGTATAGAAGTTATCTGAAAAATTTCCTTATGTGTAACACTGCATTAGTCATAAGGCATTTTCTAGACGAGGCACAGTAAACTAACTGGCAAAGAAAAGAAATATATATTTGTCATATATTTTTGCTTGGAAGTGAGAAAAACCCAACTTAAATGATTAAATAATTTTTTGACTCACATACTTCAAAAGCCTAGTGTTTGGTCTGGATTTGAATGTAGCCGGATAGAGTTTATAAAGTTGCCAGGAATCTGTTGTTATTAATCTCTTGACTCAATTTCTTTCTTTCTTTTTTATGTACTTTTCGTTTTGCAATAGTTTTAGACTTACTAAATTTTAGGAGGACATTACAAAAAATTTACATATATTCTTACTCAGTTTCTCCTAATGTTAAAAATTTTGATAGCCAAACTATAATTTTCAAAATCAGGAAATTAATGTTGTTACCATATTATTAATTAAACTACAGTTCTCATTTGAATTTCTCCACCCAAGGTCTTTTTTTTTCTTCAAGATACAATCCAGACATCTACGTTGCCTTTAGTTGTTCTGTCTCTTCAGTCTCTTCCCATCTGCGATAAATTTCACTGTCTTTCCTTGTCTTTCATTATCTTGATACTTTTGATGAGTACTGGTCACTAATTTTGTAGATGTGTCTCAATTTGAGTTTGATGTTTTTTCTTCTTGTATGCTAATTAGATTTAGGTTATGTACTTTTGGCAAGAATACCACAGAAGTAATGATTTTTTTTTCTCTCTAAGTGCATAATATCGAGAGAACACAATGCCAATGTATCTTATTTCTGGTGATGTTAAACTTGTTCACTTTCTTAAGATTTCTTTCCCAGGTCTCTTTATTGTAAAGCTAATATTTCTTCCTTTGTCATTGATAACTAGGGGGAGGCGCTCTGAGACTATACTAATACCCTGTTTCTCCTCAAACTTTCACCCAGTGATTTTGGCATCCGTTGGTAGATATTGTCCGGAACAATTATTCTGTGATGTTTGCTTTGGCACTGTGTTTTCTTCATTAGTTTCAGTCTCAAAGGGACACTGGTAAAGAAAGAGTGACTACAAGTAGCTCTAGACTTAAATTCAACCAGCTCAGCAATCCCAGTGAAAACAGCCTACTTCTTTCCCCAGTTGCAACTAAACAGTGCCATCAATTGTTTCCTTTCTTTGGCTCACAAATTCATTGCTGAATTGATTCCCAAATGAATAGCCAAAGGGAAGATGACTGTCACAGACTAGGCCTGGTTTATATCCCCACTCCTGGGGTCGGCAAACGGGTAGTCTCACTGCAACCACATGAACTGCGAATGGAGGAGAGAAGATTCCCCAAGGAAAAGCGGGATGTTGCTACTATGAGAGACAATAGATGATGCACAGCCTAAATCAACAGATCTCCACTACATTAAGATAGAACCAATTATTCCTGGTGTGTCTTGAGGCCTAAGTTTGTCAGTAACAATTGATAAACCTATCGATAATTAAAAATATGAGCATCTAAATTTACCTATTTAGCACAATATGAAAGACTGCAAATTCTTGGTCATCTATTTCAGTGTTTCCCAACCCTTACAGTTGCTATAATTTAAGCTTTTCTTCTCTGACCTTGATATAAGCAGAAAAAAGAACCAATTTTTCCCCACAATCAAAGTAGAGTACTTGGTATAGTACGCGACACATAAATAACTGTTCAAAAATGTCATTATTATCAAATATTCAACTTGACACATATTTATGGAGTGCTAGTTATATACAATATACTACTAGATAATAGAAACTCACAGATGTATAAGGATTTTGATTTTAAACACAGAGACTAACATAGAAGATAAAATATGTACAAAACTCTAATACCAGCCAGAATGTAATAAGTCTCTAAATGCATCTTCCAATAGATGCATAAGTGCTATGAGTACAATACTTGTTTATGTGTTTTAAATAATAAGTCCCTACTTTATCTCTTCTTTAAACAACACAAAAATAGAAATCAAAGGAGCACATTTCTTCCAGATTTTTCTTGAAAGATTAGGCTTTCCATATACACTTAACATTTTGAATGTAAATTGGATGTCACTTTAGCAACTTAACAGAGTGAAGAACAATTACTTTTATTGTTATCAGTGTATTATATAAACAGACTAAAATAAAAATCATGACAAATCATTTAGTCAAAAAGTTATTTTTCAGCACTTAATACTATGGTCGCTTTATGCATAACCTTCTCTGCATTTTTTCTATACATAAAAATACAAATTATTTTATTAGTTTCTCAAAAAAGACTTTTTCATTTAGATATTGCTTTTGAATTAAATGACCAGACTGTTGCTAAGTAACAGTGTAAAACAATTCTTAAATATAAAGGAATGAACATATAAAGTCTATGATAATATCTATCTAATAATAGGGTAATATGCAAATTGTTGGGACACCGTCACAGTAACGACTGATCAGCAGGCTGTGTGCACAGCGGATGGGCGGGGACGTGCAGCGTTGGGGAAGTGATGGTGGCTACTGCTTGCCCAGGGCTGGCTTGGGGCTCTGGCAAGCTGCTGACGGCCACTGCCACTTGCCCTGGGCTGGCCTTGGGCAAGTGGCAGCGGGGATGGGGCGGGGAAGGTGGGGCCCTGTGGAGGGTGGCCTGTACTCCCCACATGGTAGCAGCGGCTGTGATTACTCCCAATGGCCACTGCCACTTGCCCAGGGCTGGCCCAGGGCTCTGGCAGGTCGCAGATGGCTGCTGCCACTTTGAGGGCCCAAGGCTCAGGCAATGAGGGCCAGGCAAGGCTCAGGCAAGCCACAGTGGCTGCGATGGCTGAGGCTCAGGCAGCCTCGTGGCCGGCAGTGGCAGCAGAAGAGGCATGATGGGGGCATTGCCTTCCCCTGATCACAGAGTCGCCTCCCGCAGAGGGAGGCCAGAGGCAGCAGCAGTGAGGGGTGATGGTGGTGGTGCCTTCCCCTGATCGGCCAATCGCCTCCCACAGAGGGAGGCCAGACTGCAGCTTGCTTCCCCCCTCCCCCCGCCCCGCCCACCGCTGCACAAATTTCATGCACTGGGCCTCTAGTTTCTCTAATATTTATGTATAGTCAGTTCATATTATTTTAAAAATAAATATTTTCAATATTCTTTTTTATAAATGTGCATTTGCATCAGAGAAAGTGGATAAATTGACTGGGAAAAGAAAGCAAAATCTAAACCAAATTGGGTTAATTTTAAATAATAATTCTTTAGTTCTGCATTGGCCCTGTTAGCCTGCAAAAGCATGAAATTTTTCTAAATATTTTTGGTTTCTTTGTACTTCTAAACAGTAACCATTTAGATTTTCTAGATCAATGACTCTTCTCTGGAAATAGGGCATATTACAGATATTATTTCTGAAAAAATCCAAGACAAAAAGGTATTACCTGACTTAAAAACATACATTCTAATTTAAAACACATTATGTAATTAACATAATTTTATTATGAGGGCACAACACTAAAAATCCAGCAATAAATTACTTAATAACTGTAGGTTTTTGCTACTATTAAAAAGGCCAGGGATATACTTGTCACTTCTTAAACAAAAAGAGAAGACTCATTTTCCATATAAAGTCATGCAGCCTGAGGAAGAGGCCTGTGAATTATTTTCCTATAAAAATACTGCTTTGCTTTGATAGAGATAGCTCCACCATAGGGGAAACTTGGTGGCTGAAGAAGCCATCACTCTGTGAGGAGCTAAGTTGACCGTGGACCTCAAGACACCCACTACACGCCTAACTAGGGAATGTCAAGCCCTCAGCTATCAACAAGTGAGCCATTTCTGCTGCAATTCCATAACATCTCATTTACAAAAGTCAGGTGGAACAAGGCAAAAATAAAAACTTAAAAGAAATGTTGTTGGGTAATCATCCTGCTAAGCTACTTTCTATAGAGGTTTAGTTCTATTGACCTTATTATCAGAAAAATAAATAAAATGAATTGTGACTAAACTTTTCTGTAAAAGATTGAAGAAAGAAATTAGTCTTGCTCTGAGGATAGAAGTATATGAAGACAAAGAAAGAATAACAAGAGAGTCAGAAGAACCAGAGTGATGTTGTATGGCAGACATACCTATAGGAAGTATCTAGTAGAAATTATCTACTTTCTACTTATTTCTGTTTCTTCAATGTACAGCCTCTCCTCTCCCAACTCCAGCACCCCCCCCCCCCCGAATAATATGCTTCCCAACCAGCATTTGATGGAGGAATCTGTTACAAATGATTTTTTGTAGGATATTTTCCCTGAAACATGCTGTATGGAGTACAACAGCATGTGCAAAAGCATTAGCCCAACAGAAGAGGAATCAAAATCTCAGAAGCTCCAGCCAGTTCCCACAATGTCAGAGACAGGGTGTAGGTTTCTGAAGATCATGCTTGGAAGTTTGTTTGAGCCTCTTAAATGATTTCAAAGGAGCAGGAGTCTCTAGCCAGAAGATATCTGGCTTATTGATATAAGATAAATGAGTTCGGTGCTTGGGGTTATTTTATCTGTTGAATTTGTTGAACTGTCATTTTAGAATTTATATAAAACAAATATTACTTGTCACATATCATCTTAAACATAAAAGTCAGGCAGCATTATGTTTGCCATAGGAATGCTTTATGCTTCCTGCATCTTTGAGATGTGGACCACTGCTTGACCAAATGAAATAAAACCAACCAGATCTCTAAATATATAGTTAAATATCGTTATAAATATTATTATAAGGAGAAATAATAAACTGAATTGTCTTGTCATATTATTAAGGGAGTACTCACACCTCCATAGACTACACATTATTAATTATGTAATCTAGCAACCAAATCATGTGAGATAAGATGTGGCAATTTTTAGTATTTTAGCAAATATGACTAATTAGGAGGTATATTTTTTTTCTATTGAACTCAGAAGCAAATATACTAACACATCTCAGTATGTTTTTAAGAGTAGTTTATACTGTATTCATAAAGAAAATCTTCTACTGGCTCAATTCAACATCTATAAATTTGCTGTGGAAAGCATTGTAAAATACAATGTGTTCCTAGGTAACTGCAATGAAAGAATTATATGCATTTAATTTTATAGAGCACTGTGAAGTTGCCCCAGTGATATTGTCCTTGAGTTTGATGATATGAAAAATAATGCATGTTCTCACTCGGACATATTTATTGGATACTGCTAAAGGTCTTGGGAATAAACCTTTGTATGACTATATTAAATCTATTTTGGGAAAGAAAAGACATTTCCTCATGAGACTTAGCAACTTAATACAGAATATCAGTTTACCAGAAACCCTAGAAAAAGTATAATGTAGAACAAAGAACCAGATGATATAGGGAAAAGTATACGGGTTTTATTCCAACAATGCGCGCGCACACACACACACACACACACACACACACACACACACACTGCCAGCAGCTTTCAACAAAAGGATTTCAGTAAATATAAAAATAATAATGGGAAGTTAAAACATTAACGTACTTTGGTAAATGATGAACAAAAGAATTTCATTACTGGGAATTATTTTATAAATACCTTCCCACATTAAAACACATTATAGAAATGCTCTAGAACATATAACTTAAGAGACTGAGAATTAGAAAATTTACCCAGGTTCCATTTCTGTTGGTCATGAATTCAGGTTAAATTGGATTTGTTGCATGAATTAGGCTTCCTTTCTTTGTTTTTATGTTGCACTTTCAACTAGCTATACACATTATGACAATGCTCATTCTTGCTTAGTCTATTAGCAAGATTTATATTCACTATGTGTATCAACTGAACAAAGTGACAGATATCATGGTTAGTGTTTCCTCTCATTACGCTATTCTTCTTGACTTTCTTAACTGTGCAGATGATAATGGAGTTAAAGTAGATACACAGGCTTCAAAAGCTGCCTCAAAAGATGTAACAAATATCTTACCTTGACACCTTAAGTGAAACTCTAACAAGGAAGCCATTAATATGTAATCTCTTTAAGAGTATAACTAATACCTGTCTTTTTCATTCTTTTGTCCCCACCACCTACTAGAGTAAGTGCAAAATAAAATTTTCAGAATTATTTAGGAATGTATCTACTGGTTCAGGGACATCAACTCTAAATAAGTAGAAAATTTTTTAATGTATTTATTTCAAGATGTTAAAAAGATTTCAGATTCACTTTTATTCATACTAAATGTTTGGTAAGCGAGCCATAAAAAGATATTCAAAACAATCCTACTTTCCAGCTTTGGCAAGCTCAACAAAATGCCTTTTGGAACTGAAGGCAAAAGATACCTTCTTGCAGAAATATCATATCAATTGAGTTTTCCACTGCTTACTAGAAGCTCCAATGGCTGAAATATTGTATTAATCATATCTCCCTTAGCACTATTAACTTAAATATCCAGGTGCTTAAGAAGAATTGAGGGGAGAATGTTTAATATTATAATTTTATAGTTACTTCATTTAAAACAATTCCAATTCTACAACAGTCTCCTGCCTAATGAATAATAAAATAAAAGTGTGGAAGCCTTAAAAATGTTTCCTCTCTCAGATCTGCTGTGAAGAGTATAATGGACACCTGCATCCAAGATGCTACGTCTCTGAATTCCCATCCTGTCAGCAACCGTATTAGTCTGGTTGGGCTTCCATAGCCCAATACTACCTATTGGTGGCTTTAACAACAGAAATTTATTTTCTTACAGTTCTTATGGCTGAAAGTCCAAGATCAAGGTGCCAGGTAGAAGTGGTTTCTGGTGAGGCCTCTCTCCTGGGCTTCAGATGTCACTTTCTCTCTATTCTCACATGGCCTTTTTCTCTGCACATGGAGAGGAAGAAAGATCTGGTGCTGCTTCCTCTGTTTATAAAGACACTGTTCCCATTGGATTAGGACCTCACCATAATTACCTCGTTTCACCTTAATTAACCTCCTGAAAAGCTTTGCTTCTAAATACAGTAACAATGAGGGTTAAGACTTCAACATATACATTTTGGATACAATTCAGGCCATTAACAGTAGACACCCCCCTCCCAAATGTGGTAATATTCCTCAAAGACCAATTGATCAGTTAGAAAATCAACTATGTTTGACTTCCCACGCTGAGATGGGCTGTGGTTCATCCTCAGAGAGACAGTTGCTTACACAGGGCCTGGGTTTGCCTTTCCTGCCTCCCAGGACTCAGTTCCCACCACTGTCCTGAGCTGACAGAGTGCCTGCTCTATAGGCATTGAACCCCTACAACACAGCTTCCAGTCAGCAGACACACTTCAGGGAAAGTGGGTATGGGAGTGCAACCATGACTATAGGATTCGCTGGTCATACGTATCATTCAGAAATAGCCAGCCTAGAGAACAATGGGACAGCGTGTTCAAGAACAGCTGAAGTTGTAGTTTGGAGGCAATATTCAGAGAAGGTGGGGTGAAATCCTTCATGATTTTTGTGAATGCATGTAATCTGAGAACTGTATTATGATGCTGTGTTCCCAATAGAAAGATTATATTGGTCTAGGATCCAAAGAGTGAAAACATTGTGTAACCCATCTTTTATTTTTTTAAAGTGATCTTTATCATTGAAAGTATTAAAGATGTACCCTTTGAGTAGCCTATATTACCATTACTCTTATTTTAAAATTATTTTTATTGATTTTTAAAGAGAGGAAGGGAGAAGGATAGAAACATGATGTGAGAGCAATACATCAATTGGCTGCCTCTTGCACAACCCCTACCGTGCATCAAGCCTGCAACATAGGCATATGCCCTGACCAGAATGCAAATGACAACCTACCATCACTCTTACTGTCACTCTTAAAGATTGAAGAATTTGTCTTCCTGTCTAAATCAACTCTGGGATCTCTAGTGCTGGATGTTCTGGTCCACAAAGGGGCCATATTCTTGCCAGTGGACACAAGGGTCCCATTGACCAACATGCCTGTTACCAGGGAATTTGGATTTATTGTGTTTAGGACCCAGTAGGTAAAAAGAGGCGTCTCTACTGTGGCAGAGGTAATTGACTGAGATCATCAGAAGGAAGCAGTGATGCTTTTACACAGTGGATACGAAACCCAGTGATTCACTTGGTGCCTCTGGTAACCTGTGGCCCAATGTCACTGAACAAACAAATACAGCAACTCTGGCCTAAGGAAGGTGTAGTTACCAAGGGCTGAGAATCTTCAGAAACACAGGTTTGAGTCACACTGGTAAGCCAGTATGACTTGGTAAGGTGACAGTTGAAGGTGAGAGATGTTTTAGAATGAATGGTGGCGGAGGAAGAAGATCAGATGTGGCCTCTAGATCAACAAGAAGGTCACTGACTAATGTTCATGCTACTCACATCCAACCTTTATATTTCTCCTCAGGTTGAGAGGCCCACATGTACCATGAGGAGCTCCTGGAATGTGCATGGAGAAACAGATGTGTACAGCACAATGGGTAGATCTTGATGACTTTGATGATGAGCCATGCAGAGCACAATTGACAGATAGCCCCGGCTACGATGTCTCTAATCTGCCACCACAGTGAAACTTTGAGAACTGCCCTACAGTTTGAAACTCTTTCTTTCTCATTCCCTCTCACCTTTACTGGGATCAAACCTGCATCATAATCTGAAGATTCTCCTGACCCTCCTTAGCTCTCTCCCCTTTGACCCAGCACAGGCATTTCCCTGAATAAGTCTCTTATCATGCTTAGTCCTATCTTGGCATCTGCTTCTAAGAAGACCTGAAACAACACACAAGGATATGTAAGCACAAAGTATAAGTATAAAGGGGATACATGAGGAAGAAAATAATTATTAACGGTTTTAAAATTATAGGGTTTTTTACATTTATAAACACAGTCTTACTCTTTACAAAATTGTCTAGAGTGATAAAATATTTTGTAATAAAAAAACACAATAGAAGTTTTAGAGAAGGATTGAATGGCACCTCCAAAGCTAGTATGGGTAAAATAATTCTGGGTAGAAGGGAAGGAAGATCCTAGGGGTCACCTCAAGAGCAAAAGACTTCATAGCCTACCTAACAGCAAGTAGAATGATGTCTACGCACTGAGAGGGAAGAAAATGTTCTTTCTTCTCCCTGCTGAAATCCACAAAGGCCATTGATCAGATAACCTGCATTCACAGTCTAGGTCCACACTAAAGATGTCTGAGCTCATTGCCTCAGTCTCCTCACTTTTAAAATAGAACCAATGATAGTACTGCCAGGGAAGCCTGTTTCAGAATTAAATTAAGTGCTTAGAAAAATGCTTGGGACATGACATGGACTCAATTAACATTATTTTGTATGAGTTTTCATAACTATCACTCATGTACTTTGAATAAAATATGAGATTGAGTCATCAATTAGTTTTATTAGACATGTGGTAAAACAGGAATAAAGACTGAATAATTTGGAATTTGAAAGACATTTCATTCTAATAATTTCCGGACTTATATAATCATATTGTGTAACTCTAGGTTTCAGGGTTTTAAAACTAACTTTAAAATAATGCAGACAAGCAATACAGTTTTCAATTATGAGCCTCAAGTAGAAAGTACACAGTGTTTTCAAGTATAACCACTGAAATTTGCCAAGTTGAAAAGTAAGTCTTACAGAATATTCTAACAGCCATATATTTGGGCCTTCAAAACTAACCGAGCTATTTCACAGGTACATATTTTTTCAGCAAAAAAATTAATAATAGCTGAGTGAAGGAAACAGCATTCCCAGTCCTCAACCCAGCTGCTGGAGAGAAGACATTTCAGAATGTTTGTTCACCAGCTTGATGGAGCACAGTTGAAGTTAATACTTGGCATAGTTTGCTAATACCTGGCATTGTTTTTACTTTATTAATTAAAATAGCAAAAGTGTTGATTGAGAGCCTACGGTACCAAGTTCTGTGACAGAAACAGGAGGTAAAGCAATTAAGATGACCAGCTAGCTTACTCCCTCAAGGGGTTTGCAATCAACCAATGACAACTAAGAGTCAATAAGAAAACCAATGAGTTAGCAAACCTATTAGCGTAACCTAACACAATAAAGAAAAGAATGATGTGATGGGGGGGTTGGGTGGGGACACAGGGAAGTAGTCTAATATAGATATTACTAGAGGCCCGATGCACAAAAATTCATGCAAGAGTAGGCCTTCCTTCCCCTGGCTGCCAGCACCGGCTTCCCTCCAGCACCCAGTACCTGGGCTTCCCTCCTCTGGGCTGTCCAGCGGCACCCAGGACCCAGACTCTTGGTTGTCAGGAAAGATGTTCAGAAGATTTCAGGTCTAATTAGCATATTACCTTTTTATTATTATAGATAGGCTATTGTTCAAAAATGCCTCTCTCTTAAGAGGTTAACTTAAACCGAATTTGAATAAATAAAAAGAGCCAGACATTTGAAGATGCCTGGAGAAATTTCCAAGAAAAGGAAGAAGTAAGTGCAAATGCTTGAGAGGGGAAACAATATTATTAGAAGAATAAAAAGATGACCCATATTATTGGATCCTGAAAATGAAAGGGAGAGAGCTAGGTGAGGACAGAAGAGTTAGTTAGACATCAGACTAGGGAAGGATTACTAATCATAACACAGTTGAGATTCATTCTAAATTCAGTGGGGAGCTCTTGGCGGGTTCTAGGCAATGAAGATGTGATAGCCACCATTTTGAAAAAGTGAATTTCACCATGACAATTTAACCACTTAGCAGTTTCACTAAAAGTAGATTACATAAATGATATTTTTAATTATAGTACATAAAATAACAAGAATAAGCCTTCAATGAAATAATGTACAGTTTGCAGAGAAAAATAGGATAAATCAACAATCATTATAATGCATGTAAAAAAAAAATTAGAGACAATATCAACTAAGGTATATATTTGAGTTTTCTTAGGAGAAGTTATTAATCTAAAAAAGAGTTTGAGCTTTAGAAGTCTAATAAAACTCAGGGCTGCTCACGGTGTTTGTTTCTTTACCCTTATATCTGGATGGATGAGCAGTGAATTATTCTCTAGAATTGTCTATGTTTGGAAGGTCAGATTATTCCTTCAGCAAAGTCACATTTCATAGGACTAGCTTGACTCTGGTGAGAAATAGAGATTGAAGAATGTCAGTCTTTGCAGACACATTTCACGTTTTCTGCTGGTAGACACACAACCTAATTTCACTCCAGGCATTTGTTCTGAAATGCACTTTAAATAAACGTCACCATATACTTAGGAAACAAGCCCAAAATTAATCACATGTCTGGTAATATGTCTTTGAATTGGACAGGCTAAAGGCTCCCATGAAACCATACACACTATTTAAGAATTCAAATTAGAAACTTGTTAGTTGGAGGAGTGTTGACTTGATGTGTAACTTATTGATATTTTTGACTTTGGTCCAAAAGAAATTTTAAGGAGGTATACAATAAAAGACATATGTTATGTATCAAGGTCATATTAAATTCTAAAAAGAAAAGGAAAAACAAGGCAAAGAAAAAAGAAGGATGGGGAAATAAATGAGCTTAACACAAAATAAATACCATTAACCTTTTTGGAAGGTTCACATATTGGCTCCAAACTTTCCAGAAGAATGGCATTTATTCAGTTACATTCTTAGTGCCTTAAGATAAAAACAACTAGTTTCCCAAGGAAAGCATTAACTCTTTCTGTTTCTGAGATCAGAGCAAAGTTTACTCCAAGAAACCTCAAAAAAGAGTATCTTGAACACTAACTGACTTCCTCAATAACATTCTTACAGTAAATGTAAACTTCATGGCATTTATAGAGAAATGGATGAATGATTCTTCCATATATACATATCTACAAATGCTACAATAATAACATTTTATTTCATATTTTAAACTTTTTTTAGCATTGAAATAAACAATTGGGGTTGCAAGAGGTTGAATATAAAGTCAAAGATCTGTCTTTAATCTCTCTAAATGCTCTTTACTTGAATGGACACAAACAAAGAAAATCAATGAACAATGAAATCACATATTTTTTGAATGGGACTAATTCTAAGGGAGGAATGATGGATGGTGTGGTATGCAGGGGTGTGCAGTAGAGAAAATTTACTCTCTAAATCCTCTTATTGGTGGCTGAGACAATCATGGCTCTGGAACAGAGAGCATAAAAAAAATAGCCTAATGATGCTTGGGCCAACCACATTTCCCTCATACCAACAGCAAAGAATACAGATTTTCATATATATTTTTGGGACAAAGACTCCTTTAAGATTCTCCAAGGGCAAGAGAAACTAAGGAGAAAATAAACAAATGGGACTACATCAAAATAAAAAACTTCTACATAGCAAAAAAAATCAACAAAATGAAAAGGGAGCCCACTGTATGGGATAACATATTTGCCAGTGACACATCTGATAAGGGGTTAATATCCAAAATATATAAGGAATTCATAAAACTTAACAAAAGGAGGACAAACAATCCAATTAAAAAATGGGCAAAGGACCTAAATAGACACTTCTTCAAAATGGACATACAGAAGGCTGAGACACATGAAAAAATTCTTAAAGTCACTAATTCTCAGAGAGATGCAAATTAAAATGACAATGAGGTATCACCTCACACCTGTAAGAATGGCTACCATCAATAAATCAACAAATGACAAGTTCTGGTGAGAATGCAGGCTGGTGCAACCACTATGGAAAACAGTATGGAGATTCCTTAAAATATTCAAAATGGAACTGCCATTTGACCCAATGATCCCACTTTTAGGAATATATCCAATATATTTTTTTAATATATATTTTTATTGATTTCATAGAGGAAGGGAGAGGGAGATTTTATATATATATATATATATATATATATATATATATATATATATATATATATACATATATGATGAGAGAGAATCACTGATCAGCTGCCTCCAGCATGCACCTACTGGGGATTGAGCCTGCAACCCAGGCATCTGCCCTGACCTGGAATGGAACCCGTGATCTCCTGGTTTATAGGTCAACCACTGAGCAATACCAGCTTGGCTCCAATAGGTTTTTAAAAATTACTTTTCAGTATGCAAAATTCATGTCATATAAATATCTACATTTCTGGATTCTCAAAAAAAAAAACAGAAGATATGGAAATGCTAGACTCCAATTTTTCTACCCAACAATCATTCCTTCACAGTTAGCACCAAACCCTACTGTTTTTCTAACACTGAGGCCAAGTTACCTTCAAGTTTGAGCAGTCTTTCTTTCCAGTAGCCAGGCTGCCTACTTTGTTCATTTCTGTTATCTGCCTCATCCCTACAATTATTTGAGTTTGTAACCTACTCCTTCCAACCCCTGAACTAAAGTTTTATATTTTATTTTTTTAAAATTAAATATTTATTGTTCAGATTATTACAGTTGTTCCTATTTTACCCCCTCCCCCAGCTCCCCTCCACCCGGTTACCACCCTACCCTCTGCCCTTACCCCCCACCCCCCGTCCTCATCCATAGGTGTACGATTTTTGTCCAGTCTCTTCCTGCACCCCCCATACTCTTTCCCCCCCAGAGAATAGTCAGTCCACTCCCTTTCTATGCCCCTGATTCTATTATATTCACCAGTTTATTCTCTTCATCAGATTATTTATTCACTTGATTTTTAGATTCACTTGTTGATAGATGTGTATTTGTTGTCCATAATTTGTATCTTTACCTTTTTCTTCTTCTTCCTCTTCTTAAAGGATACCTTTAAGCATTTCATATAATACTGGTTTGGTGGTGATGAACTCCTTTAGCTTTTTCTTATCAGTGAAGCTCTTTATCTGACCTTCAATTCTGAATGATAGCTTTGCTGGGTAGAGTAATCTTGGTTGTAGGTTCTTGGTATTCATCACTTTGAATATTTCTTGCCACTCCCTTCTGGCCTGCATAGTTTCTGTTGAGAAATCAGCTGACAGTCGTATGGGTACTCCCTTGTAGGTAACTGACTTTCTTTCTCTTGCTGCTTTTAAGATTCTCTCTTTGTCTTTTGCTCTTGGCATTTTAATTATGATGTGTCTTGGTATGGCCCTCTTTGGATATTTTATTAACTTAATGTGGCAGCCATGAGGATGCACTTCACAGACCCTCAGCTCTAGGGAACTTAATTGCCAAAGCCATCATGCTGTACTTTGAACCCACTACCACATTTTCACTAAGCCCATTCTTGACTGCTCCCAGCCACTGACTGAGCATGCAGGGATTCTAAAATACACTCCAGATTCTCTGATGATTTTGCTAAATCCTCTATGATTGTAGGAAACAATAGGATGCTTCCATCCAACCTTTCTTTACTAGGGGTTGGACTTAAAATTAAATATTAAATATAAAATTAAACATTTAATTTAATATTTAATATTAAAATTAAAAATTAAATATAAGTCCTACAGGTTTCTTTAGCTGCCTCCCTGTGGAGAGCAGCCACAGCGTTTGGACAGGTTCAAGCCTCGGACTAATGAGAGGGCACGGTCCTCTCATGGCAAAGCCACGTGCAAGTCCTAGCTTGGAGGCCAAAGCCCTCCCAGCACAATTATAGCCAAAGGCTATACAGTGGGGCCTTGACTTACGAGTGTCCCGTCTAATGAGTTTTTCGAGATATGAGACGTCTCTCGGCCGATTTTTTGCTTTGAGTTGCGAGCTAAAAATCGGGTTACGAGCCACCTTCAGATAGCCCACCGCTAGTTGGCACAGTGAACGTCACAGTGAATGCCACAACATCAGCCCAGCATCACGTGTCTCACTCGTTCACTGTTGATTTGACATATGAGTAATTTGAGTTATGAGCTTCGTCATGGAATGAATTAAACTCGTAAGTCAAGGTCCCATTATACTTGTAAGCTTGACCTTATGATTCGAACCTGTGGTCCCACATGGCTGAGTGATATAGACTGTGGAAGGTACAGCAAGTAAACAAAGCTTGACCAGGTGCGTGTAATTGAGTAGATTTGAAACTCATGAGAACATTGTAACCACACCCTTACTTTGCCTCGTGCAAACTGGCCATAAAATAAAGACTTGGCTTGTAGTCTGTGGCACTGTCACTAGCTCTACATCAGAGAGGACAGCGTCCCACCCAGACCCAGCTTTCTTCTCTTGTCTGTCTTTTCTCAATCCTTCACCGCCCCCTCTTAGGCTTGCTGAACCTGGCTTAGCTGGCTTGGCACACCTTCCATTTTCTGTCATGGAGGCATTTCTTCTAATAAAACTGTGGCCTAATTAAGCCCATTTTAATGTCTACTTCTTGTTAGGCCTCGACAAATAGAACTGGTATTGGAAATAGAATGATCTGAGAAAGCAGGCAATAAGATGTGGATTTGGGACTGGCTCACCGCTACCACAAAGATGAAGAGAATGTCATCTGGTTGATAAATAAGACATGGATAGTCCCTGCCACAAAGTGACACTGTCATTACTAACCGTGTTTCCTATAGTGACTTGAAAAAAAACATAAAAGAAAATAAAGAAATCAGCCCCAATGGAGGAGAGTACCTTGGCAGGTGAAGTGATGCAGCCATTTGAAAACTTGGCAGGGACAGGGTTGCCTATAAAGACAGTGGAGTTGACTGGGTTCTGCTATAATTTACTGATATCCAGAAAAAAAAATTGAGAAATTAAGGTCTTTTAGCAAGCAGTTAATGGCTAAGTATTAGAGCTACAGGGTGTCTGAGATGGTGATCCTTATTGCTTACAGGTAAAGGAAAAACACAGTCAAGCATAAGTCGGAAGATTGTTGAGATATTTTAATGCTCAATCAAGGTGAGTTTGTTATACAAAGGTCAGGGGATGGTGGAGGAAACTGAGATGCTAACATAAAGTCAGGGATAACTAGATGGAGACTTCTGACCTGTTCAGACCCTCTGGGCTAGCAGAAAGGTGGCCTATGCTCTCTCCATTAGAGCTAGCACTTCACTGTGCTTGAATAGGCTTTAGGAGCCTCTCTCATGAAGCATCTTTCTGGCTCCTCTCCTAGCCACCAAGCTGATAACATATTAAATCCCGACATAATCCAGGTGGGGATGTGCGGAGTATAAGGGAGGATAGAGACATCCAAAATAAGCAATTGCAAGAGTTAGTTGGTATTTACCATCAGGAGCCAGGAGAGTCCTCCTGGGATTGGATTTTAAATTTGCTTAATCAAGAGTGCCAGGATGTAAGATTGAATAAGCAAGAATTCTTGTACTTGAGGAGGCAGGGAGTTTTACTGGGACATGGGATTTAATACTCTACCAAGGACACTATTAAATGGAGCGAAGTTGTTGCTGGAGTGGTTCTTATAAGCTGGAAATAAAGTGATGGTTAACTTTAAGCGAAGTAGAAATGTCTGAGTTACCCTGGTAGATGATTGAGAACGAAATGAGGACTCTGACAGAAGTGGGCATACTGGAATAGTATATTATGAAAGGGCAAAAGGCCCATCAGAGAATTATGATTCATAAAGAGGTTCAGAGAACACACCATTCACCAAGTCCTTTGGGAATGTATGGGGACGGGGTACCATCATTAAGAAGTTCTTTGTTGGATCACCTCTATAATCCAGGAGAGATGGTAGAAGAGGAAATCAGTTAGATGCTGTCATTAACATTCATGGGATGATGGTGGCCTCAAAATAATAGATGCTAAAGGTAGTTCTTAATTGGCAGAAGCCAAGAGGCTGCAATTACTGTAACTATGGTAAGGTCAGGGAATAGACAAGGGGCCTTGACCTACAGAAAGTTGTGAAGATGATTAATAAACCATGATGTGCCTAGGAGGGGAAAAAAAGCAAACAGAAAAAGAACAGAAACGCAGAAGGCCAGTCACACAGTCACAATAAAATTATAACCCCTTGCTCAGTTCCCAGGCCTGAGCCCATTTTCGGACCTGTAGACCATTAAGTGAATGTGTTTGAATCTCTAGGAAGAGTGACCTGGCAACACCATAGCAAGTATACACATCAGAACTCTCCAAAAGGACCCACATATGACCATTTACTCAAGTAATTGTAGCCTAGTTAAAGGAATACTAGTTAAGGGAATAACTCAACTTTTTATTTATTTAATTACCCTCTTTATTATTATTTTTAATAACGAAACTTTTTAATGACTATTAGATGAAAGTTCTGAAATGACTTTGATACCTGAAGATTCCTACTTTTACCACAGTCCTTTTGTTAGAATGGCAGTCTATAGGAAACAGGTAATGAATGGTGTCCTAGTTAACTTTCAGCATAGAGTGTGCTCCGTGGGCAAAGAAAACCAACCCAGTGGTCATTTTATAAATCCTCGAGGGAATATTTTAGTGTACTTGTTTGTGGGAATCCTTAGTCTGTAGAATAAGAGCTATCATATTGGGAAAGGCCAGAAGAAAACTTCTGAAACCATCTACCCTCCAATCATCCAATCCCTGTCAAGATAGTAAATTAAAACCAATATCATGTTCCATGGGTACTATTGATACAATAGTACTATCAATAAAGACTGAAGATGCAAGATTGGGGCTCCATATTATATCTTCATTTAATTCACAGTCTACCCCCGGAAGAAATGGGATGAATACTTATAATGGTTACAGACCGTCTCAGATTTAACAAAGCAGTATCACTGATAGCAGTAGCTGCTTGTTCATGGTTTTATAGCTAAGCAGATTATTAAAGCCACAAATATGTGCCTGGTGGTTGTTAACTTGGTGAAGGTGTTTTTACCATTCCAAACAGACAAAAAGTATAGAAAACACTGTTCTTGCCCAGCATGAGTGGCTCAGTTGGTTGAGCATATTCCTGTGCACCAAAGGATTTGCAGTTCGATTCCTGATAGGGGCACATTCCTGGGTTGCAGGTTTGATCCCTGGTCAGGGCACATATAGAAAGCAACCAATAGATGTTTCTCTCTAACATTGATGCCTCTCTCTCTCTCTCTCTCTCTCTCTCTCTCTCTCTCTCTCTCTCAACATGTCTTTGGGTGAGAATTAAAAATAAAATAAACTATAAAAAAATCACTGCTCTTCTTATGGAAGAGATGACAATTTTCATTTGCATATTTGTCTCAGGTATTTTAACACTCCTGTCCTCTGTCATAATACAGTCATGATATAGAAGAGATCTGTATTAGACATCCCACAAAACATCTCACTTATCCATGACATTGATGGATGTCATGCTGATTGGACAGGATGAACAAAAGATGGTTAGTATTCTAGAGGCTATGGTAAAACACATGTGTTCCATAGTATAGGAAATGAGCCCTAGGAAGTTTCAGAAACCATCCATACAGTGCAGTGCAATTTTCAGGGATCCAGTAGACAAAGAATGCTATGATTCCCCACAAATTAAAATATAAATTGATGCATTTTGAGTTCTCCATAGAATAAATGAAGCATAATGTCTATAGGCCTTTTTAGGGTCTGGAGCCAACATGTTCCATAGCTAGGAATTTTCCTCTGGTCCAGATACTGGGTGAAACATAAGCTACCTGCACAGAGTAGGTCCTAAAGCACCATAGGATGCTGTGGTAGGCCCAGGCCTTGTTGCAGCAAGCTCTGGAGCTTATATCATGTGATCTGGTAGACATTATGGTGTTGGAGGTGTCAGTGATGGGAAAGCATGCAAGCTCTGGTGGGAGAAGCAACTGTAAGCCACTGGGATTCAGAAAAACACCATACATTCAGAGGAGGTAATTTATGCTGTTTGAGAAGTAAGTCTTGGCACGTTACTGGGACCTGGTAGAAAGGAAATGTTTGACCAATGGGACGCCCAGTGAGTATGTGTCCAGAACTATTCATTATGAGCTGGCTTCTTTCAGACCTGCCAAGTTAAACATGACTGGCAGAAGTCCATCACAAGATAGAAATAACATATCCAGGATCAAGCTTAAGCTGAACTAGAGTAGCCACTATGGCAGAAATGAAAAGTGCATATGGATACCAAAATTATGGAGTCTACTTGTCAAGGCAAATCTATCTACTAATTAATGTTTCTGATGAGCTAATTGTAAAAACAGACATCAACACTGAACTCCAATATCATTCCCTAAGAAGACTAACTACCCTGTTACTGGCAAATTGGCTGCATGAGTCCCTTCCCATCCTAGAAGGGCAAGTGATTTTTCCCCATAGGGAGACTTATTGAAGGTTGGATTTGCCTTTCTTCTCTGCAGAATCACTACTATCAAGGGGTTATGGAATGTTTAGTTCATAAACATGGAATCCCACATGCCAGAAGCCGGTCCATCCTTGCTACTTGACACAGTCGCTGCAGGGAAGAAACATCTGCACAGCATATGTTTCAAGGGACCTGGCGTGTATGGCATACTGTTCTTAATATGTTTGTTCCCCCTCTTAGCGCTATGTGTTTTAACCAGGGCCACCTCCCCAATAAAGGTTGTTTCCCCAGGTGGGGATGTTTCCCTGGAGTTGGGGATTGATGGGACTGGGGAGGGGAATGAATCAGTAAAACCCCCTAGTGTTACAGAAATACCATGTACTACTTATGAAGAACTTGGACTAAGACTGTTGGCAATAAATTTGGGACTTGTTGGGCCCACATCCCCAGGGGTCTGCCCACCAGGAAAAGCACCAAAGCCTATACCCCTGGAGACCCACTGGCACAGGGCAGTCCCAGGGAAGGCAAGCAGCAGGTCTGGGAGGACATAACCTTTACTGGGTAGGATAATCTCCTTCAGTCACTTCCTTGTAGCTTATCAGTAGAACAGTAGAATAGTGACCTTGGAATAGCCCTTATAATGGAACACAGAGATTAACCTAGACAAGATTAAAATCAACAGAACTAGATAGAGACAGGATTTTTGGCAAAGGTCAGATAAGAAACTATGGACATGAAACCAGGAACTGTAGAAGGCCAAGGGAGGACCCAAAACATACCATTGCTTATAAATACAGTTGTAACAGGAAAATAAAGGAGAGAAAAAGAGAATCTGGCTATGCTGATCAACTGAATGCTGTCTCCATGTCATTCCTTCTTCACTGACTCTGTCCACACCTTTGGGAACCCCTGGACCTGCTGGGGCTGAACCCCAACACCCACATAAGATAGCATCAGACCAGAATACTCACTTTACAGTAAAGGCGGTGTGAGAGTGACCTCAGGGCCATGTAATCCACTGGTAAAATCTTGTACCACACCATTCAGAAGCAGCTAGTCTCATAAGATGCTGCAGGAGCCATCAAAAGATGTGCCTAAAGGAAGCATTCTAAAAAGACAATGCATTATTGTTCAGAATATATTGTATTAATTAATCAGAGACCACAGTATAGTTCTGTATCCTCAATAGGAAAGATACAGGATCCTTCCAGGAAACAGGAGTTATCCTACTTACCATCCTTCCAATTACACACTGGAGGATCTTATGTTTCCTGGCCCCATCCCTCTGGGCTTGTCAGTACTGGAGATCTCAGTACCCCAAGGAGTCACTATTTTGTCAGGAGACACCACAAGGGGCATATTGAATTATAAATTACAGCTGCTGTCAGAGCTTTAGACTTCTTGTGTCAAGGGACCAACTGGCAATGAGTTCGCCATCCTCCCTGAGTACTGACTGTGTTCAACAGGAAATAGATTTGCTTCTACACAATGAGGGAAGGAAAGAATCTGTGTGGAAATCAAATGATTCACTTGAGTGCCCTCTAGTGCTCCCTGGCCCCATCGTTACTAAGAACAAACACATAGAGCAATCTTAAATGGAAAAGGTTATGATCAGCAAGGGCTCAAAACCTTAACCGGCTTGAAGTAAAAAGCAAAGTACAATAATGACACCAGAGTGGCAATTCTCTAGTGGGGACTTGAACCTAGTTCTTCACTTCAAGCAAAAAAAGAACTCAAGAGGGAATATTGGAATGAAGTGGAAAAGCATATTTTATTGATTAGAGAAACAAGCAAGAGAAGCCACTTCACAGACAGAGTAGTGGTCTTTCCTCACAAGAGAAGGAAAAGAGACTCCAACTCTCCTTAGAAGTTGAGCTTATATCTGTTTGTAGTTTCTATGGAAAATTACTTGTATAGGGAAATACTAGTAAAGAGTGAAAAAAACCAACAACAGGATTGACTTTAACCCTTACAAGGTGCACTTTGTGTTGTCTGTCTTTATGGAATGAGTAAATAATTGTGATTTGAGCAGTAATCTTATCTCATGACTGATTAACCAAGTTTTTATATTTGATGGCATGTAGCATGCTTTGAGCTTAAAAAGGCTTCACTTGGGTCTATTTGTTTAGTTCTCATAATCTGTCCCTATATTAGTAATGACCTATACCAGGGGTGGGCAAACTTTTTGACTCGAGGGCCACAATGGGTTCTTAAACTGGACCGGAGGGCCGGAACAAAAGCATGGATGGAGTGTTTGTGTGAACTAATATAAATTCAAAGTAAACATCATTACATAAAAGGGTACGGTCTTTTTTTTTTTTTTTTTTTAGTTTTATTCATTTCAAACAGGCCGGATCCGGCCCACGGGCCGTAGTTTGCCCACGGCTGACCTATACCATAATGGCATTAATCTCTAGCCACATCCTGATCCTTATAATCCTCTAGCCTTATTCTGATCTCACACTTAGTATTTGCTCAGTTCCTGAAATGTTTTTCGCAGTCTGAGAAACCTCGGGGGATGTCCACCTGCTGGCTTAGGCCTGTTCCCCAGGGGATCAGGCCTAAGCTGGCAGTCAGACATCCCTCTGGCAGCTCGGAAGCCCTCGGGGGATGTCCACTTGCCAGAGGGAAGCAGGCCTAAGCTGAAGTCGGACATCCTTAGCGCTGCTGAGGAGGTGGGAGAAGCTCCTACCACCACCACTGTGCTGGCAGCCATCAGCCTGGTTTGTGGCTGAGCAGAGCTCCCCCTGTGGAAGCGCACTGACCACCAGGGGGCAGCTCCTGCATTGAGCATCTGGCCCCTGGTGGTGTGTGTCATAGTGACTAGTCATTCCCATTCGTTCTGCTGTTAGGGTCAATTTGCATATTACCCTTTTATTATATAGAATAGAGCCTTGGTGTATGGGTGGAGGCCAGCTTGTTTGCCCTGAAGGGTGTCCTGGATCAGGGTGGGGGTCCCGCTGGGGTGCCTGGCCAGCCTGGGTGAAGGGCTGATGGCCGTTTTCAGGCTGGCCATGCCCCCTGGCAACCCAGGCTCCCCGCCCCTCCTTGAGTGGAGGCCACAGCCTGCCAGGGCAGGCGGAAGCTTGGCTTCCTCCATCACTGGGGGCAACCCAAGCCTCCTGCTCACTCCAGCTCTGTGGCCACCACCATCTTTGTCGGGTTTATTTGCATAGTTGCTCTGGTTGGCTGGTAGGCATGGCTTGTGGGTGTAGCAGAGTGATGGAGTGATGGTTAATTTGCATCTTTCTCTTTTATTAGTGTAGATCACCTTCTTAGAAAGAGCTTCATGATGGCACTATTTAAATGTCATTGCTTCCCAGTTGTCAGTATTCCATTCCTGCTTTATTTTTCTCCATAGCACTTATGATTACCTGAAATACAATATAATTCATTTTTATTTCTGTATTATCTATTGCCCCTCCACTCAAATGTAAACTTCAAAAAGACTGAGATTTTTTATCCTATGCTACTGCATCTCCATCCACTAGAGCAGGGCCTGGTCCACTGTAGATCTTATTGAATGATGTGATGAGTGGTTATCATTAAAGGTAGTATTAAAGAGAAAACCTCAGGCCCAAAATGGTGTCACTTGTGCTAAATAAAGCCCACACACCAAACCTAAACTTAATAAATGATCTAATTGCATCAACCTTCTTCAGAAATGTCATTTTGATCAGTCAGTCTGGAATTTTCCGGTTCATACCAATGAGGTAGCCTATTAAGTGCCCTCTCCATGCCCCTCCTCTCACAAAGAAGCTGAGGTGAGGTGATCCATCTGATAAGACCCCTCCTTCCCCCCTTCTCCCCCAAAGTAACCTTGCCTGAAACAGTCTTTTCTTCTGTTTTGCTAATAAGTTTCTGGTCCCTGGTTTCTGCCTATAAAAGCCTTCCAAATTGTACAGCTTCTCAGACTATCTCTATATTTACTAGATGGTATGCTGCTTGATTCATGAGTCATTCCATAAAGCCAATTACATTTTCAAATTTGCACAATTGAATTTTTGTTCTTTAACAGCAGTGATGGTTAGAGTGTGAAGTGACGTAGGTGGAAGCTGGATTACAAAGGTGTTACAGTGTAAATGGACACAGAGAGAGAATAGCATCGTCATTGAAAGGAATCAAAGTGTTTTCCACCCTGAAGTTGCCTTTTGGGGATATTGATTTTAAGCTGTTTATTAAGAAACAAGACTCAGAAAGACCTTCCCTCCTTTCCTACCCAAGAGATTCAGACAGAAAACCCTGCTTCAGGAAAGGAGCTTTGGCTGAAGCACCTTAAGAATCTGCACCCTAGCATTAGTCAGGAAGACTCCCAGCCTGTCAGCTCTTTACACCCGTGTCCCATTGTTTGAGTTGCCTAACAAGAATTTTCTTGCCATGCGTGCTGCTCTTCCTTGACTACCTGAAATCGCCCATTCTCACTTCTGAAGTCTAATACCCTGTCCTCCCCCTTTCTCCTTTGTTCAAAAATGTCATTTATACCCAATGTTACTTTACTGTCTTTGGAATTTTCATGCTTATGTGAATTCCCGCTGTGCATGTATTAAAATTTTATTTTCTCCTGTTAATCTGTCTCTTAATTTATTAGCCAGCTAGAAGAATTTGGAAGGTGGGAGGAAAACTTTAAAAATTAATGTTTTTAGCCTCCACATCATCATCATTAACATCATCATTATTATCCCAACAACCGGCATTTATTGAATGCTTATTATGTGCCAGATACTTTGCAATCTGCTTTGCATGCATTATCTTTTTTAATCTTCCCAACTCTATGACATGGGCTCTAGTATTAGTCCCATTTTTTTTTCTACAGCTTAGTTTAAGCACCTTAATTAAGACAGAGATAATTGGCAGAGCTGTTGTTTCAAACTGGACTTGATACTAAAGCTTCAGTTCATAACCTAAACTCTCTGGTGAGCACAGAAATCACAGAGAACAGTTCTAGAACTTTGCAGCACACCAAAGAAATAGAAAAAGACAGAAAGATATTAAAGTAGTTCAGCAGTAAGAAATATAAACATTTCTTATGTAAAACGTGTGCTTTAATAAAAATGTCAGTTTTTAAAGAGATCTGAAAAATATCAAAATATAAAAAAAGAAGAGCTTTATGCCATACCCTAGACTTACATCATTGCTTTGATTGATAAGAGTAGACAATGACTATGCTCTTTCATCAGTCTGGAAAATCAATTCTAGTGGGAAATTAATTTTAAAACATTATAATAATAGAGCAGAATCATTTATAAAAACAAATAATAGTAATATTCTAATTCAAGTAAAGAAATATAGAGATTTTATGGAGGCATAGGGAATAACATATGTTCTAGAACACCACACTGAATTTCAAATCACTAGCTTTAGCCCATCCTATTTAAACACACACACACACACACACACACACACAATCACGCACCAAATGAAAGTTTATTGTGCCTTTCTATTTTCTCTTTTGAGGCATAATTGAGACCCAGGTGCAGGATATCATAGAAAAGTCTGTTATCTCAGAAGCAGATAGCTAAAATGTCTTGTTACTTTAAAAACATTCAAATCTCAAGGACAGTGCTATTGCTAGAATAAAAAGCGAGTTAAATCTCTACAAAAAATGTAGCAAATCATAAAAGTATCCCAGATATGGAAGCCACTTAAGTCAAGGTGAAGAAACAATAGTCAATACATAGATTGAGTAGAGAATATTCTCAGTTAATATGAAAACTAGAAGACACATGTCCTTTGAAAATTCTGACTGCATTTGTTGTTTGTTTCTATTTCTTCACATTTGTTGAAAGCAATCAATCATCACTAAGTGAAAATTATAGGAAACATTCACAATGCTTTGATGTGTACATATTGAAATTTAATATTATCACATTGCTAGTTTACTCATTCATTTATTCACACAAACTAACACATATACACACAAATATTAATTAAAAACCTCTTGAGAACTATATATTGATTGTTAGGTTTTGATGCAAGCATAAACAAAAATGTTTCTATGACTTGAGAGTCAAGTACCAGAAACATACACATATACTGAAAATTGCAATACAATGTGAGAAGTGGTATGGGTATAGGTAGAGCCTGTTGAAATACAGCTGATTGTAAAGGAAAGATTTGTAAACAAAGTCAATTTTTGGAAATGAAGGAAATTAAAGGATAGATGTTGGTGATGAAAAATCTTGAGGGACTGACAGGGCTCAATGAAACCTTCAGTGTGGATGGAGCATGTGCTGTTGCCATTAGGCCAGAGAGGGAAGATGGTATTGGAAAGTAAAGTGTTTGCATTAAGTAACAAAGGAATGCAGTAGAAATAGGAAAATGATGCAGTTGGTTTGGATGTTTAGGAGACCAGTGTAGTGTGTATGGGGTGCACTTGAGTTATTGAAGATAGAAAGCAGAGACTACACGCTAAGTGGTCTAAACAAAGTTGTAAAAATTATTTTAAACAAAGGTGTGACCTGTGCAGGCTGTTAGTGATAAGCAGCAGTGAAATTAGGCAGATGCCATGCATGGAATTCATAAGCAGATTTGTTATCTGGTATTCTTTTTTCTTTACCTTTATGAAAGAAATGTTAACAGTGCAATTTCCTCAACCATTTAAGTTTGTGAGTTCTGTTCTAAATTTAGGAGTACCAGGAGAGTTGGAGAGGAGGGATCAGAAGTCTTTCCTTTGTTGTCTCAGGTAAAGCTGATTTTTCCACATCATATTTGTGATGCTCTCTTTTATCATAATAAACACATCACTGCTTTCCATAGTTTGAATAGTATTTCTGAGTAATGTTAGAATTATGAATGTCTGTGACTCTAAGGCCATTTAAAAAAATTTATTGTTGACACTACTTATAAGGATTTCAATGGAAATTGCTACTTACAGTGTTATATGTCTTGAAGATTATCAATATTTAAATATATACCATGCATTTTATTCTTAGGTTCATTATTGATGTCTCCTGATCCTACACAAACTATTTAGCATTTAACATGTAAGTCACATTCTTTGGCAAAAAAAAAAAAACAATTACTGAGAAATGTATCACAATCAATAAGCCAATTTCAGGTCAGGTAGTGAAATCCAAATATGAGAAATCAGTCCACAATTTGAAGGAAACAATGCAAAGCCTGATGCAAGTTCCTTTTATGATAACTACTTTGTACTTTACAGTGACAAATAGTTGGGAACTGTGCAGGCCATCATTAATAGCACAAAATTTCATTCATCATGGACACATTTTTAGAGATATTGATTTTGATGAAAAAAGTCCACAGTATATTTTGAAACCAAAATCTTCCCCCAAATTGTGTATCCTATCAATTCAAGGCATGGAGTGAAATGAAGCAAATACTATAATTTTGCTTGTGATCTCTAACTGACAAAACAATTACCCAGTTATTTTCTGCTGTGAGACCCTCTGTAATTGAAAATGCCAAAAAAGTTTTTTGTTTTTGTTTTTCTTTGGTGTTTTCTACTCTTGTATTGGATGAGAAAATGAACCCATTTTCCCATTAATATTTCTATCTTTAAAAAGTATTTCCTTTGATAGTATTAGTAAGAAAAAATTAAGATTGTAGAAAAAATTGAGTCTTTTCATCAAACACAAGATAAAAACATTATTTAGACCTAAATTAAGTTGCTAATTATATACATTATGTGTCCTAATTGCAAAGTCTTTAATATGAGGAAGACATGATAAATGTAATTTGAAAGAAAAGGATGAGGTAGCTGGGAACTAAGGCAATTTAGGATACAATATATCTGTGGTATAAGTAAATGCTTCTGAAAGGGGGTTTAATGAGATTGACTTGTTAAAGTTAACAAAATAGAAATTATTCAGTGAATCATTGATATACAAATGGTCCTTACAATTAGTTCTTAAACCTTGATTATATATTGGTTATTTTCTCTGTTCACTGAATAGCTGATTGAATCACCACTTCAATTTCCATAGATATGACCTAAAATACCAGTAATCTACATTTTAAGGCTATAAATAACTTCTTTTTATATAATTTAAATTCTTTATTGTTTAAAGTATTACATAAATCTCCTTTTTCCCCCATTGACCTCTCCTCAGCAACCCCCATCCCCCAGCACATGCTCTCACCCTCCTTCTCCCCGCCCACCCCACCCCCAGGGCCTGTCTGTGTCTATTGATTATGCTCATATACATGCATTCAAGTCCTTTGGTTGATCTCTCCCCCCCTCTTCCCCCACCTTTACCCATAGATTGGACAATCTGTTCCATGCTTCTATGACTCTGGTTCTATTTTTGTTTATCAGTTTATGTTGTTCATTATATTCCACCAATGAGTGAGATCATGTGATATTAATTTTCCTCTGACTGGCTTATTTTGCTTAGCATAATGCTCTCTAGTTCCATCCATGCTGTTGCAAATGGTAAGAATTCCTTCTTTTTTATAGTGGCATAGTATTCCATTGTGTAGATGTACCACTGTTTTCTAATTAACTCATCTGCTGATGGGCACTTAGGCTGTTTCCAAATCTTAGCTATTGTAAATTGTGCTGCTATGAACATAGGGGTGCATATATCCTTTCTGATGGGTGTTTCTGGTTTCTTGGGATATATTCCTAGAAGTGAGATCACTGGGTCAAATGGAAGTTCCATTTTTAATTTTTTTGAGGAAGTGTCATCCTGTTTTCCACAGTGGCTGCACCAGTCTGCATTACCACCAGCAGTGCAAGAGGGTTCCTTTTTCTTTGCATCCTCTCCAGCACTTGTTGTTTGTGGATTTGTTGATAGCCATTCTGACAGGTGTGAGATGGTACCTCATTGCTGTTTTGCATCTCTCAGATGATTAGTGACTTTGAGCATGTTTTCATATGTCTCTTGGCCTTCTGTATTTCTTCTTTCAGAAAGTGTCTAAGTCCTTTGCCCATTTTTTGATTGGATTGTTTATCTTCCTTTTGTTAAGTTGTATGAGTCCGTATAAATTTTAGAGATCAAACCCTTATGAGAGATAACATTGGCAAATGGGCTTCTATGACTCTGGTTCTATTTTTGTTCATCAGTTTATGTTCACCAATGAGTGAGATCATGTGATATTTATCTTTCTCTAACTGACTTATTTTGCTTAGCATAATGCTCTCCAGTTCCATTCATGCTGTTGCAAATGGTAAGAATTCCTTCTTTTTCACAGCAGCATAGAATTTCATTGTGTAGATGTACCACTGTTCTCCCCTGCAGTGGGCTTTCTTGTTGTGTTATTGATGGGTTCTTTTGCTGTGCAGAAGCTTTTTATTTAGATGTAGTCCCATTTGTTTATTTTCTCCTTAGTTTCCATTGCCCTAGGAGCTGTATTGGTAAAGATACTGCTACGAAAAATGTCTGCTATTTTGCTGCCTATGGCTTCTTCTAAGATTTTTATGGTTTCCCATCTTATGTTTAAGTCCTTTATCCATTTTGAGTTTGTTTTTGTATATGCGTGTAAGTTGATGGTCTAGTTTCATTTTTTTACATGTATCTGTCCAATTTTTCCAACACCATTTATTGAACAGACTGTCTTGACTCCATTGCATGCTCTTGTCTCCTTTGTCAAATATTAATTGAGCATAATGGCTTGGGTCAATTTCTGGGTTCTCTGTCCCGTTCCATTGGTCTATATGTCTGTTCTTGTGCCAGTACCAGGCAGTTTTGAGAACAATGGCTTTGTAATATAGCTTTATGTCTGGTATTGTGATCCCTCCAACTTTTTTTTTCTTTTTCTCAAGATTGCTGCAGCAATTCAGGGTCTTTTTTTATTCCAGAAGAATTTTTAAAGAGTTTGTTCTAGGTCTTTGAAGTATGCTGCTGGCATTTTAATGGGGATTGCTTTGAATTTATAGATTACTTTGGGTAATATGGACATTTTAATGATGTTGATTCTACCAGTCCATGAATATTGTATATTCTTCCATTTGTTTACATCTTTTTCTATCTCTTATTCAGTGTCCTGTAATTTTCTGAGTACAGGTCCTTTACCTCCTTACTTAAGTTTATTCCTAGGTATTTTAATTTTTTTGTTGCAGTGATAAATGGGATTGTTTTGTTTTTAGTTTCTCTTTCTGTGAGTTCATTATTGGTGTATAAAAAGTCATAGATTTCTGGGTGTTGTAAATAACTTATTTTACAGTTGAAGCTGACATGCGGTCTCCTGATCATTAATACTTAATATTTATTGCAGTCTTTCTCTGTGGCCAGTACTTTTCATGTTCTATCTCATTTAAACCTCACATCAACTCTAATCCAGTATGATTTTTATCCCCACTTTATGTGGGGTAAAATTGAGGTTCAGAGATTTAAATAACCTACTAAAGGCCACAAAACTTGGAAGTGGTAGACTTAACATTTGAATAGATATGGTTTAACTAAAAAGCCTAAATTATTACCAATTATATCATACTACCTCCCAGGTCACAATGAAAATTAGCAAAAAAAAAGGGAGAATTCAAAAGCATGATAAAAGAATAAAATAAGTCCGTAATATTTGAAATTTCTGTCTCACATAATTTTCAACTCTTTATCAACATGTACTGCTGAAAACACTTGTAAATGACTGACAAAACTTTTACTTAAAATCAATTAATATTTAACCATTTGTTTAGTGACCCTATGAGCTAATTAACTAATTGGAAGCTATCAGTTTTTTTTCATGGATCTGTCTCTTATGATTCATGTTGAGCTTAGTCTGTAAAAAGCAAAGGAAATCCATTTTGTGTTTTATTCTTTTTCTTCTACACTTGCCCAACATTGTTGTTTGTCTTTAAAAAATAAATAAATTAAGTTACAAATGTGAGATACAAAACTTTATAAATGAGGCAATATTTCCCATGGATATTCAATTTTTCTTGGATCTTCTTAATCATAAGGCCCAAGGAGCAGTATAGTGGGCCTAACATACACTTTCTGCAGAACACTCATCTTCTGGGTATACCACTCAAAGCTTATGGGGTTACTCAGGGGGGGGGGGAACTGAAATGTGGCTTTTATTTTCACCAGAATCCACACAGGTTCTGCAGGTGGTGTGCCTCTTTGCTCATGAGTGAGTCATGTAAGGTATAGATGTTTCTCTTTTTCTTTAAAATAAGTGCCCTGACATGCTACAGATTCCTTGGCCACCAGGCAACAGAGATATGGCAGGCCTCTAAGTGTTAGGAAGTCTATCTCTCATTCTCTGGAGCCCATGTTTTACTAATCATTGGAATACTCCCTACTTCCTGCTTACAAATCCAGTGAGTCTAGGGGTGAAGAGAAAATAGAGAAAAGTCAGCCCATTCTACAAGACTACTCTCATGGAGACAAAATAAAAAGATGAGAAAAAAATAAAAGAGAATGTCATGGTATTGACTTTACCACAACAGAAAGAGATCAGCAATTGATTTGATATCTTACTTTAATTGGTTTTCTAAACAAACCAGGATGAATATTGTCCAGTTGTCAGAAAAAATAATATCAATGTTGGTGCACTGGCTTCATTGAAATATTTTATTTTCCTCCTAGATAATGGAAATCAATAGATAATGCTTGTAGCTAATACCTCTCTTTTAGAGCAAAGGTAGTTTAAGAAGAAATGGTATAATTGATGAGTGGATTCTTATCTGAGTTATATTTATATTATAATGTCAGGCAATTTTTATATGTGTGATACTGTTCCCTAATAAGTTCTCCCCATTATTCCCCTAAGGCAACATAGAGCATAAATTAATAAAATTTGATGGAAACTTTAATTTAATTTATGAAATGATACAAGTTGTATGTGTTTAAAGTTGTCTTCATTTAAACTGATATGAGCCCGATGTTACCAGACTAACATTTCATACTGCTGTTTGGACTCTAAAAATATGGGTATGATTTCATACTACATTTTCATTATACATAAAGTCTAATAATAAGCTAATTATTTTATCACTCATAAATTTGACTCAAAAATAATTTCATAAAAGTGCTCTAAAATATTTTAAATCTCATAAATACACATAAATGGTGGTTATTTTTAATAGGAAGCTCACCTACTGTAACTATTTTATTTCATTTTTAAAAGTCTTATGACTTCATCTTCTCACCTTGTCTAATTCTCTAGGAAAAAAAATTAAGATCACAAAACTGTATGTGATTGTTAAAGTCTGATGATGCTTACTATGAGTTGAGTCATAAGAATTTGCCAGAAGACTGACTACACACACACACACACATATATAAACGCATATATATATGTAGAAGTATTGTATATCTGGTTTTCAAACTACATATAAAAATGCAAAAACCAATGAAATGGAATAAATCATAGTCAATTTCATCAGGCTAGTTCTTTTATAAAGAACTAGCTTATAAACTTTACTCAAAACAGTGCTCAAAATATTTTAAACATACTATTATTTACATAAATATATAGAAATTAATTTACAACTTTATAAATTATAACCTGTTAAAACTTAAGAATCTTAGAGCATTTTCTAGGTGAAAATATATACTTCTAGTAACAGGAAGCAAGGATTACTATAATTGTAGTATCATTTTTATAAATTAAATGTTGTAAAAAACACAGCCAAAATATGAAGAATAACCTATAAAAGACAGGCAAAAAAGTCAAATAAATATTGCAATAATCTACCCTTAATATTATGCAACAAGAATTGCCCAGTCTGTTATTTTCTTACAATTTCCACTTTTAGTTTGCAAGCTAGCAGGAGTCTATGTTGAGCTAATCATATATTTGAATTATATATAGACTAAGTAGGAATATGACTTAAGTGAGACATTTCCTCCTGATAGAATAATGTGTACCATTTATAGTACTTCTTCAGATCAACTTCTTTTTAATATTTAACAAAGTTCTTAAATAAATATACAGATCAATCTGGAACACTTTATACCATTATGTCCTTTTTCTATAAAAGGCATGTGAGAATGGAAATAACAATTTGAATAAAATCTTTTTACAGTGTCTTGAAATTTTTATTTTAAGAATAGTTTTTAATCAGGTAATTAGCAACATTAAGTTCATCAATTATTTTGTGACATAGAAATTGATTTTTTAATAGGAAATCAGGTATAAAAATGGACTTTTAAAATAAAACTGCTTAAAATTTAAAAAATAATTAGAAGCTAAAATATGTAAATGTGTGGCTGAATCTGGGACACATATCCTATCTAATAATAGAGAAACATGGTAATTAACCATAACTTTGCTACCCTTCCCATTGGCTAATCAGCGAGATATGCAAATTAACTGCAAGCCAAGATGGCGGTAGGTAGCCAGGCAGCTGAAGCGAACATGAACATGAGGCTTGCTTACTCCAGTGATGGAGCAAGTCAACGTTCCCCGCCTGCCCCAGCTCAGCTCTGAGCTCCGGATGAAACAATGTTGCAATTATAGAACCTAAACAAACCCCGGAAACCTGCTTTCAGCCAGCGCAGCCTCAGAGCTTAGAGCGGCCAGTGATGGCAACAGAGTTTCAATTATACAATCTAAACAAACCCAGGTACCTGCTTTCAGCCGGCAATGGCCTCAGAGCTGGAGCCTTCTCTCAGCTCCAGTGACAGCTATAGAAGATAAATTAACCCCAGAATAAAAAAAAAAAGAGAGAGAAAAAAAAAAGAAAGAAAAAAGGAGAGGCTGGGAGCTTCAGTCGCCCACCAGCCTGAAAACAGCCCTCAGCCCCTCACCCGACTGGCCAGGCACCCCAGTGGGGACCCCCACCCTGAAGGGGGTGTGACCAGCTGAAAACAGCCATCATCCCATCATCCAGGCTGGCCAGGTACCCAAGCAGGACCCCCACCCTGATCTGGGACACCCTTCAGGGCAAACCAGCCGGCCCCCACCCGTGCACCAGGCCTCTATCCTATATAGTAAAAGGGTAATATGCAAACTGACCCTAATAGCAGAAGGACTGGGAATGACTGATCACTATGACACACACTGACCACCAGGGGGCAGACGCTCAATGCAGAAGCTGCCCTCTGGTGGTCAGGATGCTCTCACATGGGAGGAGCTCTGCTTAGCCACAAGCCAGGCTGATGGCTGCCAGTACAGCGGTGGTGGTGGGAGCCTCTCCTGCCTCCTCAGCAGCACTAAGGATGTCCGACTGCAGTTTAGGCCTGCTCCCTGCCGGCAAGTGGACATCCCCCGAGGGCTGCTGGGCTGCCAGAGGGATGTCTGATTGCCATCTTAGGCCCAATGCCCTGAGGAGCGGGCCTAAGCCAGCAGGTGGTCATCTCCTGAGGGGCCCCAGACTGCGAGAGGGCACAGGCCAGGCTGAGGGACCCCCCATAACCCCAAGTGCACAAATTTTTGTGCGCCAGGCCTCTAGTACTACTATAAAAGAAATTAATTTGAAATAGTGAATTTTTCTAGCTTTATTAAAGTATAATTTAAAAATAAAATTGTATATATTTAAAGTGAACAAATGATGATTTAATATACATTGTGAAATAATTACCATAATCAAGTTCATTAACACATTCATTGCTTCATATAGTTACTTTATGTGTGTGTATGTGTGTGTGTGTTGAGAACTGTTCAAATCTAAAATCAGTAAATTACAAGTACAAAATACAGTGTTATTAGCTAGAGTCACCATGCAGTATATTAGATCCTCAGAACTTACTCAACTTATACCTAAAAGTATATAACCTTTGGCCAACATCTCTACCCACTAGTAGCTACCATTCTATTCTCTGTTTCTGAAAGTTTTAGGGTTTGTGGGGTGTTTTTTGTTTTGTTTTGTCTAGATTCTACTTTTAAGCAATATCATACAGTACTTCATTATTTATATTTTTGTGACTGATTTATTTTACTTAACATAACAACTACCACATTCATATCCATGTTGTCACAGATGGCAGGATTTCCTTGTTCTTTAAGGATGAATAATATTGCATTACATATATACTAGAGGCCCAGTGCATGAAATTTGTGCACAGCTAGGGTCCCTAGGCCTGGCCAGTGATCAGGGCCGATAGGGGCCTTCCGGCTGCCAGCCAGGGCCTTCCCTCTGGCTGCTGGCTGAGGCCTTCCTTTCCTGGCTGCTGGCTGCCATCTGGGGCCTTCCTTCATTCCATGCTGCCCCCTGGTGGTCAGCACGTCATAGCGAGCGATCAAACTCCCGGTATCCAGGTTGAACTCTTGAGGGGACACTTTGCATATTAGCCTTTTTTATACAGATCACATTTTCATTATTCACTCTTCTATTGACATATTTAAGTTGTTTTAATATCTTGGCTATTGGGAATAATGCTGCAATGAATATGGGAATGTAAATATCTCTTTAAGACAGAGATTTTGTTTCTTTGGTATATATACACAGAAGTGGGATTGCTGGATGATATGGTATTTCTATTTTTAATTTTTTGAGGAACCTCTGTATTGTTTTCCACAATGGCTGCATCAAATTACAATCACACCAAGGATTCTCTCTCTCTTTTTTTTTTTTCAACATCCTTGCCAACATTTACTATCTCTCTCTTTTTTAAAATAATAACTATCTTAACAGCTATTAGGTGATATGTATTGTGATTTGAATTGTATTTTCTTGAAGATTAGTGATATTGAGTCCCTTTTCATGTACCTATTGGTATTTGTATATCTTCCTTGATAAAACAGCATTGGAGGTAATGAGGAAAGAACTATTTTTAAATAGAAGAAATAACAATATATTTGTATAGTTATCAAGTACTAAGTGAATAAAAAATCATATTTCAGAGGGAAGGACTCCTGGAACAATGACATTGAGTAGGTGACAGGAAATGGAATCTAGTGCATGAATGGAGGGGTTGTCTCTAAATAGAAACACTATGAATTCATATATGGAAACAAACAGGTAATTAGAGTATGAATGTGCAAATATTGGTTGGTAATTAGATATAGTAGTGGCTTTCTGTGAAAGTTCAATGGTGATTGCTATAATTTCTCACTGAAGTAAGAAGTAAAGTGGGGCTGAATAAATATTAAGAGCCTAAGGAGAAAATAAAATAAATAGTCATCCTAAAATATGAAATAATTAGGGACACAGAATATGATCGCTGGGAAAAATGAAGGGTCCATCTGTGATTCAAACTCGTGAATTTAATGTGAGACAAGTTAGCATAGTTGTGCTTTTATTCCCAGCCTTATGTTGCAGGGTGGAAGCTTGGTATAGGAGAATAGTTTAATTAAATAAGATTTGTGTTTTGCTAAGGAAGTAAAATAAAGCCAATAGTAACATAATGAAAAGAGAGTAGAGAGTATATACAAGGCATGAAAATCAGAGACCATGATTTTAAGCTGAGTAGAAGAAAAAGACATGAGCAGGTGAAGAACAGTACAAGAATGTCCATCTGAAGTGAGTGGAGGTATTAGTTAGATTAAAGGAGACTTGATGTCTAGGTTCTTGTGGTCAATTTTTTTAAAAAAGGAGAAAGATATGGTTATAGAGTGAGATGCATGAAATTGAAATTTGGAATGTTGTAATTATAGTAAGGACAGGGTGTTTAGGGTATCCACATGGACAAGTGTAGCTGAGTTAAGATGGAGGGCAAGGTCAATGGAGGTGAGGGGGTCAAAGCCAGAGAGAGTATGATGATGAAAAAATTACCTACATGCATATTTTGAATATTTTTAAATACTCAAAATTAAGTCACAAGAGAGTGACTGCACAAAGGGAAATAAAATTCTTTTTTAAAAAAAATATATTTGATTGATTTTTTACAGAGAGGAAGGGAGAGGGATAGAGTGTTAGAAACATTGATGAGAGAGAAACATCGATCAGCTGCCTCCTGCACATCCTCTACTGGGGATGTGCCCACAACCAAGGTACATGCCCCTGACTGGAATCGAACCTGGGACCCTTCAGTCCTCAGGCTGACACTCTATCCACTGAGCCAAACCAGCCAGGGCAGAAATAAAATTGTTGATAAGTGAATATCATTTATAATATATAATCTAATGAAGAAAATCATTGACGTAAAATGCGTGGTCCTCAGTATTCATCTTAATTTAAAGCTTTGTTTTCATGCAAGGCCAACTTAGTTACAGTTAAAGAGCATTAAATAACAAATATGACTTTGTGGAATTGGTCTCCAAAAGAATAAATTTATAGAGTTACTGTTACCAATTGAAATGAGACAGAAAGTCTTCCTCCACGCTATAAGTAGAGGAAGGGAAAAACATCTCTTATAGTACACTAGAGGCCCAGTGCACGAAATTCATGCACAGGGTGAGGGTTCCCTCAGCCCAGCCTGCACCATCTCCAACTGGGGACCCTTTGGGGGACATCCCTCTCACAATCTGGGACCACTGGCTCCTAACTGCTCACCTGCCTGCCTGCCTGATTGCCCCTAACCACTCTGCCTGCCAGCCTGATCACCCCTAACCTTTCTGCCTGCCTGCTGGATCACCCGTAACTGCCTCTGCCTGCTAGCCTGATCACCCCTAACTGCCCTCCCCTGCCAGCCTGGTTGCCCCCAACTGCTCTCTCCTGCCAGCCTGGTCACCCCCAACAGCCCTCCCCTGCTGGTCTGATCTTGCTGCCAATGGCCCTCCTCTGCAGGCCTGGTCGCCTCCAACTTCCCTCCCCAGCCGGCCTGATCTCGCCCCAAACTGCCCATCCTTGCTGGCCTGATATCGCTCCCAACTGTCCTCCCCTGCCAGCCTGGTTGTTCCCAACTGCCCTCCCCTACCATCCTGATTGCCCCTAAACCCCTTCTGGCCTGATCTCACCCTTAACTGCCTCTGCCTTGGCCCCAACCACCATGGCTTTGTCCGGAAGGAAGTCAGACATCTGGAAGATGGCTGGTCAACTCAGTCTAATTAGTATATTACCCTTTTATTAGTATAGATGAGATTAGACCAGGCATGGGCAAACTACGGCCCACGAGCCGGATCCGGCCCATTTGAAATGAATAAAACTAAAAAAAAAAAAAGACCGTACTTTTTTATGTAATGATGTTTACTTTGAATTTATATTAGTTCACACAAACACTCCATCCATGCTTTTGTTCCGGCCCTCCAGTCCAGTTTAAGAACCCATTGTGGCCCTCGAGTCAAAAAGTTTGCCCACCCCTGGATTAGACCATTTTCTCAGAGACTGTTATATCCTTATTATTACAGAAATTGATATGAGTAGGTATCTGGTGCACCAATATATGCAAAATATTGGTGCAAAATACTCATTAATTTTAAGAGTCAGACCTATCATATGTGGAGACTTCCCTTAATGTTAATTGCTAAGGTTGTATCCTATATAATAAAAGGCTAATATGCAAATTGACCAAACAGTGCAATGACTGGTTGCTATGATATGCACTGAACACCAGGGGGCAGACACTCAACACAGGAGCTGCCCCTGGTGATCAGTGTGCTCCCACAGGGGGAGCACCACTCAGCCAGAAGCCAGGCTCACAGCTGGCGGCTGGCAAGTGTAGCAGTGGTGGCGGGAGCCTCTCCCACCTCCTTGGCAGTAAGACATCCCCCGAGGGCTCCCAAACTGTGAACTGCGAGAGGGCGCAGACCGGGCTGAGGGACAGTGCACCCCGCCCCCCCCAAGTGCATGGATGTCATGCACCAAGCCTCTAGTGAAAGTGTAATAACTAAGACAATAAAATCAGAGAGGATATGAATGTGATATGAAAAACAAAAGTGGTAGATGGAGAACTAGGTATAATTTCTCCTAAGAGTAGACATAGGATGAAAATTATAAAGAATATATATTTTATAATATAAAAATATATGATGGTTGGAATAACAAAACTAATATACCCCAATAAGATATCTTGATAGATATTTTAACAAAATAAAGGATTCATACAGATATATTTGGAAGAGAGAAATTATGTGTATTATGATAGGGAAGACTGACTAGATTTTGTTACAGTAACAAATGATTTCCAAATCTCAGTGGATTATGATAGTAATGATTTATTTCTCCATCACACTACATATCCAATACAGATCAGCAGAGAAGCTGTTCATGGAGGTGACTCATGGACCCAGCTGACAGACCCCTTCTCCAACACTGGCATGGTAACATGTGGAAGTTATATATACTAGCCCTAATGACCACAACAAAATTATAAGAAAATAAACCAAATAAATAACAACATTTTTCAAAAGCAAATATGCATATAATTTTTTTTAAAGTAAAGGCTTAATTTAACTAAGCAGTTAACAATTTTAGTTCCTAACAAATTGTTAATGCTATCTCACCTTTGAGAGATTAGCACCTAAGAGTCCTACCCCTGTAGCTCATCATTCTCAAGGGATGAAAATTGCCCCTCATATACAATTGAAAGTGAAATGCAATATATAGAGTTTTTTTCAGTCAGGCGACAAGTACTACATCAGGCTTCTAGGCAAATATTCTTAGAATAAATTTGGAAAAATCTTCCTTACTCTGCACCCCCATTTTTTTCTTTTTCTCTCAGATGAGTCTGAATACTTTATTAGATGTAATCTGATGGTTTCATATTTTGAGAAATAGGACTTAAAATACATATCTACTTATAGTGATAAGAACTGAATGTAATTTCATAAAAAAACTGAGATCTTCTAAAAAAAAACAAACAACCTTAAAAATCCTAGTTATTTTTCTTTTCAAGAACACAGTTTAGCTTCTGCTCTGTAATGACAAAGGGAAACTGTGTATGGAAGTATTTTGGTCATGCACAGCTGCTCTCAGACACGTTCGGCAGAATGTTGCTATTGAGGAAGATAATGTGGGTCCACACTTTCACATTGATGAGGACCTTTTTTGTAAAATCACAATTACCCCAGTAAAAGGTGATTTGATTCCAGAAGAGTTAACATATCACAAAGGATATTTTTGATTTGCTGGGAGTGACAGAGAAGATAAGAGAGAAGCCGGAAGAAGAGCCCAATAGCTATCCAAGTGTCACAGAACTAAGGCACACAATGACAGAGAGAGACAGGAAGTCAATGTCCAGATGGATCTACATGAAGCCGAAAGCTTGAGGCCATAATGTCAGATACACAAGATGAATCCAGCACTCTATGCTGTCAAGACAGTCCCATAAAAACTGTATTTCTGAGAGTTCTGTCAGAAAGAGCAGGAATGAAAGCAATATAAATTGTTGGAAGTAATTTCTAGGGACTATATGATTATGAAAAAAGAAAGACCTCTTTGCCATTTGTATCAGGAAACCACAGAAAAAATTAAAGGAAATGTTGTGGCAGAAATTTTCTTTAAAGCTATATACTATAGTTACAATATTTTCAGATTAATAACAGGAAATTAGTTCTTATTAAATATTAATAGCTAATACAGCAAAATACATAAAAACATGAGTCAGACTATCTGGATTCTAACTCAGCCTTTGCTATTAATATTTTATGTGCTCTTTCACAGATTACTTATATTTCTGGGATTCAGCTTCTTCATCTATAAAACAGAATAAAATTAGTAGGCTTTTGTTGCAATGATTAAATAAGTTAATACATGTAAATCACTTAAAAGAGAGTCTAGTACACAATGAGCACTCAACTTTATTCATTATTATTATTATTATTTGCTGGGGTCCAACCCCAGCGGCTCCAGGGGTCCCCAAAGGTGTGGACGGAGTCAGTGAAGAAGGAATGACAAGGAGACAGCGTTCAGTTGATCAGCAGCCTAGCCAGGATCTCTAGCCAGGTTCTGTGTCCATGTTCTCTTGCTAGGCTTTCCAGCCAGGTTCTCCAGCCAGGTTCAGTCACCAGGTTCTAGTCAGGTTCTCTTGCCAATTTCTGTAGTCAGGTTCAGTCCAGGATCTTTTGCCATGTTCTCTCACTAGGTTCTGTCTCTAGGTTATGTCTCTAGGTTCTGAGGCCAGTTTCTGTCCAGGATCTTTTGCCAGTGAAGTTCTTCTGTCTCTAGAGAATGTTCTGTGTAGGTTCTGTGCCTAGGTTCTGTCTCTCTTGGTTCTGTCTTCTAAGTTCTGTGTTCTAAGTTCTATGTCTTGCTGTCTTGTTACATCTGTATTTATACCAGTTGATTCAATCCTATCAATCTCTATTACAAAGGTTAGGGAGTTTCTTATCTCCATTCCAGGGAGTAAAGATTATGTAGCTTAAGCATGACTGTTCATAGTTAAAGTGATTAATTACCCACCTGGCACTTAGTTGAGGGGTTTTATTCCCTCCCTAACTTCAGGGGAAAATCCCTACCTGGGGAAACAACCTTTCTCAGAGAGGAGACCTTGGTTAAAACACATAGTGCCAAGAAGGTGAGCAAACATATTAAGAACAGTATGCCATATATGCCAGGTCCTTTGAAACAGCAAGAATGGACCGGCTCCCGGCAATTATTATTATTATTATTAGTCAAGTTAATATCTTACTTGAATAATATGTCTCCTCTAGTAATCTGGTAATGCATTAAAATGACTTAGAGGCCACGTTGAATTATTCTCAATAAACTGAGTCCAGGGAGAAAGTAGCTACTGAAAGTAAAATATTTTAAACATACCTTTTGGGAATATCTCCACTGGTACTACTTATATTAATACCTATTATATAGTATATAAATTAAAAAATATTTCTCAAGGTATGCCCATAATTTGCTTTAAAAACATACATATATATTCATATATGTAAGTACATATATGTATATATACAAACATAAAAATCATATTTATGATTTTATATATAAATATATACATGTATTTATATTATATATTAGAGGCCCAGTGCACAAAATTCATGCACTGAGGGGGGATGGTCCCTCAGCCTGGCCTGCACCATCTCACAGTCCGGGACCCTTCACTCCTTACCACTGGGCTTGCTACTCCTTAGTGCTGCTGCGGAGGTGGGAAAAGCTTCCGCCACTGCCTCTGTGCTCACCAACTGTGAGCTCAGCTCTGGCTGAGCGGCGCTCCCCCTGTGGGAGTGCACTGACCATGAGGGGGCAGTCCCTGTGTTGAGCGTCTGCCCCCTAGTGGTCAGTGTGCATCATAGCAACCAGTCATTCTGGTTGTTCCTCCATAATGGTCACCTAGGCTTTTATTATATAGATAAGTATGTGTGTATTAATACAATAAAAATATATGCATAAATTTATATTTTGTATATGTGTAAATACATATTTATTTATGTTTATAAACACAGAATATTATATCAGGAAGGATACAAATATCTGTTCAGGTAATTACCTCTAAGGTAGAGGTGTTATCCTATGTAATAAAAGGCTACTATGAAATTGGTCTCCTTGGGAGTTTGACTGACCAGAGTTCAACCAACCAGGAGTTTGACCACTTGCTATGACATGCACTGACCACCAGAGGGTGGTGTGGAATGAAGGAAGGCCCTGGCGGGCAGCTGGCATCCAGGGAAGGAAGGACCCAGCTAGCAGCCAGCACTCAGGGGAAGGAAGGCCCCAGCCAGCAGCCGGAAGCTGGGGGAAGGAAGGACCAAATTGGCCCTGATCACTGGCCAAGCCTCAGAACCCTACCCATACACAATTTTATGCACTGGGCCTCTAGTAGATATATAATGGAGAGAGAACATTTTAATTGTATATTCTTGTGTGTTAGGGTTGTTGGGGTTTTAAAAAATATATTTTTATTGATTTCAGAGAGGACAGGAGAGGGAGAGAGAGAGAAACATCAAATGATGAGAGAAAAACATTGGTCAGCTGCCTCCTGCATGTCCCTTATTGGGGATCAAGCCCTCAACCTGGGCTTGTGCCCTGATACGGAATTCAACCATGACCTTCTGGTTCTTAGGTCCATGCTCAACCTGGGAGCCACACAGGCCAGGCAGGGTTGTTGGTGTTTTTGTTTTTGTTTTTTGTTTTGTATATGCTTCTCATAGCATTTCAATTAAAAATACATTAAAATGTTTCTCTCTATACAGAGCAATTTATTTTGCCTCATCAGATGTATTTTCTGTTTCAATGATTTTTTTTTCTTTTGCTCCAATAGGCACAGCCCATAGAAGTCAGAAGGCATGTGTTGAACTGTACATGAACATTAAGGGAGCTTTTTAACCCTGGCATGAATAGTACTTCCTGCTGGGGTAGGGCAGGAAAGCACCCTATTTATTGAGGACCTGTCAGAGCAAGATTAACACCATGCACCTTGGCAACAGGAGTTCTCTCTGTTCCAGATTATTTTAAAATATATAGTCTTCCCAACCAGAAATATATTTGGAACCAAGTACCATTTTATCTCTGACATCACTGAGCCAAAGAAGGTTTGGTACAAATGCAAGTAACACATCATATGGTGATAATGGAAGATTGTGGCTCAGGGAGGCAGGGGATCCTTCAGTGAAGAGTAGAGTTTTATTCCAAGGAGAAAGAAAACAAAAAATAGCAGTTTTTTCAGTGCAGTTTCTAGGAAAGTTGTGAAATTGTCTTCCTTTTATAAAGTGTTGAAACTATTAACTATGTATATTAAAGGAACACACTTTTTTCTATCTTTTATTTTTAATGTCTTTGTGTCAGTCATTATCTAATTTTAACCTTGTCATGCAAAGTCTCTCCAAGAATAGCTATTTTATGTCATTAGAATTAGCCCTAATATTTGGGGATATTTTCACTTTTATCTATGGGCCTATAAAAAGCAAGAAATATAAAATGAGATTTTGATTAATTCCCTAGTCAGAACATTTTGCAGAAGGTGTGTGTAGAATTAATTGCTTTGCCTCTCTCAGAACAATGAAGCTTTGTTTATTCATGAAAAATTTAATAAATTTCTTGCAGTAATTTTGTAATTATGCCAATGCCAGAAAAGCATACTGTTTTCTGATTGTATAGAACATTTAATGGTCTTATTCACATTTTTCTACACATGGAAGGAAATGAAATTTAGTTTAAAATAAACTATTTTTTAATAAGTACACTATAATGGTTGAGCTGTAATAAATTTTTTACCTGTTTTTAAAGACTGATTTTTAGAGCAATTTTAGGTTTATAGCAAAAGTAAGAGGAAGGTACAAAGATTTCCCGTATACCCTTACCCCATGCATACCTGGGCACCAGCATTGTCAACATTCCCCACCAGAGCTGTACATTTGCTGCAATTGATGAACCTACAGTGACACATCATAATTATTCCAAATCCATAGTTTACTTTAGAATTTGCTCTCAGTATTTTACATCCTCTGGATCCAGAAAAATGTATAATAAAATGTATCTGCCTACCATTGTAGCATCATACAGAGTATTTTCACTGCCCTAGTGTAATGCTATTTTACATACTCTGAATAGTTGGATCATGAACAACTTACAAATAACAATACTATTTGAAACACAAGTTCCAAGCTACTATTTATTTAATCAGTACCTTTCTCTAGCACGGCAACAATAAAATTCTATATAATAAAAGGCTAATATGCAAATTGTCCCCTCGACTGGGAGTTTGGGATTTTGACCAGGGGGCGGGGCTGATCAGCCAACCACCCCCAATCATCCCCCCCAACCTGATCAGGGGTGGAGTCAGCCCACCAACCACCCGCGGCCCCTCCCCCTTGCTGGCCTCACCCCAGCCCCACCTCCTGGCCAGCCCTACCCCCAATTGGCCCCCCCAACCCAATTGGGGGTGGGGCCAGATGGCTAACCTCCTGCATCCCCTCCCCCAGGTCGGCTGAACCCCACCTGTGCACCAACTCGTGCACCAGGCCTCTAGTAATAAATAATATCAGATGAAATGATTAAATGTTAAAGTCTCTGAAAGATTGCTCTGGACAAAAATTATTGATGTTACACAAGAAACTTCATGGCACTATATAATCTAAGTCCATCTTCAACTCAGACTTCAAAAAAAAATTATTCTTCCTTCCAAAAGAGTTTTAAGTAACTCTTTAATCACCAGAGTCTACATAATGCTAATCACTGGGGAAAAAAAATGATTATGTCAGAGAAATGAATTGTTCTGAAGTGTACTTAATGAGAAGGATGCTGATATATTTATTGTGCAGCCATTTGGGATAACAAGTAAAACAGTCTATTACTATTTTTGCATAGACTATTGGAGGCATGTCACACTTCTATAAAGTCTGTGAACTTTGAGCACTTGCCACACCAAAAACAGATAAGGTGTTACCTCTAGGGGAATAACTCCACCATGGTGCCCTGCTTACCTTGAACATATCCATGTAGGCCGAGGTCTGAAGCAGGATGCCTTATGATTCTCCTGGAATAGGAGGGGATGGAAAGACTAAGAGAAGTTGCTATGAGGTCATTTCCCTATTTCCCTTCCACCATCCCCTACCTCTGATGCTTTCACAAAACAGTTTCTCATGGTCTCTGGGTTCTAATGAGGTTGTGTGCTTTCGACCTAACCCCTGCCGCCCCCCTCAGAATAATGTCACAATATAAACCCACTTAGCTACAGTCTATATTTGGTTCCTCAGCAATGGCATGTCCAACAGTTCTCATTGCAATTATCCAGCCCCTTTTGCTTCAATACCATCCTTTTTGGTGTGTGGAACAAGAATCTCAGACAGCAATCACACCTTTAACAGAACAGATCCAAAAGAGAGCAAAGCCTGCATTCCTTGTCTGAGCTGACAATACCTCTGGGAACTTTGGGCAGATCTAAGCCATTAAGGAGAAGAGAAGAGAATGAGAGGAAAGAAAGAAAAAAAAAAAGAATCTCAGACAGCTGACACCTTTAACTTAATCTTGTCTCATTATCTATTAAGTAATAGACAGTCTAAATCTGTAAGCAGCTCATTGTATCTTTAGAGCTGAATCAGTTAGGCCTTGAACTTGGCCTTGCCTGTCTTGTGCATTTGCCTGATACTAACAGGATCTCCATACTAAAGATAATATGAGGCATATGGAAGTCCAGGAGAACTGAAATAATAAAGCGAGAAAGGTATTTGAGATAGTCATGGAATACAATACATTCTAATTGGATACAACTATCACTTTTAATAATGAAATAGAAACAAAAGAGAGGAAAAATGAAAAAAATAAGTATAATTATTTTAAAAATTAAAGGGCATAACATTTAATAAACTTAAGCTAACACACAAAAAAACGTTGTTTTGTGAAATTTATATTTTTTATTTGTACAAGCATTCCTCTGTATCAGTTAATTGTATGACCACAATAATTCTGTATTTCAAGGAAAAAAAAAAACCCTAAATCTCAGTAGCATACAATTGAGATACGGGTCCTTGGCCAGAATTGAATCCAGGACCTTTTAGTCCACAGCTGATGCTATATCCATTGAACCAAACCATCTAGGGCAGAACAGTATTTCTTATGGGGCAAAAGAGTAATCAATATAAATAATATTCTTTTATCTGCTATAGATATTACAATAATATATATTAATTTATTTTTCAGGTCCAATAATAAGCACTAGAACTTCCTATTATTTGTAACAAAATGCAAAGATAACAGAAAGCTATTTTCTTTTATATATACACTAAAGGCCCATTGCATGAAGAAATTTGTGCAATAGGCTGTTCTTCCCCTGGCTGCCGGCACTGGCTTTCCTCCGGCACCCAGGACCCAGGCCTTTGGTCTGGCTGCAGTGGAGAAGCCAAGCCTCTCAGTCTTCAGTCTTCACTCCAGCCAGAGCCTTCAGTCTTTACTCTGTGCCTGCATATGCAAATTAACCGCCATCTTTGTTGGGTTAATTTGCATAGTTGCTCTGATTGGCTGGTGGGTGTAGCAGAGTGACACCAATTTGCATGTTTCTCTTTTATTAGTGTAGGTATTTTTATGTTCTCCTTTTAACTTTTTTTAGTATTTGATTATTTATTTATTTATTTTTATTTTTTCCCCATCACCATTTATCCCCATCCTCTCTTCCACCTCCAACTACACTCTCTGCCCCTGCAATCACCACTGTTGTCCTTGTCCATGAGTTCTTTCTCTCTTTTTTCTTTTTTTGCTTAATCTCAACACTTCTCTACACCAGAGCCACCTGCCTGCTCTCTATCTAAGCATCTGTTTTTCATCAGAGTCAAGGAACTTAAGTCTACTTAAGTTTAAACCATATTTCCACTAAAATTTTGTTAGTCTTCATAAAACTTCAGTTTCCCTCACATTTATTTATTTAGGCACTAGGTGACTCATAAATGTAATAGAAAAGACTTGGGCCGTTTTCTGAAGTACCTCCATGAAGCTAGGGGTCTCTGAAACCTCTAACTTCTGTATGTTTACACAACTGTATAATTGTACAGTATTCATAACAAAATGCACTATTAACTTTGGATCAATAGCCTACTTTGTGATTTTTACAAAAGTAATAAGAATTATTAAGATTAGTCTATCCATATTTCCTCAAACACAGCCCCACCCCCACCTCAGTGACCAAACTCAGGCCACCATGAGCAGCACAAGATCACGTTTTTCCCACTTGCTAATGCTTCCAAATCTTCCATCAGCCTCAGACAGGCCATTCCTGATACTGAAAGGACTCAGGTCTTCAAAAATTCCTCATCATGTACAGAGGACCTACTAGGTTATAAAATAGGAGATTCCTGCCTTAGTTCAATAACTTGGAATTTACATGGCAGTTGCAGGTTATTTATGCTTCAGAGACCTCATGCTCATACAGGAAGTCAGGTCTTTAGTATCATTTAAGTTCTAGCAGAATCTCAGTAGCAAGTAACAATAAGACCCAACATCCCAAAGATCAGCAAGCACTTTTTTTTCTCTCTCTCTAGCTATGAAGAGAAGTAACCAGGAAAAATATGCTACGAATAAAAAATTCAAGCATATTAAAAAGTCTACATTCCCCAAGGTAATTTTATTCACAACATTATAATTTGTATTTGACCATTTACTGCTGAGAATTTCTACTTGTAGTTTATTAAGTAATGATCAACGTGCCACAAGCTGAGATCCTTATTTGTTCTACTGGCTATCATTTTATCTCAATAAATCCCTAATAAATAATTTTTTTAAATAATTGAAAACATTATCTAAACTCACCAAACACTTAAGCTTGTGTAATGGGGAAAAATTAATGTAACAAATTTAGATTTGGCATTGAACTCCAATAAAAAAAAGTAATTCTAAGGTCATTATTTCTTTTAAGATTACTTTTGGAGGTAGTCTTACTTCAAAAATAAACCACTCCTCAAACTATAAAGATACCAGTTAAAATGTATATTTGTTTCTTTTTATTTGTAAAAAGCTACTTAAAATTCATTTCTCAAACCACTCAAAAAGAGATGTTCTCTTCATTTAAAGATACATAACTTTAAATGTAGTACTTGGAATTTGATATATGGCAATGAGGTGTGCTATGTTGTTTGTCTTATTGGACCCACTGTATTCTTCTATTTAGTATAAAAGCAAAAAAAAAAAAAATTTCTTTGCTCACAAAACAGTTACCAGTATATATTTTTATCTCCTATCCTAGTACAGGTATCTAAGGAGAACAGCTGGATTAGAATGTGAGTCTTTGCACTTTCACAGTGGATAACATTTCTTGTGCTTTTATAAATTTAACTAGAGACCCACTGCAGGAAGATTCCTGCAAAAATAGGGCTTCCTCGAGCCTATTCCTGCAAGAATAGGGCTTCCTGAGGCTGGAGCGAAGCAGAGAAGGGAGCGAAGCTGGCGTTGGCGGGCTTCGCTCCCTTCTCCGCTGCCTCACTCCCTCCCTTCTCTGCCACTTCGCTCCCTCCCTTCTCCACTGCTTCGTTCCCTCCCTTCTCTGCCACTTCGCTCCCTCCCCTCTCTGCTGCCTCACTCCCTCCCATGTCCACTGCCTCAGCTCCACTCCCGTCTCCACTGCCTTGGCTCTGTTCCCTTCTCTGCCACTTTGCCCCCTTCTGTAGCATTTGGCTTCCTTCTATGCTGTCTTCAGTCTTCGTTCTGTGCCTGGGTATGCAAATTAACTTCCATCTTTGTTGGGTTAATTTGCATATTGCTCTAATTGGCTGGTGGGCATAGCAGAGGGATGGTCAATTTGCATGTTTCTCTTTTATTAGTGTAGATAAGAGAAAAACTATACTAAAGAATATACTAACTCAACAAAAATGTAATTTCACATACCCCCTCATGAATTGAAGTTATCTGTATGTAAGTAAAGATCCTGATGTTAGCTTCAGCACTCTGAGCACTGCTATCCATAGTTAGAAGAATCACTTAATCTGCATACAATAAATGTTAGTGGAACTGAAAATGATCCACTTCAACTCATCATATTTGGTTGTTGTTTTTTGTTAGCATAATTATAATACAGGAAAAAGTATAGAATTTAGAGTCAGACATCTAAGTTTGAGTGCCAGCTCTGATATTTATCAGTTTGGTGTTATCAGAAGTTATTCAACCTCACTATGTCTCAATTTTCTGTTATATAAACTAAGGATTATCTGACTTTTTAACAGAATTATTGACGGGATCATAAAAAATAGGAAATATGACAGTGTTCTGTAAGATGAAACATCCAAATACTCTTGAATTTAGAATACATATCAAAACCAAATTTATTCCATCAATATGATGCAAAAATTCTAATTAGTGTTACTGTACCTCTGGTGTTGCCTTCTATTGTTCCCTGGAATAATCATTATTTCAAATAACAGTAACTTGGATTAAATAACTGTAATATTGGTATCAGTGCAATTAAACAATATAGAAATATTCATAGAGTAATCATTTCTCCTCTCATTGTGATTAGTTCATTTCCCTTTTCTTATTGGCAATTTTTCTGTGTAATTTACTTTCACTCTCAGGACATTAGTGTATAACAAGACAAAAGATTTCTATTCATTAGAGAATATGTACTGAGTTATGGTAAAATCATGTTTTGATTATGTTTAATTTTAGTTTGATTTTCATCTTGTACTTTTGACTTACAGAGATAACAGAAGACTATGAAGGAAAAATAGAAAATGTTAATGCAATAATTTGAAAAGATTCAAGGTTAGGTAGAAAGATAAAATGAATAAAAAATGAATAATAATGTCTTATAGCAGAAAGAATATATAAAAGCAATAAGATATGTATATTTAAAATACCACATCACATTGTACATTGTCAGGTAAATGTTACTCTAACCAATAAATTAGGTTTGAACTAGCCAACACCACAGTGTATTAATAAAATGGAGGATCACTGTTTTCCTGAGAATTTTTGGCTAAGTAAATACTGTCTGTAAATTTGCTCCTGGAAATGGAACAAATTGTGGGACTTCCAAAATCTCAAATAGCCTTTGTGTTGATCATATCTGAAAGCCCCTTTAACATTTATGTTGCCTAGAAATTATTTTTAAACTGTTTATAAAATATTTCATGCCCACTATGTAATTTATCAGGAAATAATACCTATAATTATCTTTGCATTTCTTATGCTTTAATATTTTCTTCAAAAAATTATAGCTTCAGATTGCACATGGCTGGTTCACTGCTGCTTTCCTGAATCTCTGCTTTCCTGAATCTCTGCATCCATCAATCACAAAGTCCTGCCATGTCCACCTCGGGTATCTGTTTGTCCACTCAACCTAACTCTCTGGTTCTAATCTCATCACCATCCCCAACCCAACGCATTCTCCAACATGCAGCTAGACAAAAATAATCTTTCTGCTATTCAATTCTGAGCATCAAACTTCACTTGGAAGTCTCCTAGAGGTTACCCACCCATCTCAAAACAGAGCCTAAACTTTTTAAATGTTGTATAGCCATCCCCCTACATACAACTCGATCTTTTTTCTCTCCATTTCCTAACATGCGTTCCCCAGTCCCACCCCATGTATGCTATGCTTCTGCATGCTCTTGTAAACCCCTGAGCTCCTACACATGCTTATTTCACTATTTAAAATACTCCTCCCCTATATCGTCTAATTAATTCTCATCCATCAGATCTCAGTTTAGGTGTCACATTTTTCAGGAATACTGAAAACTATAATGGGTTTCCTGCCTGAGTCCCTTCATCTCTCCCCTACTTATTTACCACCATATCCCTAGTCTGGCAGAGAGACAGGAAAATAGGCACTTCACAAATAGACAGTAAGTAAACAAGGAAGAAAATGAGTATTTTAGGCAAGATTAAGTGTCATGGATAGTCAGTCAAAATATGATTCTCATTACTTTTTAAACTAGAACATTTATGTATTACTTCCCAAACTTACTACCTTAGAGGATCTCCTCATGATAAAATAAGGTAATTACCAACAAATTCCCAAGGTAATAAGGGAGATTTTCTTTCGAGGGAAGATAGACCATAACATTTGGTAAATATGTACTAGTAAAGGAATTGTTTAAGATGCTGAATAAATACAGCCAACAATTCGACAGAATTTTGGTGTCAAACAGGCATTGAGGAAATAAAATAATATAATGCTCAATGAGAAGCTTAAATATACAGAATGTAAATTAGTGTTGATCTGAGTGAAGAGGAAACATGTTGAAAAAGTTTGAAGCCCAAAGTCAAACAAATCTAAGATCAAATTTTAATTCCACCAGTCATTAATTACATAACTTAGGAGAAAGAAAATTCTTTGAGCCTCTATCCTCATCAATAAAGTGAGAATGATAGTAATATATCTCCTTGTGTAACATTTGGGAATAGACTTTTTTAAAGCACATACTACAATAGTTAGCACAACAGGAAATTCATTCAGTATTAGTAATATAGTTAATATTATAGAACAGTGGAATCGATGAGATCATTAAGAATCATATCCATGAGAGAAGATATTATGTAGAAAATGATTTTGATCTGGGCTTTGAAAATGAGTAAACACTGGGGAAGCGATAGAGACAGGATTGGAAGGCTGGATTTAAATTTCATTCACACCTTTATTATGGAGCATCTATTTACAGACTAGCTTGTGCCATTCTCACTTTTGTTTGCATAACAAATTTTCTCCACTCCATTACAAATTTCTAGTAAAAAATAAAGCATATTTGACCAAGTCTGCTAACTACTTGGCAACTAGCACAGTAAGTTTGCAATATTTTATTATTCACTAATAACAAATAATGTTATTTATTTAAATAGCTGTGTGGGTGGGTCTAATAAAAAGAGTCTGACTGATTATTGAGACAAAGTTAAATTGCTTGAGTGAGGTCCTATTATCTTGGACCCTCAAAACCAGGCCAAATATATACTCAATTTTATTAAAAGTATTAAAATAAGCCTTGAGTAACTGATGAGTTACACAATAAAACTACCCAGTTTTCCTAAATTAATGTAAAATATTACATAGAAGAAGGAATATGCAAGGATTGGCAATACTATTTTTAAAGAAAAATGTTGAGAGGATGTATATACTATTATTAAAATTTGCCATAAAGTAAATAATTAAAACCATAAAACATAGACAAATAGATAGATGAAATAGTCTAAAGCCCAGACACAGATCCAAAAGTGGACTATTTTAACCAAATTCTGAAAGACTTTGAAGGTCTGGAACTAAAGGCGATCCTTTCAACGGACAGAATATTAGCCTTATATCTCATTGTCCACTTTGCCTGCAAAGATAGATGACCTGAAGTAAGGAGCTGTACCAATTATTGGGCTGTGGCTAATGAATATTGGCTAATAATCAGGAACTTGTAAGAAACAAGATTAAAGACATGACTAAGAACATTAGGGAAGAAATACTTAACAAAACACTTCCACAGTGAAGTAGACCATTAAATCTGATGGATATGTTCACCTGCTCTGGAGGTAGGTTAGCCTTCTTCTCAGGAACCCGCTACTTACTCATAAATGAGGTAAGCAGAGATGGTGGCATGGACATTGAATATGCATTGGGATAACACCATGGAATTGTCTTTATAAAGACTGATCGATCACACTGTAACTCAGTTTGCAGAAGTGGTGACTAACTCTAGTCCCTTAGTATGCCTTCATGCTTCAGTGAAATCAGTCCAACTAGATGATGGCAGATTAACTATATTGGATTTCTTCTATTATGAAGAAGGCAGTAAAACATCTTCATGGAAAGAGAAACATTCTGCTTTTGAATTTGATTTTTTTACTCACCATGCTTCTATCAGAACCACCATTTGTGGCTATGCTAAATGCCTGATTGATCAACATTTTGTCCCATACAACACTACTTCTAATCATCAGACAAATGGCAAAAGACATAGACAAAGGGCTAATGCTCATGGATTTAATGATTTTATCACTGTAAAAATGAAGCAAAGGACTAGTGAAGACTCACTTGTGTTCCCAGCTAGAGGACAAAATATCAAGATGCTGCTATCTTACCAACTCATAGTAACTACTCACTTAAACTTCTAACAGAATTAGATTCGGAACAGATTCCTAAAATAGAAGATTTATCCAGGCTTGTCTTAGATCAAATCTATATTCCCCATGTAGATCTAACCCTAAGAATGATGGAAATAAAGGAAAATAGCATTTATTGAATGCCTAATATATACTATCCATAGAGTTAGGTCTATTTTAAAGTTGAATAAATAAATATGATATATGCTTGAATGAAAAATGGAGTCCAGGTGAGCTTCATTCCAAAGCCCATAATTTCCTAACGTGCAATGTTAGAATAAGGCTAAATAATTCCCTCAGTAAAAAAAAAAAAAAAATTATAAACTTTTTAAAAATACTAAAGTATAACAGATTTTCCATCTACTTCAAAGAATGTGTGGGATCTGTCAGTTGGGAAAATTTATTGTAGCCAGGTGCTGAGAATGAACATTTACAAGCACATACATTTCCTCTTTATTCCTTTGTTTGCTTAATCCCCACGTAGTTGTCTTCTCTGAATGTAAGTGCCATGACAAGATTTTATCTGTATTATACAAAATGACAGCCCCAGCTCCTCCAACAGTACATGGTGTAACAGAGTGAAATGCTCAGTCTCTCTTTGACTCCATCTTGTTCAAGCTTACTTAGTTCCCATGGGCTTCAGGCGAATAGTTTCTGCCTAGTCTTGCATGTAGAGATATGAATCATTAGAGGCATTCTGCGTGTGGCTTCCAAAAACAGTCCTTCCCAATTCCTTTTCCCTTGACATAAAATAAGCCTGAACTCTGCATTTTCTTAAGAGAGGTATGAGGATTAGGTCTCCCATCTTCTCAGTTGGTGCAGTCTTGATCAATAAATATTTCCTTATTCCAAACTCTGATGTTTTGAGTTGAGGTCTTTCCAAGTGTTGGGCACATGGACTTTGGACTGGTAATAAATACTTGACAAATATTCCCTATATATCTATTATATGAGTGAATGAATGAACCAAAACTCGAATAATTTCCAGTCAACTGTCTCCTAACCTCCCACAGATTCCATCTTTTTACAAATTGAGGTTCAAAGAGCAACTACTTAAGGGGCTCTTTAGTGCATAACTTAGCAATTTCATCTATCTGGCATTACATTATGCTACAGTTGAAGGACTTCCAGGTTTGGATAATGACTATATCTGGATATTTAGGAAAATAAATTTAGGCTCATTTCACTGACTATTAGGATCCTGTGATCCTAGCTAGTACAGATTTCCCTGGTAAGTTGTGAGATCTTGAACAGGAAACTCAATGACCTGGGTTTTGTATTTCTTTATCTGCAAATTTAGTATTTTTAAGAAGTTAATATCTCAAACCACCTCTATAATCTAAATTTCAATGACCCTAAAAATTATATTTTTGATTGGTTTGTTTATTTTTCAGATGAGTGGGATATTTTCATTTAGCCTATAATTTAATATAAAAGTACATTATGGAATAGGAGATAGCTATTCATATTTTAGTTTTTATTTATAGTACATAAAGTAAAAATATATATGTAAATATAATATATGAAAATATAATAGTAGAAAATGACATAAATTGAACTCTATCGGCTAGTTTTTCTTTTTTTCTGATTATATATCTTAGGTGCATATTTTGTAGTTTCCATCCAAGAAATTACTCCATAACAAAACTGCTTAAGACATCCAATTTTCTTTTAAAGGTAAATTAAGTAATATTTATTGCATAGTAGCAGGAAGTCAGGTCTTTCCTATGCATCTTAGAAAGTAGCGTAATACCTTCCCTTCAATAGACAAAGAACTTGATTACTGTAATTCAATTGCTAAATTGATAACATTTAAAGGTACATGGTATTCAATTTTCTTAAATGAATTAAAAATACATAAAAGCTCCCTTGTTTTCACTGACTTTCCAAAAATCATTGATTAACGTGCCAGATGCTGCATATCTTCAAGCTAGATGAAGCCTCCCTGAAGTTAATGTCCTTTCTGGCAGTTGTTGCCAAAAAACCTGAAGCAGATTATACAAGTCTGCATGATCATATGACTGTACTCCTTTTGAGAAACTATGGCCACAAGAAAAATCAACTGCCTCAATAAAAAAAAAAGGGTAAAATAATGAAATATCTGGATAATGAAAAATTTTAAATGCAGATCAATGTTATGGTATCCTTTCACGTACTAGTTCTGAAACCTGAATTTCAATGTCTTCTCATTGAAATGAAAATTAAAATATTATCACCATGGAACAAAAAAGCTCTATAGCAGCCTGGCTAAAGAGATAGATGCTTTGGTTGGTACGGGTTGTCTATGTGAAAGTTATAAATAAAAATAGAAGATAAGCAAAATTATACTGTATGAAAAGCTTTCTTTTTAATTGAATTTTCACACCCCTTAGGTTATATATTCACTATTAAAGCCACCACAAATAATCATGGACACGAATCCACCAATGGAGCAGCACATTCACACCTAAGTAGAGTTGCAGCAACCTATTTCATCATGTCACCTGGGTGAAAATAGATACTGTGGAAGACATTGTTAATTCTCTTGCGGCATCCATTTTCCCCATCTCCATTGCTAACAGAATCGTGATTTTATTTAGGGAAGTAATATTGCACCCTAGTGATGGGTCATGCCAATCAAACATGACAAAATGTTCCCTGATTTCCCTTCCTCCCCTGAAGCTAGGGGGGCTAAGGTACTTGGCTCTATCCAAATAGACTTTTTAAAAAATCTGCTGAAGGATTTTCTGGGAAAGCTTTTCATGATAAAAACAGACATTTGTACCTAGCCATTTTCTTTTCCTTTGTCATTGTCCTGTATTATTTTGTGTTTAAGAAGGAATTGCATGATATTTCCCAAAGAACTACAAAGACACTGCATCCTATATCACTGAGTTCCTGAACCAACTTCAGCTACAATATGTATGCTCCCAGGAGCCCATTTGTGAAAAACATGAAGTAGGCTTTTGCCACTAGAAATGCAGTGTTCTACTACTTGCAGCCAAATGCCTTCCTATTTAATATGCCAAGTATTCAGACCTGCATCCCACTCTCCCATTCTAACCATTCCTATTAGCAAGCCAGCATCTATTGCCTGGATCAGCTATTTGATCGGTCTTACAGCCTCCAGTTTAATCCATTTGCCATCAGATAATTTTTTTGTAGTCCAAAATTCATCGCATTCTCTTTAAGACCCTTTAGTAGTTCCCCATTTCTGTGAGGCTAAAATTCAAAGGCCTTATCACAATCTGGATGACTGGCATATAAATGCCTCTCCAGCTTCCTTAATTCATGTGTCAAAAGTTATTAATAAGCACATACTTATTAAGGATATAACAAATATTGGGCAAACACAATCCAATCTCTATGTAGTTTCCCTTTTATCACAATTTTTTATTCTCCAAATGCTCACAAGAATGAAATTTGCCATCAGATAATTTTTCTGTAAATTATCTGAATCCCATGTTAGAAAATGTAACCAACCAGTTGCACAGGATCTAGTCCTAACTCATATGTGTAGAAAATAATGCAAAATGAATTTCTGGTCTTCTATGTCGTGGAACTCAAAATAAGTTTGAAAAGAATTTTTAAAACATCCTACATAATAAGGAGCCAATATGCAAATGATCATCATGCCCTCACACCCTCATGCCATCATGCCGTAATGGCTCAGACACTCAACACTGGGGAGAGAGGAATGAGGACCAGCCAGGCTGTGGCCTGGGAGAGGGACAAGCCGCCTGCTCCACAGTCCCGGACGCCAGCAGCTGGGGCTATGGCTCAGGAGAAGGACAAGCTGTCTTCCCCGTGGTTCCACCTGCTCCTGCGCCTGTGGCCCAGGAGAGGGACAAGCAACATGCCCCGCAGTCCCATGAGCCAATGGCTGCACCTGCACCTGCAGCCCAGGAGAGGGACAAGCCGTCTGCCCCGCGGTCCCGGGAACCTGTGGCGGTGGCCCGGGCGAAGCTTCCCGCCTACAGTCTCCTATGGCTGTGGCCAGCCTGGGCAAAGCTGGCCTGGGTCCTGGTTGTCTGCGGCCAGCCAGAGGGAGGGAACCCAGGGTCTTGGGTGCCTGCAACCAGCCGGAGGAGGGAATACTGGGTCCCGGGTGTGAGGCAAGGCAGAGGCAATTAGGGGCGATCAGGCCAGCAGAGGAGCAGTTAGGGGTGATCAGACCAGTAGGGGAGCAGTTAGGGATGATCAGGCAGGCAGAGGTAGTTAGGGTTGATCAGGTAGGCAGGCAGGCGAGCGGTAAGGAGCCTGCGGTCCCAGATTGCAAAAGACAGTTGGACATCCCCTGAGGGGTCCTGGATTGGAGAGGGTGCAGGCTTGGCTGAGGGATTCCTCCCCCCGCCCCCCGCCCATGCACAAATTTCGTGCACTGGGCCTCTAGCATTTTTATAACATATAAGCATACTGAAATCTAATAAAAATTACATGTGAGTCAATGAAGCCTTCCTTCTCAGTGGTTTCTTTTCTTTACTTGAGTCTTCATTTCCCTATAACAAACCAATAGCTTGCAAGTAGAATTATTCAATTGTTCACTTATTTAAATAGCTATAAACATAAATTACTAAACTTTGTCAGTAAATATAGCTTCTTTTAGAACTGACATTAGTAAAGCAGCAGGACAAAAGTTCAAACATGCCTCCAACACATTCAGTTGAATGGAACCAATTACAAATTCATTTTGGTATTAATTGAAGTAAAACACATTTAAATGCACATTGGTAATGCCTCAGCTGGCAGCAACAAGTCACGAAATGATATACACAGCTAAAACCAACCAGCCTGTGAGATAAAACAAAGTAACCAAAGCTGACATTAGCATGTGTTTTCAGCAATTTAAGACTTTATCTACGTTCTTGTACTTCAGATAATGTGCAGTAATAACATTCTACATCCTATAAATTGAAGATTATTTTTCTCTCATAAATTTTATATCTATAGAAATCTTTCTAAAATAGATTCTCAATGCAAGAAATAAGTGTATGTCAGATTTACAAATAGAAAAAAAAATTTTCTGTCTTATAAAAACATGCAGTTATTAAGCTAATGTGTACTAAAACTCATTTTGCACACAAAAGGATAGAATCCACTTTTGTTCAGCGATGTTAATCATGAACAAATATGCACTGAGCATCCACCACAGGACCTATAAAAATCATACAGGTCTTAGATTGCATGATGCTTTGCAGCTGTGAAAGCTTTGCTTGCACTTGCTTTTTAATTTTATCCTTGCAACCAATCTGTCAATAGAGATATATTTCTCCTTTTAGAGAAAATGTTCCCCAAACATTTTAACAGAAGCTCCACTTGAACTGGAAAAAAATAGCATCTCCACATTATGGACTTAGGTCTTTGATGTTATTATTTAGCAGTATAATGTAAAATCAGCCATTGGAGTCAAGCAGACCCATGTTTGAATTCTGCATGATGTCATCTAATTTGCCTAAGGAAAAGGGGCTTTGCCAAGGTTTGTAGACATGGTTGACAAGGTTAAATGGGTTATCTATCACAAGGCCAGAAATATAGCAAGCACTCAATATGTTTCCCACCATCCCTGTCATTTCCTCTATCCTCTTTCTCCCTTAAAGACATGTCCATTGATTTAAGAGAAAGGAAGGCTGAAAAAATAAGATGACAAATATTTTCTACTTTGTGGAAAAATGGCAGATCTCTCTAAATTTTCCTGAGTTCACTCTAAGAATAAATCTCAGTTATTGAAAATCCGTTGTGCCGCACTCCTATCCTAGTTTATAAAACCAGAAAACAAAATTGAATAATTTACATATGTCTTAGTTATTTATTACTATGTAACAAAATGCCCGCAAAATTAGCAGCTTCTGTTAACAAACATGTACTATTTTAACACAGTTTATGATGGTCAGGAATTCAGGTGGTTCTGGCTCAGAATCTTCATGAGGAAGCCAGGGCTGCAGTCCTCCGAAGGAGCCGAAAGTCCATGTCCAGGTTCACTCATGTGACTACTGATGGGGGCTTTAATTCTTCACCTTCTGAGACCCCCACAAAGTTGTGCAAACAGGATGCCTTTGCCTATACCAACTGACAAGGGAAAGAGAGTCCCCAAGACAGAAACTGCAGCCTTTTACACCTAATCTTGGAAATAGCATGCCATCGCTTCTGCTAATTGCTACTGATCACACAGCCAACCTGGTACAGTATGGCAGGGGACTGCCCAGAGGTGTGACAACAAAGACGAGGAATCATTAGGTGTCGTCTTAGAGGTTGGCTACCAAAGAATCACTGCTATTATCCACCTTGGGGAGTTGAGCCCTACTTGTCCCAGTGGCCCAGACAAGGTGTGCATAGAAAGCAGGAAAGTTTAGAGATGTAAGTTTTATTCTAACCTAAGACTATAATGCAAAACCAGCAGAGACATCAGAAAGCTTACTGCTGCAAAGTTGAAAGAGCAGAATAGCACAAAATGTCAGTTTAGCACCATGCCTCTCACATGTTACTAAGTAAACATTTGAGCAGACTTTTTACACTGCCTCATGTCCACTTAAGTCTAGATACGCCTGAGGGTTCTTCAGTGTAGTTGTATTTATCCTTGAGAAGAAGCATCCTGACCTTCCAGTTTCTGAGCTACGGAATTCATCTCAGTTGTACAGAAAGTTTTTCAAACAACCCATGTAATTTTTATTTCAATTATATAAAGTTGATGGGACTCAGGGCAATATTTTCAATAATTTTATTATTCTGGTTCACATAATTGAGAGTAATGATCACACAGTGGTTGGCACATAAAAGGCATTCTAAACATTTATTGGTTAAATACACTTTATTTCTACTCCATTTTGTGTAAAATGACAAAAGAAAATATGGTAATATGTTATATATTTGTGTTAATAACGCAAAGGAAAAATGGACCTTCTAAAGAAGACTAAAAACATCCATAACTATGTAAGTACATTTTAAAAGATTCACACACACAAGAAGCAAAATGTTTCTGCCAGGCTAGAAACTCATATCTCCAAATAACTATGTTTTGAAAAAGAAATAATAGGTGTTGTATCTTTTTAAAAGGTCAGTTAGTATTTATAAAAGTGACAACAAAAACCTCTTTTCTTTCTTATAGTAGTATCTGTATCTAGTTTCAGTGAAAATTATATCAGGACTCAAAAGCTGAAATTAGGGTAATTTAAAACCAATTCAAATATGCTATGAACTACCTCTTTTTCAGTCTTGTCTCATAGGTTCTTCTATACTATAATTTATAATTCATGATTCTGGAAAGGAAATGAAAGAGTGACTTTGAGAAATCATTTTAAAGGCAATTTTAAACTGACAACTTGTTCAAAGATATGATTGAAGAATTTAAATATTCATAAATTTTTTCTAGGCTTTATTATTTTAAGTTATAATAACCTATACTTTAATAATCTGCACCATTCAAATGCAATGAATAAAAGGCTAAGAAGGTGGCTAACAGATTCTTAGAAATATTACTTTGTTAATATTATTGCATTAAAAAAAAGGAATGGAAGGAGGTTTAAGATAAATGTTGCTGGGTAATTGTTAAACAATGCTCTTCTAACTTTGAGACATTGGTTTCAAAAGTAAAGCATTTTCTTCAGAAAATAATTGTTAGGAACAATTTAAATGACCAGAACAATTAAATTTCTCAAATCTTATAACATCTATATGTAGAAAAGGTTAAGCGACCATCCGACCGGCCAACCAGACGATAGGTATGACGTGCACTGACAACCAGGGGGCAAATGCTTAATGCAGGAGTTGCCGAGCTGCAGTGACTTGGTAGCAGCAGTTCTCAAGTAATAGACCCAGAACCAGAGAAGAGGGAGCCTGATTCCAGGGAGCATCACCCAAGAACCACCCTCTCGTAATCCGGGACCCCTCGGGGGATGTCAGAGAGCCAGTTGGGCCGAGGGACCCCACCCTGCTGGAGGGACCCCACGCACTTCGCAGATGACTGCGCCATTCCAGGTGTGGCCAGCTGGGAGGGACCTCGGGAAGTTGGCTCCAGGGCATGTCTGGCCCGTCTTACCCAGTCCCGCCCTACTGGCCACCTTCTAATTAATTTCCTTTCAATGTGCATGAATCCATGCACTGGGGCATTAGTTATAAACATAAAACAAAAACTCAACTTCTTGAAGCTTATTCATTCATTTACTCTGTTCTCCCCGTGAATTATTCATCTTCATAACAGTTATCACCACCTAACTATTGCATATTTATTGATGTATTGTCCATATCACCCACTAGACTATGAACTCTATGAGAGGAGGCCTGTCTTTGTAGTTTAAAAAATTTAATACCCAGATGTTAGACAAGTCCCAGGTTCATATTAGGTGCTTTATAAATATTTACTGAGTGAATGAATGAATGGTTACTGTGCCATGTGCTTAACTAAGTGCCAAAGATGCAGTAATAAACAATATAGACATGGTCCCTATCATGAAAGAGCTTATATTTTACAGAATAGATAGAAAATTATAAGAACTAATATCACAGATACTATAAGAGAGGAACACAAGGCATAGGTACCAACTCTGAAATTAGAAGAAGGCTTTCTGAAATCAAAACGCAAACCTAGCCTGGCTGGGCATGGCTCATTGGATGAGTGTCTACATATGAACCAGGAGGTCACAGTTCAATTTCCAGGCAGGGAACATGCTGGGGTTGCAGGCTTGGTCCCCAGTAGGGGCATGCAGGAGGCAGCTGATTAATGATTCTCTCTCATCATTGATGCTTCTATCTCTCTCTCTCCCTTCCTCTCTGAAACCAATAGAAATATATTTTAAACAAACACAAACAAAAAAAACCCTCAAACCTAAAAATGTTTGGAAATTAGCCAAGTTTTTGAGAGGTGGGCAGAAAAGAGAGAAAACTGTTCAACATGGGGGAACATATGTGCAATGACCCAGAGAGGAGAGAATGACCTTAGAGAAATTCCTTACAATTCTACTACAGAGTTTAAATTGAGGAGGGAGGAGTGGTTATCCGTTAAGTATTTTTCAGCGGATGCTTTCAACACTAAGAAGCAGAAAAATCACCTCAAAATCCTGAGCTGCTATGCGTACAATTAGAATAGGACCCAATTTATTCTTTCCTTTTCTCAGTTCCAATTCCTCACCATTCATTTCATTCTTGGCACCCCAATACCTGCATTCATAGTCTCAAAGTGACTATCAGCGGTTCCCAGAACTACTTGTCTTCCGCTTCACAACCAGCATAGGAAAACCAGGAAAGTCCTGAGATTCACTTTGGTTGGGTCAAATTAGGTCACATGAAGGTGAGATATTGGAATGGACTGACTGGTTTTACCCAGGTCTCCTGCTCAAACCCTGGAGCCTAGATGAAATCAATAACCCTGAAGCCATCCAGAACCAGTAGAAACCCGGTTCTTGGTAATGGGAAAAATAAAATTGAATGCATGGGCAGCTGGCCTGTTGTATTTGGCATGTAACTTCAATTATATCATAAAAGCAACTAAGAGCCATCAAATTGAGCAAAGGAAGAAACCACTCAGATTTCCATGCTAGAAGTATCACCCTGCAAGGTGGAGAGTAGTGGACAGAATCAAGAAAAGGAACAGAAACTAGGTAGCAGGTTGTTACAAAGTGCTATCAGTAGAGAGAAACTGACACAAGATGCAAGAGATATTCAACAGAATAGACAGATATTGGAGATTATTTGGATTTAAGAAATGAAGGAGAGAACAAAGTTAAGGATGCATCCCATGTTTTATGATTGGTCAAAAGGACATGTATGGTGGTGGTACCATAGCAGCCAAAGGAAATAGAATTTGTGATGAGAAATGATGAACTGGTTTCTGGGTATACATTTGACATGTCTATATGTTGTACCTTTGAAATTGTTTCCGTTCTCAGTGTCTTGTCATTTCAGATGTTTAAGTTATAAATGTAACTCTATAATAGAAGCAAAAATGGAAAATTAGATATAATAATTACTAATTATTAGAAAAGGACGCAGTTCTTTTTTTGTGAATTAAGTTTTTTTCCATAATTGTTAAATCCTGATGCTTTTTTGCCAAATCCAATGATTAGGAGAAAAAATGAAGACACCAGAAGCATATAATAAATAATTTGTGCTTTCCTCTTAGGAAAAAAATCACACATAAGTGCATATTAAATACCACTTACTATGATGCAATGGGATAAAATAGTATGAGAATTAGAAATACCTTGTCCAGTAAACAGGAGCCAGCACTGGATTGGATAACATCAATGTCAAATAGAAATGCAAAGAGAATCTAGAGCAGGATTTTTTTAACTATGTAGATGAAAAATTATTATTATTGCAACATGGACACCCTAAATGCTTGTAAAAAGGGGTGCAGTTTTGTGTGGGACAATATCTACCTGAAACATCACCTGGACGAAGAGGTCTAGGCTAAGATTAGCAGTTGAAGTATGGAACTGATTCAGCAGCAGATGTGAGGCAAAACTCCTTGCTTCCACATTTGCTGGAGGGAGAAATGTAACCTTATTAGGGAGGGAGCTGAATATCGGTTATACAATAGTGAAGTAGACAAATGGCATAGCTAAACTGTACTGCATAATAAATCAATGAGAGTTTCAGGGTGGAAAAGGTCAAAGAAGAAAGCAGAAGGGATGAAGAGGGAGAGAACAAGGAGGAGAATGAGGAGGAGGAAGAGAAAGCGAAGGAAAAGGAGGGGTGGGGTGGGTATGAGTGGAGTGCTGCAGAGTGGGGAAGGATGGGGAATGATAGAGAGAGGAAGAGAGAGAGAGAGAGAGAGAAAGAGAACAATAATGTAACCAGAGAGAACTTTCTCATGGCTAAAGGGAATGTTTTAGAACAGAGGATACTAAATATTCAATTCTAAGTTATTTTCACTCATATAATATTAAACCCCATATTTTCAGAAAGCCTGATACACTGACATGTCCTCATGCGGTGGTATTAAAAATAAGAGAAAACCCTAGCCGGTTTGGTTCAGTGATTAGAGCATTGTCCCACTGCGGAGGACTTAAGGGTCATGGGTTCGATTCTGGTCAAGGGAAAGTATCTTGGTTGCAGGCTCCATCCCTGGCCTTGGCCAGAACATGTGTAGGAGGCAGCTAATTGATGTATCTCTCTCATATCGATGCTTCTTTCTTTCTGTCTCTCCTCTTCCCTTCCACTCTCTCTAAAATCAATAGGGAAAATATCCTTGGGTAAGAATTAACAACAAAAAGAAAAGGAAAGGAAGGAAGGAAGGAAGGAAGGAAGGAAGGGAGGGAGGGAGGGAGGGAGGGAGGGAGGGAGGAAAGTAGAAACAAGAAATGTGGTCATCACTGCAATTACCCCTTCTACCAATGCCTGGGTAGATTACCACCATCTTCTCAAGAGAACAGATAGACAGGATACAGATTCCAGGTGTCATGGCAGGTTCCCTTGGAATTAGATTTTATTTTAAATGAATTCAAGGTGATATTACGTTCATACTACATTATTTATTCATGTATTCAATGGATACAACCAGAGCAAACCCAGTAGCTGTGAGTGGCATAAATGAGAGTGTTTCAATGAAGCAGCTATATTGTGAAACTGAACTAAGAGTGAGTAACACAGATACACAAATAGTAGATGAGCTTAATTATATTGATGGCAAGTGCACTTCAATGAGGCAAGCTTGACATTTTCCTTACACTAGAATAAGTCTATACATAATACACAAATTTTAAGGGCCATTTTCCTCACATCCATTAATACTATATATTTTAAGGACATGGGTTCAGGGAATCTAATCCTAGCTCTGAGGCTCTAGGTGTGATTTTGAGCAAAGCACACAATGCAGTTAGACTTCAGCCCCTCACCCTTTATCCGAGGGCTTTGATGGCTTGGTTGTTCCAGTGCTTTCTCAGCCCAAATAGTCTCTGGATCTGATGCCAATTATAGCCTTTCCTTTCCTAACGAGTGGCATGCATTCCTACCATAGTTATTTTCTTAAAGGATTTCTGCTGCCTTTTTAAAAAATAAGAGAGAATTGACTATAGGATGTGCTAACACATTAATGACCTTTTTTTAAAAAAAAAAAAAAAAAAAAAGATCTAAACCTTTTTCCCCAAAAAATGTTCAAAATAAGCTCTATTGAAAATGATCTTTGCAGTCAGTTTTTTGCTATCATCCTTTTTATTCATGGGATTCCTATTCCTTTCCAAATATGACTTTTCAGTTAGGAAAGTGAAAAAATATATTTTAAAAACTATTCTGTAGAATACATTTCTTTCTAATTGCCATGACAGGTTCCATTGTAATAAAGTTTCGTTATAAAATCACTTTCAGGAAATATATTAATTTATTAATTAAGAGCTGGCTTTAGCATAGTAAAAACATAAAACACTTCCCCTATCTAAGAAGCTTATAAATAAGATCTGAATATCCAAAGATATTTCACAAAAAAATAGCAGGACAGTATAGTAAAAATGTCAGGGTCTAATCTGGTTTAATAATAACATCTCCTTAAAGTGAGTAGAATAATATCTAAAATAAAGAGTTTCCACAGAGTCAAATAACATAATTGGCAAATGTGACTGTTTAATAAATTATGTTGCTACACCTTCCGCACTGTTGCATACAACCCAATTTGACAGATAAAGAAACTGAGGCCAAATCATCAGGCTAATAAATGGTAAGGAAGATATTCAGGCTCATCAATATTTCACCAGAAGTGATAGACTTAACTTGTCTATGATAACACCTTCCAAATATACTACTACTGATACCTTGTAATTAACCCAGTTATTAGCTAATTAACAGGAAAGGAGCAAAGGGAAGGCCAAATAATACAGGCATGTCATTTGTCCAGCTTTTCCAGGAAGCTGGAGTTTAACAGCCTGTAGGTCTGTTCCCTGCAGGTCTTGGGGGAAAGGACTGGACAAAGAAAGAATAGGCACATGCCCAGGAAGATTGGAATGATGTCGGGCATGCCCGGGAGCAGGTCATTGGCCAGAATAGGCATGCCCACCACAAGGCCATGAACTCTAGATACATAAGCTCCTAAACAAAGAAGCTTCCTTCCCTTCTCTCTTGCTGCTCTAGCCTGACTCCTGGCTGTGGGGCTCTTACGCTCTGCCCTCGCCCACATGGCCCACAGCCATGTGGACCCCACACAATGGACTAGTGGACTTTAATTAGCCTGATGCCGCATCAGACCCAGTCCCACCACAGAACAGAAACTCTGGACACTGGCTTTGATTTTAGCTCTGCTGGCTGCCCAGCTTCACATTTTCCAGGACTGGTTTATTGAAAATGGGACTTTGGAAACCAAGGGACATAATCCCATGTAAATAAAGCTTTCTACCACATCTCATCCTCTTATGGGGGTCTCAGGAAATTCTTATTCCAGTGGTGCCCCAAAACCCCCATTTTCACTAGCAACAGAGAAGTTCCACCCGTACAATTCTCCAATAACAATACCATGCCCACAATTTCTTGCACATGGCAAGAGTTTTATTGACAGCTAACTGTTGGATGAGACAGTGACAGACAGTACAACCTCTGAAAACATACATTGCTAAGTCGCTGAAGTCAACTAATTTTATCACTCCAATGAACATAGTCCACTGGTTATTTGGACTTAGACACAGATACCAACACATTTTGCAGCCGATGATGAATTTCAAGGACTCCCGCCTTGTTGCAGGTATGGGAAGTAGGCACTGAGATGCCCAAATCAGGTGAGGAATCAAACGTATCTGATGGAGCAGAGCAAACCTATTACAAGCTGCAGTCAGAAACACAGTCAGGCCGGTATAGTATTCCAACGATAGGCTAGGGGACAATTCAGGCAGATGTCACAAAGGCAAGTATAGAACAGAAGCAGGAATCCCATTGGCAGGAACAATAAAATAGTAACGAGTTAAAATATAGCAAGCACCATGAAACTCCAGCATAATACCATATGTGAGATCCAAAAAACATAACCTGTACCTTGTGAAGTTACAATATATGAAGGTGATGAAATGACTGGGGTAGGAATGCTGTAAAGGATGATTGTTAATCACATTCTATCCAAAACTGCACTATTGCAGGGTAAATGATCTCAGTGTTCTACTGGCCATGCACAGAACTAGCAAAACTCAAAATGCTTTACTTATAGTAACTCACTTACATTAACTACAATATTGTAGCTAGCATTATTTACCCCTTTGCACAGATGAGTAAACTGAAGTACAATGAGGTTAGTAACTTGCCCAACATCAAACAGCCAATAAAAGGCAGAGCTAGAATAAAAGTTCGTGCTGCCCAGCTCTAGAGCACACACTCATTACCACTTGGCCACCCTGCCTCTACAGTCAGGTATCAACCAGCTAACATCATAGATGTTGGCAGTAGGTAGCAAGGCTTACATCACCGGGTTAGAGATCTGATGTGTGGGCACAGTAGATGTGAAGCAGCTAGAATAGTGTCTGGCATATAATATGCACTCAATGAATGTTAGCTATGAAAATAATAATTGGTGTTGCTGTTGTAACAGGAAGAAGAAAAATGGTGACATTTTTAGGCTGACTTTGTCCCCCACCCCAAATTCATATGTTGAAATATTAATCCCCAGTACTTCACAATGTGACTATATTTGGAGATGGGGGTCTTTACGTAAAGAGGTAATTAAATTAAAATGGGTCCATTAGGATGGGCCCTGACCCAGTATGACTGGTATCCTTATAAGATGAGAAGGTTAGAACACAGACATATATAGAGGAAAGACCCCGTGAAAACACAAGAAGATAGCCATCTGCTATCTTCCAAGAAGCAAGGACTCAGAAGAAATCAACCCTGCTTACACTTTGATCTTAGACTTCCAACCTCCAGAATGTAAGAAAATAAATTCCTGTTGCTTTAGCCATCCAGTCTGTGGTGCTTTGCTATAGCAGCCCCAGCAAACTAATGAAGGGACCAAAAGGTAGGAAACCTAACATGACTGGAATATATAGTAAAGATGTGTGTAAAATTCAATAGGGAAGAGATTCTGGCAAAAAGTGCCACAGGGATCCTCATAACAGAAACGGACTCCAGGCAAGAGCTCAGATACGGGGTCTGGGCCAAAGATTAGAACATGACTAATAGCAAAATTAGCTAGATGCCGAGCTGCTGCTCTAAAGCTCCTCAAATATCCTCTGCTAAGGGATGTCTTCAGAGGACCAGTAAATGCATGCATGGATAATTGAAGAGTCATGAAGGTAGGAAGTCACCTAATGTACCAGTATCAGATGCATAAAAGCAACATTAACTTAAAATGTTTCCAAATTAAACCTCAATATATGTTAAGCCATACCTAGGTCACTACAACTACATTTTGTCTATAATCTTGCTTATTTCAGCGATGAATGGCTCAAAATAATGGTGAAATTTTCCTAAAGATAATATGATCCGGAAATCTGTATGTCATGTAGGAGTCCAACGCCTACTTAGAACTTCCTTGTCATCTACCTATCTACTTGAAATAGACACTAAATTTTCTGTCATTTATGTAGAATTGATTACCTTTTTAGTAAATATCTATTGTCTTTAATGTCAAGTATGTCTAGATCTGGGTAATATGCATCAGGTTAAATTGATAGAATCCATAGTAGTTTTCTATTCGACTCCACATGCGCCCACTGCATTTAATATCAATGGAACTCAAAAACAAAGATTACTTAATAAGATCATTGCTTTGCAGTCTTTATTAACAATGCATATTCCGCGCACGCGCGCGCGCACACACACACACACACACACACACACACACACACACACACACGCACACACAGACACCACCAAAATAGCTCAAATGAGCACAAGTTAACTAAAAGTTAATTAGTGATATTATAAGCAGTTATGATTTCAAAAAATAATAAAAATCATATAGTGTGGAGCAATTGGCAGTTGAAAACATTTTGAATGTGGAGGCTTTCAGTTATCTGAATCCAACTGCAATAAGGACAGCAGGCAGAAGAGCTAGAGCACACTCTCGCTCACTCTCTGAGCATATTTCATCTTTACAGATGGTTCACTGCATGTAAAATTGCTATTTGTCACAGGTCTGATGGTGAGACTCAATAGAAAAAAATCCCATTTGCCAAAAAGTGTTCTCCATTCCAGATTAATGAAATCCAAAAGTGATGATCATTATAACAATCAAACGCATGGAGGACCTTGCCACTGTTTCAGGATTTCTAAGTTAGGAAAGAATAAGGGATTTTTTTTAAGTTTTATGTTCAAATGATGGTTTTAAGTTAGTCGGTAGGAGATTACCTATTAGTCCTTAGCAATCAAGGAAACTATAGCTGTTGTCCAGCTCTAGAGTGCACCATTCTTCATGGTGCAACTCATCTCCATATTTTCCTTTTATCTTTAGAGAAGGGAACAAAGTAGATTTTCTAATATCAATCATGCTATGCCAATCAGCATAATGTTAATGTTCAGGTTGAAACTTTGTGGTACATTAAAGAAAATCATGACATCATCTGGTGAGGGCAGTTTTGCACTTACTATTAAAGTTGACACCATTTCATGGGGAACTGGGATTACAGTGGGAATGATCAGGCCCCTGGATCTATGTCAGAAGATCAAACCAGTAGCTGTCATCCTAACGCAGGTATAAGTAAGGTGAGAAACATGAATAGAGGTTTTAAGATAATGATAGAGTGCTTTTAGATGCTAATGACATTTTAAATGCCAAAGAAAGAAAAAACTTGAAGAGCACACATTTTTATTATTGTAACCCCAAGTCCAAATAAGATTATTTAGACTTTCTTTTATTGTCCTCCAGAATATGCCAAACCTCTGCAGAAATATTACTAGCTTCTAGCTACCAAGGAATTATACATTTTTCTCAAGTAGTCATTGTTATTTAAAGAGAAAACATGCCAGAGAGTGAGGGTTTTATGTGTGCATAAAAGAGTAATTTTAGCCCTTAAAGATTTTCCAAGGAAAGCTATAATATGAATGTCTCAGCATATTTTTTATTAATATGAATTAGAGAGTCCTATGGATGAATTAAATATTCAACATTTTTCTGCTTGCTATACAGTATGTACAACTTAAAAATAAAAGAAAAACTAGCACTTTCCTACTTGCTTCAAAATATTTAAATGCTTTCTATAATCTTTTGGCCTTTGAGAGTGTTATTTTTAGGTATGTAAAAAAATAGAATGACCACAAGGAAATTAACCCCTCTAAAATCACTTCTTAGTTCTTCTAGCTAGAAGTCTCTAAAATAAAACCTAAACCCAGATTTCTTTTCAGAATTTTTAAGGTTTCTACACACTTAGATCAAATAAAAATTTAAAACAACAACAAACCAGGAATTTTTATAGTCCCTGGCAAGCTCTAAGGCCAGTGTACCATCAATATAATCAACTAGAGGCTTGGTGCATGAAATTCATGCGTGGGTAGGGTCCCTAGGCCTGGCCAGCAATCAGGGCCAATCTGAGGGGCTTACTGGTAGGGCAATTGTGGGGCCCCTCTGGCACCATTGGCTGGTCAGGTGCCGCCCACTTGCAGGTCCCATCCCCTGCCACCACTGCTGCTGGTCGCCTCCCTCTGCGGGGCGACCAGTGGACGATCGGGGGGGCCCTGCTGGCACCTGCCTTGGCTGGCCTGGGGCCTGCAGGCTGGGGGCAGCTGTTGCATTGAGCGTCTGCACCCTGGTGGTCAGTGCACATCATAGCAACCAGTCATTCCACCAGTCACTCCGCTGTTTGGTCGATTTGCATATTAGGCTTTTATTACCTGGTATATAGGATTAGTTTTATTTCCATAGAATCAACCAAGTTCTACAAAAACTAAGTGCCTATTGTGTGTAGAAATTAAACTAAATACTGGTACCTGGAACCCCAGAAGTTTCATTGTTTGAAAAATAAAAATGCAGGAGACAAAATCTACATATTCTACTGCCTACCAGCCAGGGTAAATCAAGGCAACACATACCATTCCTGAAATTAATTTTTAAGTCATGATAGAGTTAGAAATCATGAATTAAATAATGAATTAAAGCTCTACAAACAGAAAAACTAGAAATCTTACATTTATTTATGGTTTTATTAATTTACTAGAGGCCCGGTGCACAAAATTCATGCATGGGAGGGGTGGTCCCCTCAGCCCAGCCTGCACCCTCTCCAATACAGGACCCTTTGGGGGATATCTGACTGCCTCTCGCAATCCGGGACCACTGGCTCCTAACCGCTCACCTGCCTGCCTACCTGACTGCCCTTAACCCCTCTGCCTGTCTGATCGCCCCCAATCACCTCTGCCTGCCTGCCTGCCTGATCACCCCTAACTGCTCCCCTGCTGGCCTGATCACCCATAACTACCTCTGCCTCGCCCCACACCTGGGACCCAGGATTCCCTCCTCTGACCAGTCGCAGGCACCCAGGACCCGGGCTTCTCTCCCTCTGGCTGGCTGCAGGCACCCAAGACCTGGGCTGGCTTTGCCCAGGCTGGCAGCAGCTGCAGGGGACTGTGGGCAGGTGGCTTCGCCTGGGCCACAGCCACAGGTACCTGGGACTATGGGGCAGGTGGTGTGTCCCTCTCCCAGGCCACAGGAGCAGGTGCAGTCATTGGCACCCAGGACCGCAGGGCAGGCGGTTTGTCCCTCTCCCGGGCCTCAGCCTGGCTGGTCCCCATTCTTCTCTCAAGAGCTCATTTGTGCCCGGCTGGTACCCATTCCTCTCTCCCCAGTGTTGAGTGTCTGAGCCATTACAGCGTGATGGCATGAGGGTGTGACAACCAGTTGCATATTAGCTCTTTATTATATAGGATTCATCCATTGTTCACCTAATATGTATTAAGTATACCTCTGTGCCAGATACTCTGCTAAGCACTTTATATAACTTATTACAGCAATGTTCAAAAAAATCTTATGATAAAGGTATTATGATATATATTGTACAGTTAAGAAACTAGTACTCCCAAGTTAAAAATCTTGTCATGATTAACTTAATCTTTTGTCTGTGTGTGTGTGTGTGTGTGTGTGTGTAGCTATTAAGTTCCAATCCATTCATTCTTCAAAAATTTAATTAGTGTTTGTTCCTGCCCTCTTGAATTTCATAAGGGAGACCAGTAACTCCCTTAGGTTCAGGTAAGTGGGACCCCTGGCCCAGGCTCTGCTCTTCAAGGGGCTATAGACATTGAAGGACCAGCTTTCCTCAAAATTGTCAAAGCCCCCTCCTATGCCTGGGGCCTGCAGAGGCAGCAGTCTTGTCCAAAAGGACAGTCTCAGGCTCAGATTAGGTCTTGTGAGGTCCCTGCTCCCTGTCTCTCCCCTTCAGCCATTTTTCAATTCTATCCCATGCCTGGAGTCAAACAGATGCCCCTAGAAAGCTCCAAAACATATGCCCATGAGATCACCTCAGAGCCCCAGGCTGCGCTTTATTTCCTGAAGTGTAACTTGGAGAGAGAATTACACCCTATAGGCCCATGGTTGGCAAACTGCGGCTCGCGAGCCACATGTGGCTCTTTGGCCCATTGAGTGTGGCTCTTCCTAAGCCTTAGGAGTACCCTAATTAAGTTAATAACAATGTACCTACCTATATAGTTTAAGTTTAAAAAATTTGGCTCTCAAAAGAAATTTCAATCGTTGTACTGTTGATATTTGGCTCTGTTGACTAATGAGTTTGCCGACCACTGCTATAGGCCAATGTGCCATTTCTTTCACAGGACTACATAAAATTGGGCTTCCAGAATGGCCCTGACAAGCTAATTGTGTACCAGTACGATGTTAAAAAACATCAGACACAGGGTGAGTTAAGGGACCTGACAACAGTGAACTATTGACCCTTTGATGTGAGCTCATGTGTTGGATCAATATTCAGATTCATGTGTCAGATCTCATACACCCATTTTCTTACCACCATGCTGCCTCTGGTCTGCAACATCTGAGGATGCTAACAAGCCTATTTTCCTCTGTGTGCCCCTCACTAACCCTCCACTGGCTCTATGCCATGTGTAGGGGAGTCCTCTGGGGCAGCTGCACCTAATTTATTAAAAAGATTTTGAGACTGTTGTCTTACAAAGCCAAAGAGTCCTTCTGATCTATGTACTATTTTGCCTCTCATGCATGTGGTGATATGTTGTATAATACTTTCCCAGGTCAGTCTTAACCATGTTAGGCAAAGAACAACCATCCTTTGCTCAAATGGGACCACTCTTCTCATTTCACCCATTTGGTAAACATGATTCATTGCAATCTGCTGAATTTGGAGGGGCCAGTTTAGTAAATTATCCTATACAATAAAGAGGTAATATGCAAATTAACCCTAACACCCTTTAAGCTCCGAGGAATTGTAGTTGTTGAAAATATAAATATTCCCATTTTATAGGAGGTGAACATCATACTTCCAGAAAACTCTGCTTGGTATGAGAGGTATAAATTTGACATCCCCGTCTTTCATTCGAATGGCAAATTTCTGATGATGTATCAAGTAAACTTCTCAAAACTTGAAAAATAGCTCTAGAAACTTGAACAGGCTGATGGAAGCCCTTGTCATTTTCCACCCTCACTGTCAAAAGGCATCTTCCTGAGGAAGTGACCACAGCCTTGGACTCCTTTTGTCAACTGTCACACAGCCTTGAGGAGGTTCTGAACTTAGTGGTGCCAAATGAATGTTAACAAAACTCTTCTGATTGATGGAACTACTAATGAGAGAACTGTTTACGTTTTGGCATTTTATAAAATAAGAGGAGCATATTGGCAGAGACAGGATGATGGATGATGGCAGAAATCATTAGCTTTATTTCTTTTTCTCTTTTGTATTAATATGGAAGCATTTCACATTCCTAGTTCCATACAGAGGAAGATGGCTCTACATACCTGCTGCTGCCCTAAGAGCTTAACTTTTTAATGAAAGAATAAATGCTCTTCCTCTCAGGAGATAAAGTGAAATGTGAACTGTGAACAACTGTGCACAGTCAATAAATGGATGTTTTACTTTAAAAATTTTTAAAGAAAAAATGTAAGTAAAATAAATATTCCCTGTGCACAAGACTCAGTATTATATCATTCATTAGGTGCAGTTGTGGCGGGCCTTGGACCTTTTCTGTTAACTAATAGAATTAGAAAGTCATGTGATGTTGGGGTAAGAGTATTTTATCTTGTGATTTAGGATGCTGGTTCCATTGTGGGTATAATTATACAAAGCTAAGAATCCAGGGAATAATTGCCAGAGGAGTTGGAAAGAAGATTTTATATGAAAGTGCCCACCTTGGTCCTGAAAAAAACACACACACAGGCAACATAGTCTGGAGCATAGAAACCCAAACACAACTCACTGAAATCAGAGAGGACAAAGTTGATATTAACTATGTAAAACATTGTATGTACCATAAGAAGGTTTTCAATCAAGTAAAGGAGGTATACGTAAGTTGTAATATATGCAGTATATATAATATATATATATATACAAATTTCTTTTGTCAGAAATTTAATTTTATATATATACTAGAGGCTCAGTGCACAAAAATTTGTGCACTCGGGGGGGAGGGGGGTCCCTCAGCCCGGCCTGTGCCCTCTCACAGTCTGGGACCCCTCAGGGGATGACCACCTGCTGGCTGAGGCCCGCTACCCAGGGGATTGGGCCTAAGATGGCAATCACACATCCCTCTGGCAGCCCGGCAGCCCTCAGGGGATGTCCACTTGCAAGCGGGGAGCAAGTCTAAACTGCAGTTGGACATCCTTAGTGCTGCTGAGGAGGCAGGAGAGGCTCCCACCACCACCGCTGTACTGGCAGCCATCAGCCTGGCTAGTGGCTGAGCAGAGCTCCTCCCGTGTGGGAGCACACTGACCACCAGAGGGAAGCTCCTGCATTGAACATCTGCCCCCTGGTGGTCAATGTGTGTCATAGTGACCAGTCATTCCCAGTCCTTCTGCTGTTAGGGTCAGTTTTCATATTACCCTTTTACTATATAGGATAGAGGCCTGGTGCACGGGTGGGGGCCGGCTGGTTTGGCCTGAAGGTTGTCCCGGATCAGGGTGAGGGTCCCACTTGGGTGCCTGGCCAGCCTGGATGAGCGGATCCCCACTGGGATGCCTGGCCAGTCTGGGTGAGGGGCTGAGGGCCGTTTTCAGGCTGGCAGGCAACTGAAGCTCCCAGCCTCTCCTTTTTATCTGCTTTTTGTTTTTGTTTTTATTCTGGGATTTATTTACCTTCTATAGCTGTCACTGGAGCTGAGAGCCGGCTCCAGCTCTGAAGCTGCGGCTGGCTGAAAGCAGGTACTGGGTTTGTTTGGCTTCTATAATTGAAACATTGTTGCCATCACTGCTGCTCTAAGCTCTGAGGCCAAAGCTGGCTGAAAGCAGGTATCTGGAGCTTGTTTAGCATCTATAATTGCAACATTGTTTCTTAGAGTGCAGCTCAGAGCCTGGCAGCGACAGGCGGGGAATCTTGGCTTCCTCCATCACTGGAGCAAGCAAGCCTCCTGTTTGCTTCAGCTGCCTGGCTGCCAGCCGCCATCTTGGTTGGCAGTTAATTTGCATATCACCCTGATTAGCCAATGGGAAGGGTAGTGAAGTTATGGTTAATTACCATGTTTGTCTATTATTAGATAGGATATATATATATATATATATATATATATATATATATATATATATTTCTGACAAATAAAAGTTGTCTAGTTTAGAATCTTGATAGAAACAAAAACAAAAGTCTTCCACTAAAAATTCCCAAAGCCTTGTCATCAAAAAGTTTAGGGTATAAATTTTTATTTTTTGTATACATATTCCTATAGGTGCCTGACAGAGCAAGTATATTCAATTGAGGCTTCATAGTAGAATTCCTCAGGTAAATCATAAGCATAATATACAAATATATTTGTAATGAAAATATAAATGTAATGGTTCTTTTAGTATTTTTTAACATTTTTTTATATCTCATCTCATTTAGGGTATTAGTCTTCCTGACATTATTATTAAAAGTGTAGATATATAGATAGCTATTCTTTAAAAATTTGACCTCAAGGGAAATTTAATATGTACTTTTCATGCTTTGTTTTGACCCTTTGTACAGTTCAAATCTTATCAAGAAAGTTCTAATGTAATGTACAGAATGACCCCCAAATTTTCAATCCCTTCCTTTTTTACAGAAAAAGGAGATTTTGTAGACATAATTAGTTACAGACCTTAAGAAAGGGCAATTACCAATGATGGCCCATGTTTAGCCAATGTAATCATATGAGCCCTTAAATGCAGAAAATTGTATTCATATGGAGTCTGAGAGATGCCACAGAAAGAGAAGTCAGAGAGATTCAAAATGTGAGAAAGACACTTCTGCTGTTATGAAAGGAGCCACATGAAAAGAATGAGAAGTAACCGAGGGAGCTGCTAGGAGCAAAAACTAGCCCCTTTCTGACAGCCAGCAAGGAGATAGGGGCTTTAGTACTACAACCTCAAGGAAATAAATTTGGTCAACAACCTGGATGAGCTCAGAAGTGGAATTTTCCTCAGAACATCCAGATAAGACCCAGCCAAGACAACACAGTAATGTTGGCTTTGTGATGCCTTGAGCAGAGAGTCCAGCTTAGCCACACTGAGCCCAGAGTCCTGACCCTTAATCCTCTGAGGTAATGTGCATGGTTTTAAGCAGCAATTGAAAGCTCACACATTCACAACTCTCTTCCATTGGAAAGCCCTGTTTGCTGTAAGGGAGCCTATCTTTCCCCTTACCTTTATGAAATTGGCTTTCACAATAGATTATAGGTCATTATAAACCCAGCCTTTACTTCATGGCTACACTAACTTCCAAAATGGAGTTTTTTCCTTTCCTTTCTATTCCACCAATTCTTTTGAGGAGAAGGTCAAAATGAGAATAGCAGTTTCTGTTCTTATCTTTTGGGACATGAAGTAATCAATAATACAAGTCAAGAACCTGTTTTACTCTGATTCTAGCCAACTGAGGCTTCCAGCAGATGTCCAGCAAGTCCCTCATTTTGCCTCTGTGCCAGTTCCATAATTTGTGTCAGGAACACATCATCCTTTTCCTCCCCATCTGTCAGTCTGTCACCTTCAAATGTAAGATTTATAAAGAAGCAGCATTTGTATTTGACTCAGACATGATAATGATGTTATTTTAGCACTTCTTCCCTTTTACCTTTTCAAAAATGGTCCCTACTTTGAAGTCATTTTAACACTGAGTCATAGAGACTTAGATTTCATTAGCTTGTTAATCCCACAAACCTGGTTGTAGGACCTCAGTCCTTCTTATATCAAGTTATATTTACTGCTCTCTTCCAAAAGGCTCTAGTCTCAAGCAGACTTACAAAGAACAAATCTTATCCAGGACCAAGCTGGAGCCACATTCAAGGCTAAATCAAATCTGGATGCCCTAACCCTATCAGAATCACCTTCCTAAAATTGTTTCCACTGTATAGTTTATTGGGAGTGACCAGCACTAGCAATGACTGTTACAGACTTTACAGGGAAGCTACTTAGTTTGTGGTCCTTTAGATTTTTATCCCTTACTAGCTAGATAGCTACAAAGATTATATGAGCACTTCTCTTCTTCAGTACAGCTGTGTCTCATAAATCTATAAAATGTAGGTTTATTTATAATAACCAGTTTTAACAAGCCAGAGATTATCTGCTAAAAAGATACCTGGTCAGTATATAGCAGCTCCTTGGAGACCTTCATTTATCTTCCAGCTGGTAAATTCCACCAGAATATTCACAAAATTTCTTGCCTTGAGGGAAATGAAGAAACAGAGCTACAGTCTTACTTTTCTTTCAGCTCCCAATTATAGTCAAAACCACTGTTCCCCTTGAGGTTCAGAATCTGTCTTTCCTTTAAAAGAATCCTTTCTCAAGGGCCAAAGGTTCCACTCTCTCTCTCACTTCATTACAATTTGACCTCTGATGCCGCCTGCTTCCCCAATTCATCATCCCTAACTATCTAACCTAAATCTATACTCTCAGTATGGAAAAAGTCAAGGCTTATTTTATATTGTTTCATTTTTGTTTTGTTGATGTTGTTTTATCCGAGAGCCTCCTAACACCATGAAGATGAGTGGATATTTAAAAAGTATACTGGCATTAGGAGAATATATGTACATCTCCATTGTCAGTTATAGCCCCAATGCATTCAGGGATCCAGCATATATTAGAATATGTCTTCCTGATGTTGGTTCCTGCTCTCATGATTTGTGTGTCTATTTTCACTGGTTCCAATTGCTTATTTCCTTTGTGAATGCATTCCAACAACTCCTTAGGACCTCAGTGAGATTAAACATGACCAACTTATGCAATCACCTCACATGTATTACCCATATGCTGAAAATTGGTATGTGATAGACCTCTGAGATCATAGATTTTATTCCTTAGCCTCTCCTGAGTAGTTTATGATTACTACTAGACAGTATTCAAGTGCTATCATTTTCAGGCAAAAAGAAAATACTAATATACTCTTCTTGGTTCTTGGGAAGTAAGCTAATTTCATAGTTAAGGGTTCAGGCTTTTGATGTTATGACTTAGACTCCCTTTTTCAGGACCACTTGTAATATTTGAATTCACTTGAAAATATACCCTTTCAGTACTTCATTTTTTCTGTTCAAAACCACTTTGCCAAGTTCTCTAAGAATCTTGGAAACCCTCTTCCAAAAATATCATTTACCTCCTTATAAATTAGTAGCAACTAGCATCCAGCAGATTAGGCTAGGTAAGGGCAGGTGTCTGTTACATCCCATACTCAATGAGCACATCTCTCAGTGGATCACAGATCTACAGGCCTCAGTAGGGAGTCCACAACCAACCATCACTACTTTCTAAGAACACTGTTGGATTCCTGGAATCAATGGAACTCAGGGAACGTTATTACACTGGTACATTGTTTTTCCCAGAAATCTATATTTCCTGTAACAGAACATTCTTGATTTTAGAACTCCAGTAGAGCTGTTTATTCTGCTACTCTCCTTACATCACTTCTCTAAACTATCTATCTGTATGACTTTCTTTTGATTTCCAAATGTTCTTTCATCCTTATTTCACAGAACATGAACTTGCCCTAGGGTCAACCTTAATGTAACAAGTCCCATGTGTATTAGTTAGGAAATTATAGAGCTGTTATCTTCATTTCTGAGTCATGAGTCTCCATTCTCTGAATAGATTTTTATAGATTTTTATAAATTCAATTCCCTTAGACTCTTGTACTATTTCTTCTTTCTCTAGTGCTTACTCCATTATACGAGATGAGTCATGTTTGGCAAAATGAACACTTACCCTAGTATCAATACTACATGCACTTGATATTTTCTATAAATGTGACCCTGGGCATCTATTTCTCCTCTAAAAATAGGAATAATTATTTGTATATCTTAGAGTAGTTGTAAGCTAAAATAAGACAATAGGTATGATTTTAAAACTATAGCACACTATAAAAATGCTTGACAGTCATAATTTAGTAACCTCTCATTCATTCACTCATGCATACATTCATGTATTAAAAAATATATTAAACTCTATATAATTCCCTTTCACTCCAGTCCAAGCAGGTATTGAGGAACTTGAAACTTCCTTGTCTTAGAGATTTTGTGCACCAAACCCAAAACTATTGGAAGACAGTGCTTTATCCTATTTTAGTTAGCCAATCTTACTAAAAATATTATGTTTTCAAAGAGCACGAAAATAAGAGAAGATATTTATCACAGATTAAAATAATTTTGAAACAGGATGAATTCCATTCTTATGTACTTTAGGGAAGTAGATAGGCTTGTTGGTAAAACTCTGAAGAAATGCTTGTGCTAAGCTTCTAAAGAATCACCACCCAGCCCAGCTGGTGTTGCTCAGTGGTTGAGTGTTGACCTATGAACCATAAAGTCACAGTTGGATTCTGTCAAGAGCACATGCCCAGATTGCAGTCTTTATCCACAGTGGAGGGCATGCAGGAGGCAGCCAATTGATGATGTTGCTTTCTCATCCATGTTTCTTTCTCTCTCTCCCTCTCCCTTCTTCTCTCTCTAAAAATCAATAAAAACATATTTTTTAAAAAAAGAATCAGCACCCAAAGAGTATCCAATGCACTCACCAAGGAGTACTGCGATGGTTAATTTTATGTGTCAACTTGATTGGCCTAAGAGATGCCCAGATATCTGGTAAAACATTATTTCCATGTGTGTCTGTGAGGGTGTTTCCAGAAGAGATTAACATTTGATTCAGTAATAAACTGAGTAAAACATATCCAAACTCACCAATGTACATGGCATTATCCAATCGGTTGGAGGCCCAAATGAGAAAGAAGGAAAAGGAAAGGTGAATTCTCTCTCTTTTGGGCTTTGACATCTATCTCTCCTGCCCTTGTACATGGGAGCTCCTGGTTGTTGGGGCTTCGTACTATGTCTGAATTATACCTCTCACTTTCCCAGTTCTCTAGCTTGCAAATGGCAGATGGTGGGACTTCTCAGCTTCTATAACCACTTGGGCCAATTCCTATAATAAATCTCCTTTTATATCTATTTCTCAATAGGTCTTATTTGTTCTGCTTCGGTAGAGAACCCTGAGTAACAACAAGTACCAATCATTTTTAAGCATCAGAAGAGCCTCTGTCAGGTGAATCAGTGAGCATTATATCTTAATTAGCACTTAAAACTAGAAAATATATAGGTTTTGATGATTAATATATATGTAGCAAAAACATAGCATATATCCTATGACACTAGACTTGTTTCTTTGGCTGCCTAGGCCCTCATCAGGCTATGGTGATCAAATAAAATTATATTACCTGGCTGCTTTTGAGAATCACCCTTCTTGGGTTCTACAATGAACTTCAGAATTAATTTCCTGTTTGATGGACTTTTTGGCTCCCAGTTATTTTATTTATTTATTTATCTTTATGACTCCTAGTTAATTGTTAAACCAATATACTCCACAACCATCTGATAGAATATTGTGATGCCATGAGAAAATTATCCTTCTGAAAACTAGAGATGAGAAATGATGAAGATAGATTTCTAAGTAGAAAAGAAAAGTGGAACTCAGAGCTGGGAAAACAGAAATGATGCCAAATTTTCTTAGTAGAAGTGGTGGTGGTGGTGATGTGGTGTACATGTACATATCAGTATATGTAAGTATACATAGATGACATACAAAACAAATATTTACTAAAATTATGCAAATTAGTTTCTCTGAATAGAAAGGTTATATTTAAATTCTTCTATTTTCTTTATATTTTCCATATTTTTAACTTTGAACTATAAGCCTGTATCCTATATAATAAAAGCCTAATATGCTAAGTGTCCATTTGTCTGTTTGTCCATTCAACCAATCAAAGCATAATATGCTAATGATATGCTAAGGCCTCTCAACCACTTGCTATGACATGCACTGACCACCAGGGGCCAGACAGTCGACCAGTCAACCAGTTGCTATGACGTGCACTGACCAACAGGGGGCAGACGCTCCAACCAGTAGGTTAGCTTGCTGCTGGTGTCTGGCCGATCAGGACTGAGCAAGACAGGCCAGACACACCCTAAAGCCCTCCTGCATCCAACTACCCCAGCCCCAATCATGCACCAGTGGGGTCCCTCAGCCTGGCCTTCACCCTCTCACAATCTGGGACCCCTCAGGGGATGTTGGAGAGCCAGTTTCAGCCCAGGCTGAGGGACCCTACTGGTGCACGAATCTGTGCACCAGGCCTCTAGTCATTTTATAGTCAACTAGAACAATAAATGTGATTTTTAGTAATTCCCTTCCGACATTTTCTTATATTACCTCCCACTGATTATCAGGGAACAGTTAGTTGCCAAATACCAGGAAACTAACAGCAATTATCACCAGCTGGCTAGCTGCTAGGAGTAGTCACTGGACTGTAATTCACCCAGCATGAGATAGAAACCTTGAAGGAATAACGTTGATGATTCATCAAACTTGAAAAATTAACTTCCTGGAATAGCATATATCAAGATGGCTTAGTCACTGGGCCATGGGCATCATTTCCAAAAGTCCCATTCTAATGATTTCAGCAGCATCAGACCTTTAAAAGAGATTGCTGATAGTCCACTCTATAGATCAGGTTCTTCATATGTTTGAGACAATGTCTAAAATTCTAACTAACCATGAAATATAGGAGCTGACAATACTTATATATAAAGTCTTTTTTATTTAATCTCCACTGGATTCAAGTGAACGAAGGGCAGCCCTGGATTGCATACTGACTCTACAAAGAGAACGTATGCTTCTTCTTTTCAAATTCCTGCAATCCAAGTAGGCAGACCAACATACATGTTAATTGACTTCAGGAGACCATAGATATTCATTTTGAGATTTTGAGAAGATACAATAATAGCACCCTTCTTCCCAACTCAAATTCTGATCAAGTTAAAACAGACAAGAGGTTCAGGCAGATAAAAGACCAAATTAGGGAGCTATCTGCTGTAAAGGAGGGTTATTTATATCGACCCAGAATTGAACAGATTTACAGATGTACTAACTTTGTTAGAAGTGACCCCAGTGCTGGACTCACCATGGGGGCAGAAGCTGCCACTACTTAATTGTTAGATGGAGAAGCAGAGCAGAATGTGCTTTCTTTGGGCAGAGTTATATCATGACGGTGGTTCTCAAAGTGAGGTTCCTAGACCAGCAGCATCAGCATTTTCTCTTTTCAAGGTCTCTAATATAATAACTCACTCCACATTTGTGGGGAGAATTGAGAGAAGGGGAGTATCAAAAAGGCTAAGATGTTTCACTACTAAAACCCCTCCACATACAAGGAATGATCAAGAATAGGCAAGAAGCATTTCCCTATAATCTTCTTTAGCTATTGGTTCTCTTAATCCATTCATTTTAAACATTAAGATTATGTTCCCTTTGATTGTGATTAAAAGAGAAACATGACAATTTGTTTCTTTTATTCATGAGGTCACTTCTTCCCTTACCAACTTTTACTTCTTTTAGTACCTTCCTGGGATCATTGGTGAATAGTGCAGGTTCTGTTTTTTAAAGTTTTTTTAAAAGATTTAAAATACTAATTAATGAAATTGGTTGAGAAAATTTTGGAACTATGACCGATCCCTCCAAAATGAAAAGTTTAGAGCTAATACTAATAAATATGAAATGCACAGGGCTATCTGCAGACTACTTTTTATGACAAGGAAGAGAAAAATATTCATTTGTAGCTCCAGAAATTTTTAAAACTTAACTCAGAAAATTTATCTAAAGTCCCACAATCAAACTTGCAAATCAAACTTGAAAAATCTACTTGTAAAATTTCATATAATGATCTACTAGCCTGACAACGACTCTTTTTTATTTAATCAGAGAAATGATCTGTGGTACAAAATATTTTTAACAGTCCAGTAATTCATGTGAATAGTAAAATTGTAAAACTTGGAATTATTATAAAACTGAACACTGTCCAAACAGAAGGCACAGGGCCACCTCAAGTTGAGTCAGATAATTTTCTCCTTGTGTACGAACCAGACAATTACCATGGAGGATTGGTCATTTCGCATTCCATTAAGAATTATCTCCAAGGTCATTTTATACCGAAAGGCAACAGTGCGCTCTAACTTCTATTTTCCATCTCAAATTATATCCACTCATATTGTGCATAAATTCTCTAAGAGTCTACAAAAAGGATCAAATGTCAAATTGGGATAGTCTAATAATAATAGCAGAGATTCCAAAATCTGAAAGAAATTTCCTCATATTTTTATATTCCATGGAAGAAATTAAAATACAAAGATTAAATCCTAGTATAAATTAAAGGCATCAAAATCCAAATGAATAAAGCCGAATATTGAACCATCTTGTTCTTTTTAAATAAGAAGCCTAAAGAAATAAAATTCTTCTCAAATACCTTATTATGCTGGGTCTTAGTCGGAGAGGGTTACTGATGCTCCTATAGAATTGGGGCTCTTTCACAGCCACAGATTAGAGGTCTTCCAAGGAAGTGGTGTAGCCCCTTTAGGACCTTAAAACATAAATTTGTCTCTCAATGGACCATTTTTAAATTACCAATAAGATGACAGAAGGAAACCATGCAATATGGCAAGTAGATAACTGAGAGGCTCTCTAGTAAAAAAAAACACTTCTAGATAAAGCATACTTTTTAATACATTGTTAAATTTATAGGAACTGAGAGAAATCTCCAATTTACAACCTCTTTGTACAAACAAAACAAAATAAAACTCATGAGCTGAAACCTGAATAGAAAGTGGTTATTGATAAGTGAAGGTGAAAGGTAGGGTTGCCCATATTATTCTCCAAACACAGCACTAAACTTTGGATCTATGGTTAGATGAGGGAGCTAAAATTGAGAAACCTGCGTTAAATCTGGGACCTACTTCCAGTAAAACAAATGCAATTCCCTTTTCCCTTACAGAGAATAGTTTCAATTCTGGTGCTTAGTATTCTCACCTGTTAAAAGCAATCACATATGAGTTCATTACAGAATATGAGCAAAACCAGAAAAAAATCAGTAGAATTACAAATTTAGATCTACAAAGACATTAGGATTTTGTTTGTTTTCAAATACAGATTTAATTTAATCATCAATTTTATTGCATAAAAACAACCCCAAATATTTTTGGCTTAATATAAACCATTTTATTTTTTTTGTAACAATTTTTGTGCATCAGGAATTTAGAGTCTTACTGGGCTAGCTCATCTCTGCTCTGCTTGGGATCAGTTGGAATTGTTGGGGCGGGAGGAACTACTTCCAAGATGTCTTCTTCCCTGATATGACTGGTGTCTCAATGCTCCTTGTTTTTTTATTCCTTTCACCTCGTGTCTCATCCTCTAAGGCCTTCTCACTTAGTTTGGGCTTTCCAAGCATGGTAGTTTCAAGCATGGCTTCCAAGTAGGATTGCCATATTCAGCAAATACAAATACAGGACACCCACTTAAATTTCAAGAAAACAAATAATTTTTCTTTGGTATAAAATATCCAAAACATTGGCTGGGACACACTTATGCTTAAAATTGCTAACAAATTTAATTACAAGAAGTAGTAAGTGGAATTCTTCCAGAACATTCAAGGGCCTTGCTCAGAATTGAAAGAGTGTCATTTCCACTGTAAAATATTGGTCTAAGGCTCTAAGCAATCAAAATATCCATCCAGATTTATGAGGTGGAGAGACAGACTCATTTCTTGCTGAGGTAGTGGCAAGGTCACATTGCATAAGGACATGTGGGATGGGATATATTGCGGTGGCCATCTTTGGAAAATATGGTCTGCCAAAAGAACAAAAATAAATATGTGAGAAAAGATTAAGGAAATAGAATGTGGTAATGCTGGCCTTGTAAAATGAGTCTGAAAACTTTTCCTCTTCTTCAAATTTTTTGGGAAAGTTTGAAAAGAATTGGTATTAATTCTTTAAACATTTGGTTTACCAGTGAAGCCTTCAGGTCCTGGAATTTTGTTTGTTGGGAGGTTTTTGATCACTGATTCAGTCTGCTTACTCATTATTGGTCTGTTCAGATTTTCAATTTCTTAATGGTTTAGTTTTGATAGGTTGTATATTTCTAAGAATTTACCCATTTCTTTGAATTATCCACTTTGTAGGTTTATAATTATTTACGTTACTCTATGATCTCTGTATTTCTGTGGTATCAGTTGTAATGTTTCATCTTTCACTTCTGATTTTATCTACTTGACTCTTCTCTTTTTTTCAATTTTCTTATTCCTAAAAATCAAATCTTTCATTTGATTTTTTTTCTATTCTCTATTTCATTTACTTCCATTCTAATCTTAGTTACTTCCTTCCTTCTGCTGACCTTAGGCTTAGTTTGTTCTTTTTCTCATTCTCGAGGTGTAAATTAAGGTTGTTTACTTGAGAATTTTCTTTTTCTGTAACTTATCACAATAAAATTCCCTTTTAGAACTACTTGTGTTGCATCCCATAAGTTTTAGTATTTGTGTTTTCATTTTTGTTTGTTTCATTATATCTTTAGATTTCTCTTTTTATTTTTTCTTTGACCAATTAGTTGTTTAGGGAAATATTGTTTAATTTTAAAATTAGATAAAAATATTGTTTATTAAATTATATTACATAAGGAAATATATATATATACATATATATATATATAAACTATATACATATGGAAATACATATACATATCCTATATAATAAAAGGGTAATATGCAAATTGACCCTAAGAGCGGAACAACTGGAAATGACCAGTCACTATGATGTGCACTGATCACCAGGGGGCAGATGCTCAATGCAGGAGCTACCCTCTGGTGGTCAGTGCACTCCCACAGGGGGAGCTCTGCTCAGCTACAAGCCCGGCTGAAGGCTGTGAGTGCAGCGGTGGTCACGGGAGAGGTGGGGCAGCAGCGCTAAGGATGTCCAACTGATGGCTTAGGCCCGTTGCCTGGGGAGTGGGCCTAAGCCATCAGTCGGACATCCCCTGAGGGCTCCAGGGCTGCCAGAGGGATGTTTGACTGCCAGCTTAGGCCTGATCCCCTGGGGAGTGGGCCTAAGCTGGCAGGTGGACATCCCCCAAGGGTCCAGGACTGTGAGAGGGCACAGGCCAGGCTGAGGGACCCCCCTGAGTGCACGAATTTTTGTGCACTGGGTCTCTAGTGTATATATATATATATATATATATATATATATATATATATATATATATATTTAGAAAAGACTAGCAATGAAATAAAGAAGTGCAAAAATGTGGTAAGATAGAAAACAAAAAGGAAAATTGTGAAAACAAGTAAAAATTATCAATAATCATAATAAAATTAAATGGATTAAACTTGCCAGATATTCTCAGATTGGAGGAGAAAAAAAGCTACCTATAAGATAGACACCTATAATATAATAAAATGCAAAGTTTGGTATCAGAGGCTAATAGAATATTATACCAGGAAAATACTAATTAAAAGAAAGCTGAGGTGATTGTCTTACTATCAGACAAGGTTGACTTTAAGCCAATGAACTTGGTTTGTGTACAGCTTGAGCTGCAGGAACAAGTGAAATGCCAAACAAAACTGCTCTGTCACATGACAATCCAAATGCAAGAGTGAAATAAGTCTGTCTGAGAAAGATAAGTATCACATGATCTCACTCATATGTGGAATCTAATGAACAACATAAACTGATGAACAAAAATAGACCCAGAGACATAGAAGCATCCAACAGACTTTCAAACCTCAGAGGGAAGGCAAGGTAGGGTTTGGGGATGAGGGAAGAGATCAACCAATGAACTCTTATGCGTACATACATAACCCATGGACACAGACAATAGAATGGTGAAGGCCTGGGGTGGGGGATAGGGGCAGGGTGGGAGAGGTCAATGGGGGGAAAAGGGGACATATGTAATACTTTCAACAATAAAGATTTTTAAAAAATAAGGCAAGAGATGCAGCAGTCCCAGGAAGGTAGCAGCAGTGGACCGCAAAGTAATTAAGAGTTCATAGTTCCTCAACCTTGTTGGTCGGCCACCTCCTGGAAGGTTATTCTTTTTTTATGCATAAATCTGAGTCACCAATATATTCATGTCTCACTTGAAGAAACAGGGAGGAAAAGAAGGCAATTCTCTTCATTCTAATGTAGGTTATGAGAAGTTATTTCACTTTTGCTCCCATCCCATTAGTTAGAGCTTAGGTACACATATACAACTGCTTGCAATGGAGGCCAGGAAAGGGAGTCTCTAGCTAAGAGACTTTGTGCCTCTTAGCAAACAGGAAGACACAACAATTATAAAATTAAAAACCCTTAATAAAATAGTTACAACACATATAAGGTAAGTATAGTGTTATAGGGTGATGTAATGAATTGACTATTATAATGAAATATTTCAATATGCTTTTCTTAATAATTGATGGGACATCCAAAAAAATTAATGAAGATATAGTAAGTTTTAAAACTAAAACTGACAATCTGTATTTAATGGACAAAAATAGAGCTCTGCATCCACAAATTAGAGGTATATAATCTTTTCCAGCATGCATGCTTTATTTACACAATCCACTATACAACAAGTTATGAAAACACTCAACACATTTCAAAAATCAGTCCCTTGTTCTGACAGCATGGCTCAGTGGTTGAGCATCCACCTAGGAACTAGGAGGTCACGGTTCGATTCCCGATCAGGGCACATGCCTGGGTTGCAGGTTGGATCCCCAGTTGGGGGCAATGATTTCCTCCTCATCATTGATGTTTCTATCTCTCTCTCCCTCCCCTTCCTCTCTGAAATCAATAAAAAAAAAAAGTATTTTAAAAAATCACTCCTTAATTATATGTTTTGTGACTATAATGTTATTAAATTAGACATTAATATAAAAAGATGCATTTACAGTATAAAAACATACTTTTCAAAACTTTATGAATGAAAATTATAACAAAAATTTATAGGTTAATTCATTTGTAGCCTAAGAAAATCCATACACAAAGGTTTAAGAATGTGTGAAAATATCTTCTCAGAAGAGATTTTTTATACTATTACACTAGACACATCTCACATTTTATTGAATATAGAGGACCTTGAAGAAATCGAATTTCCAAAGAAGAAATGAAGATATATTTAGTATATAATGGATTAGGAAGACCAGGCAATTGGATGACCTCTTTTATAAACCTAAACTTTGTAAGGAGTTGGTAATAGCTTGCATTGTTCCCAAATATGTATTCCCACTTCCTGTAAGCAAATTATGAATACCATCATTTGTCATAAGACATGCAGTGCCTCCAGTCAAGGAATATACATATGTCACATTGATAATGGGATTTACCACGCCACTTGCTCTGACCAATGGCATATGAGCAGAAGTGATATTCACCATGTCTCCACAACAGCTTTAATAGCCACTGCTTTTCTTGGTCATCTCTCTTACTCTTTTTCCCCTGAGAAAAGCATGTTACAAATAAGCAAAGATCCTTCAGCCTGGATCCTGGAAACAAAAACAAATGTTGAACAGACCCACAGGTGACCTAAAGCAACTAGCATGGTAAAAATATGTTTCTAAACCATTGAGATTGTGGGATGGTTTGTTATAGCAGTAGACTCAGTCTGACATGAATAAACAGGAAGCCTAAGCGTATTCCCTCTAGGTATGATGCCAAAAATCTACATTCTAATGTAGTAACTCCCCTTGTTGTATTTAAATTCACTCAAGAATTCTGGACCTCTGGTATGAACTAACTAAAATCTAATGAGACTAAACTTTGAAAGTAGAATCTTTCCTACTCTACTGTCCTCCACTCAAATAACCAAGTTTTTCTAATGGCTTTTGGCAATATAATTTTGCCTGGAATAACTTTTATTGAATGAGGAATGGTTAGTTTTCTAAATTCAATAAGCTTGGGACCAGAGCTATATCTGTGTGTTCTATAAAGCATTTAAAAAGTAAGTCACTTAGACTCTTGGCATTCAATTAATTAACTTCTGAATTCCACTGTTGAAGTCCTGAATCACCCAAAACACAGGAAACCCTGTAGCTGAGATACAAAAGAAAAAGAGAGAAGGATAAACTGTAGATTTTCATTTATTTAAAGTTTAACAACCAGGGATAAAAGCACTTGATAGTAAACTTCAACTTCTTTATGTTTTATGTTTGGTAATTTAACCTGCAAAAGAATTTAATTTCCTTGAATATCAACTTCTTTCCAATGCCTGATAATGTGAGGGGGTTCATGTTGAAATCTGGGGTATTTCTATGTTGACAGTTCATTACTTTTATATTTTAACTAGAGGCCCAGCACGCGAAATTGCGTGTGGTAGCCCATTCCTGCTTGCCCACCCGCCCATCGCTGCTCCGTGTTTGCTGCCCTGCCCACCTGCCCTCATGGTGATGGGTCATTTGGTCATCATGGTTGTCATGGACACTGGCTTTTTATATGTATAGATGCTGTATTTGGTGTTGTCATAAACTCCTGATAGCCTATGTTGAAACAATATGGCTAAAGACAATATGAAAAGAGAAATAAACTTGGAAATGAATTTTCAGTGTTTATGTAATTGTGATCTAAATTTTAATTTAATATAGAATTTTTGTGTGCAATTCCATAGCTTTGTGGCTATGGAATCATATTGTCCATCAGCAGTCCCAGAAAAATACCCAAAAGTGCCTGGTGTGTACAGAAGTGGCTTTATGAAAGTAGAAGCAAGACTGTCTTAGTAAGCTGATGACATTTTTTCTCAAGGGAACAGTCACAAGACTGGTAATACACATCCTTATGAACCCAGTGAACTTAAAGAACAAGAACAGCTAGAATGTTAGGGGAGTTGAACTCTTCTTCACACTCGTGACATTTATTTATATGGGGCAGGAGCTCCACTCTCATTTTACCTCTTCACTTACCCCACCCTCACAGAAGATCTATGAACTGGCAAAAACACATTGGCATGTTTAGGCCAGCCACTTGCTGGTGAACACTTTGAGTAAACTCATTTTCCCATAAGATATAAGCCACATTTACCTATATCAAATTTATCAGTAATGAAGATATTTTTTATCTTCTACTTGCCCCCATTTGTCTTATTTTTTAATTGCTTCAGAATTTGAGTAGAAGTGTGATTTTTATTGCCACCCCTACTAGTCTCAACAATGAGTACTAAATGATTAACAGAAATACAAGATTGCAGGACAAAGACAAATTATTGTAAATCAGATAAAGATTTGGAGAGTAGGAAAGATGTAATTTCAGATTTAAAGGTAAATGAGATTTAGAGTTTTAAAAGTAGAGTTATAAACATTTTGGTATATCTCTATTCCCTTATGCATAATCAGCAAAAATTTTCTACTACTATATCTTCCTAATGCAATAAAGACAAAAGAGATATGGAAAAGTCAATGAACTAATTCCAGGGGGTGTGAAAGTCTTGAAATGTAGGTCCTAAAAAGAAAGGTTCCTGGCTTCCTTGTAATGCAAAACCATTATATTTCTTAATAGCTTAACAAGGATGTGTTGAATATGTGCCAGATTCATGCAAATACAGACATACCCCATTGAACAATGTGACAGTGAAGAGGTATTGAATGAGATCCAATAAGCCATTACTTGCTAACAACATTTCGAGACACTCAATCTGATTCATTGTAAGTCTTCTTCCTCTAAGTAATTTTTCTTGCAATTTCACAAAGAAAACTTAACTTTGTCAGCTACTATGAATGTCATGTTCTTCATATTCTGCCATAATAGTAAGAATCCTAGGAGATATTTCCAGAAACGAGAAATGTCAAGATTTTCCAAGTTATCTGTATCAGATAATAATCTTATACCATTTGACTTGTATGCATATATTAGTATGCCAAGTATGTTTTACTCACAAGTTTAAGTCTATGATATTCCAAACTTGGTATTTTTTCTTATAAACATTAATCTGAAATTTAAATGACTTTTTTCTTCAGTGATTGATTTTTGTTTATACAAGAAGCTATGCTTTACTAATATTTAATTAATGATATTAAACTTCAATATGTTTACTACACAAAAGAGTTAATTTGTTTAGTAAATGTTTATCATATAATTTTCTTTATAATAAGCAGAAATAAGTTCAAGATGCAAGATAAATTTAGTTGTATAATCAGGCAATGCTTAGGATAATTTTTGTCCTACAAATAATTTGTATTAAGGTTAACTATATACAATGTGTTACTGTTTCATAGGACTAACTCAATATTACATTTAAAAAGTTATCACAATGGAATAGTATGCAGCTATAAAAAAGAAGGATCTTTTACCCTTTTAGATAGCATAGAGCAGGGGTCCTCAAACTATGGCCTGCGGGCCGCATGCAAATACAAATATTGTATTTGCTCCCATTTTGTTTTTTTTACTTCAAAATAAGATATGTGCAGTGTGCATAGGAATTTGTTCATAGGTTTTTTAAAACTATAGTCCGGCCCTCCAACGGTCTGAGGGACAGTGAACTGGCCCCCTGTTTAAAAAGTTTGAGGACCCCTGGCATAGAGGGACCTGGAGAAATATTATGCTAAGTGAAATAAGCCAATCAGAGAAAGACAATCACTTATATGTGGACTCCAATGAACAAAATAAACTGAAGAACAAAATAGATCCAGAAAAATGGAAGCATGGAACAGAATGACAAATATCAGAGGGCATGGGAAAAGGGGATCCCCTTATCTCCCTGTTTTTTCTCCTCCATTTCTATTCCTATCTAGCTACCTAGTTATCTGTGTAGCTCTCCTTAGAAGATGAACAACACCATAAAGTGGTGGTGTAATACCTACTGTATCTTTAAAGCTTGAATATCAGTTTAAAATATTTTTAGAAATAAAATAAATCCACAGACGACTCAGATTTATCTATTTGAGATCATCTATATATATAAAAGCCTAAGCAACCATCACAACCAAACGGACAACCGAACAGGCTGCATGGGGCAACCAGGCCTGCAGGGGGGTTAGTGAGGGATGACCAAACAGCTGAGCAGCAGGCTGCAAAGATGGCAGCGCCCACAGCCAATAAGGAGGGAGTATGCTAATTGATTGCCACGCCCTCAAAGATGGTGGTGCCCATAGACAATAAGGAGGGAATATGCTAATTGGCTGCCACGCCCTCAAAGATGGCAGCACCCATAGCCAAAAGATGGCAGCGCCAAGTCCCCTCAGCCCTGCCAGGGTGGCAGGCATGAGGCAAGGCGGGGTCCACCTGGGGGTCCGCACACCTGCCTCCAGAGTCCCCCAGCCCCCTCAGGCCCCAGCCGACCAGGGCTGGCCCGAGCTGTAGGCAAGCCTCAGATGGCAGCTGCCCAGCCACCCCAGGCCAGCCTGAGGCTCAGGTAACCAGGGCCGGCCAAGGCTTGCACTGCCAGCAGTGGTAGCAGTAGAGGTGTGATGAGGCATTGCCTTCACCTGACCTCCAGGTCACCTCCCACCCCTGAGGGCTCCCAGCCTGTGAGAGGCCAGGCTGAGGGACCCCCCCCCCCATCCAGTGCATGAATTTTCATGCACTGGGCCTTTAGTCCTATATAATAAAAAGGTAATATGCAAATTGTCCCCTCAACCAAGAGTTCGACTGGAGTTTGACCAGGGGGCAGGGCCAGCCCACCAACCTCCCATGGCCTCTGCCGCTGGCCAGCCCCGCCCCTGATCAGGCCCCCCTACCCCAATCAGGGGCAGGACTGGCCAGCCAACATCCCTCGTCCCTCCCCCCAGGTGGCTGGCCTGATCGGCCCAATCGGGGCGGGCCAGCCAGACCCCACCCATGCACGAATTCATGCACCCGTCCTCTAGTATTTCAAATAAACTTATTTCTTCAATAAGACAGATGGAGCACTCTGGGTCAGCATCACGGATTACCAGATTCAGCAGAGAAGTGAAAGTAAAGAATACATAACTAATAAGCCAATTGATAGTCATTTCAAATATGTTTCTCTGAACTGAATTGTGTAGCTCTAACCCTCAGTGTGATGAATCTGGAGGAAAGGTCTTTAGGAGGTAAAGTTAAATGATAGCATAAGGGCGGGGCCCTGATCAGATAGGACTGTGGGTTTAAAATAAGAGAGAGAAGCCCTGACCAGTGTGGCTCACTTGGTTAAACAATGTCCCCTGTATGGAAAGGTCTCTGGTTCCATTCCCAATCAGGGCATATGCCCTGGTCATGGGTAAGGGAGGAAACTGATCAATGTCTCTTTATCACTTCTATTTTTCTTCCTCTCCTTCTCTCTCCTGACCTCTCTCTCTCAAATCAATAAAAACTTTTTTTTTTTCCTAAAAAGAGGGAGAGGAAAAGCTCTTCGTTTCTCTACTATGTGAGGGCATAGTGAGGAGACAGCCATCTGCGAGAGGAAGAGAGCTTTCAACAGAAACCAAATAGCTGGCATCTTGATCTGGGACTTCCCAGTCTCTGGAACTGTAAAGAGTAAATTTCTATGTTTTAAACCACCCAGTCTATAGTATTTTGTTTCGGGAGTTCAAGCAGACTAAGATATCTATATGGATGCATAAACCATATTACTAAAAACAGTCAGTATTTATTTAATGCTTAACAAATACCCAAATGCTATTTAAAACTAGATACATGTATAATTTTATATACTTTTCACAACAATTATGTAATTGTTTATATGCACAAACACGATACACAGTAAAGCCAGGATTTGAACTCATGCAAGACAGGCAGATAAGTTCAAGTTAACTAACAATAGCGGGGAGCAGAAAAAATGAGTATAACTAAACTATTCATCATAGAATACTTTTTAAAACTCTGAAAGAAATTCATTTCAGAAATTGCGACATACAGAAAATATATTTTATGTATATATTTTAAATCATCCATAGATGTCACCTTGCAATTAAAATCTGGTGGTTAGATAAATTTTTAAAGGACAGGATTCTAAATGTTTCATTTTGAAATCTATTTCACTTGCTTCTTACCAGCCTTCTTCAGTGCTTAACTTAGAGATATCTTACTGCCTCTATAAGTGCCTCCCACTTCAGCACAAGTGTGTTGAATATTAAATCAATGGGGAAAATTATCCTGCTAAATATCATGGCTTCTATTTTTAGCATACAAACAGATTTCTTATGCATAATATTTAACTGAGCACAACTCTCTTATCGTTTGCTTTTCTTATTTAAAGAACATAATTTTAGATTATCTGAATTGTTTTTGCATTGTATAAAAATACTATATTCATTATTTGAATAGTTCCTCTTCAGCAGATTTTTTCATTTCACATACACACACTTCAAATACAAAGACACACACACACATACTTACCATTATCAGAGAATTTATATTGGCAACCTACTTAGCATTTATATTATAGAAAAATAATAATAATGCAATACAGTAGATCACACATAAAAATTTCCAAAATATTGACTATATAGTCAGCCCTCAAATATTTACACTAATAGTGGAATGCATGGTTAAGTTAATTAAATATGCTGAACAAATTTCATAATGTTTAAAACTTTTTTTTTAATGAAACGTCTAAAACTTGAATTCACATCTACTAGCTATCAAATGAGATGAAAAGAGGTTAAGAAAAATCAAAGAAATTCACATATAAGGAACAGATATATTAATTTAAAACTGGAAATTAAAGTATTTTGTTACTATGAAAAAAAGATATCAGCTAGGATTACTTTTAGCTACTCATGAAGTAGACTCAAAGAAAAAGTGACTTTTGAAAAAACACAAAAGCAACAATCACTAAAAAATTGATAAATTGAACACCCAACAAGATTTTAAAACTTCTGCTCATTAAAGCTCATCATTAAAACAAACAGGTAAATCACAGACTGGAAGAAAACATTCATAATACATGTATCTGCCCAATGAATATATAGAGAGAAAGCCCATTTTTAAAACAGGCAAAAGATTTGAGCAAACATTTTATAAAAGAACATACAAATTGCCAATAAGCACAAGAACACTGCTCAACATTATTAAATATCATGGATATATACAAATCAAACCACAAGATATCAGTATACTTACACTAGTGTAGTTAAAATAATTAAATATATATGTGTGTGTATATATATGTGTAAGTAAATATATATAGAGAGAGAGATTAGATAAAGATAATTAGAGATAGAGATAGATAGATTGATGATAGATAGATAGATAGATAGATAGATAGATAGATAGATAGATAGATAGATAGATAGATAGATAGATAGATAGATAGATAGATAGATAGATAGATAGATAGATAGATAGATAGAGATGATAGAGATAGAGATGATAGAGATAGATAGAGATAGAGATAGAGATAGAGATAGAGATAGAGATAGAGATAGAGATAGAGATAGAGATAGATAGAGATAGAGGTAGAGGCCTGGTGCACCAATTCATGAACCAGTGGAGGCCCTCAGCCTGGCCTTCAGAGATCGGGCTGAAACTGGCTCTCCGACATCCCATGAGGGGTTCCAGATTGTGAGAGGGTGCAGGCCAGGTGGAGGGACCCCATTGGTGCACGATCAGGGCCGGGGAGGGACGGCAGGAGGGCTCCAGGGCATGTCCGGCCCGTCTCACTCAGTCCCTATCAGCCAGACCCCGGCAGCAGGCTAACCTACCAGTCGGAGCATCTGTCCCCTGGTGGTCAGTGTGTGTCATAGCTGCTAGTCGAATGGTCCAGGGGTCCTCAAACTTTTTAAACAGGGGGCCAGTTCACTGTCCCTCAGACCGTTGGAGGGCCGGACTATAGTTTTAAAAAAACCTATGAACAAATTCCTATGCACACTGCACATATCTTATTTTGAAGTAAAAAAAACAAAATGGGAACAAATACAATATTTGTATTTGCATGCGGCCCGCAGGCCATAGTTTGAGGACCCCTGGGTCAAACAGTTGGACACTTAACATATTAGGCTCTTATTCTATAGGATATATACAGGACCAAATGTTGGAGAGGTTGTATAAACACCAGACCTCCAACACTGCTGGTAGAAATACAAAATAGTGCAACCACCTTGGAAAACTAGCCATTTCTTTTAAAATAAAAAATATGTTTACCCTACATATCAGTACTTTCCACTCCTACATATTTGCCCAATGGAATGAAAATATATGCCCACATAAATCTTGAGATAAACGTACCCATAATAATTTTAAAAAGGAGAGCCCAAAACTGGAAACAATGCCCATTAATAGAAACATGGTTAACTGGCTGTGGATCAATGGAATGATAATTCAGCAATAATAATAAGCCTAATGTTGATATGGGTGGATTTCAAAAGTATTGATCTGAGTGAAAGAAGCCAGATACAAAAGAATGCATAGTGCACGGTTCTTTTTATATTAAGTTCTACAATCAGGAAAGCTGATATATAGTGATAGAAATCAATTCAGTGGTTGCTTCTGGTGGAGGTGGGGGAAATGACTGGAAAGGGCAAAAGGAAACTTTCCTTGGTTGATGGAAAAGTTGGTGGAAGTGTGGGTTATGTGAGTATATGAACTAATCAAAACTTAATCTGTACACCTATAATATCCACATATAAATTACATCTCAATAAAAATTACTTAGCAAGGACATATTTTTTTTCTCTCCCTTTTATATAAGTGAGTCCAGAAGAAACAAAATGTAGCAGTTTGCTTCCTCCAGAAAGCAAACTCTGAGACAGAGTTTAATGTGTACAGGATATTTATTTGGGAGTACCTTTGGGATCTACACTTGTGAAAAGGAAAAGGAGGAAGCGGGCTTGAGCAGTGGGAGAATTTAAATACAATACAGGCTTAACCACATCAGCTGACCCCACTAGGAGCTCTGAAGTTGTCCCTGTTGGGAATAAGTGGCCAGACTTTCATATATCGGCTCCAATCAGTCATGGAATGTGGGACGCCTCCAGAGGGTGTGTCCTCAGACGAGCTGATGCTCTGAAGCCCAGGCAATCCCTAAAAAGGCCCACAGCTGAAGGCATCTGCTGACAGCATTCCAGCACCTGGGACAAGTACTTCTTTGAAGAGATCGGGGAGGCACATCAAGGGGATCCCTCATGTCCACCACAGGCAAGTTACCATTTTTAGCAAATAAAAAACAGCATACCTAATAATTTATGGTATAATTACTGCATAGAACATGCTTGTATATAACTGTCCTTTTTAAGCTTGTCGTTTATCTGAACAGTGTGGTGATTGTGGAGGGGGGGCATGGGTGGAGGTGGAAGAAGGCAGAGAGGGGATAAGTGGTGGTGGAAAAAAATAAAATTCAAATTTAACTGAGTGTTCTATATTTTATGTGGCAACCCTAATCACAGCCAGCTCATGTACTTCTCATATCAACTAATATCTTCTTGGGAGCAGCTCCTCCAGGATTCCAGGTGGGCTCTCTTCCTGAGGGGATCATAGAGGAGGACGGCAATGGGAAGAACTACTGCTTACACTGCAGCAGATATCACGCAGCAACTGATACTGATCTCCCACAACCACCCATTCTAGATTCCCTTCACCCTCATCTACTACCTTTGCTGGTCTTATTGGTTTACCTGGTGGCAGACCTGATCCTCATTCTGAGAGCTTAGTCGATTACCAAGCTCTTCTCAGGTTATGGATGTTGATCTTGGCCATTTCCCATCACAACAGACAAGAGAATAAGAAGAAGCACCTAACAAGATCACCTGAGTGCCAAACATGTTCTCCTTACCCCTACTGAATAACAGCAGCCCCAACTCTTTGCGATAACCAGGGACAATAACCCCTGCATGATGGTAACTCCTCTTCTTGCCCACCGGTACCTGGACATAACTTAAGAGTTCAATGCTTCTCTTGACATGATACCTGGTGAAAGTGTTCCCTATGGAGAGTAGGACCCGGAACCATGCAGAGCTCATAGTTGTTGGTACAGGCATATTAAATATTTTTCTCTTAGTACAGTTCTATCAAGTATTGAGGCTACTGCTATAAAATGTTTTCATATTCTTCTCATTAAGATAGTTTGAAAATCATATAAAGTATCACATATTTTGTTTATATTCCATATAGTTAAGAATTACATGCGGTTATTTAAGGAGTCCACATCACAGAATATTGTACAAAACATTAGCCCGCCCCTGTCTGCCAAACATATGCTGAAACTAATGGAGTCCTTCATCTCTCAGTGCCTCAATTTCCCCTCCTTTACATGTTGATATGTAGACTAAATGGTTCCCAAGGGCATATATACAGATCTGTTACTGACTAGCTAAAATTTTTATTAAAAATTCAGATTCAAAGACTTATCCTAGACATGGTGAATCAGGGGCTCAAAGACTGTGGTTTAGGAAGTTCTCTGGTTGATTCCTGTTGTGCAGTCAAGTCTGAAAATCAATGGACTGCATGAGCTTCAAGGTCTCTGTCACAACTCTAAAAATCAGTGATTCTGCATGTTGTCTTAGCTAGAGAATATTATGTCAAAATCAGTTTTCATGTTTTCTGCAACATAGTGTGAGCAAGCTCAGTTATGTTAGAAAGATTGAATTCACACAAGCAATGAGGTTAGGGTTTCAAGGAAGGCAGTTTTTATTATTGTTTTTCTCTCTGTCTCTTTCCACCCTTCCCATATTGACTTCACATCAGCACAGGAATCTAATAACTTAATCATAGCTGCTCAGTAAATATTTGTTTGCTACATATAATTAACCTCCAGGTAAATTCTATACAGAGTGCAAACACAGCTTTACATGCATAATGCAAATAACTCATAATTTACAGAAAATCCACAAAAATACAATTTGGTGGCACAATCAGCCTTCCTCATGTATTCATAGCCTCTTCTATACATCCTTATTCTACCAATCTGCTTTGGCATATTTACTTTTACAGGCATAAAATAAAATGGAAAGACTAGAAGGAAGGACCCAGAGTTCTAATCCCAGATCTGCCACCTATTAGTTATGTGGCCTACTGTGAGCTATTTTTCTCTCCGATATTCATTTTCCTCATCTATAAAATTAAAAAATATTATTTCCTCACAGAATTTCTATTATCAATAAATTAGAAAATACATTAAAAATGTTCAGGATAATGCCTGGCACATATAAAATACTCAAAGCTAGTTGATTTTAATGAGAATCAAATAAGGCTGTACATTGAAATTCTTTTAAACTATGGAGCAATACTATTAACTTGACATGAAAACTACCTTTTTTAGGTTTTTCTAATGAGAAAATATAAAAAATAGATAATATAATGTCCAGCTATCATTTTTATTTTTTCTATTAAAATATAAGATGTTGTATGGGCAATTAGTCACTTTAGGCTGCCATACATCAAGACATTCCTATTTGGGAGAATGCTAAAGATGGCATGATTTCCCATGATCAGAATGGCCAGTAGTGGCAAATGGAGAACATGTTCCTATTGTTTGGCCATGGCTATGCTTTTGGTTCTGGTCATAAGTGTCAGTATATCATAGAGGTAAGACTCTAAATCCAGACTTGTTGAGTTGGAATCCAGGTTTTGCCACTTACTAGCTATACTAACTTGAGCAAGCTACATAAATTGTTAGAGGCTAAACATGAGAATACAAAAATCTATGCCAAGGGTGATATTGGAAGTTTGAATTCTATCATTTCTTGATAAGTCAAGCTTGTTCTGTATTCTATGCATAGTTGGAGGAAATTTTACTCTTCCTAACACACTTATGTAGTTTTCACATGAGCTACAAAGCATCATTGCTTATAGTTAGAGTACCATTAATTATCTTAAGAAATCAGTTAACTAAGTTTTCCCTCCATAGAATCTCAAAACCAATCTGTTAGTAAGAAGGAACCTAGTATGATACATGCTACAAAATGGATAAACCTCAAAACCATTATGTTTTTTGAAAGAAATAAGATACAAAAGACCATATAGCATATTATTCCATTGACATGAAATGTCCAGAAAAGGCAAATTAGTGGTTACCTGAGCCTAGGAGTTGGAATGAGTGACTATAAATGGGCATAAAGTGAGGGATATGTTCTAAAATTATATTGTGATCATGATTGTACAAATTTAAAAATATAATATCATTGAACTATATATTTAAAATGATTGATGTTACTGTAAGCTATACCTCACTGAAGCTGTTAAAAACAATAGAAAAAAATGCAAGTTCATTTTGTCAAGAACTCATGGAAAAATACAACAGCGGCAATAGTAAGTAACCTTCAATTACCTATACAAATAGAGGTCAAAGATAATGAACAGTCTGAGTTGCAATGGAAGAAAGCACGTGGGACGCCCAGAAATAATTTTAGGTGCACACGGATGGAGCTATATGTCCTGAGCACGAATATGGATGCAAGAACAGGAAATTTCAGTAACTCTTTCTAATTGTAAAATTCATTGATATTTTCAGTCTATCTTCTCTAATATATACATTTAAGGCTATAAAATTCCCTCTAGGAAGTGCTTAACAATATCCCATAAGTATTGATTTTTATCCTGGTTACAGGAATGCTGTACAATAAATCATTGAACCAAGTTCAAAATTTGTATATAAGTAAAACCACCCTAACACTTTAATTTTGCATTGATTACATTATAGACAGGAGGAAAGCAACACAATAAAAGTGCTTATATTACTTGTGTCTGCTGTCAATAAATAATTGCACTTGAACATAATTTATCTAACTTAAAAATCTCAACTAAGAAAGCACTCAGAGCCCTAGCTTGTTTGGCTCAGTGGATAGAGCTTGGCCTGAGGACTAAAGGGTCCTGGGTTCAATTCTGGGCACATTCCACAGGTTGTGTGCTCCATCCCAAGTAGCGGGCATGCAGGAGGCAGCCAATCAATGATTCCCTGTCATCACTGACGTTTCTATCTGTTTCTCACCCTCTCCCTTCCTCTCTAAAGTCAATAAAAAAACCTATATTTTTTTTAAAAAAGAAAACACTCAGAAACTCCATCCAACAAAACACCAAGAAAATGTACTTAATATAAGAACTTTTCTGCCAGCAATGGAGAAATGTTGAAATTTAGAGAAAGAGAAATATGAAAATTAAGTTTATTTATTTATTCATAAAAGAATTTAATGGTTGGCATTTGAAAGACGAGAAGGACTGAAAACTTTTTTATTGTGGCCCACTTGTGACCCTAGGCTCCAACTGCTCCTTTTCTTCTTTTGTTAAATGAGTTTCTCAACTCACTGCTGCTAACCCAAAAAAATAATTTCTCACTTTTCCAAAAACTATTTTTTTGTTGTTGTTAATTCTCACCCGAGGATATTTTTCCCATTGACTTTTTAGAGAGGGTAGAAGGGAGGGGGTGGTGCAGACAGAGAGACAGACAGACAGACATTGATTGGTTGCCTCCCACACGCACTGACGGAGTAGGGAATCAAACCTGCAACCTAGATACACACCCTTCAGTGCACGGCGGATGTTCTAACCATTAAGAGCACTGACCAGAGCCAAAAACCATTTTTTATTCATATGACAGGAATTAGCAGAACTTTGACTGACCTCTTTTGGTAAAGTTCTACAAAAACTTTCTGCCTTTATTCTCCCAAATAGATTACTTCTCTAGAATAGTTCTCATGTTCTAGCTTTCTGAACAAAGGGTTATTCTTAATGATGTTCTGGAAGGCTTTCTTCCACATTGTTGTAGCCCTGCGCTATATTGGATGTAAAATAATAAGTAAGAGGGAGGTAGTCACTGCTCTCAGGAAGTTTACTGTCCATTGGAGGACACAGACAAGACTGTTTAATAAAATAATTCTTTCAATCAGGTTATGTATAAGTTGTTACAGAATTATCAATGAGTGAACAATTAATATCCCTGGAGCTCTCTGTTAAATATTGAGAAAATTAGTCCTGGAGAATTATGGGTCTATCACAGAGAAGAAACTGCATTTATAACAGCAGTTTATAGCCACCAAAAATGAAAATGTCTCAGAGGCAACTCAAAATTAGTGGGCCAAAAACAGACTCATCACTTCCCAAGCTCCATTTCAGTACATAGCACCCAGAACTGTACCAGCCAGAAATCAAGCAGTCATCTGTAACCATTCACAAAGTCCTGGATCTCTGATTTATGATCAGTTTTCTCCACCACTTCTGGAGGTGGCTGCCCATGGTTCAATGAGGGACATTTTTAAAGGTTATTTATCTGCATTTCTTACCCAGATAAATAATATCTAATAGTAGAATTTGAACCAGATAACAATATTGAGAGCTTTCATTTGGAAAAAGAAGCATAGAAAATAACATTCACTGATCCACATTAGTTATCCTATCAATTCCTACTCTCTAAAAATCACAGACTCCACACCTAGCTATGGAGTAATTCCTTGGAGAGCTTATTTGCAGCCCCTGGTTCCACTCTCTGAGAGTAATTTCCTTGTTACTGTCTTCCATGGTCAATGGCTTTGCATTCAGGAAGTTCTTCCTTGTTTATTATCTTCCATAGTAACATCTTTTTTTAAAAATTTTCTTTATTGATTAAGGTATTACATGTGTGCTTATCCTCCCATTGTCCCCTCCTCCCACCACCGCTCATGCCCTCACTCCCCCAGGTGTCAGTGTCCATTGTTTATGCTTATATGCATGCATATAAGTCCTTTGGTTGATCTTTCCCCCTCACGCCCACCTTCCTAATAAGAATATAGGCTGAAATTAAGGAAATAAAAACAAAAAGTATAAAAGGATAACTTCAAATTAAGGCGTTTTTGTTTTTGAGAAGACCAATGAAATAGACAAATCAAGTGTTAAAAATTGAAAGAGCAAAAATAGACAAGTATAAGAATAAGAAAGAAAACACACACTCACTGATAAAAAAGAGATAAAATTATAAGTAAATATTATATAAAATATATGACAACAAATTTCAAATTCAAATAGATCATTTTCTTGTGAAAAATTATATAGACATACATATATCTATATATGTGTATATGTCCATATGTGTATGGATGCATGTATAAACAGGCTGCTACCCAAGAGGACAGTGTCCTGTCTAAAATACTACTCAACTCTATGCTCTTTCCCTGCTTTATTTTCCTTCATTATACTTGTCATTCCCAGATATTATATTATACATATATGTATTAGTTTATCTGTTTACCAATATATTGTCTTCCCATACACACACTTTTAAACTTCCTGAAGGCTGTATGGCTCAGCAGTCCATCTGTCTTGCCCATTTCATCTGTCTGCTCACCAGCTTTTCTAGTGACTAGACCAGTGTTTAACATGGTATAGTCATATAGTGAAGTACTTATTAAATCAATAAAAGCATATACTTTATGTTTTCTCATGCATTTTTTAAAAAATTATGTTCTTTCCTACCAAATGACACACTCTAGGAAATACTGCATGCATAATTTAAAAGCATTGGTTTTCCAAAGACAACCTCCAAAGAGATATGAAAAAAAACTTAGGAATAGATTTATTCAGTTTCCAAAGAGATTAAAATCATATTTTACTTGAATTTTTCTTCCCATACAATTTTTTGTCAAGACAGGCTAATGCAAACTGCTACTCACTCCAGATTAGAAAACTGGGATTATTTAAGGGAAAATCCATTAAATGAGAAAATAAGTATTGTAAGGTTCATTTCTTTCCAGATAACAATAGAACTATTAAAGTCTCACAGAAAGCATATCCACAATAAGAATTCTACAAACATTACATTCCAAAATAATCCAAGGAATTTACTAGTTGCGGTCTTCACTATGAAATATAATCATTAATGTCAACCATTCAGCATTCAAATGAATTGTTTCTATCTTCTTTCAAAGAATTGTAGCATATAACTTTCTGAAAAGGACATTACTTGAAAATAGGAGGGTTTTTTTTCCTGTTCTATGTGTAAAATTTTCTTTCTTCAGAACATTTGAAAATAGGATAAAGTAGGTAGACTACTTAGTAGAGAATATTCACTATTTATAAACACACACACACACACACACACACACACACACACACACACACAAACTGAAAATAGTCACCGTTCTTTCTAACTGGAAGAAAAGGAATACGGCTGTTTCAGGCTTCATTCATCAACTATAATATCTCTAACTCTCTCAAACCAAGCATGTTCTAGTTCCTAGGAGAGGGGAAAAGGGCCTTTGATACTTGGGATTCTGAAGGAGAGAGATGGTATAAACAAGAGTAAAAGTAAGATCAGCATGGAATTGAACTAAGAATCAAGACCAAGCCTTGATTACAAAGAGAGCCTGGCTTACACATAGTCTTGGTAATGTTTCCCCCAAGAACTGAGGAGAAGCCAGATGCTCAAGTTGAGCTCCCAAAGTTATTGTCTCTCACAGAATATTAGCTTTTAGAAGATGAGGGAATGGATAGTGGGATTTATTCTAGGGATGCAAGGCTGGTGCAATATTCTCAAATCAATAAACATGATAGATCACATAAACAAATTGAGAGACAAAAACCACATGATCATATCAGATGCAGAAAAAGCATTCGACAAAATCCAACACCCATTTTTGATTAAAAACTCTTAGCAAAGTTGGAATAGAGGGTGCATATCTCAATATGATAAAGGCCATATATGACAAACCTACAGCCAACATCATATTCAATGGGCAAAAACTAAAACTATTTCCCCTACGAACAGGATCAAGACAGGGATGCCCACTTTCACCACTCCTGTTTGACATAGTACTGGAATTGCTAGTCATAGCAATCAGACAAGAAGAATAAATAAGAGGCATCCAAATTGGAAAAGAAAAAAACTGTCATTATTCGCAGATGACATGATATTGTACATAGAAAACCCCAAAGACTCCATCAAAAACTACTAGACTTAATAAATGAATTGGGCAAGTTAGCAGGACACAAAATTAACACCCAGACATCTATGGCTTTTTATGCACCAATAATGAACTCACAGAAAGATAAACCAAAAAAAATAATCCCATTTATCATTGCCAACAACAACAAAAATAATTAAGATACCTAGGAATAAATTTAACCAAAGAGGTAAAGGATCTGTACTCAGAAAATTATAGGACACTGACAAAAGAGATAAAGGAAGACATAAACAAATGGAAGAATATACCATGTTCATGGATTGGTAGTATCAATATCATTAAAATGTCCATACTACCCAAAGCACCCTATAGATTCAATGCAATACTCAAGGGCATACTTCCAAGACCTAGAACAAACTCTCCAAAAATTCATCTGGAATTAAAAAAGACCCCGAATAGCTCCAGCAATCTTGAGAAAGAAAAACAAAGTTGGAGGCATCACAATACCAGATATCAAGCTATACTACAAAGCCACTGTTCTCAAAACTGCTTGGTACTGGCACAAGAATAGGCATAAAGATCAATGGAATAGAATAGAGAGCCCAGAAATCGGCCCGAACCAATATGCTCAATTAATATTTGACAAAGGAGGCACAAGTATACAATGGAGTCAAGATAGTCTCTTCAATAAATGGTGTTGGGAAAATTGGACAGATAAATGCAAAAAAAAAAATGAAACTAGACCACCAAATTACACCATACACAAAAATAAACGCAAAATAGATAAAGGACTTAAACATAAGACGAGAAACTATAAAAATCTTGGAAGAAATCATAGGCAGTAAAATAGCAGACATTTGCTGTAGCAGTATCTTTACCAATACAGCTCCTAGGGCAATGGAAACTAGGGGAAAATAAACAAATGGGACTACATCTAAATAAAAAAGCTTCTGCACAGCAAAAGAAACCATAAACAAAACAACAAGAAGCCCACTGCTTGGGAGAACATATTATCTCCGATAAGGGTTTAATCTCCAAAATTTATAAGGAACTCATATAACTTAACAAAAGGAAGATAAACAATCCAGTAAAAAAAAAAAAAAATGGGCAAAGGGCCTAAATAGACACTTTTCGAAAGAAGATAGAAGGTAGGCCAAGAGACATATGAAAACATGCTAAAAGTCACTAATCATCTGAGAGATGCAAATCAAAATGGCAATGAGGTACCATCTCACACCTTTCAAAATGGCTGCCATCAACAAATCAACAAACAACAAGTGCTGGCAAGGATGCAGAAAAAAAAAGGAACCCTTGTGCACTGCTGCTGGGAATGCAGACTGGTGCAGCCACTGTGGAAAACAGTATGGATTTTCCTCAAAAAGTTAAAAATGGAACTCTCATTTGACCCAGTACTCCCACTTCTAGGAATATATCCCAAGAGAAGAGAAACACCAATCAGAAAGGATATATGCACCCCTCTTCATAGCAGCACAATTTACAATAGCTAAGATTTGGAAACAGCCTAAGTGCCCATCAACAGATGAGTGGATTAGAAAACTGTGGTACACCTACACAATGGAATACTATGCTGGTGTAAAAAAGAAGGAATTCTTACCATCTGCAACATCATGAATGGAACTGGAGATCATTATGCTAAGTGAAATAAGCCAGTCAGAGAAAGATACATATCAAATGATCTCACTCATTTGTGGAATATAATGAACAACATAAACTGATGAACAAAAATAGAACCAGAGTCATAGAAGCATCGAACAGACTGTCCAACCTATGAGGGAAGGAGGGGGGTGAGGGGGTAAGAGATCAACCAAAGGATTTGTATGCATACAAATGAGCATAACCAATGGACACAGACAGTAGGGGGGTGAGGGCATGTGCCAAGGGTGAGGGTGGCCAGGGAGAGGTCAATGGGGGGAAAGGAGACTCATGTAATATTTTAAACAATAAAGAATTTAAAAATAAAAATAAATAAATAAATAAATAAATAAGGCTAAATAACTTTATCACAAACACATAATAAGTAGAGAGATTGTGATTTCAGCCTAGTTCTATCTCATTCAAATGTATAAGCCATATTATTAAATTAAATCTCAGGGCAGCAAGCCAGATTCTGTGTACACACCCTGGCAGGATGGAGCAAGAACCAACAAAAAGTTGGCTTCAAAAAGGACAGATCCTCAAATCTTCAAGAACCATTCACTGCAGTGAATGTTCTCAGACTAATTTCCTAGCATCTGTTCCTTTACTCCACCTAAGCAAAAGCCACTGATTTGGGGGGGGAAGTATATTAGCTTCCAACAGTTGCATAAAAAAAACTGACTACAGGAGAAGCTCTTCCTGAACGTCAGAGAAAGAATCTTCCAAAATCCACTACTCCATAACGTCAATGAGAATACTGTCAGAAGTTGTCAGAATCTGGTTTTTCAACCTCTGGAAATTAAAGAAAGCCTTGCAATAATCCACGGACTATGTATTCAAGAAAGAAAAAAGAAGGTGGAATCTTGGTAAGAACAGTGAGTTTTTTCACCTCTTAATTTGCCCTGTACCCATGACTCTCTCCTCAGTTCAATGATAGCCTTGAAAATAAGTATTTCAAACCATGGTAGGTATGAAAGCCAAAAGACTAGCAGGCACTGGAGGGGAAATAACTGGTTTGAAGCTCTATCCCCAAGGAATTAGTCAAAACCAGTTAAATGATAATGAGTAGTAACCCAATTTGGCACAAAGAAATAAAGAACACCCAGCAAAGGGGACTATATAAATAAGCATAAAATACAATAATGTATTTTTCCTTGGAAATATTTTCTTTTATTATCTGACTAGAGGCCCAGTACACAAAAATTTGTGCACCCGGGGGGTCCCTCAACCCGGCCTGAGCCCTCTCACAGTCTGGGACTCTTCAGGGGATGACCACCTGCTGGCTTAGGCCTGCTCCCTGGGGGATTGGGCCTAACCTGGCAGTCAGACATCCCTCTGGCAGCTGGGGAGCCCTCGGGGGATGTCCACTTGCCAGCAGGGAGCAGGCCTAAGCTGCAGTTGGACATACTTAGCACTGCTGAGGAGGCAGGAGAGGCTCCCACCACCACCGCTGTACTGACAGCCATCAGCCTGGCTTCTGGCTGAGCAGAGCTCCTCCTGTTGGAATGCACTGACAACCAGGAGGCAGCTCCTGCATTGAGCATCTTCCCCCTGGTATTCAGTGTGTGTCATAGTGACCAGTCATTCCCAGTCGTTCTGCTATTAGGGTCAATTTGCATATTACCCTTTTATTATATAGGAGTGCCTGGCCAGTCTGGGTGAGGGGCTGATGGCTGTTTGCAGGCTGGCCACAGCCCCTTTAGGGTGGGGTTCCCCCCTGGGGTACCTGGCCAACCTGGGTGAGGGGCTGATGGCTGTTTGCAGGCTGTCTACAGCCCCTTCAGGGTGGGAGGTCCTGCTGGGGTATTTGGCCGGTCTGGGTGAGGGGTTGAGGGCCGTTTTCAGGCTGGGTAAGCCCCCCAGCTGGGACCCTCACCCCATGAGGGTGTGGCCAGCCTGGGTGAGGGACTGATGGCTGTTTGGAAGCTGACCAAGCCTCCCAGGAGGGACCCTCACCCTATGAGGGTGTGTCCATCCTGGGTGAGGAGCTGATGGCTGTTTGACTTGACCACCCAAGGTCCCAGTGGAGGCTGGCTGGAAGCAGGTATCTGGGATTTATTTGTCTTCTATAATTGAAACTTTGCTGCCATGAGCAGAGGCCACAGCTGGCTCAGGGCAGGCGGGAAGCTTGGCTTCCTCCATCGCCAGGGCAACCAAGCATCCTACTTTCTCCAGCTCTGTGGCTGCCAGCCACCATCTTGGTTGGGTTAATTTGCATGTAATCGCTGTGATTGGCTGGTGGGCATGACTTGGGGAATAGCAAAGATACGGTCAATTTGCATCTTTGTAGATTTTAAAGGTATAAATCCATTATTATAACACTGTGTTGATAGTCTTAAAATATATAAAGAATATGTATGTCAAGAATAGCACAAAGGGAGAAACCAAGATGGCGGCATAGGTAAACACCAGAAATTGCTGCCTCCCACAACAACTTCAAAAATACAACGAAAAGACAAAACGGGCATCATCCAGAACTACAGGAAGGCTGGCTGAGTGGAAATTCTACAACTAGAAGGAAAAAGAAAAGCACACGGAGACTCAGAGGAGCTGCGGAAGTAAAGTGCAGAGGTACGGAGGCTCGAGCGCGCGCACACGGAAAGGGGCTGGCACCTGAGGACGCGGCTGTCTTTTTGAATCGGGAGGGAGTCACAAGCTCCCCACTTCTCTGAACTCCAGTTCCGGGAAGTCTCTGGGGACCCAGGACTCATACGGGGAGAAACTGGAGTGTCTGGCAGCAGGCAGAACTCGGAACTTCAGGGCAGCTTTCCCTCAGAGGTGCTTGCAGCAATTACCGGGACACTGAGACGCGGGGCCCCTTAGGGCAGGGCTGAGAATCAGCCATAGCTGTTTGCTCTGCCCGGTTGCTCCCCTGAGACCCCGCCCCACCCAGGCTGCAGCAGAGGCTTTTGCAAATGAATGCCCTGGCCCTTTGCAATATGAAAATTACCTAAAAAACTGCAGCTGGGCCAGACAGACCCAGAACTTCCAAGAGAAGGCCCAAGGCCCCACAGCAGCTTGCATTGCTTCACAGCTGGGCCTCATCTGGGCACCTCCAAACTCCAAAAAAGGAAGGGGAATCTGCAGTTCTCTTCGTAGCTCCTGCTGGGTAACCTCAGGCAGAGGCTAAATTAGCACCTCCTTAGAGATCCAAGAGCCAGTGTACCCAGTGGTCAGAGTGGGATCATCCAGATTACAACTCCTCAGATACATAAGGGACACACTTAGGGGGCAGACTCAGCGAGCACCAAAGCCGCACTGAAGCAAGTCTTGCCCCAGAAGGGTTCTTCAGCACAGAAGTTCTCCCACTGCAGACACAGCTGATTCTCACAGCCAATTGGCCTGGAGGTCAATTCCTCCCAGTGATCCTACAACAATCAAGGCATAACTATAACAAGACTGTGCACAAAGCCCACAAGGGGGTGCACCAAGAGTGTCCACCTCAGGTAACTGGGGAGGCTGAGCCACTGGGCCCTACAGGACACCTAGCACACAAAACCACTCTACCAACTCAGGGAAGCATAAAAAATGCGGAGACAAAGAAACAGGTCACAAATGACAGAAATGGAGGAAAGCAAATGACTGGATATAGAGTTCAAGACCAAGTTTATAAGGTTTTTCAAGAATTTTATGGAAACCGCCAATAAATTTAGTGAGACCCTGGAGGATATGAAAAAAAGACCAACTAGAAATTAAGCATACACTGACTGAAATAAAAAATAATATACAGAGATCCAACAGCAGACAAGAGGATCCCAAGAATCAAGTCAAAAATTTGAAATACGAAGAAATAAAAAATACCCAACCGAAAAAGAAAAAAGAAAAAGAATTCAAAAATATGAAGATAGTGTAAGGAGCCTCTGGGACAACTTCAAGCGTACCAACATCAGAATTATAGGGGTACCAGAAGAAGAGAAAGGGCAAGATATTAAAAACCTATTTGAAGAAATAATGACAGAAAACTTCCCCTACCTGGTGAAAGAAATAGACTTACAAGTCCAGAAAGCACAGAGAACCCCAAACAAAAGGAATCCAAAGAGGGCCACATCAAGACATATCATAATTAAAATGCCAAGAGCAAAAGATAAAGAGAGAATCTTAAAAGCAGCAAGAGAAAGAAACTCAGTTACCTACAAGGGAATACCCATACGACTGTCAGCTGATTTTTCAACAGAAACCATGCAGGCCCGAAGAGAGTGGCAAGAAATATTCAAAGTGATGAACAGCAAGAACCTACAACCAAGATTACTTTATCCAGCAAAGCTATCATTCAGAATTGAAGGTCAGTTAAATAGCTTCACAGATAAGAAAAAGCTAAAGGAGTTCATCACCACCAAACCAGCATTATATGAAATGCTGAAAGGTATTCTTTAAGAAGAGGAAGGAGAAAAAGGAACTCTTACCATTTACCACAGCATGGATGGAACTGGAGAGCATTATGCTAAGTGAAATAAGCCAGTCAGAGAAGGATAAACACCACATGATCTCACTCATTTGTGGAATATAATAAACAACATAAAATGATGAACAAGGACTGATCCAGAGATGAAGAGGCATTGATTGGACTGTCAGGCCTTGGAGGGAAGGTAGGGGAGGGTGGGGGTAGGGAAAGTAGGGGAGGGTGGGGGTAAGGGGGAAAGATCAACCAAAGGACTTATATGCAAGCATATAGGCCTAACCAATGGACATGGACAACAGGGGGGGGGTTAAGGGCATGAGCAGGGGGGTTAAGGGGTAACGTGGGGATAAGGACACATATGTAATATCTTAATCAATAAAATATATATATATATATATATAAAGAATAGCACAAAGAAGTGAGTAAGATGTTATCTACACTAATAAAAGACAAACATGCAAATTGACCATACCTTTGCTATTCCTTAAGCCATACCCACCAGCCAATCAGAGTGACTATATGCCAATTAACCCAACCAAGATGGCGGCCAGCAGCCACGGAGCTAGAGCAAGCAGGAGGCTTGGTTGCCCCGGCGATGGAGGAAGCCAAGCTTCCCGCCTGCCACGGCCGGCTCTGAGCTTCACTCAAGGCAACAAAGTTTCAATTATAGAAGATAAATAAACCCCAGATACCTGCTTTCAGCCAGCTGTGGCCACGGAGCTGGAGCAAGCAGGAGGCTTGGATTGCCCCTGGTGATGGATGAAGCCAAGCTTTCCTCCTGCCCACACTGGCCAGCTCTGAGCTGCACTCAAGGCTACAAAGTTTCAATTATAGAAGGTAAATAAATTCCAGAATAAAAAAAAAATAAGAAAAAAAGGAGAGGCTGAGAGTTTCTGTCACCGGAGGGGCCTTGGCCAGCCTGAAAACGGCCCTCAGCCCTCACCCAGACTGGCCAGGCATGCCAGTGGGGACCCCCCATCCTAAAGGTTGTGTGGCCAGCCTGAAACAGCCATCAGTCCCTCACCCAGGCTGGCCAAACCTCCATGGGGTGAGGGTCCCCACTGGGGGGTGCTTGCCCAGCCTGCAAACAGCTCTCAGCCCCTCACCCAGGCTTGCCAAGCAGCCCAGTGGGGACTCCCACCCTGATCGAGGACACCCTTCAGGGCAAACCAGCCAGCCACCACCCATGCACCAGGCCTCTATCCTATATAATAAAAGGGTAATATGCAAATTGACCCTAACAGAAGAACGACTGGGAATGACTGGTCACTATGACACACATTGACCACCAGGGGGCAGACGCTCAATGCAGAAGCTGCCCCCGGTAGTCAGTGTGCTCCCACAAGGGGAGCTCTGCTCAGCCAGAAGCCAGGCTGATGGCTGCCAGTACAGTCGTGGTGGTGGGAGCCTCTCCCGCCTCCTCAGCAGCGCTAAAGATGTCCAACTGCAGCTTAGGCCTGCTTTCTGCTGGCAAGTGGACATTCTCCGAGGTCTGTCGGGCTGCCAGAGGGATGTCTGACTGCCAGCTTAGGCCCAGTCCCCTGGGAAGTGGGCCTAAGCTAGCAGGTGGTCATCCCCTGAGGGGTCCCAGACTGCTAGAGGGCACAGGCCAGGCTGTGGGACCCCCCTGAGTGCACAAACTTTTGTGCACTGGGCCTCTAGTTTTGGAATAAAGTTTTAGTATACTATTAAAATCAAGTTGGCATTAATATGAAATAGATTATTGTAAATTAAGATGCTAATTGCAAATCTTGGGCAACCACTAAGAAATGTAAAACAGAACACTAAATATTATCTACTTCAGAGAGGAAAAATGGCGGCAGTATAAATGGACGTGTCCTGTGCCTTGTCCTGGAGCAGATAAGGGTGAGCAGCTGAAACGGGTAACATGCAGCCCGAATAGGCAGAGGATTTTCAGCTGAGAGACTGTCTGCAGCTAGGAAAGACCGAGAACCCCCAGGAAAAAAAGGACGGTTGGAGACTGCGGCTGAAGCCTCTCGTGGTGCGCCAGCTAAGCAGTGGAGACTGCGCCATCTTGGGTGGTTGTTGCCGGCATCCAGAGACCAGCTACTAACCTGGAAACAAGGGATAGCAAGCAGCGTGACTGCGTGAACTCAGATGAGCACTGCTTCTTCTCACAGAAAGGTTGGACATCCCCTAAAGGTGCGGTTTGAAGTTCGGGTTGGAGGGAGGACCGAGCTCGCGTGCGCGCGCGGGGCGGAATCTGCGCCCCACAGAGTCTGCAGCCGTTGGGACCAGCGTGACCCGCGAGTGGGGAAGGGGCCCCACAGGGCTGCTGGCAGAAGGGAAGGCGAAAAATGAGCCCATAGCTGGACTGGATGTAAGGGAGCAGCCTTGGACTTTGCCAATCTGCTGGCTGCTTGGTGCCAGGGGCGAGTGGGCGCGCGGAGACTGTGCGCAGACCTGGAAGGTGGAGGCTTGCGAATTCGCACAACTATCAGGCTCTTGTTACAGTTCCCCTTAGATCCGTGCATTTGATTATTAAACCCAGTGCATGGGATTCCCCAGTTGGGGTCATTCACAGAGCCTGTAGGGGAAAGTTCTTTTTGGGGAGCCTGGGAAACAGCGGGCAGTGGCAAGGAACCAGCTCTGGGCAGTGGTCTTTCCTGAATCAGTTCCCAATACCATAGAGGGAAAAAAAAAAAAAAAAAAAAACCCTACTGATAGAGAGGACTTATAGCCTCGGAGGTCAATCCAGACACACTGCCACCCAGAGGCAGAGCCACGAACTGTCTCTTCTGCAATCACAAATAAAGGCAGTCTGGTAAACAAATACAAGCTGCCTTAAAATCAGGTCTGTGGTTTACTGCACGGAGGGACAGTGTATTGCAGGGAAGTTCAACACTCCCCTGAATGTCTGGCAGGACTGAGGCGTGCCAAAAAGAAGAGTGGAAGATCTGAAGCACCTTCACTTCCGAATATTTATATATATATATATTTAATTCTTTTTTCACCATTTCATTAAGAACCTATTTTATTTTATTTTTTATTTTTTCATCACTTGATTTTACCTTTTTAATTACTACATTTTTTTAACCAGTATTATTGCTATCCTTTTACCATTTTTTCAAGTGTCATTTTATTTTTCATTATTTTTTTAATTTTTCTTTATTTTATTTTGGGATTAGTGTTATACACACTATTTTCATCGTTCCTTTAGCATCATTTCTCTCTAGCTCACATTTACCCTTAAGCCAAAACTCTCTTCCTCACTTTTCCCCTTTTGTTGTACTGTTTCTCTTACCCTATTCCTGCTTTGGATTTTACCTATTCCTTCTTTCTAACCACTGTCTAAATTTCACCCTACTTATATATCTAACTTCCAATCCCTCGCTCTCCCCATACAAATAGCCTCTTCCCCACCTCTATTTCATTCTCTTACTTTTTTTTTTTTTTGTATTTTTGTTTTTTTTCTTCTCTCCCTTTCCCCAATCTCATTTAGGCACTCCTTTTTGTTTTTTATTTTTCTCTTTAATCTTTTTCTCTTTTTTCTTCTATATCCCCTAATTCTCTTCGCTCGGGGGGTCACCTTTATTTGGGGTTATTAATATCGTGAATGCATTGAGTTTGTTGCCTTGTACGTTGTGCCTTGTTGTGTTGTATTTTGTGCCTTTGAATCAGCGCAGCAGAGAGAGAACTACATAACCAAACACCTTGAGAAGAGAAATCATGGTGAAACAAAGAACCAACCCAAATATGAGAGAAAAACAGGCATCATCAGAAAAGGAAGTAAACGAAATGGAGGCAATGGAGGCAAGCAACCTGTCAGAGAAAGAATTCAGAGTAATGGTCATAAGGTGGATGAAAAAAATGGAAGACCAATTCAACAATATGTGTAGGAACCAAGAGGAAATGAAGACGAACCAAGAGGAAATGAAGAGAAACCAAGAAGAAATGAAAAACGACATCACTGCCATAAAGAACTCAATAGAAAGCATCAACAGTAGACTAGAAGAAGCAGAGGACCGCATCAGCGAGCTAGAAGACAAGGTAGAAAAAAATACCCAAACAGAACAGCTTCTAGAAAAAAAAATTAAAAAGCAGGAGGAGAGCCTAAGAGAACTCTGGGACAATGCTAAACGAAACAACATCCGAATAATAGGGGTGCCAGAAGGAGAGGAAACTGAGCAAGGAATAGAAAACCTGTTTGAAAAAATAGTAACAGAAAATTTCCCTGATATAGGGAGGAAAAAACTCACACAAATCCAAGAAGCTCACAGAGTCCCAAACAAAATGAACCCGAAAAGACCGACACCAAGGCACATAATAATTAAATTGGCAAACACCAACGACAAAGCAAGAATCTTAAAAGCAGCCAGAGAGAGACAGAAAGTTACCTACAAAGGATTCCCCATCAGACTAGCGACCGATTTCTCAACAGAAACACATCAGGCAAGAAGGGAATGGAATGAAATATACAAAGTCATGCAAAGGAAGGGTCTGAATCCAAGAATACTATACCCAGCGAGGCTATCAATCAAAATTGAGGGTCAAATCAGGAGCTTCACAGACAAAAACGGTCTACGGGAGTTTATTACTACCAAACCAGCAATGCAAGAAATGCTACAGGGTCTGCTGTAAATAGAAAAAACAGGAAACAAAGAAGGAACGCAGCGGTAAAGAACAAAAATGGCGACTAACAAGTTTCTATTAATAATAACTTTAAATGTAAATGGATTAAATTCCCCAGTCAAAAGGCATAGGGTAAATGAGTGGATAAGAAAACATGACCCATATATCTGCTGTCTACAGGAAACCCACCTCACAAAAAAAGACGCACACAGACTGATGGTGAAGGGATGGAAAAAGGTTTTTCAGGCCAATGGAAGTGAAAAAAAAGCCAGGGTAGCAATACTTATATCTGACAAATTAGATCTCAAAGTGAAGGACATAAAAAGAGATCAAGAAGGCCACTTCATAATACTAAAGGGAGCAGTCCAACAAGAAGAAATAACTCTGGTAAATATATATGCACCCAATATAGGAGCACCCAAATACGTAAGAAATCTTCTGGAGAAGATCAAGGGAGAGATTGACAGCAATACAATCATAGTAGGGGATCTTAACACCCCATTATCTCCACTGGACAAATCCTCTAAACAGAAACTCAGCAAGGAAACATCAATCCTAAATGACTCACTAGATCAGATGGAATTAATTGACATCTTCAGAACATTTCACCCCAAAGTCACAGAATATACATTCTCCTCGGGTGCACATTTGTCATCTTCAAAGATAGACCATATATTGGGTCACAGACAAAGTCTCTTCAAATTCAAGAAAATTGAAATCATATCAAGTATCTTCTCAGATCACAAAGGCATAAAACTGGAAATCAACTACAACAAAAACAATCCAAAAAAATCAAACACATGGAGACTAAATAGCATGCTATTAAACAACGACTGGGTCACCAGTGAGATCAAAGAAGAAATAAAAAACATCATGGCAACAAATGACAATGAAAACACAACAATCCAAAACCTATGGGACACAGAAAAAGCAGTCTTGAGAGGGAAGTTCATAGCTCTACAAGCCTACTGCAAGAAACAAGAAACAATGAGAATAAATGACCTAACTCTACAACTCGAAGAATTAGAAAGAGAGCAACAAAAAAAGCCCACTGTAAGCAGAAGGAAGGAAATAACAAAGATCAGAGCGGAGATAAACGACATAGAGACCAAAAAAAACAATACAAAAGATCAACAAAACCAAGAGCTGGTTCTTTGAAAGGATAAACAAGATTGATACACCTCTAGCCAGGCTCACCAAGAAACAAAGAGAGAGGACCCAAATAAACAAAATCAGAAATGAAAGAGGAGAAATAACAACAGACCCCATAGAAATACAAAGGATTGTTAGAAAATACTATGAACAACTCTACTCCAACACACTAGACAACCTGGAGGAAATGGACATATTCCTAGATAAATACAACCTTCCAAAACTTAACCAGGAAGAATCTAAAAATCTCAATAGGCCAATAACTATGGAGGAAATCGAAGCAGTAATCAAAAAGCTTCCAGCAAACAAAAGCCCGGGGCCAGATGGCTTCACAGGGGAGTTTTACCAAACATTCAAGGAAGACCTAAAACCTATCCTCCTCAGACTATGTCAAAAGATCCAAGAGGAAGGAGCACTTCCCAGCTCATTCTATGAAGCCAACATCACCCTAATCCCAAAACCAGTTAAAGACAATACAATGAAAGAGAATTACAGGCCAATATCCCTCATGAACATAGATGCCAAAATCCTCAACAAAATCCTAGCAAATCGGATCCAGCAGTACATCAAAAAGATCATACACCATGACCAAGTAGGATTTATCCCAGGGATGCAAGGATGGTACAATATCCGCAAATCAATAAATGTGATACATCACATAAACAAATTGAGAGAGAAAAACCACATAGTCATATCAATTGATGCGGAAAAAGCATTTGACAAAATCCAACACCCTTTCTTGATAAAAACTCTCAGCAAGATAGGAATTGAGGGATCATACCTCAACATAATAAAAGCCATATATGACAAACCCACAGCCAACATCATAATCAATGGGCAAAAACTAAAACCATTCCCCCTAAAAACAGGAACAAGACAGGGATGCCCCCTCTCACCACTCCTGTTCAACATAGTACTGGAAGTACTAGCCATTGCGATCAGACACGAAGAAGAAATAAAAGGCATCCAGATTGGAAAAGAAGAAGTAAAACTGTCCTTATTTGCAGATGACATGATACTGTACATACAGAACCCTAAAGACTCCATCAAAAAATTATTAGACTTAATAAATGAATTCGGCAATGTAGCAGGATACAAAATTAATGCTAAGAAATCCATGGCATTTCTTTACACCAATAGTGAACTTACAGAAAGTGAAACTACAGAAGCAATCCCATTTACCATTGCACCAAAAAAATTAAAATACCTAGGAATAAACTTAACTAAGGAGGTAAAAGACTTATATGCTGAAAACTACAGGACACTGAAAAAAGAGATAGAGGAAGACATAAACAGATGGAAGAATATACCGTGTTCATGGATTGGCAGAATCAACATCATCAAAATGTCCATACTACCCAAAGCAATTTATAGATTCAATGCAATCCCCATTAAATTACCAACAGCATATTTCACATATCTAGAACGAACGTTCCAAACATTCATCTGGAATAAAAAAAGACCCCGAATAGCTGCAACAATCCTCAGAAAGAACAAAGTAGGTGGGATCTCAATACCAGATATCAAACTGTATTACAAAGCCACTGTTCTTAAAACAGCTTGGTACTGGCACAAGAACAGACATATAGATCAATGGAATAGAATAGAGACCCCAGAAATCAACCCAAACCACTATGCCCAATTAATATTCGACAAAGGAGGCAAGAACATACAATGGAGTCAAGACAGTCTTTTCAATAAATGGTGTTGGGAAAATTAGACAGATACATGCAAAAGGATGAAACTAGATCACCAACTCACACCATACACAAAAATAAACTCAAAATGGATAAAAGACTTAAACATAAGACGGGAAACCATAAAAATACTAGAGGAATCCACAGGCAGCGAAATCGCAAACATATGCCGAAGAAATTTCTTCTCTGATAATGCTCCTAGGGCAATGGAAACTAAAGAGAAAATAAACAAATGGGACTACATCAAAATAAAAAGCTTTTGCACAGCAAAGGAAACCATCAACAAAACAACAAGAAGACCCACTACATGGGAGAACATATTTGCCAATGATACCACCGATAAGGGTTTAATTTCCAACATTTACAGGGATCTCATGAAACTTAACAAAAGGAAGATAAACAATCCAATAAAAAAATGGGCAACGGACCTAGATAGACACTTTTCGAAAGAGGACATACAGAAGGCCGAAAGACATATGAAAACCTGCTCAAAGTCACTAATTATACGAGAGATGCAAATCAAAACGACAATGCGTTATCATCTCACACCTGTCAGAATGGCTATCATCAACAAATCAACAAACAACAAGTGTTGGAGAGGATGTGGAGAAAAAGGAACCCTTCTGCACTGCTCGTGGAAATGCAGACTGGTGCAGCCACTATGGAAGACAGTACGGAGCTACCTCAAAAAACTAAAATTGGAACTCCCATTTGACCCAGTGATCCCACTTCTAGGAATATATCCCAAGAAACCAGAAACGCCAATCAGAAAGGATATATGCACCCCTATGTTCATAGCAGCACAATTCACCATAGCTAAGATTTGGAAACAGCCTAAGTGCCCATCAGCAGATGAGTGGATTAGAAAACTGTGGTACATATACACAATGGAATACTATGCTGCGGTAAAAAAAAAGGAACTCTTGCCTTTTGCAACAGCATGGATGGAACTGGAGAGCATTATGCTTAGTGAAATAAGCCAGTCAGAGAAAGATAAATACCACATGATCTCACTCATTTGTGGATTATAGAGAACAACATAGACTGATGAAAAGGGACAGACTCAAAGACTGAGAAACAGCAATCAGGCTATCAATCCCCAGAAGGAAAGTAGGGGAGGGCGGGGGTAAGGGGAAGAGATCAACCGAAGGACTTGTATACATGTATATAAGCCATACCAATGGACATGGACAACAGGGGGATGGGAGCATGAGTGTGTGTGGGGGGGAGGTTGGGGGTTAATGGGGGGGATGAGGACACATTTGTAATACCTTAACTAATAATAAAATAAAAAAAAAATAATCAATCTAAAACCACGTAGCTCACTAGACCCCCTGATAAATGGTGCCATATTGTGTTGATATCCAATGTAGCTGTAGTGATATCAGCAACATTAAGTAAAGATACATGTTTCTGAGCACAAGCATAACCTCCATCCCAGCTGGCATGGACACCTTTTCATGAACACATTAAACAAAGATGGGTATTGGGGGTGGGGGATACCCACTGACTTCCACAGAATGCATCATCTTATCCACCTAATACTTTACTTTGCTGATGTTGCTCTTTGACCAAAATTTCATGGAACACAAATCCTTTACACTGTGTTCACACTTGCATGGGTGTGCACATACTTCTTCCCTACATCATTTTATTACCTGTTTTACAATTGTGTTGCTTCCAATGAACATTCAGATAAACCATTAGATATCCATGAACAAGGTTAGATTTATAACTTTGTCCCCACTGCTTCTTGTATACAAAGTGAGCAAGATTCTCTGGCATTCCTGTTAATTTTATATATAATTATGTCCTAAAATAAATGCATTTTCTGTTAAGGTTATCCAACGGCAGTTACCATTGTTAAGAGCTATAATCTCTGACTGATACGGATATTGATATGAGGAATTTGCTTTTATACAATAAAATTTAAAGAAATTAAAAAAAATATATATTATCTACCTAACAGGATAAAATGCAATGATTTCTTAGATATGTTCTCTTCTATAAATTTTCTTCATTTTACATTTATTTTCTATTTTTTAACATATATTTATTAATATCAGAGAGGAAGGGAGAGGCAGAGAGATATAGAAATATTAATGATGAGAGAGAAACATTGATCAGCTGACTCCTGCACCCTTCCCCCCACCCCCTACTGGGGATATAGCCTGAAACCCCGGGATGTATCCTGACTGAGAATTGAGCTGTGACCTCCTGGTTCATTGGTAGATGCTCAACCACTGAACCACGTTGACTGGGCCACAGTTTTACATTTAAATTTATGATTCATTTTGAGTTAATTTTTGTACAAAGTGTGAGGTCTAGGTTAAGGTTAATTTTTTATTTTTTATTTTTTGCCTATTGTTGTCTAATTATTCCAGCATCATTAGTTGGGGGGAAAAATGAACAAAACAAAACAAAACAAACCAAACCAAAACAAAACAAAACAAAACGAACTACTCTTCTCTGAATGCATTGACTTCTTTGCCAAAAAGAAGGTGGGCACATTGATAGTTGCCAGATGGAAGGGGTGTTGGGTAACTGGGTGAAAAAGGTGAAGGGATTAAGAAATACAAATTAAGAAATACTAGTTACAAAATAGTCAAAAGATGTAAAGTACAGCATAGTAAATAATATTGTAACAACTATGTATGGTGCCACCTAGGTACTGGAAATAGTGGGTAGAACACTTCGTAAAGTATATGATTGTCTAATTGTTATGCTGTATACCTGAAACTAATACAAAATAATGGTTATTATAAATTCTAATCAAAAAATAAAAATAGAAAGAATATAAAAAAGAATAAATGCATTAAAAAAAGATGAGGAAAACCAGGTTGAAGACACCAATTCTGACTCACTGGGTTAGAACATACTACAGTGAGATATTTTGGATTTGTTATTAGGAAATGAACTCCATTTGCATGAGGCACTGTCTCAGCATGGCCATTGCAGGAGAAATAACAGAAGCTTTACATTCTAGATGTACAATGTACTACATAGAATGAAGCTCAAATAAGAGACCAAAAATCTGTTCATTCCACTCGCATATGATATTTATAAATTCAAGAGTTTGTGTTTTGGAGTCAGCTATTGTAGAATATTTTGCCAGTCACTTAATATTGATAAAATTCTCCAAAGAAGATTAATTGCTATCCAGAAGTTTACAATTTATCCAGCATGATGGATCCAACTCTTCACCAAATTATTTCTTTTGATTAATCTTATATCCTCTGACTATGATTAGTTTTAAGAAAAAGAAACCATTTAGCTATATATCCACATAAAAGCAGCATCTATCTCATTGTGGTATAGTGCTAACAATCCACCCCCAATGTGTCACATTTTCCAATCATCATAAACTTGTGGTACTCTCCCACAAGGATTGGCCATATGACTTGCTTTGGGCAATAGGATATCAGCAACGGTGACACAAGCAGTGTGCATAAGCATAAGTACTTCCATGTGTAGCTTCCCCTCTTGAAATGCTGCCTCTACTGTGTAGGAGAGGGGACAAACCCCCAGTCAGTCCTCAAGATGCATACATCTACATTAGTGGATCCACAGAAACCAGTAGAACCAGCCAAACTACAAAATCATGAAAAATAGTAAAGAGTTATCTTAAGCCACCAAATTATAGAATTATTTGTTTGCAGCAATAGATTACTGATACAGAATTTATAACTGGAAGTAGGGTACAAAAGTTGAAACATGGGACATTAGTTTTGAAACTGGTCAGTGATAGAGGCTACAAAGGCAACAGGAAACTGTGGTAGTTGAAGGAGCCATAAAGAAACCAATGCTAGAGACTGACAGCATGATGATCTGTATTTTGCAGTGGCCAAACACTGGGCAACTTTTGTTGCCACAGTAACTAAAATATAAAATGTTCCTAATGAACTTGAGGATTAAGGCTGACATATTTCCAAACAGAATGTTAGAATTGTCCATTAGCTTCTTTTAGCTGCATATGATAAGGTAAGAGAGAGAGAAGAACCTAAGAAAGAAACATTTGGAACAGATGGAAGAACACACCATCTTCATGGATTGGTAGTATCAATATCATTAAAATGTCCATACTACCCAAAGCAATCTATAGATTCAATGCACTACCATTAAAATACCAACAGCATATTACACAGACCTAGGAAGAACTCTCCAAAAATTCATCTGGAATAAAAAAAAGACCCTGAATAGCCACAGCAATCCTGAGAAAGAAGAACAAAGTAGGTGGGATCTCAATACCAGATATCAAGCTGTATTACAAAGCCACTGTTCTCAAAATGCCTGATACTGGCACAAGAACAGACATATAAATCAATGGAATAGAATAGAGAACCCAGAAATTGACCCAAACCACTATGCTCAATTAATATTTGACAAATTAGGCATGAACATACAATAGAGTCAAGACAGTCTCTTCAATAAATGGTGTTGGGAAAATTGGACAGACGATGCAAAAAAAATGAAACTAAACCACCAAATTACACCATTCACAAAAATAAACACAAAATGGATAAAGGACTTAAACATAAGACAGGAAACCATAAAAATACTAGAGGAAGCCACAGGCAGCGAAATCTCAGACATATGCTGAAGCAATTTCTTCACCGATACAGCTCGTAGGGCAATGGAAACTAAAGAAAAAATAAACAAATGGGACTACATCAAAATAAAAATCTTTTGCACAGAAAAGGAAACCATCAACAAAACAACAGGAAAGCCCACTGTATGTATGGGAGAACGTATTTGCAAATGTTATCGCTGATAAAGGTTTAATCTCCAACATTTACAGGGAACTCATACAACTTAATAAAAGGAAGATAAACGATCCAATAAAAAAGTGGGAAACGGATCTAAATAGATACTTTTTGAAAGAAGACAGAAGGAAGGCCAAGAGACATATGAAAACATGCTCAAAGTCACTAATTATACGAGAGATGAAAATCAAAACAATGAGGTACCGTCTCACACCTGTCAGAATGGCTATCATCAACAAATCAACAAACAACAAGTACTGGCAAGGATGTGGAGAAAAAGGAACCCGTCTGCACTGCTGGTGGGAATGCAGACTGGTGCAGCCACTGTGGAGAACAGTATGAAGTTTCCTCAAAAAAACTAAAAATAGAACTCCCATTTGACCCAGTAATCACACTCCTAGGAATATATCCCAAGAAACTAGAAACACCAATGAGAAAGGATATATGCACTCCTATGTTCATAGCAGCACAATTCACCATAGCTAAGATTTGGAAACAACCTAAATGCCCATCAACAGATGAGTGGATTAGAAAACTGTGGTACATCTACACAATGGAATACTATGCTGCTGTAAAAAAAGAAGGAATTCTTACCATTTGCAGCAGCATGGATGGAACTGGAGAGCATTATGCTAAGTGAAATAAGCCAGTCAGAGAAAGATAAATATCACATGATCTCACTCATTTATGGATAATAAAGAACATTATAACCTGATGAGCAAAAATATAGATACAGAGGCAGTAAAGCATTGAACGGACTGTCAAATTACAGCGGGAAGGGTGGGGAGTGTTGGGGGGGGGGCGGTAAGAGATCAACCAAAGTACTTGTATGCATGCATATAAGCACAACCAACGGACACAAGACACTGCGGGGGGGGGGGGGGGAATGAGGGCATGTGACAGGGGGTAGGGGAGGCTGGGGAAGGTCAATGGGGGGGGAGGAGATATATGGACTACTATGTGTAATATTTTAAACAATAAAATAACATTTTAAAAAAAGAAAAAAACATTTGGTACACAAGCAGAATTTGGTATACCACTATAACTAAATTTTAAGCATGGGATTAAATGAATGAATTTAATTCTGGACCCAGATTCTCCTGAAGTCAGACTTATGGCTATGGATTCTTATGGGGTACTTTGTACACTCCACCAGAAAAAATCCAAAACCGGCAACTATCATAGTGAACTTTTATGTGGCATGGTTTTGTTTGTTTCTTCATGTGTTCGTTTTTCTGGTTTGACTATTGAAGGGATCATTTGTAGGGAACTTGGCAATATGAAGGGCTTTTCCTGTCTAACTCCCACCCAAGGAATACCTGAATCTGTCTCCCCACTAAGGCCACAGAGAATGGATAGATGCTTTCCAGGATGAATTCTGTTTAAGAGATATTTTACCTTTCTGGATTCATAGCTTTTCCTTGTATATTATCTCTGAGACTTTCCTCTAACTTTCTCATTCACTCATCTCTGAATTAGTATAGGGAAGGATCACTTTTATGGAACCAAAACCTTATATAATTTGGGGGAGACTCATTAAAAAAAAGAACACAAAAAAATAATTAAAAATGTATTAGGTCCTTGAGTAGGGCTCTGAATATTATATTTTAATAAACTTCATGGTAATAAACTTCCAGTTATAAAACAAAGCATGGTAATATAATTTACAACATAGGGAATATAGTCAATAATATTGTAATAAATTTGTATGGTGGAAGATAGTGACTAGACTTGTGGTGATCACTTCATAAGGTATATAAATGTCAAATCACTACCTTGTACACTTGAAACAAATTTGTCAACTATAATTTTAACAATTAGTTAATTAATTACAATAAAGAAATAAAATTCATGGTAAATCTTCCTCTAGTTTACATTTTTAAGATATTTTATTCATTAATAGGTTATTATGAATGTTATTTCTCTAGGCATCTGCAGTATCATATTGCTAGAAATGAAAGTATAGTTACTGTTAAGTGTGTGTTTTTCCTCTTTGATTATAGATACATGAACATAGAAATTAGGGTGTCTGGTTCACTGTTATGCCCTCAGCACTGGATATTTAGCAAATGTCTGAGTAATGAATGCTTGAATTGACAATGAGTTAAATGATTTCATTGATATCAATAAACCAGTTAGGATTATATGAGCAAAGATAAAAATCAATCCATTCAGAAAAGTAAAGATAAATTATAAAAGCTAGAAAGTTGGAAGATTTGAGTCCAGAGGCAATTCTTTTAAAAATTAAATTGTTCTAAAGGGACCACCCTGAAGTTCTTGGAACTATGGAGTCAGTCAATAGTACACACCCTCAGTGTTGCCAATCCAAGTGCTTTCTTTCATGTCATGAGATTTGAGCTCTTGAGAGTCAATGAGAATATGCAAAGTTCTTTTGCAGAGGAAAATAAGGGCTCTGTGGACGTGTCTCCTACCCACATTCATGACAAAGTGAGTTGGCCCTTTGTTCAGGTAGGAATATAAGTTCAGGTTTTAAAATTGTAGAAGAAAAACAGCTTTGTTCCCTTACATCTGATGGCTGAAGTTGTCAAGACTTGTTAAGGTCTACCTTAAAATATGGCTATACAAGAATGACAGTTTCATGAGAGGGTAAGAATCTATTTATCTGGATTTGGTCAATTCTATCCCTGTAATAAATTAGACAGGGATCACATGAAATACCTGAATCATAATAGCTCAGGGTTGCACAGAAATGCCTTGACTGACTTATTTGTTATAACTTCCTCTGATTTAATGATCTGCCCTCAGCCTTTATAAGACGTTAAAGAAAAACTCTTTATTTGACAGTTTCTATTTCTTTGGTATAAATAAAAATGAAGATATTATCAAATGTAAAGATTGTCTCTTATCCCTAGCTATCCATGATATAGACCTCACTAAAATTATTTTCAAGAAATAATTCCCTTCTGCAGAGGAATAGTTATATCAGACATAAATACTTAGCTCATTGTATTTCTTTCTTCTTTCTTTCTTTTTTTTTTTTTTTTTTTTTTTTTGCCTTAGCTGCCAGGAAACTAAGCCAAATTTTGTATCCAGCAGTAGTAATGAGGTCATCTGAGAAATCTGGTGACATAAACTCCTTATGCTTCCCTAAGCTTGTCTTTCTTCTGTTTTTATTCTGTTATTACATTTAACATAATTTATAACTGTCTAAATCATCTGAAAGTAGGTGAGGTTGAAATAAAATAAATAATATATGTATTAAAGAACTATATTAGACACAATGTCTTTCTATAGCACCAGCTACAGATGGAATGTGATCTATCAGTTAAGTATTACCTAATGTAATTCAATTACACATTTCATATTTTATATAAATACTATTTATCTATCTATTCTTTCAAAAAAATCTAATGAGTACCTACCTACAATAGGCCTATTTAAAGAAGACAGTGCTAGATACTGTGATAGAAAAATAAAGATACTATTCAATTCCTTAAACTAAAAATCTACATGGGGAGATGGTAATCTAAACTATCAGCCAAAGGTCCAAGGTATTCAAGGAAATGAGAGTGTTAATTCTCACCTCTATATAAGGTCATTATAGCCTAGTCCGCATTGAGATCTATACCTGACACTGGAATTTATCCTCTGATCAACAAACTATGGTTTATAGGCTTGTGGCTTTATTTTTCCGGTACATTTAAAAATTATTCTAATGGTAGAGCCCATTAGGCCTAGATCACTAGCCTTATTAACCTAAATTGAATTAAAAGCTTGCTTGAAAGAAAATAAGATATTAGTTGTAAAAAGCAAGACCATAGCAAATAAATCAACCAAATGGGGGAGACCTTAGCAAAATAAATAAAACTCAATGAGGGAGAGTACAGATAGGAGGGTGCTTACTCAACTATACAGCACTTGGAACAGGGTTATAACAAATCAGCTCAATAACAAACAGCATATAATGCAATATGCTCTACGTATAATGGTATATGATGATATTTTATTATAATTTATTAGCTTGCATTCCTGTCTCCCACCACTAGAAAACATAAAGAGGGTAGAAGTTTTCCCAGTCTTGCTCATCTTAGTATCCCTAAAACCTAGATAAGTGAAAGACACATAGTTGATAAGTGTTGTTCATGGAAAAAATTAAATACTAAATTATTGGTACAGAGTATATGATGCAGTATTCTGGAACAAAAGAGGTTCCTACTGTGCTGAAGTGCTGTCTTATGTTAGATTCCTCCAATATCGACAAGGATTGGAAAGCATGTAGTTCCTTTAGGAGATGATCACAAGAAGCATCGATAAGGAGGTAGGGAAGTAATATGGGAAAGAGAGGGAAGCCAATACGGTTATGTTATCTAGCAGGTTCCCATAGCAGTTTGGCACTGTGAGCAACTAGGAAACTCTGAGAGAAACTAGACTGTAACTCAAAATTATTCCTCCTGAAGATGAGAAAGATGGAGTGTTGATCCTCCAAATGCCATCCACCACTGGCTAAGGGTTACTGCTGGAAATATTAGCTACCACCTCTTTAGGACTTCCTTCCTGCCTTATTTGACTAAGAAAGAGGCATCTGGCAGATAGTTAAAGGTTGTTGAACTAGGAGGTATGTAGTAGGCATATATTAAAATAATGGATGCAAAGGAGATGTGGATAAGGCATTGAGAGTGTCCATTAAAAATGTTAATAAAATAGAATCTTTGGAAATTGGAACTTAAATTAACTATCTAATGAGTTTAATTGAAAAATGAGTGTGATTCAAATAAAGAAAAAAGCAAGATGCATAATACAAGTAAGACATATTTAGAAAACCACACCTAATGGAGTATAGAGTTGATGAGAAATGAGATTTAAAGATCCTTCAGTTCCAAATAATGGGGGTTTTAAAGATCACTAAAGTCCTTGGACTTTATCCTATAAACAACGGAAACTCTGGAAGATTTTTTAGTATGAGAATAATAGAAAAAAATAGTATAACAAAGACTAATTTGTCAGAGATAAGTAGGAAGAAATGGAATATCTGATCTTAGCATGCTGATCAAATGATATTATAATTCAGACTTGAGGAACCTGGACTGTAGCGGTGGAATTAAGGCAGGAAGCAACAAAAAGGTCAATAGGAATGAGTGGATTATATAAACAAAGAACTGGAAAGAAGGAGCAGCCCAAGATTGTCAGAATTCGAATCAGTAGGTCCTGATAGTTGTGCTTTCTTAAATTATTCTTTTCTTTTTAAAACATATTTTATTGATTTCAGAAAGGAAGGTAGAAGGAGAAAGAGATAGAAACATCAGTGATGAGAGAGAATCATTGACCAGCTGCCTTCTGCACACCCACACTGGGGATTGAGCCCACAACCCTGGCATGTGCATGTGCCCTGACTGTGAGTCAACCCCATGACCTCCTGGTTCATAGGTCTATGCTCAATCACTGAGCCACGCCGGCAGGGCCTTAAATTATTCTTAAACTCAGGACTAACTGAAACCTAACTTTACTTTCACATTGTATATTTTTAGAAATTTAACTTAACTGCACAAATTACCTGGTCCTGACACTATTTCAAAAAGTTAACATGTAATTTTCATAAATCTAACTATATAACCCTGTTAATTCATAATAATGACATAAATAAGAAAGTTAGTTTTGAAATATTTTTATATTTATTGATTTTTATTTGCTTTTCATCTATATAGACCTACTAAGTATTCTTGAAATGTGTCTTATATTTTCAGTCAGATTATCTTGGAATTAATAAGATTGTAAAACTCATTATATTTACTTTTTTTAATTGAGGGAAGATTATCTCTCTTTGTTATTATACCAAGAAACATTAATTAACTGCCAACCCTGTGACAAGCTCTTGCTAAGCTATAGGGTCACAAATATTAATACAAAGTAGCCCCATAATGACCATTTAAACTGGTAGGATATAGCACATGTTTTGATTATCTATTGTAACATACAAACCTACCCCCAAATTTACTGGCTCAAAACAACATGTATTTGACTTATGAGCCTGCAATTTAGGCAGGATTTTTCAAAGTCTGGCTGCATCAGATGCAGCTCAAAAATTAGAAGCTAGAACATGAAAAGGCTCATTACTCAGATGACAGTGGTGAACATTCAGTGATGTCACATTGGTGGTTTGAAAAGTAGCCATGATGGGTGTTTGGAAATCAAAAAACCCTACAAATTAGGGTTAGCTATCGATTACTTGATGGGTTGAATGATTGATTGGAAGGCTTATTGTTAAATATTTTAAAACATCACTAAATAATTGGAACCAACTATTTAGAAATTGCAATTAAAAATTCTCAGATGCAAAACTATGAATGGCAAATCCAATGGTATGTTTGTACATTTTATATGAAAATATATGTACATGAAATATTTATACACACGTGTTTATATAAAGTACGTTATCCTTTTCCCCCTTTTTTCTAGGTGTGCCAAGAAGTGAAACTAATAGTCTTTGTACGCTTATTTCATCTACCTCAGGATATCTAGAGATTGCCTATGGTTTTATTTTTAGTATCACTAAATTTTTATTTTATAAATTTTTATTTCTGTCTTTTAAGTTTCTATCAAGAAGTGGAGAGAGCCCTAACTGGTTTGGCTCAGTGGATAGAGCATCGGCCTGCGGACTGAGAGGTCCCAGGTTCGATTCCGGTCAAGGGCATGTACCTTGGTTGCGGGCACATCCCCAGTAGGAGGTGTGCGGGAGGCAGCTGATCGATGTTTCTCACTCATCGATGTTTCTAACGCTCTATCCCTCTCCCTTCCTCTCTGTAAAAAATCAATAAAATATATTAATTAAAAAAAAAGAAGTGGAGAGAAGTTGCATTGGGTGCTTCTAGCCAGATGCCATTTCTTTTCATACATATATTTTTTTTATTGATTTCAGAGAGGAAGAGAAAGAGAGAGATAGAAACATCAATTATCAGAATCATTAATCGGCTGCCTTCAGCATGCCCCACACTGGGGATCAAGCCTGTAACCCAGGCATATGCCCTGACCAGGAATTGAACCATGACCTCCTGGTTCATACTAGTAGGTTGACACTCAACCACTGAGGCACACTAGCCAGGTGCCAGATGCCATTTCAAATGTCATATAACTAGCAAGTTCTTTCACATCTCTTCTACATTTAAGAAAAGTATTTGAATAAGGCAAGCATATTAGATTTTAATTCAGGTTCATATTTGGCATTACTGAGTTTATCTTGTGTGTAAAAGGCTAATTTGGTGCCAATCTACTGTATCATAAAAATGAACATTATAGGGCAAGTAAAGGATTATGCTGTTAAACTCCTTTACATGATGAAGGCAAGTGATTAAATTATCCTACTGTGCTATATTAATATGTCATGGACTGTTAGCTAGCAGCCCAAACTATAGCATGTAGGCAAGGTAATATTTGTCTGCATGCAGGGTCCAAGCTGACACACAATACCTACCCCTTAACTCTCCCTTGACTCTACTAGCTAGTATCAGATAACATGTCTTCCATATGTCAAACATATCAACACATTTAATCCTCAAAATAACCCTACCTGGAAGGTGCTATTATCCTCATTTTATAGATAAGAAAATTGAGACAAAGAAATGATAATAGGCTTGCCTAGAGTCACACAATAGAAAATGGCAGAAATCAAAGTAAATCACAGGCAGTCTCTATCCAGGGCCACATTCGCAACTCTTCTTCCTCTCTGTCTGAGCAAATGAGGTCTAACCCAGAGAATGATAACTGACGAAACTCATTTTGAATGTACAAATATGGCTGACTCCTCCATTTATAATGGGAAGCATGATGAGATTTGTGGATTCCATAAGACTATTATTGAGAAAGAAGCAAACTTTAAACATTACAATTTAAATCCCTCTTTCTTTCCTCTTTCTTTCTTTCTTTCTTTCTTTCTTTTTTTGCAAATAAATTTGAGCTTTGTAAGGTTTATATTGTTTTACATTTTCAAGAGTTTGCTTCTTTTTCATCTTTCCTCTTTGAGTCATCTAAAATAGTCATACATTTGACAAATTCAAGACTTAATTAGTCTAAGGGCTGGAGTCACCACTGTCATTTTCTCTAGTTCATACATTTTGAAATCTCTATATAAATAAACTGAAATCTTTTTCCATTCCCTGCGTTCTACAGGGGTAAATAAGATTGTTGAGCCTGGCAGAGTGACAAAGGAGAAGATCCTTAAAGGCCATAGCAAGTTACTTTTAAATATGAAATCTATTTTATTAATCACTTTTTCTCCTCTGTAAAGGTTAGGAAATTGCTTTTGTTGGATTACCTATTTAGTACTTATAATCAGCTAAGCATATATTGATTTTCTTTCTAAAATGATATATTATGGAATACTTCCCAGTGTTTGTATCATTTAAGTTACATTCATCTATTTTATAAATCTAAACTTTAAAAAGATACTGAAAGTGAAACTAGAATAAAGTCACACTTATTACAAGATTTCATACTAGTATATCTATCCTCCTTAGCAAATCTGTGCTGTCTTTTACTTATTTACATCTTTTGTATTTCCTTGCAAAATAAAACTTCATGTTACTTAACAAACCATTCACTGACAAATACTGTGTATCAGGTACTGTGCTTGGGGCAGAGATGAAAAGATGAGTTCTACCCACACTTTACCTTATATACTCATAGACGATATAAACAATAAATATGATTGCAATATCCAATCATCACAGGCAGAAAAATGGCTTCCCAAGATATCCATGTTCTAATTCCCAGAAACTTTAAATGCATCAGGTTACATGTAAAAAAGGAATGATGGTTGCAAATGGATTAAAGTTACTAGTAAACTAACTTCAAAATAGAGAGATTATCCTGGATTATACAGATGGGCCCAATGAAGTCGCAGGGGCCTGTGAAAGCGGGAAAGGAGAGTAAGTCAGAAGAAGTGACTACTAGTCTCAAAGTGGTATGAACTGTACTGAACCGCCACTCATTCCTTAGAATAAATTGATCTGGTCCCTTTTTCTACAATGTGATGAATATATGGACAAAGGACATAGCAGCCCAGAATAGGTCCTGCTTGACTCTGTTGGGTCTTAATGCCACTAGTCTAAAAAAAAAGTATAAGAAAGAAATATGGAAAATGTTCTAGAGCGAAACCATTACAACTTCCCTCTCACACTAATGATTCCTTATCACATTATGTCCTTTTATTTTCTTCTCAGTGATTATAACTCTGAGTTGATATTAATTGTCTTCTTGCTGGCAGTTGTGTGTTTTTTACCTGCTTGTTATCTGTCTACAACATAAGATATTGTTTTCTAGCCGAAACCGGTTTGGCTCAGTGGATAGAGCGTCGGCCTGCGGACTGAAGGGTCCCGGGTTCGATTCCGGTCAAGGGCATGTACCTGGGTTGTGGGCACATCCCCAGTAGGAGATGTGCAGGAGGCGGCTGATCGATGTTTCTCTCTCATCGATGTTTCTAACTCTCTATCCCTCTCCCTTCCTCTCTGTAAAAAATCAATAAAATATATTTTAAAAAAAAGATATTGTTTTCTAAATATGTGTTTTTAAAATATATTTTATTGATTTTTAGAGAGAGAGGGAGTGGGAAAGAGAGAAACAGTAATGCAACAGAGAAACATTGATTGGCTGCCTCCTCCTGTACACACCCTGACCAGGGATCCAACCCAAAACCGGAGCATGTGCCCTGACAGGGAATGGAACCAGCAACACTTGATGCATGAGAGTACTCAACCAACCGAGCCACACCAGCAGGGCAGTAAGATGCTTTCAATTTGTTTACTGTCTGTCTGTCCTGCAGCTTCATGAAAGCAGAAACATAGTCTATCTTTTTTATTACATAGTAGGTGCTCAGTAAACTTTGCATAAAAATGAATGAGGTTAACAAAATCAACCTGGAGAGATTGCATAATTGCCCAATTAAGAGATTAAATAATTCATAGAAGTTTAATTACCTATGAGGAGAATTTAAAACAGGAATTTTAAACATTTAGATATAGAAACATGTTTAAGAGAATTGAAAATAATTGTTATTAAATTACATAAAATATGGTTCTGCTGTGTGTGTATGTGTGTGTGTGTGTGTGTTTGTGTGTGTATGTGAATATATATATATATATATATATATAAAACATGAAATTTGGGGAGTATATAATATAAATTATTACATAACACACAATGGAGAGGGAAAGTTAATAAACTTTTCTCTTTGCTTCCCTGCTTATTCTAATTTTCTAAATTAAACATAACTTGTATAATAGACATAATAAAATATTTTAAAATATTTATTTAAAATTATCACATTCTATAAGATGCTTAGCCCACTTGAGGACCTCACAGCACCATTAAATCAGCATCGAAAATAACATATACTCAACCAAATCTAGGCATGAAACTCTTTTTAGTAATTCTTCTTAAGACATGCTGAGTGTCCAATACTGAATTTAACTCTTTTTTATGATCAAAATCATCTACAATACAAAATACCACATGTATTGTTTGGGCTTAAAGGTAACAAATGGCCATAGATAATATTTCTCCCTAACATACTTGGAAATACCCAAAAGTATTCCCTGTTCATATTCCATTTTCTCTTTCAAAACTAAATTCATTTGCTCTAAGCTTTCTTTTTTGCTTTCATTTTCAGGCATTTTAGTAGTTTGGGTATTTTTTTGTTTGTTTTCCTTATTCTTTCCACATATTTTCTCATATATAAAACTGCCATCTCTAGAGACCTAACAGAACTGGTTAGTGTTGCCATGAAAATTCCCTTGTATTCTATATGTATTCCCTTTTATTCCTATATGAATCCATCTCCTTCTTTCTAACACTATTGTTAATGCCTGGGATTCAGTTCAGCATGCACTAAGAGAGAGATTGTTTACCTAATGGACTGAAACATAATAAAAATTTTTCTCTTCGCCTCATTTGATCTACAAGTAAGCTTTCATTTTCAAATTTCACTTACATATATTGTTTTTTTTAAAAAAACTTGTTTGTAATAATACAAACCCAGTTATGACTAGCTGGTGTGTCAAATCCTGTTTAAATAAACTATTGCAGCTCATAACATATGCTTTTAGATAATTCACCAGTAGGAAACATTTACCAAATGTTATGTATTATTGCTCAATAAAATTAAGAGTATGAATGATAAAAATTATATAACCCAGTTAGAGGTGGGGAACACTACTAAAAACTCTGTTCAATTAAGAACCAAGTGTCATATAAAAATATAACAGATGTATTTTCACAATTCACTGAAGCATGTTTTCTGATAGATACATACAACATCATATAAAAAGCTAATATTCCTGAAAAAGCCGAGTGAGATGGTATAAAATGAATGCAGCCGCCTCTATTGTTATCCGTGCAGAGCAGCTGTGCGAGCAAAGCCCCAACTGCCTTTTGGGAATAAAGCCAACTCTGGGACCAGGCACCCCACGTGATAATCTAACAGATGCAGCACGATTTCCATGTACTCACTGCAACACAGACAGCTTCACCTAAACCCAAATGACATAGCAGCCTGTGTGAGGAGAAAAGCATTGAACAAGCAAAATAGAAGTGGTTGTTGGGTACCTTTCAGGAAAACAGGCTTCCGGTGACCTACGGAGTAAAGAGAAATATCAAACTCAACATTTTTCTCTTTTTGGTTTCATTGAAGCAACTGCTTCTTCTCTTCTATTATTCTATTAGTAACTCAATCAAATGTGTATTATGCAACTGATGTACATAATTCCACAAGCAGATAAGGTTTGCTTTCCTATGTTAAATTTTATTTGAGAGGACATTAAGGGGTTTCAGGAGAGGGGAATACAAATAACATGAATAGTGAAATAAATCTAAGAGACTACTAAAAGCCCCAAGTAGACAAAGTCCATGACTACCTCATTATCAGGAACCAGAATCAGAAGTTACTATTTTTTTTCCTGCTCAGACATTGATTCTCAGAATGGCCTATGGCATGTAATAACCTTTCTACTTTAGTATCCGTATGCAGAAAATTGAGATCATGCATTTTATTACTTTGAGTTCCTCACTAAAGTGGTGAGTGGATTAACTAATTTATTCATTCATATTAAAGACATTTTGTAAAAGTCTTTTTGAAATTCTGCCAAGAACCAGCTTTCTTATCTTTCATAATCAGTTGTTCTTTTTCAAATGGTTGTAAAATATTTTTAAATTTCTTTTATTTTTTCATTGGTAAATAAAATTACTGTAGGAGGATCTTGAATGCTACTTGATGAAGCCAATGCTAATTTCTACATACAACAAATTTACTTAGATCCCTATTTTTATTTTTTGTTACAATATTATGTAAATGTTAGCAACTATAAATCAAACATTCTGGAAATTCGGTCTGATAGATTCAGAACATTAACAGGTTTAATGCATTGTTCGGCATATTTCAGCAGAAGGCTAATCTTTTCCTGGTCTCTCACACAGTCACACAGCTAATGCTAAAATAAATGTGCAATTTTCTCAGGCTTTCCCAATGGGGCAATGTGTATCCCATAGCAACATCTGCCAAGAAGAAAGCTACACAGCTAGCCTCAGTTTTTCCTTCTTGTAAAGATGATTTCATTCAACTGTAGGAAATGTATGCAATATCAATACCATTTAAATACACTGTACTATGGAAGTCTATGGCTATTTTATTGGCTTCAATAACCATTATCACACCTTAAAGTTTGCATTTCCAAAGAATTTTCACATCCACTGAAGAACCTGATAGAACAGGTATGATTATCCCGATTTTACATATATAGAAGCTGATATTTAAAGGAGATGGATGTCTTGATCAAGGTCATCAGGCTGGCCTTAGACAGAACCAGGATTAGAATCACTATTCAGTTCTTTTTTATTATGCCTTCCCATAGCTCAAATGCATGTGAACAAAAATAAAGAATAATGTGGTACACCATTGTGCACTAACACGCTGATTATTTTATAATCTACAGAGTCATATGTATTGTGGAGGGAAGCACTATGCCTATTGATTGCTCTAATTTCTATGTAATCATAGTGCAGTGTTGTTGTTTTGTCTTATAAATGATGGTGGTTTGGAACTGCTACAAATTGCTAATATTCCTGGATTCATTTGGCAGCAGCCTGAGGCAAGCAAACCCACAACAAGCAAGTTAAATCATTACAGTACTGTATCTCTAAGAGCTTACAGTATGAATAACAAAGGAATTCTGGACCTCAAACAATTTAAATAGAAATAAAAGATATCATTCATATATATATATATAATTATATTCGGGAGCCAAGCAGTTTAGAGCATATAATACAAAGGACAATAATCAGGAGAGCACACCTCTTGCTATAGCTAAAACACATGAACTCTGAAGTAAAATACAACAGCAACAACAAAAAACTACTTAAATGTGAACATTTTTAAATGCTCTTTGATATCAAGGCCAAAAAGCTTGATAATCCAGCCACAAGGGCATTTCAAACAGAGAGTATGGTGTGGGAGACCAAATAGAGGCAGATGTAGAATTAATGGATCAAAAATTTTAGTTTATTCTTTTGCTAAAAGAAACATGCATAATGGCAAATAGAAGATGCCATTATTCTCTCGTGGACAGTGCTCAAGTCCAGTTAGCTAGTTTGTATTTTACTTTTTCCCTCATTCATAGTGGTCTATACCATGCCTATCCCCTACTCAAGGCCAACTTTACCCACATATTTGGCACTTTCTAACTCAGATTTAAGCTGCTGGTGATGAGCTGTGTATAAGGTAAATAACTGGGGAAATAGCACAAAAAGAAATATATAAACTATGAAGGAAAAATTACTCATGACACTTGTCAAAGACAGTAAGGCAGACTTTATGGGGGGGACTTATGAGATGGAGTTACGTGGTAGAAAAAAGATATTGGGCTCAACACTGTATAGAACAAAAAAATATTTTATTTTTTATAAAAGGGAATTTATAGCCAAAAAGTGGAGGGGACAGTGTCACTGGATAGAAAATTATTAACAGGAAACATCAAAAATTGTGGGTAATTCTGGCTAGACCAACCTAATAGGGCTCTTGCTGAAGGCAAACCAGGTGATCAGACATTACCTGGGGCATGGTGGAGGACAATGAAGCCAATGAGATATCCAGATTGGAAGATCCTGGCTAAACTGACAGCTCAATTCTTGTTAAAACTGGACAATGCAGAGATGAATACAGAAGCCCAAAAGTTAGGGCTGAGTTGAGAAGTGAGTTCAGAGGAACCTAACTAGAGTTTGGTCAGGAAAAGAATCTTTGTGTGTACACACACACACACACACACACACACACACACACACACACACGGCCTCTATTCATTCAGTGCACAGAAACCTTTCAATGTGATCAAGTGCCAATACCTCGATCTTGTCATATTCACTCTCCCCATCTCAACCCTATTCCCCCTATTCCTATATGCACTTTTGCCTACTTTGACATTGTTCAGTGGAGCTTTCTCTGACCCCCTCGAGTAGATAACAAAGCCCTGGTAGATGCTTTTGTCATCCTTATATTTGTCTTTCACAGCATTCTAAAATTGTGCAAGTGTAGATAGTAATTATATGCCAGTGTGATTCCTTAAAAATATCTGCCAGTAGGTTAATAAAATATCTGAGTTTTCATAGACTGTAAGCTCCATGAGGGACAATGAAAGGTATTTTTTTATCAATACTGGATTCCTTGCACAGAATGAATCATTAAATAGTTGTTGAATAATTGATACCTTTCCAATAACAATTCTCAAATTGAGATAGGAATGGAGGTATGGAGAAGAAGTAAGAGAAATTAAAACAAAATGAACAGGTAAACCAGATTCATTCTATAAATAAAACTCTCAATATAATGTCTAGTATACTGGTCTTAAACCTAGAAAATTTTAATGATGTACCCCTTTACCTCTTTTGCCATATATTTAAGTTTATTTGCATGGCTTGGAGCATAACTTCCCTACTTGCTTAATTATAAAAAATATATAGTTGCTGTATGTTAATGGGTTTACTGTTATATATGTTGCTTAACCCTTGATCAGACATGAAATCCACAATATATGACCTTGCTTCTCTGGAAAAATGTGGCCTGAGATCTACATAACAGTAATCCATATGAAAATGTGATCCCCATGTATTCTCTACAAAGAACAGCAAGAACTCAACTATTAGGTAAGAATGAAGTTTATCAACCATAAAGTACTGCAAAACCCATAAAGTATTAAGAAACCTAAACAAAAGGACAATAGGGAAAAGACAGGTAGAGGAGATAATTTTGGAAATCAAGGGAGAGGTAACTTGGGTACATAGCTCAAAAATGTGGGTTAAGAAAGTTGTACAAATGAATTTCAGCTTGAAAGCATTAGAATAATTAGAATAATAAGAGTATAAGTAAGAACTAACACAAAGTATCAGTTTCTTTTATACGCATGCTCAATTGGAATCTTCTTTACCTACAATGTTAGTGTATATTTGTTCAATACATGTAAGGTTTTTCCACTGAAGAGGATCTGAATATGCTTCCTCAAAATATGCCACTTTGGCATAATGATTATTTTGAGCTGAAGGCGATTAAGAAACAGCAGAAATAAGAGGAACTCTCTGCCCTCTCATCACAGTGAAGCTGATTGCCTTCCCCCTTCCATACCAAGAAGAGGAGCCTGACTCTTAACACTGAAGACTACTCAGCTCTTATCACTAAAGATGGCACCCCCTTGAGTGCATAACAAACCTTACTAAACAACCTTTATCTTCCATGAATTTCCCTCAGATTTTTACCTTTCCACAATTTACTGTCCCTATTGGTCCAAACTCCTTTTCCCTTATCTTGACACCTATCCACAATTTGTTGCCCTTTGTTAAAATAGTATATAAGCTCTTAATGATGCTAACCTCTTCGATAGATTACCCCTTCTTTTCTGTGAGATCCCATGTGCATGCATAATAAACCTTTCTCCTGTTAATCTATCTTTTCTCATCCTATCTAATGAAAGAGAAACATGGTAATTAGCATACGACCACTACCCTTCCCATTGGCCAAGCAGGGCAATATGCAAATTAACTGCCAGCCAAGATGGCAGCCAGCAGCCAGGCAGCTGGAAGCTAACATGAGGCTTGCTTGCTTCAGTGACGGAGGACTCCAATGTTCCCCGCCTGCCGCTGCCGGCCTCTGAGCTGCAACTCTAAGCAACTATGTTACAAATATAGAAGCTAAACAAAACCTCAGAAATCTGCTTTAGTCACCGGGCTTCAGCCAGCAGGTTCGCAACATTGTTTCAAATACAGAAGGTAAACAAAGGCCAGAAACCTGCTTTCAGCAGCTGTGGCCTAAGAGCTGGAGCCTCAGAGCTAAAGCTGGCCCAGAATAAAAAAAAAAAAAAAGAGCAGTTGGGAGCTTCAGTCACCCATGAGCCTGAAAACAGCCCTCAGCCCCTCACCCAGGCTGGCCAGGCACCCCAGTGGGGACCCCACCCTGAAGGGTGTGTGACCAGCTGCAAACAGCCCTCAGCCCCTCACCCAGGCTGGCCAGGCACCCCAGTGGGGACCCCCACCCTGATCCAGGACACCCTTCAGGGCAAACCAGCCGGCCCCCACCCATGCACCAGTCCTCTATTCTATATAGTAAAAGGGTAATATGCCTCTCAGCACCGGGATCAGCATGACAGGGGGCAGCGCCCAAACCCCCTCAATGCCCTGCGGCTCTGTGTGTGACAGGGGGCGGGGCCACAACCTCCCTATCAGCCCTGCTCTGTTCATGACAGGGGAAGGCGCCCCAACCCCCTGATCAGCCCTGCTCTGTGCCTGATAGGGGGGAGCTCCCCAACCCCCTATTGCCCTGAGGCTCTGTGTGTGACAGGCTGTGGTGCCCCAACCCCCTGATCGGCCCTGTTCTGTGTGTAACAGGGTGCGGCGCCCCAACGCCCCCCCCCCACGGGCCCTGCTCTGTGTGTGTCGGGGTAGAGCCATAACTTCCCCATCGGCCCTGCCCTGAGTGTGACAGGGTGCGGCACCCCAACCCCCTGATCCGCCCTGCTCTGTGACATGGGGCGGTGCCCCAACTCCCCTATCGGCCCTACTCTGAGTGACAGGGGGGAGCTCCCCAACCCCCTGATCGGCCCTGCTCTGTGCATGACAGGGTACGGAGCCCCAACCCCCCTAATGGGCCCTGCTCTGTGAGTGACAGGGAGTGGCGCCGCAACCTCCCCATCGACCCTGCCTTGAGTGTGACAGGGGGCAGTGCCCCAACCACCCAATCAGCCCTACCCTGAGCGTGACTGAGGGTGGCATTGCAACCTCCAGATCCGCCCTGCTCTGTGCATGACAGGGGCGGCGCCCCAACTCCCCAATCGGCCCTGCTCTGAGCCCAACCAGGGGCTGCACCTAGGGATTGGGCCTGCCCTCTGCCATCCGGGAGCAGGCCTAAGCCAGCAGGTCGTTATCTCCCGAGAGATCCCAGACTGCGAGAGGGCACAGGCCGGGCTGAGGGACCGCCCCCCTTCCCCCCGAGTGCACAAATTTTTGTGCACCGGGCCTCTAGTTTTAATTATAACATCCCAGCTACTGACCCTATGAGAGTAGAGGATAACATTTTTTTCCAATATTATATCTTCCATCTCTAGTTTTTCACCAAAAGAAATAGGAACCTTGTAAATTGTCATCAAGCAGGGCGTTCCTTACATTTTAGATGATGTTATTTAGAAAGCATTCTAATAAGTGTACATCATTCAATGTATAATTTATTCATACTCAATGTTTAGATATAAAGGTTTGACTAAGATAGACACAGTATTTGTCTTTACAGATCTTATATTCTAGCAGGGAGAGGCAGGAATTAGCAAAAATTACACACTTAATCATTTCATAATGTTAGTTTTAATGCTATGAAAGACAAGTAGAGGTTATTATGAAAATGTATTACTAAAAGGCCTGACCTGGACGAGCAAGAGGGAGTGATCCATAGAGACACCTTTGGAGTTCCAATTTAGCTGAGTGCCTGGAGAATGAGTAGAAATTAACTAACATTATTATTTGGCCAGACAGCAGCCAAATCCCTTTTCTTTATTTGGTAATTTCACCACTGAATGAGTTTTGGTAGAGACAGAGTCCATCCCAGTGTAAAGAAGTTAAAAATAGCACCTACTCATTTGCCCAACATCCTTTGCAGTTAAAATAAGGCCACATTTGTGTAGGCTGTACCTTAAAGACATAAATACAAAAGACTAAATTAGGAGCAAGTGATTCAAAATGAGCAGGGAATGGAGATGTTTGCTGTAGGTGTCAGCTGATGCAGCAATAATGGGTTGCTTGGGCAACAGGCTTGGCAGGATAAATAGCCACATATGGGGCTTGGCACTGAGGACCATGATGTCTGCATTGCAATGGGTCTGGAGTGATTTGGGAAGTGGTTCCTGGCTTTATGGCCACATGTTTTGCTCTCTAGGGCACTCCCAATAATTCTGCACATATCCTAACATTTTTAAATATTTTTCTCCTTCAATTAGTTCAAGTTGTGCTTTGTCCCTTCAATCAAGCAAAGGAATGCGAGAGAGTGAACAAGAGATCACTAGTGGAGGTGGGAGTGAATATGAGCAGCCTGAGTTGCTGAGAGTGAGAATGTGACAGATAAGACTAGTGAGGTGAACAGGGACCACAGAGACAGGGCATGGAAGCCACAAAAAGGATTATTTACTTCACCCTAAGAGCAATGAGAAGTCAGTAAAGAGTTTTAAACAGGCAGAAGACATGATAAAATTTGCATTTTTAAAGGTCACTCAGTGATTGGAAACTTTATGCCAGAAATTACTGTAGCTGAGTAAAGAATAGGGATACAGAAATGCAGAGGCAAAGCTTTTTCTTTTGTTGTTGTTGTTCTTTTTTTCTTTTTTGAAATGCTGTGAAATAAAATAAATAGGCTTTGGCAAGAGGTCAGATATGTAAAAGTAGAACATTTTACGAGCATAAGTTGTTACTTGGTCAACAAAAGTGGATGACAGATGGAGTAATTTTAATATCCATGCATTGTTGGCAGGTCTGATTTGCCTGTGGTTTATTACACCAATACAGTGAGTAGAAGCACATGATGAGCACACAAGACTGATATTTCCCCTGTTCTCTTAACCTAAATGATTAAGTTCATATGCATTTCACATAGTTGTTCTTCAGTAGTGTATAGCATCATGTTACCTATTCAATATCAGCTGATATCTTTTTTTCATACATTTTGAAAATAAATGAAAGCATAAATTTGTTCTAGAAAATGTATAAAAGAAATTAGTTTGAAAATTATTTAAGTTGATACTTGATGTTTGTCTAAACAATAAAGTCCAACTATTATTGATAAAAAAGAGAAATTACTTATTTTTACTATTAAGTAAAAATAAGCAAAATATTCTAATAGTTGAAAATTCTTTCATTGTCTTCTATTTATGAAGCTACAGAATTCATTCTTTCTTGGTTCTTTGGGTATTTGTGACCATCAATGGAATCCAATGCTTCATTATGCTCTGTCATTGAGGTGTTGTTGTTGTTTTTTTAATTTAACTATGTACCTCCTCTTTATTTCCACAGAACCCCAAGCACAACTCTAACTATACTTGCATAGAGCATGACATTGTCGGTTTAATTCTTTGAGAGCAGGAATCAGGAATCCTTTAAAATGAGATGTAGCTTCTCTCACACTCATGGGTTCCAACAGCCTTAATCATTGCACTCAACAATTCAGGACTGTACAATTGGCCCACATACACTTTTGGTGTGAATGTAAATTGGTACAGCCACTATGGAAAACTGGAGATTCCTCAAAAAGTTAAGAATAGGGCTACCACATGACTGGATATCTACCTGAAACATTTGAAAACATTTGTTGGGAAGACATATGTACCTCTATGATCATTGTAAGATTATTATTATTATTACTAGAAGCCCAATGCATGAAATTCGTGCAAGGGGCTCGGCCCTCACAGCCATGGCAGCTGTCTTGGCCTTCGCAGCCCCAGCTTTGTCCAGAAGGTTGTTCGGCTGTTCGGTCTAATTAGGATATTATGCTTTTATTATTATAGATTACTATAGGCCCAGTGCACGAAATTCATGCACAGGTAGGGTCCCTAGGCCTGGCTGGTGATCAGGGCTGATTGGGGCCTTCCTTCCCCCAGCTGTGGCTGCTGGCCAGGGCCTTCCTTCATTCTGCGCCGCCCCCTGGTGGTCAGTACACATCATAGCGAGCAGTCAAACTCCTAGTCAGTTGAACTCCCGAGGGGACAATTTCCATATTAGGCTTTTATTATATAGGATTATTAATATGTATTCAACAAATATTTATTTAGGAATTGCTATGTGCATGGCACACGGAGATTATAAACATGACTAGACCAACCAAATGTATCAATCTTGTGAATGAATGAGTTACTTTTCCCAGAAAGAGATGGAGGACTATAGGATAAAGGTTCTTGAAAATTCTGAAATACTAGTGGGGTAGATACTATAGAGTAAAGCATTTCAGCAATGTTTACAAGAAACTAGAAAGCAACTTGTTTTTTAACATGGAAACAAGTCAAAGTTATTGCTCTTTTGTGGAGACTAAACCTGCACATGTATTTTCTCAAGCAGCTCAAGTGGCAGTTTCTCACCCAATATGTCATATCTGTTCATTAAAATACTGATGTCCATGCCTTTACTGGTGTGGTTCAGTGATTAGAGCATCAACTCAAGCACCGAAGAGTCCTGGGTTCAATTCCTGGTCAAGAGCATGTGCCTGGGTTGTGGGTTCACTCCCCACCTCCTGGTCAGGGCATGTGTGGGACACAACTGGTAGATGTATCTCCTCTCTCTGTCTCTCTCTGTGTCCCTCCCTCCTGCCGGGGTCCTGCCCCAGCAGGTCCAGGGGTCCCCAAAGGTGTGGACGGAGTCGGCAAAGAAGGAATGACATGGAGGCAGCGTTCAGTTGATCAGCAGCCTAGCCAGGATCTCTAGCCAGGATCTCCAGCCAAGTTCTGGTCTGGATCTCCAGAGAGGTTCTGCTTAGGATCTCCAGCCAGGTTCTGTGTCCATGTTGTCTTGCTAGGTTCTCCAGCCAGGTTCAGTCACCAGGTTCTCCAGCCAGGTTCAGTCACCAGGTTCTAGTCAGGTTCTCTTGCCAATTTCTGTAGTCAGGTTCAGTCCAGGATCTTTTGCCATGTTCTCTCGCTAGGCTCTGTCTCTAGGTTCTGAGGCCAGTTTCTGTCCAGGATCTTTTGCCATGTTCTCTCCAGCAAAGTTCTTCTGTCTCTAGAGAACGTTCTGTGTAGGTTCTGTGCCTAGGTTCTGTCTCTCTTGGTTCCGTATTCTAAGTTCTGTGTTCTAAGTTCTGTATTCTAAGTTCTGAGTCTTGCTGTCTTATTACATCTGTATTTATACCAGTTGATTCAATCCTATCAATCTCTATTACAAAGGTTAGGGCGTTTCTTATCTCCATTCCAGGGAGTAAAGATTATGTAGCTTAAGCATGATTGTTCATAGTTAAAGTGATTAATTACCCACCTGGCACTTAGTTAAGAGGTTTTATTCCCTCCCTAACTTCAGGGGAAAATCCCTACCTGGGGAAACAACCTTTCTCAGAGACCTTGGTTAAAACACATAGTGCCAAGAAGGTGAGCAAACATATTAAGAACAGTATGCCATATATGCCAGGTCCCTTGAAACAGCAAGCATGGACCGGCTCCCGGCACCCTCCCTCCCACTCTCTCTGAAAAGCAATGGAAAAAATATCCTCTGGTGAAGATTAACACACACACACACACACACACACACACACACACACACACACACAAAACCTGATGTCCATGCTTTTTATCTCATTTTATCAAGGCATTTTTCTTTAAGGACCCATTCATGTATGGCAGCTCCATGACAGGTAATTGTAATTCAACTACATCATTGCAGCATTATTTACAGTAGTCAAGACATGGAAACAACTGAAGTGTTCTTTGATAAACGATTGTATAAAGAAGATGTGTTACATATATACATATATATAATGGAATACTACTCAGCCATAAGAAAAGATGAAATACCATCATTTGTGACAGCATGGATAGGTCTTGAAAATATCATGCTAAGTGGAATAAATCAGAAAGTCAAGAACCATATTATTTTACTTTGTGGGATATAAAACTGAAAGCAACAAATGAACAAACAAGCCAGACAAACAAAAATTCATAGACACAGACAACAGTATGGTCATTACTGGAAAAGGAATCTGAAAAGGAGTTAACAAAGGGTAAAGGGGTTAAATATATGATGATAGAAGGAGATTTGACTTTGGGTGGTACACACTAAGCAATATACAGATGATGTATTATGGAATCATACACTTGAAACCTATATAATTTTATTAACCAATGTCACCCCAATAAATTTAATTATAAAAATACTTTAATTTAAAAAGAAATATTTTAATGATTGCAGAATGTCTATGTTTTAAACTACTTACCATAAGCACCAGTGAATAAACATAACATAGATCTCAAATTTAATGAAAATAACACTTTTGACATTTTCTAAATTTATCTTAAATATAGGATCTATGAAATACTTTCAATAATGAAGTTTAATACATACATATATATATATATATATATATATATATATATATGGCCCAATGCACGAAATTCGTGCGAAGGGGCTCCGCCATCCCAATTGCCACAGCCTCGGCCCTCACAACCTCAGCTTCATCCAGAAGGTCGTTCATCTGCCCAGTCTAATTAGCATAATATATATATATACATATATATATATATATATATATATATATATATTTGCTCAATACATACAAATAAAAGAATAAAGTCTAAATATAACTGGAAGGTGTTTATCATTGAAGTTAATTGCCAGGCTTGATATAGTTATAGAGTTGAAAGCCAAAATAAAAATGACTTCCATTTACTGTGGCAGGCAGTATCATATGGCATTAATGTATATTATCTACTTATATAAAAACCCTGGGTGTAACATCACCTCCCGAAGCTCTACCAACCGGAAGGAAGTCAGTCCTGCAGGGGTTGTCTTGGAAATGGCTTCGCCCTCCCCCAGCTGTTTCCTGCGGGGTTAGGTTTCAGGCAGGAACCTGCCCTCGGAGCGGAGCTTGGAAGTACTGAGTCCTGGGTCAGCGCCCTCCCCAAGCTGTTTTCCATGAGGCCTGAGGGAAGAACCCACCCTCGGAGCTCCAGGAGCACCCAACAGCAGTCAGTCCTGGGTTGCTGAGGCGGAGGCCACAGCATGGTAGAACTCTGGGTCTGGCCCCACAGGGGGCATGGCCGGCCTTCAAACCAGACCCCGACAGTAGGGAGGAGGCAGCCACATTCCTCACAGAATCTGCTGTTGGAAAGCTTGCTGTCAGTGGCCTGCCAGCCAGGAACCCCATTCACCTGCACCCCAGACCCTGACAGGAGGGATGAGGCAGCCCCGTTCCTCACAGAATCCACAGGTGGCCAGCTTGCTGTCAGGGGCCTGCCAGCTAGGAATCCTATTCACCTGCATATCTTTATAAAGTTTTAATATATTATATTAGAGGTCGTGGTGGTACTGTTTTACCCACAGAGTCTATAGGAATTGCTGCAATTTTACTTCTCTGTGGAAGCACCTTTCATTACCAATATAAATTACTGAGTCCATTAAATGAAACTTCAATTTCTAGACTCGATATAAACAGTGAAGTTGCTAAAACTATTAAAAAGGCCCAACTTCTCAATATTGATGAATGTACCATGGCATCCAGTCATGCTATAAACACCATAGACAGATTACTAAGAGAAATTATGAGTCCAAATGTTGTATTTGGTGGGGAAGTTCTCCTTCTTGGAGGGGATTTTCGACAATGTCTCAGTATTATACCGCATGCTATGGGATCGACCATAGTACAAACGAGTTTAAATAATGGCAATGTTTGTGGATGTTTCAGAAAGTTGTCTCTTACAACAAATATGAGATCAGAGGATTCTGCTTATAGTTAATGGTTAGTAAAACTTGGAGATGGCAAACTTGATAGCAGTTTTCATTTAGGAATGGATATTATTGAAATCCCCTGTGAAATGATTTGCAATGGATCTATTATTGAAGCTACCTTTGGAAATAGTATATCTATAGATAATATTAAAAATATATCTAAACATGCAATTCTTTGTCCAAAAAAATAAGCACGTCCAAAAATTAAATGAAGACATTTTGGATATACTTGATGGAGATTTTCACACATACGTGAGTGATGATTCCATTGATTCCACAGATGATGCTGAAAAGGAAAATTTTTCCATCGAATTTCTTAATAGTATTACTCCTTTGGGAATGCCATGTCATAAATTAAAATTGAAAGTGAGTTCAATCATCATGCTATTGAGAAATCTCAATAGTAAATGGGGTCTTTGTAATGGTACCAGATTTATTATCAAAAGATTAAGAACTAACATTATCGAAGCTGAAGTATTAACAGGATCTGCAGAGTGAGAGGTTGTTCTGATTCCAAGAATTAATTTGTCCCCATCTGACACTGGCCTCCCATTTAAATTGATTCGACGATGGTTTCCTGTGATGCCAGCATTTGTGGTGACTATTAATAAATCACAAGGACAAACTCTAGACAGAGTAGGCATATTCCTACCTGAACCCGTTTTCGAACATGTTCAGTTATATGTTGCTTTCTCTCGAATTTGAAGAGCATGTGATGTTACAGTGAAAGTTCTAAATACTTCATCACAAGGGAAGTTAGTCAAGCACTCTGAAAGTGTTTTCACTCTTAATGTGGTGTACAGGGAGATATTAGAATAAGTTGAATCACTGTATCAGTCATTGTTTGCATCACTGTTGTTTTCATATCATGTTTTTGTTGTTTTCATATCATGTTTTTGTTGTTTTTATATCATGCCTCTGTTGTTATTATATCCTTTTGTTACTGTTTATTTATTAATAAATTTATATATTATTTTCATATACATTTTACTAATTTCCTTTCATCTCACACTTCTATTATAGAGAAAGGTCAAATAGCAATATTAAAATATCTCCGCTAATTAATTCCCTTTTTTAAAAAATATATATTTTATTGATTTTTTACAGAGAGGAAGGGAGAGGGATAGAGAGTTAAAAACATCGATGAGAGAGAAACATTGATCAGCCGCCTCCTGCACACTACCCCCTGGGGATGTGCCAGCAACCAAGGTACATGCCCTTGACCAGAATCAAACCTGGGACCCTTGAGTTCGCAGACCAATGCTCTATCCACTGAGCCAAACCAGTTAGGGCAATTAATTTCCTTTTAATGTGCAGGAATTTCGTGTACCAGGCTACTAGTTTCTAATATTTGTGATAGCTCATAAAGGTAGGCATTATAATCTCCATTTTAGAGATGAGGATAGTGGTGCTCATGGTGGTAAAAAGGTCTGCCTAAGAACACAGCCACTAAACCAGGCTTCAGACAAAAATGATTTGTCTGATACCACAATACTGTGCTACTAACAGAGTCCTGAGACCATTTTTTTAATACTCCAAATACCTAAATATTCATAAAAATGTTTTCTAAGTTGAGAGAGGACAGATCCTCAATTCTATGAGATAAATCAGCAAAAACAGCCACTTTACTTCATTTCCAAACTTTCCCCGATGGCAGGGTTAAAATTCTTTCCTCTAAAGGTATCAAGCTGTAGCCAATTTTGTTTTGATTTTGTGTTGAATTTGTCTTTGTTTTTATAAGAAATATAGAAACTTACTAAATCTTCGCATCCACACTATAATGGTAACTGCACTGGCCAACTTCTTAACCCAGATGTTCTGCCTAATATGAATAGTTCTGCAACCCAGCATGGAATTAAGATTTTTCCAGGGGCAATCCCTTTAGACAATTAGAAGCAAGTTCTTCATGATTTTTTTCTCATATTACATGCTGCCATATGGCAACAAGAGTCTACCCAGCAGAGCATATGGAAAACTTGCCATGCATGGGAAAACATTAAAGAAAAAATATGGAAACAAGAGATGCTGCCGTTGCTCATACCACTGCATAAGAAAGTTACTTGCCACTGGTGCCAAAGCATAAGTAGTTGAACATATCTCTAATGTGTGATTTCAATTTTACATTTAAGTCTGGCTTACCAAGCAGTACTCTGCCAGTGTTAGTCCCTGTTTGAGTGCCAATTGGATAATTTTTTTTTTATCTAAGCAGTGGTCTGGCATGGCTAATTCAGAACGTTATCTGCCTCTCACCTTAAAAGGCTCTTCTATTTTTAATCTTCATTTACATCATCATTGAATTAGCTCTCAGAGTAAATACTTTCTAACCATTCTCAATTACCCCTTCACCCTTTCCTTCCATATCTACACACAAATTTCATGGATTTTACTAAGGGAATACCTTTGAATCTGGTTTCTCTTTTCCATTCTTACTGCCCTTATGTACAAGAACTTAGCTCTTGCTTGTAAAACTGCAATAACTGTCTCTGTTTTCTCCCCTAAACCTTGACAGCAAGCTTCAAAACTTCATATGTCAAATTTGCTGAAGGTGTTAACATCATAGATAGTTTTATGCTTAAAAATGTCGAATTTAATGCAAAAAAGAAGAGCATTTGTGGGAAGTTTTAATTCATTACTTTATTTTGAAGAAAAAGTTATCATATACTTCGGGAAGCTTATGGTGAACATGCTCCATCTCAAGTACTTGTGAACGCTGGTTTAAACGCTTTAAAAGTGATGGTTTCTATGTGAAAGACTAAGAATGTCCAGGTCAACCAAAAAAGTTTGAAGACCAACAATTACAAGCATTATTGGATGAAGATGCGTGTCAAACTCAAAAACAACTTGCAGAAAGATTAAACATTGCTCAGCAAACAATTTCTGGTCATTTACAAGCAATGGGAAAGATTTTAATGGAAGGAAAATGGGTGCCACATCAACTGAACGAAAGACAAATGGAAAGCTGAAAACTCATCAGTAAAATGTTGCTTCCACATCACGAAAGAAAGTCTTTTTTGCATCGAATTGTGACTGGTGAAAAAAATGGATTTATTTTGAGAATCCCACACGCACAAAATAATGGGTTGATCCAGGTCAACTATCAACATCGACTGCAAGGCCAAATCGCTTCGGAAAGAAGACAATGCTCTGCGTTTGGTGGGATCAGGAAGGTGTGGTGTGTTATGAGCTTCTAAAACCAGGTGAAACCGTTAATAGTGATCATAGGTTACCGACAACAAATAATCCATTTGAACCACGCTTTGATTGTGAAAGGACCAGAATGTGCCACAAGACACGGCAAAGTAATTTTGCTTCATGATGGCGCACCATCACATACTTCAAAACGAGTTAAAGGCATGTTAAAAGATCTTGCCTGGGAGGTATTAACCCACCCACTGTATTCACCAGACCTTGCTCCTTCAGATTATGACTTGTTCCAATCAATGGCACATGCACTTTCTGAGCAGCACTTCAAAACATATGAAGAAGTGGAAAATTAGGTCTCTGAATGATTTACCACAAACAAGAAAAGTTCTATTGGGACAGTATCCACAAATTACCTGAAAGATGGGGAAATGTGTAGCTAGCGATGGACATTACTTTGAATAAAGCACTTTTGATGTTTCTCTTGAAATTACTGTGTTTTCTTTGATTACAAAATCCGCCATTATTAACCGGTACATCTAGTATACTATTTTAGGACTATCCAATTTTCAACACATATAGAGTTCTTTAAAGAGGACTTTGGAAACTGTAAGAAAAGTTATTTTGGAAAAAAATAGAAATATGGGGAAAGGTTTATATATGCAATACTGCATAATAATTTGTCACAAATGAAATTAATTTATTAAAAGGAATCCCAAAATTGTTTAATATCAAAACATTCTCAGAAGACCTAGGTCTAGGTAGTTGTGACTGGAAACAAATTCTTTTTTTTTTTTTTAAATATATTTTATTGATTTTTCACAGAGAGGAAGGGAGAGAGATAGAGAGTTAGAAACATCGATGAGAGAGAAACATCGATCAGCTACCTCCTGCACATCTCCTACTGGGGATATGCCCGCAACCCAGGTACATGCCCTTGACCAGAATCGAACCTGGGACCTTTCAGTCCGCAGGCCGATGCTCTATCCACTGAGCCAAACCGGTTTCGGCAACAAATTCTTTCTTGATCCTCTAATATTATCACATATTTTCTCATGTCCTTTTATTTAATACAACAGTAATCCTTGCAAGTTGGCTGCTACAGATTGCTAGAATCCTTTTGAATTTCAGATTCAACTTCAAATTATGTGTTGAAAGTTTACTGTGTATCCTACTCTATGCTTACTGCGTTTACATATCCATCAATCTTTAAGGGGCTAATTTTTTTCATTATTAGTCTTTATTAGTAAAAAATTTTTTCCATTCCAGCTCTTATTTTGTTGTTTCTACTGCATCACTCTTGCAATACTGCCTCCTGTGTGACACTACCTTATACTGAAAATAGTTTCCCTCAGACTCCCACCTTTTTGTTTTTGTCCACAAGAGCTTTCAAGGCTAAATCATTTTGCTTTGGGCCATCTTCCTCCCACCCCCATATTAATTTTAACCTCCTTAATCTTCCAGAAACTCAGGCATGGCCACATCCCCACATGGTTCATGATGTTACTGTAGTGATCATTTCATCATTTCTTGTCTGGCTACGCTGGCTCACCTTGTTCCTCACCAGTAATCTAGCTCACATTACTTATATCCTATCCTACAGCCTGCTCTGATAGCAGCCCCATCTCAAACATCAAAGGCGCACTATAATTATTAGGTAAGCCCTGAAGCCCTTTTTAAATCCTTTAAATTCCTCCTTAATTTATACTAATCTCTTTTAATACATAAATTGCATATGTATCTATCAAGTTTCTAATTTTCTTAGCCCATTTTCAGATAATCAACATTATTATCAGTTTTTAATAATTGATGAAAGTAATTGTCCTAAAGGAAGAAATTATAGACACATTTTACATGCATTATTCATCCTTTATAGTTCTGGGTGAGTCTCGAGAAAGAAATATATTGAGTCACGCATTGAGGAAAGGAGGGAAACACGCCAGTGCTACACCAACCTTGCGGCTGCTAAAACAGCTATCACAATAAATAAACATCTCTGTCTTCTTTATCTACTCAGCACAAGTCTCCGGCAGAGCTGAAAAGAGATGCTCATGGTTTATATGTAGACATTCCACAACTGTTCAGGGTACGTTCTTTATTCTGAGCAAAATATCATACAAGTAAGCTTTATCAAAACCCAATATTTTTTGACAAATATATGAAGCCCACCATTTGTGAATATAAGTATTTTCCTAAAGTTTGCTTATAGCATGATTATTTGAACCTTCACTTCCCAGGAGAATTCATGTTATAACTTTGTCTCCACCTGACAAAAGTCAATTTCACTACAATGGGCCTAAAACTAAAACTAATAGCATTGGTTCGACTCCAGAAAGCCCCCATACATTTCTTTTTCATGGAAGCACATATTTCAGGTTAAGATTCAGGTGACAGAAATGTATATGCCCCTGCCAAAGTACTGGCAGCAGTTAATGTCAGGGGAGACAGGCAGCAAGTAGATGATCCTGGACTCCACAACATTGGATCTCTCAGCATATGCAGAGTAGAAGGGAACCCTATAGATTAAGCATCCCCAAGAGTTATAAATTAAGCAACAAATGCTTAGAGGCAAGCTTTCCTGATATTGCCATCACTCTAACAAAGATGGATCACACATCCACAGGTGTAAGCAGAGATAAGAGACAAGAGAAGCTTTTCTATTTGTCATTTCAAGCCAGTATTTTTTTTAAAAAACATTTGTAAAATTAAATTGAAGTTCCTAATCCATGCAATGCAACTTTAGAAATGATAGATAATAGATAGATGATAGATAGATAGATAGATAGATGATATAGATGATAGATAGATGATAGATAGATAGATAGATGATAGATAGATGATGATAGATAGATAGATGATAGATAGATAGATAGATAGATAGATAGATAGATAGATAGATAGATAGATAGATGATATAGATGATGATGATAGATAGATAGATAGATAGATGATAGATAGATAGATAGATAGATAGATAGATAGATAGATAGATAGATAGATAGATGATATAGATGATGATGATGATAGATAGATAGATAGATAGATAGATAGATAGATAGATAGATAGATAGATGATAGCTAGATAGATAGATAGATAGATAGATAGATAGATAGATAGATAGATAGATAGATAAAAGAGAACCATAGGTCAAGTAATTGTCTTTTCTTCTATCTTTATGCTTCTAGGTTTTAATTTTATTTTCAAAGCTCAACTCAACTGCTAGCTCTCATAAATTGTGAGAGAAGTAATAGTATCTATGTGACCTTAGTTATTTATGTGCCTGACCTATGGCCCTCATGTATAATTTTGTGTGTGTGTGTGGACAATGTGATGTATAATTAACTTTCACACACACCAATAAATAAATCAATATTCCTGAAAAGAATGAGCATCTGAAAAATATGAGCAAATCAAGTATTGTTTTGTTTTTAAATATTGATCCATAACAGAAACATGGTAATAAGGATTTTCTATCCATGTAGTACTCTTCTCAGAGTACAAACAAATCACTGTTACAGTTGAAGTTTTAAAAATAAAATTCTACTTTCTAATAAGTTCTAATGTAGCAATTTTAATCTCCAGGGATGCTTTGATAAACAAGGTTGTGAAGAGTTCTCTAAGAAATATAGAGTTTATATGTTTGCATTTACTTGCAATTATAAAAAAGAGAACTTTGGGGATGATAATAAATCTCTAACAGTTTTAAAGAGAATTGGAAAAAGAGTTAAATACAATTTTTTTCTCAACCAGTATGTGTAGAAACTGAGTTTATTACTTATTTGCTATTTATAGCATTAAATGTAAAATCAGAAGGAGACAGGAGGCAATAACTCAATGTTAGGCCCCCAACTCATAGAGAAACCAGGCTGTAACTATTAGAACCATAACAGAGCATGAGACATGAATTCAGTAACAAAATGCAATATAAAGTCACAGCTCTATTTGTTTTTTTTGATAAAATAAAAACATCAGAAATATTTCATCCACATAAAAATATGAGCAAAGAAATGCTGTAAGCATTAGGTCATTACAAGTTGTAGCATTACCAAATCATACACTAACCACTGTCAATTTCTCACTTAGACACACACACACACACACACACACACACACCCCAAATTGATGAACACAAAATGTGTAATACAAAGAACAGAGTTCATGATGAGAAAATATATTAATAAAATAAAATACACATATAGTTTGGTGTAGAAAATGTATTTGAATTTTTCTCAATCTAGGCCATTCAGAAATTGATTATCTAATTTGGGAATTATTCAGAAAACTCCTTCCTTACTTACTTTGGCACTTCTATCACAAACTGAAAAAAGGAAAGTGGGAAAGGGATGTAATTCCACTTAGTTTCTTTGCAGCAAATTTGTTACATGCTGTTGGGAGGGGAAATTGAAACTTATAATTAAATTAGTGTTTCTGATTAGCAGTGGATTTCATTTTTTTCTGACTCTGAACTCAATTATCGTAGATAATTGAGATCCATCTTTATGGCATTAAGAAAAATGCTCCTCATCAGACAGAGTCAATTTGGAGGAGGGAAGAAAAGTGAGGAAATTGAAAGCCAGACAATCTATCTCTAGCCCTCCCACTCCCACTCTTGTCCAAGCCCCATCATCCTCACTCTTCGGAGGCTGCGCAAGCTTCCTCCTGTACACCAAGTGAGAAATGAGCGCGATAAATATCATCTGGACACGTCAGGACTGTGGGTTACCATAGAAGCAAAGCACGTCAGGTGTACTGATGTGATGTGTTTGGAATTGGAATTAACCTAAAGAACCTCATGCTGTTTCTTTCAGATAAAAAAAAAAAAAAAAAAAAAAAAGGAGCTTGCAAGCTTGCCAGTAAATATATAGCTGCAGGGCTTAGATTAAAATGAAAGTTTTTAGATTGTCTGCCATGGAAACAATTGACAGAAAAACCTTGCACTTATAACACCCCTACTAAAAGACCTGTGAGCATTAAGTTAGTTGAAGAAAACCTAAAACTGTCAAGAAAGCAACTTTATGACCATAAGCCCTGTCTTGCAGAGAAATCCTGCAATGCTTTCATCAAGGACACCGTTTTCTCAGATGTTCTGTGAGCCATCCCACTCTGGCAATTATCTGCTGCTGAGTAAGTTATTTGCATTTTATTCAAGGATATCCCCCATAAAGCCCAACCAAAATGACTAAAGCAGATTACTTCTCATCAGTATTTTTTGAAAGTAATACATAGCAAATTCCACTTACCCCTACATTTTATTTCTAGGAAGGTTATATCTAAATCTAGAAGTTCCTGTGGCATCTCCAAGGTCAAATGACACTTTGTAGAACAAGAAATTAATTTTCCAAAAAGGGCTACAGTAGGTTTTGGTTTCTCTGGCGTTTATTTTTTAAGGTTTATCTAGCTGGTGACATTACCCTGAAAGATATTTATTGTAATAATATGACTCACTTCAAGAATTTCAGAGTTTTCTTTATTGTAAAACAATTTAAATTATTTTAAAGGTCACTTTTTTTAAATGGAAAGAATTATACAGTTTATAACATAACCAGAATAACTAACAGCCCAAAGCATTTAATTTCCAACCATGCTAGATAATACAATTTACTGAAATTTATTGTAATTATGCCTCTGGAGTAGTCATTGGTGAGCTGATTAATAGCTAAATTTATAACCATTATGATTGCAAATCTCTTTGAAAATTTATTAAATACCTTTAATATGTCTGCTTTAATATAGTAGGCAGCTAAGTTTTATGTACTGGACACTATGCTAGGACATCTACTTGCTAAGTTCTCTAATTGTTAAAGATATATTCTTTTCTTCTATTTTTCCTTCTTCCCTTCCTTTGTCCCTCTCTCTTTTACTCCCATCCTGTCTTTCTTTATTCTGTCTTTCATGCACATGTTTAAATTTTAAAATTACATCTTCTCATCAACCATAGTTTACTTATTAAGACTTCACTGCATGACCTGTGTTTCTCTATGTCTGCCTATCCTAAACTATTATATTATTAACTTGGTTTAAAGCTAATTAGTTCCCCATCTTTAATGACCCACCCTAAACAACTTCCGCTTACACAGCTAAGAGCTATAACTAGTTCATTTCTGACCTTTCCTTTCTGTAATACTGACAGTACTCTATCAAGGTGGCATACTTCTTCACTGGAGAAAGTTCTAGTAAACTTACTCTTTCTCTATTAACAACTTAGTTGTCTGGTGATATTTTGCAGAATTCACAGCTCCTACTTTATTTCCTTGGCTATCAATCTCTCATTCCCCAGTGTGATTGCTCTCCTCAGCCCTAAAAGTGCCAATACTCCCTCCCTCTCCATTTCCCCCCTAAAGATTACCTGCTTATTTTACTTTTAAAAAACTATAATCAAAATATAACTTTCACAGTCTCCTTCCATCAAATCTATCAGCTTACCTGCACCCACCTGAAGCCAATTTTTTTTTTTTTGGTTTTTTTCAGCATTCTACTTATTAGAGCAGATGTTCTCCACTCTCTCCCCAGGCCTCTATCACCCGGTTTGATTTAGGGATCTGAGTTGGGGGCGAGGGAGCTCTTACAATAGTGGGAAGAGACATTAGTCTGAACTTAACTCCCTGGAACAATGGGTGGTAGGGTTTTGAAGAGCTGGGGTGAAGGGCTTTATGGCCATCTGGGTATGCTAATTGGCCTCATCCAAAGGAAAAGAAACTTTCTCTTATCTTCCCAACAGGAGGTAATTTTACAACTGGGAGCAAGTAGCCCATTGAAGTTAGGTTCCCACTCTCCCACAGAAATAGGAAGGTAGGGCACTATCTTTCTTGGTTACATTTCAAAGGGATACATCCCAAGGCCTTGAGAAAGACATCCCTGAGTTGTAAAAATGTCTAAAGACTTTTATTAAGATTTGCATCTCAAGGGGGCAGAGAAAGAGTTTACAGTCACAAGTTTTCTAAAGTAAATACTCTATGAAAAGTGAGGTTAGGGGCTTAGACTCAGGAAGGAGCTGGGGGAAACACCATGACCATCTTGGTTATAAGCCAAGAAACTTCACATTATTAAAAACTCCTTCTAAAATCTTTATTATCCTCCTGTGTCTCCAGTTACTTTAGAGAAAAATCCCTCCTGCCTATATTCAGTGCCTCCACATTTTCTTTTCTCATTTACTCTTTAATAACTTTCCTCTGAAATATTTCAAACATGCAGAAGAAGCATAATGTATATATCAATATATAAAAAGCAATAAAACCCCTTATACACACCACAAATTTTAAGAAATAGAACATTTGCAATAAAATGTTATGTAAGCTCCCTTTGAAGTGTCCTACCCCACAATGCCTCACTTCCTACCCTAATCAGACTAGGCATTATAATGAATCAGGTTTTTCATAACTTATTTGTTTTTACCATAAATGTGTACACCACTAAATACATTGTATATTTTTAGAGTTTTTAACTTTATTAACATATCAGCCATATATATTTTTCTATGTCTTGCCTATTTGTATTCATTATTATGATTTTCGGATTCACTCATAAAGATGTATGTATCATGGTTCACTAACACTAATTTTCACTATCTACTTATACACATATCTACCTGTGAGCATTGGAGTTGTTTAGGGTTTTTATTGTTGTTATTGGAGTAAACATTCCTACACTTTAGCACTTGCACAAGATATTCTCTAGGCTGGAATTGTTGGTTCCCAGAGAATTGCCATCCTATATAATAAAAGGCTAATATGCAAATCGACCGAATGGTAGAACAACCGGTTGCTATGATGCACACTGACCACCAGGGGGCAAACGCTCAACACAGGAGCTGCCCGCTGGTGGTGAGTGCACTCCCACAGGGGGAGCGTCACTCAGCCAGAAGCCAGGCTCATGGCTGGCAAGTGCAGCAGCGGTGTCGGGAGCCTCTCCCGCCTCCGTGGCAGCACTAAGGATGTCCGGCTGATGGGGGGAAGGGGTCTAAGCTGTAGTCAGACATCCTCCGAAGGCTCCCAGACTGTGAGAGGGCACAGGCCGGGCTGATGGAACCCCCCCCCCCCCCCCCCCCGCCAAGGGCATGACACCGGGCCTCTAGTTTTTAATAATATTAAATAGTGCCAAATTATTTTGAAAAAGTGTCATAAATTTCACAGATTATTATTCTCACAGATTAGATGATTCTACACCCTTGACATCACTTAACATTAAAATTTTTGCAGATCTATGAGTAAAAATGCAATTAGGTCCTACTTTTAATTTGCATCCATGGTTATTAATGAAGTTAAGGATCTCTTCTTGTGCATTTTGGATGTTTGTTTCCTCGGAAATGCCTATTCATGCCATTTGGCCATTCCTCTACCAAAGCCTCTATTTTCTCATCTTCATTTTTAGTTTCTTCATATAGTTTGGAATCTAATTTTTGACAGATTTGTGCGTTATAAAAATCTCACACTTTGTGACTGATCTTCTCACTATTTTAGGGTGTCTCTGATTAATTTTCTTAGGGTCATTTAGTTGGTAAGTGGTAGAGACTAGATTTTAACTCAGGGGGGTGTATTCAAACTTTCCATGATGTCATGCTCTACTATTCTTTGACCACACTTCTTACCACTCTCCCACTCAGTGCCCTAGCTGCTCCTCAAACACACCAAGCAAGCGCCTGCCTTAGAGTTTTACACTGCCTTTTGCCTCAGCCTATAACCTACTTCCTCATAATGCGGCAGAACTTGTTTGCTCACATTTTTTAACCTGTCTGCTCAAATCTTTTTCATCATTCTTTTTAAAAAATGGCACATCTGCCCTAGCTGGATGGTGCAGTAAGTTGAAGAGTCATCCTGTACACCTAAAGGTTGTGGGTTCGATTCCCAGTCAGGGCACATATCTAGGTTGTGGGGCTTGATCCCCATCTGAGCACATTGGAGGCAACAGATGGATGTTTCTCTCTCACATTGATATTTCTCTCTCACAAGGATATTTCTCTCCCCCCTCCTTCCTCTGTCTAAAAATCAATAAAAACATGTCTCAGGTGGAATAAAAAAAAATGGCGCTTCTCTACTGTCATTCTCTATATCCTGAACATGTTTTATTTTTATTCATAGCATTAATCACTAATTAATGCTCTGAAAACATTGTACAATTATCTGTCTTCTTATTTGTTATCTTTCTCCTTCCATGAAAATATGGCTACATAAGAGCAAGGATTTTGTCTAGTAGTTACTTCTGTAATCCTTGTGTCTAGAACTGTGCTTGGCACATAAAAGGTGAACAATAAACATAAATAGATGAATAATGCCTTTTAGTCATGTTTACCATGATAATTCTCACTTCTGTTGTGTATTTTTATGGGCAATATGTCTGATAATTCATTTTAAAAGTATCAGAGCAGGAAAAATTGTTACAATTGCAATAATAATTGTTCCCATTTATTTCATAATAGATCCCATAACTTTTTCCAAAAACACTCCATTCTGTGGAAAAAAAATGGATTCTAACAAAGAATATTGTGGGGGCCTTGTCCAGAGTATGCTAGATGTTCAAGGCCAAGATGCCAAGGCCAAGTTGCCATATGCAGGTGCAAAAGCAAGGACACAGCGATTGTACTGTATGCACCGCACAGGTGTACCTTTCTATAACCCAAATACTGAAGTCATTATTTGGCAAGAAGCTTCTTTTGTCTCAGTTGGTATAAAAGAGGTTTACTGACTAGGCACTGCGAGGCTGCTTGGCTAGGCTGCTTTTATGTAGGCCTGGACTGCTTTATGTGATGGTTTTGCGCTGCTGCTGTGTTTGCCATGGCTTCTGTGTTTGCTACTGTATTAGCAAGGGCTGCCTTGTACGGCTACTTTGTGAGACTACTTTGAAGAACTGTTTTGTCTGATAGCTCTTTATTAGCAATGGCTACTTGGCCTATGATAAAGCCTCTCCTATATGCCTATGACTTCTCATGTCTTCTTCATCCACTACCTGGTGTCCATGGAGGTTCAGTTCCTGGCAGAGAAGGACCCCACAGTTGGCATAGTCGAGCAGGATTCAGGAGTAAGTACTCCAACAAATATATTTATTAAACTTTGAATAAACAGTTTTCATCTGACTAATAGTATTTGTTTATCTAAATAAAATTATGTTCTAGCCACAATAATCTATATATACAAAAGCCTAAGCAACTGTTACCACCAGTCAACCAAATGACCGGTTGCTATGATGCACACTGACCACCAGGGGGCAGACGCTCAATGCAGGAGCTGACCCTTGGTGGTCAGTGTGCTCCCATAGCCAACTTCCAATGGCTGGCAAACCTCCCACGTCCCTCCCCCTGGCCAACCTCCAACAGTCGCTCCCCCAGGTGGCCAGCCCCAATCGGTACTGGAGGAGATGGCCTTGATTGGCCCATATCACTGGCCAGGCTGCGGGACCCTACCCATGCATGAATTTGTGCACCGGGCCTCTAGTCATTATATAACCAATTACCAACCATTCACTTACTAACAAAGTTACATAATTATTTTCTTTTACCTGTCTCTGAAGAGGGAATAGAAAGAAATAATTTTTTAATTATTTTATAAAGATATTTTAACTGTCACTGGCCTGAGATTTATCCTGCTTGTAAGCTAACAAGTTTGACTGCCAGTTTCATAAATACTGACATAAGACAAAAGACTTCTAATCAGAGACAAAGAACTTCATTACTCACAGAAATGGCAACAGTGAGAGTAACAGCATTTGAGCTCGTTCTCTGAGCTAGGATTCCCAAAGGAATATTCGAAGATGGCCACATGATGCCTACCCATCTAGTGAAATGCAGTAAACAGAAGCGAAACCCTGACTTTTGTCCAGAATGAGACATTACTATAATGAACACTAAACATCACTGTCCTTTTCTCCAGATGAAGCCACTATCTCCATCTTGCAAAGCGGTTCACTATAAATACATCTTTGAAAAGAGAGTCTGGAAAAAACAGCAGTCAAAGGTCTGCTCACAAGATGTACAGACAGAACTGTGAGGGACCCATCGTGACTTATTTCTCCATGGGCACAATTCCAAATCAGGTGAAAATAAAATGTTTAATGCACCTTGAGAGCTCTTTGCTGAAGTCCTTTCCTTTGCCAAAACTCTTCCACCAATACCATTTGCCTTCTCTTAATTAGAAATAAGATTATAAATTGTCACCTCTAGGAAACCTCCCGTGATCCATTGAGGTTGAAATTGGTACCCCTGGATTCCACAGAATTCTGAACATCCCATAACTACCATATCATACATAAGTCTGTATGTTAATGGCCCAATGAATTGTCAAATTCCCCTTTAACTCATAAGCATATTGAGATCAGGCCCTGTGATTAATTAATCAATGGTATCCTGAAAATATAAAACAGGAGTTGACTCATTGTTAATTCTTAGTAAATATTGGATCTTGAGAGTTTGGAATACATATTTAAAGATTTTTATAAGTTACAAAATTTTTGGATTCTTCACTGATATTACACATTATTCTGAATATTTTCTGAGACACATCTTTATGCATAGACATTTTAGGAAATTCAAGAAGAAAATGTAAAATTTCTAGCTGAAAATATAAAAACTTGATGACACTAAAATTAATTCTTCAGGTTAGTTTAAGGAAATAATTTTTAATAGTCTGTCACATGTTCCACTTGTTATACAGAAATCATAGACAAATAGATGCAGGTATTGAGAAAACCCTACTTTCAACATTGAAAAAATTTGGTGACTATTATTGAATTAAAGAATGGCCTGTTCTGGAATCAATAGTTGAAGACAGTCTTGCATTTTCTGAGAAATATGAGAGAAAAATTGTCTCATATGCTCTGCTATTTTTAGTTAAATCTAGACAATTTTTTTTCTGGTTTCTTGTCTACAAATAGTAATCTCATGGGAGTTTTCTTTAGAAATATGCAATTAAGTCCATTTTATTAAAGGCAGGTACATTGCATCCTAAGCATGGTGGGAATTAAAATTTTCATAATGAAAGTAAACTTAAAACTTACAACACATTCTATTGTCTCTATTTTTAAAACCTAAGTTACCACGACAACAAATCCAATAGTTTAGTCAATTAGTTTTATTTTTTTCCAAGAAAGTAAAAAATTGTCCTTCATCAAGAATTTATAATGTACTGGTCAAAATCTGTCATAAAATAATTAAAATGAATATCTTTAAGTAAAACATGCATCTTTAAGAATAACATTTGTCAGAAACTTTAGAATCCTACTGAGTCTTGAAATTATTCATCCCTCTATTTAATCCCCATGCAACTTGAATTTCAATACTTTTAAATAATTTCTCTGGCAATGCCAAATAGAACTAAGGGAGAAATGGCAACAATTAGCTATGAATTGGCATTTTGTATGACAATGCAAAAGCTCAACATTAGATGGGATTCAGCCAAAAGATCGTAGGATAGAGACGTGACTTTTTTTCTTATAATTGGGCAGTTCTAATAACACACTATTTTAAGAACTGAAATAATTATTTTTATTACAAATGTTGCAGATACTGGTTTTCAAAGAGTTTTCCCAATAATATTGTTTTAATTCCGAGTTCATTCTAAAATACCACAGTCCTAAATATTATATAAAATTAGTTTAAAATATAATGTATTTTAGTCCACTCATTTGTATTCTCACCACCAAAAAGTATGTGAAGGTCATTCAATCATGACAACTAAGAGAATTTTAAGGAAAACAATATTTTAGACATTTATATAACTTTCATTTATCTGGTTAAATATACTACATAATTTTAGCTGAATAAACTTGGTCTATGCCCAGGGATTTTCTAATTGGCTCCTTTCATAATTTATATTGAAATTATATATATATATATATATATATATATATATATATATATATATATATAGAGAGAGAGAGAGAGAGAGAGAGAGAGAGAGAGAGAGAGAGATATTAGTGTCCTGGTGCATGAAATTCATGCACGGGGGTGGGGGGGGTCCCTCAGCCCAGCCTGCACCCTCTCTAATTGGGGACCCCTTGAGGGATGTCCAACTGCCAGTTTAGGCAGTCCCTTGTAGGTAACTAACTTTTTCTCTTCCTGCTTTAAGTTGCTCTTTTTGTCTTTTGCCCTTGGCATTTTAATTATGATGTGTCTTGGTGTGGTCCTGTTTGGATTCCTCTTGTGTGGGGGTTCTCTGTGCTTCCTGAACTTGCAAGTCTATTTCTTTCACCATGTAAGGGAAGTTTTCTGTCATTATTTCTTCTAATAGGTTTTCAATATCTTGCTCTCTCTCTTCTTCTGGCACCTCCATAATTCGTATATTGGTATGCTTGAAGTTGTCCCAGAGGCTCCTTACACTATCTTCATATTTTGGCGGGGTTTTTTTTTTTTTTGCTTTTTGCTTTTTGCTTTTTGCTTTTTGCTTTTTGCTTTTCCAGTTGGGTGTTTTTTTTCCTTCCTCATATTTCAAATCATTGATTTGATTCTCGGGATCCTCTAATCTACTGTTGAATCCCTGTATATTAGTCTTTATTTCAGTCAGTGTATGCCTAATTTCTGACTGGTCCTTTTTCATTTTTTTGGCATTCTCGCGAAGATACTTGAAAGTCTCACTAAGTTCCTCGGAGATTTCTAGAAGAGTCTTCAGTAACCTTATAACTATGGTTTTGAACTCTATATCTAGTAGTTTGCTTTCTTCTATTTCTTTCATTTGTGGCATGTTTCTTTGTCTCTGAATTTTGGCTGCTTCCCTGTGTTTGTTTCTATGTACTGGGTAGCTGCTAAGTCTCCCTGAGTTGATAGAGTGGCTTGTGTGCTAGGTGTCCTATATGCCCCAGTAGCTCAGCCTCCTCAATCACTTGAGGTGGACACTCTAGGTGCACCCCTCTGTGGACTGTGTGCACAGTTTTGTTGTAGTGAGCCTTGATTGCTGTTGATGTCACTGGGAGAAATTGACCTCCAGGACAATTGGCTGTGGGGACCACCTGTGACTACAGTGGGAGAGCTGCTGTGCAGGAGACACCCTTATGGAGCAGGACTTGCTTCAGTGAGGCTTTGGTGCTCACTGAGTCTGCCCCTTGAGTGTGTCACTTATGGATGTGAAGAGTTGTAATCTGGTATGGTCTCACATTGACCACTGGGTACACTGGTTCTTGGGTTTCCAGAGAGGTGTAAAGTCAGCCACTGGCTGGAACCATCAAGCAGGAGCTACAGAGATATCCGCAGATTCCTCCTCTTTGTATGAGGTTTGGAAGTGCCCAGATAAGGCCCAGCTGTGAAGCAAGGCAGGCTGGTGCTGGTGCTGGGTCTTGGGCCTTTTATTGATAGGTTTGGGGCTCCATGACCCAGCTGCAGCTTATTTGACAAATTTTAGCCTGAGAAAGGACAGGCCATTCATATGCAAAAGCCACTGCACACAATTTGTGTGGGTTTGTAAATTGGGTGGAGCGGGGTCTCAGGGAATCACCAGGGCAGAGCAAACAGAAATGCAGAAATGGCTGCTAATCAGCCCTGCACCAGGGAGGTCCCAGGATGGGAACAATGATCCCTGCGAGCACCTCCATCTGGAAAAAAGTCACCCTCGAGTTCCTACCCTGATTCCAGACAGTCCAGTTTCTCCCCGTATGTGTCTGGGTCCCCCAGAGCCTCGTCAGGCACTGGAGCTCAGAGGAAGTGTGAGCTTATAAATTCAGTTAGTGGAGCCGACCTTTAAAGAGGAGCAGCTGCATCTCCAGCAGCCTGTGTGTCACTCAGCCCCAATCCCCAGTCCATAGTTCTTACTGCCCATAGGGACTTCTTTCCCCACCCTGGAACCCTAGGGTTCCAGCTGTGGGGCTGGGACCTCTCGCTCCTCCAGGTGGCCTCTGCAGAGGTGACCTCCCTCCCAATTAAAAAAGCAGCACATCCGGGTGCAGACCAGCCTGTTCCCCGCCTCCGCACCTCCTACCAGTCTCAGTGCGCTTTCTTCTTTACTTCTCTAGTTGTAGTCCTTCCATTCGGCCAGCTTCCCAGTGGTTCTGGATGATAGTTGTTCTGTATTTTTGTTGTAATTTTGATGTGGTTTTGGGAGGCAGCAAGTACAGGCATTTACCTACACCACCAATTTGGTTCTCCTAACTACTGAATTTTTTAAGTTAATATACAATGGTCCAAGTTACTCAGAAAACATATTCTGACATTACACTCTTTCATCCATATTGCTTTATTTTTGAGAAAACAGGAAATCTGAGTGAAGCATCTTTTCTGAAATTCTCTTTATCTTCTTTACAAAGTTATAGCAAGTCTGACCAGTGTAGCTCAGTAGTTGAACATTGTCCCATGCACTAGGAGATTGCTGGTTTGATTCCTGGTCAGGGCACATGCCTAGGTTGCAGGCTCAATACCCAGTGGGGGACATACAGGAGGCACCCAATTGATATTTCTCTCTCATCAATGTTTCTATCTCTCTCTCCTTCTCCCTTCCTCTCTCTCTAAAATCCATAAAAATATTTTTTAAAAACTTAAAAATAGTTAGAGCAAGAAGGTCAAGTCACGTCTGTGCGTTTGCCCTTGAAATGTGATTACACACATGCTCAGGATACAAACTTTTTGTACTAAATATTTTTTATTGATTTCAAATAAATGCCTTGTTTTCCCTCATTAAATCCTCAGGACTTTATATGGCTTCTTTTGTAAAGCTGCAGCCCACCGATTCTTTCACCTGAGGTACTCCGTGTCTGTATTTGTTGGGGGTAAGTGAATTTTCCCTGCCATTACCATCATTGTACATATTTAAGAAACGAAAGGGAGATTTTTTAAAAATGTTTTACCACATTGAGTCACATTCTATACTTGGTGTCCAAGAAAACATTATCCAAACCTGTGATACTTCCTTTCTAGCACCATTAACCTCCAGCAGTAACAGTTCATTTTTATTCTAATTCGTCACTTAATGTCCAACAGCACATGCACTATATATGCACTGATTATTCATCAAGACCTTTAATCCTTTCATTCCTCTTCAATTCCATTATCTATGACCTCATTCTCTTTCTTTTATTCCTTACTAAGCTTATATTCCATGACCGCGCTCATAACCTCTTCTTGAAAGATTCCTCATCTTTCCTTCCCACTGACACACACATCTAACAAAACTCCAAGTTTGATTGAGCCCAGGTATCTGCCTTCCCCAAACCCACAGTCCAGAAGCTGAATGTTGCTTGAGAATGGCAAATACCTGAATGTTGCTTGAGAGTGGACTAGTTTCACTTTAAATTCAGGATCCTAACCTCAAGTAAACATTGAACTTTGTCCACTTACCCTATTGTTTTTCCTAGTAAGTTTGCTTCCTCACTCCAGAAACTGCAATTGTGTACTTAACCTTCTTCTCAGATATCCTACATTCTTTTATTATTACCCCACTTTCAGGGTGCAAACACACTCCATGCTTATTTCAGAAAATAGCCTTCAGACAAGAACTACACCTTCCCACTATGCAATCTATAAAAGTCTCCTTTTCTCTTCAGCCTAGGCTTTTATAGAACCTTTCATTTGCTCAAGATTTTGCTCCTTCTATTATCTTTTCTTTCTCTCCCGTATTGTCAATTTCTCTTGACTCTAATCATTGCCTTCACCATAATGCCGTACTATCTGCTATCTTCAAACAAACATTCCTTGGCATATATCCACCTCCAGCTATCACCATTCTTTTTAGAACCACTGTCACAAGAAATGTCTGAAAATATATTTGCATTCATTGTTTTCACTTCTTCACCTTCTGTTCACTCTGAAACATCTTCCAGTCAAGCTTAAATTGCAAGCTCACAACAAACCTCCATGTTGTAAATATAATGGACACTATCTATATATGCCTATCTTACTTAATTTCATAATCAATTTAATGAACCGTTTCTCCATCTTGAAATTGTCTTTGTTCCTATATTAGTCTTCTTTGGCTAAGCTATACTATATAAAAATTGCTAAATCATATTGACTTAAGAAAACTAATAACTATTTCTGATTCTACTTACATATCAGATTCTGTACTTTGCCTGCCTTAGCTCTGTATACTTGAAGGCAAAGTATACCTACTGTTCATATCTACTACACGTGTCTTCTCATTCTGAGACCCAGGTCAAGGGTGCAGGTTCTCTCTGGGACGTACCCTTCTCTTGGCAGAGGGCTCAAGAACATGAGGCCTGGTAGAAAGTTGCAATGCTTTTAAATATTCTGCTTGAACATCAGGTCTGCTCATATTCCATTTGCCAATGCAAGCCACATAACTGAGCCCAATGCCACTATTGTGTAAAGGTATCCCTCTCTAAGACTTATATGGCAACAGGCAGAGATGAATAATCCTTTTACAAGACAGGGAATGGATACCAAGGCACAATGATACAATCTACCACAGTCTCTCACTTACCATACTCTTTTGATCTTGCTCCCATTTCATTAACTCCTCCTTTTTGGTCATTTTTTTTTTCTTTTGGTTCCTCATACTCTTCCTTTTTAATGTTATGGAATTCCTAAGATTATTTCTGGGAAAACTTTTCTTCTATATGTATACAGTAAAGCCTTGCTATAACAGACTAATTTGGGAAAGGGGGTGTCCATTAAAGCTGAAAGTCCGTTATATATAACAAGGTAAGTTTCCCAAATGTGTATGGTAAAAATTTAGCAAATTAGTTTACCTGCTTTTACTTATGTAGATACATTTGTGTAATTAAAATTAAATATGTATGAAAAGATTAATTTCACAGAAAAGTTTTCTATATGTATTACTGTAATTTTAAATTTATACTAAGTAGGTCTAGTAAATGTGTGCATTCTCCAGTCACCGAGAGTAAAGAAATCCACACGGCTGAGGTGTGGCTTAGCGCACGTGGGAACAGCAGTCAACAGCTTTAATATAATACTGCTGCAGAAAGTCAAGCCATGCGACAACAGAACCAATTACCACTCAATGTAGCGTGACCACATGCTGATCATTCCCTGATTCCCTAAACATTCTTTATGAGCGAACATCGTTTATGATGGTGACTCTTGGATTTAAATATGTAGACTAGAGTTGTAGCTATGTCATATTTATTTAGGTCAGCAAAATTACTACTGTGTTTTTGACAACATATGGTCCATTTGCTTAAATTTGTTAAAAATAAGTTAATTAATAACACAAAAATAACCTATTAATTTTATTATAAGCAAATATTGGTTAAAACATTTAAAAATTAACACGGTGTTAATTTTTATATATGACATATGGAGTGGAAATTTAATCCATTAAATCTGAAGTTAGTTAAATCGAAGTCTGCAAAATCGAGGGTTTACTGTATTCTCTTCCTACTTTATTTCTAACATTCCAAAGGCATTTAAATATTAACCATAACTTAATGACTTTCAAATGTACATTTCATCCATGATTAACTGCTCCTTAATATCTACAAAACAGAGCTCTTGGTTCACACACACAAACACAGTATCCTTTACGCTTACGAGGGATATATCCGTATGCAGCATCCCAGATCTCACTAAGTAGTTCTAGTTGTCCAAGACAAAAGCATAGGATTTATCTTGATGATCCACTTCTCTCATCTGTTACATCTAGCCCATGGCATTTAATATATATTTTGCCTTTAATATATATTTGAAATTGTTTACTTATCTTCATTTTCTGTTACCTCTACCCCATTTTATCTCCAAGGACAAGAATCATGGTGGACTTGGGGTTATGTTTTTATAAAACAGACATAATTTCATTTCTCAAAGAGCTCTCATTTTAACAACATGGACCAACATATACATTTTTAAAACTATAAGATCACATGTACATGCTATAATTTAAGGAACGCATTTTCATGCTAAGAAACACATGTAAGAAATAAATTATTCTGTTTTGGGGAGTAAGAAAAATTAACCATTAGTCTTTTCTTTCAGGATTAGTAGAATTTTATAAGGCACACTCTAATAATGGATATATAGGTGTTAGTGGAGAAGATTTAGGAAAAAGTTTTTCCAGAAATAATCTTAGGAATTCTTCAACACTAAAAAGGAAGAGGATAAAGAACAACAACAGCAACAATAACAAAAAAGACTAAGAAGTAGGAGTTAATGAAATGAGAGAAAGGAAAAAATAAGAAACTGCATAAGCAGTTAGGAAGCAAGTAAGCAATTTTGAGAACCAGAACTTGGGTATTGAATGAGATTGATACGAAGACAGAAATTCCATAGATAGGAATTTAATTCTTTCACACAACTCAGTTTTAATAGTGGACGGAGCTTGATGCCTTTACACTAAGATATAACAGAAAAAGATCCCTCAAGATATTTATAAATCTTGGTGGCTCCCTCTACACAGTGTAATTCAAAGTCTATTAGTTAAGTCTATAACACCAAAAAAGAGGTGGGAAAATGAAAGTCAGAATTTTAAAAATAGGAATAATTAAACCTATCACTGTTCTAGAATTATTTGTTCCCTGTGTACATTTTTAGAATGTATCAAAAATTTCAGAAAATAGAAAAATATCACTAGATATCACAACTATTGACTGACATAAGTGTTACCTTGGTCTCAAACTTGGGTTTATTTCGAGTTGAAGGCCACTGAAAACATTATTGATTTAGCATCTGAATGTGAAATGTTTTACCTTTAGCCAAGCTATAAATTAGAACTCAAATGATGACTACCCTATCAGCCCAATGCAGGCGGTTGGAGGAATTTGAAAATAAAATCTAAGGAAGATCAGCATCCAGGATTTGACTTATTAATGCTTTTATATTTTAGTGTCAGCACTGAAGCTGAAATATTTACTATTTTATGTTGGATTTATCTTGAATGTATTTTAAGCATCAAGAATGAAGTGACAGGTCCCATCAGTTATTTCAAGACTTTATAACATTCCCTGTGAGGTTCCACATATGTTCATGGAAAGACAGTAATATGTTCTCATAAATATATATATAACAGATAATTCTCTACTGACTTCTGCCAGTCCACTAAACATATGCATTCTTGGCCTCAAGGAGCATCTGTGAGGTGGCATGTTTATGTATGTCTAGAAATCCTTGTTTGCCAATCCATTGTCTATACCTCCTAGCCCTAGGACAAGTCAGGCGACTGGGGTGAGGAAAACTGTGCTAAGATAAAAGTTAATATAAATAAATCCCATTAAAATTCTGATTAGAAACAATTTTCTTTACTAAATATCCATTGCAGTCCTAAAACTTTGATCAAATGCTACCCATTCTAAGACCAGAGGTTAAGTGGTTTTCTCCAATCTTTATAATAAATAATTATAGAACACTTACCATATATTATGCACTGTGCTAAGTGGTTTATGAAAGGCGCGCCGCCCGCCTATCTGGGCGGTGCGGGAGGAGGAGTCTGGCCGCTGGGCTCTGGGATCCCTCCGCGGCCGCCGGCCTCCTCAGAGCGGGTCCGAGTGTCCGGGCGGCTGCGTGGTGGCCGGCGGCGGGCCGAGGGGTGGGGCCGGGCGGCGACCGACCGCGGGGGAGGTCATGGGAGCGGAAGGCCTCACCGCCTGGCTCTTCCCTCCCTTCCCCCGTGGTCGGCTCCCCGCTTGCCCGCGCTGGGGCTGGGGGTCCATGCGGCCCTTGGGGCCCGGTCGGGGGGGCCGGGGCCTGCGTGGGCCAGCCGCTGGGCCCCATGGGGGGGGCATTGGCTCCCCAGCCCACGGCGGGAGCCCGGCGTGGGCTGCCACCCGCCCGCTGCCCCCCGGACCGGGCCCAGTGCAGCAGCGGCGGCAGCGGAGTGGGGCGCGTGCCCTAGCTCGGGGAGGCCGCCATGCTGCAGTGCACCGGCCCCATGGCCGGGCCTGCTCCGAGCAGATGCCGCTCCTCCAGAGCTGGGCCGCTCCACCGGCCGCACCCCGTTTGCTGGGCCTGTGCCGCCCAGACGCGCTGGAGTCCCAGTCTGCCCGCAGGCCAGCTGCGGGGGCTGTGCGGGAGGGCCATCCTGCCTTGTGGCGAGTTCGAGCGGCAGGAGCCGGGCAAGGACTGCGCCCTCCATCTTGCCTTGGGTCCTCCATTTTGGGACGGTACCATGTGCTTCCTCACGGGAAGAAGACGCTACTAGCCACACCCAGGATTTCTCTGGACTAACCAATAATAATCAAGGGAAGTGCACGCCATCACTATGACCGACTTGCGCCTGGCCAATCAGCGGGGCCCACAGTCCCCTCTCCTGCCCTCACTCCACCCCCCTTTAAAACCCCCGGTCCCAACAGGCGTCTCTCTCTCTCGGCCACTGGAGCTTACCGTTGCATCGGTGAGTGTGGCAGGGGAGCCAAACCTAGGTTTGAAGTAAATGACTCTTTGCTTTTGCATCGGACTGACTGGCTCCCTGGGGGGTCTTGGGAACTTTGAAATCTGGGCACAACATTTTGGGGGCTCGTCCGGGATTCCCAGGACCATTGAGGGACCCCCAGTCCGAAGAGTCTGACTGACCGCGCGGTAGGTGTGTTGTTGTTTGTTGTGTGTTCTGTTCGGTGTGAGCTCGTTTCTGGAATCTGTAATTGCCTGAGGGGTCTAGGTGGACGCGCCGATAAAGACCACAGGCGGGGGGGGAGTTGGAAGACGTTCCGCCCCCCCAGGAGGGATGGATATGCCCCTCAGAGGGATGGATATGCCCCTCGCGGAAAGCAGGTCGCTCCTGCTAGCTAGTCTGGTATAAGGCCATTGTCTAGCTTTCGGTTTGGCTTCCATGGAATTGGAAGCCTGTTTTGGTTCTGCTTCCATGGAGTTGGAAGGCTGTATTTTCGGGCCCGTTTGTTGTTTGTGTTTGTGTCTTTTTGGTTTTATTTTGTGGACTCACTGGACGGACATTATGGGACAGACTCAAACTTCTCTTTTAAGCATTATGGTCGATCATTTCAGAGAGGTAAGGGAAAGAGCCAGGGACCTCAGTGCAGAGGTTCAGAAAGACCGGTGGCAGACTTTTTGTTCCAGGGAGATAGGCACTGTGGTCAGCTGGCCAGCTTAATAAAAGGCTCTTAAATTTAAATTCTGAGTCGGTGGTCTATCTCGTTAAGCCAACCCATAACATTTGGAGGCCCGCAGCGAGATACCCGGCAGGGAGGAGAGGGACCCCTTGTTTAGGGCAGGAGGCTCTCCCGCGGCAGGGAGGAGAGGGACCCCTTGTTTAGGGCAGGAGGCTCTCCCCCACTTGTCGCTGGGCACTCAGCGAGATACCCCACACCTATGGATTACGACTACCAAGGAGGCCTCCAGTCCACCCAAAAACTTTCAAATCGGAAACCGAGCCACCTGGACTCTCGAGAGAGGTAAGGACCGGTCGTTAAACTGGAATTGGGACGTCCCACGGAAGGACCTATACGGAGGGCTGGACTCAGCGGTACTCCTGGTCCTGACCCGCGGCCACGACGGTGGCCAGTGTCCCTGGTTCGTGCGGCTGTAGGCTGCACCGGGTTTGTCTGTCTGGTATTTGTTTGTTTTGGTGTTTATTGTCAGAAAGTTGTCTGCTTTTGTGTACACCCTGCTGCAATGTTTTTTGAAAATTTTCAGGACTTCAGGGAGCAAGCTGCAGGTTCCGGGCAACCTTAGGTTGCATTTGGCTGATTTATTTTGTCTTTGTTCTTTGTTGTCTTTGTCTTTGTCAAATGGGATAGGGTCAGTCATCTTCGTCGACCCCCTATCAGTCAGGCCCACTCCGGGTGAGTGGAAGGGGAGCTTGATCACCTCCCGGGAAGCTATAGAGCTCCCTCAGGAATTGGGAAATTGTTAGGAATTGGGTGGATTGTTTAAACTCTGAGTGAATGTCTGGTGAAAGTGTGTGAGTGTGGAGGGAGGGAGCCTGCCCTCTCCTCTCCTTTGTGTGGCTCCACGACTTCGGTTACGGAGTCCGAGTGGGCCCCAACCTGCGGTTCCATGATTCGTCATATGGCATAACGGTAACTCACCCCCTCCCTTGTCTGTCTCTCACCACCGATCATCATGGGGTCGGGAAAAAGTTTGTTTGTTTGGGACTAGCCAAATTACTACAGAGAAGGAGGATTAGATACAGCTCCAGCCTGGGCTGATCTACTAAGAAAGTATAAATCATTACTGGTCTGTGTAAAGTAAAAGCTACTTTGATTTATTCTGCTTTCTGTTGATGCGCTTGGCTGAACGTTTGGGCTGGCCCCTTTAATAGTCTTCAAAGCCTCTTGCAGCTGCGAGAATTATTTTTTTCTCAGAGTCTTTTGCTCACTGTTAAAGGGAATCAGCCCACTTAGTTAATAAAGATTTCTGTCTATCAGTTGCTCTTACCTGGGTTGTAATTTACTGTATTAAACTGAAGTTCTGGGGTAGATTTAAAAGTTATAATGTTAATGATTTTGATTTACAGCGATTCTGTGAATGGGAGTGGCCCACTTTCCAGGAGGGGTGGCCGGATGCAGGGTCTTTTGATCTGACCACTGCCTACCGGGTCCATTATGTCATATACGGCCGCCCAGGGCATCCTGATCAAATTCCTTATATTCAGGTTTAGATTGACATATTGTCCAAGAAACCCCGGTGGATGAGGGCATGCCTCCCGAGGGGAAAATTGGGACAGAGACAGACAATTCTTTTGGCCAGGCCCCAGAAGGGAAAGGCTCCCCCGGTCCTTCAGGGAGAGAGGGGGAGAACCTGCAGGACCTTGCGACATCCGCCAGTCCTGCTGTTCCTATGTTGCCACTAGGGTAGGCCGGCCCTCTATAGATCTGGGGCCAGACAAGCAGCCCTCTGGGGATGCAAGGCAGATAGAGGCGCTATTCCCCAGCTACAGACCAGGAGATTGGGTCTACGTCAGAAGGCACCGCCGGGAGACCCTAGAACCACGTTTGGAAGGGTCCCTACACTGTGGTGCTGATGACCCCCACCGCTCTCAAGGTAGATGGCGTCACGACCTGGGTCCACCACACTCACGTGCAGTCAGCAGATCCATCCATGACCCGGAAAGACTTCATCACCAAATGGAGCATCGATCGAGATCAATGCAACCCGCTCAAGCTCAAGCTACGGCGTGCTCGACCTGCCTGATGCCGGTAACATGGCTCGCGATCACTCCTGTCACCAGGAGCCCCCACAATACTGTGTAATACACTTAGATAATGCCTGCATCTTCATGGACAAGGCTCCAAAGAGACAAGGACAATTTATGGGGTCACATGTTTAGTAGCAGAAGATTTGGCTGCCGAAAGCGGCCATGATGTTTCATTGTATTGATGTGTTATATTAACCTTTGATTCTTTTGCAGGTTTGAGTGTGTGTTGGCTGTCCTGGAAGGGAGCAGTGTGGGGTGACCCCCAAAAGTAAAGGGTGTCTAGCTGCCAAGGGGGCAGGTGCCCAACTGGGCAGGAAAGGGTGCCCATCAGGTTTTGGACTCTGTTGAGAGACAGCTAACAGTTGGCAGCCTGTATACTGCCTTGCAGGCCTGAGTCACGATGCCCATGTCAGGGGTAGTAAAGCTGGAAAAAGCCTGTTTAGAATAGAAGGTCTGGGGCATAGTTATGCATGGGTAGAAGGTTTTATGCCAACAGTTACTGTTTTGTTTTAAATCCATGAAAAGGAATTAGCAAGGAAAGTCAGAAAATCTTAGAGGAGATCAGTATGTTCTTCTCCTTATGTAATTCCTCCGGAATCTGGCGATATGTGAAGGGATTTATTCCCTCCTGGGAGGGCACTTAAGCATTCTGTATTGCCAAAAGGATCCCAATTGTCTACAGCTGTTGTCTGAGCTCTCCGTTCAAGCTGGGTTTATGAAAAGCTGGTACCATGGATCTGTCTCTTGCCCAATGGCGTAAGCTGGGCCCTCTCTGGAGAAGAAACCTGGGTTTCCCAAGAGATGTGATCAATGCCGGGGCCCCGCCAGCAGGCGAGGGGAACCCAAGGCGGGTGCTGGGCGTGGAGGCCACAGGGGGCATGGCTAACAAGGAGACAGAACTGAACCTCACATCACCCTACTTGGCCCAGAGATGGTTGGTAGTCAGAGACGGGTAAGACTCCACAGAGGTGGGGCGACCTAAGACAGACACAGCCGAGGGCCAGTAGGAGAGAACTTGGGGTTCAACAGAGGTGGGGCACAGATCCTCACCCCCCCAATGGTGCAGGGGCTTGAACACTCGCCCCTTCTGAGGAAGGTCTCCTGTCCCCGTGGCTGCTTCTTGCTTCCCATGCCCAGCCCAGACCAGGAACCAAATAACAAGAGACTTGGTCCAGCTGAAAATGGTGCCCAGAAAAACGGAGGCTTAATTCAACAGACTCTAAATTTAAACCTAGCCTAACAAACAGGAATGCTTGAGCCTCTTCAAGGCAAATAGTACTAAATCTTGATTTGGTTTTTTTGTGATAACCATGGAGGAATTCTAAGAAGAAAGATCCTATTTCAATAGAAGTTATTAAATCTAAAATGGTTTCTTTCACTTCCACTGGACCATTTGTTAACCTTATAGGGATAGTTCAGTTGATAGTTTTGGTAGAATAGAATTGCAGTCCGTCTCATGATTGAGCCAGAAGTTCCAAGACAAGGGGGGAATGAAAGGCGCGCCGCCCGCCTCTCTGGGCGGTGCGGGAGGAGGAGTCTGGCCACTGGGCTCTGGGATCCCTCCGCGGCCGCCGGCCTCCTCAGAGCGGGTCCGAGTGTCCGGGCCGGCTGCGTGGTGGCCGGCGGCGGGCCGAGGGGTGGGGCCGGGCGGCGACCGACCGCGGGGGAGGTCATGGGAGCGGAAGGCCTCACCGCCTGGCTCTTCCCTCCCTTCCCCCGTGGTCGGCTCCCCGCTTGCCCGCGCTGGGGCTGGGGGTCCATGCGGCCCTTGGGGCCCGGTCGGGGGGGCCGGGGCCTGCGTGGGCCAGCCGCTGGGCCCCATGGGGGGGGCATTGGCTCCCCAGCCCACGGCGGGAGCCCGGCGTGGGCTGCCACCCGCCCGCTGCCCCCCGGACCGGGCCCAGTGCAGCAGCGGCGGCAGCGGAGTGGGGCGCGTGCCCTAGCTCGGGGAGGCCGCCATGCTGCAGTGCACCGGCCCCATGGCCGGGCCTGCTCCGAGCGGATGCCGCTCCTCCAGAGCTGGGCCGCTCCACCGGCCGCACCCCGTTTGCTGGGCCTGTGCCGCCCAGACGCGCTGGAGTCCCAGTCTGCCCGCAGGCCAGCTGCGGGGGCTGTGCGGGAGGGCCATCCTGCCTTGTGGCGAGTTCGAGCGGCAGGAGCCGGGCAAGGACTGCGCCCTCCATCTTGCCTTGGGTCCTCCATTTTGGGACGGTACCATGTGCTTCCTCACGGGAAGAAGACGCTACTAGCCACACCCAGGATTTCTCTGGACTAACCAATAATAATCAAGGGAAGTGCACGCCATCACTATGACCGACTTGCGCCTGGCCAATCAGCGGGGCCCACAGTCCCCTCTCCTGCCCTCACTCCACCCCCCTTTAAAACCCCCGGTCCCAACAGGCGTCTCTCTCTCTCGGCCACTGGAGCTTACCGTTGCATCGGTGAGTGTGGCAGGGGAGCCAAACCTAGGTTTGAAGTAAATGACTCTTTGCTTTTGCATCGGACTGACTGGCTCCCTGGGGGGTCTTGGGAACTTTGAAATCTGGGCACAACAGTTTACATGCATTATTTTTTAAATTAAAAACTTCCAAACACCAATGAATTTAACACTATTATTATCCTCATTTGCTGATAAAAAAAAAAAATTGAGATTTTAAAGCTGACACTTGAGAGAGAACCACAATGACAGCATAGGTAAATGCCCGTACTCGCCACCTCCCACAACCACATCAAAATTACAACTAAAATACAAAACAACCATCATTCAGAACTGCCTGAAATCCAGCTGAGTTGAAGTCCTACAACTAGAGAAATAAATAAGAAAGCACATTGAGATTAGTAGGCAGGGCAAAGGTGTGGAATGTACTGGTCCGACACCCATGTGTACCATTTTTTTTTTTAAATCAGAAGGGATATCTTGGCTGCAGAGGCCTCCTGTGAGGAGCAAGGGGTCCCAGCCCAACACCAGATCCCATCCCAAGGTTCCAGTTCTGGGAAGAGAAGGCCCCATAACTTCAGGCTATAGAAAATTGCAGGGATTGTGGCTGAGTGACATGGAGGCATCTGAAGACCCAGGCAGTTCCTCTTAAAGGGCTGGCACACAAACTTACATGGACTCACTCCCTCTGAGCTCCAGCACAGGGGCAATGGCGGGGAGCAGGGGGAATCCAGGGACCTACGGGAAGGAACTGCATTGTCTGGCAAAAGAGCAATAAGTCGGGGGCGGCTTTCTCCCAGACAGGGGTGCTTGCAGGGGTCATTGTTCCTATTCTGAGACCTCCCCTGTTGCAAAGCTGACTGGAAGCCATATTTGAGTTACCATCAGCCTGGCTCACACTGTTCGCTTCACCTTAGGGATTCCTTGAGACCCTGCCCAATCCAATTTGCAGCCCTACCCAAGCTATTTGCAGCAGTTTTTCCATATGAATGGCCTACCTGGGCTCAGGTTTCAGACTTTCCTAAAATCTCTTAAACAAGCCAGAGCTGGCATCAGTGTGCCCCATACCTATCAATAAGAGGTCAAGAGAACTTGGCCTCACCTGGGCACTTCCAAGCCCAAGACAAGTAGAAGCCATCTGCAGACTGCTCTGTAGCTCCTGCTGGGTGGCACCAGGCAGTGGCTGACTTTGCACTTCCCAGGAGGCCACAGAGCCAGTGCACCCAGTGGACTGCTTCAGACCATACCAGATTACAACATTACACATTCATGAGTGACACATTCAAGGGGCAGACTCAGTAAGCACCAAAGCTCCACTGAAACAAGTCCCACTCCATAGGGATGTTTCCTGCAAAGCATGCTTCCACTGTAGTTGCAGCTGGTCCTCACAGCCAATTTTGACTGAAGGTCAATTCCTCACAGTGACGCCAATAGCAATCAAGGCTACACTAAAACAAGACTGTGCACACAGCCTACACAGGAGCCCACTTAGAGTGCCCAGCTCAGGTGACTGGGGAGGCTAAACCACTGGGCTCTACAGGACACCTACTACACAAGGCCACTCTACCAATTCCAGTAGCTCTACCTAATACATAGAAAAAAAAACACAGGAAAGCAGCCAAAATGTGGAGACAAAGAAACATGTCACAAATGAAAGAACAGAAGAAATCTCCAGAAAAAGAACTAAATTAACTGGAAGCTTGCAAACTACTAGATACAGAGTTCAAACCAATGGTTATACGTTTGCCCAAGTATCTTAATGAGAGCTTCAAGAAACTTAGTGAAATTTTCAAGAATATTAGTGAGAATTTCAAAGACATGAAAAAGTACTAGTCAGAAATTAAGCATACACTAACTGAAATAAAGAATTATTTACAGACCAGCTGGTGTTGCTCAGTGGTTGAGCATCGACCTATGAAGCAGGAGGTCAGAGTTCAATTCCCAGTCAGGGCACATGCCCGGGTTGCAGGATCAATCCTCAGCAGGGGGTGTGCAGGAGGCAGCCAATCGATGATTCTCTTCCATTATTGATGTTTCTATCTCTCTTTCCCTCTCTCTTCCTCTCTGAAATCAATTTTTTTTAAAGAATATTTTAGAGGGATTCAACAGTAGAGTAGAGGATTCTGAGAAGCAAATCAAGGATTTGGAATATGAGGAAGCAGAAAACACCCAATCAGAAGAGAAAAAGAAAAAAGAATCCAAGCATATGAAAATAGTCTAAGGAGCCACTGGGACAACTTCAAGTGGACTAACATTTGCATTATGGGGGTGCTAGAAGGAAAAGAGAGGGAAAGCAAGATTTTGAAAATGTATTTGAAGAAATACTGACAGAAAATTTCCCCTACCAGGTGAAAGAAATAGACTTATAAGTCCAGGAAGCACAGAGAGTCCCAAACAAGAGGAACTCAAAGAGGCCCACACCCAGACACATGATCAGTAAAATGCCAAAGATTATAGACAAAGAGAGAATCTTAAAAGCAGCAAGAGAAAAGCAGTTAGTAAGAAGAAGAGGAAAAAAAGATAAAAACATGAACAATAAAATGACAATAACTACATATCTATCAATAATTGAACCTAAAAATCAAAATAAATAAATAAGGAATCTAATGAAAAAAATAAACTAATGAATAAAATAGAACCAGAGGCATGGAAATATGGAACAGACTTATGAATCTCAGAGGAAGGGGGGTGTTGGGGTGGGAAGAGATTTACCAAAGAACTTAAATGTATACTAGAGGCCTGGTACACGAAAATTCATGCAGGAAGCGGGCCTAAGCCATTAATCGGACATCCTTAGCACTGCTGCAGAGGTGGGAGAGGCTCCCACCACTGCCACTGCACTGGCCGGCCATGAGCCGCCTTCTATTTGAGCAGTGCTCCCCCTGTGGAAGGGCACTGACCACCAGGGGGAAGCTTCAGAGTTGAGTGTTGCCCCCTGGTGGTCAGTGCATGTCATAGTGACTGTTCATTCCCAGTCATTCCACTAATAGAGTCAATTTGCATATTGCCCGTTTATTATATAGGATATGCATTACCTATGGACACAGACAATAGAGTAGTGAAGGTTCAGGGTGGGGCCGGAACTGAGTAGATGGGAGCAATTGGGGGAGAACAGGGGGACATCTTTAATACTTTCAACAATAATGATTTAAAAATAAATAAATAAATAAATAAATAAATGAATAAATGCCTGAAACCCCTCAAAATTAATTAATTAATTAGTTAATTAATTAATTTTAAAAAATAAAAAGCTGTGGTTTGCCCAGCTGGTGTGGCTTCGTTGTTGAGTATCAACCCATGAACCAGGAGATCATGGTTTGATTCCTGTTGGAGCACATGCCTGGATTGCAGGCTGCAATACCGAGCAGGGAGCATGCAGGAGGCAGCCAATCTATGATTCTCTCTCTTCATTGATGCTTTTATCTCTCTACCTCTCCTTTCCTCTCTCTGAAATCAATTTAAAAAACAAATAAAGAACTAAGTGACTCTAAGTGACTTCCAGAGGATTATAAAGCTAGAATACAGTTTGTTTGGTCGACTGCTTTTTCCAGAATAATTTGTAAATCAGAGGGGTCATTAAAGCATATATTGAGGCAATCCTTTTTTTCCAAAGCTAAACATTTTCTCCATTAAAATTTGAGATTTATTTCTTTTCCAAGAAAATAGAGATGAGTGAAAAGGGTGTGTGGGAATTTTATTTCCTTAATTTGAGCATAAGGCAGTTGCTGTGATTTCTCTTGATAGAAATGAGACACAATCCTCTGAAATTGATGAGTTGCCTTCATATTTCAGAAAGACAATTGACAATGAAACAGAATACAGAACCCTGAAATAAACCATGAGTATATGGTCAATTAATTTACGACAAAAAAGCCAAGAATATACAGTGGGGAAAGGACAGGCTCTTCAATAAATGGTTTTGGGAAAACAAGACAGTCACATGCAAACAAAAGAAACTAGCCTATTATTTTACAGCATACACAAAAATTAACTCAAAAATGAATCAAAGATTTGCATGTAAGAAATAAAACCATAACATTCCAAAAATAAACATAGGTGATAAGCTCCTTGGCATCAGTCTTGGTGATGATTTTTTGGAGCTGACTCCAAAAGCAACAACAACAAAAGCAAAAATGAACAAGTGAGACTACATCAAACTAAAAAGCTTCTGTAGAGCAAAGGAAATAATCAACAAAATTAATAGGCAACCTACCAAATGGGAGAAAATATTTACAAATCATATATCTGTGAAGGGTTAATATCCAAATATATACTAGTAAAGAACTCATACAATTCAGTAGCAAAAAAAATAATTGATTTAAAAAATGGGCAAAGGATCTGAATAGACATTTCTTTTTCAACTAATACATAGATAAATACAGATGGCCAATAGAGAAAAATGATCAGTATGACTGATCATCATGGAAAACCACAATCAGATATCATCTCGCACTTGTTAGGATGGCTATTGCCAAAGACAAGAACTAACAAGTGCTGGTGAGAATGTGGAGAAAATGGAACCCTCATGCACTGTTCATGATAATGTCAATTTCTGCAGCCACTATAAAAAGAAGTACAGAGTTTCCTCAAAAAATTAAACTACCGTATGACCTAGCAATTTCACTTCAAGGTATTTATGTAAAAACATGAAAACACTAATTCAAAAAGACATCTGTACCCCCATATTCACTGCAAAATTATTTACAATAGCCAAGATATTGAATCAATCCAAATGTCCATCAAAGTATGAATGGATAAAGAATATGTCACACACACACACACACACACACACACACACACACACACACACAATGGAATACTATTCAGCTGTAAATTAGTGGGGTCTTGCCATTAGCAACAACATGGTATCATCTTGAGGGTATTATGCTAAGTGAAATAAGTCAGACAGAGAAAAATAAATACCATATAACTGCACTTATCTGAATCTAAAAAACCAACCAACCAAATAAGCAAAACAAAACCAGCTAATAGATACAGAGATTGGTGGTTGCCAGAAAGGTAGAGTTGAGGGATGTGCAAAATGGGTGAAGGGGTACAAAATTCTAGTTATAAAATAAGTTATGGGAATGTAATGTAGAGCATGGAGACTATAGTTAATAACACTGTATTGCATATTTGAAAGTTGCTAAGAAAATCTTAAAAGTCCTCATCACAAGAAAAAAAGAGAAAGATTTTTGTAACTATGTATGGTCTTACTGTGGTGGTCATCTCATAATTTATACAAATATGAATCACATTGTACCTCAATAAAATGTTACATATCAATTATACCTCAGTAAGAAAAGAAAATTGACTCACAACTTAATTATCAAATAATATATACTAACTCCATATTTTATTTACTATTTTATATAAGACCTATTTCTTCCCACAAACAAATTGAGTTATTTATACAATATTAATTACGAAATCAAACTAGGCCCCTCCTCATATAACCAAGGACTTTTAAGGTTGAAAGATACCTGGAAGACTATGTTAACTACACATAAATTATTTGATCCTCTACTATATCCTATCTAGGAGTGAGGAGAATCTCAGAATGTTCAAAGGTAGACACTTCCATCAGTTAGCAATCCACCCACATATTGAGTCAAAAATTTGTCTTCCTGTACCTTGTATTTGTTTATCCTAATTTTATCTTTGGGCTTTTGTTTGTTTTAACAACTATATTGATATTCATATAACATATGATTCACCCATGTAAAATGTACAATTTAATCCTTTTAAGTATATTCACAGAGTTGTGCAATCATGACCACAATCCATTTAAGAATAGATGAATCATATCTCTCTCTCAAACACACACACACACCCTTTAGCAATCACTCCCCATCTCTTCAATTCCATCTCCTGAGCCCAGGCAAACAATAATCCACTTTCTCCTGTCTGGACATTTTATAAATATGTAATACAATCAGTGTGAGGTTTTTTGTTTGTTTATGTTTAATCCTCACCTGAAGATATTTTTCCATTTATTTTTAGGGAGCAGAAGAGAGAGGGAAAGACAGAGAGAAATGTCAATATGCGGGAAACACATCAATTGGTTGCCTCCTGCATGAGCCCCAACCAGGGCCTGGGCCTGGGAGAAGCTTACCACTGAGATACATGCTGTTGATAGGGATTGAACCCAGGACCCTTCAGTCCACAGGCTGATGCTCTATCCACTGAGCCAAACTAACTAGGGCATCAGTGTAGTTTTTTTGACTGGCTTCTTTTCCTTAGTATAATGCTTTCAAGATACATTCACTTATGGCAGTATTAGTACTTCATTCCTTTTTATTGTTAAACTAGAGGCCTGGTGCACAAAGTTCATGCACAGATAGGGTCCCTAGGCCTGACCAGTGATCAGGGCCAATCGGGGCCTACCAGGTGCCGGCCAGGGCCTTCCTTTGTTTTGTGCTGCCACCTGGTGGTAAGCTCACATCATAGCAAGCAATTGAACCCCTGTCTCCCAGTCAAACTTGCAAGGGAACATTTTGCATATTAGCTTTTTATATATATACTAGAGGCCCGGTGCACAAAATTTGTGCACTGGTGTGGCGGGGAGGTCCCTCAGCCCGGCCTGTGCCCTCTCGCAGTCTGGGACCCCTCGGGGGATGTCCACCTGCTGGTGTAGGCCTGATCCCCAGGGGATTGGGCCTAAGCTGGCAGTCAGACATCCCTCTGGCAGCCGAGGAGCCCTCGGGGGATGTCCACTTGCCAGTGGGGACCAGGTGTAAGCTGCAGTCAGACATCCTTAGCACCGCTAAGGAGGCAGGAGAGGCTCCCACCATCACTGCTGTGCTGGCAGCCATCAGCCAGGCTTGTGGCTGAGCAGAGCTCCCCCTATGGGAGCCCACTGACCACCAGGGGGCAGCTCCTGCATTGAGCGTCTGCCCCGTGGTGGTCAGTGTGTGTCATAGTGACCAGTCATTCCCAGTCGTTCTGCTGTTAGAGTCAATTTGCATATTAACCTTTTATTATATAGGATAGAGGCCTGGTGCATGGGTGGGGGCCGGCTGGTTTGCCCTGAAGGGTGTCCCGGGTCAGGGTGGGGGTCCCACTGGGGTTCCTGGCCAGCCTGGGTGAGTGGCTGAGGGCCATTTTCAGACTGGCCACACCCCCTTCAGGGAGGGGGGTCCTGCTGGGGTATCTGGCCAGCCTGGGTGAGGGACTGATGGCTGTTTGCAGGCTGGCCTCGGCCCTCAGCCACCCAAGATCCCAGTGGAGGCTGGCTGGAAGCAGGTATCTGGCTTTTTTTTATCTTCTATAATTGAAACTTTGTTGCCTTGAGTGGAGGCCACAGCCGGCCAGGGCAGGCGGGAAGCTTGGCTTCCTCCATCTCCCGGGCAACCAATCCTTCTGCTTGCTCCAGCTCCGTGGCTGCTGGCTACCATCTTGGTTGGGTTAATTTGCATATAGTCGCTCTGATTGGCTGGTGGGCATGGCTTGGGGTGTAGCAAAGGTATGGTCAATTTGCATGTTTCCCTTTTATTAGATTAGATATATAGATAATAACCCATTGTATGAGTATACTGCATTTTATTTATCCATTCATCAGTTGATTGATATTTCAGTTGTTTTTACTTTTTGGCTATTTTGAATAATACAACTATAAATATTTGTGTACAAGTTATTTTTGTGGTCACATGTTTTCATTTCTCTTGGGTACACCACTAGGAGTGAAATTCCTGGGTCATATAGTAACTCTACATTTAACATTTTGAAGAATTGCCTATTTTCCAAGTGGCTGCCTCATTTTAGGTTCCCACCAGCAGTGGGTATATTCCAAATTTTCTACAGTTTCATCAACATTCGTTATTATCTGTTTTTCTTACTGTAGTCATTTTTAGGAGTATAAAGTACTATCTCATTTGGTGTTTATTTGCATTTCCCTTGTGGCTGATAATGTTGACTTTTTCATGTGCTTTGCTCATTTGTACTTCTTCCATGGAGAAATGTCTATTCAAAAGTTTGCCCACTTTTTAAAATTTGGTTTCTTATCTTTTGCTTAACAACTTGCAAGAGTTCTGTAGATAATCTAAGTACAAATATTTTATTGCATATATGACTTGCAAATACTTTTTCCAATTTTGTGGGTTGTCTTTTCACTTTCTTGCTGGTATCATCTGCAGGACAAGAGATTTTAATTTTGATGAAGACCAATTTATCCATTTATTTTATTTGTGCTTTTGGTATTCTTGAGCCAATCTTAATAAGATTAATCATAATTTCCCATAATGGTCATTCAGATATTTGAAAATAGCTCTTACGTCTATGTTAAATCTGCACTGCACCTGATCCATATTTCTTCATCAAATATCCTAATGAAAATGCCTTTTCAATATACTCATTACTTTAATCTGAACATAGCCATTTTTAAGTTTGAACTGGATAATTTAGTTATTATCTAGAAAGTTCACGGAGGATTAAGAATTTTATATCCTTTGTATTAATTTTTATACTTCAGAAACTCGTTCTTTCAGACTTTATTGATTTTATAGAGAAGTAAAATTTCTAAGGTTTTTCTACTTTCTATATTTGTGAACAAAGGTCCATGCCAAGCTTTAGATTCAATATAAGGCATAAAACTCTATTTTACATTTTGTGTACATGTATATAAAATTTCACCTTAGTATTTTTATAAATAATAAACTACATCCTATAAATCAGGGGTCCTCAAACTACGGCCCGCGGGTCACATGCAAATACAAATATTGTATTTGTTCCCATTTTGTTTTTTTTACTTCAAAATAAGATATGTGCAGTGTGCATAGGAATTTGTTCATAGTTGTTTGTTTTTTTTTTAAACTATAGTCTGGCCCTCCAACGGTCTGAGGGACAGTGAACTGGCCTCCTGTTTAAAAAGTTTGAGGACCTCTGCTATAAATGATGTAAAAATATCTTTAAGAGATTAAAATACATTTTATTATTTTTAAAATACATTTTTATTTATTTCAGAGAAGAAGGGAGAGGAAGAGAGAGAGAGAAACATCAGTGATGAGAGAGAATCATTGATCAGCTGCCTCCTGCACACCCCACACTGGGGATCAAGCCCACAATCCTGGGATGTGCCCTGACCAGGAATCAAACCATGATCTCCTGGTTCTTAAGTCAACATTCAACCACTGAGTCATGCCAGTCAGGCAAAATACATTTTAACTATATTGTTCATTGAAATATTCAGGTTAAAAATATATTGATATATGTCATTTAATCAACTTTACACACACACACACACACACACACACACACACACACACACACCAGCCAAAGACTGGTAAGATATACATCAATAAAATAACAGTGGTTCAATATGAATGAAAATGTTAAATATCACTTTTGGTTTGTCCTTTTTCTAAACATAGTACTTTGAGATGTATTATCTATTTAAAATTATATAAAATAAACTTGCATAGTTTGTTATATTTATAAAAACAGATGTCTAATTTAATCAGGTGAAGAAATAGGACATTAGCAACACCCTGGGAAGCCTGGAATTATGCCTTCCTCTAGCATATCCTTCCCCTTCCTGCCTGCAAATGCCCAATATTCCTATTTTAATAAAAAAAGTATTCATTGTTTTTAATAAGGTAGTTTTTCTGGTTTTTTGAACTTCAACTAACTGAATAAAATTATTCTTTATTTTTAACAATGTAGTTTTTCTTGTTTTTGAACTTTAATAGTGTACATATTAAATTCTCATTATATTTGTCAGATTAATTCATTCACTATTAAATCTAACTACATTGAATTTCAACTACCATGATTTTTTTAATCCATTTTCTTGTTGATGAACATTAGTGTTGCTCTAAATTTGGAGTTATTTTTAACACCTGACAGTATAGAAATTTTTATAACTATCTCCTGGCACACACATGCAAGAAATTCTCTAGAGAATATATTAGGAAAGGAATAACTATTTTGCATATTTTAACTTCCCTAGGAAATGTTATGCTGTTTCCCAAAATATTTACCAAAAAAATATCCTCCACCTCACATTCTTACCACACAATATTTTTTTTATCTTACATTCCCCTATAGGAAGTAATTATCTACCTATGACTGTTATTTGTGTTTTTTTAATAATAAATGAAATAATCAGCTTTTTTATTTTTCCATTGACCACTTAGATTTCCTATTGTGTCAAGTCTCTGCCCAAGCCTTTTACTCATTGTTCTATTGATGTGTCTGATTTTTCTCATTAACTTATGGGAATCTCTACATGTTGTGCATATGATCATTTTACTGCTTGTATATTCTGCAAATTTTACTCTGTCACTATCTTTATTCTTTTGATGTAAAGAAAATTTCAATAGTAATGTAATAGAACTGATCAGTCTTTTCCTTTATAGTTAGAGATTTTCATTTCTTAATGAAGAAATAGTTCTATATTTCAAGTACATAAATACACTTTCCTATTGGATATTTTAAAACCTTAACCTTAAGCCACCAGCATTTGACTTCTGTGCATGGTATGAGAAACCAGTTACAATTTCCATTCAATTCTTAATAAATATTCAGTTTCCCTACGGCCATTAGTTGAAAGTCTATCATTTTCTTACCCAACTACAGTGGCACCTCTGTTAGATATGCCTGGATCTGGTTTTAGACTCTGTTCTATTCCTTTAATCTATATGTCTAAACCAGATTCAATACAATACTTTACATTATCCTATATAATAAAGAGGTAATATGCAAATTGATCCTCATGCCATAACGCCCCCACAAGATGGCGGCAGGCACAGTGCGGGTGGGGCAGCAGGGGTGGGGCCGGTGGCCACTACACGTGGCTTCCACTGGGGTTCCTGTGGCCCCACAGGGGGCATGGGGGTCCCGGAATCCACTTTGTGCTGCTTCTGCCGGGTTTTCTGCAGCCCTGCATGTGTGCTGCCGGGGGGTGGGGGGGTCGGTGGCTGCTGCACGCAGCTCAGAGGTGGGGCATCAGGGTGGCACTCCAGTACTCGGGGGCCGTCCTGTGGTGTGCTGGCCACGCAGGATGGGACTCTGGGACTCGGGGTGGTCCCATGGCACAGGGGTGGGGGAGGAGTCCCGGGTCTTGCATGATTTCACGTGATGGGTCACTAGTAGCTTTATTAGGAGCTATAATATCTATTAGAGCACATTCACCAACAATGATGTTCTTTTCCTTTAAGAAAGTCTTTATTCTTTGCATTGCCATAAAAATTTTGGAATCAACTCCTCAAATTCAACAACAGCAGTAATAACAAATCTACAGTGACCTTAGTGAGAATTGCATCAAATCTATGGATCAATTTGGAAAAAACTGACATCTTTATATTCTTAAGTTTTTTCATCTCTGATCATAATATATCTGTTTATTTACATATTTAATAACCTTCAAAAATATCTGTTTATTTACATATTTAATAACCTTCAAAAATTTTATGCAGAGATCTTATGTTCTTTTGTTGAACTTGTTCCTAAGTACTTGCTATTTTTATTGCTTTTGTGGATGTTATATTCTAAAATTATATCTTTTGTTTGTGGCTGGTGTAGCATTGTGTATTAATTTATTGTTGGGTATTAATTTTGTACCCATAAATTTTGCTAATTTTTTTATTAATTTGCATCATTTGTATGTATAATGTGAATTGAATTAGTATTATTGGACACCCAGGTTCCAATTTTTCATGAAAAACTGGTATTTTGGTTATAAAACTTCATGAGCTTATCAAGTAAATTAGAACATTTCCTCCTAATATAGCCTCTGGAAAAGTTTGCATAAGAATTACTTCTTGTTGACTACTTGGTAAAAGTCACTAGTAAAGTAATATGGATCTGAGGTTTTTTTGTTAAGAGATATTTTGGTTATTCATTTCATTTTATTTATATAGAACAATTCCTATTTTCTGTTTTACCTTGACTCACTTTGGGAAAGTTATATTTTCTCTAGGAATTTTTCCATACTTTCAAATTTATTGACATAAATTAATCATAATACCATCTATCCATTTTCTGTCTGCATCACCTATACTTATGTTCCCTTTTTCATTCTTTATAGAGATTATGTATGCCTTTCCTCCTTTTTTGTGATTAAGCTTGCCAGGACTTAGTCAATTCTATTGATCGTTACCATCAAAACAACCAACTTTTATCTCTGTTATTGCTTTTTCTTGTGTATTTGTTTTCTGGATCATTAATCTATGCTCTTATTTATTATATTATTTCTCATGTAATTTTGAGTTTATTTTCCTGTACTTTTCTAACTTTTATAACAACATGATTGATATTAATTTTTAGGCTTATTTTCTAAAATGAACAACATATAAGGTTACAAATTTCTAATTATTGAGTTAGCTATATTCACTTAGATATTCTATTTAATATTATCATTATTAAGTTAAATGCCCTCTAATTTTCACTAATTTCTAATCATAATTACCATTTATAACTGTGTTTCCTAATTTCCTATTCTATGAATATTTTATTGTTAAATTTTTTGTGCTTTCTATAGTTAAATGCGCTTTGGTAAGAGAACGTGTGCATCATTTCAGTCCTTTTAAGTTTTTTGAAACTTTCTTTATAGAACACAGTCAATTTTTTAAAATTCTATTTATGCTTTAAAAGTATATGTATTCTTAAATTTGGGAGTCTAGTAAGTCAAGAATGCTCATGGAATTGTCCATATCAAACTCATTCTTTGGTCTCTTTGTTCTATCAATTAATGTGAGATGTTTGCTAAAATCTACCATTGTGACTGGAGATTTATTTACTGTGGTAGTTTTAAAAATTAACCTTTTGTTTATTTTGAGGCTATGCTGTTAGATATCCATATATAATTTCTGTATCTTCCTTGAGAATTGAATTTTATCTCTATGAAGTGACTGGCTCTATCTCTAGCAATTCTTTTATACACTAAAGTCAATTTTGTCTGATAGCAATAGAACTGCATCTGTTTTCTTTTGACTATTAGTTGCATGGTAAACTCTTCGTGGTTGGAGAATTATTTTGTTGTTGTTGTTTTTATTCTCCAAGCAATAAAGACTCAATTGAAAATCCCCACATATGGCAATATTTTCTAAAGGACTTTATTTCTTTTCTCTTGCTTTGCTAAATTGCAGAGAAAGTTTCCTTATAAGATCCTGGGAATGAGAGATTGGGTAGATAAAAGTTTAACTTCTTTCTAGTTCACAGTTACCTTGAAGTTGTAGTCCTTTGGGGTGACAGAATCCCTGCATTAACCTCCCTCTTTTTTATTAAATCCTAAACTTTGACTTCACACATAGTTCCTCACATAGTCATCAGATCTCAAATTCAAGATTGCCTAGTTCAGCAAAATTCCCTGGGGGCAAAAGCTGCTTCATCACAGCCTAGTTTTCAAAGTTCTTGGGATCTGAATCTGCCATTCAATGCATTTCCTATCCTTCTAAAAACTTTTCAATTATTCTTTCATATCTTAACTGAAAAGACTAGACAGCTAAAGTCAATTATACCTAAGAATATATCTCAACTCTGCAGTTTACTGCAGTAAAATTGATGCAGATCACCTCTCTGAGCCTCAATATACTTCTCTGTAGGTACATGGTGTTATTGAGATGAATAAATGGGATTGTGGGCTTAAGACATGGAGCACAGCACCTGGAACACATGATTCACTCATTCATATGTTTTATGTTGCAAGATACAGACAAGGTGAACCCTGTTTCAGCTGTCACAGTAGGTAAGCTTTACTTCACAAATATGTCCAAAGGTGAGATTATTCAGTGGCTCAAGGACATTATCAATGACTGGGGTCTTTCTTCTCTTCCTCTCATGCTATCCCTCGGCATGTTGGCATTTTACCTACATGGTCTCCATATGACATTAGCATTGTCAGCCATTTTTTCTTTATGATGAGGTCCAAAGGCCTTAAATAACATTCTCCTTTGCCTCTCAGAAACTTTCCCAGCCAACTTTCGTTATAGGTCAAAATGTTCTCTCATTTCCATTTCCAAACCAATCATTGGCAAAATGGTATAGGGACACAGTGATTGATAAACCAGTCATGATTCTGGGGTTGGGGATGATGTCTTTCCCTGAAGGCACATGACTGCTATAAAGACAGTTAATAGCTAAAGAAAATTGGACTTTTGTCAGACAGAAAAGGAAGAGATTGACAGTATAATGTCTTCTAAAGTTGTTATTGCTATTCATTATTATTGTTATTATTATAATTATTCAATACACTAATTGATAACATGCATGCCACAGGGGGGCAGCAAAAGCTAGACCCTGAAACAGACTGTTATATTTATTTATGTTTACATTAATTCATTAATCTGGACCTTTGGCTAAAGTTATAAGATTGATTATTTTTCTAATTAATTCTTCAAGCATCTGTCTTTTTTCCTATCTTGTCACAAGATGAAAGAGCTTATCTACTTATTAAAGCTCAGAATCCACTGTACCTAATGATATTTGGGGGGAGGGGGATTATCAGTCTAATATTTCTGAAACAAGGAGTTTATTTAGATTGACATGATGTTCAAAATAAATTTATATTGCCTCCTGATGATCACTTTCGTTTTTAGCTGTTCACAACAAACCACTAAATTAATTTATTTATTTGTGAAGAATCAACACCAAGTACTAAGGTCTCAAAATTATAGCGATGGATTCTATTTTTTCATCTCTTTGAATATTATAACTTTCTTCAGACATCTACATCTTCTACACAATTCCTAACATATTATAAAGATTATAAATATTAATAGTGGCAACAGTAGTAGCAGGACAGATAATACTTCAGAGCAATGTACTATGTGCCTGGTTAGTTCTAGTATGTTTAAATATATTGTCATCTAATTTCCATTGCAACCCTGTAAATTTAATAATTAAGCATAGAGAAGACAAGTTATTTGCCCCAAATAATCATTCTGAATCTGGATCCCATTCTCTGGGCTACTATATAATAATATAATATAGCAGCTTGTCCCTTCAGCTATATGCAAATCCCATAAAGAATAGTTCAAAATATGATTATTTTAATTCAAGTTGTAATCAAGTTTATACCAGGTTTCCACCAAATAAAGTCTAATTACATTGATTACCTTTTCTTTTCTTTTTTTTCTAACATCTCAGTCTTACTTGGATTGGCAAATAAATTCTTAGTAAATATCCTATATAATAAAACCCTAATGTGCAAATCGACTGAACAGCAGAACAACCGGTCACTATGATGGGTGCTGACCACCAGGGGGCAAATGTTCAATGCAGGAGCTGCCCCCTGGTGATAAGTGCACTCCCACAGTAGGAGCACCACTCAGCCAGAAGCCAGGCTCAGGGCTGGCGAGTGCAGTGGCAGTGGAGGAGCCTCTCCCACCTCTGTGGCAGCGCTAAGGAGCAGCGAGCCAAGCAGTAAGGAGCAGCAAACAGGCAGGCAGTAAGGAATGAGGGGACCCAGACTGTGAGAGGGATCCCGGACTGTGAGAGGAATGTCCGACTGCCAGACATTCCCCGAGGGGTCCCAGACTGCAAGAGTGCGCAGGCCAGGCTGAGGGACCCCCCCTACCCCATCCGGCTCCAGTGCACAAATTTCATGCACCAGGACTCTAGTTATAATATAATTTGTTTATATTAATGCCATAATTTTATGTTTGAGATCTCATTAGAGTTATAATTTACACTACTCCCACTTCTTCCTATTCCTAAACCACTGTTAGACCTTATTTTTAAAAATTTATAAATATTTACATATAAAAATTTTGACAAGTGTCAACAAAACATGTCTGAAGACTTATAATAGCTACACCATAAATAGCCAAAAACGTTATAGCAACCAAAGTGAACATTTTCAGCCTTATTTTTAGGATATATTTGTATAAAAAACAGGAGGTATTTCATTATCTTACCTTAATTAATATTTGGATATTTATTGGCTTTAAGAAAAAATTTTAATATAAACCAATAAAATTTTCTGTTAAGTTTTTACATATTTTGCAGTCATAAAGTAATGTTGTAGGAATTTCAAATTTAGCTCTAGACTATTTACTGAAATTATCCAATGACTTTTTTTCTGAGATTTAAAACGTTTTTCATGTACAATGTATTGTATCACTGTAATCAATTTTAGTACAGCGGTGGTTTTCGTCATAAATTGGTAGTCAGTAAACTACATCACACACCCAAGATCATTTGTATTCTCTCTGTAGCTATTTCTAAACCCAGAGCATTTTTCTATTCCCACCTGGATGTCAGTACACAATTGTACTTACTCCTTGTTTTCTCAGTTTATATAACTGTTTCTTGGTTCATTATAATAAAATATACTATATCAATATCCAAATATAACAACATTAGCAAATCCTGACTAAATCTCAGATTTCATAGACAATATGATAAATTCCTTTAGGAGAATATGAATAACATACTACACAGAACTCCCACGTTGTCTGTATTTCCAATTATTCTCTTTAACTTTCCTCTCTTTTAATTAATTTTCTTAGTTGTAAGACCCTGTTTAGATAAAGTCATGTCTGGTTCTTAAAATGGTGGTGGCTTATAGGCATATTTGATAATAGTAAGTTATGTACCATCTCACATATCCATGTGTGTATATGTATACACAAACAGGCAACCTAAATGAAACAAATCACCTATATTCTTGATATTGTGCATTCAAAATACAAGTATTATTTTCTAACCTGTTAATGAGAAATTTGAATTAGATTATCTTCAGTCTGGTAAGCTATAAAAAAAAATTCTCATTACATAAGTTTCCCAACTTGGAGATATGAAGCATTGTAATCATCTCTCATCTCTCTTTTATCAGGGACTTTGAGGAAATTGATAAAATATTTACACCTGAGGGAATAATAATTGATGCCAATGATAATTAAGCCACACGACTTTATTTTCCCCCAATGAAAGCTCATTGGGGCTATCATGGTGTCATTTTGGTTTCAAATGGTGTCCTTATTACTAAACCAAGAAAAAATGAATATTAACTATGGAGAAATATTTCCTATTTTTGTGTACCTATCTTAACACTTATTTTATTTATGTTTATTTTTTAAATAGACAACTATATACAGTAAATTCTTTGTGATGTCACATGCAGAGTCCAAAATGCAGCTTATAAGCTTTCAAATGCTCTGGTTTTCTTAGTTTGGACTTGGGGTCTTCTATTACTTTCATTTTCTTGTCTTCTGATGAGTTGAACTGAGACAGTTCATGAAAAGCTACAGCCTTTTGCATGCATTGTTACCAAGTTCCTTTCAAATGTCACCTCACTTTTCTTGGTTACAGAATATTTGTCAGAGTTTGATGCATATCTCCAATCTCTGGCTTTATGTATAAGGGGAGGAACTGATGTGGCTATCATCTGACAGTACTATGGGAATCTCAAAAAGCAGTATTCAAAACAGGCAGGATTAGTGAAGGGGTAAGAGATGGAATGGGGTCAGAGGTAAAATACTAGAGCTTTGAGTACAATGTTAGCCAAAATCCAATCCAGTCCCTGCCCTCATATAGCTTACAATCAAGACGGGCAAACACATCAATCAAATAATCATACAACAAAGGAAATGTACAGGCTGCCTTGAGAGTTTGTAACTGGGAACTTGAACTGCACTAGACGCCAGAGAAGGCTTCCCTGGAGAAGTGATACCCGAAATCTGATGGATGAGTAAGAGTTAAGTGGGCAAGAGAACCAGAGTCTTCTCCTGTTTCCAAACAGCAGGAAGAGATTGTCGCTGGAGGAGACATAGCTCCTTTTCAGCAAATAGAAGACTTTTCAGTGTTACTGAAAGAGGAGAAAGAGAAAGCAATTGAGAAAGAGCCTGGAAAAGAGGTGAGTAAGAACAGGATAAACATTTTTGGTTCTATCTGGAAGCAATATGAAGAGATAAAGGGTTTTATTCAAAGTGGTGACATTAACAGATTTATATTTTCAAAGATCATATGCCTGAAGTATGGTTTAATTATCCTTGGCATCAATTATTATTTCCTCATATATAAATACTTATTTTCTTTATCAAATTTCCCCAAAGTCTCTGGCTGCAGTTTTGAGCTCTATTCTGCTTAGTTGTGGTCAGTATGCCTTTTTTAGAGTTCAGAATTGTTGTTGCAAAGTATAAAAGAAAATTACTCTTCCATCACACTAAATACATCACAGTACATGGTAATTTGTTTTTACATCTGTATTGAGTTTAAGTTATTTATTTCCATCACTGCTTCTGCCCACAGCTGTTTAAATTACCATGGAGATGGTTTATCTTTTGTCACACCATCACAGTAACTAGTCTCAACCGGAGAACTACTCTAGGTTGTGCTTGCCTCTAGAATTTATTAAGTGACATTTACATTTTCCTTCTAAAAAAACAACAAAAAACAATGTAAACCCATGCCTTAAAATTTGAGGTGCCCGATGCTGTGTTCAAACACTTTACTCCTCAGGGAGAAGCTCTGGGTTTTCAATTCCCTCCTGATTGTGGATTTCAGCAAGGGGTGAGGTTGATGGCAAAATTGTGTCCTAACCTCTCCTACCCACTTTAGGTGTGTTTTTTCTCATTTTCCTAATCTGCAGTCATCACGCAGTCAGCCTTTAGAGTTTTTAAAGAATAAATTGTACCATATGTAGCTGTAGACTCATTGTGTCTGTGAGAAGAGGTGAGTTTAGGATCTTTCTGTGTAACTATTTTGAACTGTAACCCCTTAAACTGTCAAAAAAAATTACTTCTTTTTGAGCTGATCTATTTTTTCTGACCATTCCTGGTCCTTTCTGGTTAATGTCAAAGCCAATCCTCCTGCCATTTTAGCTCCATTGACTTGAAATATATTATTCTGCTCTTTAAATTTCCACATGACAGAATCTTCGTGTTTTCTAGTGCAATTTCAAACTTCCCTTTTATCTTCTGCAAGTTTTGGAGCTGCTCAACATAGACATCTGACCTCTAATTTCTATATCTGTTCATTCCTTCTCAAAGGCTAGGATAAAAGATCTTCTCTGAAGCTGCTTCCATCCAAAGAAAAGTCATCTCCTGAATCAGGTCCCTTTGAGGCAAGTATTCCTTGCTTACCAACCATGGGATTCTAGTAGCCACTCCTCTTCTCCGAGTAACAGCAGTTTCTTATTCAATTTTCTTCTTTGGTTTTGCAATGTTTTTGTTTGTTTGTTTATTTTGCTGTATGGCTATTCTGCACTGATAACTAGTTCTTGAACCATCACAGGAGTCCTTGGGCTAACAACCAGGAATTAAGAAACAAGTGTCTAAAAAGTTCCAAACCAACATTTTCCAGAAAGAGTTTGTGTGCTTCTCTGGAACTCCGATTATTATGGCTGCCATCCGACACCTACAGATCACCTGGCTCTGGTGTCCAGTGGAGCTTATGCTTGTAGTCCCACAGGACAGTATATATTTGCATACTTTTAAAGTATGCTGCCTGTGGGTCTGGTTTGCAATCAGCCTGAATCTGGGTGATGAAATCCTCCCCTTTGGGACCCTCACAAGTCTTGACACACCCTAAACTACTAGGAGCTATTAAAAATTTAATAGGCTGCTTGGGCAAGCACAAAATGTTGAAAGACAACCAAGGGTAGGGCAGAATTAAATGACCTACACTCCTTCAAGACTTGGGAGAGGTGGTAGTTTCACTTACTGTATAGAAACCAACACAGAGATTCAAGCAAAAATGAAGAAACAAAGGAATATATCCCAAATGAATGAACAAGATAAACTTCAGGGGAAAACCTTAATAAAATTTATTTGATAAAGAGTTTGAAGTAATGGTCATAAAAATGCTCATCAAACTGGGGAGAATGGATGAACAAAGTAAGAAGTTCAACAAAGAGATGGAAAACATAAGAAACTAGCAAATAGAAATGAGAGAGCTAAAGAATGCAATAACTGAAATGTAAAATACACTAAGGGGCTCAACAAGAGACTAGAGCAGAATAAAGAATTAGTCAACTCCAAGGCAAGGCACTGGAAATCACAATCAGAGGAGCATAAAATAAAGAAAGAACTAAAAAGCGAGTATAACTTAAGGGACTTATGGAACAACATCAAACAAATTAATATTTACATCAAAGGGCTTCCAGAAGGTGAAAAGAGAGAAAAAGGGACAAAAATTTAATTTGAAGTAATAGTGGCTAAAAATATCCCTATCTTGAGTAAAAGAACAAAATTCAAATATAGGGAACCCAGAAAATTCCAAATAAGATGAATCCAAAGAGAGCCACACTAAAACACATTATTATTAAAGTGTCAAAAGTTAAAGACAAGGAGAGAACATTTAAAGCAGAAAGAGAAACATTTGTTATGTACAAGGGTACCCCCATAAAACTGGAAGATTTTTCAGCAGAAACTTTTTAGGCTAAAAGAGAGTGTTATCATGTATTCAAAATGGGAAAGGAAAAACACTTTCAACCAATACTATTTTACCTGGAAAAGTTACCATTCAGAAGCGTTTTCCAGACAAGCAAAAGCTAAAAGAATCCATCATCACTAAACTGGCCTTACAATAAATATTAAATGAACTTCTTTAAGCTGCAAAGAAAGGGTGCTAATTAATAACAAGAATACATTTGAAAAAAATTAATCTTGCTGGAAAGGTAAATATATGGTAAAGGTAGTGAATTAATCACATAAAATTAATATGAAGGTTAAAAGATAAAAGTTGTAAAAAGAACTATGATTACAAGAATTAGTTAAGTGATGCACAAAATTAAAAGATGTAAATGTTATATAAAAAAAACATAAAATATGGAGGGGGAGAATAATAATGTTACACTTTACAATGGGACAAAACTTAATTTGTTATCAATTTAAACTGTTATAGAGATAAGTTGTTATATGTAAACCGTATGGTAAGCATAAAGCAAAAACCTATAGTAAATACACACAAAAATAAAGAAAAAGAAAAATACCATACCATTAAAAAAGTCATCAAACACAAGGAAGAGAATAAGAGAAGAAACTGAGAGAAATTACAAAAACCACCAGAAAACAATTAGCAAAATGGCAATAAGCGCATACTTATTAATAATTACTTTAAATGTAAATGAATTAAATTCTCTAATTAAGAGACATTGAGTGGTTGCTCAGCCAGTATAGTTCACTAGTTGAGCATTGACCCATGAACCAAGAGGTCACCAGTTAGATTCCCCATCAGGGCACATGCCTGGGTTTCAGGCTCAATCCCCAGTAGGGGGCATATAGGAGGCAGTTGATTAATGTTTCTCTCTCATTGATGTTTCTCTCTCTCCCTCTCCCTTCCGCTCTCTCTAACCAAAAAAAATCAATAAAAAAATTTTTAAAGAGACATAGAGTGACTGAATTGATTAAAAAAAAAAAGACCCACCTGTATACTGCCTATAAAACCCCATTTTAGATGTTAAGGACACCTGCAGACTAAAAGTGAAAAGACAGGAAAATGCATTTAATGAAAATGGAATCCAAAAGGAAGCTGGAGTAGCTATACATATATCAGACAAAATAAACTTTAAAACACTGACTGTAATTAGAGATAAATAAGAGTATTACTTAATGATAAAGGGGTCAATCCAACAAAAAGGATTATAACATTTGTAAATATTTATGAACCCAACAAAGGATCACCTAAATATATAAATGAAATATTGACAGATATAACGGGAGAAAGGCACAACAATATAATAATAGTTAGGGGACTTAAATACCCCACTTACATCTGGATATATCATCCAGAAGAAATCAATAAGCAAACACTGACCTTAAACGACATGTTAGATCAGATGAAGTTAACAGATATATATTCCATTCAAAAAGCAACAGAATATGCATTCTTTTCAAGTACACATGGAACATTATCTGAGATAGATCATATGTTAGGCCGCAAAACTGAAATTAATAAGTTTAAGAGGACTGAAATCATATCAAGCACCTTTCCATCTAGTTTGAAACTAGAAATTAATTTTATGAAGAAAACTGGAAAATTCCAAAAATATGTGGAGATTAAACAACATGCTACTGATCAACCAATGAGTTAAAGAAGAAATTAAAAGTGCCTTAAAACAAACAAAAATGGAAATGTAATACACACAAAATGTATGGGATTCAGCAAATGCAGTTCTAAGACGAAATTCATAGCAATAAATGTCTATGCCAAAAAAACAGAAAAATCTCAAATAAACAATCTAACTTTACACCTCAAGGAACTATGAAAAGAACTACTAAATCTCAAAGTTAGTAGAAGGAATGAAATTGTTAAAAAAGAAAATAGGAAAGATCAATGAAACTAAAAAGAAAATAGAAAAGAGCAATGAAATTAAAGTCTGGTTCCTGAAAAGGTTAACAAATTTGACAAACCTTTGGCTAGACTCAACAAAAATAAAAACAGAGATAACACAAATAAATAAAATCATAAATGAGAGAGATGTTACAACTTATACCACGAAAATACACAGGATCGTAGGAGACTATTATGAACAACTAACTATACACCAACAAATTGCACAGCCCATATGTTTATTCTGACACCTTCCTGATTGCTCCATAATTGCAGCAGTTCCAGGCTATCTGTCAAGATCAAGGAGAACCTTGTATTCCCTGGCTTTACCAAATTCACAGTTAAGAATTTATACAACATTTCCATGGGCCTGCTTGAACAAGTGGAGAAGCAGACTTCAGTCACCAACCTCCTGGCCTCCTTCAATGCCTAGAGCACCTGGGACTAACTGGTGGTCTACCTGCAGCTGTCCACCTCTGACTACCTTCAGCATGACTGTGCATTCTTCAAAAACATCATCAAGGGTGGATCGACTGTCAGAGAGTTCTGCCATTAGGAACTGGAGCCCGTGTGCATGGGAAGTGACCACATCCACATTATCATGCTGGCCCAGGCCCTCAGTGTCTCCATCCAGGTGCAAGACATAGACCCTGGCAAGGGGGCACCACCAACCCACACATATCCTCTGAAGGCTCAGAGCCCAAGGTCTTGCTTCTCTACCATCCTGAACACTACAACATCCCCTACAAATAGGGCTGACCCTGGCCTGTCACTACCCTGACTGCCTTCCTCTCTGCCATGTTCTAGACATGTACAAAGAAGTTTTTGTGATTTTAAATGGTCATCATTTACTCCCATCATCCTTTCCCTGTCACAGAACTTTCCACATTTTATTAAAGGGGATTCTGACAGTGAAAAAAATTATATGCAAAAGTCCCAGGCAATAGCCAGACATTTATATATATATATATATAACTAGAGGCCTGGTGCATGAAATACGTGCATGGGTAGGGTCCCTAGGCCTGCCTGAGGATCAGGGCCAATCAGGTTCTCCACTTCCTGGCCTCCCTGCCTCCTCCTTTCCTCACTCCCTCAGCACCCTACCGACGCTGCTGGTCACCTGCCATGTTCCGTGCCACCCCCTGGTGGTCAGTGCATGTCATAGAGAATGATCGAACTCCTGGTCTCCCGGTCGAACTCCTGAGGGGACAATTTGCATATTAGCCTTTTATTATATAGGATATTTTAAAGATTATTGCTATGATATTTGTACTGTTTTTGGAGATGTGCCTTAATAGGAAACAGCTAAAATTATCTCATGCTCAGCAACACACAAGGTGTTTTTCTGAAATAAATGTGATTGTCTACTAAAGGCATCAATTCAAAGCCATGTATCACATTTTTAATAAGAGCATTATCCAGTTTCTAGCTCCTCTCAGCTATTTTATTTCACTAATCCATTATCACTTTTTCACAAATCTTTAGAAAGGAAATGCTAAAATTATATAATTTAAGTGACTAGGAAATTAATAAATAAGCTAAAGAAATATGTCATGAAAACAGTTAATTCTAAAGCACTTTCTTCATTGGTCCTCTTATAAACTGAACACATTTGAAGTAAACTGAAGTATCAACTGTCCTGTCTGGACAAGTCTTACCAATCTGTCGCATATCTACATTCCATTTGTTATTTCTCCTCTCAATTTGTAGAAGTTCTAAAAAAAACAAAACAAAACAAACAAACAAAAAAAACACTTTCTAAGAATAATAGCATTAATATATTGAAACAGCAACCTTATTTGTAAGTGTTGCTTTCTATTGCTCTTTTCTGGTAAAACTAGCTCCATACTCCACCCTGTGGGATTTATTCACAAAAGGATCAAAAGGAAAAGAGGAGGTAGAGAATAGAGGGAAAGAGAAGAACAATAAGAGAAGGTGGAGGAGAAGATAAGGGGGTCCAGGAGGTTGAGGAAGACATAGAGGAATATGAAGTAGAAGAAAAAGCAAAAGCACTTTTTCCTTCCCAATCCCATGGCTGGAAAACCTGGGTGTCTAACTTTACCTTTAACCCAAATGCTATTTTTCCAAGGATAACTACTGCTGAGCCATACTCAAAAGTGTCTCCCTCTGTTTAACAAAATACAATCTTGCTATGGTCATGAAGCATAATATAGTATTACAAATGTATAATTAATAATGCTAATCTATTACATTTGACAATAGTTCATTGTTTCAGCAATCTAGAAAAATATACTTTAGAAGCTCCAATTTAATACTGCTTGAAAATATGTTCAAAATGAGGCCATTTTAATGCCTTCATATTTTAAAATTCCTTTCAGAGGCATTATTTTAAATGAATACAGAAATATTTTATGTAAAAAGATATGTAAAGAGAATTTATATATTTTCCCCATTGGAAGCAATTTAAATGATTTTTTGGAATTGGTAAATATTTAAATACATTGATTCATTCATTTAACAAATATTTATTGAAACTCTACCAGGTGTTGGGAGCTGGGGTTTACAAAGATAATTAAAACAATGTCTTGCTTGTTGCCGAAACCGGTTTGGCTCAGTGGATAGAGCGTCGGCTAGCGGACTGAAAGGTCCCAGGTTCGATTCCGGTCAAGGGCATGTACCTGGGTTGAGGGCACATCCCCAGTAGGAGATGTGCAGGAGGCAGCTGATCAATGTTTCTCTCTCATCGATGTTTCTAACTCTCTATCTCTCTCCCTTCCTCTCTGTAAAAAATCAATAAAATATGTTTAAAAAAAAATGTCTTGCCCTCATAGACTTCTTTCTTGTGAGGAGATAATCTTTAAGCATACAAAAAAACATAGCAGATAATATCAAATAGTAATAAACACCTAAAGAAATCAAAGCTTAGCTAAACTAAATTATGTTAAGAAAATATAAGCAATTTGACCAGGAAATGTCTGTCTAAGGAAGTGATATTTGAGCAAGGAACAAAATGATATAAGAGGAATACAATGTTGTTGAAGAGCACTTCAGAATAAGGGAATATAATGGAAAGGGCTGAGGTGAGCATGCATTCCAATAACATCGCAACAGTAAGTTGCATTTTCTTCAAGTAATCATATAAGACCTGAAAATAATAAAATATTTTGAAAGCAGTCACTGATTTCTTATAAAACATAGCTGGCCCAATTTTACCAACAACTTTGATAACCATTATATTCCCCTGATAAAAGTAAATAGCAAGAGTTAGTTTTATTTCAATTAATTTGAAGTGGCTATAAATTGACAAGGTTATGTCCCTAGATATATAAGTCAAATTTTTGTTTCTCTATAATGCATCTTCATCTCCATTCTGAATCAATATTTTACCAGATGGAAAAATACACAATATCCAATTCCAAGTCACTTATGTTATTTCAGACCACTCCCCCAATGATATAAAGTCAAGTAGGTTTATACAACACCATGACATGTAGGTAGGAGGGTGGATTTACAGTTAGGAAGTGCAATCTGTTTTCTTTTCTCATTTATTAAAGTTAAAAATCCATCCAGGTTCTTTGATATGCTCTTTTTGCTACACTGGCAACTGCCGAGGGATTTTGCTTTCTCTCTAAGTCAGTGGTTTTCAACCTTTTTCATCTCATGGCACACATAAACTAATTACTAAAATTTTACAGCACACCAAAACATATATTTTTTGCCAATCTAACAAAAAAAAATAGATACGGAGTATAATTTTGATTCATTCACACTGGACAGCTATTGCTGTGTTGGATGTTATTATTTTTTTATTTGACAATCTAAGGGAAAAGGGGTCAGTGCACTGGGGAAATAGTCAGGCATTGCATGTTTTAAAATTCTTGCAGCACACCAGTGAACCTGCCATGGCACACTGGTTGAAAATTGCTCCTCTAAGTCAATAACCACATAGTCCCTGATATTTTCCACTCTGTTGTCATCACCAAAAGATCCATTAGGTCCTCATTATTCTCAGCAACAAAAGAAAACAATGGTTGCTTCTCATATCTCATGACAGCATATGTAGATCAAGATACATCCCAAGTCTCCTTTCAAGAAGGGTTTGGGGTCCAGATGTGGGGAGTGCAGTCAGGAGGAGCCTTTAGCTGCCTGCCAGCCCCTTCTTAGTCTATCTCAGCAGCAGTGAGCTGCCTTGCCTGGGCTCATGCACATTGCTGGGTGGTCCAAGCCAAATAACAAAAAAAAGTAGGGAGTAGACCACCCAGCCATTTAGACCCACCCAGGAAACTGTAAATAGCAATTCTTATTCCAAAACTTTCCATGAGGTTGGCCACATATACTATATCACAGCTAGGCTTCTTCTGTCCCATCCTATTTCTTTCCCCCTATTTTTCGAAGATATTAAACCCCTAACATACACCTCGCACACCAAACTCTGTCTTGGCATCTGCTTCTGAAGAACCTCACTTGTAAAAGATCTTACATCAATTTAATATGCCTACTGTACACTCTTCTGCTGAGGTATCTGATACAATTTTCCCAGTTCTATTTTCCCACACCATGGTTATCAATGCAATGTGTCATTCTGCTACCAGGCAACCAGGTGGTAGGTGACTCACAAGTTCACTCTAATTTCACATCCCCAAACCCAGAGGGTGTTTTTTTACCACCTACCTTGGAACTAACCCTAGAATGGGAGGCATGAGTGTCCTTCTCAGTGGCCCATTATTCTCCTATATTATTCCTTCTCCAACTCTTCTCTCACCTGTGCACTGCAACTATAAAAACTGATTTAGCAAGTTTCTCCCACACATGCAGTCTGATCATGGCTTCTAAGTTTAAAAATAAATGTCATACCGTTTTTCTCTGTTCAAGGGACAACTTATCCCGACTCGCTCGCCCCCACTAATCACCCCCAACCATCTGGAAACTGCTAGATGTCATTTACACACCACCACCACTGCCTCTCAACAAAGAAAGCTCATATGCAGGCAAAATGCAAAGAAAGGCCAAGATGATAGATTTAAGTGATCAAACAAAACCATTTTGCTGGCTGTCAAGCCACTGAATCAGTAACTGTGGACCCCAGAATTATTCTTATTCCCACCTTCCTGAAGTTGATAATTTTGCACTCTGAAAACTATCCCAGGATCCTTGCAATGTTTTTGTGTGGTTTTTTTTTCATAAGTTGGTATAACTTGGGGTCCATTTTATGCAACCAAAATAGTACACCTTACAAAAATACTTTGGAACACTTGAATACCTATTGATGATCTCTTATCTATAAAAAGCACTCAATTTTCCAAGGGCTGTCCCTATTCCAACACACACACACACACACACACACACACACACACACACACACACACTTCTAGAGCACGGAATTATCCTGTCTCTGAATAATAAGTTAATCAACTTAATATACTCACATACTCCCAACTCACAAAGCCATTTCAGCCTTTTTATTCTGGGAAATTTGTGTCATATTATTTGTGTATACAATTTGAACAAGATGTGCTCTATTGTCCTAGAGTTGAATGTCATATCTACTTCCTTAAGGAAGTCCAAACATTCCTGAAATAGGTCATTAATGGTAAGTGATAGAGTAATTAATGATGAGTGATAAAGTAATTCATTTACCAATGAGAACATCCAATAATTAAAAAAACCTCTGGTTCTTATTGGTTTTATTTCCCAATCCTTGACATCAGCCAATCCTTTTAACACACCTTCTAAAAAAGAATCCCTCATTTCACAACATAATATAGTCTCCAGAGTCTGCAATTCAAATTTCACTTTAAAAACTTTCTCAGCTGCTTATGATTGAAACTGGTGGGCCTAAATTATTATACTACAACAGAAGCCAAGAAGAACCCCACATTTTGGCTCTTCTTCCTGTGTGTGAAATTCTTAAAGGAGCTCAGTTCAGCAGAACACAACTATGTACTCTGTGTGGATAATGAAACCACAAGAACCACATTTAAAGTGGGATGTCTTTACTAGAAGTGTGGGGATAAGTCACAATGTAATACATGCCACCAATTGCCACAGCTTAAAATAACTCTGTATAATTATCTGCTACCAGGTGACAAAGATAGTAATTGCTGTTCTGTGTGTATCTTGAGATCATAAACAAGCCTACAAATCTAACCTAAAACCTAGATATCTAAACCACAGGTATGCAGCCTGCCGGTTCTGGGTCTTGCTCAGTGAGGGTGGGGCCAACCGGGTCTGGGTCTCAAGTGATTTTGAGGTCTGCACAGGTGTGCAGGGACTTGACTCTGGGTCCCAAGGCATGACCCAGAGTCTGACAAGAGGGAGGAGGGAGCCTGATACTCGCACCCAGGACCCACACAGCAGGGTGGCAGGAGCCCCATCCTTCACAGAATCGGCTATTGGTCAGCTTGCTGTCAGCACCCTGACAGCCAGGAATCCATTCACCCCCACCATAGACCCTGACAGCAGGGAGGTGGGGATATGTCTAAAGGCCAACTATTGGCACAAAGTACCTCTGAAGTCGAAAGAAGCATTGTTGGCGACATAATGTATCATTTTGTTATTGTTTATTTATTAATAAATTTACATACTATTTTAATATACATTTTACTACATTCCTTTCATCTCTGACACTTCTATTATAGAGAAAGGGCAAACAGCAATATTAAAATATTTCCTCTACTTAAATCCCTTTTAATGTGCATGAATTTCATGCACCTGGCCACTAGTCCAATATAATACATAAGAAGGAAAATGTGAGCATAAAAAAATAGCAAAAGATAAAATGGTGAAAATAAATAAAAATTAATAATAATTACCATAAATATAATTTTTAAGTACTGTACCTAAAATATATGAACCCAAAATAATTACAGGTGAAAAATAGAAAAAAGTCATCAAATACTGATAGCAAATATTAATCAAAAGAAAGCTGGCAAAAGACAAAATAGACTTTATGGATTACACATATATATGTAGAAATATATATATATATATATATATATATATATATATATGGCATAAAGAGTGGTTCAACAATAAAATGAAATATTCACCAGGAAGATGTTAGAGGTATAAACTAATATGTACATAATAACATAACATTTAATTATTCTAATTGTCACAACAAACTTATAAACTAGCTACTGTTATTATGTACATTTTACAAATGAAACTTGGACACTAGTTTGCCCAGAATCACACATGTAGTACATGATAGAGCTGAGACATACTATTCATACCACAGTCACTTAAAATTCAAAAGATCATAAAAATATAAATTGAAATATAGAGTTGAAAGCAACTCCTGCAATTTATGACAAAAGCAGCAAACTCTCTGTTCCTATATTAAAGGAAAAATACAAAATGAATATATGCTTCTGGGGTATCAAGCTGCAAGCTGACCTGAGAGAATTAGTGAAGTCCTTCCTATCAGCTCTTACAGCAATTATCTCCACTTCTCGGACATTTTAATGTTGTCTCTTACAATTAATCTCCTTAAATACATTACAAGGATTTTGAGTTCAGAAGTCATGGAATAGAATTGTTTGTTGCGCCCAGAAAACCTTATAGAGTATATTACACATGAAATTTATGTAAATCTTTTATCCAGTATCTGACAATAGTAGATAGTCAATAAATATTGGCTCTCTGAACATCAGAATGGGGTGGTGGAATGAGTTTTAGAGTAAATTTGGTTTGAATAACACCTATTCTGCTTCTAAGCTACGTGACATAGGTCAATTTTCTTAATTTCTTTGATATGTGGTTATCTCATCAGCTAACAGTCATACAGTAATATCCACCTTATTGTTGTATGCATTGGCAGTACATAGACAATGAAACGTAGTAGGTGCTCAATAATATGTTTTCCCTCCATTAGATTATTGATCTTTACATGATCTTTATCCCTGAGTTTAATATTTTTCAAAGTTCTCCAGAAAAACAGAACCAATGGAGACTGAGAAGTGCCACAATCCGCCATATGGAAGCTGGAGACCCAGGAAGGCCAGCACTGTGGTTCAAAGGCCTGAGAGCCTGCCAGTCGGAAGGCCTGAAATCCAGGAGCAACAAGGGTCGGAGAAGATTGATGTTCCAGTTCAAGCAGTCATGCAGAGAAAGATTGAATTAAACTTCCTCTGCCTTTTTATTTGATTCTGGCCCCCAATGGATTGGTTGAGGCCCATCCACATTGGGAAAGGTGATCTGTTTTACTCAGTTCACCAATTCAAATGCTAATCTCTTCCAGAAACACCCTCGCAGAAATAATGTTTGTCCAGCTATCTATGTATTCCATGGCCCAGTCCTGCTCTCACATAAAATTAACTATCACTAGTTTATGACAGACATCAGATCCAGAGTCAATAAAGTATTGGTCTTGAATCTTTCTGAGTACAAAATGTAAAACACAGATCACGTCAATAGTGCAGTCTCAGACATTAATAGTGAAGCTACCCAGACAGACAAAAATAAACAGCTCAGACAGAAACAGGTGCTCTAAAAATATTAGATGAATGCGATACTAGAGAATAGCTCTAAACTGTGTAGTATAATGCAACCAGAGGAAAAGTATGCATCAGAAAATGCTCACTGGCATGCTACAGCCAGGAGTAAGGAGCTGTCTGCATGTACATACACTTTAATTAGGTACATTAGCAGATGGTGGGTGGAAAAGTTGGATAGTACAAATTACAAATTCTACAAATAGCAACCTGCTCAACAAAAAGGAGAAAAATGTGCATCTTTTCAACCTGGATTCCTCCAGGTTATACCTTCCACAACAAAACCACAGATTCTATTCTGAAAGATGAAACTGTCCTTGTAATGAAAGAGTAGGGTCCTTGGGCACTGGTCCTTCTGACTTCTGTAGCTTTAGTCAGATCCAAAGCCTAAACTGAAATCCAGGAAAGATTATCAACTATGAAAAAATAGAACTTAATCTATTTTGTGAAATTTCTTAGCACTTGTGTTTGTGTCTGATACACCTTACCTCCAGCACCTGGCATTTTAGGACTATTATTTCAATGAAACTCATGTTTCAACAAAGGACAGAAATGTTTGAATCTGTCACACCAGCTGATTGGTCAACCTGTCTAAACATTTCTCTTTGATTAATCATTCTGTTTTTCTGATTGATCACTCTATTTTTCTCTGATTAATCATAGATTCCAATCATTCCTCTTTAAATATATTTCCACCAAAGTATAAGAGAAAATATTTACTTATCGAACTCAATGATACTTGAAAGCTCTTTCCTGGCACCCAATAAGTCATTTTGTTGTTCACAACTTGCAGAGGTTGCTATGCAACCATAGTGGGAGAAAGGGGGTTTTCAAGCCAGAGAATATGGGCACATGAATTAGGATGTTTGAAAAAAATTAGTTGAATGTGTATGTGTAGGCAAATACTATATAAATTATCAGACGGTAATAAGCTGAAAGTATAACGCAGTTTTCTGCAAGGAAAAAAAGAAGCAGATTTTCCAGTTAGAAGCTGACAAAATTCTTACAGTTAATTAGGCCTATCATTTAATTTGATCACTCAAATTGCAGCAGAGGCATAAGGTGCAAAGAAAAGAACAGTGGGTGGACAGTTAGCAACTAAATTGGGTAGGCAGCAAACACCAGTATAGCAATCTTTTTTCTTTTTCCATTGTGCGTAGGAAGAACATAGAATATATAAAACTAGAACTTTATACTAAACCACGTGTGACAGTCATTGTAACAAGATGGAATACACGATATTCAAAACTTCACAGTTTTATGCAAGCAAAAATTAAAGGTACACTAGAAATATATGTGAACAGAGCCTATGTGATCTGTAAACGCAAAAGTATAACAGAGGTGTTCAAATGGAAGAAATGTTTTCTCTCCTACAGAAATAGTCTCAACTTCAGATGGTCTTTCTCCCTAAAAACTCCCAAAGCTTTATGTACTAAAAAGATGTTTTTAAGTCTTTCTCACTTAGGAAAAAAGTAGCATAAACGCGATTGTTTTTCTAAATTCTGTTTGGGCAGTTACCTTTATCAATTCCTACTCCTGTAGTTGAACAAGTTGTGTTTATTACTCACTGAAGTGAAGGGAAAGATGCCTGGGGAATTGTGGGCCATCTCTGTAGAATAAGCATGTCAAACTCGTGGCCTGTGGGCTGCATGCGTCGTTTATTTGGCCTGTATTAGCCTTTGAGTTTGACATGCTTGCTGTAGAGGGTGTTAGAAAATATATTAGAGGATTTTGGCTTTGGTTTGGTGCTTTTGAGGAGAAACTAAGAAAGCAGGGGTTCACTCTAGATGCTGTTAGAAAGCAGGGACAATTCTGGGTTGGGTCTCTCAACAAACCTTACCTATATAGATCAGCGATTTTCAACCAGTGTGCCAAGGCACATGGGTGTGCTGCAAGAGGTACACTGGTGTGCCCCAAGAATTTTTAAAACATGCAATACCTGACTATTTAGTCATGGGCACTGACCTCTTTTTCCTTATATAATCAAATATAAAAATTACAATAGCCAACACAACAATAGCATCTGGTGTGAATAAGTCAAAATTATACCTTTTTTGTCAGATCTGCAAAAAAATATATATTTTTGGAGTGCTGCAGAATTTAAGTAATTAGTTTATGTGTGCCATGAGATGACAAAGGTTGAAAATCTCTGATAGTAGATAGCTGACAAGAGTAATGCTGAAGCTGTAATTGGTAATGAAGTAGCAGTTGTTTATGTCAGCCAGAAGAGGGCCCTTATTATTTTTGTAGCAGGCACAGTGACCTTGTTTTTCTGCAGAGGGAAGGCTGGGGAGGGTGGGTGGGTGGGAAGAGATCTAGCAAAAAACTTGTATGCCTATATGCATAATCCATGGACACAGACAATAGTGTGGTAAAGGCCGAGGGCAGGGGTGAGGGGTGGGCTAGAAGAAGTCAATGGGGGGAAAAAGGAGACATAATACTTTCAACAATAAAGATTTTAAATAAATAAATAAATAAATAAATCCAAGTGGGGGGGAAAAAAGCTATGAAGGCCCGGGCCAGGTAGTTTAGTTAATTAGAGCATTATCCCCTTCACTAAGATTGTGGGTTCAATCTGGTCAGAGCACATACACGAATCAACCAATCAATACATAAAGAAGTAGAACAAAAATTGATATCTCTCTCTCTCTCTCTCTCTCACTCTCTCTCTCTCCCCTCCCCCTCCATCTATCTCTATATTTCTTTTCCTTCCTCTATCTAAAATCAATAAATAAAAAATTTAAAAATAAATTAAGCCCTGACCTGTTTGGCTCAGTGGATAGAGTGTTGGCCTGCATACTGAAGGGTCCCGGGTTCGATTCTGGTCAAGGGCATGTACCTTGGTTGCGGACACATCCCCAGTAGGAGGTGTGCAGGAGGCAGCTGATTGATGTTTCTCTCTCATCAATGTTTCTAACTATCTCTCTCCCTTTTCTCTCTAAAAAATCAATAAAATATATTAAAAAATAATAAATTAATACAAAAGCTATGAAGTATGGGCTCTGGTTAAGATGGTGGGCCTCGATAAATGCAGTACTCGCATCCTCCCATAACCACATCAAAATTACAACTAAACTACAGACAACCATCATTAGAACTGCCTGAAATCTAGCTGAACAAAAGTCTACAACTAAGGATATATCTATATCTATATCTATATCTATATCTATATCTATATCTATATCTATATCTATATCTATGTCACATCAAGACTGGTGGATGAAAATTGGGAATAAAATCTTGGCTGCAAACCACCCCTCCTGAGGAGCAAGGGGTCCAAGCTCCGCACCAGGTCCCCCAGTTCAGGTTTTCAGTGTCAGGAAGAGATGTTCCCAGAACTTCTGACTATAAAAATCAGTGGGGATTGAGGCTGAGTGAGACAGAGGCTGCTGGAGTTCCAGACAGTCCCTCTTAAAGGGCCAGTGCATGGACTTACTCAGACTCACTCCCTTTGAGCTCCTGCAGTGGAACAGCAGCTCAAAGGCACCAGGGACATACAAGGAGGAAGTGAATTGTATGGCATCAGGACAAGAGCTGGAGGGGTAGCTTTCTCCCAGACAATAGTGCTAGCAAAGGCCATGTTTATTTTCTAAGGCCTGTCTTCACAGAGTCAGCAAGTTGGCAACATATCTGAGACTCCATGGCGATCACTGTTCACCCTGTCCTGGTGATACCCTGAGAACCCACCCCACCCTGTTTACTGTCCCACCCAAGCTGTTTCCAATCGTTTTTTCATACAAACTGCCTATCTTGATTCATGCTTCAACTTTTCTAAAATCTCACAAACAAGCAGCACCTGGCCTATACCTCTCACTAAGTGGCCCCAGACCAAACACTAACATAGACAGCCTGAGTTCACAGCTTGAGCTCTCCTGGGAACCTCCAAGCCCAGTAAGTGTAGCAGTCATCTACAGATCACTCTGTAGCTCATATCAGGTGGCTTCAGGCAGAACACAGGCAGTAGCTGACCTTGGGCTGCACCTCCTGGGAGGGTCCAGAGCCAGTACACCCAGTGGAAAGCTTCATACCATGTCAAAGCATCACCCAACCATCTTCACAAGCAATAGGCACCAGAACTTAAGTAAATCCTGCTCCATGCAGTAAGACCCTGCACAGATGATCCTCCATGGTGGTCTCAGCCAGTCCTTGCAGCCCATTGGCCTGGGGGTAAATCCCTCCCATTTACATGCCAATAGCAATCAAGTTCAACTACAACAGGACAGTGAACACAGCCCACAGTGTGTCCAACTCGGGTGACCAGGGAGGCTGTACACTGGTCCCTACAGGACACCCACTACATTAGGCCACTCTACCAAGCCTGGAGATATAAAAGGTCTTCCTAATACATAGAAGCTGCCAAAATGAGGAGACAAAAACATGTCCCAAATGAAAGAACAGAACAAAACTCCAGAAAAGAAAATATGGAGACAAGCGATCTACTAAATGCAGAATTCAAAACACTAGTTATAAGAATCTATAATAATATAATAATAAAAGTGCAATACGCTAATTAGACTGGACAGCCAAACGACCTTCCAGACGTCCTTCCAGATGACCTCTGGATGAAGCCAGGGCTGCAGGGGCCGAGGCAAGCTGCCATAACTGCGAGTGCTGAGCCCCTTGCACAAATTTCGTGCATTGGGCCTCTAGTGTTCAATAAATTTAAGGGAAGAGTAGATGAACTTAGTGAGAACTTCAATAGCATTATAAAGGAGATGGAGCCCTGGCCAGTATAGCTCAGTTGGTTGGAGCATCATCCTGTACATGGGAAGTTGGTGGGTTTGATTCCCAGTCAGGACACATACCCAGGTTGCGAGTTCAATCCTCAGTCGGGTCATGTATGGGAGGCAACCAATCGATGTTTCTCTCTTACATCAATGTCTTACTCTTTTCCTCCCTTCCTCCCTCTCTGTAAAAATCAATGGAAAAAATATCCTCAGGTGATGATTTTTTTAAAAAATGGTGATAAGTACATATCTATCAACAATTTAATCTAAAAAATACAGGAACAAGCAGAGCAGAAATGAACTCATAGATACAGAGAACATTTTGATGGTTTCCAGATAGGAGGAGACTTAGGTAGATGGGTGAAAAAGGTAAAGAAATTAAGAAGTACAAATTGGCAGTTATGAAATAGTCAAGGTGATGTAAAGTACAGCAGAGGGACTATAGTCGAAAACTATGTATGGTGTCAGATGGGTACAAGATCACAATATAAGTTATATAGTGTCTAATCACTGGGGCGTCCACCTGAAACTAATATAATATTTATGTCAATTATAATTGAAAAATTGAAAAATAATTTTTAAAAAACTATGAAGTAGCCTTAATTTTTCTCACTCAGTCATGGTCAAAGAGTAGACTTGTCTGATGTTGATATTTGATGAGACTATTTATGTCCCAGGACAGAACCACTAGCTGTAAGTACCAGGCCAGCTTCAAATAACTCTGAAGCCTAGAACTGCATCAAACCAGTTTCCCATTGTCAAGAGTTTATTTTTGTTTCTTTCTCACTTCTGAATGTTTTAGGAATAGCAAATCTTTCACTTAATTGTGAAGTTAGACTGTACACACAGACTAGGCTTGGGGTATTTGGTACCATTTTGGATTTACTACAGGAGCCAAAAGGTTTACTGACACACTGCATGATCTTCTCTCATTCACACTGTCATGAACCTGTTTTCCCTGGAAATTAACGCAGTCTTACCTCACCTCAGTAGCCAGTCTGCCCATAAATATATGTGACAAACACCCCCCCACAGGTTATATTACTACAATAGTTGACATTTATGTAGTCCTTCTTATTTGCAAAAGAGCTTTACATCATCTTGTCAGGTATTCCTCACAAAAAGGAGACTGGATGACCTAAAGAGATCAAATGGCTTTCTGAAAGGCATGGAGTAGTAGAGCCAAAACATGAAGTCTTGGCCAGCCAGTGTTGCTTAGTGGTTGAGGGTCTACCTATGAAACAGGAGGTCATGATTCAATTCTCGGTCAGGGCACATGCCTGGGTTATGTGCTTGATCCCCACCCCCATAGGGGGTGTGCAAGAGGCAGCCAATTGATGATTTTCTCTCATTGATGTTTCTATCTTTTTTTCTCCCTCTTCCTTCCTCTCTGAAATCAATAAAAATATATATTTTTAAAAACCATGAAATCTTCTTCTGAATGGAGAATTCGTTCTTCATGTGTTCAGCCTTAAATTTATATACACTAGCATTAAATGGCATTAAATGGCATGGTGGCTGAGAGAGCACCTCTGAGACCAAGCTACCTCCATTTGCTCACTACTCAGCCACTTACTACCTTTGTGACTTTGAGAAAGTTATTTTACTCTTTGTACTTTAGTTTTCACATCTTTAAAATTGATTTTTTACATGTTTCATTGATTTTAGAGAAAGGAAAAGGGGGGGAGAGAGAGAGAGAAACAGGAATTAGCTGCCTCCTGCTCACCCCCTACTGGGGATCAAGCCTGCAACCCAGGCATGTGCCCTGACCAGGAATCAAACTTGCAGCCTCCTGGTGCACAGGATGATGCCCAACTGAGCCACACTGGCCAGAGCGAAAATGAAATTTTTCATTGTATTTAGCTCATAGGTTTGTTTCATAGATTAAACAAGCCAGAACATGAAAAGAGTTTAGAATAGTGCAAATTCATCATTAGCATTTATTAAATGTTAGCTACTATTATGAGCTGATTTTCACTAATCCCCATTTCTACAGAATGCAACAGTTCTGGAGAAAGGGCCATTAATGAATTAATTAATTAAAGGGCCATTAATTAATTTAAAATGAGGCTACTAGTTTGGGCCCTAATTAAATCTGAATGGGTTCTTAGAAGAAGAGGGCATTTGGACACACAGAGAAACATCAGAGATGCATATGCCCAAAGAAAAAGCCATGTGAGGACATGGCCATCTGCAAGGTAAGGAAAAAGGCCTCAGAAGAAAACAAACCTGCTAACATCTTGATCTTGGACTTTTAGCCTCTAAAACTTGAGAAAATAAATTTCTTGTTTAAGCCGCCCAGTCTGTGGTATTTCATTATGGCAGTCCCAGCAAACTAATGCAGATACATTTGTAAATGGTAGCCATTGCTAGCAGTAGAACAACCCAACAAATTTCAGTTGACATTTCTTGAAATATGTACATAAAGATATTAATAAGATATTAAAAGAGAATGCAAAATAAATTTTTCCATTTTTAAAAAAATATTTGACTTTTCAGATTTAACTGTTGATATTTTTAAAGCTTCTCATACAGATGTCTTTCTTTCTATCCTCACCAATACCACCTGATCTATCACTGTATATAAAAGTAAACATTTATTACTTCATGCATTCTAACTAGTTTGTGATAAATCTTACATAGAGACAATACAGGGACATCAGTCGAAGAGGAACAAAAAGATGATAAAGCCATAAGTAAGTCTGTAACTAAGCTGGAAATGAGAGCCAGATGATGGTCAGTCATCATGAAAAAATTCCTTATGCTAATGCTTTCATTTTTGGAAATTGACAAAACACAGTAAAGAGATTCTTATTAATGTCAAAAGAGTGTGTGCTAGAATAGGGCCTTCAAATACACACTGCCATATACCTTAAAACACTGCCAGCCTTGACCAGGACCCTTATGTCTACTCTGGACATAGATCATTTGTCCACATAGATCATTAGGAATTCTCAACCTGTCTGACAACAAAAGTGTTCTTCCAATATTGGGATACCTGAAAACAGTCACTTTCAATGAAGCCTCTCAACCATGCAACCATAAATTACCTAAAACAAGGCCTGCTTCCCAGAGGCCTGCAAATCTCTCTCTATCCCTTACTTGTCTTTGCTATTCTTCTATGTCCCTACTTTCTCCAAGCTCGTGATTGTATTTCTATTTCCACTGTACATTCTGGCACCTCCTCCATTATTATTTAGAAAACAGAAACAAAAATGAACTTGGAGTCAGAGAAACCATGTTTGAGAACTGTTTCCTCTAGCTAGAAGCTGTGTGAAATCCCTTCTATTTCTCAGCTTATTCCTCTGTAAAGCGAAAAAGCATTGACTAGGAAATAAATTAAAAAGAAAAGTATATTGCATGAAAAAAATATAAAATAATAAATATTGTATAGAAAACATATAAAATATATTGTATACAAAAATGATATATGGTACAAAATATCTATCCTATCGAATAAAAGAGAAATATGATAATTAGCGTACGACTGCTACCCTTCCCATTGGCTAATCAGGGAGATATGCAAATTAACTGCCAGCCAAGATGGTAGCCGGCAGCCAGGCAGCTGGAAGCGAACATGAGGCTTGCTTGCTTCAGTGACGGAGGACTCCAACGTTCCCCGCCTGCCTTGCCAGCCTCTGAGCTGCAACTCTAAGCAACTATGTTACAAATATAGAAGATAAACAAAACCCCAGAAACCTGCTTTCAGCTGGCTGGGATCTCAGAGCTGGAGTTATACATTGTTTCGATTATAGAACCCAAACAAACCAGATACCTGCTTTCAGCAGCAGAGGCCTCAGAGCTGGAGCCAGAGCTAAAGCTGGCCCAGAATTAAAAAATAAAAAAGGAAAAAAGGAGCAGTTGGGAGCTTCAGTCACCCACCAGCCTGAAAACAGCCCTCAGCCCCTCACCCAGGCTGGCCAGGCACCCCAGTGGGGACCCCCACCCTGATCCAGGACACCCTTCAGGGCAAACCAGCCAGCCCCACCCATGCACCAGGCCTCTATCCTATATAGTAAAAGGGTAATATGCCTCCCAGCACCGGGATCAGGGGAGCCTCGAGGCCTCCTGGCACCAGAATCAGTGTGACAGGGGGCAGCGCCCAAACCCCCTGATTGCCCTGCAGCTCTGTGTGTGACAGGGGGCGGGGCCACAACCTCCCTATCCGCCCTGCTCTGTTGGTGACAGGGGAAGGTGCCCCAACCTCCTGATCAGCCCTGCTCTGTGCCTGATACAGGGGAGCTCCCCAACCCCCTGATCGCCCTGCAGCTCTGTGTGTGACAGGGTGAGGCACCCCAACTCCCTGATCGGCCCTGCTCTGTGGGTGATAGAGGGCGGTGCCGCAACCCCCCCCCCCCCACGGGCCCTGCTCTGTGTGTGATGGGGTAGAGCCATAACCTCCCCATCGGCCCTGCCCTGAGTGTGAGAGTGGTAGCGCCCCAACCCCCTGATCGGCCCTGCTCTGTGGGTGACAGGGGGGAGCTCCCCAAACCCCTGATCGACGCTGCTCTGTGCGTGACAGGGTACGGAGCCCCAACCCCCCCGATGGGCCCTGCTCTGTGAGTGACAGGGGGCAGTGCCCCAACCCCCTGATCGGCCCTGCTCTGTGCATGACAGAGGGTGGCACCACAACCTCCCTATCGACCCTGCCTTGAGTGTGACAGGGGGTGGTGCCCCAACCCCCCAATCGGCCCTACCTTGAGCGTGACTGAGGGTGGCATCGCAACCTCCCGATCCTCCCTGCTCTGTGCATGACAGGGGGCGGCGCCCCAACTCCCCAATCGGCCCTGCTCTGAGCCCAACCAGGGGCTGCACCTAGGGATTGGGCCTGCCCTCTGCCACCTGGGAGCAGGCCTAAGCCAGCAGGGCATTATCTCCCTAGGGGTTCCAGACTGGGAGAGGGCACAGGCCGGGCTGAGGGACCCCCCTTCCCCCCGCAAGTGCACAAAATTTGTGCACTGGGCTGCTAGTATATATATAAAGAGCCAGGGGCCATCGCAACCAAAAAGATGATCGAATGGACGACCGAACAGGCTGAGTGGGGCAACAAGGCCGGCAGGGAGCTTAGTGAGGGACGACCAAATGACTGAACAGCAGGCTGCATGGGGCAACCAGGCTGGCAGGGGGGGTTAGTGAGGGATGACCAAATGACTAAAAAGCAGGCTGTGTGGGGCAACCAGGCTGGCAGGGGAGGCAGTGAGGAGTGACCAGGCTGGCAGAGGTGGGCAGTGAGGGGCGACCAGGCCAGCAGTGGGTGCAGTTGGCAGCAACCAGGCCGGGGGTTGGGGGGGGCAGTGAGGGGCAACCAGGCCGGTGGAGGGGGGCAGTTGGAGGTGACCAGGCCATCAGTGGGGGAAGTTGGGGGTGACCAGGACAGCAGGAGGGGCTGTTGAGGGTTACCAGGCCAGCAGAGGGAGGCAGAGGGGTGACCAGACCAGCAGAGGGGTGCATTGAGGGGCAACCAGGCCGGCGATGGGGAGGGGCAGTTGGAGGCAACCAGGTCAGCAGGGGGATGCAGTTAAGGGCGACAGGGCCTGCAGAGGGGGGCAATTGGGGAAGGCCAGGCCAGCAGGCAGAGGCAGTTAGGGGTGATCAGGCTGACAGGGGGGCCAGTAGGGGTGATCAGGCAGGCAGGCAGGTGAGCAGTTAGGAGCCAGTGGTCCCAGATTGTGAGAGGGATGTCCGACTGCCGGTTTAGGATCGGGCCTATACCGGCAGGCAGGCATCCCCTGAGGGGTCCCGGATTGGAGAAGGTTCAGGCTGGGCTGAGGGGACCCCTCCCCCCCGGCCGTGTAAACAAATTTTGTGCACCAGGCCTCTAGTATATTTAGAAAAAAATAAATTACGCTCATTGCATTTAAAAAACTTATTAATTTGCCCTAAGTGGTTTGACTCAGTGGACAGAGCATCGGCCTGCAGACTGAAAGGTCCCAGGTTTGATTCCAATCAAGTGCATGTACCGTGGTTGCGGGCACATCCCCAGTAGAAGGTGTGCAGGAGGCAGCTGATTGATGTTTCTCTCTCATCAATGTTTCTAACTATCTAGCCCTCTCTCTTCCTCTCTGTAAAAAATCAATAAAATATATATTTTTTAAAAACTTATTAATTTTATATTTTCATCAGAATGTATGTAAATCATCAGAGGTACAAAAATTTAAAAGGAGAGAAAAACAGGTGAACTATGGAATACTTTGTATTATTTCAATCAAAAAAGTAAGGGTAGTAAGGATAAGGGTAGCCAAAAACACACAAGGAAACCGATCAAGTTGAGTTAAATCTCTCTAACAAAATTACAATGTATATATGCCTCTCCTGGTTGTCTTGGCAAGACACCAACCCCCTCCTATTTATGTTAATAACATTATAATAAGAAAAATCACAAGTAAATAGAGCAAGCATTAATAAGAGTTAGAGCCACATATGGTCTAAATGATAAAATAACTGGGGAGGAGAATGAGAAAGATTGTATCACCAGAGCTGATGGCATTACAGGGAAGAATATGGCCTCGGTAGAAATTAATTAATTTGAACCTGTGAATTTGAGAAAGCATCAGGACAAATTCCTACTCTCACTTAACCTAGTCAAATCAGTTTTATGTATTATTTAGGCAAGGCTGCTATAAGAACTGGGTAGCTTACTAAAGACAAAGATGTATTTTCATCTGATAGTCTAAAGTAAGCAGTCCAGGTCAAAAGACTGTGTTGTTCCATGCAGTCATTAAAAAACCCAGGTTCCTTTGTTCATGTTCTTCCATCATTCCTTAGAGCCTTGAATTGATCGTATGATTAAAGTCAGGTCACTACCCCATTAAGAGTGCATCTGGCTAACAGACAGAGGAAAGTATGGTGATGCATTCCCAGGACTAGGTCCATATGTGGTACACATCACTTCCATTCAAATATTTTCAGAGAAAATTTAGTACCCTAACTTGGAAATAGAACTAGCTGGGAGGTGGAGAATGGAGTCTGCCTCAATATCAAGGCAACAGAATCATGCTAAAATAACTAAAAAGAAAGATAAATGGGAATTAAAGATATATATCTATGTACAGTACATTGAATTTTTTAAAGTTCTGTCAGTGCCTCTTTTCTCACTGAATAAAAGTAGGTATAATATAAAAATGTCTACCAATAAGCAATTCATACAAAAATTATCAGAATTCCCTAAAAACAGTATAGAACATATTTAATTTTCTAGGGGAAAATGTATAATAAATGATTAGCTCATATTGCTTGGTATATTTAGTTGAAACAAAATTTGCAATTAGTATATCTTCTCTAATCATATAAAGATGTAATTTAAAAATCTGTTTTACACAGTTCCAAATCACTTTAAATTATGTGCTTATTTTACATATTGCAATATCAGTAATTCAAAAGAAAACTTTTAATAAATTCAACTCAAGATTATATAATTTATGTGGTTACCTAGGTAATAGTTGCCATAGTTCTGGAATACATAATCAGTTTAACATTATATTCATCATAATTGGTGCTACACTAAAGCTTAAGAGCACTATTTTAAATACAGTCATAAATAAATGTGTTCATCCTTGCATTGTTTAGCTATCAATAACAAATATGCCTATTTATTCCTTTTATTTATAATATATTCAAGGTCAAGATTTTTTTTTATTTCATAATTCTGTATATGTATGTATATTGGTCTTAAAGATGCTAAAAGCTATACAATTTAATTTCTATACAAAAGAAGTATCAAGTATGGTCTCAGATAGGTATTAGATTTTTCGGGGTGATCACTTCATAAAGCATGTAAATATATAATAACTATGTTGCACACCTGAAACTAGTATAATATTGTATGTCAACTGTAATTGAAAAATAAATTTAAAAATAAATTTAATGTACATTTCTGTACTATGAACATATACAAAACCTAAAAACTTAAAAGAAGATATTTTTAATATGATATTCACTTCTACTCATTAGGTCAACTGTCATAATTATTTAACCAAGTACTCTCTCTAGGAAAACAAACAACAAAACAATTGACATTAATTTACATGTGTAATTCCTAGATCTTTAATTATTGAGTTGTAATTCATTCTGAAGTATTTAAAAGTTTTGATTGGTGTCATACAGGGTCTAAATGATTGCCTCTTCTAAGTTGTTTGGTAATTTTAAATCAAGAAGTAGCATTGCACAACAGAGTAAGCAAGAACCTAATGGCAGACTCCCAATCAAATTCCATGTCTGAAACTAGCTATGTGATTTTAAGAAAATTACCTGCAGCTCAGGGCCTCAGTTTTCTCATCTATAAAGGACATCCACTGGATCATTTTCAATACTAAATGAGATAATGTATGTGGAAACCATATCTATATATATAAAAGCCTAAGCGACCGGCCGACCATTCAACCTGCTGACCGGTAACCATGATGCACATTGGCCACCAGGGGGCAGACGCTCAATGCAGGAACGGAAACCACAGGCATGGAAACATGGAACAGACTGATGAATCTCAGAGGGAAGGGGGCAAAGGGGAGGGCAGGAAGAGATTAACCAAAGATTTATATGCAATCCAGATCTAACAAATGCACACTCTCACAATACAGGACCCCTCGGGGGATGTCAGAGAGCAGGTTTAAGGGATCCCACCAATGCATGAACCCATGCACAGGTCCTCTAGTAATAATAATAATAGTATGTATGAGCCCACAATTATTATATCTTAACTACCAATTAATTTTTTCTCTACTTGTTTAATTATCAATGCAGAAATGTAAATGGAATGCTGCTCCAAACAAAAGAGTTTATACTATAATTTATAATGATATATTTAGCTCTTTATATCCAAGGTGAAAACTTTTGCATTAACAAAATTTATTCAACTCTTTCTATCCAAGCACAGTATTTATAAAGAGTTTAGCACTACCTATATTCTAAAACTGTTACAGTACAATTTAACTGGCTTCACTAACTCACCTCAAGTATATTTCAGATATCTCATCTGAAAGAGAAATACATGTAGTCCAAAGAACACAATGTTTAGTGCCTTTTAAAAAAATTCCTTGTAGGAATAAAATGTACGCACACACATGCGCACACATGCGCACACACAATTTTGCATTGCTTCTCTTTTTTCAGACTCCAATTTTCTTTTCCTTATTTCTAACAAGGCTTTTCTCCCTGCTACTGCTATGAACGTGCTCCTTTTAAGTGCATCGTTATCATTTCCAAAAGTCAACACCCAGTTCTCATCTTATTTGACCTCTCAGTAACATTTGATATAGTTGATCATTGCCCCTCCTTTTTTTTTTTTTTTTTTAATAGTTGGCTTTCCAGGATATCATATCCTGGTGTTCTTATGAGTCTAACTGTTCCTTCTCTGTCTCTTTTACCACCTCTTCCTCTCTATCTCTCCTTTTGAATTGTGACTGCCTTGGGACTTAATTAGAAGTAGACTTCTCTATTTACACTCATTTCCATAGTTGATCTCATCCAATTTTTTGCTATAAATTTCATTTATATTCTAATGACTCCTAAATTCAATCTCTACTCAACTGCTCCTCTGCTCTTTGTGATTCTCTTCTTAAACTATTTACCTGTCGATTAGAAATCTAATACATGCCTTAAATTTAGCATATCCAAAACAACTCTTTATCTCCCCACCAGGACCACAACCTGTTTAGCCCCCATTCTTTCCTTCCATTCACATTTCCTCAGGCCACAAGTCCAGAAGTCATCCTTGACTTCTCTCTTTACCTCATCTCCCACATTGAACCCACCAGAAAGCCAAGGTTTAAATATATACTTGAATTCTACCTCTTTGAACACCTACTACCACTAATACCCTAGTGCAAACCACAGTTCTCTAATGTGACTTATAAAAATGTAAATCAGGTCATGGTATTCTCTTGCTCAAACACTTCCATGATACTCAGAAAAATACCCTAATCATGGCCTTATGTTTCTACTTATATTCTCAGCCTATCTTCACAATCTCATCTCCTACCTCTTTGTGCTAACTTTCTTCACTTCAGCCACACTGCTAACATTTACATGCTAGCATAGCACCAACTCACTTATTATTCCCTTTCCTGGAATATCCTTACCCAGACTCTCAAATGGATTGAGGCTAACTTCCATGTTTCTGCTTACTTAAGTTCTTATTCATGGCCTTCTCCATCATCCTATTGTAAATAAACTTTCCACATTACTTATTCTTCTTATTTTTATCTAAAAAAAAAATGTGGATGAAGAGACGCCCCTCTCAGACCTTCCTTCCATTGCCTAGAAGTGAGGTATGGGGCTAAGGGGCTCTAGCCTTAATTAATGCCTCCAGGGCCTGCCTCAGCTGTAAGCACAGGTGATAATTCCTTCCTGATAACTCTTTCCATTGGCTGATAACCTCAGCCAATGGCTAAGCAATGTGTCAATACAAGAACCTCACCTATCCTAATGAGAATTTCTGCTCTGGAGTGCCTCATTGGACAGGTAGAGATATTGTCGGGTGCTGCATCACGGCCCAATCCCCCTTCCTCTCTTGTTCTTTTATAGGCATTAGTCCCCAATAAACTTTTTCACTTCTACATCCTTTCTATGTCTACTTTCTAGAGGACCCAAAGAAACAGCAAATTATATAACATATTTCTTTATTGTACTCCTCTCTCAATAGAATATAAGTGCATATAATCTTTTGATTTCGTGTTTCTGGTTTCTTTGGATATATTCCCAGAATTGGAAATGCTGGGTGATAAGGCAGTTTCATTTTTAATTTTTTGAGGCAACTCCAAAGTGTTTTTCACAGTGCCTGCACCAATTTGCATTTCCACCAATAGTGCTCAAGGGTTCCCTTTTCTCCACATCCTCACCAACACTTGTTTTTTTTTTATTTATTGACTAGAGGACCAATGCATGAAATTCGTGCAAGAGTAGGCCTTCCTTCCCCTGGCTGCTGGCACCGGCTTCCCTCTGAAACCTGGGACCCGGCCTTCCCTTGCAGCCCTGGCTTCATCCAGGACATCTGGGCTAATTAGCATATTATGCTTTTATTATTATAGGTGACAGCTATTCTAACAGGTCTAAGGTGATATCTCATTGTGGTTATAATTTGCATTTCTGAGATGATTTGTGAGTTTGAATATCTTTTCATATGTATATTGGCAATCTGTACATCCTCTTTGAAGAAGTGTCTATTAAGGTCCTTTGCCCATTTTTAAATTGGATTGTTTCATTGGTGTTAAGTTTTATAAGTTCTTTTTAAATTTTGGGTATTAATCACTTATCAGATGAATCAGCAAATATGTTCTCCCATTCAGTGCATTTTCTTTTTATTTTGCTGATGGTTTTCTTTGTTGTGCAAAACCTCTTTTGTTTGATGTAGTCCCATTTGTTTATTTTTTCTTTTGTGTCCCTAGCCCAAGGAGATACATCAGAAAAAATATTGTTACAAGAAATGTCCATGAATAGGCCAATAATTACCAAAGAAATTGAAACAGCAATCAAAAATCTTCCAGCAAACAAAAGCCCTGGACTGGACGGCTTTACAAGGGAGTTCTTCCAAACATTCAAAGAAGAACTAAAACCTATCCTCCTCAGGCTATTCCAAAAAATTCAAGAAGAAGGAGAACTTCCAAGCTCTTTTTAAAGCCAACAGTACCCTAATCCCAAAACCAGATAAAAACACCACAGAGAAAGAGAACAACAGGCCAATATCCTTGATGAACATAGATGCTAAACTCAACAAAATTCTAGCAAATCGGATCCAACATTACATTAGAAAGATCATACATCACGACTAAGTGGGACTTATACCAAAAATGCAAGGGTAGTACAATATCCACAAATCAATAAATGTGATACATCACATAAACAAATTGAGAGACAAAAATCACAATCAAATGAATCAATGCAGAAAAAGCATTTGACAAAATTTAACACCCTTTCTTGATTTAAAAAAAAAAAAAAAAACTGCTACTTTACTGACTTCATTAATCAGTTCTAGTAGTTTTTTTTGGTGGAATCTTTAGGGTTCTTACATACAGTATCATGTCATCTGCTAATAATAACAGTTTTACTTCTTCCTTTCCAATTTGGATGCCTTTTATTTCTTCTTCTTGTCTGATTGCTATGGCTAGGACTTCCAGTATTTTGTTGAATAAGAGTGGTGAAAGCTGACATCCCTGCCTTGTCTCCAAGTCACTGCAGCTTGGCAGCTCCTGTGTTGAGTTTCTGCCCCCTGGTGGTCAATGTGTGTCACATGTACCACTGGTCAGATGGTCGGACAGTCAGATGGTCACTTAGCCTTTTATATATGTAGATGGGTGCTGGATTTTATCAAATGCTTTTTCTGCACCTATTGATATGATCATGTGGCTTTTATCCTTTATTTTGTTTATGTAGTGTGCCACATTTATTGTTTTGCTGATATTGTACCAGTCTTGCATCCCGGAATAAATCCCACTTGATCATGGTGTATGATCTTTTTAATGTATTACAAAAATCTCAAAGCACCTAGAGATCCACCTCTGCCTGCAGGCTGTCAATTAGGCTCAGTCACTTAAAAAGCCTTGGCTATACTCCTCAGCAGGACTTAAGCTCCACAGGGTGGGGTGAGAGGAATTCCAATGGGTAGGGCTATTGCTTTCCCCGAGGCTGATGCCACATGGAGAGGAATGCTCTATCTGAGAAAGATGGCTTCTGCAATATGGTGGAATGTCTCATCACAAGATTCTGGCAGCTGATCCTTCAACTCTCTCCCCAAAGGCACTAACTCCAGACTCTCCCCACACAGGTCTAGTCCACTCTATCCTCATTAATCTTCGATTTGTTTGTAGAAACTATTCATATAGATATCATACATTTCTCTTTCATATATGCTATATACATATTCCCCATGTTTTAACTTCTGTGTGGTGCTATTCTTTCTTTTATTTTGTGTAGTCAAAACATTCAGTGCTTTCTTTATTTATTTCCTGTCATGCTAGAAAGGCCACTCCCATGCAATTATTTTTTAAAAGATACTAGATTTCCTAATGTGTTTAAGTTTTCACATTTAAATGCTTAACCTTTCTGAAATTATTTTAGTGTAATGCCAAGTAAGTAGCTAATTATTTTCTATTAATTTGCACAATACAAATTATTAACATCATAGCACACTTCTATTTTTAGATACATTTTTAAATTACAAATGTATCTAAAAATAGAATCTGATCACCTAAAATTATACAGGTTGATTTTAAGGATATTAAATCATGAAATATGGATCATTCTAGGTATTTTACTGTCACATTTAGGGGTACAATTTAAATAACATTGCCGAAACCGGTTTGGCTCAGTGGATGGAGCGTCGGCCTGTGGACTGAGGGGTCCCAGGTTCGATTCCGGTCGAGGGCATGTACCGGGGTTGTGGGCATATCCCCAGTGGGAGATGTGCAGGAGGCAGCTGATCGATGTTTCTCTCTCATCGATGTTTCTAACTCTCTATCTCTCTCCCTTCCTCTCTGTAAAAAATCAATAAAATATATTTTTAAAAAAAATTTATAAAAAATAAATAAATAAATAAATAACAAATGAATTTTTACAATTTCTCAGTCTGAAATGCATTTATTATATCTGAAACTTTTGACACAAATACATTTTAGAGTCCTCCAGGTTTGGATTTTAAGACTGAAAAATCAAAAATATCACATTTTGCAGCCATCAATTTTTTGTAGTACTAATGTGATTATCACTTCCTTGGGATCCAGTTATGCTAATAAACTAAAAACCAAACTTAACATATGTGAACTACTGCCTTAATTAAAAAGCAAAAATATATGGAAAATAATATGGACAATAATTATTTTCCTCCTTTAATTCTTTAGGTTAACACCAATGCTACAAATATTTTGCTTGTGATAAAGCATTGTGACCTTAGCAAGTCACTTAATTCTCTAGGTCTCAAATTAAATTTTTTGTCTCTAAACTAAGGTAATAATATGGCTTTCAAAGTGTTGCTGCAAGCATTTAATAAAATAATACATAAAAAGTGCTTAGCAAAATGCCATGCATAAAGCTAGGACCCGTTAAATCAGCGGTTCTCAACCTGTGGGTCGCGACCCCTTTGGGGGTCGAATGACCCTTTCACAGGGGTCGCCTAATACCATCGGAAAACACATTTATAATTACATATTGTTTTGTGATTAATCACTATGCTTTAATTATGTTCAATTTGTAACAATGAAATTAGGGGGCCACCACAACATGAGGAACTGTATTAAAGGGTCATGGCATTAGGAAGGTTGAGAACCACTGCGTTAAATGATGGGTATTTTCATTCTATTACTGTTGTCATCACCTCCTACATCCTATGTGACCTTTTCATTGTTTTCATAGGTAAACTTACCCTAGTCAAGCTTTCTCCCCACTCCATTAATATTGTTTAAGTCAAAGTCACCAATAACTTCCATGAAACCAAATCCAATGTACCCCTTTCTCGTCTTGTCTAAACTATTCTGCTGTCCTTTTTCCACATTTACTTAACTCCAAAGTCCTTTTATCTATCTCATTCTTTCCTCTGTCCTCTCACCACACTATCATTTTTATGATCCTTTCTCCTTTTTTGAACCTCTAAGCATTGAAGTGCTTCAAGGCCCTCTTTCATCAATTTCTCAATATTCTCACAAATATTTCTATTTAATGGTATACAATCCATGGCTTTAAATACCAACTGAATACCAATGGTTTTGTTTTCTTCAATGTTGAAGTGTAATTACATTTTTTAAAGATTTTGTTGCCCAACTAAATATATAATCTGGTAACAATATTTTGACACATTCTATAAAACCATTTCATAAAATTCAAGAAAAATAAAAAAATGTAACTGGTGTTCATTAAAAACATAACTAAATTAAAGTCATTTTCAGGAGAATTTTCACTCTGAGACAAAAGGGAAAAAAATTTTAAAAAACCTATGTTGTTTTGGGTAGAAATTGACACATTATGAGACTTATTTGAAAGCTAATTAAATGTCTTTATAGTTTTAAGTTTAAAATAAAGAGTTCATTGTATATTTCTAACTGCAGAGATTTCTAGAACAAGTGTGTTGTTTTTTCTTTAATTATTTTTTTCCCTACAACGTAACTCTCTCCACAGTTGTAACTTGTGAGGTGAGTATAAATAATGCCACTCAAATATAGTCACATAATTTTTTAAAATAATCAGTGTGGATAAGTTTATCAGATGAGTTTATTCTTTGTTGGGAAGATTTAAGGTAACATAAGGTCAAGTGCCTAGAGAAAAAGAAGGATGATGTTGTTGGGGAAAAGATTGCAGAAAAGGAAACTGCAAAGATAAATACTACCAACTTTACACTTTTGAAAACAGGCAGCCTGGCTATCTACCACCAATCTGCTTCCAAAGGGCTCTTTAATTATTCTTGGAAGAAATGGCAGGAAAGGTCACGTTTAAGTAGAGTCTATCAGCAAAAGACAACAGTCCTCATTTCTCCCTGAGAACAACTCAGCAAGATGTAGTCTTGAAGTTATCCTGTATGGCCATATCACCATGGTAACCTCTAGCTCAGGCTAGATGATGTCTGCAGAGCAGTAAGAACATTGCTTTAAACAGGGAAGAATGCATGTAGGTCAAACACACAAACACACACAGACACACATCCAATGCAAAAGAATAAAAGATTCATTTATAGGGTAGTGCCAACATGTTGTAGGCATGCAACATTTGGACAATAAAACCTTTTTGAATTTTTATTATAGGAGGCCTGCAAAAATTTAACCCAAGCTGCTGAAACTTGGAGCACCTCTGATATGACAAGAAGAAAATAACCATAAAATAAAATGTGAAAAAATAAGGAGATACTTTTCCTGGCTACATAATCCAGAAAATTAGTTTTCCCACCTAAAATGTCATTTCTCCTGCTCTAAAGGAACAAAATATCATTTCAGAAACCATACACATCTACTCCCAGGAATTATTGTGTAAGAAATGAATGAGACATGTTCATTCGCACACAAGGAAAGCCACACGGCACTCATTGTTAACCATAATACATGTATCTATGTGAGAAATAAGCACAGACAAAAGTAGTTAAGAATAATAATGTTTTAGGATATTTATTTTTTATATACTTTACATATATTCACCTTCATTCTTCCATCAGCCCTGTAGTATATAGGTGCTATTATTTTCCTTCTTTTATAGATGAACAACTAAAACACAAATAGGTTCAGTAATTTTTCCAAGATCACACAACTAACAAATGACTGATCCAGAATTCAAATTGTGACAGTTTGGTTCCAGAGTCTGTGTTTTTAACCACCATGAGAAGACTATATTACTAACACAGAACTCCTTTCCTTAAGGTACAAATGATAAAATTTCTCAAGTCTGCTGCTGTGTTAGTTATTGCTGCATAACAAATGGCCTAAAACAATAAGCATTTGTTATGTCAAATCTGTAAGTCAGGAATTCAGGAGTAGCTGGACTGAATTGTTCTGGCTTAGGTTTTCCTGATAGGTTTTACTTAAAGTGTTGGCAAGGCACAGTCACCTGAAGGTTTGACTAGGGCTGAAAAATCTGTGCCCAAAGGGCTCATTTTCATGGGTGTTGGCAGGAGGTCTCAGTCCCTTATCCCTTGGACTTTTGCATCTTACAAAATGTCAAAAGAATGAGTGAAAGCTTCTCCCAGAAGAGAGAGAAATTCAGTAAACAAAATGTCACATGCCATCACTTCAGACATATTCTATGATCACACAGAATGCCTTACATTTATGAACTAGAGGCTCGGTGCACGAATTTGTGCACCAGTGGGGTCCCCCTGCCTGGCCTGTGGGATTGGACTGAAACTGACTCTCTGACATCCCCCAAGGGGTCCCAGATTGCAAAAGAAGGCAGGCTAGGCAGAGGGACCTCACCAGTGCACAATCAGGGCCAGGGAGGGACACAGGAAGTTGGCCAGCCATGGAGGGTCCAGGGGAGGGCTCCAGGGTGTGTCTGGCCCATCTCATTCAGTCCTGATGGGCTGGACCCAGCAGCAAGCTCACTTACTGGTAGGAACATCTTCCCCCTGGTGGTCAGTGCACATCATAGAAACTGGTTGACTGCCCCCTGGTGGTCAGTGCATGTCATAGCAAGAGGTTGAGAGGCCTTAGCATATCATTAGCATATTACGCTTTGATTGGTTGAACGGATGACCAGACAACCGAACACTTAGCATAGTAGGCTTTTATTATATAGGATGCCATATACAAAAGCACGAATATCAGGAGGAGCAGATAATAGGGAACCAACTGGGAGACTGGCAATCTAGCTGTAATTTGAATTTCTTTGATTGATGGAAAATAGGACTGGGACTAAGGCAAGGCAAGTGAGGCACCTAGGTGGCAAAACTTATGGAGATACTTGTTCTCAGGTATTGACTCTGCACTCCATGACCGAGAGAGTGAGTACCTCTTTACAGTTTGCTCCCTAGGTGTCTGGCTTGCTTTACCCTCGTACCATCTTAATACAGAGGATAAACACTCTTCCATGTTTTAATTTACTATTTTTCCTATTATTTATTACTGTTGATTTGCACCCTCAGGAGCTTCCCAGTGGAAACTGTCCTCCCTACACAGAGGGTAAGGAGAGACCGAGAAACTCCATATGGTAGGTATCAGGTTTAATAACCAAGGGAACTTTATACCAGGCTTGTCTTGGGTGACCACAAGATGAGTAGAACACCACACCCACCTGCCAGGACCTTAAAAGTTTATATCGAGGCCTTAACTGGGTTCAGTTGAATATATCATCCATATGGCCATAACAACACATTGCTCTCTGAAGACTATTCCTGAATATGATCCCCACTGTGGTAATAGTGGGCAATAAAGAGCCTCCAATTGCCAGAGTCCAGCTCATGAGTCAACAGGTGGTCATATCCTTTTGATTACCTTCTTCAACAATTACAAGTTCAAAGTCATCATGCATTTAACTAGTGGAGGTTTTATTTTATAATTTTATTTTAAATTTTTAAAATATTGAGCTAACATTCCTGTCATAATTTTTAGTGGTGCATTTTATCTCTTAACACAAGATGTTCCTAATAGTCATAATTCTGTAACCTGTCTTGGAGGACTAGGATGGAAAAGCTTTATTAAAAATTTATTTTATTATTTTAAATCATTATTGTTGAAAGTATTACATATGCTTCTCTTTTTCCCCCATGGACCTTTCCTAGCCTGCCCTTAGCCCCCTTCTCCCCGCCCCCCACCCAGGAGTTCCATGAGCATGGTCCACGAACACTCTAATATTGTGATATTTGAGTTATATTTGTGATAATTTTTCTTGAGTAGTAGTGGTTCATGATCTTTAACACCCCCCCCCCAAAAAAAAATAACTACAACTACTTCATTGTGAATTACAGCATCCTTTTCTTTCTTTCTTTCTTTTTTCAGGTTTTGGAGTGTTTACTCTCATTCGTCCTACAAAACTCGGTCACCACTTTTTTTTTCTCACAAGCAAATATTACACTTCAATAAAAGCACTATTATTGAAGTGTAATATTGCTATTATATTAGCAAATACGTGGAAAAGCTATTTTAAAAAATGCATTCAAACTGCAGGTTCCTATACCCATGAACATATATCAGAATTACTTGTGGAAGTTTTAAACATATTTAAGTCTAGGCCTCACTCTTGGAGAAGGTTGTGACAGAGGTCAAGATCCAAGTATTTTTCAAAAGCTCTCCAGGCTTGAGTCACTGAATTTAAATTGACTGAGGCCATTGTTTGAGGGTGTGGGGAGCTTTTTTAGCAGATTTTTAGCCGTGGTGAAAAACTTGGCCTGTGGCTTTTTGGGCATCTTTCTTGAGTCTTTTTTCCCCAGCAGAGAGTTTCTCTCCTTTTCTACCTCTTCTTTGATTCTTGGCTTCTTCCCTGGGCCTCCACCCTTCTCCCCTGGGCCTCCACCCGTCTTCCCTGGGCCTCCACCCTTCTCCCCTGGGCCTCCACCCGTCTTCCCTGGGCCTCCACCCGTCTTCCCTGGGCCTCCACCCTTCTTCCCTGGGCCTCTACCCTTCTCCCCTAGGCCTCTACCCTTCTTCCCTGGGCCTCCACCCGTCTTCCCTGGGCCTCCACCCTTCTTCCCTGGGCCTCTACCCTTCTCCCCTAGGCCTCTACCCTTCTTCCCTGGGCCTCCACCCTTCTTCCCTGGGTCTCCACCCTTCTTCCCTGGGCCTCTACCCTTCTTCCCTGGGCCTCTACCCTTCTTCCCTAGGCCTCCACCCTTCTTCCCTGTGCCTCCACCCTTCTTCCCTGGGCCTCTACCCTTCTCCCCTGGGCCTCCACCCTTCTTCCCTGGGTCTCCACCCTTCTCCCCTGGGCCTCCACCCTTCTCCCCTGGGCCTCTATCCTTCTTCCCTGGACCTACACCCTTCTCCCCTGGGTCTCTACCCTTCTCCCCTGGTTCTCTACCCTTCTTCCCTGGGCCTCCACCCTTCTTCCCTGAGCCTCTACCCTTCTCCCCTGGGCCTCCACCCTTCTTCCCTGGGCCTCCACCCTTCTTCCCTGAGCCTCTACCCTTCTCCCCTGGGCCTCTATCCTTCTTCCCTGGGCCTATACCCTTCTCCCCTGGGTCTCTACCCTTCTCCCCTGGGTCTCTACCCTTCTCCCCTGGGTCTCTACCCTTCTTCCCTTAGATCTTGGCCTCTGCTCCGAAGGTCTTTCTCTTCTTCCCATGAGATGTGTTGGGACAGGACTCTCTTTTGGAGACTTCTTTCTGTGGCATGTTTTGTGCCCCCACGTTTTCTTTGCTGGGAGTTCTTTTTCTACTGGGACCAGTAATGGAATTTCGTCTCCGAATTTGTCTTGCACTTTATTTGGGGCTTTTATTCTGTGGGTCTCTTTCTTTTCGGGCTTGCGGGGGTCTCTTTCTTCTGGGGTCCAGGATCCTTCTCTGGAGAAACACTAATTTTAGGAGCAGCCTTCTCTGTAGTTAGGCTTGATGCAGCCTTTCTAGCCTGTTTCATAATTCTTCTGTCTCTTTTCTTCTCCTTTTATTTTTCATTATGTTCTTTTTGTCTCTGTATTTTCTTTGCTTCTTTTTTCTTCTCACCAGGAGTGCACATTCTTTTGGCTTCATCCCGACTGCTGACAAATGAAGAAAAGATGGGAAGGGTAACCGATTTCTGGGTTTTCGTGTACAAGAGTTCACTTGGGCAAATTCTGTGAAAGCCTCCTCCGGACAGCAACATGTTCTCGATGATGTGCTGAGCCTGCATTCCAGTGTGGCCGATGCATATAGGGCTGAAGTGCTGCAAGAACCACGTTTAGAGGAGTTTAAGACAGTTCTGCCTATCGATTTGTTGATATCTCTGGAGAGATTTTTGGCTTGAAGGTTTACAGGTTCTGGAACTTTCTTTCTCTTACAGAAATGTCTCCCGTGGTGCGAGGGTAAGAGCCACCTGATTCTTGTGTCAGTCAGTAAGGAAGAAATCAAAGCTGCCCACCAGGCAGAACTTGGCCTGATGGGTTTTATACTCCTTTTTAAAGTTTGGAGGGGGATCGCCTGAGAAACAGATTTAATTCCATGCTTATTCAAAAGCTTCTTATAAAAACGTTCTGTCCTTTCAGGAGTTACATTGGGTTGGTCCTTCATAAATAGATATATGCTAAATCTGACCAGGTACCATGAGGCAAGGACAATTTGACCCTCAGTTCTTTTCTTGGAATTTTCCATAATACCATCATTAAAAATAAATGGTTTCCTTCTCATTCAAAAACAACCCTTTAGTGTTTTTCCTGGACCTGTAATGTGCCAGCAGAGCTTCCACTGCCTCTCTTTTTTAAACGTTTTTAAAAACATTTTATTTCAGAAAATTTCATCATATGCAAATGTAGAGAGGCTGTTACAGTAAACCTTCTGTACCCCGTTTTGACAATTATCAATCACCTAATCAATACTAAATAAAAAATGATTTTGCAGAGACTTGTTTCATCTCTTCAGACTGCACTAAATTATAAGATTAGGTGTCCAATTTGCAACCTAGGTTTTAAACTATATCACAACTCCCGGAGAGAATTTTACTAGGTTTCTGGTAAATCAGGAAGTAGCCTTGGAAGGACGCTTTCCATGGACCAGAGCTGACAACAGAGAAGAAATGAGTTGCCCAGGAGGCCAGACTGAATTAGAAAATTCCCAATTGTTATATATATAATTGGATATAAAATCAAATTAGAAGAGATTGAAATTATCCTAAATTGATTAAAAATAGCATAGCCTCAAGAATACTCAATTAATGGTGAGTTGTTTCTCTTTTTTAATTGCTTTAATTATTGTTTTAAAAGGTGATTTTGAAAAGTAATAAATCTGGAGAAAATAATAAAAATCCAAAATATATTTTGGTATCTGAGAACTGGGGAAAGGAGCTATTGCCTGCTGTGTTCATTAAGTTTCAGAGAAGAAAGTTGAAATTAGCAAATCCTTAACAAGCCACTCTGGCAGGAAGCTAATTTTTGATTAAATAACATGATTATAGCATAAGGGAGTTTAATTCATAGAGAGATATTGGATGACATCCAAATATATTATTTATTTCTAAGAATTAAAGAACTTAAAATAGAATAAAATTATACTTTAAACAAAAAATTTTTAATATACTTAAAAATTGGTAGCAACTAGTGACCTCTGCTTGTTATTTAAGTATTAAACATCAGCATGGGTTTGGCAATGTATTTCACAGTAATGTATTTTTTAACTTTTGTTTCAAGTATGGCAAAATTTTCCACTGCTGATTTGAATGTACACATAACATGAGGCCCACACTCCAGAGAGAGTGAGTTGATAGTAGTAATGGGGGAAAAAAAAAAAAAAAAAAGACAAGTATTAAAAGATTTAGATGCTAGCTTCAACTTTTTTTCCTCATGCTTATATCTTTGGACCTCAAAATCTTTTATGTAAAAAATATTGAGCTAAATGAAGTAAAATAGATGACTAAGCTAAAATTAAAATAATATTCTCTTATAAGCAATATGAAAATATAATAATTAAATTTAAATGGTAGTTTAGTTTAAGCCTCTATTTTCAAAATGGAATGTACAGAAAAGCTCTATAGTGATAAAAGCTCTCTATCCTCAGCTGATATTCAGATGGGGTATGAGGGCGGGAAGGTATATGAGATATATGTTGATGTATGATAATGTTATACTATACTAGAGGCCTGATGCACGGATTTGTGCACATTTAAAGGAAATTAATTAGAAGGTGGCCAGTGGGGTGGGACTGGGCGAGATGGGCCAGACACACCTTGGAGCCAACCTCCCGTGGTTCCTCCCCAGCTGGCCGCACCTGGGTTGGTGCCGGGGCTCTAAGAGCGTCTGTGGAGTGAGCAGGGTCCCTCAGCCTGGCCTGCGGAGATCTGGCTGAAACTGGCAGTCAGACATCCCCAAGGGATCCCGGAGTGTGAGAGGACACTCTGCAAAGTTGCTGTTGCTCGGCAGCTCCTGCGTTGAGTGTCTGCCCCCTGGTGATCAGTGTGCGTCATAGCTACTGGTCGAAGCATCTGTCCCCTGGTGGTCATTGTGCATCATAACTACTGGTCAGCTGGCCATTTAGCCTTTTATATATATAGATGACATCACCTGAACAGGCTTTATTCCAAAGAATAAAATATATATACTCAACGTAAGCCATTCTCACATATTTTACTAATTATTAAATCTGTACTAACACCTCTTATTAAACATTTTATTGTAAATCCAATTAATATTCTCCATGTGGGAATCATTACTTCATTATGAATCCAAATAATGAAATTTTGAGAAACAATTGTGACTGTCCTGGATTATCTCATATATTTTGGGACAAGGCCTGCTTCATTACAGTTGCTGAGTAGATCCGTGGTTGGCAAACCGCGGCTCGCGAGCCACATGCAGCTCTTTGGCCCCTTGAGTGTGGCTCTTCCACAAAATACCACGTGTGGCACCCTGACCTGCTTGGCTCAATGGATGGAGTGTCGGCCTGCGGACTGAAAGGTCCCAGGTTCGATACAGGTCAAGAGCATGTACCTTGGTTGCAGGCACATCCCCAGTAGGGGGTGTGCAAGAGGCAGCTGATCGATGTTTCTCTCACCGATGTTTCTAACTCTCTATCCCTCTCTGTAAAAAATCAATAAAAATAAAATAATACCACGTGTGGGCGCGCACGGACAGTGCGACTGAAGTTTAGTGGCCCATGCGCAGAAGTCAGTATTTTGTGGAAGAGCCATACTCAAGGGGCCAAAGAGCCACATGTGGCTCGCGAGCCATGGTTTGCCGAGCCGAAGTTTGCCGACCATCGCTCTAGATCAATGGTTCTCAGAGTATGGTCTCTGGATCAGCACTCTGGGAATTTATTATATGTCAATATTCTTGGATCCTACCTCCATATCTAAAAAATCAGAAATTCTGGGAGTGGAACCATGTTATCTATGACAAGTTTACTAGGTCATTCTGAGGCACACTAAAGTTTAATAACCACTGCTCTAGATATTTTATGTAAGAATAAATTAAATACAGGTTAGGTTCTTACAGAATCATTGAGAAGGTACAGGAGCAAGCTCTGAACTGGGCCTCCAGAAATAAAGACCAGGACAGAAGTGAGCTACTAGGGAATTACCACCTCAGAGTCCTCTACTGAAAAACAGATTTCAAGAGCATATGCTGTGACTGCAGAGGGTGTCAGGATGCTGAAAATAAGAAGCCACCATTACTACGGCTACATCTGTGCCTCTCAACACCAGAAGCTCGAGAATGGAGCCTGAGAAGCACCTCCCATCTCCATGACCTTGTTTCTCACAGAACAATATTTAAAGGGGACAGAAAGATTGTGTCTGTCTCCCAAATCTCCCACCAGTACACATGACTAATAAATCCTCCTGTCTAACCAGAAACAGCTACATGGGTATAACTTAGTGCTAGTATGGGCATCCAATGGGCAACATAGTTAAATCACTACCTGGACATTATCCATAGTGCCCTGAAGTTGGGACTAGAATTATCATTTCCTTTAATCACTATGTTGAAACATAATATAAGAAATCCAGAAAAAACAAAACTTTAAAAGCAATTAAAATATTGAAAAGAGATCACTATTAATTTGTCACATGTCATTATCATTGTTTAAGAATTTATACACTTGTATATTCATTAGTTAAACTTAGCAAGTAAAACTATGCCCAGCTATGCCTTAGGAAAACACACCTAAGAAATTTATATAAAAACTAGAGGCCTGATGCACGAATTTGTGCATGGGTGGGGTCTGGCCAGCCCACACCGGGCCAGCCAGTGGGGAGGGTCCACGGGAGGTTGGCCAATCAGGGTGGGGGTGGGCTGATCAGGGGCAGGGCCGGCTGGGGAGAGGGGCTGTGGGCAGTTGGCCAGCTGGCCCTGCTCCTGATCGGGGTGGGGGGGGGGCAATTGGGGCCGCAGTGCACATCAAAGCAACCAATCGTTCTGGTCATTCCAGTCATCCAGTGTTCTGGTCACTTGGCTTTTATATATATAGATGACCGATGGATGGATAGATAGATAGCAATAACTTAAATATGTACTAGAAAACTATAGTGCTTTACTCCTTATACACTATAATTGAGGCATAAGAGAGTATAATATGTTCATTTACTTTTTAAAAAATCTTTATTGTTGAAAGTATTGCAGATGCCCCTCCTTTTCCCCCATTGATCCCTTGTAGCCCACACCTGTATATACACTGAGTTTCAAAATTATAAAATGCTATAGTTCATAGCTGAATAATAAGTTAAAAAATGCATGTATATCTTCTAACTCCTAGGCCAGTGATGGCGAACCTTTTGAGCTCGGCGTGTCAGCATTTTGAAAAACCCTAACTTAACTCTGGTGCCGTGTCACATATAGAAATTTTTTGATATTTGCAACCATAGTAAAACAAAGACTTATATTTTTGATATTTATGTTATATATTTAAATGCCATTTAACAAAGAAAAATCAACCAAAAAAATGAGTTCGCATGTCACCTCTGACACGCGTGTCATAGGTTCGCCATCACTGTCCTAGGCCAATGATTATTCCAACAGACTTTAATGCCCTATGTGTTTTCTGAGAATTTTTAAAACAGCAACACAGAATGATAGAAGAAAATGGGTACGGAGCCAAGGACAGGAAAATGGTGCGAGTGTATGGCAAACAGGAATAAAGCGGTGGCCTGGAGAGGAGTTTTAAATGACAGATCAAATTCACATGAAAATATTGCAAACAGAATACAATTCCAGGTATATTTATGTATTAGTCAAGACAGGCTTGGCTATGTGCTGAGATAACAAACAACCAAAACATCTCAGTAATTTAAAACAATAAAGGTTTACTTCTTGTTCCATTGAGGGATGCCGAGGCATATCTTCTTTAGGAACTCAAGCTGATGAGTAGCCATTAAATGTAACATTGCTCATCATCAAAGCAGATGAACAGCACACTCTAGAGAGCCTCTTACTGCTATTTAAATGACACACATCACAACGGCTCACACATCATTGACCAGAATAAGTCACATGGTCTCCCCTAACTACAATGGCGCTAGGAAGTGCAAGCCTATCACATGCTTCCAAGGTGGAAAGAAATAGTTGGTGAACAGCATTAATAATTACCACAATTATTTTCAAAGCCCAATTTATAAAAAACGCTTTATCAAGAACTTGCAATTGAAGGTCATAGACAGCCAGTTAGAGTAGATGAAGCAATGTTGATATAAACTTGGTACTTGAGTAACCGTTTTTCCATCATAGTCATAGAGAAGCACAAGAAGCCAGTCTACAAAGAAAGAAAAAGTGACACAGATACTCAAAACAAAACAGAGAAGTGACAGATTATAACTGGGTGTCCTGATGGTTTTCTTAATCTTGACTCCAGTCATTTGGGAGCCCTAGTTGCCCTTGTGTTTCATTAGATAACTCAATGTCTATGATTACATTTCCTAGTTTTTGTAAATTTATTCCAGTTGGTTTATGTTGTTTGCAATCAACAGAATTTTAATTAAGGCAATGATACTAAATATTTCTTTTCTATTTCTCTATCAAGTAAAATACATATAGAGTCTAATGCAGTATAGTACTGAAATAGTTCCTCACATTACTGGGCCTTATTTTATATCCCCTACACAAAACATTCAATACATAAAATTATTTTGAATTTGGAATTATTATTACAATATTAAAGAAAGGAATATGATGGTATTAGATAATTTGGATATTTTCCTCAATGTTAAAAATTGAATTCTGCCCTGACCAGTTTGGCTCAGTGGATAGAGAGTCTGCCTGCGGACTCAAGGGTCCCAGGTTCGATTCCGGTCAAGGGCGTGTACCTTGGTTGCGGGCACATCCCCAGTAGGGTGTGTGCAGGAGGCAGCTGATCAATGTTTCTCTCTCTCATCGATGTTTCTAACTCTCAATCCCTCTCCCTTCCTCTCTGTAAAAAATCAATAAAATAAATTTAAAAAAATTGAATTCTATTCATATAAATGAATACCAATGAAAATAAATTGTCAATTTTAAAGTGTTCTGTTATTACAGAAACAAACAAACAAACTATAACAGGTTTTTTAAAAAAAAATGAGAAAGTACCAAAATGATCAAGCAGCCCTATGTAATATTTAAAATATTAAAACAGAATTTACATCAACCAGAGAACAAAATATTAGAATATATAATGGTATTGAGAGAAATAGAAGACAGAAAGCATTTAATAGTGTTCAAATCAAACAAACAAAAATGTTCAAATTCAGAAAGAAATCTAAATTATGTCTACCAGAGAAAGAATATAAAACAAAAAGTTTCTAAAGTCCTTAAAATGATTCTCCCAGGATAGGGGAGGCTAGGGGACTGTCTAGGGCGGGGGAAAAAATGGACACATATGTATTACCCTTTGTAATACTTTAAGCAATAAAAAAAAAAAATGGAAAAAAAAAAATGATTCTCCCAGGAACATTTCATATCAATTATTCATGTCCTTAAGCACAACTACAATGCTTCCCCACATTCTCAAGTTGCAAAGTAATCATTATGGTAGAAAACCCTTTTTTTGTTATTAACTTTATGCGCAAGAAAATAATTTGGTTCATATTGTGAAAAAATTAGACAATTGTGAATAGAGGCTGTCAGATAGACCAAACTGTCAGTTTGGTTTAAACATTTCTGAAAAGATAATTTGCCAAGACTCGCCAAAAATATGCCAACTACTTCAGTTATGCTTGAATAAACATGAAACAATATTTGGATATACTGATTATATATTTATAATATCCCATTTAAAACTGTTTCTTTCAGTAGGTGAGCCAATAATGCTTTTTAATATCAAAAGAATACTAAAATCTGTTTCCTAGAAAGTGTAACAAATAAGAATATGATATTAATTACACAAAGGTTAAGCATAATGATCTGAGGTAAAACATATTGCCTACCATAAATTTTTGATTTAATAATTATATCTTCCTGCATAATCCTCTAATTTTCAGTAGCAAAACACTTGCCCATACACAGTATTTTAAAATAATTTTCTTATCTATTTGAATAGGATATAAAAATTGTGATTTTCTTATCACTCATATCTCTAATCTCAAGTAGGGTCAAAAATACTGACCAGCACAGATAGTGACAGACAGAGACCCAGTGGTGACTGGTTCTCTGCCATGTAGTGGCATTAATTTATTTTTTAAAATGTCTGAGTGTCTACTGGGTGCCAGATGTTGTTTTAAGTGCCTGGGGTTCAGCTGGGTAATTTTAGTAAATGCTATTAGTTTGTTAGAAAAATATTTTAAAACAAACAAAAATATAGGATATAAGTGCTATAAGGAAATTTAACTCTGGTAAAATGACAGACATATAAAGCACCAATATCCCTAATGGGACTCAAATTGGGTATTCCAACAACCTCTTTTAACCTCTCCTCATAACCTCGACATTATATATACAGTTACCCATAAACACATTTAGCATGTATACACAGTAATAACTGTTTTTTCACACAAGGCCACAGCTTAAAAATATATTTCTTAACTTTAGCCTGCTTTTTTTCCTCAAAAGGGAGCACTGGCAATGTTTTTCTATCCATTTTACAAAATAGAGAAAATGAACCTCAGGGACCTTACATGGCTGGCCCAGGTCTAGTTGACACTGCTGGGATTTGAACCTAGGTCCACTGAAGAAAATGTTATTGAAATTCTTTGATGAGTCAGACATGTGATAAATATTATAAAAACAAATACAGTTCACTGTTTTTAATCCCTGGGTAGAAGCAATCATGCTTCTTCTAAAATTAACCTAGTAAAGCACCCTAACCCTTAGAGAACACATGAGCCTGGAAGTAAGAGGCTTAGTCCTCAGTCTTGCTTCCTCTGGTAAATGCCTGTCTCGCTTCCAGAAGCTATCAGAGACTGCACACCAACAACTCAGTCTATCTAACTTAAAATGTAGCTTTCCGTTATCATTTACAAACCTTATCTGAGGTGAGTGACAAAAACACAGAATGAGCGCAAAAGAGAACATTCGCAGAAACGTCCTGTTTTCCCAGGCATGACTGACTGACACTGACAGGCTGAGGTGTGGCTTCCGGGGCCCCAGTGGTCACCCACAGCGATGGGAAGAGGAAGTGGCTCTTTTTTCCCAGTTTAATGTCATTTGATACAAGTAGCTTCTCTGGATCGTTGATGTGTTAAAGGCTTTTGGAGAAAGGGACTTTTTGAGAGGCAACCCAACAGATTCCCCCTAGAGCTACATAGGTAGATTTTCAAGGTAACGAAAAGGATTGTTAAATTCCTAGAGGTATCTTCTTTTGAATTAGATTCAAAGGGAAGAGTTCATGTTGGTGCTAAAAGGCCTAATACTGGCTAATGTCCACAGCGGGACAGAACAATTAAGCAAATTTACAAAATTGCTTTCATCTATGCCTTCGATGATATAGGTAAGTTTTGCAAATCAAGTTCTTCCTTGCTTCAATGAATTCATGTTTATTAATAAGTTCAAAAGTATCTTTTTAGAAGTTATTTTGGCTTTATTGTACTTTATGTCTTAGGAAAATCTCTTAAATGCCACTGGTCAAAACACTATAAACTGCATAAAATAGGATTTAACTATGAGAATTAAAATATTAAAAGGGGAATAATTCACTAACCATTCATTTTAACTCTCTTATCTTTACTTTCCTCCCAGAATTTTCTAATGGTTATGGCCCAATTTCCTTGGGGAATAAGCTTCTACATAGTTTTTTCCACATAGGCCCTCCAGTGCTGGAGGAGATCATCGAAAGGATGTAACCACCAGTCGACTCTCCAGCTGGACCCAGGCATTCAAGGCTCCTTGCCCCTCCTCTGTCATTAAAATGTACCTTCTGCACACAGTTTCCACAATAAAAGCCACATTCAAGAATATAGCCTGTAGAGAACAGTGTGTTGTTGAGACCATCTGGATGGTATTTGTTTCTGAACCCAGTTAAGGCTTCTATGTAAACTTTTTAGATTCTGGCAGGTGAGTGTGGAGATCACCTCATCTTGTGGCCACCCAAGAAAAGGCTGCTATGTGAGTTCCTTGCTTATTAAACCTGCCACCTACCAATACGGAGCTGCCTGCCTCTTTCTCTCCTAGCACTCTGTATGGGGGCCAGTTTCAGGTTTCACCTGGGAAATTCCTGAGGTCCCAAACCCTAACCAACACCAGTCAATCAAGGTGCGAGTAAATGAGGACAAGACCCCAGAATCTCAATGACAGTTAATTTCACAACAATTCCCTCCCAGACTCCCATCCAAACCTGCCACAGTCTGGTCCCTGGTGTAGAGCCTTGCTCTGAGGAAGTGGCCAGGTATGTGCAATGAAGCTGATATACCGCACCCAAAGGATATTGGTTCTTCAGAAAGCCCAAGCACAAGACCCCTGTGAAAAACATCTGCTCCTAAACTCAGGTCTGATATTCTTCCAAATCTAACTCACTGGTTACAGTGCTTGGCACATGAGGAGCACTCGTTGAATACCTGTTAATTTAATTAATTGCTTGATGATAAGAAAAAATGGCAGGATCCCCAAAAGTGAGCATAAGAGTGTCAAATTTTAAAAGCTAGCAAAACAGAGTCAAGAAAAGATGATGAGAACTTTGTTTAATTTGCCTTTGATAAATCAAAATGTTCAATATGCAAAAACTGACAGACTCGTAAGACTACAAGGGAGCTTAAGGGTAATTAGTTCCACTCTGTTGTTCTCAGAAAGGTGGATTTCTAAACTTTCCAATGGAATGATTCTCTTATCTTTTCTAGAAAATCTCTAGGGACAAATGATTTCACATTCTCTTGAGCATATTGACCCAACAATTTCATGAGGGTAAACCTAATGGTGTAGATCTAAAAGAGATGATTAATCACTGTGCCATTCTGAAACAAATTTTTCTTGCTTTCCAATAAGTCATTTATAAAGACTGTTTCTATTTAATCTGTATTCATTTTTCTCACAATACGATGATTGTAAATATAAAAATTAAAATATATTTTCTTCGTAGAAATTTTTTAAAACTCTGGAAATTATGAAAAGAAAAAGCATCTGTATTCCTACCAACCAGCCTCCCAGCATTAACATTTTTAAAAAATGTGGTATATTTTTTAAACCACCTTCCCTTTGAACACTTTGAATTCACAAATTTAAGTAAAATTAAGTTATTTACTCTGTGTCTTGCATTATCCTTTCTTAATTGAACATTACATCATGAAAATTTCTCAAGACTTTAAACAATAACCAAACTAAAATTCTTAATAGCACTGTTACAATGTAACCTATTACAGTGTATTGAATGGTAACCCCTCTCCCCAAAGATATGTTTTTGAACCTGTGAATGAGACCCTATTTGGGGAAAAGGTTTCTTTGCAGACTAAACGAGGGATTTTGAGATGAGATTATCCTGGATCAAGAAGGGCCCTAAGTGCAATGACAAGTATGTTTATGAGAGAATAGATGGAAAGGAGACAGAGAGGTAATGTGAAGATGGAGGAATAGTGATGCACCAAGGACTGCCAGGGGTCACCACCGTTAGGAAGCATGGAATGGATTCTGCCTCGGCATCTCCAGAAGGAACCAATTTTGCCAACACCTTGGTTTCAGACTCCTGGCCTCCAGAACTATGAGAAAATAAATAATTTCTACTGTTTTAAACTACTCACTTGGGGGTAATTTGTTTTAACAACCCTGGGTAATTAATACGCACGTAAAAAGACTCTGATTTATTTAACAATCCCCAGACAAAAGAATTTTCCCATTTTTAAATTTTGTTTTCATAAATAATGCTAGAATAAATATCCTTGACATTCACTCATTCATTCAACAAAAATGACACACCTACTACTGTGCCAGATATTCTTCATTTAACTGAAGGAACAAGGGATCAGGAAACAAGACAAAGATTTCAGTCCGTATTGAGCTTTCAATGAGCAATATACATGATGAACACATAAGTAATGGAGTATTTTGAAAGGTGTCATGTGCTAAGGAGTAAAAAAAAGGGGGCAATATAAGGGATTTTAGGTTGAAATGGTGGGATTTGCAATTTAAATCAGTCAGTTAGGAAAGGCCTTATTGAGTGGTTGACACTTGATTGAAGATGGATGTAATAAGGGAGTGACCTATGTATTTAACCCAAAAAAGGCCTTCCAAGCAAAAGGGAAAAGTCAATGTAAAGTGCCAATTTCTGAATACGTCTTTAGGATAAATTTCTTGAGATAGAATTACCAAGTCAAAATGGATGGACATTTTTAAACCTACTGATAAATATCTACCTGAAAGGTTGCATCTTATTAGCCACCACTGGAAATACATATCAGTAATGAATTCCCTAAATTTTTACACTGTATATTATTGTGTTTAATTGCCAAGTTGAAAGGCAAAAACAAAACAAAGAAAAAAACCTTCATTGTTCAAATTTTCATTTTCTGGTGCAAATGTATTTTTTTATGTATCTAGTAATCATTTGTATTTTTTTCTCTTAAGAAATGTCTATACTTTAAAAATGTATGCTTTTTAAAATATACTAAATTGAGAATATTTATTCTGCAATCTGAAACCTTTAATATATAATACAAATGTTTTCCCCCTTTTGGAGCTTGCCTTTTACATTTGATTGTGTTTATTTTAACAAGCACGAATATTTTTAAGTTCATGTAGTGAAATATCTATCTTTTTCTATAAAATTCACTTTCAGGTAATGCTCAATTATTTCTTATCTCCAGGAAAAGAAGGATAACCAAGAATATTTTTTTGCTGATTTATAAATCTATTTTCAATTGAGTATATTTTATAAGAATACTTACAACTTTTCATGAAAGATGACTAGAAACTCAAAAATAATTAAATTTACATTTCTTGCAAAATTCAAAACTCAAAAGCTTATCTTAGGCAAAATATTTTGACAATGAAAGCATGGAAAATTCAGCAATGATGGTTAAAATATATTACTCTAGATATTTATTCCAAAATTTAATTCTGGCTATACTACAAAGTGCTTATGTTTGAGAAATACTAGTTTTAAAATAAAACTTAGAATTATTCTTATACACTGTACTTTATAATATTTAATTTTATTTAGAATTTATTGTCTTGTGTAAAATACATATAAAAATGTGTGTATATGTGTGTGTGCGTGTGTGTGTCTCTGTGTGTGTATACACGTAGATAATATATACTGACAACAAACAGAACAAAATGTGGAACAAAAATGAAATGGATATATCAAACTCAGCGTAACTGAATTACCTTGATAGAGCATTAAATTTAACACAAGCTTCCTGGCTTAAAAAAATATTTGATACAACAAAATCAGGTCTACCCTCTGCTATCACATAACTAGTGGCCCACAGGGCTTTTGTAACCTTTGTTTGATTGAATTACTGCTTCTGAGAGGTTCAGTGAAGCATTTTCTACCTCATGGCAGTCTCCATCATTCTGATATTTGTAAATATCAAACAGCAGCAGGCTGCAGAGAAAAACTTTCACTGGAATAACATAGCTTTTTTGAAGTGTCCAATATAAATTAGCCCATTTATAAGTTTCTACTAAATGGTCAGCCACCTTTTAGTTTTTTATAATTTCTTACACTTAAAAAAATAGGTACTTCAAAAAAACACTTAAAAGTCTTATTCATTAAAAATTTTCATCTGTTTATATGTGCATACTAGCATTAGAAAACTGTATTCAGGTAATCAAAAAGATGTGACAAAATAAAAAACATTTATTAAGTATTCTACAGTTATTTTTTCTAGATTTTTCCCAAATTTGATTTTCAAAAATAAGTCAGAATTACATTTACTATACTCTACACATTCTTTCAATTTTGTTATCTGCAACCTATACATAAATTTATGCCAAAAAATTTCCTCATTAAAAAAGAAATTTAGGTTCTTTAAATTATGTGACTTATGGAGGACCTAGAAATATCTAGGCAATTTTTATTATATACCTATTGATCAATAAATATATTTGAAGGAATAAATTTTTTTGAATTCTTAAATTTATTCCAAAAATGGGTAAAAGTACATTTTAAAATGATTTTTAATTCCTCACTAGTAAAGCAGTGCTTTGTACCCCCTCTGCTGGCTTTAAAGAGTAGTTTAACTTTTAAAAGATTCATATAACTGTATTTATATTATAATTTAATATAGAAAACAGAAACACTTAGAAATGCTTTAATCTTACATAATTGATTCACCCTATTAATAATTTAACAAAATAAGCATGTTTATCTTCATTTGGAATTTAAAATTATATTTCTATGTTGTAAGAAGTGAATATTGAAAAAATATTAATATAAAATCACAGAACGTTAATCAAAACAGTTTTGAGGTAAACATAAGAAAAGACAAAAAGATCAATGTAGAGAATAGAACATCCAAAAGATTTTATTAGGAATTTAATAAATGACAAACGTGACAATTTACTCAAGTGTGGAATAAGGAGTTTGACAACAATGCATACTGATATAACTAGTCATGTTTCTGGAAGAGAATAAAGATACACCTCCACCTCATACTCTAAAAATACGTGATTCTATTGGTCTAGCACTATTTATTTAAAAGATAATGCTTTCACCATTGAATTATCTTGTCACCTATACAAAAAAATATTGATCATTTTCTGGTTTATTTCTGAAGTCTACACTTTCCATTCATCTTTGTGTGTATTCTTATGCTGTTTGCAGCATCAGTAAATGGAATCTAACTTTATGGGCTGACTATTGTGATCTTTCCTCAGTCTAATATTTTTGGTTGTTCTAATAAATTGACTATTTTCATTTTTATCATCAACTTCTAATTTCTTTCTTTTTATGTTTTTTTAAATATATTTTTATTGATTTCAGAGAGGAAGAGAGAGAGAGAAAAAAAAAACACATTAATGATGAGAGAGAATCATTGATCGGCTGCCTTCTGCATGCCCCCAACTGGGGATTGAGCCTGTAACCTGGGCATGTGCCCTTGATCAGAATCAAACCTGCAAGCCCTCAGTCCACAGGCCAACATTCTATTCACTGAGCCAAACCGGCTAGGGCTCTCTTAGGTTTTCTTGAAGGCTTTACTGCTATACACTACAAGCAAAAAAATAAAAAATAAAAGACCCAGTCTCAGAGATTCATTGAAAGGACTATACCAGGTAATCTTTTTAGAAATACTAGAGGCCTGGTGCATGGATTCGTGCACCGGTGGGGTCGCTTGGCCTGGCCTGCAGGGATCGGGCCAAAACCGGCCCTCCAACATCCCCTGAGGGGTCCCGGATTGCCAGAGGGCGGTTCTCAGGTGATGCACCCCAGAATTGGGCTCCCTCCTCTCTGGTTCTGGGTACGTCACCCAAGAACCGAAGCTGCCAAATCACCACAACTCAGCAGCTCCTGTATTGAGCGTCTGCCCCCTGGTGGTCAGTGAGCATCATAGCTAACTGTTCGGATGGTGGCCAGTCACTTAGGCTTTTATATAGAGAGATACCCATGGTTACAGGTTTTGGAGTTTAAGTAGACCTTGTGCAGACAATTTTAGACAGTCCAGAGGACTGAATTATGACTTCCAGGAATGATTTTATCCAGAAGCAGAAGATTTAAAGAAATTAGATCCAAAATAAAAGAAATTGCTTGCATAGAATAAAATAAACTACTAGTAATGAGGCATATTCAATTGTGGTCATTTCTTTTGGTGTACTGTTAGTATTATTTCTAGAAATCTGCTTTCTGGTGGATTTATGAGGAATTTTTTCCTTTATTAACCATCTACCTCTAACCAAGCAACAATAAGGAGGTAATAGAGAGAATCAGTTTGTGAGGCAGTGTAGTCATTGAAATTATTTTATACAGAAAAGGTTTGTTCTTCTTTTTCTAGTCTTATATTTAGGTAATTGGTGGTAGACATGGGAAGAACATCAACATTCTCAGTTTCATCCATTCTTTTCAAATGTTCTTTTCTCATGATATAAAACTCTACCCCTTCCCATCAATACTTTCCTATCATTGTAAGAGACCTACAGGGTTTGATAAATTAGTTGAGTTAGAACTCTGGAAGCTTCACAACTGGTCCTTGGACATGGATGTCACCCATACCTTCCTTCTGGCCACAGGAAATGAGGGACTTCTTTAAGACTTCTCTTTAATCTTCCTGATCATCCATGCCAGATATTTTCAGTTTCTAATTGCCCATTTTCTACATTTATACTCTCTAGGGCAGTGGTTCTCAACCTTCCTAATGCCGTGACCCTTTAATACAGTTCCTCATGTGGTGACCCCCAATTTCATTGTTACAAATTGAACATAATTAAAGCATAGTAATTAATCACAAAAACAATATGTAATTATATATGTGTTTTCCGATGGTCTTAGGTGACCCCTGTGAAAGGGTCGTTCGACCCCTAAAGGGGTCGTGACCCACAGGTTGAGAACCGCTGCTCTAGGGCCATTAGATGGAGCCAGATAACACCACAAATCTTATGATCTGTATTTTTGTCATAGCAAAAATTTTATAATCTGTGTTTCTGTCATTTTTACAACCCCTTGGTATCCCAGTGCCATAACCTGTCCATGTACTTTATCCCATGCCACTGTCAGTGATCATTTGAGTCATCAGAATGACACATCATGGATTACCCATGACCCATTTCTCCCAGGACACCTTAAATATGTGAGCAATTCATTTCCTAAATTTGAAATTCTGCTTCCTGGGCCTCTTTTTGGTACCAATTATTGCACCAGTCAAGGTCCTGGCAAGAAACAGATGAAGCAAACTGGAGAAAGGGATCATAAAGAAACTATTTACACAGGTGCAGGTAAGGTGTAGGAAAACCACAAGGGATCATGTAGGATCCTGGATACTATAACATTTCCAAGTTTTTACTTCCACTCCCCTAGAACTTTATTTCACTATGTCAAACAAAATACAAATTTGGGAATCCTTCAATATTTTTTTTCTATTACATACTACTTTCAATTATTTAAATACCAGTCCTTCTAAATATCCATCTAAAATATCTACTCTTTCTACAACATTGCCCCATCCAGTGTGTCATCATATTCAATTCTTATTGAGTCATAAGAATTTTAGCGTAATGTAGATTTCATATACAAGAGTAGTAAGAGAGGACACTGGAGAAATATGGAATTAGTAGGTCATGGAGGACTATTTCATAAAGAGAAGTTCATTCTCCTTTAACTGATAGCAAAAAATAAAATAAATTGGGATAACAGAGCTCTTTATATTTCCACATTATTTGTTATTGCAATTGAATGCTCAACTTGAGAAAATATATTAATACAACATCAGCACAAAAGATGTGAATTTTAATATGTAGCACATCCAATTACAGCACTATAAAGAATTTAGAGAAAAGCAGCTATAAATATCCAGCTGCAGAGCTTAAGCTGTCTCATACTGTGACTTCAGAAAAAAGGCAAAGTATATGTTCTTGTTTCATCTTGCATTTTATTAAAGCTCAAGCTATATTATGACCTGGGAATTACAAACTTTAACACAATTCAGGGGACATATAGACATAGTTCTTTATTTTTATCAGTATTACTAAGGAAATGTTACATGGAATAAAATGGATAAGGCCAACATATCTAAAGGTCTCCCTATCTCAACTATGGTACCATTTACTAAATATGAAGAATAGAATGAAACATATCTATGATTCCCCCCACCTATTGTGTATTGCCTATGTATTTCATATTAAATTAATATAATCCTATCTAATAAAAGAGAAACATGGTAATTAGCAATACGTCCACTACCCTTCCCATTGGCTAATCAGGGCAATATGCAAATTAACTGCCAGCCAAGATGGCGGCCGGCAGCCAGGCAGCTTGAAGCAAACATGAGGCTTCCTTGCTTCAGTGACGGAGGACTCCAATGTTCCGCACCTGCTGCTGCCGGCCTCTGAGCTTGCAGTTTGGAACATTGTTACAAATACAGAAGCTAAACAAAACCCCAGAAACCTGCTTTCAGCCAGCCCAGATCTCAGAGCTGGAGTTGATACAGTGTTTTGATTATAGAATCCTAACAAACCAGATACCTGCTTTCAGCAGCAGAGGCCTCAGAGCTGGAGCCAGAGCTAAAGCTGGCCCGGAATAAAAAAAAGAAAAGAAAAAAAGGAGCAGTTGGGAACTTCAGTCACCCGCCAGCCTGAAAACAGCCCTCAGCCCCTCATCCAGACTGGCCAGGCACCCCATTGGGGATCCCCACCCTGATCCAGGACACCCTTCAGGGCAAACCAGCCGGCCCCCACCCGTGCACCAGGCCTCTATCCTATATAGTAAAAGGGTAATATGCCTCCCAGCACCGGGATCAGCGGAGCCGAGAGGCCTCCCAGCACCGGGATCAGCGTGACAGGAGGCAGCGCCCAAACCCCCTGATTGCCCTGCGGCTCTGTGTGTGACAGGGGGCGGGGCCACAACCTCCCTATCCACCCTGCTCTGTTCGTGACAAAGGAAGGCGCCCCAAGGCCCTGATCAGCCCTGCTCTGTGTGTGACAGGGTGCGGCGCCCTAACCCCCCTACCCCCCCACGGGCCCTGCTCTGTGTGTGACGGGGTAGAGCCATAACCTCCCCATCGGCCCTGCCCTGAGTGTGAGAGTGGCGGCGCCCCAACCCCCTGATCGGCCCTACTCTGTGGGTGATAGAGGGCGGCGCCCCAACCCCCCCCCAACGGGCCCTGCTCTGTGTGTGATGGGGTAGAGCCATAACCTCCCCATTGGCCCTGCCCTGAGTATGACAGTGGCAGTGCCCCAACCCCCTGGTCGGCCCTGCTCTGTGGGTGATAGAGGGCAGCGCCCCAACCCCCTGATCGGCCCTGCTCTGTGTGTGACAGGGGATGGTGCCCCAACTCCCCTATCGGCCCTACTCTGTGAGTGACAGGGGGGAGCTCCCCAACCCCCTGATGGGCCCTGCTCTGTGTGTGACAGGGGGCAGCACCCCAACCCCCTGTTTGGCCCTGCTCTGTGAGTGACAGCGGGTGGCGCCGCAACCTCCCCATCGACCCTGCCTTGAGTGTGACAGGGGGCGGTGCCCCAACCCCCCAATCAGCCCTACCCTGAGCGTGACTGAGGGTGGCATCACAACCTCCCAATCCATCCTGCTCTGTGCATGACAGGGGGCGGCGCCCCAACTCCCCAATTGGCCCTGCTCTGAGCCCGACCAGGGGCTGCACCTAGGGATTGGGCCTGCCCTCTGCCACCCGGAAGCAGGCCTAAGACAGCAGGTCGTTATCTCCCAAGGAGTCCCAGACTGTGAGAGGGCACAGGCTGGGCTGAGGGGCCCCCTTCCCCCCAAGTGCACAAATTTTTGTGCACCGGGCCTCTAGTATAATATAATATAATAATATAATATAATATAATATAATATAATATAATATAATATAATAAACATAACATAATATAATAAATGTAATAATATAAAAGTTTAGATTAACTATAAAATCTGAGGGTAAAGCATACCCGTTAGTTTCCTAGCTTTATTCTAGTAACGTGTTAATATAAAGTGTTGATTGTTGTGTTATTTGCAAAATAAATGTAGGCCAAATTCATGGATCCTGTTTGTCATTTTAAGATATCATTTTATAATAATTTACTTTTAATAATAAAATATAATAATCACCTTTGATGAGACCTCTATGAGAAAAAGTAATATCTAAATAAATTATGCATATGATTCCCCATTCCTCAATTTATTTATCCAATTTTTCTTCATTGAATAGCATCTCTCTAGCTCATTTACTTTATCCCAAAAATGGAAGACATATTCTTTGAAGGAGAATCTGTATTACAGGATAAAACAGACAACTCTTTCAGGATATTCAATATATATCTCACCACGTTAAACATCTTTTAATTACTAGAAAAAAAAAACAGATCTTGGAATTTTGAGCCTTAATAAAGCATTATAGAATAGAGCATTCATGAAACAAAACGAGGCTAGATAGAAACATCACATTTCCTTTCTTTTCTTAACTCCATAAGGCATTGTTCAGGCCAGACAGCCTTTGGTTCAAAGAGGACATATCTATTAGAAAGAAAGATCAAATAAGATGTATTCCAAGAAAAGAATTAATTAAAAGATAGGACAATAGCTGCATTTTTCTGTTATTCTAAAATTAATCAACACATTGTTAATAGTACCTACTGTGCATATGAGAAAAAAAATAAGACAAGAAATATGCATAGTCCAGGTCACCAGTCTCCCTATAACCTCTGTCCATCAAATACATTTTTAGTTTTTCAATTTGGGTTTCCATTTTTTTGTTGTTTGTTTCTTTTTTTGAAGGCACAGGGCAGTTAAAATTCCAAAATGTCATTTCAAGACCTCATGTTAATTGCTTTAAAAAATTATTTTCTGAAAACATATTTCTTTTCTGGAAGATCTAGAAAAAAATGGAACCATTCTAGAGAACTGAAAGGTTCTCTAAATAGACTACAATATCTCAGGATATTATTGAAAAGCAAAGTGGTAATTATTATGCTTCATGTTTTTTGGAACCTAAAGCCAATTCCATGAAATTATATTTTTTCTATCTCTCATTGCATGAACTACCATTTCAAATTAACTAGGAAAATAAAATATCTTTTCCTTTAAAAATAGTGGGAATTACTATAGTCTTATGATACTATAATAGAAACTTTCACCTTTCAATAAACCTATGTATGATTTGGTTAGAAAAATAATCATATTTTTTCACTCTCCGAACTAGAAAATAAACAATACTATTTTTCTACATTTTCTTTCTATGGAAACTGTGTGATATTTGAGAGGTTTTTCTGAGCCAAAAAGAAATACGTTGCTACATCCATCTGATATATATTTATGGTGATAGCTAATAGGCTAAAGCAGTGGTTCTCAACCGTGGTGCACATTAGAATCACCTGGGAATCTTTTTAAAATCCCGATTTCTGGGCCTCATCGTCCGGAAATTCTGTTTCTTTGTTATGGGGTGGGGCCACAACATTAGTAATGAATCTTTTTAAAATCCTGATCTCTAGGCCCCATCCTCCGGAAATTCTGTTTCTTTGTTACTAATATTGTGGCCCCACCCCATAACAAAGAAACAGAATTTCCGGAGGATGAGGCCCAGAAATCAGGAGTTTAAAAAGATTCCCAGGTGATTCTAATGTGCAGCCACGGTTGAGAACCACTGAAATAAAGCTTCCCAAATATTTACTTTAACATAAAATGTGATGTGAATTTCTGTATAGATATTTTACATAAAACAGAAATTTGTAAAGAAAATTTAATTGAAAATGTTTAAAGATTTGTGTACACAAGTTTTATTATATTGTGTTTTTTTTTTCTTTTAGGATAGTTCTAATCTAAAAGTCAGTAATTTTCTGTTAATTAAAACATGGTGGCTCAACATTATAATAAAATATTATTCAATTATAAATTATTAAAACACTGGCTTATCAGACTAATGATGCCTGCAATATAGTAAGTGGAATATAAAACACTATACTGGGAAGATGAATACCACTGCATTGATAGTTCATAATTCTACATAACTTTTCTTTCTTAAAATTCTACATTTACGGTAGTGCTCTGTCCCCAGATCTCTCTTTTGCTTCAATGGTGTTTGGATGAAACAGACCCGGGATGCCCCTTCTTCCAGCTTCTAACCACCCTCCAACCCCTTTTCCAGTCACCACCTTCGGAACCACCTTAGCCATCCATCCTCAGCCTCTGAGACCAGCCAACATCGTTTTTTGACCTTAATTCCTTATTGTTGAACATCCATGAGCCCCCAGACTTGTCAGAACTACTCCACCAAGGTGGAGGCTGCCATCAATCGCCTGGCCAACCTGAATCTGCCGCCTCCTGCACTTACCTCTCTCTGGGCTTCTATTTCAACCAAGACGATGTGGCAGTGCAGGACGTGGGCCACTTCTTCCTGGAGTTGGCGGTGAAGAGGCGAGAGGGCACGGGGCATCTCTTAAAGATACAAAGGCAGCACCGTGGCCGCATTCTCTTCCAGGATGTGCTGAAGCCTTGCCAAGATGAGTGGGCTAAAACTCAGGTTGCCATGGAAGCCACCATGGCCTTGGAGAGGAACCTGAACCAGGATCCACCTGCCCTGGGTTCTACCTGCGCAGACCCTCAGGCTCTGCGACTTCCGGGAGAACCACTTCCTGGATGAGGAGATGAACCTCATCAAGAAGATGGGCAACACCTGACTAACTTCCCCAGGGTGGCTGGCCCCAGGCCAGGCTGGGCGAGTATCTTTCAAAAGGATCGCCCTCAGGCATGACTAGGGGCCTCTGTGGCCCAGAGGCCTTTGAGGGGCACCGCTGCATTCCCCTGATGTTGGCTTTGCCTGAGCTTCTCCCCAAAACCACGAGCCATCCTTTTCACCAACCTGGAGCCCTCTCTCATGCATTGGACCAAATGAAAATAATAAAATTTTTGCAGTAAAAAAAAAAAAATCTGCATTTTCATCTGACTCTAATACTAGTATCTAGGGAAAATATGATACTCATATACAGATACACTTTTAAATGTACTGTTACTCAGCCTATCCTTTGGCAGAATTAATACTGTATAGAAATGTATTGGCCTCCAGGTAGCTGAGAGAACTATTTTATGTATTCATTTGATACTAGAAAATAAGAAAAAAGAAGTTTAACAATTCTTTAGTTAGCATTTCTTTGGAAACATATTACATGTTAGTTTTATAAGTTTCAAGTATCTTTTTTGCTCATTTTCATAATTATAAAATGATTTACTGGCTTACAAAAAGTTTCATTAAGTAAATAAAGAATATCATTTCTATTTGGGAAATAAGGTATTTGAATCAACTGGGGTACTAACTTTAAAAAATTTTATAAAAAAACAAATTTTGAGAAGTTTAATTTGTGTGAATACTATTCTATGTATGAAATGTATGAATCCTGTCTTGCAAATCAATTCATTTACCAAATATAGGTAAGGGATTATATTACAAAGAATGATAATTTTCTCAAGTGTGAATGGCAGCAGTAATAGTATTTATCAAAGGATTGTTAGGAGATTAAATGAAGTAATGTATGTAAAGGTCTAGTACAGTATTGGACAATACTAATATTACTATATTCATTATAATCATCATCATATTATTATTCAACCATTCATAGGGTTGAGTATAATCCTAGAGTTCATTGGGGATTAAATAATACTAATAAATCTGAGCACAGTGTCACATTATTATAATAATAATAAAAGTAGTAATTAATTTCTGACATATGTTCAGCATCATATTAATATCTACTGGTTTCTCTAACATGTGTCTCTTTAATGACCTCAAATTAATGGTTTGCTAGTAATTGACCTCAAAATAACATTTCTACTTCAGGTGGACATATCTGGTAATTACGAGAGGAAAAAAATGTATTTAACTTTTAGCAAAGTAGTTCCAAAAGTCCAACATATTTGTGCGCTTAGCTTATATGGATATAAAAATACATTTAAAAATCTACATTTGAAAATGGACTTTAAGTAAAATTACATTTTTACTTTTTAAGTGGTATTAACATTAGCCTATTTAAAGAAGCCTGTGCATTAAATTTGAATGAAGATAAAATTTAATTCATATCATATGATTAAAATCATATATTTTTAAGTAACAAAAGTGTTAAAAGTTTTCAGGGAAAAATAATGAAGAATGGGTAATTTAAATATTGATACGTTTCATTTATAAGACATCTAGCACTCTTGTCATTTGAGAAATTTTTTCTAGTCCCTTAACATTTATAATTGTCATTATTAATTGAAATTAATAATTCCCTGTTTAAAATGACACTCATATCTCCATGTACTCATCTAACATTCCATACTTGTTATTTTGTAGTCAGTGGAAAAGGAAAAAGAAATGGGAAAAACATTTAAAACCATATTAAATGTTTACATGGAAATTAATCACATTTATACTACATATAAGCTGTGTGACTGTGCAAAATGACTTACCATCTCTGCTCCAGTATTCCTATCAGTAAAATGAGCCTGTGACATTATTATAGTCAGTGACAAATATAATCCTGTATAATTTTACTTTGGCAGTGTAAAAATATTATTAAATATTACTAATACAGAACATAAAGTTATTAATATCAAAAATATTACAAGCAAATAATTCCAGACAGGCAATTGCAAGTGCTTCCTATTACAAACACATATGCTATTTTATGCCTTTATTATTTTTTAGTTTTAATTTTTTTCTTACAGCACGAATTTTGTCAACGACTCAACTAAATTGATTCAAGATTAATTTACTGTGAAACTTTGGTTAACTGGCCATATTTCATTGCAAACAAGATGATTAAATGTGTAACAACTGAAGGAAAAAATGAGATACATAATAGCAAAATAATAATAGGTAACACATATGAGTACTTACCATGTGCCAGTTACCATTCTAAGTGTTTTGTATGAAAAAACTTATTTATCTACTTAAATTACCCTATGATGTATATATTATTTCAGGTTTATGACCTTTTGCCTACAATTTGAAAGCAAATGTTTCTGAAAACTTTGTGTGTGTTTTTCTCACACAAGCAGAAATCTGATCAGAATTGAGATGAAGGTATTTATATTATTAAATTACCCATTAGTTTGAATAATTAATTTTGCTGCAGCAATTTTAATATCTTAATATGCTTCTTGAGACTCTGCTGTGACTGTTATATAAATACTAGTGGTCCGGTGCATTAAATTCATGCACAGGGGGTGGGGGGGTGTCCCTCAGCCCGGCCTACACCGTCTCCAAGCTGGGACCACTCGGGGGACATCCCTCTCGCAATCCGGGACCGCTGGCTTCTAACCACTCACCTGCCTGCCTGCTCAATAGCCCCTAACTGCCTCTGCCTGCCTGCCTGCCTGATAGCCCCTAACCACTCTGCCTGCCAGCCTGCTTGCCCCCAACTGCCTCCCCTCACCAGCCTGATCACCCCCAACTGCCCTCCCCTTCTGGCCTGATCGCCCCAACTGCCTCTGCCTCGGCCTCGCCACCATGGCTGTGTCTGGAAGAATGTCCATAAGGTCTCCCAGTCTAATTTGCATATTACCCTTTTATTAGTATAGATATAATTTTTGCACTAAATTACCTATTTAAAATTCAAAACATTCTGAATTTGAAATAGCTTTGGACCCAAAGGTTTTAGAAAATAAGTTGTAAACCTATATTACTATGCTCATTTTATTTTTTAAAAAATCTTTATTGTTGAAAGAGTACATATGTCTCCTTTTTCCTCCCATTGATCGCTTCTAGCCTGCCCCTGCCTCCCATCCCAGGACTTCACTACCCTATTGTCTGTGTCCGTGGGTTATGCATGCCAGTATAGGCGTACAAGTTCTGTGGTTGATCCCTGCCCATCCACCTCCACCTTCCCTCTGAGATTCAAAAGTCTGTTCCATGATTCTATGTCTCTGGATGTATTTTGTTCATCAGTTTGTTTTGCTTATTGTGGAATCTATTATGCTTATTTTACTGATAGGTACTGAGGCACAGAGACAGAAAGTCATTTTGCAAAGTCGCACAGCTTATAAGTAGTAGAAATGTGAGTAATTTCCATGCAAACATTTAATATGATTTTAAATGTTTTTCCCATTCCTTCTTTTCTGCTGACTCCAAATCTCAAACATAGAATGTTATATAAATATCTAGAGATATGAGTGTCATTAAAAAAAGAAAACTAGAAACGCTTACTGTTCCTAATACTGCTAGCTAAAAAATCATTTGTATTTAAAAAAAAAAATATATATATATATATATATTTTATTGATTTCAGAGGGGAAAGATAGAATCATCAATGATGAGAGAGAATCATCGATTGGCTGCCTCCTGCACACCCCTTCTGGGGATCTAGCCTGCAACCCAGGCATGTGCCCCTGACTAGAATTGAACCCAATCGAACCCAGGACCTTTCAGTCCACAGGCCAACGCTCTAACTACTGAGCAAAACCAGCTAGCGCTCATTTGTATTTTAGGAAGGCCATATTGGTTGACCCAGATGAATCAGTTGAGACTGACTGGAACATTATTTATTTGAATGTATGTATGCCATGGTTACTCCAAAAGAGTGCCAAGTGCAGTGCCAGCATGTACTGTCAAAAAAAGTGTAAATTACGATATAATAAGCAGTCTGAAATCTGGAATTACAGAGCAAGCAAAGTTTTCAAAGAGCTTAAATACATCTGTCTTGATTGAAATTTTACAGATGGAATTTCTAGAGTTATTCATATAGCAGCTTGGGGTGAATGTTAGGAAATTGAGTTTCTGTTTCTAGCAAAGAAACCAAATGGTTGTGTGACCTTAAATAAATAATTAAGCAGTATTTAATTTCATATGTTCCTATTTCTAAATTACATTTACAATTCTGTTTTCATGAAATCTGTATGAAGTAAATGTTTGTGAGCACAGGAAGGCCTAAAAGTGTATTACTACTATTTCAATGTCTAATCTGGAAGCATTTTGTCCCATTTTCACAGTATCAGAAGCCAAACTCAAAAATGTCAGCTGCACTGTGTCCCAAGATAGGACCTTTAAGCTAGTTTTCAAATTCTTTAATAACTTCTTTCAAAATGACAAAACAATAATAATTTTGTAATCATTACTCTAAACATAGATTCCATCCTTAGTCAAATTGTGAATGTGTAAGTTAATAATCCAAGCATATTTTTTCCTATTACACTCTACATAAATTATTAATGTTTCTCAGTTTTAGTAATTATTTGGACAGCAGAATACTGCAAACTGGAAGAAAGAAGGTGAAGAGATCAGCCAAAAAAAACCATATTTGCATAACCCATAGACACAGACAACAATGTGGTGATGGCTGGAGGGAAGTAGGGTGGAGGCAGGCAAAGCTGGGATGGGGACCATCTATAATAGAGTCAACAATAAAAATGAAGACAATAAACAAACAAGCTCTTAAACTAGTTTAATTAAGAGCAAAGAACAATTCTCTCCCTTCCCACTGGATCAGTGGCTTCTGATTTCTAGAACAGTACATATTCCACAATTGGTAAAACCTCTAGGAACACCAAAGAGTTGTTGTCCTGACTTACGGGACGTCTTAGTTATTAGGCCACTAATGTGGAAACATTTCTATCAAATCAAAGAATGTGGATAAGGCTTTAGAGTTGATGATGGAGTATATACCCTGTAAAGAATATATAATTTTCCAGAGTTATAAATTCTGATAATTCATATTGCAGATTACATCTCAAAAAAATGTTAAAGGGCTAGAATGGGCATGTTGTAAGCCCTCATCTCTGATTTTTTATTAACTTTTTAATTAAAGTATTCCAAAAATAAAGTTGCTTGGAAATGGAGGTAAGAATTTAATAAACCATTTTAGCTGCAGTTTGTCACTTTTTACTAAAGGAAACAGCTTTTGTGAATATTTACAATCGAAGATGAGACATTGATACTACACCAAATTGCATATTGATTAGAACAAAAGAAATCAGGACCACTCTTCTCATTATGCAAGCATAAAATGCAAGTCATATAAATACTGTGCTAATGTTTTAAATGAATTCAGATTTTAATCTACATCAAAATCTACTGCCATGGTAATCAGCTCAAGCAGAATTTTTGGAAGGCTTTCTCCTAAGGATGGCAGGAGTGGGTGGATGATATTGCAGATCCACTTTACTTTCTTCACTGATGTGAACAGATCATTTGAGGGCTACTTAGGTGTAAATCCAAGAAACAACATTTTTCAACCCAAGTCATCTCCTTCTACTAGTTGCCCTATTTCTGTTATATTAATGTTATATATTAGAGGCCCTATGCATGGAATTCGTGCAAGAGTAGGCCTTCTCAGCCCCAGCTGCCTCAGCCCTCCCAGCCCTGACTTCATCCAGAAGGTCATCCGGAAGGTCGTCCGGAATGTTGTCTGGACGGTGGTTCTGCTGTTCGGACGTTGGGCTTAGGATGGACTGGTTAAAGTGTCCTTTAGTGCTCATATTATGATTATACCATCTCTAAGCACCTCTGCTTTTTGTGTGATTTCATCAATTTAGGATTTGGGCATTTGGCTACCTCTGCTTTGTAGGTGATGTGCCTGAGCGGTCAGTTAGTCCCTTCCTGTGGTTATGCCTCTATCCCAGAGGAGGTTGAACATAGGGAATTTGGTCTACTCTGGCATAGAATCATCATTTGAGTGTCATTGTATATCAGAGGTTCAGTGATAGAGCTAGCTCGCTGAGATAATAGTTTTCTTAAATCTATATTACTATACTGCATTACTACATTGATGACTAGAGCAATCACAGATGCCTGTGCACAGTAACAGGAGTTACAAAGAATTGGCAGCATGGAGATATTTACTGTATCAAAGAGTGGTTTCCATATACTCAATCATTTTTGCATTTAATGCTATTGAAAATGCACAGGCTGTCACAAGGTTTTTTTGAATATACCATGAACTGAGTATGGTTAAATTAAACTATGCTGCCAGGAAACAATAATCTCATGAAGCTGGGTTAAATCACCAAAGAATATTAGAACAATAACTACAAAAAGTGCTTTTTAAAGAAATTCTTCTCTATCTTATTTTACCAATCTTAGGCAAGGGTTGTATATCTACTGTAATCTCTTTGGTTCAGAGTTTTGAGGCGAAGTGACTGCTTCTTGAAATTGTCTGCTTCTGAAGACCTTTCTGACTAAGCCTCAGTTTAAGGCCTTGAGAGGAAAACCTCTGGTCTGTGTTGGTAGTTTGCTTGCACTGACACATAGCCCATAAAAGAAATATAAATGGTGTCCCAGTAATGTTGTAAAGTAATTCCATGTTGATATATGTATATATGCTAATAGCATGATATATATATATATATATATATATATATATATATATATATATATATACTAATCCCCAGGACCTCAGAATGTGACTTTATTTGGAGATAGGGTCTTTACAGCAGTGATCAAGTTAAAATGAGATAATTAGGGTGATTACTAATCCTATCTAATAATAGACAAACATGGTAATTTACCGTTCCTTCGCTACACCCCAATTGGCTAATCAGCATGATATGCAAATTAACCGCCAACAAAGTTGGCGGTTAATTTGCATACCACAGGCAGGGCGGGACAGCACAGCCACCAGCGCAAGCCACCATCCCGGGCCACAGGCCGGCCCCAGGAGCCCCAGAAGCCGCCCAGAAGCCTGTGATCGGGGGGGAGATGGGGGTTCCTTGCCCAGGCCTGACACCTCTGCCAGAGGCGTCAGACCTGGGCAAGGGGCCAATCTGGCGATCAGAGGGAGATGGGGGTCCCCTGCCCAGGCCTGAAGCCTGGGCCAGAGGTGTCAGGCCTGGGAGAGGGGCTGATCCAGTGATCAAAGGGTGATGGGGGTCGACACCTCTGGCCGAGGCGTCAGGCCTGGGCGAGGGCAGAGCCAGTGATCGGGGGGAGATGGGGGTCCCCTGCCCAGGCTTGATGCCTGGGCCAGAGGCAGCAGGCCCTGGGGGGGTGGGCAAGCCGGCAATTGGTGTGAACTACAGAGGAAACACCTTTTCTGACCCCTCATTGGTTAAGCTCCCTGTATGCCACTGGTAATATTCTTAGTAACTTGGGTAATAAGAATCCAAAAAGGTGATCTTGGGTTTTTCATCACACTCCTGGTGAAAAAAACGAAGGTCTGCTGCTGGAGGGCTAAGAAATGTCATATCCTGCCCTAGCCGGTTTGGCTCAGTGGATAATGCGTCAGCCTGCCGACTGCATGGTCTGGGTTCAATTCTGACCAAGGGCATGTATCTAGGTTGCAGGCTCCTCCCTGCCCAGGGCCCAGGTTAGGGCTCATGCAGGAGGCAACCAATCAAAGTGTTCCTCTCACTTTGATGTTTCTCTCTGTCTTTCCCTTTCTCTTCCATATTCTCTAAAAATCGATGGAAACATATCCTCAGGTGAGGATAAAAAAAATAATAAAGAAATTATTATTATATGAAAGACACATCTTGAAAATGCCTAAAGAAAGTTGTCATTTTTTCATGGTAAAGGGACTGGAGTCCATGTTAATGAAAACACCTTTCTGGCTGCGGTGACTGGCAGTGGCTGTGGCAGCGTGGTGATGGGGCTGGTGCCTTCCCCTGATCAGCCCGGTCACCTCCCACAAAGAGAGGCCAGACTGTGGCTTAGGCCCTATCCCCATGGGGAGCAGGGAGCCAGCCTAAGCCGTCACTAGGACATCCTTCCTTGATTATAGACTTCCAGCCTCTACCCCTGTGATAGCCAATTCTGTCTTTCAGAAGGTTGATCAGATTGCTGGTTCAACCATAGCCAGTTTACATTGAGACAATTATCCATCTGAAGGTTTGGTGGGGAGAGATGTCAACTTAGAAGCATCACCTATAACTGGGATGGTAAAAGCTGCTCATTTAGCATGTAGCATGCAAGGCATGGCTGTTGGCTTTTGGTCTGCCTATGTGCTCCTACCTTAATAACCATGGTTCCCTTGCAAGTTTGAAATAGCTTTCACTAAGTCCCTGATGTCTTTCCCACTATTAGTCAAAATATCTGAAGTTACAAATTCTTTAGCTTCCATAACACTTTAAGTCACGAACAATTCTGAAAGCATAGCTACCATCTTTTTATCTCTTGTCTTTTTGCCACGGTACAGGTTTCATTCTGTCAGTACTATTAATTCTGCTACCTGGAGAAGCATCGTAACCTCCCTCTTGTATAAAAACTGCTGTTTGAAATTCTCTCCTATTGTTAGATAGTCCCTTGTTCTGTAAACTCTGTCATTTTTAGACAGTTTCTTATTCTGTAGAATAACTGTTTTAGTTTGAATAATAGAAAAAGATAAAACTTAACTGTCTGACCTTGCAAGCTATCTATCTAACATAATGGACTAATACTGATAATAATTCCCATATTCTTATGCCAAATGTTCATACTTTATGTATCGAAGATTACAAACTGTAACAATAGCTCACAGAGAGCCCTTTGTAAAATGTGCAGAAAAAGAAGCTCAAAAGGTATAAATACAGAAAACTTCCTGTGTGACTTCACTCAGAGATTTGGAAAAAATACCTCCCTCTGGGCCACACACAATAAACGACTCCTAACTAATTGGCTCATTAAGGCGTCTTGTATCTCACTCGCTGATTTATGATTCAACACTGGGAAGAAAAATATTGTATAATGGGTCTGCTTTAATGGCTAAATTTCCAGTATGACAACAAAAGAGAATGCCTTTGTAATTTTCAAAATAAAAACCATCTATAAACCATAGTAAATCAAAATTAACTAAAAGGATGCCTATCAGACCGGGGCACACTTTCCTGAGTTACTGCTATAGTCACATGTTTCCAATTCATCCAGAAGAGGGGATCAAGTTGCAACAGTAAGGTTTGACCTATGTTAAATAATGATAAGTAAAAGAGATAATAAAAGGATTTCATAAATGTATAAGTTTCTGATAGAGAAATCTTGAGCATTGCCTAAAAGCACACAAGGATTGCACAGTAGGTACAAATCATAGCGAGAAGCAAACACAGTATTGACAGAAGCTTCAACCAGTTTGGCAACCACTGCCACATCTTGCAAACATATAAAATATTCTTGTTGCCAAACCGGGAGTTACGCAAACAGAGGCAATCAACAGGTTCCAGTGAGTTAATACTCCTAATGTATCATTTTGTCTTTCCTGAACAAAAGAGAAGGGTTGACAAAGTGGGAGATTGTTGAAGAGAAGCATTCAAAGAGGCGAAAGCTTCTTTCATGTTGCATCCCATGGAAGAGGCTTCCTAAATACCCTACTTTTAAAAAATATATATACTGCCCTGGTCAGCATGGTTCTATGGTTAGAGTGTTGGACCATGCACCGATGGTTTGATTCACAGCCCTGGGATAGAGGCAACCAATCTCTCTCTCTCTCTCTCTCTCTCTCTCTCTCTCTCTCTCTCTCTCTCTCTCTCTTCTCTCTCTCTCTCTCTCTTCTCTCTCTCTTTCTCTCCCCCTCTCTCTCTCTCTCTCCCTCTCATTTCTCTTCTTTCCACTCTCTCTCAAAAAAAAAAAAATTAATGGAAAAAATATTCTTGGGGTGAAAATATATACATTTTTTCCTATACATACATACCTATGATAAAGTTTCATTTATGAACGTATGGTTGCCTTAATAAACTCATGAGAATATTTAGCTTTTTAAAAATTAGGTATTTATTGCTTACAATAACCAGTCAATCCTAAAAATATTTTCATTGTCTTTTAGTTTAGGGCCTTGGCAAAATGAAATCATCTCTGCTCTGGTGAGGTCAGCAAACCTCCGTGTGCTGACAGATTGTGACGCAAGTTATTTGTAGTTTCTTAACAAAATATAGCTTTTCTCTAGGTGGCTTGTAACCCTTTCAGCTCATCTTGAAAAAAGATACAATAGCCTCCCCCCCCCCCATCCTCCCATGCCCCGGCTTTATCTGGGTGGGTATGTGCCAAGACCCCCGCAGTGGATGCCTGAAAAGGTAGATAGTACTGAATCCTATATATGTTTTTTCTATACATACATACCAATTGCAAAGTTTTATTTATAAATTAGGCACAGTGAGAAATTAATAATAATAACAAAATAGAACAGTAGTTCAGGGATCCCAGGTTGCGAGAGGGCGCAGGCCAGGCCAAGGGACCCCACTGGTGCAGGAATTCATGCACCGAGCCTCTAGTATTTTAATAAAAGTGAAATGTGGTCTCTCTCTCTCTCAAAATATCTTATTGTACCATACTCACCCTTCTTTATGTGATGTGAAATGATTAAATGCCAAACCTATTCCTGAATCTCTGCAGCCACACCTACTTGCAATAAATAGCTTGGTGTCACTCGTTTGAGGAGATCCCTTGCTGAAGTCTTCACATAGGCTCAATGCTTATGGGAGGGGGCGGGGGGAGGGGGCCGGGGGGGACATGTTGCAGTGAATTGAAAATCTTTTTCTGTTCATGTCTTCCACCCACAAATTTAATGCCTTTTCCATCTCAACTAAGCACTTCTCATGCACCGTGGCCATAACTTTTGCAGTTTGAGGTGCAACAGCAAAACTAGCACAAACTTATTCTTCCTTCTTCACAAATTCACGGGTAGAGGACTCACTCTTACTATAGATTTTAGCAACATCAGCATACTGTTTTTTCCCCTTTACTCACTAAGCTGAAAACTTTTACCTCCCACTTAAAGGATATACTTTACAGCTTCTGGACATATGGGATAGCCATCATCACTACTCTTGCACTTTAGGGCCATTATTAAGTAAAGTAAAGGTTACTTGAACACCAGCACTGCCATATCACGACAGTCGATTTGATAACGTAGGTGGCTACTATGTGACAAGTGGGCTGGAGGATACTCAGTGTGGAGACACCGGGCAATGGGGTGATCCAGGCCCTCACGGGGGGACTGAGCAGGACTCACCAGATTTCATCATGCTACTCAGAAGAGCGTGCACGTTAAAATGTATTATTTCTGAAATTTTCCATTTAATGTTATTTTGGACTGCGGTTGGCCACAGGTAACTAAAGCTATGGAAAGCAAAACTGCAGATAAGGGGGGACTACTGTACATGAAGTCTCCCTGTGAACTACTTATGCAATATAGTATCATTGGGGGCACAGCAACAAATCATCTACATATTGTACGAGGATGTACTCCAAGGAAAAATCAAGTCCTTTTGTTCAGATTGATTTGTTGAGGTTGTAATATGAGGGGGATTCTATAAATCCCTGAAGTATAACTATCCATATATGCTGTTAGTTCCACAAAATAGCAAATATTAACTACCTTTATCTATATGTCTACTAAGAAATACTACATATGAATTGCTCACTGTGAAATTCACTTTTTTTTAGGGGATAAAGCACAGGGCAAATCTGTGTTCAAAACTACCAGGAATCTAGGGATCACAATTCTATTGCTCAGCTTGAGATCAGGAACGAATAGGGGTACCCTTTTCTGATAAGCTTCTTATGTGGAAGTATCACAAGGAATATACAATCTATTCTAATAAAGACTCAATAATGGTTTTATTCCTGAGATTTCTTCAGGTTTGAGTACATATTGGGATAACCTCGGTGGGGCGGGGGGAGGGGGGGGATGAGGTAATAAGGATTTATTTGAACCTTAGTAGATCAGTTCCAAACATTCTACTCAGGTCAGTAGAATCTGCAGCCCAGTGAGTAGGAGGAATCTGATCTCACATTGCATCAGGAGAGGACAGTACTTTCAAAAGAACTGCTATGATTTGGGTTGCTCTGATGTGGTGCCTTCTGGAAAATATTAAACTTCACAATGCTGTTACAGAGCAAGTCTCAACTAACTGAGCTGGAACAAAGATACACAATTGAAATTGATAAAAGTTACAAGACCAGTGAGATCATATGTCTTTTGGACATATATTCCCCAAGTATTTTATTAGTATGCTAGGGAACAGGTGGAGATAAAGTGGTGAGATTTCAGGTGAAAAATGTAGCATCTGCACACACTAGAAATTGGAAAGCCTGCCCTACAAATAGATATAAAGTAGCATCTGCATCCATTAGAAATTGGAAGACATGCCCTATAAATAGATATAATTTGATTTCATAGGTTCCTTTCTTAGTTTCGGCAGCTAGCCATTTTTTCAGTACCCAATCTCTTTACAGATGTCACATTTCCTAAACCGTTAAATATATACCTACCATATGATGGAACCATTCCATTCCTAAGTATTTACCCAAGAGAATTAAGACCTATATACAGATGTTTATAGTAGCTTTATTTGTAAGAGCCCTCAACTGGAAACAACCCCAATCAATAGGTGAATAGATAAACAATTGCTGGTATATCCACATAATGGAATACTCAGCAACAAACAGGAACAAACTATTCATAAATGCAACAACATGGATGGATTTCAAAATAATTACGCTGACTGAAAGAAGCCAGGCCAAAAAATAAAAAATGAGTACATGGTATATTATTCCAATTTTATAAAATTTTTGAAACATAAACTATCTATAGTAACAGAAAGCAGATCAGTGGGTGCCTGGGACCAGTTTGAGAGCCACTAAGATGTTTAATTATTAAGGGCCTAGAGGAAACTTTTGGAGATGATGGTAATGAATTTGTGATTATAGAGGTGGTTTCATCATTGTGTACATGTACCCAAACTCACCAACTTATACTCTTTAAATATGGTCAACCTATTATACCTCAAGAAATCCCTCTGTAAAAACCTAGGTCACTAGGCCCATGAGATGTGCCTGTCTGATGCAGGACTCTATCGGTTCCATGGGTGATTCAATCAGGTGTTCTCCACAGGAATTGTCCAAATACAGAAAGATACCAAAATACTGATGCTCCATATTTTAGTATAAATACTTCCCCTTATCAAACTCCTAGGGGGAAAATTAAATCTATATTTTAAATACCTTTCAAGTTAGTATTCAAAGGCCAAAAAAACACAACCCAGAATCAAATTCTCTTGCCCTCATAAGGTAAAAGTCCAATGCAATTAAAGTCCTTCCCAGTTTATTTTGTTCACTCACAACCAGAAATGTTCTTAATGGCCTAGATGGATTTTTATAGCAGCTGCAGCCTGTGTGTCTTTCTTGGGAATAGATGTGAATCATTCAGCTCCTTAAAAGTTAAATGAACTCCACATTAAGTCTATGGTGTGTCTCAATTTTTAAAAGGTTCAGAGAATTAATAGAACACCCAAATTCACCATAACACTTGCCTAACCTCCACAAAATTTAACAAGCAGTAATCCTGAACAAAATTATGTTCCCAGAAAATTGCCAAAGGCAATACATAGCAGAAACCCTATCGTAGAAACTCATGAATCTGTAGGAAGGATAGCTGTCAAGGGCTTTCTCCTCCTCCGAATGCCAATCAGTATATGCCAGAATCCATGACCTGCACACTAAAACTAAACTGGAAAAAATTTCTTATCAAGAAGTTAAATTTGCCCTGGCCGGTTTGGCTCAGTGGATAGAGCATTGGCCTGCAGACTGAAGGGTCCCAGGTTCGATTCCGGTCAAGGGCACATGCCCGGGTTGTGGGCTCAATCCCCAGTAGGGGCATGCAGGAGGCAGCCGAACAATGATTCTCTCTCATCATTGATGTTTCTCTCTCTCTCTCTCTGAAATCAATTCAAATATGTTAAAAAAAGAAGTTAAATTTATCACCATGCATTTAGCCTGGCAAACTATCTTCTCAGTGCCAGTCATTGGAGACACTAATGCTATCTTGCAAAGGATAGATATGCAGTGATGCAGTACCAATCACATTCTCTCTAGTATATTCAAATCTCTTTATAGTAAAAATTTCCTGTTTTATATTGCATTTTAATGACTGGCATGAGCAATTTAAACCTGAACTTCTCTAGAAGTCCGTATGGCATACAAGTCTTCTGCCTTGAAATTTAAAGCAGCAAATATTGATAGTCTTCATGTTTAGCATATCTACAGTATATTTTCTTCTGACATTAAATCCTTTCCTCAAATGAGTTGCTTTCTCATGTCTCTGCAGCCTCTAATGAATTAAAATGTGGGTCAAGGTCAAGCCTGCACCCTGGAAGCTGCCTATCCATGCCAATGCCTGATGCCAGTAAAGCCAGGGTAGCTCACCAAGTCTCATCTTAGCTGGCACTGGCTGCAGCCATCCAGGAAGCCAGCATATGTGTGAGCCAGTGACATGTTCTGAGTTTGCTGAAGCTTGTCTCTCTACATTCCCACGCCCCAACCCTGCTTCTTTGTTGAGGTCTGTGCACTTCTCTGTTAAGGCCCAGTATTTCACCATCTCCAGAAATAACCAATTTTCTGTGGACAAAGCTACCTTACATTTCGTGTTAAAATCCCATGTGCCCTAAGGCTGAAAGCCTCTTGCCAAAACCACAGCAACTAAAAGCCTACTGCAGTAATAAAAATAAAATTAATGGCCCAGTATAAGCCTCTACAACTGCCAAGATCAAAACTCCCTGAATACACATTAAAGTCTGAAACAAGCTCTTGGCCACCCAATGTTTCTCCACTTGTATATTGTGTTCCCTCAAATGTCATTCCTGCTTTACTTCTCGCTGGACTCGAGTATACAGCACCAATTGGGAGGTTTAGATGTTTCCTTCTACAAAACACGGTCTCTGCCCTGCTCTGCCTCCATCTCCATACCCTCCTACCCATCAATACAGCCTGTTCTTTACAATTTTCTGTAGAAAAATAGTAATCAAGAGTACATGCACTGTACACAGGCCAGGTCCTCCTCCCAAACTCGTCACTACCTCCCTGGGCACAAAGTAAGGAGAGTAGACACCATGTTAGGCTGAGGGTGCCCCACCATATGAAAGGAAACAGAAATGGGAAGTTGAGTGTGGTTCCCCAATCAGTAATAATATACATGTAACCTAACTACTCTTTAGACTTTTAAATTCACTGAAAGTTTTGTTCCCTTCATGCTGTCACCTCTAATTCTCTTCTCATTCTGGAAGGCTTTTCTCACATGCCATCTCATCCATGAAACTTTCCCTGATGTCTTCAATGAGATGAAACCTCTCTTCTGAGGCCTGGGTCCAATGCTTTGCAAAGTTATGGTCTAAAGACCAACCACAACAGAATGTGTTAGTAACTGTTAAAACACGCATTACTGAGCGCATCAGTGCTATCCGAATCTTGGGGTAGGGCCCTCGAATGTGCACTGTGAGCTCTCTAGGTGATTCTCTGGTGCATTCAAGTCTGCGTCTTCGTTTTGCACCTGATCATTTCTGATTTTTGTCCTATAACCTTACTTGGCATTTGCTCTATACAGCGGTTCTCAACCTGTGGATCGCGACCCTTTTGGGGGTCGAATGACCCTTTCACAGGGGTTGCCTAAATACATCCTGCATATCAGATATTTACATTACAATTCACAACAGTAGCAAAATTACAGTTATGAAGTAACAACGAAAATTATTTTATGGTTGGGGGTCACCACTACATGAGGAACTGTATTAAAGGGTGGTGGCATTAGGAAGGTTGAGAACCACTGCAGATCCATGGAGGAAGGAATCTTTTTTTTTTTAAAGAGTAACTCCTTAACCTGGACCTTGCATATATAACAACTGCTCAACAACAAAATTGTTAAAATGAACTTAATTTTTACTCTCAAAAGGACTAGATCTCGTTTTGTCCTACCCTGATAAAGTGTCTAGAAGTAAAACACAAGCAAATCATTATAAAGGAATTAAAATATTTTACTCTGCTTCACAATATACTGTCTTCACCAATGTAGCCAAATGTAGGTTTTCTGAGTTATTTTAAATGCAATATTATGCACTGAAAATTTCTAAGCATTGTTTCTCACTGCAATAAAGATTGTCTTTCTTTAGTAAGTTGCTTCCTCAGCATCTATTACACTTTTAAATGCAGTGATCAGTAGAATGCAAGGACTCCTCAAACCTTATTGCAATTTCAGGCTGTCTCTCTTATTATTTTATAGGCTTTATTATGCAATGTTTTACAAATATCATTTACAATGATGACAGTGAAGGCTTTCTCATTTTGCAGAGATTGCAAGGCGGTAGGCGGGGCAGTATTTCGGCACTGTGTCTCGGTTCACAAGTATACACAGAGATAACACAGTCATGTTCCAGTGACAATGTCTTACACAATAACATGATCTGGAAAGCTTAATTACTGGTGTGACACTGCCGAGTTCCCAAGATCTTACACTAATAAGCTATGTACTCCCACTTTGGGAATGTTTATAAATATCAGGCTTTCTGCATTTTTACACCAAACTCTGCTTTATGAAGACCCCATAGTTGAATGGTGGGGACAGAAGATATTGTGCAGCGTGCTCTCAGGTTTCTAGAAAACCCACTCCCCTATAACATGTGCTTAGTTTAAAAATAAATAAATAAAAACGTCCAAGGAGAATCACTGCCTCCATTATTAAAATGAATTTTAAAACCATAACAGTTGTTTACTAAATTGAAAATTTTCATTGAAATGCTCCATTGAAAGCTCTGCTCCATTTTAAAAACATTTTTATTTCATCTGAATTTATGTGGTACAAAAGTACTGTCACCCAAATAGCAGATTCTTTCAGTCATTCAAGGCACCCTTTCTTCAGGGGCAAATAAATAGGAAGCAAATGATATTATGCAGAGTATATGTAGAAAATTTTCCTTTATATAAATGAACAAAAATTTTTGGACATTTTATATCGCTTAGCAATCCAGTTTATATTGACAAACCTAGTGAATTGTTAGGAGGTGCACTACATATACAAAAGAACTCAAGAGGCAGCAGATATTTTAAGCCTTAATTTAATATAAAGTGTCTGATTTAATTGTTTTCTTGTATTTTTTTTAGAAGATACTCCATCTGTAAATTTAAGTTTGGTTGGCCCTTTTTAGTCTTTTTGCTCAATATTTTAAACATTTCCATTTTCTTCTTTTTGTAGAGTCTTTGAGCTTCTTCTCTCTCTTGCTTTCTCCTCTCAAATTCCTGAAATTAACATATGTAATTTTCATTAGTAAAAAACAGTAAATACAGTTCCGAAGTTGTGTTGAAACAGGTATCACCTTGCTAAAACTTTAGGTCTGTCTCTTTTATTTTCAAAATATTAAGTGTCTCTTTTATTTTCAAATGTTAAATGTTAAGGCAAAGAGTATGCACTATAACACATGCTATTACAAAAAGTTATTAAACAATTTTAATTATCTGTATGCAAATAAAGTCGGAGCACAGAAGGCATATTTATGAAATGATTTCATCATTTAACTAGACCCAATGAAGAATTAAAAGTGACTTTATCTAGTCATGTAACACTAAAACCTTCATTTCCAGAATATCTCATATTCTTTTTAATTTGCACCTGACAGATTTAATTCCAGGAGAATGTTTGGCTACATACCATATATGTGTAAAACACTGTGCTAGGCATTATGATATCTAACCATTTAAGAATGATCATGCTCATTTCATCTGCTAAGAGAAAGACTCAAGTTCATTTGAGTCTAAGGAAAATAATTCCGTTATATATTGTATAGATCCAAAAGCACTACTTGAAATGCACTATAACATTTACTAAAGCAAATATAAAACTTTAAAGTTCTTCAATAATGCAACATATCAGTGATGGCGAACCTATGACACGCATGTAAGAGGTGACACGCAAATTAATTTTTTGGTTGATTTTTCTTTGTTAAATGGCATTTAAATATATAAAATAAATATCAAAAATATAAGTCTTTGTTTTACTTTGGTTGCAAATATCAAAAAAATTTCTATATGTGACATGGCACCAGAGTTAAGTTAGGGTTTTTCAAAACGCTGACACGCCGAGCTCAAAAGGTTCGCCATCACTGCAATATATGGATTGTTTTTCAATTTCCCCTGTAACACATATAGCTCCCAAATGACACAGCCTTATATTTGTATGGTCACTTATATTTAACCAAGTACTTTCACATACATCATAGTACACTTCATTCTTTAAAAGTGTTATCTAGGCTTTTTATCTTCATCTTACAGACAAGGAGCTGATGCTCAGTGATATGGAAAGTGATTTGCCCCAAATCCCAAATAACTGATACAGCCAAGTCTCATATCCAGATCTTGTGAATTCAAAGTCTGAGCAATTCTCCATTATGCTACGCCATTGTCACTTAAACTTGTTCTTATATGGTATGGTACCTCATTTATTTTAAAAAGCACATAAAGATCTGGAACGTATTTGTGGGAATTTAGGTATGTGGAGTTTCACTAAACAAAGTAAAAAGAAAGTAGTCTTACTATCAATTATAGGTTCTTACTTAATTAATGTTCTTAATTTTGATTTCTCCTAAGTAATGATGCTGGGTATTAACATTAGAAATCTAAGAGACTGTCAATTTTCATAAATATAAAGTCCTAGCATTTATCTATGTAAAGAAAATTTTAGGACATTACATGTTTTACAGTACAATGGTCCTTATTGGTATACTATTTCCAAAGGTGGCAGATATCAGATGCTTGTTTAGGAAGAAGCAGAAAGTAACAAGCTATGAAACAAAGGTCCACTATTTCCATGGTGAAATATTTCTGCTTCATCCTAGTCTGCTGCCAGTTTACGAATAATCATACAATTTTAGATGTGAAACTTCCAGAAAATCCCAAATTCTAAAGCTAAAACACACAAAAAATTCTAAATCAGTGCAATCACTGATATGCTATCCTTTTTAAAGTGCTAAAAATAAAGCTTCAACACAAAAACTCCGAGTTAATTACAGATTAAACAAAATAACGATTTTGTTAAAGTTGTAGATAACTTTGTTTTCCTCATTAGAAAAAGTCTATTCTAATTTTGGGTTTCTGAATGATTACAGAGAGTGGTACCATTTTGCTAAGTTAATGTAATAGACTTTTTATTTTATTTTTGAGAGAGGGTGGGAGGGAAGGACATTGATATGTTGTTCCACTTATTCATGCATTCAGTGGTTGTTTGTTGTATGTGCTGACTGGGGATCGAACCTGCAACCTTAGTGTCTCGGGAAGACGCTCCAACCAACTGAACTACCTGGCCAGGGCTCTAGAGGCTTTTTAATTAGCAAGACTAACTCTTTATAGTAAAGAAATATTGTAGTCACCTCCCCTCTGGCTTTTACTTGCTTCAATGTAAAATTATGCAAGTAATCTATATTTTCCTTAGGTCAGTAGTTCTCAAATTTTATTATTCATAAGAATCTCTTGAAGTACTTGTTAAAAGTGCCAGTTCCTAAACCAAACTCTTAGTAAACATTATCCCAGAAGTTCATATCATTAACCTGTAAGCAATATCTTTAAAATTCTATTTCTGACCACCTCTCAAGGATAATATAATCAAGGAATCTGAATATGTTAAAATTCTCTAACTCTGATCATACCATTCATTTATTCAACAAATGTTTACAGAGGGCATACTATGTACCCCACACTAAGAAACACAGATTATATATACATTTAGCATAAATAGGAATCTGAATATTTTTAAAGATCTTACTTGTTTCTTAGCAGCACGCTTAGCTTGTACCCGTTCATATTCTTCTTGTGCTTTTTGATTTGATGTTTTCTTTTTATTTTTCTTTGGAATAGTAATGAAGCTTTATAAGGTAAAGAAAAATAAGTTGTAAAGATTAAAAACAATATAACTGAAATTATGACAAGTATGTCTAATACAGTACTTGTATATTAAAATCTCACTAATGTAAATTAATAGAAGGGGAAGAGATAAGAGGAAAGAAAGAGGACATTAATCTTATTAATAAAATATACAAATAACATTATTAAAAATATAGTTATAACTTTCAAGATAGATTACAAGGGGTAACTGGAGAATCTTGGAGAAATATTTCAACCAGGGAAAATACAGAAAGATTTGAAAGATCCTAGAATGTAAACAAACAAAAAAAAAAATCCCCCACACACATTAAAAAACAAAACCAAAACCAAAACAGGAAACCAACATATGAATGGTAGGAATGACAGACTGAAGAAGGCATTAAACTGAAGGACATAATGGAAGTTGTAGGTGGATATGAACTTGAATCCCAGAGTTCTTTGACCACTTCATCTCCATTCCACTTCACCTACTTGTTCATAAATGACCCCAACTCCACTTAGAACTATTCTATCTTTTGTTTTTTTCCTCACTTGAGGATATTTTTTCCACTGTTTTTCAGAGACAGAGGGAGGGAAGGAGGGGAGGAAGAAGGGAGAGAGGGAGGGAAGAGAGAGGGAGGCGGGAGGCAGGGAAAGGGTGGGGAGGGAGGGAAGGAGGGGGGGAGAGAAAGAGAAAGAGAAAGAGAAAGAGAGAGAGAGAGAGAGAGAGAGAGAGAGAGAGAGATATCAATGTGAGAGATCAATGTGAGAGAGAGATCAACTATCTCCCATAGGCACCCCTGGGTCAGGCAGTGAACCAAAAAGTACCCTTGACTGGGAATGGAACTTATGACCCTTATGTGTGGGCCGACACTCCAACCACTGGACCACACCGGCCAGGGTGAACTATTCTATCTTGAAGTACTTCTCATGTCTCTGAAGGTGTCCCACACTGTCACAGATAATTCAACCACTTAGATCCAGACTCCATCCATTTCCTCAGGCTATCCGATTAATTAATAATCTTCCTTTTTCCTGTTTCTCAACTTTTCACTATACCAACTTCATAAACACAGTATAAAAATTTCAGCCCTGGCCGATGGCTCAGTGGATAGAACGTCGGCCTGCGGACTGAAAGGTCCCAGTTTCGATTCCGGCCAAGGGCATGTATCTTGGTTGCGGGCACATCCCCAGTAGGAGGTGTGCAGGAGGCAGCTGATCGATGTTTCTCTCTCATCCATGTATCTGGCTCTCTATCCATCTCCCTTCCTCTCTGTGAAAAATCAATAAAATATATTTAAAAAAAAAAAATTTCAGTAGCTACCTTCTTAAAGTAAACAAATGCACTAATTATCCATCACCAAACTCTAGATCCTCTTCTAACTACCAATCTCTTATTCCTCATCCTTTCATGGTCAAGTATCTAGAAAGAATAGTGAATAGACTAAGATAGGCACTTCATATTCACTTAACTCTGTAATCTGATTTCTGCTCTCACACTGTAATCAAACTACCCATGCCAAAACAGTCACGACCTTCTAGCCAAATATGATGATCAAGTCAATGGGCACTTTTCAGTTTCATTTAACTGACCATTCACTACTGTTGAAAATTCCATTCCGTCAGTTTTGGTGACATTCTTTCGCCCGGACCCTTTCTAACTGCTCCTTCTCACTGTGCTGTGCTAGAGCCTCTCTCTCTTTCTAATCCCAGGTTTCCCGCCAAGTGTTTCTCTCTTTGGTCTCCATGTTCTTCTTTGATAGTCGTATCCATGACCATGGCTTTGGATGCTACATGCAAGGGTAAAAATTTCACCAGGGTTATCTATTGAAAATCTTCTTTACAAGGTCACTAATAATTGCCTAGAGCACAAACTCAAAAGACCTGCTCTCAGTCTTGTTTTCTTGGATGTTACAGTATTTGAGTTGATCAATCCCTACTCTGCACAAATTTCCTGTATTGACATAGCTGTCACTGTATTCCCCTCTTTCTCCAATTAAGGCAGTTCTATTGAACTTCTTCAGTGACAACTTTTCCCTGTTTCCACTTCAAAATAAGAAACCTCTAAAAATATTATTTTAGCCAAGGAATTTTGTGTCATGATTAAACCCTCCTCACTTCAATTATCACTGGAAATGATTCATTCCTCCATTTCCAGAGCTATTTTTTGCCAAGCTTTACACCCATAGATAAACATACTAAAAATCTGAATTTTTAGTGTCTCTGTCTTCATCCCCAACTACACTCTTTCCTGGGGTCCAAGTTCCTATTATGTTTAGCACAAATAGCTCCAATTTTAAAGGACAGAATTTTAGTGAAGTTAAAGGTTATGGTCCCCAAGTAATACCTACCTTCACTGCGAGTTTAGATTTTGGCATGTTTTTTTAACTTGAGATATGTGCAGAGAAAGCTTTATAAGTTAGCATTTATAAAACCAAAGTGTATGGTGCTATGCTGTTTCTTTTCTTTTTTATTCTATTTTATTTTTTTTTATTGTCTGAAGTTTTACATGTCTCCTTTTTCCCTGACACCGCCCCCCCTCCCAGCCATTTCCACCCCAGGCAAGCCCCCACCTCCCCAGTGTCTGTGTCCATTGGTTATGCTAATATGCATACATACAAGTCCTTTGGTTGCTCTCTAACCCCCCACTTGTCTCTGGATCTATTCTTGCTCTCTGTTTCTTTTTTAATTGATTCTAAATCCACATCCTCTGGGGGGAAGAATCTGGATTAATAGTAGTAGCAGCAGTAGTAGCTAACACTCTTAGGTGGTACTTCTCATGTATCATACACTATTTAAAGTACTTTATAACAAATGAACTCATTTAGTATTTATAATGTCACGATAGGTCAGGGAGACCACAGAGTCTGAGAATAATTCATTCTGGAGAGGTACAACATGGCAACTCTGAATTAAATACTTATCATCATAATTTCCATTTTAGAGAAGTCCAGCTCAAGTCCATTCATGCTGTTAACCACCGAGCTATACCTCTCAAAAAATTAGTTTAAAAAAAACACACATCCTATCTAATAATAGACAAACTTGGTAATTGACCATTCCTTTGCTAGACCTCCCACTGGCTAATCAGCGAGATATGCAAATTAACCCAACCAAGATGGTGGCCAGCAACCACGCAGCTGAAGTGAGCAGGAGGCTTGCCTTCTCCAGTGATGGAGGAAGCCAAGGTTCCCCGCCTGCCGCGGCGGCTCTGAGCTCCGGAAGCAACAAAGTTTCAATTATAGAAGCTAAACAAACCCCAGATACCTGCTTTCAGCCGGCGGTGGCCATGGAGCTGGAGCCGGCTCTCAGCTCCAGTGACAGCAACAAAGTTTCAATTATAGAAGGTAAATAAATCCAAGAATAAAAAAAAAAAAAAGAAAGGAGAGGCTGGGAGCTTCAGTCGCCGACCAGCCTGAAAACAGCCCTCAGTCCCTCACCCAGGCTGGCCAGGCACCCCAGTGGGGACTGCCACCCTAAAGGGGGTGTGGCCAGCCTGAAAACAGCCATTAGCCCCTCATCCAGGCTGGCCAGACCACCCCTAGTGGGGACCCCCCACCCTGAAGGGTGTGTGACCAGCTGCAAACAGCCATCAGCCCCTCACCCAGGCTGGCCAGGCACCCAAGTGGGACCCCTACCCTGATCTGGGACACCCTTTAGGGCAAACCAGGCGGCCCCTACCCGTGCACCAGGCCTCTATCCTATATAGTAAAAGGGTAATATGCAAACTGACCCTAACAGCAGAAAGACTGGGAATGACTGGTCAGTATGACACACACTGACCACCAGGGGGCAGATGCTCAATGCAGGAGCTGCCCTCTGGTGGTCAGTGTGCTCCCACATGGGGGAGCTCTGCTCAGCCACAAGCCAGGCTGATGGCTGCCAGTACAGTGGTGGTGGTGGGAGCCTCTCCTGCCTCCTCAGCAGCGCTAAGGATGTCCGACTGCAGCTTAGGCCTGCTCCCCGCTGGCAAGTGGACATCCCCCCAAGGGCTGCCGGGCTGCCAGAGGGATGTCTGATTATCAGCTTAGGCCCAATCCCCCGGGGAGCAGGCCTAAGCCAGCAGGTGGTCATCCCCCGAGGGGTCCCAGACTGTGAGAGGGCAAAGGCCGGGCTGAGGGACCACACCCCCCCCCCCTGCAGTGCACAAATTTTTGTGCACCGGTCCTCTAGTATATTAATAACAGGAATTAACCACAGTCCAAGTAAGTTAAATGTACTTGAAAGGCTGAAATCCAAAACCCAGATATTTTAATACCCATTCCATTACTTCTCCAATTAAGCTAACCTAACCTAATTCAGTCATTTAAGATTAAAAAAAAAAAGCCTCCATGAAAAATTATCGCCTAATTACACTGTGACTTCTAAAATGCCTCAAATAACAATTCCAATTTCTATATAAATTGTCTAATTTCATAAAACACTACTTAAACTTAAAACATAGGATTTCAAAATAAGAAAATACATACTTTACCCTTTCTTCTTTACATGGCTCTTCTGGCTGAGGCTGGTCAATGCTACAATGTTCTTCAGACAAAGCCTGGTCAGTGTTACATTGTTCTGTTGGCAAAGCCTCATTAACTTGTTCTTCTGACTTGTTCTTCTCAACTTTTCTAGTCTGCTTCCTGAGTCTTTCCTCTTCAGCTAAGTAAAGATGTTTCAGATGATCGGGATATCGATCTCTGAACTGGGATTCCTGTGAGGTTTGAGCCTTGTTTTTCCGCCATAGCAATTTCTTGTAATTTTGCTGAATCTTCAATTTTCTTCGAAATGCAAAGCCTTGTCCTACATTGAAGAACATCAATCGTTAATTACTTCCTCAGAAAATAAGTGGCATGAAAAAATGTAGCTGTGACATTCAGATGCTAGAATTACTTTGTTTTGCTTTGAAAGGTCATTTCAAGAAAACAAGTTTTAAACCATTGGCGTGAACAGCATGTTGATTCTCTGCAAAAGACCAGGCAAACTTAGTCATGCAGACACTTCAAGTAAGACTCTCAAATATGGTAAAATGGCTAGAGCGTTGCACGACTCCAGTTTATTGCGCTCACAAATCAAAACAAAGTCCTTAATCCATCTAAAAGACTTCATCTCGGTCTTTAATAGATACTTAAAACATACAGCTCACAGCTATTATTTTACCTTAGAGAAACTACTGTACGACTTACTTTTTTAAAAATATATATATATTTTATTGATTTTTTTTTTTACAGAGAGGAAGGGAGAGGGATAGAGAGGTAGAAACATCAATGAGAGAGAAACACCGATCAGCTGCCTCCTGCACACCCCCCACTGGGGATGTGGCCACAACCAAAGTACATGCCCTTGACCGGAATCGAACCCGGGACCAGTCCGCAGGCCGATGCTCTATCCACTGAGCCAAGGCGATTAGAGCTGTACGACTTACTTTTAAAAGTAACTCAACACAAGAGAGAGAAGATGGTGCATGACTTTCTGAACAGCTACCCGAACTTAAGATGTATGCATTCCAAACGAGATCTGCGGGAACTTACAGACAAGACACAATGACAAACGCAAACCAAAGCAAAGCAAAGGAAGATCAGTAAAAGACGACTGGAGGGCTCTGGGTTACTTGCAATCAGCAAGGGCGTGGGGCAGATTTCTGGCCCTATCCTTCTGTCTGTCCTTCCCCGTAATACATGCACCAAGGTGTACACATAATACATCCACAAATGGAACCGTAGATGCTCTCTGCTTACGCTTTCGTGGGTAAATAGAGGGAGAGTTCGGGACAAGAATGGAAACAAGTGGGGGAAGATCATTACAGACGGTCACCAACACCGCCCCGTCTTCCCACCCGAAGCTGAGACGCCCACGGCCTCGGCCGGCTCCGGAATGACTCCCTCCGCCCCGGGAGGGCCCGACCCAGCGCCTACCCTGCTCCCCGCATCGGCGGGTCGCGCACTCTAGGAGTTCAAAGGCCCGGGGATCAGGAAGGCTGCCTTCTTACCCTCGCGAACGCTCCCCACGAAGGCCTGCAGGTGGTTAGGTCGCCACGTCCTCTGTTTCACATTCTTATTTTTGAATCCGACCGGAGAAAACCCTTCGCCAGGCGCCCCCAAACCCCGCGTCCGCCGCCCGGGTGCCTGCCTTGAGGGCGCCATAGCATACCCAGCGCGTCGCCGGGAAACTCACACCGGACGCAGTCAAAGTACGTCACCAGGCGGAAGCAATCCATCGCCCACCTGCAGTGTCGATCGGAGCTCTACTGATCCGGCCTGGGCGGCTCTCCGCGGAGCCCCCGCCTCGCGACCCGGTGGGCGCCACCTACAGCCCGGGCGGGGGAGCGCCATGGCGGCTTCCAGCCCGCTCCCGGCGGCCCAGGACTTGCCCACGTTGCGTGCCAAGTTGCAGGGGCTGCTGCGGTTCCTGAGGCAAGCCCTGTCCATTGCCAACGCACACACAGTGGACTTCTACACAGAGTCCGTGTGGGCGCAACTGGTCGACTTGCCTCCGGAGACTGTGCTGGAGGTGCTGAGGGCCACGGCGACGGCGGGGGACCGGACCTCGGAGGCGCGCCCCCCGGCGGAGGCCGAGGGAGGAGCAGGTGAACGGCGGCGGGAGGGGCGGGCTGGGAGGCAGAGAGGAGGCTCCGCCCCGCGAAGCGTGCCCTCCGGCGGCAGCCGGGCGGAATCGCGAGGACCGGGGGCGGGCCGGGGCGGGCCGGGGCGGGGCCCGCCGAGGTGGGTGGGGGTCCGGTTAGCGCAGGGGTGGGGCGGGGACGCGGTCCCGGGGTCTCACTTTCGTCCCGGGGTGCCTGTGTAGTTCCACCACTTAAAGGGACTAGAGCCCGGCAGCGGTCCATTCATTCAGTCACTCAGCAAGCGCTGCTGGGCGGGAGCTACGGGGAACGGGGTGCTCACCGTGCCTGTCGGTTCCTTGTGGAAACGCGGCAGCAGGACAGCAACACTTAGTAGTAATACATCAAGATAAGTTCACGTGGTGATGACGGGCGAGAAGACAATGAAAACAGTTGGGGGAGGGGGGGTAAGCGATCAACCCAAGGACTTGTATGCATGCATGTAAGCATAACCAATGGACACAGACACTGGGGGGTGGGGTGAGGGCATGTGCCGGGGGGTAGGGGAGGCCGGGGGGAGGTCAATGGGGAAAAAAGGAGACATATGCACTACTATTTGTAATACTTTAAACAAGAAAATAAAATAAAAAGGAAAAAAAAAAGAAAATGGAAACAGGCACCTTGGCAGCAGTGGTGGATGAGGCTGCTCTAGGTGGCCGGGAGCGGCAGGGGGCGCCGGCGCGCGGGGAGCCGGGGAGGGGTTCCCAGGGTCGGGCGGAGGCTGGACCCCGGTGCCCAGCGGCGCCGGTGTGGGAGGCAGGCAGGAGCCGGACTGCCGGGGGAGCATATTGGGTCTGAAGCTGATGGGAAACGTTGGAGCCGTTTAGTCAATATAGTGGCCTGACTTCCCTTTGAAAAGATAACTCTGATGGTTATTTGCAGAACAGACTAGAGGGGCAGAAGCCGAGAGGCCCGTTAGTACAAGAAAGAGATGATTATGTCGGGGCCTAGGGTGGTAGCAGCGAAGATTTGAAATATTTACTAGTTCATTTGAAAATTGTTTATAAAGTAGCTAGGACGTGCCATGAACTTTGGTAGGCTGTGGGGTTGTTTTTTTTTTTTTTTTTTACCCTCAAGAAACTTAGATCCAACCAAGGCTAGTATATTTTGGAAGTAGCATGACCAGAGGACCCGAACAGGCTCCTGGGTTCTCTCCTACTTTGCTTCCAGCTGTTCCCAGCCTTGCCCTTGCGAGTGAACCTTATGCGCTGGGCATCCTCTGAATGCAAAGCTCCGCTAGAGGAGCCTCCTATAATAGGACGTGGTAAACATTGGTTTCTTTCCAGTCACAGGTTATTGTTGAGAAAGTTAGGCATGGCCTCAGTTTGCTCTCCTAATATCCACTACTTATGATAATGTGGCAACTTACACTTCAAACGGGCAGAGACCATGTCTTCCCTATAAACATGTGTTCCCAGTAACTAGTCAAATACCTGGCATGCATTGCTCAATGAATATTTGTTGCGTGAATGAATTAATGAATGACTCATGGCAGCTTAGCTTCCCCCCAAGAGAAAAGAAACTACCTTTAAATGTAAAGCCCAAGACTTTCCTATGGCTTTAACTTTGTCTTCATGCGATGAAAGAATTAGGTTATCTTACATATTCCAATCATGACAGTAGGATCAATTAATATGTATCATCTAGTCTGCAGTCTACTAAGTGTTTTCTTGCACGTTTTCTCTTTTAATCGTCACGTCAGCCTTGTGGGATGGGTTCTGTTTCTCCCAAGTTATGAAATTGAGGCTTGGCTTGAGGAGTTAATTTGTCAAGGGCACAGCTCTTCATGGGGTTCAAACTTCTGACTCCAGAGTCTGAGCTCTTTGCCACCATGATAAAATTATACTCTGAATTATTTAGGGATGAATTCCAAAGGCCATTATTATTAAAACTAATACTTTTTGTGACATTAATACTTTTCTTAATTTTAGCTATGTTTTTATTGTTTCCCCTTTCAAAGATGGAAGAATTATTTTGTTCACTGCTGTATACTTATTGCCTGGAACAATGCCTGGTCAGATTAGGTGGTTAGTAAATATTTGGCAAGTAAGTAAATGAATGAATAAATGACACCACTTATTTAGGCTAGGGATAAAATTCTAACATCTTTTGGGAAAACCTTACAATCAATTTTGTATCTATCCAACAAAAAATGGAATTTGGACTCAGTTGTTCTCCTTTGAAACGTCTTTGACCCTGGAAACAAAATATTTAATTTTTACAGATGGTCAGTTGCCTATAGTGTTAAAAAGAATGAATTTTTACAGTTTATGCTTGCAAAGAATATTAATTTCTGTTTCTGTGGAGATTGTTTGAAGATGGGCATTTTCTCCATTCCTATTTGCAGTCTGTTGTTTGTTTGTGTCAGAGAAGAGCAGTGGAATCCTTTGACCAGATTTGTACTTAAGAATTGTTAGCTCCTATGGACAGTGTAACTTAACAGTTAAAATTTTAGACTTTTGTGTCTGATAGGGTTCAAACTCCAGTTCTACCTCTTACCAGCTGTGTGACCTTGGAGAAGTTCATTCTTTCAGCAATGAGTGTCTACTGTGGGCCAGCACTATCTGGGAGCTAGGGAAATAGCAGTAAAGAAAACAAACAAAAATCCTCACCTTCCATCTTGCCTGCATTCTAGAGGGAAGAGTTAGACCCCTCCCCGGAATCCTCAAAAAAAGTGCCACAGAGAAAAATTAAGTAGAGAGAGTAGGTAAGGGTAAGTGCAGGAGGAAAGTATGTTTGCAATTTTAAATAGATTGTTTCAGCAAGACCTCATGGAGATGACACTGGGAAAAAATCTAAATAAGGGAAACAATGAGTCATGAAGCTACCTGGAGGGAAAGCACTCCAGATAATGAGAGCAGGGAGCACAAAGGCCCTGGGGTGGGAGCCTGAGTGGTTGTTTGAGGAGCAGCAAGGAGGCTGGAACAGATTTCCATCAGGGACTCACAAGAAGTATGGTTTTCTGCTGGTTTTGTATGAGGAGTTACAAATAAACACAATTCCCGGAGCTGCAACGCGTTAATGCGCGGTGTATGGAAGTGCACTAACAGATGTTTGGCACAATCATTTGGTGTTTTATGAGAACAAGTTGTTTCTGAAAATCCTTAGTGTAGCCATTTCAGTAGATCTTGCCAGGTGATCTTTGGGCCCAGGCAGAGTCCTGAAAGTTTCTTCTCCTCTGTTCAACCAAGAAGACCTAGCAAAAAAAAAAACCCAACTTGATTCTTCAAAATAAAAAAGGAAGATGTTTAAAATAGCTATATTTCAAAGACATAAATTATGGGTGTTATAGATTGAATTGTGTCCTTTCAAAAGTTGTATATTGAAGCTCTAATCTCCAGTGTGACTGTACTTGGAGATGGGCCCTTAAGGAGGTAATTAATGTTTAATGAGGTCATGTGGGTGAATCCAGTAGGAAGAGGACGAGACACCAGGAGGACATACACTGGCAAAAACTATGTGAGGATATAGGGAGAAGGCAGCCATCTAAAAGCCAAGAAGAGAGGCTTCACCAGAAATCTACTCTGGCAGCGTTTTGATCTTGGACTTTCAGGTTCCAGAACTGTGAGGAAGAAAATATATTGGTTGTTTAAGCCACCTAGTCTGTGACAGCCTGAGCAACAGTTCAATAGGCTTTGCAGACACTACCTGGATTCATGTCCTGGATCCCAAACTTATTAGCTTTGTTAACTTGGGCTTTAATTCTCTGTGCCTCAGTTCCTCATCTGTGAAATGGGGATAATAGGTACTTGATGGAGTACTGTGAAAGTTAAATGAGTTAATACATAGAAAGGGTTGAGAATATGCCTAACAGATAGCAGCACTTAATCCATTCATGTATTTGACTAATGTTTAATGAGCACCATCTACCTGCCAGGTCCCGTTCTAGGCCCTACAATTATGGTGTTGAACACAACAAAGTCCCTGTCCACTTGAAGCTGATGTTTAGTGAGGGTAGATACGTAGTAAACTCTGTACGTAATATCAGGTAGCAGTAAATATAGTGAAGAAAGGCACGACAGGCATGGGGAAGTGAAAGAAGATGGTGAGGTGGAGAGAAATGCTACTTTAGGTACAGTGATCATGATCAGGAAGTCTAATCTATCAAGACAAAATTTGAACAGAGACTTGAAGAAAGTGAGAGAGACAGTCATGCAGTTGTCTGAAGGAAGAGTTTTGGCCCTAGTGAAGAGCAGGTGCCCAAGCTGGGGCATGCTGGGTATGCTGGAAACACAGCAGAGCTGTCAGGTTAGACTGGTAAGAGATGAGGTTTGAGAGGTGAGCTGGGGCAACTTCATGTAGGAAGTGTGGGCCATACTGAGGGCTTGGCTTTTACTCTGAGTAGCATGGAAAGCTCTTTAAGGATTTTGTGTGGTGGTGTGATAGGTGATTTATGTTTCAAAGGGATGACTTTGACTTCTGTGTGGAGCAAAGGCTATTGAAGGTAAGGCAGGAAGCAAGAAAACAAGATAGGTAGAGGCGATTAAAATAGTCCAAGGAGACTTCGGGTAATGGCAGCTCGAAGAGGTCAGGCGATTTCTCTACTAGATAACAATGATAAACTCTCGCCAGGTTCTTTTTGGTGAGCATCTGTATAATTAATTTACTATATTTTAACTGAACAATACAGAAAGTATATGCCCATGATAGATTATTACTTTGTGGAGCTTTCTCTTACATTGTTTTTCTTTCATTTAATAGATTAAATTTCTTTTTGGCCATCCTTGGTAGTTTTTGTTGGTTGTGGTGATGGTGGTGACTGTGGTGTATTGAAATGGCGCTCACCTGTAATTTGGGACACATGGAACCAGAAAGCATGTTGGAAATAGAAAGGGAGAATAGAGAAAGAATTAGTGACATCTGTTTTGCCCTGTTGTATTTAACCTTTATTCATTCACTTTCCTCGTGTAATGTATCCTGAACTCTATTTTTTCCTTTTTTAGTTTTTTGGGTCTTTTCAGGAAATAAGATCAGACCACAACAAGAATCATTAAAAAGTTCAGTAAAACAAAATTCATGGAGAGTACTCTAATCTATGGCATTTTCCCCCCCTCATTCTACTTAAATGATACTTTTGTTTAGCCAATCAGAATAAATTTGAATACCTACTATTTGTTTAGATATCCATTTATATTGTTGTTTGTTTAAATTATGTCACATCATTAACATTTCACTGGAAGCTTGCAGATATAGTAATCTAGCTTCATGATTTCTCATAATTTAGATTTCTTCCCTGATTTATAAAGAAAGAAAAAAAAAACTTGCCTACATGGCTTCATGACTATTAGTGTTTATGTTTCTTTTATTTTTCTCATCTCATTACCTCAGTGACTCCTCTATAAATGGTATTAACATCCTTCCTGTTACTCAGGCTTATTTCTTCCTCCATTTCTCTTGGATCTGCTGCTTCTTATTTCCACAACAAATAGTTTGGCCCCTCCTTTCTTAATTTTGCAACAGAATTTTAGCAATAACTCAGAGCTCTTATTCTTGCCTCCAGACCCTATTTTTCAATTGCTTTTTCATTCAAACTGATCTCCAGTTGTCTTTCAAAATAATAGCTCTGATCTTGTCATTCCTCCGCTCAAAAACCATCATATAGGTCTCCATTTTGTACAAATTAAAGTTCTTTACCTTCTGCCCTTATTTACTATCACCTCTCTACCTGGAACCTCCCACTATTAATGAAAGCAAATAGGAGGCAACATATAAGTGATATACGTCTTGTGGTTATCATGTATAGATTTGAATCCTTCGTCAGATGCTTTAGTGCTATGTAATCTTGTGTAAATTAGTTAAGCTTTTGAGCCTCAGTTGTTTTTTTTTAAAAAAAAATAGGAATCAATTCTGGCCTGATTAGGTTGTATAAAAGTAAATGAGATAGATGTTAAAACCTACTCATATAAGTGAGTCAGCATAATAAATGTTAGTCACCTTCTTTATATTCTGCTCTCCTCAGGTAGAGGCAGAAGCCCAGAGTCAGAGACCTGCTTCTTCCCATCTCTAACTCTGATCAGCTGCATATCTTGCACGGGACATTTAGCTGTAGGCCTCAATTTTCTCATTTAAGAAGTAACTGCCTAGGGCAGCGGTTCTCAACCTGTGGGTCTCGACCCCTTTGGCGGTCGAACGACCCTTTCACAGGGGTTGACTAAGACCATCCTGCATATCAGATATTTACATTACGATTCATAACAGTAGCAACATTACAGTTATGAAGTAGCAACGAAAATAGTTTTATGGTTGGGTCACAACATGAGGAACTGTATTTAAAGGGCCAGAAGGTTGAGAACCACTGGCCTAGGGTGTTCATCAATAGCTGACGCAGAAAAATAGCCAACCCCAGTCTCACATGGTTTATAAACATATCTTGCATGACCAGTAAGTGTTTACATTTTTTAATATTTTAGGAAGCATTTCAAAATTCACATACACAAATCTGGGTTTACAGCTTCTCTTGGAAAAAAAATTAAAAATCTGACTATTAGTTGTATAGCTCCCTTTACTGGGTGTATCCTCTTCCCCTCCCTAACTTCACAAACTGAAATAATCTCCCTGCCCCACAAAGACTGTGGCTCTTGATTTGTGGTCTTCAGTCAGTTTCCTTGTACCCCTTGAAAATGAATTCGGGGGTTTGCTTCACATTTCCAATAAGAATGAAAATAGTTATGGGTCATTTGACGAAAAGATATCTAGGGTTGCTTCTGGTGCTCAAATCCTATGGAAATATAATGATTTAAAGTTTTCAATCTCCATACCTTAATAATCCCTACTGTTGAAGTGGAAATCATGTTGAGGGCCTGGATCAACTGGGATCTTGGGATGAAAAGCCTATGACAGGTTGTTATTGGGTCAGCCAAGTTAAAGGATTGAACTTCTTACATGATCGAACTCTAGATAAACTTTAATCAGGGAGGTAGGTGGCTGGAATAATTTGATGTCAGTTCTCAATTTTTAAAATGTGTCTCCAGTTAGAATTGAAGAGAGGGAATATGAGGGAGTAGTATAGCATTATCAATGGTTTTTTTTTTTAACCATTCTCTTTCTACCCATATACCTTATACTTCAGCTGCCTTGTTTCCTGATATACCATGTATTTTTTCCCTCTATTATTGGGTATATGCTGTGCTCTTTGCCTGAACTCTCCCACCCCATCTATTTAATACACATTCGTTTATTTCTTCTTTCAAAGCCCAGGTCAAATTACACTAAATTAATAACCAAACTAGTCATCTATATATTCTTTTACTCCTACCTTTATTAGAGCACTTAGCACATTTTGTTATAATGATTGGTTAGCTTTGACTCTCCTCATCTGAGTTCTGGTACCTAGTATATAATAAGTGCCACATAGTGGGTGCTCATTAAATGTTTGTTGAATTTAATATGGCTAAGTAGAGAGTGTATGGGCCTTCCAGGAAAGTAGAACAGTGTAAGCAAAAGAGTGAAGAGATTTGGGGATAGTAAGGAACACAGAGCAAAGTATGTATCTATAATAATAAAAGCGTAATATGCTAATTAGACTGGATGACCTGGTCGAAGCTGGGGCTGCAAGGGAAGCCCGGGTTCCGGGTGCTTGCTCGCGGCTGGAGGGAAAGAAGGTCTACTCTTGCATGAATTTTGTCCATCGGGCCTCTAGTACATTTATAAATAGCTAAAAATAAGGTTAGAAAAAATATTATAGTCAATATCTGGAGATGGGTCTGGTAAATTGTTTGGAATCATCCTTCCTTGGGGACATGGGTTAAGATCCTTTTGTGCTCGTCTAGAGATGAACACTGTTTCTGGGGCAAGATGGAAATGGAAAGGAAGTGATGGTGATTACCAGATGGAAAGGAGTGTGGGAGGAGGTAGAAAAGGGTAAAGGGGGAATAAATGGTGATGGAAGTGATGCTGTTATACTAACCTGGTTATTATTTAACAGGAAAGGAGGAAAGAGGAGACCAAATAATAAAGGCATGCCATTTTATACAGATTTGCCAGTCTGACTTAAAGGGCAGGGGACTCTGGAACCTGAGAAATATAACTTCACACAAATAAAATCTTTTTCCACATACCATCCTCCTGTGCAAATCTTAGAAAATTCATTTTCTGAAGTTATTGCTAGAACCTCGCTCACAGGAGCAACAGAGGAATTCTCCTTCCGGTAACAGAAGGAGACTTAATTTGGGGTGGTGAACACACAATACAATATAAAGATGATGTATTATAGAATTGTATACCTGAAACCTATATCATTTTAATAACCAATGTCACCCAATCAATTCAATTAAAAATAAGTAAATAAAAGGAAGTGATAGTTTAAAAAGATACTGTACAAAGAAAATTGGTAAGTCTTGGTGAATGATAATTATATAGAGTTCATAGAAATGGAGGAATAATTATCAGAGATAATTCCAAGATTTTCACTCTGGGAAGGTCTTAAAGAATAATAACGAATAATACTATTAGCAAAATTAGGAAAATCAGTAGAGGAACTGTTTGGGGAAATAATGCATTCTGTTTTAGATATATTGAATTTGAGATAACCCAAGTAGTGCATCTATGCTCACAAATGGACATGAAACTATATACAGCTATAGGTGATTCATAGGCCTCTAGCTTTTACACCTCAGGACAAGAGGTTGAAAGCATTATTGGTCACAGAGCTCTTTGAATTTATCTTGATTTAGACCAACACCTTTGCTCATTCTGCATTTTCTTCTTGTAACTTTTTGTTCCTTATTATGGCATATTTACATATTTCTAAACATTTATTTAACTCATCTTAATCAAGTGCTGAAATCGGTCCTCTGTGAGGGGAATCAGCACCAATTGTCAATTACTGAAGCTTAATTCTTCCCTCTTATTTGATTATTTAAATAAAATGGCAAAACTTAAACTTTAGGCTAACATTTTATATTTATTCTCTGTACAGCAGCCACCAAAGAATAAAATTTATTTGATTTTTATGAATTATGTACTTTACTAATATTAAGCAAGTAGAGAACAAGATCTGCTGGAGATACAGTAGGAACTAGATAGAGAAAAATATATATTTAACGCAAATTCCTTTTGCATGTTTCTTTACTTGGCAAATGTTATAACTGAATTTATGAGACAGTAGACTAGACATGCATGTATTTTATATTAATGTTGAAATGTAAATAATGGAGTTTAGAATAAGAATAACAGAAGAAATTAAACTCAATAAAATGCACAAAAAGTACAATTTTAAGGGAAAGTTGTGACAGTTTCACTCTCTCAAAATCCCTCTTTAGTAATTTAATTACAATTACAGTTTACCTGGGACAAAAAGTCTTTTATGTGTCTTGCCTCAATAATAAAAATCTGAAAAATCTCTTTTATTCTTGAAAGCCTGGAAGTGTAGGTCTGGAAATACTGGTCTTCTCAGTAAGAGATCAATGGCAGAGTTAGTTCCTAAAATACTGGCATTTGTTGAGGCACCGTGGGGAGTAGAGCCTACAGTGGGGTTGACAGTTGAAGTAAGAAAGGAAATGTCTGCGGTAGGAACAAGAGAAGAACAAGAGATTGATTTTAGAGCCCTTAATGGACTGAAATGCATACATTTTTAAAAATAGCCTTTACAATTATAGCATCAATTTTTGAAGTTTTGCAATCTGGAATTTATTTATTTGCTAACAATCACATTGATTTATTAAATTTCAATTAACTTTTTATTTCATTTATTAAATACTTTTATTTTAAATTGAGTTTTGAAGTTGTTGAATTTCTAGAAATCTATTACTTGGTTTTGATTATCTTCTGAAAATAGAAACTTTTGATTATCCTATATCTTCTTATATAATAAAAGCCTAATATGCTAAGTGTCCGGTCATCCAGTCATCTGTTCAACCAATTGAAGCATAATATGCTAATGATATGCTAAGGCTGCTCAACCACTCGCTATGATGTGCACTGAACACCAGGGGGCAGACGCTCTGACTGGTATGTTAGCTTGCTTCTGGGGTTCAGCTGATCAGGACTGAGCAAGACGGGCCGGACATTCCCTGGAGCCCTCCCCTGGTCCCTCCCTGGCTGGCCAACCTCCCGCATCCCTCCCTAGCCCAGATCGTGCACCAGTGGGGTCCCTCGGCCTGGCCTGCGCCCTCTCGCAATCTGGGACCCCTCGGGAGATATCAGAGCTGGTTTCGGCCCGTTCCTGCAGGCCAGGCTGAGGGACCCCACTGGTGCATGAATTCGTGCACTGGGCCTCTAGTTTTATAGATAAATCAAGTGTTAGAACAAATAAATAGTTCACGGCCACACAGAGATAGTCTGAGAACCAGAATTCAGACCTAGTTCTTTTTTTTTTTTTAAACATGTTTGTTTCTTGTTTTTGTTTTTGTATTGATTTCAGAGAGAGGAAGGAAGAGAGGAATAGAAATATCAATGATGAGAGAGAATCATTGATTGGCTGCCTCCTGCAATGTTTCCTATTTGGGATCTAGCCAGCAACCCAGGCATGTGCCCTGACTGGGAATCTAACTGTGACCTCCTAGTTCATAGTTGGACATTCAGCCATTGAGCCACACTGGCCAGGCTCAAAACTAGTTTTTGCTCATTCCTTTGTTCATTCATTGAGAACTTAACCAAGCGCCAGGCATTATTCTAGGTTCTAGAAATATGGCAGTAAATAAAAATCTGTGTTCTCTTGGATTTTACTTGCAATGTCAGATGATGTAAGTGCTATAAAAATTAATAAAGAATCAGAGAGTAATAAGAGTTGAGTGGGGTGCAGTTTTTTTTTGTTTGTGTGGTTTTTTTTTTTTGTGGGGTGCAGTTTTAAAAATAGGATTGTCACAGAAGTTTTCACTGAAATGGTAACATTTGAGCAAAGACCTGAAGGAAGTAAGAAAGTCAGCCATAAAAATATCGGATAGAAGATGGTCTCAGACAGAGTTAAAAACAAGTGCAAAGACCTGAGTAAGCACATCCCATGTGGCATCTCAATAAAATTACAACTGAGTAGTGCTGATCCCCTTGGAATTAGGATCCACACTTTGAACACTTGTTGTCGAAATACTTTGTAAATGATAAGACACAATGTCCCATAGATGAATCACAAATTGTAACAAATTAACTTTATTCAGGTTCAGTTATTATGTTGTACATAGTGGGCGCCTCTGAATTGTTTCCTTTTTAAAAATTGATTTTTAGAGAGAGAGACAGAGACATCAAATTGTTGTTCTAATTATTTATACATTCACTAGAGGCCCAGTGCACAAAAATTGGTGCACTCGGGGGGGATGGGGGGGAAGGGGGGGGCCCTCAGACTGGCCAGTGCCCTCTCGCAGTCTGGGACCCCTCGGGAGATAACGCCCTGTTGGCTTAGGCCTGCTCCAGAGTTGCAGAGGGCAGGCCCAATCCCTAGGTGCAGCCCCTGGTCGGGCTCAGAGCAGGGCTGATTGGGGAGTTGGGGCGCTGCCACCTGTCACGCACAGAGCAGGGCCCATCAGGGGTGTTGGGGCTCCTTACCCTGTCACGCACAGAGCAGGGTCGATCAGGGGGTTGGAGAGCTTCCCCATGTCACGCACAGAGCAGGGTCCATCAGGGGGTTGGGGAGCTCCCCCCTGTCACGCACAGAGCAGGGCCCATCAGGGGGTTGAGGAGCTCCCCCCTATCACTCACAGAGTAGGGCCGATAGGGGAGTTGGGGCACCGCGCCCTGTCACACACAGAGCAGGGTGGATCAGGGGGTTGGGGCGCCACCCTCTATCACCTGCAGAGCAGGGCCGATCAGGGGGTTGGGCGCCGCCACTGTCACACTCAGGGCAGAGCCGATGGGGAGGTTATGGCTCTACCCTGTCACACACAGAGCAGGGCCCGTGGGGGGAGAGGGTTGGGGCGCCGCACGCTGTCACACACAGAGCCGCAGGGTGATCAGGGGGTTGGGGAGCTCCCCCCGTATCAGGCACAGAGCAGGGCTGATCAGGAGGTAGGGGCGCCTTCCCCTGTCACGAACAGAGCAGGGCGGATTGGGAGGTTGTGGCCCCACCCCCTGTCACACACAGAGCCGCAGGGCGATCAGGGGGTTTGGGCGCTGCCCCCTGTCATCTGATCCCGGTGCTGGGAGGCCTATCGGCTCCACTGATTCCAGTGCTGGGAAGCCTCGCGGCTCCACTGATCCCAGTGCTGGGAAGCATATTACCCTTTTACTATATAGGATAGAGGCCTGGTGCATGGGTGGGGCTGGCTGGTTTGCCCTGAATGGTGTCCTGGATCAGGGTGGGGGTCCCCACTGGGGTGCCTGGCCAGCCTGTGTGAGGGGATGATGGCTGTTTGCAGCTGGTCACACACCCTTCAGGGTGGGGGTCCCCACTGGGGTGCCTGGCCAGTCTGGGTGAGGGGCTGAGGGCTGTTTTCAGGCTGACGGGTGACTGAAGCTCCCAACTGCTCCTTTTTTTCTTTTTCTTTTTCTTTTTTTTATTCTGGGCCAGCTTTAGCTCTGGCTCCAGCTCTGAGGCGTCTGCTGCTGAAAGCAGGTATCTGGTTTGTTTGGGTTCTATAATCGAAACAATGTATAACTCCAGCTCTGAGATCCCGGCGGGCTGAAAGCAGGTTTCTGGGGTTTTGTTTAGCTTCTATATTTGTTACAATGTTTCAAACTGCAAGCTCAGAGGCTGGCAAGGCAGGTGGGAATGTTGGAGTCCTCCGTCACTGAAGCAAGCAAGCCTCATTTTCGCTTCCAGCTGCCTGGCTGCTGGCCGCCATCTTGGCTGGCAGTTAATCTGCATATCGCCCTGATTAGCCAATGGGAAGGGTAGCGGTCGTACGCTGATTACCATGTTTCTCTTTTATTAGATAAGATTGGTTGATTCTTGTATGTGCCCTGACTGGGGATCAAGCCTTGATGTATCAGGATGACACTCTAACCAACCGAGCTACCCAACCAGGGCTCACTTATTTATTTTAATGAAGTTTATTTTTCATTTACCAAATCAACTTATAAATTGCTGGGAGTTTTGTATGTTTTTTTTCTTTTCCTTCAAATTAAACTATAGAAAGGATCTGTTAAAGTTAAAATACTGTGGTTAGGTTTTTCCTATTTTTATATTTAATTTTATTTTTGTAAGTAACAGCTACATGTGAATAATGCTTCTGAATGCTTACACATGCTTTATACATCCATTCTCATGTTAATATTGGCACAATAAGGACATGCATGTCAATTCTTTGTTAGTAATATCTTATTCTTTTTAAGAGGTTTTCATGTGGAAATAACATATTTTTTCGTTTTGTATGCAACCATAAATTACACTCAAGTAGCATTGGCAAAGTTTTTTAGCACATAATTGGATGATATAAATTGATTTATCTTAAAAAGCAACAGTATATATTCTGTTTTCTTTCTTACATAAATGATGGAATTATAGGTATATTAAAGCACTCATAAAATTTAATACATCCCATCTATATTTTCATAGTTTAACAAGTCAGACTTTAACTTTGCATTGAAGTCTCCTAAGCAAGTATATAGGACTGAATCCTCAAGTCAACAGAAGCCAAAGCCTTAAACTATGTTATTAAATTTGCATTGAATATACTAGTAAGTAAGTTTCCATTCTAGAAAACATAATTCAACCCAGCCAACACTTACTGAGCATTGTTCTATCGTAGTTTTATCAGTAAGGAAAAATATCACCTATGAAGCTATTGCTGTGGCACTGGTGAGAGTTAATGGAGTTTAAACCACAGTGTGATAGTGGCGGCGGGGGGGTCCCCAGATTTTCAGCTTCAGCACTGGGTGAGGCATAACACTGTTAATTAGATAGGAAACAGGAGAAAGGAAAGGTTTGGTGAATATGAGAACGTTTGTTCAGTTTTGAACTTTTTGAATTGCAGATATCTGTAGGGTATTTATGTAGAAACTAGAGGCCCGGTGCATGAATTCGTGCACTCGGGGGGTGGGGGGTGGAGTCCCTCAGCCCAGCCCAGCCTTCTCAAATTCTGGGAGCCCTCGGGGATGTCTGACTGCCAGCTTAGGGGGAGCAGGCCTATGCCGTCAGTCGGACATCCTTAGCACTGCCGTGGAGGCAAGAGAGGCTCCCGCCACCACTGCTGCACTCACCAGGATTGACATCTGCCTTCTGGTGGTCAGTATGAGTCATAGTAACTGTTCTTTCTGCCGTTCGGTCTGTTTGCATATTAGGCTTTTATTATATAGGATGAATACAGAACATTTTCATGTCCTTGTGAAGATTGTTAAGAGGGCACTACTGATTTCTTCTTGAAATTCTGGGCATGGGACTGTTCTAGTCTGTGTTATAATAGCAGTAGTAACCTTTGCCCTAATCCCTTGTAACACAGTTAAAGCCCAGAATTAATACACAGTTGCATTTTATATTTCATCACATTCTAAATTTCCTAAATCACTCTTTTCTTCACTTTGCGATTATAAACGTTAGGGCTGAGGTGAGGTTTCATGCTGCTCTCACAGGCTCAGCTAGTGAAGTCCTCCTTGTGGCCTCAGTAATCACTGCCACCACAGAATCTGAGAATTCATTCTGCCCAGGGTACCTGGTGATGCTACAGTAATAAATGTACTGAGGAATTGTTTTCATCCATCCATCCATTTATTTCCTATTAACTGAGTACCTGCTACATGCAAGGTATGTTGCTTTTCAACTGGACACGAAGCAGTACCATTGTCTTGTTTCTAGAAATAGATACCACAACAAAACCTTATCATAAAAACTTTTATTTCCTTTTCAGAGACTTATCAGTTGTTTTAAATACAGAAATTACTTTTTTAATTTCTTGAAGCCTTAAGACCGCTTCTGGTAAAGAGGGAGGTGTTGAGGGGAGTAAAGAAAGTGAAACAATTAAGAAAATAAACAAAGTGAGTATGAACTAGCTTAAGATATTACATGTATTGATCTGTGCCAGAGGCAATTCTTGCTAGACCTGATTCTGACATTCCAATCTGTCTAGCACTTTTCTTAACTGCTCTTTTGCCTGATTTCATTTGTTGTCCAGTCTACTTACTATTATGGCATGCTGATTAAATGTGGGAATTAAAAGCAAGGTTGAACACTGCCTTAGTTCACACCTTGCCACTTCGTGTTTCTGTGAACCTGGATACATTGCAGCCTCTCTAAGTCTCAATTTCTTCCTCTATAAATGGGAATAATAGCACTATGTAGCTAGCTTATCAGACTATTCCATGTAATGTAAGCTGTTTAGCATGGTGCCTGACATATAGTGTATGTGTAATAAATGTTACCAATAAAGCAATAATAGTGATGAGTTTTTGTGTATCCTAATAGCACTCTGACTTCCTTAAAGTGCTAGGTAGTATTCAAGTAAAAGAACACATTTAGTTTTGACATTTTTTATTTATTATATATAAATATTATATATTCATTGATTCTATTTTATTTTTAATTTTGAAACATTATTATTCATTTCTTTACCTTAACTTTTTTAAAAATATATTTTTATTGATTTCAAAGAGGAAGGGAAAGGGAGAGAGAGATACACCAATGATGAGAGAGAATCATTGATCGACTGCCTCCTGCACATCCCCCACTGGTGATTGAGTCTGCAACCTGGGCATATGCCCTTGACCAGAATTGAACCTAGGACCCTTCAGTCCGCAGGCCGATGCTCTGTCCACTGAGCTAAATTGGCTAGGGCTTTACCTTAACATTTTTATAATCCAACGTGTATGTATAACTTCTCTGTCTTTCCTTATACTACATTGATCTCTGCTGTTAAAAAAAACAATACTTAGAGATTTCCTGATCTCATATTGTAGACAATAACTTCCCTGCCTGTTTGCTCCCCTTGCTTCCTCATGCCCTATTAACCTATCTTATAAGAAACCTCTGTGGAACAGTGATACAGGGTGTATAAAAACTAATAAAGCCAATGCATATAATAAAGCAAAACACGTACGTCCAGTAGAGGGAGATGTTGGCAAAATAATCAAGCCACATAATATGCAGGTGCAGTGGGCACCAAATTTGAAAACAAAGCTTTCCCTGTGTAAAAACATTAACTAATTAAGAATTAACTAAATATAAATTCAGTAGCGCTGTGGATTCTGTGTTGCTAGCTGTCAAACCCAAACTCATTATACAATTACCTAGAGAAGCATATGAGGAATATGTACACTGTTACCACTCCATATAGTTTTGCTCACATACTGTTTCAGAGATGGAAGTAATGACAAGAATATTGACACACCTCTCTCTCTCTCCTCTCTCTCCTCTCTCCTCTCTCCTCTCTCTTCTCTCCTCTCTCTGTAGAAGTTACAGGCTGATTACTTGAAAACAAAGAAAGTACAGAATCTATATATATTTCTCTAATTCAAAAATATTTTTTCATTGAGTTCTAGATTTTTCTGAATAAACTGGTGTCACTCTTAGTAACCTAAACTGATGGATTGAATAAAAACACTATTCTTTTTATAAAGTAAACATTATTGAAAAGATAATATCTTTGTAATTTAGGTCTCCAAAATTCTGAATTACTGGGAGGCCTATAATTAAAAGCAAATTAACAACATTTAATTAAGCTTGAATTGGAATTTTTTCAAGTATTCTGAGTAGGATAGTTAAGTTGATTTGAACCTTTACTCTTCCAACAGAAACATCACATTTCTTTCTGTTGGCAACATTGTCCAATAACTGACTACTATAATAGTCCCTCTGCACTTTGAGATTTAATACTCTTATTCTATCACACTCTAAGAAATTGCTGCCCTGGAACTTGGGGATGTTGAGACGGCCCTTAAACCTGAGAGTCTCACTTAATAGTTGACTGAGTTTTCCCCTCTGTATCATGCCTAAATATTTTGATGTGGATTTTATTACTTTTGGCTGCATTAGTAATTTCAGTTTGTAAAATGTCCAAAGAACTTTATATCATATACAAAATATATGTTAAATCACTATAGTAATTTTACAGTTTAAATTCCCACTTAATTGATTCAGAAATGGAAGTTATATATCTCTGCCAATTTTATTTTTATTAATTAAATTGGTAAATGTTACCACAAACAACTTAGTAGATAATAACTTTAAAAAGATACTATCTTATCCTGCCGGCATGACTCAGGGGTTGAGCGTTGACCTATGAACCAGGAGGTCACAGTTCGATTCCTAGTCAGGGCGCATGCCTAGGTTGCGGGCTTGATCCCCAATCGGGGGTGTGCAGGAGTCAGCTGATCAGTGATTCTCTCTCATCATTGATGTTTCTATCTCTCTTTCCCTCTCCCTTCCTCTCTGAAATCAATCAAAATATATATTTTAAAAACTCTTTAAAAAAATAAGTAACAAAAAAAAGATACTATCTTAAGCATACAGTTTTTGTTTTGAATTCTGCAAACCTTCATCAATTTTCTTGCTTTTAATTTTTGCTAAGGAGCATCAGTCTTTGTGTGTATGTGGATTTATATAATTTTATAAGGAACTATGGAGGATCAGCTATCATAGAATAGCCTTCATAATATGCAGTATGGTTTTTCTGCTAGGACCAAAGTTGTTCCCTGGATTGCACATGCTTTTATAACCAGAAGTTTTTAAATACTTCATTTAACCACTGGATGTGTGGCTTTTTTGAATTATTAAAAATAATTTTCAGTAAATGGACTTCATTGGATCTTAAAGAGTTTCTTTGAACCACTATAGACACATTTGAATGCCTTTTTTAACCTTTCGTTAATAAATTAACATGTATTAAAAATGACCATAGGAAAGTGGGATTGAGTAAATACAAAGTAAATCTACCAGTGTGTTTATGCATATTCATCAGAATAGGTAATATTGTGCTGCAGTAATAAGCCTAGACTCTCAGTGACTAAAAACAACCAAGTTTACTTTTCTCATTCTGCATGTCCGTTGTAGTTTGAAGCAGTGGTGTCTTTGTTGTAGTTACATGGGGACTCAGGCTGAGGCAGGTTCCACCTTGACCCTTCCTTCAGCTATTACAGTTCTGGGGAAAGGATGTGCAGTGAATCTTCTAATACTCTCAAAACTTCTGTCTATAAATGACACAGTTCCCCTGGGCGAGGTGTGGCTACACCTGAGTTCAACAAGCTGCGTGATCCTCACACAGAATGGGCCACTGGATGTTGCAGGCAGTACAGCAGTTCACCAGACTCTTCTAAATGAGTGAGCATTTGGAAACTGTCGATAACCTCAGAGTGTCTGGTTTCAACTGCGCATGGGAAGAAAATGGAATGTTTTCACCTGATCATCATCTCATTAGTTTTAGAACTCATATTGGGTTCAGTGCACTGAACACATACCTCCTCCCCGCCCTCCCACCACACACACACATACAATTCTACATGGTTTAAATTATTTAGGAACTGTTTTACAGAAATATTTATACCACAGGGGATATTGGCATTATTCCACATGCAGTGTGGACAGGGAATGACAGTGTTGTGGGGACTAACCTTTAAATTCACATTTGTAGGTCGGCCAGGACCATTCATAAATTTCATGACTACATTATAGTTTAGCAGGATTTAAACTTCTTTTTCTTTTTTTCTGTCTCATGGAACAAAAAAAGGCCACATTTAATTTGGAGTTTAAATATATTAATTGTGTACTGTGTTAGGAGAAAACTGAGTGCTACAATAGCTAATAGTTTAAATAACAAATATAATTGAACCATTAAAGTTATTGCAAAATTCACACTAAAATGAAAGTATTGTAATTTGTTGTAAAGATCCACTGTTTTTTTTCATTTATTTTTTTTAATCTCACACAATTAGCTTTTATTTAAGTATTGCTAACATTTCCTGGCTTTCTTTTTTTTTTTTTTTTTTTTTTTAGGTATTACTGGTTTTTCCAAAATATTTTGTGAAACTTCCCAGAAGCTAGTTAGTGTGGAAGCCTTTGCTCTGGCTACGAAATATTATTCTATACAAAACTTGGGAATATGTACTCCTTTTGAGCAATTGCTTGTAGCCCTTCGAGGAAATAAAGAAGAGAAAACTGGTAGGTGTGTGTGTGTGTGTGTGTGTGTGTGTGTGTGTGTGTATACATGTATGTGTATGTATGATTTTAGGCATTTAGAAGCAGTATATTGTTCATATATGTATGTCTTTTCAAGATGGTCTTACTTTAGTGTTCAACCTTATATCATGAACCCACATAGGCTTATGCCAAGTGGGTCTTCTCATGCAACATATTAAACAACTTCATTATGGATCTCCACATTTTTTTCTATATGATAATTCAGTTATCAGTCTTTTTCTTTATAGTTAATTGTTTTATGTATCAAGGAACATTTTAATAATGTTCTGTCGGTCTTATTTATTTTATTAATTCAAATTTGAATCATAGGAGCTGAACCTATAGAGATCTGTTATATACTAGTAGATACCACAATAGGATTTATATTATTTTCATAGTTACTTACAGAAAACATGAATGTCAACTGATGGTCCTTATTAACTTTGGTTTCTTTGATAGCAGTGTTTTAATTTTGTTGTATTTTTACTCAGGTGACAATGTGAAGCCAGATGAGTTTATGAATTTGAAAAAATCTCACGAAGTTCAGGCAATGTCAGAGCTGATCAGCAGTATTGCTGATTACTGTGGGATAAAACAGGTAAGAGTATTTCCCTTTATTTTCAGGTGTTAAGATTATTGCCTCTCTTTTTTTTTGTATCATTCAAATTCTTTTTTCTACTATTACTATCTAGTCCTTAAAATGCCATTAAATAATAGCTGACATGAGATATGTCAGAGCCTTTAAAAATGTGTTTTCATTTCCCAAATACACTCCAATTATAACAAATCTATACTAAAAATAAGGTATCACTATGCATGTTTTGCCACAAATTTCACTCTTTTCAGAGTGGATAGAAGTTAAAGATGATTCCCTTTGACATGTTATAACTCCAACTTTAGGCAGCATTATGATGATGACATTTTGCAAAATTGTTCTCAGGACCTGGCCAAGCTGTGATATGGGGCACCTACCTCATTATAGTAACACAAAGAAACTATATTTTAGAACTTGGATTCTTTTACACTGTCAGAATTACAATGCATTCCTGTTGTGAGAAATCGCTTTTGTGTTACAGATCTTTGAAAACAGATGTTAAAATAAAATCAAAGATTGCCTGGACCTATAAAAATAGTGAGTTATTTTTCCCCCTGGCTTATAAAAATAGTAAGTTATTTTTCTTATCCCTATGAGAACATCTATGGGGGTAATGGACAATTTTCCCTCCTTCAATTTTTATTAGGTGTTAGAATCTTTTCCATGGATTCTTCCAGACTTGAGGAGAGCCTGAGGATGGTTAGAAAGTTATCACAGTGTGGGCTAGGTGTGCACAGCCACTTGTGACAATGTAGCTCTGTAGGGTAGAGGCTAGAAGCAAGAGCTAAGCAATAGTTTTTAATCTTTTCTTAAGTGTATCATACCTAAGCAACACCTTTCAGGATTAGTAACAGGCTCACCATGGCAGTGATGCTCATCTGGACCAGAAGGTGCAAGTACACAGTGAAACTTAAACTGTTGCCATACGAATCACATGGGTGAATATTAGAAACATAAAATTGAATGGGAAAAAATAAGCAATTTACAGAAGGCCACATATTTTATGGTACCATTTTTAGAAGCTCTAAAGAAAAATAATGGTATATTCCTAAGGCAAAAAATTATAAGAAAAAAAGCAATGGAATCATAATAATTTGAGAATAGTTAATTACCTCTGGTAGGGACGCAGGGAAATGGGTTATAGACGGAAAACCATCCACAATTAAGGCAGCAGAAATACTAATGTTGTAGTTTTTAGGATGGCTGATAGGTTCGTGGGTATAGCCGGTGCTGTTAGACACCTAACCTAATACTCTTGGGCCTTCCCATTGCATGGTGTGCCAGCCTACTCCCTACCTGGCAATGTCTGCATTTCTTTCCCTGTGGGTTTTCTCTGGCTGCTGAAACAAGGCGCTGCTTGCATACAGGTTCTGGGAATTAATTCCTCTCTGTGGCAAGCCTTGAACCACTGATCGGTACAAGTTGATATCAAATACATCAATTCCCTGACATTTCGGGTGGATGATTCTGAGTCTGCCTTCTACACTAGCTCTCAGAATTTCCCAGTGCAATTAAACCCAAGTTGCCCTAAAAGTATCTTGATTAATAGTGCACCTTTTATTGGGCTGCCTTCCTTTCTCTTTTTCTCTTCTCTACTTCCCTACCCTTCTTTCACCTCCCAAATAAATCTCTGGTGTCGAATCTGCTCTACTGTAACACAAAAACTAAGAAGAAGGGTATTTATTGTGCTTCATAACTTTACATTTTGACTATTTATTCTTTTATTTATGTGAAATATTGCATAATAATAAATAACTGTAACAAAGCAGATTTATTTTATTTCTAAATAGCAGGAAAAAATTTTGAAATAGCTTAATATATCATGTTAGACCTGCTTTAAGGGAATTTTTTCAAAGCAAAGGAGATTGTTCCTAGTGGATGAAATCTCCTAAAGACTTTTAAAAGGTCTTTGTGTTAAATCATTTAATAGCAATATTTGGTTCTCACAATAGTTCAGTTTAAAACATTTTATATATCTACTACTTTACTTTTAAAATGCAGATTTAAAGTTGGTCGATGGAAATTCAGAATCAGAAACACTTGCGTTTACTAGTGGCCCTAGAGAGCTCTCATTAACTGTGATGGAGAAGATGTGGGGAGAGGCAGGTTTTACAGAAAATATCAAGCACTTAGTTTGGAACATGTTAAGTTTGAGATGCTTATTAGACACTCAAGTGGAAAAATTAGGTAAACTGATGGATATATGATTATGAAGTTCATCAGAGAATTCCATATTGGTGTTATAAATTTATTTAAAATTTGAAATTTGAAAGCCTTTAGCTTAGAATGGTAATTAGATCTTCAAGTTAGTCAACAAAATGTAACTCTTCTATCTGAAGTATAATGACCACTGTGTGTAACAATGTTTTTGTGAGGAAGTATCCTAAACAGAATTAGGAGACTAGGAAGGTCAGTCACAGCAGGCATTGGACTAGAGTCTCCTCTGTCTTCTAACCTGTAAGGTGATCCAGAGTGGAAAATACTATTGTGAGTAAAGAGTAGGAAATCAGGATGGTGGAAATTTTGCAATTGAGACCAGATAGTGTGAAGGCAAAACGTTTTCTGGCTTATACAACTTTTAATTGCACAGAGTTTTCCATTCTGTTGCTAACACTGCATATGTTACTAAGTCAGTTTGGAAAGGGATAGAAGTCAGCTTGGGTCAATAAGATGTAAATGTAGGCTGACAAATTTTCTAGGAAAAGTTACTCATTACTGAAAAGGTTTTTAGGTATTATATTGTGAAGACATGATTCTAAGAGTTTCTACAGCCATCAAGAGGAATTAAAAATAAGCTAGCAAAAGTTTATTTTGCTCTTTAAATTCTAAATGCAAGTGAAATAATGGTATTTGTCTTTCTCTGATTTATTCCTCTTAGTATAATACACTTTAGTTCCATTCATGCTGTCACAAATAATAAGATTTCATTCTTTTTTATGACTGACTTAACATTCCATTGTATATATGTATCATAGCTTTTTTATCCGCTTGTTTGTTGATAGGCACTTGGGTTACTTCCATATCTTGGCTATTGTAAACAACACTGCCATGAACGTAGGGGTACATATTTTCTAAAGTTGAATGTCGTTGAATCTCTGAATGGTTCAGCTCTTCTACTGAAAGATTTCCTAAAATGAAGTGAATTTTCTTCATTGTTCAAAACTTGATGTTACTTGTAGCCAGAATTTTCCTCATTTACTAGTGAAATTATTATAAACATACTAGAGGCCCGGTGCATCTGTGCACCAGTGGGGTTCCGTGACCTGGCCTGTGGGGATCAGGCCGAAACCAGCTCTCCAACATCCCCCAAGGGGTCCTGGATTGCAAGAGGGCAGTTCTTGGGTGATGCACCCTGGAATTGGGCTCCCTCCTCTCTGGTTCCTGGTGCATCACCTGAGAACCGTAGGTGCCAAGTCACAACAGCTCAGCAGCTCCTGTGTTGAGTGTTTGCCCCCTGGTGGTCAGTGCATGTCATAGCTACTGGTCAGAGTGTCTGCCCCCTGTTGGTCATTGCGCATCATAGCTACCGGTTGGACGGTTGCATATATATATATGTATATATATATATGTATATATATAAAATATATATATTTGAAAACAAACTCAATTATCTCTTGGTAAGAAAATATCTAAATTGGTGGGAACAAATATGCTGATGTTTACATCAACCACTGGTTGCTAGCATTAAATTTGTCATTGATATCAGTGAGTGTGTTTTATAGAATCAAAGGAAAGTTTTGCTTTCTCTGAAGATTCAGATATAAGGGAATTGATTAATAGAGTTTCTACTGTACAGCTCTTATATTCATGAGTATAGGTATGGTAACTTCAATTAGATTATACTTCCTTAAAGTCAAGATATATTATGCTTCTGTGTTTCCCAGAGATTAACATTAAAAACTGGTATAGGAAAGTATTTGTAAGCTAGTTACTTATTTAGGGGACATTATTTATTGGAGTCTTACCTACGAAATACTTGAATTACAAGACCCCTGAAATTTTTGAGGATTTAATTAGTGATATACATTACTACAAATATAGGCATGTTTCCTTGAGTGGTTCATACTTACGACAGAGTTTAATTGATTTTAGTTAGGAATTAAAGATAGTTGTAATAATATTAGATAATTTCTTATGATAGTATTTCTGTAATTGTCCATTTATTTCTTATGAAGAGGCATGGCAATATAAAAGTATTCTTGGTAACTTTTTACTTATTTTATCATTTTTAGTTTAATACATTCTCCAATTCTAGGTGTTCAGTTTGATAAATTTGGTAATTGTATGCAGTTGTGTAACCATCACCATAATAAAAAATATTTCTGTCATGATAAAAAGTTTCCTCCATGCCCTTTTGCAAGTTATTTTTTCCTCTATTCTCAGGGAACTACAGTGGGGCCTTGACTTACGAGTTTAATTCGTTGGGAGACCGAGCTCGTTAAGGAGCTCATTAAGGAGCTCGTTAACTCAAATTACTCTATCAACTCAATGCACAAAATGGACCGAGAGACAGCTGGTATCTCAAAAAACTCGTTAGTCGGGACACTCGTAAGTCAAGGCCCCACTGTACTGATTTGCTTATAGTTTTGACTGTTCTAGAACATTGTACAAATGATGTTTTGTGTTTGACATCTTTATGACATAGCTTTTGAACATCCTCAGTGTTGTTATATTTACTCTTTGTTTCTCTTTTTTGCTGGGTAGTAGACCATAGTATGTTTATAAATGTTTTTTCATTTACCAGTTCATGATCATTTGAGTTGTTACCTTTATTTGGCTGCTATTACTATTCACTTACAAGACTTTGTGTGGCCATGTTTTTATTTCTCTTGAATAATTAGTCCAGAGTGGGATTTGTAGATTATATAGTAAGTGTATTTTTTTTTGTTTTTTTTTGTGTGTTTTTTTTTAAATATATTTTATTGATTTTTAACAGAGAGGAAGGGAGAGAGATAGAAAGTTAGAAACATCGATGAGAGAGAAACATCGATCAGCTGCCTCCTGCACATCTCCCACTGGGGATGTGCCCGCAACCCAGGTACATGCCCTTGACCGGAATCGAACCTGGGACCTTTCAGTCTACAGGCCGATGCTCTATCCACTGAGCCAAACCGGCTTTGGCGAAAGTGTATGTTTTAACTTTATGTTAAACTACCCCTGTTTTCCAAAGTGCCTGTACCATTTTACATTTGTGCATTTCTCATTATTATTTTGAGTTTGCATTTCCCTGATGACTAGTGATATTGTGGATCTTTTAATATTGGCTGTTTATATGACACTAGAAGCCCAGTGCATGAAAATTCATGCACTGGAGGGGGGTCCCTCAGCCCGGCCTGCCCCCTCTCATAGTCCGGGAGCCCTCAGGGGCGGGAGGTGACCCAGCCATCAGGGGAAAGGGATGCCCCCTCTGCTGTTGCCACTGCCAGCAGCGCAAGCCTCGGGCGGCCCTGGTTACCTGAGCCTCGGGCAGCCTGGGCAGCCGCCATCCAAGGCTTGCCTGCGCCTCAGGTTGGACCTGGGCGGCTGGGCAGCCGAAATACGAGGCTTGCCTGCACCTTGGGTGTCAGCTGGGCAGCTGCCAGCTGAGGTTTGCCTGTGCCTTGGGCCGGCCCTGTGTGGCTGGAAGGCTGAGGGGACTGGGGAACTCCAGAGGCAGGCGCATCCTGATGGTGCTAAGGGTACTGGGTGCCGCCATCTTTGAGGGCATGGCAGTTCAATTGGCATATTTCCTCCTTATTGGCTGTGGGTGCCGCCATCTTTGTGATGGTGTGAGGGTCAATTAGCATATTATCTCTTCATTAGATAGGATATTGTGAAATGTGTGTTCAAATTATTTGCCCATTTTTAATTGGTTGCTTGTCTTATTGAATTATAAGAGTTCTTTATATATTCTGGACATGAACCATATGTCAAATAAATGATTTACAAATACACTATTCAGTAGTTCTTTTCCTTTTTAACTATTTTAAATAGCAAAAGTTTTCATTTTTAATGAGGTTTATTTTTTCAATTATTTGTAGTTCATGCTTTTAATGTTCTACATAAGAAATCTTTGCCTCTCCTAATGTCACAAAGATTTTTTTATGTTTTCTTTAAGAAGCTATTAGTTTTTACTATTACATTTAGATGTGTGATCCACTTTTAATTAATTTTGATTTTGGAATGACATAAGCAAAGTACATTTTTTCATACAGACATCCAGTTATACCAGCACCATTTGTTGAAAAGACTCTTGTCTTCATCAAATTACCTTAGCAGTTTTTTTGAAAAATCAGTTGTCTATATTAGTATTAGTATGTTTCTGAACTCTATTTTTTTCATTGGTTTATATGTCTATTTTTATACTAGCATTATACTGTTTTGATTACTCTAGTTTTATATTGATTCCAAAATTGTGTAAATCCTCCAACCTTATTCTTTTTCAAAAGTGTTGTGGTTATTCTAGGAACTGTGCCTTTCATATAAATTGTGATATCTTTTTGTCAATTTCTTTTTAAAAATCTGCTGTAATTTAGGATTGCATTGAATCTATGTCAGTTTGGGAAATTGCCATCTTAAAATTGAGTCTCATGTTTTGTCAATATGGTATATCATTATTTAATCTTTTAAATTTTTTCTCTGCAGTGTTTTGTAGTTTTCAATATATAGGGATCTTACACAACCTTTGTTACATTTATTACTAGGTATTATATTATGCTATTTTAATTCAAATATTTTATAATTGCTACTGTATTGTATATATTCTGGTGGTTTAGTATTAATTTCTAATGATCCTGTATTCTGACACATTGCTAAATTCACTTTCTATGTTAGCTTTTTTGGTATATTATTCAGTATTTTCTGAGACACAGTCATATTATCTATGAAGAAGAGGTTTATTTCCAATATTTATGACTTTTGCATCTTTTTCTTGATATTACACTGTCTAGAATTTCTTTTAAAAAGTTAAATAAAAGTGATGAGTGTGGTTGATTTTTAATAGGAATCAAAATTAAAATAACAAACGTAATGTTTAATTCATTCTGTTTTTCTTTAGGTAATTGACCTGGGTTCTGGAAAAGGCTACCTAAGTTCCTATTTGTCCCTGAAGTATGGCTTAAAAGTTTACGGAATCGATTCCTCAAGTACCAATACTCATGGAGCTCAGGAGAGAAACAGGAAGCTGAAGAAACACTGGAAAGTCTATCATACTCGGTCAAACTTAGATGTCAATGACCTGGCATTAAAAATGGCAAAAGAAAAGAAAATGCAAGATCAAGTTAAAAATAAAGCAGATATTGAGGGAGTATGTAACAACAGTCCTGCAAATCAAGAAATGATGTCTACATCAGATTTTTTGCCAGACTTTTCGAGCTCTGTTATTTCTAACATCAGAAAACAAATGGAAAACCTACATGTTCATTCACATCGAGAAGAAAATTTGTGTTTTGAGAATGCCTCTTCTCTTATAGACTTTTTGCCTATTAATGCCATTGAACCTACTTCTTCCTCCCAAATACTCAAGAGAAAAATGCCTGAAGCAAATAGAGAGAGAAGAAAAACAACATCCAAGTCAAATGAATCAAATATATACTCACCTTTAACATCTTTTATTACTGCTGATTCAGAACTACATGATATTATTAAAGATCTGGAGGTAATTTCACATTTGAATTCCTTAATTTGATTTATAAAACTGCTCTAGGACATAGAATTAAATTTTAATAGTAGCTTACTTAACCTACATATCTTATTTGGTTACACTAGTCTAAAGAACTAAAATTATGTATAGACTTTTATGATTCTCACAGCTATCAAAATCTGATAAGAGTACAAAATATGACATTTACAGTTTGCCAAAATAGAGTGCCTTTCACTCATTTCAAGCCTCCTAAATCAAACAGAAGTACTAGCACAAAAGCTAGTAAGCTCAGTTCTCATTATGTAATTTAGGGATTAAAATTCCAATTAAAGAAAACTTGTACATTTTAATTAATATTTGAAGTAAAGAGATATCTACAGCAATGTTATCTATCTATATATATAAAGAGCCAGGGGCCATTGCAACCGAACGGACAACTGAACAGGCTGCGTGGGGCCACCAGGCCAGCAGGGGGTTATTGAGGGATGACCAAATGACTGAACACCAGGCTGTGTGGGGCAACCAGGCCGGCAGGGGGGTTAGTGAGGGATGACCAAACGACTGAACAATCAGGGTGTGTGAGGCAACCAGGCCGTCGGAGGGCAGTGAGGGGCTACCAAATGACCGAATAGCAGGGTGTGTGGGGCGACCAGGCCAGCAGGGGGGTCAGTGAGGGGCGACCAGGTAGGCAGAGGGGGGCAGTAGGGGCAACAAAGCCAGCAGTGGGGGCAGTTAGGGGTTGCCAGGCTGGCAGGGGGTGCCATCAGGGGCGACCAAGCCAGCAGTGGGGGGCAGTTGGGAGCGACCAGGTTGGCAGGGGGGACAGTTGGGGACCAGCAGGCTGGCAGGCACAGGCAGTTAGGGGTGATCAGACTGGCAGGCAGGCAGGTGAGTAGTTAGGAGCCAGTGGTCCCAGACTGTGAGAGGGATGTCCCAGATTGGAGAGGGTGAAGACTGGTCTCAGGCCCCCCTCACATGCACAAATTTTGTGCGCTGGGCCTCTAGTATATATATAAAACCCTAATATGCAAATAGACCGAACAACGGAACAACCGATCGCTATGATGTGCTGCTGACCACCAGGGGGCATGCGTGGACAATGGTGGGTATTGGCAGCAGGTGGCAGAGTGCAGAACATGGCGGGCATTGGCTGTGGCAGGATGGTGGAGCAGGTGAGCGGGGGCACCAGACCAAGGTAAGGCACTGGTTGCTGTCATCAGGGAGAGCCGCTGGTGGTTACTAAAAATTCTTTGCTCCTTCTTGCACGCCGTGGTCCTGCTGGGCGCTCACACCCACTGCCGGTGCCGGTCCTGCTTGCACCCACAGCTGGCGCTGGCATCGATTACTCTGTGCCATCAGCTGGTGCAAGCAGGGCCGGTGCCGTCAGTGCATGGGAACGGCAGCAGCTGCACTGGGCCCCTAGTATTTACTGTTAGCCTTGGTAACCAAATATGCAGTTTTTTGAGCAAATGTTAGCTTCTGAGTATTCTTAAAGAATTTCAACTTTTTTCTAAACTATAAGTATGTCAAATGTAATTCAAAGAGAATACTTCTTAAACAAAGGCACCATTGCATGTTAAGACAATTTTGTAGAGGAGCTTCTAGAAATCATTCAGCCTAACTCATTGTTTAAAAAAAAAAACAAAAACAAGGTAGCCTTTGAAGCTATAATATTCTACTTACTAAATTTTTCAGTTTTTAAAATTAATTTTATTGGGGTGATTAATAAGATTATATAGGTTTCACGTGTACATTCTATGATACATTATCTATATATTGTATTATATGTCCACCACACGAAGTCAAATCTTTTGTCACCGTATATTTGACCCCCTTATACTTTACTAACCTCCCACCCCCCTTCCCTCTGGTAACTACCATACTGTTGTCTAGGTCTCTGAGTTTTTGTTTGTTTATTCATTTGTGGCTTTCAGTTTTACATCCCACATATGAGTAAAATCATGAGTGACTTTTTCTGACTTACTTCGCTTCGCCTGATATTCTCAAGATCCACCCATGACAAATGGCAGCATTTCATCTGAGTAGTGTTCCATTGTTCATATGTACCACATCTTTATCCAATCATCTACCAGAGGACACTTCAGTTGTTTTCCATGTCTTGGGCACCGTGAATAATGCTGCAGTTAACATGTATCTTCTGCATATATCTTTTTTTTTTTTTTCTTTTAAATTTCTATGCGCCCAGGAGGCTGGCCCCTCAATTTAAATATCCTGCACAGACTCTTGGCCCTCCCAGCTGTGGGCTGGTGCAAGACTGGGTCCTGGAGCCCTTGTCGAGGGCAGTGGAACCCAGGGACCAGAGGTGGGATGCCCCTGAGCCAGCAGCTGCTAACAGCAGCAAAAGGTGAAAAGGAGATGGGAGTCAGATACGCATCCCAGTCCCAGAGATACCAAGGGAGAGAAGATGCTTTGGGCCCACTGACAGACTGAAGGTTGGCTAGGCTGAGGTGCACACATGTGGAAGAAGTGGAGGTCCAGTGCCAGGGGCAGAGGCTGCAGCCCAGGTGCCTGCCCCAGTGCCAGCTAACCCGAGACAGGAGAGGAGGTTGGCAGTTGTGCCTCTGAGGGACCCAGGCCTTACCCTCCTGTGGAGGGAGGTGGTATGGGGGAAAGCAGGCACTGTAGTCTGAGTACTTGCTGAGGGGTAAGTTTCTGAGCCTTTTGCATGGGTACTTGCACCCCCACCCCCCAGCTCTTCAGAGGTTGATATGGAAGGCATCTTGCAGCCACTGGTCACGGGCATTGTGCATCTGGGGCACAGTGAGGGGAGGTGGGTCTGAAGGCAGGCTGGCATCAGGAGGTTCTTCGTCATCAGATTGGCCAGCATCAGGTGGGTAGGAGCTGTCTGAATGCAGGGAAGATGACAGGTCCTGGCACAGGTGCTTGTAGTCCTGGATTGACTCATACAGGCCCCACAGCTGGCACAGCAGGGACATGTCCAACTGCCGCAACCCCACCATCTCTTTGCGCAGCGACGCTAACGCCCAGTCGAGGCTGACAGGGCGCCGGGGCCAGGGGGACCAGCGGCAGGTCCGGCGTGGGCAGCGCCCATGGCGCCGCGGGGCCCTTCAGGGACGGGGACGCACGGCTCAGCTCGTCGTGGATGCGGCTGCGCTGGCTGTAGACGCGCTCCAGCTCCCGCCACGAGCCCCCGCTCGCGTTCAGGAGACAGCTGAGGCCGCGCGGCAGCGGCGGGAGTCCGGCCAGGGCGCAGCCCGTGCGGTGCCGCCGGGTGCCTCGGCCGAAGGCAGCCCATTCATGGCCGGGCCGGCGCGGAGGACGATGCCCACTCCTTCCCTCCAATGCTCCGCTCGGGCTGCCGCCCTCGGGGCCCGCCCCCCGGGGCCCCACCGGCGAGCCTCTTCTGCATATATCTTTATGAATAAATGTTTTCAAGTTTTTTGGGTAGAAACCCAAAAGAGCGGCTACACGATCATATGGTAACTCTATTTTTTTAATTTTTAAGGGAGCTTCTGTGCTGTTTTTCATAGTGGCTGTACCAGTGTGCCTTTCCAGCAGCAGCGAACGAGGGCTCCTTTTTCTCCACAACTTCTCTGACACTTGTTGTTACTTGTCTTATTGATAATAGCAATTATAACAGGTGTCAAGTGGTATCTCATTATAGTTTTGATTTGCATTTGTATGCCTGCTTAGGAGATGTGTCTGTTCAAGTCCCCTGTCTATTTTTTTAACTGTATGAACATGTTTTTATTTCTCTTGGATAATTAGCCCAGAGTTGGATTTGTAGGTCATATTGTTAGTAAGTGTATGTTTTAACTTTATGGTAAGCTGCCAATGTTTTCCAAAGTGCTTGTACCATTATTATCCTCATTTTACAGATGAGGAAATTAAGGCACTGAAGAATTAAAATAAAATTGGTATATTGATCAAGATTCCGTGAGTACATGCAGCTGTACCAATTCAGTATGTGTATACATTAAAATTAGGCTTTGAAACAGTTTATAGGAGAATATTTACATAAAACTGATGTTATAAAATTTAGAACAAAATTTGTTATATTGAATTTAAAGTTACTATATTTGATGCAAGGAATGAACTAAGTAAACTTTTTTGGTGTTGAAGTAGAAATGTTAATTTGGCGCCTTTTATTTGTTTTTTTTATTGCAGTTTTTTATAAGTTTTAATGGTTAATTTGTGAAGAAGTGAATTAAAAAATATATTAGTAAGGTATAAATGTGTCTCAGATCACAAGTTTGTCATAGTCGTGCATGCTCCATTTGATCAGTCCAATCTTTACTTTGGCTAGTTGTGAAACAGAAAAGAGAAAATTCAAATGGGTAAGTAACCAAAAACAGTAGAAAAATCAATTCAAAAGTATTTAGTTGTGATAAATGATCACAGTCATTTTGTCCACAAAGGGAATCATTATTTGTTATAAAAATAAATTAAAACCACTGTATATTCTAGGTAGAATTTGGTCATTTTTAAAAGCTCCATATATTCTAATGAACATTTAAAATCTTCACCTGAAATGTCTTTTTAGCCCTCCTTTTAACTGCCAAAATTTGTTTTTCTTCTCATTTTTAAAGGATTGCTTGATGGTAGGTCTACATACTTGTGGTGATCTTGCTCCAAATACTCTACGAATATTTACTTCCAATTCTGAAATCAAGGGAGTTTGCAGTGTGGGTTGTTGCTACCACCTTTTATCTGAAGAATTTGAAAACCCACATAAAGGTACAAAGTTCTCCATATCTTATACTTTCATTTATTGCAGCATAATTGCTGCTTTCTAACTCTCTATCTTTTTTGTTGACATTGTTGTCATTTTGAATTAACACTTAAAATAATATCTGATATTCTTTCAATTTTAATATCATCATATCAATTGAAACTTGATGCACTATCACCTTATGCATTTTGTTATACTTCCTTTGCTCATTAAATGGTCTTAGTGTGTGCTGAAAACTGCAAATATTTGAAATTTTAATGTGGTATATATTTTACAGAACTTCTATTTACAACTACTTGTAAGATATACATTTACTAAAATAGTAAAACTAAATTATTTTGTCATGAATATAGAGATGCAAGGTTTGCTTTCATTTTCAAAACCTTTTCAGTTTTGTGAGGAATATTGATTATTTCTCAAAAATTTTTTCTTACTGTATTTTTAAGAATTAACATATTATGATTTTAAAAGCTGCAAAACTGTGCAATGGCATTAAAATAATGGTATTCAAACTGTGCTCCCTGGGCTGAGATGCTGCCTGATGAGCAAAGTATATAGCAGGATTTAAAGCACCACATATACCTTCATCCATAGCAGCTCTTTTTATATGTTATATCTCGTAATAAGATATGGTTTCAAAACTGCTGGTTCAGATCAGATGTTTATTTAGTTTATTAATATTAGCAGTTTTCTTTTCTATTAGTTTAATGAAGTCTTTATCAACATCCAGTGTCCCTTGCTAAGAATTCTTAAGCTAGGAAGTTGTGTGCATATGGATGGTATTGTTTGTTCTTTTCTCAGTTTTAAAATCCAAATGAATAGGAAATTTCTACTTTTTATTTAGTTGTGTATAAGAGGTAAAAATTATCATTATATAATTCTACTGAAATTTGACTGGGTGAGACAGAGGTCATCCATTTAGACCTGGCAAAGGATTTTATAAAAAAGAGTTCATTGAATTTGATTTTTTTATGTCAGAGTTTTTAAAAGTATCTCTTATGAAAGGTGTATAGAAGAAAAATTTTTAATATATAGAGATATATCTATTGAGAGAGAAAAAATTGGCAAAAAGTTAACAATAGTTTAATTTAGATGGAGTATATATGTTTTTCTTGCCATTCTTCTAATTTTATTCAGAGTACAAAAATCTTCAAGATAAAAATTTGGAGAAAATAGTGAACCTAAAAAAAGAAAAAACATATAGTTATAATAAAATATTTACCCAAATATCTATACTATATTACAATCTTTTTGTGCATCTTTTCTAAAAGAAAGAAAAAAACTCTTTAATACAATCAGAATTTTACAGCTTTTAAAATATTAAGTGTATAGTGTTTTCCTGGACCAACAATAGCACAAGATTCTATGAAAGGGAGGTATGGTTCTTAGTTCAAAAATTTCCTCTTCTGTAGGTGCAATGAAATGAGTTTTTAAAAATTTATTTTTGTTGAAAGTATTACAGATGTACCATTTCCTCCCCTCCCCCCTCATCCCCCCTCACCACGTTGACCCTCTCCACTCCCCCACCCCCTCCCCAGGTCTTCACTGCACCATTGTCTGTGTCCATGGGTTATGCATATATGCATATCAATTCTCTGGTTAATCTCTTTGCACCCCCTGCCTTCCCTCTGAAATATGTCAGTCTGTTCCATGCTTCAATGTTTCTGGTTCTATTTTGTTCATCGGTTTATTTTGTTTATTAGATTCCACATATAAGTGGGATCATGTGAAACTTGTCTTTCTCTGTCTGGCTTATTTCACTTAGCATAATATTCTCCAGGTCACACCGTGCTGTCTCAAAGGGTAAGAGGTTCTTCTTTTTTACAGCTGCATAGTATTCCATTGTGTATATGTACCACAGGTTTTTTTTTTATCCATTCATCTACTGATGGGCATGTGGCCTGTTTCTACATCTTAGCTATAGTAAATGACACTGCTAGGGGTTTCTTTAATAATAAGCTCTATTGGGAGTGGGTATCAGTTGGTGTGTCTTTCAATTCAGAGGTATTGTCCTTCAGTATATTAACTTCAGCTGCCTGCTTCCTTCTTTCCTCTTTATCATCATGCTCCCAAAGATGCCTTCCCCTTCCAAAGGCCTCCTCTCTTCTTTACACAGTACCTTCTTAAGACTATCATCTCTGATCCTGTTGGACCCTTGAGGCCATTGCACTGCATCTTCAGGTCACAGATCCACTTTCAGTATTTCTCACCATTTTGAACAAGTGACTAGGAATAGGGAAAAAAATCACTGTTGCTACACTGGCAGCTGCATTTTATACTAGTAGAAGATAATAAGCACTGTGCTTGGCACTTTATCATATATATATATACACATATGTATATAAAAGGCTAATATGCTAAGTGTCCGACTAGCTGCTATGATGCGCACTGACCACCTGGCCTGTGCCCTCTAGCAATCCGGGACCCCTTAGGGGATGTCGGAGAGCTGCAGGCCAGGCCGAGGGACCCCCCACATGAATCCATGCACCAAGCTGTCGTATGTGTTTCTTTCCACGTCTGCGTGGATCAGTGTTTGGGATCTGAAAAGAGGAGCCGCACACAAATGAGAGAGAAAAGACACGAGATAATTTTGAAATATTGGGGGACCAGGCGGGCAAGTCCAGAAGGACTTCCACCGATGCTCAGTCTGCTCCAATCTTATTGATCTAGAGTAGCCCTTAGGGTAAGGAGGTTTCAATGACACACAGATTAGCTCATCAGCAGACAATTTCCAGAAATAGGCAGAATATCTAATCAACAATAATCAACAAAGATTTACATAGGTATCTAAGGAATTAAGTGAACTAAGGTGGGGATGATGCTTCAGCTACCATTATCTAGATTAACTGGGTGGTGCACAGCCCTGACCTTTGCTAGGACTTCAAAGGTTACTAACTTTTGGGGGTCTCTGTCTATACTCAGTTAGAGAAGACAATAAATGGACTCCGGCACCAAGCCTGTAATGTAATAACAAATAATAATACAAGCATAAACTGTGTTTTACATACTCACAACTGTAAACCCATTTTTGCCCACCCCTCTATACTATATAGTACTAATATTCCTTACTAAAATAGAAATCCACCACTATATAGTTTGATCATTATATTTTAACTAACTTACAAGGCCAGATGTTTGTATGCACACGTTAACATATTTCCTGTCATATATCCAGAACTAGGTGCCATGGAGTTATATCTCTGAGTGATCAAGTATGTCATGTGTCTCTCCCTTCACATCTTACACACCTAACCCTCACCCTCACTTTGTTTGCACAGCTGTTTTTGAGTTTGAATTGGGGCAGTGTTGCCCTTTGGGATGTAAATTTGAGTTATTAATAGTCCAACATAGTATACTAGAAAAGTCTGGTATGTATACTGCAACTTTTTATGATGATATGTACTATGTAAACACTATGCATTTTACATGAATATGTTTACCCAATACACTGTGGTAGACCATAGAGGTGGTCTTTCATGAATGTCAATTTTCAAAAGTACCTCAAAGCTCTCTGAGCCACTATGAATACCAAAGTTAGACCATATGTTTTAAAAACTGCCTTTAAATATTTATATATTATGGGCCAGTAGTTCCTAGGAGAACAAGAAATACCAGAAACAGTTTTATTGCAGTGCTTTATAGAATATATATATTTGTTTAAGCTTGACATGTTTCATTGTTTTGTCTTAATATTGATTATCATAGCCGAAACCGGTTTGGCTCAGTGGGTAGAGCGTCGGCTTGCGGACTGAAAGGTCCCAGGTTCGATTCCGGTCAGGGGCATGTACCTGGTTTGCGGGCATATCCCCAGTAGGAGATGTGCAGGAGGCAGCTGGTCGATGTTTCTCTCTCATTGATGTTTCTAACTGTCTATCTCTCTCCCTTCCTCTCTGTAAAAAATCAATAAAATATATTTAAAAAATAATATTGATTATCATAATTAATTCTTCAATACTTATTTCTTCCCCTAGAAGTCAGAGAGAGAATTTCTTTTGGTGGTTTTTCCCAGAAAGGTAGAAACATGCTGTAGGAAACACTACTGGTTACCTGTCCAGATCCACATACCTCTTCCTCCTCACTAACTGATTTTGTTCAGGCAGAGGTTATTGGGAAAACTGAGCCCTTCTGTAGCCTCACAAGCTGGTGAATCTGAATCTAAATTATTACTGTAATTCCATGTGTAGAGTAATGGGTAAGAGACACAGTTCTCAACAGTGAGGTGTGAGGAGCATGTCTTCTAGGAGGTTTCTTGGAATGTTTGTTTGTTGTTCTTAAAACTGAACAAAAGACAAGAACATCACTTTCCTTCTCCACCTCTGGACTTGGTCATCCATATGTGTTTGTTCAGCCTACTATGTATTCTGTCAGAAATTGGTATTAGTGCTCTGAGTCCTGCAAGCCCAGTCTGAGGGATGAAAGATAATTTTATTTTTCCTGGGAGTTTACCTGATCATTTCAGAGGCTTAGGAATGCAGGAGAGGAAAGAAAGAGCTCGGACCCCATATAGTCACACCAGCTGGTATCACTGAGCTTCTTCCTTGGCCTTAATAGGAGCCCCTTCTAGGAGCAGACGTTGTCATGGAATAGATTTGTCTTTGTCTTTCCCCAGGAAGTCTTCTAGTATTATTAGTGCCCTCCAGAAAACTGCAGAACATTAGAGTCAAATATAAATGGTGTAACCTCTGAAAGCCTTTAGTCTACTTTCATGTTTGTTCCCAGCTTTAATGTGTTACAGGACATGAATGTGATTCTCCCAGAGATCCCTCCATTTACTTTTTTTTTTTTTTAATCAGGGGAGGGCTGCAGATCATCTTTTAATGGCACCTTTCAATCTGGTCCTGCCATTTTTATATCAAACACATTTGTCAAGGACATATGATATCTATTCTATTGTAGATTGTACCTCAATTTATGTTACCAGTAGGAATTTACTGGAGGAGACTAGATATGTATATAGTCGCTGTCTTTGTGGATTAACAGTTGGTTTCATCACTGTAAATGTAGAGGCACTTCATCTGGAAATGTGTCTGGAGGTTGAATAAAAATATGTTGAGCACTAGAGGCCCGATGCACGAAATTCATGCAAGGGCCTTGGCCCCAGCCCCTGCCCACCGCCGCTGCTGCCACAGCCAGGGGGCCTCTGCCGTCTCTGCCTTGGCCCTTACCCACTGCGGCTTTGTCCAGAAGGAAGGACGTTCAGTCTAATTAGCATATTATGCTTTTATCATTATAGATATTATTTGAAAATTTAAAATATCCTATATAATAAAAACCTAATATGCAAATTGACTGAATGGTGGAATGACCAGTGGAACGACCGGTTGCTATGATGCACACTGACCACCAGGGGGCAGATGCTCAACGCAGGAGCTGCTCCCAGCCCATAGGCCCCAGGCCAGCCAAGGAGGTGCCAGCAGGCTCTTCCCCCCCCCACCCCCCGATTGCCCCACCGAGGGAGGCAGCCAGCAGTGGCAGCAGGGGGTGGGGCTGGCTGGTGAGCAGGCTGGCACTGCCCCCTGATCACTCTGCCAGTTGCCTCCTGCAGAGGGAGGCGACCAGCAGCAGCGGCAAGGCGATTGGGGGGGTGGGGCCGGCGAATGGGCATTGCCAGGCCAGCCAAGGCAGGTGACAGCGGGGGCCTCCTGATCGTCCCGCCAGTCACCCCACAGATTGGTCCTGATTGCTGGCCAGGCCTAGGGACCCTACCTGTGCAGGAATTTCATGCATCAGGCCTCTAGTTATTTAAAAATAAGCTTCTTTTAATTTTGAGATCTTTCAGTATATAGTATTAACAGGTCATAAGACAGTACTAGCTAGTTAATATCATCATTAAAGCAGGTATGGTATCATCCAGAAAGGTGTGACTCATTTCTTAATCAAGTTAGTAGGAGTGAATTAATCCCATTGCAAAAATTCAGTTGCTATCTTTTCAGTAAAGATTTAACAATACTTTCTATATCATATAATATGTATTTTATTAAATCTTTCTGTTTGCTATGGGTGTTTAATGCTAGAAGTTTAGAGGATGTAGAGCAGTGGTTCTCAACCTTCCTAATGCCGCGACCCTTTAATACAGTCCCTCATGTTGTGGTGACCCCCAATTTCATTGTTACAGATTGAACATAATTAAAGCATAGTGATTAATCACAAAAACAATATGTAATTATATATGTGTTTTCCGATGGTCTTAGGCGAGCCCTGTGAAAGGGTCGTTCGACCCCCAAAGGGGTCGAGACCCACAGGTGTAGAAGAATAAAGCATGATTTCTCTTTTCAAAAAAGCATGTATTTCACTTCCATCTTTAGTGTGGTGGGAGATGTGACTTTTTTCTAAGGAACCCTCTTATTACAGTTCAGCTAGATCTCAGCTAAATTAAAACATGTATTTTTTAAGCATTGCTGAATGTACACAAAAATGGGGGGGAGAATTCTTTGTGGATCAAGAATAATCACAATAAGAGTTAAAAGGAGAGAGGAAGGAGAGGAGTTGAAACCAGATCAGGGAACTGTGAGCCATAAAGGTGCAGACAAGTGTCCTGAGGCAAACGCTTATCACTCTGGAATCTAGACACTAATATTGGGCTTCTGCATGGTTGGGGAGCTGAGCCTGAAAAGCCTATACTAAGCTATGGCATTGAATGAGATAAAGCAGTCTTCATTCAGCTCCATGTAGAAGCAAATTCAAATCCTTGTGGGGGAATACTCCCAAATTCAGGCCCTTGGAATTTCTACAGATTAAAATCTACCAAGTATAAGTTCAAAACTAAATATAAAAAGTGTGGCAAAAGTAGGTTTACAGTTGTAGTAATGGAAAATAATACAATAATTAATAAATACTATAAGAATAAACTCTGTTTCACATACAATTGTAAACCTATTTTTGCCCTACCTTGTATACATTACCTATAATGTATACTGTATATTATCCTATCTTTTACCCCTCCTCCCCATTCAACTAAAAATATTGATTATTGTTAAATTTTCTTTCCTGAAAGCACTGACATACTGGAAAGATCCATAGTATTTATCAAAACAGTATATAGGAGAATGCAGGAGCCCACAAAGAAGATGGAAACACTGAAGCTACAAAGGGTATCTGTGTATCATGGCAAATTTGAACTTTGTTTTTATAGCCCTACAAAGGGTAGGGTACAGATGATAAAGCCTATACTTACACATGCAGAAGGGGGTCCCATATAACAAACATATATAACAAATGCTCAACAAAGAAATAACACAAAAGTATAGATTATGAAAAAAACGGATCCAGCACTGGTTAAACCTAAAGAAATAAGGCACTTGATAAGACATCTTGAGATGAAATAATTACGTTGACAAAGGAATTTGGGAATTCTCAGGGTACTGGGCTGGCTTTGCCCTTCTTAGCAATGAGAAGCAGCAGAAGCTTAGAGAAAAAGGTTTACATTCCAGAGACTACGGGAGCAAGATGATGAGAGCACACTATCCTGGCAAGACAGAGGTCTTATTTAATTTTAAATCGAGACAAACTCACATTTCTTTGTGATCATAAATTATAATTCCTCTTTGGTATTCCTTGAAAGAAAGAAAAAGCTTCCAAATATTCACCTGTTAACTATGAAGTTCTTATTTCTCTCCCAAGCAAGTAATGTTTAACCACAACACATATAATTGCCAGAAGATTGTAAAATGTTTGTGGAAGAAATTATATTCTCTTGAATATAGTAGTAGTTTCACATTTTAAAAACTCAGATCTATACTAAGAAATACATTTTACACATTGTCTGGTATGTAAATTATATAAATAAATAAATAATAAATAAATAAAACTGGTACTGAAATTTTACAAAAAATACTTACTCTTTTTTTGTTGTTAATATTTGTTCTTTGAAAAGTACTGGCTCTTACAACACAATGCATGCCAATGTTTTTATTCCATTTCTTTCTATTAAATTTTATAAAATGTTGGTCACAATCAACTAAATTTGGGAAACACTCAAAAAACTGCATACCCATCAACTGCCGACTTTGCTAGATACCAGGGATTTCTAGATAAAATGATTTAAAGCAATTTACAACCCAATGAGAAGACGTATAACAGGTCAGTTATAATGCTGTGTGATAGGTGCTATCTATAATAATAAAAGGGTAATATGCTAATTAGACCGGATGTCTTCTGGACTTCATTCCGGATGTCCTTCCTGACGAAGCGGGGACTGGAGGGAGGTCAGCTGGGGTCCCAGGGCAGCCGGGGGGAAGCCATCCGGGGTCCTGGGTGCCTGTGGTTGGCATGGGAGAAGCCAGCCCAGGTCCCAGGTGCCTGCCGGCAGCCGGAGGAGGGAAACCCAGGTGCTGGGTCCCGGGTGCCGGAGGGAATCCATTGCCCTCAGCCAGGGGAAGGAAGGCCTGCTCTTGCACAAATTTTCATGCATTGGGCCTCTAGTATTAAATAAGTTTCTTTGGAAGCATAGAGATAGTGATACCTAAATGCTCAAGGGAGTGGAGTCTAAGAACACCACATAGAAGAAGAAACCCTTTGACTAAAATTTTACTTCTGTCTCTGTAGTGCTGTAGCCTTGGATAAATTAGTTAATCTTTTATACGCATGGGATAAAATAACATTAGACCATTGTCAATTGAGATGGAGTAACCATTTCATCTCTTCTGTATGCATGGTCTAGATAAATGAAAAAAAAAAAATTAGTTAATCTTTGTGGATCACCTGTAAATTAGTGGAAAGAGAGGGGTTAAATTAGATGATCTTAGAGGTCTCTGATGACTAATCATATGATCCTGTGACTTGAATGTAACTTTTTGAAACATGCCATTTATTTCAGCTGAACCTCTCCTCTATTTATCATGATGTTTAGTTTCAGTTTTAATCTTTTTTAAAAATTATATTGGGTTTGCATAAACAAATACTCTGGTTTTCTGCTATGGTTCTGTACTTGAATGATAATGTGAAGTTTTTGAAAATCATTTTTTTAAATCTATGCCAGTGTAATAATGGTCATAAATTTTATTTTTCCCAAAGTTTTATAAGTTTACTTTTTAAGAAGTAAAATTATGTAATAATGATTCACAGTAAATGCATATTTAAGTTTTCATTTACTTAACTATTAACAGTTTATTAGTTTGTTCAGTAATTCAGCCATAGGCTATCGGGAGCTATCTCAGCTTGACTAAGGTATTGGTCTTGTAATCTTAGAGCAGATAAGTAGACAATACTGTTAGCCTTGTATATTTAACTGTTTATAAACTTTTGTTACATATCACTTTACTTCTCACCATTTAACTGGGATTATGTCTCAGAAAAATTCTTGCCAATTAATATGGGATGAACACAGAGATTTCTAGATGTACTTGGCAGTCTTTGCACAATTACCTCACACAAACAGCTGTATCTCATCTTCAGTCAGTTGTGTGTTTTCTAGAGTGTTGGCACTGATTTTACTGATATCATAGGGCATCTTTTGCTTCCTAGAAGTAGTTAGATATAGAGTTTTAATACATTTTCCCGTTTCTTTTGCACCTCATTATTTTTTGTGACTAATATAAAGTGGTTCTTGAAGCTCATGCAGATTGCATATATATATATATTCAGCATTATAAAAAGTTCTCTGTGTTTATGATAAATAAAAGAAGTCAAGAATGTAATTAGATCTAAAATAGAAAATTAATATATCCACTTAAAAGAAGTAGTAAGGAGAAATAGTGTATGCTTCAGAGATAAAATCAAAGCTGATAGAAATTCTTACTGGAAAGTTGACTATCAAATGAATATAAAACAGACTTTTCAAAAACTTAATAAATTTACTTATTTTTTTAATTATAGTTGGTATGCAATATTATATTAGTTTGGGGTGTATAATACTTGATTTGACATTTATGTACCTGGAAATGCAGTCACCACACTAAGTATAGTAATAATCTGTCACCATGCTAACTTATCACAATATTATTGACTATACTATTCACCATTTTCACCCCATCCCCCTCCCCACTGGCAACCATTGTTTGATTTCTGTTTATATAAATCTGGTTTTGTTTTGTTCATTTGTTTTGCTTCTTTAGATTCCACATGCAAGTGAAAACATACAGTGTTGGTCTTTCTCTGACTTATTTAATTTAGCCTGATACCTTCAAGGTCCAACCATGTTGTCACAAATGGCAAGATTTCATTATTTTTTATTGGTGAGGAATATTTCATTGTATATGTATACTGTATCTTCTTTATCCATTCCTCTTTTGATGGACATCTAAGTTGCTTCCATATGATGGCAATTGTAAATAATGCTGCAACAAACATAAGGTGCATAAATGTTTTCAAATTAGTGCTTTCATTTTTTTTTTAGATAAATACTCAGAAGTGTAATTGCTGACCATGTATTATTTTAGTTTTTTTAGCAATTTCTATACTGTTCTCCATAGTGTCTGCATAAGTTTGCAGTTCCACCAACAGTGCATAAGGATTCCCTTTTTTCCCCATCCTCACCAACACATGCTACTTGTTGACTTTTGATAATAGCCATTCTTAGGAGTATGAGGTGGTATTTCAATGTGGTTTTGATTTGCATTTCCCTGGTGCTTAGTGATGTTGAGCATCTTTTCATATGTCTGTTGGCCATCTGTATGTCTTCTTTAGGAGAAATGTCCTCTGGCCATTTTTTCAAAACAGGATTAAAAAGAACTAACTTACATTTTACTAGTTTTATAAACAAATTTGGATTTGTATACTTTGGAGCAAATGATCTTGAAAAATATTTTGTTATAAATATGTATTCTCACATTTTTCCCCCATGATAAACAAATTTTAAGCAAGTTGTCCAATTTTTTCTCTTTCATCAGTCTGGCACAGTGAATAAATTTTTCATGGGAAACAATGTGATTTATAATATTAATGTCAACACTGTCTCATTGACTTAATATTTCAGATGTTCCATTTCAAGACTAGAGTCTTGATAAAAGATTATACGGAACCTATAAGAACCATCAGAGGAAATTTGTCTTGCAGAGTGAGAAGTGCCATTGGGAAGCTGCTATCATAGTGTTTGTCAGGCCAACAGTGTTTTCTCTCAGCACCAAACTTTGCCATTATTATAGCCATGCATGAAAATACCAAGACAGTAGTATCTTGATGGATTGCATTAAGAAATAGTGTTTTATGCCCAGCTGGCATGGCTCAGTGGTTGAGCATTGACCTATGAACCAGGAGGTCACCTTTCTATTCCCGGCCAGGGCGTATGCCTCGGTTGTGAGCTTCATCCCCAGTGTGGGGTGTGCAGGAGGCAACCAGTCAGTAACTCTTTCATCGCTGATGCTTCTATCTCTCTGCCCCTCTTCCTTCCTCTCTGAAATTAATAAAAATATATTTTAAAAAAGAAACCATGTTTTATTATAGACATGACTCTGTTAAAGTAATATATATGTTTTTAACTGTGTGTTTAGGGTTTTCTTGTGTATAAGATACTTTACATATTCCCTTGAGATTACATAGCTATACTTTTAACCAAAGGATAAGTGAAGTACCAATGTATTGATGATATAATAGAACTAGAAGTGTAAGAAAAATGAGACACCCTCTAGCTCCTTAGGGAGCTTATGATATAGTGAGGAATTCAAAAGGAATTACATAGAACTTTCATATATGTTTGAGAGTGATATATTCATGCCCCTATGGATCTTAATCAGCTAGGAACATTAACTATTGAAAAAAATGAATGAAGAAGTAATGAATGATGAGCATCTAAACCAAGTGCTATTAAAACTAGAAGAGGGAGTAATTTTTCATAAAGGAAAGCTTTCTAAAAAAGGTGACATTTGCTCTTCATTTAACAAGATGAATGAGATAGTGAAAGAGGTTTTGAGAAAACGTTGTGGAGAAAGGCATAGAGGCAGAAACTATGTTGTATGTTCTGAGTAAGGCAAGTCCATATGGATATATGGCAGAGAGTAAGGTGGGAGTGAAGGTGAAGTTATGAAAATATGAAAAATAAATAATAACAATAAATTTTCTTTAAAAATAAAATATAGCATGAAAGAAAAACAAATTAGGGCCAGATTGTGAGAGCTCTGAATGGTATGCTGAGACCTTTGAATATTATTCAGTAAGAGACAAAGTATACTTTGTTCCATAAAAATATCTTTTATGTATTTGTTTAATGCAAAAGAGTTGCATAAATTCATCTACATTTTTTAGCATGGAGCTAGATCAGAGACAGGGAGACTAGTTAGGAAGCAGCTGTGAATGTCAAAGCAAGGATACATTAGGTAAGAATCATAGAAGTCAATAACTGCCAGGACTTTTCAAAGGTAAACCAACTGACTTGGTGACAGATGGTGGGGAAATGGGTGGGGGGAGGGGCAATGAGGGGTAAAGATAATGGCAAGGTTTTAGCTTGGTTAATTATATAATGATGTTATTGGGGAAAGATCAGATTTGTGGGCTCAGGAAATTAGTTTGGTTTTGCATATATTTAATTTTAGAAATGTTAAGCAAACAGTTTAAAATTTTTATTTAGAAATTCAGAAAGAAGATACTGGAGATATGGAGAGATTAAATTTAAAGGAGTAGATGTTAATTGCTCAAGAAAAGAATTTAAAGAGTGGAAACAGAAAACTTGCCATAATGTAATATTGAGTACACACTACGTTTGAAGAGTGGGCAGAAGAAAGGGCCTTTGAAAAGAAGAACCTGTTATCAAAACCAAAAGAGAAGCAAGTTTTAACAGAGAATTTTAATACTATGAAATTTATGGACTGGTCAAATAAAATGATGGCCAAGATTGATTATTTTTGTTGACTTCAGAGATGGCATTCTAAAGAGTGGAAAGCCAGAACAGATTGTATTAGTTTAGTCATCCTCTATTCATTAAATAAACAGTTTCTTTTATCCTACTAAGTACCAGGTAACGTAAAACTCGTAGAAAAATAACTTCATAGTGCAGAAGTAGAAGTAAATATTAATTTTTTAGAATCACAGTCATTATAACATTATTCAAGCACTTATTATGTACTTAGCACTGTTTTAAACCCTTACCTACATTTTTATTTAATATCAAAACTGTTGCAGTAGTTTTCCTCTCTGCAGATAGGGAAACTGAGTTACAAAGAGAGTAACTTTCCCAAGATGACACAAAGCTGGTAAGTACGGTAGCCAGTTAAAATAATAAAAACACACATTGATCAAAGCTGCTATGAAGCAGTGCTAATGGATGGGCTAAAAACATAACATAGCAATGCTAATGAAGAAAAGCTTGAGTAGTGGGGAGGCAAAGTTAAAAAATTAATTGTGATACTTCCATGAGAATATTGGATGTAAGTTTTGCTAGTTTGCTATGACAAGTAATTCTTGAGGTTAAGTTACTTGTTTTATAAACATCTATATTTATTATCACCTATTTTAGCATGTATCTTACTTTTTTCTACAATAGTAGTTCATTCATTCTTTCATTCATTCAAAAATATATATTGAATTTGAGATAGCACCAGTGAACAAAAGAGACAAAAATCCCTGTGTACAGAGAGCTTACATTATATTCTAATGGAGACCAGGGCAACTGTGTGGGTTGGGAGGGGGGTAGACACAATAAACAATAAATAACTTAAGTAAATAAATTAAATAGGGAGACAGAGGTAGCCTCATTAAATGGTGAGATTTCAGCAAAGAGTTGAAAAAGGTAAGTGAGTTACAAAGTAGATAGCTGGGGGAAAATCATTCCATACAAGAAGACAATCTGGTGTGTTTGAGGAATAACAAGAACAGTAGGAGATTAGGGAACAGTAGGAGAGGAGAGGAGATAAGAGAGGTCAGAGCTTTGGGTGGAGGTTTTTATAGAGCTGTGTAGGACACTACAAGTCTTTTACTCTAAGAGAAATGGGAATCAGGGAGTTAAACAAGCAGATGGTACTCATCAATTAGAATAATTTGAATTTTGTTTACAAATGGATTTTTTTTTTATGTTTCTTCTTTTTTTTATTATTATTAGTTAAGGTATTACAAATGTGTCCTCATCCCCCCCATTAACCCCACCCCCCCCCCCCCCCCCCCCCCGCACACTCATGCTCCCATCCCCTTGTTGTCCATGTCCATTGGTTTGGCTTAAAGACATATATACAAGTCCTTCGGTTGATCTCTTCCCCTTACCCCCGCCCTCCCCTACTTTCCTTCTGGGGATTGATAGCCTGATTGCTGTTTCTCAGTCTTTGGGTCTGTCCCTTTTCATCAGTCTATGTTGTTCTCTATAATCCACAAATGAGTGAGATCATGTGGTATTTATCTTTCTCTGACTGGCTTATTTCACTTAGCATAATGCTCTCCAGTTCCATCCATGCTGTTGCAAAAGGCAAGAGTGCCTTTTTTTTTTTTTTTTTTTTTTACCGCAGCATAGTATTCCATTGTGTATATGTACCACAGTTTTCTAATCCATTCATCTGCTGATGGGCACTTAGGCTGTTTCCAAATCTTAGCTATGGTGAATTGTGCTGCTATGAACATAGGGGTGCATATATCCTTTCTGATTGGCGTTTCTGGTTTCTTGGGATATATTCCTAGAAGTGGGATCACTGGGTCAAATGGGAGTTCCAATTTTAGTTTTTTGAGGTAGCTCCATACTGTCTTCCATAGTGGCTGCGCCAGTCTGCATTCCCACCAGCAGTGCAGAAGGGTTCCTTTTTCTCCACATCCTCTCCAACACTTGTTTGTTGATTTGTTGATGATAGCCATTCTGACAGGTGTGAGATGATAACGCATTGTCGTTTTGATTTGCATCTCTCGTATAATTAGTGACTTTGAGCATGTTTTCATATGTCTTTCGACCTTCTGTATGTCCTCTTTCAAAAAGTGTCTATCTAGGTCCTTTGCCCATTTTTTTATTGGATTGTTTATCTTCCTTTTGTTAAGTTTCATGAGATCCCTGTAAATGTTGGAAATTAAACCCTTATCGGTGGTATCATTGGCAAATATGTTCTCCCATGTAGTGGGTCTTCTTGTTGTTTTGTTGATGGTTTCCTTTGCTGTGCAAAAGCTTTTTATTTTGATGTAGTCCCATTTGTTTATTTTCTCTTTAGTTTCCATTGCCCTAGGAGCATTATCAGAGAAGAAGTTTCTTCGGTATATGTTTGCGATTTCGCTGCCTGTGGATTCCTCTAGTATTTTTATGGTTTCCCGTCTTACATTTAAGTCTTTTATCCATTTTGAGTTTATTTTTTGGATTATTTACAAAGATACAGGTGAAGAGGAAGGGAAATAGTGTAGAAATTGGGGGCTTACCATGCCTGTGTAAGGGGAGAAAGAAGTAACTGAAACCTTAAAGGAGAATGATTTAAGAATTGGCTGCCTTTAGAGGTGACCTTCAATCAGTGGGTGGCTGCCCCTCAGAGAGGCAGCCAAAAGTATGAATATTCTGACCTTAGTCTTTTCTGTCTCCAGTCTTCTGCCTAGACTCACCATTGGCCAAACACAGTCAACAGCTAGATGGTATAGGAACCAATTGACAAAGTCCATATGAGTCAGCATCCAGAGGGGTACCTCTAATCAAATGTATCTATATCATCTTTTGTGACTTGTCTTCCACCTTTCCTCAAATTTCAAAATTTCAAATTTCAGAATTCAGTCTGTCATTATCAAAATTGCATATGTTCTGTAACCTCTTCTCTGAAATTTCCTTTATTCTCTTTCTAATAAAAAACCTAACTTTTTCCTAAAGAAACACACTTCCCATATACCTCAAGCAGTGGATTTTTCTGTTTCACATAACTTGTGTGAGATAATTAGCTTCCTTAATGCTACTTCTACACTGTGTATCATCTAATGCTATTTGAGAAATCACCCCAAAATTAAATGGCTTAAAGCCACATAATTTTTATTATTTCTCACAGTTTCTGTGGATCAAGAATTTGGGAGTAACTTGGGTGTGAGTTTCTTATATTCTATTCTTTTTCCTAGAAACAGTATATCCCTTTCAATGGAATGAATTTTCCAGAAATACTGTTGTACTTGCAATTTAATATTAAGTAGTCATCTTTTTCAAAGTTTTCTTTAGATTATTACTGAGGTAGGATTGTTCTACCTTTTTCAGGCAAGTAGACATGCTTTTTTCCTAGCAGTATAAGGTGAATTGCAGAGCAGTGATGGTACACTAATTATATCTTTCATTACAAATTCACTGTATATTTTTTAAGTGGGTTTCTCTTCACTTTTGTGCAATAAGTTGACTTTAGTCTCCTCTTTCCCAGTATAACAAGTTCATTTTTTAGGCACTTGGTTGAGATATTACAAGTTAGGAAATTGCTAGTATTATCATTTTAAATTATAAGATAAGCTAGTTTTATGTTTTTTGGTATTAACTAATTCTTTTAAAACCTAGTTTGTTTCTTTGGGTTTTTTTTTCTTTCATTAGATCTTCCCTTAATCTCATGGTATGCTTCCTCAGTTAAGTCTCTGCTCAAATATCACACCCTCAAAGAAGACTTCTGCATAATTAGGACAAAACTATCCAACTGTGGATACTTTGTGAGTGTTTCTGAGACACGGCTTCCTGCATCCCCTGGGTTTTGCTTCAACACAATCATCATATTCTGATTATTCCAGTTTGACATACAAATTTTGCCATATTCCGAGAGTGCTGAGCTATAAAAAGTTTGGAAAGCATTGCATTAAGATAAAGATTTAGATGTGAAGTTGTTCAGACTCAAAGTAACAGTGACAGAGGGAAAATTTACTTTTCAATCCAAAAGTAGGTGATTGGAGCGGAGCTCTATAACGGAAAGTCTCCCAAGAACCCAGAATCCTTTTATTTTGTTGCGCCATCCTGTGCTGCTCGTTTACATGGTCCTAGGTGGCTTCCCCCTCCCTTTGAGCATCTGACCTAGAATTTGCACACATCATTTCTGCCCACATTCAGTTCTGCAAAACTTAGTCTTGTAGCTATCCTAATGGCTGCACTTGAGTCTGGGAATTGCAGTCTCTAATCTGAACAGCTAAAAATTGAGCGCTATCTTAATACAAGGGACAAAGAGAGAATGGATGGAGAGGAGGAAGAACTCCATCTCTGTAATGCTTTACCCTTTACAGTAAGATCTAGGTGTTTCTGTCTATTTGTAAGAAGAAAATTAAACTACTTATAGTAGCCCTTTCATTTAGAAATAATTGTCTGAGTTAAATCATAAAGCCCTCTCAAGCCTCTGTTTCAAGTCATCTTGGAAACAGAGGAAGTGGTCCAGGGTCCCTAGGACCTGGATAAGTTTCAAGGGCTCCATGAGTCCTATGTAATTGTAAGTGAAGCTGTTTATATATCTTGGAGGTTAAGAGCGTGGCCTCTGAAATCAGACTTCCTGGAATTAAATTCAAGCTGTGCCATGTGCTAGATTTGCAGTTTAGGCAAGCAATTCACTTAACCTTTCTGTGCTCAGTTTCCCTATCTGAAACATGAGAATAAGAGTATACCTACTTCATAGAATTGCTGTGGGGACCAGTTAATACATTTAAAACACTTATAATAGTGCTAAAAATATTAAATGCTATGTAAATAGTAGCATTATTATTTCCATTCCCGGGAGGTCCATATCTTCCATCTGATTATTAGTAGGGTCTATTATAAATCTTAAGTTATTACCTGAAAGAAAACATTTTCACAGGCTTATGATCGCTATGAAATTTAAACTTTCTTTATTTTAATCTAAAATCATCTGATCCTACATAGCACAAAAGTTTATTTAATGGAATTTGCCTCCATATTTTCTTTTAGAGTTTTCTTGTTTTCAAGTTTTTAGTTCGGTTTTTCATTTTAATCTAATAGAATAATTTCACTTATCACAATTTTATTTTGTCACAGTTTTGATAAAATTTAAGCTCTTATTTTTCAGGCTTTAATTTAAAATAGAAATTGGTTTTCTTTTTCAAAAACTTTGTAATAGTTCTACATAAGGTTTTTAAGCATCAGCAAGTTGAATATGTAACTACATCAGTTGGACAAGCAATGAATGTTGATTTTTGTTATTGTTACTTGAACCATAAATGCAATTGAGCCAGATTGAATCACAGTTGAAAATATTTCAGCCTCTTAATATGATGAAAAAAGAAAAGCCTTTACAGCTGTTCTTTTTTTTGAAAAGTGAACAGTGGCTGAAAAAAATGATACTTCAACATTGTTAGGAGTGAATTAATATTGTTCTGTAATAAACTGCCAAATGTCATATTTGATAGATCATTTTTCTAGAAAGTCAGGTCAGCAATAAATGTCCAGTATCTCATTAATCATCTACTATACACTGAACATGAAAAGTATTTCTATTTTAAACTGCTTTTGCTAAATCTTACAGAAATAATTTTGGTTGGTTTTAAATTGTTGGCGCTTAAACACCAACAGCTGTTGTTGAGAAAATACCATTTTCATTACATTAATATGCTTTCAATTAAGAATCTGGAATGAACTGTTAAACATTACCACTTTCATGTTGAACTACTGTTTGACTCTCTCAGTGATTGATTTGCTTTCTCAATAGATTATTTACTTTAACTGAAAGAGGAAGAATTTTATTGAAATAATCCATATTTTCCCCCATCTGCAGAATGTACCCAAGAAAAGTGGGGATTTCCAATGTGCCACTATTTAAAGGAAGAGAGATGGTCGTGTGGTCGCAATGCCAGAATGTCAGCATGTTTGGTATGATTGCATTTTTTTCTGGACTAAGAACTTTATCCAGATGTTGCAGAATGTATTGTTTTTGGCTAATACCATGCATTAAATGCCACATTTTGCAGAGCATCATCATTGATGCATTTCAAATTATGGGAAAAAGCACTTTCTCTCCCAACATTATCACTCTACATGCAGTATGGTAACAGTTTATAGTTATACTATAATCTACTTAATTTTTAAATATAATTACTTCAGTTGTTATATAAAATGTACCAGCTACCAAGTCTTTTTTTTTTTTGTAAGATTTTTTATTGATTTTTAGAGAGAGAGGAAGGTGAGAGGGAGAGCAACATTGATTGGCTACCTCCTGCATACACCTACTGAAGATCGAGCCTGCAACCTGGGCTTGTGCCTTTACCGGGAATTGAACAAACAACCTTTCAATGCACAGACAACACCCAACCAATTGAGCCACATCAGCCAGGGCAACCAGGTCTTAAACAGAGAATTAGTTCAGTGCTCTATCCACAGCTCTGTGGTGTGTTTGTGTTTATAGAAGATAATTTGGTCTCCTAATTTTTATAGAATAGGAAAAATATTATTAAGCTACCTGGAATATGAAATAACTATCTAGTTAAATAAAACCTTTATTGTGCTTGATTTGTCTAATGTCCTTAGACCTAGAACACTTTATCCCATGGTCTTCTCTGGTTTTGGTGCTATAATGGTTTAAAAAGGAACAGCTGCAGGTCAAACAGTGCGTTATTTTTGTCATCAGAAATTTAAAATATGGTTGATTAAATAATGTGTTTAATGTTTAACACCAAGATAAATTAATATTATAAGACCATTATATCTATGCTAATAACATTGCAATATAAAAAAATGTGTACCAGTATTCTAAATCATGTATCATAGAATTATTTTAGAAATCTACTTATGCTCAAATAATAATTTATTTTTATATGTCCTCTTAATATTCCTTTTTGCAACCTTATCTTGTTCTCTATTTATATCTGTAAATGATACATGTTCAAGGTATTGTTAGAATGGCAGGTCATTCTTAGAATGACTTGGTTCCAAGAATGCTGGCAGGCAGGATTCTACCTCATGCCATCAGGTAAGAAATGAAATAGTCTTTCAATATAGGGAGTCTGACTATTCTAACAGAAAAGGCCTAAAGGGTATTTCTCAGTGAAACAGGACAGATCTCACCTTTATGGTGAGGCCCACAATTAATAGTCCTCCCTCATAAGCACAGTGCTTCTACTCAGGTCTGTGATATCCCCATTTGAATTGTCAGTAGATGGCTAAAAATCTATGAAAGAATCAAGATTCAATAAACAAATAGAAAAAAAAGCAACTTGGAGGTAATGGACACTATCCAAAAGAAAATAGTTACTAACATCCCAAAGAAAGAGAAAAGAATGTATCCACAAAACAGGAATGTACACTATAAGCATAAACATTCAAAAAAATAAAAAGAAGTGTTTTTGAAAAGTAAATTCCAAAATATAGAATTTGTAGACCGTGGGAGGCCTCTCTCTAAATTTCATTCCAGTTCCTGCCCACCTGGACTTCTTTTTTTGATGCTAGAGTCATCCTGGAAAGCATAAGGAATATTTATTGTGGTGCATCTTGTTTTATTGCCTTTTGCTCTAAAACTGATCGGTTCCACGAATAGTCAAAGCTTTTTTTTTTTTTTTTTAAGGGGCTTTTTTTATGCTGTAGTTGTTTTTTAAATACCTTTCTGGTGATGCCTTCAGATACATTGTTAAGGGCACTAACCAGAAATAAACTTTTAATTAGATTAGTGCAATCTTGTAAACATACTTTAAGCCTAACAAAACTGCAAAATATTTTTTGTATGAAGTGAATACTTGCTATATTGTCTTCATTATCTTTATTTGTTGGCCAAGGGAAATATTAATATTTGTAAGACACTTCTTATTACCTATGTGATTATCTTTTATTATGTAATCAAAGTTTATAATTTGTATTTCTAAAATAAACTCATCAGCAACACATACTGAAAGTAGCCTTGTGTTATGTGATATTTTATTGACATCAAATAACTTATTGTTAAAAACTATTTTGTATTCAGTTCAGCCTTTTAGCAAAAGCCATAACGAAAATCTAATTTGAAATTGGTACAAGTACTATAAATGAAAACTCATTGTTTTCTTCAATAATAAACCTGTTCTGGGTCTATTTCTCTTTAATAGAAAAATTATATAATTATCTCCTGTATTCATAAAACTCTGGCACTAGATATTCAGTGAAGGTACCCTTCAAGTCAATGGGAAAATTACTTTTTTTCTAAAATAATTTCTGTAAAACAAATTTTCATACAATGAACTCTTCTTCCCACTGAATCTACATGGTATGAAGTACGAGAAATAAATTAGAGTTCACAGAGCAAGTTTTATGTCCCTGCTCAGCTGCTAACTAGCTACATTACTTTACCTCATCAGTGACCTTGTGCATCTGCGAAAATTGCACTTAACAAGATATTTTGTAAATTATTCTTCAGTTTTATAATTATACTAGAGGCCCGGTGCACAAAAATTTGTGCACTCACGGAGGAGGGGGGGCCCTCAGCCCGGCCTGTGCCCTCTCGCAGTCTGGGACCCCTCAGGGGATGACCACCTTCTGGCTTAGGCCCGCTCCCCGGGGGATTGGACCTAAGATGGCAATCAGACATCCCTCTGGCAGCCCGGCAGCCCTTGGGGGATGTCCACTTGCCAGCGGGGAGCAGGCCTAAGCTGCAGTCGGATATCCTTAGCGCTGCTGAGGAGGCAGGAGAGGCTCCCACCACCACCGCTGTACTGGCAGCCATCAGCCTGGTTTGTGGCTGAGCAGAGCTCCTCCCATGTGAGAGCACCCTGACCACCAGAGGGCAGCTCCTGCATTGAGCGTCCGCCCCCTGGTGGTCAGTGTGTGTCATAGTGACCAGTCATTCCCAGTCTTTCTGCTGTTAGGGTCAGTTTGCATATTACCCTTTTACTATATAAGATAGAGGCCTGGTGCACAGGAGGGGGCCTGCTGGTTTGCCCTGAAGGGTGTCCTGGATCAGGGTGGGGGTCCCGTTTGGGTGCCTGGCCAGCCTGGATGAGGGGATGATGGCTGTTTGCAGCTGGTCACACCCCCTTCAGGGTGGGGGTCCCCACTGGGGTGCCTGGCCAGCCTGGGCGAGGGGCTGAGGGCCATTTTCAGGCTGGCGGGTGACTGAAGCTCCCAACCTCTCCTTTTTTTCTTTTTTTTTATTCTGGGATTTATTTACCTTCTATAGCTGTCACTGGAGCGGAGAGCTGGCTCCAGCTCTGAGGCTGTGGCTGGCTGAAAGCTGGTATCTGGGTTTGTTTAGCTTCTATAATTGCAACATTGTTGCATCCGGAGCTCAGAGCTGGGCTGCAGCAGATGGGGAACCTTGGCTTCCTCCGTCACTGGAGCAAGCAAGCCTCATGTTTGCTTCAGCTGCATGGCTGCTGGCCGCCATCTTGGTTGACAGTTAATTTGCATATCTCCCTGATTAGTCAATGGGAAGGGTAGCAAAGTTATGGTTAATTACCATGTTTCTCTATTATTAGATAGGATGATAATTCAGCTATATCTAAAAAGTATTATTTATCAAAACAGAAATCTGAAGCAAATATGGGTATTTTAAATTTGAATAGAAAGTATATGCAGATCCATTATGTTTTTGGTACTTTTCTTTATGTTTGAAATATTTTCTAATTAAAATGTCAGTTAAAATATTTTAATCTAAATTATTTATAAAACTATGTGAGTGTAGAAATGTATGTCTCTAAAAAATGAAAGTTTCAGTAGGCTCTATTCCACATTTAAATTCTAATAAATCTTTCATATATATCTTTTATATATTGGGTTAAGAGTATTTTTTAGAAATATTAGGAGATTTTTGTAAAAATATTTTGGATCTTAAGAAGATACAAATTTAAAATCAGCTACATATAAAATTATAAAAATATGTATTAACTTTCTCTTCTACTTGGCACTTGATCATGTATGAATTTGAGTTGAATTTGCAGACCAAAAATATATGTACTTTTCTAACTAAACATTTACTTATAATCTGTTCATTTTTTTAATGAGAGATGCCTTCTATGTTTACAAAAATTAGAAGAAAACAGCTTAAAAGTAGTATATAAATGTCTATGTATATGCATAAGAATAGCTCTAGATTTATCCGATTGTTTTAGCTACCCTAAAAGTGAGCCAAGAATATGTCATTTCATTTCTTTCCTGTTTTCTAATGCCTTCTAAAATTCAAGGATTATATACAGTAGGGGTGTGTGTTTGTGTATGTGACACACGTATATTATAAATCAGCCCTAAATTATATAAGTAAACTAGTTAACATTCCTTAATGATGTTAACACTTTTACGTGTATAAACATACATGTTATCACTTAATTAATCTTTTTAAATGTCACTTTTACAAGCCTTTATACAGTATGTTTATAAGTCTTATATGATAAGACTAAATATATCAGCCGTCTTAGTCTTATTTTTTTTTTTTTCTCCTTAAAGGCACTGGAGCGGGTTGCAGTTGGCCAAGGGGTAAGTTATCTGGTGTTTATATGATTCAGCTGATGAACAGGATAGTTTTCTCTCAAGTGCTCCTCATACTTGACCTGCTGATGAACTTAAAACCTGATGGATTTTCATAAATATCACCTCTTTTTTGTCACCTCCTCAAATTTATATTTATACTTTTTGTAAGTTTACATTAAAAGATAAGTGAACTTTCAGAAAAAGTAAATTGAACTTTTAGGAAGATTTCCACATTGTACTCTTCTACTGTCTTATTTCTTCATAATGTACTAACCAGTCTTTAAATATTTCTAAAGAATGCTATCACTGACTATCAGGCTTTTAATAGGCTCAGTTTAAGCAAGAAAACCAAGGTATAGTATTAAATTTATTTTCTGACTGTAATCCAAAATACATATTACTATTGGTTGTTTTTAACTTTTTTCTTTATTGTCTTGATTATTCATTAATTGCAACAGCCAAATAGGTTTACACACAAAAATAGAAGTTAAATGTATCACCAAAATATCCATATAACTTCCTAATCCTCCACCTTAAATTCATGAAACATGCTAGGAACTTTTAAAAATTATTTTTAAGTGTTCTCTTTAAACTTTTCACAAAATTTTTCTTATTGGACTTAAATTTTAGAAACCTCTCTTTGCTTTTCTTCAAGAATCATATGTCAATTTAAATTTTTTAAATAGTAAGCTTAAAATAATAGCAACAAGTATCATTTACTAAGTGCTTACCCTAGACCAGGCACAATACTAAAAACTTTGTTTTAAATGTCACCATCTAAAAATTGATAAAAACTGAATTTTTGAAGGCATTAGAGCATATTGTTTGGGCTTGTGCTTTAATCTTCAACTACTAGTTTGCATTTTCTCTTCAATAGTTACTTATTTACTGACCTTGGACACATGTCATAATTTCTCTGTAGCTTAATTTTTTATGTGTAAAATAGGAATAATAACAGTAATAATGGGAATAGAAATAATACCTTCTTCATAGAGTTGTGAGAATTAAATGAATGAAAAATGTTAAATGTTAAAACAATATATAGCACATGGTAAATGCTCAATAAATGTCAACTGCTGTTGCTCTTATGGATAATTAATAATTATGGTTATGAAAATAATATTTAAATCTAACACAAAGGTTACAAAGCATTATTCAAAGTTTTCTTCATCAACTGAAGCATACTATATGCATAGTATTATGAGATAGGTACTATTATTATCCTGTGATACATTTGAAGAAACTGTTAAGTAGTGAACCCTGAGATTTGAATCTCTGACTTTGAAGCCAAAGCCCTAACTCCTCTACTGCATATCAACTTAGTGGTTTCCTAGAAGCCTGGAAGACGAAAGTGCCTTTATCATAATAATGTCCCAAAGCATTTGTATGATGTTTTTCAATTTCCCAAATACTTGCTCATGTTTACAATCAATCTTATGAGTTGGGTATTATACCAAACTTACATAACATGATACCCAGCAGAACTTTAATAATGTATTCCAGCTCCCTTAGTTAATTGCAAAGTCCCAACTTCCAGTTTAATACCTTTTCCATAAGACCTGTAAAATGCATGTCCTACACACACACACACACACACACATACACACACTCTCTAATGGTGCACTCTTTCTGCTCCCTCCCATTTTAACATGCATTAAAGCGTAAAGTTGATTTATCACTTGTGAAGGAAAGAAAGTAAAATCTGAGCCACATCCAGTTCATTCCTGGAATAGTCAGGCCTAGGCTGCTTAAATGTTGACAATGTTGACTCCCTTCCCACCTACCCCCTTCTGTATTTACCAGGATAGATGGTCCTAGTTATTCCAGGAATGCACATTTGAAGGCACTTCATTACTCTCTTCCCTTCCTCTTAGGAAACAGCTGTAAAGTTCGTATTTACTCAGAGTAACTTGGGAATGATGATTTATTCCATCCTGTTTGTATTTTTCTATGTGCCCCATTTCTTTATGTTCTCTTGTTAAAATGCATTTCTTGGTCTTACTTATAGTTTTTCTACAATTGATTTTTAATAACAATGTAAATATACACTTATTTCTCAGTTATCTTGATATAATTTTATATAATTTTCAAAAGCATGGCAAAGGAGAGCTTTAACTATTTTAGGAGTTTTATATAAAAGTCACATAAAATTAAAGTCCCCATCTCTTACACCTAATCAAATTAAGAACTTTGTAAGCCACTTGTAATACTAATATTTCACTTTGTGTAATAATATATTTCCCAAAATGCCTTGAATTTTAATAGAACAATATAAGAGTAGGTGTCAATAGATGAAAAGTGATTTCAGCATTTTTGTGAGAGAACTGAAGGATATTTAGGGGGAGGAGAAGTGAGGCACAGATGATAAAGTAGAAATTTTGGGTACTGCCGAAATAAATTACTCAAAATTAAAAATATATCCAAAGATTGGAAATTTTGAATAAAATGTTTTGAAGTATGAATGTTTAGAATATGAAATGTTTCAGGAAAGGAAAGTGGAAGTCTCAAGGAGTTGCATTTGGGAAAAAAAATTATATAAGAAATGTGCCTTTTAAAGGTTATAAATTTTTGTGTGGGCACTCAAGTATGTGTGTATGTCTGCTTTTAGTGAGTTATTGCAAGAATTGAGACAGGGGCTGGTATTCCCAATGCCATTCTTACTATAATCACCCTCCACACTACTCCCACCATCCAGAAAAGACACATATGTTCATTCAAAGTGCTCTATTAGGATCCTACAAGACATTCTTCAGTGACTTAAGAAGGTAGTACCATCAGGCGAAGACCCAAGATATAATGGTGGACCTTCAACTCTCAATTTGTGGTGTTTTGAGTCTCAGCATCTGAGGCCCCCTGTGTAGGAACTTGACATTAGATAGGGGAGAGGGACAGCAAGTAGGTTTTCTTCCTGAGCACACAGGCGAAATTTATTTTGTGCTAAACTCCATCTGAATCCAAACATTCCAGTTGAAGCAGATGAAAATAACAATGTTTGGTCTTTGATGAAAAATAGGAGTTACAAAAGGATAACTCAGTGAATATATACATTTCACTGAACTCTTATCTTTAAAACTGTATCAAGTCATTGGACAGTTTTTAGATTTTATCTTATTTGAGTTCTCAAAAGCAGTTAATATTGTTGACTTCCCTCCATTCTTGCTTCTTTTCTTTTTTTCTAATAACTGCATGGGATATTATTTTGAGTTTGATTTTTCTCTACTCAATATCAACAGATCTTTGGGGATGTGAATGGAGTTTAATGAATTTCGTAGTTTCTTGGATTAAAAGTACCTATTGCATTGCTACTGTAAAATACCCTTTTCTCTGTGCACTCTTTCTCTGTGTTGACACTTGAACAGTATGGGTTTGAACTCTATGGATCCACTTGTATGTGAATTTTTTTTTTCCAATAAATTCCTATACTGTTTTCTAGCCATGGTTGAGAGTCCATGGAGGTGGAGGGCCAACCGTGTGCATTGATCTCTGCCATTTTATTTAAGGGACTTAAGCATCCACAGATTTTGGTATTTGCAAGGGGTCCTGGAACCAGTCCCCCTCATATTACTGAGGGATAGCTTAAGTTTTGGGAAACATAAAAGTTATACACAGATTTTTGACTGTGTGGAGGTCATTGCCCCTAACCATAATGTTTTCAAGGGTCAACTATATAATATTGTTTTTACCTTCTGCTTCTGTGAAACTATCACGCTTCATTGGGGCCCTTGTCTTCATCCATTCCTTTTTACCTTTGGGGAAACCTTTGTACCTTCATGGACACCTCCTACCTCTTTTTCCCCAGGAAATGAAGCCTTGCCAAGACTTCAATCTCTGATACTATGTTGATTGAAGGTTCTTTTTTTCCAACCTACAAGTAGCCAATGCTATGATCATTCAGGCCTCAGACATATTTTTAATGTGACCTTACTTAGGGTAGTACCATCTCTTTCTGGATGTTGATCCTAGATAATATCATCTCTAGTCCGCCACCATTAGGACAAAGCCACATTCTTTTTCACATATATTCTGTCTTACACAGATGTGGCTTATTATGAAAGTTTATTTCTACATATTTAACTGACTAGAGGCTCGGTGCACAAAAATTTGTGCACTCGGGGGCAGGGGGGCGGTTCCCTCAGCCTGGCCTGTGCCCAGTCACAGTCCAGGACCCCCTTGGGGGATGTCCACCTGTTGACTTAGGCCCACTCCCCGGGGGATCAGGCCTAACCTTGCAGTCAGACATCCTTCTGGCAGCCAGGGAGCCCTCGGGAGATGTCCAACTAAAGGCTTAGGCCTTTAAAGTATTTAGTGATGTACCTGTGAGCTTTGCATAGACGAACTAAGCACATGACCCTTTCTTGTACATCAAAACCTGCACACACATGTAAAAAGAGGACCTGTTTTTGACAGATGTGAAACCACTGTTTATTTGTAATAAATAATTACACAATCTAAAAAAAAAAAAAAAAAGACCTGGCTTCCGTTTGTTCTGAGTCCCTTCCTGCCTCGCCGCCGGGGATGCGATCGGGTCCCCCACGGCCAGACAGGATGGCTTCCGTGTTCTGGGTCCCTCCCTGCCTCGAGGGGTCACCAATCACCACCGGGTTGGGGGCAGGGAAGAGGCAGACACTGGCGGCCTCTTCTCTGCCCCGCCCAGCTTCTCTGATCACCAGCTGGGGGGCGGGCCTTTGCCCGGGTTCTTGGGATCCAGGGTGGGGGGCAGGGCAAAGTGCCTTTACCCTGCCACCCGGCTGTTTCCTGCCACCTGGGTTTCCGATCACCATTCTTCCGTCCTTCCCCTTTCGCCTCCCATCATTGCACCTACCTATGCAAGTTAGCCACCATCTTTGTTGGCAGTTAACTTGCATATTGCCCTGATTAGCCAATGGGAAGGGTAGCGAAGTTATGGTTAATTACCATGTTTGTCTATTATTAGATAGGATAAGCACTCCATTTGGAATGTTAGCTCATTTTTCTTTGGTAACATTTTAACTTAGAATGGAAAAATTATAAAAAATTGTATCTTAGGTTTCACATCAGGTTTTTAACATTCACTTATGGTCCCAACTCTCGTGTATGGATTTGATTTCTGTTATTTGTTCTTGTGTTTATATATGTCTACATTTTTTTCAGCTGCCTACTGAATCACTCTTCTATCGTGCTGTCCTTCAGGATATTATTAAAGATTGTTATGGCATCACCAAATGGTATGATAATTTTATTTTAATAAGAATAACTGCTGTATTGTATGTGAAGTGGCTTTTAGTTTGCAGATAAATTTATTCAGGGTCACTTTATTGGTAGGAAAAGCTTTTAATTTGAGCATAATTTCAGTAAGTAACAAAGAAGTATGCAATAACTGTATCTGGGTTAATCATTAAGGTGAAGGCTCAAATGATTCCTATTTGTTGTGAAAGATTGTTATAACGATAAAGTAATATATGCAAAATGTACTTTAGAATTTTAGTAGTATTGAAATGTTATATATAAATAATTTGGTAAATATAATATCATTGGAGCAGGAGTTATATTTAAAATGTTACACAACTGCTGTGACCGGTTTGGCTCAGTGGATGGAGCATTGGCCTGTGGACTGAAGGGTCCCAGGCTTGATTCCGGTCAAGGGCCTGTACCTTGGTTGTGGGCACATCCCCAGTAGGGGGTGTGCAGGAGGCAGCTGATTGATGTTTCTCTCTCATTGATTTTCTAACTCTATCCTTCTCCCTTCCTCTCTGTAAAAAATCAATAAAATATATTTTTAAAAAATAAAATGGTACACAAATAATACTTCATTAACCACTTAACCAATAAGAACAGATGTTGATTATAAACATTTTGGCCATTCGTGTCTCTACTGGTAGAACAGTAGCCTTACATATGCTTTTGTTACTGTTTCTGATTTCCCCAAATAATGCCTTGCTTATGCAAAAGCAAGGGGTTGGAGAATTTTTCCATAATATTGATGCAATAACTGCTGTACTCAAGAATACATTTGTAATCCTAGCAAGTTTTATGAATGTCTTATTTTTAATTATAATTTTAGAATTTTTATAGCCAACCAATTTTAATAGGATTATTCTTCAAATTACAATAAGGAAACTTTCAGTTTCTCAAAAACTAATCTACACATATTAATGAAGATAGAAGCTACTTTAGATTAGCTGTTATTTCTCTGTAAGAGGAAATCATTTTTTACTGAAAGAATTTATGACACAAATATCTGCATATACTGTTGGTTTCAACTGTCTTTTCTATGTAGATAACTCCCAAATCTGTATCCTAATCTCCATTCTCTTTTCCATCTACTAGAGGCCCAGTGCACGAGATTCGTGCACTAGTGGGGGCTGTCCCTCAGCCCGACCTGTGCCCTCTCGCAGTCCAGGACCCCTCAAGGGATGTCCACCTGCCACCTTAAGGCACTCAGAAATCCCTCTCACAGTCCGGGACTCTTGCAGTCCAGGACCCCTCATTCCTTACTGTCTGCCTGCAGCAGAGGTGGGAGAGGCTCCCGTCACCGCAGCTGCACTCTCACCAGCTATGAACCCAGCTTCTGACTGAGTGGCACTCCCCCTGTGGGAGCACACTGACCACCAGGGGGCATCTCCTGCATTGAGTGCCTGCCCCCTGGTGGTCAGTGTGCATCTTAGTGACCCGTCATTCTGTCGTTTGGTTGATTTGCATATTAGGGCTTTATTTTATAGGATTTACCAGTCTTTAAAACATCTATAAGCGAATTTCTTGTTTTCCTGAGAACTAGCTCTGTCTCTTGACCCCACCCCATGATGCAAACCTTGTTGAAAAATGTCACAAAGTTTTGCAAATCATGTCCACTCAAATATTGATTATCTGCCTTCTTTTAAGACCTCAAATCTGTTCACTAATTTGTTTATTAATGACCAGTTAAAATCATCTACATTCTTTTCTAAACCTTTATTCTTACTTAAAAATTTAAATCTCTTCAACCTTCCACATTCCTGCCTTCCTTTACTACTCAGAAGATGGGTGGCATTTGTTAGGACGACTTTCATCCCAGAGCTTCATTGATTTCACCCACATTTGGCCATGATAATTGCTTTTCTCCAAACTCTCTTTCTCATTATCTTCCATTAAGCTGCATTCCTCTAAGTTTCTTTGCCCACTCTAAACATTTATCTATTTTCTTTAAGGGTATTTCTCCTTTATCATCCCCTAAGTGTATCTAGGTATTCTCTAATGTTTTGTACAAAGCTTCCATCTCTTATCTCTTTATATTTCCTCTCAGTAATTACCCTCACAACAAATCTTGTATCCAGCTCCATCTCTTTTGAGAACTTCAAATCTACATTCCTCAGTTTTATCTGAACAGCTTCTCTTAAGTACCTCATGAATACATCAGAGTCAGCCATGTCCAAAAACCAAAGTCAACTTTCAACCAATTCTATTCCTCTTTTCCACTGTCTTTTTTTTTTTTTTTTAATGTTTTTATTGATTTCAGAGAGGAAGGGAGAGAGAGAGACATCAATGATGAGAGAGAATCATTGATTGACTGCCTCCTGCATGCCCCACACTGGGGATCGAGCCCACAACCCGGGCATGTGCCCTGACCCGGAATCCATCCCTGATCTCCTGGTTTCTAGGTCAGTGTTCAACCACTGAGCCACACCAGCCGAGCTTTTCCACTGTCTTGACTTTTTTCATTTCTGAGAATAGTATGACCATTATCCACATTTAGAAATCTTAAAATGATATCTGATTCTATTCTTTTTAATATATATATATATTCTTATTGATATCAGAGAGGAAGGGGGAGAGAGAGAGCGATAGAAACAGCAATGATGAGAACCATTGATTGGCTGCCTCCTGCATCCCCCCTACTGGGGATCGAGCCTGCAACCCAGGCATGTACCTTGACCAGGACTCAAACTGTGACCTCCTAGTTCATAGGTTGAAGCTCAACCACTGAGCCACGCCAGCCGAACTGATTCTGTTCTTTTCTCACCATGAAATCACACCTTCTAATTACTTGTCGAGAATTTGACATGTTATTTTTTTTTAGCCTAGTAATTGTTTATTGTGTGACAGGCAGCCAATTAGGTTCTGGATACATAGGATATAGTGTCCACACAGCAGTACTTCATATTCTAGGATGTCATGTGCAAAAAGCAAAGAAAATTATAGAAACCTACTTCTCATAACAGTCGGCTAGATAATTAGGGCCAAACCTCCTTGTGAGAAAAACTAAAAACACTGGATATATGCATGCATGCCCCTGTGTGTATGGTGTGTGTGTACATGTGTTAGTGTATTTAAATTTGTTTTGAATTGATTTGAGAACATTAGAGACTGATCAAGGAAGTTTAACTTAAGGGCAAATATCTAGGAAAAGATGGTAACCAAGAGAAATGAGCTCAGCTTTTAGGGCTGCATTTTCCCAGAAGCATCTGTGAATTCTTGAATAAGCAGCTGTTTGCCAGTCAACAGAGTGGGCAGAGAAGGTCATTACAGCTTTCAGTAGAATAACAGTCCAGTGAGAGAAAAGTTAAGAGTTCATGGCTTACCTAGGATGAAGACCGTGTAGGCCGGGTAAAGCACTCATATTTAAGTTAGGTCTGTGGAGGTTCACACTGTATGAGTAAGGGTGAACTAGACATAAATAGCCCTAAAATGGACTAGAGCCCCACTTGGAATTAAACTGTGATTAAAGTATTTTATTTTAGTTCTTTTTTTATTTTTCAATCCCAGTTCACATTCAATATTATTTTACATTTATTTCAAGTGTACAACATAGTGGATAATTATTTATGTAATTTACAAAGTGATCCCCCCAATAACTCTAGTACCCACCTGGAACTATACATAGTTATTACAGTATTATTGACTATATACCCATGACTATTTTGTAAGTATCAATTTGTACTTTCTAATTCCTTAACCATTTTCACCCAGCCCCCAAAGTCCCTTTCCCATCTGGAAATATCAGCTTGTTCTCTGTATCTATGAGTCTGTTTCTGTTTTTATTTGTTTGCTTGCTTGTTTTGTTCTTTAGATTCCACATATAAGTGAAATCACATGGCATTTGACTTACTCTGTATGATTTTTTTCACTTAGTGTAATACCTTCTAGATCTATCCATGTTGTTGCAAATGGTAAGATTTCATTGTTTGTATGCCCAAGTAATATTCCATTGTATAAATGTACCACATCTTCATTATCCATTTGTCTATTGATGGGCACTTAGGTTGCTTGCATATTTTGGCTATTGTAAATAACACTGTAATGAACAGAGGGATACATATATATTTTCGAATTAGTGTTTTGAATTTATTGGGATAAATAACCAGAAGGAATTGCTGAGTGATAGGTAGTTCTATTTTTAAATTTTAAGGACCCTACATACTGTTTAGTGGCTGCACCAGTCTGCATTCCCACCAATAGTGCACAAGGGTTCCTTTTACTCCACATCCTTGCCAACACTTGTTTGTTGATTTATTGATTATAGCTATTCTGATTGGTATGAGGTGATATCTTATTGTGATTTTATGGTGACTAGTGATACTGAACATATTTTCATATGTCTATTGGCCATTTGAATATTATCATTGAAGAAATGTCTATTTAGGTCCTCTGCCCATTTTTAAATTGGATTGCTTATTTTTTTAGTGTTAAGTTACATGAGTTATTTATAAATTTTGGATATTAAACTCTTATCAGAGCTATCATTGGCAAATATTTTCTCCCAATTGGTAGGCTGTGTTTTGTTTTGTTGATGGTTTCCTTTGCTGTGCAAAAACTTTTTAGTTTAATGTATACAAGAATAAATTCAAAATGGATTAAAAACTGTGTCCTGGCTGGGTGGCTCAGTTGGTTGGAGCACTGTCCCATGCACGAAAACGTTGCAGGTTCGATTCCTAGTCAAGACACATACCTACACTAGTGGCCTGGTGCACAAAATTCGTGCGGGGGGTGGGGGGGAGGGTGTCCCTCAGCCCGGCTTGCACCCTCTCCAATCTGGGACCCCTCGAAGGATGTCCTACTGCCAGTTTACAGGGATTGGGCCTAAACCTGCAGTCGGACATCCCTCTCATAATCCGGGACTGCTGGCTCCTAACCACTCACCTGCCTGCCTGCCTGCTTGATTGCCCCTAACCACTCTGCCTGCCGGCCTGCTCACCCCCAACTGCCCCCTGCCGCCAGCCTGCTTGCCCCCAAATGCCCCCCCCACCAGCCTGATCACCCCAACTGCCCCCCGTGCCAGTGTGCTTGCCCCCAACTGCCCCCCATGCTGGCTTGCTCGCCCCCACCTTCCCTCCACACTGGCCTGCTCACCCCCAACTGCCCCCCTGCTGGCCTGCTCACTCTAAATTTCCTCCCTCCCCCCCCGCTGTCCTGATCACTTCCAGCTGAACCCCACTGATGGCCTGCTCACCCCCAACTGGCCCTGCCCCCAATCAGCCTGATCACCACAACTGCCCTCCCCTCTTGACTTCTAACCACCTCTTCTTCAGCCCTGCCACCATGGCTTTGTCCAGAAGAACATCTGGAAGGCCTCCTGGAAGGTCTCCCAGTCTAATTAGCATATTACCCTTTTATTAGTATAGATAGAGGCCTGGTGCACGGGTGGGGCTGACTGGTTTGCCCTGAAAGGTGTCCCGGATCAGGATAGGGGTTCCCTTGAGGTGTGACCAGCCTGGGTGAGGGGCTGAGAGCTGTTTTCAGGCTGGCCACACCCCCTTCAGGGTGGGGGTCCCCACTGGGGTGCCTGTCCAGCCTGGGTGAGGGGCTGATGGCTGTTTGAAGGCTGGTCAAGCCCCCCAGTGTGGACCCTCACCCCATGGGGGTGTGGCCAGCCTGGGTGAGGGACTGATGGCTGTTTTTAGGCTGGCAACACCCCCTTCAGCGTGGGGGTCCCTACTGGGGTGCCTGGCCAGCCTTGGTGAGGGGCTGAGGGTCATTTTCAGGCTGCCCACAGCCCCTTCAGGGTAAGGGGGTCCTGCTGGGGTGCCTGGCCAGCCTGGGTGAGGGGCTGATGGCCGTTTTCAGGCTGGCCACGCCACCCGGCAACCCAAGCTCCAGCCTCTCCTTTTTTTCTTTTTCTTTTTTTTTCAGCACCTCCTTGAGTGGAGGCCAGGGTGGACTGGAAGCAGGTATCTGGGATTTATTTATCTTCTATAATTGAAACTTTGTAGCCTTGAGCAGAGCCCAGGGCCGGCCAGGGCAGGCAGGAAGCTTGGCTTCCTCCATCACTGGGCGCAACTCAAGCCTCCTGCTCAGCCGCCGCCATCTTGCATACTCCTGATTGGCTGGTGGTTGTAGCGGAGTGGCAGAGTGATGGTTAATTTGCATGTTTCTCTTTTATTAGTGTAGATTGCTGGTTTGATCCCTAGTCAAGTGTGCACAGGAGGCAACTGATTGATGCTTCTCTCTCACATCGATTTTTCTAGCATTCTGGAGATTAGCGGTACAAAATCAGTTTCACTGGGCTAAAATCAGGTGTCAGCAGGACTGTATTTTTTCTGGAGGCTCTAACACAGTGGTTCTCAACCTTCTGGCCCTTTAAATACAGTTCCTCATGTTGTGACCCAACCATAAAATTATTTTCGTTGCTACTTCATAACTGTAATGTTGCTACTGTTATGAATCGTAATGTAAATATCTGATACGCAGGATGGTCTTAGGCGACCCCTGTGAAAGGGTCGTTCAACCACCAAAGGGGTCGTGACCCACAGGTTGAGAACCACTGCTCTAATGGATAACCCATTGACTTGCCTTTGACAGCTTCTAAAAGCAGCCTACATACAAGGGCGGGCAAATAGATTTACAGTTGTGAATACATGAAACACCAGACTTCATTCTCATACTATTATTTATTAAGTATTATTTAGTATTATTAAGTATTATTAAGTATTAACTATTATTTAGTAAGTAGCATTTTCCATAGGAACAACTGTAAACCTACTTTTGCCCCACTTGGTATTTTGGCTCTTGGCTCCTTCATCATCAAAGGTAGCAATGTAGCCTCTTCAAATCTGACTCTAACCTCCTCTTCTTCCTCCCTTTTCCACTTTAAAGTATTCTTGAGATTATGTTGCAGTCATCTGGATAATCCAGGGTGCTCTGTTTATCTTAAGGTCAGCAGACTGGAAAAAACTTCATCTGCAACTTAATTCCTCCTCTTCATGTAACATAATATATGCCTAGGTTCTGAGGATTAGAATATGGATATCTTTGGGTAGAGTACTATTCTCCCCACCACATACAAAATAAGTAAATTTTATTACTACTTTATAACAAACACAGAAACAAATTCAGCCCAGCTGGTGTGCTCAGTGGTTGAACATTAACCTGTGAACCAGGAGGTCACAGTTTGATTCCCAGTCAGGGAACATGCCCAGGTTTCAGGCTCAGTCTTCAGTAGGGGGTATGCAGGAGGCAGTTGATCAATGATTCTCTCTCATTATTGATATTTCTATCTCTCCCTCTCCCTTCCTCTCTGAAGTCAATAAAAATATATTTGAAAAATCAATTCATAGTAGATTAAAAACTTAACTATGAAAGGCAATACTATAATACTTTTAGAATATTGAAGAAAATCTTTATAACCTTGAAATAGGGGAATGATTTCTTTAAATATACACCAGCAAATCTTAAAAGATTAAAAATTCAACCACATTAAAAATAAGAATTTCTGTTTTTAGAAGATACCATAAAAAGAGTGAAAAGAAAAGGAACCAGAGGCAGAAACTAATTATAAGTTCTATAACTGACAAAAGATTAATATCCAAAATAGGTAAAGAATTCCTGAAAATCTGTGAGAGAAAAAAATAACCTTTGTAAAAGAAAGATAGTCTAAAGACTTGATTAGTTACTTCACACAGAGGACTCTCAAATGGCCAATGACCATAAGATAAGATGCTCAATCTTGATTAGTAATCAGAGGAACATCAAATGATACAGCAATGGGATATTATTTTTATAACCATTACATTAGCAAATATTTAAAGTTTTATAATATCAAATGTCAGCAAGCATGTACAACAACTAGAACTGTCCACATTGCTGGTTGGAGAAAAAAATCAATCCTTGGAAAACAAGTTAACATTATCTAGTAAAGTTGACAATCCTATATAATAAAAGGCTAATACGCAAATTGTTCCCTTGGGAGTTCGACCAACCGGAAGTTCAACAGCTCGTTATGATGTGCGCTGACCACCAGAGGGCGGCGTGGAATGAAGGAAGGCCCCAGCCAGCAGCTGGCAGCCAGGGGAAGGAAGGCCCCGATTGGCCCTGATCACTGGCCAGGCCCAGGGACCCTACCCATGCATGAATTTCATGCACCGGTCCTCTAGTGTATATATAACTATCTCAGCAGTTCCACACCTACGTATATATCCTAGAGAAACTTTAAACATGTGCTCTTAGAAATGTATACAAGAATAGTCAATAGCAGCAATGTTTATAAGAACAGAAATCGAGGAACAAAGAGTTCATTAATAGGAGAATGGATAAATTATAAGGAATTCTATGCCACAGTAAAAATGTATGAATTACAACTACATGTATCATCGTGGATCAATGTTGTGAATATAAGTCACAGAAAATTCCTGCAGGATGGTTCCATTTATATAACTCAGTAACAAGCACAATTGTATATCTAGGAGTATAAATATATGGCAAAAAAAAGTCAAGAAAAAAACACATGACAATGGTAAACACAAGCAAGTTTCAGTGCTTAATTTCCTATGGGGAAATGAGTAAACAGAGAAATAGGATGGGGAAGATGAGGGGTTTTAATACACTGTTAATATTCTATTTCTCAAGTTTGATGTTGACTATAGGGTTCATTTTATAGACAGTCTTTATATTTTATATATATCTTATAAATACTTATTTGTGTTTAGTAGCAATCTCTCATTGGCTACAATATACATTATTGAGCTATATATTACACTCTGAGTAGTTATTATAGTCACCTCATGAGAGTATTAAGGAAAATTAAGGTAAAAGAGGTCAAAGGCTTGCCCAAAGTCTCATACAGCCTGAAAGAACCAGAGTTAGAACTGAATTCCTAGTCTGTAAGTGTTTTCAGTATACCATGTTTTTTTCATTTAAATTTGGGGGGGAGGGGTGTTAAAATATGAGTTGAGTCACATGGCTCCTTGTATTAGCATTGTAAATCAACGTTAACTTGATTGGAATCTCTAGCCAGCAAGAGTGCTAAGAAAATATGATCACTTATTTAACTTATTTTTCATTTTGTTTTATTTTCTTTATTAACCAAAATAAATTGTCCTCTGGTGATAAACTGTTTTAGAATACCTGAATTATTTTTCTGAAAGTTTCTTTAAGTGTAATTGTTTATGTAGCCTAAGATTAGAAGTAAACTTTTTTTGTGGACTTAAATATAAAGGCATTTTTATTCTATTAATTGTAATTGTCATTTAGCATCTAATATTTATGTTAAAAATCAGTCATTTATAGAGAATTCTTTTTTATATAAATATCTCTTATCTGGAAACTTTCTAAGTGGAATAAAATGCCAAAGAAGGAATTTCATGGGGTAAAAGTCACTTAAAACTCTTGGAAAGAGGACAGGGAAAATATGTATACTTTACTCACTTTATTATTCTCTTTCATAATGAATACTGTAAATAGTTATATAAGAATATATAATTTTGATGCCTATACTTATGAATAACTTAGTTTAATTTTTATTTTGCTATATTCAAATAAGAAAGTGAAAAACCAGATAATGAAAACTGGCTCACAAAATTAAAGCTAATAATTTAATCCATAATATGTGTTCACATTGGAATTAGCAAGTCTGTATTCTTTAAATTGAAGGATATAGTAGTCTATAAAGATTTTTGGAGCTCCCTTAAATGATTGCCATTTTCAGCAAAATTTTGATATTTTAAGTCTTTTAATATCTACCAGCATATAAAAAACACAAAATAAATAGTTCCATCAAGATTTTGTGATGCTGGAGCAAATGAATTTTAGTACTTTCTGCCCTACACGTGCTTGTTTCCAGTTATTTAGTATACATCAGCTTCACCTCTTCCTAAAACGTTCTGCACTAATGTCGCCTCTTTGGAAAGTTGCACAAGTGAACCATGCTCTTACAGTTGTATTTTTAGAAAAGAATGTGGGTGGTGTAGGATTCACTGGAGTAGAATTTTAATCAGATCTAGTGCATTCACTTTTATTAAAAGAAAGAATAGTAATTCCTTTTTAGCATGCTGGCCATGCTTTAATCTGACAGAGGGCCCCTTTTAATCTGTTCTCCCAGTCCCATCATTTGTCTTTCAGAATTAGTCATGTCACTTTTCTACCCTCAGATGTTTGAGAATTCCTTTTTTTTATACTTAAAAACTAAACTATCCTTATTATCCCATCAAGGTCATTTCTAATCTGTCACTAATAATGTCCTTTCCAACCTAATTCATCACCGCATTCTTCCTCCTCTGCACCTCAAGCACCCATCCGTGCACACTGGCCTAGATTATGCCTCATTGCCCATGCAGTTAATTTTGCACCTTGTATGCTTCCTTGGAGCACCTTTGTCTACTGGGAATACCCTTCTCCCCATTTCTGCCACTCTTTCCTCCCATGATCTCTGGGGGGTAAAACACTAGGCCAGTGGTTCTCAACCTTCCTAATGCCACGACCTTTTAATACAGTTCCTCAAGTTGTGGTGACCCCCAACCATAAAATTATTTTCGTTGCTACTTCATAACTGTAATTTTGCTACTGTTATGAATCGTAATGTAAATATCTGATATGCAGGATGTATTTTCATTGTTACAAATTGAACATAATTAAAGCATAGTGATTAATCACAAAAACAATATGTAATTATATATGTGTTTTCCGATGGTCTTAGGTGACCCCCGTGAAAGGGTCGTTCAACCCCCAACGGGGTTGTGACCCACAGGTTGAGAACCGCTGCACTAGGCATTCTTTATAACCCAGTTTAGGAGACATCTCTGATATATTTCTTTTCTCTTTCTCACCCTCTTCTCTTCTTTCATAGTATTTAATCTATGATTCATGGCTCTTATTGAATTTAATAGTACAATTAGTTATTTGTATCTATTTTTTTACCACCTAGTGAGCTCTCCTGGTATTCAGTCTTATTAAATGAAATGATATATCCTACTGGTTAAGAGCACACATTCTGAAAAAGCTCTTTGGATGCCATTACCCTATCCGACCACTATTCTATATCTGTTGTTCCTGTTAGGTTAGGTGGCTCAGGAGGCGGCGCAAGAAATAGAGAGTCCAGTGAATCAGAAAAGAAAGGAAAGGGAAAGGTTTATTTCTGCGTCCCCGGGAGACCCAGTACCCCCAAAGACAGGGCACGTGGATTCATGCCAACAGGGAGGGGAGCGCTCTTTTTATACTGCGGTTGGGTGAGGGGCGGGGACATGAGCTGAGGTATTCAGTTGAGGAAGTTTCAGCTGCAGGGGGTCAGCAAGGTGTTCAGGAAGGAGTCAGTATCTGTGTGGGGGTCAGTGTTGATTCAGGGAGAAGCCAGTATTTGTGTCTGGCATGCTGATCTGTTAGACATGCCAGGGGGAGTCCATTATCTCATCTCATGTCTGCATGTATCCTATTCTGGGCTCTCTCCGACCTAACAGTTCCCTTTTACCAGAAAATTCCTTCAAAGTGCTGCCAGTTTTTCCTCCCATTTTCTCTTTTATTTATTTATTTATTTTTTATTTTTTTTATTTTTTTAATTTAGTTTTATTGTTTAAAGTATTACAGATAGTAGTACATATGTCTCCTTTCCCCCACTCCCGTTCACCTTCCCCCGGCCTCCCCTACCCCCTGGCACATGCCCAACCCCCTTCCCCCCAGTGTCTTGTGTCCATTGGTTATGACGCGCCCAATCTCCCATTTTCTCTTGTATTCGAATCAGATTTTACTTCTGTGTTGCTGAATCCCATTGTCTGTTCCCAATCCTTATCTTATTTGGCCTGTTGTCAGGATTTCACACAATTTACTACTCTTTATTGCAGCCCTTCTTCTCTCATACCAGGGCAAGTCCCTCACAAAATACTCATCTTTTTTTTTCCTCTCTTTTTTCAGTTTATTTTGCTGATTCTTCTTCTTTCAAACTTCTAATTGTTAGAGCGCTTTTTTTCTATATATATCTACTACCTAGGTGATCTCATCATGTCTCATGGCTTTAAATACCATATATGCTGATAAATCCTAAGTCTCTAGTCTAGTAAATTACAATCTTATTCTTCCAGTTGCTCAGGCCAAAAATCCTGGAGGAGTCTTCGACTACTCTCTTTCTCACACTGCTAGATCTAGTCCTTCAGCAATTTTGTAGTCTCTCCCTCAGAATATATCTAAAATTCTACCACTTTTCACCATCCTCAAGGCCACCAACCTGGTTCAAGCCACCATCGTTTCTCATCTAGATTATTGTTATTTTATTTTTATTAAATTTATTGGGGTGACATTGGTTTATAGGATCATATAGGTTTCAGGTGTGGATTTCTATGTTTCAAGATATGTATATTGCACTGTGTGCCCATCACCCAAAGTCAATAACTTCCTAATTGGTCTTCTTACTTCTAGTTTGTTCCCTATAGTCCATTCTCTCCACAATAGCCATGATGAACCTGTTAAAAGTTAGATTTTGCTCATAATATTCTCATGGTTTCTTATTGACTTGGAAGTGAAGCTAATATTTTCACTGTAGTCTACAAAATCTTACATGGTATGGCTTCTCATCTCCCCAATTTCATTTCTATTGTTTTTCCTGTATTTATGTCTATATTTATTTTCTCACTATTCCTTAAAAATGCCAGAAGCACTTCTACCTTGGGTCTTTGCATATGACATATCCTCTACCTGGAACGTGCCTTGCCAGATATCCACATGGCTAGCTCACTCTCTTCCTTCAGTTTTTTTACTCAGAATTATCATGTCTAATTATCATTCCCATCACTCCTCTATCACTTCATATCTGCCCTCTCTCCTTCATCATCAGCTTCTCATCAAATCTTTTTACTAATGCATTATATATTTTACTTATTTGTTTCATTGATCATACCCCAACTGAAATGATGTTTTATTCACTACAAGTGATAGAACCAATAATCTGGTTCCAGAGTATCCAGATCTACACAAATAAAAGACAAAGATGTTAACTGACCATACCTTCACTACACCCACCAGCCAATCAGAAGGGTATGCAAATTAACCCAAAAAAGATGGCAAATTTGCATACTGCAGGTGGGGCGGGCAGCGCCAGACGCTGCCCGTGGGATCTGAGCCGCAGATTGGGGACCGGGGAGGCGGGGGAGGCAGCACCAGAAGCCACCTGTGGGATCTGGGCCGCAGATCGGGGACCAGAGAGGGGGGGCAGGCAATTGCACAGGCCAGAAGCCTGAGTCCTGGGCAGGGGCAGAGCCGGTGAACACAGAGGGCTGGGAGTCCCCTGCCCAGGCCTAACACCCTGGCCAGAGGCCTGAGGCCTAGGCAGGGGCAGAGCAGGCCATCGGAGTGGGCTGGGAGTCCCCTGCCCAGGCCTAACGCCCCGCCAGAAGCCTGAGGCCTGGGAAGGGATGGAGCTGGCAATCGCCTGGGGCTGGGTGTCCCCTGCTCAGGCTTAATGCCCCGCCAGAAGCCTGAGGCCTGGACAGGGGCGGAGCCTGCGATCGGAGCGGGCTGGGGGTATTTTGCCCAGGCCTAAGGCCCCGGCCAGAGGCCTTAGGCCTGGGCAGGCGATCAGAGCAGCCTGGGGGTCCCCTGCCCAAGCCTAATGCCTCTCTGGCCTGGGCAGGGGCAGAGCCTACGATCGGAGTGGGCTGGGGGTCCCCTGCCCGGGCCTAATGCCCCAGCCAGAGGCCTGAGGCCTGGGCAGGGACAGAGTCGGTGACCTCACGGGGCAGGGGGTCCCTTGCCCAGGCCTAATGCTGGGCCAGAGGCCTGAGGTCTGGGCAGTGGCGGATCCCGCCATCAGAGTGGGGTGGGGGTCCCCTGCCCAGGCCTAACGCCCGGCCTAAGGCCTTAGGCCTGGGCAGGGGCCGAGCCGGCAATTGGTGTGAACTACAGAGGAAACACCTTTTCTGACCACTCATTGGCTAAGTTCCCTGTATGCCACTGGTAATATTCTTAGTAACTTGGGTAATAAGAATCCAAGAAGGTGATGTAGGGTTTTTCTACCTCACTCCTGGAGAAAAAAATAAAGGTCCACTGCTGGAGGGCTAAGAAATATCATATCCTGCCCTAGCTGGTTTGGCTCAGTAGATAATGCCTTGGCCTGCCTACCACAGAGTCTGGGTTCAAGTCTGACCAAGGGCATGTACCTAGGTTGCAGGCTCCTCCCTGGCCGGGGCCCAGGTCAGCGCTCATGCAGGAAGCAACCAATCAAAGTGTTCCTCTCACTTTGATGTATCTCTCTGTCTTTCCCTTTCTCTTCCACATTTTCTAAAAATCAATGGAAACATATCCTCAGGTAAGGATAAAAGAAAATAATAAAGAAATGTCATATCCTATGAAAGACACATCTTGAAAATGCCTAAAGAAAGTTGTCATTTTTTCATGGTGAAGGGACTGGAGTCTGTGTTGATGAAAACACCTTGGTGGCTGTGGTGACTGGCAGTGGCTGCAGCAGCGTGGTGATGGGGCTGGTGCCTTCCCTTGATCAGCCCGGTCACCTCCCACAAAGGGTAGTCAGTCTGCGGCTTAGGCCCGCTCCCCAAGGGGAGCTGGTAGTGGGCCTAACCATCAATAGGACATCCCCTGAGGGCTCCCAGTATGTGAAAGGGGTCAGGCTGGGCTGAGGGACCACCCCCCCCCCAGTGCCCAAATTTCGTGCACCGGGCCCCTATCCTATCTAATAAAAGAGAAACATGGTAATTAGCCGTAACTTTGCTACCCTTCCCATTGGCTAATCAGCAAGATATGCAAATTAACTGCCAACCAAGATGGCAGCTGGCAGCCAGGCAGCTGACACGAACAGGGAGGCTTGCTTGCTCCAGTGACGGAGGAAGCCAGGTTCTCCGCCTTCCGCTGCTGGGCCTCCCAGCTGCTCTCTAAGAAACATTGTTTCAAATATAGAAGCTAAACAAAACCCCAGAAACCTGCTTTCAGTCAGCCGGGATCTCAGAGCTGGAGTCGCAACAAAGTTTCAAATACAGAAAGTAAACAAAGCCCAGAAATCTGCTTTCAGCAGCCGAGGTCTCAGAGCTGGAGCCGAGCCTTAGAGCTAAAGACAGCTCTCAGCTCCAGTGACAGCCATAAAAGGTAAATAAGTCCCAGAATAAAAAAGAAAAAAGGAAAAAAGGAGAGGTTGGGAGCTTCAGTCACCCGCCAGCCTGAAAACAGCCCTCAGCCCCTCACCCAGACTGGCCAGGCACCCCAGTGGGGACCCCCACTCTGAAGGGGCTGTGACCAGCTGCAAACAGCCATCATCCCCTCATCCAGGCTGTCCAGGCACCTAAGCGGGACCTCCACCCTGATCCAAGACACCCTTCAGGGCAAACCAGCCGGCCCCCACCCGTGCACCAGGCCTCTATCCTATATAGTAAAAGGGTAATATGCCTCCCAGCACCAGGAGCAGCGGAGCAGCGAGGCCTCCCAGCACTGGGATCAGCAGAGCCTCGAGGCCTCCCAGCCTGGGATCAGCGGAGCCACGAGGCCTCCCGAACCCGGGATCAGCTGAGCAGCAAGGCCTCACTGCCCTGGTGTCAAGCGGAGCCACGAGGCCTCCCAGCACTTGGATCAGCGGAGCCTCAAGGCCTCCTGGACCCTGGAGCAGCGTGACAGGGGGCAGCGCCCAAACTCCCTGATTGCCCTGCGGCTCTGTGTGTGACAGGGGGCAGGGCCACAACCCCCTGATTGTCCCTGCTCTGTGCCTGATAGGGGGGAGCTCCCTAATCCCCTGATCGACCCTGCTCTGTGTGTGACAGGGCGCGGCGCCCCAATCCCCTCCCCCCATGGGCCCTGCTCTGTGTGTGACAGGGTGGAGCCGCAACCTCCCCATCGGCCCTGCCTTGAATGTGACGAGGGGGTGGCGCCCCAACCCCCCAATAGGCCCTACCCTGAGCATGGCTTAGGGTGGCATCGCAACTTCCTGATCCACCCTGCTCTGTGCATGGCAGGGGGGATCTCCCCAACCCCCTGATCTGCCCTGCTCTGTGGGTGACAGGGAGGAGTCCCCAACCCCTTGATCGGCCCTGCTCGGTGTGTGACAGGGTACGGAGCCCCAACCCCTCTGATGGGCCCTGCTCTGTGCGTGACAGGGGGCAGCGCCCCAACCACCTGATCGGCCGGCTCTGTATGTGACAGGGGTGATGCCACAACCCCCTGATCTGCCCTGCTCTGTGCGTGACGGGGTGGCACCGCAACCTCCCCATCGACCCTGCGTTGAGTGTGACAGGGGGCGGCGCCCCAACCCCCCAATTGGCCCTACCCTGAGCGTGACTGAGGGTGGCATCGCAACTTCCTGATCCGCCCTGCTCTGTGCATGACAGGGGGTGGTGCCCCAACTCCCCAATCGGCCCTGCTCTGAGCCCAACCAGGGGCTGCGGGGCAGGCACCTAGGGATTGGGCCTGCCCTCTTCCACCCGGGAGTGGGCCTAAGCCAGCAGGTCGTTATCTCCCGAGGGGTCCCAGACTGTGAGAGGGCACAAGTGGGGCTGAGGGATACCCCCCTGCCACCAGTGCACAAATTTTTGTGCACCAGGCCTCTCGTTTATATAATAAAAGAGAAACATGCAAACTAACTGTCCCTCTGCTGTGCTCAAGCCACGCCCACAAGCACACCCACCAGCCAATCAGGAGCGAGTATGCAAATTAACCTAACTCAGATGGCAGCAGCCATGGAGCTGGAGCGAGCAGGAGGCTTGGGTTGCTCCCGACGATGGAGGAAACCAAGCTTTCCGCCTGCCTTGGCTGTCCCTGGGCTACACTCAAGGCTACAAAGTTTTAATTATAGAAGATAAATAAATCCCAGATACCTGCTTCCAGTTGGCAATGGCCTCCGCTCAAGGAGGGGCTGGGAGCCTGGGTTGCCATGACCAACCCAGGCTTCCAGCCAGACCTGGGCTCCACTCAAGGCTACAAAGTTTCAATTATAGAAGATAAATAAATCCAAAAAAAAAAAAGAAAATAAAAGGAGAGGCTGGGAGCTTGGGTTGCCGGGAGGCATGGCCAGCCTGCAAACAGCCATTAGCCCCTCACCCAGGCTGGCCAGGCACCCCAGTGGGACCTCCACTCTGATCCAGGACCCCCTTCAGGGCAAACCAGCCGGCTCCCATCCGTGCACCAGGCCTCTATCCTATATAATAAAAGGGTAATATGTAAATTGACCCTAATAGCAGAACGACTGGGAATGACTGGTCACTATGATACACACTGACCACCAGGGGGCAGACGCTCAGTGCAGGAGCTGCCCCCTGGTGGTCAGTGCGCTCCCACAGGGGGAGCTCTGCTCAGCCACTAGCCAGGCTGATGGCTGCCACCACAGCGGCGGTGACAGGAGCCTCTCCCGCCTCCTCAGCAGCACTAAGGATGTCTGACTGCAGCTTAGGCCTGCTCCCTGCTGGCAAGTGGACATCCCCCGAGGGCTCCCGGGCTGCCAGAGGGATGTCTGACTGCCAGCTTAGGCCCCATCCCCCGGGGAGCGGGCCTAAGCCAGCAGGTGGACATCCCCTGAGGGGCCCCAGACTGTGAGAGGGCACAGCCTGGCCTGAGGGACCACCCCTGAATGCAGAAATTTTTGTGCACTGAGCCTCTAGTACAGTGGTTCTCAATCTTCTGGCCCTTTAAATACAGTTCCTCATGTTGTAACCCAACCATAAAATTATTTTTGTTGCTACTTCATAACTGTAATGTTGCTACTGTTATGAATCATAATGTAAATATCTGATATGCAGGATGGTCTTATGCAACCCCCGTGAAAGTGTTGTTTGACCGCCAAAGGGGTCGCGACCCACAGGTTGAGAACCGCTGCTCTAGTAAAATATATAAATAAATATTCAAAGCCCAAGGCAGATGTGAAGAGAACGAGATGGCAGTATCCAGAGCAAATTTCCTTTCTGGTCCCAGTTCTGCCACACCGTGCAGGGTAGTTTGGTAAGGCTCAGGTCTCTTGGCTGCAGGTTCCTCATCTCTGAAAAGCAGGGATTGAACTTGTTATCTTTCATGTGCTTTCTAGTTTTAGAAATGCTTTTGAAAGAGGATAAATCAGACTTTGATTATTCTGTAATAGTGTTCTCTAGATTATTGTCCTGAAATCAGTGATTCTATAAAAATAGTTTGAGAGAAAAGAATTTCTTAATCAAGTAAATGTTTTAATGTACTATTACCTTCCTTAAAATTACCAGTGCCCATTTATATTTTAAAGACACTGAATAATTTGGTGAGAGACAGCATAGTTTAACAGTAAAGAAAATACATACAAGCTCTACTGCCTGGTTTTAAATCCCAGGCCTCACTAGGTTATAGCATGTGACTGTGGGGACATTACTTAACATATTTTTATCTGTTTTACCATCTTTAAATTGGGAACAATAACAATACTTACCTCAAAGGGATGTTGTGAAAAATAAGTTAATATCCTTAAAGTATTTAAAAGTATTCCTAGAACATAGTGACTGCTATTATTATGAAATCTATTAAACTTTATTGAAACCAACATTTATTAATACTATATTTCTTCTCCCAAAACTCTGTGCACAATTAATATTTGTAGCACTAAGTGTTTTATGGGGAACACTCTAAGAAACACAGAAATATCTTGAAAATATTATTCTAACTTCTTTTAAGATCTCATTTGTGATTTATGTAATAATATTTCTCTCAACTCCAAATGAAATGACAATAACAAAGTTAAATTCTTGTATTTTTTTTATTATCACATATATTGTTGACAGCCAACCAATAAATTCTATGAAAGATTCTTCTGAAATATGAATACTTTCTAAAATTTAATCTTTTCTGTTAGGTATGGTCCATTCATTCTTTAAATCCACAACAGGAACATGGTGTAACTTCCTTTCCCTTTGGTGACTGGTCTTTGCTCTCCTTTTACTTTTTTATATCATGTCCAGTTGACAACAAAATTTTCTATACCAGTAAGTCTCTGAGTATGTGTTTGTTTGTTTTCAGTCCTCACATGAGGACATTTATTTCCATTAATTTCTAGAGAAAGTGAAAGGGAGGGAGTAGGTGGAAGGGGGGGAGGGGAGAGAGAGAGAGAAAGAGAGAGAGAGAGAGAGAGAAACAGACATTGACATGAGAAAGACATATTGATTGCCCCCGTGAGGCTGAGGAACCTGCAACCCAGATACCTACCCCTGACCAGGAATCAAACCCACAACCCTTCGGTCCTTGGGCCGATGCTCTAATCACTGAGAAAACCGGCCAGGGCTCTGAGTGTTTTTTTAAAATTATTTTAATTGAATTATTATTATGTAAATACTTATATGTGTAGACAACATAAATTATAAGTTTTTATTTTAAATTATCTATCATGAGGGGTAAAATTTTAATGGACTGAGTCTCCTGTTGAGATGGATGCTTCAGAGGATCTTCTGAGCCCTACCTCATAACAATGCGGGAGAGCAATATGGGTGAGAGGTATGCCTTTCCTTTGTCAGGATAATGCAGGCAAAGGGCTCTTTGTGAAAGGGGACGTATGAAACAGAGTCTAGAACACAGGTACCCACCCAAACAGTTTTAGGAGTGTAGATGTAAGAAGGTGGAGGATCTGGAAATTGACTCCTTTAAAATTATTTCCAACTCTATACTTCTTGAAAGTCTTTGCAGATCTCTCACAGCCATGTGAAGACTCACTGTTGTATATCAATCACTACAGTTAACCAGTTACAGTCCTTACAGTGTCACTGCATATCTGTACTAGCAATAAGGGAAACCTCATATACAAACAATAAGTAAAACCAAAACTTATATCCTTAGTTATACGAGTTCTGTTCATCTAGTCTTCAGGTGGTTCTCCAGGTAGATTTCTCGATAATTTAGTTGTCATTTTGATGTGATCCTGGAGGAGATGAGCATCTCGCCATCTTGACTGGAATCCTCCACAATCAAAAACTAAAACTTTTAACAAGTCAGAATACTTATCCTATCTAATAAAAGACAAAAAGGGTAATTGACCGTACCTTTGCTACACTTCCCATTGGCTAATCAGCGCCATATGCAAATTAATTTGCATACTGCAGGCAGGGCTGGCCAGCGCCACACACCCTCTGGGCCGGGTGAGGCCCAGGGCGCTGGGCTTCGGCGGTGCGATCGTGTCACCTAAGCCCCGCCCCAGCTGGGACTCCCATGTGCTGCCTAAGCCCCATGCGCCTAAGCCCCGCCCCAGCGGGGACCCCTCGAGTGCCGCCTAAGCCCCATGTGCCTAAGCCCCGCCCCAGCCAGGACCCCCGAGTGCCGCCTAAGCCCCATGCGCCTAAGCCCTGCCCCAGCAGGGACCCCCGAGTGCCGCCTAAGCCCCATGCGCCTAAGCCCTGCCCCAGCAGGGACCCCCGAGTGCCGCCTAAGCCCCATGCGCCTAAGCCCTTCCCCAGCGGGGACCCCTCGAGTGCCGCCTAAGCCCCATGTGCCTAAGCCCCACCCCAGCCAGGACCCCCGAGTGCCGCCTAAGCCCCATGCGCCTAAGCCCTGCCCCAGCAGGGACCCCCGAGTGCCGCCTAAGCCCCATGCGCCTAAGCCCTGCCCCAGCCGGGACCCCCGTGTGCCGCCTAAGCCCCATGCGCCTAAGCCCCGCCCCAGCCGGGACCCCCCGTGTGCCGCCTAAGCCCCATGCGCCTAAGCCCCGCCCCAGCCGGGACCCCCGTGTGCCGCCTAAGCCCCATGCGCCTAAGCCCTGCCCCAGCCGGGACCCCCCGAGTGCCGCCTAAGCCCTGCTGCCAGCTGGGACCCCATCGCGATCCCAGAGCAGGCAAGTGCAGAGGGGAGGGTGGCAGGTGCCCAGGTGGGCCTGTTTATGGATGCCATGGTGATCCCAGAGCAGACAAGTGCAGAGGGCGGCACCCAGGTGGGCCTGCTTCTGGGATGCCATGGTGATCCCAGAGCAGGCAAGTACAGAGGGCGGGCCTGTGTCCAGGCCAGCGCCACATAGTAGCCATCGCTGCCAAAGAGCAGCCCCATGAGCACACTGAGGATCATCCCGACATATTTGTAGCTGCTGTAGGCCAACAGGTGGAAGGTGCTCAGGTCACTGGGAAAAGTGGCCAGGTAGGGTGGCCCGCCCCCTGGTGGACCTGCTGCTGGGATTGCCATGGCGATCCCAGAGCAGGCAAGTGTGGAGGGCAGGCGGCCCCAAGGTGGGCCTTCTGCTGGGATCGCGATGGCGATCCCAGAGCAGGAAAGTTCCCCACAGGCAGCACCCAGCAGGGCCTGCCCCCAGTCTCTGAAGTGATCCGGTGATCCATGAGCAGGAAAGTGTAGCCTGCAGGCAGCACCCCACCCTGGCCATAGCTCAAGGGAGAGAAAAACATGCACTGGAGGCCAGGAGCCTGAGATCAAAACAGAGGGGCACCTGCTCCAAGCCTCCAAGGTGTGGCTGGGGGCAGGCCCCCAGCAGACACACACACTCACACACACACACACACACACAGCGCCTGCTCTGAGCCTCCAATGCGGCTGGGGGCAGGCCCCCAGCGGACACACACACACACAGGACGCTTGCTCCGAACCTCTGCTGCCAGACTGGCAGTCAGTAGAATATCCACTGAGGGCTCCCGGACTGTGAGAGGGGCAGGCTGGGCTGAGGGAACCCCACCGAATTTCGTGCACTGGGCCTCTAGTTTAAAAAATAAAATGCCAACAAAGTGATATTACCAAAATAAATACTACTGCACTTAGCATGTACCACTTTGCATTTACAATTATCTTCCACATGCGTTATCTCATTTACATCTTCCCATCATCCTATGAAGTAGATGTTGCCTCCATTCCACCTGTTTTCACAGTGAGGAAATTGAGGATCTGAGAAGTGACTTGTTTACAGAAGGTGGAATTAAGATCTTTTCACTCCTAGTGTATTTTTTTTTTTCAACACCATTTTTTTTTCTTTTTTAAATTGATTTCAGAGGGGACGGGAGTGGGAGAGAGATGGAAACATCAATGATGAGAGAGAACCATTAACTGGCTGCCTCCTGCCTTCCCCACACTGGGTATCAAGCTCACAACCCGGGCATGTGTCCTGACCGGTAATCGAACTGTGACCTCCTGGTTTATAGGTCAACACTCAACCACTGAGCAACCTGGCTGGGCTATAACACCATTTCAGAGAGTATTCTTGATTCAGAGAGTATTCTTGAGTCCTTACTGTCGATGAGGCAAAACTTTGGAGTGTAGTCTGAATCTTTCTGTTAACCCTGCTGCCATTGTCATATTCGTTGGGTAATCTACTTTGTGTTAAGCACCACCCTCTATGCTCTTAGGCACTCTCAGGCCTTGCAGATAATCTGTCAAATAATCCATGGATTCTGTCATCAAGGAGTTCACTCACAGTAGAGAAAAGAGTTATGCATATTAAAAAGGTAACTATTGGACATCACTGGAGAATCAAAATAGTACCATTGCTCTTTCTCAGGAGAATAGTAAGCAGTACTTGGACGTAGTCCAACAGTCTTATCACAGCAAGAAGCTCCCTTTGTTTGGCATGGGGCCCATGCTTTCTGGGCCTAGTAATCAAGGGACTCTAATGAGTAAGAGAATTCTTATAGAAAATTCATAATATACAGTGGCAACATAGAGAGGAATCATGTATTGTAAAATTTACCTTTGAAAATTCCTTACATGGTTTTCAATATATAACCCAGAGCAGTGACTGAAATATGTAAAGTGTTCAAGTGTATATTGATTGCCTGTATGCAGTATGAGATACATATATAAAAATTTTTACAATGTTTTTAATTATATTATTGAATTTGTATAGGACTCAACTCTCTATCCTTTGGTCATGTGATATCCACCATGTATATTAGATAGTTTTATGGTATGAAATTAGAGAGAGCTTGTGTTTTGGAGTGTTTTGTTTGTTTGCTTGCTTTTTTCAGACAGAAACTTGAGCATTTTCATATGATGAGTGTAAAGACTCAGTGAGTAAAGAGAAGTGGAAAATACAAAACAGGAGGCAGAAAAAGATGCCATCCAGGGGACCTTAGAAATTTTCTGACAGAAAACAATTATATTAACTGGATTCAACCTTTGGATAGTTTACTTAACCTCTCTGTGCTTTAGTTTCACCATCTCTAAAATGGGGATAATACTTTGACCTACCACACGGGGTCGTTTTAAGGATTAAATTAGTAAATACAGCAAAGAGACCCTGACACATACTAAACATGAAATAAATATTCGCTGTCATTTGTTTTGTTTACATTGTACTTTTTCTTATATATTTGATCAGAGGTTCTTTGTATATTTTAAATTATATTTTCTTATTTGTATAGTTAAGCTTGCCTATACTTTTGTCTACTTGATTAATAAATAGATCTACTTACAGTAGTAATGTATTGTCCTATTTTAGTCTAACTAGATGTTGTTGGTTCTGTAAAACATCTTAAAAGTCTTTCTAAGATGTTATATTAAATGACATCTTTTTCTAGCCACACAGTTAATCAACTCAATATTCTGTGATATATAAGATATACATATCTATTATATGATATCTGTTATACACCAAAAAAATGTAAGTATGTGTAGGATTTGAGAATTACATGAAAACTTATAAAGTATATAATTTCTTCTTTCTGAAACCTATACCTATTTAAATGACTGTTATTTCAAAGTAGTCTTTTGAGCACGGAAGTAAATAAAAATGGTCTTCTAAAAAAATAGTATAGCAATATAGGCAGGAATGAAGGGGACAGGCTCCAGTCTTACTGTGGAAGGAACTATAATGACCAGGACCTGAGTAATAATAAGCGGAATGGAGGTGGCTGTCTAGAACCAGAGCTAAAGTCATATATTTAAGGTGTATTTCAATAGAAGAATTGATAGAACTTCATGTTTAATTGATCATAGAGATTAATATTTATACTGTCAAATGTAAATGAGCTTTTATTCATTGTTTTTGATATATGGATGTGGTGAATTTTTTATTCCCTTGATTTTTACATTATTCCTAAACTGCAACCAAATTTGTGAGATATAATAGTCTAGCATTAAATTTATTAAATTTTAAACCATCTCATGATATTTTGTTTAAACCTTAATGAAAATCAGCAGGGTATAAGTGAGATCAAGTCAGACCCAACTCAGTGTTTTGGTGCTTGATTAATGGCTGGCACTGAAGAAGATTTCTTTGCATAGCGATTGAATTATCACCACTGTTAGCAGATGGTGCACTGTAATGTTGAGCCCATAAAATTAAAATGTGTTTTGTAGCACAGTGGAAATTTTTGAAAGGCCTATAGTTCCCTTTAGAATTGAGACTTTTTAATACTATAAATTTACATCTTTCTCATAGTATTGTCTTCATAATGTTGTCTTTCACTGGTGTATGTTGAAAGAATTCTCAAAAGGGAATCTCAAATACTGTGTAATATGTAAGTTTAAAATGTTCACAATAATATTATTGCATTTTTATCACATCTGGATCTTGTGCCATTTACACAGAAGATATTTTTACATATTTTGTGATTCAATTTTGTTTTGCAGCGATCGATATGTTGGTAAAATTTATTCCAAATCCTCTTCCTTTCTGGATTATGTCAGAAAGTCTCTAAAGAAGCTTGGATTAGATGAGTCCAAGGTCAGTATATGATTACCCATTGTTTTCATAAAAACAGGAGAATTTCTATGGGGTAATGAATTGAGATAATATAAAATCATTGCCTTCTATTTTTCTCTTATTTAGTGAAAACATTCTAAATTATATTGGAACCAAACCTCCATTACCTTTATTTCAGTTTACCTTTTAGGTTTATTCAAGGAAAAACATGCCAATCCTCAAATCAAAATGGGAATTGTAAGTAAAACAAGAGACAATGGCTTTAATTTTGAACTGCTTATATTTAATATATAGCTGATTATATAGCTAATTACAACTAAAAATCTTAAATTCAAAAAGCCTTTAAGCTAATAATTGAGAACATATTGTTGAAGACAAAGAGTTAAGCTAATTGACTACTACTAATAAATATTCTAACACTGAGAAAAAAATTCTCAACATGATTTAAATGATTTATCTAAAATATTAAGTTTATATTTAAACTTATATTAAGTTTAGCTTAGGATCACTCTGGTATTTTGATTGATTATAAGTTGAAATAAAGAATAAAATATGGTTAAAGGAATGAACTATGTCTCTTGAAAGAGAAAATTTATGCAGATATGGTTATTTCAAAGCAAAAGGTTATTTTTAGTTATTATAACAATTATCCATTTACTCTCCAGTTGCTTTATTGCTTAAAGCAAGCAGACTGGTACAAAACAGTTTCCTCCCCCTGTAAAATTACTATTTAAAAAAAGCATTTCTAACTCATAGGATTTAAGAAAGATTAAATGAGGTAAATACATAAAAGACTGAGTGAACACAATGTTTGTTCATAGTAAATGCTAACTAAAGAGTACTAGTTTTTATTCTGATCTTTGTATATTTACCACTTATCATGGCACCATTAATATGACTCCTGTAAGTATTTTTATTAAGTCACCAAAATGAAGATCCTTCTAGTCTTGAATAAATTAACAAGAATAGACACTTTTATCATAGTTATTTTATTTCTAGGTTTTGTAAAATATTTTTAAGCAGATTGATCCTCCTTCCAATTAGTATAAATTAGTGCATATCTTTATTGCTGTCTCAATTTCATGTGTTGCATTTAATATCAAGATCACAAACCTACACATTATTTTCACAAATAAAGAGCTAAGTTTTTATTTTTTTTAAATCTTTTTTATTTTTATTTATTTATTTATTTATTTATTTATTTTTTATTTTTTTTTATTGCTTAAAGTAATACAAAGGGTATTACATATGTGTCCATTCCCCCCCCCCCCGCCCTAAACAGTCCCCTAGCCTCCCCTATCCCCCAGTGTCTTATGTCCATTGGTTATGCTTATATGCATGCATACAAGTCCTTTGGTTGATCTCTTACCCCCCTACCTCCTGTCCCCCAACCCTCCCCGGCCTTCCCGCTGCAGTTTGACAATCTGTTTGAGGCAGCTCAGCCTCTGTATCTATTATTGTTCAAAAGTTTATAATGGTCTCTATTATCCATGAATGAGTGGGATCATGTGGTATTTTTCCTTCATTGACTGGCTTATTTCACTTAGCATAATGCTCTCCAGTTCCATCCATTATGATCAATACTATAATATTTCCCAATGCAATGATCTAGAAAGAAAGGCTCAGAAAAAGGCAAATTGGTTTCCTAGGGTCAAAGAGCTAGCAAGTGGTAGAGCTGGAACTTAAACACAGATTCAACATGGAAACTTCAACATTACCCACCACCATACTGAGAAGTGAAATTGGAAACAAAAGTGAAAGAGACTAATGTAGATGAGTGTCACCATGTAAAAATTAGTCTTAAATGATTAACTTTATTAGTTAAGAAAAACAAAAATAGTGCCTCACTAATTTTCTCATTATACTATTGAAACTCATTGAAAACAAATATGTTGAATAAAATTGGTTAGAAAAAGAAAAGGAACAGGAAAGTACAGAACAATATAAGATGTTTAAAAGGATGTGATGATGAGAGGAAGCAAATAGCCGAGTTTATGTAATTTGGGCTTTGTTTGTTTTGGGTATTTGGGGGGTTTTGGGTTTTTTTGGCCTGTTTTAATTTTAAGCAACAGGAATTAAGAAACTTGTGTTCATCAGGCCAGAATGGATGGGAATAGAATAAGTACTTAAAATTAGACTTATATTTCCAATCGAATACAAAATCCTATTTTTTTCTTCCACATCATGAAGTATCAGTGTTAAAATGAAAGTTTTTACCACAAGCACAATAAAGAAGACACATATGTATATGTATAGTTTTATTTTTTAAATAAAATTAATTTTCTAAAAAAAAAAATTAATTTTCACCTAGGATTCTGACTACTAAAAAGTATCAAAACCACTTAACTTTAAAAGAGTAAATATGCCAAAATATTTAAAAGATCTTTGACTAAATTTATAATCATGTGTCAACAAACTGTGTAATTGAAAGTGTGGTATTTCTGAACTTTTAAGGTACAGTACATTTCTTCATATTTAAAACTATGTAAGCAAATGAAGTTCCTAGAAAACCTCCTAACATGGTCTGAATACATTTTTAGTCTCAAGAAATCATGTTAAAAGTGGAAGTACACAGAGAACATTCACAGACAAATCATCATTCCAGAGACCAAAGCTGCCTGTGCTGGGTACAAAAGTGGCTCTCACAGCTTAAAAGATTAAGTTCTGTAGTCAGTTGTGAAAGACAGCTTTGGATATTTTCTCTTAGAGCAGGGTTTCTGAATCTCAGGAGTACTGGCATTTAGATAATCCTTTGTTGTGGGGGGTGCCCTGTGCATTGTAGGATGTTTACCCACTAGATGTCAGCAGTAGCACCCTAGTGCTAATAATCCAAAAAAAAAAAAAAAAAATTTAATTAAAAAAAAAAGCCTCCAGACATTGCCAAAAATGCCCCTAAGGGGCAAAATCAGCTCGGTTGAGATCCATGTTTGAGCATTTGTCATCTGGGTAATTCCATTTGCAGTCATCTAACAGCTCCATTATAAACTCCATGTTTTTTTAAAAAAAAAAATGCCATGTTACACCAAGAAACTTGGAGAGGCGAAGGGGGGGAAGAAGCAGTGATTTTGAAGACTTTTTATTCAAAATGATACCCTCCTGGATCTTTATTTATAGCCCTAACTACCTAAGGATGATAGTGTTTCAGCCCCACATAATATATAAGTCTATTTAAGAAAAGAGTTTAGATTTTACAGTAAAGGTAAGCCCAACTCTATACTACTGAAAACAAATTGTGGCAGAAAACCAACTCCTTATATCAGCAGGTATACTGTTTATTAGGTGGATTTCTTAGAATGAAATGTTACAGTAAAATTCTTGTAAAGTTCAATTATCATTTTAAAACATTTTAATAGAACTTTAAAAATGTTTAAAATCCTAGTGACAGGCTTTATCTAGACCTAAAAAAAAAAAGTTACTCTCTATCTTCTGTTCCAAACTTTATCTCATCAAATTTCAGAAAACCTCCAAAATCATCTTTAAGGACTTATGTTTTCCTCATGATCCATAACACTTTATCTTCTTTTGTATTACTTTTCTGTCTTTGTCTCCTTCCCTGTGCGCGCGCGCGCGCGCGCACACACACACACACACACACACACACCACACACACACACACACACACACGCGCGCGCGCGCGACTTTAAAAGCATCAGAACAGGTATTGTTTGCTAAAAAAGAAAAAGAAAAAAATGAACTATAGTATTGTCCATAAGAAGAGGGGAATAAAAGGTGCTTTTGTTCTAGAGCTTGTGTGTGTGTGTGTGTGTGTGTGTGTGTGTGTGAGAGAGAGAGAGAGAGAGAGAGAGAGAGAGAGAGAGAGAGAGAGAGAGAGAGAGAGACATGTAACAAATACTCAAATAAATGAAGAAGTAATTTCAAGTATTGAATTGATGGAAGGGGGTTATGCTGTTGAATGGACAAAGTTGAAACCCACCAAGCTAGAACTTTAGTGGAAGTAGATAGAGGATAATTCAAAAAAATATCTTCAGCCCTAATCGGTTTTGCTCAGTGGATAGAGCATCAGCCTGCGGACTGAAGGGTCCCAGGTTCGATTTCGGTCCAGGCCATGTACCTTGGTTGTGGGCACATCCCCAGTAGGGGGTGTGCAAGATGCAGCTGATCGATGTTTCCCTCTAATCGATGTTTCTAACTCTCTATCCCTCTTCCTTTCTGTAAAAAAAAAAAAAAAAAAAAAAATCAATAAAATATATTAAAAATAAATATCTTCAGATATTTTTCCAAAGCAGGTCAACAAAAACAAAACTTTTCAGACCTAAATCATTTAATTATTCATCAACAAACATAGATTTTGAAGAATCTCTCATATGCCAAGCAGAGTGAAAACTGGAACTACAAAGATAATTAAGACCTAACCCCTGAGAGAAGAAAATGAATAATGGTAGCACGAACTTGTAATAAAGTACAGTGGAGGCATAGGGGAAAGGAGTGACTTACTTTACCTGTGAAGATTTTACAAATGACTTTGGTGCCTTAGCTTGGTCTTGAAGGATGCATAGGAGTTGGCTTAGCAAACAAGGTGGGAACCTTGGGAGTAAGAGATTAATTTCAGGTGTGGGGGGAGGGGAAGGACTCTGCAAAACCACAGAGAAGTGAAAAACATGCTTCTGGACTCAGCGTTGCTGGAGCATAAAGCAAGTAAGGGAGGCAATGATGAGAGATAAGGTTAAAGATAGGGCACATGTGGAGGCCAACTAAGCTGATCTTTGGAAGTTAAATCAGTGGTTGATCAGGACTAATCATAGTAGTTTAAATACAGGTGGGAGGGCAGGAGTCGTTCCACAGTTGGCCAACAGAATTCATTTCTTGTGGTAATATATTCTGTAATGATCTAGATCGAATGAAACCCTCTAACCCTAAGGAAACAGTGGATTCCTGATACAGATTAAATTTATGGAAAACCTGTCATCTTTGTTAATATGAGAAAAACATGTGCATTATTCCTATAAATAAGTTCCTGGTGCTTTTTGCAACCACCAAGGTAATAATTGACTCACAGGAAAATCATTCATGGATGTTACAACCATTGGGTAAAAGATTTGGGAGGAATAGGATATTTACAGTCTCAAAGTACCTCTCACAGATGATTTATTCATTACAAAAGTGAATAAGCCTGGTCAACATGCTATCCCAAGTGATCAAAGTTAGCATCACCATTAATGGAACAAAATGACATCATCTGACTCTGTCTTTTACAGCATGTACTTAAAAGCATCAATCCCAGATGTGGCATTGCATTTGCTGGTTATGTCTCTGGTCGCATTTAATCTGGAACAGTTCCTCAACTCTTTTTTTGTCTTTCATGAGATTGACATGTTCCCTCCCAATGTATCTCTATATCATATATTCAAGCCCCATCTCTATATCAGTTCAAATCACTACTTACAGTAGTTCATCCCTGTAGGGATGCATTATCAGAATTATGATTAGATAATTTGCTTTTATAAAGATCTTAAGAAGAAAGGCAGTTATTTGATTGCAAGGAATAAAGATTTACTCAGCTTTGTTTCAATAACTGATGGGTGGTTATTCCAGGAATATGTATACTTACAAAAAAAAAACAAAAACAAAAAAACTAGTCTCTCATCTTCATAAGAACCCAGAAAGATACAGCCTCACCTCATTAGGATGTAGTTTGTTAGTGGGAGCAGGATTCAAAACATAGTGACTGAATTACTGTTACTATTTTTTTTTAGCAATAATTCATGTTTTCTAATCCTTCACCATTATAGTGATTCACTCCTGAACTACCAACTATTTCACTCTTTGTCCTAGACCATTTTTCTCTACAGATTTTTGCTTACCAATGGGTTATTTATTCATGATTACGCTTCTCACCTTCAACAAACTTTGTACATCACTTTTAGTCTCCTTACCCTGCCTCATGTTGACCAAGCTTATTCACTTTTATAATTAATAAATCATCTGTGGGAGGTACTTTGAAACAGAAAAAGGTCTAGTTGACTAATTTGGCTGAATTTTATATGTAGATTGTGCTATTCAAATTTTATTTTCATCAGCTAGTAATTCAACAGGTATACATCAGAAAATATGAGAGTAATTTATGCATTACATTTTCCTTTCTTTTTAAGAAAACCTGCATCTTATTGTCCATAACTTCAAGCTTAGGGAGATTAGTTATACACATAATTACATCATTTCTAAAATAAGAGTAACCACCCTGGCTGAGTAGCTCAGTTGGTCAGAGTGTCATCCCTATTCAACAAAGTTGTGGGTTCAATCACTGCCAGGGTACATATAAGAATCAACCGATATTTCTCTCTCTCTCATCTACCTCTCTGTCTCTATCCCACTCCTTCCCTCCCTCCCTTACTCTCTCTCTAAAAACCAATAAATAAATTTAAAAAGTAAAAATAAGCATCACCTCTGTGTGTGTGTGCTCCAGAACATTCTCACTGACACTAATTTTTTGAGTGATCACATGGATAACTTCCTCTGTCTACCAACCTAAGACTGTCAGGCCCACTTCAGCCTCTTTGCCACTCCCTAGACTGGACAGCTAATAGACCTTAAACCCACATTCACCTACCTTAGTTCTTGAGCTAATTATGACCTTCCCAAGGGTATATCAGCATCTTCAATCCCTCCATCTAATGTTGACAACTAGGTCACTTGCTAACTCATTTTCTGATCACATAGGAAATGGGGGGTTCTTTGAATAACTGTATATCTCATCTGTTCACCCATTTCATGTTAAGTTGAAATGTGGTCCACCTTTGCTTATCTGGACCCCCCTTATGTAAAGCTATAAAAAAGACAATTTTAACAAATACATGAAGAAAAGACAAGTCTCCCATGGAAAATAATTCCTTAAGTATTGGCTACACACAGTGATTTTTTTCCAAAGCATACAGTATAGAAAGGGGAGTAAAGAGGAAGTTTACAGTGAAGAAATGTGACAAAACATTATCTCAGCCAGGTAATCAAGGTCAACAGCAACAGTGATAGGTCATATTGATAGTATGTGCCTTTGATATAATGTAGGAACATTGAACTTCTTTGGTCTTTCTCTCAAAAACCCATAACCCTAGTCTAATTATGAGTAAAACATCTGACAAATCCCAGTAAAGGAACATTCTGCAAAATGGCTGACAAGTACTCAAAACTGCCCAGGACATCAAAATCAAGACAAGTCTGAAAAATTCTCACATTCGGTAGGACTAAATGCAATGTGGTGTCCTGGATGGGGTCCTGGAACAGAAAAAGGACATTAAATAAAAATTAAGGAAATCTGAATAAAATATGGATTTTAGCTAATAATAATGTATCAATATTGGTTCATTTATTATAACAGATAACCACAGTGTAATGTTTAATAGGGGCAAGTAGATATATGAAAACTGTTATCTTCGATATTTCTATAAATATCGAGTTTAAAAAGAGTTTATTTTACAAAGAACAGTATGAGAAAAACTAGTTTTTTGAGCCTTTGCTTTGTGTCAGACATTGTGCTATAAAGCTTGATTTATGTTAGTTCACTGAAGACTAAGGATGACCTTATGAAAGGAGTAGTTACCCTCATTTTATAGGTGACGAAATTGAAACATAGGTTAAATGGATTTCCTAAGGCCAAAATCTAGGAAATTTGGGATGGAGGAATTCCAATTCAAACTGTCTAACTCTAGACCCCATGCTCCTTTTTGTCATTTTTATATAACTTGTTAACAGACATCGAGCAAAAGAAGAATGTTTAATAGTTTTCCAGAACTAGTGGTCATCAGACAAATAAGCCTTTGAGGAAGAAGAAAGAGGGAATTTGTGCTTACCAACAGACAAAATAAATGCACATCTAAACTAGACTGAACAATTTAGATCTGAAATAAAAGCAGAAGAATTTAAGGAATCCTAAATCTCATTGAAGAAAAAGAAATGCTTATATCCAGAACTTTGACTCTTGAAACTTATCCAGACAGGATGAAATTGGTCAAGCGTTTGAAATGTGTTGAATAATAACATATACTTTTTAACACATAGGCTATCTTTAAGATATAATAACTGTCCAAAAATTATAAGAACTGTGGAGGGAAAATTTATAACACCTGAACATCACTGCCCATTTACTCCATCACCCTAGTTTTTCTTGAGGACTAGATATTTCTCTGAACCCAAACTATAGCCCACTGAGTTAGTGCCCTATTAGGAAGCTTAATTACATTACTCCCTTTTTCTGGAGTCTAGGGGTTGGGCAGCAGAGAGCAATGGATTTCATGACCAATACTCCCAGTACCATTCAATTAAGTTTCCACATATGTCTACCTAAGTACTATCTACACCAAGCAGTACCTCAATTGTGATACCTTCCTTTATCTCTAGGATGTTGGGCCTACCTAGGCTCTCAGTGACTTTAACACTCAGTAATGTTATCTTTAAAATTAGACCATGGCCTGGCTTTTGTGGCTCTGTTGTTGAGTGTCAACCTATGAACAGGAGGTCATGGTTCGATTCCTAAGTTGTGGGCTCAGTCACCAGTGGGAGTGTGCAGAAGTCAGCTAATCAGTGATTCTCTCTCATCATTGATGTTTCTGTCTCTCCTATCCCTTCCTCTCTGAAATCAATACAAATATATTTTAAAATTAAAAATAAAATAAAATGAGACCATGAATATATATATATATATATATATATATATATATATATATATATATATATATATACCAGAAGCCCGTTGCACGAAGATTCGCACAATAGGCCTTCCTTCCCCTGGCTGCCAGCACCAGTTTTTCCCCAGCACCCGGGACCCAGGCCTTTGGCCCAGACGCAGCGAGGCTTGGCTTCTCCCCTGAGGCTGCAGCGGAGAAGCCAAGCATCTTCAGTCTTCATTGGTTTTCAGTCTTCAGTCTTCACTCTAGCTGGAGCCTTCATTCTTCACTCTGCGCCTGCGTAACCGCCATCTTTGTTGGGTTAATTTGCATATCCATCTGATTGGCTGGTGGGCATAGCGGAGTGACACCAATGTGCATGTTTCTCTTTTATTAGTGTAGATATATTACAGATTGATATTAGGATTAAATAAGATAGCGCACCTTTATTTTTAAATTTTCATACAATCTCTGTGATCTGATCAGTCTGGTAGTTGAGCATTTGATTGACAAAGTTGATTAAAGCATGAAATCATACCTTATACATTGAATATTTTACTTCAAGACATATTAATATACTTTTACTCACCAAGCGTTTGGTGTAAGAACAAAGCCATTTGTTTTGCTTTGTGAAACAGGTTTGCATATAGTTTCACTATTTGAAATTTTACCTGAAAATTTTGCATCAAATATATTTATAATGTATAATCTATAACGTCCAGCTTTGTTTCACATTAAGTGAAGCAACAGACTTCCATATTTTAGAGAGTAAGGTGAGATTCTCACTTTTTTCCTTCAGAATCCACAAAAGCAGCAGATAGAGAAACAGAAACACAAATTTCTTTGACAAAATCAGACAGCATGTTAAATCTCAAACCCTGGGTTTTGTGAAGTGCAATGAAGGTAAAGAGGGATGCATAAGGGTGCCAAGAGAACATGCCTAGGGTTACAGATCAACAACAAAGCCAACATAATACAGTTCTCTGAAGTAGCATATCCTGAGCAGCAAAATCAACAATTCCTGGTTTAGGTGGTGCTTCCAGTCTGGCATAAATGAGAAACAGAATATTGGAGAACCCAAGAATCACACTGAAACACCATTTTTGTAGGAAGCAGTGTGCTGGTGAGGCAGGAGCAAACAAAGATTGTGTGTTGTCTCGTAACTGCTGATCTCAGATGGCCAGAGCAAAGTAAACACTGAAGACTAACTTACACACACAATTTTGGGAGATGAGAATTTTTTCTGGCTTGGAGTGCAGGCCTGGATCCAATCCAATATACTCTAGTGCAGAAACTTGGTTCAGGGGTATGCATTTGAGTCAAAGATGGACAAAGTTTTAAAAGGATCTTTATTGGAAAGCTACACTAAAAGTTGGATGAGACAAAGCCTCACTTTTTTCAATGTTACACTTTTGTATTTTTTAAATTCAAAAGAAATTTAGTACAATAAGAAAAGGAATAGAGGCTTTGCAAAAATACAAATTTATTTGTACATTTGCAAAGAAATGAGTACAGATTTGTTTACTCTTTTTGTCCATTCTTTCATTTGTTTTGACCACAACAGTTTCCTCTGGTGAGTCTCTTTTATCATGCCTTTCACAGAGGCAATCAACTTATAGAAACAACTTTTTGCATTCATATTTCATTGATTACATAATATTTATATTATTTTATTACAATAATATAACTAGCATAAGTGTAGGAACAAATATAGTTGACTCAGTAAGCATAAAGCTCACCTGGTGAAAACTGAAACATGTGGGTGATCTAGAAAGTGACCTGCTAACCACAAGGGTTCACTGGACTATGGGTATCATATGTTTCAGAGAAAGAAAAATCAAAAAATAATGCTTTTTCATAGATTAATTTAGTTGATGTTAGAGGAAATAACAAATATGAATTTATGTCATTATTGTGTTTCTATTTTGCATTATTTTCTCTAGAATGTGTAGTTTTAGACAGAGTGTTTTAAATATTAATTTTATTCAAAAATATTTATTGAGCTCCTACTATGTGCCCCTAGCATAAAAACAAGTCAGAGTAAATATTTTATCACTACTGGTTGAAATTAAACAATATTAATAGGATGTTATTGGTAATTTTATTTGTGATATGCTAAATAACCTATATTGATACAGCAGAGTTAAGTAAAAAGAATTTAGATTTATATTGACTTGCTTCATGAATATCCTCAGAGCTCTTCAGACACCTTTACATTTTTTCTTTATTTTACTTTTGGGTGTGTTTGATAAGAAAAAAATGTTAATTATTGTTAAATGTATTGTTGTTGTTTTATCTTGAAGCTGCCAGAAAAAATGATAATGGACTACTATGAGAAGTATAAGCCTAGAATGAATGAGCTGGAAGCTTTTAATATGGTAAATCTCCTAATTAAACGTATTAAATTGCGTTTGTTGCTAGACTTGAATAGGATCCTATTAAATTTTATTATGGGGCCAACCAATCTATGTTGTTTTTCTCTTATTATAGAAAAACCGTTTGGGATCACTTCCTATTTGAGAACTATATTAGGTGTCAGTAATGTAATAAAGAGAACACATGGTAGATTTCTCTTAAAGTGTATTATAAATGTACAGAAAGAAGTTTCCGAGTTCTTTGAACACATATTGCTCTCAATTCTGTTATTTCACAAGCATTCCTTTTAGTGAATTTCATTCTTAGTGCCCATTTAAAAGCTTTCCATCACATATGTATGATGGCTTTTGGATTCTACCTCAAAGTTACTTAAAGGACATTCTCTTTCTATTATTAAAGAAAACTTTTGATCTCTGCAGTATTCATTTTCTGTACATGTACAATGGGTATTGAAGATTTGGCCATATACAAACTTCTATAGATACATTTTTTTAAACATAATATTAAGTTAGCGGCTAGTCATTTTTTTTTTTCCCTTTTAAGTAACACCATCTAACTTATTCTTTCCTTTAGTTGAAAGTGGTTCTGGCTCCTTGTATAGAGACATTGATTCTTCTCGATCGACTTTGCTACCTGAAAGAGCAGGTAAGTTGTGTTATTTTTAAATGCATAATAAATATATTTATTAAATCCAGTAATTTGGATCCACTTATATGTAGGATAAATTTATTTCACATAAAACTTAAGATTAAAACATAAGATAATCTTTCTCATCATATTTTCAAAGTTTAAATATTCACTCCATCTTTTTAAAACATAAACATGTGCATAACAGATGTTTTCAGCAATGCTACCATAATAAAGCTTACATTCTTTTAATTGTATGGTAATTACTATACAGTAGGCAGTGAGCACAAATTATCATATATGCCATATTGTACAGCTAACAGTAATAAAGACCAGACATATAAGATATCATATATATGTTACATTTTGTAAGAATTTGCCTTTTATTTCCCTTTTGAATTTTGGGGCATATGCACTCTGCAGTCAGAAACTTCTTTCTGATCAATGAAGACTGCGTCTGTTTTTTTGTGGTGTTTTTTCCAATCTTATTTATCTATGCTGAATAACTAAAAATATTGTCCTTTTGGCTATCTTAGGGAAAATGTTTTTTGCAGATTTTACTCAGCTTTGATCAAAATAAAGTTTTGTGAACTGTTTAAATTAAACCCATTTGTGGACTCAGGCTGTGTTTCCACTATATAAACCCTTTATTTTAACAATTCTGTTTTATCATATGGGGAGCTTTGCTTTCTTCTTTTCAACAGGCTACTTGGGACAAATGGATTTTAATAAATGTTTGCTTTTGTTCTAATTTGTATTTATATGGAGAAAGGCAGTTTTTGAGTATTTAGAAAATGATGTGTTTTCCTAAGCTACTAACTCAAAAAGCATTCAAACCTTTGAATCAGTCCTACTTTACTCATCATTTCCCCTTTCAAAACAATTTTTATTGATTTAATTATAATAGGCAATAAAAATGGTATGCACAAAGATTAATAGACTGGTAATGAGATAATAGAAATCATATAAATATTAATTTGTTAATATTTTTAATAATACCTTATAAAATTAATGCATATTTATTTGGAAATTTAAAATGAACAATATAAAAAAGAAAATTAAAAGTAACAATAATGCAACCTTTAAGCACTAACTATTAAATTTTTGGTTTGTTTTTTAGTGCTTCTCTCTAATATATATACATATATATATACATATATATATATGTATATATATTGGAATATATATGTGCACATAGTTTATACTTTATTTAAAATTGAAATCAAATTATAAATGCTATTTATATCTAATTTGTTTCATTTATTTAATTTAAAAATGTTCCATCTCATTAAATTTACTACAGAAGCTGAATAATGTTTCATCATATAATAATTTAAGTAATACCCAATTGTTATTGGCAAGTTTCAGTTTTTCACAATCACAGCAAAGAGTAACCTTGTAGTTCACTCTCTATGTACATCTTTAATTGTTTTCTCAGCGTAAATTCCTGAAAGTAAAATTGTGAATGTTAACTTTATTGAACAAAGAATCATTTTATTTTATATGGTTTGTTTTTACATAGTTTTCAATATTACATTATATAGCCTAACCGATCTCTCGTTTTTACCTTCAATAAATGGTCTTATTTCTAAATCACTTATCAATTTGCAGGAAGATACTGCATGGTCAGCACTTGTGAAGTTGTTTGATCCTGTGAAATCTCCCAGATGTTATGCTGTTATTGCTCTGAAGCAGCAGCAATGATGTCAGTAGAAGCAAGGTATTAGCTGCATCTGTTTGTGGAACCTATTCCTAATTTTTCTTTTCTAAACATTTATGTCATGTCATGTAAATATTTTTTAAGACATTGCCTTCCTTGTATTTGAAATTAACAATAAAATAATAGCTAACAACAGAACACCATAATTCATTTTCTCATTGTCAAAGCATACATTTAATAAAAATAACACATGAAAATATTATAAAAGAATTGATCTACATTCCTGATTTAGCACATCAATAGGACATTGTATTTTGAGCTTTGTTTTCTTTTTTGTTGTTTTTTAATCCTCACCCAAGGACATTTTCATTGAATTTAGAGAGAGAGAGAGAGAGAGAGAGAGAGAGAGAGAGAGAGAGAAACATCGATGTGAGAGAAAAACATCAATTGGTTGCCTCCCATACTCACCCTGACTAGGGATCAAACCCGCAATCTAGGTGTGTGCCCTGGCCTGGGAAGTTACAGGACCTGGCTGAGCCTTGTTTTCTGTTCAATATTTGAGACCCTTGATATTTACTGTATATCACATTTTGCCTTTAATTTATCTTTAAAAAGAGGAAAGGTATAGGTGTAGGTATAGTAAAATTAGTTGTACTGAAGATTATTTGCCTTTTTCCTTCACCTTTTGGAAAGATTTTTCATGTTATCAGAAGGTAAAAATCCACATTTAAAGGAAAGAAATGCCCAGAAACCAGGCCGGACATAGAAAGTGCCTGATATAAATTATATATATATTTGTATTTTAATCTAAGTTACATGATGGAATATTCTATGCCCTTAAAGGAATATGCATCTTATAGTGAGATATTTATTTTTAAGGATTCTTAAGATTGTTTATCTTAAAATAAAGGGATGGGTTGGCACTTAATGAAATTACTTTGTGCTCTGTAAAAATCCACTTAGTAAAGCAAGAGTGAGAGAGAAGGCCAGCACTATGCCCAGTGTGGTACATGTTTTTTTTTTTATTATCAGAAAACTGGAGGTTTCTAAACACTCAGAAGAGGTGAACAGCTAGAGAAAGTCTTCCTTGTCGCTTAGCTAGAGGCTGTATAAAATCCTCCTAACCAGAGAAATAACTGCTTTCTTAAATGTTGGAGTCTATCCACAGATGAGAAGAATGTTTTGCTTTGAATTTCAATATCAGTGGAACTACATAGAGCTTCCCTATGTTTTAAAATATTTTTGCTGAAACCGGTTTGGCTCAGTGGATAGAGCGTCGGCCTGCGGACTGAAAGGTCCCAGGTTCAATTCCGGTCAAAGGCATGTACCTGGATTGCGGGCACATCCCCAGTAGGAGATGTGCAGGAGGCGGCTGATCGATTTTTCTCTCCCATCGATGTTTCTAACTATCTCTCTCCCTTCCTCTCTGTAAAAAATCAATAAAATATATATTTAAAATATTTTTGCAATTTTTAATTAATGTTTTTTAATTTTTATTAATCAGAGGCACATGTATGATTCAGGCATCTAATCAACATGAGATGGCCTATATGATCACACTGAGATAATAACATAGCAAAAAGCAAAGGAATATAATACTTTGGTGGGATTGTAATGTGTGTAGATTTTCATCTCATTAAAACTGCTCTTTGCGAACTCATTTTCAGTTGAGCTAGAGAATGTGGTGCATTGGTGGGAGCATCAGTTCTGACAGTTCCTTTTTGGGTGAGCCAATATCTCAGAACCTCTGTTGTAAAGTGGAGTTTCATATAAAATTTATTTTATGAATGCCTACCATATATCAGAGATTATGGTATGCCCCTGTCCTCAAAGAGACCCCAGTGCCATGAGGAAGGAAGACAATAATATTACTAATTATAGTAGTTAAAGGTTTAGGGGGAGTTAGAGGACAGAATTCTTCAGGGATCCTTCAAATTGATTGACTTAGGGCAGTGGTTCTCAACCTTCCTAATGCCGTGACCCTTTAATACAGTTCCTCATGTTATGGTGACCCACAACCATAAAATTATTTTTGTTGCTATTTCATAACTGTAATTTTGCTACTGTTATGAATCATAATGTAAATATCTGATATGCAGGCTTTATTTTTATTGTTACAAATTGAACATAATTAAAGCATAGTGATTAATCACAAAAACAATATGTAATTATATATGTGTTTTCCGATGGTCTTAGGCGACCCCTATGAAAGGGTCATTCGACCCCCAAAGGGGTTGCGACCCACAAGTTGGCGACCCACAGGTTGAGAATCGCTGACTTAGGGGAAGAACGGTGCAGTAATATTAGTACCATGGTTTAGATTCATGTGAATTAAATTGTTTTGTGGACTTGGGTCAGTCACTTTATTCAGTGTACCTCAGTTTTCTCATCTCTAAAAGGCACATAATAATAGAACCTATATTAAAAAGAGTGTTATGAGGATTAAAAGAATTAAAAATATGTTATTAAACTCCCTTAAAATATTGTTAGATAACTAACTGGTTAATAATGCACAACTATAGTTTATTAGAACTTTCTGCAATAATAGAGGACACTGTCCTGACAATCTTTTTTTAAATATATTTTCATTGAACTCAGAGAGGAAGGGAGAGGGAAAGAGAGATTGAAACATCAGTGATGAGAGAGAATCACTGATCAGCTGCCTCCTGCACGTCCCCTACTGGGAACACAACCCAGGCATGTGCCCTTGACCAGAATCGAACCTGGGACCCTTCAGTCCCCAGGCTGACACTCTATCCACTGTGCTAAACCAGCTAGGGCTGCCGTGACAATTTTGACAGTTTCTGAAGGGGCAAGTCTGAGGAGGGTATTCATAGAACTTGGGAGTCTGGGCTCAAGTGGTTTAGGTGGAGAACAGACTGGGATTTGGAAAAGTTCGTGACACAATAGTTTTATGATTAGTATCTATAGCAAGGCGAGAGTCTGAAGCAAGTCTTGATAAGCAAACTGTTGCTTAGTAAGTGAACTCTTTGCCAAGGTGAGCAGATTGTTTGTCTGAGGTAAATGAATATATGGGAATTTCCTGAAACAAATAATGAAGTTATTTAGTAGTTTACAGCTTTATCTTTTTTGGGCAAAGATTTCCTGTAACAAACAAATGAATCATGTTGACACATCTGGTCTCAGTTCTTAGACCCATTGCTCTCTTCTATTGATGCAGGTACTTACAGTTCTCAATGTAAAAGCACTTAATTTCAGACACTGTGCATAATATAAAAGCAATAGCTGTATATGTTAAATGCCCTAGAGAGATAGAAATGGAAAATTAACCATATTTATAACATTGACACTGTAGGAAAAAAATATGTTCTAAATCAAACAATGTGGACTTGATTGTTGAGTGAAAAGCATTGACTTACATATAATATTACTTGCTGAAATAATCTGTTAAGATTGATGTTTATTCCTAGGGTAATTTCTAACTTAGCATATACTCCACATCTATAAGTATAAATGCAGAGACTTGTACAAAAGGCTTTTCCACTCTACATGCATTCAAAAATGGTTCTTTGATTTGTGGGTTTAGCCACTATACATAATTATTATTATCCATATTTATTATTATTACCCCCTTTCAACATACATAGTTATTCTAGAGTCTTTGTCATGAGGTATGAAGTTCAATCCTTTCTTATATGGCTATGAGCTAAATTGATTATTTTTTGTTTTGTTTTGTTTTTCCCCTAGGTTTCTGCTGCTCTTCTAGATTCTTTAAAGTTTTTTTTTTTCAAAACACATCTAAATATTTTGTTTAAATCTCAACTTTACTTCATTATTCTAAAGTCATTTAAAAACACCGTTACCATTAATTCTTTATAAATGTATATAATCCAGAGACATACTGTAAAAATATGTGTAGTTGGACAAGCTTCTTATCTTTACTATTGATGATCCTGACTTAATTAATATCCAGGAGGTCTACAATTGATAGGAATTATCAAGAAACACAGATGAGGCTCCTGAAATATGTCTGTGTACTCCACAGAAGGAATTTGTAACCATGGTGGATTGCATCTCCCAACAATTATCAGGCACATTTCTAAACCCAGCACCCAACACCATACCTACAGCTTAAAATGTTCATGGTGAGTATTTCTTAATGAATGTATCAGTTCTACCTTAAATCACTCACCAAAATGTCCTTTAGAATAGTATGTGATACATTTCTATCTTTATATACTATAAAGCATTGATTTTTGCTTAGGTACTATCCTAAGCACTTTACTTGTGTTAACTCATTTAATACCCAGAACAACTCATGAAGTAGGTATATTATTTCCATTGTCCCATTGTATAGATTAGCAAATTGGCAGAAGTAAACATTAATCTTCCCTCATTCTTGGCCTCACATTATTTCTACAAACAATTTTGCAAATACAGTGTCTGGCACACTAGAAAAAAAAAATGACCTGGCATTTAGTGAAGCTGAAAAACAAGTCCCTGTCATAGATAAGCATGGTACTCAGAACCTCCTACAACAACATCAGAATTACAATTAGATTACAAAACAACCATCATTCAGGACACCTGAAATCTAGCTGAACATAAGTCCTATAAATAAGGGTATTAAGAAGAAGCCACATCCAGACTGTTAGTAGGGGAGGAGATGCAGAACAGCTGGTCCCACACCCACAAGTGGCAGTTAAAAATTGAGAGGGATAGCCCCTACCAGGTAGCTTGGTTGGAGCATCATCCCATACACCAAAAAAAAAAAAAAAAAAGAGGTTGCAAGTTAAATTCCCAGTCAGGAGGCATTGGGAGGCAACCAATTGATGTTTCAGTCTCACATCAATGTTTCTCTTTCTCTCCCCCTTCTTCTCTCTCTGAAATCAATAAAAAACATATCCTCTTGTGAGACTAAAAATAAAATTGCAGCGGTCCCCCCCTAAGGAGTGAGTGACTGGTCCTGGCCCTACATCAGAACCCCCACCCCAGGGCTCCAGTGCCAGGAAGAGAAGTCATCATAACTCCAGGCTGTAAGAATCAGCATAAATTGTGTCTGAGTGAGATGATGGACTCCTAGAGTCCCAGACATTCCTCTTGAAGGACCAGCACATGGATTTACTCAGACGAAGTTGCTCTGAGCTCCAGTGCTGTGGCAGCAGCTCCAAAGGCACCAGGTACAGATGAGGAGGAACTGAATTGTCTGGCTTCAGGATGAGGGCTTGAGTGGTATCTTTATCTCAAGACAGGAGTGCTGGCAGAGGTCATTATTTCCTTGCTGAGCCCCCTCCCCCCAACACAGGGAGTCTGCGTCAATCTGGTTCACATTATTTGCACCGCCCTATTGATTCCTTGAGACCCTACCCCACCCAACTGTGTGCCCACCCATGCCACGTCCAGTGGCTTTTCCATATAAATGGCTCTCTTGTCTCATGTTGCAGACTTTTCCTAAAATCTTTCAAAAAAAGCAGCATCTGGCATCTGTGAAACCCCTACCTGGCACTAGTGGCAGCCAGCCTCAGTTTGCAGGTTGGCCTCTCCTGGGTATCTCCAAGCCCAGCACAAATAGTAGCCTTCTGAAGGTTGCTCAGTAGCTCATTCTGGGTGGCCCCAGGCATGGCACAGGTAATAGCTGACCTTGCGCCTCCCAGAAGGCCTCAGAGCCATTGCACTCAGTGGACAGCTTCAGACCACACCAGATTACAATCTTACTACCTCCATGAGTGACACACTCAAGGGACAAACTCAAGGGGCACCAAAACCCCACTGAATCAAGTCCTATTCCATGGGGTCAGCCCCTGCACAGCTACTCTGCTGTATTGACGGATGGTCCTTACAACTGATTCGCCTAGGGATCAATTTTTCCCAGTGACATGCCAACAGCAATCAAGACTCAGCTACAACAGAACAGTGCACACAGCCCACATGGGGTGCACCTGGAGCACCCAGCTCAGGTGACCAGGGAGGCTGCACCACTGGGCCTTACAAGACACTACATAAGACCACTCTATCATGTCTGGGAGACATAGTAGCTCTCTACCTAATACATAGAAACAAACACGGGGAAGCAGCCAAAATGAGGAAACAAAGAAACAGGTACCAAATGAAAGAACAGAAGAAATCTCTAGAAAAAGAACTAAATGAAATGGAGGCAAGCAAACTACCAGATACAGAGTTAAAACAAAGATTTTAAGGATGCTTAGTATGAACAGCATTAAAAAAGACATCCTATCTAATAAAAGAGAAGCATGGTAATTAGCTGAACCTCCGCTACCCTTCCCATTGGCTAATCAGGGCAATATGCAAATTAACTGCCAGCCAAGATGGCGGCCGGCAGCCAGACAGCTTGAAGTGAACATGAGGCTTGCTTGCTTCAGTGATGGAGGACTCCAACGTTCCCTGCCTGCCGCTGTCGGCCTCTGAGCTTGCAGTTTGAAACATTGTCACAAATATATCAGCTAAACAAAAGCCCAGAAACCTGCTTTCGGCCAGCAGGACCAAAACATTGTTTTAATTATAGAACAAACGCAGATCCCTGCTTTCAGCCAGCCGGGGTCTCAGAGCTGGAGTTGAAACAGTGTTTCGATTATAGAACCCAAACAAACCAGATACCTGCTTTCAGCAGCAGAGGCCTAAGAGCTAGAGCCAAGCCTCAGAGCTAAAGCTGGCCCAGAATAAAAAAAGAAAAAGAAAAAAAGGAGCGGTTGGGAGCTTCAGTCACCCGCCAGCCTGAAAACAGCCCTCAGCCCCTCACCCAGACTGGCCAGGCACCGCAGTGGGGCCCCCACCCTGAAGGGTGTGTGGACCAGCTGCAAACAGTCATCATCCCGTCATCCAGGCTGGCCAGGCACCCCAGTGGGGACCCCCACCCTGATCCAGGACACCCTTCAGGGCAAACCAGCCGGCCCCCACCTGTGCACCAGGCCTCTATCCTATATAGTAAAAGGGTAATATGCCTCCCAGCACTGGGATCAGTGGAGCCGTGAGGCCTCCCGGCACCAGGATCAGCGTGACAGGGGGCAGTGACCAAACCCCCTGATCGGCCCTGCTCTGTGTGTGACAGGGTGTGGCGCCCAAACTCCACCCCCCCACGGGCCCTGCTCTGTGTGTAACGGGGTAGAGCCATAACCTCCCCATCGGCCCTGCCCTGAGTGTGAAAGTGGCAGCGCCCCAACCCCCTGATCGGCCCTGCTCTGTGGGTGATAGAGGGCGGCGCCCCAACCACCCCCCTCGGGCCCTGCTCTGTGTGTGATGGGGTAGAGCCATAACCTCCCCGTCGGCCCTGCCCTGAGTGTGACAGGGGGCGGTGCCCTAACTCCCCTATCAGCCCTACTCTGGGGGGAGCTCCTCAACCCCTGATTGGCCCTGCTCTGTGTGTGACAGGGGGTGGCGCCGCAACCTCCCCATCGACCCTGCCTTGAGTGTGACAGGGGGCGGTGCCCCAACCACCCAATCGGCCCTACCCTGAGCGTGACTGAGGGTGGCATCGTAACCTCCCGATCTGCCCTGCTCTGTGCATGACGGGGCGGCGCCCCAACTCCCCAATCGGCCCTGCTCTGAGCCTGACCAGGGGCTGCACCTAGGGATTGGGCCTGTCCTCTGCCACCCGGGAACAGGCCTAAGCCAGCAGGTCGTTATCTCCCGAGGGGTCCCAGACTGCAAGAGGGTACAGGCCGGGCTGAGGGACCTCCTCTCCCCCCCCCCCCCCGAGTGCACAAATTTTTGTGCACCGGGCCTCTAGTCTATCTATAATAATAAAAGCGTAATATTCTAATTAGTCCTGATAGCCAAACAGCAGAACGACCATCCGGACGACCTTCTGGATGAAGCTGGGCACTGCAGCTGTGAGGGCTGAGCCCCTTGCACAAATTTTGTGCATTGGGCCTCTATCCTATATAATAAAAGGGTAATATGCAAACTGACCCTAACAGCAGAATGACTGGGAATGACTGGTCACTATGACACACACTGACCACCAGGGGGCATACGCTCAATGCAGGAGCTGCCCTCTGGCGGTCAGTGCGCTCCCACATGGGGAAGCTCTGCTCAGCCACAAGCCAGGCTGATGCCTGCCAGTACAGCGGTGGTGGTGGGAGCCTCTCCCACCTCCTCAGCAGCACTAAGGATGTCAGACTGCAGCTTAGGCCTGCTCCCCACTGGCAAGTGGACATCCCCTGAGGGCTGCTGGGCTGCCAGAGGGATGTTTGACTACCAGCTTGGGCCTGATCCCCCAGGGAGTGGGCCTAAGCCAGCAGGTAGACATCCTCCAAGGGGTCCCAGACTGCAAGAGGGAATAGGCCAGATTGAGGGACCCTCCTCCAAGTGCACAAATTTTTGTGCACTGGGCCTCTAGTATATATATAAAAGTCTAAACCACCAGAATGACTGGTTGCTATGACACGCACTGACCACCAGGGGGCAGATGCTCAACATAGGAGCTGCCCCCTGGTGGTCAGTGCGCTCCCACAACCAACCTCCCCCTGCCGGCCAACCTCCCGCAGTCCCTCCCCCCAGTCAGCAGGCCATGATCACCTGATTGGGGCTGGACCCAGGGCTGGGACGGGGAAATGGGGGTGGGTGATGGTGGATGTGACTCCTTTCCTAGAGGGGACAAGGGTGGCCAACCTTCCGTGCCCTGTCCCTCCCCCTGGCTGGCAGACCCCAATCAGCCCACTGCCCGCCTGCCACAGTGGCAGCATGGCAGTGAGAGAAGGAGGAAAGGGGTAGGCGGGGAACCACACATTGACGGAGCACTCATGATGGCAACGTCAGCATCCAGTACCCGTTTCTTCCGCACCCTGCCCAGCGACCATCACCTCCTCTCTGGCCTGACCCTGATCAGCCCTAATTGCCAGCCAGGCCTAGGGACCGCACCCATGCACAAATTTTGTGCACTGGGCCTCTGGTGGAACCATAAAAAGAACCAGTCAGAAATGAAGGATACACTAACTAAAATGAAGAATAAATTATAGCAAATCATTAGAGTAAATAACACCAAGAATGAAATCAGCAATTTGGAATATAAGGAAGCAGAAAACACCTGATCATAATGACAAAAGGAAAAAAGAATCCAAAAAAATGAGGATAGTGTAAGGAGCCTCTGGGCCAATTAGAAGTATTCCAATGTTTGAACTATGGGGGTGCCAGAAGGAGAAGAGAGCAAGGAATTGAAAACCTATTTGAAAAAATAATGATGGAAAACTTCCCTACCTGGTGGAGGAAATAAATATACAAATCCAGGAAGCAAATAAGACAAACCCAAAGAGGCCCACACCAAGACACATCATAATTAAAATGCCAAAGGTTAAAGACAAAGACTGTCAGCTGATTTCTCAACAGAAACATTTCAGACCAGAAGGCATTGGCACAAAATATTCAAAGTTATGAAAAACAAAGACCTCTAAATAAGGCTACTTTACCCAGCAAGATTATCATTTATAATTGAAAGGGAAGTAAAGAGCTTCCCAGACAAGAAAATGCTAAAGGAGTTTGTTTGCACCAAACTAGTATTACAAGAAATGTTAAGGGGAGGAAGGAACCAAGATGGTGGCATAGGTACATACCTGTATTTGCACAACCACATCAAAACTACAACTAAAAGACAAAACAGATATCATCCAGAACCACGGGAAGGCTGACTGAGTGGAAGTTCTATAACAAGAAGGAAAGAGAAAAGCGTATTTGAGACTGGTAGAAGGTGCAGAAGTGTGGAGGTACAGAGGCACGTGCAAAACGGGCTGGCAAATGAGGACACAGTTGTCTTTTTCAATCTGGAGGGAGATATAAGCTCCCGGTTGCTCTGAACTCCAGTGCTGGGTGAGACTCTGGGGATCCAGATTCATACAGGGAGAAACTGGACTGTCTGGCATCGGGCAGGAACATGAGGGTGGCTTTCTCTCAGAGGTGCTTACAGCGATCATTGTTCCTGTGTGGAGCGTGGAATGCAGAGATGTGGGGACCTCAGGGACCTCTCCAATGTAGGGCTGACTGGCAGCCACTGCTGTTTGCTCCACCCTGGTGATTCCCTGAGACCCTTCCCCACCCAATTTACAACCCCACCCAAGCTGTGCTCAGAGGCTTTTGCATAAGAATGGCCTGTGCTCTCACCACCTAAAACCTAACAAACTGCAGCTGGATCAGAGAGCCCAAGAGCTCCCAAAAGAAGGCTTAAGGTTTGAAAGCTGGGCCTGCATTGCTACACAGCTGGGCCTCATCTGGGAACCTCCAAACTCCAAACAAAGAGGAGGAATCTGAAGATGTCTCTGTAGCTCCTACTGGGTGGCCTCAGGCAGTGGCTGACTTTGTACCTCCTTGAAGATCCAAGAGCCAGTGTACCCAGTGTTCAGTGTGAGACCATACCAGATTAAAGCTCTTCACATCCATAAGAGACACACTCAAGGGGCAGAATCAGTGAGCACCAAAGTCCCACTGAAGCAAGTCCTGTCTCTAGCACAGCAGTTCTCCCATTGTAGACACAGCTGATTCTCACAGCCAATTGGCCTGGTGGTCAATTTCTCCGAGTGATACCAAGAGCAATCAAGGGTTACCTACAACAAGACTGTGCACACAGCCCACAAAGGGGTACACCAAGAGTGTCCACCTCAGTTAATTAGGGAGGCTGAGCTACTGGGCCCTATAGGACACCTAGCACACAAAGCCACTCTATCAATACAGGGAAGCAGCCAAAATGCGGAGACTAAGAAACATGTCACAAACGAAAGAAATGGAGGAAAGCAAACTACTGGATATAGAGTTCAAAACCACAGTTATAAGATTACTCAAGAATATTCTAGAAACCTCTGAGAAATATAGTGAGACCCTCAAGGATATGAAAAAGGACCAATTAGAAATTAAGCATACACTGACTGAAATAAAGAATAATATACAGAGAGCCAACAGCAGACTAGAGGATCTCAAGAATCAAGTCAGAGATTTGAAATACGAAGAAGCAAAAAACACCCAACTGGAAAAGCAAAAAGAAAAAAGAATCCAAAAATATGAAGATAGTGTAAGGAGCCTCTGGGACAACTTCAAGCGCAACAACATCCGAATTATAGGGGTACCAGAAGAAGAGAGAGAGCAAGATATTGAAAACCTATTTGAAGAAATAAGGACAGAAAACTTCCCCTACCTGGTGAAAGAAATAGACTTACAAGTCCAGGAAGCGTAGAGAACCCCAAACAAGAGGAGTCCAAAGAGGATCCCACCAAGACACATCACAATTAAAATGCCAAGGGCAAAAGACAAAGAGAGAATCTTAAAAGCAGCAAGAGAAAAACAGTTAGTTACCTACAAGGGAGTACCATACAACTGTCAGTGGATTTCTCAACAGAAACTATGCAGGCCAGAAGGGAGTGGCAAGAAATATTCAAAGTGATGAATAGCAAGAACCTACAACCAAGATTACTCTACCCAGCAAAGCTATCATTTAGAATTGAAGGTCAGATAAAGAGCTTCACAGATAAGAAAAAGCTAAAGGAGTTCATCACCACCAAACCAGTATTATAGGAAATGCTAAAGGGTATTCTTTAAGAAGAGGAAGAAGAAGAAAAAGGTAAAGATAAAAAAATTATGAACAACAAAGTAACAACAAATACATATCTATCAACAAGTGAATCTAAAAATCAAGTGAATAAAAAGTCTGATGAACAGAATAAACTGGTGAATATAATAGAATCAGGGGCATAGAAAGGGAGTGGACTGAGAATTCTCGGGGGGGAGGGAGTGTGGGAAGTGCATGAAGAAACTGGACAAAAATCGTATACCTATGGACAAGGACAGTGGGGGGTGGTAAGGGCATGGGGTGGGGTGAGAACCAGGTGGAGGGGAACTATGGGGGGAAAAGAGGAACAAATGTAATAATCTGAACAATAAAGATTATTTTTTTAAAAAAGAAATGTTAAAGGGTCTTTTTTAAGAAGAAGAAAAAAGATAAAAAACATGAATAATCAGATAGCAATAAATGCAAATGGATTAAATGCTCCAATCAAAAGACATACTGTAACTGAATGGATAACAAAATAAGACCCTTTATATGCTATCTATAAGAGACTCACTTCTGACTGAAAGACACAGACTGAAACTAAAGAACTAGAAAAGATATTTCATGAAAATAGAAACAAAATAAAAGCGCTGGGAAAGCAATCAATACTTATACCAGACAAAATAAACTTTATAACAAAGGCTATAACAAGAGACAACGAAGGACCCAGTAACTCCACTTCTGGGCATTTAGCTGAAGAAACCCAAAACACTAAATTAAAAAGACATACATTCTTGTTTATTACAGCATTATTTACAATAGCCAAGATATGGAAGCAACCTAACTGTCCATCAATAGATGAACTGATAAATAAGATGTGGCTTATATATACAGTGGTATATGACCCAGTCATGAACAAGAATGAAATCTTGCTATCTGCAGTAACATAAACGGACATAGAGGGTATTGCACTTAAATGAAATAAGTCAGACACAGAAAGACAAATGCCAGATGACTTTATGTGTGTAATCTAAAAAACAAACAAGCAGAATGGAAACATAGATATAAAGAACATTTAGCTGGTTGCCAGATGGGAGAGGGGTTGGCGAGGGATGGGTGATAAAGGTGAAAGGATTTAAAAGTACAGATTGGTAGTTACAGAATAGTCATGGGAATGTAAAGTACAGCATAGGGAATATTGTTAATAATATTGTAATAACTACATATGGTGTCAGATGGGTACTAGCTTTATTAGGGTGAGCACTTTGCAAATTATATAAGTATCTAATCATGGGGTTATACATCAGAAACTAATATAATATTGTATGCAAACTCTTAAAAATAAAAAGTAAATTTTAAAAAAATGTTCTAACAATGTCCTTTCATTGACCAGGAAGAGAATAATAGCAAAAATTATTATGAGACTTTAATAAGTTAAGCTTGAGTGTTGTAATATACTAAGGTAACCACAAGAAAAGTTTTAAAGAATATAACTTCCAAGATAATATAAGGAAAATAATGAAATGATACTCTAAATGGGGCCACCCCAAGCATGAGCAGAATCATGAGCAATTCTTTTTTAGGATGCTTGTCCTTACATAAACAATGTGAATCATCCAAAATTAGCCTGTCAGTACCATTCTGCCAGCCCAGTCTTGCATGGAAGAAATGCTGTGTTATCCAGCAGGAGCAATCTGCTTACCTGGCTGCCCTCCCATAACTATGGGCCTCAGGCTCACATTACAGGAACAAATCTCAGAATTTGGGGATGTCAGATTGAGGCCACACATCGGGTAGTGCCGGGGTCCAACCCCAGCAGGTCCAGGGGTCCCCAAAGGTGTGGACGGAGTTGGCGAAGAAGGAAGGGCACGGAGACAGTGTTCAGTTGATCAGCAGCCTAGCCAGGATCTCCAGCCAAGTTCTGGTCTGGATCTCCAGAGAGGTTCTGCTTAGGATCTCCAGCCAGGTTCTGTGTCCATGTTCTCTTGCTAGGTTCCCCAGCCAGGTTCTGTCCAGGTTCTCCAGCCAGGTTCAGTCACCAGGTTCTAGTCAGGTTCTCTTGCCAATTTCTGTAGTCAGGTTCAGTGCAGGATCTTTTGCCATGTTCTCTCGCTAGGTTCTGTCTCTAGGTTCTGAGGCCAGTTTCTGTCCAGGAACTTTTGCCATGTTCTCCCCCGCGAAGTTCTTCTGTCTCTAGAGAACGTTCTGTGTAGGTTCTGTGCCTAGGCTCCGTCTCTCTTGGTTCCGTATTCTAAGTTCTGTGTCTTGCTGTCTTATTACATCTGTATTTATACCAGTTGATTCAATCCTATCAATCTCTATTACAAAGGTTAGGGCGTTTCTTATCTCCATTCCAGGGAGTAAAGATTATGTAGCTTAAGCATGATTGTTCGTAGTTAAAGTGATTAATTACCCACCTGGCACTAGTTAAGAGGTTTTATTCCCTCCCTAACTTCAGGGGAAAATCCCTACCTGGGGAAACAACCTTTCTCAGAGACCTTGGTTAAAACACATAGTGCCAAGAAGGTGAGCAAACATATTAAGAACAGTATGCCATGCCGAAACCGGTTTGGCTCAGTGGATAGAGCGTCGGCCTGCGGACTGAAAGGTCCCAGGTTCGATTCCGGTCAAGGGCATGTACCTGGGTTGCGGGCCCTTCCCCAGTGGGGAGCGTGCAGGAGGCAGCTGATTGATGTTTCTCTCTCATAGATGTTTCTAACTATCTCTCTCCTTTCCCCTCTGTAAAAAATCAATAAAATATATTTAAAAAAAAAAAAAAAAAAAAAAGAACAGTATGCCATATATGCCAGGTCCCTTGAAACAGCAAGCATGGACCGGCTCCCGGCAGGGTAGAGGGTAGGAAGAGTGACCCAAAGGGTTGAAATGGAGCTAGAACTCAACTAGTTTCAACTTGGGCTGCCCTACCCAGATGGCACTGTCAACCCAGATGGTCCAAGAGACCAGAGGATACTACAGAGACCCCTGAAATGTGGAGTCCAGAACAGGGCCCTGCTTGACCAGGTCTACTGATTTTCAATATCTCTTTAAAAAAAAAATAGGTAATAAAAGAGAGAAAAAGAAACATTGAATAACTGAGTAGGCAGGCCATATAAAAAGCAAATAATAGGACAGTAGACTTAAGTCCAAATACATCAGTAATTTCATTAAATGTAAATAAAATGCTTCAATTATAAAACAAAGATTGACTTATTTAAAAAATAAATCCTAACAATATGCTTGAAGACACACATCTAAAACAAGGTTACAAGAAGTTCAAAGTTAGTAGGAAGAAAAAAGACATATTTGAAAATTCTCATCAAAAGGAAGCTATATTAATACCAAGTAGATTTTAATTAATGTCAAGCAAAAAGTATTTTTAAAAATAAATAAAAACCCTTCATAAAGAAAAAAAGTTGCAATTTTCCAGGAAGTTATAATAGTTCTAAATTTATATTTCATTAATAACAATCTCAAAATATACTGTGTATTTCCGTGTATAAGGCACTCCCCACTCTTCCAACCCAAAATTAAGAAATAAATATTTTAAACATTTTGCTGGTTTTCCTCTTAAGGGCTTCTTTTTTGGCATCTTAAGGAGTTGTTCTTCCTGTTTGCTCCACTGTCTGATCATACACTCAGTGGGAGGAGGTCCAAATTTTCTCTCTGCAGCTCTATTTCCATGCTCTTTTGCAGAGCTGATTACATTCAGTTTGAATTTTGCAGAGTAAGACAATCGCTTACTGGTATGTATCTTTTTATTTTTTGACATCTTTATGGGCTCAGAATGCTCTAGTCCCTGTTGCATCTGCGCACTCTCCACCTCCACCTTCAATTACAGCATCAGCTGATGTCAGTAACAATAAGGCTCATGACTGGAGGAAGCCTGTTTGACAAGGTATGGGCAGCTATGCAGCCCCACCACTCCCTCTTTGGCTGACTTCCGTGTATAAGACACTCCTTGATTTTCAATATAATGATTTTAGAAAAAAATAGCATCTTATACATGGAAAAATACGGTATAAAGCAAAAATTAACACAACTACAAGGAGAAATAGATGAATCTATAATAATGCTGGGAGTATTTTCACTCTCTGACCTATCTGATGGAAAAAGCAAACAAAATTGTAAAGATACAAGATTTGAACAATGTAATAAGTGAAATTGATTGTTCCCAACTACTATAAAGTATATTATTTTTTCAAGCACACATGGAATTTTAAAAATTAGATCATTTGCTGAGCCTCAAAGCAAATTTCAAAAAATTAAAATTATGTAGTCTCTGGGTAAAAATAGTTGTTTTAAATATAAATAAAAATTCCCATATGCCTTAAATTTAAAAAAATCCCATCTAAATAATTTTTGAGTCAAAGAGGAAATACAGTGGAAATAGGAAATATTTTACTAGTAATGAAAATAATTGAATTATAATAAGAAATTACACATCAAACTTGTGATATGAGCTAAACCATAAGTACACAAAAAATTAGCTTTCAACATTTATATTTGAAAAAAAGATTAAATATTAAAGATGAATAGTTAGTTAAAGAAAAACACACAGAGAAATGATTAACACTTCAAAAAGTTGGTTCTTACATTAATAAAATTGATATAACTCTGGCAAGACCAGTCATTAAAAAATATAGAACATTTAAATAACCCAAATCAGGAATGTTAAAGGGAACATTACTATAGATCCTACAGAAATTAGAAAGTTAATAAGAATATTATGAATGACTTTATGTCAATACTAGAGGCCTGGTGCATGAATTCATGCACCAGTGGGGTCCCTCAGCCTGGCCTGTGGGATTAGGCTGAAACCGGCTCTCTGACATCCCCCAAGGGGTCCCAGATTGTGAGAGGGCAGAGGCCAGGCCGAGGGACCCCACTGGTGCATGATTGGGGCCCGGGAGGGATGTGTGGGGTTGGCCAGCCAGGAAGGGACCATGGGAGGAGTCCAGGGCGTGTCCAGCCCAGCTTGTTCAGTCCCAATTGGCTGAACCCCAGCAGCAAGCTAACCTACCAGTCAGAGCATCTGTCCCCTGGTGGTCAGTGCACATCATAGCCAGCGGTTGAGCTGCCTTAGCATATCATTAGCATATTACGCTTTGATTGGTTGAATGGGCGACCAGACAAATGGATACTTAGCATATTAGGCTTTTATTATATAGTATATTTGAACATTTGTTTGAAATGGAAAAACTTCTCAAATACAATATGCCAAAACTCTCTCAAGAAGAAAAACAAAACATGAATAATCATATAACTATTAAGTTGAATCTGCTATTAATCCTTTATTAATGCCCTACATTTCAGTAAAAGTACATTATGGAATGGATTGAATTATAATTCAATCCACCACTGTCTATTAGGTCACAACTATGTGACTAAGACTATGATAGCCCAGCCAATGTGGCTCAGTGGTTGAGCATTGACCTATGAACCAGGAGGTCATGGCTCAATTCCCAGCAGGGCATATGCCTGGGTTGGGGGCTTGTTTCTCAGCTTGGGGCATGCAGGAGGCAGCCGATCAATGATTCTCTCTCATCATTGATGTTTCTATCTCTTTCTCCCTCTCCCTTTCTCTCTGAAATCAATAAAAATATATTTTTTAAAAACTTACTTTTTAAAAAGACTATGCTAGACAGTAAAGGTTGGGGAGATAGATTTAAAAGCTATGACAGTTTCTAATTTTCAGGAGTTTATATTCTAGTCATTGAAACACATATAGAGGGCACATGGAAGAGTTAAGATTTAGACAATGATATATGGGAAAAGAAAAAGAAAGTGTCTGCATAAGCAAACACTACTTTACCATGAACTTTGTACTGAACTGTACACCCTGTCCCATTCTCCCCCTTAATTATAGTTTCCCTTATGTTGTTTTTAAGTGGGGTCAGTAGAAGGGCTTGTTTGCATGAAGAAGGACTGTTTAAGAAGCAGTCTGCTATGTGAAATATGGACCCTGGTTTACCTGTGACCAAAGAAACTGAAAGTCTTCAAACAGCCCCACATGGTTTGTACTTGGCCAATGATGCGTCTGGCTGCATGCAATGGAATCTATTAGTTGAGGTATTTATCTCAATGGATTGCCTTATTAAGTTTGCAGATGTTCTATCCATGGAAGACCTTTTGTTTTATATATAAAAAAAGTACTGTTTTATTAGAATTTTCCAATGTACAATTCAGAATAAGAAAGTTAACACATTTCAGCACAGAACAAAGTAGCATGTATTTAAATCTCATGGGTGGAAAAGTTCTATAACTTGTACTCAGGCAGTTATGATTAAGCATGTCAAATTTTAGAGAAATGGAAAAGGTATGTAAATTCCAACATAAAATTAACCATATTGCTTTCCATTTGGTCAACATGAGATTTAGTGTGTATCATGTCAGCTAAGCATCCTGAACTAATTGCACATGTACTCTGAGTTAGCTACCCTTTCAGGAAAAATTCAGTCTTCTAATACTGATACAACTCTTTTAAGAAAAAGACTTGCCCTAGCTGGTTTGCCTCAGTGGATAGTGCATAGGCCTGCAGACTGAAAGGTCCGGGTTTGATTCCAGTCAAGAGCACATGCCTGGGTTGCGGGCTCGATCCCCAATAGGGGGTGTGCAGGAAGCAGCCGGTCAATGATTCTCTCTCATCATTGATGTTTCTGTCTCTCTCTCCCACTCTCCCTTCCTCTCTGAAATCAATAAAAAAAATATTTTTAAAAAAAGAAAAAAAAAGACTTGATGATGGTTTTCCATCGAGCAAAGCATACTCAAATAATGTTTTAAGGGAAAGCTAAAACAATTCCAGATACTAAATTTGAGTGTAACAACAGACATATCTGGTGTTCTGGTGACTTCAAAATATTTCTTATTTAATTTTAGTAGAGAATATAACTAACTCTGTGTAGGTAAATCTCTGTGAATTAAGCCATAAAGGGCAGATTTGATATAAAAATAATAATAATGCTCTATTTCCACCTAACTCAAAAGGACAGGACAAAAATTGAAAGCAAAGGAGGGTTCACTTTTAATGTATAGGATGTTGAACATTTTTTGTGTATATCTGGGATGGGGAATGTCTGGCCCCCGGACTGTATAAGGCCCTTGAAATAATTTGGTCTAGCCCTGCCAAGGCAACCACAGGTGGGACTTGAAATTCAATAAATCTAGGAGCTTTTTTCATAGCAACATTTATATTAAGTGAATTATATTAAGCAAATGATGTTATAAATAAATGACCCATGGCAGAAAAAAGGTTCTGCACCCCTGGTGTATCTCAACAATGCCTTGAAAGGGTCCACATTCATGTTACCAATTTATGCTAAAGTTAGGAAGTTCGGGAAGCCCTTCCTTAACAGCAGATTTTACTGTACTGAACAATGATATTTAAAAGTTATGACGGTCGTCTGGCCGGTGTTGCTCGTGGTTGAGCGTTGACCCCTGAACCAAGACTTCTCTGGTTTGATTCCCAGTGAGGGCCCATGGCCCGGTTGCAGGCTTGATCCCCAGTAGGGGACAGCCAGTCAGTGGTGTTTTTCACTCTCTCTCTATCCCTCTTCCTCTCTTTAAAAAAAAAAGTCAGTAAAAGTTATGAGGGTCAACATTTAAAGTATAAGAACTGAAAGCTTCTGCAAGGTAAGTGATTTTCTTGGCTAACTTTTCTCATTAATAGCAAATACTGTTGTTTATCTTAAAAATAAACAGGTTTGAAATTCTTTTAAAATATGCTTCATATTATATATAGATCCTAGCAGTTTTAATATCCATTTTTGTTAATGAGATTATTGCTAATGTGTTTTTATTTTAATAAATTGGTTGCAGATGCTTAGAGAATAAAGGATTTCATTAAAATTGCTGTCATTAATAGCATAGCTCCTACCTTTAAGAGTAATGAAACAATGGTAAATTCAATCAAGATCTCCTTACCTTTCTTTTATTATGAAAATTAAAGCTAAATCTCATGGGGCTTTATTCAGTCAAGTAATTAAAGCAATCTTACAGAGTTTCTGGAGGTCTTAGTAGCCTGGTGGAGTTACATCATACACACATTTAATTTATGTCTTAATTGTTAGATTGTAGCCTCTCCACAAGATGCAAATGTATAAGAAGGATAGGATAGCTGTTTATTGGGGTGAAAAAAGAAATGTTATCTTAGAAAGATAAGAAACAGAAGTCTAAATTTCTATAACTTTTTAAAGAACAGGGTATATGTGTTTCTGACCAAGTTATATAAAGTCCAAAAGAGCTTCATTAAAAATTCCCTATGAAATGGGTACGGTACTGGTTGCTTTCACACTTAACCTTATTCCTCAGAAAAACGAATTTATTAACCTACATCAGGATAGAGATTCTTAATATAAAAACAGTAGTCTAAACCCCAGGAGCAAGCGGTAGCTCTCTGAAATAGTTCACCTTAGGAATTTTTTTATCTTGAAAGCATAATGATTTGATTGCCCAACATTTGCTTGCAGACTTCCCTTTTGTTCTTTTCTTTTGTCTAGCCCTCAGGTCTCAAAACTTGGGTAGGCCAAGGAATTAGGGTATAGTCCTATATTCAAAACAAATAGACAAAACAAAAACAACATGTACATGTATTTTCCACAAATGTCTTCTCATAGGAAACACATAAGAGATCTTTCAGCTCACTGTTCACAGGCTTAAAAAAAGATTCAATCATAAGAATCCAATTCATATTTCAAATAATACATTTTGTTTTTACTACTTTAAGTAATATATTTTTGGCTTGGCTTTTACTGTCTTATGAGTATAGGATAAGTTATAATCAGAACTTAGCAATTTAAAGTTAAAAGCTTCAGACAGAGGCCACTTTTGGAAAAATTCAACACTAATGATAGTGGGTAATTATAACTTAGGAAGATCAATAAAAACCAAGAAACTTTCTGCACGAGATTTTGACCTTAATGTTAAAAGAAATCCTATATAATAAAAGGCTAATATGCAAATAGACCAAACAGTGGAATGACTGGTCATTTTGACGTGCACTGATCAACAGGGGACAGACGCTCAATGCAGAAGCTGCCTCCTGGTGGTCAGTGAACTCCCACAGAGGGAGCACCGCTCAGCCAGGAGCTGGGCTGATGACTCGTGGCTGGTGAGCAGCGGCGTTGGTGGTGGCAGTAGCGGGAGCCTCTCCCACCTCCACGGCAGTGCTAAGGATATCTGACTGCCTACATCTCCCCAGGGCTCCCAGACTGCAAAAGGGTGCAGGCCGGGCTGAGAGACACCCCCTCCAGTGCACAAATATTGTGCACCAGGCCTCTAGTCTTATGATAATTACTAAAAATAAACCTAAAGATAATTGCCAATTATTAAATACCAAATACTTTAGCATTTTACATATACATTCAAGAACGACCAAAAGAATCAGAGAAGGGGTTTTTTGAAGACATTTATTTATAAATTAAATTTGAAAATTCCAAAGCAAAATTTTAAAACAGCCAACCAAACAGATATCCACACAAACTGGAGGGCATACAACAATGCCTAAGTTACCAATACTGATCTTTCTGGGCACAAAGTTTATAAGTAAAAATTGGAAGAAGTTATTTCTATAGACAATAACACTTCTTTTTAAATTGGAATCAACTCCAATAACATGCTTCCTTGCTCAAAACTTAGTTTCTTCCAGTCATAGAAATAATATGGAAAGCAAAGATTAATCAGGAAACTCCCTGCATTACTTCTTTTCTTCAAGGTGAGCTTAGAGTCTTTTTTTCTCAAAAACAAACAAACAAACAAAAAACAGCCCGTGGATCATCAGCATGATCATGAGCATGAGCATCATTCCAAACCTACTCAATCAGAATGGGTATTTAAAGAAATTCCCAAATGCTTAACATTTGAAAACAGGCTTAAAGTGGCTCTTCTGAGAAAGCTTTATGCCCCAGAAGATAGAGGACTCTGCCATGCTCCATAATGTCTACTGCATTCTGAGGTTAGGAGCATGCAGAACCCAAGGCTACTCACTCACAGCCTTGCCCTAAATGGACCCACATCTTGGCTCCTGCTCAAGGTGTGTATCTAAGATCAGATCCCTCCCTCTTCAGACATTGCCGAAGAATAAAGACAATGAAGACCAGAATTTCACAAATCCCCTCTTCCTGCAGCTGACATGCTTTTAACAAAGGACTTGTTAATAAATTTTGGGTTTGAATTATGGTTTTGTTTTGTGTGTGTTTTTTGGGGGGAGGGGGAGGAAGTTGGAAACTATTTCTCACAAACGACTATGGTTATGTCTTTTAATTATAATGTAAAAGATAATTTAAAGGTAAAACCTAAGAATTTGAAAAAGCTGTATATTATCTATATATCTACCCTAAAACTGTAACTTCTGAGAAAACTATATAGCACTTAGGAACAACTCTTCAAAGGACCACATGCAGCACTTTTCCTGTTTATCTCTGATTATGGTATCTTTTCACCCTTAGGATCTTTTCATGTTAATAAAGATAGCAAACCAGTTAGCATTGGTATTTGCACAGGATTTATTAAGAAAATCAAGATACAGTGAATCTATTAAAGCAAACAAATCAGGTTTCTAGGCTAAAGCTCAAATTGCCTTAACAAACAAGCTGTCATTTTTACAAATCTATGAAAAAATGAACAACAAACGTGGCTCTTTAATAATCTGGTCATGTTGTTTAAAACTCTTTACTTTTTCTCTTTAAAAAAATGAAGAAAATATATTTAAAGTATTCATATTCCCATCACCAGGTAGTTATTTTCAGTTAATCCAAATGTATATATTTCTTATATTTGCCTTAGCAGCCAAAAAATTTTATATTCTGCCTCTTTTACTTAACATCATATCCTATATAATAAAGAGCTAATATGCAAATGGTCATCACACCCTCACACCGTCACACCCTAATGGCTCAGACATTCAACATTGGAGAGAGAGGAATGGGGACCAGCCAGGCACAAATGAGCTTGCAAGAGAGGAATGGGGACCAGCCAGGCACAAATGAGCTCACGAGAGAAGAATGGGGACCAGCCAGGCTGCAGTCCAGGAGAGGGACAAGCTGCCTGCCCCGCGGTCCTGGGCACCTGTGGCTGTGACCTGGGTGAAGCCAGCCTGGGTCCTGGGTGCCTGTGGCCAGGCAGAGAGAGGGAATCCTGGGTCTCAGGTGTGGGGCAAGGCAGAGGCAGTTAGGGGCAATCAGGCCAGCAGGGGAGCAATTAGGGGTGATCAGATCAGTAGGGGAGCAGTTAGGGGCAATCACACAGGCAGGCAGAAGTGGTTAGGGGTGATCAGGCAGGCAGGCAGATGGGTTAGGAGCCAGTGGTCCCGGATTGCGAGAGGCAGTCAGACATCCCCCAAGGGGTCCCAGATTGGAGAGGGTGTAGGCCAGGCTGAGGGACACCCCCTCTCCCATGCACGAATTTTGTGCACCAGGCCTCTAGTAAGAAATTTTTTCCATGATTCTATACTGCCTTTTTGATAATCATTTTAATGACTTTATAAGAATCCATTCTACTGAGGTATCTTCTTACCTATTGTCTTATTGTTAGACCTTTAGGTTGTTTCTAACCTCTTGCTATTTATTGTACCAAAGACTGCTGTGAATGCCTTTGAGCATATGGCATTATTCTTTTCCATTATTTACTCTCTAAGGATATAGTCCCAGAAGTAGAAGTAGGATTACTAGTTAAAGGCTGATAATAACATGTTGTATACATTACTATTTAGGAACTCGCTTTTTCTTTCTTTCTTTTTTATTTATTTATTTTTTTGTTTGTTTTCTTTGCCCTTTTGAAACTGCCGGGGCTGAAGTTCCCATTTTAAAACAAATATATGGAACCCTGGATTTAGTTCTTCTCATAATAGCTTCCAGCTTGGAAAGTCATTGGTGGTTAAACACAGAATCCATGACAATGAACTGCAAATTTTAAATAGTGTATCTACATATTTGTATGTAAAATACAAGTAAATATAGGCAAGCAATCTAATAATGACTTGACGATTCATATAACTGGTATTCAACATAAATGTGCCAATCAACTTAATTCAAATACACCATTCAAAAATAAATGACCAGTCACCAAATATAAGCATAAATACAGCCCTGACTGGTGTGGCTCAATTGGCTGGGCATCTACCCATGCACCAAAAGGTTGCCAGCCCAATTCCTAATCAGGACACATGCCCGGGTTGCAGGAGGCAGCTGAACAATGTTCGGCTCTCACGTTGATGTTTCTCTCTCTCTCCCTCCCTCCCTACCTCCCTCTCCTTCTCCCTTTGTCTATGTCTAAAAAAATCAATTTTTTTAAAAGAAAGAATAAATTCAGAACTTTTCTCTGTGTTCTGCATTATATTTTTAAACCCGTAATTTAATCTTTGTTGCAAATACTACTTTTTTTCCTCTGCCCCAAAGAAACGACCTCCAATATAGTAAATGCTAAAAGCATATAGTTTAACTGAAATTATGAACAGACACAGAAGGCCAATTTAAACAGATGTCATAATCAAAAACATTTTTATCCCACTTACATGTATTAATAGATGTGAAAATGGTGAGCTTAACAGGAAGAGAAGAATGGGGCCACTTCAGTTATAGATTTCATGGAATCACACCAGAAGTTCCTCTTATATTCAGTCCAGAGGTGTTGCATAAGCCCCTTCCTGGCAAGCAGGGTACATCATCAATTTCTTTGACAGTTTTGAAAGTCTACAATTCATATTACTCTTTTGCCATCCCTGTCTCCACGCAAGATTCCAATATGTTAACATAATTCCTGACTCATTATTTTCAAGTGTGCTGGCATCTGAGCAGCTCTCTCTGAAACAGTCTTTTTGAGTGGCCAGATCTATCTTAAAAATTTTAGAGATAAGTCCAACTTCATATTTCTCTTACATACTTACATACCACTCATACAGAGTGTTCTTGACAACTATTCAATTTTTAAAAGGTTTCTTAAACTCCAAATGATATAATGAATTGTAAAAATGATGCCAACTAAATAGTTGAGTGCCTACTGCGTGCTACATGCTGTTCTGAACAATTTATATTTATTAGCTTATTTAATCCTCACAATTCTAAGAGAGACTATTTCTGCTGCTTCACTGAAGATGAAATTGAGACACAAAGAGGTCAAACACTAAGGGAGAGAGGCATGGATTGTAAAGTCAGATTCAAATCCAAGCATTCTGGCTTGAGTGTCTGGTTACCCACTACAGATACTGTCTTACCTCAGGATTAGTTGAGGGTCTTCTGTGTTAGTCTTCCATTTTTTCAGTTTCCTCCTGAGAAAAGCAAGATATCTGTGGATGTATAACCCTACAGACCTCAAGCAGTTGATAATCTCCTGGTTGCCCTTCCTCTAAATGTGTAGGTCTCATTATCTACCAACCAGGTCAAACTGTTTTTGCAAATGGGTAAAATAATACTGGGGCTTTTTTCTTAGAAACCTAAAAAATGTTTTATTATAAAAAGAAGGAAAATATGTGTACAACTAAATCATATAAAAAGTGATTTTGAAGTTTTGTCTAAAATAATAGTTATGGCCCTAACCAGTTTGACTCAGTGGATTGAGCGTCGGCCTGCGGACTAAAGGGTCCCAGGTTCGATTCAGGTCAAGGGCATGTACTTTGGTTAGGGGCACATACCGAGTAGGGAGTGTGCAGGAGGCAGCTGAATCGATGTTTCTCTCTCATCGATGTTTCTAACTCTCTATACCTCTCCCTTCCTCTCTGTAAAAAAATCAATAAAATATATTAAAAAATAAAATAATAGTTATGTGTTTTATTTATTATATTGGAAAAATAAAACTGCAAGTTCAAGTCACTTTTCCAAAATTACCTAGCTAAAATTTAGAGGTGCTAAAATGCAAAATAGATGACAATTCTAAACAATAGACAAGGCCACTTAATGACATGTCTGAAATAAGACACGCAAGGTCATTCTCAACATCCTCTCTTCTAACTAACATGTAACTGCTACTTCTTTAGCAGTGACTACTCTCAGACCACTTTAATTCTCCTGCCTCCTATACAATGTTTTTAAAAAGTAAGACCAGCCATTGAATTTCCCTAGCTTCTTGACAACCTCCAATTCAAAACTGGGCCCCATTTTTAAAAAATCCATCCTGTAACTGTGCAGTACAATTCCAAATCCTGTCAGAAGCTTCTAAACATTTTCTTTCTTGAGACAACCCATAGTTTCTCTGGTGTTTATTCCCTCTAGCTGAAGTAAGTGAAATAAATCTAATTTGGACTACAATTTTGTTCCTAGTGCTCTTTGGTTAATGGTTGATAACACTTTGTACATTGTTTGACTAGATGAAAAGTGATTCTGACGTACACTGAAGAACAATATTTGGGAGAAAACTTGAAATTTTCATTTTGGATTTGTTGAGTGTAGGATTCTTTTGAGATGTGATGTTAAAGAAGCACTGGTCTTGGAAGGTTTATAGAACAAAGAGAAAGCCTGAATAAAAATTTAGAAGTTATCAACATATACATGAACATGGATGAGATCACCTGGGGCAAAAGCATAGGGAGAGAAGAATGGGGAAACTTGGACTGAATCTTTAGTAACTGCATTATGAAGGTTCTGTAGAGAAGGATGAACAACAAAGGAGACCGAGAAAGCACATTCAGAGGAAAAGCAGAAAGACCACAAGCATGTCATCATATGGACCAAGGATGGAGATAGTAAAGTCCTATGAAGTGAGCAATGATTGAAAGCATTTAAGAGATCAAGTAAGAAGAGAATGGAAGAATTCTCTTTGGAGTTCATCTTTGATATTTTTGTGAGAGGTTTTCCAGAGTTTTGATGAAAGCACAAGCCAGATTTGGTGGATGAGGAGTAAGTATGAAGTACTAGTAAGCTACCTGAAGAAAGAAAAAAGGGCCTTCCAGAAGAAGGGAAATTGTGAGAGCTATAAAGAGTGATTTAAAGAATTGATTCAAGAGAGAGATTGATAGGGTTCAAATCCCAGTGGTGTTCCTCACTAGCTATGTGACCTTGGCTAGGTTACTTGGTTAGGAAACTATGCCTCAGTTTCTCCATTTGTAACTGACCACATGGGGTTCTGAGAAGGAATAGATCAATTAATAGAGGTTTTGGTTTATAAAAATTAGCAACAATTATTGCAAAAACATGTGACAGCATGACTCCAATAAGGGCTTAAGAGAAGATCAATTTGAATGGTGAGTATGGAGATAAAAACCAGCAAGATTGACATGGTCCTAGACATGGAAGACCTTGGATGCCATGTAGGTGAAATATGCCCACTCTACAGTGGAAGTCAGAGATGTACATGATTTACTAAAGATGACCCATATTTTCTGACTCCCCAATCAATACAATTTCATTATTATCACTGTTCCTCTTCTCCTCTGGGAACAGGGAAGAAACTCATGACTACTAATTTTAGCTTCTACTTTAGCATTGTTTTTATTTTAATTAAGAAAATGTAGAGAAACAGCATTTCACACTGTCCTGCACCAGAGATTGAGAGGCATAGCCGATCTACCTTATACAGAATCACAAACCCAAACAGGCAAAAAATGAGGAGACAAACAACCCATAAATGAAAAAACAAGAGAATTCTCCAGAAGAAGAAATAAATGAAATGGGGATAAGAAATTTATCCGATATAGAGTTAGGAATATTGATGGCAAAGATGCTCAACAGCATGAGAAAACATATAGTAACTATGAAAACAAAAATAAAGAATGACATAGCACAAATAAAGAACACATTGGAAGGAATACATAGCAGATTAGGGGAAACTGAGGATCAAATCAGTGAATTAGAAGACAGGGTTAAAAAAATCACTCAATCAGAGAACCAAAAAGAAAAAACAATTAAAAAACAGGAGGACAACCTAAGGGAGCTATGGGACAATGTGAAACATAACAATATTAGAAGGTGTATAGCCCTGGCCAGTGTTGCTCAGTGGTAGAGCGTAGGCCAGCACACTGAGGAGTCGCAGGTTTGATTCCCAGTGAAGAGTACATACCTAGGTTGCAGGTTTTATCCCTGGCCGGGCCAGGGTGAGTATGGGAGGCAACCAATAGAGATGTCCCTCTCGCATCGATGTTCCTCTCTCTCCACCTCCCTCTTTCCCTTCACTCTCTCTCTCTCTCTCAAAAAAAAAAAAAAAAAAAAATCAACGCAAAAATATATTCAGACGAGGATTAACAAAACAAATTTTTAAAAGCATATGTTAAAAAAAAGAATGTGTATAAAAGCCTGTGTGAGATAAGGTTTGCTTTAGATTCTATGTTCTGATTACACAGTAATAATAGGTCTTATGCCAGTATAGCCAAATGCAGACTGGACCCTGACTTAGATTAGGACAGTGGCTTGCCAGTCTAATTCAAATGCAGTGCTCTGGTTAGGGGCATATGGTGGGTATAGGCAAGATTTTATAGTAGGGTAATGGTTACACTTGAGAAAATAATAACAATAATAATAATAATAATAATAATAATAATAATATTGTGCTTTGAGTTGAGAAGCCTGTGTTCTATTCCTGGTTTTACCACAAGGTAATGTGACACTACATAAGTCACCTAATCTCTCCAGGTCTCAGTGACAGATGACTATTAGAATTAATGGGGTGATCACATTGTAAGGTTTAAAATGTCGAATCGCTATATTTTACACCTGAAACTGATATAACGAATATAAAATTGTATACCAACTATACCTGAATTTTAAAAAATAAAGTAATAACATATATGTTTGAGATGGGGGAAGGAGGGAGGACAACTACCACTAACTACACTGTGTCCTGTATTGACACCACTCCTCTTCCTTTCTTTTATCTTATAAAGTTTGAAGTAAAGATCCTGGTTGAGGGGTGGCCACTACTCTATGTCTCCACTTTCTTCATTCATTTGCCAGTTCCCACAAGCAGATGCCTCCCCGCCATCCCAGCAACTGGCTAGTGTTTCAGCTGGCAGCCAGATCAACAGATCCAAAGGACTCTTTTTTGACCATACTATCTATGGTATCCGCATTGTGAACTCCCTTCCATAAAGTCCTTAAACTACAGATATTCAAAGTAACTAATCACTTTTTTTTCCTCCTTGCCCACATCTCCTGCCAAAGGGGTAAAACCAGGCAGCCATGTTTTATACCCCAGATTTTCAGGACCACAGCTGATGGGAGTGGAAATGGACACCTGGTCATGGCAGTCTAGATCCCTGATGAGACATGGCTCAAAAAGAAGTGTTAGACCTAGTAGGTTCCCTTCTTCTCGGGAATTTTAAATAGAGAACACCATGGTGTGGTAGCTGAAAGGTCATGTCATATAGAGATCCTAGAGGCAATGCTTGACCATGGGAAGCCAAATTTAGGAGGGTCAGAGACTATGAATGAGCAAAGGAAGAGATTGTGAGAGAGAAGAGATAAAGCTAATATAAAAAGAAAGACCGAAGGGGCATAAGACTCAGAAGGATAAAGGGACCATCTACTGTCCAGGAGTTGCTTCCTGGAAGCCAAAAGAGCCCCTACTCCTGGAGTTTTCTCCTTCATCTCTCTTTCCTCCCTGCCTTCTTTACAGACTCTCCGCTATTCGTTCCTTAAATATTCGTCTTTCCCAGTGAGAGCTCGGTCCTTGAGCCTTTTTCAATGTACACACTTTTCAAAGGACATGGTCTTGGCTTCCAAAATGAAGTGTATCGAATGATGCTTAAATCTTAATTTCTTGGTTCTCTCTGTCCTGAAGCTCTCTCTTGAGCTCAGACCTGTCTATCCAATTGCCTGATGAATATTGCCACTCACTATGAGCATACTACTAGCATCTCACAATCAAAATTAAAACTTTCCTGTCAAACCTACCCTCCCTCTAATGCTCCTTTTCAGTGAAGTAAACTTTCAGCTAAAAAACCAGTTCATCCTAGATTTTTCTTTCTTTCCAATCCATTTGAACATTGGGTAATATTCATTCAACCTCTTGCATTTTTGTTCACTGCCTCTTCTCCCCAGTCCCACTGCTACTGTCCAAGTTCAGGACCTCATAACTGCCCTCTTGCTTCCCTTGCCACCAGTCTCTTGCTTATAACTCTTCCATGGCCTTGACACTGTCTTACAGGAAAATCCAAACTCTTTAGCAAGGCATCAAATCCTCCTTGATGCTCCCCTGTTTGCTTCATCAACAGAATCTTTTGCTGAACTCCATCTAACCCCAGTTTCAAATTATCCGATGTTCTGTGACTTCCATAATATCTCCATTTCTGCCTCCATCTGGACTTTGCTCCCAGTGATCCCTCTTCCAGGAAAGCTAGCATCCTTCTCTCCTCCTGTCAACACATTCCTATGTTGTCCTTCAATATTTATGATCCTGCCCCCACATTTAAATCACTATCTTTTACTATGTCCCAACTATGCTTTGTACAGATGACTATGGCAACATCATTATCACTTTATTGCACTCGACTTTAAAATGCTTATATTTTTTCTATTCTACCTGGGGGGGGGAAGGGCAGCAGAAAAGATATTATTTTTACTGTTTTATGCCTAGCAGTGGGAGCATTGAGAACATGCTGTGGAGAAAAGGAAGGCAATGAATACACTGGTCCTTCATTGGAAAAATAAAACCTTAGCCTATTCTCTGAGAGAAAAGGATAATGCTGGGTAAGTGAAGTCATGAAATTTTATAGTCATTTCCAAAAAATCCCACCCTCTCCCAAAGAGAGCAAGAAAGGGCACCATCCTCTTTCCCATAAAGTGTAATGTCACCTCAGCAATTGGAAGCAGAAACCCCTCAAAGACACGCAACCTGTTTCCCATAAGGATAACGGGGCAAGATGAAACAATTTTCTAAACTAAACAGAAACCTTCAAAAATATAAAGATTTTTTCATCTACATTCCTATCTTAGCAAGAATGTAGTAAATGTGCAGCTGGAACTTCCCCATTTAGGTCCCGATGAACAAGGTGAAAACGGAGCCCCTCACAGAGGAAGGATCCCGGGACCTGGCACACACAGGCAGAAAGGCTCAGCCATGGCCTGTAAGAGTGCTGGAGAGTCAGTTAGTCCCTAAGGAACTGAGCAGCCACTGCTGCTTGAGGACAGTTTGAACAGGAATGTCTGTTTAGGATGTAATAAATGACTCCTTTAATCCAGGTGGGAGAGGACCTCCACTGCCCTAGACGGGATCCGTGGGCTGAAGTGCTAAAGGAGAGATGGGCCTGTGCATCTATATCCAAGTATCCCTAACATTTGTACCATTGTATCTAAGAACAGTCATGCACTGCCACCAGTCCTGGCTAAAGCCATGCTTGCACACTGAGGGAACTGTGGGAGGAAGGAAGATGGAGAGAAGAAGACTCGATAAATAGGGAGGGGCCCTTGCCAGAAGGTCTCCCTCAACCAAACAAGAGCTCTTTACCTCCTGACAGCTTCTAGAGGACAAAAGGCCTGAGAAGAACTGTGCCTGCCAGAATAGAATGGTGAGTGAAAGCTGAATATCCTATCTCCGAGTGGGAAGCCACTTTGCCTCCTGCATTATGAGAATGTCCTCCTGGACACGTCCCGGAAGAGCTGGGGTCAATGCACAACTCCTCCCCTGGCCATTCTTCTCCCCAGGACTCCAGGCTGAGTTGAGTTTGATGCTTGCATGTTTCTTCTGTGCTAAACAGTCTCATCCAATTCTAGTTAGTGCTTTCTTATTCACCAGTTTTCTCCTGTGTCAATTCCGGTGGGAAGAGGTCTGATATTCTGCCCAGACCTCTACCACCACCCAAGTGAAGGGTAAGAACATCAGCGAGGACCCTCCTGTGTTTGCTCGTTAGAGCACATAAACAGTAGGTTGTCAGGACTGCTTCCTTTCGGCCTAATCTGGACCTAAGTTCCTCAAAGGCAGGAACTGTGTGATGCACCTTTGAATCTCCAGGTTCTGACACAGAGCGTTGTCTAGTCTCACATGTTTAATGAAGATTTATTGAACTGTTATTACTAAGATTAAAAATGCATAATGTTTTATAATTTTATATTGTAATTATATTATATATACTATAAGATGAAATAAGGCAAAGCTGGTAACATTCTAAACTGAAGAATTAAAGATACTTTAAATGAACTTCCCAGGGTGGTGACAACCTAAGCAGTAGCCAGTCTGGAAATGCCTTTGGATACCTTCTCAAACAATTTTTTTAAGTACATAGTAAAATACATAATGTGGCAAAGGAAATCAATTGTATTGAGATAACTACAAAAGCATTTTAAATCATAATTTAGTTACATGTGTGTGTTTTACTAACTTATTAAATTACAAGGTCAAGTAGCATTTCTAAATTCTATAATTTTGAGGTAGTAATAAATGTGGACAATATTTGAAGATATCAGCCACAACTGCAATGTAACATGAAAATATCTGGGAGAAACTAAGATGGCGGCATAGGGAAACACCGAAATTGCTGCCTCCTACAACAACTTCAAAACACAATAAAAAGACAAAACGGACATCATCCAGAACTTACAGGAAAGCTGGCGGAGTGGAAATTCTACAACTAGAAGGAAAGAGAAAAGCACATTGAGGGTCAGGAGCTGCGGAAGTAAAGTGCAGAGGTACGGAGGCTCGAGAGTGCGCGGAAAGGGGCTGGTACCTGAGGACGTGGCTGTCTTTTTGAATCGGGAGGGAGTCACAAGCTCCCGACTGCTCTGAACTCTGGTTCCGGAAAGTCTCTGGGGACCCAGGACTCATACAGGGAGAAACTGGTTTGTCTGGCAGCAGGCAGAACTCGGAACTCGAGGGCGGCTTTCCCTTAGAGGTGCTTGCAGCAATTAAATTATCAGGACACTGAGACGCGCGCGGCCCCTTAGGGCAGGGCTGAGAATCCGCCATAGTTCCTTGCTCCGCCCTTTGACTCCCTGAGACCCCGTCCCACCCAGGCTGCTGCAGAGGCTTTTGCATATGAATGCTCTGGCCCTTTGCAACCTGAAAATTACCAAACAAACTGCAGCTGGGCCACAGACCCAGAACTTCCAAGAGAAGGCCCAAGGCCCCACAGCAGCTTGCATTGCTTCACAGCTGGGCCTCATCAGGGCACCTCCAAACTCCAGAAAAGGAAGGGGAATCTGCAGTCCTCTTCATAGCTCCTGCTGGGTAACCTCCAAGAGCCAGTGCACCCACTGGTCAGAGGGGGAACATCTGGATTACAACTCCTCAGATCCATAAGGGACACACCCAGGGGGCAGACTCACTGAGCACCAAAGCCCCACTGAAGCAAGTCTTGCCCCAGAAGGGTGTCTTCAGCACAGAAGTTCTCCCACTGCAGACACAGCCTATTCTCACTGCCAATTGGCCTGGAGGTCAATTCCTCCCAGTGATCCTACAACAATCAAGGCATAGCTACAACAAGACTGTGCACAAGGCCCACAAGGGGGTGCACCAAGAGTGTCCACCTCAGGTAATGGGGGAGGCTGAGCCACTGGGCCCTACAGGACACCTAGCACACAAAACCACTCTACCAACACAGGGAAGCATAAAAAATGCGGAGACAAAGAAACAGGTCACAAATGACAGAAATGGAGGAAAGCAAAGGACTGGATATAGAGTTCAAAACCACATTTATAAGGTTTTTCAAGAATTTTATGGAAACCGCCGATAAATTTAGTGAGATCCTCAAGAAATCTAGTGAGACCCTCGAGGATATGAAAAAGGACCAACTAGAAATTAAGCATACACTGATTGAAATAAAGAATAATATACAGAGATCCAACAGCAGACAAGAGGATCCCAAGAATCAAGTCAAAGATTTGAAATACAAAGAAACAAAAAATGCCCAACCAAAAAAGAAAAAAGAAAAAAGATTCCAAAAATATGAAGATAGTGTAAGGAGCCTCTGGGACAGCTTCAAGCGTACCAACATCAGAATTATAGGGATACCAGAAGAAGAGGGCAAGATATTGAAAACCTATTTGAAGAAATAATGGCAGAAAACTTCCCCTACCTGGTGAAAGAAATAGACTTACAAGTCCAGGAAGCACAGAGAACCCCAAACAAAAGGAACCCAAAGAGGACCACACCAAGACACATCATAATTAAAATGCCAAGAGCAAAAGACAAAGAGAGAATCTTAAAAGCAGCAAGAGAAAGAAAGTCAGTTACCTACAAGGGAGTACCCATACGACTGTCAGCTGATTTCTCAACAGAAACTTTGCAGGCCAGAAGGGAGTGGCAAGAAATATTCAAAGTGATGAATAGCAAGAACCTACAACCAAGATTACTTTATCCAGCAAAGCTATCATTCAGAATAGAAGGTCAGATAAAGAGCTTCACAGATAAGAAAAAGCTAAAGGAGTTCATTACCACCAAACCAGCATTATATGAAATGCTGAAAGGTATTCTTTAAGAAGAGGAAGAAGAAAAAGGAACTCTTACCATTTGCCACAGCATGGATGGAACTGGAGAGCAGATAAATACCACATGATCTCACTCATTTGTGGAATATAATGATCAACATAAACTGATGAACAAGGACTGATCCAGAGATGGAGAGGCATTGATTGGACTGTCGGGCCTTGGAGGGAAGGTAGGGGAGGGTGGGGGTAAGGGGCAAGATCAACCAAAGGACTTATATGCAAGCATATAGGCCTAACCAATGGACACTGACAACGGGGGGGGGGGGGGTGAGGGCATGAGCGGGGGGTGGGGGTAGGGGGTAACGTGGGGATAAGGACACATATGTAATATCTTAATCAATAAAAAATATATTTAAAGCCGAAACCGGTTTGGCTCAGTGGATAGAGCGTCGGCCTGCGGACTTAAAGGTCCCAGGTTCGATTCCGGTCAAGGGCATGTACCTGGGTTGCAGGCATATCCCCAGTAGGAGATGTGCAGGAGGCAGCTGATCGATGTTTCTCTCTCATCGATGTTTCTAACTCTCTATCTCTCTCCCTTCCTCTCTGTAAAAAATCAATACAATATATTTAATATATATATATATATATATATATATATATATATATATATATATATATATTTTAAAAAAAGAAAATATCTGTACCTGCTAAGGTACAGGTACTGCCAATACTACTAAGACTTGTTGTCCACGTTTATAACTGAAGGAAACACTGAATTTCAATCAGACGTTAGTGAAGATAAAGAAGTAAGTTTTCTCAAAGACCCAAGACCTAAATTCTAAATGTGTGGATCACCTGGATTCAGTAAAACCCCTGTTTGTGCAACACAGGAAAGCAGACCACCTCAAGTCACAACTAAGAATAGCAATTCTTCCATCTTTAGAGGAATGGTATCATCCCAAATCAGTGAAAGCCTACCCAAGATAATAACAACTGTTTCAGGGGTAATTGGGCTTTTGAAGGATATCAGGATTCAACTTATTTACTTAAAATGTAAAAGTTCACAAGACTTACTATAAAACTACAGTAATCAAGACAGAGTGGTATTTAAGGACAACCTTATAGATGAATGAAACAAACTACTGAGCTCAGAAATAGACCCACACACACATATTTTGTCAGTTTATTAGTGACAAAAGTGACAAAGCAATTCAATGGGGAAAAGTACTCTTCTTAACAAATGGTGCTAATAATTGAATAACAGAAACAAACAAGCAAAAAACAAAAATAACAAAAAAAACAAACAAACCCTCAACTTTTACTACTATCACATAAAAAAGTTACTTGAAATGTATTGTAGACCTTAAAAAAACAAGAAACAAAAAAATTTCTTCCCTAGCCGGTTTGGCTTAGTGGATAGAGTGTAGGCCTGTGGGCTAAAGGGTCTTGGGTTCGATTCTGGTCAAGGGTACATGCCTGGGTTGCGGGCTCGATGCCCACGAGGCAGCCAATCAATGATTCTCTCTCATCATTGATGTTTCTAACTCTCTCTCCCTCTCCCCTTCCTCTCTGAAATCAATAAAAATATATTTTACAAAAGAAAAAATAAAAGCTCTTAAACTCTCAAAATGCTATCCTAAAAAACAAACAAACAAACAAACAAACAAAAACTTCTAAAATAAAATGTAGGAGAAAATATGTGTGACCTTTGGTAAAGGAGAGATTTTTTAGGATTCAAAAACATGAACCATAAATGAAAAATGAGAAATTGGACTTCATCAATTTTAAAATATCTGCTCTTCAAAAGACTTTGTTAAGAAGATGAAAAGACAGGCCAAAGATTGGTAAAAAAATATTAGCAAATCTCATACCTGTTAATGAGATTGTATGCAGAATACATGAAAATAATACAACTCGGGCCCTGGTCGGTGTGGCTCAATTGGTTGGAGTATTGTCCCTTAAAGTTAAACATATACTTGCCATATGACCCAACAATTCCACTCATAGAATTTAACCAAGAGAAATGAACACACATTGCCCATACACATGTTAATTGCTGCTTTATTCATATTAGCCAAAAGTCCATCAACAGGCAAATGAATAAAATTGCCATGGTACATTCATACAACAGAATACTTCTCAGCAACAAAAAGCAATGAACTGGTGCCTACAATATAGATGAATTTCAAAAGAATTACAGTAAGGGTCTAGGTGAAATAAGTCAGATATAACATACTTCATGGAGTATGGTTCCATTTATATGAAAAGTCAAAGCTAGAAACTGAAAACACATTGATCACTGGTTGCCAGTGGGCCAAGTGTGAAGGGAAGGATTATCTACAGAGAGGCATGAAAAACTTTTGGGTGATGAAAATGTCCCATATCTTAATATTGGTGGTAGATATACAACTTGTATGTCTGTTAAAATTAATTAAACTGTACACTTAAAAAGGAAGAATAGTATGGATGTAAATTATATCTCAATGAATCCTGACCTTTAGAAAATCTTAAAGTTTTGAATCACCAATAGCGAATGATTTAATCAGTCATGCCTCAACTGAAGCCTCAGTAAAACCCCAGAAGGTTGGGGTTCAGAGAGCATCTGGTGCTGATGCCCAAGAACTGCAGCTGACTACCCCCTGATGGCTTCTGCAGCAGAATACAGCCACCTCTTGTCACTGTGGAGGGACTTGGAAGAGGACGGGCCTACACTGATTCAACATGAAGCAGAAAAATGAAGGAGCCAGATCCTAGGAACAAAAAAATTGCCAAATGCAGTCAGGTCCTCCCATCAAAGCCAAGATTGAGCTGATGTTTCCAACTAGCAGGACAGCAGATAGAAGGAAGACTTCCCTGGCCACCATGAGTATTGGGTAAGTCAGGGCCCATTGCATGTCCTCATCATGAGAAAGAAGTTCCACTAGTTTGGAACCAAACTTAAGCAGCTGGGGTACTGAAGTTTCGGCTTTGATTTTTCTATGAAATCGTTCAGGTTATTAAAATGCTGGACCTAAAACAAACAAACAAACAAACAAAAAACTAAAAAAAGACACAAAGTTTATCAGAGAGAAAATGTAAATGATTTTAATTTCTAGAGATAAATTATAGTTTTAGAGAATTGAATCAGGATTTCTCCCCCAAAATGTGAGGCATTGGAGTATACTTTAAATACAGAGAGGAGCAGATGCATTGGCTCAGTGTCTTACTGAGTTTGTGTGTGATTTGGAAATTGGATTGTTTTGACAAATTACTTGCTAGCCAGGAAAAGCATTAAGGGATTATTTCTCCCTAATGATAAAATCATTTGAAATACAAGAGAGCAGCCAAACTAGCTTTACTTAGGGAGATATTATTTCATACATAGACACACCAGGAAAAAGTATAAACAAAAAAAAAGAAATTATACTTCAATTTTTAACTTACTTTCAGTGTTATAAATAATAGCAGCAAATAATTTTGATCCTAAATAGCACAAAATTCAGAATTCCTTTTAAGTGCTTATCAACTTAAAGACTTGAAATAATTTGTGAATGTGGGTGTTGTAAACTTCACATTGCAGATTGAGTCTTTACTACTCAGGCCACTTTAATTCCTACTTTAATGCTAACTATTCAAGGATATTATTGAACTGCATCAGTGTTTTTACTTGTTTATGTGCTATCATGCTTTCCCAAGGCAGTATAGAACATCTTGCTTCCAAATCATTTTTATGTAATATAAGTGGTTTCCTTCAGTAAAGCAAATATTTAAAATCCTTTAGAAAATTAATGTTCTTCATTTGTTTGTTAATAGAACATTAACATTATCTGTCTTATCCAAAATAATTCTTTTCTTATCCACAATTCATAGAAGGAAGAACCACCTCTTATTTGAAATGAGTTTCTTTTTAACTATCTAATAAATTAATTTTTACATTTAGTGTTGTCATAGCATTAGCTGTTTTAAAGAACCAAGGGTAGAAATTTAGTTTATTTTTTATTTTTTTTATTTTTTGCCAGAAAGAACAACTAACTGCAAAATTAGGGTGCATTTTTTAGTTTTTTCCTTGATCTCTAAGTATTGCTTACTGTATTTACATGGGGTCTATTCTTTTGCATATCGAGATCTGCTGTTGTCTAATATACTAGCCAGATGGGATTATTTAAATTAGTTGAAGTGAAATAAAATAAAAAGTTCAGTTTCTCGGTCACACTAGACAACTTTCACATGCTCAGTAGCTCTCTGTGTTTCCCAGATATCCTATTGGGCAGCACAAATAGAACATTTCCATTATCACAGCAGTTCTATTGGGCAGTGCGGGTCTAGATGAGGGTTAGAAAACTTTTTTCTTAAAGGGCTGGATGGTAAATATTTTAGAATTTATGGGTCAATGGGCAAAATGAAGTTACTATTGAGGTACTTATATAAGCTTTTGAAAAACAGATTCATTTAAAAAGGAAACACCGTTTTTAACTAAGTGCTGTAAAAAAGCAGGCAGCAGGCTGGACTTGAGCCCCAGTTTGCCAACCTCTGGTGCAGATCATTCAGCCCTTTTTCATTTAGCTCGTCTTTATTGAGCATGTCTATGTTTTGAGCACTGGGCTAAATGTGAAGGATAGCATGGTGAATAAGAAAACATAGGCTCAGCCCTCATGGAGTTCAGAACATAACAAGAAAGGCAGTATACCTAATTTACATAATTAATTAATCAATTATTATAATTTAATAATAAAATGGAGATTAATAGGATGTTATGAAAGGAAGTAATAAAGACATTTAAACTGCTGTAAAGGATTGACTTGATTCTAAAAATTACTTGCCCTGCCCTGGCTCAGTTGGTTGGAGCACTGTCCCACACACTAAAAGGTGATGGGTTCAATTCCTGGGCAGGACACATAACTAGATTTTAGGTTCAATCCCTGGTTGGGACGCTTACAAGAGGCAACCCATCAATGTTTCTCACATTGATGTTTCTCTCCCTCTCTCTCCCTTCCTCTCTTTCTCTCAAATCAATTAAAAAAAAAAGCGTGTCTTTGGGTTAGGATTAAAAAAATATTAAAAATTATCTGTATCTAATATTATTTTTAATAGATGGAAAATATACTTATTGTAGACTTTCCAGCTGACCCATTAAAAAGTCACTGTAGGAAAACCAAGATGGAGGCATAGGTAAACACCGGAGTTAGCTGCCTCGAACAACCACTTCAAAAATACAACTAAAAGATGGAACGGACATCGCCCAGAACCACAGGAAGACTGGCTGAGGGGAAATTCTTCAACTAGAAGGAAAGAGAACAGCATACGAGACTCAGAGGAGGACAGTGCTGAAGTCAAATACTAAGGTGCGGAGGTATGCGCGGAGTGGGCTGGTAGCTGAGGGCGCGGTTGTCGTTTTCAATCGGGAGGGAGTCTCAGATTCTGAGCTCCAGTTCTGGGCGAGTCTCTAGGGACCCAGACTCAAACGGGAGAAGCAGGACTGTCTGGTATCGGTCGGAACTCAAGGGCAGCTTTCTCTCTGAGGTTTGCAGCGATTGCTGGGACTCTGAGAGGCAGAGCCTCTGGGGACAGGACTGAGAGTAGCCATAACTGCTCCCTCCACCCGCTCTGTTGATCCTGTGCGACCCACCCCGCCCAAGCCCTGGGCAGAGCCATTTGCCGGATAGCCTCAGGCAAATGCTAGATTAGCACCTCCCTAGAGGACAGAAGTTCTCCCACTGCAGACACAGCTGATTCTCACAGCCAGTTGGCCTGGAGGTCAAATCCCCCCAGATTAACTACAACAATCAAGGCTTAACTACAACAAGACTGCTCACAAAGACCACTAGGGGGAGCACCAAGAAAGCATAAAAAATGCGGAGACAAAGAAACAGGACAAAACTGTCAATGGAGGATATTGAGTTCAGAACCACACTTTTAAGGTCTCTCAAGAACTGTCTAGAAGCCGCCGATAAAGTTATTGAGATCTACAAGAAATCTAATGAGACCCTCGATTTTATGATAAAGAACCAACTAGAAATTAAGCATACACGGACTGAAATAATGGATATTATACAGACTCCCAACAGCAGACCAGAGGAGCGCAAGAATCAAGGCAAAGATTTGAAATGCGAAGAAGCAAAAAACACCCAACCAGTAAAGCAAAATGAAGAAAGAATCCGAAAATACGAAGATAGTGTAAGGAGCCTCTGGGACAACTTCAAGCGTACCAACATCAGAATTATAGGGGTCCCAGAAGATGAGAGAGAGCAAGATATTGAAAACCTATTTGAAGAAATAATGACAGAAAACTTCCCCTACCTGGTGAAAGAAATAGACTTCCAAGTCCAGGAAATGCAGAGAACCCCAAACAAAAGGAATCCAAAGAGGACCACACCAAGACATATCATCATCATTATAATGCCAAGAGCAAAAGACAAAGAGAGAATCTTAAAAGCAGCAAGAGAAAGAAACTCAGTTACCTACAAGGGAATACCCATACGACTGTCAGCTGATTTCTCAACAGAAACTTTGCAGGCCAGAAGGGAGTGGCAAGAAATATTCAAAGTGATGAATAGCAAGAACCTACAACCAAGATTACTTTATCCAGCAAAGCTATCATTCAGAATTGAAGGTCAGATAAAGAGCTTCACAGATAAGGAAAAGCTAAAGGAGTTCATCACCACCAAACCAGTATTATATGAAATGCTGAAAGGTATCCTTTAAGAAGAGGAAGAAGAAGAAAAAGGTAAAGATACTAATTATGAACAACAAATATGCACCTATCAACAAGTGAATCTAAGAATCAAATGAATAAATAATCTGATGAACTGGTGATTATAATAGAATCAGGGACATAGAAAGGAAATGGACTCACTATTCTTGGGGGGGAAAGGGGTATGGGAGATGCGGGAAGAGACTGGACAAAAATTGTGCACCTATGGATGAGGACAGTGGGGGGGTAAGGGCAGAGGGTGGGGTGAGAACTGGGTGGAGGGGAGCTATGGGGGGAAAAAAAGAGGAACAAATGTAATAATCTGAACAATAAAGATTTAATAAAATAAAAAATAAAAAAGCAGAAAAAAAGGCACTGTAAAAATTAATAAATCCAGAAAATATTCTAAAGAAATTTATATTAAAATAGATTACATTCTTTTATAGCATCTGATTTTTTTTATTGTTGACATTATTACAGATGTCCCCCATTCTCCCTTTTTACCCCCCTCCACCCTACCCCTGCCCCACCCCAGACCTCACCACATTATTGTCTGTGTCCATGGGTTATGCATATGTGCAAATATGTTCTTTGGTTAATCTCTTCCCATGCCCCTCACACCACTCCCCTCTGAGATGTGTCAGCCTGTTCCATGTATCCATACCTCTGGTCCTATTTTGTTCATCAGATATGTGAGATCATGTGATATTTGACTTTCTCTGACTGGCTTATTTTGCTTAGCATAATAATCTCTGGGCCCATCCATGCTGTCGCAAAAGGTAAGAGGGTTCCTTCTTTTTATAGCTAAGTAGTATTCGATTGTGTAAATATGTACCACAGCTTTAAAAAATATATATTTTTTTTTTATTGATTTCAGAGAGGAAGGGAAGGGAGAGAGAGATAAAAACATCAATGATGAGAGAGAATCATCGATCAGCTGCCTCCTGCAAGCCCCCCAGTGGGGATTGAGATCCACAACCTGGGCATGTGCCCTGACTGGGAATTAAACAGTGACCTCCACCACTGTTTCATGAGTGGATGCTCCACCACTGCGCCACACTGCCCGAGCTTTAAAAATATATTTTAAAAAATATACCACAGCTTTTTTTAAATCCACTTATCTCCTAATGGGCACTTGGTCTGTTTCTAGATTTTGGCTATTGTAAGTTGTGCTACTATGAACATAGGGATGCATACAATCTTTCTGATTGGTGTTTCAGGATTCTTAAGATTTATTCCCAGAAGTGGGATTGCCGGGTCAAATGGCAGTTCCATTTTTAATTTTTTGAGGAAACTCCATACTGTTCCCCCAGTGGCTGCACCAGTCTGCATTCCCACCAGCAGTGCATGAGGGTTCCTTTTTCTCCACATCCTCGCCAGCACTTGTTTTTTAATTTATTGCTGGTAACCATTCTGGCAGGTGTGAGTTGATACCTTATTGTGATTTTAATTTGCATCTCTCTGATGATTAGTGACCTTGAGCATTTTTTCATATGTCTCTTGGCCATCTCTATGTTCTTGTTGGAGAAGTGTCTATTCAGGTCCTTTGCCCATTTTTTAATTGGATTGTTTGTCTATATCATCTGTTTTATAGATATAAAATAAAAGTACATCTAATGATAAAAAATTACATTTGCTAAAATAACATTTATTTATGTTTGATGTTTTATTTTTCTCTACTAAAACATTAATGACCTGAGATTTATTATTGCTAAAAGAATTACTAGATCAGTGGTTCTCAACCTTCCTAATGCCATGACCCTTTAATACAGTTCCTCATGTTGTGGTGACCCCCCCAACCATAAAATTAATTTCGTTGCTACTTCATAACTGTAATTTTGCTACTGTTTTGAATCGTAATGTAAATATCTGATATGCAGGATGTATTTTCATTGTTACAAATTGAACATCATTAAAGCATAGTGATTAATCACAAAAACAATATGTAATTATATATGTGTTTTCCGATGGTCTTAGGCGAGCCCTGCGAAAGGGTCATTCGACCCCCAAAGGGGTCGCGACCCACAGGTTGAGAACCGCTGCACTAGATGGAACATGTTTGAGGGCACAGGCTTTGGAGCAAGGCAGACCTGAGTAGAAACGAAGCTTAGCCTATTGGCCATTTGACGTTGGGCCAACTGCCTAAGCTTTAGAAGCCTATTTTTTTTTCAATTACAGTTGACATTCAATATTATTTTATATTACTTTTAGGTGTACAGCAAAATGGATAGACATTTTTATAATCTATGTAGTAATCCACCGGTAAGTCTATTATTCCACCTGGCATTGTACATAGTTAATACACTATTTTTTACTATATCCCCTGTGCTGTACTTTACATCCTGTGACTATTTTATAACTACCAATTTGTACTTCTCAACTGTTTACCTTTCACCCATCCTCCATAGAGTCTTTTATAAGAAAAGTGTACATAGTACATATTTCCTTGTAACCAGAAAAACTTGCCACAGACTAACTCCTTAAATGACCCCCCTCACTATTGTTTATATTAAAATTCAAATTGAGGCCTTCACTGAACAAAACAATATGATACACTTAAAACCAGGCTAATGTGACAGATTTTTTTTTAGAACACATGACGTCTTTTCATTTATGAGAACTCGGTATACATAATCAGCGAAAATCAAAATATATGCCACACTGTCTTTCCATATATTGGCAATATTCCTCAAGATTATATTTGATTTTCTGAGGACATTTGTGCTCTTTGCAGTTCATTTAAATGTGGCCTTTTTTATTGTGGTATCAATAACTTTATATAAAGCTAAATATTTAATCACTGAGCAGGTAAGAGAAAATTGAGTGAACAGAAGCAATTCTAAATTGAACACATGCCTTGAATGACAAATAGGCCAAATTGAAATTGTTTAGAGATAAATCATGTGCCACATACCTGCTTTGCTTCAATAAATAAACCCCACACTGTAAAACATGGCTGATTTTACATCAAGATGAGGATGAAGTAAAAGAATGAAATATTTCCTTAGGTCATGACAGTGAGTTTTAATTCTTCAATTTCACTAAAATTACCAGGCCCAGGAAACAATTCTTCTGCTGACTCAGGTTAACAATGTTCTTTTACGGTGACAAATGAAGTAAACCAAGAAACTAGAATTTGACATTCTCTGCACAGCTTTTTAGAACAATGCATGTTGGAATAATGGAGTTTAAAAACAAATTATTTAAAAAAAATTATATTGACCAAATCCATCAAGAAAAGACCACCTTTCAATCACTAGCCGTCACACTACTTTCCTTCTGTTTCCTCTGTACAATGTGCTGCACAGAGCTGCTACTCTGGGCCTTTAATGCAGCTTTAAGTATGAACATTCTACTTGAAGGCCTAGCACAGCCGGGCTTTCTGTCATCTCGGATGAAGTCGTATTGACGAGTATATGTTTTCCTTGTGGAACGTGGAGTTTCTTCTAAGCACCTGAGGGAACATCGGCCCGTGAGCTCATCCTGTGCTTCTCCCATCTGAGGTGCCTCTGTCTCCAGGAAGGAGCTGCACCACAGAGGCACTCTTCTGAGGGTTTCCATTGGTAGAGGTGAAAGTGGCTGCTGGGTCATAGGAGGTGAGGCGGTAGGACTAACAGGCTGTCTCCGATCCACTCCACCCTTTGTTTCTGTACAGTCGTGTGTGAATTGAATCAGTATGTCCTAAACCCGATTCTTGAAATCTCAACCATGTCAAAATTCATGTGGCAAAAGTCCAGACTCTACTTGCATTTCAAATGTCCCAACATTGTCATCTGTCATGGAGACACTTCATGGATCCTTTTGATTCCTCCAGCTCATGGGTGGGAACCTTTTTCTGCCAAGGGCCATTTGGATGTTTATAACATCATTCACAGGCCATACAAATTATCAACTTAAAAATTAGCCTGCTGGTCAAACATGTAATTAACTCACCCCTAATGCCTTGGCAGGGCCAGACCAAATGATTTCATGGGTCTTATATGGCCCTCAGGCCGGACATTCCCCCATTCTGCTCTAGCTCCTCAAGAAAACTAAAGGAGCTGCTAGGATCTCGTTCCCCAGCAGAAGCTCTCTGCCTCAGTCCAGATTAACCCTCAGAGCCTAAGGAAAATGATGGCAACAATTACTAGTTTATTCCAGAAAGTGGTTCTCTGGAATTTTTGTTTATGTTATTTCCTTACTCTCTAAAACATTTAAAAATATCTTTTTTTTTGTAGTTTCTTTTCTTTTCTTTTTTTTATTGTTGCAGTGTAAGGGTTGGTTTGCTATCCTGCCCCAAATCAGACCTATGACATTTATTTTAACACTAGAGGCTCAATGCACGAAATTCGTGCAAAGGCCTTAGCCCTTGCAGCCCTGGCTTCGTCCAGAAGGTCATCCAGAAGGTTGTCCAGAAGGTCACTCAGCTGTCTGGTCTAATTAGCATATTACATTTTTATTATTATAGATGCTGACATATGTCTCCTCCACCTCATTAATGCCTCTGTTCTGTACAGCAAAGGGGAAACCTATCACACTGTAGTCTCTTTGTTGAAGGGGTAGAAATGAATATCAAGTTCTGCTTTGTAGAGTTTGGAAACAAACTATAATCATTTTCATTGTTATACAGGATGTGGCAAAAGGAGGTTTACAGTTGCTTATATGGAAAATAATACAATAGCTAATAAGTAATAATACAAGAATAAACTTTGTGTTTCCCATACGCAAAATGGTAAATATATTTTGCCCCACACTGTATATTTGAAGATGCTACAAGAAGGAACAAAACTATTTTTAACAAGCAAAAGCACACAAAAAAGCAAAAGCTGGAAGTTACCCAGTTATGATGACCTATCTTTTCTAACACTGTGATAAGGACAGGAGTTCCTAAAGTTTAAATATATATATTATTAATAGAAACTATTTATTAGTATACTATATATTACTATATATAGTATATATAATATATAGTAATAGATACTATATATTACTAATAGATACTAATAGATACTATTTTACTATATATATATATATATATATATAGTAAAATGTTTAGGAACTTACTTTTCATAGTCACTTTATCCTTTTAAACTTTGAGCAGCAGGGCTGTCAGCTGAAGAAAAGATTGAAGTGTGTTAATTGTGTCCACACGTCCCCACCTGTCCACTCGGCATACACACACACCACTCACACGTGCATACACAAATGGCGCTTAACGGCATGTGAATTTTACCAGCCTACCTTATGCTCTTGGATGCTTAAGGTCACAGATTAATACTCTTATTGATTGTTTTATGATTTTTCAAATAGACTTTGTATTTTGAAATAATCTTAGATTTACAAAAAAGTTGTGAAAATAGTTCCCATGTACTGCTCATCCACTTTCCGCTAATGTTCTAGCTTACATTCCCATGGTGCACTTTTCAAACTAAAAAACCAACAATGGTACATTAACATTGACTTAACTCCAGATTTTATTCAGATTTCAATCGTTTTCCAATAAAGTAATTTTTCTGTTTTATGATCTACTCCAGGATACCACATTGCAGTTAGTGTTTTGTGATGTTTTATAAAGTTCCACATTTCTGAATCCAGTGTCCTCTTTGTGTTTCTATATATTCATTTCATTCTTATTTGAGAATTGTGTTTGAGTGCCAAAGTGCCATGTTTTTCACACTCCAAACTCCTAGGCAGACCTCTGAAGACTATTTGTCCCTTATTTATGACACTATATATTAAACTAACTGAAAATTTTCTAAATAATGCTTACTTTGTGCAGAGTCCATGAACTCTAACCAGAGCACATAAATGTCAAATTTGAGCAATAAATTTTGATTGATTTTGAAATTCCATTTAAGGTACTATTTTTCTAAATAGATTCTCATGGGAAATATTTTAAAATATTGTTTTATAAAAATATTGTTTCCTATGGGATCTGAAAGTTCTTTAGGTAGATTTTTTAGTGAAATATCACAACAATTTAAATACTAATTCAGATTGTCAGAACGATGAAATTTTTTAATGATTTTATTACAGTGATTTACAACTCAAGTCTTCAGTACTCCAATTTTGTTTTTTTCACTTCAACTAAACAATTGGCATTTTTGTTTTGTTCTTTTCCTTGTTGTGTACTCTATTCTGAAACACTTTCAAATTTATATTTCTAAAAAAGTCTTATATTTAGGGGCCATTAGTGAATGTGCATGAGTCATTATAGTCAATGAAATAAGCAGTGTGTGATTGAAGATTAAATAAGGGAATGGTTTATGGTTCCATTAAAAGCACCAAGGTATTCCTGGAAAAGCTATGAAAATATGCTTTTCCATTAAGGAAAAGCACTTATCAATGCTGCTAGTCCTACTAAAGATTGTCTACTCTAACATAAAGCAGACTTTTTTTTTTTTTTTATCACACACATGAGGAGGGCATTAGGCTCGATCATAGCATAACTGTCTGCCAGGTAGAACTCCAACTTCTGAGCAGAACTTTGTAACTCTCATCAACTGCAGATGACTGCAAAGCTTGGCACCAGTTCAAGGGGCAGTCAAGATTCTGATTAAAGGTCCGGGCTTAGCGATCCATTTGAAAAGGTTTGGAATTAAAGGGGATTTAGCCTCAAAAGAAAATTGCTTAAGCATGGGTCGCACACTGGTGACTTGCAGTCTTATTTTGTTTGGCCTAGAGTGTTTTCTTTCTTTGTTTGTTTGTTTTTGATTTTAATATTTGAATGAGGTTGAACTCTTAAATTGCGGGATATTTCACTATAAAATCCTGAATTGCCCTCATTTATGCCTGCCAGCAACAAGCTAGGTATGAGTAGCAGGCCCTTTGCTGACGGGGCATATCCTCTCCTGCTGTACACAGTCCCCACCACAGGCAATGGCTTCCCTGCCCTACAGCTGTTGTCGACATCCCTCCTCACACAGCCGTTTTCCTCTGATTTCGAGAAGGCTGTTTCCATGGTGCTGGTCAAAGTAGAAAACGGAATTGTGTTTGAGAAGGCAGTTTTTTTTTTTTTTCATTCATTGATGTTCCTAACTGGCCCAGAGGATTTTTGACCTTGTGACCCTGGGTAAAATGGTGTCATAATGTTTATCACAGGGTAGTGTGCCACTACCTTGACTTTCTTTTTTTGGGAAAATATATCTTTATTGATTTCAGAGATGAAGGGAAAGGGAGGGGGAGATAGAAATATCAGTGATGAGAGAGAATCATTGATCAGCTGCCTCCTGCATGCTCCCCACTGGGGATCCAGCCTGCAAAGCCTGGCATGTGCCCTGACCGGGATTCGAACCGTGACCTCCTTCCTAGGTCGATGCTCAACCACTGAGCCACGCCAGCCGGGCCCACTCCCCTGACTTTAAAATTGCAATTGAGATATAAGTCCAAACATAGTGATTTTTAGTTATAAATTACTTTGACCCAATTGCTTGCAGTAATAGTTTAGTGGTTTTAAGCCCAGACTCTGTATCTAGACTTCATAGGTTCAAGTTCCTACTCTGCTATTTATAATTATGTGTCCTTAGGCAAGTTACTTAACCTCTTTATGTAGTTTCCTCTACTGTAAAAGGAGGATAAAAATAGTATCGACATCACAGAGTTCTTGTGAGGGTTCTTGTGAGGGTTCTACGAGTCAATTGTGGGAAGCGTTGAAAACAGGTCCTGGTGTGTTTAATGTGCCACGTACATGTTAGCTATTGCAGTCGTTATCTGTTTTCTGATTAGCTGATGCAAATTTATTATATGTTGCTCACATTGTCTCCTAATTTGTAAGTGACTGGTAAAAGAAAATTCATCATGGTGTCTGGCCTTCAGCCACATGGTGTACCTCCCTGGGTCTGCACCAGCTCTAGGATTTGGCCGTGTATTTGCATATTGAAGGAGGTAAATAATTACGGTGAATAAAATACATTTAGAAATGACAGGGACCTTAGAGATCATCTAGTCTAGGAGTTGGCAACTGCTTCTTCTGCAAAGGGCCAGATTGTAAATATTTTGGCTTTGTGGCCATATGGTTTCTGTATGGCAACTGCTCAACTCTGCTGTTGCAGCTCAAAAGCAGCCTAGACAATAGGGAATGAATGGGCGTGCTGTGTTCCACTAACACTTTATTTATGGACACTGAAATTTGAATTGCATGTAATTTTCACATATGAAATGTTCTTCTTTTTCCCCCAAACTATTTAAAAATGTAAAAGCCATTCTTACCTCACCAGCTATAAAAAACAGGTGTAGGGCCAAATTTGGCTGATCCTTGATCTAGTCCAAAGCTTGAAAACTGCAGCGCTTTCTCCCGGGAATTCTACCTGGAAATTTTTTGTTGAAGAATGAAGCTACCTGGGCCCCACTCCAAACCCACGGAACAAAAATATCTGGATGGTGAGCAATGGACTCTTTACTGTGAACATGTGCGTTATCCCCACCAGTGTGGCTCTAGGAACCACACTTTGCGGAACTACCCAAGGCCTTCAAATGAATATGGAGACTTCGTGGCCATCTTGCAAATCTAGAAATGATTTATGAAGGTTGACTATAACAAGTACCGCATTGCAAAAGTGAGTGGGATCGCTTGTGACCTAAGTTATTTAAACTTAGTCTTTGCATTCTTTTGTTTTTATTAACAAAGTCTCCTGACAACAAAGGTCATTATTTTCTTTTATTGTATTGGAGGGATGTGGTAGGACCTTGAATTACCCTAAAATAACGACACATTAGAGAAATCTCATTTTGTGTTTTTGTCAAGGCAGAAACAGGTGCATATTTATTGAAACATTCTTTGTGGTGTCAAAAATAAAATAAAATCTGAGCAACTTACCTGCTCTGGTGAATAAATCCGGGTGTATGCTTGCTTGAAATATTATGTCGTTGTGTAAAGAATGTGTTTGAGCTACATGTACTGCCCTGGAGCAAAGATGTTCATACCAATAACCAGAAAACAACAAAAAAGCAAAATGCAGAGTATTGTGTAAAATATGATTCCATTTTTATTTAAAAGGAAATATATTGATGCCATTGGTTACCTCAGGCAGCAAAACTGAAGGGGGAAGTAGAGGATGAAAGATTATATTTTTCTTTAAACCTGCCTTTATTGTTTAATTTTCTAGGGATAATTTTGAAATTTAATAGAAACAAAAATTCTAATGACCATCATCCTTTATTTGGCATAATAATCCATTTCCACGACAAGAAAGAGAAGTCGGCTTCTGAGAATCACCGACCCAAATTTTAATTTATAATGTAAATCTGGCTGCGAAATCACACAATTATCACCTTTTCTTTTTCCTAACTCAAGTCAGCAGTTCCAGAGAATCTTGCTCCAAAGGGAGAAGTCCATCTTCTCCTCATTAGAAAATAAGTTTCTGTTGTTTAACCATTTGGTACTTGGTTATGGCTGCCTGAGAAGAATAAAACACAACATGGGGTGAGTCTAATTCAGGCACGGGTGGATTCTAACATTAGGCTGTCCCTCTTGACTTCATTCTCAGTTCAGCATCCTCTCTAGGCCCCACCTATGCCTCATCCCAGGCTGACGTAGTGCTTCTAGGTCACCAGCTGCTTCTGGGGATTGTAGTGCATGAGCCTAATGAAATCCCAGGGGCAGAATGTTTCTCTTCCCCCACAGTTCTAACCAAAGGCTTGCAAGGAGTTCTTACTGAGCTAGCTTGGATCAAATCCTATCTGAACTCAATTACTATGGGTTGGCTAGGCCTGGGCTTTATCTCCCCCTGGAGCAGGCAGCTTGTGGTCAGTCCCTTTTGAACCATTGGTGTGAGTGGAGGAGGGTGGCTCCCCAGAATGAAATACAGAAGGCTGCCCCAGAAGACAGAAGAAATGCCAGGCAGACAACACAGTAAGTTCACCACCGTGTTATAAACCATCCATTAGGCCTTTAGTGCTCAGCGAAGGCTGTGCATTGAATTGCTGAGGGCGATTCTGATTAGATGCTTACCTCAGAAGTCTTGCAGGAACAAGGGGCTGAAGTCTGAAATACTTTTCTTTTTTATTTGGTAGCTTAATTCTGACATTAGGTCTATTTGGGTGTAAATTATTGGAAACTAACGAGAGTGTGATATTTCGATTAAATACATATATATTTAGTCTTTCTCCCAATGTCTGGCACAGAGCTCCTAAATCCTTTGGAATTTTTTTTTTTTTTTTAATCCTTACCTGAGGATATGCTTATTGATTTGAGAGAGGGGAAGAGGGAGGAAGAGCAAGAGAGATAAGGTGAGATAGAAACATTGATTGGTTGGTTGCCTTCCCAAACTCACTCAGACCAGGAATCAAACTCGCAAGCAACCCAGGTTTGTGACCTGACTGGAAATCAAACTCACAGCCTTCCCGTGTATGGGAGGGTGCTCCAACCAACTGAGCCACACTGGCCAGGGCAACGCTTGGAATTTTTTTTTTAAATTTTCACCTGAAGATATTTTTATTGATTTTAGAAAGAGGAATGGAGAGAGAGAGGGAGGGAGGGAGGGAGGGAGAGAGAGAGAGAGAGAGAGAGAGAGAGAGAGAGAGAGAGAGAGAGAAACAACTTCAATGTGAGAGGGAAACATCAATTGGCCTTCTTTCCTACATGCCCCAACCGGGAGGGACCAAACCCGCAACCTAGATGTGTGCCCTGGTTGGGAATTGAACCCACCACCTTTTGGTGTACAGGAAGATCTCCAACCAACTGAGCCACCGGCAGGGCAGCCCTTGGAAATTTTTAAGTGATAAGAACAACAAAGGTGCCCTAATATTCCTAACAAACCTCTTTCAACCACACCTGATCTTGTGTTAGTTAATAAAGTGACTTTTGTAAGCACCTAAGGATAGGAGCTGGTTGCTAAGGAAACCAATTGTATGATTGGAGGGTAGGAACATTCAGTCCTACCCCCGACCCCTGCTTCCACCACTGGGAAGGGGAGAGGGGCTGGAAGATGAATCTCCAATGGCCAATGATTAATCAATCCTGCCTGTGTAATGAAACCTCTGTAAAAACCCAGAGGACGCGGTTTGGAGAGCTGTCGGGTTTGTGAACACGTGGAGATTTGGGGAGAGCAGCAGACTTGGGGAGAGCAGGAAAGCCCCTGCCCTTTCCCCATACTTGACCCCACACACATCTTCCATCTAGCTGTTCCTGAGTGACATCCTTTTATAATAAATTAGTGATCTGATAAGTAAACTGTTTGTTTGTTTTCCTGAGTTCTGTGAGCCGCTCTAGCAAACTAATTGAACCTATGTTCGGGGTCCAGGCGGGGAGGTTGCTGGAAACTTCAGTCGATAGCTAGTCAATCATAAGCACAGGTGATACTCAGCCCTTAATCTGTGGGACCCGATGCTGGCTCTAGGTCAGTGGTTCTCAACCTTGGCTGCACATTAGAATCACCTGGGAATCTTTCTAAAATCCTGATTTCTGGGCCTCATCCTCCGGAAATTCTGTTTCTTTGTTATGGGGTGGGGCCACAACGTTAGTAACAAAGAAACAGAATTTCCAGAGGATGAGGCCCAGAAATCAGGATTTTAGAAAGATTCCCAGGGGATTCTAATGTGCAGCCAAGGTTGAGAACCACTGCAGATAGTGTCGGAATTGAGTTACATTTTAGGACACTCAGCTGGCGTTGGAGAATTGCTTGTTGGCAGTGTGGAAACAACGCCCTCACATACCCTTTGGAACTGGTGACCAGAACTTAAACTCCCAATTCAACCATTTTTAATGTATGTGTAAAATGCTCCTACTAAAATGCAACTGTGTACCAAAAATGACATTCCTTTCCCTAGAAACTGGCAAAACTGGTATGTAAAAGAAATAAGATTGCTCTTTGAGAAACAAATTATGAGATACACAATAAATGGATTAGAATATAAATACACAAAGCAAACAAAAGGAGCCAGAATGAGCTAAGGGCAGCAGGAAAATAAATATGCAATGCACTCTTATTACTTTATTTTTGTGACTTATCGTGTATATTTGGTGCCGAACATTTTCACTTCCAACAGGAAAAGGACTATAGAATATTTTTCATCCACACACCACTTACTCCCTTCCAAGTATTGATCACTGCTAAATTTGCTCATTTTAACTGCCATCGGTGCCGTATTTCTTTATTTCTGGGATTTATTTTGGTTTGATTTGGTTTCTGCCAAATAAACATGGAAACAAAATCCAGATGAAAGGATGAGCCAGATAAGAAGGAAGAGAAGAAAGGACGGAGAGCGTGGGGAGGCTGGGAAACCCCTTCCGCTGAGTCTCCTAGCTGAAGCAGCGGCGTGGACATTCAAAACTAAAGCTGAGCGAATCTCATTTGTAAGAGCAATCCTTCAGCGTTCAGGAGCATCGAAACATCTATGAATATTCATATGAAAAAGATGTGAAATCTTGCTCTGAAACTGTTGGGGGAAGAAATAAATGCAAATGAGTGTTTAACTACCAATGAGAGATTAATTGTGATATTCTCCTTCCTCTAAGCGACAGAAAATAATTCTGCCCTTATATTAAACAGAAATGGGGTTTGTTAAAAGACTAAAGTTCAGCTCAGAGAAGTACCAGAAAGACAGAAAATCAAGCTTAGCATGAGGCAGAAATAAGGTCGGACCAGAGCCAAAATCATGCTGCAAGCCAATCTCATGAGACCACCATGGCTGCCACCATGGGAACCTGGACTTTGCAGTTCGCTCGCTCAGCCCTGCATACTGGGTGTCATTGCCACATGTATCCCAGGGCCTGTTTTACAAATATTCACTGTAAAAGGTGATTTTCCCAGGAGCAACTTCATCATATAAAGAAAGTTAACTGTAACCAAATTGTATTTAACTTATCTAAAGAATGGGCCCTTGACCGACATCTAATAAAAATGAAAATGCTTATATTTTATCACCCAGTAATTCCACTCTGGTGTGTATGCCAGGGGAAACTCACTCAGGATGCGCAAGGAGCTCCATATCCAAAGATGTTCATTGAAAATGAGTGTCCTCTGCAATCCTTTCATCGGTGGCTTAAGGGAGCAATTAAAAAATGCTTAGAAATTATCGAATGGCTTAAAACAATTTCTAAAAAGTCAGTGTGAATCAGAAGAGAGATTCTGAATATTTGTGAAAGCCTGGATCAACTGGGGTAAACCCAACAAGATGATGTATAATAAAGGTACATATTTTTCTTCACTTTTTATAAGTATAGCATGAAAAAAGCCTGACTTGTGAGAATATTTCCTATTAAAATAACTTGAGGAGTTTGAGTTGATCACAAACCTAATATGCATGTTATATGACGGCTAACTTAGCCCTGCTCTTAGGTTACCTCTGGGCCTCATGTTCAGTTAGGGTGGAGGGACATTGACAAACTGGGAAACCTACAGAGGGAGATCAAGATGATAAGTATGCTGTATTATATAAAACACTAGAGGCCCAGTGCACAAATTCATGCACCAGTGGGGTCCCTTGGCTGGCCCTGTGGAATCAGGCTGAAACCGGCTCTCCAACATCCCCTGAGGGATCCCAGATTGCGAGAGGGCACAGGCTAGGTCGAGGGACCCAAGCGGTACACTATCAGAGCCAGGGAAGGATGCGGGAGGTTGGCCAGCGGGGGAAGGACCGCAGGAGGGCTCCATGGCATGTTCAGCCCATCTCGCCCAGTTCCGATTGGCCAGATCCCAGCAGCAAGCTAACCTACCAGTCAGAGCGTCTGCCCCCAGGTGGTCAGTGCATGTCATAGTGAACAGTTGTGCGGCCTTAGCATATCATTAGCATATTACACTTTGATTGGTTGAATGGACAACTGGATGACCAGACAATTAGTGTATTAGGCTTTTATTATATAGAATAGGTCAGTGCTTCTCAACCTGTGGGTTGCAACCCCTTTGGTGGTCAAACGACCCTTTCACAGGGGTCACCTAAGACCATCCTGCATATCAGATATTTACATTATGATTCATAACAGTAGCAACATTACAGTTATGAAGTAGCAACAAAAATAATTTTATGGTTGGGTCACAACATGAGGAACTGTATTTAAAGGGCCAGAAGGTTGAGAACCACTGGGATAGGTGAAGGAAAGAGTAACATTTGGCTGAAAATAGTGAATAAAGGAAGACATAACTGTCCATCCATTAGTATTATGTGGAAGAGAGGGGGAAAAATTTAAGACCACAGAATTCCAGCTAAACATGATCCGTGATCCTCTATGGGAACCTGGACAAATGTATAGAAATCACATGAATATAAATTCTGTTTTGGTATAAGAACACACTTTCTAACATTTATAGGTTTTCAATAGTCAATTGAATGAGGTAGTGAGTTTCTTATTACTGGAAGTAATCAAGCAGAAACTTGATGGCTATCTTATTATTCTATTGGGTGAAAGGATATAAATATTTAAAATGTCCTTCTTAATCTTTTGTATTCAAATTGCTATTTTTCAGTTAAGAAAATGGGCCTGTAGAACAAAGAAAAAAGAGTACTAAAACTTTGGAGAACATACTATATTCACAATTCTATACCTAACTGATCTAGAAGCCATGGGTATAATTACAAAATAATCTTAATTTTGCTTTTCTTTCTCCTTTTACTTCTGCTCAGTGGGGTTATTCAGTTCCATATTCGGATGAGGTCTTGGTCAGCCTATGACTTCACAAGTTATATTTAATAGCCCATAGTCACTTCAGATCACAAACAAAATCTAATTTATAATTTAAAACATCCATTATTGTGTTATAATCAAAGTTTGAACTTGATTTAAAGTGAAAAGACTCCTCCCTCCACACCCCCATTGGCTCAAGCCTGCCTTGAGTTGCTGCTTTCCATGCGAGAAGGCTCATGGGAGGAAAGACAGGGTGCAGAGGGAAAGTTTTGCTCAACAGGCACTTTTATAAATGGCTGCATGTCCTCAAGAGGTGGCAGAGGTGGGTCTTGACCATGACTGGTTTGCTCATGAGAAACTTTTGAGAACTCCCTCTGGGCACTCTCCAACTATAACTCCCTTGTTACGGGCTAGGCCTCAGCTTTGGGTGGGCTCCCCCATCCTCCCCTTCGTCCCTGCCCCGGCTAGTCCTCACATGTGCCTACCATCTCCTTTTCCTGGCAGACCATGTACTTGAGTGGGATCCCTTTCAAAACACCCTGAGGATGCTATCACAACCATTGCTTCCACATCTTGTCCCAGGGTACCTGTACCGGCCGTAGGACAGAGCAGGGGCCCTTACTTCTCAGAGCTCCATACACCTTTTATTCACCACAGGACAGGGCAGTGCATTGGCTTCTCAGGGGCAGCCCTCTGCTCTGTTGTCATCCGCTGCTTTCACATTCTCAGGGGTGAGATAGGCCACAGTCTGGGGAGGCCCAGGAGCACCAATCATGCTCTCTGAGTGGTTGTGGTGAATGAAGCCTCTCTCACCTGACCTGGCACTGGGAGGCTGCACCACCACACCCCTCCCCAGGGGTCGGTAAGCATGCAGCTCTCACCTAAGAAAGTCTCCTGACAGATCCACCCACGTCCCCTCTTCTGAGTGAAGGACCCCAGGGTAAAGGGCTCATAATCTTAATGGGCACACGTATTTTCTTTGTAAATTTGCATTTTGAAAGCCTGTTATATATGATATCATTGTGCTTGGTCAACAATCCCAGTTAAACATCCCCATTATATTCATTTAGTCCCCTGAACAAACCTGTTTTATGGTCTTCGATAGCCACATTTTACAGATAGGAAAACTGAGGCACAAAGAGGTGAAATCATTTGTCCAAACCATAATCATCCATCCTGTAAATCGGGAGACAGGTTATGGATGCAGAATCTGTTATCCACATGTGCTCTGTGCTTAGATTAGCTGGATCAAACACAAAGAGAAGAATCAACCTCCATGTGTGATATTCCTTGTGGGAGCAGGGAGAAAGCTTGCTGCTGCTGACCAGCTGGAACCAAACATAAATTTCCGATCACTGTATTCCAGTCAATGGCTACTTGAAAGCTCTCCTTTATAGACCAGTATACCCTGACATGTGCATGGAGGTGGCAACTGCATGTGTATGTTATTCAGCCAATTTATCTGTAATATATGACAAATTAAAAAAAAAATAAACATTTACTGAGCACTTAGGCTTTACCCAGATTCTTTCATTCTTTCCCCAGAACAACACAAAGTTAGTATCTTTCCCATTTTACAGACCAAAAAAACAGAGAGACCCAGGGAAAACCCTGAAGACAGAAGACCAGCCTTCTGGTTCCTTTCCACATTTACTAGTGCTCAGAGTTTGCTGGACCATTATTCCTTAAGGCCCCATTTCTCCTCATCTATCAAATGAGAAGGATACCATCTAGCCCATTTGTCCTGCAGGATCCTTGTGAGGTCAACGAGACAACGGATGGGTAAGAACTTTTCGAATCACAAAGTACTGTCCCCATTCGGGGGACCATTGTGACTCTGCTACTCCCATCTCAGGAAGGCAGCTGAGGAGGGAAAACTGCAAGTTCATCCTCAGCCAAATGTCACATGACAAGAGCCACAAAGATGTCCCACAGAGAGCAGCTTTTGGGCATGGCAGAAGGGAGAACGTGCCCTGAGAATCATTGAAACAGAAAGAAAGGAAACTTAAAATTAAAATAAAATAAAAAAACCTAAGAAAAGAAAAAACAAAACAAAACTCCAAGCTAGTGTATTCTGAAACAGGGCCAAGCCGGGAAACCTTTGGGATACTTGTGTTGCTCTTGAGAACTATTATGAGGCTTGAAAATGAGAGCCAGGTGGAGGAAAAGAGAGTAAGTCCACAAAAGATGAGCAGCGGGAGAAAAGAAGCAAACTCACAAATTCAGGGAAAGCTAGCATAACAGTGTAGAAAAATATTGCTAAATCCACTCTGAAACTGACCAAAGATTCTAAGATAGGACTCCGTGTTTGCAAAACACAACAGCTGCTGAGATCCACAGTCTAGGAGAGAAAAAAATGGAAACTTTCTTTTCTCTTTTCCAACAAGACATAACAAAAGCAGAGCTGATGTAATTAATGAAAAAAAGATGGCTATTTGAAGCAGGGAAGGCACTGAACAATAGAATGGAATGGAAATGAGGTCCACATTTAGGGACAATTCATTATTTATTTGCTGGACTTTTTATGCACACCGTGTTCTGCTAATATTTCTCTCTCCAGGGAGAATATCAAAACCAGGTTGGTAAGTGATACAAGCATGAGTAGTTAAAGACTACAATATAAGCAGTGGGTAGATGGAATTATTTCTTGAATATCAATTAGTATAGTTCATCTAACTGAAGATTCTTACAATTGAATACTTCAACTTAATAGATCTGTTTTCAAATTCTTTTTAATGGCCCTTCTGTGACCATAATATCTAGTTTTCCAGACAACCTAAGTAGAAACCATTATGGACAATGTATGTAGAATCCTCTAAGGATAGCATATGGAGGAGAGAATGTGGATTGCCAAATTTAGCAGCTCTGGAGAGAGTGTTTTTGAATTAAACTTGAGTCTATGGGGATTACAGTTCATTTGTGACTGGCAAAACATATCTTCTCAATTTTGAAAGATAAATCCCACTGATATATGTGTGGATTTCACAAGTGTTTCTTAAAAACCATATGACAAAAAAAGAAAATCCTTTCCACAAATGCTAAAGTTGTATAGCTATTTTGGAATTATGATGTCACAGGTATTTTGGCAGTATTCTTCCTGTGAAAATAGAGGGTTTTGTAAGTACTGTACCAACTCTGACTTGAGGAAACTTGGTTCAGAAGTTTCACCCCTGAGATGTTAAGGTTAGATGACTTTCAAAAAACTTAAAGTGGAAGATTAACAGGGCAGTTACTATAGTCTTTGGTATTTTAAAGATAAGTAAAATTTCAAAAGGAGGGGAGGGGGACCAGGGCATTGTCAACACTGTCTTTTGCCAAATACGATCAGTTTTAATTCTAATTTTCTTTATTTAATTTTAATTTTATTCTATTACCTTTTTATTTAAAAAGTCCATTGACAGCACAGACATAGTTTAAAGTCTGGGTCTTTAAATGTAATGTAGTTAGCTTTATGAAAAATTATCTTGGCTTTTCTTAGTATTCCAATATCATTGTGGACCAGTGAAAATATTGTGGTAAACCAGAGCTGGTCTGCCAATCCCAATAAACCAATAGCCTGGTTCACTTCATTAGCATCAGTTAGTTCTCTACCCTAAGCTACGATTAAAATCTTTTGTTGTTGTTGTTGTTTTTTAAATTTCCTTAATATTTTTTCAATTGAAATTTACATTGAATATTATTTTTTATTAGTTTCAGATGTAGAGCATAGCAGACAATCATATACTTTACAAAGTGTCCCCCCTGGTACTTCCAGTATCCAGCTGGCACCCTACATAGCTATTACAATATTATTTACTGTGTACTTTACATCTCCAGACCACTAAAATCTTATTTCAGAACTTCCAACATTTAACTAGAAGGCAAACTCCTATAATTCAGGGTAAAATGATTAAATCTTCTAGTAAATATTTACATTTATTGGAGAAAGGTATTTCCTTCTGTACCAATTCAATAAATTCCTTAGAATGCAATTATGTTATTTTTTATTCCCATTTTCAAGGACCTGATATAGCTAGGATTTTATCCATCTTTGAATAGTTTCTATTAAAACTATTGCCATATCTTGAAATACTAATAAACTTCTAATTTACATGCACAGACCACTCTTAAATTTGCCTTTTTTTTTTTTTCATCGTGAATAAGAAAACTCTTTAAACACCTGTTCTTTTTTACAGGTTAAATCAAACCATTATCTCCAAGAAACTACTGAGATTACTTAGGCTGCCTTCCTTCCTCCTCCCCTCCCTTCCTTCCTTCCTTCCTTCCTCCCTTCCTTCCTTCCTTCCTCCCTTCCTTCCTTCCTTCCTCCCTCCTTCCTTCCTTCCTTCCTTCCTTCCTTCCTTACTCCCTCCCTCCCTCCTCCCTCCTCCCTTTCCTTCTTACTTCCTTCCTTCCTTCCTTCCTTCCTTCCTCCCCCTCCTTCCTTCCTTCCTTCCTTCCTCCTTCCTTCCTTCCTTCCTTCCTCTCCCTCCCTCCCTCCCTCCCCTCCTTCCTTCCTTCCTTCCTTCCTTCCTTCCTTCCTCCTTCCTTCCTTCCTTCCTCCCTCCTTCCTTCCTCCTTCCTCCTTCCTTCCTTCCTTCCTTCCTCCTTCCTCCCTCCCTCCCTCCCTCCCTCCCTCCTTCCTTCTTTCTTTCTCTCTCTCTCTCTCTCTCTCTCTTTCTTTCTTTCTTTCTTTCTTTCTTTCTCTTCTTTCTGTCTTTTTTTGGGGGGGGGGCGTTATCTTATGTTGATTGCCTAGTGATAAATGATCTATAGGAGGAGAATTAAGAATCCTTGGAATTCAGAGATTTTGATGTTCTAATTTTTAAATATTTAACCTAATATGAAGAAAGAACTTAATTTATTAACACAGGTAGAGTATCTTTCCACAGAAAGTGAAGGCACGTCTAAAATTTGGTTGTATTCTCTACTAAAATTTTAAAACCTAGCTTTGGGATACCTACATTCCAGTGCACTTTGTTCTTTTCCCTGTCTGTTTGAAAATTAATATCAGCACTGACATTTCTAAGAGAAAGAACTGAAATCCTCCCTCTGACACTGGCAGCCGGCAATCTTCTTGAGCATTAAGTTCTTTAAGGGCAGGGAAGAAGAGTATTTTTCCCCTCCTTACCTTGTTACTCTAAAAGCCAATATATTCTTAAATTCCACCCCCCAAACTAAGCCTAAAATCCAAAACCAGGTAATCTACATACAAAAATAATTTTTTTCATGGTAAATTAAATCTGGAAAGTAGACCAAGGGGAAGTGCTGATGAAGAGACTTTCTCTTTTATACTAGTATCATTCAATAGTGTGATTTAAAAAAAAAAAGATTACATTCCTTTTTTAATAAGTAAAGCATTGTTTTTGAAATCTGAAATATGTTTTACTTCTCTAGCAGCTATGCTTTATTCTCAGAAAATAAAAAAACAAATGGTAGGTCGTAAAAACCCAAACACATTCTTGAACTACAGAAATTATTAAATATAAAACTGAAAATTGCATTAAAACCAGCAGATATCTGTTATCTTTCTTAACCAGTTACTTTTCAATTGATGCTGGTAATTTTTCCCCATATTTCATAAAGAAGCAGCTGCTGTTTGCTAAAATTATCAATGACTGGCTACATTATCTAGGAACCAGAAGAGGTCGCCATCTACCATGGTCTAGCATTGTAGGAAAGAGGAAACATCCTGAATGCTTGATTCCTTAGTGAAAATGAACAAAGAGGTCAGAAGTTTTCAATATGAAGCTTTCCTTTTGGAAGCTTTGCATCATTGAACCAATGCTCAAGTCAGAGGAAAGTATAAATAAAAATAATGGATACAAGATGTTGGTGTTATGGAACTTCAAAAAATAGAATTTCTTAGAAATTACATAAAAATTCTTCTAGTTGACTTAGTTAATACAAATCTTTCTTTATGTCAAAATGTTGGAATGAAAACCTCAAAAACTATTCAAGTCTCAACACAGTAAAATCTGTATATTTGTAAAATCTGTATATTTGGTGGTCTCTTTCTACCACTATGTTTAGAACTCTTAAAAATCTCAAATATTTATTTTTGCACCAACTTCTTCTGTGATTTTCATTCTATAAATTAGATTTTTAAAAATGCATTAGTTTTCTCAACTACACAATAAAAGTAAACTTGTCATAGTGTTAGTGTAACTAGTGATCATCATAATTCACAAAGAATATTGAAGCTTTGATATGTAATTACTACTGCTGGGTTTCTCAAAGATAGTTTAAAGTTCAATTTATTTTCTTTAAGGCATGATTTAATTGAGAAGAAATGACATTATAGTTTGGAAGTAAAATGTATAGATATCTTGAAATAAGGAAAGATCTGCCCTTTAGAAGAAAGAATAGGCTTAAGCTTAGTGATCGTAGAATGGACAAATGGGTAGACATACAGTGATATGCAGCTCAAACTATGGGAAGCTTTTCCTATAAACAGAATTTTTTTAAAAAAAGAGAAATGGTTGCTTCAGAAGTTAGTGAACTTACCATTACTGGAAATACTCAAATAGATTAGATACTCACTTGGTGAGAATATATTAGAGATTTGAATCTCAGGGTTAGGTGAGAAGCTATACTACACTTCTAAGAAAGACCGGTTTTAAGACTTATTATTTTATTTTATATCAATAACAGTGTTATAATAAAATTATGCCCTATTAGGATAATGTTAGCTGATCTAACAAATAAGTCTAAAAGTTTTGGTGGCTTAGCACAGTCATTTATTTCAAATTCATGCCCTGGTCTCCTGCTGTTATTGATTTTTGATAGTTGACTTTCCTCTGTGTGAAGATTCAGGGACTCAGCCCCTATCCATCTTCTGGCTCTTCCATCTCCTAAGGCCTAAAGTGTTTTGCCTCCAGCTGGAGGAGAGAAAGGAAAGAACAAGGAATCCACACCTACTTCTTAACTACCTTTTCCAGGAAATGACACAATTACTTCTACTTATATTCCATTGGAAAGAATGAATCATATAGTCCCATATAGATTTAGGGAGAAACAGAAGCACAAACTTTGAAGTATAGTTAGCTATCTTTTCCCCAGTCCATCTCTCTAACCACATGTAAGTATCCTTCTACTTACATGTTAAACAAACTCATTACCTCTTCAAGGAAGTCAACTCAGAGTCACATTCAGTAATTCCATCCAACTCAAAGTCCAGAAAATCAGGGTGATGCATAATCATCCCCATCAGGAATAGATGTGACTCCTCATAGTCTAGTGACTATGTTTGTTTCTTGAAGCAGATTGCATCATTGGCCCAAATCTTAACCACTCCTTCTATCCACATCCTTTGCCACTTACCTTTGCATCTGCTCACTGTGGATGAAATGTTGTGCCCACCCTTTTACTCGGAGCCCAGCCACATGACTTGCTTTGACCAGTGGGAATTTAGCAGTCACAATGTAAGCAGAAGCTTGCCCTCACCTATCAACATGAGAATATGCTCAGGCCTAGACTACACAAGAATGAGAGACCCATGGAGCAGGGCCAAGGCATCCTAGGTTAGTTGACAACTAGCCAACTTCCAGACATATGAGTGAGCTAAGCCAAGACAGAGCCACCTGGCTAAACCCCAGCTGATCCTAGACACACGAGCAATACATGCTTAATGCTGTATGACACCTCGGTTTTGTAATTATTTTTTATGCAGCTTCCTATGATAATAGATAAATGATAAATTTTTCAAACTATCGACCTCACTGAACAGAAACTTACTTGCTTTTGTTTTGTCTTTGTCTGAATAATATCTAATTTACCAAAGTGAAATTCAAGTTTTTGTTTAGCTCAATTTGATACAAAGCAAGATTTAGCCGGAGAAAATGCTTTAAATAATGTCAAACATAAGCACAAATCACTTTTTATCTAGTCATAGCACTCAGATTCCTCAAATCACTTTGAGTTCCTTTCATTTAATTTTTATTGCAATCCTAATGGAAGATAAAAGATATTTACTCTGTATTACTGGCTAACAATTCTCACTGACTGAGTACTTACTCTAATCACAACTGATTAATGACAGCACAAGAACAAACACACTGGAATCCGTATCTCCTTGCTCCCCAAATATGCTCCCATTGCTTTACTAAGACTTTGTTAGAGAATTAAGGACTCAACTACCTTCCATTACTGCCAGGGCTGACCAGCAGACCCTGAGCAATGGATGAACAGATTACTCTGATGCATGTTTCTGTGAAAGAGAAGGCTAAGGGACTAGTTTGGGTTAGTAGCAAATAGCCTTGATTGCCTGCCTCATTGGCTTTTTATTGTAACAATAGCTTGAACTTAAATTAACCGTTAGATACAATCAGCAGGGTAGGTATCCTTGAGAAAGTATATGCTTCTACGAGGTCGGGTCTTTAAAAACTAAACATAGAGATTCTAGCAAAACACCCCGAGGGATCGGACTTTTTTGAAAAAGTCAAAGTAGGGGCTGCCGCCTTTGGCAAGGTCCCCTCAGAGGCCCCTGAGCTTTCAGAGAATCCTCCTTACAGACCTTCCAACCAAGTCCCGAGCTTCTCCACACATTACTAGTCTATGAAATATGTCATTAGCAGGTTTTTTTGTTTTTTTTTTTAGGTTAAGCTCTCTTCTTTCTGAAATCTCTAATCCCCACTTATGTATGTTCTCACTAATTAAACACTTAAACCAATATTTCTACTTAGAAAAACTCTAGAACTAATTAGTCAGTAAATAAGAACTGGATGCAAAGGAATTTTTGGCAGTTTCTCAACCTCAAAACTGTTGACATTGTGGACTAGATGACTCTTTATTGGAGGGGAAAGGGGAATTGCCCTGTTCATTGTATAATATTTAGCAACATCCTTAGCCTGTACCCGTTATATTCCAGTAGCATTTTCTGAGTTGTGAAAACCAAAAATTTCTCCGGATATTGCCAAATATCCCTCCGGTGGGGGTAGGGGGTAACAAAATAGACCACTCTCCTAGTAAGAAATGGGTCTACATATTAAATGCAACCAGGATTTAGTACTAGTGTCAGATTCTTCAATGTGAAAGCTGAAATCTAAGGGGTGAGTTTGTGTAACCTTTACATTTTATAAGGGAAGAAACTACACTGAAAGAGTTATGCCAGGGCACAAGGCTGGTCAGTGCCAGGTCTTGACACATAAATAAATCATTTCATATACTATGTATCTGCCCTTCTATACTCTCCAAGTGCAGCTGTAGGACTTTTGGATATTCCATTTAACTTCTAAGTACTATTCTGGGCCCAGGTAATGCCTTATTAGCCTGCCTTTAGGTTCCTATGGGAACTCCGAACCTACCTAGATAGGGTCACAGGAACATCCTCAACTGACTTCTCTTCTCTGCCTTTATAACTCCTCAGTACACTTGGCCATGTTTACTGGTCTCCCCTAGGCCAGGCCCTGATGACAGTCATTTTTTAATTTGTCTCCCCTTTCCAGTCTATACTTTTAGTTCCAGCTTTCCAGCTATTCCCAAGATTCTCATTTCTTTGACTTAGCCTGGATATTATCTTCTTTGTTCTTTCTCCCTTTTAGACCTTCTTTGAAAACATCTTTTACCATCCCATAATTCCAGCCCTTTAGGCATCAACTGTCTCAAGTCAAGGCAAGACCTTCTCAACCTGAGAGCTCCTTTCTAACACAAAATCTAGATATCTCATTAGTATTGCCCTCTAATCTCCATTTAGGTATCCATGAGGAATATTTACACCTTAAAAGATAAATTATCAATTTGTTCTTGGGAGTCCTCATGGTTCTCTCTTTAATGCATTTCTGTGTTCTATTTCAGCACACTGGCCCTTTATCCTTGCTCCCGACCTGGTATAGCTGCTCAGTTTCATCACTGCTTTGGGGCACAGGGAATATATTGCATCCCCATCACTTCTTTGAAACATGTAAGTGAGCAAAACAAAATCGCTCTCTATCAAATGTGGATTAATAAATTCGGTCCTTTGGGAATGCTATTCCATGAAATTGGTAAAAAATAATTATTTGATAAGACTGCTGAACTACAATGAAAAGTTCATAATTAAAAAGCTTGCTATCATAGTATTCAAAGAGAAAAATGTCGTCTATTTCTATTCAGAAAATTGACTCCACTCATTATAGCCTATCAAGAATATAATCGGGTTTCAAATGATTATTTATTAACCTATTATAAAAAGTTGCTATAACATGAAGAGAAAAAAATAGCATTCTAGAGAGCATTCAGGTAAAAGGCACTTGGAAATTGTTTACTCATAACTTTAAGAGTGATGCTTTTCAAAATATCTTGACTGGTTTGGCTGGTGTTGCTCAGTGGTTGAACGTTGACATATGAACTAGAACAGTGATGGCGAACCTCTGACACGCGTGTCAGAGGTGACACGCGAACTCATATTTTTGGTTGATTTTTCTTTGTTAAATGGCATTTAAATATATAAAATAAATATCAAAAAGATAAGTGTTTTACTATGGTTGCAAATATCAAAAAATTCCTATATGTAACATGGCACCAGAGTTAAGTTAGGGTTTTTCAAAATGCTGACACACCGAGCTCAAAAGGTTCACCATCACTGAACTAGAAGGTCATGGTTCGATTCCTGGTCAGGGCATATGCCTGGGTTTCAGACTCCATCCCCAGTGGAGGGTGTTCACATGGCAGAAGATCAATATTCTTTCTCATCATTGATGTTTCGATCTCTCTTTCCCTCTCCCTTCCTTTCTAAAATCAATAGAAATATGTTTTAAAAAATAAAACTATCTTGACTAATTTAAGAAAAAGATGGAGGGAGGCAGAGATTTGGGAAAGGAAGAGACTCAAAATCTCTGATAAGATTTCAGTCAAAGCAATTTGATTCTGCCATAAAAACAGGTGCAGAGCAACTTCTGCTCCAGAAGGAACCTTAAAAAGCCGCTGAGTTCAAGATTTATAAAAATGAGAAAGAAGTCTATGGGTATATTGCACAGTTCTGAAAGACCCATTGACATGCAATATATATTAAAAATATCACTCAGAAAACTTAAAATGTTCATTCTTAGCTCCAATTTCAAGTTACATACTTTTGTTTTTGTGTGCTTGTTTATTTTATTTCAAGAAAAGTAATTTCTAAGCTTGAGGAGGTACTTTTAATTTGTTGTCTGGGTTGGGAAAGAAACGTTTTTATACTTAGCTTATAAGCACATAATTTTTAATAAAATCCTCTTTTTAAAATGTTGCTTATAGCTATGTCTTAAGATGCCATGAATAAGTATTTTTATCTTAAGTAGACCTTGTGTCTAGGTCTAAGAAGCCACAAAGTGAAGAGAAAAGTTGACAGAGATCAAGTAAATTTAGGTTGCGGTTACATGTTTGTACAGGAAAGTTGGTTTCACAAAATTTAGTGGCTCTGGTTTGCTTGTATTCCTTTTCCCTCTCCCTAAAATCAGGAGAGTCAAAAAGTGTCATTCAGTTCTCCTTCCCTACTGATCTGTGGGTATTGGCAAAGGGACACTTGGAAGAACCAGAGCAGGCCTCTGAGTTCTTCCTCTCAGGGGCTGTTACATAGCGGGAGGGCACCTCAGTTCCCCATTGCCACGATACTGCTGTATACAAAACGAACACAACACTTCAGAGGAACGTATAACAGTAGACATTTATTCTTTCTTATGAATATATGTATGCTTGGCTGGAGTACTGCAGTTCTGGGCTGGGCTCAGCTCCTTCCAGTTGGGCTTGCTCATGCTTCTGCAGCCAGCGTGAAGACCAGCTAGTGGCTGGCTGTTCCAGGATGGCCTCAGTGGGGACAACCCTGTTCACCTCCACGTTTTTCTCACTTCACTTTAGCCGGCTAATGGGACTTGTTTGCACTGTGGTGGCAGGGATCCAAGAAAGCTGAAGTATACAAGGCCACTTGAGGCCAAGGCTCTGAACTGGAATGATTTTCCTTATGTCACATTCTCATGGTCAAAGCAAGTTTCAAGACTTGGAAAGGGACTTCAGGTTTTATGGAAGAGACTGGAGAGTCACATCTCAAACAGGGTGAACATAGAGGTGGGTGGAAATTGGGATGTTTTGCAATAAATTAACCACAAAGCACAGCAAACTTGGTGGAAATGGGAACGAGGGGGCTATAGCTTAATGCTGCATTTTCTACAGCAAGTACCTGCTTTTACGTAGCTTGTATTTAAGGGAGGTGTGCTGTTATCTCCTTTTTTGGTACTATGACTACTACTGTAAGGCACAGTGGGAAAAAAATCAGATAAACCAGTTCAAGTTTTGGGTATATTTTAATAATTCAGAACTTCATTTATCTAAGTAAATTTTTCTACTACCTCTAACCTAATATTGTGACATTTTCTCTCAATTTATTCTGTGTACATATAAGTAAAGGTTTTTTTAAAAAAACCTTCCATGAAGATTATGACTAATGTCCCTCTTATGTTTATTTGTATGTATGCACTTCCCCTGTCACTAATCCCCTTGGTGTACAAAGCTCTCTCTCTCTTTTCTTCTTGTAAGCGCACATTCCTTCTTCTTACAATAGTAGCAATTGATTTTTCTATGGGGAATTACCCTTTCTCCTTTCCATGAAGATTGGTTATGGCTGTCAAGATTTAGGGACATAGATCAAACTAGGTCAATGGCCCCTCTGCCAGAGAATTTTATTACTTGGTTCCTTGGCTTTTCCTTTAATTCTGCGAATTACCTCATATCCTTCCAAGAAATTTCTTTTTTGCACTTCTTATTCAGAAGGGTTTTTTGTTCCTTACAATCAGAGAACACTAAAAGATGTATTCCTTAAATTTTACATGTATGCTTTTCCTTACCTGCAAAAGTTTATAGAGTGTATTACATTGTCACTCTGTTCTCATCTAAGGAGTGTAACTTAGGTATTTTTACTTTACACATAAACAAACAAAATACCCATAAAGTTTGAGTATTTGTATGGATGACCAGCCATAGGAGGTGTTGGAGTGGGGATCATGATAAAGCATATAGTATTTGTCTATGTTTGTTAACAGTAAAAAGAAGCTACAGGTAATAAAGAGGCTTTGATCTTTGAAGCTACATAGATCAGGATTCTAATTATAGATTAGCTATGTACTAGTGTATAGTCTTGGGTAAGGCAATCAGTTTCGTACCCATTAAAATGTGATTTATAACACTTTATCATAGCAATCCTAGTGAAAATTAAGAGATAATATATAAAGTGCTTGCCACATTGTAGGTACTCAATAATTGATAAATAGTATTTTATGCATAAAAGTAGTAAATAATGAACTATACCCAAAGGAAGATCTGGACTTTGTCCTTGCTCCTCCAAACCTTTGAAACTTTCCAAGTGATAGGAACATCTTTGTTATTCATGGTACATCCCACATACTACATCTAATATTTTATGGTAATGAGGTGACTCATAGTGAGCCCCTAGATAATGGATGGTAGCAAGATGACTCAAAATGGGGGCTGGCCACACCAAAAACTCCATCATATGATTAGAAAATTGAGGCTTTGAACCATGTATCAGCATCCTCACCTCTGGGGAGGGGATGAGGGCACACAGCATGTTCAGCCACGTGAGCAATGATTCCATCAGTGGTGCCTACATAATGAAGTCTTAATAAAAATTCTGGCAACTGAAGCTCAGGTGAGCTTCCTGGATTGGCAGTACTTTATGCATGTATTGCTACATTCGATGCCAGAATGGATTCACATCCCTGAGGACTCAGAAGCTTCATATTTGGTGACCTCCCAACCACAGATTCTGCCATGCATCTTTTCCTTTGACTGGTTTTTATTTGTATCCTTTGGCTATGATAAAACTATAATCTTAAGTATAGCCTTTTCCTGAGTTCTGTAGGTTGTTCTAGTGAATTATCGAAACTGATAGTAGTTTTGGGAAACCCACAAACTTGCATTTGGTGTCTGAACTCTTAGACTGACTTGACAGTCTGAAGACTGTCCTTAACCTTGAGTTTAGTTATTTCTGGGTAGCCAACCAAGTGAATATTACCTCTTTGAAACTGAGAAAGAAAATCTGGTTTTTCTTCTAGGCAGCTGGAAATGATAATTAGAAATTACATTTAATTGTATTTACAACTACCAATACTCTCTTAGTTTAGTGTATGTATTATATGTTATTATTGTTTTACTTTGGTAAATGTAAAGAAGCATTTTTAAGGACCTTCATATGTTCACATGTAATCTCCCAAGACTTTACTGTCCTTTTATTAATGTCTTATATTCTTAAATTCTTGAATTCCACCAAAGGGGTTTTCAGAAACATAACCCTTATATTTGGAAGAGGCCATCTTTGCTGGTCTTGGGCTGATGAGCAGAATATAATCTTCCTGAAACTAACCTATAACAATGACCACCACTTACGAAGTCCTTACCTTATGCCAGACATTAAACCTATTACTTTTATATGTACATATTCTAATCTTTATAACCAAACTGGAAGGTATTTATTACCATTCCCTTTTATAAAATGTCAGTTATCAACATCCAAGACAGACCTCCATGAAAACCTATGGATCAAGCAAAACTAAGTTTAGTAGTCTTACTACAGTCCTAGTACCATCTTAAAAGGGTAGGGAAGGGTATTAGTAAGGTTTGGAGACTGAGATTAAATGCTTTAATGTAGTCTACCCTGGCAGGAAACTGACTAGGATTAGGCAAAGTTTGTGGCTTAACAGTTCAAAATTGAAGGACAAGGCAAGATGAAAGTTAGAGAGTCTTGATAGTAAAAATTTTTGATAAGTCAGTCATTTGCCCAGATGAGTAATTGTTGTTCTAACAAAATGTTGGCCAAAATGAACAAATTGTTGCCCAGAAAAATTAGTTTTCAAGGATTTCTTGAAGCAGAAGTGAAATTTTGTATTAGTTTATATTCCTATCTTCCTGAAGAAGATTTACCTGAAATAAATAATTAAGTCATGTTGGCACAGTTGATATCAATTCTCAAAAATGAGGAAATTCAGTAATTCTCCAAGGACTCAGTAGCTCCAAAGTCCTAGATTATTCCATAGTACCAGGATTTCTCTCCAAATATCTATATATAGATATTTGTAAAATATGTAGATATTTTACAATTACATGTAGCTACATAATTTTACTACCAAAACAAGAACTGTGAAACTTTATGAAAGAAGACAATTTAGGTGATGCAAACTAATTTTATTTAACACTTTATGAAGTGGACAGTTTCTCTTCAGAGAGCAATGAGGCAAGGGAGAAAATGGCAAGGTTTTATAGAGGGGGAAAAAAAATAAGAAAGAGAAAAAATAGAAAATGCATAGGAAACAACAAAATAAGTATAGAGTCCAGAGTTGGCTTGGCATTTGGGGACTGGCTGATTGAATATCATTTCTGGCCAAGAAAAGCATTTACAGGAACACAAAAGTGATCTAAATTTTGGTTTGCTAACATAGCACCCCAGGCAGGAGCAGCTCCATCATGGGCCTAAAAAGTTATTTCAACAGAACTAAGGTTGCTTACATCAATAGAACTTTTCTGGTTTTTTTTCTAGGAAGAAAAGACTATAGACTAGTAAACTACTTCATTGCTTTGTAGGGGAGGAAAGTTAAATTTTCCCTCTACTTTCTGGGTTCTTGGCTAGGAACCATCTATAATAAAAACAGGTTAACAGAAAATTTAATTTGTATGCACATAAGGGAGCCCCACACAGATATGAGACTCAAGAGGCAGCTAGATGATTGAGGCTTCTATATCATCCTGAGTTAAGAAAAGGGATAGGGTCTGAGGATTCAAATGAGGGAAGGTAACTCAGAAAAAGGTGAGAGGAAAAATGTTTGGTACACAAAGATTTTCCTACCACACAAGTAAGTTTCTCAATAAAAAGGTGGTTTCTGGTAATAGCTCTCTTCCTGACACATGACCCTCCCTCTCCCTTCTGATGTAAATTTCCTTCATAAAGGTAGATTTTCCTTACAAAAGGCTACTTCTTTGTTTTCAGAGCTTCTCCTGTGTCTGCAATTTTTTAAAAATAATTGTTACCAGAGGAAATAGGTTCTTCACTGGTGTCATGGGCAAAGACTTTCAGGGACACTCTCATAGGAAGAGTTCTGAAAAATAGGGGTAAGATTTATTAGAGAGAAAAGCTGAACTATACTCTCAGAGAGACAGAGCAAGCAGGCTAGGTAGCAGCTGCATGGACTCAGGAAAGGAAGTTATGGAGGCGAAAGGAGCATCGTCTGTCACTGCTTGCCTGTCCCCCAGTTGCAAGTCTTATGGGGACCCTTAGAGTTTCAGAGAAAAGAAGGCAAAAAGTACATGCCCAAGAGAAGGAAGGGCACAGACTCCAAGGAGGGCGCCTGCTGCTTCTTTGTCTAAATTCTACCTATTTCCTTGGGCTCGGGAAAGAGCAAGCTTTCTTTTAGACTGCCTAATCTTTTCCTGGCTTTTCCCGGGCTTCTGATTGTACCCTCCCTGGATCCGATTTCTTTCCTGGATTTCCCAGAGGCTTGTTCCCTTACCCTATCTAATTCTTTTCCCAGATTTTCCCAGGCTTTGACCTCCCCATTTTACGTTCACCATTTTGGCTCCTATTGGACATGCTTCATAGTTCTGCTTCATCATTTGGCTTCTACTCTGCATGCACTCCATCAAAGAAACCTCCCCTCATTGTTTTCACCTCCCCCCACCCCCACCCTGTTAACCAGACAGGAGATGCCTTTACCTCCAGGGTAGTTGTAATGCTATCTCTCCTACCTAGTTGACTAGAATGTTTTGCTATGTTTGGTGGAATGATGCCTGTTACTCCCAGGGGTGACTGTTCCATTTGTTTCCTCCTCTTTTGTTAATTATCTAATTAACTGCCTACTCTGAATTCCCCCCCCCTCCCCCGCCCACAAGAACTCTGGGCCCTTGTAATCTTGCAAAGGTAAATGGGTGGAGGTTCTCATCTTCTGTATGTTCTTCCAGCTGTCAAGGGGTATAGTCCTGCCTGTCCCCAGGCCCAGAGATTCTTGATATCTGCCAAAGAAATAAGAGAAAAATTAAAGGAGGGAGGAAAGCCTTTACATGGGGAAAACAGATTTTGTAAAGTCAGGATTAGGAAGGGTCTGTCTTCATTAACTGCTTCCTGCTGACAAGGGCAGTGGTCCCTGTCTATATAAGGCAGTGGTTCTCAACCTTCCTAATGCTGCGACCCTTTAATACAGTTCCTCATGTTGTGGTGACCCCCAATTTCATTGTTACAAATTGAACATAATTAAAGCATAGTGATTAATCACAAAAACAATATGTAATTATATATGTGTTTTCCGATGGTCTTAGGCGACCCCTGTGAAAGGGTCGCTCGGCCCCCAAAGGGGTCACGACCCACAGGTTGAGAACCATTGATATAAGGTATGGAAGTCTCTTCCTGCCTGATCTAAGACAGACAAGAGAATGGGATCTGAGATTGGAACATGGAGCCATTGGCTGATTCTTCTAACGTAGAGATGGACCAGAATCTCCCGTGCCATCATTCTGATATGGAATTGCTGTATCCGATTTGACTAGGCAGGATGTTTTACTCCATTTGTCAGAATGATTCCAGTTACTCTCCAGGGTGACTGTTCCATTTGTTCCCTCCTCTTTAGTGACTTATCTAACTGCCTGATCTAATATAATCAGCTCAAAATAATTCTTATACTAAAGAGGCATATTTTAGGGTGGCACTGCTGCTGCTCTTCAATTTATTTCAGGAATTTCCAGAAAATTCATTCATAAATAAATTATTCAACCAAACCCCTTCTGAAAACAATAGATTGCTTATCTGGGCAAGTTGCTTACTGATGAAATGATTGCTTACTAATTAAATAGCACTTCAAAATCCTCACCTCTCTATGACCACTTAGCTTAAACTATTTATATCATGAATCTTCCCAAACCCAAACAGATCTCTACCTTGAAGAATAAGGACTAAACCACTGAAGCCCAGACCTCAAACCCCATAAATATCTACCTGTGACCTTTTTCGGGGACACTATTCAGACTCTATCAAGGTGATATTCAGTAGAGATATAATAATAATATAATAATAACAATGGGTAATGAACTACGTTGGCTGGATCAGCAGATTTTGGTGGTTATCTAGGTGTTTTGAGAAACATGACTAAATGGATAATCAAAGGGAAATTCTAGAGAAAGTAGCTTGCTACTGAATTATCTGATGCATAAATATGTCTCCTACTTGCATTCCTCTTATATCTTCCTATTGATCTCTGGGCCAGAATCTCTAGACAGTGACCACCTGCCCCCACAACATAGGAACATTCCAGCCCTTTAGAGCCCTCTGGCAAACAAAATTGGAATAATAGGATGTGAGGTAAAAACTCCATGACAAATACATACAGAGTTTTTAATACCATGCCTGGCACTTTGTAAGTACTCAGTATTAGTAGCTATTATTATGGTTTAGTAGCATTTGATCTCATTTTTCCCCTTTATAATTTTCAACTCAGTATTCAACTCACCAATGGAAGGATTAGATTTTGAACACTGAGCAGAATTTGTAGGTCTTTAATTCTAACCTTAATTCAAGTAAATAAACACAGTTTTCTTCTAAGAAAATAATACATGAAAAATAATTTATAAATTATTTGCAGAATATTTACTAACGTGCATTTTTACATTAGAGTGTATATATTAAACATACTTACTAGATTTACATGTTATTCAAATGTCAAAATTCTACCAAAACAAAGTTTAAAGTGTGATAGATTTTTATTTTAAAAAAGAAAGCGCTCATCTGTATAACACTGCTCCTTACAACTGCCAGTTGTAATCCACCAGAACTCAGGGTGCCTGGTGTTTACTGGGACAGAATTCAGACTGTTTTAGAAATTATCCCTGTCCTCTTTGACATAGAGAGGGCAACCAGTTTTCCCAGATGGGTCACCAGCCAGAGTGGATTTCATTCTCTTGCTTGGAGGGCTGATAACATCATATAATTACATTTGCTTGTTAGTGCAACCTTTTACAAAGAACTAAAGTATGCCTCCGACTGTCAGACTCAATCACTCTGGATTTATATAAAGTAGAATGTGTTGAAGATAAGAACGGAGTGATATTTTTAGATCTTTTTAAATTTAAAGAGCTTTATGCCACCATTAGCACATTCATTAAAGTAGCATTTAATTATGAGATGGGTTTTTCTGTATATAATGAATCAAATTAAGCAGAAGAAAATAACTCTAAGCCTTCTTACACTAACTGCTTTTTCATTTCATAGGTTTTGAAAAAGTAATTCTTAATTTTTCCATTATTTTTTAAATGAAGTACTCTCTGTAAGAATGGAAATTCCCTGGATACTTTGAGAAAAACAAATAGAGATTAGTCAAAGTAGTAGAGATGTTCTATAGGGGTCATTCATTATTTTTTATTCTACATAGAAACAAGCCTGATTCCCTTCTTGTTTTCTTTATCCCATTATCTACCATGCTGTAGATCAGGATCAAAAACTCAAAAGCCCACAGAGACCAGATAGGAAAACAAGGGGTATACGCTCAGTAGAAGGCAATAGAGGTATGGAGACTGAAAACTGAAACCAGTTTAACTCATCTTAATATCACAGTTGCTATTTATTTAGTTCCAGCCCATTGGAATTGCAGGCCCAGCATTGACAAATCAGCATATTTATGAAAATTCTTTTTAATTTTTAAATGTTAGCAACTAATTCAAATTAAAGGGAAAATATATTCTGTACATTACACTGTAGACCAAAAAAGAAAATAACTATGAATCAGAATCAGGTCATAGCCCACCAAGTGCAACATCTAACTTAAAGTGAAATGAAATTAGAAGACAAAAGTTAACAGACAGAAAAAAAATTAATAATAAAAGTCAACAATCCTTTGGCTGCAAGTGACACAAAATTCAACTCCAATTGGCTTTTTACAGGGGGAGATATTTCCTGTCTTATGCAAGGAAAAACTCCAGACGTAGACAAGATTCAGGCAGGGTTGGATCTAGCAATTCAAATGATTGTCAGCATCATTTCTCCCCATTCCTTCTCTCAGCGTTCCAAGGTGTCTGCTTCATCCTCAGGCTCCACATGGTGACACTCAGGAGACTCAGTTGAAAGGAGCTACCATGTTCTAGACTTTACACCTTCACACTACACCTACTAAGAGAAGAAAAAAATATTTATCTCCTGCAGAAGAAAGTAAATTTCTCTTTCCAAAAAAGGGCAAAAAGTTTCTCTTTGTATGTAACTATCTCCAGTGAGTTTGTGAGCCCTACCTGGGACTACTATGGCCCAGAAATGGGATCACCATTTAACATAAGTTATTCAGAGTTTCAGGGACTCTCCTCGAACAACCTTACTCAATAATCACAGTTGACCCTAGTTTCACAATATTTCTTTAAGGATTGCTGCTGTATGGAAAAGGAAATGAACTTAGAGTTACAATGATAGCCACCAGATTAAAATAAAACTATTAAGGAAACGGAAAGTTAATCATCTTATTTGGAAGAAAAAAATGTAAGAAAAGATAGTGCTGATAAATGTGAAAAGTGTGGGGATCAAAGGCAATTATTGCAGGGACCTGAAATACAAGAAGAGAAAATACCCACTGTTAAAGTACTAGCAGGAACCATCAAAGAATTTTATATTTATCATTTGAAAGTAAGATCTGAGGCCCTTGGAGAAATGGCGACCAGCAGGAAGGTAGGGAGGGAGAGAGTGTGAGAGCGCAAGGAAGTGTCAGAGGAGTGTGTGGACGTGTGTGGTGTGTGTGTATGAGCTAGGGGCAGTTAGATTCTGCAGGTCTTCTAAGGGGCTGCTAAACCGGGCAGTCTTAGGCAGTGGAGTCCTGCTCCCTGCGCGGCGACCACGCCATCTTGGGAAACAGAGCTGCTTGAGACTAGGATCCTGGCCTCAGCACCACCCAGTCTGATCTCAGACGCATACCAGGACCCTGCAGCCACTGGGGACAGAGACCTGTGACCACAGCTACAGATCTGCGGACACCAAGAGTTCAGAGATCCCCACGGCAGATCCGTGAGTAACAGAGCCCATCCCCTCTTCCTGCAGGCTTGCGGGCAGTGCCAGAGTAACTAACTGATAGACCCACCCCTTGCCGGGGCCTCAATGCCACAGGAACTTTAGCCTGGAAGTACGTGAGCACCTTGGAACTGATCCTGCGCGTAGGGCCGGGTTCAGGAGTCCTGGGCTGGGAGCAATCGCCTGAACACTGGGAACTTGTCCCACTTATCACAGGCCCAGGGACCCCGATTCTCTGGGCAGGAGGCAGCACCAAGCACCAGTGACTTGACTGTGTTTCTTATCACCTGCACCTGAGATCCTAATTTCCTGTGCATTCATACTAAGAGCCAGTGACTCCAATTCCTGGTGCAAGGGCACACAGGGAACCTGATTCTCAAGGCAAGGTCGCGCAAAGCAACAGGGACTCTGATACTGGATTCTTGGGGAACTCTGACTCCTGGCGCACGGTAGGGGGCTCTGGTTTTCAACACACTTCAGGGGGGTCTCTGTTTCAGCACAGTGTAGGCAGGGTTCCTGATTCTAAGGGCGCCTACGAGGCCACATTGAGCGCTGACAACACTGACTCTGAGCGAGCCTTGTTCCCACCAACCCACAAAAACCACACATCTTAGTGTCAGAGCTCTTCAGTGACACTAGGGTGGTGGGAGGCTCCCACTACACACTGCCCAGGCCCACGCAACTCAACGTTTGAACCATCGGGAGATAATCAGAATGAAGAGACGAAACAACACCCAGAGGAAAGACAATGAGGAGTCGCCAAGAAAGGAAATTAATGAAGTTGAAGCATGCAACATGACAGAAAAAGAATTCAGAATAATGGTTGTACAATTCATTCACCGGATGGATGGGAAAATCAACAACCTATGCAAGAATCAGGAAGAAATGAAAAGTGATATAGCTACAATCAAAAACACCATGGAAAGTTTCAAAAGCAGACTAGAAGAAGCAGAGGAACGAATTAGTGAATTAGAAGATAAGGCAGAGAAACAAGCTCAATCTGAACAGCAACTGGAGAAAAAAATTAAAAAGCAGGAGGAGAGCCTAAGGGAGCTTCGGGACAACATGAAACGAAGTAACATATGCATAATAGGGCTGCAAGAAGGACAAGAAGAGCAGCAAGGATTAGAAAATCTATTTGAAGAATTAATGTCAGAAAACTTCCCAGATATGGGGAAGAAAAAAAGTTACACAAGTACAGAGAGTCACAGGCAAGATGAACCCCAAAAGACCCACGCCAAGACACATCATAATAACGATGGCAAATATACAAGACAAAGAGAGAATCTTAAAGGCTGCAAGAGAGGCCGTAACCGGTTTGGCTCAGTGGATAGAGCGTCGGCCTGCGGACTGAAAGGTCCCAGGTTCGATTCCGGTCAAGGCATGTACCTGGGTTGCGGGCATATCCCCAGTAGGAGATGTGCAGGAGGCAGCTGATCGATGTTTCTCTCTCATCGGTGTTTCTAACTCTCTATCTCTCTCCCTTCCTCTCTGTAAAAAATCAATAAAATATATTTAAAAAAAAAAAAAAAGGCTGCAAGAGAGAAACAGAGAAACAGAGAGTTACCTACAAAGGATCCCCTATCTGATTATCAAATGATTTCTCAACAGAAACACATCAGGCCAGAAAAGAATGGACAGAAATTTACAAAGTGATGCAAAGCAAAGGACTGAATCCAAGAATACTCTATCCAGCAAGGCTATCATTCAAAATTGAAGGGGAAATAAGAAGCTTCACAGACAAAAAAAGGCTAAGGGAGTTTATCACCACCAAGCCAGCAATGCAAGAAATGCTAAAGGGACTGGTGTAAAAATAAGAACTAAAAAGCCCAGAAAGAAAACAGCCACAAAAAAAAATAGAAATGGCTACAAACAAGTACCTTTCGATAATAACTTTAAACGTAAATGGACTAAATGGTCCAATCAAAAGACATCGAGTGGCTGAATGGATAAAAAAAACATGACCCATATATTTGCTGTCTACAAGAGACCCACCTCATTAGAAGGGACTCACACAGACTGAAAGTGAAGGGATGGAAAAATATCTTTCAGGCAAATGGAAATGAAAAAAAAGCTGGGGTAGCAATACTTATATCAGACAAAATAGACCTCAAAGTGAAGGCCACAACAAGAGATAAGGAAGGCCACTTCATAATACTAAAGGGATCAATACACCCAGAGGATATAACCATGATAAACATATATGCACCCAATGCAGGAGCACCGACATACATAAGAAAACTCCTGGAAGATATCAGGGGAAAGATCAACAACAATACAATCATAGTAGGGGACTTTAATACACCACTAACATCACTGGATAAATCCGCTAGACAAAAACTCAGCAAAGAAACAGCAATCCTAAATGACTCACTAGATCATATGGACTTAATTGACATCTTCAGAACACTACACCCCAAAGCCACAAAATATACGTTCTTCTCAAGTGCTCATGGGACATCTTCAAAAATAGACCACATATTGGGTCACAAACAAAGTCTCCCCAAATTCAAGAAGATTGAAATCATACCAAGCATCTTCTCAGACCACAAGGCCATAATATTAGAAATAAACTACAATAAAAACAACTCAAAATACTCAAACACTTGGAAGCTGAATAGCACGTTATTAAATATTGATTGGGTTACCAATGAGATCAAAGAAGAAATTCAAAACATCCTGGAAACTAATGACAATGAAAACACAACAATCCAAAACATAGGGGACGCAATGAAAGCAGTCCTGAGAGGAAAGTTTATAGCTCTACAGGCCTATCTCAACAAACAAGAAAAAATGGTAGTAAATCATCTAAATCTACAGCTCAAAGAATTAGAAAGAGAGCAACAAGAAAAGCCCAGAGTGAGCAGAAGGAAGGAGATAATAAAGATTAGAGCAGAAATAAATGACATAGCGACCAAAAAAACAATACAGAAAATCAATGAAACCAAGAGCTTGTTCTTTGAAAGGATAAACAAGATTGACAAACCTCTAGCCAGGCTCACCAAGAAGCAAAGAGAAAGGACCCAAATCAACAAAATCAGAAATGATAGAGGCGAAATAACAACAGATCCCACAGAAATACAAATGATTGTTAAAAAATACTATGGACAACTCTACTCCAACAAACTAGACAACCTGGAGGAAATGGACATATTCCTAGAAAAATACAACATTCCAAAACTCAATCAGGAAGAATCTAAAAATCTCAATAGGCCAATAACTATGGAAGAAATTGAAGCAGTCATCAAAAAGCTTCCATCAAACAAAAGCCCAGGACCAGATGGCTTCACAGGGGAGTTTTACCAAATATTCAAGGAAGAACTAAAACCTATCCTCCTCAGACTACTACAAAAAATCCAAGAGGAAGGAATACTTCCAAGCTCATTCTATGAAGCCAGCATCACCCTAATACCAAAACCAGGTAAAGACAACACAATGAAAGAGAATTACAGGCCAATATCCCTCATGAACATAGATGCCAAAATCCTCAACAAAATCTTAGCAAATCGGATCCAGCAGTACATCAGAAAAATCATACACCATGACCAAGTAGGATTTATCCCAGGGATGCAAGGATGGTACAATATCCGCAAATCAATAAACGTGATACATCACATAAACAAATTGAAAGAAAAAAACCACATAGTCATATCAATTGATGCAGAAAAAGCGTTTGACAAAATTCAACACCCATTTTTGATAAAAACTCTCAGCAAGGTGGGAATTGAAGGATCATACCTCAACATAATAAAAGCCATATATGACAAACCCACAGCCAACATCATACTCAATGGACAAAAACTAACACCATTTGCCCTAAGAACAGGAGCAAGACAGGGATGCCCACTCTCACCACTCCTGTTCGACATAGTACTGGAAGTATTAGCCATTGCAATTAGACAAGAAGAAGAAGTAAAAGGCATCCAAATTGGAAAAGAAGAAGTAAAACTGTCCTTATTTGCAGATGACATGATATTATACTTAAAAAACCCTAAAGACTCCATCAATAAACTATTAGACTTAATAAAAGAATTCGGCAATGTAGCAGGATACAAAATTAACGCCAAGAAATCTATGGCATTTCTATACACCAATAGTGAATGTGCAGAAAGAGAGACTCAAAAAGCAATACCATTTACCATCGCACCAAAAAAATTAAGCTACCTAGGAATAAACTTAACTAAAGAGGTAAAAGACCTCTTCTCAGAAAACTACAGGACGTTGAAAAAAGAGATAGAGGAAGACATAAAGAGATGGAAGAACATACCATGTTCTTGGATTGGTAGAATCAACATCATTAAAATGTCCATACTGCCCAAAGCAATCTATAAATTCAATGCACTTCCCATTAAAATACCAATGGCATATTTCACAGACCTAGAACGTACTCTCCAAAAATTCATCTGGAATAAAAAACGACCCCGAATAGCTGCAGTGATCCTGAGAAAGAACAAAGTAGGTGGGATCTCAATACCAGATATCAAGCTGTATTACAAAGCCACTGTTCTCAAAACTGCCTGGTACTGGCACAAGAACAGACATATAGATCAATGGAATAGACTAGAGAGCCCAGAAATCAGCCCCAACCAATACGCTCAATTAATATTTGACAAAGGAGGCAAGAACATACAATGGAGTCAAGATAGTCTCTTCAATAAATGGTGTTGGGAAAATTGGTCAGATACATGCAAGAAAATGAAACTAGACCACCAACTTACACCATACACAAAAATAAACTCAAAGTGGATAAACTCAAAGTGGATAAATATACGACGGGAAACTATACAAATACTAGAAGAATCCAAAGGCAACAAAATCTTAGACATATGCCGAAGCAATTTCTTCACCGATACAGCTCCTAGGGCAATGGAAACTAAAGAGAAAATAAACAAATGGGACTACATCAAAATAAAAAGCTTCTGCACAGCAAAAGAAACCATCAACAAAACAACAAGAAAACCCACTGCGTGGGAAAACATATTTGCCAATGTCATATCTGATAAGGGCCTAATCTCCAAAATTTATAGGGAACTCATACAACTTAACAAAAGGAAGATAAACAATCCAATCAAAAAATGGGCAAAGGACCTAAATAGACACCTTTCAAAAGAGGGCATTCAGAAAGCCAAGAGACATATGAAAACATGCTCCAAGTCACTAATCATCTGAGAGATGCAAATCAAAACAACAATGAGGTACCATCTCACACCTGTCAGACTGGCTATCATCAACAAATCAGCAAACGACAAGTGCTGGAGAGGATGTGGAGAAAAAGGAACACTTGTGCACTGCTGGTGGGAATGCAGACTGGTGCAGCCACTATGGAAGACAGTATGGAGTTTCCTCAAAAAACTACAAATGGAACTCCCATTTGACCCTGTGATCCCACTTCTAGGAATATATCCCAAGAAACCAGAAACACCAGTCAGAAAGGATATATGCACCCCTATGTTCATAGCAGCACAATTCACCATAGCTAAGATCTGGAAACAGCCTAAGTGCCCATCTGTAGATGAATGGATTAGAAAACTGTGGTACAGCTACACGATGGAATACTATGCTGCTCTAAAAAGGAAGGAACTCTTACCATTTGCAATGTCATGGATGGAACTGGAGAGCATTATGCTAAGTGAAATAAGCCAGTCAATGAAGGAAAAATACCACATGATCTCACTCATTTCTGGATAATAAAGACCATTATAAACTTATGAACAAAAATAGATACAGAGGCAGAGCTGCCTCAAATAGACTGTCAAACTACAGCAGGAAGGCCGGGGAGGGTGGGAGGGCAGGAGGGGGGTGGGTAAGAGATCAACCGAAGGACTTGTATGCATGCATATAAGCATAACCAATGGACATAAGACACTGGGGGGTAGGGGAGGCCAGGGGATTGTCAAGGGCGGCGGGGAAAAAAGGACACATATGTAATACCCTTTGTAATACTTTAAGCAATAAAAAAAAAAAAAAAGAAAAAGAAAGTAAGATCTTTCTAGTTACCACACAAAACTCAGAATCCATAAAAGAGAAGCTAAATAAACTTGACAACATAGAACTTTAGAATTCTACGTGTCTACAGTAACATCATTTTATTAAAAAAGAAGACAAACTAGTAACATTTGAAACTCACACATATTTACAACTCATATGACACACAAAGAAATGATATCCTTAATCTTTCAAGAGCTCTTACAAATCAAAAGGAAAGATAAACCCACAAGGAAATTGAATATAAGTTATTAACAGAAAAAGTGGCTTAAAAATATGAAAAGATGCTTAACATCAGTTATAATTAAAGAAATGTAAATAAAAAAATGTAGACATTATTTTTCACTTATTAGATGACTAAAGAGCAAAAAAAAAAGTTGGTTTTATGCAATGTGGCAAAGCTGTGAGGAAACAAACCCTTTCATGAACCCTTGGTAGGAGTATAAACTGCACAATCTTTTGGAAGAACAGTTGGTAGTAGCAATCAAAATTAAAATGCACTACCTTAGGACTAAGCAATTTGACTCCAAATATTTCATCTGTCAATGAATGCCCTTCAGTCAAAGAGCACCAGAAACATACCTGTAGTTGTACTACTTGGATTTGTTATTTATCACAGCAAGGAAAGGAGAAAGGGAACTGGGAGGTGTCTTAGGAAGAGGGTGTCATTTCTAACTCCTTGTTAAGGGATTTGGGCTTCAATTGAATGACCAAGGGGACAGTCCAAGGAAGTGGGGTTTTGTTCGAGATTGGATGCTGTCAGAGAGTTGGGACAAGTCTACGGTTATCTCAATCTTTTTTTAAAAAAATATATTTTATTGATTTTTTACAGAGAGGAAGGGAGAGGGATAGAGAGCCAGAAACATCGATGAGAGAGAAACATCGATCAGCTGCCTCCTGCACATCCCTCACTGGGGATATGCCTGCAACCCAGGTACATGCCCTTGACCGGAATCGAACCTGGGACCCTTCAGTCTGCAGGCCGAGGCTCTATTCACTGAGCCAAACCGGTTAGGGCTGGTTATCTCAATCTTATCTAGAGGTGGGGTTGACTAGAATGAGGCTAAAGCTGTAATTAGTAAAGAAACAGTCCAAATAAGCAGAGGGGATGTTTGGTGTTTTGTGGTGTTTTACCATGACCTTGTTTCTTATTGTTCACTAATTTTATCATGGTCTCAGAGTGACTTTATATGATGTTGTTATTCCACGAGACTGTTTATGTCCCTCAGGAGAACAACATGACCTAGCTGTGAGTGCCACGCCAGCGTCAAATAACACTAAAACCTAGCTATGAGTGATGTCAGCGTCTGTCCTCTTACTTCTCGTATCTTAAAGGTATGTTTCCATGTATTCAAAGAGATTTATGTGCAAAGATGTGCACTATAGTGATATGTATAGAAAAATATTCCAGATATTCTCCGGTGGCAGAAAGATGAAACAAAGTATGATTATAGCTGTAAAGCAGATTACTATGCAGCTGTGAAAAATGGTGTAAGCATGTGCTGATCGGAAGAATTCTAAAACATTGTTAGCTGATAAAAGCAAAGTATGAAATAGCATTTGTTGTTATTTGTGTTGAAAGTCATTAGTGCTGTTTGAGAAATATTGTTTCATCCCCTTCCAGCTCCAGGATAGGAATACCTTTCCTGACCCCTTTGTGTTGAGATAGGGCCATGTTACTCGTTTTTGTAAATCAGTTACCAGTAAGACATGAGTCAGTCCTGAATTGTAACAGCTAATTATTGGCCCAAGGGCCTCCATAACTTTCTTTCCCTTTGTCATGGCTACTGGCAATTATCTAGTTGGAAATCTGGTCCTAGAATGAGAAAACCACAAAGCGGAATCTCCAACCAACCTGCAACAAATTTCTGATTGTTGAACCCTCTGAGCTGATGGGGTTATTATAACCACAGCATAACTGATATGATGCTGGCTAATACAACATCAGCACCAGAATCGGGGTGCTGCAATAAAAAAGAGTAAGTGGCGTTAGGTTAGGGGATGGTAGTGGTCACTGGGAAAACTTTTATCTGAGTCTGTAAGAATGGAGATCCATATTGTGCAGTAGCAAAACATATGGTACAATTGTCATCAGGAAAAAATTTAAAAGACAGTTAATGTACCTATTAAAATTGAATCCTCAGGGGAAGAAGTTGAAAGACAAAGGTTGTTAGTATCAAGTGTTAGATTCTATTGACTGCATTTGGCAAAATATTACAAAAAAGAGACAAGCTCAGACTAGAATTATCTGTTTCATAAGCAGGACTGAAGTTGCCCTTTCAAAAGGTAGTTCCAAGTCATCTTTCATTTCAGAGAAGTTCTCTTGATTTATATTTTCTAGTGTTTGACCTCTGGTCAGTTTTGTCCTCAGGACCTCCTTTTTATGTAATATTGAGTCTTTTATTTATTTATTCTTTGTTTTTGCCTATCATCTATAACTATCATGTCTCTAAAAACCTTTTTTTTTAAATTTACTTTTATTGTTGAAAGTATTACAGATGTCCCATTTCCCTCCATTGACCCCTCCACCCCACATAAACACCTTATTTTTTTTATTTTTTACTTTTTACCTTAAGCTTCTCTTAAAGCATGCAGTACCTGTTTATTATTTCCCCCTTGTGTTCTTCCTGGTTTATTCTTAAATTCTAAAATGACTTTTGTTTATTAATAAGTTTCTATATTCTGTGAGCTTAAATTTCAACCTTCCTATTCCTTTTTCTCTTCTCTAATTATCTTATTTCTGAATTTTTAGAATTAAGATCTATATTGTTTCATTGCTATTAACAATTGCTTAAAGAATATTATCTCGCTTTAAAAAACTTGGTTGCAGTTTTTATCTGTCTTTGTGTTTGAATTGTCAGGCATACCTTCATTGCCTGTAAGGATATTCTTTTGCTCATTCTCCTTTTTATTATAAAACTTTCTTATAAAAATCCTTTTCTGTTGTGCTTTTTATATGCTATACATTTTCCCTTATTAGGGAGGGAGGGACGGATAGCTTTCTTAGCTTCCTGGCTCTAGAACTCATTCTGCTGTTATTTTCAAAATGTGTTCAAAAACAAAAGCGGATGTTTTCCCAAGATCTGCTAACTCTGGTTCCTTCTCCCCAAATTCCTCTTTACCTTTCCTATTGGGGTTCTAGTCTCAGCAGTTTGTACTTGATGCAGGATTTGATTCTGGAAGGGATTGTAGCTGATTACTGTTAAGTGTTTATAAAGCCCAGTTCTTCAGCACCATCTTGCATACCATGGTCCCTGAGCTCACTCTGAGAGTTAAGGTCTGTAATCTCCTTCCCAGTTCCAGCAGCTCGCCTCACATTGCCCTGAGGAGTTTACCAGGGAGGGCCTGCTGGCAATTCGGGTATCCTTCGGCTCTGGGAACCTCAGAGCCTTCTTTGCCTTTCCTGTGCTTTCTCTCCCGTCCTGCTGACACCATGTGGTTCCTCTTGGTCAGCAGGTGATGGTTGGTCTTCACCTGCTTTCATTTGGGGGTTTATAGTTAACCTATTTTCAGTTTAGTGCTAGATGTCCATGTGTTTTAGGTTTCACTGTCCCAGTCCCTGTACCTGTTTATATGGGGAGGTTTGGGGAAATTAAAAACCTGCCACCAGAGTCATCTACCTAAAAATTTGAAAATCTTTCTTGGTTTTATGCTTTTATCTATTTTTATTCTTTCTTATGCATATACTTTATAATATACAGTTTTATTCATATTATGTGTACATGTGTGTAGCAGTATAGCCATATGACATGTTGAGTGACATGTTGAAGGAGATTTACAGACCTTAATTCCAACTTTGTAACTATTATAAGTAACTCAGATCTCATTATAACCCTCCAGCATCCATATTTGGTCTCTAATCTACATGCACACAGGGTGAGGATGAGTACTCCTTCAAACGTAGATGATTCCAAATTTTAGGGCAGAAAAACATCAGTATGGACCTAGGGACACCTATTGTCGCTACTGATTTCACAGCTGAGAAAATTAAACTTTAAAGGGTGTTACTAGACACAAGCATACTTTTTAGAAATGTCAGCCAAAGTGTGATATAAAGGGAGACAAATTACAGGGGCCTTGATTAGCCAAATTGATACAGTTTGAGCATTAAAATAAGATTAATGATAACAATTACTATGCCAATTACAGTAGTTAACTAAACAGATTGAATCTAAGAAAGTCTAAGTTCCTAATAATAAAGAAAAGTTTATATAAGATTACCAGAATGCATTATAATACACAAAAAGTGAGTGACTAGAATAGAATATGCTTAATATTTTATTGATCTGAATTGCTAATATACAAAGTATTAATTAAATATCTTGCTATAGAGTTTAGGTTTGCACTTTCTTTGACCAACACAGAGAACATAAGAAAGCCAAGTTATCTGAGCAAAAGTAGATTCAGTAGCAAGCAAAGGAAGGGCCTGATCAGCACTTACAATTAATCAGATCCCAAGAGTGTCCACAGCTAATCAGCTTCAGCGGTCACACACAATAATCAAGTAAAAGGAGGGTGCAACAGAGTGTTCTAAAATGATAAATTGACCAAATGTACAAAAGAGTAAAGCTGACTATGCAGACACAATCCCTCATCTCCTAGGAGTTGGCAATTCTTGATGGTCCAACTAATTATAATGAAATACTAATAAGAAATGCAAAAGATTTTAATAGTACTAACGAACCATACTAATACATCAACATGACAGGGCAATGGACAGGATAAAATTTAGAAGAATCCTTACTTCTTGGAAAGTTACCAAATCTCAAAAAAGTAAAGCTTTTATAAAGAAAATAAATTAGAAGTCTCAGGATATAATGATTAGAATTTTACTATAAAAATGAATTTACAATTGATTAGCGACCTCAAAATCACTTTACACTGCTCAGCTGGGGCCATGTTCCAACCAAAAATTAAACCCTCCATAACCCATATCCAAAACCTGGTTAGTGTAAAATTATACCATTTTCCTACAGATCTGGCAAGGTTTTAAAGTCTCATGCAGGAGTTTTAATGGAAGCCTAAGAAAACAAGACAAGACATAATAAAAATAAGGAGAAGAATGATATAGGGCACTTCTATTCTGGTGTATTCACTAATTTTGCAATCATTGTAATAGTGTGTTGCCTATTTTTTAAAGATGTATACAATATTGAAAGTAACCTAAAATATAAAGTGTTTAGATGTGTTTTTGTAAACAATATTTTTAAATTGGGGGAAATTTACTTTGTTAAATTCATACATTTGTTTCATTAATTTCTATAACTAATATTTAGAGGAATTTAAAAAACTGATTCACAGAATCATAAGATTAATAATTTAGATATTAATAAAATCAAGTATTTGTATTACTCTGCCATACAAAAACCCATTATATAATAACTATTAATAAATTCTTGTCAGGGAAAAGCAGAATTTAAAAAAGTAAATAAATGAATAAACAATTAAAATTTAGGTAGTTTGAACGGAGCAAACTAAAGTGATGCAATAGAGTCTTGGAGATGCATTAGTTTGGATTGGGTTCATGGAAGGCCTTATCAAAGCTGTGAGGTTTGAGGTGAAACCTAAATAACAAGAAACACCAGTCATATAAAGATCTGGGGCAAAGAGCTCTGGGCAAAAAAAAAATAGCAAAAAAAACCCAACAAACCAGGTGTCCTACAGCAAATGTTCTTTGCTATATCTAAGACTTAAAAAGAAGGCCAGCAAGGCTGGAAGATGATAGGTGTCAGAATTTGAGGAGAACAAACCCATTCATGTAGAGCCTTGTAAATAGTGAGATGCGTACATTTTATTCCTAGCGCAGCGACAAGTCATCGGACGGTTGGACTGAAAGGAGTCAGGAACCAAGTGACTTGTGAATTACTGTTCCTATTTAAGAAATAGGTTGTTGGGAAGCAGAAATGGAATATGAAGACCAGTTCTTTCCTTATCTGGATCCTAGTTCAAACACTCCCTTACCCATGCGCCTTCTCAGCTCACCTGAAAGGAGTCAGTTTTTCTTTCCTTACCCTGTGCGGCACTGGGTTGCTACTGTTTTATGACACTCGTTGTATTTAGTCTTGTGTTTTAGGAAGCTGTTCTACTTCATCTCCCCTCAAAAATCTTAGGATATAAGATCCTACAGGGTAGAGGTTATATGTTGTATATCTTTACATTTGTAATGAACTGAACTCAGTGGCTAATAAAAAATGGAAATTACATGATAAAAGAGTAAGAATTTATTTTGCTCAGAAGCAATACATAGAGTCAGTTCAGCTACAGCTGCCATAAGTGTTGAAAGTATTAAAAAATACATGACTGTTGGTATTGACATTAATAAAGTGTAAAGAAGGTGGGAAGAAAGGATGTCTCAACTTTTCATTCAGAATTAATTCAATGTCTGTGCTCTGGATAAAATAGACAAAGTAAAACTGTTTACAAATTTTTTATAGGTATAATTAGTCTGGATGTGGAAAACAAGATTGAAAGCATTGCTATCAGTTTGACTGACAAAGTTTCTAAGGAAGAAGGAAGGAAGGAAGGAAGGAAGGAAGGAAGGAAGGAAGGAAGGAAGGAAGGAAGGAAGGAAGGAAGGAAGGAAGGAAGGAAGGAAGGAAGGAAGGAAGGAAGAAAGGAAGGAAGGAAGGAAGGAAGGAGAAATAGCATACGGAGGCCTTTCAGCTAAGTCATAGAAACACTGAAATGTTAACCCAGGTTCCCTAATTCCAGTTTATTGCTTTTGGCAATATACTCTGAAACTAGGATGATTATAATCCGTTCCCCCCTTTTTTATCATAATGTTTAAATTTGGGGGAGGGGGTGTTCTTTGCCAATTGTCTGCAGATGTGGGGGACTATTGGTCACCCACCTCCCCCCCCTCATCTAGGGCTTGAGTATGTGACCAAATGCTAGACAGACCTGACTCACTCTCGGGGACTGTGAATCCTGGGCACACCGATGGTAGGACAGGAAGCTGGTGGGGCTGAATAATCACACAGCAGTAAGTGACAAGCCTGCCACTTAAACTCAGCTGCACGGATTCCAGGTACCACCTCATGCTTGCTCTTTGTGAGCCCAAATCTTTCACTTCCCTTTTGTTTTCAAATGATCCCGTCTTATTCATGTTTCTTTTGGCTGTTGTTATTACATTTTTAATCTTTCTGCTCAGCACAGAAAAGTCCATTTCTTTTACTTAAACTGAAAGACTGGAATTGCTGTTCTGCTTTTGCTTATAGGAATAAAACATGTCAGGACATGAGATAAAAAAAAAAAAAAATGTAAGAACCAGAAAAAGGAAAAGAAATGACAGGACTAAAGATTTATAAAATAAGACTGAAGCAGAATTTCAGATTAGGGGTATACATTCATATACTGAGTTAATACATATTAAAAGATCTATTCTGTGGCAGGCAGTCTGAGATAACCTCTGGGCATACAAAGGAATGGAAGTAACGAGATCCCGTTAATTCATGTCAGGGATTCAATAGGCGAGCTGGACAGCCTGAAGCAGAGAAAGTGGGACCCGTGAGTGTGGCCTAATGACTTGGGGCAGAGAGCTGTCAGAACAGGCTCCTCAGGAAGACTGCCACTTGGACCCCTGGAGCCACTTCTTTCTGACTCCTGAGCATGGTTCTTACACTCTTTCTTTGATTCTGGAAAATTCTGAAATTGATCTCTAGTATAAGGCACAGCCGAGTCCATAGGTAGCACTAAGAACAGAAGGCACAGGGAGATTATTGTATTTTTTCGTGGGCCTTGAAACTCTATTAAAATGTTACTAGAAAAAAATGGCCCTGGAGATGGAACTGGGATTCTTGCCTGATTTTGCATTTTTACCCCTGAGCCAGACAGTTAATCTCTCTGGGTCTCAATGTCCCCTTCTGTACAATGAACAACAATGCTCTGTTTACCTCCCTGAGTTGTGAGAAACACATGAGAAAATGGATGCGATAGCTTAGTAAATTGAGAAAAAAGATCAAGAGAAAAATGTTACTTTCCCTCCGGCATCATTTCCAGCCTTTGTTATGAACAGCCATTTCTCAGCCATGGCAGAGAGAGGTTTTAGAAACACAGTGAGCTAAAGAAAAGGAGATTGTGGCCAGCTTCAAAGGCCAGCCTTTGGGTTATGCAGCTCCTAGAAATAAGAACAGAACAGAAGCTCTAGGAAGAATTTTGACAAAAATTAAACTTCAGGAAAGGTATACCATGACTGAGAAATTATCAGAAGATTGGTTCAGAAAACATATGTATTTCCATTAGAAATAATCTCTTTGAGGAAGAGAATAAATCTTTTATTTCTGAACTCCATGCATTTAGTATGGGTTTATCACAAATAAATAATTGTTGACTAACAAATGAATGAAATTGACTCTTGCCTTGGCCCAAATGCACATACATGCCCAGTCATGCTCATATCTTCTAAAATGGATATGCTATTCAGAATGGCAAACTGGTTACAAAAGTTGCCTACTACCTGTCTGTAGTCCTGTAATTTTCTATTAAGTATAGAAATACAGAACAAAAATGGGAATAAACTCATAGAAATAAAGGTAAGGTAGCAATATTTTATTAGAAAGTTTAATTCCAAGAAAGCAGGAATGAGAGCAAGAAGTAGGGAAGGGGAGTAGAAAATTAAAGTGGTGCATCACCAAGCTGGCCACAGCTTTTTAACTTAGGCAACTGGAGTTTTGGCTTCAGAGAGGTCTTCTGAGAGTCATAGGAACTACTGTGTTCCAGAACTCCACCATCAGGGAAAAAGAATGAAGAAATAATCTGTTAGCTTCTTTCTATCCCAAGTCTCCCTTCTTTAAATGCACCCATATCACAGCACCTTGAAATGTATTACCCACCTACCTGGGCAGGTTCTGGAACCCTGCAGGCTCAATAAAGCCACTTGGTCAAGATCTTCTTGCCAGCTGGTACCATGTTTGAGCCTCTTCAATACTGTAGTTGTGATCGCAACTGCAGTCGAGACCTGGATGTAAGTTTGTGGGAATGGATTCCAGGGGTCCTCAAACTACGGCCCGCGGGCCACATGCAGCTCACCAAAAACATTTATCCGGCCCGCCGGGTGTTTTTGCTGCCGCTGTGTGCATAGGAATTTGTTCATAGTTTTTTTTTAAAACTATAGTCCGGCCATCCAACGGTCTGAGGGACAGTGAACTGGCCCCCTGTTTAAAAAGTTTGAGGACCCCTGATTGAGCCATTGCTACAGTTGCTCTGGGCAAGAAGTCAAGCAGATGACTGAGGCACACAGGGAGAGCAGAGTGACTGCATGGATCTGGAGGGGAGCTTTAATGGAGTCCGGTGTACCTCCCAAGCACCCTTCTTGGAGTAATAGATCAATTTAAAAAAAAAAAAAAGGCAATTAGAAACTTCAAAAAGCAAAACCAAACAACAAATTCTAATAATTGGTTGTAGAGCCAATTATACATGCTAAAAACCTTAAAAAGCTAAAGTGAAAAGCATAACTGTTAGAAGTTAGGCTAAGATAAGGAATTAAAAAGGTGAAAGAAAAGCTAAAGACACTCTTATTTTCATCTTACAAAGTGGGAATTTGAGATATTGTAGTAAAAAAGAAAATGGAAAAAAAATGAGAAGAATTAGTTTAAGTGACTTTGAAACATAGTCATTTGACTGTACATCCCTAGCAGGCTTTATCCGAAGAACAAAAGAAAAACATAAAAATCATTAGACAGTATTATATAATGATATTTTTATAATAATATTGGTATCATTATATTGAATTTATTATATGTTGAAGGGCAAAGCAAATAAACAGTTGTGCTCATGTCTTTCAGAACCAATATTTAGAAAATAAAAAACAGAAATACAACATTAAGAAAACTAAGGAATAGTTGTGATGTTTTTACTAGAATGTTAATATAGCTTGCTTATTTTTACCTTACTAAAAGTAACAAAAGCAAAATGCCTTTTTCAGACTGGTCTGTATTGAAAATGCCCAGAAACAATACCAACTAGGTAGAAATGAGTAACCCAAGTACCTAGATTTTGGTCTCTGAATATAACTTCCTACTAAGAATATCTGGGTATCTTTTTTAAACTGATTCCAAATCTACAGCAGAAAATACACAACATAACCCTGGGATATCTTGTTGGATTAAAAAGCAAGGAAACCAAGAGTATAGAGGTCATGTCAAAATGTCTTATGAGTCAACTTGAAGAAGTTCTCACTAGCATGAAATGGAAAAATGGAGCACCAAAAGGAATGAGTGCACTATATATAATAGATAAAAGATTTTAAAGCCATGAATTTTTTATGATACTAAAAACAAAATAAGGCAGCCTCATGGTTTGCTAGAGCATCCCCTAATTATTCTGAAAATTGGTAACTAAAGGAAATAAATGAAGCACTTATCTTGCCTTTCCTATATAATCTATGTCTCAAGTATCAAATAGTAAATGTGGAAAAATTATCTCCAGTAGAACACATAATTCATGGGAAGAAAATACCTGGGAAAATTAAGAAAGTCAACATTTTGCAATCCTTAGTAAAATTTTAGTAGCAAAAAGATCATCAGTGCCTGCTAAAACCATTAAGTAAAGGCTGATGGGGAACTTTATGACAGATTAGACCAAACATGTCAAACTCGCAGCCCATGGGCCACATGTGGCCTACAACGAACATTTTTGCAGCCCAGCCAATATAATGGTATGTAAGAAACATTTTAATAAAAATTTCCTAACTTAATTTTTACAAAATCCTGTTATACATAATTATTAATAGGAACTACAACGATCGCTAATGGCTGATGACTATAATCGTGTTGCATTCATTTCCCTTACATGCCTTACGCACAGGTGCACCATTTCTCTCCACTAATACTAGCAGCGAATATTTTAGCATCTGATGGCCACGTCATTAGTTTTGGACTGACTTGTTTGGTGTGCAAAACAGGAAATATTTTGCTTTCGGAGAATAAGAAAAGTAGGTTTATTTGCATTACGCTTATTAATTTGTGCAGTTATTCACTGTCTGGTAAGTTGATGTTTAAGAAAAAATATTAATTTTTATTAAACTGTTCTATTATTTTATGTTAACAATTACTCATTTATTTTAGCCTTTTTTATTCAGCATGTCTCTATAGAAATAAACCGACATTTCTATAAAAATATTGGTTTTTTTGTGGCCCACATAAACTTAAGCCTTGTTTATTTGGCCCGTGTTAGCCTTTGAGTTTGACATGCTTGGATTAGACTGACATTCCTTGAACCGCTATTAATCCCCCTGCCACTCAAAGTAGAGCAACCAGACCTGACACCTTTATTCTAACATGATGTTATAGGAAGTGCGTAGTACCATCCATAAAATATTATTGCCCAATAAGTTTTTTTTAAATATGTATTTAATTAGGCCTCTAGATCTACCAGTTTAGTAGAAAGCATTTAAAGAACTACACATTAGCCTGGCCGGTGTGGTTCAGTGGTTGAACATTGACCCATGAACATCACGGTTCGATTCCTAGTCAGAGCACATGCCTAGGTTGCAGGCTCCATCCCAGTGGAGATGTACAGGAGGCAGCTGATCAGTGATTCTTATCATTGTTGTTTCTATCCCTCTCTCCCTCTCCCTTTCTCTATGAAATCAATAAAACACACACACACACACACACACACACACACACATTAAACCACATTATGATGTGACACACCCAATTCAGTTATTCCATATTTCTGTTTTCTCTCGTGTGAGGAAAAACTGCTAGTTTGAACTTCCATGGAAACTATAGAATTATTATTCACAAGGATTGCAAATATATTGTCATTGAAGTCCAAAGTGATCTCAAGAAGTGTATCTGATGTGCATTCATTTACTCAACCACGATTTATTGGGCACTACTATAGGTTCAACACTGCATTAGGTGCTATTGATTTAGAAGTGACCTTAGAATCTCTGTCCTGGATTTGATTCCCTCAAAAGCTAGGCCTCCATTCTTATATATAAATTAACTGTGCAGAGGTATTTAGAAGAAAGTACTAGGGGGGGAAAAAAGAGAAAGTACTAGAAAGAGCTCTGACTTAGTTATCTAAATATCTGATAGGTAGTAATATAAATATTAGACATGATCCATATTAAGAAGAATGTTGACTTTTAATTTTGGAAATTAAAATGTATATTTTTGTATTCTATTATAACATGGTTTAGTCTCAATTCATTTATGTGTTTTTAATTTGAAAGTCAAGTTTCTGTAGAATTATTAGAATTAACAGAAAAATCAGAAAACTCGGTATTTGAACATGAACCTTTTAAATTGGTTGGCAGGTATTTCATTTACAGATATTAAAAAAGAAAAAAAAAACTATTGCAGATAAATTGTTTTGGGATGAAAGTGAACCAGAAGAGCAATATATATTTTGTCATTAGTCACAAATGGATTTCTAGGAGAGTCAGATGATTCTTTAAAAATTTTAAAGACTAGAAACTCTGGAATTTCAATCTCATGTGACAGATCCAACCAGGAACCCCTGCAAGTGGTTGCTTTTTGTATATCAAGCAAAGAAATTGTATGCAGCTTTGACATGTAATTGGAGTAATACATCATTTTAGTAGAGAGACTTTAGTTGCATCGTTCTGTCCAGTAAGCATTTTTCTATTATCTTGGCTGGGGAGAAAGCTCAGGAGAGTTCCTCGTCTTTGAAATAATTTTGAAAAAGAACCCTTCATTTTATAGAGAATACATTTTAACAAATTGACCAAAGTTATGGGAGTTTGGGAAAATAGATCCTCCAAACTTCCTGGGCTTAGTGAGATTTTAAGTTGCTTTCAAAAAGAATCTTTTTGTTTTATTAGCCCTCCCTGGGGAATTTGAAAGACTACGCTGCACTTAAACTTGTGTCAAAGTTCCACTTTCAGAGGAAGAGACCAATCTAGCCATTTGAATCTGGCAAAATCATTCTAACTTGCATTGAGAACTGTAGCGGAAGACTAGAGTGAAGAGAAGACAATTAGGACACTGTGCAATGAACTTACTGACAATACCCAAAGCAATTAATCTATGGGAGAATCTTTCAAGGGAAAGCTCTAAACAGGGGATGTAACTATGATAATACGATGGGTAATTTTGAGATTACTACCCAGAAGCCTTGCTCTGGGAATTTCCTCTTATCTCAGTCCATCCCTGGGTTGTCACAAGCACTATCATCATAGCACTATCTTTGGGTGCCTGGACTTAAATTGTGAATCTTAAAGCTTCTGGGTAGCCATGTTTCCTCGACATACAGAAAAATACAGAGATAACTGGCCAACAGGGAGAAAGGAATAATGAAGCAGCAACATTTTAAAAATGAGAATAAAGGCAAGGAGAGTCCTGGAAACATATGCTGATAATGTTTAACAACCAGTTCCTTGGTTTAAGAAAAACAAACAAACACAAAGAACAAGAAAACACTAATTGCAGCACTTTTTATTTTCTGTGGTGTAAATGTTTTTTTATCATGGTTGATTTCAAGCTACTAGTGGGAAGTCACTGAATGTGCATTGGAAAGAGAACACAATAGTACACACACCATTATATAGTATTTCCAACATACAGATACAATAAATGTAAATAATTTCAAGGGCATGGATAATAGTAAAATATGAATAGATAATATTAAAATTGATAATACTAAAAAAATTAGAAAATGGTAAGACCTGTTTAGTTAGTACCTAAATAATTTACTTAAATGTAAACATCTTTAATTTAATTTTTAATAATGGCTGTGTTTTACAACCAGTTTACAAAATTCCTGGATGTAATAATTGATTCTAGTGAACTGGTAGAGCTGGTTCAGGCACATTAGTGATCTTGATAGTATATACATGCCTAGTTTTAGTTGCCTTTTAAAAAATATGTTTTCAAAAAAAAAAAATGTTTTCATTGACTTGAGAGGAAGGGAAAGGGAGAGATAGAAACATCAATGAAAGAGAACATTGATCTGTGGCCTCCTGCACACCCCCTACTGGGGATTGGGCCCACAACCCTCAACTCGGGCATGTGTCCCCACCAGAAATCCAACCTGTGTTCCCTTGGTGCATGGGTTGACTCTCAACCACTGGGCCATACCAGCTGGCTTCAGTTACCTTTTAAGCCCAGCAACCTCACTCTAGTCTTTGAATGACCTGAGATAGCTCAGTGCCATTTTAACAAATCTTTCTATATATATTAATATATAGATAAATAATACATATTATATATCTGTATATAATATATATTAATGTATGTATTATATATCGATCTATATACATAAAGAAGCAATATGCAAATGAGGTCAGGACTCCATAACGGACATGACCAGCTCTGGAGGAGGGGCCAGGCACAGTCCCAAGCCTGAGAGATCAACACAGGGGGGCACCTGCTCCAAGCCTCCGCAGCACAGCTGGGAGCAGGCCCCCAGTGGACACACACACACACACACACACACATACACGGGGCTCCTGCTCCAAGCCTCCATGGCCAGATTGCGGCTTAGGCCGCCTCCCCATGGGGAGCCGGCCTAAGCCATCAGTAGGACATCCCCTGAGGGCTCCCAGACTGTGAGAGGGGGCAGGCTAGGCTGAGGGACCCACACCCCCCAGTGCACGAATTTTGTGCACCAGACCTCTAGTATATTATATAAAAATATAGTACATATTTGTAATATATAATTTATGTATCTTTTTCAATTACAGTTTATATTCAGTATTATTCTGTATCAGTTTTAAATGTATAGCATAGTGATTAGACAATCATGTAATTTACAGAGTGGACCCCTCAATATTTTAAGTACCCACCTGACCTCATGCATAGTTACTATGACAAAAACTGTGTTACTTAAAACAATAAAAAAAATACTCTCACAGTTCTGGAGCCCAGAAGTCTGAAATCAGAGTGTACTTCCTCTAAAGACTCTAAGGTCAAATCTTCCCTCTCTTCCTCCAGTTTCTAATGGCTCCAGGCATTCCTTGGCTTGAGGCCGTGTAACTCTGATCTCTGGCTCCCTCTTTACATGGTCTTCTCCCCTGTGTCTCAGTGCATGTCTAATTCAAATCTCCCTTTGCTTTTCCCTTATAAGAATGCTCCTTATTGGATTTAGGGCAAATGCTAATTCCGGGATGATCTCATCTCTAGATCCTTAATTTAATTACATTAAAAGGCTCTTTTTCAAATACGGTCACATTCACAGGTTCCAGGCATTAGGGCATAGACTTATCTCTTGGGGGCCACCATTCAACCACTACAATATCCTTAAAGACTTTTGAAGCTCTATAATAGATTCCAGCGATGATATAACACATAACATTTAACTATAAATCAAGGTAAAATGTGATAAGTACCAAATAAAATTTAAAAAAGAAACAGAAAAAATTCACTGGGGCCAGGGTGAAAAGGATAAGCACACTTTTGAGGAAATGAGAGAAGGCCTATGGGGAGTGGAATTTCCAATAGGTATATATAATAGATATAATTCTAGGCATGAAAAAAAATGCATGACCAAATCTTTGAAAACTGAAAAGGGGGAAATATGACCAATGAATTAAGTTAAGGTAGGTGTTTTAATTGAAAGCAACAGGAAAACAAACACAACACAAATTTGATCAGAAAATAAATGTATTAGAGGATATTGTGTACTTCACATACTCTTGAGGTAAAGAGCATCTGATTTGTGAACCAGAAATAATACACACACAGAGAAATTGATCTCATGAGGAAATCATGCCTCCCCAGACTCCACCTGATAATTGGGCACTGGTGGCCAAACCTTACACCACTGCTACCATGACTATAGGTACTAGATTCTGGACTCCTGCTCCATTACCCTCTTGTACCTCAAAAGAAAAGCAGTATTATCAAAGATTGGCCCACATAGTAGGTAGAGTTCAATAAAGTGTCCTATATTACTCCACCCAAATCTCCAGGATGTGAATATGATGAGAGACCATGACCATAACCATGACTAGATTACATGGCACAACAGATTATATAAATGTATGTAAGGTAACTAATCAGTTGACCATAGGGAGATTATCTGGGTAGGCCTAACTTAATCATTCAGCTTTTTGTTGGGGGGGGGGGGCGAGAAAAAGCAGAGAATTTCTTTTAGTCAGTAGTAGAAAGGGAAGTCAGAGAAATTTGAAGCACAAGAAGAATTTGATGTGTTAATTTTGGCTCTAAAGATAAAGGGGCCATATAGAAGGACCAGAAATTCATCTCTAGGAGCTGAGAGTGAACTCTGACTAACAGCCAGAAAGGAGTCCTACAACCACAAGGAACTAAATTCTGCCAATAATCTGAATGAGACTGAGAGCATATTCTTCTCCACAGCCTCCAGGTAAGAGCCCAAATCAACCCACATCCTGGTCTGCTCTGTGAGACCATGAGCAGAGTACCCTGATAGGTCCTCTCTCTACCCAGGTATGGCAAAAATGACTTGAAGCTAGAAGCTTACACAATAGAACTCTTGCAGCCCACAGAAACTTTAGTTGCTGTTTAAAGCCTTGGCTCATCTAATTTACACAATAATATAGTTAAATATAAAACATTTCTTTGGCCTCTGTTACCCAAAGGTTATTCATCAAAACTCTGCTCAGGCCACACCAGCTTAGGAAAATCTACGTGCACATTTCAATATTAAACCAAAGCAGCCTGAGACACAAGTGTGCTCTCAAGTCTGGCATAGCCAATATTAAAATTGCCTTTGCTCGTGGATAAAGCAATCAAGGTTCAGTGACCAAGCAAAGTAGGGGCAAAATCCTCACCAAAATCCTCATTCCCTGTATTAGTTTGATCCTCAAATTTTACTAAATTCTGTTCCTCAAACTCCACAGTTACCAGAGATATTGTAAAGAAGGAAAGACATAAGTAGTTCTCTCCTTTCCTGCTTCTCTTAGCCTAGGTCTCTTTCTCACAGAAAGACCAAGACCTGGGCTTGCAGGCAGATAATTCATTTCTGGGAAGTGATGACAGGGAATGGTATTGAAGGATGGAGGACAGAAAGTGTGTTCACTCCCTTGCACTTCCAGGTGGTCATACATGAATGCCATGCAATCGTGGGTGCTGGCATAGCTTTCTTAGGCATCCACAGGCCTGGAGCAGAGTGAGCAGTAAGTAATCTGAGGTAAACTGCCGGCAGGGTCCACTTACACACAGCTGGTTACACAGCATGGCTAGAGAAAAAGAGGGCATGAGGCTGACCACATCTGGTTCACTACTAATGCCTTGAACCAAGAGGGAGATTACACAAAATAGCAGATGAGGGAAAGAATACCACCTTATTAATATTCACCCCCTTTTGGGAAACACGGCTTAGGTGCATGGCAGCAATGCACTTCCTTACATTGAACCTTACATTGGTGACACCAGACCACCACTGAACTTCCAGCAGGAAGAAACAGGAGGGCATATGCTTCCAGCAGGCAGCAGGCTCCCGAAAGGAAGACTGAGAGGTAGGGGTTGACGGAGCTGTGCTCAGTCCTTTGCCCCCAAGCCCATGGGGATGAGCGAGTTAGGGGATGGAGAGGGGCAGAGAGTTCTGCCAGTGGCACTTTTTTTCCAAAGGGGGAGAAGTGTTTCCCCTAGCACAGTGGTTCTCAACCTTCCTAATGCCACGACCCTTTAATACAGTTCCTCATGTTGTGGTGACCCCCCCAACCATAAAATTATTTTCGTTGCTACTTCATAACTGTAATTTTGCTACTGTTATGAATTGTAATGTAAATATCTGATATGCAGGATGTATTTTCATTGTTACAAATTGAACATAATTAAAACATAGTGATTAATCACAAAAACAATATGTAATTACATATGTGTTTTCCGATGGTCTTAGGCGACCCCTGTGAAAGGGTCGTTCGACCTCCAAAGGGGTCGTGACCCACAGGTTGAGAACCGCTTCCCTAGCAGCACACTATCCTCATTAAGGACTTCCACCATCCTTTGATTAGCATCAAAAGCAAAGCAAGGGCCCCTTGGGGCACAATCTAATGTGCCTGGGTGCCAGGACAGATACCACAAATTCCTTCATTGTTAATCATGTTAATTGTTCCTGCACCCACCTAAGTATGTGTCCATCATTTTACTTTTTATCCAATCCCAGGGGTTTTCCTGCTTTGCTTTCTCCTGCCTCTCTAATCTATTACCAATGGATTTCATGTAACCCACCTGCGTCCTTTCCTTTGATTGCAATATATAAAAATAGATGAGAAACCTCCATTCTCTGGAGCCCTATCCCAATCTGTTGAGCTATTGCTTCCTGGCAATTGTCGACAGTTTGGCTCAAATAAACTCACAAAAATATATATAAAAAAGGCAAGGCAAGATTCACATAGGGGTGAGGAGAAAAGGAGGGACTACCTATGGCCCTGGACTATGAAAAGAAGTCACCCATGGCGTTCAGTTTAGGTCACCTCTAAGGTGCTGCACTGTGGCTTAGGGCCAAAGCCTCGGAGTGATAAGAGGCAAGCTTCTATCGTTCATTTCTTGGTGACCTACAGAACAAGAGTGGCTTGTGGAAAGACAGGATGGTGTATTCAGGGTCTTGGGGTTCTTTCCATTTGTTTCTCTATCACTGACTTTAAGTAAATAAATTACAGACATTTGATAATGAATGAGGGGTCAGAATTTCTGGATTAAGGGAATAAACTCAGAATTATGCTTTAGAAAGAAGGGAGGAACATGAAATATATATTTCATAGCCTACTATGTTTCAAGAATAATGTTAAATGTTTCATAAAATTTTCTCCTTTAATCCTTACAATAAAACTGTGTTTTTATCAATGTAATTTTGCAAGTGGGGAATCTTATACCAAGAGATATTGAAAAACTTAACAAGAGATAAAACACTGAACTGAAATTAATATTGTTTGACTTCAACACCTATATTTCCAAAACTTTATTATATCTTATATAAGGACATTAAAGAATAGTATGACCTTGTCCCTATTAAAAAAAAAAATTCCCAAGTGGATTCATTACAAAGGAAAGCATCTTTTCCTTTCTCTACCCTCAAAGAGCAATATCAAATAAACTTTTGCAAAGCTGGAACTTGCATTGCATGGGGTTGTTTTCAAATGTAGGAGTTTAGGCTTAACACATTACGTAATTATTTTCAGGTTCTAAAAATAAACATTCTAAAAATAAACATATGGAAGTTTCCGGTCTTTTTAAAAAATAATATGTTTTTATTGATTTGAGAGAGAGAGAGAAATGGAGAGGGAGAGAGAGATAGAAACATTGATGACAGAGAAACATCAATCAGCTGCCTCCTGCACGCTCCCTACTGGGGATCGCCCACAACCCAGACATGTGCCCTGACTTGGACTCGAACCAGCAACCTCTCTGCTCATGGGATGACACTGAACCAGCTGAGCAACACCTGCCAGGGCAGGAAGTTTTCAGTCTTTAGCATGAGCAAGGAGCCTGAGCACATTAGTAAAATTTCCAAAATTCTTAATATTTCTAGACAGTTGAGATGCTGGTTTATATGGTTCATTTCTAGCTGCCCGAATTTCACATTGCCATTAACAAGAGACAATGAATGTAACATACCTTTCTGAAAATGCTTCCATGTGTTAAGGATCACTTGAGAATTAATGTCATAACATGACTTTGTACTTGGCCCTTCTCCAAGAAGTCTTAATTCTACAAGAAGTTTTCTAATTTATTTTAGTGAATTATTTAAGCAAAAAATAAGAATACTTCAGGTTTTTTTAAAGTTTAAGCAAATTACCTTTATTTATTTTTTTAATCCTCACCTAAGGACATTTGCACTGACTTGAGGGGGGCGGGGGAGGGAGAGAGAGAGATGAAAGAAACATCAATCAGTTGCCTCCCTTACAAGATTCAACCAGGGATTGACCCAGAATCAAACCTGCAGTCCAAGCATTTGCCCTGACTGGGAATTGAACCTGCAATCTTTTGATGTAGGGGGCAACACTCCAACCAAATGAGCCACCTGGTCAGGGGAACTTTATCTTTAAAAAAAAAATCAGTGCTATTAACCTAACTTCTCAGATAGAAGCCAAGAAAACATAATAATCCAGCAAAAAAAACTAAGGGAAAAAAAAATGAAACAAAAGCCTAGGGGAAGTTTTTTTAAAAGGTAGTAAGTCGGACACAGGTCCAAAAGCCTGATGGAAAGACAAATTTATCCCACTGAAAAAAGAGAAAAGCAGTAGTTCAGCCAGAGCCCTATCCTCAATTTTACTTTTCTAACTTGGAGACAAGGAATCACATTAGCATCAAAAGACAAATGAACCCTAGCTGATTTGGCTGAGCGTCAGCCTGCAGACTAAAGGGTCGGGTCCGATTCTGGTCAAGGGCACATGCCAGGGTTGCAGGCTTGATCCCCAGTAAGGGGCATGCAGGAGGCAGCTGATCAATAATTCTCTCTCATCGTTGATATTTCCATCTCTCTTTCCCTCTTCCTTCCTCTCTTAAATCAATAAAAATATATATATTTTTAAAGACAAATGAGAGAAGACTGACTCTGATTAGCCTTCTCCTTCCCTTTCAATCCTTCTCTGACTCCCTAAGCAAAGCTCAAATCCCAGCTTCCTCCTGCAGATGACATAGCTCTATCATATCCAAGGAACATTCTAAAAACATCAAGGCCCTGGGCACTTACATTTAGTGATACCACCTACATTAATATCAAACATTAAAACAATCACATCCTGCAAAGTTGACATGATATACTAATAGCTACATTTTAGAGAACTTACTTATTGACAGGCATAGTCAGAACACTTTATGCCTATTTAATTGTCACAACCATCCTATAGGTAAGTAACATGGTTATTTATATTTCACCAATGAGGAAAAAATAGCTACATTAACTTGCCCAGGGTCATTTGACTGTAGTTACAAGACCCAGGATTTAAACCCAACGTGGTATTGTTCAAAACACCATAAACTTATTGCTAAAGTATAGTGACCTAATGGAATGCCCTATAGATATTTAGTTAAATACGTATTTATTTTTGTTTTGAAGTTGTTTTTTCATATTTTGTAACCAGTGTATCCCCCCCACACACACACACACACAAGAATCATGTTTCTAATGAGACAACAATTGCAAGTTGCTCAGTATAGGGTCAGGCTCATCCAAGGCATATATTAATGGCTAGAGGCCCGGTGCACAAAAATTTGTGCACTTGGGCGGGGGTCGGGGGGGGGTCCCTCAGCCCAGCCTGCTCCCATTCGCAGTCCAGGAACCCTTGGGGGATGTCCACCTGTCGACTTAGGCCCATTCCCCAGGGGACCAGGCCTAAGCTTGCAGTCAGACATCCTTCTGCAGCCAGGGAGCCCTTGGGGGATGTCCGACTAAAGGCTTAGGCTCCCAAGGGATCGGGTCTAAACCATTAGTTGGACATTCTTAGTGCTGCCACAGAGGTGGGAGAGGCTCCTGCCACCACCACTGTGCTGGCCAGCTTCTGGCTGAGTGGCACTCCCCATATGGAAGTGCACTGACTACCAGGGGGCAGGCAGCTCCTGCATTGAGCATCTTCCCCCTGGTGGCCAGAGTGCATCATAGCAACCGGTCATTCTGCCATTCAGTCAATGTGCATATTAGCCTTTTATTATTATTATATAGGATGTCCCTATTTCCCCCATTTTGCCCCCTCTATCCAGCTCTTGCCCTCCACTTCTCTCTGGCCATCACCATACTGTTGTCTGTGTCCATATTTTCTTTAGCTAATCCCTTCTTTAAATTCACTTCTTTCAATTTGTATTTTCAGAAAAGTGCTTATAACTGCACTATTATATATTTTCTATTATATCATTTAGAATTAAGATATTTTTTAATTGGACCCTTGTAAATTTTAGCACAATTTAATAAATTATGCTAGAAGCAATTAGGAGATTTTTCATGTAATGCAGATACATTTCAATTAATATTTTACTAATTTTTAATTTTTTAATATTTTAATTTGAAATAATCTCATACATGTAAAAAAAAAACTATAAAATACTACAGCATATTATATGTACTCTTCACCCAATTTCTTAGGTGTTAATAATTTAAACATAACCATTATACAACTAACAAAATTTGGAATATATTTTTCTTATAATCTCTTTAATGTTACTTAATCTATTTAATTTGTTTTTGTTAATCTTCACCCAAGGATATTTTTCCATTGAATTTTAGAGAGAGTGAAGGGAAAAGGAGAGACACATTGATTGGTTGCCTCCTGCACATACTCTGATAGGGACTGGGAATCAAGCAGCAACTGAGGTACATGCCCTTGACTGGAATCGAACCTGGGACCCTTCAGTCCATGGGCTAATGCTCTATCCACTGAGCAAAACAGGCTGCAGCTTAATTCATTTACTTTTAATCTATATGCATCTTTATATTTAAAGTGGTTTTTGTTTTGGATTCACCCTCATAATTTGTCTTTTAATTGGTGCATTTATGCCACTGACTTTCAGAGTTCTTACTGATAGAGTTACTGCCATATCTGGCAGCTTCTGGGGCTTCTGGGGCCGGCCTGTGGTCCAGGATCAGATCCGATCACGGACGGCAGGCAGGCAGCTTCTGGGGTCAAACACGGGGGCCTGGATGGCGGCTGGCGCTGACGGCTGGCACTGTCCCGCCCTGCCTTCAGTATGCAAATTAGCCGCCATCTTTGTTGGTGGTTAATTTGCATATTGTGCTGATTAGCCAATGGGAGGCATAGCAAAGGTACAGTCGATTACCATGTTTGTCTATTATTAGATAGGATGTTGGTGTGATTAATGATTAATGATATTGAAGTAGTTGTTGTAGTAGTCACAGTCTTAGTAGTAGTAGTAGTAGTAGTAGTAGTAATAAGAGGAGGAGTAATGGTAGTAATAGTCATAATGTTGTTGGAGAATTTTGTGTATTTCCCTTCTCCTTTGCTAGTGAGAGTGGGGTTCTTGGGGTACAGCTGGAATAAGAATTTCTGGAGGGCCCCACGGGAGGAGAAGATGGTAGAGAGCTTTATTTACATGGGATTACATCCCTGGGTTTTAAAAGTACAATTTCCCTTATCCAGTCAGAGAAGCAGTGTATCTGGAGTTTCCATAGAACTCAAGTTAAAGCCAGTGTCCAGAGTTTCCTTTCCATGGTGGAATTGCATCCATTGTAGTAAAAGGAGTTTTTAAAGGTAAAATAGGCAGGTTTAGGGAGTTTTAGGAATTAGGGGGTTCATGGGAGAGGGAGGGAGAGTTGGTTGGGAACTTGGAGCTGGCAACAGGCATACACTCACAAAGAACAGAAGGCGCCACAGAATAAGGGGAGAGGAAGACACCCATTCACAGAAGATAGGGGAAAGCCACAGGGAATAGAGAAACAAAAGGGAGAAAGAGGAAAACATTTGCACAGGGGAGAGAGAATTCTACTGCTGAAGGGGGAGAAAAGAAGGGGGGCCCCACATGGGGTTTGAGCTTTGAAGCTGCTATAGTGACCAATCAGAAGGGAATATCAGGACACAAAGAACTGCAGCCTTTATAAACCTTAGGAAAAGGAGCTGGGTGGGTCACTTCCTTGAGACCCCCTCCCCATGTGGAAGTCTGTACTTGTTTCCAATAAATTTCCACCTTTTCATGTACCACCTTTTGTCTGTGGCTTCATTCTTCAAATCCACCTGGACAAGAACTGGAGAAAGATCACCTTTGCATGCAGCTCAGAAAGAAACCACATGTTTCAGTTTAGTTTCTGCGTTTGTAGCATCAGATTAGTTCCAGTCCATCAGTCCATTGTGTGTGGGATCCACATGGCTGTGACCCATGAGGGCCTGTGCAGGGCCTGAGAGCCCCACAAGCGCTGAGTCAGGTGAAAGTATCAAAAGCAAGAGAGCAAGAGAGCTGGAACTCCTTTGTTCAGGAGCTTATGCTTCTCAGATTTCACACCCTTGGAGTGGCCACACCCATTCTGGGCAAGGACCTGTCCCCAGGTGTGACTGCTAGGCAAGTACCTTCCCTATGTCACCCAGACTTTACTGGGCATGCCTATAATATTTGGCCTTCCCTTTGTTTCTTTCCAGCTAAGTAATAACTGGGTTAATTTCAATGATATCAATAATAGTGATTACCTGAGCTGAGCTGTGGATATCAGCAAAGAGGAGAGAGTACGCCAATGGTGGACAGAGATTAGGAAATGATTCTGAGTGATTATTTTTAGATCAGTGAGATTACCTGAAATGTAAAATGGATTGGAGAGCAGTGGGAAATAAAACTGTATCAGTAAATTAAGGATAGGTTGCAAATTATTAGAACCAGTAATTTTTTTTCTTAGTTGTGGGTGAGAATGGGTAGGTAATCACCAAACAAATTCCCCAAATAATTTCCAGTTGTCATTGTGAAGCATATACCTGCCTGAATGAGATGGAGAGTAAGCTATTATCTTCAATTGAATAGAAAAGAATATTTGCGTACAGGTTTGTTCTCTATAATTTAGTAGTCAAGGAATAAGAAATAATCTAAAGTAATTTAAGCTGAGGATGCAGGAATACTCTTAACAACTTAAAAGGGTGTTGGCAGATATTTCTTATTATTTGTGAAATATCTTCAAATCTCTTTTGGATCATAAAGGTTTCTGAGGGGAAAAATCATCTGTAAGAAAGAAAGGTTTGCAGGGAGCTGGAAGTTTCTAGCCCAGCTAACAAATAACTGGATGCAAAGTAACTCACACTCTAACAAGCAGCTTCAAAAACAGCCCACAGTGGTTGCCATGCTACCAAAAGTAAACTCTGTGCCTGTCGTCAGTTATTTCTGCTTTGGGGGATATTTTATGCCATGTGTGCCTTGAGGAAGAACCAGGCAGTCAAGGTGGGCTGGGCTGTTTGGTCCTCGGGGGAAAAGAAGCAAAGAACACATTCCTGCCCAGGGGAACCGGACTCATTAGTAGACAAAGGTGACAGGCGTTTGCTCTCTGAAAAGACTAGTAGCTAAAAAACAACAAAACTCAGCTGTGGTGGATTTCCAGTAATAAAAGCTGTTAGTGCAGGGAGGAGAGGGAAGATAACAGCAGACTCAGAAGGGAGGTACAAATAGAGTGAGGACCATTCCTATTTGCCCCAACTAAAGAGTTTCCCAGGATGTGGGACTTTCAGTTGTAACACTAGGACAGCCCTGGGCAAATTGGAGTGGTTATTCATTCTAAGTACAAACCCAGTCTTATTATCTGGAAAAACTAAAGACCAGATGCTGAACACAGAAGTACCAGCAGAGCACAGAGATGATGCACCAACCTGGCACTTAAACCGCAAGCCATCAATGTGTAAAATCATAAATAGTCCATCCAAAGTGACCAGTTGCTTCCTGCATAGGAGTAAGGCAATATGTAATGCTTAACAAATCTAAATATTAATCAGTAAAGATGAATCCCAATGGTATTTAAGAACATAATAAATTGTTGTTTCTTAGTCTTAAAGAAATTGCCCTCAATCATTCCTGCCAAGTTTTTGTGAATGACTCCATTTTCCTTTTTCCTGGGGAGGCTTAACAGCATAGTGATTATGATCATGGGATTTGCAAGAAAACAGATCTGGCTTAAAATCATGGCTTTATTGCTTGTACACTGTGCGACCCCAGGTAAATTTCCTAACCGCTCTGTGAATTAATTTTCTTTTCTGTAAAGTTGTAATTCCTAGTCAAAAGTATTGTTCCAGAAATTGAAATTAGATTAGAATAGTAAATGGGAAGTGAGTGGTCAACATATACTAATGGCTGTCTTGTTTAGTCTTCTTTTCTCTTGGCACTTCTTTACATCAGGTTTCAATCACAGATAAAATCCCTCAACCTATTATGAACAGAAGGATTTATTTCAGGGAGTTGGGTTCTTGCAAACTCTTTAGCTGGGCTGGAGGAGCACACAGGGGATAAACCCAACCTGCAGAACCACTCTCCTGCCATCCTCAGGAAGGCTGCCTTCACTTGGCGAGGACTGCTAAAACAGCAGCATATCGCCTGCTAAACTGGAATGCTTCCCTAGAGCTATTGGGTCCAGAACAAGCTACCTCTGCCATGATCCATGCCTGCAAATTAGCTCCCTCTCAGACCCTGCTTCTCTTCCCAGAGCAGAGAAGTTCTGATTCAATCTTGCATTAGAACATCTAGCTGGTGAAACTTAAAGTCATGTCAGGAGCCCGAGCTGCCAGGCTTTCTGAGAAATGTGTGTGTTTCTGCATGCGCTTGGGTGTTGGAAATGGTTTTAATTGAGCCAATCTATAGCTTCCACCACTGCCCTTATAAAAAGGTTCATTTTGTGTGTCATTTGACTGGCTGAGGGATACCTAGATGGCTGGTAAAAGAATATTCCTGGGTGTGTCTGGGAGGGTGTTTCCAGAAAAGATTAGCATTGACTCAGTAGAATAGTAAAGAAGATTGCCTTCACAATGAGGGTTCGAACAGAACAAAAACACAGAAGGAAGTGCACATTTTCTGTTTTTGCTTGTGCTGGGACATCCATCTTCTGCCTTTTTCTATCGATGCTCCTAGCTCTCAGGCCTTCATATTTGTGGAAGAAAAACTATTTCATAATGTGACCACTGTATGACCCATGTGCTGGGCCCGGGCCAGAATGGAGATTGCTTACTGCAAACCCCCCTTAGAGACTGTCTGATCATAATGTTCATTCTGACGTAAGTCGGCACCCCTCCCCTCCCTCCCACTATGTGCTGGTTCCTGGAACAGGCTGTTGTCCTGACCTGTTCAAGCATGTAAAGTAATTTTCTGTGCCTGGTAGCATTCACACACTAGTACCTTGACTATCCCCCGCCTCCTCTATGTACCCTATATAATTCTTTGGTGCCTGCCAAGGGGTACAAATATCTATTTCGTCTCCCATCTGCCCAAGTCACGCATTGTACATAAGTTTCCCTTAATAAATTCTACTAAGTACGGTACTAGAGTCGCCAGCCCATTCCCTGCCCTCCACTCACAGAGACAGATTTTCAGACTCTGGGCCTTTTCATGGATCTGCATGTACTAACATAACTCAGACAGGGACTGACACCATCAGCCTCCTGACCCTCAGACCTTCTAACTTGGATTGGAACTTACACTACTGGATCCCGAAGTTCTCAGGCCTTAAGACTCAGACTGAATTACACCACTGGTTTTTCTAGATCTTCAGTTTGTGGATGGCAGATCAGAAGACTTCCCAGCCTCAATAATCACATGACCCAATTCCAACATAAATCTCTCTATATATTTATAAAATCAATTGGTTCTGTTTCTTTAGAGAACCCTGACTAATACACCTCACTTCAGTTTTCCATAGTTAGTTACAAATATGGGCAAAAACCCATACTTATAACCATACATTGGACTTTGAGTGGACCCATTTCTAGATAATGCAATCCTTGGATCACTTTGTTTAAATAAGAGAGATTCTTAGTCTGAGAACATGCTAAAATAAATGTGTTACACTGTTCTAGTGTGTACTAATAAGTTGAGTGGTAGTAGGAGTTGAAATTCTCTTTATGTGATATGAGTTTGGTGACTTCAGTGATAGTCTTTCTCCCTCAGAATGTGATTGAGCTTTGGATATGTCAAATCCAAAGTTAGGAGAGGGTAGAGCTCAGGGCCTTCTGAGAACCAATTATTCATTCCCAGTATCCACAGACATTCACCAATAATAAACAAAAACTCATGCAAAGGGAACATAGAGCATGTCACTGAAAACCATCTATTTGGCTCTCATTGGCATGAGCACCTTGGCCACTTTGACTGTCTAAAGCAACCTTATCTACACCATGCTATTACCTCAGCAGAAATGATCATCCAGAAGGATTTCAAATTAGAGAGAAATTTATGTTTGAGGGATGCAGGATCAGAACTTTATGGGGTTATTTCCAGAGGCAGCAGGTCCTTAGAGACCTGTTGCCAACAGCAGAAACCTCATGCAGAAGTCAGACACTGCAATGATGACCAATGTCTTTCATTTGTAGATGAGAGGAGTGTAATGTGAAGCGAAGGGGTGCACAAGTCTGCAAAGAAGGGACTGAGTTGGGGATAGTTGCAAATTAATAAATGTCTTTGGGAGTCCAGCCAAGAATGACAACATAGAACCACAAGCACGGAAGGCAGTATTAGTGTATGTTAGCCATTTTTCTGCCTCCCTGGCCCTCATTATCTTACTTTTCTTCTAATATCCTTCTTCATGAGCTCCCTCTTGCTTGAGAAATTTGGATAACCAGGTGCAAAAGTGTATGTTTGATCCGTGTCTAATTGTTGTAATTATCCATTTTTGAGTTTAAAGGTTCCACATTGTCCAAAGAGTTTTGCACACTTCAATAAGAGGAAAAGATCTGAAAAAAGAACAGAGGAATCTACTTTTTCTAAGCAACATAAGATGATGGAGAAAAGTAAAAAAAAAAGAAAGAAAGGAAGGAAGGAAGGAAGAAAGGAAGAAAAGTAAAACTTTGTTTTATATACATACCAGAGGCCGGTGCACAAAATTTATGCACTGGGGGAGGGAGGGGGGTGTCCCTCAGCCTGGCCTGCACCCTCTCACAGTCTGGGATCCCTCGCTCCTTACTGCTTGGCTCGCTGCTCCTTAGCACTGCCACGGAGGTGGGAGAGGCTCCTGCCACCACTGCTGTATTTGCCAGCTGTGAGCCCAGCTTCTGGCTGAGTGGTGCTCCCCCTGTGGAAGCTCACTGACCACCAGGGGGCAGTTCCTGCATTGAGCGTTTGCCCCCTGGTGGTCAGTGCGCATCATAGCGACTGGTCGTTCTGCTGTAATGGTTACTTAGGCTTTTATTATATAGACTAGAGGCCCAGTGCACAAAAATTTGTGCACTTGGGCAGTCCCTCAGCCTGGCCTATGCCCTCTTGCAGTCTGGGACCCCTCGGAGGATGTCCACCTGCTGGCTTAGGCCCGCTCCCTGGGGGACCGGGCCCAAGCTGGCAGTCAGACATCCCTCTGGCAGCCCAGCAGCCCTCGGGGGATGTTCACTTGCCAGCGGGGAGCAGGCCTAAGCTGAAGTAGGACATCCTTAGCGCTGCTGAGGAGGCAGGAGAGGCTCCCACCACCACCGTCAGCCTGGCTTGTAGCTGAGCAGAGCTCCCCCTGTGGGAGTGCATTGACCAGGGGGCAGCTCCTGCATTGAGCGTTTGCCCCCTGGTGGTCAGTGTGTGTCATAGTGACCAGTCATTCCCAGTCCTTCTGCTGTTAGGGTCAGTTTGCATATTACCCTTTTATTATATAGGATAGAGGCCTGGTGCATGGGTGGGGGCTGGCTGGTTTGCCCTGAAGTGTGCCCCGGATCAGGGTGGGGGTCCCACTGGGGTGCCTGGGCAGCCTGGGTGAGGGGCTGATGGCTGTTTTCAGGCTGGCCACACCCCCTTTAGGGTGGGAGGTCCACTGGGGTGCCTGGCCAGTCTAGGTGAGGGGCTGAGGACCATTTTCAGACTGGCCAAGCCCCCCAGTGACGGAAGCTCCCAGCCTCTCCTTTTTTTCTTTTTCTTTTTTTATTCTGGGATTTATTTACTTTCTATAATTGAAACTTTGTAGCCTTTAGAGGAGCTCAGAGCCGGCCAGGGCAGGTGGGAGGGAAGCCTCCTGCTCATTCCAGCTCCTTGGCCACAGCCAGCTGAAAGCAGGTATCTCGGGTTTATTTACCTTCTATAATTAAAACTTTGTTGCTTTGAGTGGAGCTCAGAGCTGCTGCGGCAGGCGGGAAGCTTGGCTTCCTCAATCATTGGGGTAACCAAGCCTCCTGCTTACTCCAGCTCCGTGGCTGCCAGCTGCCATCTTGGTTGGGTTAATTTGCATACAGTCGCTCTGATTGGCTGGTGGACGTGGCTTAAGGCATAGCGAAGGTATGGTCAATTTGCATGTTTGTCTTTTATTAGTGTAGATAACTTTATATATATGAATATATATTAAAAACTTTGTTATATATGTACTAGAGCCCAGTGCATGAAATTCATGCATGGGAGGGGGGAAATCCACTTAGCCCAGCCTGTACCCTCTCCAATCCGGGACCCCTCGGGGAATGTCCGACTGCCAGTTTAGGTGTGGCCTGCTGTTCAGTCATTTGGTCGTCCCTCACTAACCCCCCCTGCTGCCCTGGTCACCCCACGCAGCCTGCTGTCCGGTCGTCCATCCGGTTGTTTTGGTCATGACGGCCCCTGGCTTTTTACATATTAGGATGTATATAAAGTTGATTGACAGTATTGGTAATCCAGAAAGATTTCAAATCCTATGGCACTTGCTGGGTGCTGTTCACTTTTGGTCAATTTAATCTAAATGACTACCTGATTAACATATTCATTCTTAGCACAGGCATATATTTGAGTGACATCCTAAATCACAGTTAGATATGATAATGACTAGGATTAATTAAGCATCACCAATCAAAACACACAATAAGTCAAAAAAAAAACTTTAAGGTTATCTATAAACCAATAAATAAAATTCAATGTAATGTGTAATCTTTTTAAACCTGTACCCAAATCATTGTGTGTGTTTTTCCCTTTAAATTCAAAGGAGTCAGTATCAGAAATAATGATTCTACAGTGCATGGCACCTGGCTACATATCATATAAATGATATGCGATCACTTCCAAAGGCCCTCATACCAGGTGCAAATGACAGACACAACAGGCATGATGATAGAGAGTTCTTGTAAAAACCAACAGGAGAGTTAATTTATTAAGGGGCTCAACACCCACAGCTGTTTCCCTTCAACTGATGTGACTGAACTACTTTGTTAATAGACCTTAAAATACACTCTGATTATGTTACTTTGTTTCTCTGCTGCCTTTTTGAGTATCAGGTTGATACAGTGCTGAAAAGGGATTTTAAAAGATTCTGATGAAATCCAGGAAGATTTCAAATCCAATGGCACTTGCTGGTGAAAATGTTCACTTTTGGTCAATTTAATCTAAATGACTGCCTGATGAACATAAAAGTCCCACGAGGGTTATTTTTTACTGGGAGCGAATCACACTTTATTTGAGACCTACGAAGTATGTGCTTCAATTGAATTTATCAGTTGCACAGTTTTTGTTCAGGGCTTTGAGTCAAATCATTTTCACCGGACCGATTGTACTTATGACAGAGATTGAGTCTGTTTGTGTTCATTCACTATTTGACACCATACATGCTGATGTGTTATCTAGGAGGGCTATTGTATTGCTATAGAAACCTGAGTCAACATTCTAACAATAGCAGGCCTCTGTGCGTGCACAGTTGGGTGTGCTGATTCACCATGTGAGCTGGCAAGGACTCTTGACATACCTGTATTCAAAATGATATAAAGTGAAGAACTAGCTTCAACATTTGAAAGCAGCATTTACCATCAGCCAGTTAACAGAATAAAATACCTATTATTAGAGTTGACTAAAGTAAATTACAATATGACTTGTTAGATACTGATGATTCATTGACATTTTCCCATTTACTGGTGATGAGCTATTTCTTCACTAGTTTTATCAAGGTTGATAAAATGATGAGGATGGATTCCACTGAGATTAAGGCTTTGTGAAAGTAAGCCAAAAAAAAAAATAATAATAATACCAGCTTCTGAAATAGTGAGCATGTTTATTATTTTTCCTCAATACATTATATGTTTCTGTGGCGAGCCAGCACAGCCATGGCATACTCAGCCCCAGGGCGCCTTATGTGCTGCACCAGCTCAGCCAGGTTTGGTGAGCCTGAGAGAGGGCGGTGAAGGATTGAGAAAAGAGAGGCAAGAGAAGAAAGCTGGGTCTCAGTGGGACGCTGTCCTCTCTGATGGAGAGCTAGCGATAGTGCCCGCAAGCCAATTCTTTATTTTATAGCCAGATTCCACGAGGTAAAGTAAGGGTGTGGTCAAGATGTTAACAATGTTCTAATCTACTCAATTACAAGCACCTGAACTCTATCAAGCCCACATCACTCAGACACGTGGGACCATGTGTTCGGACCATAGGTTCAAGCTTACAACTATAGCCTCTTGCTATAATTGTGCTGGGAGGGCTTTGCCCTCCAAGCTGGGACTTGCACGTGGCCATGAGAGGACTGTGCCCTCTCATCAGTCCGAGGCTTGAACCTGTCCAAACACTGTAGCCTCTCTCCACATGTTTCAAATATTAAAAATACCCCAAAATATTCATCTTAAATTTAGGCTATTCTAGAATTCATTCCAATAATCTGATCACCAATGAAAGTTAAAATTTGAATTCATGCATTCTAAAATATGAATAAAATATATGTTCTGTGGTGTTCTGGGTTGGCTGACTGTTGAAGACATGTGGGGATATCTATTTTCAATTACATGGTCTTAATTGATGGAACCATGACAGTCAAAACTAAATTTAAATGGTTACTAAGCATCATTTCAAGATATACATTTACTATTTGTAAACAGTATAGGATATTTTTCAACTTCAGGCTTACACTAAATTCAAAGAATTAACCTCTGATAATAATTTAAGCTTTAAAAAAACCATTTGACCCACTATAGGCATTTTATTAATTCCTGATAATTATCCTCTTTAAATCATCCATAAGTATTCTTGTGACCAGCAGGGTCCAAATCTACTGAAAAATGTTCTATTAGCTTCACAGGTTCAGCCTTTCAAAAGCAGGACTCATCATGTTCCTCTCTCAAAAGCATTCATCCTCTGAGTTCCCTAGCCTGGTGACAGCTGTCTAAGTCAGAAATCTGGACATCACCTCAAATTCCTCCCCCATCTACAACCCACCACCAAATCCTGTCAATTCTAATTCTTAGATACATTTTTAGTCTTCCCACTTCTCTTAATACCAGTGCCTCTACCCTAGGTCAACATCACCTGCTGGTGGATTAGGGCCACACCACTTAATGGATCGCCTTGCTTTCAAGTATTTATTTTATCCCTTTGATTTTCTGTATAGCAACCAGAAGAACTTTTAAAAAAACTCACATCTGTCATTCTCCCACTGAAAGCCCTTCATTAATTTCCCATGTTTCTTAGGACAGGGTCTAAACTTGTGAAATATAAGACCTCCAGCATACCCTTCAACCTCACTTTTTCCCGCATGCACTATGAATGTGAATTTTGACATCCAGATGTTTGTCCACACAATTCCATCTATACAGAAATAATGTTCTCCTCCCTTAGCATGATATCCATCAGTCCTTCAGTGGAAGGTGTCAGCTTTATTTTTTTTCTAGGAATCCATTTGTAACTTTTCTCCAGCCCCAAGTCTAGGTCACGTGTACTTCCATTATGTATCCACAGTACTCTGTGCTTATTTTTCCCAAGACACATCACTCTGTGTAGTAATTACCTGCTTGTCTGTGTGTCTTTGCCCATTTGATATAATCTTTCCAATGAGAGAAATCCTATCTCCTTCCCTATATTGTTCCAAGGCCTACATACATCTCATATATAGTAGTTACTTAATCAACATTTGTGGGATAAATGAATGGTATGAATATTGAATTTGAAGCAACTTGTGGTACCTAATCAATTAAATATTTTTTAAAGTCACTGCTCATACATGACAGATTACAATAACATGAGTTCTTTGTACATGTTTCCTAGGAATGGGTGGCATCTACCTCTCAAAGTTTCTATTCTAAAGTGAAATCTGATTACTAGGCATTCTAAAATTTTGTACATGATGACAAAGGCATCTATAAAAATAGAGTTAGACATATCTAACCAAGTTTGTATGCAACTTAGAAGAGGGCCAAGAAGACAGTAAATAGTTATGTGAGAATAGTATTATCAGAGCAAACTCAGTTTATGTTGGGAGGTTTTTTAACTTACTAGGCATGTGGTCTTAAGCAAGTATTTAATCTTTCTTTTAATAAGGTCCCAACTTCATGGGTTATGGGAAGAATTAACACCCAGAGTATGAATATAGTATTCTCAATGTTTTTCATATAATCTCCCAATACAAGTTATTTATATTGCACCCAATACATAATAGGTATCCTTTAAATCTTTGAATAAATATTACGTAAACATGACAGAGACAAAGTTGTTGGCTTGCACAGAACCCTAAAATTGGTATAACATGACAAGATAGTGAGGGAGTCACTTAATAATGCCCTTTTCAGACAAGGATAATTCTCTAGTCTGGGCAATGTATTCTGCCAACTGAGAGTGGAGCATTTTATCAGATATACGCACACAGAATTCCACCCAGTTATAAACATTCTTGCCATTAATATCAATGAGAATATATAAAATTCTTATTAAAATTTTTTTTCAGTAATTTTTCAACAAATTCATTCCAAGAATTTGAAAATCATAGGAACTTTCATATCTATGGACTGTCATAATAATTCCAGAGTTGAAGGACAAGAATATACTTATCTGAGTGGCAAACCATATAATACAAAAACTTGTTACAAAAGAAATATATTCCTTCTTTTAAATGCATCCATTAAATATCTTTTATACTTCTACTAGTGGCCTGGTACATGAAAGTCATGCACATTAAAAGGGAATTAAGTAGAGGAAATATTTTAATATTGCTGTTTGCCCTTTCTCTATAATAGAAGTGTCAGAGATGAAAGAAAATTAGTAAAATCTATATGAAAATCTTCATCCTGTCAGAGTCTGGGGTGCACCATGGGACCCAGAGTCAAGTACCCACCCACCCACGTGCATCTCGAAATCATGCAAGACCCAGATCCAGATGGCCCCACCCCCATTGGTTGAGATCCAGGCCTGGCCGGCCCCACCCCCATCAAGCCCCGCCAGGTGGGGGGCGCAGCCTCAGGTCCCCAGTCAAACCTGCCAGGTGGGGGGCACAGCCTCGGGTTCCCTGCCCCGGCCTGGTGCCACACAGCCTCAGGTTCCTGCTGATTGCTCATTATGGCTTGTTATGGGAACTCCGCCTCCACTGTGGGTGCAGCCATCTTGTGTTTCGGGAACCCTGCCTCCGATGTGGGCGCAGCCATCTTCTGATGGTGTGACAGGCTGAGGGTCAATTTGCATATTACCTCTTTATTATATAGGATTTTAAACTTCTAAATACCTTCTATACTTCAATAGGTCCCAGGCATTAAAAAACCTGGTCGGTATACTCAATTGTTAGAGCACTGGCCTGAGCAAGGAAGGGTCACAGGTTCGATTCCCTGTCAAGCATGTACCTGGGTTGCAGATTCAATCCCTGCCCTGGTCAGGGAAAGTGTGGGAGGCAACCAATTAATGTGCCTCTTTCATATTGATGTTTCTCTCTCTCTCTCGCCTTCTCTCTCTTTCTTTCCCTCCCTCCTTTCCACTTTCTCTAAAAAAAAATGGAAAAATACCCTCAGGTGAGGATTAACATCAACAAAAAAGAATAGGAGACATTCTTGTTTGCAGGAATTAACAGTTAGGTGGTAGAGATGGACAGATACACTGGGTTACAATGCCATGTGATAAATTCAGTGACAGAGTTATATGCATCTGCTATAATGGCCATAGGAAAGTTAGGAAAGACTTCCCTAACTTAGTTGAGTCCTAATTTTGTCCAAAGTTGTAGAGGGCAGTGAGAAAAAGATATTCTGGGAAGAGGGAAGGTAAAAATAGTATGAGATGTATGTGTGGTGGCGGGGAGAGGGGTTCCTTCTTACAACAAGCTGTACAATGTTGATAGAGTGGAAAGAGATGAGACAGGAGAGAAGACAGGGGCCAAATCTGGAACCCCTCAAATGGTATACTAAACATCTTGAAATTTATACTGAAAGTGATAAAGGGCAGTGAAATGTTTCATGTCAGGGAAAGATGCCAAGAACTTACATGCATTTTAGATAAAGCATGTATGTATATTCTAAACAAAAAGTAGAAGAGATTAGAAACTTCTCCAATAGGATTTATACATAATTCTTATTCAGCTTATCAAACTGTTTTGTAAATCTATTGGGTTTTCTTACTTTCCTTAGACCACTGGTTCTCAAACCTGCATGTAAATCAGAATCACAGGAGGGGTTGTTAAAACATAGATTGTTGGGTGAAGTTTGGGGCCTGATTTTGCATTTCTAACAAGTTCCAGACTCGTGTTAATGAAGCTTATCCTTGTCCATCCTGTGCATACCACTGCTTTAGACTATGTTCTGGCTTCCTTATTATTGATTTTGTTTCTCAAACATCTAGTCCAATGTCTTTTCTAGGAAAAGGTACTCATGACCTATTTTCAAATTAAAAAATTATGGAATGAAAAAATTCCAAGTAGAGAGGAAAACATGTTAAGCAGAATAGCTTTATTTCTCCTTCATTGGAAATTACCCAGAGTGCACTTTCCACTGAAGATGAAGACTGATGACTGCATTCCCCAGGGCATTGGAACACTGAAGCGGGCTTGCTACAGCAGAATGGAACTGCCCGGCACACTGGAGCACAGCGCAGTGGAGCTGCTCCTTGAAGAGGGCTTGGCCCCGCAGCTGACTGATGGCTGTGGAGCTGTTCATACAGAATGAACTTTCCTTCTTCACCATCTCCCAAACTGGGGTTCCTGTTGGCCTTTGAATTGGCAGTTGACATTCCATGGCACCCAACGTGAGGCTCTGAAGCAGCTACCAGATCTCCTGACACCACCCTGAAACCAACTCCTGTGATGGCTGAATAACCCATGCTTGAATTGTGTTCCTGGTAGCACCCAAGGATTTTGGGAACTGTGCATTGTGAATAATTGCATTGAACTCAAGACTAACCTTTACAATACCCTTTATGACTATTATTGTTATTATTACTAGAGGCCCAATGCATGAAATTTGTGCAAGAGTAGGCCTTCCTTCCCCAACCCTTCCTTACCCTGGCTGCCAGCAAGGGCTTCCCTCCCACACCTGGGACCCAGGCTTCCCTCGCAGCCCCTGCTTCGTCCAGAAGGTCATCCTAAAGACATCTGGTCTAATTAGCATATTATGCTTTTATTATTATAGATTACCATTCCTAACATTTAGGGAGGTTAAATATTACATTCAAGGTCAGACATCCTTCCAATGGGAAAGACTGGCGTGAAGCCCAAATTATCTAATCTGGTTTTACACTCCCTCTGAAAAAGCCTGATTTCTAGCCTCTTACAAGCCCTCACCATGTTCAGATGCAGAGGCTGGAGGGAGCTATTGGGCTGAGAGTTGTTTAGAAGCCCTCAGTCTTGGGTAGAGCTGCAATGAGAGGATGAGAGTCTAGAATGTGAGACTCTCAAGGGAAGAATTAACGGCTGTCTTCCCTGTGGGAGTACTGAGTGTGTGCTTTAGAATTGTGGCAAGTAGGGTACAGTTGTGATAGGGTATAGTTATGGATTCACCATCTCATGTGGCTGGGATGCTTCCGATGGCCTGACATCTGCACCAGGGATCGTGTTGGCGCATTGAGAAACTGCATCCCAGCAAGACCAACAACCATGTTTGCTTTGGGTCACATTATCAGCTAGAAGAACAGGCCGTGATTGAAACTTTTTAGGATGGGGAAGAAGTGGTGGTAAATTACATAGTATGGCCAGTGCTAAAATGCACCCAAACAAATGTACCACTCTATACATACTAATAATTCAGTTACCTCTTCAAACACACAGTTGTGCCAGACAAACAATATTTGGAAAAAAAACAAACAAACAATTACTCTAGACAAATGGACCATTCCAAATCCACTAAAATCTCTAGACACAAATTATTACTAACACGCTGTATGTAATACTTCAGTTATAGTCATTTTCACACACTGGAAAGCTCAACATATTGGCAATCTGATGCACAGTAATACCTCCAGGCACACCAAACTCTGGGCATTTTGATTTTCTTGTCCAAACAACCAAGCATATGCTAGCAATCACATGCTCACTTCAACTTAGATAGGGAGAAGGGAGCCAGACTGGAATTTCTTTGAGGCCATATCAGACCAATTTATAAATTCTTTATTTTTTAAGGAATATAGCAGACATTTATTTGTTTCAAGAAATGAAAGAGTTGACCCACTTCAGAAAAGTTGTTTTCCCATCTTGAAAGGGCTGGGTGGATGATAACATTGGAGATCCATTCAAGTCGATATGCACATGTCCCATGAATGGCTAGTGTTCCCTCCTAGACTCGGGAGAGTTGCAGAATGGGGGAGGGATGAGGAACAGATCTCCGGATTATGGCGCCCCTCCCCAAACTAGTTCTAGATCATCTCCTTTTTGACTTTTGAGATGATCTAGACCTCTTTTGGGTGACACTGAGGCTGTTGTATTCCTGGGGGGAGGAGCCATGCACTTTGCCCCCTGGGCTGCTCTGGTCTTTCTTCTTTTGATCTCCCTGAGTGGTTCCATGAGATCTTGGGATTGATTTGTCCTCCCACTCCCTACCAGAATGGGAGGGCTTTTTGGTGTGAGTTTTCTCCTTTTCGTTTTCCTTCCTAAGGGCTTCAGCTTGGCATTGGGAGACTTTCTGGTCTCCATTCTCTTCACTCTGGTCTTCATTGTCTTTACTCTGGCAGGCTGAGATGAAGGGCCCAGCTCCTGGACCTTCCAAGGTCTCTGTACCAGGTCTGTTGGTCGTCTCCCCTCCTACAACCGAACTCACACTGCCCTCGGGTGTTAGTGCTGCTGCCTCCGGTACTGCCGCCTGGTCAGGCCCTGCTGGTGCCGGGGTTAGGAAAGACAGCGTGTCCTTAAGCACAAGGTTGTCCCATGAAGAATATTGTTGCACTCCTTCCCCACCAGCATAAGCAAGAGAGGTGGCCCCAGACAACTCAGTGACCATGTGAAGGCTTCTGATGCTGACCTGGTCTTGGGCACCTTCTCTATGGAACTCCATGGCCTGTGCCGAGAGGAGAAACAGGGAAGTAGAGAAGAAAATAAGTGAGACTAGATAGGGCTGTCACCAAGTCCAGTCTCCCAGAAGATGCAGGAACCCCCCTCTAGCATCCCCACAAGGGTCACTGCAGTTTTGTTTGGAGACAAACAAGTTCCAGTGCCAGAGAGAATACTAGGGACTCACCAGTGAGCATCCTTGTACTTTTATTTTACGCTCTTGTCTTAGCATTTCTACAAAACAGATTCCTAAAGGGAGACGGCTGGGCAAAAGCTATGGCCATTTTACATTCTGATAGCTACCAGCTAACAAATTGTGCACCTGTGTGGCAAGCATGCTACAATGCCACAGATTTATACAAAAATCAGTTCATGGTGCAAATAAAGAAAGGGCTTTCTCATAGTTAAAAATGTCCCACTACCGATCAGACGGCCTGAGTCCATGGCAGTATGTGTTCCAGAACAGATGCTATTGGCAGCGTTATATATAATGTCGGCGATGGGGTCAGGATATCTAAGGGATCTCGGGTATTCAGAAGCATTCGCCCCCCTACCCCGCCTCCCCCCAACTGTGGTAAGGCCTCCACATAGTGGCTCATCTGGCCAGAGCCCGTCCACATGCAGTGCTTCCCCAGCCAGCCCAGGAGAGCAGCCCGAGAGCCTTCAGTTGCCCTCCCGAAGCACTCGGGCCCCTCTCTGAGTTTCCACAAAAACTTACGGCTGGGCTCTTTCTGTCCTCTGCCTCCAACATAAGTATGTCCATCATGTCACAAGCAGGTACGGCCTGGGTACCGCTGTAAGCCTCCACGGGCGGTCTCAGGAAGAACACCAGGTCTTCCCAGTGTGCAAACAGATCTTCTTTTGCATTTGAAGGGGAGTATAATTGTAGGTAAAAAGAGCTGCCACTGGCCAGCTTCAAGTGGAGCTGTTTGTTCTCATGGCTGTGGATCGACAACTTCACAAGCCTCAAAGGAAGCAGCCTGGTCAGCTCCAAGATCTTCGCTGGCTTGAGCCCCTTGCCACGGAGGCAGCGGGTGCGTGGGTCATGTCCCGTGCAGTCCACACAGCTCACAGCCGGTCGTGCCAGCAGCATGACATCAGGGATTGTGAGGTCAGGGCTGGTGTATGCGATGCCCACGGTGACCATCCCCGCATTGTTGTGCATGCCGATCACTTCTCCTCTTTTGTTGATCTGGATGAAGTCACTCTCAAACATGAGAATGTCCTTGAACATGGCAAACTCGCCCTTGCACAGCTGCCGCTGCAGCTTCCCCACGGAGCCTCGGAACATGGGCAGCACGTGGCTGCCCTGCCACAGCATCATGTTGCTACCCAGGTCCATCTTTCACTAAGACCACTGCATGTCCTCCCCAGAACCTCTGCCACAGCCTCTCACTGGCCACCTGTAAGCTTTTGCTGTCCATTGTGACCTGCGGCCAGCTGTCACACACAGCACTGTGTCCTCATCCCTTACAGCTGCCTCCACGGGGAGGGACAGCACCCTGCTGCAAACAGCAGCCGCACAAAGGCACGGAGCGTACCACGTTCTGATGGCTTTTGCTATGTGAAACACACTATGCTTCTTCAAGGCCACTTGTTTTCACGCAGCTACCACAGGCAATGATATGTAAATTACTAGCCGTCACGCGAAAAGTATCTTTTATTAATCTAGAGAGGTGATACTCCTAGGTGACAAACATTTAAGGCTTTCTAAGAATTGAATGTGGTTTTGAGCTTTTGCTTAATGTTCTCTTTCATAGTTATCCTAGAATTTCTGTGAAACATTAACTTCCGTCACCAAGTTTGAATTTAAGAATGTACCTAAAGGTTTAACAGGGAAAGACTGGCTAGGAATCTCCTTATCTTTCTCAAGCCTGCAGCATTTAGTTGTATACATGTATAAACTGCTTTCTTGAAAACTGAATTATTGGGCTTCTTCATGTTTTTCTGGAAACATATATTTTTTGCCACTTGCCAAAATATTCTTTATCAAATATGCAAAAGTTAATTAGCCATTATAGAAAACAAAATAAAAGTCATTTAAATTCATGGGAGACGGAAGATGGCGGCGATATAGGCAGACGCGTCCCAGGTCGTGTCCCGGAGCAAATGGAGTGAGCAGCTGAAACTAATAACACTCACACTGAATTGGCGAAATGCTCAGCTGGTGAGACGGTTTGCAGCCGGGAAGAGCAGAACTTCCCTGGAAAGGTATAAGGCGAGCCACACTGAAGAATAGAAGAACCGAAGGACCTTCACTACTGCAATTTTTTTTTTCTTTTTTCACCTTTTAACTAAGAAACCGATTTTTTTCCTTTTTTTTTCTTCTTTTTTTCTTTTCTTTTTTTTCTTCTTTTTCCATCACCTGATTTTACCCTTTTAATTACTACCTTCTTATTTTTAACCAGTATTATTACTGCTACCATTTTACCATTTTTTAAAGTGCCATTTTATTTTCTCTTTATTTTATTTTGGGATTAGTGTTCTCCATTCTATTTTCATCGTTATATTATTGGTTGTTTCTAGTTTGCATTCATCTCCAGGGAGCTGTTGCTGGAATTTGTTGGGATTAATGGCTGTTCTATAGGAGTATTCTCCTCATATAAAAAGTCTCTTCCCCTCTTCCACTTCATTCTCTCTTTTCGCTCTTTTTTTTCTTTTCTTTTCTTTTCTTTTCTCGCTTTTATTTTCCCCCCTCCTTTTTCCCAATTTCATTTTTGCACTCCTCTTTTTAGTCCCTACTTTTCTTTTCTTTTTTCTCTTTTATCTTTTTCTCTTCCTTCTTCCTTATCCCCTAATTCTCTTAATTCGGGTGCTCACCTTTATTTGGGGTTATTAATATCGTGAATATATTTGTGTATAGTGCCTGGTACATGGTGCCTTGTTGTGTTGTATTTTGTGCCTTTAAATCAACGCAGCAGATCCAAGCAACAGCAACCCCCTGAGCACCACACCCTCTGCTGAGGAACAGCAGCTGTACGTGAAACCTCGCCCCACCAGCCAGAAGAGCCACCACAGCTGTGAACAGCACCCAACAGAGGAGCTGCTGCCAACTGAAGAGCAGCTGCTACCACAACCGCCCGAAGAGCAACCACAGACCAAGGAGTCACTGCCACCAAGGGAGCAACCACTGAACGACTTAATGTCTAGATATGTCAGTGAGATCAAACATGGGTAGACAAAGAAACCCCCAAAGGAAAGAGAAGGAGGACTCTCCAGAAAAGCAGCTAAGTAATACAGAGGCATGCAACATGACAGAAAAAGAATTCAGAATAAGGGTCCTAGAGTGCATAAACTGGATGGAGGAAAAAAATCGACAACCTCTGCAAGAAGCAAGGAGAAACAGATGAAAAAATCGGTAACATATGGAAGAAGCTAGAAGAAACAGATGAAAAAATCAACAACTTAAGTAAGACCCAAGAAGAAATGAAGAGTGATATAGCTGCAATGAAAAACTCCATTGAAAGTATCAACAGTAGACTAGGAGAAGTGGAGGATCGAATTAGTGAATTAGAAGACAAGGAAGCAAAACACACCCAAAATGTACTGCAATTGGAGAAAAAAATTAAAAGACAGGAGGAGAGCCTAAGGGAGCTTTGGGACAACATGAAACGAAACAACATACGAATAATAGGGGTACCAGAACAACAGAAGGATGAACAAGGATTAGAAAACCTATTAGAAGAAATCATATCAAAAAACTTCCCTGAGGTGGGGAATAAAAAAGTCACACAAGCCCAGAGAGTCCCAAACAAGGTGAACCCGAAAAGACCCATACCAAGACACATCATAATTACCATGGCAAATGTTCAGGACAAAGAGAGAATCTTACAGGCTGCAAGAGAGAGATGGAAAGTTACATACAAGGGATCTCCCATTAGATTGTCAAATGATTTCTCAACAGAAACACATCAGGCCAGAAAAGAATGAACGGAAATTTACAAAGTGATGCAAAGCAAAGGACTGAATCCAAGAATACTCTATCCAGCAAGGCTATCATTCAAACTTGAAGGGGAAATAAGAAGCTTCACAGACAAAAAAAGGCTAAGGGAGTTTATGACCACCAAGCCAGCAATGCAAGGAAGGCTAAAGGGACTGGTATAAAAAGAAGAAATAAAAATCTCAGAAAGAAAACAGCCACACAAAGAAAGAAATGGCTACAAACAAGTACCTTTCAATAATAACTTTAAACGTAAACAGACTAAATGCTCCAAACAAAAGACATCAAGTGGCGGAATGGATTAAAAAAACATGACCCATACATCTGCTGTCTACAAGAAACCCACCTCATTAGAAGGGACTCACACAGACTTAAAGTGAAAGGATGGAAAAATATCTTTCAGGCAAATGGAAAGGAAAAGAAAGCTGGGGTAGCAATACTTATATCGGACAAAATAGACCTCAAAGTGAAGGTCATAACAAGAGATAAGGAAGGTCACTTCATAATTCTAAAGGGATCAATACAACAAGAAGATATAACCCTGGTAAACATGTATGCACCCAATGCAGGAGCACCCAAATTCATAAAAAAACTCCTGGAAGATATCAAAGGAGAGATCGACAACAATACAATCATAGTAGGGGACTTTAATACACCACTGACAGCACTGGATAAGTCCTCTAGACAAACAATCAGCAAAGATACAGCAATCCTAAATGACTCACTAGATCAGATGGACTTAATAGACATCTTCATAACACTTCACCCCAATACCACGGAATATACATTCTACTCAAGTGCTCATAACACATATTCAAAAATAGACCATATATTGGGTCACAAGCAAAGTATCCCCAAATTCAAGAAGATTGAAATCATACCAAGCATCTTCTCAGACCACGATGGCATAATATTAGAAATAAACTACAATAAAAACAACCCAAAATACTCAAACACCTGGAAGCTGAATAGCATGCTGTTAAATATTGATTGGGTTACCAATGAGATCAAAGAAGAAATTCAAAACATCCTGGAAACTAATGACAATGAAAACACAACAATCCAAAACCTATGGGACACAATGAAAGCAGTTCTGAGAGGGAAGTTTATAGCTCTACAGGCCTATCTCAAAAAAACAAGAAAAAATGGTAGTAAATCATCTAACTCTACAACTCAAACAATTAGAAAGAGAGCAACAAGAAAACCCCAGAGGGGGCAGAAGGAAGGAGATAATAAAGATTAGAGCAGAAATAAATGACATAGAGACCAAAAAAACAATACAGAAAATCAATGAAACCAAGAGCTGGTTCTTTGAAAGGATAAACAAGATTGACAAACCTCTTGCCAGATTCACCAAGAAGCAAAGAGAGAGGACCCAAATAAACAAAATCAGAAACGATAGAGGCAAAATAACAACAGACCCCACAGAAATACAAATGATTGTTAAAAAATACTATGGACAACTCTACTCCAACAAACTAGACAACCTGGAGGAAATGGACAAATTCCTAGAAAAATACAACATTCCAAAACTCAATCAGGAAGAATCTAAAAATCTCAATAGGCCAATAACTATGGAAGAAATTGAAGCAGTCATCAAAAAGCTTCCATCAAACAAAAGCCCAGGACCAGATGGCTTCACAGGGGAGTTTTACCAAACATTCAAGGAAGAACTAAAACCTATCCTCCTCAGATTACTACAAAAAATTCAAGAGGAAGGAACACTTCCAAGCTCATTCTATGAAGCCAGCAACACCCTAATACCAAAACCAGGTAAAGACAACACAATGAAAGAGAATTACAGGCCAATATCCCTCATGAACATAGATGCCAAAATCCTCAACAAAATCTTAGCAAATCGGATCCAGCAGTACATCAGAAAGATCATACACCATGACCAAGTAGGATTTATCCCAGGGATGCAAGGATGGTACAATATCCACAAATCAATAAATGTGATACATCACATAAACAAATTGAAAGGAAAAAACCACATGGTCATATCAATTGATGCAGAAAAAGCATTTGACAAAATTCAACACCCATTTTTGATAAAAACTCTCAGCAAGGTGGGAGTAGAAGGATCATACCTCAACATAATAAAAGCCATATATGACAGGCCCACAGCCAACATCATACTCAATGGACAAAAACTAACACCATTTCCCCTAAGAACAGGAACAAGACAGGGATGCCCCCTCTCACCACTCCTGTTCAACATAGTACTGGAAGTGTTAGCCATTGCAATTCGGCAAGAAGAAGAAATAAAAGGCATTCAAATTGGAAAAGAGGAAGTAAAACTGTCCTTATTTGCAGACGACATGATATTATACATACAAAACCCTAGAGAGTCCATCAAAAAACTACTAGACTTAATACATGAATTTGGCAATGTAGCAGGATACAAAATTAACCCCAAGAAATCTGAGGCATTTCTATACACCAATAGTGAACTTTCAGAAAGATAGATTATAAAAATAATCCCGTTTACCATCGCACCAAAAAAATTAAGCTACCTAGGAATAAACTTAACTAAAGAGGTAAAAGACCTCTACTCAGAAAACTACAGGACGTTGAAAAAAGATATAGAGGAAGACATAAACATATGGAAGAACATACCGTGTTCATGGATTGGTAGAATCAACATCATTAAAATGTCCATACTACCCAAAGCAATCTATAAATTCAACGCACTTCCCATTAAAATACCAACGGCATACTTCAGAGATCTAGAACGAACTCTCCAAAAATTCATCTGGAATAAAAAAAGACCCCGAATAGCTGCAGCAATCCTGAAAAAGAACAAAGTAGGTGGGATCTCAATACCAGATATCAAGCTGTATTACAAAGCCACTGTTCTCAAAACTGCCTGGTACTGGCACAAGAATAGGCATATAGATCAATGGAATAGAATAGAGAGCCCAGAAATCGGCCTGAACCAATATGCTCAATTAATATTTGACAAAGGAGGCAAGAACATACAATGGAGCCAAGATAGTCTCTTCAATAAATGGTGTTGGGAAAATTGGACAGATATATGCAAGAAAATGAAACTAGACCACCAAATTACACCATACACAAAAATAAACTCAAAATGGATAAAGGACTTAAATGTACGACAGGAAACCATAAAAATTCTAGAAGAATCCAAAGGCAACAAAATCTCAGACATATGCCGAAGCAATTTCTTCACCGATACAGCTCCTAGGGCACTTGAAACTAAAGAAAAAATGAACAAATGGGACTACATCAAAATAAAAAGCTTCTGCACAGCAAAAGAAACCATCAACAAAACAACAAGAAAACCCACTGGGTGGGAAAACATATTTGCCAATGTCATATCTGATAAGGGCCTAATCTCCAAAATTTATAGGGAACTCATACAACTTAACAAAAGGAAGATAAACAATCCAATCAAAAAATGGGCAAAGGACCTAAATAGACACCTTTCAAAAGAGGACATTCAGAAAGCCAAGAGACATATGAAAACATGCTCCAAGTCACTAATCATCCGAGAGATGCAAATCAAAACAACAATGAGGTACCATCTCACACCTGTCAGACTGGCTATCATCAACAAATCAGCAAACGACAAGTGCTGGAGAGGATGTGGAGAAAAAGGAACACTTGTGCACTGCTGGTGGGAATGCAGACTGGTGCAGCCACTATGGAAGACCGTATGGAGTTTCCTCAAAAAACTGAAAATGGAACTCCCATTTGACCCTGTGATCCCACTTCTAGGAATATATCCCAAGAAACCAGAAACACCAATCAGAAAGGATATATGCACCCCTATGTTCATAGCAGCACAATTCACCATAGCTAAGATCTGGAAACAGCCTAAGTGCCCATCAGTAGATGAATGGATTAGAAAACTGTGGTACATCTACACGATGGAATACTATGCTGCTCTAAAAAGGAAGGAACTCTTACCATTTGCAATGTCATGGATGGAACTGGAGAACATTATGCTAAGTGAAATAAGCCATTCAATGAAGGAAAAATACCACATGATCTCACTCATTCATGGATAATAGAGACCATTATAAACTTTTGAACAATAATAGATACAGAGGCAGAGCTGCCTCAAACAGATTGTCAACTGCAGCGGGAAGGCCGGGGAGGGTTGGGGGGCAGGAGGTAGGGGGGTAAGAGATCAACTAAAGGACTTGTATGCATGCATATAAGCATAACCAATGGACATAAGACACTGGGGGATAGGGGAGGCTAGGGGACTGTCTAGGGCGGGGGGATAAAATGGACACATATGTAATACCCTTTGTAATACTTTAAGCAATAAATTAAAAAATAAATAAATAAATAAATAAATAAATTCAAGAGAGAAAAAAATATAAAGACCTTTAGTGAGTTGAATTGTGGTAAACTACCCCCCCCCCCCAAATATCCATGTCCTAATCCCTGGAACCTATGAATATTATCTTATTTAGAAAAAGGTTCTTTACAAATATAATTAAATTAAGGCTCTTTAGAAGATGGTCCTGGATTATCCAGGTGGCCCTTTTTAAAATTTTTATTCTATTTTTTCCATCACCATTTAGACCCCCAGACCCTCTTCCACATCCCCCAACCCCCATCCTCCCCACAATCAGCACACTGTTGTCCATGTCAATGAGTTCTTTCTCTTTTTTTTCTTTTTTGCTCAATCCTTCCACCCTCCACTCCCCCTCTCCTGACAGCTGTCAGCCTGTTTTCTATCTATGAGTCTGTCTCTATTTTACTTATTAGTTCAGTTTGTTCATTAAATCCCACATATGAATGAAATCATATAGTACTTGTCTTTCTCTGACTGGCTTATTTCATTTGGCATAATGTTCTCCAGGTCCATTCATGCTATTGCAAAGGGTAAAATTATTTCCTTTTTTATGGCTGAGTAGTATTCCATTGTAGCAAAGGCACCACAGCTTTTTTTTATCCACTCATTTACTGATGGACACTTGGGCTGCTTCCAAATATAGGCTATTGTAAGTTACGCTGCAATGAACATAGGGGGTCCATATATTCTTTCAAATTCATGTTTCAGGTTTCTTTGGATAAATTCCCAGAAGTGGAATTGCTGGGTCATAACACAGTTCCATTTTTAATTTTTGAGGTAACTCCATACTAATTTCCCACCAATAGTGCACTACGGTCCCCTTTTCTCCACATCCTCATCTACGCTTGTTAGTTGACTTACTGATGGATGATAGCCATTCTGACAGGTGCAACTGATTCCTGGATATTTATTTTATTTCCTGCTACTTTACTGAATTCATTTATCAGGTCTAGCAGTTTATTTGAGGTGATATTTCATTGTGGTTTTAATTTACATCTTTCTGATTAGTGACATTGAGCATTTTTTATGTCTACTGGCAATCTGCATGTCCTCTTTGTTAAATGTCTATTCAGGTCATTTTTTAATTGGGTTGTTTGTTTTATGGTGTTGAGTTATATAAGTTCTTTATAAATTTGGTTATTATTTTCTACTATTCAGTAAGTTGTCTTTTCATTTTGTGGATGGTTTCCTGTGCTGTGCAAAACCTTTTCAGTTTGAGGTAGTCCCACTTGTTTATTTTTTCTTTCATTTCCCTTGCCCAAGGAGATATATTAGAAAATGTATTGCTAAGAGAAATGTCTGAGATTTTACTACCTGTTTTCCTCTAGGATTTTTATGGTTTCAAGTCTAACCTTTAAATATTTAGTCCATTTTGAGTTTATTCTTGTGTGTGGTGTAAGAAACTGGTCTAGTTTTATTTTTTGCATGTATTGTCCAATTTTTCCAGTACTATTTATTGAATAGACTATCTTTAGCATCTTGTATGTTTTTGCCTCCTTTGTCAAATACTAGTTGACTATAAGGGGTGGGTTTATTTCTGGGCTTTCTATTCTATTCCATTTATCTAAATGATTGGGTGTGTTTTTTTTTTATGCCAGTACCATGCTGTTTTGATAACTATGGCCTTGTAGTATAGTAGCATGATTCCTCCAACTTTGTTCTTTCACAAGATTGCTGGTGCTACTTGGGATCTTTTGTCGTTCCATATAGATTTTTGGAATATTTGTTCCATTTCTATGGAATACGTCATTGATATCTTGATAGAAGTTGTGCTGAATTTGTAGATTGCTTTGGGTAGTATATACATTTTAATGGAGTTAATTCTTCCTATCCATGAATACAGCATATGCTTCCACTTATTTGTGTTTTCTTCAGTTTCTTTATTTAGTTTTTTATAATTTTTTTTAGTACAGGTCTTTTACATCCTTGATTAAATATATTCCTAGGTATTTTTTTTAAAGCAATTTTGAATAGGGTTGTTTTCTTAGTTTCCCTTTCTGATAGTTCATTATTGGTATATAAAAATGCAGCTGATTCCTGGATATTTATTTTATTTCCTGCTACTTTACTGAATTCATTTATCAGGTCTAGCAGTTTATTTGTTGCCTACAGGGAACAAAAAATTAAACTGCATTAAGAGTTTACTAAGAATGAGCAGAAAAATGGAGGCCGAATAGGCAGATGTGTCCTGTGCCTTATCCTGTAGCAGATAGAAGGAGCAACTAAATCAATAACATCCAGCCGAATTGGCAAATTAGACACAGCTGGTGAGACAGTTCATAGCCGGAAAGGTCAGAGAATGCTTGGAGAATGGCAGGATCGGGGATCTGGACTGGAGAGAGAAGGGTGACCACCAGGCCAAGAGGGACATAAGGAGGCTGCACTGCACCAAGGCCACATCCATTGGGGACAGGCGTAACATCTGACCATGGAAAGGAAGTCCACAGGGCTGCTGGTGGTTGGGGATTCTAGATCTAAGTCCACAGCCACAAAAGGCTGCACCCAGAAAGGTGGCCTGAAGAGCTGCCTGGGTTGCACAGTGCCAGGAGGAGAGAAACTCATAGTCAAGTTGAGTGGTTATTTTGCCTCTGTTTTGTCCTTGCTTTTATTCACTAAACCCAGTTCATAGGACCTTCCAATTATAAACACTCACCGAGGCTACTATGCAGGTAGAGGTGCAAATTTGTGGAGTCTGGGGGGAGGCTGTGGAGGGGGCAGGACAGGGAGAGGTGACCAGGAATCCAGCATTGAGACATTTCAGACCCTCCAAACCTAAGCAGCCATTTTTCTCCTGAAGAGCCAGCCCCACTCAGCAGCCTCCAGGCAGCTAATACAGCCACACCCAGCCTACACCTAGAGCTTTTCAAAGGAAACAAAGACTCTGAATAGCCCCAAAGAGCCCTCAGGGACTGGGTTGAAAAGGGGCTGTTCAGTCCCTGAAAGTGAAACAGCACCACCCCCACCTAAAGCCCTGTCCGAAACAGATGCTTGAGTGATTAAGATTGAAAGCAGGCAGAGGAGCAAAGTGGGCAGACTGGTCCCAGCTGCTTTCAGCCAAGGCTGTGGAGACAGAGACAGAGGAGCAGTGGATTGCTTGGATCTTCAACACAGTGCTGACTACCTAACAGTAAACTGAGAAGTGGCAGACAGAACAGAAGACTGGGGTCTTTAATGCCTGTGGGGCATTAAAACTCAGCTGAAGTGAACAACACTTTTTTATTTTTTACCATTTTTTTAAAAATTATTTTTGTTTCTTTTTTGTTTTTGTTTTTATCTTTTATTTTTTTGTATAATTTTTTCTTCCTTCAATTTTTATTTTTTATTGTTATTTTATTTTATTTTTTCGTTTTTTCCCTTTTCTTCCTCTATTCACCCTTTTCCATTCTGTTTTCTCTTCTCCTGTCCCTGCTTTAGTTTTTCTCTTTCCTTTCTTTTTACACTGTTATGCCCAGAATTCAAGATCCCCAAGAAACCACGCCAGGGAGCCAGTCCGATGCAAAAGCAGAAGGTCCTTTATTGAGTTAGCTAACCCGACCCGGGCCTCCAGTCGACGCAGCGACCGGAAACCGAGTGAGACCCGTGTGAAAATCAGGGCTTTAATAGTGAGGGGAGGGGAGCTGGCTGTGGCCCTGCCGATTGGCCAGGCGCAAGTCGGGTCTTGTTACACAGGATGTGGTCATCTCTATGGCGCGCACATCCCTTGCTTGTCATTGGTTAGTTCAAAGAAATCCTGGGTGTGGCCAGCAGGGGCCTGGGCTTGGGAAGAAGGCACTTTTCTGAGTACATGGCCTCTGCCCCATCATTCCCCCCTTGTCTTGGAACTTCCGGCTCAATCATGAGACGGACTGCACTTTTATTTCACCGTCGCTAGGGGCCCGTAGTGAGCACACAGAACTATCAACTGAACTATTTTATACACGTAACAAATGGTCCGGTGGAAGGGAAAGAAACCATTTTAGCTTTAACAACTTCTATTGAAATAGGATTTTTCTTCTTAAAATTCCTCCATGGCTATTAAAAAGCCAAATCAAGATTAATTTATTTACTGTCCTGATGTTTGCATAAACACAACAAGAATGGTAACTGACTACCTTTGCTGGAATTTCATGGTTGAACCTTAATGTGCCCCGTAGGGCCAGGAAGCCAAGCCATCCAGCTGCCATCAGGCCTGCCTGCAGTATCTGCTGAGTTAGGTGAATCCCTCACCTGTAGCAACTCCACCTGAGCCCATGCTCCAGGCTTTAAGGCCCATCTCAGTAGCCCTCCTACTCGTTGCGGCACAGAGTGTGTGGGGGTTCTGCAGGGATGCAGAGGCATCTTTACTGCTCCCCTTCTACTCTTACCAACCGCCAGTGATGGTAGGGCATGGGCCTGACGCTCCAGCGCCAGCCGTCTTCAGGGCTCCCAGGCAGGATACCAGGCTTTTTTCGTGGCATTCTTAGTGGCTTCAAGTCTTTAGAGCTCAGATAGGGCTCTTCAAAACATGATACTCCAGTCAAAGTTTTCCGTTAATAAAACCACTATTAGGAACCAGTCTTACTGAATCTATGCAAAGAAACGTACTTACTTAGCATTGCCAGATTTCGGAGGAATTACATAAGGAGAAAAACATACTGATTTACTCTAAGATTTTCTGACTTTCCTTGCTAATTTCTTTTCATGGATTTAAAACAAAACAGTAATTGTTGGTCCATGCCTCAGACTTTCTAGTCTAAACAGGCTTTTTCCAGATTTACTACCCCTGACATGGGCATGGTGACTCAGGCCTGCAAGGCAGTATTACAGGCTGTCAACTGTTAGCTGTCTCTCAACAGAGACCAAAACCTGATGGGCACCCTTCCCTGCCCAGTTGGGCACTTGTCCTCTTGGCAGCTAGACACCCTTTACTTTTGGGGGTCACCCCACACAGCTCCCTTCCAGGATAGCCAACATACATTCAAACCTGCAAAAGAATCAAAGGTTAATATAACATATCAATACAATGAAACATAATATTGGCATCATGGCCGCTTCAGGTAGCCAAATCTACCACTAAACATGTGATCCTATAAATGGTCCTTGTCTTTTTGGAGCCATGTCCATGAAGATGCAGGCATTATCTAAGTGTATTACACAGTATTGTGGGGGCTCCTGGTGACAGGAGCGATTGCGAGTCATGTTACTGGCATCAGGCAGGTCAAGCACTCCGTAGCTTGAGCTTGAGCGGGTTGCGTTGATCTTGATCGATCGATGCTCCATTTGGTGATGAAGTCTTTCCGGAGGGACCCAGGTCGTGACGCCGTCTACCTTGAGAGCAGTGGGGGTCTTCAGCACCACACCCTTCCAACGTGGCTCTAGGGTCTCCCAGCAGTACCTTCTGATGTAGACCCAATCTCCTGGTCTGTGCTGATGAGGAGTTGGGGTTGGGCTGGTCCCATAGATGGCGCGGAGGCGCGACCAAATGTCCTCGTGCACCCTCTGGAGCCCTCTCAAGGAAAGAGATTGTTAAAGAAAAGCCACCCGTCCTCACCAGTCTCTGAGTCAGATTCCTCCTCTCTTGGAGAACTTTAAAGTCCTGATGGCTTCTAGGTAACCCTGTTTATCAGTTACAGCACTCTGCTTTTTTTGTACCAGTTCCCTTTGTGGCAGAGCAGCAACCAGGCCTCTTTCAAGGGAGTGCGCTAGAAGTGGGTATCAGCCCCTCCTTTGCTAGCAGCAACAGGTACCAAACTCTTTCAGTACATTTGACCAGCTTCATTCCCGCCCACCTTTACAGATTCTAAGGTCCATTGTTTTCCTTTAATCAGCAAGCTAAATGACACTGGCCTGTATTATTTAATTCAGCACATGCAGGGGGAAGGGCCCATGGAATCTCTGCCCTGAGGAACTGTGAGCCCTACCCTTAAATGTCCCAATCAGACTAGAAAAGTCACAAATATCTTTTAAATCTACCCCAGAATTCCAAAATCCCAACCTAGCACAGAATATATTTCCACACTTACATAAACAAATACAGTCTTGGGATCTTGAGCAGGTAACAGGAACACCGCCCAAGTCCCCTAATGGGGGCCTGACAGGAACAGATGTGGGGGCCTCCCTTTCCCACGTCCCAGGACAGGATTCTTGACCTATGTTTCATCCAGATAGAAACGGTACTCATATTGAACAAGGAAATCAAGACTAAATAGACATGATAACTAGATACATTCCCTATTAAGAACTTTGAGGTGCATGCCACATTTATACCACAAAATACCAACAAATCAGTTTCAGTGTGTCAAGATACAGAACAAGTCCCTGAACAGAGGCGGTAGAAAACTGTCTAGGAATGCTTCTTTTCTATCTTTCTAAAACCCTTAGAGATTCTTGATAATCTACATCAGTAATCCATTTATACAATCCCCTAAAAGTTAAAGAGGAAGGAAAGAACCATTCAATGTCCTTCAAGAGGATTAAACACATTGGATCCTCTGACGTTTCAGGGGTACCAAGGAAGGAGAAATTAGGCCATGTTTAGCCCTTCTCACAATCCATTATTAGTGATATTATTCATTTAACATTTTTTTTTTCTCCTATCACACCAAGGCCATGCTTTCCAGGTAGCTAGAACTCTTAGCCTTAATTCTTAGGTGATTAGCAATACATTTTAAGAGACACAGAAAAAAGAAAAATCTTTCTTGGGTAACCTAGGTAAAACTTAGGAAAACATTTTCAACACTTAAAAACAGTTCTCAACATAATAGGATTTAGTCTTGACCATGGAATCAATTACTCTTAATTTGTTTATGATATTATGTATAACTGCTATCATACCACTGAAATTATATTAAGATCATGATTGCTAATTTATTAAGTATTAAATAAATCCGCGAGGCTAGCACACTTTTTGCCCCATCCGCATTTCCGCAGTAAAACTCCGCCTTAAAACTCCACCTCTGAAATTCTATCCTCCCTTAGTAAGCAGACACTCCTTTTGTGATTGGCTAAGTCAGAGGGAGGGGCTGTTCCAAGATGGCGGCCCCCAGGGGTGCGGCAGGCCATGCAGCCAACATGGCGGCTGCCAAGTCAAGCAGCTCAACATTGTGGCTGTCCACTGTTCTCTGACAGAGCAAACCAAAACCCCTAAAAGTAGATGGCCAACATTATATTGTAGACAAACAGAAATCTCATTAGCTGTTTATACTTTTTATAATTATCTTAATATCAATTAAGTTTAAACTGGTTTTTGTATTAAAAATCTTCAGTTGAGGTCACAAAATCAATCCTCTCTTCTCAATCAGATTAATAAGCAAAGGCATTTTCAATTAACAGATTAACTTCTATCATTCATATTTAGATCAACATTTCAGTATTATAAATTTCAATGCTTTTAGATGATTTGCACTTAAAAGTTTTAAGTTTCCAGCCAATAAGCCTGGCATAGCTGCTAAAATGGTCACAATTTTCCTGTTGGGGAAGTCAAGAAACAAAACCATAGCTATTCACATGTAAACTTGACTATCAACTTCCTGGTGGTACTTGCCTCAGGGCGGGAAATTTCAAAAGCTACTTTAAATCGCCTTGGGAAACCTGCCTGTATTTTTTTTGTCAGGTTCATCTCCGCCTTTTTAAAGACCAAAACAGTCTTGGGTTTTTATTCTGTACACAGCAAAAAGTCAAGTCCAGCTCAAAACTATGCGCACTCGTTTTTAAACTGGCCTTTTCCCTTTACATGTGCACAGAAATCCCGGATGCATTTATAAATTTGTAAATGCTTTTCAATTACAAGAAGGATTTTAATTTTAGAATACTTGGGGAGGGGGTGACCTGTTTCCACAGACCCTCATTCAGGCGGCCGCCCGACCACCACACAAAGGAGGGGTGAGAGCAGTCCCCCTCCCTCCACATTCATACACTTTCACCAGACATTCATTCAGAGTTTAAACAATCCATTTAATTCCTAACAACTTCCCCATTCCTGAGGGAGCTCTAAAGCCTCCCCCAATCTTCTTGAAATTATTAATCCAGCAAGTCCACAAAATAAAACGGAAACACAAACAACTAAAGGGCCCAAAAAAGTACAGCCTTCCAACTCCATGGAAGCAAAAACCGAAAGCTAGACGATGGCTGCGCGCCAACCAGCAGGAGCGACCCGCCTTTTCTCAGATTGAGGGGTTCCTACAGACCTTCCGACTCGGCGGAAGCAAAATTTCCCCTCTTCAGATGGAGGATCAGGGTGCCCCCTGACTCCTCCTGCCTGTCTCAGATTAAGGGGGTTCCTACAGACCCGACTCCGCGGAAGCAAAGCTATACCCCTTCAGATGTAGGATCGAGGCGTCCCCCCGGCTCCTCCCGCCTGTTGATCCCGTGAATCCACTTAGATCATTATTACAGGCATTTACAGGCATTTACAGATTTCAGAAGTGAGCTCACACCGGATAGATACAAAACAAAACACACGACACAAACAAAACAAGACCTACCGCGGTCAGTCAGGCCCTCCAGACTGGGAGTCCCCTCAATGGTGTTGGGGATCCCGGACGAGCCCCCAAAATGTTATGCCCAGAATTCAAGATCCCCAAGAAACCACGCCAGGGAGCCAGTCCGATGCAAAAGCAGAAGGTCCTTTAATGAGTTAGCTAACCCGACCCGGGCCTCCAGTCGACGCAGCGACCGGAAACCGAGTGAGACCCGTGTGAAAATCAGGGCTTTAATAGTGAGGGGAGGGGAGCTGGCTGTGGCCCTGCCGATTGGCCAGGCGCAAGTCGGGTCTTGTTACACAGGATGTGGTCATCTCTATGGCGCGCACATCCCTTGCTTGTCATTGGTTAGTTCAAAGAAATCCTGGGTGTGGCCAGCAGGGGCCTGGGCTTGGGAAGAAGGCACTTTTCTGAGCACATGGCCTCTGCCCCATCATACACCTTATTAAAAATTGATCTTCTTTATTTGTTTTGTTTTTACATGTTATTATTATTATTATCTCTGTTGTCTTACTCATATCTCTAATTTCTTCTCCCCAACTCCAAGTCCAGGCACCCTTCTCTTTTCTCTTTCTTCACTAGTCAATTATTTTTTTCTTCTCAAACAGTTTAATAGCAAATAAACAAAGGAAGGTACCACACTTGGCAGACACAAAATGACTTTCTGTCCGTGTGTCTGTGCAATTAAAACAGATTTAGGTTCCCCATTGGGAAAAAAGGAAAAACACACAAAAAAAGGAGATTTCTTTTAAACACATACTCCCTTGCTACAAACTTTTAACAATTTTTTTTCTTTTTTAATCCACTACACAAACTGTGATCAGGTCAGAAAAGCGACAAGGGCTCTTCTTGCCTTTTTTTTTTTAAACCATTAAAGTACTAGACAATTTTTTATGATTCTGTTTTTCTCTCCTCTGTCGCTTTCTTCTTCTCCTAGTTAGTTTTACTCACTAAACTCAAGCCTATCTGCTCTCCCCTCTATTCTCCTTTTCCCAAAATAAATGAATAAATAGATAAATTAAAATTTTTTTGTTTTATATTTTTATGTTTTTATTTAATTTTTATCTTTCTATTTTTCTTCTTATCCACTAATTCTCTTTCTACCTCCTCTATACTGAACCATGGTCCTTCTCCTATTCATTCATTTTTTTTAACCTTTCTTTCTGTATATAAGCTCTGCCTCTACAGGTTCTGTCCCTCCCCTTTTTCTGGCTGTTTATTGTTTGCATTATTTTTTGGTTTATTTGTTTGTTTTCTGGTGTTTTCTTCCCATATATATTTTTTCCCTTTTCTTTTTGCTTCTTTTTCTTTTCTCTCTTACATTTTTCCTCTTCTCAAAATCATTTTTGCTCTTTTTGCTCTCCTAATTCTCTTTTCTCTGGTGGACACTTTTATTGGGGTTATCAGTGTCATGAGTATATCCATGTTTTGTTCCCTTTGTGGTTGTTTTGTCAAGTTGTATGTTGTGCTGTTTGGTCAACATGGTAGAGAGCAAGCCACATAACCAGACACTCTGAGAGGAGACTCCATCCACAAACAGGACAGTAACACTCAAGACCCAACTACACCAAGAGAACCCAAATATCTCAAGTAGGGAGCATCCCTAGAATACCTAGCCCAGAAGACCCGAGAGATTGCTTCACTGAGCCCCACAAAACATCTACTATATAAGACAAACTCAAAAAATCTGGGTGGCATAGCAGTTTGAGCTAATACATAGAAACAATCACAAAGGAATAGCAAAAATGGGGAGACAAAGAAACAACCCCCCATGCAAAAGAAAAGGAGGGTTCACCGGAAAAGGAAATAAATGAAATGTAGGCAAACAATTTGTCAGAAAAAAGAATTCAGAGCAATGGTTAAAAGGAATCTGAAAAGAATAGAAGACAAATTCAACAACATGTGTAAGAATCAAGAGGAAATGAAGAAGAACCAAGAAGAAATAAAAAAATGACATCACTTTAATAAAGAACACATTGGAAAGTTTCAACATCAGACTAGGAGCTAAGGACCACATCAGCAAGTTAGAAAACAAGGTAGAAAAACACCCAAGCAGAGCAGCAACTGGAAAGAAAACTAAAAAAGCAGGAGGAGAGCCTAAGGGAGCTTTGGGACAATACACAACCAAACAACATCTGCATAATAGCAGTACCAGAAGGAGAGGAAGCTGAGCAAGGAATAGAAAACCTGTTTGAAGTAATAATGACAGAAAACTTCTCTCATTTGGGGAAGAAAAAATTCACACAAGTCGAAGAAGCACACAGAGTCCCAAACAAGATGAACCCAAAAAGACTGACAGCAAGACACATCATAATTAAATTGGCAAACATCAATGACAAATCAGAATTTTAAAGGCTGACAGAGAGAGACAGAAAGTTACCTACAAGGGATCTCCCATTAGACTATCAACTGATTTCTCAACAGAAGCATATCAGGCCAGAAGAAAATGGAATGAAATATACAAAGGATGCAAAGCAAGGGTCTGAATCCAAGAATACTCTATCCAGTAAGGCTATATCATTCAAAATTGAAGGTGAAATCAGGAGCTTCACAGAAAAAAAAAAAAAAATGCTAAAGGAGTTTATTAACATCAAGCCAGCAATGCAAGAAATTTGAAAGGGACTGCTGTAAAATGATAAAATAGAAAGGGAAGAAGGAATACAGGCATAAAGAATAAAAATGGCAACAAACAAGTACCTATCAATAATAACCTTAAACATAAATGGATTAAATGCTCCGATCAAAATACATAGGGTAGCTGAGTGATAAGAAAACATGACCCACATAGTTGCTGTCTACAAGAGACCCACCTTAGAACAAGGGACACACACAGACTGATAGTGTAGGGATGAAAAAAATTTTTTTTCAGCAAATAGAAATGAAAAATAAGCTGGGGTAACAATACTTATATCTGACAAAATAGACCTCAAAGTGAAGGCTATAACAAGAGATAAGGAGGTCCACTTCATAATACTAAAGGGAGCAGTTCAACAAGAGGATATAACTCTGGTAAACATATATGCACCCAATATAGGAGCACCCAAATACATTTAAAAAAATCTTCTGGAAGATATCAAGGGAGAGATTGACAACAATACAGTTATTGTAGGGGATGTTAATACTCCATTGACACCACTAGATAAATCCTCTAAACAAAAAATCAGCAAAGAAATAGCAATCCTAAATGACTCACTAGATCAGATGGAATTAATTGACATCTTCACATCATTTCACCCCAAAGCTACAGAATATACATTCTTCTCAAGTGCACACAGGACATTTTCAAAGACAGACTACATATTGGGACACAGGAAAGTCTCTTCAAATTCAAGAAGACTGAAATCATATCAAGCATCTTCTCAGATCACAATGGCATAAAATTAGAAATCAAGTACAATAAAAACAATGAAAATAAATCAAGCACTTGGAGGCTAAATGGCATACTATTAAACAATAATTCAGTTACCAAAGAGATCAAAGAAAAAATAAAAAGCATCCTGGAAACAAATGACAATGAAAAAACATCAAAAAACTATGGGACACAGTGAAAGCAGTCCTGAGAAGGAAGTTCATAGCTCTACAGGCCTACCTCAAAAAACAAGAAAAAATGATAATGAATTATCTAACCCTACAACTTAAAGAATTAGAAAGAGAACAATAAGAAAAGCCCAGAGAAAGCAGAAGGATGGAAATAATAAAGATCAGAGTGGAAATAAATGACATAGAGACAAAAAAAATACAAAAGATCGATAAAATCATGAGCTATTTCAACAAGATTAATGAATCTCTAGCAAGGCTCACCAAGAAACAAAGAGAGAGGACCCAAATAAAAAAAAATCAGAAATGACAGAGGTAAAGTAACAACCTACTACACAGACATACAAAAGATTGCAAAAATACACTACGAACAACTCTACTCCAACAAACTGGACAACCTAGATGAAATGGACATATTCCTAGAAAAATACAAGCTTCCAAAACTCAATCAGGAAGAATTTAAAAACCTGAATTGGCCCGTAACTACTGATGAAATTGAAGCAGTAATCAAAACACTTCCAGCAAACAAAAGCCCTGGTCCAGACAGCTTCACAGGGGAGTTTTACCAAACATTCAAAGAAGAACTAAAACCTATCCTCCTCAGACTATTCCAAAAAAATTCAAGATAAAGGCATACTTCCGAACTTTTTCTATGAAGCCAGCCTTACCCTAATCCCAAAACCAGATAAAAACACCACAAAAAAAGAGAATTACAGGCCAATATACCTGATGAACATAGATGCTAAAATCCTCAACAAAATTCTAGCAAATTGGATCCATCATTACATTAGAAAGATCATACACCATGAACAAGTGGGATTTATTCCAGGGATGCAAGGCTGGTACAATATCCGCAAATCAACAAATATGATACATCACATAAATCAATTGAGAGACAGAAATCACATAATCATATCAAGTAATGCAGAAAAAGCATTTGACAAAATTCAACACTCTTTCTTGATAAAAACTCTCAGCAAAGTAGGAATAGAGGGATCATACCTCAACATAATAAAAGCCTTATATGACAAACCTGCAACCAACATCATACTCAATGGGCAAAAACTAAAACCATTTCCCCTAAGAACAGGAACAAGACAGGGATGCCCACTTTCACCACATCTGTTCGACATAGTACTGGAAGTGCTAACCATAGTGATCAGACAAGAAGAAGAAATAAAAGGCATCCAAATTGGAAAAGAAGAAGTAAAGCTGTCATTATTCGCAGATGACATCATATTGTACATAGAAAATTCTAAAGACACCATCAAGAAACTACTAAACTTAAAAAATGAATTTGAAAATGTAGCAGGATACAAAATTAACACCCAGAAATCTATTGCCTTTTTACACGCCCATAATGAACTCACAGAAAGAGAAACTAAAAAATAATCGCATTTACCACTGAACCAAAAAAATTAAGATACCTAGCATTAAACTTAATGAGGTAAAAGACCTGTACTCAGGAAAACTACAGGATGTTGAAAAAGAGATAGAGGAAGACATAAACAAATGGAAGAATATACTGTGTTCATGGATTGGCAGAATCAATATCATTAAAATGTTCATTCTACCCAAAGCAATCTATAGATTCAATGCAATTCCCATTAAAATACTAATGGCATATTTCACAGTCCTAGAACAAACTCTCCAAAAATTCACCTGGAATAAAAAAAGACCTAGAATAGCTGCAGCAATTTTGAGCAAGAAGAACAAAGTTGGAGGGATCACAAAACTAGATATCAGGCTATATTGCAAAGCCACCGTTCTCAAAACTGCCTGGTACTGGCACAAGAACATACATATACTAGTAGACCAATGGAACAGAACAGAGAACCCAGAAGTCAACCCAAGCCATTATGCTCAGTTAATATTTGACAAAGGAGGCAAGAGCAATGAAGTCAAGACAGTCTTTTCAATAAATGGTGCTGGGAAAATTGGACAGATACATGCAAAAAAAAAAAAAAAAAAAAAAGAAAGAAAAAAAAAAAAAAGAAAGAAACTAAACCACCAACTTACACCATACACAAAAATAAACTCAAAATGCATAAAGGACTTAAATGTAAGATGGAAACTATAAAAATCATAGAAGAATCCATAGGCAGCAAAATAGCAGACATATGTCATAATAATAACTTTACCGATACAGCTCCTAGGGCAATGGAAACTAAAGAGAAAATAAACAAATGGGACTACATTAAAATAAAAAGCTTCTGCACAGCAAAAGAAACCATCAACAGAATAAAAAGAGAGCCCACTGCATGGGAGAACATATTTGCCAATGTTATTGTCCATAAGGGTTTAATCTCTGAATTTTAGAGAGGACACATACAACTTAAAAAAAGAAAGATAAACAATCCAATCAAAAAATGGGCAAAGGACCTAAATAGACACTTTTCAAAAGAGGACATACAGAAGGCCAAGAGACATATGAAAACATGCTCAAAGTCACTCATCATCTGAGAGATGCAAATCAAAAGGTCAATGAGGTACCATCTCACACCTGTCAGAATGGCTATCATCAACAAATCGACAAACGACAAGTACTGGCAAGGATGTGGAGAAAAAGGAACCCTCATGCACTGCTGGTGGTACAGTCACTGTGGAAAACAGTATGGAGTTTCCTCAAAAAATTAAAAATGGAACTTCCATTTGACCCAGTAATACCAGTTCAAGGATATATCCCAAGAAATTAGAAACACCAGTCAGAAAGGATATATGCACCGCTATGTTCATAGCAGCACAATTTACAATAGCTAAGATTTGGAAACAACCTAAGTGCCCATCAGCAGATGAGTGGATTAAAAACTGGTGGTACATCTACACAATGGAATACTGCTGTAAAAAGGAAGAACTCTTACCATATGCAATAGCATGGATGGACCTGGAGAGCATTATGCTAAGCAAAATTAGCCAGTTGGAGAAATATGTCATATGATCTCACTCATTTGTAAAATATAATGAACAATATAAACTGATGAACAAAAATAGATCCAGAGGCATAGAAGCAACAAACAGACCGACAAACTTCAGAGGGAAAGCAGGGGAGGGAAGCAGGGGTAAGAGATCAACCAAAGGACTTGTATGCATGCATATAAGCATAACCCATGGACACAGATAGTAGGGGGGTGAGGGCATGTTCTGAGGGCTGGGAATGGCTGGGGAGAGGTCAATGGGGGAAAAAAGAGACATGTAATACTTTAAACAATAAAGAATTTAAATTAAAAACAAAAAGTTTAGTAAGTTAAACTGGAATTAATATGTTATGTAAGGTAAATTTTGCTTTTATTTTTCAATAAAAGGTTTTCATCTCAGTGGGGGGGGGGGGGAGAAATTACCCCAAAAGATAAAGGTGCATATATGCTCATATAAATTGTGCATATTGAGAAAACAGACACTAATAATGGTAGAGATGAGAGCTAAGTTAGGAACGTTAAGATTTCCACTTACTTTTACCTGAGTAGAGTAGCCTTGAGCAAACTATTTTACTTTCCACAGTACTATATCTGCGCCTTAATTGGATGATTAAGTGGCCATTAGCAATACTTCATTGAATAGCCCCTTTGAAAAAAAATCTCAGAAAGAATTTAATCCTATAAAGCCTTTTCAATTTAACTTTAATCTAAAGAATACTACAAATCAAATGAAGGTTCCAAATGCATTAAAGTAAGCATTCTCTTATGTCTATGAATTCTTTTCTACTTGAAAAATTATCATACAAAGGAATTCTACATTCATTGCAGCACCATGCTGTGCTTCAAATATGAACACATTAGTTACAGACTATGCTACATATGGGTGGATTCTGTTATGGTTCAAAGGATGAAGGACCCAAGCCTGGAGTTTCTTTTTTCGGGATGGATCATGTTTATATCAAGTGATCTTTACTTTCTCCCTTTATACTAGTACAGAGAGACTGCATTTTCAACATGACAGAGATGCCTCTTTGCTGCTATATGTAATTGGAATTTTTTTATTTGGTTAAGGATTAAATATGCTTATCCTGTAGTAAATTCCAACTAACTAGAATCAATAAGCAGAAGTTTAGTGCAATCTCACAGTTAAAATACTTTTAGCAAAAAATCAAATAGTCTATTAGTCATTGATGTGAATTTGTCTACAACACTAGAATTCAGAAAAATCATATTTCTTGAAATTTAATCTGGCTCAGGATCTACCCACTTAGTTTGTAAAGATACCTTCTCTTAAAACTATTAAAAAACACGGGGACTTATAAAAATCTAGGATAAGAAGGAAGACTTTTGGTATTCAGTCAATAATGGCTACATTGAGATTCTTTTTCTCTAGAGAAGCCACCTAAGAGCAATTGAAAACCATCTCTTCCTCTAACAGCATCCATTCCTTGGGCACCAAGCTCAGTCCCTAACTCTAAGTATCTACACCCAAAGGCCTTGGCACTTTCTGTATTTACACCACAGAACAGACCCTCACCCCCAGCAACACCCCTCAAGTCTCAGGAAATACATTCTACCCTCTAGGATTGTACAATAGTCTCCTCTTGCCCACAGGGTATATGTTGCAAGAACCCTGGTAAATACTTAAAACCATGCAGAGTATTGACCCTATATATACTATAATTTTTCTTATACATATATACTTATGAAAAATTTATGAATTTCTAATTTATAAATTAGAAATTATTAAATAGTTTATTATATAAGACATTACTAATGTATTATTAAGGCATACTTAATTAAAAGATTAACAATAACTAATAATAAAATAGAACAATGTAATCTAATAAAAGTATGTGAATGTAGCCTCTCTCACTCTCTGTCTCTCTTTCTCAAAATATCTTACTGTACTGTAATCGCCTTTCACTTAAAGGAATCACTTTACTGCTTCACTTTTACATATACAGGGTGGAGCAAAAGTAGGTTTACAGTTGTTAGTACATGGAACAGTTTATTCTTGTATTATTATTTATTGTATTATTTTTCATACAAACAACTGAAAATCTAGTTTTGTCCCACCCTGTACAAATTTTCAGCATCGCTAGTCTTGTGCTTTGGGGCCATTAGTAAGTAAAATAAGGGTTAGTTGAACGCAAGCACAGTGATTGCTCAACAATCGGTCTGATATAAGATGGGTAGTGTATGCAGATTATTCAGGTCCTGGGAGGACAGAGCAAGATGGCACCAGATTTCGTATACAACCGAGAATGGCGTGCAACATAAAAATTATCAAATGTGTATTTTTGAAAATTTCCATTTAATATTTTCAGACCCCAGTTGATCATGTGTAACTGAAACTACAGAAAACAAAACTGTGGATAAAGGGGCACTACTGCATAATTCCCTTCTTCCCTCCTTGAATTACCAGCCTCCATCCCACCCTCTTTCTACTGACTCCAGGTTAATTTATTTCATGGGCCTCACTCTGTAACAAAGGCTACCTTGTCACCTTTCTTAATCAAGACTCTCAATTACTCATCTAAAATGTACCAACTTCAACCTGGACTAGTACAATGCTCTCCTCACCTCCTTCCTTTTCATTCCAATGCTTCTTTCATTTTTTAATCTATATAAACATAGAATTGATCATTTTAGAACAGGGTTGGTAAACTATGAACAGGTGCACAGACCAAATCTGGCCCACCTCTTCTTTCTTTTTTTTTAAATTATTTATTTATTTATTTTTACTATCCTCAAACTAAGAATGGTTTTTACATTGCACAATGGTTGAAAATATTTAAAGAATAGTCTTTTCTGAGACATGAAAACTTTGTGAAATTCATTTTCCAGTGTCCATAAAAACAGTGTTGTTGAAACACAACCATGCTGGATTGTTTATGTATTGTCTACGGCTGCTTTGATACTACAATGGCAGAGGTGAATAGGAGAAACCATATGGCCTGCAAACCTAATAGATTTACTAACTGGCCCTCTACAGAAAAAAAATTTGCCAACTCTTTTCTTAGGACACTGTTTGAAAAACTTCAGTGAACCACATCACTCTATAAATGAAGTCCAAAGTCATGATCTTCCCCATGAAGAGACCACAAACTTACCTATTCTTCCCTCCTTTTTCCTTCCCTCTGTCGTTTACACAATTTCAACAGCCAATTCTCCAGTCACACAGTCCTTATTATTCTCCCAAACTGCCCTCTTCTTGTTCTTACCATTACTATAGCATTCATTTTTCCCTATTTGTCTGACTTATTTCTACTTAGATCCAGGACTCAGCATAAACATCATGTTTAATAAACTTGGAAACTTCCTGCCCTCTTATTTTTCTCTCTTATTAGATGACTAATTACATTGAAATAATTATTTGCCTACAGGTGGTGAACATTTGTTTGTCACCAATGATTCATTCCCTCTTCTTGTGACGTTAAGACCCTGATTTTGGTTTGTCTAGTCTCCATTCCCTTACTCCTATGCCAACTCCACCACCTGTAGGCTCCAGGCTACAGCACCTGCCCTGGCCTAAGCTAATGGGTACATTCCATCCCTTTAGCCATAGTGACTGCTTCATGGATGAGTACTCCCAAGCCAGGAAAATCAGAGCCAGTAAGATTCAACTCCCGAACTGTGTGCTCTTGTGAGGTTGTTTGAGTTCTCTCAACCTCTCATCTGTAGGACAAAGTAAAGGCAAAAGTAAGCCTGAAGTCGCTAGGGGGTGGGTGTGGGGAATATCTGGTGACATTGTTTGAGCCCCCAGTCAAGCTATGCCTGAAACCAGATGGCCCCTTCAACATCTTAATGACCTCAATTAAGATCTCAATATAGCCCAGCCGGCATAGCTCAGTGGTTGAGCATCCACCTATGAACCAGGAGGTCACAGTTTGATTCCCAGTCAGGGCACATGCCCGGGTTGTAGGCTCGATCCCAAGTGTGGGGCGTGCAGGAGGCAGCTAATTGATGATTCTCTCTCATCATTGATGTTTTCTCCCTCTCCCTTCCTCTCTGAAATGAATATATATATATTATATATATATAATATATATATTCATAATATATATATTCATTATATATATTCATAATATATATATATTTATATATATATATATTAAAGATCTCAATACCATCTCTTTTTGCTTGAACTAGTTGTCAGAAATTCCATTAATTGCAACCAAAGGAATCCTAAATTATATCTTCTCTGCTTTACCCTATAAGTCTCATCTTTATCTGTGCCCCGTGCCTCTCTCCCTGGCAGATAGGATACACTCAGTAAGTGCTTTTAAAATAAATTAATGTTGTCTTACATAATTTATTCTATTTCAGTGGTTTTGCCTGGACTTGCTGAGCTGACCAGCTCATAAGTGCTGCCTTTGCTTGAACTTAATCTGTAGTTAGTTCAACCTTGTTGACACAGGCACAAGGCTCTGATGCTTCCTCTTTTAAACATCGTTCTTTCTTCTCAGGCCTCAATGCCACATTCATATCAAAGCCTAAGATACCTTTTGTCTCAAGAGACTTTAGATACTTAAACTCCTCCATGTAAGGGGAAGAACACTATCTCTCGCGCGGGATATCTGGAGTCAGTATTGCTACAGACCTTAGTGTAATCACTGGTATGAAAATAAGAAGTATTATCCTATCTAATAAAAGAGAAACATGGTTATTAGCGTACGACCGCTACCCTTCCCATTGGCTAATCAGGGCAATATGCAAATTAACTGCCAGCCAAGATGGCAGCCGGCAGCCAGGCAGCTTAAAGCAAACATGAGGCTTGCTTGCTTCAGTGAGGGAGGACTCCAACGTTCCCTGCCTGCCACTGCCGGCCTCTGAGCTGCAACTCTAAGCAACTATGTTACAAATATAGAAGCTAAACAAAACCCCAGAAACCTCCTTTAGTCCGCCGGGCTTCAGCCAGCAGGATCGCAACATTGTTTCAAATACAGAAGGTAAACAAAGGCCAGAAACCTGCTTTCAGCAGTGGAGGCCTAAGAGCTGGATGGAGCCAAGCCTCAAAGCTAAAGCTGGCCCAGAATTAAAAAAAAAGAAAAAAAGGAGTGGTTGGGAGCTTCAGTCACCCACCAGCCTGAAAACAGCCCTCAGCCTCTCACCCAGACTGGCCAGGCACCCCAGTGGGGACCCCCACCCTGATCCAGGACACCCTTCAGGGCAAACCAGCCGGCCCCACACGTGCACCAGGCCTCTATCCTATATAGTAAAAGGGTAATATGCCTCCCAGCATCAGGATCAGCAGAGCCAAGAGGCCTCCTGGCACTGGGATCAGTGTGACAGGGGGCAGTGCCCAAACCCCCTGATCACCCTGCGGCTTTGTGTATGACAGGGTGTGGGGCCACAACCTCCCTATCCGCCCTGCTCTGTGTGTGACAGGGGGCAGCGCCCTAACCCCCTGATCGGCCCTGCTCTGTGTGTGATGGTGTAGAGCCATAACCTCCCCATCGGCCCTGCCCTGAGTGTGAGAGTGGCAGCGCCCCAACCCCCTGATCGGCCCTGCTCTGTCGGTGATAGAGGGTGGTGATCCAACCCCCACCCCACGGCCCCTGCTCTATGTGTGATGGGGTAGAGCCATAACCTCCCCATTGGCCCTGCCCTGAGTGTGAGAGTGGCGGCGCCCCAACCCCCTGATCGGCCCTGCTCTGTGGGTGATAGAGTCAGTGCCCCACCCCCTGATCTGCCCTGCTCTGTGAGTGACAGGGGGCAGCACCCCAACCCCCTGATTGGCCCTGCTCTGTGCGTGATTGGGGTGGCACCGCAACCTCCCCATCGACCCTGCCTTGAGTGTGACAGGGGGCAGTGCCCCAACCCCCCAATCGGCCCTACTCTGAGCGTGACTGAGGGTGGCATCACAACCTCCCAATCCACCCTGCTCTGTGCATGACAGGGGGTGGCGCCCCAACTCCCCAATCGGCCCTGCTCTGAGCCCGACCAGGGGCTGCACCTAGGGATTGGGCCTGCCCTCTGCCACCTGGGAGCAGGCCTAAGCCAGCAGGTCGTTATCTCCCGAGGGGTCCCAGACTGCGAGAGGCCACAGGCCGGGCTGAGGGGTCCCCCCTCCACCCGAGTGCACAAATTTTTGTGCACCGGGCCTCTAGTTATTTAAATAAGAGAAAATCTTGTTTTTTTATGCTTTATTTATTTTTTTTTAAATTAAATCTTTACTGTTCAGATTATTACAGTTGTTTCTCTTTTTTCCCCCCATAGCTCCCCTCTACCCAGTTCCCACCCCACCCTCTGCCCTTACCCCTCCCCCACTGTCCTCATCCATAGGTGTACGATTTTTGTCCAGTCTCTTCCTGCACCCTCCACACCTCTTCCCCCACCCCAAGAATAGTCAGTCCACTCCATTTCTATGCCCCTGATTCTATTATATACACCAGTTTATTCTGTTCATCAGATTATTTATTCACTTGATTCTTAGATTCACTTGTTGATAGATGTGTATTTGTTGTTCATAATTTGTATCTTTACCCTTTTTCTTCTTCCTCTTCTTAAAGGATACCTTTCAGCATTTCATATAATATTGGTTTGGTGGTGATGAACTCCTTTAGCTTTTTCTTATCTTTGAAGCTCTTTATCTGACCTTCAATTCTGAATCATAGCTTTGCTGGGTAAAGTAATCTTAGTTGTAGGTTCTTGCTATTCATCACTTTGAATATTTCTTGCCACTCTGTTCTGGACTGCATAGTTTCTGTTGAGAAATCAGCTGACAATCTTATGGGTACTCCCTTGAAGGTAACTGACTGTTTTGTTTTTCTCTTGCTACTTTTAAGATTCTCTCTTTGTCTTTTGCTCTTGGCATTTTAATTATGATGTGTCTTGGTGTGGTCCTCTTTGGATTCCTTTTGTTTGGAGTTCTCTGCGCTTCCTGGACTTGTAAGTCTATTTCTTTCACCAGGTAGGGAAAGTTTTCTGTCATTATTTCTTCAAATACGTTTTCAATATCTTGCTCTCTCTCTTCTTCTGGCACCCCCATAATTCAGATGTTGGTATGCTTGAAGTTGTCCCAGAGGCTCCTTACACTATCTTCATATTTTTGGATTCTGTTTTCTTTTTGTTTTTCCGGTTGGGTGTTTTTGCTTCTTCGTATTTCTAATCTTAAACTTGATTCTTGCAATCCTCTGGTCTGCTGTTGGGAGTCTGTATAATATTCTTTATCTCAGTCAGTGTATGCTTAATTTCTAGTTGGTCCTTTATCACAACTTCGAGGGTCTCATTAGATTTCTTGAGGGTCTCATTAAGTTTATCGGTGGTTTCTAGGAAATTCTTTAGAAACCTTAAAAGTGTGGTTTTGAACTCTATATCCAGTAGTTTGCTTTCCTCCATTTCTGTCATTTGTGACCTGTTTTTTTGTCTCCTCATTTTGGCTGCTTCCCTGTGTTGATAGAGTGGCTTTCTGTGCTAGGTGTCCTATAGGGCCCAGTAGCTCAGCCTCCCCAATTACCTAAGGTGGGCACTCTTGGTGCACCCCTTTGTGGGCTTTGTGCACAGTCTTATTGTAGTTAAGCCTTGAATGTTGTAGGTATCACTGGGAGGAATTGACCACCAGGCCAATTGGCTGTGAGAATTAGCTGTGTCTGCAGTGGGAGAACTTCTGTGCTGAAGACACCTTTATGGGGCAAGACTTGCTTCAGTGGGGCTTTGGTGTTCACTGAGTCTGCCCCCTGAGTGTGTCCCTTATGGATCTGAGGAGTTGTAATCTGGATGGTCCCACTCTGACCACTGGGTACACTGGCTCCTGGATCTCTGAGGAGGTGCTAATTTAGTCTCTGCCTGAGGCTACCCAGCAGGAGCTATGGAGAGATCTTCAGATTCCTCTTCTTTGTTTGGGGTTTGGAGGTGCCCAGATGAGGCCCAGCTGTGAAGCAATGCAAGCTGCTGTGGGGTCTTGGGCCTTCTTTTGGAAGTTCTGGGTCTCTCTGACCCAGCTGCAGTTTGTTAGGTAATTTTCAGATTGCCAAGGGGCAGGCCTTTCATATGTAAAAGCCTCTGCGCACAGCTTGGGTGGGGTGGGGTCTTAGGGGATCAACAGGGTGGAGCAAGCAGCCATGGCTGCTCCTCAGTCCTGCCCTAAGAGGCTCCGTGTCTCAGTGTCCCAGTAATCGCTGCAAGCACCTCTGAGAGAAAGTCATCCTTGAGTTCTGCCTGCTGCCAGACAGTCCAGTTTCTCCTTGTATGAGTCTGGGTCCCCAGAGACTCACCCGGAACTGGAGTTCAGAGCAGTCAGGAGCTTGAGACTCCTTCCCGATTGAAAAAGACAACCGTGTCCTCAGTTGCCAGCCCTTTCCGCGTGCGCCTCCATACCTCTGCACTTTACTTCCACACCTCCTCTGAGTCTCAGTGTGCTTTTCTCTTTCCTTCTAGTTGTAGAATTTCCACTCAGCCAGCCTCCCTGTGGTTCTGGATGATGTCTGTTTTGTCTTTTAGTTGTATTTTTGAAGTGGTTGTGCGAGGCAGCAATTTCTGGTGTTTACCTATGCTGCCATCTTGGTTTGCTTCTTTATGTTATAGATGCAAAAAAAAACTTATGGTGTGCATTTTAAATTTTATAAATAATTGGATTTTTTGCTTTGAGAAGTAATTGTTTTTAATTATTAAGTATAATGTTGAAAAGGAAAGTCTGACATTTTTCAGCTTTATTATGTCCACTTGCTCTAGGTCGTTTTGACACTGAGGCTGATTAAGGTGCTTCTGCATGTAAATTAATATTTCAGGCTCATGTGTAAAACTGGAAGCTCTTGGATTCAAAATAAGTTTCCAAAAATATAAAAATTGTCATGAATCTAATCCCAAATTATATTGATTTATGAAATGATGCCTTATGAAAATACTGAGAAAAGTTCATTGCACTGTATACATTGAATCACATTTACTCCTCTCTTTGTCTGCTCTCACCCCCTAATTTCTTTATTCTTCCTTCCTTTTCTTTTTAGAATGTATTTTTATTATTGATAGTATTGCAGATATCTCCCATTCCCATCCTCTACAACCGCCCCCTGCCCCATACACACACACACACCCAGGTCTTCACTACCCTACTGCCAATGTCCATGCACTATGCATATTAATATGTACGTTCTTTGGGTTATCTCTTCTCATGCTCCCACCCCCACATCGAGGTATGTCAGTCTGTTCCATGCCTCCATGCTTCGGGTCTTATTTTCTTGGTCAATTCAATTTATTCACTAGATTCCACAAATAAGGGAGATCCATGTGATATTTGTCTTTCTCGGATTGGCTTATTTCACTTCGCATAATATTTTCCAGGTTCATTTTACAAAGGATCTGAGGAAGCAGTCCTGTCACATAAAAGATATAGTAAATGTTGGTTAAATTGTTTAAAAGTGTAAGAAATTTCAAGTAGTATTATGAAAACTTAAGTAACACTCTGCAGGCCACATTCTAGCAAAAACTGACACTCAAAAATATTACCCTTGAGGTAAAGTTACCACTACTTCTCATCTGGGATACCTATTCCATGGCTATATTTATAGAAAACTAAATCAGCAAATCCACCCTCCCTTTTCCTACCTGCCACCATGGCAGAGATAGATCTGTGGAGTTTCTTACACACATATCCAGCTGTATGTAAATGATTAATATACAAATCATTTCAAAGCAAATATTAGATTTCCATGGAAACCCTATTTTTAAAGAGACCTCTTAAACATTTGCCTTTGAGGGTCATAAATCTGTAAGCTTACCAAATGTCCTAGCCAGCATGCATTAAAGACATTTTTCTTTTGTTTTCATATGTTACTCTTTGTAATGTCTAGGACCTGAAATGAAAACTGATTATTTCCAAGGACTGTAGGAAAGGAGGTTGTATGAGGTACATGCAGGTAACAAATAAGGCAAGGGAGTATTTGGGGTTATGATGCAGGGTCAGTTTATCCAGGGCAAAAAATATGTTATTTACCAGAAAGAGATCTCTACCCCATTTATAAGGCTTTCTTCTGAACCAGAAGTCAGAAAAAAAGAGAAATAGAAAAAAGAGTATGTATGATTTAAGATTCAAGAAATCGATAATCACCCTCAAGTACAGAAATACCAAAGCTATCAAAAGTCAAAGTTAAATGCTATGTTTCATGAAACTAGTTGTGAAAATAGTTTAGAAAATTGAGCAAATTATAGAGTTTGTACCCCTCATTTATCCACACTCCTATTTGTATTTCATTCCAAGACCAAATTATATTCCTTCTCACATCAGTTCATTGATGTCTAGACTCTCAAATAGTGTTGGCTTCAAAACCCCAAAGTTTAACTCTTGCTTTTAAGGGAGCTAAACTATAACAGAATGACTTGAGTATCATGCATTCTTGAAATTTCCTATGATTTGTTTGATCTGCCTTTATCTTACTGACTAAATATCCTTTCCTATCTGATATATAAATAAAGTAGATAGAATTTTTCTTTTTCAGGGGCAACTATAAATGTTATTCTCTTACATTCAATAGCTTTGATCATTGCCTAATTGTGTTAAATATGTCCAGGTTATAGAGAATTAGCAAAGAATCTAGGAAGCTTTAAGAGAAAAAAAAATAGACTATTAAAATCCCAGAATATTTCTGGTTCATCTATTTTTAATTTAGATCAGGTTAAAGAAATAAGACCTAGAATCACACAACTGTTAGAATCGAGGTAAACTTCATGAGATCTGACCTTAAATCCTTTGACCTATTGAAAAAATAAACTCAATTTCCCTAAGGGTCAGACTGTACTTAGGGGGGAAAAAATCCCTGGGAAGCCAACAGTGAATGGGCTTTGAGAAAACAAGGCTCTCAGCACACTTCCCTCAAGGTTCTTTATTGTGATACTAGAAACCTGGTGCACGGATTCATGTGCCGGTAGGGTCCCTCAGCCTGGCCTGCCCCCTCTCACAATCCAGGACCCCTCAGGGGATGTCAGACTGCCGGTTTCGGCCTGATCCCCAGGATCAGACTAAAACCAGCAGTCCAACATCCCCCGAGGGCTGTAGCAGTGCGTGAAGTGGCTGGGGCTGGGTGCCACGCTGCTCCCACTCATCCTGGCCTGGCCCTGCTGCACCTACTGCTGCCACTGCTTGGTAGCGCTGCCATGGAGGCGGGAAAGTCTCTCACTGCAGCAGCGGCACTCCCCAACTATGAGCCTGGCTTCTAGCTGAGCAGCGCTCCCACTGTGGGAGCACACTGACTACCAGGGAGCAGCGCCTGCATTGAGCATCTTCCCTCTGGTGGTCAGTGTGCATCATAGCTACCGGTCGACCAGTTGTCTATTCGTCCAGTTGTAATGGCCACTTAGGCTTTTATACAGAGAGTTAAATTTACCTTTCATTCCTCCATGCCTTTTCCCCTACACCCTTTCCTCCAAGCCACCTTGGTGCCAGCTTGCCAGAGAGGGCTTTGTGTTAGAAAACAAAAACAAACAGGGCTTACAGATAACCTGCCTTCTGGGCTTTAGGTCTCTGAAGGAAAACATATTGGAGGAAGGGAGAAGAGGAGAATGCATTTTGTATAGAGCAGGGAGAAGGAAGGGAGTAAAGAGAGCTCAGAGAGTGAGAGAGTGGCAGTGTTTCTAGAGGATGCAAGACCTCAGTGGGGAAGGGGTATGGAGAAGACTTAGAGAAGCTGGACGTTGGGCTTGGGCCACACAGCATCAGCAAACCCACCAATGGTTTTGGTTCCAATGGTCAAATTCATCATTGGAACCAAAAGGCCACCTGCCCACAAAGGTGCAAGCGAGCCCAGATGGTAATGTCTAACTCACAGATGTGTCCTTATGCCTAGAACGATGTTTTCCCATCAGTACATTCTCAATATTTGATGAATCAATGAATAAAATCATTGGAGAACATGATGAATTGAATTGGAACCTCTTCTTTGGGTGGCACTATATATATTTCTTGAATTTTTGGGGGATTCTAAGGAATGAGAAGCCTCACTTCTATACCCCCTGAAAAAAATCAGTGATGACTTATGTTACACTTCTTACTATTTGGGAAAGACAGAGGTTCAAAGTCAGATTTCATTTGATTTCTTCCATAACTGCAGTTTGGGAGTAAGATGCCAGCCCTACAAAAATGTATCTTTATTCATAGAATGCTGAATTCTACCTGCTGTCCAGCAGAAGGTACTAGAAGCAAGGCTTCTCTGCCCAAGAATCTCCAGAGTCTTTGGTCTCCCTGGGAGGAGAGTCCAGAATGTTTACTTACTTGATGTTATGAGTGCTATCTATAGTTGGCCATCTCATTGGAGAAAGAAGTGAGATGAATCATGAAGCTGCGTCTGCACAGCATTTCTCACAAGACTAAGGAAACATTTATCAGGCATAAGAAATATATAGAAAAGGGTTTGATGGAAATGGGGAAGGGAGGCTAAAGCTCTCTCAAGCCACTCTTGGTGCCATCAATGCTCAGTTCTGCATCAGGGAAGGGCACACACACACATTCTCAAACATGCAGTCATACTCACGCACGTATGCACCCATGCATGGACAATGGAGTATAAACACCATTATCCTGAATGTTTTCTATCCTGCTATTTTCTTTAAATCCTGCCCATTTGAACTAAGGTTAAAACTGTGCAAATAAGTTTAAACCTACTTTGAAGATATTTAGCGGACCCCAGCCATGGTGGGGTGGGATAATAAGTTTCCAATATATATATATACAAACATCCATTTCTCAAGTATTTGAAATGTTTGTTCCATTATGTTCATTTAAAAATATTTCTCTACCACTTAAAAATATTTTTATTTACAGGTAGCTCAAGTTACCATCTTTTTTTCGATGAAAAGACATTTCATTATTATTTTACTATAGAGCATAGTAGTAAATGTACCTGATTGCATTTTCTTAAATGGCAAATGAGAAACATGACAGCTTTTTACTGAAAACCTCAATATCATCTGTCTTTTGAAGGATTCATTTTCCTACAACATGTATGATACTTTCCACAAGGATACCAACGGTGCTTAGTAGTAAAGAATACTTTGCTAAGTTGTTCTATCATGGGTCCTTGCTCAAAGTGTTCATCGTTTTCTTCTAATCTGGTTTTCAGGCTCGCAGTGAGCAGCTGTCAAGGGGTGAAAATAGGTATGCCTAGAAGCAAATTTTAAAAGTATTTTCTCTTCAAATCTTTTCCCATACCACCTGATAAGCATCTTGATTCACCATGGCCATATCAGCAGTGAAGTAGGCTATATCAAACAGAACTATTTTGAAACATTTATTTCCAATCCAAAATGGAGCTTTATATTGTGTTTGTCATATATCCACATAATCTTCTCTTCCAGATAACTATAATTGTGAAGTAGAACTTGCTTTGATATCTGATGGCAGGATGATAGTTTGCTACCATCCTTCTGTGGATATTCCATATGAACACACCAAACCTATCCCTTGGCCAGATCCTGTGCATAATTATGAAGAAAAACAGGATCAAATACTGAAAGTTACCATCTTAATAACTACAGATTACCAACATGGAATAAGTAATTACTGATTACTTATCATGTTACTGATCATGTTACTGAGTTGTTACTGATCATGTTAAAATTAGTACACAGAGCAGAAAATAAAGGACAGAAAGTCTTTGAACCAAATATGGTTATTTTCAACTTCTACTATTATGTCAAATGTCTCAAATATTTATTGGAAAGCATGTTTCTACATGTTTAATTCATGTCATGAAACCCACACATTAATACACCTAGACACTGCTTAATTCAAGAACTTCAAAACCACTAAAAAGATTTATTTTATGCTGTACTCCTAGGCAATCTTTATTAAAATTAGAGGGGAGAAACCAAGATGGCGGCATAGGTAAACACCAGAGATTGCTGCCTCACACAACCACTTCAAAAATACAACTAAAAGACAGAACGGACATCAACCAGAACCACAGGAAGGCTGGCTGAGGGGAAATTCTACAACTAGAAGGAAAGAGAAAAGCATACCGAGACTCAGAGGAGGCGCAGTGCGGAAAGTACAAAGGTGCAGAGGTGCGGGCGGAGCGGGCTGGCGGCTGAGGGCGCGGTTGTGTTTCAATCTGGAGGGAGTCTCAGGCACTGAGCTCCATTTCCGGGCGAGTCTCTGAGGACCCAGACTCAAACGGGAGAAGTGGGACTGTCTGGCATCGGTCGGAACTTGAGGGCAGCTTTCTCTCCGAGGTTTGCAGCGGTTGCTGGGACTCCGAGAGGCAGAGCCTCTGGGGACGGGACTGAGAGCAGCCATAACTGCTCGCTCCAAATGCCCTGTTGATCCCCTGGGACCTGCCCTGCCCAAGCCTTGCACAGAGGCATTTGCAGGATAGCCTCAGGCAAAGGCTAGATTAGCACCTCCCTAGAGGACAGAAGTTCTCCCACTGCAGACACAGCTGATTCTCAAAGCCAGTTGGCCTGGAGGTCAAATCCCCCCCAGTATTACCTACAACAATCAAGGCTTAACTACATCAAGACTGTGCACAAAGGCCACTAGGGGGTGCACCAAGAAAGCATAAAAAAGAATGCGGAGACAAAGAAACAGGACAAAAATGACAGAAATGGAGAATATAGAATTCAAAACCACACTATTAAGGTCTCTCAAGTACTATATAGAAGCCGCTGATAAACTTAGTAAGGCCTTCGAAAAGACTGGTGAGACCACCAATAAATATAGAGAGATCCTCAAGAAATCTAATGAGACTCTCGATGTTGTGATAAAGAACCAACTAGAAATTAAGCATACACTGACTGAGATAAAGAATATTATACAGACTCCCAACAGAAGACCAGAGGAGTGCAAGAATCAAGTCAAAGATTTGAAATGCGAAGAAGCAAAGAACACCCAACCGGAAAAGCAAAATGAAAAAAGAATCCGAAAATACGAAGATAGTGTAAGGAGCCTCTGGGACAGCTTCAAGCGTACCAACATCAGAATTATAGGGGTGCCAGAAGATGAGAGAGAGCAAGATATTGAAAACCTATTTGAAGAAATAATGACAGAAAACTTCCGCTACCTGGTGAAAGAAATAGACTAACAAGTCCAGGAAGTGCAGAGAACCCAAAACAAAAGGAATCCAAAGAGGACCACACCAAGACACATCATAATTAAAATGCCAAGAGCAAAAGACAAAGAGAGAATCTTAAAAGCAGCAAGAGAAAGAAACTCAGTTACCTACAAGGGAATACCCATACGACTGTCAGCTGATTTCTCAACAGAAACTTTTCAAGCCAGAAGGGAGTGGCAAGAAATATTCAAAGTGATGAATACCAAGAACCTACAACCAAGATTACTTTATCCAGCAAAGCTATCATTCAGAATTGAAGGTCAGATAAAGAGCTTCACAGATAAGGAAAAGCTAAAGGAGTTCATCACCACCAAACCAGGATTATATGAAATGCTGAAAGGTATCCTTTAAGAAGAGGAAGAAGAAGAAAAAGGTAAAGATACAAATTATGAACAACAAATAATGCATCTATCAACAAGTGAATCTAAGAATCAAGTGAATAAATAATCTGATGAACAGAATAAACTGGTGTATATAATAAAATCAGGGGCATAGAAAGGGAGTGGACTGACTATTCTTGGGGGGGGAAAGGGGTGTGGGAGATGCAGAAAGAGACTGGACAAAAATCGTGCACCTATGGATGAGGACAGTGGGTAGGGAGTGAGGGCGGAGGGTGGGGTGGGAACTGGGAGGAGGGGAGTTATGGGAGGGGGGGAAAGGAACAAATGTAATAATCCGAACAATAAAGTTTTAATTAAAAAATAAATAAAAATAAAATTAGAATTTTAATATAAAACTAGAGGCATAGTGTACAGATTTGTGCACATTGAAAGGAAATGAATTAGAAGGTGGCCAACATTGTGGGACTGGGTGAGATGGGCCGGACATGCGCTAGAGCCAACCCCCTGTGGACTCTCCCTGGCCAGCCGCACCTGGGGTGGCACCAGGGCTTGAAGGGCATCTTCAGAGTGAGCAGGGTCCCTCCGGCAAGTGGGGTCCCTCAGTGGGAATCAGGCCAAATCAGGTAGTCCAACATCCCCCAGGGGGTCCCGGAGTGTGAGAGGGCACTCTGCAAAGTTGCTGTTGCTCAGCAGCTCCTGCATTGAGCATCTGCCCCCTAGTGGTCAGTGTTCATCATAGCTACCAGCCAGTTGGCTGATTGGCTGGTTGCTTAGCCTTTTATATACAGTGTGGCCTTGACTTACGAGTTTAATTCGTTCCGTGACGGAGCTCGTAACTCAAATTACTCGTATGTCAAATCAATTTTCACCATTACAATGAATTGAAATGCCATTAATCCATTCCGGACACCCAAAAAACACCGCAATTGTTTTGTTAAATGTTTTTAAATAAGAAAAATGTATTTAAAAATAACAAATATTGTATAAAAACACAATACTGAACAATAAAATGTAGTGCAATAAACTTGTTTTATTAAGTTTAATGTACAGCATTTACCTTGGAGATGAAACGACTTAAAGATGCTGATGGAGTTGGAGGAGAAAGGCTGAACTGAATAACCGAATAACTGAATCTTATTTGCTGATTTTTGCCCTTTTCACCACGCTTTCATCACTTTCATCTACAGGAGTTTTCGATAAAAACCTGTCCAATGAGATCTGTTCCATCCTCTCTTTCAGAATATTTCTGAAATGAGTTAGGCAAGTGTCATTAAATAGCTCCATCGCACGCCCAGTTGCAATTTTTTCTGGGTGTTTCTTTTGAATAAAGTCTGAAAGTTTCTCCCACATTCCCAACATTTCCTTTATCTCACTTATAGAGATAACCTCCTCCTCTTCCTCCGTGTCATCTATTTCCTGCAAAACCTCCGTGTGCTGCTGCATCTGTAGCTCCTTTAGCTCCTGCGCTGTCAGTTCCTCGGAGTGCTCCTCGATGAGCTCGTTGATGTCACCTTCCTTTATATCTGCGCTCGCTGCCTCACCATGTCTGACAACGGAGTGAATGCTGGTCCTCTTTTTAAAATTTCGAACCAGCCCCGACTGGCTTAAACGGCTCGCCCGATGCCTCGTCCACTGAAGTGCCTGGGGTCTGCTGCAGCAAATCAGCGTAAATAGCTCGTGCCTTCTCGCAGATTGTAGCCTTCGTCACGGTATCTCCTGCGAGCTGCTTCTCCGTTAACCACACCATTAGCAGCTTCTCCATATTTTCATGGATAGATGTCTGCTGTTTAGAAATTATTTTAACGCCCTTGCCTGGAGTTGTAGCCTGTATCGACTCCTTCTGCTTCAGTATGGTGCAGATCGTAGAAGTGCTATGCTCGTACTGCCTCACCAAGTCGATTACACGCACACCTTGGTCATGTGCTTCGATAATTTCTTTCTTCAGTTCAATGCACATCATCCACTTCTTCTTGGCACTGTCCTTCGCACTTTACTTTCTTCAGATCCATGGTTGAAAAAACGAAGTTTTGCAAAATAACTGCAAGCACAAACGCGAGCACAACACTGATGCTTCAACTAAGAGCTAACCGCTTAAAGTGAACGAGTGAGACACGTGATGCTGGGCTGATGCTGTGGCGTTCACTGTGAAGTTCGCTGCGCCAACTAGCGGTGGGGTATCTGAAGCTGGCTCATAACCCGAATTTTAGCTCATAACTCAAAGCAAAAAATCGGCCGAGAGACGGCTCGTATCTCGAAAAACTCATTAGTCGGGACACTCGTAAGTCAAGGCCCCACTGTATATAGATAGGCGAGAGAGAGAGAGAGAGAGAGAGAAAGAGAAAGAGAGAGAGAGAGATTGCTGCACCATAATCTCATAATCTCTGCTGATCTGTGGCTCTCTCTCCTATTAGGTAATTATGGGATGATAATTCATTAACTTACAAGTGTACACACAATAAATAGATATGTGATATATGCTTGGGTCCTAAGGCTTTGGTACCCAAAAAAGGGTATAAACACTAACTCAAAAATATATGTGCACCCTTATGTTCTTTGCAGCGTTATCTACAAAGCCAAGATACGGAAGCAACCCAAGTGTCCATCAATAGACAAGCGGATAGAAAAGCTAAGGTACACATATAAATGGAATGTTACTCAGCCATAAAAAAGAAAGCCATCTTACCATTTGTAACAGCATGGATGGACCTAGAATATACTATTCTAAGTGAAATAAGTTAAACAGAAAAAGATAAATACCGTGTGATTTTACCTATATGTAGAATCTAAAGAACAAAATAAATGAGCAAACAAAATAGAAACATGCTATAGATACATAGAATAGACTGATGCTTGACAGAGAGGAGGCAGATAGAGAGCCCGGTGAAAAAGGTGAAGAGATTGAGAAGTACAGATTTGGAAGTTACAAAATAGTCATGGGGATGCAAAGCACAGCAGAGGGAATATAGTCAATAATATTGTAATAACTGTGTATGGTGCTAGGTGGGTACTTGCAATATAGGGGGGATTACTTTGTAAAATATATTATTGTCTAACCATTATTCTGTACACCTGAAACTAAAACAAATTAATATTGAATGTAAACTGTAATTGAAAACTAAAATTTAAAAAACATGTTATTTATAAATATCAGTAACAAAAAATCAAATGGAACGTGCAGTGGTATATGCTTAAAATATATAGCTAAATTTAGAGACTTTCCAATAGATCCTACATATTTTTCTTTTATATAATATTTTGTTTTCATAAAAGGAAATATGGAAATACATAATATTAGGGAAAAAAGAGAAAGGTGGGACTTTTATGGCCATACCAACCTAACCACAACTAAAGTTAATATTTTGATTAATTTACTTTGTCTTTATATTTACAATGTTTTTAATACATGCCTATGCTTTATGATACATCTTGTTTTTTTAAATTTCTGTATTTAAATATAAGCAGTTTTTACATTTAATATGTTTAAATCACATTTTTAATGGTTGAATAATATTCCATTTAGTTGACATATCATATTCAAGTCTTCAACATCCCATAAACCTTAAGCCTTATATAGAATTCTTTAAGTCCTATATTTCATGTTAAAATGATTCTCTTTCTCTCTCTCTTTCTGTCACTCTCTTATTATTGGTGTTTTATAAAATATATTTTTATTCATTTCAGAGAGAAAGGGAAAGGGAGCAATAGAAACATCAATGATCAGAGAGAATCATTGATCAGCTGCCTCCTGCACGCCCCCTACAGGGGACTGAGCCCGAAACCCAGGCATGTGCCCTGATGTGGAATCAAACTGGCAACCTTTCAGTGCCTGGGACGACACTCAGTCAACTGAGCCACACTGCTCAGGGCCTAATGGGTTTTAATGGTGTGAGATGAGAGGAACAACATATCAATATACTTGCTTGTCGTCTCTCCTATCTTGTCTCCATTCCATCCTTAAATCGGTCCCATCACTTGTCTCCATCCTTCTCTGCACTCTGTCTTCCCTTTGGATTTTAGACATGTCCAAGAGGAGCTCTCCAGAGCAGTGTGCATGCCCTCAGGAATGATGAAGTAAAATGAATGTTGTTTATCACTTAAAAAATGATCCAGACCATGTCTCTTCTTTTTCATCCTACCTGAAATCTGTACTCTATGACTCTCTCTGTGCGGGGAGCATGCACAGCTCTCCACTGGTTGTTCTGGGCTTCACAAACAGAGATACCCAAGCTTCCTCTGATCCAGCTTACATTTCTTTCGGCTAGAGACATTAGACAGATGATTCGAGTTACTATTCTAAGTTCATAACAAATGTTTCATCACAGTTGCAGCTTCCCCTTCTTAGATTGTTAAATTATAGCTCAGAGTCCCCAGCTTCATATTGTAAGAGTCACATAGATCATCATAAGCTCTTGTATGGAAAATGTGCCATTATCTCTACAATTACTTTATCGCTTCTAGGAAATGCATGTGTAGGAATGTGGGCAATCCTTCAAGATGAATTTCTTTATTGGACTGTGGTGACAAAATGCCATCAGTTAGCAGAGGCCTCTGTCATCTAGCCATTAAATTGTGATGCCTGAGGTTTTTAGTTTTGCTCATTATCATCTTTGATTCCTTTCTAAGTATGTTTGCCATTGGAACTGCTTTGCTAATTACTGGGATCCACATTCTATTCCTACAAGCCAGTGAAATATACAGCACTTCACTGAAAAGGAAGAAGAAATTAGTCTGACCCTTCAGCATCAGTAGAAAATTGGTGCTAAAGGGGATTTGATGGGCCAGTTCCAGCACAGAGGCTGCACAGGCTGTCAGAGACGCCGCCTGTCCCTCCACATGCACCAATCAATGTGTCTAAAGACTCATCACAAAACAAACTGTCAGAATCATAAGGGCTTTCAATAATGCAAATGCAGGATCTCCAACAATGAGCTATGGATCAGATTGTTCTTATGAACACAAAGGTTGAAGAATCATTGTTGAATAATTATAAGCTTATAGGCTCTAAAATTTAAGAACCAAAAACAAAATTGTGTTAAAGGTCTCGGGTTTTTTCTACACAACCTCTTAATCAAAATGTTTGAAGGTCACAAACTTATTTTTAGACTAAATTTATTATTGGCTCATTGGTAATTTTACTAACCTAGAAGGCAAATGATGATGCCATTCAACTGATACCAATATTAATAAAATTTGTGCACAAATACTCAAAATGACTTCAAATACCAAGAGAAGGAAAATGCAATATATTCTTTTCTGCAACATACTTCTATGCTATGTGACCTCAGCTGGGCTCTCACAGCAGCTCAATGATATTTCAGTCATCTGAGGGATTACCTACCACTTCTCCACAGCTGTTTCTGCAGACTGTTTCTCCGTCTCTCTGAGCATCTGTTTCTCACTCCTGTGTGACTGTGAAGACGGAGGCTGTAGCACATTAGTGTTTCCAACTTCTCTCCTCGCCACCTCAACATCTCTCTATATCATTGTATTGCCTCTGCACTTTGCATAAAAAAGAAGTCTTCTTTTTTTTTTTTTTTCCTGAATGGTAATTCTGCTAAAAACCCTAATAGTTTAAGTCCTTTCTGACTTTAAAGAGATAATAACACATAAGTTCCAGGAGGAAGAATGATTCCTGCTGCTCATGGGCAGATGGAGGCAAGAGATAGATGATAAAGAGTGACGGAAATAGTAATGATTGTGGGCTAGCAGGGTTGAGATATTGTAGAAGTGCAGCTGGAGGGACAGGTGTGAGTGACAGGATGCCTGGATAAAAGGGAGAAGCACAGGATTGGGTAGGTTAGGATTTGAGAGAACAAGAGAGACACCAAACTTGAAGCCATGGAATGAAAATATAGCTGCTGTAGCTGCATTTATAGCCAAGATTCTAAATGTATATTGTTATATTGTGCTGCAAGTTTTTTGTTTGTTTGTCTGTCATTGGAGACCCAGGCATTCCTATTTTTATGTGGCTGAAGAGTAACTTAAGTCTTCCAAAATTTTTCTATCTAAACCCTTGATCTCATCCTCTCCTGCTGTTTACAGGTTGCTATGCCATGTATATTTGCATAGCACTTATGTAGGGAATATCTTCTTTTCCTCCTTTTGATACTGCATTATTACTTTGCTTTGCATAATCCCCAGTCCCTATCTATTTTGTTTGAACAAAATTGACCTCAGCTACTGGCTTCCAGGATGAGCACATAACTCGAGTCTGGCCAATTGAAGTGCCACATCCCTTTGGTCCAGTGATTGGTTCATAGATGGGCATGACCCAAGCTATGCCAATCAGAGATGGGAAGCTTTGCTTCAAGATGTGTGTCTGAACATATGTTTACTTGCCTAACCCTTAGGATTTTTGCACATTTAATAGCTTCTACTTAGATTGATAAAAATAAATTTGTCTATTTCCATAAGAATTCAACATACAGATGAATGGGCATGCTTCTTTTAGAAAGTTCATTGTATAAAGTACAACCTAAGAATCTGTTATGCAATTACAGGTCTATTGTAACTTTTGGTATTAATTTAAATTTAAAAATAAAGTCAAATCTAACAGTTTTAAACTTCCAAAAAAAAAAAAAAAAGACTTTTTTAAAGCAATATAAAGAAAGTAGAGCTGAGCCCTAACCAGTTTGGCTCAGTGGCTAGAGCGTCGGCCTGCGGACTCAAGGGTCCCAGGTTCGATTCCGGTCAAGGGCATGTACCTTGGTTGCGGGCACATCCCCAGTAGGGAGTGTGCAGGAGGCAGCTGATCAATGTTTCTCTCTCATCGATGTTTCTAACTCTCTATCCCTCTCCCTTCCTCTCTGTAAAAAAATCAATAAAATATATTTTAAGAAATAAAGAAATCATCATTCTCCAAAAAAAGGAAAGTAGAGCTGAGATATAGAAAGAGAAAAAATGTCCAAATGACTATGTTTGAGACTTAGACCTAGTTCTGTCTGAAACCAAGCCTTGTCTTTACTGTTACATGAGCTAATTATTTCCATCTTTTGTTTAAGCAAGTTTTTCTTTTTTCTTTTTAGAGAGAGGAAGGAGGGGGGAGAAAGAGAAACATTGATGAGTGAGAGAAACATCAATCAGTTACCTCTGGCACACAACCTGGCCAGGAAGCGAACTCAAAACCTAGGTATGTCCCCTGACCAAAAATCAAACCTGACACCTTTTTGTGTAAGGGATGATGCTCACACCAGCCAGGGCTAAGCAAGTTTTAATTTGATTTATTTCACTTGAAATGGAGAGTGATATAACTAACAGAAATTAAAATGTGGTGCAATCCTAGTAAACAATCATGTGGCTTCAGGGGATGTATAGAGTCACATCCACTCCAGACAAAATAGTGTTTCTATGATTATTCAAGATTATATAATGTTCAACTCTCTGCATGCTTTTGGACTAGAATGTTTCTTCCCATCCTCTGGTTGCTATGTAAAATTTGCATGTTATTTGTTTCAATGCTACATTATTCACAAGAGACAACCCAAATTATATGCTTGTTTAGTTAACATTTTATTAATGCTCAATGTCTCCTTATAGAATCATTCTTCATTCTTAGCCCAATTGGTTTGGATGGTGCCGACTACCCCCTAAGCTCCAGGTTTGTGGGGCACATGACTCAAACCAGGCCAATTAGAAATTCCCCTGAGATTTTGCTGGAGTTATCTAGAAAAAGGACCCCTCCAGTCTCTGGGATTGCTACTTGTAAGTACATCTGTGTAAGTCTAAAGCTGCCAGTGTGTATTTTGGGAACACGCGATGCCTAGTATAAAAGACTGAAGCTATCAGAGAGGAAAGCAGAACTTAGAGATGGAGAAAAGGGAGTATCTTGATTAGTGGAGATATCTTTGAACTTGCGTTTCCCAATGCTTAAAGCCACTGTTGCTTAGACTTTTCAATCACAAGAACAAACGATTTCCTTTCTTTGCCTTAACTCAGTTTAGGTTGGATTTTTGACACATGGACCCAAAAGCTTGACTAACTATACGTTGACACCAAGATGTTGATGCTTATGGGTTAGTGTCAGTTGTCACAAGATTCCAAAAACTCATAAAAACAGACAAGGGCTCTGAAATCTCATGTCTTAGAATTTACCGGAAAGATATTAGTGACTGACTGACTTCTCTGAAAATACCCTTGGTTGTCATGGTGATAGAAGGGCAGAGATACTAAGATAGGATTCTGAAATATCTTCATATAAAATAAAATCTGAGTTGGGTGGGAGATATATCTAACTTGGTACTGAGAGTCCTGGGAACATAAAGACATTGAAGAATTTCCAAAGATTCTCTGAAATACACTGGTCTTGGCTTCTCTATGTGCTCAAGGAACCCAAAGGGGCATTGTAAAGGGATGGCAGACGAACCAGGTCTTGTGTGTCATTAATACTCAGTGCTTGGTATCCAATTTGGTACCCCTCAACCCTTTAGATCACCACACATATCCTTCAGGGTATTTTCTCTCCATTTTGTAGCCGTGAAAATACATAAGACGTAGCAATATGACTAGGCTTTGAGGTTTTTGTTTTATTTTCCAGGATTTTAATTTTTACATAGCTAGTGACAGATCTCTTACTTAAAAAAGACAAAAGATAGATTTAAATTGAATTCCAGTTTTCTAAAATTTCCCACAATGATAGCCTAAACTGAATTTAAAATATCATTTTTGAGAATTCTACGTTTCTAAAGGGTTTAGACGTGGCTAAATTTCTTAGAGCAACCTGACAGCTCACCTTTTTTATGTAAGATCACATTTAAGATGGTCTCATTCTTTGGCAATCACCTATTCAAATGACAGTATTTATAATGAAAACTATCATGATAAACTCTGAAATGTCACACACTTGAGGGTAAATTTTTTGAGATTAGGTTTAGGGGTACATTTTCATCATTTACCCTTTTTAATGGAGTTTTAAAACCTCACTTTATCTTTTATAAAACAGTAATCATATTAGGGGTGAGGGGACAAGTGCTTGCCCACTGGGTGAACCTGGAACAAGAACTTTACCTCTGAAGTCAGTGTTTTCAGACGTGAAATGCAGGAATCAGATTAGATGAGCTCTCAGGCTTCGCCCAACTGTGAATCTATGCTTTTATGTCTGTAAGCAATACTTACACGAAGGAATGAACAAATGATTAATGAAAACCTTCCATATGCCATAGTGACAGGGATTCGTTTCTAAAGCTAGAAGGCAATCAAGTTATTAAAGCAATTGTTTAACTAGAAGGAAAGATGTCAGAGGAAGGCTAAATGTGCTCTGCTGGATGTTACATAAGCTACTTCTGGGCGATGTTTTAATTGCTAGACTTGATAATACTACTGGAGGAATTGGGGTTTTGGCCATATTTCTGCAAATAAAGAGTGACATAGACCCCTGCTATAGTGGGCATGGAGACACACTACCCAAATTCCCTTAGAAGGAAGGACCTGATGCCCAGCCAATGGCAATGAGTCAGAAGACAGCCTGAGAGTGCCAGCTCCTTCAAGGATAGCCACGGTTGCATGGAGATACCTTCCCTTGGCACACTTTCTGGGGGCGGGCTGCATTCCCTGATCAAGTAGACATGAGGGCTTCAAGTAGGACCCTCCACAGGCACCACATGCCCCAGGGCTCCCCAGTGGGTTGGCCATGGCTTTTTCTGGACCTACATTACCATCTGGCCTCTTCCACTGCCCGGTGTTGCTTCCTCCCCTTTCCCTTCACAAGCATTGATCCCTAATAAGTGTCTTTGGTCCCCAAACTTCCTCTTAGCCTCTGCTTCCAGGGAACCCAGCCTTGGACACCAGTTGATAATAGATATATTCTACCCAGTGTGCTTAGGAGTATCTATTATTTTGAATAGGCAATGACTTTTGAGCCTTCACTTATCCCTACATATTAAGGAAAGAAGTTTAAGAGAAATAGATAAGAGAGACTTTATAATGTCAAAGTCTTCTTCAGACAGATCTTAGATGTTTAAAGTTTTAATTAGGATCATGTGTGATAACTTATGGTGATAAGAGCCTCATGGCCATGATCACGGTTTCTAGAATATTCTTGTACCTTGAATTTTCAGAATTTTTGTCAATTGCTCTAGTCTCAATCCCACCAGGACCCATTCTCAGAGTGACATTTCTTAATACTTTCTTTACTGCTAAGCCAAACTTTGCCATTGGCAAATAAAATCTTTTGGTCTTAGATAAGAGTAAGAAGTAAAAATATCTCCTCAGTTCTATCTCTAGAGTGTTACCATATGTAGTGTTCCCTATGGTAACCATTCATTAATAAACAAAAAATCTTTGTTTTCCAAGTACTACAATATAGAACTTCAACAATAGTTTAATAAGCATCCACCATACAAACTTTTCTTTCTCTTTCTTCCCACATACAATTACCAATGAACTTTTGTCATCTCTATACAGAATGTCAAGGGTAATCTAAAGATCAAATCCCCTTATGATGAAAACTTGTTTAAAAAACAGCAACCTAGCCCTGACCGGTTTGGCTCAGTGGATAGAGCATTGGCTTGCAGACTGAAGGGTCCCAGGTTCGATTCCAGTCAAGGGCATGTACCTTGGTTTCGGGCACATCCCCGGTAAAGGGTGTGCAGGAGGCAGCTGATCGATGTTTCTCTCTCATCAATGTTTCTGGCTCTCTATCCCTCTCCCTTCATCTCTGTAAAAAAATCAATAAAATATATTTTAAAAAAAACAAAACAGCAACCTAGTTTGAAACATTTGATAAATGGACATATCCACTACAAAGAACTTTCTTCATAGTGATGTGGGGTTTTTAGCTGCTTGTGTAAAATTGACCAAGTTAGAAACTAAAGAAAACAAAATTAAATCTCACTAAGTAAAATGGATGGAGTCAGGGCAAGTGTCCATGGTCAGAAATGGTTTTCCCAAACACAGGATTGGTGAGTGTCTCACAGTAGCCACATTTACCAGGTGGCAGCATGAATGGGATGGTTTCCCAAACTTGCAGAAGTCAGAGCAAAGGTGTGCCTAGGGGGGGAAGAACAGCAATAGCTCCAAAAAGTGGCATTCCAGAGCTCTAAAGTGTCTTTGAGATTTCAATTAAAAGTCCCTACCCACAAGTGGGTTTCTTCCAAGCACTGCCTTTTGTACCCTTGCTCTTAAGTGAGCCAGGAAAACGACCAGCCTTCTAGAGGGCTTTGTTTTCTGGGAGTGTTGGGAGACAATGGAATGATGAATAGCAAACTCAGCTGGTGCCAGAGCGCTGTCACACAGGCCTGGCATCTGGGAGGCTGGTGTTTTCACTCAGAGCAGCTGTGTACGTTTGGAACGACATTCCAGTTTGAAGATCCATTAACCCCTGCTTAGGGGCACATTTTAGTATGAACATTTTTTAAGGGATAAATAAGTGTTGAATCCTGTTGAACCCAAGCCCAGACTGATCTAAAAAAGAATTGTACTAAATAATCTTCAAGGTCTCACAGACTCATGTGTTTCAAGCTCACATTTTGAGAGGTGTTGGCAGTTATCTTGATAATGTAGTTAGAATGGTTTTTTAATGCTGTGCTTTGTTCTGTGAAATGTTTGGAGAAGACATTTAAATAATGCCCTCTACTTAGCATGTGCCTGATCCTTATATGAATAAGTAAATAGCTTTATAATTCTTGTGAACTATGATACAAAGACTGTGCCTCATTAATTCATTCAACAAATATTTATTAAGCACCTACTATGCCAAGAACATTATTAGGCACTTTAGATTGGGCAGTAAACAAAACAAAGTCCCTACTATTGTATTGTTGTACTTAAACCAACAGCAATACTTCTATACTAGCTATAGCCATGGTTATATAAGAAATAGGAACCAGGGCTTTGGAAATATCACCTTAGCCTCGAAATTCTTTTGATCCAGCCCTTCTCTTTAAGATTTCAATGAAAAGTCTATCCACGTGTGGATTTCTTTCAAACGGTGCCCTTTGGGCCCTTGATCATTCATGAGCCAGGAAAACAACCAGCCATCTATAGGGCTTTATTTTCTGGGTGTGCTCCATTTATCTTCTAGTATTTCAGCCCAACTAGATATTTTGTTATAAAAAGTAAATTTTTCATCTTTTTTTTTCACTGTTGAATTTTTGTGCCTACTCCTCCTTACTTTTGGAATACTGTCATGCCATCTTTAAATTTTCAATATCAACGTATCTATCAAGGTCCTATTCAAAATTCCCTCTTCCACATCCATCATCCAGATCCCTGAGGCTAACATGTCTTTTTCTTCTCTGAGCCCTTAGAGAAACTTGTTTGTACATATTCTAGGTAAGTTATATTTATTATATGTACCCAGCCTATCTAATAAAAGAGAAACATGGTAATTAGCATACGACCACTACCCTTCCCATTGGCTAATCAGGGTTATATGCAAATTAACTGCCAGCCAAGATGGCGGCCAGCAGCCAGGCAGCTTGAAGCTAACATGAGGCTTGCTTGTTTCAGTGATGGAGGAAACCAATGTTCCCTGCCTGCCTTGCCGGCCCCTGAGCTTGCAGTTTGAAACATTGTTACAAATATAGAAGCTAAAGAAAATCCCAGAAACCTGCTTTCAGCCAGCCTGGATCTCAGAGCTGGAGTTGATACAGTGTTTCGATTATAGAACCCAAACAAACCAGATACCTGCTTTCAGCAGCAGAGGCCTCAGAGCTGGAGTCAGAGCTAAAGCTGGCCCAGAATAAAAAAAAAAAAAAAGAAAAAAAGGAGCAATTGGGAGCTTCAGTCACCCACCAGCCTGAAAACAGCCCTCAGCCCCTCACCCAGACTGGCCAGGCACCCCAGTGAGGACCCCCACCCTGATCCAGGACACCCTTCAGGGCAAACCAGCCGGCCCCCACCCATGCACCAGACCTCTATCCTATATAGTAAAAGGGTAATATGCCTCCCAGCACCGGGATCAGCGGAGCCGAGAGGCCTCCCAGCACCGGGATCAGCGTGACAGGGGGCAGCGCCCAAACCCCCTGATAGACCCTGTGGCTCTGTGTGTGACAGGGGGCGGGGCCACAACCCCCCTGATGGGCCCTGCTCTGTGAGTGACAGGGGGCAGCACCCCAACCCCCTGATTGGCCCTGCTCTGTGCGTGACAGGGGGTGGCGCTGCAACCTCCCCATCGACCCTGCCTTGAGTGTGACGGGGGCGGTGCCCCAACCCCCCAATTGGCCCTACTCTGAGCGTGACTGAGGGTGGCATTACAACCTCCCAATCCGCCCTGCTCTGTGCATGACAGGGGGCGGCGCCCCAACTCCCCAATCGGCCCTGCTCTGAGACCAACCAGGGGCTGCACCTAGGGATTGGGCCTGACCTCTGCCACCCAAGAGCAGGCCTAAGCCAGCAGGTAGTTATCTCCCGAGGGGTCCCAGACTGCGAGAGGGCACAGGTCGGGCTGAGGGACCCCTCCTCCCTCCCGAGGCACAAATTTTTGTGCACCGGGACTCTAGTGTAAAATATTAATACAGAAGACCTAAACCAAGATTGGAATTGGGACGGCCTATAGGGGGAGTTCTTACTCCTACATTAATCTCAAAGCTCTCCAGGAAGAAGTCCTTGGTTATAACAACCTTCCTAGCTCCCTATTCCCTTCTATAAAAGAACTCACTCTTCCTTAAGCTGGAGGATTTGCATGGAGCTCACCATGGATGAATGCTCCAAACTGAAATTCTCTCTTTTTTATGAACCTGAGAAATATCATTGGCAGAGTTCAATTACCTGCAATACAAAGCAAAGCAAAGGAAGGGTGGATGATGGATCTGGGAACCTTCAGATCATTAGTATAACTTGCTTACTCAAATTTGCACTACGAATCCTACTTTCAAGTGATAGTAATTTGTTTAGTTCGTGAATATTTTATCTTCAGTTAGAAGCCTGAACACTTTTGAACTATTTGTGAGTTAGACTAGTCTCAAAATTATCATGCAGTATAGTGTTGATTATATCTCCTGTCTACATCTTCTTTTTCAAGGTTTTCTACAATTTGGTTTGCTGTCCTCTAAGTATTCTTGTCTTGGGTTACTTTCTGTGGTGATGTATATAAGCTTTACTTTGGGCAGATTTCATAGTCAGAGTTTTATTTATTTTTTTTATTTCCCTGTCACACTCCATCTGAGAGCACTTGATAATCTACTTTGTAGAAACATATAAATAGCTAAGTGTCAGTAGTGAGTTGCCTAGACGGCCTCCATTGATTCTCACCTACTGGAATTCACACCTTGTATTGTACCTTCTGCTTTGAATCAGAGCTCAAAGTGGAAGTGATTGTGTGACATTTCAAAGGTTAAGTCACATATGGCAATGAAACTTCACCATGGTCTGTGGGTTTGCTTACGATGGTAGTTGCCAGCTGTCATACTGTCAGGACACTCAAGCAGCCCCATGGACCATATGGAAAGGGTTAAGGCCAAGAGCCAGCACCAACTTGCTGGCCATGGAATGAATTACTTTGATAGTAAATTTTCAAGTCCCAATCATGCCTTTGGATGACGGTAGAGATCCAGCAGAAATCTGATTGTAACCAGGAGAAATGATAAGCAAGAAAGCTTTGACTGAGCTCTTTCCAAATTCCTAATCCTGAGGTTGTATAGCCCTAATTGGTTTGGCTCAGTGAATAGGGCATCAGCCCTCGGGCTGAAGGGTCCCAGGTTCAATTCCAGTCAAGGGCATGTACCTCTGTACCTCTGTACCTCCCTGGCCCTGGTTGGTGTGCATGCGAGAGGCAACCAATAGGTATATCTCTCTCACATCAATGTTTCTCTCTCTGTCTCTCTTCCTTCCACTCACTCTAAAACATCAATGCGAAAAATATCCTTGGGTGAGGATTAACAACAACAACAACAAAAAAGAGGTGGTATAAGCATAATAAAGTTTTGGGATAATTGGTTTTACAGAAGAAGATAACAGGTAAATTAGTTATTATTTTCATGATAGTTCTTCAAAAGGGAGTTTGCAGAGTTGATGTCTTAAGAATGCTGCTATTCTTCCATCTCACTGTACTTTGCAAGTTGCACACAAGCACACACTAAAATTTATTGTGAATTATATTCAGTTTATAATAAATTTTGAAGTTAGGCATGGCAGGGCTTTTTAAAATGTGTTTTACCTTACATTTGAGGACACTAACACTACGAGTTTAAATAACTTTCCCAATTTTTCTCCATTGGTTAGATGCAGATTCTAGATCGGAACCCACATCTTCCAATCCAGTCCCTTATGTTGTACGTTGCTGGGGGTTTTCACCACTACAGCAAGGCAAACATAGAGATGTAGGGTCTGGACTTTCTGATGATTCTCAACATTTAGAAGGTGTGCACCTGGCTAATCCACTTTTGCAAGTAAAGAATCAAAAGAGACAACACAATATGCAGCTATGGAGCTGACCCGTGGTGGCCAGCAAGGCAGGAAGAGATCCAGCTGTTACTACATGCAAATGCTCTGTTCATTCCCCTGTCTACTAATACTGTCCAGACCCCCAAATCTGGGCATCTTGAAAATCTAGTTGCAGCTTTCCCTTTGCAAGGATTTGGTCAAGATTATAGACACATTGAGCTTGGAACATCCAGACTCTGTGTTATAATGTGTTTCTTATTTGTGATTTTACCGAAGACTTCTAATATCTAGAATAGTCCCACAGGCTCCAAGACTCTCAGCACCCAGGCCTATTTAATCATAAAACATTCTTTTTCTCTGACAGACCAAAGTAAATATGCACACCAACATTTTTTGCCGCTTATTCATTTATTTCATAAACATGAAAATTTTCGATCCCTGAAATGTATTTAGTTTTATGTCCTTTGTCACTTTCCAACATTAAATAAATAATGTCCTGATTTTTTTCCCAGTTGGGCACTTTGGCCAAAAGTAGATTTCCCACTAGATTGAGAAATTCAGTGTGAATGACACACACACACATACTCCACTGCCTCTTCTGCCATGACCTGAACCCTTTTACTTATAAGAAATCAGAGTCAAATAAATATCAAGGGTAGCATTGAGGAGAGAAAGTCATGAAATGATAGCTTCAAAGGAGTTTTCAAAGAGCAAGACTTGGCCCAACCCCTTTACTTTGGGAGGGGGTCTCACTTCTTTGCCCAGAACAGTGATTACCTTCTTCACCTGCATATTAGAATCACCTGGAAAGCTAGTGCCAACCTGTGTCCAGGGTCCTACATCAGAGAAATTAAATTAATTCAGAACAGAGCCCACACGTAAGTATTTTTAACCAGTCCTCCAGATATTTCCAACATCCAGCCAGGGTAGCGAGCGTCAGCCCTAAGCGTGGTGTTGGGATTGACTGGAGACAACAGAGCCTTCTCACTAGCTGACTTTCTGGTGACGATCTGTCTTCCCACTGGATGACTTTCTGGTGATGATCTGTCTCTGGCAGCAAAAGGCTCCAGAGTTGGAAATGACCAGGACAATCTCTTAGGTATGCTTCATGGTAGGGCCAGTAATGAGCGAGACACCAAAGGTTTATGTTTTCTGCCTTGCCCTGACAAAGTTCCATCTTAAATTTCAGGACACTACACATTTTACTGGCTTCTTTGCCTTCACTTCCCCCTGCTCTTATGGGTTAAGTTACTGAGAGAACACAGTGTATCTTACGTTATCTTCTGTTAAAGACTAAGGGTAATGGCGATAATAGTGCTAGCCTGTGTTACTCATAGCCACATTTTACAAGTAATTGAGTTTAATGCTGCCCATGTTTTAATAATGGGCAGAATATCATTATAAACAAAGTTCATCGTTGCTTTTAAATGGCTCCCATGTGCAAACTCTTGCCCTTTTCTTCTTACTTAATCCTGGCAGACACAGAGGCCAGTATAGATCACTTTCGTATAGGAACTTCACATTATCTCATAGTTTCCTCTCCTTTGAGAAAAATTTAGAACCTTTTTTCTAATTATCACATATGTCATCACAAGGTTCACAGATGTGTCATCATCCCCTTAGACTTTAAGCTCTGAACGTAATGATCCGTTTTTCACAATTCCTGGTATTCTAGTGACTATTCCAGTAATCTGCCCATGATGGATGTTCAACAGGTATGTAAAATAAGTGCATGCAAATGTCCTCTTCCATATGTCCCTTTGTAAATAGGCAGGTTTTTTTTCTGTTAGAAACAGCAAAATCTAGTTGTAGACTGGCAACATTGTGGAAAAGGACCTTTTTGCATTGTGTTGTTTTCCAGAATTTAGCAGTAATGAACAGTATAAATCCCTGAACACTAAAATCATGTAAGCTTTAGTCAAAAGCAGAAGAATGGCAGAAACGTAAGTGCAGCTGCCTTGGTAGTGCAATATTTAAAAGGTGGGCAGAAGTAGCTCACCTTAGCTGAAGGCCAGATTCCTTGGAATAATGTAATATCTTTTAGTGCCTATACTCATTTTGTTTTCTAACTCATGCAAACTGGAGACATATTAAAATTAGAAATTTAAATTGCAGATATTTTTAACGATGTCTGTTTTCTCTCTAAAAAATTACTTTTAATTTTTTTTAACATTGGGATCCACACACGTTTGGGATGTTTAAGATAAACAGACGTACTAGTAGATGTCAAGTAGTGATTTATTATCTTATTCTTAGTTTCCCTATACTGTATGAAATTGAACATCTCAGCAAATCATTATCCATTGCTTCATTTGCCATGTCCACCACAATCTTACTCTACCTGTTCAACAAACATAATAGAACATTGATTTTTCTTTTTTATTTTAATGAAGAAAAGATCAATAAAGATTCAGTACTGGCTAAATAGAATGAATAATAGAAACTGACTCAGAACAAATACTAGCTACTGAGAGATAGACTATTATAAAGAGAGTTTTATAATATGATAATGGCATCCCCATGCCCCTCCCATAATTTGGTATTAATGAAACTACTGTATGCTTAAATTCCCAACTAGAGGAAAACAACAAATGGAAAATAACTATATAGTTATGCATTATGGTTAGTGGTTTTATTTTTGTGTGCCTGTTTATGAAAAGCACTTTTTTTTTCTGGCAATAATCCTTTTAAACCAAATTCCTATTTTTAAAAAAAATGCCGTTCTTCACATTTCAAAAATGGTAGAAAGAGAGCATGGTCTTAGAACTCCTATGGTTCTAAGAAAAAGTTTTATAAAATAATCAATAGTTTTTCTTGTGCCTGTTCTTAAAAAATATGAGATAGTTTTTATTTTAAAGAGCTATCTTACACATACGCTTAAAATATTCTTTTATTTATTTACACAAATGTATTGATTGCTTGCTCAGCCAGGGATTGGAGACAGTGAAAACACAAATGTAGTCCCTACCCTCATAAATATGTGTTGTATCTAGAGGGGAAAGATAATAGTAAGTAATCAAATTTATAAATGAGATCATATCAGATGGTGCTAGTTATGACTGAAATAAAGACATAGAGTGATGGGCAAGGGAGTCTTTTTAGATAAAGTGGAGATCAAAGTCCTTTTCAAGGAGGAGACACTTGGGCAGAAACTAGAGCATTGAGAAGGAGCTAGCCATGCAAATTACAAAGGAATCTTGCTTCAAGCCGGGGACAGGTTCACGGAACAAATCATCGTGTATGATGTCTGCTAGAATTCCATTCTCTATTAAAAGGGAAATGACTGCCATAATCATCAAAGCATGACTTACCTACTAGGTCAGTCTGCACCTGTCCTGAGCACAGTGATGATCTGCATTTCATTGGCCATTTTAATTTTTATATCCTTTAACTCAGCAGATGATTTGCAATTTTGTGTCCAGCAAAATCTTCCTGTGAAATGTAGTGTACAGATGAGGGAAACTTCTGATTTATTCAAGTCTTTCAGGGCCCACATTACCATCTTTTTTTTTTTTTCCTCAATGAAATAATATAAACACTTCACCGCACTGGCTGAGGGCTTTTCAGGACTCAGTCCATCTTACAATTGCCTATTTCAACAGGAACTGCTGCCCACCATCTGCGGCATGCATTTTACCAGGAAAACAATACCAATTCTGCAACATCAAACAATGTAACCGTGACAGTCATGGAAGGGAGACCATACCCCCAACAGTTGCTAATAGATCCTTTGTACTGCTGTTAGAATTTTTCTTAAGGAAGATCACTTTCTAACATTAAAGCCAGAGACCATAACTCATTAACAAGAATGAAAGACTCATTTGTTTTTAGTTAAAATGAGATGAGAATATGTTTAGAAGGAATGCAAGTTAAAGAAGAGGGAGAGTGCAAAATAACAATGAAACTTACCTTTCAAAATGCTAGGCAGGCTGTCGCAGCAGGAAAAGGAAAAACAAAGAATGGAGTCAAGAGTTTTTATGCAGATTGTGCTATGCATTCATTATTTGTACTTCTTATTCGACAGTTTTATGAATGCAGAGAATTATAACGTGTTTCCTACATCATAGGTGTGTATGACACACATAAAGAATGAAAAGTAAAATGTTATTGAGTTACTTCCTACAACAAAAGAGCATCTGCATCTACATCTCGATAATTCTGAATTGTTTAATTAAGAAAAGTAATTGAGGGATATCTATAAAAACATAGATTTATTACCTTCTAGTGCATATTCTCACTTCATGTAATGAATAATGAAGTTCTTGCAAGCAGAGGTTACACAAGGGTCTATAATTGAGGTGTGTCTGTAATTAAGAGCATTGATTATATGAAAAGTATAATAGAGTGCTGATAAAAATTTAATCTTCTTAAATATATACAATATGTTCTTTATAATCTTTTGACAAATTTAGTTTGGGGAAGGAGGGGAGAAGTAGGGGGGAGATGGGAGATATCTGTAATACTATCAACAGTAAATAAATTTTAAAAAATTTGTTTTTGCATTTGGATACATTTAACATCATATGCAAGTAAACTCCAATGCTATATTTTATAATTGTGAATCTTGTTAATATAAGAATATCAAATACTACCAATACTTTGAGTTACTATATTTCAAGAACTAAAATTAGGAAAAATACACAAGATATACATATTGGAATTTTGAGGACCTTAAAAATAATTTTTAAGGAGAATAGGCCTGACTGTTGGTAAAACTCCAGGATATGTAATGGCCACAATATACTTTAATTCTTAGGGCTTTGACTTGTACTTTCAGGGTTTCAGCCAGCTTGACATGCCCTTTCTTATATTAATATTTTTGTATATCCTGGCCCCGCTCTAATCTTCACCTTTAACTTCTTCATCTGGTGAATTCCTCCCAATTATCTAAGTCCCAATTTAAATAGCAAGAGATTACATATGTTAAATTAGTTCCTGTCTATTGAATGACTACTATCTGCCTGCTATCAGGCTGAGCACTTTACAAACATCATCTCATTTATTATTTACAATAAATCTGTGATATTTTCCATATAAGTAAATGCAATAAATAGGTTAACACAAGTGCTCTCAAACTACCTGTGGCAAAGGATCGTTTTATCTCTATTTCCAATCTGTCACTAACCAAATTTTATAAAATATAATAAAAATAACTAAAAACATGAGCCCTGGCTGGGTGGTTTTGTTGGTTGGAGAGTCATCCCATACACCCCAAGGTTGCAGGTTTGATTTCTCAGTCAGGGCACATATCTAGGTTGAGGGTTCAATCCCAGTTGGGGCACATGCAGAAGGTAAGTGATCAATGTTGCTCTCCAAAAGTCAACAAAAACATATTGTGAGGATTACTTAAGCCTAGGGTGAGGATTAATTTTTTAAAAAATGTCCTTCCCATGCATCCAAAGGTTGCCAGTTTGGTCCCCAGTCACAGTTCATACAGGAGGCACCAATTAATGTTTCTCTCTCACATTGATGTTTCTCTCTCCTTCTCCCTTCCTCTCTCACTAAAATAAATAAAAACATATTGTAAAAAACTAAAACCATGAGATGAAAAAGGCTATAAAAATACAACCCCAACCTATTTATTATTAGATTGAAAAGCCATAAGTTTACTTTATAAATCTACGCTAGTCCTAGCAAGTTTGGCTCAGTGGATAGAGCGTCGGCCTGTGTACCAAATGGTCCTGGGTTCGATTCTGGTCAAGGGCATGTACTTTGGTTGCAGGCTCCTCCCCAGCCCCGGCACTGGTTGGGGCTCGTGCAGAAGGCAACCAATCGATGTGTTTCTCACATCGATGTTTCTGTCTTTCCCTCTTTCTTCCACTCTCTCTAAAAATCAATAAAAAAATATCCCCGGGTGAGGATTAACAAAAAATAATAATAAAAATGAATCTACTCTAAAAGTTACTAATTCTACTTTTCTGTACTTTCTCAGTGTTAATTAACAACACACAAGTCTTGGACCAACTCTGATACACAGATTATACTTCGAACAGCCGTCTTCAGCAATTTATTCCCAAATAGCAGATCATGATTCTTTTGACTCCAAGGTAGACCCCAAGAGGAAAGAGCCATTTAATGTGAACCTTGAGAAAGAATTTATCAGGTGAGATGGATTCCCCATAGTCAACTGAGGGCCCAAATTTTATAAATGACAGATCCTAGAGGCCATTTGCTGACAGGGGCTTCTCACGTACTCTGTACACTGTACACTGGGAAGAGCCTCGGATTTTAGCTCCTGCACTCTGGCCTGTTTGTTAATGTCTTCTGAGTTAATCGCTGCATGGAAACCCTGGTCTTCCCTTTCTTCCAAAGGACTGAGACCTGCATTATCGAATGGGAACCACACAATTTGGATATCTCATTTACATAAATGAACCTAATTGAGAATGTGGGCGGGAACTTCCGCTATAAAAGGAGGCCTCCTCTTTGTTTGGGTGGGACACCATTTAGGTATCCCCCTAATCTGTGCGTTCTGGGCTGCAGCTCCTTCTGCTCAAATAAATGCTTCGTCTTTATTACAGCCCCGAATTAATTTTGGTTTACAATGCTTTTGTTCTGAACTCTTCAGCAACCAGACTTCCTACCACGGTTCAGAAATCTGGGCAAAACTGCCAAGAGATCCCACAGAGAGCTGCTTTTCTCAGACACCATTTCACACCATGGCTTGCCTCATTTCCTGTCCCCAGTCTAACCTTCCTCTCTGTGGAGGACAGCGGGAACATTCACTAAGGAGTTATTCAGGAAACTCCACCCAAAAGGGTGTGGTTCTTTGACTCAACACAACAAAGTAGTCCACTGTCCCCCAGTCAACGTATTCAGTGTAGATAAGCCACAGTGGAGCATGCAGTGTCCTGGGAGGGGGTGTCCTCCAGAGTGGGCTTTATGCCCACAGAGTTTCCCGCTCCCCTACGGTCTCAGTTACAGATTTCCTATAAACAGTTGCCTGAAGGAGAACACCCACAGCTCTCTGGGAATGAGCAATAATCCATAGCACTGGAAAGTTTTAAAAAATTAACATTTCTTCCAGAGAAAGCCAGATCCATGGAGGCCAGGTAGGCAATTTACATTTCCAAATGGAACAAATCACTTCTTAGATCTGAAATGTCTGCATTCAAGTAATTTCCATATCTTTCTTCAGGATAATGTGAGGGTCTAGTTTCTACAATTTCATCACTAAAAAGCCCATTGGATGTTTTAGTTTTGTTTTTTTCCCCCCTAAAAGGCAAATAGAAGTGTTCAAAACTTAGAAGACAAAGTGTGTAATACTACTGACTATTTTTTCCCCCTGATTTCACTGACAATTTAAAAAGTCTTAAAGTTCTGTTTCAGCCAGTCATTTTATTATTTATTTTATTTTCCAATTACAATTTACATTCAATATTATTTTGTATTCATTTCAGATGTACCACAGAGTGGTGATGTGGTAGGCAGTTAGACATGAGCAGAGCAAGGATGATGGGCCAGGTACACAAGATCACCAGGGTGGAAAGACCTGGTTGCCAAGCAATGGGCAATTGTAGTGTGGGACTTCATCCTTAGGGGGACCTTTCCTCCCCTAGCATATTGCTGGTCATGGGACTTGGATACCCTCACCTTTCCTCCCTAGAGATAGCATTTAGGCCTCAGTTGTATTTCATCTCCAGCTCAGAAAAGCAGAAAAACCAGACCAGGAACTCTAAGGCTGACCTCAAGACCAGCAGCATTGAAGAATGACCCCCTGCCCTGGCGCTGACCAATCAATCAGTGGAGACCTAGACCCTGGAAGGACACCCCTCTAGAAAACTGCTAAATATTCTATTGAGATCTTCCCCTGGGACCTCGCCTGAAATCTCCACCCTAAAACCCTCAGGACAGAGGACTCAGTGCACTCTCCCTCCTGGGAGCATGCCCATGCCTTCTCCTTTCCTTTTCCCTTTTTCTTTCTCCTTCCCACTCCCCCTCTGCCCCCAAGTGCATTACCATTATTTTCCTCACTCCCAAGCTCCAAGGGCCCTTCCTTTGCCTCTATAACTTGCTTCCTCAGCCCATTTCTTCTATGAATTACTTCTACCACTGCCATTTTATAAATAAATGTTCTCTTATAGTTTCAGTCTTGGCTCTGAATTCTTTCCCAACCAGAACTCAAGCATCAAGGTTGCTGAACTCAGGTCTGTTCTGACCCCACCAGTGTGACACCCAGTGCCATTCCAGCCACCTGCAACAGTTAGATAATCATGTACTTTACAAAGTGGCCCCTTGATATCTCAAGTGCCCACCTGGTTACTACAATATTATTGACTACATTTTCTATGCTGTACTTTACATCCCTGTGACGGACTATTTTGTAACTACCAATTTGTACTTCTTAATCCCTTCATCTTTTTCACTCAGTCCCCCCACCACTCCCTCCCCTCTGGACATCATCAGTCTGGCCTCTGTATTTATGAGTCTGTTTCTATTTTGTTTATTCATTTATTTTTCAGCCAGAGTCATTTTAATTCAGAATTTAACACATAACATCTGTTTATTTCAGAATTTAGTAACTTGCTATAAATACCAATTGCTCCCCTCCCTTGAAAGAACCAGAACCTAAAATAAACACTGGAATATATTTCTGATCCATAGTGGAGATTCATTGTAATGTATACAGCTGACTATTACCCAATTAAGTGAACAGATGCACCTAATTGAAAGTGAGTTGCCTGTCCTGGTGCTTAATCTAGCCCTGAGCACATGTACTGACTGCTACCCACACCTGTACAATTCTGCCTTCTGGCATGCAAGTCCATATTTCAAATAGAAGACCAGCACCAGGCAGCAACTTCTCTGTTCATTGCATGTTTATAAACAGGGATGGCAGGCCCGACTAGCGTGGCTCAGTGGTTGAGCATCCACCTATAAACCAGGAGGTCATGGTTCGATTCCCAGTCAGGGCACATGCCTGGGTTGCAGGCTCAGTTCCCAGTATGGGGCATGCAGAAGGCAGCTGATCAATGATTCTCTCTCATCATTGATGTCTTTATCTCTCTCTCCCCCTCCCTTCCTTTCTGAAATCAATCTACACTAATAAAAGAGAAACATGCAAATTAACCATCACTCCATCACTCTGCCACTCTGCTATACCCACAAGCCATGCCCACCAGCCAATCAGGAGTGAGTATGCAAATTAACCCAACTAAGATGGCAGTGGCCACAGAGCTGGAGTGAGCAGGAGGCTTGGGTTGCCCCCAGCGATGGAGGAAGCCAAGCTTCCCGCCTGCCCTGGCTGGCCCTGGGCTCTGCTCAAGGCTACAAAGTTTCAATTATAGAAGATAAATAAATGCAAGATACCTGCTTCCAGCCCAAAAGGAGAGGCTGGGAGCTTGGGTCACCAGGGGGCGTGGCCAGCCTGAAAAAAGCCATCAGCCCCTCACCCAGGCTGGCCAGGCACCCCAGCAGGACCCTACTACCCTGAAGGGGCTTTGGCCAGCCTGAAAACAGCCCTCAGCCCCTCAGCCAGGCTGGCCACACCCCCATGGGATGAGGGTCCCCGCTGAGGGTGTTGGCCAGCCTGAAAATGGCCCTCAGCCCCTTACCCAGGCTGGCCAAGCTCCCCAGTGGGACCCCTACCCTGATTTGGGACACCTTTCAGGGCAAACCAGCCAGCCCCCACCTGTGCACCAGGCTTCTATCCTATACAATAAAAGGATAATATGCAAATTGACCCTAACAGCAGAACTACTGGGAATGACTGGTCACTATGACACACCCTGACAACAGGAGGCAGACACTCAATGCAGGAGCTGCCCCCTTGTGGTGAGTGTGCTCCCACAGGGGGAGCTCTGCTCAGCCACAAGCCTGGCTGATGGCTGCCAGCACAGCAGTGGTGGCAGGAGCCTCTCTCGCCTCCTCAGCAGCACTAAGGATGCCTGACTACAGCTTAGGCCTGCTCCCTGCTGGCAAATGGACATCCCTCGAGGGCTCCCGGGCTGCCAGAGGGATGTCTGACTGTCAGCTTAAGCCAGCAGGTGGACATTCTCTGAGGGGTCCCAGACTATGAGAGGGCACAGGCTGGGCTGAGAGACACCCCCCACCCCCCGAGTGCACAACTTTTTGTGCACAGGGCCTCTAGTAAAAACACATTTTAAAAAACAGGGATGGCAGGAGAAGGTTTATTCTGAAGTCAGTTTCAAAAAGCCTTGTGGTGACAATAAATTATCACATTGGTGGTCTCTATGACTATGTAAAACTCCATAATGAGGTACCATTTTTATTTAGAGACCACTAACATAATTTTAGAATTTTCTGGAATGTTCTTCATTGTTATTTTAATTACATGTGTCAATACCTGAGATGGGGTTTCAGGACATCCTACCCTGAAACATGACACCTTGGCAGATTGAAGATTCTAAGATGAATAAGTTGGGGAAAATAGCAGAAACAGGAAGGTCACTCTGACCTTCCCCAGTATTTTCCCCTAAAATAGGTCATAAAACCCTCCTCCAGAAGGTTCCATCCTTATTCCTGAGAGAAAGGAGCATCCTTATCTCTGAAGGCAAAGGGACTCTAAGAAGAATTCTCAACAAACCAGACTTGCCAAATTCTCCAGTTTACTACACTTGCCTCATACTCTTTAACTTATTGTATTTCTCCAGGGCTGTTCACTCTTCCATCAAACCTAGCAGAAAAATGCTCAGGTCTGTTTCTTAGGTCCTCATTTCCTATGAAGGCTCCTGTGTCATATAAATATTACATAAATTTTTATGCTTTTCTCTTGTTAATCTATCAGTTTAATGTTCAGACCCAGCCAGGGACCCAAACAAGGTGGAGGGAAACATTTTTCTTCCCCTATATCTGGTTATGACCAAAATGTTAGCCTCAACTTCTGCTGTTCTTTTTTTTATCCCCAGACTATTATCTCAAGAGACTTTTACCCATTGGCTCCATTATCAGTCATCTCTGTTACCTGGGATGAATTTTTCAAATTGGGAATTAGTCATTCTTTTTGTTCTTTTTGTTTGTCTCTTTTGTTTTTGTGTCCTTTGCCATTTCAGTAATTGACTAACACCTTCAAGATCTAGTGGGAAAGGGAGGTGCCGGAAGCCGGTCCATCCTTGCTGCTTGACACAGTCGCTGCAGGAAAGAAACATCTGCACAGCATATGTTTCAAGGGACCTGGCATTTATAGCATACTGTTCTTAATATGTTTGCTCCCCTTAGCGCTGTGTGTTTTAACCAAGGTCACCTCTCCAAGAAAGGTTGTTTCCCCAGGTAGGAATTTTTCCCTGAAGTCAGGGAGGGGATGCCTCTCCTAGAAAGGTTGTTTCCCCAGGTAGGAATTTTTCCCTGAAGTCAGGGAGGGGATGAAACTCCTTAACTAAGTGCCAGGCGGGTAGTTAATCACTACAAACAATCATGCTTAAGCTACATAATCTTTACTCCCTGGAATGGAGATAAGAAACGCCCTAACCTTTGTAATAGAAATTGACAGGATTAAAATCAACTGGTATAAATACGGATGTAACAAGACAATAAACAGCAGAACTTCGCTGGAGAGCCAGACCAGAACTTGGCTGGAGATCCTGGCTGGAGATCCTGGCTAGGCTGCTGATCAACTGAACACTGTCTCCGTGTCCTTCCTTCTTCGCCGACTCCGTCTACACCTTTGGGGACCCCTGGACCTGCTGGGGTTGGACCCCGGCAGGGAGGGGCATGAAATCAGTTTTGCTGTTTACTAGGAATTCTCGTAAAGTCGCAACTGAAACAAATGGCTAAAATAAGATTTTTCTTTGTGGTGTGTCCACATCTTAGCATGGAGAATTGAGTGCTCTCTGAACACTGATAAGCAACCCAGCAGTTTAGAATTGTCCTAAGGCAATTTTTAATTTTCTGGTTCCTTTCTTTATAAGTAATTCTCTTCTCTGTAGACATACTTATTTAGTTATTTATCTCACATTTTCTCCTCTTTAGGAGAGTAGATCGTCATTCTTGTGTAACAAAGGTTTTTAGTACTTCTCTAAAACTTGTTGCCAAGACCTCCAAAAATTTGCATCTATATTGTATTAGTTTAGCTTTTTAGTTGCAAGTAACAGAACTCAACTTGAGCTAATTAAGTTGCAATGGTGGATTTATTGGAAAGATACTAAAGTATCTCTCAAAATGAAAATACAGTGGAACTTCAGTTCTCAAGTTTAATTCATTCTGGAAGGTTATTCAAGAAGCAATTTGTTTGAAAACTGGATCATTTTTTCCCGTTAGAAATAATGTAAATTGAATTAAACAGTTCAAGATCCACCAAGAATTTCCTCTTTTGACTTTTCTTATATACAGCACATGTCTAATGTATTGTTTAATCTATATATAAACACTTCTTAAATTTATCGAACCACCCCCTAGAAGCCTTAAATGAATCACTTTCAGCACTTGGTCCAGGGGTGTCTTTCAGGTCAGCATTGCCACTGAAATGCTATTGTTGTAGGCGGCGGGAACTGCACTGGGTGTTAGACCCATGGGGTCAGATTGGACCTGGGTTCAGCAACCTCGGTGCTTGAGTTTTGGCTAGGAAAGAATTCAGAGCCAAGACTTCAACTATAAGAGAATAGGGAAAGGCATGGCATGCTCCCAGGAGGGAGAGCCGCTGGGTCCTCTGTCCTATGGGTTTTAAGGGTGAGATTTTAGGGGAGGTCCCAGGGGAATATCTCAATAGAATGAATATACAGCAGTTTTCCAGGTGTGTTCTTTCAAGGCCAAGGTCTCTGGCTGGTTTTGTTGCTCTTCTGAAAAGCTGAATACAACTGAGGAGCTGAAATACAACTAAGGCCTAAATGTTATCTTTAGAAAGGAAAGGTGAGGCTATCCAAACCAGATGACCAGCAATACCCTAGGGGAGGAAAGGTCCCCCTGGGGATGAGGTCCCACCCTACAATTGTCCTCTGCTAGGGACCTGGGGCTTTTCACCCTGTTGACCTTAGTCCAGTGATGGCGAACCTTTTGAGCTCGGCGTGTCAGCATTTTGAAAAACCCTACCTTAACTCTGGTGCCGTGTCACATATAGAAATTTTTTCATATTTGCAACCATAGTAAAACAAAGACTTATATTTTTGATATTTATTTTATATATTTAAATGCCATTTAACAAAGAAAAATCAACCAAAAAAATGAGTTCGCGTGTCACCCCTGACACGTGTGTCATAGGTTCGCCATCACTGCCTTAGTCCTTGCTCTGCTCTGGTCTGTCTAACTGCTTACCACAGATCCACTTAGAAAATCTTGAGAGGGACAACTTTCTGATTCAGGCTGAATTAGCTTCTCATTCCTGACCTGTTACTGTGGGAGAGGAACAAACTTTCTTCTACCCAAGGTGTTCTTAAGACTGGTCTGATATCCAACTTGACACAAAACAGATAACAGGTGAAAATAACCGAATTTAATGCATACATATGTATGGGAATCTGGTATATATGAGAGAGTCAGAGATGGAAAAGGGGTCGAGGTATATAAGATATTCTGAGCTGGACATGAGGTAATGCACACTGTGGGTTTCAGAGGCTAATTTCAGGGTGATAGGAAGAGCAGATATTTAGTAAATAGAAGTTTGTTTCACCCTACAGGTAGGTGAAAAGAAGTTATCTCTGATAGTCTCCCATTATGGGCAAGGCCCAAGTTCTTCCATATAGTCAAGGGAGGGGCAGAAGTCCCTTCTGAGCCTGCAGCTTAAGTTGCCTTTAGCTAAAAACAAGAACATCTTGGGGTGACTCACTTGCAGCAGTTTCTTTTTACCTTTAGCAGTTGTGTTTTAAAATATTTCTTTTGCTCTCAATTTACTAACTTTTGTTCCTTTATCTGTCACAAATTAAACAATGACAATTTTAACTATAAAATGATTTTAATAATATATTAGATCCAACTTTAATGGAATGCTTACTATGTGCCCAGCTTTATGGTAAGTGGCATGTATATAACCACTCCCAATCCCCAGACAAATAGGCCTTAGAGGAAAACTGGAAAGTAACAGTTTGCACTGGTCATCGATCCTCAATGGCTTTACTACTACTAGTAAAACCTACAGTAATCTTTGGTAAAGTCTCAAAGCTGAATTAATGAGATGGTTTCTATAGATAGTGCCAGATTTTTAGCTTTTGTTACATTAAGCATAAGGTGAAGACCTCTGGCCATTCACCAAATTTTGGTCTCTCTTCTTTGTGGACTCACATGTAGCTAGAGCACATTTCTAAGTACCCTTGTTGTAAGGCGTAGCTAAGGATTGAGTTAATCCATGGTAAGGGCCATGTGCATCTTCCAGACCCTGTCCAAAAACCTCCCCCAGTGCTTCTCCAAGCCCTCCTCCTCCACAGGCTGGATGTGGCCATGTTCAGGCATAGGGCAAGGGCAGCAGAGAAGGACAGCACCCAGAAGAGAGTTATGCTGGCTACTTGAGCAGCTGCCCTGGACGGTAACATGAGATTTCAAAATCTAGTCATTTCTATAGGCTACTCTCCCTTAACCAATAGAACACATTACAGATTTACTTTACATGTTGTGATTAATATCCTATCTAATAAAGAGGGAATATGCTAATTGACCCTCATGCCATCACAAAGATGGCGGTGCCCACAGCCAATAAGGAGGGAATATACTAATTACCACCCGCCCTCAAAGATGGAGGCATGTACAGCCAATAAGAAGGGAGTATGCTAATTGACTGCCACACCCTCAAAGATGGCAGCGCCCACAGCCACAAGATGGCGGCACCCAGTCCCCTCAGCCCCACCAAGGCGGCAGGCAGGCCCGGCCTCTCCACGTGCCTGCCTCCGGAGACCCCCAGTCCCCTCAGCACCCCAGCCACCCAGGGCCAGCCCGAGGCACAGGCAAGCCTCAGGTGTCAGCTGCCCAGCCACCCAGGGCCACCCAGGGCTCAGGTAACCAGGGCCGGCCGAGGCTTGCACTGCTGTCAGTGGCAACAGCAGAGGTGTGATGGGGGGTCTCCTTCCCCTGATCACCCGGTCGCCGCCCACCCCTGAGCCCGGACTGTGAGAGGGGGCAGGCCGGGCTGAGGGACACCCCTCCAGTGCATGAATTTTCATGCACCGGCCTCTAGTATTTTAAAAACCTGTGTAGTTTTTATTCTTGTCACTAACAAGAGACAAATAATAATTAGTTTTTAAAAATAGGATCCTTTTGGCTGGCTGACTAATTTATTTATTTTTATTATTTTTTTAATTTTTAAATCTTTATTGTTTAAAGTATTATGGCACATATGTCCCCTTTCCTCCCCTCTCCCCACATTGGGCTGATTGATGTGGAGCAGTTGTGGTCCACAAGCAAGGAAAATCTTTTGAACTGTCTCTCTGTATTTCAGCCAGCGAGCCTTTTAGAGAAATCTTCTGCACTAGAAATGAGCACATGTCTTTACGAAGCAGTTTGCCATTTCATAAGCCTCAATTCTTACCCTTACAATATTTGTTTTGGAGTTGGAGCTCAGTCATATTTTAAATTTCTTCTCAATAGTAGTATTCTTCCTCCCATTTCACAAATGAGGAGACTGTAAGTTTTCTGTCGGAGCTGTAAAAAAATAAATAAATAAAATAAATTGCCACACACTAAGTGGCTCAAAACAGCAGAAATTTATGATCTTCCAGTGCTGTAAGGCTGTAAGTCCGGCACGGATTTCATTGGGTAAATGAAGGTGTCTGCAGGCCTGTTTCCCTTCCTAAAGGCTCTAGGAGAGAATCTGTTCCTTCCATTTTCCAGTTTCCAGAGGCTGCTTCCATTTCTGTCTCTTACTCTCTTCCTCCATTTCAAAGCCAGGAATAGCAGCTTTGAAGTCCTTCTCTTTTAAAATATATTTTTATTGATTTCAGAGAGGAAGGGAGAGGGAGAGAGAAACATCAATAATGAGAGAATCGTTGATCGGCTGCCTCCTGCACGCACCCCACTGGGGATCGAGTCCACAACCTGGGGATGTTCCCTGACTGGGCATTGAACTGAGGACATCTCATAAGCCTCAATCAACCACTGAGCCACACCAGCCGGGCTGAAGTCCTTCTTACACAGCATCACTCAGCTCCTCTTCTGCCCACCTCTTCCACTTTTAAGGAAACATGTGATTACATTGGGCCCATACTGAAAATCCAGGATAATTTTTCTATTTTGAGGTTAGCTAATTAGCAGATTTAATTCTATCTGCAAACTTAATACCCATTTGCCATATACCCTTACATATTCACAGGTTCTGAGGACTGGGATTTTCACATCTTTGGGTGGGGGAAGGCATTGTTCTGCCTACCAGAGAGACTGAGGCTTACAGATGTTACGTGGTCACTACCAGTGTTTAGATTCATTCTTTGACTATATTTATACCTTTGGTACCTATCCTTTAGCTCTTCATTGCTGATTAAGTTCATTCTTCTATCTCCTATAGCTAAGATAAATCTTTTCTTTTTGACAGTCTTCATTTTAAAAGAATTTAAAAATGTATTACCATCTTCTGTGTGGCTAACTCATCTTTGTGACCCAGATTTAATTAGGACACAAATATTGTCAACCACATTTCTCTAAGCTTTCAGAACTTGTGACATTTTAAACACCTCCTTCTTGTCCTATATAATAAAAGGGTAATATGCAAATTGACTGAATGGCAGAACGACCAGTCACTATGATGTGCACTGTCCGCCAGGGGGCAGATGCTCAATGCAAGAGCTGTCCCCTGTTGATCAGTGTACTCTTGCAGGAGGAGCACTGCTCAGCCAGAAGCAGGGCTAAAGGCTGGTGAGTGCAGTGGTGGTGGCAGGAGCGGGCCCAAGCTGACAGTTGGACATCCCCCGAGGGCTCCCAGACTGTGAAAGGGTGCAGGCCGGGCTGAGGGATGCACCCCCCCCCCCTGCCCCGCAACCCCCAGTACATGAATGTCATACAACAGGCCTCTAGTAGTAAAATAAAAGCCTTCATCCCTAACAGAGATACTTTTGCCCCTAAGGTGTAAATCGAAAATATGCAGCTGTGTTCACCCTGACACAGATCTACTCCCGGCTCTTGTCTGTCATTCATTGTTTGCACAATAGGCTTGCCCCTGTAAACCCCAAATCCCAGAATATCTGGCTTCTAAATGGGTTCAACCAGTGGGAGACAAGCGAGGGAAGGAAGAGAGCATAGAGTATTTCTCTCCCACTCCCTCCCTGCTTTGGCACTATAGTTACATAGGGCTGACTCCCTATTCCCCCTGGGAGGCCCCTCGGGCCAGCCCCCACTCCCTCTGAGCCTTGGTGTCACTATTCTTCCTCTTTTCCCTTTGGTACTCTGGGCAGTAATATTATCTTCCTGATACTAGTCTCTGGAGCTTCACCATCTTTTGTGGGTTCCCTTCACTTGTCCATACTTCAATAAGAACTTTTTCAACTAGTCTTTTCATTTTAAATGTATCCCACTTTCTGCTGGAACTCTGACATAATATCCCCAAGCAAATTATTAAAAAATGGCATTATTATCTTTTTTTAAAATGGCACAACAAATAGGTCTTTGGCTCAATGGAGCTAAAAGATCTGCTTGGATGATTATAAAAATGGCCATGAGGAAAGAAATGGGAGAAGCCAGTAGGGTCTTTCTACACTCTTTGAGTTCTCACACTCATATTGTGTAAATTCTTCATAGAGATCAGAACTACCTATTCATTCATTCTTCAATATATATTTGAAATAAAATTGTGGTTATATCACACTGATATGCAAAACAAATCATGTTGGAGCATATAGCTAAGAAGGGAGAGGGGGAGGGAGACAGTTTTCAAATAATCACACAAATATAAAATTACACACTGTCTTACCTATAACTAGAAAAAAGAGGGACTCTGAGCAGGGAGGGGCTAACTGACCTGGGAGGAGGTCAATGAAAGCTTTCTCATGAAGTTATGTACGTACTGAGGTTTAAAGGAAGGGAGTGGTAGCTCAGAGGGAAAGTGGGGCTAGGGAAAGCATGTCATGTGACTGTACAAAAGTCTTAGGCAAAGCACAAAACGTACAAAGACCTTTAGCAGATATAGAACTTAACAATTTTGAGAAATCTAGAAACTAGTGAAACTGGATTGTTGAGAGCAAGGAGATTGGTGAAGGAGTATATGGGGAACAAGTCAGGGGCAACAGTACTCAGGATTTTGTATCTATGAGTGAAGACAAGATTTTTGTTTCTGAATAATAACTTTGGCTGCCGCAGGATGGCATGTAAGAAAGCAACAAGATATGGAGCTAGCATGATGGAATATTTCTCATCCAGGTAAGTGATGAGACTGGTCTGAAGCAGGATGGATATAGCAGAGCTAGAGAAAAGGGAACACATTTAAGAGATGTTTAAAACTGGCAGGAATTTGTGAAAAATAAGACATGAGGATAAGGGAGAGGGAATGTCAAGAATGGATCCTCAACTTGCATATTATGCAAATGGTGAGGCCTTTAATGAGACAAGGACCATTGGACAAAGTCCAGACTTAGAGGCGCCATTGGATGAAGTCCAAGCTTTGAGGGAGTGTGTTTAATTTAGGACATGCTGCTTTAATATGGCTTTTATCTTATTTATTTTATTGTGGTCAGAACACTTAACATGAGGCCTACCTCCTTAACAAAATTTTAAGTCTACAATAAGAATTATTAACTAGAGACACCTCAGTCACGCGGCTTCAATGCAAGGACCTCTCTGAGTTCACTGCCCTGGCAAACGGCCCCCAGGTGCCTCTGTGAGCCACCACTGGGCTCCGCGCTAATCTAACCAAGGACACAAGGCCCCAGCAGCAAAAACTGAGTCTTCCTACTCCACAGCTGCTGACCTCTGGACACCACAGTTGCGCTTTCCCAGCGCACAGGCCTCCTGAGCCCACCACCCCAAAGGTGGCTCTTGGGTGCCTCTGTGAGCCCTCGCTGGGCACACTCATATCCAAACAAGGATGCACAGCCCTGGAAATAGAAATTCAGACATCCCCCCCTTCTGGCTGCCTGCCCACAGACACCTCAGTCATGCAGCTTCAGCACAAGAGCCCCTCTGAGTGTGCTGGCCTGGCAAACAGCTTCCGGGTGCCTCTGTGAGCTGCCGCTGGGCACACGAGAAGCCAACCAAGGGCGCAAGGCCCCGGCAGCAAAAACTGAATCTTCCCATTCCACGGCTGCCAACCTCCAGACAGCACAGTCATGCCTTTCTTCTGCACAGGCCTCCTGAGCCCCACCACCCCAACAGATGGCTCCTGGGTACCTCTGTGAGCACCCGCTAGGCAGGCGCAATTTCAACCAAGGGCACAAGGGAGCAATAATTGGGACATCCCCCTCCCCGGCTGCTGACCTCTGGATATCACAGTTGCACCTTTCTAGCACACAGGCCTACTGAGCCTGCTGCCCCTATAGGCGGCTCCTGGGTGCCTCCTTGAGCCCTGGCTGGGTGCACTCATATCCAAACAAGGACGCATGGCCCTGGCAGTAGAAATTCAGACTCCCCCCTTCCCAGCTGCCTACCCACAGACACTGTGGTCGTGTGGTTTCAGCACACAGCCCCCTGAGGCCACCACCCGAGCAGGTGACTCCCAGGTGCCTCTGTGAGCTGCCACTAGGCGTACTCCTGTCCAATCAAGGGCTCATGGCCCCGGCAGCAGAAACTCGGACTTCCCCCTCCTCAGCTGCCGACCTCTGATCACTGCAGTTCCACCAATCCATTGCACAAGCCCCCTGAGCCCACTGCCCTGGCAGGTGGCCCCTGGGTGCTTCTCTGAGCCACAGCAAAGCACAACCCCGGCCGCTGGCATCCAGTCCCTGTGGTAGCGCCTCTCCAACACAAGGGCCCCCTGAGCCCACTGCCCAAGCAGTCAGCTCCTGGGCACCTCTGTAAGCAGCCATTGGGCGTGTGTATCCAACCAAGGGTGCACATCCCCTGAAGCAGAAACTGGAACTTCTCCCTCTGTGGGGCCGGTGGCACACCACAGTTTCTCCAATCTAGTGTGTGGGCCCCATGAGCACACACCCCTTCCAGACAACTCCTGGGCTTCTCTGTGTGCTGCCACTGGGCATGTGCCTCTCCAACCAAGGGCACACGACTCCCTCAGTAGGATCCACGACACCCCCAACCCCCAGCTACCTACCTCTGGACAGCTTGGCGAGTTACTGAGGACTTGCCTCCCTGGACAAGGTCACATTGTTTCAGCGACAGACCTCGAGATTCCTGCATCCCCAGCTGCTGGATCCTGAACTCCCTCATGATTCAGAGAGGGAAATCACTTTGACCAGAGTCCCACTGCCTCAACCGCAGACTATGAGACACCTGTCCCCCACTGTCACGGGCTCCAGGCCCCTTGTAGTGAGTTGCAGAGTGACACTAATCCAGCAAGAGTCACACCACACTGGCCAAAGTCACAGTACCTGAGCCTCAGGCCCCAAGTCTCCTTCCTCCCTGGCCATGGGCTCTGGGAACACAACAGTGAGCACATACTAGTGAGACCTCAGACAACCTTTTCCACAAGAGCGGGAACCATGATCACATCCAAAACAGCTAACACAATGAAGCTGGGGTGAGTCACATTGCCAATCCATGAAGAGACTTTATCCACGAATAAGAAATAAACATTCAAGATCCAACTACATCAAGAGAACCCAAATATCTCCAGTAGGGAGCTCCACTAGATCACCAAGCCCAGGAGACCTGAGAGACTGTACCTCTAGCATCACCCCCAAAAGAACCTGGGTAGCAAAGCAGTTGGATTTAAGACACAGAAACAATTCAAATGTTACAGAAAATGGGGAGCCAAAAATATCCCCAAAGGAAAGAAAAATAGGAATCATCAGAAAGGGAATTGAGTGAAATAGAGGCAAATAACATGTCAGAGAGAGAATTCAGAGTAATGGTTATAAGGATGCTCAAGTGACTGGATGACAAATACACACAACTCAATGAGAACTATAAGGAGCTGAATGAGAATGTCACCAACATGAAAAGGAACCAAGAGGAAATGAAGAATGACATAGCTGCAATAAAGAACACAATGGAAGGCTTAAGCAGTAGACTAGAAGAGGCTGAGGACCGCATCAGCGAATTAGAAGACATGGTAGGAAGAAACACACAAACACAGCAGCAACTGGAAAGAAAACTTAAAAAGCAAGAGGAGAGCCGAAGGGAGCTTTGGGCCAACACAAAATGAAACATCCACATAATAGGGATACCAGAAGGAGGGGAAGCTGAGCAAGGAATAGAAAACCTGTTTGAAGAAATAATGATAGAAAACTTCCCTGATACTGGCAAGAAAAAAAGCATGCAAGTCCAAGAAGCACATAGAGTCCCGAATAAGATGAACCCAAAAAACCAACACAAAGACACATCATAATTAAATTGGCAAACATTGATGACAAAGTAAGAATCTTAAAGGCTGCCAGAGAGAGTAAAATTGTCATTATTCGCAGATGACATGATAATGTACATAGAAAACCCTAAAGACTCCATCAAAAGAGTATTAGACTTAATAAATGAATTTGGCAATTTGGAGGATACAAAATTAATGCCAATAAACCTATGGCATTTTTATACACCAATAGTGAACTTACAGAAAGAGAGATTTAAAAATCCCATTTACCATTGCACCAAAAAAAAAAAAAATTAAGATACCTAGGAATAAACTTAACTAAGGAGGTAAAAGATCTGTACTCAGAAAACTACACAGCGTTGAAAAAAGAGATAGAGGAAGACATAAACAGATGGAAGAACATACCATGTTCATGGATTGGTAGACTCAACATCATTAAAATGTCCATACTACCCAAAGCAATGCATAAATTCAATGCACTCCCCATTAAAATACCAACGGCATATTTTACAGACCTGGAATGAACTCTCCAAAAGTTCATCTGGAATAAAAAAAGACCCGGAATAGCTGCAGCAATCCTGAGAAAGAACAAAGTAGGTGGGATCTCAATACCAGATATCAAGCTGTATTACAAAGCCACTGTTCTCAAAACTGCCTAGTACTGACACAAGAACAGACATATAAACCAATTGAATAGAATAGAGAACTCATAAATCGACCCAAACCACTATGCTCAATTAATATTTGACAAAGGAGGCAAGGACATACAATGGAGTCAAGACAGTCTCTTTAATAAATGGTGTTGGGAAAATTGGACAGATACATGCCAAAATGACACTAGACCACCAACTTACACCATACACAAAGATAAACTCAAAATGGATAAAGGACTTAAATGTAAGATGGGAAACCATAAAAATACTAGAGGAATCCAAAGGCAACAAAATCTCAGACATATGCCAAAGCAATTTCTTCACCGATACAGCTCCTAGGGCATTGGAAACTAAAGAGAAAATAAAAAAAAATGGGACTACATCAAAATAAAAAGCGTCTGCACAGCAAAAGAAACCATCAACAAAACAACCAGAAAGCCCACTGCATGGGAGAACATATTTGCCAATGTTATCACCAATAACGGGTTAATCTCCAACATTTATAGGAAACTCATACAACTTAAAAAAAAGGGAGATAAACAACCCAATCAAAAAATGGGCAATGGACCTAAATAGATAATTCTTGAAAGAGGACATAAGGAAGGTCAAGAGACCTATGAAAACATGCTCAAAGTCACTAATCATCTGAGAGATGCAAATCAAAATGATAATGAGGTACCATCTCACACCTGTCAGAATGGCTATCATCAACAAATCAACAAACAACAAGTGCTGGCAAGGATGTGGAGAAAAAGGAACCCTCCTTCACTGCTGGTGGGAATGCAGACTGGTGCAGCCACTGTGGAGAACAGTGTGGCTTTTCCTCAAAAAACTAAAAATGGAACTCCCATTTGACCCAGTGATCCCACTTCTAGGAATATATCCCAAGAAACTAGAAACACTAGTCATAAAGGATATATACACCCCTATGTTCATAGCAGCACAATTCACCATAGTTAAGATTTAGAAACAGCACTCATTTGCTAAGTGCCCATCAGCAGATAAGTGGATTAGAAAACTGTGGTACATCTACACAATGGAAGGCACTCCTACCGTTTGCGGCAATATCGATGGACTGGAGAGCATTATGCTAAGTGAAATAAGTCAGTCAGAGAAAGATAAATATCACATGATCTCACTCATTTATGGATTATAATGAACAACATAAACTGATGAACAAAAACAGATCCAGAGACAGGGAAGCATCAATCAGATCCTCAAACCTCAGAGGAAAGGTAGGGGAGGGTAGAGGTAAAGGTGGGCAATCAACCAAAGGACTTGTATGCATGCATATAAGCAAACCAATGGACACAGACACCAGGGGGTGAGGGTATAAATGGGAGTGGGGGGGCAATGGGGGGAATAAGGACATGTATGTAATACCTTAATTAATAAATAAAAATAGAATTATTAACTATACACAGTACAATGTGCAGAAAAAAACAATCTAGCAATCATATCTATATATATAAAAGCATAATATGCAAATCAACTGGACAGCAGAACAACCAATTGCTCTGACTTGCACTGACCACTAGGGGGCAGATGCTCAATGCAGGAACTGCCCCCAGCCCACAGGACCCAATCTGGGCCTGCTGGCCAATCTCTTGATTCTTCTCCCCAGCCAGCAGGCTCCTATTGCCCAATGGAGGACGTGGACCCAAGGGTGGGTGGCGGTGGACATGGGAGGTGCCAGGCCATGTTGGGTGTGAGCTAGCAGGGCCCCGATCACCCCACAGGTCGCCCCACACACAGAGGATTATCAGCATTGGTGGCGGGGGATGGGGCCAGTGCCAGCAGCTGGGGAAGATCAGCCCTGATTGCAGGCCAGGTCTAGGGACCCTACCTGTGCATGAATTTCATGTACTGAGCCTCTAGTAAAATCATAAAAGACCACTAATAGCCAAAGCAATCCTGAGAAAGGACAAAGTTGGAATCATCACACTTCCTGTATCAACATATGTTACAGCCCTAGCCAGTTTGGCTCAGTGTTTGGAGTGTCAGCCTATGGATTGAAGGGCCCTGGGTTCAATTCCAGTCAAAGGCATGCACCTCAGTTGCTGCCTTGATCCTTAGCCCAGGCAGATGCATGACAGAGGCAACCAATCTATGTGTCTCTCTCATCAATGTTTCTCTCTCTCTCTCTCTCTCTCTCTCTCTCTCTCTCTCTCTCTCTCACCCCCTTCCTTCCACTCAGTCTAAACATCAGTGGGAAAAAAATACCCTCCAGTGAGGACAATAGCAGCAACAGCAACAAAAGATATGTTACAAAGCTACAGTAATCAAAATAATATGGTACTGTCATAAAAACAGACATACAGACCAATGCAACAGAACAGAGAGCCCAAATATAAATCCACATATATACAGTCAGCTGATCTTGAATGAACAAGGAAGTCAAGAACACTCAATGGGAAAAGGACAGTCTCTTCAACAAAAGGTGTTGGGAAAACTGGACATCCACCTGCCAAAAAACAAAATGATTTTTAGACTAGATACCCAACTACAATCAAAAGGTAGAGATGCAGAAAGTCCCTGACTCTGATGAGAGATCTAAGCAGAATAACTATGAGGATCATTTGAGAACAGATAGTTGCAAACATCCTAAGTAGGAGAGAGAATAGAATGAAAGTAAAAGATGGTTTTCAAGAATTTTAGAGATTAGCAGAAATAGCATGGTAATTAATCCTGGAGGTATGGGATGAAATATCATTTTCTTTAGGAAAATTTACTGAAGGTTTTAGGATTCCTTAACTCGTTGCCTCTCATTCCTTTACCTAAGGTGTAGCTATGCGACACCTTCCTAATAAAATATATTCTATTTCCCTTTTTCTGTTCCTTACCTTGTTTAAAGAAAATAAGCCAGAAAACCTTAATTTTTCTCACATTTCAAAATAAATAAATAAATAAATATTTTTATTTTCTAATATTTAATTATTACCTTAGTAATAAAAATCCAAATTTTTATTTTAAAAACTTTGGAGTGGAATTTTCTTTGCAGATCTTAATTTTCAGATGGATTTTTGAGAATCTGATGAAATAGTAGACTCTTGCCCCAGAAGAAAGTGAACATGCCCACATTTAAATTTTAGTAATCAAATTCATGAAGCTCAGGTAACACAAAACCACCCCCACCACCCCCACCTTGCAAATCCATCATTCAACCAGAGATTCCCTATAAATGGGAGATTAAATCTCCCTGCTATAAAGAAACGCAGAAAGACTGTTTTGCTATTTTTATCTTAATTTCAACAATATAACAGTCTGCTTTGATTTTGGAAACATTAGGTATTTTTTTCAGGACTTGAATTCCTGATATTTTACATATGTTTTGTTTCAGAATTTTGTGGTTTTTAATGATTATACATTTTGATACTTTTCATGACTTTGAGCTTTTCCACAAATGACAAGTTGGAAGATCAAAGCAGGTTTAAAGAAGAAAAAAGCAAACCTTGATTTCACAAAAACTATCTCTCGGGAGTAACTTTCAACCTGATAAATTTTCCCTTTAGCAACCAAATTATTTTTTCCTTATGCACAAACATATTTATTTGATTTTTCCTTATTATTTTCCCCTGGAGGAGTACACTGAAACAAAGCTGCATACAAAGTATGAGAAAGCTTTTCTAGACTTTTATCTAAAACATAACAGATTGTAAACACTGTAATATAAGACATGTAAAATTAATGTCTTTGCTTTTCCCATAATTTTTTAATAGCAGCAATTCTTCCTTCTGACAGTCCCTTACTGAGACTGCAAAGTCACTGGCTTTTATTGTGGGTTTTAGTTTTTGGCATCCCTTTTTATAACAAAGATTGAATGTATACTGGCTTTCTAACTGCAATGTTATTGTAGATGTAGATTTTTCAGGAAATGAGTTTAGTCGGAATTGCTTTATTCGGGGTCAGTCCTGTTCTGGCCACTGGTCCCAGGCCCCTGAGCAAAGGAGAATTCTATTATCCTGACACACGCTCAGCACACAGCAAGGCTGGGATAAATACTTGCTGCCACAAAGGAAGCCAAGTGTGATTTAGTGGTGGTAGAAAATCTAACTCGTAATCACAGCAGCATCCCTGCTCTCCCACAGTTTGAAGGGCAGCGCTTTCAGAAGCATCAGGTTGGTGAGACTGAGATGCTTTGCAAACACATTTTCTTAGAGAGACAGCCCTGTATTTGAGATGAAAATGAAGACCACAGTCTTTTCAAGGCTCAACCTGTGCAGAAGGGAAGGGGGGAGACTTAGAGTTGGCAAGCAGAGAGCTCCCAACAGCAATGGAGATCATGATTCACAGGGGGAAAGAGAAAACACAGGAAGCTGAATGTTGTGCTCTTGACCACATGCAAATAGTGTGCCAAATTTCAATTTTACTGCCTAAATACCATCACTGAAAAGGAGGAAGAGGCAAAAATCTGTCAAATTTGTCCATATTTTCAGTGTTCTTTATGAAGTGTTTTTAGGATAATATAAGAGGAGCATTAACAGTCATTTCATTTTTCGAAAGCCTTCAGATTTGTCATTAAGATAAGCATAGTATTAATTCGAATGCCTGTGGCAAGAGTCAAGTGTAGGTCCAGCCACATTTTCCTTTGTGGTTAGTTATCTGGGCTGTGGCAAGGCCTCCCAAGACTGAATACTGAGGAATGTTGAGACCAACACACAGTAGACCCAAGATATGCAAAGTCACCTGCCTGGAGCCGGTCCATGCTTGCTGTTTCAAGGGACCTGGCATATATGGCATACTGTTCTTAATATGTTTGCTCACCTTCTTGGCACTATGTGTTTTAACCGAGGTCTCTGAGAAAGGTTGTTTCCCCAGGTAGGGATTTTCCCCTGAAGTTAGGGAGGGAATAAAACCTCTTAACTAAGTGCCAGGTGGGTAATTAATCACTTTAACTACGAACAATCATGCTTAAGCTACATAATCTTTACTCCCTGGAATGAAGATAAGAAACGCCCTAACCTTTGTAATAGAGACTGATAGGACTGAATCAACTGGTATAAATACAGATGCAACAAGACAGCAACACACAGAACTTAGAATACAGAGCTTAGAACACAGAACTTAGAACACAGAACTTAGTACACAGAACTTAGAATACGGAACCAAGAGAGACAGAACCTAGGCACAGAACCTACACAGAACGTTCTCTAGAGACAGAAGAACTTCGCTGGAGAGAACATGGCAAAAGATCCTGGACAGAAACTGGCCTCGGAACCTAGAGACAGAACCTAGCGAGAGAACATGGCAAAAGATCCTGGACTGAACCTGACTACAGAAACTGGCAAGAGAACCTGACTAGAACCTAGTGACTGAACCTGGCTGGAGAACCTGGACAGAGCCTGGCTGGAGAACCTAGCGAGGGAACATGGCTACTGAACCTGCCTGGAGAACATAGCAATAGAACATGGCTACAGAACCTGGCTGGAGATCCAAGGCAGAACCTCTCTGGAGATCCAGACCAGAACTTGGCTGGAGATCCTGGCTGGAGATCCTGGCTAGGCTGCTGATCAACTGAACACTGTCTCCGTGTCATTCCTTCTTCGCCGACTCCATCCACACCTTTGGGGACCCCTGGACCTGCTGGGGTTGGACCCCGGCAGTCACCTAAGCAGTCTGTTGTTTAAGGTACAAGTAGAGTGGTGGGGAGGAGGAGGGAGTGGAAGTTACTTACAGGGGATACTGACTTTATTTTTTTGTTTGCAAAAAATTTTTGGAGCCTTAAAACAAAACAAAAAAATTATTTTGTCACAGTTCTGGAGGCCAGAAGCTCAAAGTCAAGGTGCTGCCTCAATTGGTTCCTACTTGGGGGCTCAGAAAGAGCCAGTGGTTGCTGGCAATCCTTGACATTCATTAGCTTGCAGCTGCATCATCTCCCTCTCTCTTTCTGTCGTCATATGGCGTCAATCTTTTTCAGATCTTTGTCTTCATCTGATATTCTCCTATTTGAGAGTTTGCTTGGAGGTTATAGCAGGGGAGTGCAGCTACTCGTATACCCTTGACCGAAGACCAGTCCTATCCTCTCGAGGGAAGGTGGTCCTCTTAGACTAAGCGTACGGCTTCCGGAGGGACACACATGGATCGGTGAGGGAGAAGGGAAACACCCGTCTAACCAGCCAGATCAGCCGAATCAAGCCCGGCGATCAACGGGGTGACATTTGTCGCAGCCAGATCACCCTTACATCTGGTGTTCTCCTATTTGTATCAGTCTGTTTCTCTTCTCTTTTATAAAAACATCAGTTATATTGGATTAAAGGCCCACCCTACTCCAGCATGACCTCATACTAACTAATTACATCTTCAATGACCTTGTTTCCAAATAAGGTCACATTCTGAGATTCTGAGAAGGACATGAACTTTAGAGGGACACTTTTCAACCCAAACACCTTTTTTGACTCTCAGTTTAAAATAGTCTGTGTTAGTGGAGCTTTATCCATAAACATACTCACAAGTTATATATTACTGGCCAGTGATGAGTAAGGTCATGCATTGCACTAAGTTCTGGGCACAGCATCCATGAGAGGGAATGTAATTGAACTAGGATGTGAATAGAGTCATACAAATTTTAGAAAGTGTTATATGAACAAGAACTTGGGTTGTTTAGTTGGAGGAGAGAAGATTTGGGAAGTTATCAAAGCCCTCTGTAGGAGGACTGTCCCTTCAGAGAAGTGGTAGTAAGGAAGATTGGGTTATAAGTTGCATATATCACATATCTGTATTCACATGGGGGAGTGGTGGGGTCTTTATCCTTTTACATTATACCATGTACCAGCAGTTTCTATCTCTCAGAAGACAGGGGATACTGACTGTAAATACTAACATAATTACAAAAAGACTCAGAGTATGAAACTGACATTGTTGTAATTAGCTGGCTATTAATAGTAGGAAAGGAGCAAAAGGGAGGCCAGACATCTTAGGCCTGTCATTTGGGCAGCTTCACCAGGAAGCTGCAATTTCACACTCCCCAGGGAACCACCCATCACTGGGGGAAGGGACCCAACAAAGAGGAGATGAATGAATGTCCAGTGAGTTGGGATGACTAGGGAAGATGCCTGTCAGTCAAACCTGTAAACAGATCAATGGCCAGAATAGTCAGGACAGTTTGAGGAGATTTAATCCCCCAAATAAAGGAGTTTGCTTTTGGTGCTCTTGGCTCTTGGCTTGTGGCTCCTGGTGCTCCTGACTCTCTTGTTCCTGCTTCCTTGCATTTGCCCATGTTTCCTCCATAACCATGTGGCCCTGCAGACCCTACATGCAATGGGCTGATGGATTGCAACAGGGAATGCAAACTAAGTTAGCCTGATGTTGGATTAGATTGCTCTGACATGGAACAGAAACTCTGGACACTGGACTTCATTTTAGGTCTACTGAAGGCCCAGCTACACTTCTTCCTTGGCAGGACAAAGAGAAATGGAACCAGAGAAACTCAGGGGTGCAATTCTATAGAAATAAAGCTATCTACAATACTTTCTCCTCCTGTGCGAGTCTCAGAAAATTCCTTTTTCTCATGATATTGTTACAGAATTTACCAGGCGACCGAAAAATACACAGGTAATAAGTACTTGGAGAGCCAGGAAAACCCATTTATTTTCAGATGTACTAGTGCAGTGACTTAGGGGGTCAGTTCTCCAAATCCTGAGTGAGTGAATATGGAGGAAGCTTTCCCTTTATACCCCTTGGTTTCTTTGTTTTCTATCTGTTTCCTAACTGCCAGGCTTTTGGGGTGGGCTTCCACAGCCCCTCCTGAGTCAGTTAGAATGGGAGAGTTAGATTGTATCTAATGCCTGTTCTGGGTGGTGCCAGTGACCTCCCCTCTAGCTAAGCTGTTACATTTTTTGGCCCCTTTGTAAAATGGGAGTATTCTGGGAAACAGGTTCTGCAGGACAGGACAGGCATCAATGGAGTTAATTATCAGCCAGCAAGAGTGTGCATTAGAAGGCAGGTTACTGGCACACATTCAGATTACTAGCCGGCCCCCCAAATGTCTTATTTTCCCCATTATCACGAGAATTCTACTCCCACAAGCAACAGATGGGGACGTGGAGCTCTACCCACTGGTAACAAACCACTGATCAGACTTAGAAATACAGAGAGAAAGGGGAGAGAGAGAGAAAGAGAGAGAGAGAGAGAGAGAGAGAGAGAGAGAGAGAGAGAGAGAGAGAGACTTATAATAGTAATAATAGCTAACCTTTATTGAAAACTTAGTGTGGGTAGCCTCGGTATTATTTCTCATAATTATCCAATTATTTAAGTACCAAATTATTCCAATTTTATAGATGAAAAGACTGAGACTCAGAGCAGTTAAATAACTTGCCCTGGCCACACAATTAAGTGGTGTAGAATGAGTTCTAATCCTGACAGCCTGGCTCCAGGGCCCATGCAGATATCAGCAGGGCATCCTGGGACAAGGAACAAAGACATCTGACTTCAAATGTCTGGTTCTAAATGCATGTCCATTGTTAGGGTGAGAGAGATGCATCAAGCAATCTCTTCCTGGTGCCACCAGTATATATTCTACTCATCATTTTTTATGTACTCATTTGACAAATACTATTGAGTACCTACTATGGGCAAAGAAAAAAGCTTTGGGTCACAAAATCATGAATAAAAACAGACACAATTATTTCCATCTCAAAGCTTACAAATATGAAACAGCAATGGTGATAAGGGCTGCGAAGGAGATAAATGGGGCTCTGAGAGCCTAGATGAGGGCAGTTGATCCAAGTCAGGAGGCCAGGGAAGGATTCCTTGAGGATGTGCTATGGGAGCCAAGATCTGAAAGATGTGTAGCAGTAACTCTATGAAGAGGGGATAGAGACAAGGGTGTGCTGGAGAGGAGGGACATTATGTGCCAAGTTGCTGTGGCTATGAGAGATATAGCAAATATGAGATACTGACACACGAGGGTGGTTGGAGCTGTGGGGGTTGAGGGCAGTGGAGGCAGATGAAGTTGGAAAGGGACACTGTGACCATGCAGAACCTCAATAGCATTTAGGAAATTTGTATTTATCCTAATAGCAGTGGGAAATTATTGCTGGCAGGGACTGGAGGTAGCGATGAATGTTTTAAATATGCCATTATAGTTAAAATATGAAGGATGCATTAGAGAATGAAAGCATGGAGATGTGGTGGAAGCTCTTATAATTGTCCAGGTGAGAGATGAGGGTAATTTGAACATGATTTTGTTGATGGTGACAGATTGAAGTGTAGAGGTTGGTGAGATTTTTGTAGAACCTAGGATCAACAGGACTTGGGAAAGAATTGTTTATCAGGGTGGTGAGAGTGAGAACATGATCAAGGATGACTCCTCTTCTGCAGCCAGATGAACACAGGGCCATTCACTGGCACAGAACACTGGGGGAGATGGTTTTGAGGGGGAACCTCGTGAGTTGGCTTGGAGAGCAAATTTGAGATGCCTTTGAGACATTCAAGTGGAAATGTCAGGTAGTCAGTTAAATAGATAGGTTAGAACTCAGAGAAGAGGTTGAGCCCAGGAGAAACAAATTTGAATCTGCTTCAATTCAGTCATGTAAGTCATGTGTGTGGGTGAGGTAGCCTGAGGAAAGGATAGAGAATGAGAAGAAAAGGGCCCAGGAGAACAGCTGGAGAAGGTTCAACATTTATCCAAACTTCCTATCCCAGGTTCCTGCTTTCCAAGAAACCTTCAGATTCAGGGTGACCTGATTACAGGAAGAGAAAGCACTCATCCTGGGCTATCAAGCCCTCTTGCTGTGCCAGCCCTTTCACAGTAAATTCTGATACTGATGTAGATTCTCCTGTGCAGGTGCACATGGGAAAGAATGTGCCGATCCTGTGAATGAGACAGTTGTAATTTACATTAATAAATTGAGATTCTGCTGCTATCCCACTTTCATCAGCTTATTTAAGTTTCTCAGAGCCTTTGTCATTATCCAAGGACCACATCCAGCCAGAGTTTCTCTCCTACAAACCCCACTTCCAGCCTTCATACCACTTTATTTTTATATCCAGCTTTCATTTTCCTTGGAGCCATCAGCAAGGCTCCATTATTCAAAGACTCTGGAGAGACCCAGATGTCAAGGAGAATGGAAATGGTTGGGAATCAGCTTTAATATGAAATTCTAGGGACTCAGCATGGTATGAGTTAATAATTGCTTGGCAATAAAGACTCACTTTAAGGTCGAGATTCTGAATTTGTGGGAAAACTTGACTGCTCTAATATATGTCTTTCTTCCCCAAAACCAAGGCGTTAAGCCATATTTTCTTATCATGCTCTCTAGATATTCTTTTTCATAGTTAAACACATAACAGGGATTACTATTTAGAGGAATATAATGGCTAAATCAATTGTATTTTGGTTTATACTTGTACTAGAGGCCCAATGCACAAAATTTGGGGGGAGTGTCCCTCAGCCCAGCTGGCACCCTCTCCAATCTAGGACCCCTGCGGGATCGGGCCTAAACCGGCAATCAGACATCCCTTTCACAATCTGGGACTGCTGGCTCCTAACTGCTCGCCTGCCTGCCAGCCCAGTTGCCCCCAACTGCCCCCCCTTGCAGGCCTGGTCACCCCCAACTGCCCTCCCCTGCCAGCAATCGTGTGAGAACTTGGGGGCAGCCATCTTGTGATGACATGGGGGTGCCATCTTGTGATGCAAAGGTGTGAGGGTCAATTTGCATATTACCTCTTTATTATATAGGATTGTCAAAGGTATTTTGCTTAAAAGGTTTCTTTAATTTTGGTTTTTAGTAAATGAATGAACATAATTATGTTCATATTGACTCATTTTGCTTTTGAGACCTTTTGTTTTGCTGTGGTGTAATCAAATTATAATCTTACAAATGAAAGTTTAAATAGAAACAAGTATATGCAAGTCATTTTTTATTTTTAAGTACTCTTTGTACCTCAATTTTGTCAACCTTCAAACAAGGACAATAATACGTACAAAATGGGAAAACAAATTTTCTCACTCTTCACACATTTCTGTCTCAAAATAGAAACTTTTCTAATATTAGATTAAAGCTTTCTGCTCATTTTTTCATCTTTCTCCCTGGCTTTTCCCCATAGGATAAAAAGCAATTTATATAATTGGTGAAATGAAGAGAGCCTGACATCCATTAATCCATGTTTCTCTAGTGGGCAGAGAAAATATGTTAAAGCTTGGTGTACACATATGGCCTTTCTCTCTCTATTCCTGTTTTGGTTAAGGTAAGGTTAGCTGCAATAACAAATAGGTCCTAATGTGTATTATGATTAAATTACAATTAAGGTTTATTTCTCTTGCCATAACAATCCAAGGCAGGTGTTCCTGGTTAGTGAGTACATTTTAACACAATGTGATTCAGAGGCGGAGAATCCTGATCTGTGGTTCTGCTGTCCTCTAGCCTGTAATTAGCGGCATCCCACTGGACAAAGAGAAAGACAGTGTGGAGGGACAAAACTCCTTTTTAGAAACCTTGGTTCAGAATGGCACCTGTCAGAGATTTGGATGAGAATTCAGTAGTTTCTCAGGATGTTGGACTTTTGGCCTCCCGGCTTGATGTGGTTTGAGTAATAATTCTTTATGATGCTTGGTAAGCCCAAACCCACAAAGTGTCAGTGCAGAGATCTATATTGGGATGTTATGTTAGGAGGACGCTTCTAGCTTCAGGGATAAATTAAATTCTCCAATCCAGCTTCACAATATACTGGTTAAGTGCCATGTCCTGAAGCCAGACTTCTTGGGTTCAAATACTGGTCTACCACTTACTATACCGGTATGTCCATTTCATTTCTTTACCTATTATTTCTCTCTCTCATTCTCCCTCACCCTCTCCCTTTCTCTCTCTCTCCTCATCTGTGAAATGAGGATAATAAAAGAGCACACTTCAAAGCATTATGAGAAGAGTAGTTTAATCAATTCCTGTAAAGCACTTTGTATATGCTCAATAAAAATGAACAGTTCTTAGTAAAAAAAAAAAAATGGTCTTGTTTCAGCCTCTCTGACTTCTGTCTATAATGTCTGAATTGGACTGAATACAAATGGAATTGAGGCTCATGATCATTGAATACTCACCTTCACTGTACTTTTTTTAGTCATGACACATACTGACATTCTAATCTCATTTATAGTCTATAACATGCTCCATAAGAATGCTTACATTTTTTACCTTTGAATTAATGTACATGGATTCTTCACAGATGACTCTTCATCTATTTCTTAAATGGTGTTCAGCTATGGCTAGAGACTCTCTTGTATCTTTAGTAAACTGGGGTCACTGAAGGTGATTTTTCATGGTGTTCTTACTCTAAGAATTAACATAACCTTAGATCTTCTGAGGGAACCTTTACTTTCTTCTGTGTCAAACCCTCTGGTACTCTGGACAGTCTGCCTAACCTCCTCCTCACTTACAAACAGATTCCTATTATTCTGCACAAAGATTCCTCTTTGCTGATTTCCTGGGGATATCTCAATCAGCTCACTAATCATTATCAAATATTTATCACGTTGGATGTGTAACTTGCAGAGCTTAATATCATAGAATGATCTAAATGTCTCATATTTGTACAGTACTTCACAAAGTAGTTTATTGTCTATCATCTTATGTAATATCCAAATTAACTCTGTAAGCAAGTACCTAAATTTCTAGATAAGCAAAGTGGAGAGCTAGGAGGTAAAGCAATTTTGTCAAGATTTCCCACTTTGTAGGAGCTTGGGTGGCAGCGCTGGAGTTATAGTTCCATGTTGGATATTATTTTCCCATTTAAATTACACTTTCTTGCCCTAACTGGTTTGGCTCAGTGGATAGAGTGTCGGCCTGCGGACTCAAGGGTCCTGGGTTTGATTCCGGTCAAGGGCATGTACCTTGGTTGTGGGCACATCCCCAGTGGCGGGTATGCAGGAGGCAGCTGATCGATGTTTCTCTCTCATCGATGTTTTTAACTCCCTATCTCTCTCCCTTCCTCTCTGTAAAAAATCAATAAAAAAATATATTTAAAAAAATTTAAAAAATAAATAAATTACACTGTCTTTGAAGTTGCTAAACAGACACAATTTCAGATTTCAGCTCTACTATTTCATTTATATTTTTTGTCCTTCAGCTTCTTCAACTTTCATGTGGGATCAATAATATTGATAATATAATACATATTTTATATATAAATTAAATATTAATACATATGTTAAATATTTAATACATAAATATAATATTTAATATAGAAAATACATTAAGTATTATTATTGATTAATAATAAAGCATTTAATTATTATGTTAAAAGAAAAAAAGAAATCAGATGAAACAGATGGTTAAGTCCCCAGAAAGAGAGAGAAAAACAAGATTGTGAGATTTTATATTTAGTTCTTTATAATTTTCTACCCCCTCTCTAGAGCTAAGAAGTTATCCAGGACCTTTGGACTCCCTTGTTTTTAAGAGGAACCTGTGTGGTGCAGCTAAAAAAAAAAAGTATCTGAAGTCTAGTAGCAATTCTCTCATTTTGAACCCACTTCCTTGTAGTACCTGAAGAAAGTGACAGATATAAAAAAAGGTTAGTGGACCCTGGAAATCTGAACATTTGGCCTTGAGATTTTTGGTACCAATGAGATTCTTGGGCCACAAGCATGGCAGAAAGGCTACTGACCTTCAAGGGCTTATAATTTAGGCAATGAGAATTATCTCCAGCAACCATGACAAGCTGAGCATGAAGGACTCCCCTTCCATTTAAAAAAATATCCTATATAATAAAAGGCTAATATGCAAATCGACCGAATGGCAGAACGACCAGTCACTATGATGCGCACTGACCATCAGGAGGCAGACGCTCAATGCAGGAGCTGCCTCCTGGTGGTCAGTTTGCTCCCACAGGGGGAACACCACTCAGCCAGAAGCCCTGAGCCAGGCTCATGGCTGGCAAGCACAGCAGCAGTGGTGGGAGCCTCTCCCACCTCCGTGTAGCACTAAAGATGTCTGACTGATGGCTTAGGTCCGCTCCTGGTGGGATAGGGATTAGGATAGGCCCTAACTCAGCCGCGGGCAAACTGCGGCCCGTTTGAAATGAATAAAACTAAAAAAAAAAAAAAAAAAAAAAAAGACCGTACCCTTTTATGTAATGATGTTTACTTTGAATTTATATTAGTTCACACAAACACTCCATCCATGCTTTTGTTCCAGCCCTCTGGTCCAGTTTAAGAACCCATTGTGGCCCTCAAGTCAAAAAGTTTGCCCACCCCTGCCCTAACCCATTATAACTGGTATCCTTCAGTCGGACATCTCCCAAGGGCTCCCGGACTGGGAGAGGACACAGCCTGGGCTGAGGGACCCTGAGTGCACAAATTTCATGCACCAGACCTCTAGTATATTATTGATTTCAGAGAGGAATGGAGAGGGAAAGAGAGATAGAAACATCAGTGAAGAGAGAGAATCATTGTATGGCTGCCTCATGCATTCCCCCACTGGGGATTGAGCCCACAACCCCAGTATGTGTCCTGACCAGGAATCGAACTGTGACCTCCTGGTTCATAGGTCGACACTCAACCACTGAGCCATTCCAGCTGGGCTTCCCTTCCATTTTTGTCAGTAACAAGCTCAGGAAAAGAAAGCAGTTGGCCACCAAATGATTGAGTTTTAATTTCCAAATGACCCAACTCTGCTGGGGTTGACCAGCAGACCCTGAACAATGGATGAATGATTACTCTAACACGCGTTTCTATGAAAGAGAGGGATAAGGCACTACTTAGCTATCACCACCAAGTAGCCCTGTTCGCCAGCCTCCTTAGGTTTTAATTGTTATAACAGCTTGAACTAAAATTAAGCTCTAGATATAATCAGCAGGGTAAGAATCCTTGAGAAAGTAGAAGTATATGCTTCTACAAGGTCGGGTCTTTAAAGACTAAACATAAAGATTCTAGCAAAACACCCTAAGGAATGGGACTTGTTTGGAAAAGTCAAGGTAGGGGCTGCTACCTTGGCAAGGTCCTCTCAAAGGCCCCTGACCTTTCGGAGAATCTTCCTTACAGACCTTCCAACCAAGTCCTGTGCTTCCCCACACAACTCCAGGTAGCTATCATTTTTATTTAAATTAATTAAGCAATGTGATGTTCCTTACTCACCTTATTTGGGGGACTAAGATTTGCATCCACTAAAATAGCAATACCGGGAGAGAGAGGAGGGAGGGAAGAGAGATTGATGCCAAATGTGATTAAACCATTAGGGAAGGAGAGAAGTCTGCACAGGAGAGGAGGGAATGCCAATGTATGACTGAGGAGTAAGAGCACTGGGGGGTTTAAATGCCAAAGGGCAGAAGTAATGCATTTCCATTAATCTTGTTAACTGCCCTGAAGAAAGTCACCATAACTTCTGCATAATAGTTACCAATTGGACAACTACTCACCAAGTGCCTTTGCTCTTAGAAACTTGGCTTCAGCTGTGCAATCCATGGCAAACTACCAGAGGGGTAATGATAGCCATCTCACTTTTGCATTCCTTGGTGATAGAAACTATGCTACGTCAAACTCGTCTTTATACCCCTAGCATCTTGTAAGTAGAAAGTACTCAATAAAATTTGTGCAAACATGTGGTGAACTGAATAGTCTAATAAATTCTACCTTGTACAAAATCTTTGGGACATCTCCTAGATACTTCACTTATGCAGTAAACAATGGCCCACTTACTTGCCCCAAGATTTGTGGAACAGAGCTAAATGAGCCTCCCACGTCACTTTATATCTATGAAAATCATACATTTTCTGAAGCTCTCTTGCTCATTCTAAGTGATCATTGTTTTCAAAACAAAATCAAGAGTATACAGATGAACACTTATTTGCTTTAAAACAGGTCAGCAGGACATAAACCACATAATCACTCTCCATGGGTTTCTTGATGATCACAGACGAATAACAAGCACCCTCCTCGTGAGCAAGAGTTCCATCATGTGCATCTGGTGGTAGTGAGATGGAATGTGTTGCCCTCTGGTTTACTGTTCTATTTTAGTAACTGAAAAAAATATATATAAAAATAGGAAGACTGCTTGTATAAATAAATAACTGTAGCATATTTTTCTCCACTGTTGGTACTCATCACTTTCTAATACAGTTAACGATTTAACATATGGTATTCAGCGGACTTTATCATAGAAGCCAAGTTTTTAAAAAATCAATCCTCAAATTGATTCTTTAAACCACCTTTTTGTGGCGATAAATGCAGAGAATGCGTGGATTAATTCAGTTCAGCAAGCACTTAGGCAACCACTGGGTGCCAGTCCTAATGGGGGATTTGCCTTTAACCATGATAAGAGGAACAAACTTCTGGGGTTTTTTCAATTTACTTGGATTTTTCAGATGTTGGAATTTTTTTTTTTTTAAATCTTTATGCTCAATGTAGAAGAGGAGGAAAAGATCAAACAATACATATTCTTAATTGTGGTCAGGACATAGTTCTTATTTCTTCTCTGTTTTCAAAATGGAAAACTAGATGGATCTTATTAATTATTTAAAGAAGCAAAGTAAAGATTATTTTTTGATCTAAGTACTTATTTGGAAACAAAATGTTGGCGTACCAAAAGGCAGCAATCATATGTGAGGTAAAATAGCATCATGCTAACAAAAAGTGTTCAATGTATGCATTTGTGGTGGTTTTTATATACACAACACAATTGACAAAAGCAGTCAGCCTTTAGTGTAATCACCAAGAGGAATCAGTCTGTGTATGTTAATTGGAATGTCTGGGAAATCTTGAAAGCACAAAATAAGTGTAACCAGGTTGCCTTTTGAAAATTAATAAACAAGTTGTGGTAAAGGAATATATTAAAGTAAATGAGGAGCAGTTGGGGATACTTCAAAAGAAATTTATTTATTTATTTACTTGGCAAATCTCTAACTTTAACATTGGCAGTGTATGGGAGAATCTCTTTGCTCTCCTGATCACAGCTTCTCAGACATTAGATGCAACAGCTGTTTTAACTGGCACATTAACACAACCATTCCTGATAGGAAGTGTGTTAGGGCAGTGAATGTAATTGAAGTGGCAGGATTTAGAGAGGCAACATACCATTGACCAACAGGGAATGCATCCAGAATATTGTAGCTAATGCTTTTTTCAGATAAAGGAGCATGTCACTGCACAAAGTCATAAATGCCATCGACTTGACTGAAGTCCTTCTCTCCCAGACAGTCCTCTGTCTCTCGTCATAATGACTTGCCATGGTTTAGGATTGTTCAGAAGTGCCCTGCACTATATATATATATATATGCCATCCTCTGGAAATGTAATTTTTCCTTACAGTCATTTTCATCATTTAAAGAACCAGATTTGTACAAAATACACAGGAAAAGATAAATAACAGGACAGATAACATAGTTGGGTTATAGTATAGTGAAAGGATTAAATAAAGTATATTTATTTTATAAATTAAAATTTTAAAATAGATCACTTGAGAATTGGACCATGTACAATCCTACTCTACTGATGTGCATTTATGGAGCAGGTCTTATGCAAAGAACTGGAGCACGAAAGGAATGAAGCTGTCTTTCAACATTTTTATCTCAAGGGAAATCTTACAGAACGAACGGCATAGATGGATGCTGAGCCAACAGATGACAGGAGGACTTGCTCCATTCTCTGGAAAATATGATGATAAGAAACAGATTTCAGCTGTTCCTTAAGTTTTTCTTCTACTGGACAACAAAGCTGCCAAGAAATGAAGATACACAGATTATGACGCACACATAACCCCTCCACCTGCATCACATTCTGACAAGTCACAGCATTTCTTTGATTCAAGTGCAGGAGACCTACCCATGAAGAGAAATCTTCTCATGAAATATTGCACTCCACAGAAGAATCAAACAAAATAAATGAATATTTCTATGACATTCTTTAGAAAGTTGTTTAAAATATCTCTTAACATAATAAGAGGCTCATATACATGATAGTCTAGAAAGTAGAATTCCACTTTCACCTTCATCAACACAAACGCAAATAATAGCAACAAACAAAGAAATTAGGACAAAATTCTATTACTCTATATATTAAGTACACATTATTTTTTAGCTCTTGTGATTAAAAAACAAAATGGAACTTGGGCCTGTCCCTAACATTATGGAGCCCAAGGCTAGAGTATAAATGGAGGCCTATATGCCATCTATCTTTAATTTATATATATACTAGAGGCCTGGTGCATGAATCTGTGCATGGGTGGGGTCTCTCCACCTGGCCGGTGATCGGGACCAATAGGGGCCCGTCTCTCCCAGTCCTGATCGGCCACTGGGGGCCGGGAGGTTGGCTGGCTGAAGGAGGTTGGCTGTGTAAGTGCACTGACCACCAGGGGGCAGCTCCTGTGTTGAGTGTCTGCCCCTGGTGGTCAGTGCGCATCATAGTGATGGTTGTTCGGTCAACCGGTTGTAGCAGTCGCTTAGGATTTTATATATATAGATATATTTATTAATTTCAGAGAGGAAGGGAGGAGAGAAAGATAGAAACATCAATGATGAGAGAGAATCATTAATCAGCTGCCTCCTGTACGTCCCCTACTGGGGATTGAGCCTGCAGCCCGAGCATTTGCCCTGACCTCCTGCTTCATAGTTTGATGCTCAACCATTGAGCCACGCTGGCCAGGATATGCCATCTACCTTTTAAATCAATCAAACAGTTCTTTCCTTCTACTGTGACAAATATATTTTCATAACAACAAAATCAGAAAACATGTGTAAAGCTATGTTTTCTCATATAACTTGAATTTGGTAAAATACCAAAGCTTGAATGAATTTAATTACTGTTACTCATGTTGGATGTTCAGTTAAAGGGCTAGTAATGTCTTGATAAGTCATAAAACAACTATAATTTATACATCATATGCCTTTTAAAAAATGTATTTATTTTCTGCACTCATCTCAGCAAACTCTTAATTCTGTTCTTAAAATCAAGATTTTTATTTTTCTAATAATGGTAATGATCTGAAAAATGGGCAAAGGACCTGAATAGACACTTCTACAAAGAAGACATACAGATGGCCAAAAGGCATGAAAAAATGCTCAATGTTACTAATCATCAAAGAAATGCAAACTAAAACCACAATGGAATATCACCTCACACCTGCCAGAATGGCTACCATAAGTAAATCAACAAACAAGTGTTAGCGAGGATGTGGAGAAAACGGAACTTTAGTACACTGCTGGTGAGAATGCAGACTTGTGCAGCCACTGTGGAAAACTGTATGAAGTTTCCTCAAAAAATCATATATGGAACTGCCTTTTGACCCAGTGATCCCATTTCTGGGAATATATCCTAAGAAATCGGAAACACCAATCAGAAAAAGTATATGCACCCCTATGTTCATAGCAGCATTAGTCACAATAGCTAAGATCTGGAAACAGCCCAAGTGCCCATTAGTAGATGAGTGGATTAAAAAAGCTTTATGCTTTGGAATACTACTTAGCCACAAAAAAGAAGGAAATCTTATCTTTCTTGACAGCATGGATGGACCTGGAGATTATTTTGCTAAATTAAAAAAGCCAGTCAGAAAAGACAAATACCATATTATCTCACTTATATGTGGAATCTAATGAACAAAATAAATTGATGAACAAAATAGAAACAGAGGCAAGGATACATGGAACAGACTGACAGCTGTCAGAGTGGAGGGAAGGGGGGGTACTAGATGAAAGAAAGTGAAGGTATTAGCCAAAGAATATATATGCATAACCCACAGACACAGACAACAGTGTGGTGATAGCCAAAGGGAAGGGGGTGGGGGCTGAGTGGAGGTGGGCAAAGGAGGTGGGGAGATAGGAATATCTGTACTAGTCCTATATAATAAAAGCCTAATGTGCAAATTGTCCCCTCAATTGGGAGCTCGACCGCTCGCTATAATGTGCACTGACCACGAGGGGTGGCATGGAACATGGCGGGCATCAGTTATGTGGCACTGGCAGCAGGCGGCAGTGGAGGCACTGCTGTCCCCGGTGGGCCCTGGTGAGAGTGGGACTGCAGCAGGGTGGTGGAGCAGGTGAGCGGCCAGCGCCAGTCCAAGGTGGGTGCAAGTGGGGCCCGATTGCCCTGTCGATCTCCCTGCAGATGGCGGCCAGCAGTGGCGGGGGGGGCGGGGGAAGGGGGGGCGGGGCCGCACCCAGCTCCCAGGCAATGAGGAAGCTGGGCAGGGGCCCGATGACTCATGTGGAGGCGGGTGCATTGGGGCAAGGTGCTGCCCAGAGCCGAGAGGTCAGCTGGAATCTGCCCTTCTATGCCAGATGCTCACACTTCAATCACCCGCCAAGCCTAGGGACCACACCCGTGCACAAGTTTTATGCACCAGGCCTCTCGTATCAACAATAAAAATAAAGTAAAAAAAATAAAGTACTGCCCAGCTGGTGTTCAGTGGTTGGGCATCAACCCATGAACCAGGAGATCACAGTTCAATTCCTGGTCAGGGCACATGCCCGGGTTGCAGGGTTGTTAGCTCGATCCCCATTAAGTGATTCTCATTATTACTGTTTTTCTCTCTCCCTCTCCTTTCCTCTCTGGAATCAATAAAAACATTTTTTAAGTTCTAAATAAGTAATTATATTCAAAATGTACAAAATTTAAATATGCTATCATCAAATTATAAATTTTATGTAAAAATTTCATACATTTAAATTATTTTGTTTTCAAACTAAATTATATTTCTTCTAAAATATTCATTATAAGGGGAAATATAAATTATAAATAGTAAGTATAAATACTTAAAATCAAAATTATTTAAATAAATCTTACTAATTTTACAAAAATCAACCAATTAATAATCCTACCATTCAAGGTCTATGTAGTTGCCAATGTGAAAAATTAGTATCACATTTTATTAGTAGACCTACAAGTTCAAATTAAAAAAATAAATTGTTTAATATTCCATAACATTTTTCAGCTGCCATGTACAACAGTTAAGAATATCACAACTAAATTTGTGAGTATTTACAGAATCATGAATGGGAAAGTATAAAGAAATAAGGCACACTGAGACTGAAGCAGCAAAGAAGGTTGAGGGTAGTGAAAAAAGCAGTTACTGTCGAACAAAAACCTACACCAGCTGTTTGGTGACTTCATGAGGGAATTCTCTTGCAGTCCAACATACAGAGTCCAAAGTTTGATGAACTTGGGCTTGATTCCAGCAGGTATGGCTATCCAAGGAGATTTAATCTGCTGGGTGGGAACATAGCCAAAAGAGTCCATAGGCATCAGGTATACTAAAAGTCAAGAGACGGATGGAACTGTGGTTTCAAGTGATATATAGCAGAACCTCCTTGAGTAGTGGGAGGGTCCAGGTAAGAAAGCTCAGCCTTCATTGACAAGACTGTCAGAACTAGGCAGGATGTCAGGACCCCAGCCAAGTGGGCTTGGGTGCAGGGAAAAGCTCTATATCCAGATGGGGTTTTAAATGGTGAGAGAAAACCAAAGCAGATGTCTGGATATATACATAGATTAGCCAACACAACTGGGGTTAGAGGGAGAGCATTGGCTCAGTAGGCAAATGGTGGGGGTGAAACGGAAGTATGAGGACCCAAGGCCTCCTGCACTTGCTGATGGTGCAGATGTATTTTCTTTCAGGATGAGAATTGTTCCTGGTTTTGATTGAGATTGAATCCAAATGGAAAGGTGATTTGGGGTTATAGTTGAGTGGAGTTCAAGAAGACAGGGGCTGAATCATTTAAAAATAGATGCCATAGTATGGCATCTATTTTTCTAAATGCATACCTAGGATTGTTGGGAAAATGATTTAGTATGGTTTTAATCTGTAGGTCCAATATATTGGTGAAGCTTTACTTTTAAGTATAGGACATTTTGGGTAGATTTTGCATTAAAAAATATGTAAGTTTTCATTAATTTATTTAAGATAAACATACATATAAAATCAGTTATGGGAAATCTTTATTATAGATCTTAAGACATCTTAAGAAAAAGGTGAGGGGATTAAGCAAAGAAAAAAAAACAACCCGAACCTTATAGATACAGACAACAGCATGGTGAGTACCAGAGGGAAAGAGAGGTGAGGGAGGACAAACAGGGCAAAGGGGCGGGAGGCGGGGGGGGGGGGGGGGGGGGAATGTGATGGAAGGAGACTTGACTTGGGATGGTGAACACACAATACAATATACAGATGATGTCTTGTAGAATTGTACCCCTGAAACCTATATAATTTTATTAACCAATGTCATTCCAATATATTCAATTTTTTTTTTAAAGGCTCTTGGAATTGCTATTTCCTATGAGTCATTCTGGTCCGTAACCCTGTGACTGTAATTAACTTAATATGGATAGTTTTGTGACAATGCTGCATGGCTGGAATTGTGTACTATGTTTTAGTATCAAGTGTAAAAACATATCTCTATTATGAAACTAAGCTGATCATGGATCAGCTCTGTCTGTGAAAAGGCACATTTCTCAACACAAGATCTGAAAAGAAAAATAAGGTATGTTCTTTCAAGTCCTGAAAGATAACTCTAGATTACTTTTTATTTTTTTAATATATTTTATTGATTTTTTTACAGAGAGGAAGGGAGAGAGATAGAGAGTTAGAAACATCGATGAGAGAGAATCATTGATCAGCTGCCTCCTACATGCCCCCCACTGGGGATCAAGCCCGCAACCCAGGCATGTGCCCTTGACCAGAATCAAACCTGGGACCCTTCAGTCCATAGGCTGATGCTCTATCCACCGAGCCAAACTGGCTAGGGCTATAGATAACATAGGAGAAGCATAATCGAGTAGCTAAGTAGACAGTTTTAGGGGCTCTACACTTTAATAAGTGAATCATAGCAAATGGAAATAACTTTTTTTTGACTTTTTCTAAAAAGGTACCATCTTAAGTAATATTTTAGCTTCGCTAACTGATCTGGGTTAGGAAATAACCTCTCCTAAGAAATGATTTGGTAGAAGATTTATTTTGCTGATATTCAGGGAAATACTTTGATTTTAACTGTAGTTTCATGTTATTCTTGCTTATATCTGTTAGAAAAATAGCCATTTAAATACATATTTCTGTTTTACGAAATCATTCTACTGACAGTTTATTGAAATAAGAGATATGCAGAGATATGCTGTAATGTGTATTTTAAAATATATTCAGTAGGGTAACTTAAAAACATACACAAGTAAATAACAATGATTAATTCCAATGATATCTGACAACCTGAAATAGCATAAAAAGAGTACTCTGCAATTATTCATTAGTTATCACTTAAAGTTGATTTTCCAGCACCGCTTCTTTTTTAAAAAATTGTGGTAAAAAGCACATAACATAAAATCTCCCCTCTTGACAATTTTCAACTGTACATCGCTGGACCGTAGATCTCTAAAAGTTTGTCACTTGGCATGACTGAAACTCTATACTCACTGAACAACAGCTCCCATTTTCCCTCTCCCCCTAGCCCCAGGCAGCCACTTCCAACATGAATGGACCTTTATTGAATATTACATAACTCTAGAATTCTTCAAAAGAATCTATCCATATTAGTAATGAAATTTTTTGTTTTTTTGTTTTGAATTGCTTTTACTGAATAATTGTTTCCAGCATCTTTGAAAGCTTTCCAGGGATGAATAGCCAATTTTTACTTCTTTGTTATCTTGTGTTTCTGCTAGAAAACGTAAATTTTAAGAGGTAATTTTAATAAAAGGAAGATATAGAACATGTAATTTATGCATCTTTGTGTATATATTGTATTCTTTATTCCTGCATCTGGCCTCAAAGTATTCTATGTAATAGTTGAAAAAAAAAAAAGGTATCCTTTGATTTCTATCTGTGCAGGGTGGCAATACCTTGTCTATCTCTCAGAACTAGACTGGGAGACAAAATTTCTAACAGTGGGAGTCAGCATTCCTGACTTTTAGCTTCTTGGTGTTCTGTGTAGGAATTCACTGCCATTAGTATCTTTATCTTTAATGTTCCAAATTCTTCATATCCTTCAAAAATCCAGGAGCCATCTGGATCTTGTCTTCATTTTTTGTTTATACAAAACCTAAATCTTGTTGTCTTTGTATGGCCCTGAGTCTGTCTCTTTCCATTCCATCATCCCACAAACATGTCACCACAGAAAAGATAAAACATTGACGTCCTCCCAAAAGTTATTCCTTCACCACTTTACAAAGGCCTTAAAGAAGGAGAGAATATGAAAAAGGTACCTTCTTCTGAAAATGGCTATTAGTAGTGTTAATAAGATAGGCATTGTGTACACTTTAAAGTAAAACAAAAGACTTTTGGAACAAGAGGGACATATAGAATCCTGAATCATCATTTACTCGTTATGTCACCTAGAGCAAGTTAATGTCTTTGACCCTCAATTTTGTCATTTGTGAGAAGACAATAATAATGTTCATCTGGCCAGACTATTGGGAGAATTGTTATATTGTCCATCTATTTAAAATACCAGGGACATAGTAGGTGTTCAACAAATATAAAAACCTTTATTTCACTGTTCCTGCTTCAGAAACCCTGCCTAATTTGGCAGTGGGTAAGAGAGAAAATAAGGGAGACAGGAAAGAGATTAAAAAAAAATTACATTCAAATAAGATATAGGCATACATGTAGATAGCAATAGAGCTGGCTTTGGACAAAGGAAGTGGCACCTGTACCTACAGCCAGGTGAAAGGATGCACTCATCCACTGCAGATGCCAAATCTCAACTGGAATAATTAGAAATATCGTGCACAATGGACTCCTTTCATAACTATCAAGAAGTAAAGATAATCAATCCCTTGAATTGCAACTCAAAAACCATTTTGGATCAGAATCCACCTATCTGCATTGGGTATTTTTGTGGCATGCTTCTGTGAAGTGGGTGGCATAGTGCCATAACTGACCAGGCCACTAGCCCCGAGATTGAGGTCTGTACGTGCTGTCAGCTGAAATGTTAATACTGACTTGAACACAGGACATGTGCTGTTTGCTGAGAACCAGTGATACAACTAAAGTTTAAACATTGTAAGATGTTTCTAAAGATCTTGTCTCGTTCTGAAATGTCACAAAAGTAAAACTGACGAAATGTAACACTCAAGGCATATAAGGAATTTCTCTTTTTGAACATAAAGGGAAATACATGTTGAACAAATGTTTTAAGGATATTGGTTAGAAGAGGTGATACCCGCATATCAAAATCCAGCTCTGTCTATTTTATTAACTATCTTAGACCATAAATGTTCACTCTACTTCTCATAAAGAAAAACACACTCAGGGAACAGACACAATCACACTTATACACCTAAATGCTCACAGATATATAATCACACACTTATATATAAATACACTTAAGAAGTAAATTAACCAAGAAGTGGACGGAAACAAGAGCCAAATGATAAGGGATTATAATAGCAAAAAGAAATACATTTAATTAAGTAGAAGTAGGGAAAAACTTTGGAGAGAACAAAGTTGTAAAAAGTATACCACCCAACTTTAAAAGTTATAAAGCTTCAGTAATCAAGATGGTTTGATATTGGCATAAATGTAGACCAAAGGACCAATGAGCATAATAGATGTCCAAAACAGACCTACATGTATTTCAATTGATAAAGATGCAAAGGCAAGTCAGTGGACAAAACAAACTTTTTAACAAATTTTGCTGGAATAATTGGCTATCCAAAGGACAAAAAAAAAAAAAAAAAAAAAAAAGAACTTTGAGCCATACTGTTACAGAAGACCCGTGAAAAATCAAGCGACACCCAGAGAAATGGAGTTACACTGTTTATTATGCTGGCAGGCCCAGAGAAAGATTTCAAATTTCAAGCAAAAATATAGAGGAAGCCCTCCCCTTTTATATCTTTCCAGCCTGTTGTCTCCCAAATAAGGGTTTTCTCGTCCCCTTTGCAAGTTCTTAAAGAGCCCCATGTGCTGGGGCCTTGAGACCACATCTAAAGGCCTGGCCTGGTGCCAGTACTGATAACTCTGCCTGGGGATGGTTTATGGCCTCTCTAAAATGGGTGTAAACAGGTCTTGCAGAACCAGACAATTAAAGGGCAGTGGCTAGGCCAGTGATGGTGAACCTTTTGAGCTCAGCGTGTCAGCATTTTGAAAAACCCTAACTTAACTCTAGTGCCACGTCACATATAGAAAATTTTTGATATTTGCAACCATAGTAAAACAAAAACTTATATTTTTGATATTTATTTTATATATTTAAATGCCATTTAACAAAGAAAAATCAACCAAAAAAATGAGTTCATGTGTCACCTCTGACACACATGTCATAGGTTCGCCATCACTGCTATAGGCTAATAAGAATGTGCATTAGGTTAATGGCACAGATTGAGATTGCTAGCCCCCCCAAAATTTCTCATTTTCCCCATCAATACCTCATCCCAAAAATAAAAACTAAGTAAAAATGCATCATAGATGTAACTCTAAAATCCAAACTATAACACTTCAGGAGAAAAACAGGAGAAAAGTCTTTGTAACCTTGGATTAGACAAACATTTCTTACATACAACACCAAAAACATGATTAAAAAAAGATAAATTAGACTTAATCAAAATTAAGAACTTCTGCTCTTTGAAAAACACCATTAAAAGATTGAAAACACAAGTCATAGGCAAAGAAAAAATATTTGCAAATTATATATCTAACAAAGAACTTGTATTAGAATAAAGAACTCTTAAAATTCAATAAGAAAAAAGATGCAATTTTAAAAATGCCCACCCTGCCCCCCCCCCCCCCCCAAAAAAAAAAAACAGTCAGAGGGATTTGAAGCATTGTAGGAATTCCAAGCACTGTGTTGATCTGCAAATGAAGGGGGATCTCATGAGAAGGGGAATGGGGAGTTCTAAGATTAAAGAGGTAAAGAAATGGTCCTATAATTGCGAAGAACTGAATTCTGTCAACACCTGAATGAGTTTGGAAGCAGGTTCTTCTCCAGAGCCTCCAGCTGAGAGCCCAGCTGTGTAAGCCCCTTCATTCTCATCAAGTGAGACTTTGAACAGAGAACCAAATTGGGCCGTGCTGGACTTCCAACTACAGAACTGTGAGCTAATAAATTTGTGTTGGTTTAAGAAGCTAACAACAACAATAATAAAAGAAAAAGGAGGGCCCGGCTGGCATTGCTTAGTGGTTGAGCATTGATTTATGAACCAGGAGGTCATGGTTTTATTCTGGGTCAGGGCACATGTCCAGGATGCGGCTCGATCCCCAGTGTGGGGCATGCAGGAGGCAGCTGATCAATAATTCTCTCTCATCATTGATGTTTTGATCTCACTCTCCCTCTCCCTTCCTCTCTGAAATCAATAATAAAAATATATTTTAAAAAGAAAAGGAAAGAAAAAGGAGAGCAAATGATTTGGACATGTTACCAAAGATGTATGGATAGAAAATAAACAAATAGAGAGGTATATCCACATTACTGGTAGTAGGAAAATGTAAATTAAAACAATAACAAAATACTACTACCCACCTACTACAATGTCTAAAATTTAAAAATCTGATCCTATCAAATGTTGGCAAAGATGTGGAGTAAATGGAAATCTCATAAGCTGCTTGTGGGAATGTAAAATGATATAAACACTTTGGAAAAATGTCTTAAAATATTAAAAACTACAGATCAAAACTTAGCCATACTAAATTGATATTTATCCAAAATGTATGAAAGTATATGTCCATACAAAGACTTTTCATGAATGTTCATAGAAGCTTTGTTTGTATACCCCAAACTGTAAACAATTTGAATGTTTATCCACAGATACATGAAGAAAACAAGTTTGCAAATTACATGTCTAAAAATAGAACCTGGCTGGTGTGAACTTCGACCTATGAATCAGGAGGTCACAGATCCATTCCCAGTCAGGACACAGGACCAGGTTGTGGGCTCAATCTCCAGTAGGAGGCGTACAGGAGGCTGCAGATCAATGATTCTCATCATTAATATTTCTATTTCTCTCTCTCTCCCCCTTTCTCTCTGAAATCAATATCTATAATAATAAAAGCATAATATGCTAATTAAACTGGACAGCTGAATGACCTTCCGGACATCCTTCCAGAAGACCTTCCAGACGGAGCCCGGGCTGCAAGGGCCGAGCACCTTGCACAAATTTCTTTATGCAAAATATAAATTATACATATATAAATATATATATTTTAAAATAACTTCTATTTTGAATAACAAATCTTAAACTGTAATAAGAAGAAAACAAACCATATAATTTTTAAAACGGGCAAAAAAAATCAGAGATTTGAAGCATTGTAAGGACTCAACACACTGCTGGTTTGCAAATGTGGTATAGTCATACAAATAGAGTATTACTCAGAGATAAAAAGAAACAAACTATTAATACACACAAAACATGAATGAATCTCAAGAGAATTATGCTTGGTGAAAGAAGCCTACCCCACAAAAAATACATAGTGTTATTTCCATTGATATAAATTGTAGAAAATGCAAATTCATGTATAGTGACAGAAAGCAGATCAGTGGTTGCCTGTGTCACATGTTCACAATATAAATGAGCGGAGACACTTGGCTAAAATAATCATAGGCAGTGGATCTCAACCTTCTGGCTTAGCATTGGCATGTGATTAACTTCAGGGAAGAGGTTTAGAGGGATGAGAGGCTTCTGGCCAATGTTCCCATTGATGCTCAGCTTGGAATTGATGAATTCAATGTCTTCATCATTTGTCCACTTCAATCCAAGGACTGACTTTCTGGAACTGATTGTCAAGAAAATAAATGTCTTAGCTTCAAATCTAACATTGCAGACAACCTGTTTTCTTCTTAATTTGTATATCTCAGGGCAGTTCTTCACATGTGCTAGGAGGATTTTGTTGTTTTCTGCATTAAGATTTAAATGCTTTTATCAGAGCTAATACGTGAGAATGAAAGAATAGATTGAGAACATAAAAAAAGATGAGACAAATAGAGAGCATTTGGAAAAAAATATATAAGGTAGTAGAAGTCTATATATAAGGCTCTAAATATGTCACTCACTCATCATTATTAGGTATTACAAATTATAAAATATTTATTCATTTAAATGGGCAACTTGTCTATTGCAAAATCTTTAAATAGGTTGATTACTGTCATTTATTATTAGACTAGTGGCCCAGTGCATGAAATTCATCCATGGGGGGCGGTCCCTCAGCCCAGCCTGCACCCTCTCCAATTGGTGACCCCTTAGGGGATGTCCAACTGCCGGTTTAGGCCTGATCCCTGAACCAGCAGTTGGACATCCCTCTCGCAATCTAGGACCACTGGCTCCTAACCGCTCACCTGCCTGCCTGCCTGATTGCCTCTAACTTCTCTGCCTGCCTGCCTGATCACCCCCAACTGCCCTCCCCTGCCAGCCTAATCGCCCCTAACTGCCTCTGCCTTGCCCCCCACCACCATGGCTTTGTCTGGAAGGAAGTTGGACATCCGGAAGATGGCTGGTAGACCCAGTCTAATTAGCACATTACCCTTTTATTAGTATAGATAGATTATATAGGATAGGATTGCTTAAATGGGAGGGAAAGGCCTTTTTCAGCAGGAGGAGATGCTCTTGGCAGACAAAAATACATAATCCCGCCCTAACCGGTTTGGCTCAGTGGATAGAGCATCGGCCTGCGGACTCAAAGGTCCCAGGTTCGATTCCGGCCAAGGGCATGTACCTTGATTGCGGGCACATCCCCAGTAGAAGGTGTGCAGGAGGCAGCTGATCGATGTTTCTCTCTCATTGATGTTTCTAACTCTCTATCCCTCTCCCTTCTTCTCTGTAAAAAATCAATGAAATATAAAAAAAAATACATAATCCCTATATCTGGACTGATATCCAGCCATATGCACTATACTGCCAAACCGGTCATTAAAAGATTGAACTGCTTTCTTACATCTTTCACCAAACAGCTGTTGCCCTTAAAACCCCTCCTTAGGTTCTGCCTTCACAGTTCACCCAGATTAGGTTCTGATTGGTTGGTTTCTATGCCAATCAGTGTCAAAAGCTCCGCCTCCTAGGCAGCCATTGGCTCCTTGCAGTTCACCCAGATTTGGTTCTGATTGGTTGGTTTCTATAGCAGTCAGCATCAAAAGCTCTGCCTCCTAGGCAGCCATTGGCTCCTTGCAGTTCACCCAGATTTGGTTCTGATTGGTTAGTTTCTATGCCAGTCAGCATCTCTGGGCCTATCTCCAAGCCTGATCAGAGAGGCGGGCTGCTGGAGAGACCTGGAGAAAGAGTGAAGCAGGTTCTGATCTGCAGCCTCAGACCCTGCTTCTCTCTCTCTCCAGGCCTCACCAGCAGCCCCGCCTGTCTCTCTCCCCAAGAGGTCAGCAGTTTAGCCCGCTCTGCCAGTCCCCGCCCACCGGAGCCTGCTGCATGTGCAGCCTGGCATTTGGTCGAGCCTTCAGTCGTTTTGGATGTTACAGACCCTGGGTTTTTATGTATTAGGATTAACAGAAACTATAAACACACTTTCTAGTCATTTCATTGAATAATAAATGGACTAAATATGCCTTATGAGGTGCAAGTTTGTAGTGGGGTTTTTAAACATAATGTCACTTTTATGAATGTTTTATTTGATTTTTCAAATTGTACTTTACATTAATACCTTCATTATTGTGTTGTAGTTTGGTTTATGTGACTTATCCCAACTATTCTAATAGATGATGTAAATTATGTTAGGAAAAATTTCGATGCATGATTTGAATACATTTATTCTTAAATATATATGTGTGTGTATGTATGTGTGTATATATATGTATATATATGTATATATATGTATATATATATATGTATATTTGTGTGTGTGTTTATTTTATGGGGGAGGGTTTTCTTTGTACATTACAGTATAGTCTTTATAGGTTTCTATACCAAATTTGGGAGAAACCAGGCAGAAGTGGTAGAAGAAAGACTTCCATAGTATTATATCTTGAATCATCTGAAGAAGGATAGTGGAGGAAGACTATGAATTTAATCAAAACATCTTGGCTGCAGCCAGGAATTTCCTTATCTAAAGTAGACCCTGGGGCTATGGCTTTTGAATGAGAGAAAGAACAAGACTATACTGAGTAGTGGTTAAGGCATAGACTTTTAGAGTTAAAAACATAAGTTCATATGTCAGCTCACCACTTACTAGTAGAGAATGTAAGACTGTACAAATGTGGCCAATTTTCTAAACCTCTCTGAGCCTTGACTTCCTTACCTGTAAAACAGAGATAGCAATGGCACCTCTCTCAGGGCTGTTGTGAGGATTAAATGAGATCATGGATATAAGGTGCTCAGTAAAATGTCAAATACCTAAACAGTGTTCAGTAGCTGTTTTATAAATAAAAAAGGAAGTTACACATGGGTGCAGTACAGGGTACGGGTCAAAGCAAGAGGTTGGGGATCAAAGCTTTGACCAGTGGGAAGAGTAGGCAGCTGGCTTTTACCTAAACTCTCCTGTAAGACACAAGGGCCGGGGCTTGGCTAGGAGGCCCTGATAGCTTTTTATTTTCTTTATTTTATTGATTTTGGAGAGGAAGGGAGAGGAAGAAAGAGAGAGAAACATCAATGAGAAAGAATCATTCATTGATTAGCTGCCTCCTGCACAACCCCCACTAGGAATTGAGCCTGAAACGCAACCTGGGCATGTGCCCTGACCAGGAAACAAACCCGTGACCTACAGGTTCATGGGTCAACGCTCAACCACTGAGCCATGCGGTTTGGGCGGCTCTGATAGCTTACCAGTCGTTCTCAACCTTCTGGCCCTTTAAATACAGTTCCTCATGTTGTAACCCCCAACCATAAAATTATTTTCGTTGCTACTGTTATGAATCATAATGTAAATATCTGATATGCAGGATGGTCTTAGGCGACCCCTGTAAAAGGGTCGGCCATTCGACCCCCAAAGGGGTCGCGACCCACAGGTTGAGAACCGCTGGCTGTGCTGTCCAGTATAATAGCTACTAGCTAATGTCCCTATTTAAATTTAAATTAATTAAAATTAAACAAAATTTAAAATTCAGTTTTTCAGCCACACTAGCCACATTTTAAGTGCTCAATAGCCACATTGGAGAGCACAGATATAGAACCACCTTGGCAGAAAGTTCCACTGGATAATGCTGCCTTAAAGGATCCATGACTGATGAATCTCAGAGGGAAGGAGGAAAGGGGGGCGGTAAGAGATTAACCAAAGAATTTATATGCATATATGCATTGCCCATGAACACAGACAATAGGGTGGTGAAGACCTGGGGAAGTGCGGGAACCAGGTGGTAGGGGGCAAAGGGGAGAAAAGGGAGGCATCCTTAATACTCCAATAAAGATTTTTTTTAAAAACTCCATGTTGGGCTAACATCACGGCAACATTCATGAATAACTGCTTAATTTAACTAATGTCCATCTCTAAACTAATCTTCTCTTTACCCATTGATTTATCTGTTATTCTAGAGAATCTGAGGCTTATCAAAACTCTGTTATCCAAGATGCTGTGCAATTTTTCAAGCTGTTAGTACCAGAGCAAGTGAATACATTCAAAGAGATTCTACGAAGGAGGTGTCCTTGCTTTTCTTGGTTGAGTTTCTGAATTCTATCATTAGCCTCAACATCTCTACAATTATCCATATCTGGTTATTAACATGTGATTTCCACGCCTCCTTCCTCTCCTCCCCCACCCCACGCCCTCTGAATTGGAAGCTGGGAGACTGTGAGATTCTTAAAGTGATCATTATTTTAGTAGCAGCTGGTTCTTAACAGCCCCAGGTTTGTGACAGAGGTGACAGGATCTGTTTCTGAGGCTGCACTGTCCTAATTATATTCCTAATGGATCACAAGTTTTGGGATAAAGTGATGTTACATATTGTAGTGTCTGCAGGGCAGCATTTTATGGTAACGCTGGGAAACATCTCAATATAACATGTGTAGCCAATGCATTTGCTGTCATTAGTTACCCAAGCAGCCGCGTGCCTCTTTCAGCTCCCTGACCCACATTTCATCCACGCTCTGCTGTTTTTCCCCTGCAGGGTTATTTCCTGAACAAAGCCCAGAGCTTATGAGTTCCCCAGCCGCGAGCTCTGTTCTGACCTCTCTAAACAAGCAGTTTCACCTGCTGGGCCAGTGTTTTTCTGATTCCTAGTCAATCTGTTAAGATTTTAGCGGGAGATTCTTGGATACCTTTTCACAAAACATATGGGAGGCTGTAATTACTTTGGCGTGGTATATTTTAGAATTGAGAGGGCAAGGAAGAGGTGCAAATCTTCTGTTCATAAATAACCAAATCTGTGGGCATTTTAAAAGGCATTCTGTGCAGCAGGAGAATTTATGTGCCACATTTCACCCTTGGCACACTTTCCAAATGAATTGTTCAAAGAGAAGTTATATTAGGACAAATAGAAATGACGACCAAGACCAGATGTGGATTTTTAGTTAATATTTATGCAACACCCACAGGGAAGATGGTATTGCACAATAAACTAAAAATGTCTTAGGCAAATAAGGAAATCTTTACCCCGAGGAACTGGTGCTGCAAAGGTATGAATTATACAACAAAGGACTGGGAATGCAGAACAAATGCAGGGTAGGTCGGGGCAACTATAAAAAAGAATTCATTGAGGAAGTGGTGAAGTAGCAGATGTGTGGAATCTACTTCAGGAAAATATGGGCTTAGCACTTTTTGGGCCCTTCTTGTGTCTAAGGTAGAAAACTCAAGCCAACTAGCCTAATTTCCTTCATCTGTGGAGAGGAACGGTAGCTTTAAATAGAATACCATAGACATATTCAGAACCAAGGCAGCAGTCTCACAATGAGTAAGTTCACCTTAAACTAAGAGGCAGTGTCACTACATTTGATATGTCCAAGGATAGTGCAGATGATACTATTGTAATCAGCTAATCCTATATAATAAAGAGCTAATATGCTAATTAGACCAAACAGCAGAACCACTGTCCGGACAACCTTCCGGAAGAAGCTAGGGTTTCAAGGGGCTGCAAGGGCCAAGCCCCTTGCATGAATTTGGTGCATCGAGCCTCTAGTTACTAATAATAAGAAAGGAGTAGAGGGAAGGCCAGACATTATAGGCAAGTTCCCTACAAAAGAGGGTTGGACAAAGGAAAGGTAGACATATGCCCAGCAAAGCTGGGTGACAGGGAAGGTGCTGTCTCTCAGCCACATCTGGGAACAGAGATGGTTGGCCAGAATGGGTGTGGTCACTGCAAGTGCATGGAAATTTGGGATCCTTAACCCCCTAAACAAAGGAGTTCCCTGTCGTGCTCTTAGCTCTCTTGGGACGCTTGGGACTCTGGGCTTGTGGGGCTTTTTGCTCCTACTTTCCTGCATTTGCACACATGTCCTATGGCCACGTGAACCCTGCACACAGTGGACTAATGGCCTACAATTGGCCTGATGCTGAACTGGATCCAGCTCTGACATGGAAAGGAAACTCTGGACACTGGTTTTGCTTTTAGCTCTACTGAAACCCCAGCTACACTTCATCTATGACTGGACTAAGGGAAATGGGACTGTGGAAACACAGGGATTTAATGCCACAAAAATAAAGCTTTCTACCACATCTCATCCTCCCATGGGGGCCTCCGGAAATGCTTCTTCCAGCCCCACTTCCACCGATAACAAAGACATCTTTAATCTAATTCTCCCCACTGCCCCCCCCCAGCCCGAGTTGTTCAAGAGAGGGAGAAAATGCAGGCATTGGCTGCTTCTCAGTCCTTAGCGAGCAGTCTGAAAGCAACCAAGGCTTACTGTACTGGAAGAATACTGAAACCCATGTTACATTATAATAGGAAAATTTGTTAAAAGCAGCTAGATTTCTCAAACACAGCTGAATTTTCAGCCTTTCATTCATCAGGCAAAGCAAGATGTGCTATTTTGTGGCATATCTCAGTCTTCTAGGCTGTGGTGGGGAGCAGAGAAAAGGAGGAGGAGGTGAAGGAGTATAGAAAATATTTAAAACTATTGAACATGGAGCCTTGAACATGAAGACAGCTCTGGAAAATGCTTATAAGCTTTTAGCACACTGAACCCAAACTCTATACTTTTTATGCCTCTGAGTCCTCTTAATTATTGCAGAGAGCTGTCTCTGTGTGACTTCCCACCATAGGTTTCCCTGCAGAATCGATGCATTCTTTAGAAAGTTTAACCTACTACCTTCCTCTCTCCTTTGTTAATTCTTCAGTATCTTTAACATTGAAAAAAACCAGTTTGTTCTCTCATGATGACAATTTGTGGATTTTCAGTCATTATACAGTTTCTGCAGAGCACATGTATTTGTTCCTTTATTGTCAACTTTCTGCTGCTGTTTGTTTTGTGTTTTTAGTTTTTCCTGCCTGTCCAGATGTTAAAGGGTCTGGGTGTTATGTGGAAAACAAGACTGATAAGTCCTGCCCTCTTAGAGCTGCCAGTTTATTTTTATTTTTTAATATATATTTTATTGATTTTTTACAGAGAGGAAGGGAGAGGGATAGAGAGTTAGCAACATTGATCAGCTGCCTCCTGCACACCTCCTACTGGGGATGTACCTGCAACCAAGGTACATGCCCTTGACCAGAATCGAACCTGGGACCTTTCAGTTTGCAGGCTGACGCTCTATCCACTGAGCCAAACCAGTTAGGGCTAGAGCTGCCAGTTTAGTGGTGATTCCAGATACAATGCCTACTATGAAGAAAATAGCACAGGGTATTGAGATAGAGATGGGCGAGGCTACTTTATAACATGTTGGCTAAGAAAGCCTTTCTGATATGGTGACATTTGAACTAATGTTGCTGAAAACAGGGATCTGGCCCTGAGTGGGTCTGCCTAGGCCTGGCTGGCAGTGTGTGGGTTCTTCACTACGTGCAGAAAAAATTTCACAACATGAGTCCAGGTCACTATGAGGGAATGTTTATTAAAGCTGGGACAGAAAAACAAGAAAAGGGTTAGCATAGAAGAAGCAACAGGAGAGCCGAGGCTGGCCTATCCTCGCCCTCTGGAAAGTCAAAGAAAAGATCGCCTTGGGAACAAGTTTAGGGGTTAGCCTGGGACAAACTCCCGCTCCCCATTGCTTCCCTGGTTGCAAGTCTCATAGGGTCCCTTAGAGTTTAGGAGAGGCATGCCTGTGGGGGGAAGGAGAAAGCAATGGCAGATGCTGCTCCCCAGAGGGAGAGCACGTGCTGGGTCCTTTGTCTTGAGGCTTTTATCATTTTTATGCAGGCAGGAATCTTAGAGGAGGCATCCGGGAGGGTTTCAGCAGAATTTTCATCAGTTTTCTAGGTGTGCTCCTTCAAGGTCACGGTCTTCACTGATTGGTCAGTGACAGGGCAGGGGGTCTTTAGTCATTGTCGCTGGTCCAGGTGTTGCCCACCTGGTTTTGCTGCTTTTCTGGGCCTGGAGCTGAAATACAACTGAGGCCTAGATGTTATTTCTAAGGAGGTGGCCTTCTGTATCTGCTGTAAATTGCTCTGTCAGTTTGTTCAGCCTGAAAGGAGCAAAGGGAAGGCCAACTAGATGCATGCCCTGTAGTCTGGGTTACGTAGGGAAGGTTCTTATCTGTCAGTCACACCTGGAAACAGGTCATTGGCCAGAATACACATGGGTATTGCATGGAAAGATTTGATATTTAAACTCCAAAATAAAGGAGCTCGCTCTAGCGTGCTCTCTGGGCTCCTGGCTCTCTTGTTGCAGAGGGTGTGACGCCACACTTTGGACTGATAGACTGTAACTAGTCTGATGTTGCGCCGGACCCAGCTTCACTATGGGATGGAAACTCCAGGCACTGGCTTTGCTTTTAGCTCTGCTGAGTCCCTAGTTGCACATCTTTCAGGACTGGTTTCAGCACTTTTAATCCCCAGGGATGTAATTCCATGCAAATAAACTTCTACCACATCTCATCCTCCTGTGGGTGCCTCCAGAAATGTTTATTCCAGTCGTACCCTAAGAACTCCATTCTCATTAGCAAAGGAAAAGGGCAATCCAGGCAATTCTCCCATAACACAGCTATTTGTCTCAGTTTCCCTGTACCACTTGTCCTGCCTTCCTGAGACTTGAATGCTGATAAGGAGCTTGAGAACATCTGGAGAGAAAGCAGCCATGTGGGAGAAAGAGGAGGTGGTAAATTCTACAGGAGAAGGTTATCTGTGTTGTCAGAGTGCTGGAGCTCATGTAAAGGGAGAGAGGTAATCTGGGCCAACGTGGGCCGGGCTGACCGTGGTAAGAATTCGTTTTACTCAATGTGCAACAGAAAGTCACTGAACATTTTTAAGTAGGGAAATTGTAGGTTTTCAAAAGAATCTTCTGCCTTATGCCTGAAGTTAACACTGGAGGGAAGGTGCAGTGGCAGGAGTAGAATTAAGACCACTTACTAGGCTACTGACTCAGTCCATGCAGGAAATGTGGGTAGCTTGGACTGGGATAGCAGTAGTACAGATGTTATGGTAAATATCCAGGGTTTAGTTAACAACTGAAAGGAAAGGAGGAAGTTGGAGATCATCTATTCTATCTAATAAAAGAGAAACATGGTAATTAGCATACTACCACTACACTTCCCATTGGCTAATCAGCGAGATATGCAAATTAACTGCCAGCCAAGATGGCGGCCGGCAGCCAGGCAGCTTGAAACTAACATGAGGTTTGCTTGCTTCAGTGATGGAGGAAACCAACCTTCCTCGCCTGCCTTGCCGGCCTCTGAGCCTGCAGTTTGAAACATTGTAACAAATATAGAAGCTAAACAAAACCCCAGAAACCTGCTTTCAGCGAACCGGGATCTCAGAGCTGGAGTTATACATTGTTTCGATTATAGAACTGAAACAAACCAGATACCTGCTTTCAGCAGCAGAGGCCTAAGAGCTGGAGCCTCAGAGCTAAAGCTGGCCCAGAATAAAAAAAAAAGAAAAAAAGGAGCAGTTGGGAGCTTCCGTCACCCGCCAGCCTGAAAACAGCCCTCAGCCCCTCACCCAGACTGGCCAGGCACCCCAGTGGGGACCCCCACCCTGAAGGGTGTGTGACCAGCTGCAAACAGCCATCATCCCCTCACCCAGGCTGGTCAGGCACCCCAGTGGGGACCCCCCACCCTGATCCAGGACACCCTTCAGGGCAAACCAGCCGGCCCCCACCCGTGTACCAGGCCTCTATCCTATATAGTAAAAGGGTAATATGCCTCCCAGCACCGGGATCAGCGTGACAGGGGGCAGCGCCTAAACCCCCTGATTGCCCTGCGGCTTTGTGTGTGACGGGGGTGGGGCCACAACCTCCCTATCCGCCCTGCTCTGTTTGTGACAGGGGAAGGCGCCCCAACCCCCTGATCAGCCCTGTTCTGTGCCTGATAGGGGGGAGCTCCCCAACCTCCCGATCGCCCTGAGGCTCTGTGTGTGACAGGGTGCGGCGCCCCAACCCCCTGATCAGCCCTGCTCTGTGTGACAGGGTGCGGCACCCCCACCCCCACCCCCACGGGCCCTGCTCTGTGTGTGACGGGGTAGAGCCATAACCTCCCCATCGGCCCTGCCCTGAGTGTGACAATGGCAGCGCCCCAACCCCCGATCCGCCCTGCTCTGTGTGTGACAGGGGGCGGTGCCCCAACTCCCCTATCGGCCCTACTCTGTGAGTGACAGGGGGGAGCTCCCCAAACCCCTGATGGACCCTGCTTTGTGCATGACAGCGGGGAGTTCCCCAACCCCCTGATCGACCCTGCTCTGTGCGTGACAGGGTACGGAGCCCCAACCCTCTGATTGGCCCTGCTCTGTGCGTGACAGGGGGTGGCGCCACAACCTCCCCATCGACCCTGCCTTGAGCGTGACAGGGGGCGGTGCCCCAACCCCCCAATCAGCCCTACCCTGAGTGTGACTGAGGGTGGCATCGCAACCTCCCGATCCGCCCTGCTCTGTGCATGACAGGGGCGGCGCCCCAACTCCCCAATCAGCCCTGCTCTGAGCCCGACCAGGGGCTGCACCTAAGGATTGGGCCTGCCCTCTGCTACTCGGGAGCAGGCCTAAGCCAGCAGGTCGTTATCTCCCGAGGGGTCCCAGACTGCGAGAGGGCACAGGCCGGGCTGAGGGACCCTCCCTTCCCCCCAAGTGCACAAATTTTTGTGCACCGGGCCTCTAGTCTATATATAAAAGCCTAAGCGACCAAATGACTGAACAACCGGTCACTGTGACGTGCACTGACCACCAGGGGACAGATGCTCAACGCACAGGATTGGGCTCCCTCCTGTCTGGATCGGGCCTGTGGGGATTGGGCTGAAACCGGATCTCCAACATTCCCCAACGGGTCCCAGATTGTGAGAGGGCACAGGCCAGGCTGAGGGACCCCACCAGTGCACAAATCCATGCATTGGGCTTCTAGTAATAGTAATAATAATAGAGAACACTTCTCTTGCATTCAGAACTCTTCTAACTACTTTAATCTTCATAATAATACTACCCACAGTTAGGTATTATTATCATCACTGTTTTATGGGTGAGAAACTGAGGCTCAGAGAGGTTGTGACTGGCTAAAGTGGCCTAGATAGTAAGAGCAGAGTGGGGACTCAAGAGGTAGGGTGCTCTTCCTCTAGTGTACTAGGATCATGTAAGTGTTGTGAAGAAGACTTTGATGAGTCAATTGGTAGGATTTTTAAAAAACTTTTCAACAATGAGCAGAGGTTATGGAGAAAAAAAATAGTAAGCCTGCCCAGTGTTGCTCAATGGTTGAGCACTGGAATCAGGAGGTCACAGTTCCATTCCTGGTCAGGGCACATCCCCAGGTTGCAGGCTTGATCCCCAGTAGGGGGCGTGCAGGAGGCAGCCCATGGAAGATTCTCTCTCATTATTGATGTTTCTATCTCTTCCTCTCCCTTCAGCTCTCTGAAATCAATTAAAACAAACAAACAAACAAGAAAGTCGACCAGTCCCTGCCTTAAAATATACAATTTCCTTTTATGTATGTTTATTTCCTGTTTTTCCCAAGGCACAAAAATGGGTCCATCCTGCCTGGCATAATAGGTTCAATGAATATTCATCATTTCATCTGTGTGAAATTAGGAAAAGATGGAGATTTGTTTTACAGACGCCCAAACCACAGTATTTGCTTTCCAGGCCACTGCCAGACATCCAGGGGGCTCAATTTCTTGCCGCAGGTTTGGAGAGCTTGCTGGTTAGGTGCTGCCCTTGGAGGGAGGGGGTTCGAGGAGGGAAGTCAGCCCCCACTACAGGTTTGTTTTCCATGCATGGTGGCTGCCGAGCGGCAGGGGGCGCCGCCGTAGTAGTGTTCATCGTAGTCCACGAGAGCCACTCGACTGCGGAAAGGGCCAAGCCAGGAGGTGTGGCGGGCAGCCCGTGGTCCTTTTTGGTCTCGCAACTTTAGTATCCAGAGCTCGTTCTACAAGGCCATTCTTCTACCACATTTCATCACGTTGGACGCCTTCCATCCAGTCCCGGATCCGGGCGGGAAGGAAAGCATTAGCTTCCCGCCTTCCTAGGTTATAGTGCGGTAGAGGCGGCTCCTCTCTGTGTCCTCAGGGTCAGCTTGACAGTTCCCCTGAAGCATGTCGTGTCTTTCTTTCCTCTTTGGGGGTCTTTTCTGTTTAACCTACTGCGGGAACATTCTCCTCCCTACACGTCTTTCCACTGACACCCGAGACAACGGTACGCTCGGAACTGAAATCTCTCCTAAATCCTCCCCGCCAACCCAGCAGAGAGGTCGCGTGTGTGTTGGTGGCAACCGAGGCTGCCGAACTCGCCAAACCTGTTCCTCCTCTCCCGGTCCCCAGAAGTCTCCCGCGGACCCGACTCGCGCCTGGCCGCGCTCGGGCTGGGCTGGGCACCAGCCTGTGGCAGGCGCCGCCCCAGCGGCGGGGCGAGCGCGCGCATCCTCCCTGCGTCCAGTTTCTCCTCCTGCTCCCCCCGCAGGCGGGGCTCCAGCCGTCGCCCTGGGGTCTCCCGGGCTCTCCACCGGGAAATCGAAGGTGAAAGAAACCCGAGGGAGGCGGGAGGCGGGAGGCGGGTGGGAGGAGCCTGCAGCCGGGGGTGGGGGTGGTGTGGGCGGGGCCTGAGGGCGTCGGGGCGGAGAAAGGGGCTGAGCAAACCCGGGAAGGAGGGTTGGCCACGCAGGCGCGGGGGCAGCGCCGAGAACCCCACGCGGGAGCTTCTAGTCTCCAACCACCGCTCCTCACTTCACGGGAGAAGGGGCTGGGACTGGCCGAGAGCTAATAAAGAGTGAATGAGCTGCCGCCGCTGTGGCGGCCGGAGTCAGCCCGAGCGGCACCCGATCCTTGCGCTCGGGAGGCGGCGAGGGGAGGCGGGTCGTCTCGTCCCTCCCACCCGCCCCTCTTTCTCTCTCTTCCTCCAGCTGGTGGTCCCAGAGCCCGGCTCGGACCGGTCCGTCGGCCCCCATCCCGCACTCTTCCGCCTCCTCCGCGTCCCCACTCCTCACCTAGGGCGCCCCGAATGGCCATGGGTTAGGGTGGGGGCCTCGGGCAGCGGGGAAGACCAGCCCGGTGCCTCCGCCGGAGGGCGCGTAGCCCGAACGCCGCTCGCGGGCGCCGGGCATGGGGAGCGCGGTGTGAGCCCGCACCCCGGGAGGACGCCGGAGCCGCGGCGACGGGCCGAGGTGGAGGAAGAGCGCGTGGATTGGGAGGACCCAAGGGAGGAAGGGAGGGAGAGAAGGGAGGGTGGGGAAGCGAGGGAAAAGTGAAGCTGGGAGGAGAAGGCGGAGGAAGGTGGGGATTGATGCTTCTGTTTTTTGTTGCCGCTGCTGCCCTCGCGCTGGGAGCCGAGCCGGAGGGAAGGCGGTGGAGAGATGATTGCAGAGTTGGTGAGCAGCGCTCTGGGGCTCGCCTTGTATCTCAACACCCTAAGCGCGGATTTCTGCTATGATGACAGGTAAGGGGGTGAGAGGGAGGGGTGACCCCGAAGCTTCCCGCTTTAAAAGCTGGAAGTGCCTCCTGGAGCAACTAATCCGGCACCTGAATTAGGAGGCGCGTCAAAATTAACACCTTAAAGCAGGAACAGCCGGGACGCGAGCGCGCTGGGCGGGCTGAAGGAGTTTGGGTTCCTAGTTTGCAGCAGGTTCTCTCCCTTGACTCTTCGGCTGTTGGCAGACGTTTAAATTTCTTAGCGGAAATCGCAGCAATTTGGGAAACTGTTTAATGAACGCATTAAAGAAAAAGTCTTAGGTATTCCTTGGTGCAACAAAAGCACATTGAGTGATTTTACGTCTGGGTCGGGAAGCTGTTCCCCGCCCCCTAATAGATCTTCCCCGTAACGTTTCCGTTTATTGATGGGACGGACAGTTTTATTTCCCGAGGGTAACACACACCTTTGACAGTTGCCAAAATAATGGAAAGAGGATCGTACTCTGCTTCAACTTTCCCTTTTGACGTGTAGTGTACTTGACTTGGAGCCAAGATAATGCTGCTGATGGTCTCCCCTGCTCTCCCCCCTCCCCCCGCCGCTGCCTCCCCCCTCCCCTTGCCTCTTTCCCTAATCGATGGAGTAGCACTTTATAAAAGCTTGGCTTTCATTTCTGTTTGTGAGTTTCACATTAGACATTAGTGATTCTTTTGTGCTAATTGGGGAAGAAGACGCCCCTAGAGACTGAAGTTGTCTTCTGCATTTGGGTTCGTTTGGGTGGCTAATGAGACCTGAACTGTGTTGTCAAAGAAACTGCATCGATTTCTGGAAAATGTCATAGTTGTGCTTGTGGCTCTACCTATTTTTTAAACGTTGTTAGTGTTTAGAAACTGATGAAAAGCTCCAATAGCCATTAGGGAAAATTCCAATTTGTGTCTTTCCAGTGATTTAATCTGATTACAATTAAAACAGATGCATAATTAAAATATATTAGGGAGAACAGCACGCCTGGCTAAACTTATTAACCGTCCTGGGGTGTTTCATGCTCCATTGAAATTAAACTATCCAAAAAGTGAGCACAGATTTACTTTGACAGCTTTTCAGCAGCCTCTCTGGGCTATGGAAAGTGAATGGTTCCCTAGGGTCAGGGCGAGGCAGTGAGTGAACTTAGGAAAAGAGTTTGATAGTGAGGGGAGGTGAAGGCAAAATCTTCTCCTGGTAGTAATTAGCCATGTTCTATATTCTCTGGTGTGCCCGCTCTCTGACTAAAAGCATGTTCATGGATGTATACCTTCAGTCAGCGAATTTTGGTTCACATCCACATGTCTATTATGAAATCCCCTGATAGTCCCTGCAAAGACATCCAGCAAACCCTTCTTAATGCATTTTATAGAGTGTCTATCAGAGGCTAGTTGCTAGGAAGCCCCTGTTAGACATAAACTTTCCCTCAATTTTTAAGCAATGTGCAGATCTTAGCAATTATGCTCCATGCTCTGAGAAGTAAGTGGTCTGTGAGGGGGGCTGCTTCTGTTCCCTCCAATTTTGGGTTACAGTGCACCTGCTCTTTCTAGGGTAAATGGGAGAAAAATCTCTTGCTTCCAAAGAAGGGTGACTTTTCACAAAATAAGTTCAGGGACAAATCTTGGGCAGTGACTGGCTCTGTTGGGGACAGTTCCAATAGTAAGCATTTATGCCAAGAATATACAGCTTATGAAAAAGTAACTTGTTGTACTATTGTAACTTTTATAGAACACTGTGGCAAATCTGGCATGCCTCTTGTATGCTACTGTTTTTTGCTATCTAGTTCTTTGAAAAGTATTTGTCAGAAGAAACTAGCCTGTAATGGTTAAGGCTGAAACTAAACTAAATTTTCAGGTACATTTTTTTTCTATAGACTTAGTGCTTATTTTGTGTTTTTTGATCATCAATCAGAATTGGTAGGCCTTTGTAACTTTAAGGAAGAATGGTGCAAGTGTGATGATGAATTAGTTGTGCTTTGATGGTGGACCATTGCTATAAATTCTCTACATGCTATAGGTTGAAGGGGGTGTCAGATTTGCTGACCTGTACCTCGCTACTTAGATGAATTTAGTGTGATGATTTGCTCATATCATCTAGTTGATAGCATGGTCAGTATATGATATCTAGATATTATATATGACATGATATGGAGGGTCTGTAAATACAAATTATACTTTTGCTACAATTTGAAGTGTACTTGACTCTAATTTTCTAAGTGGCAGGCCTGCATATGCAATCCCATACTTCTGAGAGTATGAAGTCTTAAACGTATCAAACTTGTGTGTTTGTTTTTTTAAATATATTTTTATTGATTTCAGAGGAAGGGAGAGGGAGAGAGATATAGAAACATCAATGATGAGAGAGAATCATTGATCAGCTGCCTCCTGCATGCCCCTTTACCGGGGATGGAGCCCACAACTCAGGCATGTGCCCTTGATCAGAACCCGGACCCGTCAGTCCACAGGCTGACACTCTGTCCACTGAGCCAAACCGGTTAGGGCTAAACTTGGTTTTTATGTGTCTTGGTTTTTATGAAGTCGTGAAATACATATTAATAGGATCCTGGAACTTGGTGTCTGCACAGCATGTTCAGGTGATTTGGTGCCAAGGTGCACTGCAAGTTGTGGCTTTCAGATATAGTACTTTCTAACTACTCTCACTCACTAGGGTGTGAAGGGGGAAGAGGGCTGGGGAGGCAGTGGAAACTGTAGGATGATGAGAATGTGTTTATTTCCATCACTCCATTTCAGACTACAAAGGCCCAAGTTCAAAACTTTGTTTAAACTACATCTGTGGATTCCGCTGCCCCCCCAGGAACTTCTGTGAAATACAGCTCTGTGAGGAGGGCAGGGCTGGAAGCAAAAGAGCTGCACTCAGGGAGGGAGGTGGCTCTTACGCTTGACTTGCTTAACTAAATCAAGACTGTGCATTTTAGCTGAAGAATCTGGCATTTACTGTAGGAGGGCTTTATATTGCTTCAGCTTACAGATTATTGCTGTGGTACTTCTCAAAGTTATCATTTCTTTTAAGTATAGTGATCAGGTTTACTTTAAAAACGATATATATAATTACTTGCAGTGTTTGATGTAGTTTGGTTGAGATTAAATGGTAATCTGAAACGTTTTTATAGCAGAATCAATTTCCCTATGGTAAAATTTAATATTTTACAAGTTTTTCTGTGCTAAACTCAAGAATATGGCTAGGATGTGATGAAACAAACAGTAAAAGAGTAGAATTCATCCTATCTGATCAAAAAAGCATACATGGTTTCAACTTCATTCCTCTTCCCCTTGCCTCCAATCTAGTAATGACTATATTGAATCTTAAGTTGTGGTTAGAGTCAAATTGGAATTATAAATGTGCAGTTTTTGCCAGACTTTAAATCATGTTGCATATGACTTCTCGAAGGACCCTCTCATTTTCTGGAGAAATTTGGTGTTTAGGTCAGTGGAAACAACTGGCTGACCCCAAATTCTCTGCTCTGTCATGTATTTGGCAAGGATAATATTACATCATTTTCCCTTCATCCTCTTTAAAAATAGTACTGTTAATATGCTTTGCATAGAGATAACACTAAAAGAGGAGTCAGTTTACTTCAAAGCAATAGAAGTAAACCCTAACTATTGTTTTGTAGTCTGATTTCATTTTGACTTACCATCTAATTGAAGGCATTTCCTTTAAGTCATATAACTAGTAAATAAGATAATGCAACTAGTACATGTTTTTATTCTCACATGAGTAAAATAATGCACTCGTTAAAAAAAAAAAAAGTCAGTTGGAGGTTTTGAAAGTGGGAAATGGATTTGTGGCCGCTTTGAACATTTTTTTTACCTTATTGCTGATTTTGCATTTGTTAAACCCAACCATGATCATTAACATTGCCTTTATGTTTCTTAGCTATTCCATTTTGCAATAATTGTGTGAAACTTGGAGAAACAACTCCATGGCAGAAATTTCTGCTCTTGAATTAAAACTACTCCAAGCTCTTCATAGCACATTCCTAATTTAGTTTTTCTTTTGGATATAAATGTAAATCTTTATTTTTATGGAAACACTAGTTAAGACGTTTCTTCCTTAAAGTCATTGATTAACAGTATTTTAAAAGAAGGAATGGAAGATGTAAGGCATGTTAGCAAATTTTTTAAAAACTTTATTTTCTAAAGCTATTCAACTGTGCCTTCTCCTTGGTCTTTTAATGTCACTGTCAGTTTGGGTTTTTGACCTGGTATGATCTTTTGTGAAATGATCAATCTCTGTTAACTTGCCTCTAGAAAGTTCCCCTGAATAACTTGCCTTCGACCAATATGCTATTGGTACCTTAAAATTCTAGTGTGTGCAACCATTGAAGGAATGCCCGGTGTTTAAAGTATGTTTACAAAGAATTACTTATAAAATCAAAGTAAAGAAGGGAGAAGTTTGCTTTGAATCAAAGGATATATCATCAAGACTATACAGGAAGAAGCCAATGTGTACGAGTGTTTTGTTTTTTTTCACTCTAATTTCCTTCCCAGTTTATAAGACACCGAAAAAATGCAAGTGGACCCAATTTATAGCTTATGAAATATTTTATGTGACATTTTATTTTTTAGCTGTTTTGATTGTTTAATCAACTCTATGTAGAATTGGTTCATTTTGCTGAACAAGTACATCTCAACAGTAAATTAAAATTAGGTGAAGCCAGTAGAGACCACTTTGCCTCACCTCCATTGAGACTGCCACATGGGGATTAGCTAGCAAATGACCCAAATACAAGCACCGGATGGACATTTACGAATGCCATAGGGAAAATTGCTTGCCAGCCATCTGTCTCTTAATGGTTTCCATGTAAATGTATATTTTTGGCTGTATTATTATATATCCAATTTACATTGTCTTGTCATCTGCACTTAGTTTTTCAGTGTTATTGTGCCCCTGCTGTAACACTGAATTCCTTGCTGCTATAATTATGAAATACCTACAACCTTTTGTATTCCGGTATGAGATAGGAGCACGGTTTGTCTCTCTCATCTCCTTGTTGCTGTTTTGCACACTAAAGGCACTTGTTTAAAACGCCCGTGATGGTGCAGCTGTTTGTCATAGGCGAAGGGTACATTTCCTCTAAACCTTCCTAAGAGGAAGGGGCCAAGTTTACCCTTAAGGCACTTTGAAAAATCAGGGCTGACAAATCTAGTTTCTTATAACTTTATTTTTCTCACCCATCATGGTTTATACCTGTAACATTCACTTTTTAGATTGTTTGTCTCTTGGAAGCTAATTATATGATCAGCTTTGGGTACTTATTGAATAGCTTCACAAAAGTGGCAAGTGCGGCAGCCTTGATGGGAAGGAAAAGTGGGTTGTTGAATGTAAAGACCTCGCCTCTATGAACAGCTGTCCTCACTTAGAGCCTAGTAGGGGGAAAAAAAAGTGTAGAGGCATAGCACCAGGAATTGCACTACCTTCTGTTTTTCGTAGGATGAAAAAGGCATACTATTTTGAGTAATTACAGATGTAATGATATGCAATGGTTTCTTTGAAGATTTGATTTGTGTGTGCTTTTGAGGAATAATGACTACATTCAATAATTCACTAGTTATGAATATTACTAGACACGGGCTTCTCATACATATGGTGCCTAATACAAGCAGCAGCTGTTCACTCTTGTCAGCAGCATCCATACCTCTCTGTCCTTTCTTACCTGTACTGTAGCAGGTACTATAAAGTGTTTGAGAGTCTGATGGTAGACTTATACAAATGCCAATTGCTTGTCCTTTAGCAGAATTTCACTTGCATTTACTCGTGTTTATTTTGACTAATACTCATATTTTAAAACTTTTACTGGGACTCTGTCAGCTTCTCTCCCAGGACATTGGTGCCCAGGATCCATGGTAGATGGTTTGAACTGGCGTTATTCTGGGTCTGGTGCTCATGGGTACTTGATTCGCACGTGGGGAAGCTTTAAACTACTTCTCCCAAATTTCTTCTTCCTAATTGTCCAGTCAGTTGTTTTCCTTGGAGGCTTGTAGCGGCTGAACTCTTGGAGTTAACAAGATTTGCCTCTACTGGTCATAGGGATTGAAGACGTTTGCCTGAGAGAGATTTTTTTGGGCTGTATTTTCTAGACAGTTAATTCTAACAAGATGCAGCACTATTAAATTTCTATTGATCTCCTTTCCTCCTCTCTGACAGTTTACCTTTTCAATCACATTGGACCGCTTCTCTGGTATTCAAGGTTTCTTAGAATAAAGGTGTACATGTTCATTTTAATATTTTAAGAACTTTTTGAGATTCCAAATTTGGGTTCAGCTTTGACCTTTTGTCTTTCCAGGTAGATGGGAAATCATTGAATAAACCTATCGACTCAGGAGAATTTTGAAGAAGTCAGGAACACAAATGATTTGTTTTTAAGTCCATATTGAGAGCTGCTGTTATGTTTTTAGAGTAGTATATTTTTGTTTATAGCCATTTCCTAAAATGCAGTTAATTTGGACAACTGAAAGTGACTTTATGGATGAGAGGGAGAGAGATTTTGATTTGCTCATGACTAAAAAAAAAATAATATGGAAAATTCTAACTCCACCTCTAGATTCCATCTTATTGCGGAATTAAATTATATGAACATTTACTTTATTCCAAGGCTGTGTGCCTGCTTTGTTGCCGAGGGCAGTGCTACTGTGTCTGCTTTAAAAGTGCTGTAGTTTTTGGCAGAGGAGATGCTATTTGCTTATGGTAATTCCATGTAAGCTTTTGTTTCTTGATTTCTTTGCCGGGCATTGGTGATATCAGAGTGAGGCAGGGTATGCAGGGTGGCGCAGCATGCAGTTATCATCAAAGAGACTGACTAAATTACATGATTTATCAAATGAAACACATCAGTGCCCGTGGAATAGCAGCTGTGAGCTAGGTGCTGTGGCCAATGGCTTAATTAAGGAACAATGTATGAAAATATTACCATGGGGTAAAGGAATTTATTGACATTTGAAACTGCAAAAGTCACACGTTTTGGTAGTTAGCGAAAGTGCTTGTTTCCGTAATTGTGGTTCCAGAGACCATTGGTTTCTTTAGAAGTGGAACATTTTGATTGTCCTAGCCTAGAAATTCTCCCTTGACATCCTTTAGGAGTATTTTAACTTCAAAGGATGTGTTGTTTGCTGAAGAGTGGCCACTGGGGCGCAATATGGCTCTTGACATTTTGAGCAGTGTTAAATGATGACATTGAAGTATTTCAAACAGCCATGCTTCAACATTGTTTAAAAAGCCAGTGGGGAGAATGACAATCCGTATCCCTGCATACTTGGAATTTTTGGGTATTAATTTTAAATGCAGTTCACAAGTTTGCCTCTTAAAAATAAGTTAAAAAAAAAAAAAAAAGGACGAATAAGGCTAGTAAAAGTTTTACGGCTGTGTATTATGAAATTTTGTTTTCTTTTTTCAGTTGCTTATACGTGTTCTATAAAGAGACTGAAAAGATGCAGACCACAGCCTTGTTTTTTGTTTTAAGCTCTCAATTGGGTTATATGCCTGTTGTTTAGAACACTGTCATAAAGCATATTGTTGATTCTATTGTAAACTCAAGACTATAAAACTAGTCTTTGAGAGGCAGACAAGGGGAAAACACTTTGGGAAAAGTAAACTCTTGTGTTTGTTAATTTCCAATTTAAGTGAAGGCACGTGCACCCTGCTTTCTTTTCTGTGACTGGTATCTCTCGGGTTAAAAATGAGAGTCCGTAGTTTTACTCTTTACAAGGTCAGTGCATGTGGAAGTGACATCCCTGCAAATTGTGTTCTCAACAGGGATTGCCTTAGGAGGTGGTGGCTCTAGAGATACCTTCACAGGTTTGACCGCTTTTCTCAGTCTGGAGGGACATTTGCCATTACAGAGCCATTTGGGAGAGGGGTTCTTGAGGCAGGGCTAGCACCTACCCTGTTCCTCTGGGGACCTTACTCATTGTTTCATAAACTGCCTTTTGGCTACGTCTGCCTTTCTGTCTTCAGATTTCTAAAGGTATAATAAATACTGAGCCTGCCGCCCTGGATTGTCAGATCGTCTTCAGGTAGAGCACGTGGATCCAAATTCTCTGTCGAGTGTACTTTTAGAACAGGATGTTCCCCTCCTCCTCCAATAATTAACTACAGGACTGCTCTCCCAAAGCAATTGAAAAAGCCCATTTTGACAAAGAAAGCTTCCTGTGACAAATTTCCCAACTATAACTTTGCAGAAGAAAAGTTCTCAGATGATGAAGAAGTTTAATCAGGCAAAAAGACATTTTTATTTGCAGAAATGGGCCCTTTAGAGGGAAGCAATTATTTATAGCTGATGTGAAGAAGTGGTATACCTGAATTCATTTGGTAAACCTCATTTAAAATAGGAAGGTTATTCTTGTTATGCTGTTGAAAGAAAAAAAAAAAAATGGTGCTGAATAGTCAGTGAACTTATGTTAAAGAAATAAGCTTTTACACGTTAACCCACTCTCTAGGGATATGAATTGGTTTAACCAAAGAAAAATGAATTTAGGATTTGAATTAAAACCTTTTAAAGACACCAGTGTGCAGCCTGCAAGCACTGACTGTAGTTTGCCACATGGAGTCTTCTATTTAAAAAAAAATATTCTTTAGTTTTGGTTCCTCCATCTGTCTATGTAAGAATCTTTGTATTTTTTCCTTTGACAACAGTGGTGTGTTTTGCTTTTGTTACATGTTGAACAGAAAGTGAAATTTCACTGTTTTAAAACCTCTCGTATGTTGTCAACCTAAATAATGTAAGCCATTTCTATGAGAAGGTAGTTAGTAGTTACTTTCAAATTCAGAAATGATATTGAGGATGCCCGTGGCAGGCTTTGTCCCTTCTCAGGACTTGTCCCCCTGCCTTCATCCTTTGATATGGACAGTTGCCTTTTTAAAAATACCTTGCAAAATGCAGTTTAAGCCCCCAGTTTCTTTGAATCCAATAGATCTCCCTATGCCTTGCTTAAAGGGCCATTGGTGAGCTGGCCTCTTTCCATCTGGTATGTGTATATAGTTCTAGATCAGTCTACTTGCAAATCACTTGGGGCTGTGAAAATGCAGATTCTGCCTGGAATGGGCCTAAGAGCCTGCATCTCCGTCATTCACAGGTATAACAGATGGCTGTTGGTTCACGGGCCACATGGTAATAAGAGTAGTAAGGCTCTATTTCATTTAAATGTATTACACATCGGCTCAGTGTGTTGTACAGATACTTAGATACTTGGAAAGGCTACCTAAACTCCTGGATTGAAAATGATCAAGAATAAGGCACCTCTCTTCTTTGTATGAGTCTAGCCATTTTATTTCATCTCTCTCTCTGCTTTGTTCAATCACATCTCCTTTAAATTGGTCATGTGGATTCGAGGTATTGTGTGGATTTTGAAAAGGTAGAGAGCCTGCTGAAACCCTAGGAGGTGATCTCTATGGAAATATCGGTCACCATCTTGTATTACAGTGTTATCTTCTTTGTAGCACTGCTGTGGAGACAGGTATTGGATGCTGATTTTGACAAATAAACTGATAGGCGGTTGGTCACCTTAGGCTTATGACTTGAATAGATGCCTTAACTGAGTCTCCATAGTCAGGACCTTCATTAGTTTGTGCTTTTGTTAAGCAACCCCTTGTAAGGGAATTTGGCTTACATTGCATGAAGGCTTTAAAAATTATAGGGTGACAGCAAAAATATAAGTACTTAGGAAGCTGGGAGTGGGAAAGCTGAAGATTTATTGATGATAATCAGGCACTGGGTGATGCTATCAGGTAGAGGTATCTACATAAAAGCAGAAATGCTTGGGCCCCTATGATTTTTTTTTAGCCTGTTATACGGAACCTTAGCGTTTGGGCACTTTCGAGTGTTTCTGATTGAGTGAATGCCCTATGATTCTGAAAATTTACATACCTACTTAATAGGAATATTTTTAAAGTGCTCATTCTAAAATGAGTTAAAATTATTCCTTTCTTTTTAAAATACTGGGCCCTAGAGGCAGTTTCGTAAACAAACATTAGGCCACGATAGGAGATTAGAATTATGGTCTTGGAGTTACGTATCACTTTACTAGTGAGGTACTCCAGCCACTCATCGCTCTGAGACTTGGTGTTATAATTGTTTAGGGAGTGAAAGTAACAATAATAACTGCCTACCACAGAGTGGGGATCAAATGAAATGTTCTCTGTGTGTTTTAAAAGCTTCATGGCTCCAGATTTAGGTGTAGAGAGTGGACGAAAAGGGGCCACCTGCTCCCCTGACAAGCTCAGGGAAGGCCCGTATGGTGGCCCTAAAAACTCAAGAGACCTAAAAGTAACCACACAGGATGGTCTGAAATGAAAACATTTTTAACTGAAACGCAGTTTTTGGTGGGTAGTCATGTCCTAGACTAGCCTCTTCTCTGGCAAAGGTCAATCTTTACCTTCACCGAGCCTATTGTCTTTTTGCATCTAGATAACATATCGTTGGAATGTCAGAGTAATTTTCCTTTTTCCAGACCCCTCAAAGCACAGGCACTGCTAGGGGGAACACAAATAAACTCATTGTTATCGAGCTAAATGTTGACTGTTAACTATCTCTCACCACCTAACTCAGTGGTCAGCAAACTGCGGCTCGGGAGCCACATGTGGCTCTTTGGCCCCTTGAGTGTGGCTCTTCCTAAGCCTTAGGAGTACCCTAATTAAGTTAATAACAATGTACCTACCTATATAGTTTAAGTTTTAAAAATTTGGCTCTCAAAAGAAATTTCAGTCGTTGTACTGTTGATATTTGGCTCTGTTGACTAATGAGTTTGTCGACCACTGACCTAACTGAAAGAAGTATGTGTCAATTATTTTCATTTTATCCAACCCCAGATGTTTCCCCACTTTGCTTTCTCCTGTCTCCCTAATCTGTCACCAGTGGATTTCATATAACCCACTTATGTCTCCTCTTTTGATTGTAATGTATAAAACAAGATGCAAAACTGCCTTTCTCTGGAGCATTATCTCAATCCATTGAGGTTCTGCTTCCCAGCATTTGTCAACAATCTGGCTCAAATGAACTCACAGAAATTCTTCACAGGTTTGAATGTTTCTTACATTAACAGGAGTGTTGGACCAGAGGCTGAATGGCTCAGTACATTTGTGTCTGACGCTCTTCTCCCCTGAGAACGGAGCTGTGTTCTCCATGTTATTGCTACCTTTTTCTCTCAGAGTCAGTGGGACTCCTGCTGCCCCAGCTGCTGTTGCCTCCCCCACCACCCATCTCTGCTTCTAATGTTCGAAGCCTCACTGCATAAGCAGTTCTTCCTCTCCTCTATTTCTTTTCTGTGCTTTCCCTGTGTGTCTTGTCTCTGCGTGAAGGCTTACTTTGAATAGACCTTCTGGCCAATCTGAGTCTTCTTTTGCAGGGTAAAAGCACCAATTACGGTGCACCGGGTGTAAATAACGTTTGGTACTTTGGTTCTGCTTGGTAGGGTGTACTCATGGTCTCCCTCTTCAGTGGCAACTCTTTTTCTTTTATGAATATGTTCAGATTCAGAGCAGTTCTGGCAGCCGGTGATTAGAAAAGCAATATGTCAGAGAAGCTGTTTTTTCCTCCATTGAAGTGTTCATGTTAATCAGTCCTGTATTGAGAATTGGGAGTAAGTGCTAGATGGTCACACATCATTTTTCAACAGTTTGGCTCAAGTAAACTCACCAAATGGTAACATCTAGTACCTAACCTTGGCGATACATTTTTGTAAGTAATTAGAAAATATTCCTTAATTTTAGACCTTTTCAATCAACAGAGTGGCAAAAAAGTAAAAAGACCACAGATTTATGGAATCAGATAATCTAGAGATCTAATCCCAGAACTATTACTTGCTTATTGGGTAATTTTGATCGCGCTAAGATTCTTTTAGCCTCTGTTCCTTGTTGTATAGAACAGGGGTAGTAATACCTACTTAATACAATTGTTGGGAGAATAGACCGAGATAAATTTTATAAAGTGCCTGGTCCAGTGTCTGGTGTCCAGGATAATTATTAAATATTTCTCTTAAGAAATTTTTCATTAACTCTATTGCTAATAGCTTAAAATCACTGTATAGTAACATCTGAAAGTATTATAAAGCATTTAGGGATTTTTCTTAAAAGCCAATGTTCAGAACTTAAACTTATTTCTAGTAATATTTAAGTTAGCAATTCAGATATGTTTAGGGTAGCTGAAAGGGGTCAGTGAACTCTGTTAAATAACTACTAATTTTTGAATTTAATTATCTTGAGTTATAAGTTTGGAGAAATGTTGAAACTTGAGCATTATACACACATGCATACATGCATGCACGGACCCACACACATGCAAATTTTGCCAATAAAATGTTTGCAGTATATACTCAATTCAAAGTACATATGAAACACAGAACTAGGATGTCTTCTATGTTCTTCACCATAATTGACTTTCTTCTTTGAGTTAGATTATACTGCATAGTAGCATATGCAAAATTATGATTTCTTAGCATCTTGTAAGAATTGTTTTACTCTATGAAGTGTATCTAGTAAATGAAAAAGCTTAAACAATGAAAAACTAGAGTTGTTTTTATTGGTGGTGAGAACAGCACCAGGTGTTAAACCAGTGGGACAAGATCGGATCTGGATTGAGCAATCTCCATACTTGAGTTCTGGCTAGGAAAGAATTCAGAGCCAAGACTCAAACTATAAGAGGAAGGTTATTTAGACAGTCACAGGGTACAAGAAGTGAGCTGCAGGAGAAATGGGCTCAGGAAACAAGTTACAGGGGCAGAAGAAGGGCCCTTGGGGCTTAGGAGAGAGGAAGGTAAATGTGATGTGCCAAGGGGGAAGGAGGAGAGAGAGGGAGGAGAGAGAGTGAGAGCACCCTGGTCCTCCATCCTAAGGGTTTTTAAGGGTGTGATTTCAGGGGGTGTTCAAGGGGAGGATCTCAATAGAATATTCAGTCATGGTTTACACTGATTGGTGGGTGCCAGAGGGTCATTAGTCAGTGCAGTTCTGATATCAGCCAAGAGATCAGATGTCTGGTTTTGCTGCTTTTCTAGGCACGGAGCTGAAATACAACTGAGGCCTCCATGTTATCCCTAGGGCTTGATGCTTAAGGGAGTGGTCAGGCAAAGGCCCACCTGGGAGTTACTTGGGCTACTCTTTGGCCCCAGGTTCCTCCTCTAAGGGGATCTGCCACATAACTAGTCACATATGAGAGGAAGAAAGGTCAGGAGAGGGTCTCACCTGCATGATCCGCGATGTGAAAGGTCAGGGGGGTCTAAATCCCTTGACCAGCTGTATTCGCAGGAAAGAAAGGTTATCCTGGGGGTGAGGTCCTTATTTTCCCAGTTTTCCTGGTTGCTAGGCACCCAGGGCTTCCTGCTTTGATGACCTACTGTACCTGACCCAGTGTCCTTGCTCTGCTTATGTCTGTCTAACTGCCAACCACATTTTCAGTTATACTGTAAAAGGTTATATTGAAGTAAGAATTAGCCAAACCCGGTGATCCACCACTTCTAGGAATATATCCTAAGAATCCTGAAACACCAATCGGAAAGAATATGCACACCTATGTTCATAGCAGTGCTGCTTACAATAGCTAAGATCCGGAAACAGCACAAGTGCCCATCAGTAGATGAGTGGATAAAAAAACATGTGGTACATTTACACCATGGAATACTATGCAGCTGTAAAAAAGAAGGATCTCTTACCCTTTCAGACAGCATGGAGGGACCTGGAGACCATTATGCTAAGTGCAATAAGTCAGTCAAAGACAAGTATCACATGAAATCACTTATATGTGGAATCCAATGAATAAAATAAACTGATGAACAAAATAGATCCAGAGACATGGAAGCATGCAACAGACTGACGAATTTCATAGGGAAGGGAGAGGAGACTGGAAGAGAGTAACCAAAGAACTTATATGCATAACCATTGACAGACAATAGTGTGGTGAAGGCCTGAAGAGGAGAAGATGTGGGTTAGAGGGAGATGGGGGGAAAGAAGAGGACATCTGTATTATTTTCAACAATTAAGATTTTAAAAAAAAGAGCCCTACCTGGTTTGGCTCAGTGGATAGAGCATCAGCCTGAGGATTGAGGGGTCCTGGGTTCGATTCTGGCCAAGGGCACATACCTCAGTTGCAGGCTTGATCCCTGGGCTTGTGCGGGAGGCAACCAATCAATGGATGTGTCTCTCTCACAAGGATGTTTCTTTCTCTCTGTCCCTCCCCCTCCTTCTCTCTAAAAATCAATGGGAAAATATCCTCATGTGAGTATTAACAAAAAAACAAACAAACAAAAAAAACACCTAAAAATCCCAGGAATACTTTTATGTACCTTCTGTTTGACAGTGAGCAAAACTGATACAAAAAGCTCTGTTTGCTTTTTTGAAATCTTTCCTGGGAAGTTTGTTATTTTCTGTCATTAACTTGCACGCTCACCAAGACCTACAAGTTGCATTAATTTATTTTTATTTATTAATTTATGTTTTTAAATAAATGAAAAATTTTTAAATATTTTTTTATTTTTTATTTTTGTTGATTTCAGAGCGAAGGGAGAGGGGGAGAGAGAGAGAGATAGACACATCAATGATGAGAGAGAATCATTGATTGGCTGCCTCCTTCATGCCCCCTACTGGGGATCGAGCCCACAACCCAGGCATGTGCCCTTGACCGGAATCAAACCTGGGACCCTTCAGTACACAGGCCGATGCTCTATCCACTGAGTCAAACTAGCTAGGGCTTGCATTAATTTATTTACAGGTAGTTCTGCATTTAAAAATATTGATCTCTCTCCTAATTAAAACAGATCTTTCACATGTTAACATTTTTCTAGTGATTCCCTATCCAAAGAAAACATATAACCTTCTAACTCAAGCACTTCTTTTTTCCATTTTTATCCCCCTAGAAGAAGTAAAACTTTTCTCACTCAAAGTTCAGGTAAGCTAAGTATCTTGAAGGCCTGCCATATTGATAACACAGCCCTTTCTTTTCCTTCCTTCCTTCCTTCCTTCCTTCCTTCCTTCCTTCCTTCCTTCCTTCCTTCCTCCCTTCCTCCCTCCCTCCCTCCCTCCCTCCCTCCCTCCCTCCCTTCCTTCCTTCCTTCCTTCCTTCCTTCCTCTTTTTTTTTGTTTGTTTCAATTTTATGATTTTTAGAGAGAAAGAGGGAGGGAGAGAGAAAAATCAATTTTTTTTGTTCCACTTATTTATGCATTCATTGGTTGATTCTTACATGTGCTCTGACTGGGGATCAAACCCACAACCTTAGTGTACCAGGACGATACTCTAACCAACTAAGCTATCCAGCCAGGGCCATGGCTTTTTCTTTAAAGTCAGGGCTTGGCTGTAGTTATTCCCTAGGGTTCCTGCCATCTGAAAATAGTCACAATTCTAGGGAAATGGGTTTGGGTATATTTGCTTAAGATAAATATTTGAAATTTGGGGGCACTTAGTAATGTTTTAGGTAGAACATTGGCTATATTGCCACACATGCAATGGAAAAGGAGGTCCATTAACACAACAAACCGTATCAACTCAGTCACAATCATCATTTTGTTTCTTGGGTTACCTTATTCTCAGTTGGAATGTTTACTCTGTTCCTATTGATAACTAAATTCTAACAGCAAGTGGCAGCTCCAAAAAAGAACACTTTTGGTTCTTGTTGGACTGCAGCCTAGTTTTCTCTAGTGCACATCTGTTCCTTGGAACATTTTGAGAATATTCAGGTGAAAATTCACCCAGTATTCTATTAAACCAGGTTCTGTTGCTGATGGGTTGAAAAAAAATCAATCATACTCTTTTTAATTTAGCAAAGGAAAACAACAAATGTCTTTTGCAGGATGGCTCACAACTCTCTGGAATTAATTTAAATTAGTACAAGAAACCAATCATTTAGGACCTTATTAGACATGCCTCAGCGATTGATATTTAGAACTGAGTGAAAAACAAGAGTTGGATTTCTCCAGGGCGACAGGATGGATGGGAAGAGTAAGTATGATATCCCTATCAAATGAACTGTGGTGCAATTGAGAAAAGTTGACTTGAAGATTTTGCTCCTTTCTTGCTTACGCTGCTTTCCTTTTATGGTATTGAGGAGGGATGATTATGCAGAGATTTGGAGGAACTTCTTTTTTGTGGGGGGAAAACAGGCACTGCAATGAAAGAGGTCGTTTTGTTGGATATCTTTGTGAATTGAAATCAGAGCAGAAAATGGTTGCCAGCTTCTAGAGGTGAATCATTGGTAGAATGGAGGAAGTCTGCTGAATTCAACTCTGTTTGTGGTGGTAGCTCTGTAGTGTTTTAAAAAACTCTTCAATATATTTTGATTGCATGCTGAATTTTTGGTGTGTGAGTTATAAAATAGCAGCTTGCTTGTATTTTTTTAAAAAAGACTACCATAATAAATACCCATATGCTCATCGTTGTGTACTTGGAATTTGAATTCTGAGGATTTATTTTTTTGGGGTTGGGGGTTGGGTTTATTTTTCCAACTGAAGCCTGAAAGAATTAGTAAAATTAATGTTAAATGGGACAGTTTATTTATATACCATAGGTCTTATAGATTAGACCATGGATGTCATTTGAAAGTTAAAACTGTTTTTAATACTAAGCATAATCTTAAGTTAAATTTTTCTTTTTTATTTCTCTTTGTCTCATCATTGTTTATGAAAAGTAATTGAAAATGAAGTTCAAAGATTTCCTGTAAATCAATGGATTTGATAAGAACATTATTTGGCTTGTTCTCTAAACCTGAATAAAAACTTAAACACTTATTAGCACAGTTGTTTTTTCTTTAAGCATCTTATATAAAAACAGAGTAAATGTTTTGCATGCAGCTTACCTACTGCACTTGAAGGAATTCTTTGTGTCTGACTGCAAGCCATTTATGTGTTCAGAGAGTTTCACCAGGATAGGCTGAAATTTGTAGAAGTATGCCAAAGTAACACTGCAGCTATAATTGAAAACTGGAATGGTGTTCTCCCTCAAAATCTTGAGTAAATGGAAATTAATTTTGTAAAATACTGTTGGTTTTCATTTACTTAAATAAAATTATTTGTATTTTAAGGATCCTCCCTCCTCCCCCCCGAAAATCACGTCAGTTGCTGCTAGTTCATTGGCACTCTTCACAAACCAACTTCTATTCTTTATCAATCTTGATACTAGAAAAGGAAGGAGATGAATGGATATTAAGAAAGCAGGAAAAATTTTAAGTAGATAATTGTCCTTAGACACATGTCAATCAAAAGTTTTAACAATATTTAGCAATGATGTTGTAAATTGTTTTGTTGTGTATTCTGAGCACTTATCTTCCAGGCCCCAAAATGACTGCTGTTGCTAGAAGTGATGGCAAGAAAGGAAAAGCAAGGGTATGTTTACCATTTAAGTAGTCTGATTTCTGCGAATTATAGTGTAAAAATATGATAATTCTATTCAGAGTTTGGGCGAAAGATGTGAATGTGGCTTATTTTAAATTCAGAAAATTAGCTCAAATAGGCATTGGCCTTTGATTTAAAAGCGTGAAAACCCCTCTTATCTAGAAATGTGCTATCTTGCCAGAAACCATCCGTGTGGGATGCTTTTGGCTCATAGCATGAGCAGTGTTCCTGTATTCCTTTAGCAAGCATTTGTAAATGCTTAGCTGTGTCAGGAACCATGTTAAATATTGGGGGCACCCACCCAAGAAGAAGATGAGGTCCACAATATTAAGGAGCTTAGAGTCTGGTGGGGACACCAAGTAAACAGACAGGTTGTCTAAAACAGAGACATGCTTATGATTCTGAGTGAGTAGGTAAGAGGGGCACTTGACACAGACGGGAAGGAGAGGTGAAGGAGGCACTTGTGAGAGCTGACTTGGACAGGAAGAATTCATTTATTAAAGATGTGAGCGTGGGAGGAATACTAGGGGGGAAATGTACAGGAAGAGAAAGGCCTGGTGTCTAAAGAGCCAGGACACAAAGCTAGAGGAGAGGGTAGGGGCAGGGAGGGATGATAGATGAATTGGCAAGGTAGACAGGAGCCAAGTCGGGAAGGCCTTGTGTTCCACGATAGAATTTGGAGAATTGTTTGAAGTAGGGTGAAATCCAAAGCAAAGAGACCAGAAGGGTGTCCCTTATAGGATTATATTGGCTATGTAGGGTTATATATGATCTATAGCAGTGGTTCTCAACCTTCCTAATGCCTCGACCCTTTAATACAGTTCCTCATGTTGTGGTGACCCCCAACCATAAAATTATTTTCGTTGCTACTTCATAACTGTAATTTTGCTACTGTTATGAATCGTAATGTAAATATCTGATATGCAGGATATATTTTCATTGTTACTAATTAAACATAATTAAAGCATAGTGATTAATCACAAAAACAATATGTGTTTTCCTATGGTCTTAGGTGACCCCTGTGAAAGGGTTGTTCGACCCCCGAAGGGGTCGCGACCCACAGGTTGAGAACTTCTGATCTATCGGATTATTTTAGAGGATTTGCTTCCTACCAGTGATGAGAGTTAAAATAGGGTAGGGACAGAAGTAAAAAGAGAAACTGTGAGTGTATTAGAGATGGAAAGGGGAGGAAAACGTGATTTAACTTGGTAACTAGCTGATGCTGGAGGGTGGGAGGAGAGATGGGAGTTAAAGACAGTTCCCAGATTTCTGTGTTGAGCAAGTGGTTAAAAAAGGAAGCTCACAGGTAGATCAGTTTTGGGTGAAGGAGTTGGAAGGATGTGCCTGACTCCCTCAGCGAGAAAGAGGAGGGGTGAGATGTTAGGACATCTCTACTCACAGCATGTACCTGGTGTGGGGCTTCAGAGTTCGGTTTGTCTCCATTGCTGCTTTGAACGATTACTGGCACGTGTCGCTGACCCTTTCTTTCTGCTAGCATATTATTTATTTTGATAGGAAGGACTCTTGGTTGTACGTGACATAAGCCGACTTCAGGGAAAGTAGACCCTCTTGCTTTTCTGAGCGCAAGTGTTATGATGAGGCCACGAATACTTCCTCTCTCTCTCCGTCTGGCCATTGTGGTGATTGTGGCCATGATGGTTTCTTCCCTAGCTCTCTCAGACATGCTTCATGGAGGCCCTTGGTTATCCTGACTTCAGTTACAATTTTATTCCTGGCTCCAGATGAGCACAGTCCCAGGCTAGGGGAATGGTGGGGCACTTTGGCCCAACCTTGGCCATGCATGTAGCTGAACTTACTGTCTGGCATCTGAGTGGAGAAGAGGCAGGTTTACCTGTCCCACATCAGGGGCTATAGATTCACCACAGGAAAGAGGGGATCTGTTAGAAAGAAAAGCAAGGTGCTCTGGGAAGAGAGGAAGTCCATGGATGCCTGCGGAGCCCATGAGTCTATTTTCAGTCTAGTCTTATTACCCTTGACAATTTGAGTAGAACTCTTTGGTGCCAACTTGATCATACATGCAATCTTAGAAGTCATGTGACCTTACTCAGTTATGAGGTGGTCACCCATATGAAGTAGACCATTTATATAGAGGTGTGTGTGTGTGTGTATTTTGGATTATCATCCAGAATGGGTAATGGGCACCATGGCGTCTGGGCAAAATCCGTCCTGTAGCTTGCTTTTAAACAGCCATACCCATTTGTATACATATTGTCTATGGCTGCTTTCTGCAGTAGTAGAGTTGTGTGGTTCCAACAGGCACTTTGGAGCTTGCAAAGCCTAAAATATTTACAGTCTGGCCCTTAAGTGTAAAGGTTTGCCATCCCCTGCTGTAAATGGACAGATACACTTTTAGAATTCTTGTAGCAGCCTTGCTGAGATTGCTAAGAGCATATCTGGGCACTTTCAGGGGTTAGATGGGACACACAGGTCAAAGATGTAACTTAGGAATTAAAGCCCAAGATCAGACTTACTGATGTAAAACGTTACCAACTTCCCTTTGTCTTGGACGACACTGCAGTGAGCACTGTTCGGTGGTTCTTTGTAGAACCCGGCACAATGCTGCCTGGGAGTCCAGGACAGCAGTGAGTGACTAGGTGGCAGGGACCCACATCTCTGCGAGCGTTACATGATTTGTCCCTCGATCCTGAGCGGGTCGGTGAGAAGTGTGTTTCCTGCCACAGTTAAGTCTGTATGTGTCTGTGCCTTTGGCCCCTGCCACGTGGCTCTGGCAGTCACGTTGGGCCTGCAGGAAGTGCCTGCTGCTTCATCTCCGAGGGGCAGCCTCCAGGATGCTGGCGGAGCTGTTTGTGAACCTGCCCCCCTGCCTCTGTAGCCACAAGGCTGTGTTCCCCAGCAGTTGTTGCCCAGCTGTCTGCTGCTTTGTAACATCGTTTCAGCCTCGGCTTCAATGTGCTCTCCCAGGGTTCTGCTTGACCTCCCCGTGGGTATCTGCCTTGCCTTAGCTCAGCTCTAAGCAGCTGTTTGGTATTCTTCTGGTATCCATTTTCTCCTGCCGTCTCCGCGCTGGGCTTCATTTTCTGGGATTGAGGTTTTGACACCTGCAATGTGACTCTGCCGTCACTGCCAGGTTGTTGACAGCCTCGTCTTCCTGCTTTTTTGTTCATTGGGCTCCCCAGGAGGCACCCTTGCTAAAATGTGCTCAGCAATGGACTGCCGTAATACCAATCTTTTTCTTCCTGGCATGGAAAAAGGGCGCATGTTTCTGAAAGCTTTGAACTGGATTGCCATGGTCCGCACTCTTTGAGAGTCCCCATTTGTCAAATGTTTGTCAAATGGGTGCAGTTTGGATACGGTTGTCCTCAGGTAGAAACATCAGTGTCAGGACCAAGAGTGCCTACTGCATAGTCATATATGATTCTTGTACTTTTAGAAATACGCTTGGCTGATGGGGCTAGAAGTGTGGGTTTTACAAAATAGTAATACCTGGCTTTTCAAAATTTGTAGCTCAAAGGTTGGTTTGCAGATTTAAAGTAATATGTACATTAATTGTTATTGAGGAAAATGCTGCTTTTGGTGTTATTTTCAGTAACAAATTTGGAATATAACTACTTATCTATGTATATAAAATGGAAATTGTAGGACCTGATAAATGTATTGCATTTTTAACCAACAGGTACCTATTTTTTACTTTAAAACACCACAAACAATATGTTAATTTGATTTTCAATAAGAACCTATTAAAATTCTTAATTTGTAAGACAGGTAGTAAATAATTTCTGTAAAAGCAGACATTTATATAAAAAGGTTTGACCTGAAATTAGTGAAATTTATTTAAAAAATTATGCTAGGAGAGACACATTCAATCAAACACAATATTTAAAGGGTATCATAATATTCTGAGTTTGGGGGAAGTTCAATCCTAATGTTAAATATTATGAGTAGATATGTAATATATATGCATTTATATGCAATCTTCAACTTGCCACAAGCCAAAGAAAAAACAACCAATTTACAAATAACACAGAGGCAGCAGATTTGTTAGTGGCACTTCTAGGCCAATTGCAATTCTGTAGTTTTTTTCAAAATGCAAGTGGTGAATTGCTGATGGTGCTGTGAGCCAAAGAGATGGTGATATGCAAACGTGCCCAGGCAGCACTTACATTATGTAAGGCCTGGAGGTATTTTGGTATCAGTGAAATATTTTGTGGGAGTAATAGGAAAATGTGTACTTTTGAAATTATATCATAAAATCAGTGTTTACAGTAAAGTTCCCCTCCCATCTCACCTTTCATACTTAAAGGTTTGCTTGGTGCTGTGTGTTCAGTTGAGATGCAGTTCCCTCTGGCAGGGGTTCATGTCATGTCTTAATCCACACATCTATCTGGCTCTGTTCTAAATCACAGTGATCATTTTGAGCTAATGCTGGGAGCTGGTTCCATCCTTGCTGTTTCAAGGGACCTGGCATATATGGCATACTGTTCTTAATATGTTTGCTCACCTTCTTGGCACTATGTGTTTTAACCAAGGTCACCTCTCTGAGAAAGGTTGTTTCCCCAGGTAGGGATTTTCCCCTGAAGTTAGGGAGGGAATAAAACCCCTTAACTAAGTGCCAGGCGGGTAATTAATCACTTTAATACGAACAATCATGCTTAAGCTACATAATCTTTACTCCCTGGAATGGAGATAAGAAACGCCCTAACCTTTGGAATAGAGATTGATAGGATTGGAATCAACTGGTATAAATACAGATGTAACAAGACAACAGGACACAGAACCTACACACAGAACCTACACACAGAACCTACACACAGAACCTACACAGAACCTAGAGACAGAACCTAGCAAGAGAACATGGCAAAAGACCCTGGACAGAAACTGGCCACAGAACCTAGAGACAGAACCTAGCGAGAGAACCTGGCTGAAGAACCTAGAGACAGAACCTGGCTACAGAACCTGGATAGAACATGGCAAGAGAACCTGACTAGGACCTGGTGACTGAACCTGGCTGGAGAACCTGGACAGAACCTGGCTGGAGAACCTAGCGAGGGAACATGGCTACAGAACCTGGCTGGAGAACCTGGAGAACCTAGCAAGAGAACATGGACACAGAACCTGGCTGGAGATCCTGAACAGAACTTCGCTGGAGATCCTGACCAGAACTTGGCTAGAGATCCTGGCTAGGCTGCTGATCAACTGAATGCTGTCTCCGTGTCATTCCTTCTTCGCCGACTCCGTCCACACCTTTGGGGACCCCTGGACCTTCTGGGGCAGGACCCCAGCAAGCTAATGTCAGGGAAAAGGTGGCTTCCAACATTGATGCTCTGTTTTCTCCCACAAAGTTTCAGAATATATTGCAGTCTTCTTTTTCGCTGCTCTCTTAGATCTGGTTGTCATCATTCATCTCTTTTGCTCAGTCCGGGGTGATTGCTGTAAACAAGCGTGGGTGTGGTTACTTGCTTCTGCGAGCGAGGATTCTTCTTTTTTTCCTCGGCGGTCTTGTACTTCCATCTCAAGTCACTCCAGTTCACCTGTTGTGTAACTAAGTCAAGATCTGAATGAATCACGATCATTATGAACATGATGAAGGAATAATGCATTGAAAAGAGAAGTATTTTAGAAGTTGAGTGTTTTAGTTCTCCAAGAGAAGAAGAAATTGAGAAAATGGGCTAAATATTTTTTGTTCAGAGAAGTTAAAATCAAGTATGATGGAGCATTGACTCATGGGTGTGCTTGGGTTTATTCTTCAGGTTTTTTTACTTTCTGGAAGTATTACGTTGGTCATGTCAGCAACATGTCTGAATGTGGGGTTGCTTATTTCTGAAGAAGACAGTAATTCCTATCTCATAGGATTATTATGAGCATAAAATCCAGTTCATTGTCGTGCACTTTAATTATCCACTAAGTCTATCAGGCACTATGTTAGAGGAATGACATGCAAGTGGTGAATCATGTGGTCTCTGGTTTTATGGGTCTCAAAAACCTGATGGACAGTTACCACATATTTTGATTTCCTTACATGATTGAACACTTAGCTGAGGTATGAGAATATAACAGAGGGGGCCTGAAAGAATAATTGATGAGGCTGGAAAAAGATTCATAGAGGAAATGTCAGGTTGTTAGAATTCTAGGTGGAAACCTCAAAACTGGGAATGTAGAGTTTTGTATGTGTCCTCAGCATGGCTAATGTAGATGAAAAAGAAAAAAAGAAGCAAGCTGCCTAGGATGGTGATCCTTGGACTAGCACATAACGGGGGCAGGAGGAAGTGGTATGACCTAATATTGTGGAATTCACAGATGGACTTAGTAATACCTTCCTGACAGTAATCTAAAGATGGACCGCGCCCGGCTAGCCCAGTCGGTAGAGCATGAGACTCTTAAAGATGGATGCAAGGATCAGGGAGATGGTGCTCCTAGCCTCAGATCTTCCTGGGCCGTGAGCTCTTTTGAGAATAAGGCAGGCTCCGATTTTGAGGGTTATGTGGCGTGCCATCAGACTGACAATGAAGTTTTAGAAAATGGTAAAGCAGTTTAGAAATAGTATAATGAAAACTCTGTTAAAGATATTTAGGCATCAAGTAGATTATTATATCTTTTTAATAATTAAATTATGTGCAAAATATCATAGTAAGTTCTTTACATATTTTATTTCCGTTAACCCTCTTAACCCAATATGGCAGTTATTATGAACTAGGAAACAGGTTCTGTGAGATTAAGCAACTTGCCTAAGACCCTCGGGCCATTAAATGATGAATCAGATTGGAACTCACATGTATCTGTCTCTGTAGTTCAGGCTCCTCACCTTCACTCCATGAAAGCACTGGAAAGAGGAAGGTCAGGGGGTCTGAGTTTGGCTTCTCTTTTTCTCCTATTGACTGTGTGAGCTTTCACATTTACTCAAGCAAGTATTTACTTTGTATCACCCTATCTTGTTATTCATCAAGAGATGAATCTGAACGAAATTTGCTTTGAAAGCAGCCTTTTTTGGGGGGGAAGAGGGAGTCATGTATTTCTTTGGCCATCTGGTGAAACCTATGGACTTCTTCCCCCAAAATGGTCTTTAATGCATAAAACAAAAAATATACAAGCCAAATATGGAAATACATTTATCAAAATACTGAAACTCCAAGTCATTGTGTCATCACACATATCCTTTTCTGTTGACACATTAAATAACAAAACCAAGTGGCAGATTCATTAACCGTCATGATATCGAAGGAGTGACGAGTGCAAATGATTTTTTGAGAAATTTGTAATAACCGTACTGTGATAGGGAACATCTGTGGTTTCTACTGGTGATAAAAATCACAGCCATGGTTTTTAGGCTTTATTCATAATTAAAGGCAATGCTAACTTTCCTTAGGACTAGTGAAAACTAAGATGTCCTTTTTTTTCCATCCAAATTCATGGATTCCTTAAATTCTCTGTATGTCGCAGGATGAGAACCCTTGGTAGGACAAGGAGACATGAATTAAGATCCTGTAAAGAAACAAGGCAGAAAATAAGGGTCATCAAAAGTATAGTAGAATAAGATTTCTTGGGGTTTTACCTCTAAACTTGAAGGGTTTGGCTATAGACAGTAGTTGATGCCCAGAAAGTTTATGGAAATTCAAAATCAGAGCCCATCATAGACTTCCATTAAAACCTCAAAGCTTACAGTTATCCAACACAGGATCATGTAGGCTAACAAAATGTTGAGATTTTTGCTTGTTTTGTCTTGGATTTTAATCAATAATTATATAAATTCAAAGTTCTTTGCATTGCATAGCTTATATTGATCAGAAAATCTGATTGTTAGTCTTGACTTTTGATTAATAAAATGGGAAGATAAATTGTGAAAAGACTAAGTTATGCGTAGAAACTAATTGAAAGCCAGACCTGGGTTTGAATGTGGGTGGGTATACTTATAGGGGTCAGTGGAGAAAATGTTGGAAACCACTGATTAGGATAATCTCTACTATATCTTTTAACTCTGATCCTTTCACCCAAATATCCTTGGTACTTATGGCATATTGAAATTAGTCTAGTTTTCCATGGATTCTGATGAAAGAAAAGAAAACAAACAAAAAAAGAAAACAGATGGAAAACCTGAAAAGTAACTCTTGGTTGATTGACAGTATATGTGGAGAATGCTTTACAAAGGAAATGAAATTTTGTCTCCAGCAGATGGAAGTGTGTAAAATTTTTCCTCCACTTTAGAGCTAGAATCACCGTGAGTGGCAGTGTTGCAGAAACAAAAGAATAGAAAGAGTAAATGTGTGATTATGGGCACAGGTAGGAGTAAAAGAAAGGGTTCACACTTTTATTAAAGGCTCATGCTCAAAGGAAAAGTCACCCCTCAGAGAAGTAGGCTATACCCCTTCTTCCTGTTCTCTTTCATGCTTTGGCATCAGCACCCTTTATCTGACCTATTTTTCCTCCTCCCTTCCTGCCCTTTTATATCCTCTCTCTCTTTCCTCTCCTAGTTTCCTCTCTGCTTCTCCTCCCTTCACCTCTCACCTCCCTCCCCGCTCCATTCTTTCCCTTCCCCCACCATTCACCAAGTTCAAGTGATGCTGAACTTGGGCTCAAGAAGGGTGTCCTCATTGAGTTGCTGGCAATGTGAGAGCATCTTTTTGTATATTACCTCATTCAGCTCTAGACAGAAGAAGCATTTCCAAATCATGCTAGGTGATCCAGGGAATCTAAGAAACAAAGTGATATCTGAGCTAAGACTTGGGAAAGGCAAATGGCTTTCTTGGAGGTGCTGGAAATTGGCTAGCTTCCCCGAAGCCCTGAGACTCCCACGTTCAGAAAACTGCAGGTTGTTTAGAATGACCAGTGCCAAGGGTGTATTCTGGAGACTGGCCGGAGATGGAAATACAGAAGTAGATAGAAATTAGTTCCTGATGGGCCCTGGGTAACAGGCTGAGGAGCTAAATTGAAAGCTAGGCGGGGAGCCTTTGCAGGAGAATGAAATGGTCAGACTTGCATTTTAAGAGAGAATCCTCTGACAGAAGTAGGGTGGATAGATTAGAGGAAAACCCAGTTGAAGGGAGAGAGAACAAACAGGCAGGAAGTGTTTGCACCAAATCAGGAAAAAAATGTGAGCTGTAACTAAAGCTGAGGGAACGAAGAGAAAGAGGAAAATTCAAGGGAGTAGCGAGCACTCTAGAACTTGCAGGTTGGATGTGAGAATGGGTAAGAAAGAGTTTAAGACTTTTTTGAAGTTTCTGATGATGGTCTGGACACTCAGTGTTCCCTGTGAGAAGGGACAGAGGAGGAAAGCAGTTTTGAAGGGAGAGCTAAGGGAGTTCATTTTGGGCCATGTTGAATTTGAGGCTCCTGTAGTAGAATTACAAGCAAACAGTAGTAGGGGCTTAACGGCTGTACAGTTAGTGTATTGTACACTTGATGTGTCAGCCAGTGTCCTAAGCATTTCATATGGTTTATCTCATTCCTTATAATAACTCTGTGAGGTGTAGGTACAATTATTGTTAGGCAAATGAGGCACAGCAAAATTAAATGACTTCACTGAAGTTACATATTTAGAAAGTGGCGAAGTATCCTCTTATTCCATTTATAGGAAATGCCCAGAAAAGGCAAATCTCTGTGGAAAAGGGAATGTCGATGAGTGCTTGCTTGCCTGGGAGTGGGAATTGGGTTAGTGTAAATAGACATCAGGAATCTTATTAGGGTCATGGAAATATTCTCATACTGATTTAAGGTGATGGTAGTACCACTCAGTAAATTTTTGAAAAATCATTGAATTGTACATTCGAAATGAGTGAATGTTATGGTATAAAATAAAACTCAATAAAGTTGTAAAAAAAGTGGTTGGAGTTAGATCATTATAAATATTTCATTTTTGCTGCTTTCATTGGACTCTAATGCAAAAATGCTCTTAAAGGTATCAAGGCATGTCAAGAGTGGTTCAGAAACAATATTCCTCAAAATTGTGGTGTTTCGGTCTTTTTATGCCAGTCTTTCAGCTGTTGCGTGATTACTCTTGGGGAGGCATTTTCCTGTTGCCTCCAGTAACTTGGCTGTTTCTAATCTCCTTTGGGGAGAGGGTATTTATTGGTTAAGATGTCTGTGCCTCTCTCCTGCTCTCCTTTCCTCCCTCCCTTCCTTCTATAGTCAGAAATTGCATTAGGGACTAGGAATATAAAGATAAAAGAGAATAATTAAAACATTTTCAATTCTTAAACAATCTCAAGGAATTCTAAAACATTCTCCTGGCATTCTAAAATTAGATATTAAAAATGGTTCAGTGGTAGCCCTGGCCTGGTAGCTCAGTTAGTTCCATCGTTCCAATGTGCCAAGGTTGCGGGTTTCATCCCTGGTCAGGGTACATATAAGAAGCAACCAATGGATGCATACATAAATAGAACCAAAAAAAATCAATATTTCTCTCTTTCTCTAAAAATCAATGAAAAGCAATGATTTGTTGGCTTTGAGTCTTCCCTCATAGAGACAAGGGAGGATCTTTACAGGGTTGCTCTCTTTATTGGGCTTGGCTTGTTTCTTGGTTCATGGGATTTGAACATAGAAAGCTCACGTTTTATTTTATAATCAACAGAAAAGGTTTCCCCGTGACGGTATTAACTCTGAAACGACTAGAAGCCAGATAATGACAACAAAAACAGTTATGTCCTTCCCTCCCCCTCCCTGGTTGCCCGTCCCAAATCCTGTCACATTATCATCATTTATTTTTATTTAATTTTATCAAGTAGTATGATAAATTATCCAGTTTATATAAAATTTGATAGAAGAGGAATAATAGGTGTTTTCATTCTTGTGCTGTATTTGTTTTGGAAACCTGGTGTTTCAGTAATTTTTTCTTTCTCTCTCTCTCTCTCTTTTTTTTTTTTTTTGGTCAAATGAATCCAATTTTGAATGCAGTAGACTTTTCTGGTAAATATTTGGCAAACCTGATACATCTTTGGGTAAAATATCAACTTGATGTATTAGTTTAAATATTATGTTCTAAACAGCAAGCACTTATTTCTAATCATCTGTATCTGATTTGTGCCATCTAAGAATAGCGCAAATTGCTGGTGGTGGAATTCAAAATGATAATGATGCTATTATCAGAATCAGTGGACACTTGTCAAATGTTTGTGGGGCACTCATATTCGGATGCTTTGGAATATTTGGTGAACTGTTTATGCGATGCCAATTAAATGTGGGGGCATACGCAGGTCAGATGTCTGTGTTTATCACAGAATCTAAGTAGAGTGTCTTTAAGGCTGTGCAAACGGCACCATCTTTTGCACCGTTCATTACACAGAAAATGATAAGGTTGATGCATGAAACCAAGACTTAGTTCTTGAAATGCCCATGAGCCTTTTTGCTTCTCACATACAAGCATTGCTCTTTACGTGATTTGTTGAGACACAGGGCAGAGGGAAGGAAATGTGTGTACAGAGGAGATAACATTTACCTGGGTCTGCACAACAGCAATGTCCTCACGTTTAAAGCATCACAAATCTACGGGTGGGAGATGAGAGGAGGTTTAGACTGCTGCGATGTTTGTGTCCATGAGGAGTGTACCGCCTCTGCCCTGGTGGGGCTGGAAGGTGAGGTCCCTCAGCAGCTCAGTGATAAAATTCTTCACCACAGTGTGGCCCTGCTCCCAAGACGAATTTATTATATGTTGGCTGATTTTACTCATGAGAGTAACAGGATCATTTTTATGTTGTGACTACAAGAGACTTATTTTAGGCATCTAATTTCAACAAATAGAAATCAGCTCTTTAAAAAAATTGGAAACAACCAGAAAATATAAAGCAGGAAATGAACTATACAAAATACTTTGAAATCTTCAAGGGACCTCTTTTTAATTATGAATTAGGGCATTCATTCAGTAAGTTGTTTAGCACAGAAAATGTGTTGGGTATGTTTGAAGTTGTAAATTGGCAGCCCAGTTTTTCATTTATCATGAATTACATTGGGGAAAAAAAAGCAAAGAAAAACAGAATGAAACAAACAAACCAGGTAGTAGTTGACACCTAAAGAATTCGCACACTGTATGTCCTGATTCCTATTTACAGCTTTCTTAATTCATAAAGAAATTAAAAAGAATTTGACAACAGTGAGCTCATATGCCTGCCAGGAACTAATTAGCAGCAGCAGAAAGAAGTGGCTGGCCCCTCATTATCAGTTTTATAGATGAGACAACTTAAGGAGCACAGTTAGGCAGCATCCCCAAGGATACGAAATGGTCATTGTGGAGTTAGATTTCAACTTTCATCTAATCCAATTAAAAAACAAAAAAGGTCCTTCTCTTCTTTCATGTTGCAGAGTATTCTAAGCAGATTTAAAATAATATGTCCTACAGGTGAAAATCTTTTAAATCTATGAAGCCTGAATTATACCAGTACATCCCAACAACATGCTTGCAAATTCAAGCAGGTGGTTGAGTCTCAGGTTTCAGGAAGGGAAGTTATGGAGGCGCTGAGCATAATTTACTGAGGGTCACAAACCTAAGTGACAGTGTCCATATTAGAACCCTGGTCCCTGGCTTCTGGTGCTGGCGCTTCTGGAACACTGTGAAGATCAAGGGCTGGCTAACAATTCGAATATTAGGCCCCAACTCAGAAAACATATAATTCTTAAGTGTAGGATGAAATATATGACAGTGATGTTTTTGTCTGTTAAGAATGGTCAGAGATCAGCAATTTCATGTGGTTTAGTGAGTCCTTCTAAAGAGATCTACCCATTCACCTATGTGTCTGATTTGTTTGGCTTTAAGTTTAGAGAGATTTAACCTTTCATGGGAAAATGGAAATAGGAAGTTTTAAATGTATTAAATGTGTAAAAATACAAATAGAAGTGGTGAATCCAAATGAGCAGATTGAGCATAGAGACATAGGTTTAGACCTACAGACATCACATTTGTGCCCATTCTGGATTCTGGAGAGTTTAATGCTTTTTTTTTTGTTTTGTTTGTTTGTTTGTTTGTTTTTGGTGCCGTGACTCGGATACGAACCAATGCTCTTGATTACAAATAGGAAGCAGCACTTTTTCCATTTTAGCATAAATTCAGAATTTTTGTAATAAGCTCTAGTATATGGAGCTTATTACATTTTTATGGCTTTTTCATCACTATATTTTAAATAAACCTGACTCCCAAAATACAGTAATAAGATAAATAAGCAAAACCTGAAAATGAATGCAGTATTCACATAAAATGTTTTAACAACCATCTCTCTATTTTGCAAATAGACTATCAGAAAATATGTATTTAAGGAATGAGTGAAAATGTCATGCAATACAGATACAGCAATAATTGGGCAAATGCCTTTTCCTTCTTTATACCTAAATTACTGATTACTACGCAGTAGTAATTTTCTTTGTATATATGCCTGACAGAGAAAACATGACTGCCCTTCCTCCTCCCCTCCCCTCCCCTCCCCTCCTCTCCCCTCCCCTCCTCTCCCCTCCCCTCCCCTCCCCTCCCCTCCCCTCCCCCCTTGCCATAATAGAGGTGAAAGAGCATAGCTTTGGTGTCAGGTAAACTTGGGGTACATGTTCTGGTTGGTTTTCTGTGTGACCAAAGACAAGGTATGTATTCTCTTAGACTTCCTTAACTACATAATGGAAATAATAATTGCATGCTAGTAGGGTTTTAGGGAAGTGTGTAAAATACCTGGAAATGGTTTAGGCTGGATAAATGGTAGTTTATAGTATTATGTATGTTGTTTGTTGATATGATTTGTATAATTTTTATAATTAAAGTGATTTCATTTTTGAACTACATTGATTAGTTTACTTGATCTCCAAAATTGCATATTTGCCTCCTCCTCTCCTTGTCTCTCTTTTGGTAATAGCTTTATTGAGATATGTAATGTACACATCATACAGTCCATTCATTAAAATTGTGCAGTTCAGTGGTTTTATTTAAAAAAGAAACTCCATATTCATTATCTGTCACCTCCTATTCCCTCCTGCCCTATGCAACTATTGATCTTCCTTTTTATATAGATTTGCCAGTACTGGACTTTTCATATAATGGAATTATCTAATATGTAATCTTTTGTAACTGACTTCTTTCACAGACCAAAATGTTTTCAAGGCTTATTATGCTGTAGCATGCATCAGTACTTAATTCTTTTTTATGGTCAAATAATATTCCATTGTTTGGATTCCATTGTGTGAATATACCGCACTTTGTTTAGCCATTCATCAGTTGATGGACATTTACGCTGTGTACACCTCTTGGTTATTGTGAATAGTGCTGCTGTTAATATTTCTATACAAGTTTTTGTTTGAATGCCCGTTTTCAGTTCATTGGGATATATTCTTAGGGGTAGAATTATTGGTTATATGATAACTCTAATGTTTAACCAATTGAGGAACGGCCAGACTTTTCTAAAGTGGCCATTCTGTAGTCCAACTAGCAGGCTATGAGCATTCATTTTCTCCACATCCCTATCAACACTTGTTACTACTATCTTTTTTTTCATTCTAATGGGTGTGAAGTAATCTTATTTGGTATTTATTTGCATTTTCTTGGTGACTAGAGCTGTTGAACATCTTTTTATATGTCTCCTTGTCAATTATGACTTTTGAATAAAGTAAAAAGCTGTACTTTTTGCTTATTTGTGTTGTCCAATTCTCCGTGTCCAGGATTTGGGTGGTATTTAGATCTAGAAAACTCAGCAAAAGATGATTTAATAACTTTATCTCACCTCCATTATATTTTAGGTGTAAGTCGATCAGGAAAGGGAAGCAAGAATAGAACTAATTGCTCATCAAGAGAGGAATAACAAATACAAGTGGTTCCAATACACACTTAAATTATATTATATTTAATGAGAGTTTTTTTACAAATGGAATTAATTTGAAAGGACATACAAGTCATTGGGTATAATCTTGTACATTCCAGTAAAATAGCTGGAACCCCTCCTTCCCCTGCCCGATTTCAAGTAAATAAAAGTTACTCATCAGAAGAGCATTTTATGTCCTTGTTCCCTGTGCTGTCTCTGACACAGCGGCTGCTGGGTAGGTTTACTGGTGTATGCCACCAGGTTAGGGAAGAAATCACCCTTGTTCAGTTTTCATATGGACCGGAAAATATGGGCATTTTGACACAGGAACAGGGAAAATCAAAGATTTTCCATTTGTTTTTGCCCTTGGAATAGTTTAAATTATGGTTAAAAAATTTTTTGTTTTGTTTTTGTTTTCTGAATTTAAAAAATTCTGTTTTGGTCACTTTCAGTGTTATTGTTTAAAAACCAAGAAATAAGGCTTCTTTATTATAGTTTCCCACTGAACAGGGACTGTATCTATAAATATGCAACGATTCTATTGTCTAAAAATGACCCTCTGCATTCAAATTGACTCTCTGAGATAATTTCTAAAAATAATGCAGTAAGAGCACAACGGGCTGCTTTGGCAAACTCCTTAAAAAAAATTCCAAGTTAATTTTGGTGAGAGAAGACAGAAATAGGGATTAAAATATGCAAGCTATTTAAACATTTATAGAAAAGTCAGTGTCTTGCCCTGACTAAATCTCAATGATTTCCATAATGAGTGTGACCATTATGTAGGATGTAATATTTTTCCGAAGTGCTTTCCCGTTCAGAATGTGTTTGCCTCCTCATGAGAACTATCTGATGTAAACGGGGCAAACAAGTATTATCCTTACTTTAGAAATGAAGAAACTGAGGTGTTGAGATGACAATGATCTACCCAAAGCTGTCTTTTGGGTACAGATAGGGCAGGAATAGAATTGGGGTCCCTTCACATCATCAATGCTTTTTCTCATACACTGTAGCTGTTTCAATGTCGCTGAACTGCTTCTGGAAGAAGTATAAGGTTGTTTCTTTGTGTATTTTGCAAATTGTTCACCAGCTCTCCCACTCCTGCCATTCTAAAGGCTCTCTTAATGAATTATGCATAGCAATTGACTTAAAAAAGAAAAAGAAAAATCAAAGGACTTGGAGTTAGAGTGTTCTCACATGGAAATATACGACTTCTTACTAGTTTTTCTTTTTCCCTAAAATTGTTTGTGAAAGAATGATTTAAATACTAATGTGAAACCTCATAGAATGTTGCCACCTCAAGAATGTGATTTACTAAACTGTGGAATAGAAATAGTTCTAAAGGAAAATTAGCTTCAGTGGCATTAAAAAAGTTCTAGTTCTTTTGAATGCCAGTAAAATTCCTCCTGAGAAAACAAAGTGGATTTTGACCAACAGCCCTCACTTTTCGCCTGACGTTAGTTATAATATTTGAATCTCACTCATCTGTAAGACGAGGTTTTTTGTGGCAAGTATTTATTTATCTCATCTTCATAGTGCTTAACACCGAGCCTGACACATAGTAGGCACTTATTAAATATATACTGAATGAATGAATTTAGGATTCAACTGGACATCATCTGATGTGAAGGAGGAACATCGTTGTAGAACTGAAGATAAATTTAACTATAACAATTAATAGAACTCAGGACTTATAATTTAGTGCAGAAGGGGGTTAGAGTATGAGAGTACAGCTCACCTACCCAGAAGCAGGGATTCTGTTTGTGAGGGGGAAAGCCTGAGGCATGGAGGTTTCCACTTGTATCAATTTAGGAATTCCCACTGCAGTTTTCTGTTTCCTATTAGTTGTGGTTGTACAGACATACTGATGGATGGGACCTAATGCATCCTTTTTTTTTCATTCTCAAACCAAAGTATAGCCTGGAATATATTACAAAGCATCCTAGGACTTTTGCAAACACACTTAGCCTGCTCAGTGCCCTGGAAGGTAGAGTAGAGGCTTTGTAGCCAAATAACCACTTGAGTGCCCCCCTTACATTGTCACTCAGAGCTCTGTGGCCCTGGATAGATCACTTAATTTCTCTGAGTTCTGATTTCCTCATCAGCAAAATGAGCATACAAGAACTTCTGGGCCCATTATAAAAATTGATTATTCCTGTAGGTCATTATATGAACTAGTGATGCTTTAGGTTAAATACCCTCAGGAAGGAAACTTGTCCAATTTCCATCTGACATAACTCAAGTTTAAGTACAGGGCATTGTCTCTTCTAGAAATTCAGAAATACTCGTTTATTACTTTTGGAGTATAAGTGCCAGGGTGTGCATTACCTTACGAGCAGTAAAGGGAGACTGGCTATTTAGTAAGAGCCTCTCATCTGTCAGTCTACACAGGAGGAGCATAACAATTATGCTACTTGTTAGACTTGAGGGAAATAAAAATTGTTAGATGGAAACTTGGAAAGACACTGGTAGGCAACTGTCAGGCTTATATTCCATCATAAATCTTTTAGAGATAGACTGGCATGACTCTCGGAGATCAGATGGCCATTATTGAGTGACATTGTCTCATATTGGTTTCTTGTAGATAGCAGTATCCGTTTATACTTTCCTAGCAGAAGTATTGAGTGACTCCTGACCTTTGATAATAGTCATGCTCGCACAACAAACACATCTGTGCTCCTGGGGTGGAGGGGGTGATACATGCAAACTGTAGAGCATCAGGAAGTCAGGGAAGGTAAAGGTAGTGCTAAGCTGATCACCTCGAATTTTTAAGAATTCTCACTATTAATTATCGAGAATTTCAGAGTATTATTTCCTAGCAGTGGGAGAGCAGGAAGGGAAATTATAAACTAGATTTAAAGAAGAGGCCTTTCTGTCTTAAAAATAAAATGCCCCGCCTGGCTGGTGTGGTTCAGTGGTTGAGCGTCAACCCCTGCACCAAGAGGTCACGGTTCAATTCCAGGTTAGTGCACGTGCCCGGGTTACGGGGCTGTGTAGAGGGCAGTCGACTGATGTTTCTTTCTCACCATTGTTTGTATCTCTCTCTCCCTCTCTCTAAAAAATACCCAATACAAACATATTAAAAAATAAAATAAAAATAAATAACAATAAAATGTCCCCCCCTTTTTTTAAACCATCAGTAGAGGATATTTTTGGAAAGCATCCAGCTTTGGAAGTAGGGTTAGGGGAGACATATAGTTAAAAAGATCTTTTAATTTGTATAAATAAAGTAAGTTTCTTTTCTAGACTTATATTTTCTGTCAGCTTCCTAATACCTGGAGGTGTTTTCAATAAGTGTGAATCCATTTGTTCTGGGTGTTAGTTTTCTTTTGAACAAGTTGCTGTAGTAGAAAGCTGAAATTATGATTTATGGGTCATAGTTTTGGGAATGAGTAGTTCACGAGATTTTTATTCCCGTGAATACTTTGTTGCCAAGTCAAGAAAAATTGTTCTGCCTCTCTTGACTAGAAGTGGTTCCCAACAATTCTTAGTGCACACAGATTGAGATTAAAACCCCGGGGAAACCATAGAGAAGCGAATAAGTGAATACCAGACGATGATAGTGAGATGTTAATGACACTCGTGGTTCTTTTTCCTGGGAAATTTTTTTTTTTAAATTTTTCGTGTGTGCCATGTATTGGCCTAGGCACGTGACATGCACTGTCTCCCCCACAGACTTATCAGTGTCGCTGGCAGAAGGGTTCTGTTGTTATCTGTATTTTTATAAGGAAACCAAAGGCCCAGATGTTATGTAATTTGCCCAAGGTCACCTAGCTGGTAGGTGGCAAAGATGAGATTTGAGCTCAAATAGCATACTTTTCACCAGTTATACCAGTTATTGAATTGCCCTGTATCCTCAGGAAAGCCCCTTTTCTTTCCCGATGCACCCTTGTGACCTGCTGAAGAAGGAAAGTCTGATGTTTTCTTTGTTTCCCTTCTAGTTCTGATCTTTTGTGTTGGCTTTCTTAAAATAAAAAAATACTTAACATTTATTTTTCCCCCATTATAATGTTTATTATAGAAAATAGAAAAAAGAGAGGAATTAAACTGTAATTCTGCCACCTGAAGGCATATAATCAAAAAGTTTTAACCCTTTGCTACATTTTCTTCTAATCCTTTCCCATGTATGTTTGGTTTATTTCTTCTACTGACGTTAAACTACACACTTGCTCAACCATTTGCATTCTGCTTGTTGGGCCTTTGATTTTTCAACTTGTTTCTTTTTTGTTGTTGTAAATCCTCGCCCTAGCATATTTTTTCCATTGATTTTGAGAGAGATTGGAAGGGAGGGAGGGAGGGATGGAGAAGGAAAGGAGGGAAAGAGAGAGGAAGAGAGAGATGAGAGAGACATCAATTGGCTGCCTCCCACATGTGTCCTGACAGAGCTAAATTGAACCTGCAACCTAGGTACATGTCCTTGACTGGACGTCGAACCTGAGACCCTTCGTTGTATAGGCTGATGCTCTAACCACTGAGCACATCAGCCAGCGCACAACTTGATTATTTTTTATTGGTGTGACAGACTCTTATCCAGCGATGCCTGGCATCTTATTCCCAAGGAAGGGGATCCACAACTTTAAAAAGCGTATGTGTATTTTTTAAAAAAATATATTTTATTGATTTTTTACTGAGAGGAAGGGAAAGGAATAGAGAGTTAGAAACATCGATGAGAGGAAACATCGATCAGCTGCTTCCTGCACAACCCCTACTGGGGTTGTGCTCGCAACCAAGGTACATGCCCTTGACCGGAATCGATCCTGGGACCCTTCAGTCCGCAGGCCGACACTTTATCCACTGAGCCAAACCGGTTAGGGCCATATGTGTATTTTTAATTCAAGCCTTCATCTAAGGAGTGGAGGAAGAAATTACTCCATAACATAGCTGCACTTGAAAGCACACCAGGGGCAAGATATTTGACCACATTAAAAAAAGAAAGAAAGGAGGAAAGAACAAAACTGCAGAATAGTAAGTGCCTGAACAAGTTATGGCTCTTAAGTACCTTCATGTCTGTTATTTTGGTGTCTTCTTTTAACACTCTTGGGATAGTGTTTGAGAGCCTGCATCAAGGATGTGAGATTCCTCACTTAGTGGCAGAGCCTAAGGCTCTAGTGAGGGTCTGGTCGTCTCTCCTCTTGACAGTTCTGCTGCTGGTACCAGGCATCTGCAGCATTTGCAACACACACACATCGGAATAGCTGGGAATGCTAGGCCTCCTGCCCCCAGGTGGCCCCCTGCCCCCAAGTGGCCCCAAGCATCACTTATACTTGAAGGGCCTGGTTCTTTGCTTGCCCTCTGGTTGTGAGAACTTTGGTAATAGAGATAAAGTCCTATTCTGAATTTCATTTTGTGTACGCCAGGGCCTGTTATATAGGAGGAACTTTATTACTTCAAATTGGTTTGAGATTATATAAAAATTTTATTTTTATTACAAAGTACAGTGGGGCCTTAACTTACGAGTGTCCCGACTAAGGAGTTTTTTGAGATACCAGCTGTCTCTTGGCCGATTTTTTGCATTGAGTTGATCGAGTAATTTGAGTTAACGAGCTCCTTAACGAGCTCGGTCTCAGAACGAATTAAACTCGTAAGTCAAGGCCCCACTGTAATCCTTTTGCCCTGGCCGGTTCGCTCAGTTATTTGGAGCATCATCTCATACACCAAACGCTTGCGTGTTTGATTCCTGTCAGGACACATACCTAGGTTGCAGGTTCAATCCCTGATCCGGGAGCATATGGGAGAAAACCTATCTGTGTTTCTCTCTCACCTTGATGCCTCTCTCTCTCTCTCTCTCTCTCTCTCTCTCTCTCTCTCCATCTTTCTCCCTCTAAAATCATTAAAGAAGACATATCCTCAGGTGAGGATTTAAAAAAAAAAGTAATCCTTCTAATTTGAAAAGTCAAAAGTACAATACGGTTTTTAATGAAAAACAGACCCTGCCTCACCCACTCTCTTAATAGTTGTGTTTCCCCCAAACAATCACTTTCATCTCTTTTGAGTTTTTCTTCTGCTATGAAAACTGTATATTGGACTAATAAGAGGGTGGCCCCATGCACGGCCACGTGTCACTTGTGTGCCCTTAGAAAAGAAGTGGCGCTGGTGCCCAGCCCATAACTTTCTATCCGCTTTGAACAACATTGACTTTTGTGGAGACAGACTTTTGGGTTCCAATAAATGCTTGTGACTATTAACCATTCTCTTTAACCTGTGTCCACTGCAGAGATTAACACCCTTAGCACATTGTTTTGTTCAGCTGTGTATCACATAACTATTCTTTAATGAAAACATTAATTTAAGAGTGAGGTGGTTAGCCGAAACCGGTTTGGCTCAGTGGATAGAGCGTCGGCTTGCGGACTGAAAGGTCCCGGGTTCGATTCTGGTCAAGGGCATGTACCTGGGTTGCGGGCACATCCCCAGTAGGAGATGTGCAGGAGGCGGCTGATCGATGTTTCTCTCTCATCGATGTTTCTAACTCTCTATCTCTCTCCCTTCCTCTCTGTAAAAAATCAATAAAATATATTAAAAAAAAAAAAAAAAAGAGTGAGGTGGTTAAGTGATCTCAGAATCTGAGATAGTGAATGAGAAATAAATTGAATGGAGCCACCCTGAAAAGAAAGCTGTAGCCCTATGGGTCAGGACCCTCTGCCTTACTAGATGCATCTTCTCCTTGAGAGTTGGAAGGGGCATACTTGAAAAGCAAGATCTACTGTGGGAACTGGAATAAAATTTCCTAGGGCGGTAAAATGAAGAAGTGAGGCACATAGATGTCTACTTTGCCTGTAAGTTCTTCTGATTAATGTTTTCACATGGGAAACTATGGCATTCCGAGTAGCTAGCAGCTATTTCTAGTAGCTTGCGGAGAAGCAGACATCTTCAATAAGGTAATTATTTTAAGTGCATCTGTAGCTGTGTAATGTGCACATGTGTTTGTAATTATAGTTTGCGAATTTAGAATCAAGTGCCAGATTCATCGGTGTTTACATATTCAGCGAATGAAAAAAAATCTGTTTAATATTGGCTGCTACCTTCACAAATGCGCATTGTTTCAGAGTCTGCAAAGCACACCACTTGATAGTTGTCACCACCTACTGTCGCTGTGTAATGTGTAGCACAAAAGATTGTGGCCCGTAACCTAACAGGCTTATCGCTGAACAGAGCAAATGTTACTTCTTAGGTTGCCAACGTGGGGCTCCAGAGTGTCTGGCCGTGTGGTGGTAAGACTTGGCATGTATGAGTTCAGGGTTTTTCCTGATCTTTTAAGAAAGAAAATTATATGTTAGTGAGTACAGTAATATTTTCAGTAAGTAGAAATAACATGCTGTCAGGACATAATTTATGAGACATATTTAGTAGGTTATATACAAATTTTAGAACAGTGGGAACTTTTGGCTAGAAATTTATAGCGGTTTGCTCTTAACAAAAGTGTATGCATCAGAGGCCTGCATTTAAATACTTGATATGTATATTAATTTGCTTATCAATTTATTGAAAGTTTTAGGCTTTGTAAATAATACCCTTTATTTTTGGCAAAGTCAAAAAAATATCAAATGTGAGATTTGGCAAAAGTAATGCCTTAGATATACAATTTAGTTATGTGTATGTACCATAATTAGTTATGCTGTGTAATCAGGAACTAGTAAACCAAATAAGTGTTTAGCTGGCAGGTCCTATTTTATAAGGAGTGGTTTATGTTGTAAATGAGTAAAAGCTCAGTTTTAGTTCTTGGATCATGTTGATATATGCAAAAACAATCTAGAGCCAATCCTTGATTAATAGGAACTTTACCTAATTTGTAAGTCATGAGGGCCTCCCCCTCTTTTCCCTTGTTCATTATCTCCTCCCTTTCCCCTGCTCATTTTCATGTCAATCAGGGGCGATGTTTAGAAAGGCTTAGGGTGGGAGAGTGATAGGAATTCATTTGATAGTGATTTTGGCTGGTATTTTTGGAGGTTAAAAATTGTTAAAATGTTTTGCTGGTGTTAAATTTCAGAATTAGTTTTTTATGTATTTAAACAATTATTCAGCTTTCTTTACTTTACCAAAGGCCATTTCAAGTTAACTCTAGCTGTGTAATACTGGTTCAATTCTATGGCATGCTTTATTACGGATTTTTATATCAGAGTAAACATTTCTATGAGACTTATTTAAAAAAAATTTTTTTTAAATCTATGGTTCCTGTTTTATTGAAGAAAAGCTATAACCTCTCTGCGTTTTGGTTTTCACGATCTTTTAAGGCTCAGTAAAGAATTGAACATAGTGGTTATACTCAGACTGATGAGAACTAATGTAGGTTTCCAGCTGTGTGGAAGCACTGGTTTATCTGTATTTCTGTAGGCCACACAATTAAGTAATTTTATAGTTCTAATTTGGAATATTCTAGCACCCATCTAAAACACTGTTAGCTGGAGCTTAGAATATGATAAAACATAACATTCCTCTTGGGTGCCATACCAATAGGGTTAATTGCCCTAAGAGGACCTGCTGTAAGGGAGTTCCAAAGTGTGGATGTTACTAACACCAGCATCGTTATATGATGTTAGTGTGCTGTATTTATAGAATTATAACAACAATTTATGTAATTATATAATCACAGTTATATAGTTATAACACTGACGAATATATGATGAAACTTTAAAAATATTTTGAATTTAATTGTTCTCAAAGAGCATCTCTTTATTTTCTTCAAAATACTTGCCATTTGTGAAGTATTTCCCATAGTCATCATGCATATAGAAATACAGTTAAGAAAGCAAATTGAGTAATAAAAACGATGCGTTAAGAAATGGTGAAAATTAGAAAACATTGTGTATTTTAAGCCTGTTGAATAATAAATAGTGAATTGATTGAAAGGTGAAGATAGCATATGTGTTTAAGGATATAAAAAATCATCACAGATTCTAATGCTATTTCAGTTCAGTAAACATGTATTAGTACCTACTGTGTTACCAGTTATGATAAGTGTTTGGGATTCAAAGATAAATAAATATACAGAGTGCATGCCAGCTAACTTTCTGTGCAGAATTTAGGGTTATGGATGGAGGTTGACATTAAGGAGCTACTTTAGTGATTTTAGGATTTTGTGTGTGTGTGTGTGTGTGTGTGTGTGTGAGTTTGGTATGTACCTTTCTAAGAATTATGGGCAGTCAGTCTAAGAGATTAGTTTTACTACAGATTTCTTTCTTCTTGTGAATGATATGCCTTTGAATAAGGCAGTTTTGAGGGAAGTTTTTTAGAGATTATGATTTTGGTTATTACATGATAGCAAAGAAGAAGCTGCAAGGAACATGGTGACTTTAGGGATATTTTGCATATATTCTTTGTGGGGGTCACAATGCAAAAGCAATTCTATATTTAAACTTCTGTAGTTCTTTATAGATTATAAAATGAGGCTGAGTATTTATCCAAGTAATTATCTCACATTTACATAGTTATGGAACTGGTCCTTGAAATGTGTGTTCCTTCAAATGCAAACCAGGATGCAAATGGCAACGTTTAGCCCAGGAATATTAATGGAGGACCTTACTATAAACTTTTATTGAAGACTAGGGTGTGAATTCATTCATTTCTTCAATATCAGCTGTGCACCTACAAAGAGTCTAGCCGTGGGCAAGTCATACCAGGTGTGTGGTAAATCCCTTGGCCTAGATCAGCGGTTCTCAACCTGTGGGTCGCGACCCCTTTGGGGGTCGAATGACCCTTTCACAGAGGTCGCCTAAAACCATCGGAAAACACATATGTAATTACACATTGTTTTTGTGATTAATCACTATGCTTTAATTATGTTCAATTTGTAACAATGAAAATACATCCTGCATATCAGATATTTACATTACAATTCATAACAGTAGCAAAATTACAGTTATGAAGTAGCAACGAAAATAATTTTATGGTTGGGGGTCACCACAACATGAGGAACTATATTAAAGGGTCGAGGCATTAGGAAGGTTGAGAACCACTGGCCTAGATAATGAGGAGCCAGATGAATAGATAATTGTTATTTTTCTTGATATTATGAGGGAGTTATGTGCAGATTGATATATAGGTTTTCTATTTAAGCTATTACCATAAGTTTGAGTAGGCTTGGCTGCATTCTCTGCTCAGGGTCTAACAAGGATGGAGTTGAGGAGTCAACTGGCCCCCTAGCTGGGATCTCTAGGAAAGGTTCACTTTCAAGGTCATTCAGGTTGTTGGCTGAGTCTAGTTCTGTGTGGTTGTCCTGGCCTGGTGAGAGCAGCAGGGGGGTCAGACCAGATCTTGGTTCAGCAATCTCAGTACTTGAATTCTGGTTAAGAAAGAACTCAGAGCCAAGACTCAAAATGTAAGATTAAGTTTACACAGAGGTAGAAGAAGTGAGCAGCAGGAGAAATGGGCTCAGGAAACAAGTTACAGAGGCAAAAAAAAAAAAAGGGCCCTTGGGGCTTAGGAGAGAGGATGGTAAAGGTAATGCACCTGGGGGAAGTAGAGGGCCGTTAGAAGAGATGGAGAGCATCCTGGGTCCTTTATCCTAAGGGCTTTTAAGGTTGTGATTTTAGGGGATGTCCCAGGGGAGGATCTCAATGGAATATTGATTAATTTTCCAGGTGTGTCTTTCAGGGTCATGGTCTCCACTGATTGGTTGGTGCCAGGATGGGGTCAATTGTCAATGCAGCTGGTCCTGATGTCAGCCACAGGGGCTTGCTTCCTGGTTTTGCTGCTTTTCTGGGCCTGGAGCTTAAATGCAACTGAGGCCTAGATTTGATTCTGGCCAGAACCTCATTGTCCTGGGGCTTCACTGTAGGGGCTATTTGACAGCTCCATTGTTGGATCCTCCTGTAAGAGGGTTTAACCCGCATGGTTAGCAACATGCCATGGGAGGAAGGGTCAGGGGAGGGTCCCAACTGCATGAGCAGCAATAGGAAATGTCAGGGGTTCTGAACTGCATGACCAGAGCTCTTTTGGGGAGGAAAGGTTACTCTGGGGGTGTGGTCCTTGTTTTCCCAGTTTTGTTGGTTGCTGGGCCCTCAGGGCTTTCCGCACTGGTGACTTTCTGTACATGGCCCATCGTCCTTGCTCTGCTCATGTCTGTCTAACTGCCAACCGCAGTTGTAGGTCTGAGGTTCATGTTTCCTTGGTGGCAACAGCTGGGGCCATGCTTTGTTCCTAGAGGGCACCCACATTCCTTCTCATGTGGCCTCCTCCGTCTTTAAAGCCAGCGGTGGTGCGCGAAGTCCTTCTTGTGCTTAAGATGTCTCTGACATCCCTTCCACTACCAGCCACAGAAAACCCCTTGCTTTTTAAGGCCTCATGTGATTAGACTAGATTCACCCATATAATCACTTTTTTTGCCATAATCAGAGGAGTGACACAGGGGTGGGGGTGGTGCAAAGATCATAAGGGCCATCCTAATATTCTGCTCATCACGGTTGTTATTGGAAACAGAAGAGAAAACACCAAAATCCAACTAGAGAGGCTTAAAAATGGCTGTCTAGAGTTGGCGATTGCTGAGCTGCCACGATGGGTTAAAGTCGAGGTCTCTACTTCAGGGGTCCTCAAACTATGGCCCGCGGGCCACATGCAAATACAAATATTGTATTTGTTCCCATTTTGTTTTTTTACTTCAAAATAAGATATGTGCAGTGTGCATAGGAATTTGTTCATAGTTTTTTTTTAAACTATAGTCCGGCCCTCCAATGGTCTGAGGGATAGTGAACTGGCCCCCTGTTTAAAAAGTTTGAGGACCCCTGCTCTACTTATTTGCTTTGTTATTATTATCCAACCAATATTTATGATGGCCTGTGCTAGGAGCAAGTCATTGTTCTGTCAGAGACTCGTTTTCCTCAGTCATCAGATGGGGAGAGTGATATTTACTTTGAAGGGTTCTTCTGAGAGGTAGATATAAAGTCCCTGACAAAGAGGAGTGCCCAAAAATGGAGCTAAGAAAAGTGTCTGAGATTTGGTGCAGGTGGTAAGGAAATATTGACATAGGTTAATTCATACAGGTATTTATTGAATCCTGTATAAATTAAGTCAGCACGGCTAGGAGGAAGTAAGGAATATATTGACATGAGCACAAAATTTTAAGGAAGGAGAGCCGCAGTGCCAAAAACTCAGTATAAGATAAATTATATGCTAATGAAATACTTAAAAAATAAGATTAATGCCAAAAATTTATAATGAGCCAAATATTAAAATAAAGACAGAATCAGTAACCATTTGTGAGCCATATTGCTGTCTCAGGCAAAAGGAAAAGTCAGTAGTTCTGATTTTGTCTTTATTTAAACAATTTTTGGCATTAACTTTGATTTTTAAAAATATTGTATTATTTTATTTATCTTGATTACTGAGTTTTAAATTTTGTTCCTAAGATGAAAACCTCCAAGTAGAACATAGAAGTGTTAAATAAATGGCACAGAAAATTTAATCAAAGTTACACTTAATTTTGAATATTATTTTGACTACATTTAAATATTATTTTAGGTTAGCATCCTGGCATTCTTCTCTGTAGTTCTTCTATTTCCTCATTTATTAAAATAATTATCAACAGTTATCAAGATAATTAACTTATTTTTTTTAACAAACATGGCTTATATATAAAGAACAGAATTCCCTTTTTTCTTGAAGTTGCTTCACACATTTTCCAGTGTCAATAAAGTCCCCTTAGAGCATTCATATAATGACAAATATCTCAGCTTTTACTTTTTTGTTTAATTCCTCTTTGATTTTTTTATTGTTGTTGTTCTTTTAGCTATTGCATTATTTCCAGTAATGGGCATCTACAACATAATATCAGAATGACTTTTTTATTTTAAATCTTTACTCCATTATGTTTTCCTTGCATAGCCTTGTCAGAAAGGCTAACATTTTCTGTGGTCTGGGCATTATTCCCATGTTGGATATTTAGTCCCATGATTGCTGTATTATTGCTAGCATTTTAACATTTCTGAGAAGTACCAACCAAGATTGCCACTTGCTGTTTTGAATGTATTCCATTCAGTAGGCTTTATCTAAGAATAGATAGTTGGAAAAGGAAAATATTGGTTGCTTCTGGCTAATCCAAGGTGAAATGAAGTCTCTAACTTTAAAGAACATCCCAGTTATACCTCTTTTAAGATTCAGTAGAGAGACTTACTAATTTCCTTTTTACTTTAAAAATAACAAATATTTGACAGAGACATTTGCATTCCAAATGATCCCATTTGTATAAACAAATATACCAATGATTAGAGACATTCTTAAACCAGATAAAATGTAAGCAACTAAGGATCAATTAGCATTTATGACCATTACAATAAAGTGTTTATCAGGGGCACTAGTATTAATTGACCTGAGGGAATAAAACTTCCATTTAGAAATGGTTCTGAATGATTATAAGAATTTAATGACACATTAAATGAATATTTTTCTTAATAAAATTTTGACTCAATTGGTAACATTATGGTATTGTGTAATCTCCATCCTTTTGAGAAACTTAAAACACACTGACATGATGATAAACTTAAATAACAGTAAATATTAACACTAATTTAGCTAAATAATTTCATCCTATGTTATGTTCAACTGAACAGTCTAACATGTTTTTGTGTTGTTTTTTCTTCCTAATGTCAGGTCTCACTTGACACTACTAGGAGACTAATGTTGATTATTACAATTGTTTCGTGCAGCTTAGTTTAGAAATGAATTTGAACCTGTATTCAAAGCATCCATACACTGTGAGACTAGACAGTTCTGTTTACTGCTTTAAGGCAACGACTCTGGAAACTTTAAAAAATACCCACATCATTAATATATTTATTTAAAATGGCAAGCGGCTCTGTCTACCCCAGGAAAGGAGCAGGAAGTAGATGCCACTCTAAGCAACATAATAGGCTTGCCTCTTGGTTTTGTTTATATACATATTGCAAATAATTCAGGAAATATAAACAGATAAATAGAAGTTAAATATTAAAAAAGTACAGAACTCTCCAACTGCAGTTTTGATTGTTTGTAAAGAAATCTGAGGTTGATTTAAGTCTGGGCTGCTCAAGCTTACTGATAGTAAGCCACAAACAACCAGCCTATTGAGGCTTTTTGAATGCATTTCAAAGGGGGAATATTTTACTTTTCTAATGCCTAAATACCAGGGCCCAAAGGGAGATAATTCCCTGATGTTCTTCAGAGGACCACATTCAAAATAAAGCATTTCAGGCAACGATGTGGAACAATAAATATATGTTGGGAAAAGGAAAGAAAGTCCATTGGTGTGGAAAGCAAGCTTTAAATTCTCTCTCAACTTTCCCAATAATTTACTAGGTGACATTGAATTGCTGTGGTATTTTTATTTTTCTGCTCTTGGAAACTTCTAATAGTTTCAAGTTAAATAAAATAAGTCATTTGATCTAGTATAATTAGTTTTTTTTCTTGATTTGCAAGTTTGAAAAGAACAAATGACTGATTATTGTGTTCCCTTAAATTATAATATCAGGGGACCAACCTATACTATCTTTAGTATAAAACCACATCTTTACCAGTGGTGAGTTGTTAGAGTGGGTGTCATGGAGGAACTGATTTTCATCCTGTGCTTTAAGCTACTTTGTCAGACTTTTTACCTTTCAGTTAACCTATGAGGAGGCTATGTCTTGTGATTTTGATTATGAAGAGAGTGTGTTGCTTTTTAAATTTTGTGAAAATTTACTGAGTGACAGAGACATTTGCATTCCAGATGACTGCATAAGAATTGTTAATATTACTTGTTTTCCCCCTTAGATAGATAGACACAAGCAACAGGATGGCTCTGGTGTTTATTTTAGTTTTATAGTGTTTTTCAAGTTTTAATGCTGTGTGATGAGTTTTATTTAAGACAAGGGAGCAGTTTCCTCTGAGTCACTTGGAATAAATTGTCTGTTGACTTAGTAGGAAAACACAATAGTTGAAAATGCTCTCATTCATATGGAGTGAGAATTCCAGATTATTTACTACCAAGTATTTAAACATTTTGAGGCTATTTTGGCTAAGCAGAACCAGCTATTTATGTTACTTATTTTAATGTCAGTGGTACCAGTTTTGATCAGTGGTGAAAAATTAATAAGATTATGTTTAGTAAGTCTTCTCTTCAGTTAATTAAAAATGATACATAGAAAAGTGTTTGAGCTGTGCTTGTCCTGTGAATGAATATGTCAGTGATTATGAGAATCTTAGTGGCAGTGTTTTGAACAGTGCCAGGCATGTTTTGAACCCTTGAAGACTAGCCACTTTGTGGTTAGACGTGGCCATATGATGTAGTTCTGGACAATGGGATGTAGGAAGAAGAGGTGTGTATAACTTGATGCCCACCGTTTCCTTTCCGGTTTGCGGTTGGCTGGAATGTAGGTGTGATGGTGGGACCAAGATGGGTCAAAAAGCAGTGCCATGAGTCAAAAATAGCAGAGCAGCCCTGGCTCGTATGGCTCAGTTGATTGAACATTGTCCCTTGCACTGAAAAGTTAATGGTTTGATTCCCTGTCGGGGCACATACCTGGGTTGTGGGCTCCATCCCTGGTAGGGGGTGTGCAGGAGGCAGCCAATTGATGTTTTCCTCTCACGTAGATGTTTCTCTCTCTCTCTCTCTCTCTCTCTCTCTCTCTCTCTCTCTCTCTCTTTCTCTCCCTCTCCCTCTCCCTCTCCCTCTCCCTCCCTCCCTCCCTCCCTCTTCCTTCCCCCCTCTCTCTAAAATCAATAAGAAATATATATGTGTGTATATATATGTATATATATATATGTATATATATATGTATATATATATATATATATTTTAAAAAGCAGAGCAAAAAGAAAGGTGTCTGTCTGTTCCTCGTATTATCAGAGCCTTGCCATTTCCAGCACTAGAGTATATATTTATGTAGATGGTTTGAAATCCCACCTTGTTTATGGGTTATTATTTTGGGATTTCTATTTACTTTTGCTGAACCTATATTAAAATCTGAGACAAATTTTGTAATCATTAGTCAGGAAGCCAGGATAGTCTAAATGAATTGAGCAATGATTGAAAGGGCCATCTGTTAGAAATAGCTGGGGTGTAATTAAGACAAGAATCTAGTTTTATGTGGATAGGAGATAGTATATAGGAATCAGGAAGACTGACTCAGAAAACGAAAGAAAAATAGGAGGTATCTTGGAAAGAGTATTAGAGTTGGCTTTATAAACCTGTATTATAGAAACAGTATTGTTGCTTACTATTCATTGAGCTCTAATTCTTTAAACTATGAAAGTGTGATTGATTGCTATAAAGATGAAATGGAACATGTATGGTAAATTGCTTTGTAAACCGTATCCTGGGTAATTAGCACATTAAGCAGGTACAACTTATGGGTTGAAATCATAATGCAAATTTAAATTGTGCTTTCTACTAGCTACTTAAAATATGTTCAGAGGAGAAAGTTTATCTCCCATTATTAATGGAAATTCTAGCAAGTCCTCTGAGTTTTCTGGTTCTAGAAAGCCTTTTAATCCCTTTAAATTGTAATTATAGTCTCAGTTGGGAAGAAAATCTTTGTCTTTGGTGGGCTTTGTTACAGAAGGGAATCTGTATTCTGGAATGGGGTTGTGTGTGATGGGAGGTCAAAGATGGGCAACCAGTACTTTTTGAACACTTTCTATGTAGCAAGCATAGATCTAGCAGAAACCAAGACAGAGAACTCTTGTCTCTTGGAGTATACTTCTAGTGGCTACTGTTTTCTTCTTTACTGTTTCTTCTCCCATTTACCAGCTGCTGTCATAGATGCTTGTGAACTAAGAATATAGTGTAACTGTAAAGGGTCCACAGGAAACTTCTTTTTTTTGGTATTGTGGATTCACACTGGCTTTGTAAACCCTGGATGTAGCAACTATTCAGAGCTGACTTGTTATCTCATGTGCATCTCCAAATCCATGGGAGCCTTCCCTGCTGGGACCCTCCATCCACAGCTTCCCTGGACTGTTTTGTTTTGCTCTCATACCAACGCTTTGCCCTCAGCCCTTGTTTTGTGGTGACCTCTGCCACAGTCTTTCTCTATTAGTGATCCTCCCAGATGGCCTTCTTAGGCGGGACCCCAAATGTCTCCAAGCCGACTCTTCTTTCTCCAGACCCACTGCTAATCCATAGGGAACATTTGCCCATCTTTGACCTCTTCTGAGAAGCGAAAAACATCAGGTACTTCTCAGACACAGCACTTTGTCGTGCTGCCCCAGGCCACCTGATATTTCTCAGGGTAGGGACACCAGTGAATGGTGATTTCCATCTCCAGGACAGCATAACCAGCTGTCAGTGTGGGCTTGAGATGAAGGAGGTAGCACTCTTGTTCCTGTTCTCAATCTCTTCCCTGATACTTCTGTTCCCATCAGATCAATAAGGGCAACCTGGGATACCCTACTTTGAAATTTGCATTTCATTTTTACCTCCCTGTGCATCTCATACTTATCATCTGAGGCCTTGAACAAAATTCTTACTTTAATATCCAGTTACACATGCTTTCCCGATATAAAAGTTGTTTATTTGTGTTCTCTCTCAACAGGGCTTTCCTGGGGTATCTGTGCTTGGCCAAATTTTTGAAGGTTGGCCCAGATGTACAGAGAAAATGGAGCTCTTTTATTACTCCATTAACTGATCTGGCCTTCTTTGCTTCCTGGATATTAGGGAAGGGAACCGCTACATAGTCACATAGAAGGAACTTGGTCCAACAAAATAAAATGATAGCTTTAGGTAAAATGGGGAGGCTCTAGGGTCTGCCTTCCTATCTGTACCCCATCAAGAAGTCATCTGGGTGGATGGCTGAGGAAGTGGGACATTGGAGAATGGTGTGGGGTCCTTAGGTCTGCATGGAGCCCTTGGAATTTTCATTTGTATCAGTTGCTGCCTTTATGTGATCAGGATAAGTGATTGCTGAGATGCAAGTAGTTCTGTCTGTGTATTGAACAAATCCCTGTGTTTGGATCCCAGTTCTCTTTTTATATACATATATACCTACATGCATACCTAAATGCATACTTATGTTTTTCCCCTCCTGGGTAACATAAAATTCTGGGGCTAGTGCATACCATGTAGAAGCCATCGTGAATCTAGTATGGTCGAAGGTGATTGTCATGGCCCCTAATACTTTAGGGCTCCTCCTAAAGCTGCTCCCTTCCCTAGTCAGTACAAGACCACAGCATGTACTTGACTTTTTAAAAATTGATTGATTTTAGAGAGAGGAAGTGCCAAGGAGTGAGGGAGGGGGGAAGAGAGAAAGAGAGAGAGAGGCATCAATTTGTTGTTCCACTTATTCATGCACTCACTGGTTGACTCCTGCATGTGCCCTGACTGGGATTGAACCTATAACCCCGGCATATTGGGACGACATTCAACCAACTGCACTACCCAGCCAAGGTGACAGACACATGCTTTCATTTATTTTTTTTCTGAAGCCTCCCTGTGTCATGTCATCCTTATTCATATCTTCAGCTTCATGGCTAAGCCTAAAAGAGACAAGGGGACCTAATCAGGAGGTCTTTAAAAAAATATTGAGATACCTACAATATGTATATTATTTGTCATCATCGTATAGTAGATAAGAACAGGAAATAACTGAATGACACTTAAATGAGAAGAAATTAGAACTGAGAAATAGCTGGCTTCTAAAGAAGATGGCTTTCCACTATATCCGGTATATCAGCGGTTCTCAACCTGTGGGTCGCGAGCCCTTTGGGGGTTGAACAACCCTTTCACAGGGGTCGCCTAAGACCATTGGAAAACACATATATAATTACATATTGTTTTTGTGATTAATCACTATGCTTTAATTATGTTTAATTTGTAACAATGAAAATACATCCTGCATATCAGATATTTACATTACGATTCATAATAGTAGCAAAATTACAGTTATGAAGTGGCAATGAAAATAATTTTATGGTTGGGGGTCACCACAACATGAGGAACTGTATTAAAGGCTCGCGGCATTACCTTTCTATAACAATTCTGATTGTGTCTTTACCTATTATCCATCTGTATTATGAAAAATTCTTTGAAGCTATGAGTAGCCAGACTACTTATTTTCTGAACCTTGGTTTAATCTTTGGTAAATAAGGATAATAATACTTGCTTCATATGATTATTGCAAGGATTAAATGAAAGGACATATATAGCAGTCACCACCATGACAGGCAGGCAAGGGCTATCAGGCTCTCAGAAAATGGGAGTTTTAGTTATTATTCTTTGTCATTGTTCTCCAACACAAGCCTTCCCTTTCAGCCAGAATGGTGTCCATACTCCCCTAAACACTCCATATTCAATTTTGATATTAGTTCTAAAATTTGAATTTTCTGCTACAGTTTTTGAGGTCCTTTCTCCCTCTGCCTTACCTATTTAAGTTCTATCCATCCTTTAGAATCCATCACAAGCCCTATTTGTTCTACAGGTATCTTTTTGATAGCTTTACTTTCTTTTAATCTACCCTTTCTTTTAACTCCCTTAACACTATAGAAGATATAACTCTCATAACATCATAGAAAATCTCACTCCCTAGCCACAATGTCTTCCGAGTATATATTTTGTATTTTTTCTCAGTGTTTCCCATTGTTTTTATGTTGGCCTCCCATTCCCCGACCCGTCCCCTTCCCTCAACCCGTAGTTTTCCTTAGCTTCTTCAACTATTGGGAATGCTCCTGGAGAGAATGGTTTTGTCGTCTTTTTGCCCTTTTTTTTAAAAAAAATAAATAAGTATATATTAAGTGTTTGGTAACCAGTTGTTACATAAATATAAAACTTTGACTCCTGTTGACCAGTGGTAACTATTAAATTATGTGTATTTGCTCTCCATAAACTTCTTAATGGCAGTATCTGTCAAAAGCATTTAGTATTTGTGTGTTTGAGAAAACATTAGCAAATATTATGGAAATCTTTTGAAATTTGAACTTCTAGTACTTTCATCAAAGAGACTATGACTCAAGTACTGTTTCAGTTTAAAATGCTTTTGTTTGCAAATAACAGGAAATCTTGTCTCTGGAGACTTTAAACAAATGAGGGTTTATTTTTCCTCAAATAACAGTAAGTTCCGAAGCCAGCACCTTGAGCGTCTCAACATCACAGACCTTCCTTTCTCCTCCGTCATCCAGGGCGTGCTGTCTTACATCCTCCTTACACGCTGCTTCCTTCTTACCTGATGGTGGCTACACTTCTTAGCCTCAAGTTCTCGTTCTGGGCAGAGCGCAGTGGCAGAGGCTTAGTGTAGAAAGAGGCACATTTGCCTTTAAATTTTTTGTATTTAGAGAGTCAACATAAACTTTTATGGAACTCTAGCCAGCAAACCTCTAGTTACATCTCCTTGCATGGAATGGCCCCACATGGTGATCCTCTCTGGGGGGTGGCTGGGAGCAGGAGGCAGGTGAGGGCTGGGAAAGACACCAACAAGATGCCTCACAAGCAGCTTACTTAGCTATTTTCCAACTGAAGCCCCACTCTGGAGTGCCCTCCGCTACATATCTCTCAGAAAAACGTAATTCTTTAGGCCCCGGGTGGGGGACTTCTGGCCTGCAGCCATATAAGACGCCCAATATCATTTGGTCTGGCCCTGCTGAGGAATTAGGGGGGAGTTAATTAAATGCTTGACCAAATATAGCAGGCTAATTTTTAAGTTGATAATTTTGTATGGTTTGCAAATAATGTTAAAAATATCCCAGTGGCCCTTGGCAGAATAAAGGTCCCCCATCCTGCTTTAGGCTGGTTAAGCTATTTAACTTTCAGCAGACAAGTTTGTACTTTTTTTTGAGGGGTTTCTGTTGCATATTGGCTTTCCTTTTGTTGTCGAATACATTGCTATCTCAGGTTTGGATTGAAGAACTCAGAATTTAAATCCTTGCTTTACTGCTGGAAAGAGAAAAAATAAGAACAAGGCACCAGTGATCGTCTTGAAAGAAACAACAGGAATTTATTTCCCCCTCTGATCATGTGTGCACCCTTTAATTTTTTCATTCCTCAAGCAGAGCTCAGGCAACCCCAAATTAAAGCCACTCATGCCTGGAGCACGGGATGATTAAATCTTACCTGGCTGTTCAGGAGATGGACAGGTAATAGTTGTTGCAGAAAACCGTTTGTAGTATCTGAAAAGAAAACTGTCACAAAGAATGCTGTAACTCCTCTGTGCTACAAGAGGAACTTAAATTACATCAGCTGAGGTTTCTCTGAAGGTGTGATCCCTTTAATAGTATTTGACATGTGTTAACTGAACAGAAAGAGTGCCTCAGTAAAGTTTCATTATCTGCGGGAGCCTGTTGTAAATCCCACAGTGTTGTGATGTATGTTTAGCTAATTTCGTGTTCTTTTGAAGCTGCTCTTCAGTAGCTTAAAATGGGTATTACCAGTAAACATTGCATATATTAGCACACAAGAGCCTAGAGAAAACACCACTTACCCTTTGGTAATGGACAAATAGATAATAGCAGGAGAGGGGAATTATCTTTATGCAGATGTCACATCAGCCTGCAATAGAACAAGGTTATTTCTGCTTCGGGAAAAAATAGCATGTTGTTTTTATCAAGATGCAGAACAGGCACATAGCTGCTAAAGAAGAAATTATTTGAATTGATATTCAGTGGCTTATTCAGAGCATCTAGGAATATAGTGAACATTTTTAAATTCCCTCACACCGTTTTTTAATTTTATTTTTTAAATTCAAGAAATACTGCAAACTGCTTCAGCCTTCTGAATTAGGAACTGGCGGAATGATTTGCTTCCTTTGTCCTGCCCTTTGCATGGCCATCTGTTTGCTTGTCGGCACTGTTCAAGGTGCTGATCCTGAATTGTAACTTACTGGCCCTGGCTGGAGAGACATTGCTTGCCTGTCTTCTGGTGCTGCTGAAAGCATTATGAAATACATTTAAGAATTCTTCTATAGAGGCCTTTCTTTGTAGTATTAGAAGTTTCCTCAGTGATACAACAAGCTTTTGTAGCTGTTAGAAAAAGGTATGGGACATTAGATTTTTTGGAATAACCCAGAACTATATGTGTAATTTTAAAATTCTTTTTCTTCGCTTGTTCAGTTATTTAGCTTTTGATTCTACCTGGCATTTTCCTGTTGAAACAATTAATATCATCAACATTTTCCCCATCAGACTAATAAAGTATATGCTTTGAGGTGGGTACATTGCATTTCTCTCTCATCTTGAGTGACAGGGCTCATTTAATAATAGCATTTAGCACCATGTGTGTTTCAACCCATGCTCCTTAGCACCATTCACCACCAGTAGGAATCCCCAATGTGGGGCATGGTGAAGAAGGAAAGTTTTTTCAATACAATAGTTCAGTTGTGAAATAGTCCATAATAAGTGTTACAGCTTAATTATGAAGCAGCATGGCTGTGAAACAGCATGGCTTTGAGGAGGCCCTGGGGCCAGTTGCTCTGGAGTGAGGCCCCTCTCCTGCTATACAGCTCTGCTCCACTCCACCTGCTCCAGTCAGCTCTGCTCTGCTCCTGGGAAATGTCTTCAGTGTTTCAACTCCATTCAGGGAAACCCAGTCTTGAGGGAAAAAGGAAAGTTTGCTCTCCTAGCCAGAGGGGAGCTGACTTATATAGACAGAGGTTCTGCCCATGGTCTTTTATTGGTCCTGCCTCATCCAAATGAAGACTCCCAAATCCTCCCAGCTTGATTAGTCTAAAAACCACTGTCCTGATTGGTCAGAATAGAGCTGTTCTGACTGGAGCTGCTCTGATTGGTTGATAAAGATGCTGATGGGCCTTAGTCCTATTGGTTGGAATACAATTCTAGGAACTCCTTCATAAAGGCTGGCTCATACAAATTTTAGGACAGCCCCCTCCCCGAGACTTGGATAACATTAACAGAACTTTAGACTTACACTTTATATCCTAATTGTACACATAAGAAAATAGAAGTCTAGAGAAGGTAAGATTTCGTCTACGGTTTTGGAGCTAGCTAGTGGCAGGGCTGGGATAGGAGCGTGTGTACTGATACAAGGTTCAGTGTTGTTGCTATTATATCTCACTGTGGTGCTTAATGAATGCCAGGTTTAAATTGGAACCAAAGTGTAAAGCCAAATAATGGCAGTTGTTCAGTCATAATGTCAAATGTAAGGAAAGTAATATGAGGAGAGCATTATTATTTCTTGCCTAAAGATTCTAAAGCATGGAATAAAGTGTGGTATGCGTTGCTGTGACTGGTTTGTTAGCCACTATAAAAACATTGACACATGCAGTGGAGTAGAGTTCCCTTCCCAATGGGCCTGTGGCTGAGGTCTCCCAATGATTCTTATTTGGCGTTTTATTTGAATGGCTTTTTTAAAATTAAACACATTTAGCACTTTATTTTGATCATCCTCAGTCATAGCAGCTATTTGACACTTGAGGGATAAACTTTATATTGTTTCCAAATAGCTTTTGGATAGTTGTAATATGACAAATAGGATTTGGTAATCAGTCTGAATAATATAATAAAAATCAATCTGTGTAATAGATGAGAAAATTGGGCTGGGTAATAATAATAAAAAGAAAATACTGCTCATGTGTTAAGATGGTCTTTTCTATTTTTCCCCCCAAAATTAAATCTGACCACAGTTTGTAAAAAAGGTTGGGAGTCATTGGGAACAATGTTGGCATTGACTGCAGTGAGTCCCTCTGTCTTCTGGTGAGCAGTTAAACAGATCATGTGCTTGTGGAGAGAGTGGAACCATGTCTTGACAACTCCCTAGTGGTGGATGGTGGGAGAGTTACTTACTAGTAGCCTCTGCAGACCCTGATTTTTTAATGTGTAAAATGGAGACTAACAGCATTAGCTTTCTGTCTGTCACACAGGAGTTGCTCAATAAGCGAATGAAATAAGTGAACTAAATGCTGTAAATTGTGTGAAGCTCTTCCATGTAAATGTGGCACATAGTGTGTGCTTAAACACGGTTTGTTTTTAAAATACTATTTTTAGTGGTAGTTCCATGATATGTTTAGGTTTGATCCATGAGGGTAGCTTGTTGTTTAATGTGAACCCAAGAAATAGAATTCCCAGTGCATTCCAATGTTGGCTTATTTCGCAGAAAATCTGTGGAGAGCCTTCTTGGTCATGGCCCAGAGTGTGTCTGCTGACTGGAGGAGGAAGACGAGTGGGTGGTTCTCTTTTCCTGCCCAGAAGACCCATGTTACCACGGAGTCACTCTGGCTTCTCTTGAGTGTGCCAAACTCTCTTAATTTAGACTTGCTTCTACTTTAGAAACGAATATTTATTCATACATTTGTATTCACATACCAACAAAAAGAAATCTCCTCTCTTCAACTGATATTCTAGCAAGAGAGGCAGACACCTTTTTTTCTTTTTCTTTTTAATATCACAATTTACCTGCCTGGCCCCTTCTACCTTCCTCTAAAAACGTGTGCACAGCTTCACTTTCTGGACGTGTTTTCGGGTGTGGCAGTTGAACTCCTGACTGTGAGACCCAGCATCGGCACAAAGAACCCAGTGTCCTTGTTTCTTTTGGTCCAAGTGAGCTCCAATTCTCTTGATCTTATTCGACCTTATTGGTTCTACGTAGCCCTTAGAGCAGATATAAGCAGTAACAGGGCCAATGCTTTAGGAAAGAGAATTAAAATTGTTCCAACAGATAGAAACTATTTATTTTAAAGATGTTTTTGATGGAAAAGAAAATAGGTCTCACAGGAAAACATGCAGTAGTCCAGTTCAGATGTTGTATGATGGCACACTGTATTTATGTGTAGTTTTTTGGCCTTCCCTTTGTATTTACTTCAACAAGTTATGAAGTGCCTCCTAAGTTTAATATCATCGAGCTCTAAAGATTGCAACATTTTTTAAAATTGATTTTAGAGAAGGAGAGGAAGAGAAACATCAAGTGGCTGCCTCCTGCATGCCTCCTACTGGGGTTTGAGCCTGCAACTCAGGCAGGTGTCCTGACTGGGAATCTAAGGAGGCCGTTGGGTGCATTGGACAATGTTCAACCATTTTGGCTCAGTGGATAGAGCATCAGCTCGAGGACTGAAGGGTCTCGGGTTCAATTCAGGTCAAGGGTACATACCTTGGTTGCAGGCTCCATCTCTGGTCTAGTTGGGGTGTATGAGGGAGGCAACCAATTGATGTGTCTCTCTCACATCTCGATGTTTCTCCATCTATTTATCTCTCCCCCCCCCCCCCCACCCTTCCACTTACTTCCGCTCTCTCTAAAAATCAATGGAAAAATATCCCCAGGTGAGGACTAACAAAAAAATGACACACACAGAACAAACAAAAAAGAATGATTGATGTTAAAACTTCCTATGGTGTTGACGGAATGAGGCTTGTGTTGAAATCCAGCATGCATGATTCAGATGAAGGGACTAGATCAGGGGTTGGCAACCTTTTTGTGAGTGCGTGTCAAAACCAGCAAAATCTCTGACTCAAAATTCTTCTGCTTGCCAACCCTAATTTTTTGAGAACATGTTACACCTACTTGATATCTCTTAAGGTGTACGTATGTGAAGAACCTTGAAGAAATAATAAAATTCATTCGAGCGACAAAAACACAGTATATGATGATGAAAAATACATTTATTTTTTACTGTATACATGTACACTGATAGTCCGACAGAAAACTTTATGACTCCGTTTGATATTACCAGTGAGACTTTTGCTGCTGCATCACTGATGACAGAGATTTTACATCAGGTTTATATTTTGTGACCTTCAGAGATATGCACGAGCTACTACTTTCATCCGTTAGGCTACTCCTATTATGAGACTTAACAAAATTCACCACTGAGAACAAAGATTCACAAGCGTATGTGGATGAAACCAAAACACTGGTCAGATCTAGGAAGGCAGGGAGAGTTAAGGCAGAGGCATAGAAATTGCTCTTCCCCTCTCTCGTCAATCCATGTCTATGGTCTTTAAGATAACTTGTTATGTAAAATTATTTATCTAAGATGCACCTACACTGAATTTATCTGAAAAATAAAAAAGTCGATATTAAGAAAAAAATTGTAAATAGAAGATTATAAGAGAGGGTTTCACGTGCCAGCAAAAGTTACTGGCGTTCCATGTTTGGAACGAGTGCCAAGGGTTGCCCACCCCTGGACTAAATGGTTCTTGATATCTTTTCCTCATGTTTTTGAGAGGTCACCTAAACCTTTGAGCATGGTGTTTGCCATTTCTGAAAGCACTTAAAAGATCTTACTGGCGTTCTTTACTCCATTCTCCTCACCCACCACCCCAACTGAATAGAGCAGTGATGGCGAACCTTTTGAGCTCGGCGTGTCAGCATTTTGAAAAACCCTAACTTAACTCTGGTGCCATGTCACATATAGAAATTTTTTGATATTTGCAACCATAGTAAAACAAAGACTTATATTTTTGACATTTATTTTATATATTTAAATGCCCTTTAACAAAGAAAAACCAACCAAAAAAATGAGTACGCCATCACTGGAATAGAGACTACAGCAGAAATAATCATAATGTTAATGATTTTAATAATAATGGCGATGTTAATGATTTTAATAATAATAGCTAATATGTGTAGAGATTTTTTTAACCCGAGGCTAAGTGCTTTTGTATGATAGCTTATTTAATCTTTATAACAATCCTGTTGCATAATTATAGCTGTCACAGTTATCAATCCTGTGATTTTATAGTTCTTGTCTATTGGAGTGTATCTTTGTGTTAGACAAAACACTAAATGCTTTACCGTTATATGCATCATAATGGTGTTTTGGTCACCAACAGATCGTGAAGTATGGTACCTATTTGCTTTGTTTAACAATGGACAGGTTATTTTGATTTTCTGAATTGTATAAATCATCCCATTGGATTGAATGCCTTATTGATTGAATGACTATTCCATTGATTGTGATCTTACTGGTTATCGAAGCACATTCTTCTGTACCTGGAAACAGGACAGCACAATTACCCTAAATTGTTTTAGTGGCTACAGGTGGTGCGTTCCAGCTGACTCAGTGGTCCCAAGACCAGGACAGCACAATTACTCTAAATTGTCCTGACAACTCAGTGGTCAGGAGACCCGAGGGCTCTAGATAATGCGTGATCCGGAGACCCAAAATTGTAATTTAGATAACATGCCTAAGTTTAACCCAGGTTACCCAAGGGCTCTAGATAATGTATTTCTGTCAATTCAGTGACCCCAAGACCCAAAACTGTAATTAACATGCTTAATTCTGCTTCTGTAATCTGCTTTTTTGCGAGCCAGGTGCTTCATTCCAAACCCTGGGATGTAATCAATACCTTTGTGATTTTTGCCTATATAAGTCTGGTTTTGCCACCATCTTATCGCTATGAGATTTGGGAATGGCCCCTCATAGTCCCGGATTGCAATAAATGTGACTCTTTAATTCGACTTCTTGAGGTGTCCTTCTGTGATTCGCGGGGTACATTACAACAATCGCATATATGACAGTGGTCCCATAGGATTATTATGAAAGCAAAGACTGGGCCCACTACACTGTTGAATTTCCTGCTAACAGCAATCGGCTCTGGGGGTTTAATGGACAAGGAGGTTTAATATGCTGTTCAGGAGCCTGCCAGCGCACCCCTACCTTTAATCATTTGTGCGTACAAATACTCTTGTGTGCTCAAACCCACCTCCCTGTTCTCCACTTCTCTTTATTTCTCTTTACTCTCAGTCCTGTTGCTCTCCCTCGCTCTCTTTCTCTCCCTTTTATTATTTCTCATCTCTTTGGGTCTATTTTGAGATCTCCGTCCTCCCTTTCTCTCCCCTTCTCTTCCTTCCCTCTTTTCCTTTCTCCTTCCTTCCTGACATATGCTCTCCTTCCCTTTGGCACCTTCTGCCTCCCCAACACACATGCACTGTATATAAAATACTTGATATTTTATGCCATATTTTTACTCTATCATGTCTATGTTTAGATACAAAAATACTTACCATTGTGTTACAGTTCCCTACAGTATTCAGTAGAGAAACTTGCTGTAACAGTTTTGTAGCCTAGGAACAATAAAGAGGCTATAGCATACAGCCTAGGTGTGTAGTAGGCTATACCATCTAGGTTTGTGTAAGCGCATTCAGTGATGTTGGAACAAGGATGAAACCGCCTAATGATGCAATTCTAAAAACCCTGTTTTATGTGATGAATTATTTTTATTATTTTTCTAATTCCTTACCGCAGCCTTATGAGATATTATCCCACCAGCATATGAGCTCTATGAGGGCAGCAACTTTTTTTTTTCTTCTGGGCTGAATTCCTAGGATAGCAGCTGTTATATGCCTAGAGCCTGGTAGGTGCTCAGTTACAATGAACAGATTTCCAGTTTTTGGATGAGGAAACTGTTAAGTAAAGAAAACCTCGAATAAGTTGCCCAAGGTCCAATGGTGAGGCTGAGATTTGCACCCAGGCAAGTGTGACTTCAGAGCCTGTAATCTTTACCTGTGTGCTGTGAGAGTTCTTACTTTTTTGGTTAACTAATTTCTGCAATAATGTTAACTTCTGAGCCAGTATGATGTTTACTCCTAGGTTTCTGAAATAAAAAGTATGAAGTTATTTTGGAAACTTTCAAAAAGTTATTTTGAAACTGTTGTGAATCATCTTTTAATGGAGAAGCTATGGATTTAGAGTGCCTAATCTTGAAAAAATCATGGATAATGTGCATATTGCTTATTTATGGGAAAATATCAATATACATGAATATAATAGTATATATGTGGGACTATATTTGAATATATTAAGATTCTATGATACACTCAATAATGTTATTCCTTTTAAAGAAGGAGAAATGGGAAATACAGCTTTAGCAAATTTGCTAGTGTTTACTTCATAAAATATATAATTAAAATAGGGGTTTTTAAATTTTCTTGATACAGTGTCCCGACTTACGAATGTCCCGACTGACGAGTTTTTTGAGATACCAGCTGTCTCTCGGCTGATTTTTTGCATTGAGTTGACAGAGTAATTTGAGTTAACGAGCTCCTTAATGAGTTCCTTAACGATCTGGATCTCGGTCTCGGAACGAATTAAACTCGTATGCCAAGGCCCCACTGTATTAGCTCCTACTATTGCTGTTTCCTAATACTGTTTTTCTTTTCCTTTCACAAAAAAGTATTTGGAGTTAGGAACATATATGTTGTGCAGAGTCTGAAATATGTTCTTGATACTTAAACATATTTATGATGTTTCCAATGAAACAGTTTTGTGCTAAAGGGGTGAACAGAATTCCAAAAAGGATTGCACTACATTTTACTGTCTGCAAAACATTGAGAACATGTACTGTATTCCAACCAATATTATTGGCTCTTAGTATTCCATGTACTGTATTCCAACCTATATTATTGGCTCAAAATTATTTTAATTTTTATAGAGGAAAAGGGGCATGTTCTTTTAACTTGCATCTGTATTTTTGGTGAAAAACATTTTTTCCAAATGGTTATTAACCAGATATACTCCTCCATGGACTGTCATTTTATTTATTTATTTATTTATTTATTTATTTATTTATTTATTTATTTATTTATTTATTTGATTTTTCTGCTCTCTATCTGGTTCAGGAATCTCAGGACTGGGGTTATTTTGAATTTTTCTAATTGACAAGCTATTTATATTCTTGGGAGCAGCTACCCACTCTCTTGGTGCATTTGTTTAAAGAACTTATAAAGGCCAACCACTGCCTGGCTGGTGTGGCTCAGTTGGTTAAGCATCAAGAGGTCACTGGGTAGATTCCTGGTCAGGACACATGCCTGGGTTATAGGCTTGATCCCCAGTAGGGGGCGTGCAGGAGGCAGCTAATTGATGTGTCTCTCATTGATGTTTGTTTCTCTCCCTCTCCCCGTTCCTCTCTCTGAAATCAATAAAAACATATAGAAAATGTAAAGACCAACCACTACCTCTTCCACATTAATTTTGAATTAGGGATATGTGACTTCATAACATCATCATATACCTAACAGGCATGAGTAAACATTTAGTTTACCCTTTAAAGAAAATAAATGTAACCACAGAGCTTTGCTTTAAATAGGAACATGAACTTCATAAATGCATACCTAAGACTTTTGGGGATAATTTTAGCGACATATTAAGTGCATCCTCTGTCTTCTCTTTCCCCCAGCTTGTCACTGTGTGTGGGGAAGTCCAGCTAGCGCTGAAATCTCACGTCAGCTGTCACTCTCCTGCTTTCGTTAGGCATCCAGCTCCTGTCCCCTAGATCGGTGGTTTCTGCTGCCCTTGAGGGCTGCTAAGGTGGAGTTTCTCTCTCTAGGACTTCCCATCATCTCTTTGAATGAGTACTGCTCTCATAAGCCAACGAGATAAGCCATCTACCGTGTTGACCTGGTTGGACATATAGCAGATACATAGCTGCTCCTGTAGGCTGCTTATTATTATTATTATTATTATTATTATTATTGTTATTATTATTATTTACTCATTACTTTTGCCTGCCTACACTCAGGTGACAAGCAGTCTCCATAGATTAACTGTACAGTTTATTTATTTATTTTTATTATTTTTTAAAAATCCTCACTTGAGGATTCCTCCCTCCCACCCCCCCGACAATTGATTTTTAGAGAGAGTGGAAGGGGGGTGGAGAGAGACATCAATGTGTGAGAGAGACACATCGATTGGTTGCATCCCACAATGGGGGTCAAAGTTGCAACCTAGGAAGGTGCTCTAGACTAGGAATGGAATCCCCAACGCTTTCGTCCATGGACTGATGCTCCAACTCACTGTGAAACACCGGCCAGGGCTGATTTTTTTTTTTTTTTTTTAAGCACAAGGAGGAAATAATTTTTGGTGTAGTCTTGATATTATCATGCCAGTTTGCTTACTGAAAACAAAATGTCATTTATTTTGTTTTTTAAATATAGTTTTATTGATTTCAGAGAGGAAGGGACAGGGAGAAAGAGATAGAAACATCAGTGATGAGAGAGAAATATTGATTAGCTGCCTCCTGCACACCCTACACTGGGGATCGAGCTCACAATCCAGGCACGTGCCCTGACTGGGAATCTAACTGTGATCTTCAGGTTCATAGGTTGATGCTCAACCACTGAGTCGCACTGGTCGGGCAACAAAATGTCATTTTTTTAAAATGAAGGAAGACGTTTTCATAAAAGCAAAAAGACTGCTTATTTATAAATATTCTTTATGTGATTTCGCCATTGAGGCTTCACAGTATGGAGGGCTGAAGTTAAAAGTCAATACAGCCTTAGCTGGTTTGGCTCACTGGATAGAACATGGGCCTGCGGACTGAAGGGTTCTGGTTCTATTCTGGTCAAGGGCACATACCTGGGTTGCAGGCTCGGTCCCCAGTAGGGGGCATATAGGAGGCAGCCAATCAATGATCCTCTCTCATCATTGGTGTTTCTATTTCTGTCTCCCTCTCCCTTTCTCTCTGAAATCAATAAAAATGTATTTTAGAAAAAGTCAATACAATGCCATTATAATACGGATTTATTACCAACTAATTTCTTACATTGGCCAGTGTTTTATATAATGGGTAGCTTAATAATTTTAACTGGAGGAAACTGACTAGGAAAATAGTTATTCATTTTTGTTTGCTGAATTGAGAAGAATGTATAAAAGAAGAAAACTCTAAAAGCTCATTTCTTTCAAAGAAGGTATGAAAACTCTACACATAACTTCTGAATTTGGGTCTTATTTTGTGAGGGAGCCAAAGCATAATAAATTGTCTGGGAGATCCAGTTAATTAATGTGTAAAGCTGTTTACATTTTCAGAGAGGTTCTAAAATGCACTTCGAGGTTTTTTGATGGAAAAGTTAATTGATTTCAGATGTCAGTCTGTGTCTAATGGTGATGAAAGTGGTTGGCCCTCCTAGGTAAAAATAAATTGTACCCTATTAATTAGGAAAGCTTGATAGAGTTAGAGCCATGATTGAGCAGATTCTTTAGGGAGTCTTAGTAGGTGATGTTCTGTCAGGCATTGGGACATTCTGGGGCCTTACAGTTACATCTGCGGAGGGACAAATGAAGACGTCGCCAGGATCGTGAGATGGAGATTTATGCCCTGGAGTCCTCTTGTTTTTCCAGGAGGTATCCCAAAGGAATGACATCTGCTCATATTTCCATTATTTTGCCTTTTGAAATAAGTTGAGAGAAGACTGAGAAATGAAGGCATTTCTTAGAGAACGATAATCAAGAATGAGTTCACTGTTGTCAATGCACTCCTTTCTTAGTGGCTTCTAGAAACAAATATTCTGATACTGATTTTCCTCACCAATAGCTTAATTTACTGAGTTAAGAAAACCTTTTTAAAAACAATAACAGAAACTAAAGCCCATGGGATGTTAGGCTTAACAACTTTGTATTGTAAGAAGTAGACAGCCTTTACCTAAAATAATAGGTACGCTCTGCTAATTTATTTGTAGAACGAAACTTTGTAAATTAAATATTTGGATTGTACTGAGGTACTTGTTTTTCACAAGTACTTCAGCTGAGTCAGTACATGCGGTATTGTCTCATCTTGGGATGTGGAAAAGCATGCCGAATTTATGTGACCTGGAAATTGGGTTCTCTTAGTACAGCTGCACTCACCTCCATATGAACAGGAATGTTTGGGGAGGGGTTAAATGAGCTATAGAAAGCTTCTCAGAAAAAGGTGTGATTGCAAGGCATAATTATTTTCTAAGTACTATCTGAGCAGCTTTCACAATTCAAAGCTTCTGTAAGACACAGAGTAACAATCAAAGTTCATCTGTATACTATTGTATTTGGATTGCCTGCCGAAATGCCAACTCCAGTCACTTTGAGGGAAAAATTGTTCAGCTTCATCATTGCTGTAATGTAAATCTAGGTTCCTGGGGGCGTTGTTATGGAAGAGGCATTGGGCTGGTGAGCTGAGTTGCTCAGTATGTCTGTTTTTTTCTCCTTTGTTCTCTAAGGTATTGAGCAGCGTGGACTCTGGTGGGAATCTGTGATGTGTGCTTCTCTAGCATCCGTTCCCCTTTTCTTCTCCTCTAGTATCTGGAATTTCCCTTAGGAAACCTCTTCTATATTCTTGTCTAGTTGAGGAGGTACTGCTTGCACCTGTAGTGGACCAGGAAACCATTTTCTGCCCTTAGGGACTATTGCTTAAGTAGCCAATAGTGGCCAAGTGAGAACCAGTTCTTGGCATTTTCATTGGAATTATTGGAAAGGAGACTAGCTTTCCCCCTCTGGAATTTCTTAGTGAGTAGGAAGCAAGGTGACCTGGTAGCAAGGGAGCTCATTGTTTCTGAGAGGAAGTCAGAGCTTGAGCTGGGAATACGGAATCCTGATCGCTAATCCGAATATCTCATCAGTTAGGAGAGCCACCGAGTTCTCCTTTTTCTGTATCATCCAGTTTGAGATGGGTTTCTGTCACTGAAACATACCCGATTGACAGACTCTTACTAGTTTATTATTAGATTCATTCTTTTTTTTTTTTAATTAAATCTTTACTGTTCAGATTATTACATTTGTTCCTCTTTTTTTTCCCCCCATAACTCCCCTCCTCCCAGCTCCCGCCCCACCCTCCACCCTCACTCCCCACCCACTGTCCTCTTCCATAGGTGCACGATTTTTGTCCAGTCTCTTCCTGCATCTCCCACACCCCTTTCCCCCCCAAGAATAGTCAGTCCATTCCCTTTCTATGTCCCTGATTCTATTATGATCACCAGATTATTTATTCACTTGATTCTTAGATTCACTTGTTGATAGATGCATATTTGTTGTTCATAATTTGTATCTTTACCTTTTTTTTTCTTCTTCCTCTTCTTAAAGGATACCTTTCAGCATTTCATATAATACTGGTTTGGTGGTGATGAACTCCTTTAGCTTTTCCTTATCTGTGAAGCTCTTTATCTGACCTTCCGTTCTGAATGATAGCTTTGCTGGATAAAGTAATCTTGGTTGTAGGTTCTTGGTATTCATCACTTTGAATATTTCTTGCCACTCCCTTCTGGCCTGCAAAGTTTCTGTTGAGAAATCAGCTGACAGTCGTATGGGTATTCCCTTGTAGGTAACTGAGTTTCTTTCTCTTGCTGTTTTTAAGATTCTCTCTTTATCTTTTGCTCTTGGCATTTTAATTATGATGTGTCTTGGTGTGGTCCTCTTTGGATTCTTTTTGTTTGGGGTTCTCCGCGCTTCTTGGACCTGTAAGTCCATTTCTTTGACCAGGTGGGGGAAGTTTTCTGTCATTATTTCTTCAAATAGGTTTTCAATATCTTGCTCTCTCTCATCTTCTGGCACCCCTATAATTCTGATGTTGGTACGCTTGAAGCTGTCCCAGAGGCTCCTTACACTATCCTCGCATTTTTGGATTCTTTTTTCATTTTGCTTTTCCGGTTGGGTGTTTTTTGCTTCCTCGCATTTCAAATCATTGACTTGATTCTTGCGCTCCTCTGGTCTGCTGTCGGGAGTCTGTATAATATTCATTATTTCAGTCCGTGTATGCTTAATTTCTAGTTGGTTCCCCAATATAACATCGAGGGTCTCATTAGTTTTCTTGTAGATCTCATTAAGTTTATCGGCGGCTTCTAAACAGTTCTTGAGAGACCTTAAAAGTGTGGTTCTGAACTCTATATCTTCCATTGACAATTTTGTCCTGTTTCTTTGTCTCCGCATTTTGTTATGCTTCCTTGGTGCACCCCCTAGTGGTCTTTGTGCGCAGTCTTATAGTTAAACCTTGATTGTTGTAGCTAATACCAGGGAGGGTTTGACCTCCAGGCCAAGTGGCTATGAGAATCAGCTGTGACTGCAGTGAGAGAACTTCTGTCCTCTAGGGAGGTGCTAATCTGGCGTTTGCCTGAGGCTATCCGGCAAATGCCTCTGTGCAGGGCTTGGGCGGGGCGGGTCGCACAGGATCAACAGGGTGGGCCGGAGAGAGCAGTTATGGCGGCTCTCAGTCCTGTCCCCAGGGGCTCTGCTCTCTGAGTCCCAGCACTCGCTGCAAACCTCGGAGAGAAAGCTGCACTCCCTCTGACCGAAGCCAGACAGTCCCGCTTCTCCCGTTTGAGTCTGGGTCCCTAAAGATTCGCCCGTATCTGGAGCTCAGAGTCTGCGACTCCCTCCCGATTGAAAACGCCAACCGCGCCCTCCGCCGCCAGCCCGCTCCGTGCACTCCGCACCTCAGAATTTGACTTCAGCACTGCGCCTCCTCTGAGTGTCCGTATGCGTTTCTCTTTCCTCCTAGTTGTAGGACTTCCACTCAGCCAGCGTTCCTGTGGTTCTGGGTGACATCCGTTCCGTTTTTTAGTTTCAGTTTTGAAGTAGTTGTTCAAGGCAGCAAACTCCGGCGTTAACCTATGCCGCCATCTTGGTTCTCCTCCTAGATTCATTCTTAAAGCTAACTTTGGTTGGTGTGTGTGCCATTATTTTTTTTGGTCAATAATTTAATCTTTCTTAAAAGTTTTATTTTTATTTTATTTTTATTTTTTACCACAATAAAAAAGTAAATAACTACTAAGTGTAGATGGTACAATAAAAAAGAAAAAGCAAACAAAACTCTTATCCATATTTATTAGGGACATTACAATGGCCTTTGTCTAGTTTGAGTCAGGGTTATGGTGGCTCATAAAAGGAGTCAAGGGAACATTTTTTTTTCTGTATTCTGTGAAAATATTTGTGTAAGAGTAGAACTATTTCTTCTTTCAATGTATGCTAAGATTGTCTGTAAAACTACTCATACCTTTCTCTCTATATATAAAAGCCTAAGCAACCTGCTGACCGTTCGACTGGTAGCTATGACGTTCACTGACCACCAGGGGGCAGACACTCAATGCAGGAGCTGCTGAGCTGTGGTGACTTGGCAGCTGCGGTTCTCTGGTGATGCACCCGGAACCGGAGAGGAGGGAGCCCAATTCCCGGGTGCATCACCCAAGAACCACTCTCTTGCAATCTGGGACCCCTCGGGGAATGTCGGGCAGTCGGTTTTGGCCTGATCCCCGCAGGCCCTGCAGGCCAAGGGACCCCACCAGGTCCTCTAGTTATTTATATATTTTACTTTTTCTAACTTCTTAGCTTGGGCAGTGGTATATTCTCGTTATTTACTAATAAAAATGTGAGATTAAAAAAATTTAGTAACCCTTGGGCTCCCCCTTACACCCCCTACCCCCCAGTGCTTTTCGCATCTGTAATAATTTACAATTTTCTCACGTAACAGTGTCAGAACTTGGAGGTGTTGTGTGTAAAATACTTCCAAGGACAGATAAATCCTTGATAGCCGAGTAGCAAGGTTACTATGGTCTGTGTCAAAGAGTCAGGGGAAAGCATGCATTTTCTTTGCAACAGAAAAGGTTGGCTGTGATTGGGAGCAATCATCCTGCCAGCAAAGCTACGTGAATCCTTCACCTTACTGATGTGGCCTGGCTGCTTTGGCAGGTATTACTGCTTCCAGATTTGGTCACAGCATGGGACAGAGGAATAATACAGACCTCCTTCCTGCCTATGCACAATTAGCGTCAGCATAGTATTCTGAACAGTGATGAGATATAAACAAAGCAAACAGACAGAGAGCCTGGAGAGATTTGGATTTGGGGAATGACTTAGCAATAGTCACCAGCTTTGTAGAACTGAACATGGAGGCATTTGTGGATTCTGACAGCATGTAGTTTTTTTTTTAAGGGAATTTACCGCATAGTGGAAGTGATGGCTCTGCACAGATGGGCAACTACCAATCCAAATATCCCACACACTGCTGCTGGAGGATTCACCCAAATGGCTCTCACTGAGCCCTTTGCCTTGAGGGCCTTTTCCTTCCTGTGAAGAAACTTTGAATCAGTGCACTAGCGGTGATAATAAAAATATTGCTATTTGAAAAGTACCTCGCCTCTTGCATTTTTCGTCCATGTTCTTGTCCTAAAATAAAACACCTCTTTCCAGCCATAAAAAGAGAACACATGACAAATCCCAAGCATTCTCAGTTTGGGATGGCTGTCCATGGCTCTCATATTAGTTAATACTCATGTTTCTGTAAAGTTAAAAGCAAGTGGATCCTATTTTCAGCTGGGAGCTTGCAGTTTAAATAATTCCCCGGGGACTCTATTAGGAGCCGTCTCTAGTGATCTTTGGGAAATGCTTAGTGAATGAGATATTCCTGTCTTATTTGTTGTGATGTACTTTGTTCATTTGGCTCTAAGTCAAAATAAATATGGCTTCATTTGTGTGACTGTTTTCTCTTGAAATTTTCTCATGAATGAAAGCTCTTTAAAATATTAACATGTGATTAAATGTACTTGAATGTTTATAGGCCTTTTTTATAAATTGTCTTACCTTCTTTATAGCAGCATTGAGGGGCCAGTAGTTCCTGTCAGACAGTTCATTGAAGAGCAAAATCTGAGGCTCTGTATAGGTTAGGAAATGTGCTTAATGTTTAGGAATGCAAGTTGTCAGTGATTATCTTCAAAGTTCCTGCCATTATGAGGTTGCTCTCTCATAAACAAACTATTTGTTAATGATTTGTCAAGTTATTCCGTATTTGTGAATCTCTCTGTTAGTCCTACCAGCACCTCCACTCTTTGTCATCAAGTTGGTAGTCTTTTGCTGTCTTCTGTAAACATTTCAGAATCACACGCAAATACAATGCAAAATGCACAAATCTAATTGGACATCTTGCAAAGGATGAAGGTTTCTGTGGGATCAGTGGAACCGGCTGAGTAAGAGCCGAGTTAACACATAAATCTGTACAAATGGGGTATGTCAGGAGTGGATCAGGCCATTGTCACTATAGGTAATGACCAGAGAGATCCTTCAAAAGAGTATGATTGAAATATTAAAGGATTAGGTGAGACTCTCAGAAAGGTAAAAATTCTTGACTATTTTAGCAGAAATAAGGTTTTTAAGATTTTACTGTAATGTGAATTAAGACTTGTATGGTGCCGTTATCACTTTAAAACCACAAATGTGCATTATTTTATACTTACAAAAGAATATTTGTAACATAAATATCTAAGCACTTTTCCCATAGCTCACGTTTCTGTTTTCACCAGGAAAAAACACCATCCAGATTTTGTGTTTATTATTTCCCTAGGTGTTTTTTTTCTCTCCAAGTAATTTTGACATAAATGTGTGTGTGGCTTTGAGATTTATAAAAATGTTACTTAGTTCTGTGAAGTCTTTCTCATTTACTTCCTAAAAAATTCAGTGTAATATTTTAAAAAATCACCTTGTTGTGGTATATAGCTCTATCTTATGTATACTGTCTTATAATATTCTACAATATTACTGGCACAGTTGATATGGATTCATGGGAATTCTTTTATACTATTGTGTATATGAGTGTAAATTGTTATAAAACTTTGAAAAACTGTTTGGCATTAGCTTATAAAGTTGTTTGTGTAGTTTCATTCCTAGGCAAAGATCCTAGATCTAGAATAATGAATTTGAATTATAAATTTTTAAAAATTACCCATGACTATTTATTTTATAAGTGTAGTACAGAAGGGTAGATGTATGACTTGTAACTGATACCACTCATCTGGAAGTAAAGCTGTGGAATAACTATTTGTCACTCAAACAGCAATTTAAATTGAAAGTATATTATCTCTCATGGTATGAATAGGTTTTAACCATAATAAAAACCCTGAGGACAGCATAAAGTCATGTTGGTTAGTTTAGTGTCATTTGATGAAAATATCTATCCAGTGAGAGCTTCCCACTTGTTAAACATTTAACAAGAACTTGATTTGAGAAGTGCAAACCGCTGTATTAAGATGTCACTGTAGGAGGCAGTGTAGCGATAAGGGAAGATTCTTGGATTGGTCTGTCAAGAATTGGGATCTGTGTAGTGCTCTACCTCTCAAACTCATCTGATCTTAAACTCTGAACATCGGTTTCATCATAGGCAAAATAGGGACGATGATGTCAGACTTGCTCCCATGACTGTTTTTCAATTAAGTGAAATAGAGGATGGGGAAATACTTTTCAATTATAAAGGGTATAAGTGAGGATTTACTATTATTGTTACCATCACTATTGTTTGGAGAACCCTGCTCTAGGAAGCAAATTCCAGTCACATCTCTTGAACATTCATATCAAGAGAATGTGTCTCAGTGTCCTAGTGTATATTGAAGCAGTCTTTTTGAATAACACCTCGAACCCTGCTTAATAGCCAAACTTGCTTTTATTTCGTTTACATAAAATGATGAAGAAGCTGTCCTAAGAATTTAAAGTAACCTCTCCTCCTTCAAATGACTTGTCTGAAACTTATCTTAAAAGAGAGATAAGATACTATTTATAAATTTTGAATGCTTCCTTTATTCTTTATGGAGTAATTCCCAAGAATGATACAAAAGCACTCTTATGTGATGAGATACCCTATAACATTGAGGTCTGGATGCTGTGTAGCAGTAGTTTTCTCATGGGATTAATATGTACGCACCGAGTTCTACCTTAAGTACCAGCAAAATTCTAGTACTTGACTGGTATATTATAAACTTTATTAATAATCATCTTAAAATCTTGCTCTGAGAAGAGCTGGAAATCTAAAAGCTTAAAAAATAATTGACAGGTTGTTGTTGTTTTTTAAGATCTAGTAACAAATAGAAGCTATATCCTTTTATAGATGACAATCCAAAATCTTCTCGGTAAATTGTAAATAAATTGTAAATGTTCCCTGAGTTCGTGCTTGGGTGAATTAATGCCTCTGGGTTAGAAACCTGGAATTTGATGTATAAAGTGACCTGGATCAAAGTGAGCGTGTTTAAACCTTTGGTATTCCTCTAAGCTAATGGGAATAATATTACTTTAACAATTTCGGGTTATCTCAATCTAGTATGTAGAGACATATTTAGAAAATAACCATGTTGTGGGTTTTTAATGCCACTGGATTATTTCCTATGTTTTGTCTTTTCTTCATTTTTAAATTCTTCCTTATTTAAGTCATACTATTACGAATGTCCAAAGTGGTGCCTCAGGATTAAACACAGAAACTGACCAGGTAAATTTAGGAAGCGACTCATTTACGTAAAGAAAATAACTGGCTTGTTTTCTAAATGTTTATTTAAAAATGTGTAGTCAGAATTTTTGAGGAGTCTCCTTTAGGTGAATCTCTACAAAGACATTTGTGGCATCTTTCTAGCAAAAATTCTGACCATTATTTGGTTTATTTCTATTTTTTAAATTTTATTTTAGATTTTTATTGTTGAAAGTCCATTGGAGGAAAATGAGAGTTCAGGGTGGTGGTGGTTTCTTATTGACCGAGTTGCTGGACAAGGAAGGAATCTTCCTTCCTCCTGCAGGAGTAGTGAAGCAGTAAGCCTTGCAAGATGCCTCCCTTGCTGTTGAGGTCCTTAACTGACAGTTCTTCCTGCTGAGTCCTTAACCGACAGTTCCTCCTGGTGTGGTCTATAATTGATGTTCAGTGGTCGTGTGATAGGGCTCCCCCTTCTGTCCTCCTAACAGTATTTTAAATGAAGTTTCCCTTTATTAATTTTTATGTTTCTCTGGGGCTTTGTGACAGAGCAACAAAAACACGTGCTTTCACTTTGCTGTCTTTAACAGACAGCTTTTATCATGTATATATTTACCCACTTGTTTTTGTTTTTCTTTTTGCCTTCACATATTGATGTGAAGAATTACACTAATAATTTTGCGGTGACTAAATGATACTGCACCTGTGCATAATACCAATATAAGTACAGGGGGATATATTAATATACTATTAGAGTATATTTGTAAGTAGTTTATTTTTGTACTTGTTTTTGAGTGAGATTGGTTGTGGTTTTCTTTTTTTAAGCTGTATTTGTTAGGGTTATGCTAGCATCATAAAATTATCTGGGAAGCTATTTGAAACCTTTTATTTGACACTAATATCTGTCCCTTGGGTTTGTAGGACTTTATGTAATCATATTGGCCTGGTTCTCTTCAGAAGGTATTTCTTTGACAACTTTTTATTGCTTTTGTGGCTATTCATCTGTTCAGTTTTATTTTTCCTTTTTAGTCATTCTTATTTTTTCTGCTAGGGAATAAATTATGTCTTTGAGTGTTTAGAATTTATTAGGACAAAATGGTGAATAGTGTTTACTTATAACTTGAAAAATCTTTGCCATATATTTTTGTCCCTGTATTATTGAGTTGTTTTATTTGTTTATTTATCTTTAATAGACTTGAGCTGGGTATAAAACATTTCTCAAGTTCTCAAAGTGTTGTCCTCAGACCACAGATATCAGAACTACTGCGGTGGTAGTTTAAAGCAGTTAGTTCTGGACACCATCCCCCATCTTTTGTAGTTGAGTCAATATGTTTTTAATAATTCCCCTAGTAATCTGTAAGTACAGTAAAATTAAGAACTATTGACCTAGGAGGTTGTCTTTTTCATATACTTTTATTTTGTAACACTTGTTCTTGGATGTTTTAATCAGTTTCAGTGTTTTTTTTTTTTTTTCTATCTTCAATTTCTAGCTTGATTTTTACCTCTTTTTTTCCTTGTTATATTTCTAACTTACATACTCAAATTCTTATCTAACTTTTTCTACTTTATAACCCTTAGAAATAAAATCATTTTGTTATAAATTTATCTCTCATTTTAACTTGGCAACAAAGCATAGGTGTTAATTCTATCATTATTTTCAATTTTTAGTTTTGACTTATTTTTGTTATTTAATAATCTTTAAATTTAAAATTTATAAATAAATTTATAAAAGAAAGACTTCCTTTTAAAATGTGCTGAAGTTTTGTTTTTGTTTTGTTATAATGTAGGATTATTTTAAAAAGTACTCCCGACCTAGCCAGTTTGCTCAGTGGATAGAGCCTTGGCCTGTGGACTGAAGGGTCCCAGGTTTGATTCCAGTCAAGGGCACATGCCCAGGTTGTGGGCTTGATCCCCAGTAGGAGGCGTGCAAGAGGCAACCAATCAATAATTTTCTCTCATCATTGATGTTTCTATCTCTCTCTTCCTCTCCAAAATCAATAAATACATATAAAGAATAAAAATAAAAAGTACTCCCTAATAATGAAAGGTGTACCTTTTAGAGAGTATAGAATTTAATACAGAGTGAAGCAAAAGTAGGTGTACAGTTGTTCGTATGGACAATAATATAATAATTGATAAATATACAAAAATAAATGTATTTTGGGTACTCACAATTGTAAACCTACTTTTGCCCCTTATATATTAATTAAAGTTGTAATATTTAAATTCTTTGAATATCCATTTCTTTTGCCTTTAAGTTTAAGTGGAAAAAGAGTAAGAAATGTCAATATTTCCTACCCTATCATATTTCTGCATTTATTTCTTTTTTATTATATTTATTATATTTATTTATTATATTTACTTATTTTTAAAGTATTTTTAATACTTTATATTTTGCTATATGAAACCTCTAATTTTCAAATTTTTCATTTATAATTTGGGGGTAATACTCCACAGATTTTAGTAATGTACAAACGTTATATATAGACGTTCTTGTCACAGTCCTTATCATTGTTCATAGAATAGATCCTATATATGTATGTCTCCCTCCTTTCTCTCTCCCCACCCTTGTACACACACACACCACTGTATTTTATCTGTGTTGTATCTTCATGTATTTTGTCTTTTCATCCTAAGGCACTGTCTTTAAATGTAGGAGTATGTCACATATACTACCTTGACTGAAATAATTGTATCTTTTTCTTTCATGTAGTTGTATGTTATTGATGGCTTTGTTTTTTTTAAGTTATTTGAGAGGAATGCATCTTTATAAGTGGCAATAATACCTACCTTAAATTTTTAAAGAACATGAACAACATATATTTTCCTATTAATTTATTTATAAAAAGTACATCAATAGACTCTATTAAAATTGATAATAGTTACAGTATTCCTTTTATTACTCTTCCTCTGTTTCTTTTTGGCATATTACGAATGCTTTTTATGTTTTCATAGATTCATATTTTTTCTTTAGAAATTATTTGTGCCTTTTACATTCTCTTTTTGTGTGTGACAACATTTACAATAGCTACTTATTTCATCTTTATATCGACTCTATACTAGTTTATGTATGCATATTGTCTTTTCATACAAGTATGTGAGGGCCCTATCATCTATGTCTGTTTTCTGTTTTCAGTCATGAGTGAACAACTTGTCCAAGTATATGATTGAGTTACAATATTGCTTCTTTGGCTTCTGGGCAAGTTTGAAGCCAGTTTGATGTTCTCCTATGTGGATTTTAAATGTTCTATCTTGATGATTTTAGAAGTTTAGAAAAAAAATTCTTATACTTTAAAGATGAACTAGGATATGGCCAGACATGGGTCAATTCTTATTACTTTTGCCTGGTCCTGAGTCCTTCCATTTTATATTAGCCTTTAAGTTTATTAGTACTCCCTATGTGAAAGTTTCTTCCCCACAAATGTTTGATATTTTCTTCCTTTTCATTTTTCTGTCCCTTGTAAGGTTACCTGTAGATTGATAACTGTTCTTTCTACTCCACACCCAGCTTTTCTTTCTTCTTCATCTGGTTTTTCTTTGTCTTTTCCTTGGGATGCAGAAAGTTTGTTTTCTACTGGTTTATTTCTTTTTATGAGGATTTCAATTCTGCTACTGAATTTTCAGTTTGCGTTTGCCAATTTCCTAAAGAAATCAGCTGCCTTTAAATACTACTCCTTCCTCAATTCTTCCTTCCTTGTTCTTCACAAAATGTCATTCTAGTCTCAGATCTCCTTGTTTCATAGAGGCCATGTTTTCTCAAATCCTGACAATACAATGGGGAGTTTAATAATTTCTCAAGAATAAGTTTGTCTTCATATTATTGTGTGTGTTAAAATTGCTTCATGTATAGTTTTATTTTTTATCTTTCCATTCTAAGCCATCTTTGCTGTTCAGAACTGGAGTTGGTCTCCCTGTCTTGCAGGATTATCAGGAAGGCTAACTTGTGCTGGAGTGCTAGCTCATAGAAATCAACTCTGCAGGTTGATTCTAGAAGTTAAAGGGTGAAGCGCAGAGGAAGAGGGAGTTCTACAAAGTCCAGCAGGGGTTTTGTGTCTGCTGTCTTTCCCTCTGCCTTTTGATGTACCTGTAGGGCCAGAATTCACACTTAAAGTCAGTGTTTTTGCTTTGACCTCAACGCCAGGTTTGTGCTGTGACTGTTTCTAACCCCCTTCCTAGTACGTCAGCTTTTTATAGAAGGAAAAGGCCCCAGCACACTTGTTTTCTCTAAGTTGTGGCGGCTGTGTGGGCTTCTAGCACAGCTGCTCTGAATTACGCTAAAGAGCGTGTGACCCTTCTCCAGTGGCCTGTCCACACCTCCAGCTCCCAACCCTGCACATTAAGATGCCTTCGTGGAATTCTGCCAGACACATTTTGTTTACTTCCTAAAACACTGAGTAATTTTCTGGTAGTGTGGCCAGTTTGTTAGGCCTTTAATGTCTTTTTAATTAGGTTACATGTGCAGTATATCCAGGAACTTCCTTAGTTTCTGGCATCTTGATAGGTGTACTTCCTTCACACACAGTGTTGATGCAGGACTTCTACAGTTGTTTACTTACTGCTCATTACAGGTGAGTTCTGGGAGCTATGGTTTTATTTGTGTGTATCTAGGATTAGAACCAAGTTAGAGAGAGAGAGAGAGAGTGAGTATAGGAATCGGAAATTACTCTCTGCTGAGTTACTAAGTCTGTTTTGAATGTGGCATAGATTGTGACAGTTAGGAGTGCTAATACCTTTTCCTTTGTAAGACTTCCACATCCAGCCTCAAGCGGCATGGGCAGTCAGAGACCTTCTCTTCCAAGGACAGAGTCGGCCTAGCTGCTGTGGCCTAGATAATAAACCCAAATGTATAATCTCTGCAAGCAGGTAGCTCCCAAAGAGTGCCCAGTGGGGCCTGAGCCACCTCTGCCCAGCTCTGTCCCCAGACCACCATTCCAGCAGGTCTCTGCCTCTCAGAAGGACCAGTGGAGGGGCTGTGCGAGTCTGGCAGTATTACTCTAATAGCAATGTAAGATGTAGAGGTTAAGTGTAACTACTGAACAATTATGATGCTGACCTAGAAGTCGCATATGTTCAAACCATCATCTTCCCCATATGTTTCTGGAGCATAACGTGGTAAGTGATCTAAGAAACACTTATTTTTCATGGGTATCTGAGTTTTGTTTTCTTTTAATATAGTTCTCTCAAAACCCAAAGAACCAAGATGTCTATATTTTGACTGTTTATTGAAAAATATATATGTTACCCTCAGTATAAAGTTCTACTACTAGAATTTAATTTTGTGTGTGGATGTGAATCCCATTAGAATTTAAGTTTCCTTGAATAATTTATTATTATATCCTTAATAAAATGCCTAACTGCAAGTTAAATTGTGACTTTTACTTGAGTTTGCCTAGGAAATAATCTACTTTCCAGTGTGAAATTTAGTATCCCACTTAATATAACTGTGGTCAATGATGAGGCACTGAAATTTCTTAAACATATGCATTTGATGAATTAGTTTTCTTCTACCTCTTGGTCAGTTGTTTATAAGGGTATCTGAGAGACTTAGGGTTTCAGATTTTCAGGTACGTTTACTTTATTACAGAATAATGGGAGCTGAGTTCTCTACTTCAGCAGCATTTTTCTGTGTGAGGGTTCACTAATATTCTCTCATACAGTCTAGTCCACAGAGAGTGTGTATTAATCCCCAAAGCAAGGAAATAAGTACAGCCACTGACCTCTGAAATAGCCACCACTAAGCCTTCCCTTGAGGTAATTTTTTTATTTGTGTAAGAAAAACCAAGGATGACATTGGTTTGCCCTGAGCACTTGATCTAAATGAGCCCATCTCTTTCTAATCACTCTGCTCACTTTACATACAGCCATTACAGTTATCTAAAATGACCCTATTGATTTGTGTCTTATTATTTGTCTACTGTATCAAAATATAAGTTGTTCTAGAGCAAGTATCATTTTTATTTTTAGTAATCCTCACCCAATGATATGTTCCCATGCATTTTGAGAGAGGAAGGAGAGAAAAAGAGGGAGGGAGGGAGGAGGGAGAGAGAGAGCAAGAGAGAGAGAGAGAGAGAAAGAGAGAGGTCAGTTGTCTCCTGAATATGCCCCCACTGGGGATGAAACCTGCAGCCTAGGTATGTGCCCTGAAGGGAATCAAACCCACAATCTTTTGGTGTATGGGACAATGCTTCAAGCAGCTAAGCCTCCTGACCAAGGCCAGAGCAAGTATCTTAACTGTCTTGTTCACCAAAATATTCCCACCTGGCTGGATAGTAAAGGATGGCTGAATGCAAGAAATGCCTAGCATTTATCCTTTAGGGTAGAGATCAGAAATCCTTCTGCAGGATCTTGCCAGAAGACATGTGTTTGATACATTCAGTTTATTTGATTTGATTTCCTTTTAATTGAATAAGTTAAACATTTATAAATTGGGTTTCAAATAAAAACCCGAGTTTCTGGCTTCCTCTGGAAACTGGAAAGACTTGGCAACCCTGGCCCCATGTCACCATGTCCCACCAGGAGCAGGCACTGGGTGATGATGGCTGTCACACATTAGATAGGATACCTTTATTGATAGATGGATAGATAGAGAGGTAGATTAATTGATTCTTGGTCACTGAGGGTTTTTGAGTTTGTGCCCTTGTTTTCAAATTTAATCTTATTCTAAATAAGAAAAAATAATGGTATAGCTTACATGTAATGCTTTTGCACTTGACAATGATACACATTATATTGATATATGGGTAAGATAAAAATAAATAATGAAGTAGGACAGAGAGGTTAGCATAAATAACTAATGAACCATAGTAGAAAGTGATAAGTGCTATTTTAGTGGAATTCGATCATATCTTTAATTTACATGTATTGAAATATCTAGGATGGTTGTAAAAGACAGAAAAGATGACTGGACAGGAAATAGGTAGTTAAAGAAGAAAGGTACAGGGGTACAGTATAGGAGGAAAGAGAAAGAGCTGCTAGTTCATGGGTCCCCCTTATACCACATCCACATTTTCATCAGAATGCATGTGGTAACTGTTGTAAGTGAATCTTCCATTCCAGCTGTTGGTCTCATTTATCTTGTGCCTTGCCTACTGCTGTCCATTGGAAATTAAGATGTGAATTTTTCTTACATCATGACCAAATTTGCTACTGCATTTGGTGTTTAGCTGAATAAACAGGAATTTGTTTCAAACTTGGGAGAAAAATTGGTTAGACTCAACTTAGAAATTCCAGATCTTCTTTATAAGGTAATATAAAGTAGTTTTGATTAAATTAATTTTCAGCTTACATGCTGACATTACCTCGTGCAACTTTTCTATGTCTAGTAAGTTGCTGTGGTATACCAGAGAAAAGAGGCCTACCTTCCAGGCCGTAGGATCTGGAAATGTTTCATAGAGGAGATAGCATTTGAGTGGACCCTCCAAAGGTGGTGGGAGTAGAGCACCAGCTGTGTTATCCAATATGATAGCTACTAACCACACGTGACAATTAAAATTAAACTAAAATAAAATGAATTCAGTCTCCCTTGCACTAGACACATTTCCAGAGCTTGTAAACTGTCTTGACCAGAGGCCATCAAGTGGACAACATTTCTGTCATTGCAGGAAGTTACTGATTCTGGGTGTAAAAAGCAGTTGGCGTCATTGCAGGAGGCAGAAAAAGTTTGCGTTCTGTCGAGGTGTACAGTGAATAGTTAAGAGTATTTTCTGTCTCTCCTCCCTACCTGAAATACATTTAATTCCCACCCACCTCCAATCAAAAGCTAAGCCAAATACTACTAATTTCCTAAGATATTCTGGAATTTTACAACTATTCAAATTCTATACTGATTTCTTGCTTTTGTTAATAATCTGTGGAATTAATCAGCTGTTGATGTACACTGGGAGCTAGCCCACGTTGGTGTAGGCAGAGATAATTCTTTCCTAGGTGTAAAAGAAAGCGGCAGGATAATTACTAATTCCTTTAGAAAATTGTTCTTGACAAATAAAAAAAATTGTTTGAAAGAAGGTTTTGTTTTTTTGTTTTTAAATGTGGTTTAGTATTTTTATCTATATGTAGTTCATATTTTTTCTTCACGTAATTTATATGCCATGTCGCTTTCTTGACGGGAAAATTGAGCTCAAGTGAAAGTGTTATATGATGCTTTGCTGCATCTAAACTTTCTGCCACTTCTCTTCCAGTTATTCCTTAGTTACTTATATTGGTTGTCACCAGCGACTACCACCTTCTATGTCTTTTTGGCATTTTTAGAGTCTTGTTTCAAGTTATATACAGTCATAAACTTGACAGTGATTTGTTACTGCTCAACCTAATGCTCTTTTGATTATATTGTAATCTCTGATAAAATATCTGTTGATTTGTGATAAATAATTAATATTGTTTGGACCGTTGCAGTTTCCTAGGTAGTGGTTTATGTCCTAAGGACCAAAGAAAATTTATCTACAACAAAATGAGGAAGAATATTTCTTTGGCCAGGATATTAATGCTTGAGTCCTAAAGTACCCCCTGGAGACTCCCACAGCCCCCAATTTTCTTAAAGCAGAAGTGACCCCCCCCCCCCCCCGGCAGTTTTAGAGGTTAGAATTATAAGGAAGATTTTTCTGTGTCAGAATGAACAGCATAATCCATTGCACTATAAGCTATGTAAATGTATTTTTTTTTTTAAATGAAAAGAATTGTCTTTCCAATGGTTAGGAAGAATACTTCTTTCATTCAGGATATTTTTAACTTTTTCCTATTATTATGTTATCTAAGAAATGAAGACCAAGGAAGAGAAACAAAGAGAAGAAATAATTTACTCATCAATTTATAAAAACAACCCCCAAATAACAATGGCCTCCATATAATAGAATTTATTTTTCTTTCACATAAAAATTCCTGTCTAGGGCTGATAGAGCTCCTTAAAGCCTGGGCTTTCATCTCCTGTCTTAGATGGCCACCAGGCCTTCCAACTTTGTCTTCATTCTGGGAAGGGCTGGGAAGAGGGGAGAGAATGGCACCCACTTTCCTTCAAGGGCAGGACCTGGCAATTTCCCTTATCACATCTACTGGGTCCCATTTGCTGGAATTTTATCCTATGGTCCCAGATAGCTAGCGGGGAGGCTGAGAAATAGTCTTTGAGTATTCATATCCTCTGCCCACGCTGAGTGTTCTACTCTAAAGGGATGAGAGGAAAAGTATATCGGGGAAGAAGTTGCTTCTGCCACAGATCAACTACTTGATTTCCATTCAGCTTTCGATTAATTGTGAATCTTGCCATTGTTAAGACTGACACCAAAATGCCATTGGTAAACAGGATTTGATTTTAGGGTTTATCTTGCTACTAATTCAAAAAAAATCTCAAGTTAATCACAGGGAAACCAATGAAAGCAGGGCCTCCGTTTTTGTAGGGCCTGATTAAATAAACAGACGGGGGCAGGACTCCCCTGCTCAGGAGGCAGGGGTGCGGGCCTCTGCGAGCCAACCCTGGGCGGGTGAAAGGAAAGGACAGTGAGGACAGGATGTGTGAAGTGACCCGAGCTGACGGTAGGCCTCCTGAAGCACATGGCATTCTAGGTAACTAATAATGGTCACCGAAATTTTTCACAATCTCAAAAAGAAAAATATTTTTACTGGAGAATGAAAATGTTCAGCTTGAGGCCAGCCTTCGTCTCGAGCAGCAATAGAAGCCTGTGATATATAATGATCCTCATATTTCTTCCCTTTTCAATAGCACTGTGGTAGGGAATGTAAATGTACCGAGTCGTATCGAGTGGAAGGAGACAAAATTCAGCTCGTTTTCCTTTTCGGCTTGGTTTGATTTTTCTCTGACACATTTATAATCTTTCAATTTCTTTAGCCTCTAGTTGAAGGCTTGGCAGATTTTCCTCCTTTGAGAGGATTGTGTTCCTTTTTTTTTTTTTTAAAGAGGAAACATAATCAAGGAAAACATAGAAATGGGTTGTCTGCATGTGTGTGCATAAAACCCAATTTCTGGTTTTACCAGGAGAATCAAGTGTGTATCTGTATAGAGTATCCCGTTGAATTGAACCAACTTTTATTGAATTTCCAGTGATGCATACATAAATATCAGTATTAGCTAATGTATGTTAGGAATGTCTGAGCATATTCATGTTAGCATTTCCAATAGTGCCTTTATATTTAGATCCTTTAAAAGCAACAACAGCAAAACACCATATATATGCTACACATAGCACAGTGTGGCCCGGAGCAGAGAGAGAACAATGACTGTGAGGCCTTCTGGGTGGCTCCTGGGCCCTGGCCGATGCTGTGGTGCTGGAACTGGTCCCCGGCGGTGCAGCGCAGCATCCTGTTTCCACCCTGGGTGTGTGCTGGGCTGGGGATCACCTGCACATTTAATTTCTGTTCATTTCCTGCTGGGAATTGAATTTAGACAAGAAAATCTCTTGGACAAATGTGCATCACGTTAAATAAGCTTTAAAGCGTATGCCTCAAACTTCTGAGGAAGTAGGAGCCAGCCAACACGCGTTGATCTTCATGGTCTCCTGTTCCTCCGTGTTGCACAGCCCTCGGGGTGCCATGTTCATACATTTCAGTGAATGGTTCCCCTCGGGGTGTGTAACAGGATGTCTCTGGTAACAGGGAAAGTGCTATGTTCATTGTAGTATGTTACAGCTAGAATGACTTTATCATTTATTGTCCAAGCTAGAATATTTTTGAGAATGAAAGGGGACATGATTTATAACTACACCATCGCAACGCACATGAATTTGTGTTTTCCTGGGAAAAGGGGCACTTCTGGTTCTCCTACTTGTAGCAATCAACATACCCCCTGGTTGGTTATTGAATTAGGTTAAATAAGTTTTTCTGTTTAAAGCATTTCTGTTGTTTTGCAGCCAGGCGGCGAAACAAAGGAATCAAAGTGAAATATACTGAGACTGATTTCTTCTTTCCATACTGTGTATTTTCTAAAAGAAATCTTCAGAGGATGCATTTATGTTTTTGTGCTGTGGCCATCTTTACAAAGGATGCAGAATGTTCCACTCCGCTGTGTCCAAGTCCAAGTTTCTTCAGCTGCTAAACTGTTAATCTTATATTGAATCCTACTGAGGATTTTCCAATAAAATGTTCTGGAGAGTATTATTTAAAATGTCTTTCATAAGTTCTTTACATCTGATGTTGCCTTGCTCACAAACTGCCAGTTGCAAATTATTACATACTATCTCGTTCCAAGTGTTTTTTGGGTTTTTTTTGGATTTGCATCTCTTTTCAAACTGCATCCATTTCCCACTCCCAGCTGAGTTTTGCTCCTGCATATCCATCTTTTCACCATCTCTTAAACTGTTGATGTTCATACTGTTTCCATTGCTTGTCAATGGAAACAGCTGTTTTCTCTCTTTCTCCGAATCCAAATCCTTTCCATTCTTTAAAACTTATATAAGGCCCATTTCTCTGTGGGGGTTGTTCCATGTAAGAGAATGTGAAGTGGTAATGAGTTACAGTAATGTCCCAGATCCATCATTAGGAAGAGTTGTATAACCTGAGATTCAATTTTATTTTTAATGAGTTGGGTATAATATAAATCACTTCTTCGCCCAGATACAATGATTACATTTGGTGATTGATGGAAATTACTTTATAAATTATAAAATAATATATAAATCTTCATCATTATTATTCTAGTCTCTTGCTTTTGGTTTGATTTTGTATCTTCTACTTATTTTATCTGCAGTCATATTACCCTCCCAATGATATTCTACATAGTTTAAGAGCAAAAATGATCTCTGAAAATGTTTCATTATCCTCCAGCCACCCCCAGAGAGCTGAGATGGGCATATCTATCTAGCTATCTAGCTATCTATCTAGCTAGCTAGCTATCTAAAAGCCTAAGCAACTGTTCAACTGGCCGGTAGCTATGACACGCACTGACCACCAGGTGCCGGACGCTCAATGCAGGAGTGGAAACCACAGGCATGGAAACATGGAACAGCCTGATGAATCTCAGAGGGAGGGGGGAGAGGGGAGGGTAGGAAGAGATTAATCAAAGATCTTATATGCATACTAGAGGCCTGGTGCAGTGAGGTTCCTCAGCCTGGCCTGTGGGGATGGGGCCAAAACTGGCCTGGTGCATGGATTCATGCACTGGTGGGGTCCCTCGGCCTGGCCTGTGGGGATCGGACCGAAACTGGCTCTCCAACATCCCCCGAGGGGTCCCGGATTGCAAGAGGGTGCAGGCTAGGCCCAAGGACCCCACTGTGCACGAATTCGTGCACTGGGCCTCTAGTACTATATAATAAAAGCCTAATGCACTAAGTGTCTGGTCATCCAGTCGTCCGTTCAACAATCAAAGCATAATATGCTAATGATATGCTAAGGCCGCTCAGCTGCTCACTATGATGTGCACTGACCAGGGGCAGACAGTTGACCCGTCAACCAGTTGCAATGATGTGCACTGACCACCAGGGGGCAGATGCTCCAACCAACAGGTTAGGTTGCTGCTGGGGTCCAGCTGATCGAGAATGAGCGAGATGGGCTGCTGCGGTCCCTCCCCCGCTGGCCAACCTCCCGTGTCCCTCCCTGGCCCCGATCGTGCACCGGTGCACTCCCTCGGCCTGGCCTGCGCCCTCTTGCAATCCAGGACCCCTTGGAGGATGTCAGAGAGCTGGTTTTGGCTCAATCCCGCAGGCCAGGCCAAGGGATCCCACTGGTGCACGAATTCATGCACCGGGCCTCTAGTTATTAAATACTGAGCATTCTAGGTTTATCCAAAATTGTCTCTCTTCTTTAGCTTCATCCTTCTGAAGTTTGAAATAAGAACTGCTAAGTATTAAACTGGAGTGTTCCTTTTATTGTGGTTGTCGGTTAACGAGGAATTCTTTTTTTTTTTTTTTTTTTTTTAATATATATTTTATTGATTTTATACAGAGAGGAAGGGAGAGAGATAGAGAGTTAGAAATATCGATGGGAGAGAAACATCGATCAGCCGCCTCCTGCACATCTCCTACTGGGGATGTGCCCGCAACCCAGGTACATGCCCTTGACCGGAATCGAACCTGGGACCTTTCAGTCCGCAGGCCGACGCTCTATCCACTGAGCCAAACCGGTTTCGGCAAACGAGGAATTCTTGCACAGCCTGGCACTTCAAGGCTGAGTAGCTCTCGCAGTGTGGCTGACAAGGACGTTCCAGGCAAAGAGCAGACACGAGCAAAGGCAAAGAATCCTAACATCATGGCAAGGCAGAAAGTGTAAGGGAGTTTGAAATGGTTACAGAGCTGGATGATGAAGTTGGGAGTGATGGTAGTTGAGGTGGGAAAGGCTGGCAAAGGCCAGATATTGATGGGCTTATTGTAACCCTGCCAATGGAGAGAGACTGAAGGATTTCAGCATATCAAATAGGATCTATTAAATATATGATTCTAATGCAGTCACTCAGAACATAGCAAATAGAAATGTTTTATATGATAAGCCTTTCATGTGTAACTCACATTTGCTGGCATTGTAAAGCCTACAGTGATAAGCTTATGCTTACTATCTCTGTTATTCAGAATGTATATACTAGCAGGTATAGGTTATTCTGTGACAAAGAAAGTAAAGATGTGGATCATAGGTGGGGTCTTGTAGCAATTTCATTTAGCAGAGCATTTAAACAAAGTAGTTACGTTATGATGTTTCATGTCATAGTTTGAGCATTAATGAAGTCTCGTCGATTAGATTTCTACTTCCATAGTAGGGGTTGTTCCTGTATAGATGGATGTTTTGTAGGTTATTTTCTGTACCATTTATTTGTAAATATTTAATGACAGGAAAGATTATTTTTACTAGTTAGCTGCTCAGTCTTCTGTTTGCCTTTAGCACATCCATACCCACTGTAAGACTGTGAATGAATTGGTGGCTTTGAGAGAATTTCCCTAAAATATTAGTGTGGCTTTTTGACGATCACCACCTCTTTCATTGAATGTTTATATTATGCAGATGTTGTTAAATATATGATATAAATTCTAAGTATTGTACTGCTACTTTGTGCTATAAATATATAAAAAGTCTAAATAGCATCATATAAAAGATGCTTGCAAAGTTAGTTGTCACACTCCTTAACTGTCAGATGTAATGACTGAGAATGGTTAGGAAAGATGCTTTTAAAAAGTTTCTTAGAAATGTAGCCGAACCGGTTTGGCTCACTGGATAGAGCATGGGCCTGCGGACTCAAGGGTCCCGGGTTCGATTCTGGTCAAGGGCATGTACCTTGGTTGCGAGCACATCCCCAGTGGGGTCCATGCAGGAGGCAGCTGATCGATCTCTCTCATCGATGTTTCTAACTCTCTATCCCTCTCCCTTCTTCTCTGTAAAAAATCAATAAAATATATTTTTTAAAAAAGTTTCTTAGAAATGTAAACAAAAAAATGTTGTTTACTCCATGGTAAATTTGAACTAGCATTTTCAGTTTTGTGGTAAAAATGTATTTGTGTTCTCAGAGGTAATTCTTAAAGAATGCATGGGATTTAAAATGTATTTATATTTAAATGTCCTAGCTTATCTCTCTTTTAATATTGGTTTCTTAACATATAAGAAGGTGTTTTTTTGGGGGTTTGCTTTTTTTTTTTTTTAATAGACTAATGGGCTTTCTGGCAGCAAACACTTGCTTTTTAAGGTGCCCTCTTGTAGGAGGAAGAGCTTCTTAATAGGGTTATGTCTCATCTGTTTTTATTACAAAGACAAGTTTCTATTTTAGAACATAGGGTCGAATCATGAATGTTAGATTTCATTTTGAGTTTTCTGAGCTTGTATCTTTTTGAATTACCATGGAAAAAAATTTGCCTTTGTAATTATAAATATTTTCTGACCTTAAATGACTTGCTGGCTGATACAAAGTCTCCTGTCATTCAGAGTGGCTGAAAACTTTCCCAAGTTGAATTTGAACAAAAGCAGGATTAAAAACAAAAACACCCAAATCAAAACAGGGCAGGGGATTATGGTTGATGATCAGATCAAAGGTAGTGGGGTTCCAAATGCTGAAAATATCTCTCTCCAACTTTTCCAAATCAAATTTGTGCAGTTATCTTGCAGTAATTGGAAGAAGGAAGGGTTTTATTGCTAGAATGGAAAAAACAACAGTCCTAGAGTACATTTTGAGAAAGAGGTTCTTTGTTATATTTGAATAGAGTGTGTGTGTGGAATTTGTTCTTTATCATTTATTTCAACTGAAAAAAACAAATTGGCGGTTGTGCAGATTTCCCCTTTGTGGTGGGAATGCTGGGATGTGGTGGGAGAAAACCCATGCCCATCTTAACACAGATGCCAATTGTGCTCTGTCATTCTTCTCGGTTGCCACTGCTATGTTCTTAGCTGCCTTTTATTTGGTGTTTCTCCAGGACAGAAGTGATTACTAATTAGGAATCACATTGCACTGAAGAAGTGGGCCATTTGGTTTTCTTTTCTTTTGTTCTTTGCTTTTTTAGGAGAGGAATGTGAAAGGAGGGGTGGAGGTTTTGGTGCTGCTGCTCATCCCCTACATGCCTGGGCTGCTTCCGTAATTTGCATGGGTACCTTGGGCATTGTCCTGCGGGACTGGGTCCCCTGACCTCTTCTTTAGTTTAGTGACCCTTGTCATCTTGCTGTTCATTCCTGGGGCCTGTTTAATGCTAATTAGGCCTCCAACCAGTTGCTGTGTACAATTGTGTGCTTTGGGAAGCAGGGCCCTCTCCAAAGGCCACATTGGTGGTCTTAAACAACTAGGATAAGATCCCCCCCTCCCCCCCCCCCCCCATTCCCAGAGAAAAGCCTCTTAACGTTTCTCTTTATGTAGGAATATGTAGCAATCACATGATTAACATATATAAATAGTGAAGAACTGAATTTTTGACCTTAATGTTTCAGTGCTTCTTAATGATGGCTGGAAGTTCCTTAGGCCCTAACTGCTTTAACCCTTAACTGTGGGGTCCTCAAACAATAGATCATCTCAGCCCCCCACATTAACATTGTGAACTGTGAAGATTGTATAAAGGGTACGGTTAGAGTGCTGAAAAAGAGAGGGCAGGTTCAAGGACCCCATGTTTAGGAAATATTTTCGATGTTGTTATCTACAGTTTGATGAAACTAATGGAACACAAAGAAAAAATTCTGTGGATCTCACGAATGATGTGTGTTTGACCTTGGTAACTATAGCTCCCCAGAATTTATTACTGGCTTTATTCGGTAGACATTGCATCTGCATTTCAGCTGAGAGTTCTGTGGGCCCACCTGGTGCTTGGTTGATGGAAGGATAGGAATACCTGACAGCCTGCATTGACCCATAGTAGTGCCTTTTGCCATTCTTATCTCAGGGAAGTGTTAACTGAAGCTGTTGCAAGTCAAAGACCTCACCAGTGATCACTTTGGAGAGCTGGTTACAAGGCCACTTTTTGAAATGGAACCTCTGAGATCAGTGTTTGGCATGGTCACTGAACCACTCTTTGACAAGAGGGCAATGGAAAGAAATCTGGGTCCTGTGGACAATGATATTCTCTACCCGTCCAAGACTAAGTACAATGTGGATGGCTGTTTAAAGTGTTAGGATTCAAGGCTTTGGTGATGCACATTAACTTTAAGTTACTTCTAAGTAGCCTCTTTATTCCTAATTTTGATAGTGTGACATATTTATTGCAATGAAATTAACAAAAAATGTTGAATGTTCCTTCTTGCACAGAAAGTATATGTGGAGTTTATGAGGGGAAATGCTTTCATTTAAGACTTTCATGGGCATACTAAATCTCATGTTGAAAGGCTATTTGGTTTGATAAACTTGTTTATGTAGTTTTTTTGTACAATGAGAATAGGGTACATCAGAATTTTTGTATTAGAAATGTAAATGAGATTGAATGCTGAGTGGATTTGAGTAATTTACTGAATTTGGGAGATAATTAATAGGCACTAAAAAACAAGTATGGCAGGTCATTTAAATAGAAGTCCTTAGAACAGTGATGGTGAACCTTTTGAGCTCGGCGTGTCAGCATTTTGAAAAACCCTAACTTAACTCTGGTGCCGTGTCACATATAGAAATTTTGTGATATTTGCAATCATAGTAAAACAAAGATTTATATTTTTGATATTTATTTTATATATTTAAATGCCATTTAACAAAGAAAAATCAACCCCAAAAATGAGTTTGCATGTCACCTCTGACACGCGTGTCATAGGTTCGCCATCACTGCCCTAGAACAATCATGGCATTAAAAGATAAACTTGTTTTCTTGTTGTTGAGCAGTTTTCCAATTAATTTTTGGTAGCTTTTTGTATAAAAAAGTTGAGTGAATGGGTGTGTGTGTGAGAGGGAGACACACACTCTCACTCACTCTGAGTGGTCCTGAGATCAACTTTAAGGTCCTTCCTAGACTCTGGTCCCTCAGTTTTGTCTTCCTTTCAAATACAAATTAGAAGGGGATGAATGGAGACAGACCTTCTCTTTCATTGGCATTGACCTGGCACTAGGATATTTGTAGGCAGTGAGTGGAAATGTGTCCCACCTGAGTGTGCGTTTTTCTTTAGTGGGTCATTGATTTTTCTCTCTACCTAAGTTATCATTCTTCTAAGTGAGAGACTGATGCAGTTTTTAATCTGGCTGGAAGAACGGTTCTGTCGTGGAAACCGAAGGGGAAAGGGCTCACTACCAGGCTGTCATTTCATGAAGAGTAGGTTTTCCCCGTCACTTGAAGGCTTCTCAGGGGGGTGGGCTGATTTTTACCCCAAGGATACAAACCTGCAGCAGATGAAGGAAAGCCGTGGAGGAGCAGGCTGGGAAAGAGGACTGGAGCAGCCATCCACAACAGGCAGTTCTTTCAAATTCTTGGTTTTCTTAGCTGTGGAAGAAACTGGGATTGCGCCCCACCTACCTGCTATGCCATAGGGCTGTGATAAGGCAAAATGCAATGATGTTTGTGACAGGACTCTGCAGTCTTAGAGTGGAACGCACAAGGATGAGGAGACTTCTGATTACAACCATACTTCACATTAATTACCCTCAGCAGACACTAATGTGTAGTGTAGGCCTGTCTGCCTGCACGCTGGAATAGTTTATCCACCCCCCCCCTTTTTTTTTAAACCAATTTGCCCTATCATTCCAAAATACTTGGGAACACATGTACACTTTATATATTTTAAATATATGTTACATACACATTCTACTGGAGTAATTTTGTGTATTACAAGTGTAAAAAAAAAAGATGATAAATTGAAGCCTCCATATTTATCCTACATCCCAGTTGGTTATCTTGTACCGCATGTCCTCTTGGGGAGTCTGAAAACCCCTGTAACGGCACCGGCGAGGGGAGTGCAGCCTGGAAAAGATGGACTGCGTTGTAGGAGGACCTGTCTGTCTAGAACAGTGATGGCGAACCTTTTGAGCTCGGCATGTCAGCATTTTGAAAAACCCTAACTTAACTCTGGTGTCGTGTCACATATAGAAATTTTTTGATATTTGCAACCATAGTAAAACAAAGACATATTTTTGATATTTATTTTATATATTTAAATGCCATTTAACAAAGAAAAATCAACCAAAAAAATGAGTTTGTGTGTCACCTCTGACATGCGTGTCATAGGTTCGCCATCACTGGTCTAGAAAGTGGAATGGCGCCTGAAGTTGACACGGTCTGTTATTGGCAAGAGTGGGCCCTTGGTGGCGTTGAGAGTTGAGTATGATGTAACAACTATGCTCCTATGGCTTCACAGAATTGGTGTTGCCTTCTACCTTGTCAGAAATTCATAGAGGGCCACAGTTTGATCCTGTGCCAGGTCTTATGCTTTATGACCGATGGTGTGGCTGAAGTTGTGGACATTAAAAGGAAGCCACACTCTAGCTCTAGCCTTCCTCTTCCTCAAGCATCTTAGGGCCACCTCACTGCCTCCCTCCCTCCCTCCAGGCTGCTTTCCTGTGAACTTTCATCTGGAAGTTCAAAAGTGGTTAGGAAATGTGGGATTAGCCTTTTGCTAGGGTTATTCCAGGCTTCACTGTTTAGCTTTGGCTTTATAATTTTCCCAGCAAATAGTCAGCTGGAGTTAATAGCATATTAATTTCCTTAGTGGAGAACTTCGGGTTTATTACAGAGTTCTGCCCTGGAGCTTTCTGAGCGTCATCAATTTCGTGTGTGTGTGTGTGTGTGTGTGTGTGTGTGTGTGTGTGTGTGTGTTTTCTTACAGTCAGTCTAGATTTTCCTGCAAATAACTTAGGTTATAGTTTTTATTTTATTTCAATTTTTTACTTGGGAATGACAAGAGTGAGTAATGGAAGCCTATTACCTGTCACAGAAGGGAAGAGACTGGCCCTTCCTTCCATTTGTTTTTCTTAGGGATACAGTATTCAGTAAGATTCAGGTGAATGGAAAGGACTGATTTACTTTGCAGCCTTTCCTTGAGCCTGAAGCTGCTGGGGAATTCCTTGAGCACCAGAACATTAGGGAAGATGTAAGGGCAACTCCATTTTGCTTTGATTTTTGTCAGAATTGGGAAATGCTGCTGAGGAGGAATTTCTCTATCCCATGCTTAATCATGAGCCCTCCTAATCTGTCTCTTGGTACCAGCTATTCAATTTTAAAACAAAACCCCAAACAAAACAAACCAGAGCATGTTCTTCCCACCCTGGGCGGTGAGGATTGAACTTTTGCTTTGCTTTGTATCATGTTAATATCACTTGGTTTACCAAGTCCCTGGCAGTGGAGCTCTTTGTTTTCAAACAGGAAAATACATTTTGTAAAAAAAAAAAAAAAAAAAAAAAAAGACTATTTGGATGAGAGTTTTCTTCCCCTTTGCTCTCAGGAATGATGAGGAAAAAAGTCTGTACATGATCAGTACAGATGCAACCAGCAATCATGTAGTACACCTCAGCAGCGGGGTAGCTTTTTCCCCAAAACTCTCAGTGTGGGGGTCAATGACTCCAAAGATAAGGAGGGCTTGCCATATTAAATTCTGAGTGAGGATAGACGGCTTTGTATTGCATCCTTTCTGATTTTTAAGTATCTTCCCAAGTTTTGGTCACTGCAGTGACTACTGTCTTTAATGTCTTTTAAATTTTTGCCTGTAGAATTCAGAAAGTTAAGCTTCTCTGATTGTTATTTTGCTGATATCTTTTTCTTTTCATGATTTCCATGTTCTGTTTACTGTTTTCCCCCCATTATGAAGCAATAGACCAGATCGTTTTGTATGTATCTATCTACATGTGTGTAAATGTTAGAGAAAATACAAAGAAATATCTAACTTTCAACCTTCCTTCTTCAAAGGAATTAGTCTACTTGATAAATTATGTATGACATGCGCACCTGGAAAGGTAATTATCCCCTCTTTCCAACTTAAGTAACAGTATAACCCAATGATGGCGAACCTATGACATGCGTGTCAGAGGTGACACGCGAACTCATTTTTTGGGTTGGTTTTTCTTTGTTAAATGGCATTTAAATATATAAAATAAATATCAAAAATATGTCTTTGTTTTACTATGGTTGCAAATATCAAAAAATTTCTATATGTGACACGGCACCAGAGTTAAGTTAGGGTTTTTCAAAATGCTGACCCGCCGAGCTCAAAAGGTTCGCCATCACTGGGATAACCTATAATGCAAAGATGTCACAAGGTGTGGGACATTATATATTGCCCAATAAATTGTAGTGGCTCTCACAGTTTGGAAGTAGGGATTATTTTTTTCCCCCTTTTCCAATCATTTTATTTATGTTGACATAGAGATCAGTGGTACTAAATTAATTTCCTCTGTTTGTACTTTGAGATTTATTTTCACCTGCTGGTATTCTGGGTAGGAAACTGGATCTTTGGGTAAGTTTGGGGGACAAAAAATGAGCATGTGCCATTATTTTGAAATAACACTGAGGTTTAGTCCTTAAATGTTGACTTTGCAGACTCTCATTTACTGAGTATTTCTTGGTTAGAGTATTGCTTGCTACATCTCTTCCCTTTGTCTCCATAGGTGACCATGTCTGGCATCCTTGAGTAAAATGTCTCAAGCCCCTTAGGGCTTTTACTGAGAAATTTCCCTCAGTCTCTGGGAGTATCTTGGAAACTGATCTTGTTGTTGATTTTTTTTTTCTTTTTAAGGGCATTTTTACTCTTCATTTATGCTGTAGTTGATTTATGTATATGGCCTTTAAAATTGAATTCCTCATGCATACCTATTTTCTTAATACAAGCTGGAGAAAACGAAAAGTGCTTAATTTGTTTTATTTGTGTGTATCTATCTACATGTGTGCAAATGTTAATTTGTCTTTATCATCCTGTAGAAGCTTATATAACAGTACAGTTTGCGTTCAGCCCTAACACTGCCTTATTTGCTCAATGAGTTTTATCAGCCTGTTTCTTTCTAGCATTTAATGTTTGGCTGAGACATGGGGTTGTATATTTAAATACCATACCCAGTGGAGACTGGAAAAAATCTTTCTCATATTTATATTTTCTACTGGGCAAAGCAGTTTTTATCATTGTTCTATTTGTCTGTTTTTTCTCTTCCCAGAGTTAATTTTAGGTGGTGTGAGTAGAGTGAGATGGCTAATGGATAAAATTTATGAAATGACATTGGACTTACTTTCTGAACTGAATTTCTACTTTATGTGGAATGGCTTGTTTGCTATTTTTACTGTTTTTGAATTGGAAAGACGATGCCATTAAGGAATTGTTTATATTGATGTTTAGACTTTACTCCTAAAGGGTTTGAATAATACAGAAACCATCTATATGTAAATGAATTTATATTTTTCCCTCTGTAGTGTTAGTATTTGTGAAACCTTCCCAGACTGTTGCTTGCTAGATTTGCTTCTGAAAGTCTTTGTATTCCTCACAGTTCTCTCTGACCTAATTCATTTGATCACATTGGCACAGATTTGTGTTTATATTGTTCTCTAGCTGATTAAAAACAGATATTGAAGGTTAAATATCCTTAGACTAACAGTGGGCTAAACTTTTCTTTCTTCACGTCATCCTGATAAAGTGTCCTATTTTAAGGAAGTAATATATGCTTTCCAAAAATGGCATTGTGGTGTGAGATAGGAATCGGCTTCTCAGGGTCCCAGGAGTGTTTTAATGATTTCTTTTAAAAATGTCTGTCATGGGTTTCTTAGGGGGGAAAAAAAACCACACCTGTATTTTATATATGACCCGATTAAATAATTTTATTGTTATATTATTATGTAACATTTTGGAAACATCCTTTGGGTGAAGGGCTTTTTATTTAGGGGAGAGTATTATGGCAATATTATTCAAGTGCAGAGATGATATAACAGTACTTCCTCTGACCCCTTATGCAGATATTTGAAATAAGGAAAATAAATGTTTTCCCACAAACTCAATGGAAATAGTAAAAATTCTTACATCATTGCAGGTACCTGTAACTACTGACACAATTGAGATTAGGTGGCACATATTTGTTTAGGATTTAATTCTCATGGTTACATAACTTTTTTAAATAGCAATATTTGGTAGGCTGGCAGCAGCAGTAAAGCACATAGTGGGTTGCTTGGGTGGGGATTGGCAATGCTGGAATTGTGAATATGTCCCCTTTTCCCTTTGCAGACCCCCACATTAATTCTTCTTATTACATATTTCTTTGTATTTTGCAAGTCTCTTCACTTTTTTGATAATTTGTTTAGTTGCAATCTTGCTAATATGATGAGAAAAAATTTACTACCTTAGTTTGCTTTCCCTTCTCCCCCTCACACTCCACCCTGACACTTGGCATGTTTAGGAACTATTAACCCCTTCTTTTCTAGCTGGTACTTCAGTGTCTCTGGATAATGTAGGTTATAATTATATCCTTAACATGTCCTTGCACTCACTTCCCGTAGACACTTAACTGCTCTTCCGTTCTTGGCCCATTCGCTTTTCTGGATACCTGGAATTCTAAACCCCTGCAGTTTTTTTTCTCTTTCTTCACTTTCAGAAACAAGAATTTCTGAATTGATTTTTTTAAAATATATTTTATTGATTTTTTTTTACGGAGAGAAAGGGAAAGAGATAGAGAGTTAGAAACATCGATGAGAGAGAAACATCAATCAGCTGCCTCCTGCACACCCTCCACTGAGGATGTGAAAGCAACCAAGGTACATGCCTTGACCGGAATCGAACCTGGGACCTTTGAGTCTGCAGGCCGACGCTCTATCCACTGAGCCAAACCAGTTAGGGCTCTGAATTGATTTTTAAAGGAAAGCCTGTTCCATATTTATTTATGTCTGTCACCAGATGTCTCTAACTCAGTGAGGAATGCTCCTTTCAAATGATAAAGCATTTGTTGCCTTTTACCAAATGGCTTCCTGAACTCTCCAGATTTATTCCTTTGTCATTTTGAAACCAGCCACTGAAACTTGGGACAAACAACGTTAAGTAGGTTTTCTAATCTTGTGAATGGCACCCATAGGAAAGGGGGCTTTGCCAAGCAATCAGGATCATCTAAAACAGCACCAGGAAAAAAGAAGAGTTGCAGCCAATGGGCTATAATTGTGTATGCTGAATTCCAGAAGTTGTTAATAAAGAGGGAAGAATGAGTAGGTCAATGTATAGCATAATGGTCAAGAAACATTTAAAATGAGAAACAGACACTGGACATGTGGACTCTACAAATAAATATTGCTACGATGAATTAATGGCATTAGCAATAGGAGCAATGGACAGATTTCCTTGAACAAAGGTTGTCTTTCCATCTAGTATGAGCAATGCTGACTTGAAGTCAAAGGCCATGACTGATTCAGGTTGTGGAGGAAAATTGACTGCGTCAGGCTCTCTCCTGGGCTATTCTGGCTCCTGATCACCTCTGGAAAAACAGTAGTGATGAAAGAAGCCAGGGATCTCAAGAAATGTGTGCCATTAATACTACAGAAAAAAAAAAAATCCTGATGGATGGGCATTTGTTTCATCTCGTGTAATCTTCAGTCCATTGTAAGAACATGATCGGAATACATAGAATAAGAGTTTGTGATTCACCGTGGCTTCAGTTTACTTTCTGTGCTCTGTTGTATTTGCTTTTCACATTTAACCTGTGGAATAGGCAAGGCGAGTATTATTAATATTATCCTTCATTTTTACAGAGGAGGAAACTGCCCTAGGCCATGCTGTTATTATTCCCCTAATCCTGTGCTTTCTGATGCTGCGCCCAGGCTTTGTCCCAGCTGTGGAGGCGTGGTTTGGGCCAGGAGCAGTTGATTTTCTCTCTGGCTGTGGTGTACTGTTCCTGTTTGAATGACTCAAAATTTGAAATTTCTCTAATACCAATGTTTTGATGCTCTTTGGTTTGGAAATGCCATTGGATAGCATTTTCCCCCCTCTTGTGACTTCCCTTTAGGGAAGTCCTGACTTTGTTAAGGAAAACTAAATTGCTGGACCAGACTTAATGTGTTAGAAAAAAAAATGTCTTCCTTTCCTTCCCTCCCTGCCTTTTTTTTTTCCCTTCTTCTATCTATATTTGGAAAAATATGTAATAATTGCTGGGGTCCTGAAGTGCCGCTCAACCCCTGATTAGGAGAACTGGTCGGATAAGCTCATCCATCCACTAGGACAATGGTTCTCAACCTTGGCTGCACATTAGAATCCCCTGGGAATCTTTCTAAAATCCTGATTTCTGGGCCTCATCCTCCGGAAATTCTGTTTCTTTGTTACTAATGTTGTGGCCTCACCCCGTAACAAAGAAACAGAATTTCCAGAGGATGAGGCCCAGAAATCAGGATTTTAAAAAGATTCCCAGGGGATTCTAACGTGCAGCCAAGGTTGAGAACCACTGACCTAGGATGACGAGGTGAGGGTGGGGTGGGCATCACCTGGGCTTCTGTACTAAGATCAGGTGCTCCCATCTGCAGGCACTCCGTGAGTACAGCCCAGGTCATCCTGGGTATGTTTTGTTTCTGCCCCTCAGTGGGAAGCCTACTCAAGAATATATGTTTTAAACTTCAATAATACAGTTCTATTCTTACCCAGATTTAGCAACATTCAGTGAAAGAGTGTGGCACCTTAATAGGTTTTTTGATTAGGAAGCACTTTCAAGAGGAGACACAGGAGGGAAGCCGTGGTCCTAGAAAAGTTAGCCTGCAGGGAGTTGCTAAATCCTTCCCTTCTGAAGTTGATATTCTGCAGGAAGAAACATTTTTTCTTTTTAAAAATCACTTTTCTTATGGTAAGGGTCACCTTGATTAGTAGTGTGTCTGACTTCTTCTTTTTGAAACTAGGTGCCTGTCTTCATTTAACCATTAGCTCTGTAACAGCCTAGAAAACCTGTCATATCTTTGACTAGTTTTTTCTACATGCCTTACTTTCTAATTAGTCGCTTCCATAAAGTCTAATCTCATAATGTGTAATTTCAGTTCTTGAGCTTTTTAACTTTCCATGTTGCTAGGGTGCGTTTTTATTTATTTTTTATTAATATAGCGGTGGGTCATAAATATCCTTACCTCTGAACCGTTTTTGCTTTTATCCCAGTACAAGTTTTCATTGTTTTTTACTTTGGATATTGTCAGAGCCTCTTGTCTATTCTCTGCACCAGCCTTACATCTATATATGTCTATATCTATATATCTATATCTATATCTATATCTATATCTATATCTATATCTATATCATCTATATATATTTTGGAGGCCTGTTGCACGAAGAGACTCGTGCAATAGGCCTTCCCTTCTCCTGGCTGCGGGCACCGGTTTTCCTCCGGCACCTGGGACCCAGGCCTTTGCTCTGGCCGGAGCCACCTTCCATCCCCCGTCTTCGCGGCCCCGGCTGGAACCGCCTTCCGTCTTCAGTCTTCGCTCTGCCACTTGGAGCCTATGTATGCAAATTAACCGCTATCTTTGTTGGCGGTTAAGTTGCATATCATGCTGATTAGCCAATGGGAGGTGTAACGAAGGTATGGTCAATTACCCTGTTTGTCTATTGTTAGATAGGATATATATAAATATATATATGGAATAGATACATGGACATGTGGACTCTATAAATAAATATTGCTATGATGAATTAATGGCATTAGCAATAGGAGCAATATATATATATTCACATTGCTCTGCTTAAAAACCTGGTTTTGTGGCCAAAGTTTCTTAAATTATGGTTAGAAGACCATCAAAATCAACATTCCTGGGATCTTGTTAGAAATGCAGATTCTCTGACCCCCACCTTAGACCAAGGGAATCAGAAATCTGTGACTTAGGAAGCCTTCCGTGATCCCGATATGCCCACAGTTTGAGAACTACCTCTGTAGGTCATGGGACAAAAATGCCATGCTCCTTCCCGGGTGGGTAGGCCTTTGACGGCTTATGCCTCAGTGTAATAGCCACTGCTCTAAGCTTGTCTTCATGACCCACCTGTCCTCATTGTCACTTTTCTAGACTTTTTTGTCATTTTCAGAACATGACATGTACTTCCATGCCCTGTGCTTTCCAAAGCTGTTCTGACTTTATCAAAAGAATTCCTTCTCACCCCTTTCCCTCCCCCCTCCCCCCGACTTGGCCATGCTTGGTGGCTTCTCAAGGACAAGATACAGTGAAAAGAATATGAACAGGCTTGATTTAAAATCTGTCTACTGTCATGTAGTAGGTGTGTGTCCACTTTTAGCCTGGCTTTTCTTATCTAAAAATAGGGATAATGATAGGTTAGCATCATTATAAAGACTGAACAAGGTGTTCTGTATAACCTACCATGTTTTTAATCAGAGTTCAGAATTATAGTCTTTCTTGAGGCAAAATACATATAACATAAAATTAACCACTTGAAAGTGTACAATTCAGTGGCTTTCAATCCATACACAGTGTGGATCAGCCATCACCTCTATCAAGTTCCAAAACATTTCAACACCCCCAAAGGAGACCCTGCCTCCATGAAGCAGCCACTCCCTTCTCCCCCGTCCCCACTCCCCTCAGTGTTTCTTTACATGCTCTTTTCACAGGATCGATAGAGTGATCAGGAGATGAATATTACATATACACCTTTGATTTTCTAAAGAATCAGAGTGCTTTGCTGTGTCATTCATGTACAATTCATATTTTAATTATGGCAAATTAAAATATGCCAAGGATCTAATTGAACCACAAAACATGGTCCGTTTTCGCCCAAAATTAGCATATGTTGTATAGTTGTTATAATTACTTTGTGGTTTCCTGAAGTGTGCTGTATTTTTATCTTTACTTTAGCAGGACACCTTTTGATAGAATGGACACACATATATATGCACACAACCATTTCAGTGTTTAACTGCACAATAGCAGTTTGGTTAATTATTCTGAATAGTTTCTAGCATGTCCTCACAGATCTAACTATTGGTGATATAAAGGATAGAACATTATATTCTTTTTTGGAAAGTTCATTCTTTCACCATCTAGGTCTTGGATTCTTAGAAGCTCTCAACATAATATTTAATATTTGTAAAGGACTTCGTATTTTGTGTCATTGTTTCGTTCACATGTTTCATTCCATCTTTATTTCAGGATAATAAAATAATAAACTCGGTCTTTTTTTAAAAATTAAAACACATCTTCAGTTCCAAAATTACAGATTTAATTTGAAAATAGTAACTTCTGAAAGCATTATTTTATGTTAATTGAGTTTTCCAATGAACTGATATAAATCCAATTTATCCCTAATATTTTATGTCCATAGGAACACATGCTTTTATTCTGTGTGACTAAATTAGTGTTACAATATCAAATGACACTTGATTTTACTTTAAAAATGTTAATTGTAATAAGGAATTAGCAGCATGAGGATTTGAACAACTTTTACATGCTTCTTCCGATGTCAGACAGCAATGACTTCGGAGTTAGTTATACCGTGTAGGGTGGGAATGGGAGTTCTTCAAGTTGGAACACTGGAGCTCATTAGCATCTTTCAAACCCTAATACTGTTTAGTTTTGGGTAGATTTATTACACCGTGTTTCTCACCAATTCACTGCAGTGTCTGAAGGCTCAGTTGGAACAAACAAAAGAGATATATAACCCCTGAACCAATTAGCATAGCTTACAATGTTCTTAATAGGCTTATCTACTGTATATGAAACTTGGGAAAATGACTTAACTTTTATGCTTCCTTGATCTTTAAGGAAGTTTTTCAGCTTCAGCTGCTTTGTATCCACAATGTAAACTCTGCATATTTGATTTTCAGCTTTCAGATAGAAAGCCTTCTTTACAATTTGATGTCTGCAGGGGGCCGTAGTCACACACTTGCAGCTATTCACTTATTTGCACAGGGCCTGCTGATGCGTGAGAAGAGGGCACATGTGACTTGGTCCTGGGGCACCTCATTGCCCTTGGCTGGCATGTGGGACAGGGCACAGGCCTGCAATTTGTTCAGCTAGTGCCGACTCCTGGGGCTCGAGCCTTCTCTCTGACTCCTCCCGTTAGCCTTTGTCCTCTCGCTTTTCACTGGTTGTCATCGAGCTTTGGTTCGTCTTTTGTTCTTGAAAGGTATAAATGATGCACATTTCCCCTCTTCCACTACATCTGCCCACTCACACACAAAAGGGGTTTCTGTTGGGGGAGATAAATTGCGGGATATTGTTAGTGGCATTTCGGAGACTTGGCCAGGCTCTGCCTTACCTAGAGGATGTTGATTCCAAGAACAAGTGGAGGACTGTACCTCTTGTGAATTTAGCTGTTACACATTTTCAGTGGAAGCGACTCCTGGTTCTATTTTGAATTAGGTCAAAAGAGTTATTTGTATTCCTACTTTCTATAAAGGCGTCTATTACACACATATGAAAATGATACTTCAATTACTGTAATATATGGTATCCTAATTTGAGAAGGTGAATTTAACCACCTCTTGACAGTAAATTTGTTAAGAGATTAGAGTGGGAAGCCAGAGAGACTCACCTTAATTTTGACTGTTTGACCGTAGGCACACTACTTAGCGACTCTGAGTTTCAGTTTCTCCATCTGTGAAAAGACAGCAATCATGGGGTCCTTGTGAATATTCAGATGAAGCCACCAGCCATGTAGTAAACACTCAAGTAAAAGGTAGCTGTAATAGTGAGAGAAAACTTTTGGGAAAATATAGAAAAGGACCCTAGGATCCTTAGATGAATAAGCCAACGTGGAATAGTTCATTAAGGAATTCCTTAAACCAGAGGAAAACAATTCTGTGATAAGGCAGCCTGCTTATTCCATAAATGCTATCTACTATAGAAACTCCTACCCACATCTTGATTTCCTGGTGCTGAATTCAGCTTCGTATTTGTATCTGAGTGGTAGAGATATGGTTGTCTTACTTGAATCTTGGTTTCCACAGGTTTACAGTAGGAGAGCATGATTACATAATTTCCCCTGCTTTCTCCACTGTTATGTTGTAGATAAAGGTTTATGTGTTATTGACCATGATTTTGGCTTTTCAGAAGTAACAAGATGTATTAGACTACCAGGTGTGTTCTGAACACCAGAAACTTGGAACAGTCATAGCTACAAAGAAGACAGACAGTGTGTGTGTGTGTGTGTGTGTGTCTGAGATGAGTATGAGAGGCCTCCTGTGGGCCTTTTGAGTCCTTGGATTTTAATAAGATGGGTGAGATGGGGGTGAAGTTTTCTTGGGAGGAGAGCGTTTGTAGTCAAGGTGACCTGGCCAGATTCTTAGCAGCCCTGCCTTTCAGTGAAAGCCCTGAGCACCACAGAGGGGAGAAAATAGAGCTGGTTACTAAGGTATCTTGAAACAAGGCTGAAGAATGATTTTATTTGCTGTAAAAAAAATAAGTTTTATAATAGACTGACACCAGCTGAAGGCTCTGGTGGTAAATTGAATCCTACGGCTTCTGCTTTTACTCATGAAAGTTTTCAGGGAAAGCTATTGAATTAGTCTAACACATATATTAGCCAACTATTTTTGGTCCTTTACATATATTTAACTTACTCAACAGCCTCCTTTGTCTTTTGGTAAAAGGAATTGATAAAAATAATTTCAGCCTGTTCCAGCAGGTTAATTTAAGTAGTTGATCTAAGAATAACTTTGTTAGATGGATAGTTTAAGGAAAACAACGTATTCTGCATAGCATCCTATGTAGTAAAGAGGGAATATGCTAATTTACCCTCACACCATCACAGAGATGGCAGTGCCCACAGCCAATAAGAATGGAATATGCTAATTGACTTCCCCGCCTTCAAAGATGGCAGCACTCACAGCCAATATATAGGTTGCTGTGTGAAATAAGGTCTAGGCAAACCAAAAAATGTCATGTCAAAAACATACCTCAGTACCTCTGTTTTCCATAGCCTGTGAATTGCACAGTAAATCAGTTCCTATGGTAATAGGCTGTAATTCATCAGCCTTTGATATCTGACAATGTTTGATGGCTTATTCACATATTTGGTGCATGCTTTTGAAGAGTTGTGTATAGACAGAACCAGCACAATATTAAGTCATTTTAGGCTCATGTGGGAAGTCTGCATCATGTGGTTTATGTACAATGCTGGGAAGCTTCTAATTCCTAGATACTATGAATGTCTCTAAAGTTTTGTTTGCCGAGCAGTTTTTTAAAGAATAATTCCATGCAGTTTTTATTATGAAAGATGTAGAAAAAGTGACTGTGAATAGCCAGAGGAAAGGAAAGTATACATGTGAAACAAGTCCAAGCAGTGATGACATTTGCAGGAAAAATTTTGCTTTCAAGAGCAGGGATCCCTACTCGATACATGCAGAAAAGTCTGTGCTGGGTTCGTAACTCCAGCAAAAATATATTTTCTCCCCTTTACAACATAAGGCCACTCCCTTCTGCCAGCAGGTGCATCATTCTTGCTGAGAGTCTAGCTTATAAAATACTTTCATGGGAGAATTACTGCCAGGGAAATATCTGTAGAAGCTATCTATAATTTTAAAACTTACCTAGCATTATTACACCCTCGATAACACTGATGAAAAATACACTCAGGGATGAAAAATGTACTTGGTCCTGCAGGGATCAGGCCGCTATGGACCGCTGATGCCGAGGCCGGCCTGCCTGCCTTGATGGGGAATTGCGTGGCTCTCTTGCTTCCAACCTGCTTATTATGGGCAGAGCGGTTGGACCCTGCTGTTCCCATAGGTGAGAAGTGAGCTTTATCTAATAACAGGCATTTCTGAGGGAACACACCCAGGGGTAGAAGTATGGCCTCTTACTTGCTTACTGTGGTCACACATCTTGTACATTTTGGGAAGCAGGGTGGATTCGTTTTGTAGGGCTAGCCATAACAAAGTATCACAAGCTGCATGGTGTAGCAAACTCAGATTTGCTGACTCCCAGTGCTGGACTCAGAAGTCTGAACTCAGGATGTCCACAGCGCCTGGCTGATGTTGCTCAGTGGTTGAATGTCGACCTATGCACCAGAGATCACGGTTCGATTCCCGGTCAGGGCAGATGCCGGGTTATGGGCTTGATCCCCAGTGTATGGTGTGCAGGAGGCAGCCAGTCAGTGATTCTCTCTCATCATTGATGTTTCTATCTCTCTCTCCCTCTCCTTTCCTCTCCCTGAAATCAATTTTTAAAAATATTGCCCACACGATTGATTTCTTCTGAGAGATGGGAGGGAGGGATCTGTTTCCGCCTCTCATGGTTTGCTGGCAGTCACCCGGCTTCCTCGGCTTGTGGCAGCATCCCCTGAGCTCTGCCTTCGTCTTTACATCGTGTGTGTGTGAGGTACTAGGCATTAGAACGCCAGCATATTTTTTGTGGAGAACACAATTCAAACCATGACAGAGGTCAGCCCTCAGGGTTGCTTCCTGGGGCATTGTACCAACGAGGAGCGTGAAGAAGCATCACTCGGAAGCTTTAACCGGCACACATGCCAGCAGTCAGGATTGTATTATTGTCAGGAGCCCCAGGGCAAGTTCTCCGGCCTTCTGTGAGACACACATAGGAATAAGCAAAATAATCATGATAAAGAATAAAGCAAACAAATAAAAACCGATACAACACATGTTTTCAGGCAGGAAGTAGAGAGGTTAAGAATTTAATCTGGTTTCACACTCTTACCTTACTGTGTGACCTCAGGCAAGTTGCTTAACCTCTCTAGCCTCAATTTCTTCATCTGTAATAATAGCATCTTACAGAGGGCTGCTTGTGGATTAAATGATGTAATATTCTTAAAACTCTAAGTAAAACTCTGGCTTGCAATATGGTCACAGTAAATAGTAGTTAATAAGAAGGGGCACAGAAAGGCCTGCTGCCCTGTGGATGCCGGGAAGCAGGCATTTCGCAGAGCTTAGTGCTGCCTCTCCTGTGTCTGCTACAACCCCTGACTTTGCCGTGGTCTCTGCTCTCTTAGACTTTTGTTTTGGGCCTTGATATCAGCCCTTGGTACCTAGCTGGACATCGGGTTTCTTTCTTCTCTTTCAAGTTATTTCATGTATTGTGTTTTCAGAGCAGGGCTACTTTTTTTCTCTTCTCTTTTTTAAGCAGTTTATTGGAGGAAAAGAGAAAAGTGTAAATGTCAGAATTTACACAAGCTCCTAAAGTAATAAATGCTAGTTAACATGCCCCCAATTTCAGTAGTTTCCTCACACTTGTGAACTTGGTAACCTAGGATTTATTCTCACTGATTAATAATAATAACGTCCTATCCAACTGGTTGCAGGAGTACGGAGAGAACAAGGTTTGTCCTTGTTGATTTTTAACGGGTAGAGTGGAATCCTATACAAACACATTTTTCCTGTTAACATTTACTTGGAAATATGGAATGTGTTTGTGTGTGGCTTAGAGCTGTCCCTGTTGGTTGTAGATCATTTTTAAACAACAAAGAGGGGGTTAAATCAGAAACACACGTTGGCATGCTTAGCAGGCATGTTAATGGAAGTTCAGGGTACCAGGCTGTATTTTTGTAGCTTTTATGTATTTTTTTTTATCAACTGTATTTATTTTTAAAACTTTAAAAGGGGAGGCAAGGGTTTTGACAACTTCCAAAATATTTGACCATCATTTTTAGGGATCTCTTGTATGCACAGGGCATGGATGAGGAAAACTTCCAATGTATTAAGGGGCATAGGCATTAGGCTGAAGGCATTTAAAGGGAAAAAAAATAGTTGATTCTGAATGGGGAATTCAAAGAAGCTTTTTTAGTTTCTCTCCTTAAAGGGTGAAACCAATTTTGACAAAAAAAAAAAAAAAAAAAAAAGACAAAAGGAATTCCAAGTAAAAGGTCTGGCATATACAAAAGTGAATTGCCTGGTTTGATGAATAAAGTTTAGAGATAATGTTGGAAAAGCAGAGTGAGAATTGATTGTAGAAGGTTAGAATTGGCAGGCAAAGGGCTTTGACCTTGTGGTAATAAGCAAATGAGAAACCACTTAGAGCAGACTCTATAGTGAGAAGCCTAGCTCCCAGTGTAGGAGACTTAGAGAAGAAGGCCTGGTGATGGGGAGAGCTTTTACAGAGCTTCGGTAGTATTTTTTGGTTTGTAAACATGAGAGCCTGAATGTTATTAATGGAAGCTGAAAAATAGAGAGAATGACAAGATGTGTGAAATATTGCTTGGCAGGCATGGCTCAGTGGTTGAGTGTAACCAGAAGGTCACGGTTCAATGCCTGGTCAGGGGCACATATCTGGGTTGCAGTCTCCATCCCCAATGTGGGGCGTTCAGGAGGCAGCCAATCAATGATTCTCTCTCATCATTGATGTTTCAATCTCTCTCCCTCTGCCTTCCTCTCTGAAATCTATCTATCTATATCTAGCTATCTGTGTATCTACTATCAATCAATCAATCTATCTATCTATAAATAAAGATATGTGAAATATTGTAAAAGTATTATCAGTGGGACTTGATTTAGGTTGAAATAGGAGAGGGAATCAAAGATGGCCCTAGTGTTATGATCCAGCGTTTCTGGGAAGGCTGGGTACCATGACCTAATATACAAATGTAAGGAATATGAGAGGTTGTTAAATTTGAGTGGCCAGACGACACGATGACATCCAGATGGTGATGACATCCAGATGGATACACCTAGCAAGGCGATTGGAAATATGAAAGAGACTTGGTTGGTGGAACAGATATTGGGTTCATCCTCATGGACAAGATAAGGCAGTTGAGTTCTGTGGGTGGACGTAGAGGAGGAAGTGTAAATACAAGCGAAGAGTAAATGGGCTTCTGAGAATAGAAAGGAGTGCAGCATCACAGAACAGTAGAGAAGAGAGTTTTAAGGAGCAGTAGTTGGTAGTGCTATGTGTTTATGTGAGATTAAGGAGGTTGGCCACTTTTTGGAAAAAAGTTTTGGACAAGAGGAAGGGGTAGTTCCTGGTCAAAGGATATGGAGTTAAAAAAAGTGAAAACTGCTTGTAATGAATTTCCCCCTGATTTCTAAAAACAATTTATTTGAAATTTCTTGATGGATTATTTTTGCTTCTTGGAACCTAAGATTGTAAAAGACAGATCTTGAGGTTTATAATTAAAGAATGTTGCTGCTTTGCCTGCCCCTGTGAACTTTATAAAGCAATGATTATTAAATTTTGGTTTTTATAACAAAGGGCAGGTTTTACCTGGGACATAATAGGTACTTAAATAAATATTTATTTAAATCCTTCTTCTGTCCGGCCTTATCCTTTCATGAACATAAAAGGGCTTTTTACAAAGTAAGGGCACTTAGATGCCCATTGTGATCAAATTATATCAATTTAAAATTGAAGACCAAATTTTTAAAAGGAATAAGTTATTCCAATAACAGATAATGCAATTAGACTTTGATTTCCAGAACTTTTTTTTTTAAGTGGAACTCAACTTCTATAAGAAATCCTGCACTTGAAGATATTGGAAGTTGGACTTTTTCAGAATCCTGGTAATCTTACAGGTTAATCTGATCTCTGATGTGACAGGGGCCCTGTGTTTACATAGCAGGTTGCCCTTTTGTATGTTTATTTTTTTCTTCTTTCTTTAGCTCTTGCCTTTCATTGCTGTCATCAATGCTACATGTTTTTGTTTGTTTTTTAAATTAACTTACCAATCGTTATTGAGATTCTGTTTTGTACAGAAGTAAACAGGTAAGTCACTATTCTACCGCCGTAGGTTAAGAACAAAGTGCCGTGGGAGCATCTAGGGTGGGAGGGGGAAAGCTAGGGTAATTGGGAGGCGGTCTTTTATTTTGTGCAGTTGAATTAAACGTTGTTGAATAGCCACACCCTAAGTGGTTCACATATGATAAAGGATTCCAAAAACTCTGTGTCCTTTGCTATTTCTGTGAACTGTAACAGCATTTTTTCTTTAAGGAAGAGGAGAAATGACTCAATTAGTCACACAAGTACAGCAACACTTAAAATTACTTAATTCAAGTAGTTAGGAGTTATGACTATGATTTTCCATGGCAACTATAGTTAATTTCCTCTTCAGCTTGCCCACAAGGGCCAAATAAATATTCAAATGATAGTGTTTGGCATTTCTATTTATTTTATCCTTGGTATTTGGCATTTCTATTTATTCTATTTCCCAGAGGGAGAAGAATATGGAATGTGAATATGTATGCACCACTCTTACAAATACATGGATTGTGTACATGTTTTATCTTATCTTAGAAAAATCTACCCAAGACTTTATGACAACTAACACAGAAACCTATTCAGGTTAAAACAGATGCTGGATTTAGAGGTTATTTGAAGGAAACAGAAATGTGAATTTAGATCTTCAAATCCTAAATAAGTAACAGAAATATTCAGAAGTATTATAGGGCACAAATATGCTGCCTCATTCAAGGTATGATTTCTAATTCTATGAAATTGATACATAGGAAGTTGACATATAGGAGTTGATTGTATTTATTGCCAAGTAATTTTTCTCTTTATAACAGGATTCACCCAGGGTTCCTTTAATTAGGTAGTTTACCCACTGCATTTGAATGTGTGTTTCCAGACCATTAACTCCTTGACAGAAGACTAGAGGGGTGAGAAGCTGAAACCAGTGTTAAAAATAAGCCCCTGAACTGAGCAAAAGGGTAGCTGGTTCCCTTTGGTTTATTGTCGGTTGTTAGGAAAATGTCATTTCATTTTCATATTATGTGTAAGCACCACTTCTGTGAGATAAAGTAGTGCAGTGTAAATTTTGTCTATGATATAATACACCAAATGTAGACATAGGTGCATCAGAAGGGTAATCTGTGATGCAATTGTATAGTTTCGTGACTGATAAATATATAGTTATTTACCCTATATAATTAAAGGCTAATATGCAAGTCGACTGAATAGAACAATCAGTTGCTATGACGCACACTGACCATCAGGGGGAAGATGCTCAATGCAGGAGCTGCCCCCTGGTGGTCAGTGCGCTCAGCCAGAAGCCAGGCCTACAACTGGTGCAAGTGTAGCAGTGGTGGCGGGAGCGCTAAGGGTGTCTTACTGGAGCGGGCCTAAGCCATCATTTGGACATCCCCTGAGGGCTCCTGGACTGTGAGAGGGCGCAGGCTGGGCTGAAGGACTCCCTCGAGTGCATGAATCTTGTGCACCGGGCCTCTAGAGCAGTAATGGCAAACCTATGACACGCGAACTCATTTTTTGGGTTGATTTTTCTTTGTTAAATGGCATTTAAATATATAAAATAAATATCAAAAATATTAATCTTTGTTTTACTATGGTTGCAAATATCAAAAATTTTCTATATGTGACACGGCATCAGAGTTAAGTTAGGGTTTTTCAAAATGCTGACACGCCAAGCTCAAAAGGTTCACCATCACTGCTCTAGAGTGCGTGTGTGTGTGTGTGTGTGTGTGTGTGTTTGTGTTTGTGTGTGTGTAAATTTGTTCTTGGACTTTAGATAAATTACATATAGCTTCTGAATGTGCGAGCAACTTAAGTGAGGGTACATGGAACAGCATATGAGGCAAAACCCAATGTCACTGAATTAACTAACAAACACAAAATATTCAGACTAATTTATTGAGGATAGCACACAAGAACCATGACAAAATATTAGTACAGTAGGTGATGGAGTCATCCTAATAGATATATTCAAATTGAGTTTTACACTGGAAAGGGTTTGTCTGAATTGAAGAGACTATACACGTGAGTAAAATTAAATGAAAACTATTTAAAATATAGAAGGATGATTAAAAACAATTATACATTTTATATCTAGCTATCTGAAAGTTATTAGCTTTTCTTAAATTACAATGGGTGCTGAGAAATTTTGTCTTATTTGAGACTATTTAATAAAGACATGGATAAATTTTAATTGGATATAGAAACCATTTATAGAAATTGAACCAAATTTTCATTAAAGTTCCATATACCTCAGAAATTAACTAAATTACCTAAAAATAACATGAACTTTTTTGAAATGTTTCAGAAAATGAAGCAGATGGCATAGTTAGTGTACATATATCCCTTTAACAAAATTTGCCATATTTTAGTTATCATGCTTGTTTTAAAAGGTGATAATGTTATTTTATTTTTCTATATAAGTTAATTACAATAAAATGACTTTTATTTGTATATTGTAGTTTTAAAAGCGCTTATATTTATACTTTAATCTTTAAAGTCACTAGGTAAGGAAGGACTTATTGTTGGCTTGTAGATATGGAAACAAACTGGAAGACCAAATTAATTAATTACCAAACATGTTATATGTTTTCCTTTCATTTAATTTTTTAATCATGCAGCTATTGGTCACTCCTTTATATGACAGGAGGCCCTCTATAAGCACTGTAGGCAAAATTGTGCTACGTCTTTTAAATTTCGAGTCTGCTGTTCTTTCCTCCTGCTATGTGCTGCATCTCAAATGCCGTTCAAAATTATAATTTAGGTAATCACTTCTTACTCGTTTTGCTCAGATATTAAAACAAGCAGTTTTAAATTTGTTTTAGTTTCTTTGGTAATACATATATTTTCTTTTCTGTTAACATTTTTGTGTATAGGTTTTCTGTAATCTTTTTCAAATGTAAATTTGTAAGACATTGCTATATCAAATTATACTTAAGAACTCATATCTTCTCTCTCTCCACTTGGCATTAGCCAACACTTTCAAGTTTTTTACACTCTTTAATTCATTACTCAGTGTATTACTTTAATGAAAAAGATATCTCAATTGACTTTTTACCCTCAGAGAAAATGACTCAGAAATGATATATTTATAACTCTGCCAGTATTCAGAAATAGTAAGTGAAAGCATCCATGGTAAAAAATAAAGGACATTACGTCTAGTCACCAGTAATATACATTAGCATAAGGAAGACAGTTCCAAGTCCAGTTCAATGAATTTTTCTTGAGTGTCTGTCTGAACAGTATCATCGTAGGTGGTACTTTATAAGATAAACAAAAAGAAAAAGCCTCAGATCTTGCTTTTAATGTCATTGTAATCTGATTTGGAAGAGATTAATTGTATATTACACAGCTAACATTACACAGGTGAGAACAATAAGTCCAACAACGTTGCCTGCACAGAAGGAAGGCTTTAATTCTCTTGGTGCATTTTTGCTAGGTTTAGAGAGAAAGTTGCACTAGAACTCATTTTAAAGGATGAAATTTCTGTAGGAGAAATGCATATCTTGAGATGATACACAGAATAAAAAGAGAACAGAAATAGTGTAAGTATATAAGATATAAGACTGGCTAGAAATAGAATTTTTAAGTAAGAGTTTTATTGCTTTTAGACATTCTTGCAAATGATTATTCATTTCTATTTTTTCTTACTACAATCTCTAGGCATAGATAGGGTTTGAAGGTAATCAGTTCTTGCCAGTGGCCTGGAAGCCAGTGGTTTTGAGAATTGAGTGCGAGGGTGGGTTGAGGATTCATGTCAGGTGTGACTGTCATATCGAAATAGTCCTTTCTTACAAATTTTCCCGTGCCTGGTGGGTTTGAGAAGAAACATAGGAATACCATACTTGGGTGTACAGTATTTCTTTCAGCTGTCTTGTATTGGATAGAATTCTTTTTTAAAAAAAATTAAATCTTTATTGGTCAGATTATTACAGTTGTTCCTCTTTTTCCCCCCATAGCTCCCCTCCACCCGGTACCCACCCCACCCTCTGCCTTACCCCCCCCCCACTGTCCTCATCCATAGGTGTACGATTTTTTTCCAGTCTCTTCCCGCACCCCCCACACCCCATTTCCCCCCAAGAATTGTCAGTCCACTCCCTTTCTATGCCCCCAATTCTATTATATTCACCAGTTTTTTCTGTTCATCAGATTATTTATTCATTTGATTTTTAGATTCACTTGTTGATAGATATGTATTTGTTGTTCATAATTTGTATTTTTACCTTTTTCTTCTTCTTCCTCTTCTTAAAGGATACCTTTCAGCATTTCATACAATACTGGTTTAGTGGTGATGAACTCCTTTAGCTTTTTCTTACCTGTGAAGTTCTTTATCTGACCTTCAATTCTGAATGATAGCTTTGCTGGATAAAGTAATCTTGGTTGTAGGTTCTTGCTATTCATCACTTTGAATATTTCTTGCCACTCACTTCTGGCCTGCATAGTTTCTGTTGAGAAATCAGCTGACAATCTTATGTGTACTCCCTTGTAGGTAACTGACTGTCTTTCTCTTGCTGCTTTTAAGATTCTCTCTTTGTCTTTTGCTCTTGGCATTTTAATTCTGATGTGTCTTGGTGTGGTCCTCTTTGGATTCCTTTTGTTTGGGGTTCTTTGCGCTTCCTGGACTTGTAAGTCTATTTCTTTCACCAGGTAGGGGGAGTTTTCTGTCATTATTTCTTCAAATAGGTTTTCAATATCTTGCTCTCTCTCTTCTTCTGGCAACCCTATAATTTGGATGTTGGTACACTTGAAGCTGTCCCAGAGGCTCCTTACACTGTCTTCATATTTTTTTATTCTTTTTTCTTTTTGCTTTTCTGGTTGAGGGTTTTTTGCTTCTTCGTATTTCAAATCGTTGACTTGATTCTTGGGATCCTCTAGTCTGCTGTTGGATCTCTGTATAATATTCTTTATTTCAGTCAGTGTATGCTTAATTTCTGGTTGGTCCTTTTTCATATCCTCAAGGGTCTCACTCGGTTTATCGAGGGTCTCACTAAATTTATTGGCGGTCTCTAGAAAATTCTTGAAAAACCTTGTAAGTGTGGTTTTGAACCCTGTATCCAGTAGCTTGCTTTCCTCCATTTCTGTCACTTGTGACCTGTTTCTTTGTCTCCACATTTTGGCTGCTTCCCTGTGTTGATAGAGTGGCTTTCTGTGCTAGGTGTCCTAAAAGGGCCCAGGGGCTCAGCCTCCCCAATTACCTGAGGTGGACACTCTTGGTGCACCCTTTGTGGGCTGTGTGCACAGTCTTGTCATAGTTAAGCCTTGATTGTTGTAGGTATCACTGGGAGGAATTGACCTCCAGGCCAATTGGCTGTGAGAATCAGCTGTGTCTACGGTGGGAGAACTTCTGTGCTGGAGAAACCCTTATGGGGCAAGACTTGCTTCAGTGGGGCTTTGGTGCTCACTGAGTCTGCCCCCTGAGTGTGTCCCTTATGGATCTGAGGAGTTGTCATCTGGATGGTCCCACTCTGACCACTGGGTACACTGGCTGTTGGATCTCCAAGGAGGTGCTAATTTAGCCTCTGCCTGAGGTTACACAGCAGGAGCTATGGAGAGATCTGCAGATCTTCTTCTTTGTTTGGGGTTTGGAGGTGCCCAGATGAGGCCCAGCTGTGAAGCAGTGCAAGCTGCTGTGATGCCTTGGGCCTTCTTTTGGAAGTTCTGGGTCTCTCTGACCCAGCTGCAGTTTGTTAGGTAATTTTAGATTGCAAAAGGCCAGGCCATTCTTATGCAAAAGCCTCTGCGCACAACTTGGGTGGGGCGGGGTCTCAGGGAATCAACAGGGCAGAGCAAATCGCTATGGCTGATCCTCAGCCCTGCCTTAAGAGGCCCCGGGTCTCAGTGTCCTGCGATAATCGTTGCAAGCATCTCTGAGAGAAAGCTGCCTTCGAGTTCCTACTGATGCCAGCAGTCCAGTTTCTTCCCGTATGAGTTTGGGTCCCCAGAGACTCACCCGGAACTGGAGTTCAGAGTGGGAGCATGTGTCTCCCTCACTATTGAAAAAGATAACTGTGTTCTTAGTTGCCAGCCCTTTCCACGCGCGCCTCCGTACCTCTGCACTTTATTTCTGCACCTCCTCTGAGTCTCAGTGTGCTTTTCTCTTCCCTTCTAGTTGTAGAATTTCCACTCAGCCAGCCTCCTCGTGGTTCTGGATGATGTCCGTTTTGTTTTTTAGTTGTATTTTTGAAGTGGTTGTGCGAGGCAGCAATTTCAGGCATTTACCTATGCCGCCATCTTTGTTTTTCTTTTCGCAAGGATCTGGTTAGAATTCTTGTGTTATGGGTTTGTGTATTGGAATATTATCTAAATGAGGCCAGTCCTTTCTATGTATTTCACCTTATTAATTTGTTATTTTTAATTTTGGAGGAGCTGAAACTACTCTTTCAGTCCTGGAGAAACAAGGAATGCTTTGGTTATATGTAAGGATATTTACTTTTATTTCATTGAAGAGAAAACATCTCTCATGATCAAAATCTGTACATGCCTAATGAGAGAGAAAGAAGATGAAAATATAGTTCTTACTGTGTTCTTTATTTTTAATTTTAATTTTTTAAATGTAGTTTACACACCACGTTCTTTAAAAGCATGGTAAATATGGGCGATTTTCCCCTTTGCTGTGATAAATGGAAGCTTATGCTGATTACTGTCAAATGTTAGGTTTTGATTTTCTTTAAAGTATAGTGGATGAGATTTTTAATTTGTCTGGTAAAAGGCAAGGATATCATGTTTATATGAGTTTCGCATTATAAGCTGTTTTAGTTTTAAACAACATAGAAATTAATTATAATTTAAACTAAATACAGAATTATTACAAAACAAAACAAATAATTTATTCACAAAAAAATTGGGTCTGTAATCTTCTTTAAAACATGGGAAGTTTTATATTTTCCACAAAGATTTTTATGAAACAGAAATCATAAGTTTTTCACTCATTTTATGCAGGAAATAATTGTTGAGCATAATAATGTGTATTATGTTCTACTCCACACTGTGGTGCAGAAAAGTCTGCCCTCAAAAATATTATATTCTAAAGAATTAATGAGGTTTTATCAATTTCTTTTATATTTATATTTCACAAGAATGGTATTAATTTGGTTGCTCACCATACATATTTCTTAAGCTGATATAATGCATTAATTAGAAAAAAATCAGGACAGATATGAAGTTTCATTTATATTTGCAAATTTTTTTTGAAACTTAAAATATAACTATGTAAATTACAATGTTAAGAGCTTATGTATATTTTTCTGAAAGAATCATTTATATCATGAAAAATATTTAGTATTCAACTATTGCTACAGGTCAATTACTAAGTGTGTTTTGTTGTGGTCTATCTGAAGATTTCTGTAGCATGATCTACTTCCCAAGATATTTTAACATATATGAAATTTTCGGAATGTTAGTGCCTTATTTTTTTCTTCTTCGGTAGCTATTGCATCTCACTGACTAAGACATACTAGAAGAAAATCAGTTACTGTAGTTGTCTTAGACTAGCTGTCATTGGGTGTTTTCAACTGCATTTCTCTGTTATAGTGATTGGAGAAAATTGATTCGTAAGTCCTTAAGTGTCTTGGGAATTTAAAAAAACAAAACCCATAGGAGGTAAGGGATTGCCTTAAAGCAGGGGTCCTCAAACTTTTTAAACAGGGGGCCAGTTCACTGTCCCTCAGACCGTTGGAGGGCCAGACTATAGTTTAAAAAAAAACTATGAACAAATTCCTATGCACACTGCACATATCTTATTTTGAAGTTAAAAAAACAAAATGGGAACAAATACAATATTTGTATTTGCATGTGACTCGCGGGCCGTAGTTTGAGGACTTCTGCCTTAAAGTAATGGCCAAACTAGTACAAACTAACAGTACTACTACATGTAGTGCAACTTGACCATTTAAAGAAAAATGTTCACAGATTTAACTAACTCTTTTGAATAAAAGGTATATTTAAAGTGACATCAAATCAATTTAAAACATGGCTAGAACTAAGATCAAGCGGAGTTTACTACCTTATATAATTTGGCTATAATGTGACATACATATGAGCATGTTGAAAAATATAAAATAGGAAAAACAAAACAAAACACACCAGGGACAGATGATTGAGTATCTTTATGTGTCAATATAAAATAAGTATATTATTGGTAAGTAATAGGAATTCATGAATGATTTCTAAGGAGGGATGTCCCATAGCATTCATGCCTTACAAATACAGTCTTGGTGTAGTATTTTGGGAGGATTAAAAAGGAAACTTATAATTAACAATCAGTGGGGAAAAAATTAGGGGCTATTTCAAATTAAAAGTTATTGAGAGCCAAAATTATCAGTTATTAGTGGGAGGAACATAAAATAAAGAACAATAGAAAAGACAGGGCCTTGCTCAAATTGTTTCTTTGCAACCAAATGAATCCTGGAGTAAGCAAGAAGTAGTAACTTCAATATAAGATGCTGCTGACAGAAATCATCAGATGTGGTTGAGTAACTTTTTTCTTTTAAGAAGATGAGGAGCTGTTGGCTTTTAGAAATGTTGAGTTTGAAATACTGCTGTGAAATCCAGAGGGAAATATCTAATAGGCAATTTAAGAATTAGTGATATGGTGAAGAAGATAGAGGTAGTAGAGGTAAAGGTGTAAGACATAGTGCATGAGGGCATGAAGGGGAAGGGGCCATTGCAGTTCTGCTTCTAAGCCTGGAGATGACCAGTGGGACTTTCTGAAAGTGTCTTATGACAGATAATAGCTTGGCATCTTCTTAGGGACTTTGTATATAATTTCAATGTAAACCTTCCTTCATGTAGTTGAAACCAAGGGCCCTTACAATTTTGATTGAATTGAGTTGTAAATTCTCTCTCTGAAAATCACCTTTCTCTATAAATACAGTGGTTGGCAGAGTAGCTGTACAGTTGTTTGAATGGAAAATAATACAATCCTGTCTATTAAAGAGGTAATATGCAAATTGACCATCACTCCAACACACAAGATGGCCCCCCCATGTGGTCAAAGATAGCCACTACAAGATGGCTGGCAGGAGAGGTTGGGGGTGACCAGGCTGGCAGGGGAGGGCAGTTGGGGGAAACCAGGCCTGCAGGGGAGGCAGTTGAGGTTGACCAGGCCTGCAGGGGAGGGCAGTTAGGGGCAACCAGGCTGGCAAGGGAGGGCAATTAAAGGGTGACCAGGCCAACAGGGGAGGGCATTTGTGGGGACCAGGCCTGCAGGGGAGGGCAGTTGGGGTAACCAGGCCTGTAGGGGAGGGCAGTTGGGGGGGACCAGGCCTGCAGGGAAGGGCAGTTGGAGGGACCAGGCCTGCAGGGGAGGGCAGTTGGGGGGTACCGGGGTACCAGGCCTGCAGGGGAGGGCAGTTAGGGCTGACCAGGCTGGCAAGAGAGGGAAGTTAGGGGTGACCAGCTGGCAGGGGAGGGAAGTTAGGGGTGACCAAGCCAGCAGGGGAGGGCAGTTAGGGGCGACCAGGCCGGCAGGGCAGGGAAGTTAGGGGTGACCAGGCTGGCAGGAGAGTGGTTAGGGGGTGATCAGGCTGGCAGGCAGAAGAGGTTGGGGCAATCATGCAGGCAGGCAGGCAGGCGAGCGGTTGGGAGCCAACAGTCCTGGATTGTGAGAGGGATGTCTGACTGCCCATTTAGGCTCGATCCTGGCGGGCAGTCGGACATCCCTCGAGGGGTCCCAGATTGGAGAGGGTGTAGGCTGGGCTGAGAAACACCCCCCCCGCCCCCATGCACAAATTTCATGCACCGGGCCTCTAGTAACTAATAAAATAGTAACACAAGAATAAACTATGTTTCCTGTATTCACAACTTTTGTCCCACCCTACATATACCCCTCAGAGTCCTAGCCTTTCCCCAGATAATCAGCAGCCCCTGAGGCAGCAGAAGATAGTAGCCTGGGCCTGACTAATGGTCACAGTCTGGACCTCTGGCAGGCTAATGACAACATCTTGACCTAAGTTATGTTTCATATCCTGAGCTCTAAGCTGGACCGACCCCCTGACTACTTTCCCATGAAACCAGAGGGACAGACCTCAGAGCTGTCCTCAAGACCTGAAGAAAAGACTCACCACCCTTACCTCACCTCCTATCAGTCAGCCCCCAGCTGGTCCCTGAACCTCTAACCCACAGTGCCTTGTGATTTTTCCCTATATAATCAGTAACCTACCCGCCATCAGGGAGTTCTGGCTTTTGAGTATTAGCTTTCCGTTCTCCTGAGTGGTGCCATTCATAATGAAACAGATGATATTTCTCCACTGTGATTCTCGGTGTTTAGTGTTTGGCTCTGCTAGTGCTGGGTGGATGAACTCTTTCTGTTCTGTCACTCATTTCCTGACTTTTTATGTCTTATTCTATGAGCTGGTCAACCTCAATCACTTCATTACTAAAACCAGATGCTAATTCTATTATCTTTGCCAGAGTTTCAGATTTTACTTTAAATTTAACACCCAGATCCTTGCCTTAATTTTATTCCTTTCATCACTTGGCTGAAATTTTTCATTCATTTCTCTGAACTCTTTCCTTTTGTAATCTGTAAATTCTAATGTCTCTTCTGATTACAGGGTCTGAATGTTTCTTATCTAGTTAACATCGTGTGGCTCCTAATCCTATGTATGCTTCACCATGAGGTAGCTTTAGTCTACTGATTGCACTGAGGTTGCTGTAAAGCATTGTAGCTTATCTGTATGGTAGAATGTAGCTTGATTTATAGTATTTGTTAATGATTTTAGGAGTTGCTGTGTGGTCGTCAGAGTCTTAGAAACCCATGGCCTAACACACCTCTCTGGCAATCAATCATATTTATGTTGTTTAGTGATAAGAGTATTGCATTTGAAAAGATTTTGTCATCCTCTTTTAAATACTATGCTTTAAATTTTACAGATTTTAAAGAAACAAGAATTCCCTTGGGGATTTATCTGACCTTACATTTAACATTTGAGGGGAAAGTGTAGCTCTTCTGACACTTAGGGTCAGGAATTGAATTCTCTATTATCCTTGCATTTTAAAGGGATCATAACTGTCAATCCCATTGTGGGAAATCTCTACTTCAAGTTTTATTGATGTTGGCAACTGTTCTGCTGACGTTTAATACATTTTTGCTTACTCTATCGCAGGAAGAAGCAGGACGAGTTTGTTGACTGAAATGTTTAATTGCACAGTGAAAGTGTGACCCAGCAAATTTAAAGAGCCCAATATGTTTCAGATTGACAGACTGAATCAGTGTGGAAGATAATACTGCCCATTCCAGGAGAGAATAATGGGCTTCATTAACTTCCATTATACCGGATGATTCTTCACGGTACATGGATTGAGGTTGGAGTGGTTTAGTTTGAGAAAGCCTTTCCTTCCTCTACTTCCTAAGGGTTCTAATAGACCTATATTAGCTGCGCACCTCCCCTCTCCCCTCTAGGTGCAGATTGTGCTCATCTTTGAATGGCCATGACTGAGCATAATACTTGGTACAGTAGAAATATATTAAGTAATTGTATGTAAGTACATGAATGGACACATTTTATTTAATAGGAAATTTTTCCATTTAAAATTGTTGTTTGAGCTGAATGTGTAGCTGTTCTTTCTTTGAATTCTTCATTTTTGAATTGAACACTGAAATTTTCCATTTAGAGAACATTTTACTTGTTATAAAATTTATAAAACTCAGAACATTAGGGAATCCTAAATCATTTCAAAATGACCAATTGTAGCAGTTGCTAAATTTATTTCAGTAATATTAAGCTTCACTTGTTGAAGACTTGATTTAAAATGGAAAGACATTCTTTTGGTGCACGTATGGAATGCCATACTCTATTCTCATCACCCTAGAATCAGTTAATATCATTAATTCCTTGAGGGATTTTTTAAGAGACTACCAAGATATTTAAAAAAAAAAGTCATGGCTTAGGTGGTGCCCTGGTGATGATTTCAACAGGTTGTGACCTCTGAGATCTAGTATGAGTTTTTAATAAGTTAGAGTGTGTGCCCAGTACAATAGGCTTCCATTATCTCATTATCTTCGTGTGTGTGTGTGTGTGTGTGTGTATGTGCATGCATATGTTGGCTCCAATATCTCAGGACCATCAAATTTTGCTCTTTTTACTTCAAATAACATTGGGCTGAGGTTAAGGTTGTTAAAAAATGATTAAAGAAGACAATTTAGGTTAGTGATGGAGAACCTATGACACGCGTGTCAGAGGTGACACGCGAACTCATTTTTTTGGTTGATTTTTCTTTGTTAAATGGCATTTAAATATATAAAATAAATATAAAAAAAATAAGTCTTTGTTTTACTATGGTTACAAATATCAAAAAATTTCTATATGTGACTCAGCACCAGTTCGGGTTTTTCAAAATGCTGACACACCAAGCTCAAAAGGTTCGCCATCACTGATTTAGGTGATGCAGACAGACTTTTACACTTGATGAAGTGAATAGTCTCTGTTAGGGTTGCCGAAGGAGGAACGCATGAGGCCAAATGGGGTAAAGAATTATGAATTTATTAGGTCATCTGGAAAACCAGGTGGGCTGAGCGCCCAAATGGTACCAGCACCCAGGGACGGCAAGTCAGAGGTTTTAAAGGACTCTAGGTGGACTTTTTCTGGTCAGAGCATTCTTTGGGCAGGTCCTGATTCCAGGAAGGTACTGAGGGGAAAGATAATGGTCTTAGCAAGTGGAATGTGGTCTCAGCAAGTGGAATGTGGTCTAAGCGAAAGGGAATGTCCTTGTGAAGTGGTCTAAAGGTCAGATCCCAGGGGAGGGAGTATTGATTCAATTATTCGTATTTAATTATTTGATCAGACCTAACAGTCTCCTTTTGCAGAACTGGAAAGGGGTGGGGTGTTGAGAAGGCACAGAGTTGTCTATGCCTTTAGGGATTGGCCGACTGGATATACAGTACTGTGCTTCTGGTCAGTCGGAGCATTTACAGAAACACAAAAGTTATCTAAATTTCGTTTTGCTGAAGTGGTACCCTGGGCAGGAGCATCTCTATCTCGGGCTTAGATACTACAACAGCCAAAAGGACTATCTTTTTTTGTCCTGTAGTTGTCTCTAAAAACGGAAAGGGCAGGCTTGCATGTTAGTAAGTTTCCAATTGCTAGAAATGTTTAGTAGAGATTAGGAAAATTGAAGGAGATTCTATTTGGATCTTCTCTTGGAAGAAAGATTGGATAAAATTTTCCTAGACAAATAAAACTTTTTTTCTCGTTATTCAGTCCACCCTCTAAAAATAGTTTAGGTTGAAATAGATAAAGCACAGTATGTACATAGGAAAAAAGTCAGAAGAACCAAGAATTTTTCTTCTATAGAAGTCTATTTTCTCATATAGAAATCTATGTTGTACATTTTACCTGGTATCTACGAAGTTTTCTATTTTGCCTGAAATCTTTTGTGTTTATTTTACTGTTATAATATTCTTTCAGAAATTGAGTCTGTAGTTCAATACTGTATAATACCATTTGGACAATATCATGTAATAATTCTTGAATGTGAGTCTCTGTAAATGGAATGACGAAAGGTCATTTGTGCTGTTAAAATATATTGCCTTTGGCAAATGAAAAAAGAATCTCTTTGTGTGGGTGTGTGTCAGTATTTACTACCAGTAACTTGCTTGAATCAAATTCTTCACCGTTATTCATTAGGTCATTTGTGTCTTTAGTCATTAAACTTAGTCTCATGCCTCAGTGCGAGTGCACACAGTGAGACTATAAAAGAAGAAATTGGCTCTTCAGTTACTCCATAACATGGACTTCCCTACTTCTAAATGAACCCAAGTTGATTATATGACCCTGATAAGAGTTAGCTGATTAAACTCCAGAGCAGTTGCCATTTGCCTCTCTACAATAGAGAAGACAGAAATTACAGTCTAAAATTTTCCATTATCACAAAGGTCAACCTACACATCCAAGAACCACTGGTGTGTGCTACCAACTTGAGCCTGCCAGTGAGGAAATGCAGAGAGGAAAAAGGCAAGAAGTGTAAGAAGTCACCAGTGTCAGAGGGATATAAATGGTGATGGAAAAAGAGAAAATAAAATAAAGAAAAAAGAAGTACAAAACAAAAGTGATCAGGCTCAACTCATCAATGTGGGTTCATTTGGAAGTAGGGAAGTCCATATTATGGAGTAACTCAAGTGCCCATTTCTGCTATTCCTCACTGGCGGGTTCAAGCTTGATGGACCACAATAGTCATACCTTTGGGGTAATGGAACATTTTAGGACTCTAATTTCTATCCTCTCTGCTTTTTATAGCGTTTTCTGTACTCTACCAGGCAGTACATTTTACCTACACGTTAAGGAAGAAATTAGGTAGAGCTGTGATTTTATGATTGAGAGTGAAATCGCCTCTTTCCCCCCTGGTGCCTCATCTTCAGTGCTTCGATCTCATTTTTGCTTCATGCAATTAGTTTAACATTTTGTGGACATGGTAGCTTAACTTTTGGACTTCCCAGGCCTGTTTTATTTTTTTACTATTCTAGAAATAACCATACAACTGCTGGCTGGCTTTTTTTGTTTTTGTTTGTTTGTTTGTTAAGTGAAGCAGTAAAAAAAAAAAAAAAAAAAAAAAATAGAATTCCAAATTCTTCCAGGCAGTGTATATCATTAAAAATGATTTATTTTTGTCTTTGCTCAAGGTGTGATCTTTTCTTCTCAATTAAGTTTCTTTTAGTAAACCTTTGCAAAATTAAAACTGTTTCTTATTTATTGGAGGTCTAAAAACATGATGGATGGTTTCACTTGAATGCTTCCGTTCTTCTCAAACAACCATATAACAAAATTTTGCCTGAACTCTTCCAGTGCACTCATCCCTATGCCAGAGACCATGAGCTAATGGAAAGGTTAAATGTTCGTTTCTCTAGGTCATTGGTAACAATGAGCATGGATGTAGGTGAAGTATTTGTGTTCATTTTATGTGTAAATGTGTCAAGGGAAGGCGTTCCGTGGTTTGGTTGTCAACATTTTTAGGGCCCTGTGAATCTCTCTAATTTTAGTGTGGCATTGCTCACTAATAGTTGCTTAATGAATACTCTCTAATGTTAAATAGTGTTCTAGCATTTTGAAGAGTCATTTATTTTCTCTCTCATGTTCAGTTTATTAGAATTTCCTTGGCTCACAGGGTTTAGGTAAAAAATCTTCTGTTGTAAAATATGCAGTTATTTTAGGATTTGGGCCTTTTGGTACATGTTACTAATGTTCACTATTTTCCACAGGGAAATCCCAGGTAGCCCTGTTCATGAGAAGGGGCATGGGTAGATATTTCTTCTTCTGTGTTTATATTCTAGTTCTGAGTATCTATTTGTGCTGAAGGAGATGGGTAGATGTTTCTTATCTTGTGAACCCTTTTTAGTACTTCCCTTGTCCCTCCTTTCTGCTTCCCTCTTTCTCCCTATCTTTGCTTCCTCCCTCTCCCCCCCAAAAAGAGAGGAAGAGTAGCATTTGTTGAAGAAATCTGCATATAAGTGGACTGCAAAGGTGCAGTTTAAACCTTTGTTGTTCAAGGATCAACTATAATGTGTAAGTATTAATTCCTGGCCTAGGTTCTAGTTATTCCACCTCTTAAACAACAGATATTTCATATGGATCTTATAATTGATATTGCAGGAAGTTGATCTTTGATGAGAGAATACATCATAATTTATGCAGCAGGGTGAGTCTATTAGCAGAACCCAGAGCCCTTTTATGGCTGATAAGGTTTGGTGGCCAAATTAGGTCAGAGTGTGACCTTGATACACTAATAAAAGTGCACACTTGACTATAATACTTTGGTTCAGGATTGTCTGTAACTCCCCTATCAAATCAAAGCGTCTAGCAGGCACTCAGTAAAACTACAAATGAAAAGCTAGGTAGGTATTTGAATGAAAATTAAATTATATCACATATGTCAGTGTATGAAGAAAAGGACCAATGCCAGGATTTTGTATAAGGGAGAGATATAGAATGGGTTAAAAAAATTAGGAATTTCATGTTTGTAAAAATTTAGTAAAATTAAATAGCCTGGGAAATTACTATTTACTAGGATGTTAAAAATTGATGCTATAGATTCTATGATTTGTGATCTTTGAAATGTACATGTGAATTTTAAGCTTTCTAGTTAACTAATGAGGAAGCTAATTATTAATGAGATTACTTTCAGCAAATAATTTATTAAAATAGAAATATATCAGTACCTTAGGGACCGCTGTATATGTTTCATTATGATTTAGTTCTTCCCTTGACAGAAGAGGTAGGAAACTAAGGGAACTTTCTTAAATTGATTCCAAGTTGACATTTGAAGTAAGTTTATTTGAAATATTTTTCAACTACTAGTAGCAATAAAAATAGAAAATACAATTGGCAATATGAGTTGGGGGTGTCCTCTTTTTTTTCCCTCTGAACCTGAATGGGAAGGGCGATGGGACTCCCAGATTCAGTCAGCCATGGGAACGGTGAGCGAATCAGGGTATAGGACCAAGACATGAGAACAATGCTGCTGTTTTTAATAACTTCAATTTCTCAATTGAACAGAGTATTTTTAGTTCATCACCAGTAGTTTCTCCTGTCACTGGTGCTTTCTTTTTTTGCTTACATGCATTTTATAGGTAATTGCTTCCTTTTCTAATTTCTTCTCTTCCAGACAGTCTATTGTACTGTCTCCCAATCTTGTGGGATGAAAAAAACCCTATTGTATGTTTAAATAACAGCAACAAAAATAAACTCTCCCAAATAGGTGTGTGTGTTTACATATGTTATATAAACATAATTACTCAAGTAAGCAAATGGAATACTTCGTGGAAGACTTAGCTTTATGAAATAGAAATGTTCCCCTACTAGGAAATTTTGTTCTGTGTATGTGAGATTTTACATTTTTGTTGCCTTTCTTTGCTATGTCCTCACAATTAGCTCATTCTGTAATAGAGAAAAAATAAATGAAAACCACCAGGGTGCTAGACATTGACCGAGTTCCTCAGTATTAATAAAAGAGAGTACACATAAATTAATAATAGCTAATTAAAATTCTTACCATGGCTTCAGAAAACTTATGTCAAAGTGATGGTTATTGTAAATTGAAGGGAAATAGCAGATGATTCTAGATTTGGATAAATTTACACATAATCAAGTTGACTTACAAACTTCATGTTTTAAAAATATGTTTTTGTTGATTTTAGAGAGGAAAGGAGAGGGAGAGAGAGAGAGAGGAACGTCAATGGTGAGATAAAGCACTGATCAGCTGCCTCCTGCACCCCCCACACCAGGGATTGAAGCTGCAGCCCAGGCATGTGCCATGACCTCCTGGTTCATAGGTCAATGCTTAAACACTCAGCCACACTGGCTGTACCAAACTTCATTTAAAAAAAAAAAATTTTTTTTAAATTGATTTTTAGAGAGAGAGGAAGGGAGAGGGATAGATATCTTTTCATCCAGTGAAGGAAATTGGTAAGTGAGCACATCCTTGTGTTTTCAGCTTTGTTTACAGTACTCTATATCCCATACTCATCCTGTGTAGCCTTCCTTCTTATGAAGGTTTTTGATTATAAGGGTAATTATTAATTATGATTGAAGCATATGTGGGAGCACTCTGACCTGCTTTCTGTTTTCATATGTTAGAACCTTAGAATACCATGCTGATGTCACTCCAGTACTCCACTTATGGCTTTGCTACATATGTAATCTTCAGGTTTTTAAACTTTGTGCTACATTTGCATCCTTTTTCCTCACACCTCTAATGATTTTTTTCTTGTTCTCTGCTACATTTTAGAATCCAAAGTATAATTTTAATGGTCTGCTTGAAAAAGATATTTTTAATTTTGCATCCCATTTTGAATCGTTTAGTCACATAAAAGGGCTTGCAGAGATGGAGAGCCTCAATTATGTTCATATGTAATTATGCAGCATCATTTGCTTCAAATCATTGCACATCTTTGGTGGTAGTAGAAAGTATTTCTTAATTACTGGATGGACTGATTTTTTCCTCTGGTTGAATGTACGTGGCTTTCCTGATGAGCTATTTGAAATTCTCTCTGATGTGGCCATGCAACATGCACTGCTTACTGGGGATTGGAATATCTCTTTGGCAATTAAGCCTATGAGAAGCTTTCAGGCCTAATTCCTGGAGCCCTGTCCATGTTCGCGAAGTATTGGTGTCTGCAACGTGACCTCCTTTTCTTTGAAAATTTGTGTATGTGATCGATGTGCTTCATCTTAACTTTTATATGTCCACTTTAGAGCTAGAGGTTTCAGGGAGCTCTGATTCCCTTATTTTACTGATGCAAAGATTGGAGTGTAATGATGTTAAATGATTTGCATAAAGTAATTCTTAAAATTGCTGACATTACGACTTGAATCCAACCCTCGGTAATTTAATTGTGTGGTGAAATTCTAATATAGCTAGGCCTATTAATATAAATAAATGGCCAAAAGGAATATTAGGAGTAAGATATAAAATATCAAAGATATTGCAATTTAGCTAACCATGATATATTAACTAAGTAGCCACAATAAGCTGGTTTTGTTTGGTGTAGAAGTAAAAACCTTAAAGGTGTAATACCTACTTCTTCTTCTCTCATGTAAGGAGGAGAGTGAGAGGGAGGTAAGTCACATGAACCTACCCCTTGTCTAGCACTTGAGGAAAATGGGGCTTAAAGAAGTTAAGGAAATGGCCCGCATTCACTGAATTAGTAAGGGACCCGGCTAGGGCAGGTCTCATACTTGCCGGCATTACACCTTTTATTATTCTTTGTAACAAATGATAACTGCCTTTAAATATAAGAGGGGCGCATCTCTGCAACTTCTGGGAAGTTTGAAGATATGATTTAGTTTGAAAAACTCAGATTAAATGTTATGCTATCAGATTATGGGAGAATCCATATCAGAGATCTAGAATTTTATGAGAAGGTCAGTAAGTTTCTCATGGGGCAGTGTCAACTGGGAACCATGTCTGTATTCAATAGAGTGTCACATCCAAATGGTTGCTAAATTGGCTAACACACAGCATGATGACCGGTGTTTGGACTTCAGGGGGGAAAAAACCTAGACAGTTCAGAGACTGAAATTCAGAAAGTTCTTATTTTTAGGGATAATAATTTAGGAAGTTATTTGCTATCTAATATAGTGATTAACATACATACCCAAGTACTATCATTTATTGAAAAGCAGTAGGGTTCTTAGTAACCTTAAGGAAAAACAAATTTGGGAAACATAATTAGACATGGTTATAGAACCAGATTGTAACCATGAGGACTCTGACCAATGTTGTGTTGTTTTAAAAGTGATGTTTTTCTAGGTAATGTCTGGATTGTCCATGTTAGGCAGTAAGTTCTAAACACTTTTAATTTCCTGACTGTACTATGGTTTTGCCAACCTTCTTTAATTTTTGTTTCCTTTGTTTACAATTGAGGAACCAGGGACATAATTGACGCAGAAAGCTTTTCAGGGTCATCACAGAAATTTATAATCGGAGCCAGACTTACTTCCGGGTGTTTGAATAATTTTCGTGGTAATATTGTAGAGACATAGAGTGCTAGAATTTGAAGGAGACTCATAGTCAGCTGTCCTGATCCCTCCCTTATAGATGAGAAAAGCCCTTTTCCTATCCAGCTTGTGTTAGCAAACCAGAGGTTATCTGCTAAGGTTTTGTTTGAGTTTTGTTTTCACAGTGTTTTTTTGTTTTCATATAAAAGAGACTTTACACTATCCAAGTTTTTGCTTCCTGTGAATACTTAAATAAATATTTTACAAGTGAAGAGATCATTGACTTTAAGAAAAGAGGCCTGAAAGCAATCCCAGCTGAATGATAGAAATTAGTGCCATTAACTAATTTTGGCAAATGTCATTCCTAAATGAGTCATATTACTTTAAAAAAATTACACATAGACAACTTAATACTGTTTATGTATAATTACTTTTGCTTTTTTGGTTCAACATCTTAAACTTTAAGCAGATTAAATGAGTTCATATATGTAAAATTCTTAAAACTGTGTCTGGCACATAACACGAGCTATAAATGTCTTTGTTAAATAAATAAGTAAATACAATGTTAACTAGACTTATTGTGGTGATCATTTCTCGGTATGTACAAGTTTTGAATCACTAGGTTGTACATCTGAAACTAATATAATGTTATATGTCAATTATACTCCTAAATAAGTAAATAAATAAATATTAAGTATATAATAAATAGATGATACATGATTAATGCTTTCTAGTTCTTTAGAGAGAGAAGAGATGAGAAAAAAATTAAATTTCAGTATTTGGAATTGGCAAATTATAATTTATAAATATTAAATTATTTATCTTTAAAAATATTTGTATTGATTTCCGAGAGGAAGGGAGAGGGAGAGAGAGATAGAAACATCAATGATGAGAGAGAACCATTTATCAGCTGCCTCCTGCAAGCCCCCTACTGGGGATTGAGCCCGCAACCCAGGCATGTGCCCTGACCAGGAATTGAACTGTGACCTCCAGGTTCATAGGTTGACACTCAACCACTGAGCCACTCTGACTGGACTGTGATTGAGCCTTTTTAATGTAGTTACACTTAGCCTTTATTCTGTCTTTAATTCAACTCTATGTCTTTTGAAAATAGAATAAAAGAAAATGTCAGTGGAAATATAGACTGTGCACACATCAGAATAGAATGATAGGGCATTCAGCCAGCATTTATGGAATGTCTACTGTGCATTGAAATGTATGACAATATGCCTTGTAGCATTTTTATTGATTTTGAGAAGTTACTTGAGCACCTCGTATGTTCAGGCACTCTTCCAGGATCTAGGAATATAGTGGTAGAAAAGCATGATCTGTGCCCTTACAGTTTTGATAATCTAGTGGAGGAGACAATCCTTATGCAAATATTTATTATTGTGATGGGTGTTATAAAGGTAAAACAAAGTGACCTTATCTCAGAAATGGTCTGAGGGTTTTGGAAATCAACTTTGAAGCTGAATTTTGAAGGACGAGAGGGAGTTAGCAAGGTAAAGATGAATGGCCTTAAGATGGGAGGTAAAGCTCTAGATCAGGCACGTTAAACTCTCGGCCCATGGGCCACATGCCTCATTTATTTGGCCCGTGTTAGCCTTTGAATTTGACATGTAGAGTCTATGGTCTTGAGGTAGTGAGGGCATTAAGAACTCCATGAGAGAAAGGGTGAAAGTCTGATGTGACTGGAGGTTTGATAATAAGGGAGAACTGCATCAGATGTAGCTAAGAAGGTTAGCAGAGGTCGTGTAGTCCTGGGTTATGTTGACATTGTTAAAGGTTTTCTTTTTTGTCCCAAGAGCAATAGCATGTACTTAAGAACATTTTAAAGGATGAACTTACAGATGAGGTTTACAGATTTGCTGCAGATGCAACCTGACTGCTTTTTAGTCCTCTTTCTCTAAGGGGGATCTGTGTGATTTCCAAAATGCTGAATGCAAGATTGGAAGATTTGAAACTGCATTTTCACAAACAAAACTGTACTGTCTCAGATCGAATTCTGTTGTGTTTTTATAATTGTACTTTCGTGTCTCTGCCCAGCACAGTGTCTTTATAGTGTTTTTTGACTTAGTCTTCTCTTAGCCAATATAAATGTCTCTGCAATGTAGGTGAACTAGCTGTGCAGGACCCTACTAATGCACGTTATGCCTTGCCGTTTAGTGTTCAGAATAGTTTATTGATGATACTGACACAAATTTACAAATAGTTGGGGATTATGTTAGTAGAACATCAGATAACAGTGATGCTTTCCTGGAGAACAGTGTGCCCCGGTAACCTTTTATTCTTGCTATGCAATCTCACCATGCCCTGATAGTCTCCAAGGAGATGAACCCTGTGTTTTTACTTTTAATTTTTCTGACTTAGTTCATAATTGGAAGACATAAATGTACACAAGACAATGCCATGTGTTTTACATGGAAAAATATTTAAGTAGTAAGAATATAAAAACACAGGCAGAAGAATAATAACCAATCTCAAGCTGGTGCTAACGTCTGAATGGGAAGGTGAGGAATAGAATAGAGATAGGTTAAAAGGTAGACTTTAATTATGATCTCTTATTTCTAAAAGAAAAGCATAATTGAAATGCTACAAAAATTGATTATTTGTTCTGGCTGGTGAGTAATAAATGTGAAATATCAAATAGATAAATAAGCATATAGTCAATTGCTTTGACTTTAGGGGCAAATTAAAAGTGGCTAAAACTTTTGTCCCAAGAGCAGTGGATGTACTTAAAAACATTTAAGGTTATTGCTGTTCAATAAGAAGTCTGGTATAAGGTGGTCTCAAAGTGACTCAACCATGATACCAAGGACTCATGGTCTGTTCATTCTCAAGTGTTAGCAGTTCCTCTCCTATTTGTAAGGTGGCCGCAGCTCCAGACATCAGCTGTCACAGGAAGTCACTAAAGTGGGAAGGGGAGTGTGTTACTTTCTTACCAATGTGAAAATATTTCTCAGAAGATTCCATTATGTCTCATTGACCAGGGCCTGGGCTAAATTCACAACTAAGACAGGACCTGGCAGATCATAGGTATTTAACAAATATTTGTTGAATGGATGGATCTTCAGCAAAGGTGAATGGATATTTTGTGAGGTTTGTTTTGCAGTTGTGTGTGATCTTTATCTTCGGGCCAATGTCTTCATTGATGATGTACTTTTATTAAAATGCTGAGTATAGAAATTTTCATAAATTTTTTTAATGAACCAGTAGGGATCTGAGAGTTCATTGATCTCGAACTCTTTTTTCCCATATGGGGAAGTAGGTGTTCAAACAGCTGCTGACACTGAATCTCTAAGTCCTTGATTTTTGCTTCTGTTCTTTCTCTCTCTCTCTGCCTCTCTCCTCCTCTCCCTCTCTCCCTTCAGCCTCCTCCCCAAAAGGCTCTGGAATATAATCCACACAGTAAATCCCCTAAGCAGTGGTCGGCAAACTGTAGCTCGCGAGCCACATGCGGCTCTTTGGCCCCTTGAGTGTGGCTCTTCCTAAGCCTTAGGAGTACCCTAATTAAGTTAATAACAATGTACCTACCTATATAGTTTAAGTTTAAAAAATTTGGCTCTCAAAAGAAATTTCAATTGTTGTACTGTTGATATTTGGCTCTGTTGACTAATGAGTTTGCTGACCACTACTAAAGGGTTGTAGCAAGAAATTTTAATGAGGCTGAAAAATGTAAGAAAAGTTTCTGAGGTGTATAAAAGTTCTCTTTGCATTCATTAGTATTTTTATGTCATCAACTGAATAAAATTAGACCCATAGTTCAATAGTGCTTTGATAATTGATAGGAAACAGCTTATATAAAATATTTATATGTGAAATACCCAACCATTACTATTTTTTTAAGATCTAGGTGAGCTTCTCAGGCTGGACAGCCAACTTAACCATTTTTTTTTTTTATGGAATCAAACATAGTTGGTGTCTTATTTTCTTATACCAATCAAGTAGCTGAATTCATTTAGCTGTGAAGTTAAAAAGAAGAAATTCTAAAACATAACTTTGTAAGCCTAATGGTTCTGTAGCAGAATTTCTTGCTAAACGTGCATCATTATCCCTGCTTCCTTACCGTGGCCATATTTCATGCACATTTTATTTAATATACATTGCTATTTCTAATTATATGTGCAATTCTTTTATAAGTGGAACTTTTACTACAACTTTTCAGGCTGAATAAATAATATACTACTGTGGACTGTTTTATCAGTTATTTATATCACAAATGTTAACTTTGTAAGGGACTAAAAGTACCTCTGTGTTTTGTCCTGAGTGATAATTTGTCCTACATTATTGGCCTGGAGAATATCTATCTCTCCTATATAATAAAGTGGCAATATGCAAATTAACCATCACACCCTCACAAGATGGCTGCCTATGACCAGGCCAGCAGGGTGGTTAGTGAGGGATGACCAAATGACTGAACAGCAAGCTGCATGGGGCGACCAGGCCAGCAGGGGGGTTAGTGAGGGATGACCAAATGACTGAACAGCAGGCTGTGTGGGGCGATGGCAGGGAGAGGGGGGGCATGAGGCACGACCAGGCTGGCAGGGGGGGAAGTTGGGGGCAACCAGGCTGGCAGGGGGGCAGTTGGGGGCAATTAGGCTGGCAGGGGGGCAGTGAGTGACGACTAGGCCTGCAGAGGGGGGCAGCTGGATGCGACCAGGCCGACATGGGGAGAATTAAGGGGTGACCAGGCTGGTGGGGGGGGGCAGTTAGGCTGGCAGGAAGGGGGCAGTTAGGGGCAAACGGGCCGGCAGATGGGGGCAGTTAGGAGTGATCAGGCAGGCAGGCAGGTAAGCGATTAGGAGCCAGCGGTGCAGGATTGTGAGAGGAATGTCCAACTGCCAGTTTAGTCGGATATCCCCCAAGGGGTCCCGGATTGGAGAGGGTGCAGGCTGGGCTGAGAGGGACCCCCCCCACCATGCACGAATTTTGTGCACCAGGCCGCTAGCGTATATATAAAACCCTAATATGCAAATAGACCAAATGGTGGAACAACCAACCAAGCAACTGGTCGCTGTGATGTGTGCTGACCACCAGGGGGCACACACGGAACATGGTGGGCATCAGCATCAGGCAGCAGAGCGCAGAACATAGTTGACTTCGGCCGTGGCGGGATGGTGGAGCAGGTGAGCGGGGGCACCAGACCAAGGCAGGGTGTTGGTCACTGTCATTGGAGTGAGCCTCTAGTGGTTACTGAAAATTCTTTGCTCCCATGTGCCGCGGTCCTGCCGGCACTCGCACCTGTTGCAGGTGCTGTCCCTGCTTGCACCTACTGCCAGCACTGGAGCCGCCACTCGCACCCGCTGCTGGCACCCAGCGCTGGCCCCAATTGCTCGGCACTGTCAGTGGGTGTGAGTGGCGGCTGCCACCTCAATTGCCTTTCAGGGCTTCTCCACTTCCCCTGCTCCTTAGGGGCAATCGGGAGAAACCCCGAGGAGTGATTAGCGCCAGCACCCACCGCTCACACCCGCTGACAACACCAGCCCCACTCTCACCCGCTGCTGGTGCCGGCCCCAATCTCTCCCTGCAGGCAGCGGGAGTGGGTTTGCCAGCAGACAGGGGACCAGGGTCCGCGGTGGGAGGGGCCAGGCTGGTGTGTGGAGGATGGGCCAAGACTCGCCCCTGTGCCCACTGCAGCCTCATAGCCCACAGTTCCTTTCAGGGTGCATGAATTCGCACACTGGGCCCCTAGTCTTCTATAATCCCACTGAAGTTTTTTTTTTTCCCCCCAAAGTTGTGATGAAGTTTCATTAAACCCTAATTACTTTATAAGGCTTAGGAAAAAAAAATCTACTGAAGGGCACAAGTCTTCACTACAAATAAATTGGGTGCCAGTGGCAGCTACTAATTCAAAGCAGCTTTTGGATCTGAGCAGAAAGTTTTAAAATTCTCTGAATTATAGCTTTAACTTAATTTTTCATCCAGAAAAGTGAAGCAACTTCTTTTCTTTTTTTAAACAAACTTCTTTAAAAGGAGAAAAGAGGACATAGGACAGGAGGAGATATAATAGAAGCAAATGTTTTAGTTCCAGATTTGCAGTCCCGTTCCTTGGTGATCTAATCCCTCAGGGAAATTGAATGTAAAGTATGGGCCGTGGTCAAGGAACTATCTAAAAGATTTAGTACTTACTATCCAAGGACCATACCTGGCTTCATTCTAGCACAAAATTCAGTCTAACTGTAATTAGGTCTGCCTGCTTTCTCTCAGTGGAGGGTTCCCTCCTCGCTATGCTTTTTGTCTTCTTTTCCAAAATGTCAATAAAATTTATTCATATGATATTGCCAGATTTTCTAGAGTGTTTTTTAATGACAAAGTTGTTTATTTGTTAAGGTAGAAAGATGGGAAATAAATTATGAAATTAATGAAACCAGCTGGACAGTTATTTAGCAACTTAAATAGGTGCTAAAGCCTGAATCCCTGTCTGAGCTTGGTAAGGTGGTAAGAGCCTATTTTATAGCAGATATTTTCCAAGTTACTAGTGAGCCAATAAAGCAAGGTCAACTAAAAATAAGTCAACTAAAACCTTCTATGTTTCAAACTTTCAATAGTTTGGAAACTACTCTTTGTTTAGATTCTTTCTTGAAGCGGTTGTAGAAGAAAAGCAACTAGACACATCTGTTCCCTGCCCATACCCCCACCCCCCTTAAAATGCTTCTTTATCCATTCAGTTGTTTCACTCTCACAAAATATACAGTATATTGCCAAATAAGTCTGTAAGGAAAATGGAAATCCCAAACAAATAGGCCAGCTATACAGCTGTTAATCTCTTAGCTAATTGGAATATTGGCAAATTCAATAATGTGTTCAAGGTTTTTGAGTTCAATTCTACAAAATGTTAATGGTGACCAGAGCTCTATCTTGACACTCAAGACTGGTACTCATTATATGAATAATTGGTTTCGAAAACATGGGGCAAATACAGCGAAGGAATTAGGATGCCTGGGAATTTTTTTTCACTGCCCTGTCTTAAACCAAACAAACAAATACAACAACAATACTAGAACTGTACCAAAATGTAAGTGTGCTTAAAGGTGATTTTCAAAGCTTAGAAATCTAGGGGGAAATATCTAGTTAAAAAAATATATGCACTTTTGATACTGAGAAGTTACAACAGTGTATAAAGTGCAGCTGTGTGCTACTGATTTAGGAGGTATTCATATAAACATTTTATCTTAATACTTATTTAAATATTTTTAATTAAAATATTATTAGCATGACAGATAGTTTATGGATATTATTGTTCAGAACAAGGCAAAATACAGTGAAAATAAAAGACAATTAAAAGGGGAGAAACTAAGATGGCGGCATAGATAAACACGGGGAAATTGCCGCCTCCCACAACAATTGAAAAATACCGCAAAGGACAGAGCAGACATCACCCAGAACAACAGGAAGGCTGGCTGAGTGTAAATTCTACAACTAGAAGGAAAGAAAAGCACGCTGAGAGCCAGAGGAGCTGCGGAGGTGAAGTGCAGAGGTACGGCGGCTCGCGCGCGCGTGAAGAGGGGGTGGCACCTGAGGACGCGGCTATCTTTTTGAATCACAAGCTCCCGACTGCTCTGAACTCCGGTTCCGGGAAGTCTCTGGGGACCCAGGACTCATACGGGGAGAAGCTGGTCTGTCGGGCAGTGGGCGAACTTGAGGGCGGCTTTCCCTCAGAGGTGCTTGCAGCAATTATCAGGTCACTGAGATGCGCAACTCCGGGCAGAGAATCAGCCATAGCTGCTTTCTCCGCCCTTTGATTCCCTGAGACCTCGCCCCACCCAGGCTGCGGCAGAGGCTTTTGCATGTGAATGTACCTAACTGCAGCCTTGCCAGGCAGACCCAGAACTTCCAAGAGAAGGCCCAAGGCCCCGCAGCGGCTTGCATTGCTTCACAGCTGAGCCTCTTCGTGGCTCCTGCTGTGTGGCCTCAGGCAGAGGCTGAATTAGCACCTCCTTAGATCCAGGAGCCACTGTACCCAGTGGTCAGAGGGGGACCATCCAGATTGCAACTCCTCAGATCCATAAGGGACACACTCAGGGAGCAGACTCAGTGAGCACCAAAGCCCCACTGAAGCAAGTCTTGCCCCAGAAGGGTGTCTTCAGCACAGAAGTTCTCCCACTGCAGACACAGCTGATTCTCACTGCCAATTGGCCTGGAGGTCAATTCCTCCCAGTGATCCTACAACAACCAAGGCACCAAGAGTGCACCAAGAGTGTCCACCCCAGGTAACTGGGGAGGCTGAGCCACTGGGCCCTACAGGACACCTGGCACGCAGGGCCACTCTGTCAACACAGGGAAGCAGCCAAAATGCGGAGACAAAGAAACAGGTCACAAATGGCAGAAATGGAGGAAAGCAAACGACTGGATATAGAGTTCAAGGCCACGTTTATAAGGTTTTTCAAGAATTTTATGGAAACCGCCGATAAATTTAATGAATCCCTCAATAAGTATAGTGAGACCATGGAGGACATGAAAAAGGACCAACTAGAAGTTAAGCATACACTGACTGAAATAAAGAATAATTTACAGAGATCCAACAGCAGACAAGAGGATCCCAAGAATCAAGTCAAAGATTTGAAATACAAAGAAACAAAAAATACCCAACCGAAAAAGAAAAAAGAAAAGAGATTCCAAAAATATGAAGATAGTGTAAGGAACCTCTGGGACAACTTCAAGCGTACCAACATCAGAATTATAGGGGTACCAGAAGGAGAGAGAGGGCAAGATATTGAAAACCTTTTTGAAGAAATAATGACAGAAAACTTCCCCTACCTGGTGAAAGAAATGGACTTACAAGTCCACGAAGCGCAGAGAACCCCAAACAAAAGGAATCCAAAGAGGACCACACCAAGACACATCAGAATTAAAATGCCAAGAGCAAAAGACAAAGAGAGAATCTTAAAAGCAGCAAGAGAAAGACAGTCAGTTACCTACAAGGGAGTACCCATACGACTGTCAGCTGATTTCTCAACAGAAACCATGCAGGCCAGAAGAGAGTGGCAAGAAATATTCAAAGTGATGAATAGCAAGAACCTGCAACCAAGATTACTTTATCCAGCAAAGCTATCATTCAGAATAGAAGGTCAGATAAAGAGCTTCACGGATAAGAAAAAGCTAAAGGAGTTCATCACCACCAAACCAGCATTATATGAAATGCTGAAAGGTATTCTTTAAGAAGAGGAAGAAGAAAAAGGAACTCTTACCATTTGCAACAGCATGGATGCAACTGGAGAGCGGATAAATACCACATGATCGTACTCATTTGTGGAATATAATGAACAACATAAACTGATGAACAAGGACTGATCCAGAGATGGAGAGGCATTGATTGGACTGTCGGGCCTTGAAGGGAAGGTAGGGGAGGGTGGGGGTAAGGGGGAAAGATCAACCAAAGGACTTATATGCAAGCATATAGGCCTAACCAATGGACACGGACAATGGGGGGGTGAGGGCATGAGCGGGGGGGGGGGGGGGTAGAGGGTAATGTGGGGACAAGGACACATATGTAATATCTTAATCAATAAAAAATATATTAAAAAAAAGACAATTAAAAGGATGATAAATTATTAGTACAATTAGTATGTGAACGTGGCAGAAATCGTGGGGGATCTATATAAATGACTAATGAGAGGGAAACTGCATTGTGAATATCTGTTTTAGAAATGATATCTTACAAAAATAGAATCCTTGAATTCCAAGATGTGGAGTGTCCTTGAAATATGTCTGATCTAGCCATCTACTATTATCTCTCTCTCTCTCTCTCTCTCTCTCTCTCTCTCTCTCTATATATATATATATATATATATATATATATCCTATCTAATAAAAGAGAAACATGGTAATTGGCGTATGACTGCTACCCTTCCCATTGGCTAATCAGGGCGATATGCAAATTAACTGCCAGCCAAGATGTCAGCCGGCAGCCAGGCAGCTTAAACTGAACATGAGGCTTGCTTGCTTCAGTGATGGAGGACTGCGACGTTCCCCGCCTGCCTTGCCAGCCTCTGAGCTTGCAGTTTAAAAAACATTGTAACAAATATAGAAGCTAAACAAAACCCCAGAAATCAGCTTTCAGAGAGCTGGGATCTCAGAGCTGGAGTTGATATGGAGTTTCGATTATAGAACTGAAACAAACCAGATACCTGTTTTCAGCAGCTGAAGCCTCAGAGCTGGAGCCAAGCCTCAGAGCTAAAGCTGGCCCAGAATGAAAAAAAAAGAAAAGAAAAGAAGGAGCAGTTGGGAGCTTCAGTCCCAGCCTGAAAACAGCCCTCAGCCCCTCACCCAGACTGGCCAGGCACCCCAGTGGGGACCCCCACCCTGAAGGGTGTGTGACCAGCTGCAAACAGCCATCATCCCCTCATCCAGGCTGTCCAGGCTCCCCCTGACAGGTGGCTCCCCCACCCTGATCCAGGACACCCTTCAGGGCAAACCAGCCAGCCCCCACCCATGCACCAGGCCTCTATTCTATATAGTAAAAGGGTAATATGCCTCCCAGCACCGGGATCAGCGGAGCTGAGAGGCCTCCCGGGACCGGGATCAGCGTGGCAGGGGGCAGTGCCCAAACCCCCTAATCGCCCTGAGGCTCTGTGTGTGACAGGGGGCGGGGCCTCAACCTCCCTATCTGCCCTGCTCTGTTCGTGACAGGGGAAGGTGCCCCAACCTCCTGATCGCCCTGCGGCTCTGTGTGTGACAGGGTAGAGCCATAACCTCCCCATTGGCCCTGCCCTGAGTGTGACAGTGGCAGCGCCCCAACCTCCTGATCGGCCCTGCTCTGTGGGTGATAGAGGGTGGGGCCCCAACCCCCTGATCCGCTCTGCTCTTTGTGTGACGGGGGGCGGTGCGCCAACTCCCCTATCGGCCCTACTCCGTGAGTGACAGGGGGAAGCTCCTCAACCCCCTGATGGACCCTACTGTGTGTGTGATGGGGTGAGCTCCCCAACCCCCTGATTGGCCCTGCTCTGTGCATGACAGGGGTGAGCTCCCCAACCCCCTGATTGGCCCTGCCCTGTGCGTGACAGGGTACAGAGCCCCAACCCCCCTGATGGGCCCTGCTCTGTGAGTGACAGGGAGCAGTGCCTCAACCCCCTGATTGGCCCTGCTCTGTGCGTGACAGGGGGTGGCGCCACAACCTCCCCATCGACCCTGCCTTGAGTGTGACAGGGGATGGTGACCCAACCCCCCAATCGGCCCTACCCTGAGTGTGACTGAGGGTGGCATCACAACCTCCTGATCGCCCTGCTCTGTGCATGACAGGGGGCGGCGCCCCAACTCCCCAATCAGCCCTGCTCTGAGCCCGACCAGGGGCTGCACCTAGGGATTGGGCCTGCTCTCTGCCACCTGGGAGCAGGCCTAAGCCAGCAGGTCGTTATCTCCTGAGGGGTCCCAGACTGCAAGAGGGCACAGGCCAGGCTGAGGGACCCCCCCTCCCCCCCGAGTGCACAAATTTTTGTGCATCGGGCCTCTAGTATATGTATATGTGTGTGTGTGTGTGTGTGTGTGTGTGTGTGTATTGCTAAGTTGACTTGCACATATACATATAAAGCTCTTGCTGGCGCCATTTGCATGTATGTGTTTCGATCTGTCATTGTCAATTGTGAATTTGGTTGACACTTCTATTATAGAGAAAGGGTGACTAGCGATGTTAAAATATTTCTTCTAATTAATTTCCTTTCAATATGCACAAATCTGTGCACTGGGCCTCTAGTTCTATCATAATCATGTAGCCTCTCTTTGTGGATTTCCAGTGATGGAGAATCACTAACCCCTGAGCAGATGACATGCTCTATCACTAGATATACAACAGTTAAAGTTTTTCTGTATACCTCAACATCTAGCTGGTAGTAATTACATGATCTCAGTCTGTCTTCATGATATGTATAGATCAAGTCTAATCCTTCTTTGGTATGAGGCAATTTCAGTATTTTGAAGAAACTTATCATCCTCTTACATTTTGATTATATAATGTTTTGTTTTTATTGTAGTCTGAGTTTGTATTTGATATTTGTGTGTGTGTGTGTGTGTGTGTGTTTGTGGCTACGTCACACTGACTCACTGAGTCTTCCTTTTTTCTAAAGTCTCCAAGTGTTTCTCCATCTGTATGTTGCTGACTCATATCTTCCCGTCCTGTTGCTGCTGGCTTTGGGCCCAACTTTAGGTCTTATGAAATAATCCTTATTCCTATAAAACTTAACTTTGTTTACTTCTATTGGTCATTCCATCCTGATAGGATCTGTTTGGATACTGCACTGTTAATCTTGTCATTCCTCCCTGCTTAAAATGGTATCTGCAAACCCCCTCCCCCCACCCCCTAAATAGAGATTCTTTTCCATCTCACTTTATTTCCCTAAATAGAAATGTAATGATGCATACATACTCTCTGTGGCAATCTGTGACCAACTCTATTAGTTCTTTTGGGGCTGTAATAGCCAGTTCTCACTGGTGTGGCAGTTGCAGCAGGACATACCACCCCCTTGAAGCTCTCCTCTTCCTTGACCATTCTGTGTGCTCACCTGAGATCACCTGGATTTCCCCAACATCCAGCTACTTAAGGTTTAACACTAAACATAGCAGAGGCCCTATAACACCCTCTTCTAGCACTATAGCCTGTTCCCATTCTGAAGCAGTTGTTAGTATCTTGAATATTATCGCTGGATATAATATGATATGTGTGAACTTCATAACCATGAACTGACTGACCACTTACCTAATTATAATTTCTAGTTTTCTAGATTGTACTTGAGATGCAGGAAGGATTTTAGAAGGAATTTTGAGTGATGAAAGCTCTGCTATAAAAATTGTGCCTCTCTCTCAAATCAGGAAAAGCTTCAGGACTTTATTCTACATATCAGCTTTTTTTTTAAAAAAAATATTTATATATATAAATATACATATATATTTTTATTGATTTCAGAGAGGAAGGGAGAAGGAGGGAGATGGAAACATCAATGATGAGAGAGAATCATCAGTCAGCTACGCCCCCTCTGTGGGGGTTGAGCCCCCAACTTGTACATGTGCCCTGAACGAGAACCAAACTGTGACTCTTGGTTCATAGGTCAATGCTCAACCACTGAGCCATGCTGGCCTGGCTCAGCATATTCTTCATTTTACTTTGTTTTATCTGTGTGCTGATCCGGCAGTGTGTCATATTTTCCTTTGGTAATATAGTAGAAAATATATGCTGGTAATTTTCATTCATTTATATGCACATACCAACTGTTGATTCTTGCTTCTGCATGCCTATGGAGATGAGTACTTTGTATATATTAGTGAGGAAATTATTTTGATAACCTTGTTAATATACTTGAGTAAGCCTAGCAAAAAGGGACACTGGTAGGCAAAATAAAAATCTATGAATATGTTATCTTACATGGCAAAAAAGGACTTTACAGATGTAATAAAGGTAAGGATTTTTAAATGGGAGATTATTCTGTGGTTTTTTGTTTTTTTCTGGGTGGGCCCAGTGCAATCTCAGGGGTTGTTCTAATGGAAATTGGGAGGCACGAGAGCCAGAGTCAGCCGAATAAGAGAAATTGGAAGCAGAGGTTGAAGGATGTAAGCAATTGCTGGCTTTGAAGATGGAGAAGAGCCCATGAGTCAAGAAATGGCTACTGTCAATTGGAAAAGACAAGGAGCTGTTATCCTCTCTAGAGCCTCCAGAAAGAGTAAAATCCTGCTAATACCTTGACTTTAGCCCAGTGAAAGCCATTTTGGGGCTTAGGGCCTCCAGAAATGTAAGATAATTAATTTACTGTTTTTGCCACTAAGTATGTGGTAATTCATTACAGTTATGATAGAAAACTAAAACAGACACCAATATCTATGTTTGGAGTTATAATTCACCCTTTTTGCCAATTATTACAATGAACTAGCTTTAGTTCTTGTAGTGGTAAGTACAAGCCAGAGGACAGAGAAACAAAACCTGCCCCCATTCCTCCATCGTTGACACAGGAAAGCTTGGGACTTTGTGTGTGTTCTCTCTCACAGGCCTACTCCAAATTCCCTACTGCTTCTCTGCCATCATTTCTTTTTCTATTCATCCTCAGATTCACTTAGTTTCAAATCTGTATAATATATAAGTTAGTCAAAAAGGACAAATTAAGTCGATGTTAGAATAAATATAGAAGGCCAGTTTTCAGAATGATCTTTTGACAGAAGCTCTTAATACCTATTCTTGAAGCCCCTCTTGGGATATGATTTGATAGGTGTTGCTTACTTGTCATAACAGCACCTTTTGTTCTAAATGTGAGTTATACTGGAAGCTGGCTTGCCTTGGGGTTAACCATCTACTGAAGTCTGCTTGATGCAAAATAAGTGCTAAGGCTGAAGTTTAGGAAATAAGGATAGATGTAAAAATTAAATAATTCAAGACATATACAGTGGTGACTTCTCAATAGAGTTAAAAAAAATAATTTTTCTCAGAGTTGAATTCTGGAAGAGGAAAAACTGTAAAGAATAGTCTGGTATTACTTTAATCATCTGTTTTTGAAGTTTTTAAAAGAGTGTAAGGCTTTTGGGTCAATAGAAAAGTCAATAGATGTGGAACGCTCCATGGTGAAATCCCTTCCCTCCCAGACAGCTTTCCTGTATACTGCACTAATTTAGCACCATTTAGACCTTTTAGTCAATGCTGTTAGTTGCAAAAGAAATGGGGTGGGCCAAAGGGAATTGACTGAAACACACTTGTGCTCCTTTATTGTGCATTAGTCTTCTAGAATAACCCAGGGTTGTTGTTTTTTTGTTTTTGTATTTTGTTTGTTTTGTCTTTTGTAAATGGAATGGGGGCAAAGAGCTCCCCAGTGCAGAGATTTCATGACTGGAGACACTAGAGCAGTAGCAGAACTGTTTTTCCCTAATTTCTCTCCTCCCTCACTCTGTGATCTTGGATGGGAGCCTTTATTTTTTCACTAAGAAGATGGGGAAAGCATTTGTGACATCATATGATGTAAATCATAATATTTCGAAAACTAGAAAATTCTATACATAAAGTAGTGGTGGTTATTATATAAACTTCCCCATCATTCTTCTCACCTCCTCTAGCCACTTTGGGATTCCAGATAGAATCACAGGATGAGACAGGCTTGTGCAACCAGCATCGACTTTATTGTGGTGACAGCACTACTGAAATGCTGTCAACACCCCTGTGACAACCGTGGGTTTGTTGTGCTGATGGTGCATTAATCTCCCAATATCTTTTCCCGCCCTCAAAATTATTAATGCACCATAATCCATGTACAAACACTGTTAGTCCCGGAGTAGTTGTGTGTGAGCATAATGTAGATAATGAAACTCTTGTTTTGTTTGAAAGCTAGGCTTATGGTTGAGTGCACTTCCTACCATGATGATCATTTTCAGCATGTGGAGCCCATTAAGCAGGGTTGGAGTTGGATTCACAGCTTAATGTGTTAACACTGCATCTGTTTCTACCCTGATGATAACACCTGGATCAGTTTAGAACTTGTGTAGAAGTTTAAGATGTGGTGTAGTTAATTTCTAAAACAACTGTTGATCTTTATATGTGTGAACCCCATGGTCTTTCACATTCCAGATGAATTCACTGCCATTTGAACATGCTTATACCTGTGTGCGCTTTCAGAGTGGGAAATAAAAAACACGTGTCTACCCTTCTAGGAGCTTTGTTTTCTCGTAAATTGTGAGGGGTGGCAATGACGAGATTATTATTTTTCTTTCCTTTTGGGATGGATAGGAAGATGCCTTTATGTTGTACTTGTGTAGCCTTTATCAAATGTTCACCAAAAATGAATAGTTGATGGATGGAACAAAGGAACAAAGCAGTTGCTTCTTGCTTTGTTAAAACACATGCATACACACAGTCCAAGCTATTTATGATGCCATGAGTAAGTCATTGATTCCCCCTGGGAGCCCTGAAATGGACAGGCATTAAAAATTAAAGAAAGGCGATTCTGTTACCAAGACTGCACGCCTTATCTCTGTGGCTGAAAGCAAAGCAGAGTGCCAGTTCACTGGAGCTTTGAAAAATGACTTTTCCCAGTGACCTCCTTGCCTTTTAAAGACAGCAGAGTTTAGAGTTCCTTTTTAAAGTGGTAAATGCCCTTGGAGAGTTGTAGTACAGTTATATTCCCATTAGAAAGATTGAACTTCTCTCCAGGACGCCTTCAGAAAAGAAACCATTAGAAGACAGGGCCGATAGAGCATTTGGGGATGCCTATTTTGTTATCCTCCCCAAGGCAACTTTTAATGTTAGTTTTTCAATGTGAAAATCCATCTCCTGTGAGTAGAGTGACCATGATAGAGTGCATGACATTGCCTTTTCTCACAAAGTGATCACATTTCTGATTTTAAACTCTTCTAGACTCCAATCTGGGCCATCACAAATTATAGCCCATTTACTGTCCACCTGCATAGAGTTGGCTTAGATGAAGACTGTAAAGAGGGTATTTTTAAATGTATGTTGCCTTTTTTTTATTAGCAAAGATACAAAAGGTTTAATAAATAGTGTCATGCTTTTAAGAACCTGCTATTTTTGAACCATATTGCTGTGTGTGTGTGTGTGTGTGTGTGTGTGTGTGTGTGTGTGATTGCAAATGCATGGAGTAATTCTTTTTTAACTTTGTGCAAGAAAAAATAGGCTTTAGACAGCTAAAAATATTAGTTTTCCAATCTAATTATAGTGTCTTTGTTAGGATGGATGTTTTTTAGTCAAAAAGAAATACCAAGCCTGGCTTCTTCAGTAGTATGCAACTGTTGTCCTTCCAATGAAGCGGCTTCCCAGAATGTCCTAATTAGGCTGTGCACTCTGACATAAGTCCTGTGACTCTTCCTTCTTTCTCTTATGCTTTTTGATCCCCTCACTTAACCTTGCTGTCATCCACCCTCCCAGATGATTTAGACTGCTGTGAACATCATTCTTGAGCTCTTAGATTGGCTAATGGCCTTAATTTATGATTAAAACAGGCACAGTTTCACGTCGGAGCACTGGGGGAGGGAGGAACAGAGGTCCTGGAGGACATGCTAAGAGAAATGATAAATGACACCATAACTGAATGCGAGCTGTAGTGATATTGACTGACATTTCAGAAAAAAAAAAGTACTCTTTTATGGAATCTAGGAAGACAAGGGAGGTGATTCATTGTACTTACAATCATTCATTAAGCGCCTACTGTGTGTGCTTGTCTTATGGAGTTTTATCTTCACTAGAAAACTGAATCATATAGCTAGTAAGTTCAAGAGGAAGAATTCAAATCAAGACTTGGCTAACTCTAAAGTGTGGAGTGTGTGTGTTTAGTAACACTTAACATTGATTTCAGGAGTTGCTTCAGATGAAAGATGAATATAGTATTTTCCCCCATACAGATTGGAGTGAAAAGTTATATCAGTTATGCTTAGATTTCTTTGATTGAATACCATTTTCCATCCTCAAACTTAGGTTCTGCTTATTCTTCCATGCTTTGTTAATTTATTTAGTTAGCACAGTTACTTATATGTTGAAAGTATTTTCTTTTATTGGCAATGGCTAGTGTGACAGAAATGATGTGTAGTAAAGACAGTGGTGGTCAAGATTGAATAAAAATGATCTGTGGTCTGGTTTAGGGATTTCCAGTGTCATGGAGGTTAGGTGATTAAATGGCCATAGATATGGAGTTCTAAAGAGGACACTCCACATATCCCACTGTTCTAAGTTTGAGAATTTGAGGGTTAGCAAAAGTATAAAATATACCAACCTTAAGATGCTAAAAGGGACACGTTGGTCCTTCATAATTTGTTCATCACATGAGATCTGAGTGAACTGATAAGTTTTCATTTAACATTCAGCATATGTATTTTGAGTGCCTACAATGTGATTTATTTAAAGGGCGACACAGCTCCCTGAAGTTTAATTTATTTCTTGATTGCCATTCAGTGAATGACATCTGTATTAGAAAGTATTTTATATTGGAATGCCCATACACTTTAATGGCGGAGTTAATGTCCCTTTCTCTCCTTATTCTTGGATGAAATATCTCTTGCCTTCCATTGACAAATTAAGAGTGTTGCTGGTGGTTTGTGGACCAAATGTTTGGGTACTTTGGGTAGGCTCATCTGTGTTAGTTTTAAATTGGAGTGTTTTCCTCCTTGCCTATCTGTTTTTCATCAGGGCTCGTATATTCTTGTGTCCAAAAAGACTCTCTGATTTAGCTGTGAGGCTGATTTTATTGTAGGGATGTCTGTGTATCCTGTCATCACAGGCAACCCTGGTGAAACTCCCCTTGTTGTGCGTGTGTGTTGCTGCAATATGTTCAAAGTCTGATCTTTCTCAGATGCATGTGTGTGTGTAACTATTTTATAGTTGAAAAGGGATGCAAGCAGCAGAATTTCTTCCAGAATATGTTTTCTATTATATTTTGCAACATGAAATTGTAGGTTCGTTTTTGGCTTTCATAAAGCTGCCTTCTCCACACGTCACTGGAAGGCAACTAACACCTTCCTTTGACTCAGGTTTTCCAAGACTCCTTAGTGTTAAAAGAAGACTTTCTTTTTGAATTGCAGAAATTAAAAGAATATGGCACAAAGCATTTTTATAGCTTTATTGAGTCTTGAGGGCAGATATATGGGTTCCAGACAAAATGCAATAATAGACTAGGATTTTACTTTCAAATTGTCTTACAAACACTTCTTATTGGAGATTTATTGTCCGCGTGGAGAAACAGAGTTGCTTTTAAGGTTAAATGGAGTAGGCTGGAGAACAGTGTTCACGGTCTTTCTCTGTGTCTAACTAATTTGTGCTCTTCTTTAATTTAATCCCTGCACCTCTGGGTTGATATTTTATAGCAGTTTTGTGAGGATAAAATGAGATCACATCTGTGTGCTTTGTAAGCTTTGTCAGTTTCAGTGCAAGTATGAAGTAGCACTAGTATTTTATTACGTGTGTTTAATTAGCATTATTGCCCCATTGACACGGTCAGGAAAGTTTTTTTTTCTCTGGTAGAGGACATAGATACATCCTGGCAGCAGTAAGAATAAGATATCTCTTAAAACTTTCTTACTATTCACACAGCAGTTCAACCAACCACTGTCATAAAAAAACAGAACACCCAACATAGCATTGGAGAAATTTGGCTTTTTTGTGAAAACTAGTTTCCCTGAAACTCTGAAGGATAAACAGGATAGAGTGTATAATTGTATATGATGGTCTCTTTGGCATATTTGTTTGTTAGGGCTGCCGGAACAAAACACACCGATTAGGTGGCTTAAACAACGACAATTAATTTTCTCAAAGTCCTGGAGGTTAAAAGTTCCAGGTCAAGGTGTAAGCCGGTTTGGTTTCCCCTGAGGTCTTTCTTTGGCCTGCAGATGGCTACCTTACATGGTCTTTTTGGTGCACATACCGCTAGTGTCTCCATGTCTAGATTTCTTCTTCCCATGAGGACTGGGATTTTGATTCTGTGTGGGCGGCTCAGATCTTCTGCTGCGATTGTCTCAGGCAGGACTCAGCTTCTCACGTCCGCATCTGTTCACATCCGCTTACTCCCAGGGTGCTGACAAGGGTTCAGGATCATCATGCACATGAGCACATTTTGTAATATGTAAAAGCATGAGACAAATGCAAGATGCTATTATAACATGAATACCTGTGAGGGATGCATGGGCAACATGTGGAAAATTTTAAGTAGAAAAGACAAAGGATCTTTGCAAACATTTGGCTAAAAGAAGCTTCTTGGCTCTTCTCTTTGGCTGAAGGAGAGGCATGGATAAAGAAAGGTGACTTGGTTAAGACTTAATTCAGAGAAGACAGGAGTTAGGCTAACAGAGAAGCCAAACATCTGGATAATGCTACATGAATGTCTTCCTACCCCCAACGCCTGTTCTCTCAGAGCATGTTAGTGTCTCGTTTTAAATTTTCTCTGCCCCCCACCGCCTACCCCCAATTTCGTGGTCTGGCAGTGCTCAGGCTGAGCACCCTTAGTGGGTTCACAGGCAGTGGCCATCTCCAGGAGATACTCTCCCTGTTTCCCTTAAGTGAAGATGATGATCCCTCCTCGAGGCTGTGATTTTAAAAAATGAGGTAATCCTTGTGTAGTTGGGAAAACTACCTTGTACTGTAGTAGATCCTCTCTAAAATTTACATAGCACATTGATGCAAGAAGGCAAGTATTGTAGCTGAAGAGGTATACTCTCACCTTGCCATGCCTACCTATGTAGAGTGTGCTTGGATAATCAAATCCTTAAGCACAAAGATTGTGTCTTCTTTGATTCTGTAAAAGCACATAGAACAAGACCTTGCACAAAGTAGGTGTTCGATCATGCAGAGAAAGATAAGTATCACTTGACCTCACTTAAATGTGGAATCTCATGAACAAAATAAACTGTGGAACAAAATAGATCCAGAGACATAGAAGCATGGAACACACTGTCAAATCTCAGAGGGAAGGCGGGGGTAGGTGGGAAGAGATCAGCCAGAGAACTTGTATACCTGTATACATAACCCATGGACACAGACAATAGGGTAGTGGAGGCCTGAGGCGAGGTTGAGGGGGAGCGGGCTATAAGGGGTCAATGGGAGAAAAAAGAGGACATATGTAATACTTTCAACAATAAAGATTTAAAAAATAAAAATAACCCTGAATTTGAAAACAAAAAAAATGGTGTTTTTGAATCTTCATGGTTAATGCTTGTATTTCTCACTTGAAATCTGGTGTCTGATAGAGCCCGTTCATTTTTGAAGGCTTTGAATTTCATAAAAAGACTACAATCTGATACTCATTTCTTTTATTCAAAAACAGTTAAACGTTTGTAATTATTTTAAAATAGAAAAATGTAAAGAACCAAGTCATACTTTACAGTGTATCGTAAAGGCAATAGTATGAGATGTAAAAAATTTTCTTTAAATCACCTTTTTGTAGATTGTGAATTTATGAAAACTTATGAAGCTGATTGAAATCCATAAACTACATAGTGTACTAACGTGATTCCTATACTTGAGTTAAATTTTGGGAGTGAAAAATCTTCATAGTATCTTTCCTAGTGGTTACTGATTTCAAGTTTGGAGATTTAGGAATAAAGATATTTTCATTAAGTGTTTAAGTTGAGAATTCTGATTAAATTTAGCACAATGAGGAGGAGGTGCATTTGGATAATCACATTTTTTATTAATGTTAGGATGACATAATATGGATATAATGAGCAAATTATATGGAAATACTAATATTGTATTTCATCATGCAAATTGCAAGGCAATGGAAATTATTTTCAGTGAAACAGGTAAACATTAAGGCAGAGGATTCCTTTAATCAGTGAAATTAAATGCTTGGGGTATGGTTTTTCTGATAATCTCATGTTAGTTTTTGCTTTAATCTTGCAAAATGCTTTTCATGTAAATACTTTTCAAAATATCTTTAGGTAACTGAAGTTTTAATTTTAAATGATCAGCTTTCTTTTGAATTGATTATTAATTAGTTTTCAGGGCCAGAGGGAAATTTTTATATATATTTCCCATAGAAATCTGAAAATGACAGCTTTAATTTATCTGAGGAACTAAAGATACTTTAAACATATTTAACCAAGATTTCTCCGTCTCATTTTCTCCCACTAAGAGAAGAGTGTTGGGTAAATTCTAGACTTGGGGTGAAGAGAGTGCTTCCTCATCCAGAAAGCTCTCCGAGAGGTCCGTCTCCCAGGAGCTGTGCTCCGGGAGCTTAGTTTAGCTGAAGCAGGGACCACATTTAATCAGAATCTTCTAGGAAAAACTCCTGCAGAGATAGAGGGAAGGGTCTATGAGAATACTCCTTTCCTTACAGTTACTTGAGAGCTCTGACCCTTGGATGTGTGACCACAGGGTCTTGGTTATTTCCTGTGGCTTCTTTTCATTTAATATCTATATGGCAACAATTTAACTTTTTTAAGTGTTCTTTGTTTAGGAAGTTATCATCTCTGCCATGGAAGCATTTACAGTCTAGTAGGGGGAGATTTAAAATAGAAAAAAGTAAGTTTAGTAAAGTGTTATAGGTGTCATGATAGATTCATGGTTAGAGCTTAAAGATTTTCATTTCCTCTGGGAACTGGAAACCTAACACTGTCTCCCAACAGTCTAGCACCCTGTGCTGAAATGTACTTGCTCTACCTGAAGGGCCTCTAGGAATTTGAAATACATTGCTTATTTCCAAACTAAGACAAACTCTAGATGTTACAGTATTTCTCTCATTCCCCTACCATGCTAGCCAAGTATTTGCATATTAAGTGAAGTTTTCAAAATATAATGACTTATCCCTAAAGAGGGACTCTAATTAAAAGATTATAGGTTAAGTGGCAAATGAGTGCCAAAGACATTTGGGTAAGCCAGTTAACCTGATGGTTTTTTACAGTTAATTATTATTGGGTGAGCAGAGGTTAGTACTCAGAGTGAGTACACTTTTAGGGGAAAGTGATATTTCACTATAAACTTAAAAAAATGTCGACTTTTTCTAAAAGGTGAGTGCATCCGATCAGTATGAATCATTTCTAATTAGAATTCAGTTTATCAAACATATATTGAGTACTACTGTGTGCTAGTCTCCAAAAGATAAATAAAGACCTGTTAGCCTTATATTTCAGGAAGTTTCTCTATACATAGCATGTGTGCAGTGGATCAAAGGTGGAATGCAAGCAGGCAGGGATAGCTGTTTAGTTCAGTTTACCAAATATTTATTATGTACCTGATATGTGTTGGGCACTGGGAGGAAGCATAAGGCATAATTCTTTCCCTGAGGGGACTTAACATCCTAATGAGAGAAAAAAGAAAATGAACAGGCAATTTCAGCATGCAAAGCAGTGCGGGTGGGAAATAATGAAAGCCTGAATGAGGGTAGTAGAAAAGCAAAGTTAGCTGGTATGACAAGGGAGATGTTTTGTGAGGAAAGTTATTTGGATTCAAACTTACTGAAAGGGCAACTAACAATATTACTTGATAGTTATACAGTGCTGTATTATTTAGTACTCTTTTGACTGTGGATGTCAGCAGTTCAAGCTAGCTTATGAGTAAAGGGCATTTACTGGCTTATTCAACAGTGCTTGCTTCAGGCATGACAGGATCCAGCTGCACCAGGAATTGCTTCTTTGGTAATTGATCTGAGTTCTTTTGTGTTGGCTTCATTCCTAGGCAGGCTCTGTCTTCAGAGAATGTTCTAGTAGCTCTAGGATTTCATCTTGTCCTCAAAAGAGGATGACCTCTTTCTTCCAGTAGATTATTGGGGCTCTCTTGACTTTGATTGGCCTGGCTAGCTGCTAAATCAATTGTGTGGCCAGGAATGAGGATGGGGGATATAGTACACTAACCGGCAAGTCATTTGCTGACCTTTCATCATGAGGTCAGGGTAGCCTCACCCTATCCACATGGACTGAGAGTGGATGTGAGCTGTTTTCAAAAGGAAAGACAGGAGACTGTTAACTAGAAGAAGAGGTCCGAAAAAAACAGCGAGTTTCTGTTACAAATTTACAAGACTAAGTAAATGGCAAACATTTTAAGTTAACGTTTCCTTGTTTGATTGCTAACACAACAATTTGTGAGAAGCAGCATTATTATTATCCACCAACCATCGTAAGGAAGCTGAGCTTTAGAGAAGCTAACGGGCCAAAGGTAACACACCTTTTGTTAGTAGACGAACGAGGATTTCATTACTCTTTTCCCCAGTCAGGTGCAGATATCACCTGAGCAATTACAAGTGCAGCCTTATGAGCAACATCCAAGCTTGAGGTACAGATGGAGGAGGCATCTCCTGAGTAGCAGGTGTTAGAACTGACCACAGAGGTGGAAAGTGTAGAGACAAAGAAGGTCAGGGGACAGAACTAGGAGAGAGACATCCACATTTGGTGAAAAGTGTGAAGGGGAGACTAGCTAAGGAGTTAGAGAGTTAGAAAGAGGTAGTCAAAAGATAGGAGAATGAAAACAGTAATGTGTTAAAGACCAAAAATAAAGCTCCACACATGGTCATGATCATGTTCTGAGAGGGTCATTAAAGCTTAAGGGAATTTTAAGTGAAGTACTCATGACCATGACCCATAGATTTTGAAGGCTATGAACATGATAAATGAGCACTATAGTTTCCACTGATGGCTAGCATCAATTGTTTGGTGCTGCTGATGATAATAATAATAGCAGCAGCTAACGTGTGTTACATATATTACATATACACATTATGTTACGTATAACAATGTACTTCTTGTTTACTGACTCATTTACTCCTCGCAATGATCCCATATGGCAAGTACAGTTAATATCTTTATTTTAAAGATGAGAAAACAGGTATGGGGAGGTGAAGTAACTCTGTTTGTCCACTGTGTCATAGCTTGAACTTCATGTAGTGCACTTGGCTTCAGGATTGTGCTCTTTTTCATGAGCGTGCCACTTGATGTTTGAAGAGTCTGAGCCTCCTTCCTGCTCAGAGGACCAGTGGTCATCATTTATGTGGGCGCTTGTGACTGCAAAGGTCAATGGACAGAAAAAATAGCAGTGAGAGAAACCCAGATGAGGACAGTTGGGATGGCAGTCACATCATTCATGTTTCACAATAGCATTGGCCTTTGCCAGCATTTCCTAAGGGGAAAATCACAAGGCAGCAAAAACAAAGAGCCACAAATGAACAAAAGGGGACATGGGGCAAGAACTCCGTGAAGATCTGAGAGACGGGACCTTTGTGCTTCCAAGGACAGTGCCAGTCATGTGTTCCCTGGAGAATTCTGCTTCCAGTGGTTTCTCCTTCAGATCTGCTGCTCTGATTTCTTTACCTTTCCTGCAGTGGAAGATTTCCTCATTTCTTAGTGCCTTCCTAAATTTCAGTCCCAATTCACAGAAATAACCTTGGAAATTATATCAGCATGAAATCTTGTTTTGAATTAAGGTTTTTCATTAGCCGAGAAGAGATTTTACTATTTCCATTTTGGACTCATATAAGAAAACACAAATGGATGAAAATCTATTATGCTTAGTATTGAATGATTACCTTTACTTCTCATTTTGCTGGCACATTATTCAGATTCTATTAAAGCCCCTTTAGTCTGTATCTTTCTTAAAATGATGTGAGAGATGTGTAATGTATCCCTTATCACTGACATGCATATGTGACATGACATATAGTAAAGCTCAGTACAATTTAAACTTATTTCATGTACTTTTGCCATAATATTCATCAGTCAAGTAAAAACCTTCCTAAGCAGGTAACACCTGTCAGAAAATTTTATCATACTCAAGTCTCCCTTTGAATAGTATGTTTTGCACATGGGTAAGGTGTTCTCTCACCCTTCCACTTTTGTTTTATTAATACTGTTTGCCCTTTAGATTTTTCCCCACAATGACAATTTAGGGCTCTACTTCATCGAAATTTTTTTCTCAGTGAAATTATGGGATTTGTTAATTTTCTTTTTTTAAAACCCTTGTTTTGTGAGAGTTAGACTTGTAGTATAGCTTGTTGGCTGCTTCATATTACTAGACTTATTGCTATAAATATAAGAAATGCTGGCAGGTTTGAACAGATTTTTTTTTAAAGTATGAGTTTTACTTTTTTCTTAAAAAATCTTTACAGAGTTGATTATGGTGATGAGCTAATAGCCTGTAGAAAATCTGGTTTGGAGACCATGGTTCTCCATCCTATATGGATCTGCCAGTGAAAGGGTATAGTGTTGTCCTAAACAGAATTTGCTTTTTAGCTTTCCTTACTACAGCAGCAAAGCCTTATCCCAGAATTTTTTGCTATTTAGCTTCCACTGCCCTGACTTGGATAGTATGAGCGTTTCTGCATTGATAATAGAGAAATTCACATCAATATCTAGGTTAATGTTTAGCAGAGACCAGTTGGGTGTTCATTCTGAATTGCTTGAAGTCAGCTCTCTCTGACAACAGTTTTTCATATTTCTTTTAAATTTTAATTGTAACTCATCGAGTCTTAAGCAATTACTTCTGAGTTAGACTCTTGATGAATGTCATAGCAGGGTGTTTTAATTTAATAGATCCAGAATAACATCTGTTTCTAATATTTTAAAAGTCAGTTTATATGGAAATTCATTTAATATAGAGTCAATACATGGAGACTTGTAAAAATCAAAATCAAAATGGAAAAGTCAAACCACTGTGATATAGTAGGTCTTCTGTGAACAAAGAATTTCACTTACAGCTAGGTTCAGTTGCCACTAGCTAAAACCCAAAATATCACAGTTTAAAATACATACCAACTTTTTTCTCACGCTCATGCAATGGGGAGGTAGTTAGCCCAGGGTTGGAATGTTCTACCAAGACAGGAACTCAGTTTCCTTCAGTCCTGTTGCTGTGCTGGGCATGATTTCTATTCCTAAGGACACTTTATGGGCCAAGATGACTGCTAGACCCCCAGCTATTGCATCTGTGCTCCAGCAGGAAGGAGGTAGGGGTGGAGGAGAAGAGTGTGAAGCTTTTTTCCCCCTTTAAGGGCACTTTTTGGAAGTAGTACATAAAACTCTGCTTATGCTCCACTGGCCAAAAACTAGTCACATGACCATCTATAGCAGCAATGGGAGGTAGGAAATGAAATCTTTCTAGGGACAATATACCATTAAAAACAGAAGGTCTAAGAGTATGCGAAAAGGCTGGGAATAGAAATGGAAAAACAACTATCCCTACCACAATGAGTATTTTTTAAGACATGATTTTAACAGACCTTCTGCCTTTTTATTGAGCATCTAGAAAAGTCAACTGGTAGATATAGAAAGAGTAGTATGGTGTTTCACATAGAGTAGATAAATTATCAACTACTGATCAGTCTGTTTTATTTTTTATTATTTTTAAAATATATCTTTATTAATTTCAGAGAATGGGAGAGGGAGAGAGAAAGATAGAAATATCAACGATGAGAGAGAATCATTGATCAGCTGCCTCCTGCATGCCCCCTACCGGGGATCGAGCCTGCAACCTGGGCACGTGCCTTTGACCAGAATCGAACCTAGAACCCTTCAGTCCGCAGGCTGATACTCTGTCCACTGAACCAAACCAGCTAGGTCAGACTATTTTAATTTTAGCCCCCAAATGTGCCCAAGTTCAGAGGTTGTGGGTCAAACAGACTATAATCAGGGACTTTTTATAAGTTTTACCCCAGTCTTTGTAGAATCACAGTAGCAGCTAGCAGGACTGAGATGTCATTTGTTCTAGGTCTCCAGAACACCTGTGTATCTGCAAAGCAGTGTTCTCTGCTTCCTTACATAGAAGGCAAATGGACAATTACAAGTGTTTGTTAAATGATTTCAAGGTAAAACTATTATCGTTACAGAAATTGAAGCTCAGAGAGGTTAATTGGGAGGCCGTTTAGAGAAGCTGTTGAAAACCAGCATTGACCAGCCATTGATTTCAAATGGAGTACTAACTCACTATTTCTATTAAACACTTAGGATGGGTTTTTAATCTGTTCCATACTCTTGTTTTTGAAGTCACTCAGTAAATTACACAGCTGGGACTCGGGCATTGCTCCTTAAGCCAGGGTTTTTGCAACCTGATTTTTGGTAAAATTCATATGGAAATTCCTTTAATCATGGCTGCCTCACAATGAAAGGCAGAACTGGTGGAGTGGCTATAGGTAAAGGTCTTCAGAGTGGCCACCCACCATCTATCCTTTAGCTACTCATGCACCCACATCCCCTTAAAAAGTCCTGGCATTAGAGTAGGCAAGACTTTTCTACTTAAGTGTCTCATTCCTGCTTTCTTCTGACTCATGTCCCTCTCTTGTGTTCTGTAAGTACTGAGATAGCTGCACTGGAGATACAAAAGACCCCAGATGCCATCCTGTTCTCTGGCAGGTATAATGCCATAGAACGGAATCCTCCAGTCCTCCAAACTGAGTTATTTATGTGCTGCCTTCCACAATTGTACCTTATCCACTGTTGATTCCTTCATATCTATGTTTACATTGACTTTTTAATGTTTAACAGCTTAATTTTGAGTAGATATCTATGAAATCCAGCTTTGATGTGACAATTAAAATTTATTTCAATTTTATGCTAAAACCAATATAGCCATTAAGAGGTTTACAAGGTTTGTGTATTTTCTCACATACTCCTTGTGGGTTGTGGATCATATTTTGAGGATCCCATCATACTGGAAAGAGCATGGGCCATGAAACTTGACCTTGTTATTTCTGATTGCTATGAATTTGGATTCTTTATTAATTTACCTTTCTCGATCACAATGTGCTCACTTGAGAGATGCACATAACATAATATCTATCTCATCAGTTATTCCAAGAATTAACCAAGAAGATATAGCCAAGGAGACCAGCAGAGGCTTGGCAGATAGGAAGTGCTCAGCGAACACTAGGTTATTCCTCCTTGAGTTACCAGTCCTCAAAAGCAAGAGACAAGGAAGTGCATCATTGTGGCATCTGGTGTAGGTGACACCAAGTCTTGTGAGAGCTCGGAAGGGGTAAAGGCTGAAGTTTACTGGAGTGTAGGAAGGGGGCAATATTTGGATAGATGGAAAGCCATTCTTACTCATCTCTCCAGCTGTATAGGACTCAGTGATGGCGAAACTATGACACGCGTGTCAGAGGTGACACGCGAACTCATTTTTTTGGGTTGATTTTTCTTTGTTAAACGACATTCAAATATATAAAGTAAATATCAAAAATACAAGTCTTTGTTTTACTATGGTTGCAAATATCAAAAAATTTCTATATGTGACACGGCACCAGAGTTAAGTTAGGGTTTTTCAAAATGCTGACACACCAAGCTCAAAAGGTTCGCCATCACTGGTATAGGTCCTTACTACTCAAAGTGGGGTCCACAGACCAGCGGAGTCAATTTTACTTGGGGATTTGTTAGAAATGTGGAACCTGCCTGTTGACAAGATTCCCAGATGATGTGTATGTTTGAGAGGCATTGCTCCAGGCACAAATATTCTATTTAAAATTTATTTCCCTTGGGGGCTAGTTCTTGCTCTTAGTGTATCTCCTGCACCAGTATCAGCTGGGGCTGTGCTTTTAAAGAATGCATATTCTCAGGCTTCACATCAACCTGGGGCCTGGACTCTGCAGTTTTAGTCAGTATGCCAAGTGATATTTAGGACACTTCTTTAGCAACCTCTGCAGTCAGGCTTAAATCAATGATAGAACCTCTGCATTTATTCTTCAAACATACTTGCATTCAAACAAGGAAGAAAGCTTTTGAGGCAAAGAAATACAACTCTAATTGTGGTGCTAGTAAGAAATAAGGGGAGGATCTCAATTCGATCTTCATGTAAAGTTCATTCGCATTAATTATGCATTCCTGGAACCCCAGCATAAAGTCTCATGACAACAAAGCTAGGGAGGGAGATCATATCTTACCAATATGATCTAATATTTTTTTCCTGTAGTTTTCATTTGATTTTTTTAACATTTTGTTTTTCAGCCGTGCTATCAAGACTAATCAGGACCTTCTCCCAGAAACGCCGTGGACGCACATTTTCTACAATGATTTCTGGGGGACTCTTCTAACCCACAGTGGCAGCCACAAGTCCTACCGGCCACTCTGCACGCTTTCTTTTCGCCTGAACCATGCCATCGGAGGGCTGAATCCCTGGAGCTACCATCTTGTCAATATCCTACTGCATGCGGCAGTCACTGGTCTCTTCACGAGCTTCTCCAAGATACTCCTTGGGGACGGATACTGGACCTTCATGGCGGGCTTGATGTTCGCCTCTCACCCCATCCACACGGAGGCCGTGGCGGGAATCGTGGGTCGGGCCGATGTCGGGGCCAGTCTCTTCTTTCTCCTCTCCTTGCTCTGCTACATTAAACACTGCTCTACCAGAGGCTACTCAGCCAGGACGTGGGGCTGGTTCCTGGGGACAGGGCTGTGTGCGGGATGCAGCATGCTGTGGAAGGAACAAGGAGTGACTGTTCTGGCCGTCTCAGCAGTTTACGATGTCTTCGTCTTTCACAGGCTGAAAATGAAACAGATCCTACCTACCATTTACAAAGTAAGTGATTGTTGGTGCTCAAGCATTGGATTTCTGAGTCATCTCTTGCTTGGTCCTATTTTACCATTTAAAAGGCAAATTTGTTCCTTTTCAAAGAGAATTTAACGTAAGTAACTTTTTGATCTTCAGTAAGTGGAAGTGTCCTTTCTGACCTTTCCCTACTAACTTGGGTTTCAGTCACTGATTTCTCAGATTTCTTTACTTATTTTCATGATTTCAGAGGAGGTGTAGAAGGATGGTTTTGCCTTGGAAAGATTATGCATCTTTAGAATTAATTTATTTTTATTCATTCCTAATTTCTGCTCCAACTCTAATCCTATACATTGCCTCCTATACATAATGTGTATTTGTAAATATATCACAGCTGGTAATAGAGCTAGATACTAGACTATAGAGGGGAAATCCTTCCCAGTGTTAATATTATTTTCCTGAGTTGACGATGGAAAAGAACCCTTCTCTGTAGTGTGCTAGGAACTCAAATTCTTAAACAATGAATCATATTCACCTTTTCCTTTTTGTGGTGTAATAGAATAGACGAGTCAAAACAGAAACTGGTTATTATAAGTTTTGCCCTGAGGCCAATTAAGGCCTTTGCTTCAGGGCTTAGTATTTGTTTCAAATGCAATGTTGTTGGAAGGTCAAATAAGCACTTTGGGATCCCATAATCTTAAAGTGATCCAAACAGTTTTCTGCTAGAGTGTTCATCGGAGGCATTGGGTAAACTGGAACATCTTGAGAAAGTGCCTTCTACCTATTGCCCCATCCCCACTCACTCACAATAAACTCGCTTGCTTTGGCTTTAAGTATGCAGACTCCACGTGGCCAGGGTTTGCAAACCTCGGCCATGGTGTAGGCCAGCTCCTTCTGCTTCTTAGACACTTAAGCAAGGAATTACAGATTTGGATATTTGCCCTGAGAAAGCTGTCAAGTTTTCTAGTATTGACTAACTTTTCCCTCCTCAGTTCCCTATTTTGCTTGAAATTGAATTGGGAAGAAATTAAATTAAAAAATGGAAGGAAATAGAAACAGAACATTTACAGTGCAACCTCGATTCTCAAACTTAATTTCTTCCAGATGCTGTTCGAAAACCGAATCATTTTTTCCCATTAGAAATTAAATTGAATTAATCCATTCCAGACCCGCAAATTCCCTGTTTTTCTTAGATACTGTACATGTCTAATGTACTCTTTAATCTATAAATAAACACTTTAACGACACAAAGGACATGAAATGTACAGTAAAAAATGAAAATTTAGTAATAATAAGGAGCAACAAAAGCAAAAAACATGAGAATATTCCCCGCACTATTTCCTGAGATGCTAACAACATGATGTTTCACAGTAAACTGACTGATACACACACATTCACTCCTTTGTCACCTATGGGGTTTGAGACTGGTCATACAGGTATCAGCATGAAAGGGTTGTCTAGTTGAGAAGTGAATGGTTCAAAATGGAAAACCAAGGTTTGACTGTACTTTTTAAAAAAATGGCTATTTTTTATTTATTTAGTAGGAAGGCAATTAACTGCTATGCTTCTCTGCAGGAAAGCTTAACCTTTCAGTTAGAACTCAAGTATCAAGGGCTTAATGAAGTTCTTTTGTGATTTCAATTAAATGCTAAAACCTTAAAAGAAAAGCAAACAACATCTGGTTTGAGAGTCAAGCTCTTAATTTCAAAGCAGTTTTAATTATTTTTTTAGGGAGAATAGGGAGAATAATCTTTTTCTTTTCCTTTAAAACCATGTCATTAACAATAGCAAGCTTTCTTGGTTTATTTGACATATAAATAAATAGAATAAGTTTAAATCATGGTTCTTATCCCATGGAGGTTGGGACTGTTAAAGAAAAGGTTCAGAGTAGAGTCACCTGTGCTAAGTCCACCTCAGCAAATCAAGACTTAATTGCAATGTCAGCCTCTCTCAAAAAATGTGAACTTCAATCAATCTGGAATTCCCTGGTTAGCACTGTAGAGGTAATCTGCCTTCTAGACTGTTTCTCTCCCCCAAAGTAGAATGAGGTAATCCCACTCTTTCCTTATCTTTTCTGCCTTCCATTTTGTACAGGTCTTTGGAGCTCCTTTCTGTTACCTTGGTGGAATGTTGCCTGATTCATGAATCATTCCATAAAGCCAGTTTGATCTTCAAATTTACTCAGAATTTTGTTTTCCAACAAAATTGACCTATTTGAAGATGCAGCTCTGGGTGTTTCAAGACTTAGCCTTGAAAGCTATGAAACATTGAGGTTTCTTAAAAAGAATTTCCATTTACCGTTGTTGCCAGACCAAAGGGGCCATTTGCCTGTGAGCATCAAAGCCCAATGAAATCAAACCGTAGTTTGCAGCAAGGAAAGTAAGGGCTTATTTTTAGGAAGCGGCCCAACCCCAGAGTCACAAGTGAGCAAATGCTCAAAGACCTGGCTTCCCAAAGATTTCTAGTGGTTGGAGTGTATAGGAGAAAAAATAATTAATTACGAAGACTAAGAGAGTTAGCGTCATGGTCAAGGTCGTGGTCTCTGTCGATTTGTTGGTGCTAGGGTAGGGGTTGTTGATCAGTGCATTGGCCCTGATGTCAGCCATGGTGTCACTACTTCTGGTTTTCCTGCTTTTCTGAGCCTAGAGCTGAACATAACTGAGGCCTAGATATTAACCTCTCGATCTTGAAGTCTCTGTCATTTAAATCACATATTTCCTTATCTTTCAGTTTATTTTCTGGAGATTTTTATTTTTTTTCTTAGCTGCCTCCCTACCTTGGTTATTCCTGGTATTTGATGGATTCCTTCCTCTGTCTAGGCATCTATGAATGAGTGGCATTTCTCTAGTAGATTGATACAAAGAAGTCCTATTATCTTCCAGTAGGTGGCGTTGAATCAGGATTTCTTTCTTTTCTTTTTTTTTTTTTGGCTCTCTTGTTCTTTGGCTTTTCAGATCCCTGGGGTGATGGAAAATGGGAGGTGGGTGCCTCCCCTGTGATCTGGTAATGCCCGTCCCAGGGAACCAACCCTGCCAATGAACAAACGTGGTGGGCTGTGGGGCTTCCAATTTGTGAAATCTCAGTGCTGTCCTCTACTGCCAGACACTGCAGTCAGTACAGCCATGATGCGTGGGGGGAGGGTGGACTGGGATAACCTGTCCACCTTCTAAATTGCTTTGTCCTCCAGTAATTGTGACCTTGGACCTCTGTGGAATTCTCTTCTTGCCCTGATCCTGAGACCATTCACAGAGTGGGCCTTTTGCTCAGTACTAGTTCTCAGATTTGCAGATAATGCACTCTGCAACCAAGGGTGAAGGAAGCAAGCTTTAGGAGAATAAGGGGCAGCCAGGCTCCATGACTTTGGTTTCTCTGAGTGGAATGCCAACCACCAGACAACTGGGTTCAGCTGTAGCTCATAATGCCAACTCCTGCAGGAATGTCCCCCAAATCTCTTAGCTCCTCCTGACTGAAGGGAGTGCCAGCCAAAACCTGATTCTTCCCCTCTCCAGGCTGAGCCCTACCTTGAGCTCCTGGCTTCAGGTGGCTCAGCTCAACGCTTTTCCCTTCTCTCCTCCCTGGTTCATTCCCACTTGCCCACCTTTAGATTTCTCAGTGCTCGATTCTCTCAGGTGTGTTTGTGCATTGAGCAGGGAAGACTTTGTTGAATTATAGCTGTTTAAATTGTTGAAACATCAAGGGGGAGACCGAGGGGATCTCTCACACTGCCATGTCTCCGATGTCACTGTCTAGTTGTCTTTAAATGTATAGTGGTTTGAAAGCAAGTGAATTAGAGATCTAGTTAAGCCAAATCATGCACATTTAAGCACAAACTTTCATTTAGAATCTCATGACTGTGGGGCTTGTAAGCGCTGGCATAGATTACATATGGAAGTTATAGAAAATTCCATATTCTTTTTTTAAATATATAGATTTTAAATGCTTGGGTGAGTTGGAAGAGACTGAAGGAAGTGGATTAAAACTTTAGTTAGAAGGTTCTTTTAAACCTTAAAAGAATAATTATCCTAAATATCTTACCAATCAACTCTGCAACATAGTTATCCTGGGTTTGCCAGATGAAATAAACTTTTCTGCCTCATAAAAATATAACACATATATAAACAGAAAACTCTAGTGTACAAATGTTTAACTCTATTATGCAAATTAGAGAACCAGTCAGCACTCAAGATCTAAAAATGGAGGGTCCTCTGAAAGCTTGAGTTTATTAGAACTAGAGGAGCAAGATTCCCACTTTTTCAGTTTTGTCAGTAATATTTTTCTCATAGCAATCACACTCAGCTTCTTTCTTCACAGTGGTTTCGGTTCTGTACCTCTTTTCAGATCCTGGTCCCCAAATTCGAGTGTGTACCAGGGCCAGGCAGAAGGTGCTGCCCTACAACTTGTACTCCACTCCATCCCATTACTGCAGTAAAAATAAATAAGTAAATAAAGGTTTTGGTTTGGTAGACTATAAGATTTTTCTGAGAAGGTAGACATCTGGATTTTTTCTATGACATCTGTTTTTTTAATGTTGGTTATTATTGGGCCACACAAAAATCCTTGGGATGGCTGAATTTGACCAGAGTTCTTGGCTGCCATTTTTTATTTAAAAGGCTCATGCAAATGATATGCATGTCCGTATCATACATAAGGTTTTCTAAAAAAAAGTTGTTTTTATTTTTTATTTTAGAGGGAGAGGAACGGCGGGAGAGAGAGAGAGAAAGAGAGAGAGACAGGTGTTGATTTGTTCCAGTTATTTATGCATTCATTGGTTGATTTTTGTATGTGTCCTGACCGAGATTCAAACCCACAACTTTGGCATATCAGGGTCAATGATTCTAACCAACTGAGCTACCCAGTCAGGGCAATGTATAAGGTTTTTGCAGTTGTGCAAAGCCAATATGAAATTTATACTTTTCTTCAATGAAGTATGTGAAAAATAGTAAGTGCCTGACATATTGTAGATATTTTATTTAGTATTTAATAAACACATTTGGTGTTTATATCTGGCAGGTACTGTTCTGAATATGCTAAAAAATTAATATTTAACTTAAATGCTTATTGACAGTCATATGATTTATAAAATAATATGGTTGAATATGACATGAAATAAGATTTGTAAAAACAACACTAAATATAAAATCTTCTAAAATGTGTATGAACAAAATTAGTGTTCATAACATTGTAAACAAAATTTAAAAACATTCCTACTTCTTAGTTTCAGAATGTTTCCTACATTATTCTTGGAATGTAGCACACTGTCTGGCACATAGTAGGTACTAGTACATTAATGAATTTACACTTGTTTAAGATTTATATTTTAAAAATAATGTGCTTGATATGTTCAAGTGAAATTTGATGAGGATTTCATTCCTGGTAAGTGAGGTCTGGCAGGTGGGGTTGGCAGAAATGCATGTCAGAAAAATGTTGAAAAATACATTTTCATGACCAGGTCTCACCAAGTGATTGTTTTTGCCTTCTTTTGATGACTTTCACTTATTTAGTTTTATATGGTCAAAAAGTAAGGGTGGGGGTAGGGAAGACCCGTGAAATATACTTAAACTAGCTTTGCAAATAAATGTTAGACTTTTATCTGCCCACAAAATTTTTTACAAGTCTCTCATGGCCCCAGGAGGTACATGGGTAATAAAATCAGTAAAAGCAACGTTTTTCTTACTTACCCAACATCAGTCATTGCTTGTCTAGTGGCTATTTTCTGTGCTTATTTAACATCTGTTAACTGTTTTAATGTGGAAACATCTTTTTCCTCCCTTATTAGCCTCATAATCACTTATTCAGTTACAGGTGGGAAATAAAAAAAAAAATTAAAGGAAATCTGAAAGTCAGTCTAAGCAATTCTAATAATAGCCTAAGATAATTTAGAAAAATGAAGCCCTTTTAGTTTGATCTTTTAACAGTTTCTCTAAATATGCTTATTTATTTATTTTATTTGTATTTATTTATTTTTATTTTTTTCTTGAATTTATTGAGGTGACAACTCCTGCAGATTGATAAAATTTTATGTTTCAGATATACAATTCTATAGTACATCATCTGTATATTGTACTGTGTGTTTACCACCCCAAGTCAAGTCTCCTTCCAGTATAATATTTTCTTCCTTTACCTTCTTCTGCCTCCCTGCACCATCTTTCCCTTTGGTAATTACCAAACTTTTGTCTGTGTCTATGAGTCTTTTTCCTTTGCTTAATCTCTTCACCTTTTTCACCCAGCTACCTAACCCCTCCCCCCTACCAACTGTCAGTCTGTTCTTTGTATCTATGAGTCTGTTTCTATGTTGTTTGTTAGTATATCTTGTTCATTATAAATATGCTTTTTAAATTTTAATACTAAGCATGGTGTGAATGATGGAGGTAGCTTATGTGAGTGAAGTTAATCTTGATTATCTTTCTTCTCACATCAGGATGCAGTGATCAGCCCTAAACTAGCCAACAACCCCATATTTCCAAACCGTTTACAAGGTTTATTTTCAGAATGGTTTCTGAGGGTGGGAGTTAATGTTCTGTTGAAGGTTTTTGGTTTGTCACTATTTGAACACCGAAGAGATTAAACGTGGTACTTCTGTACAGCTGACATTTTGTGTGACTCCCCATTTATAAAACAGCCTGAAAGCCAGTCGAATACCCTGCAGGTATTTACACATTGAATCCACATGTGCCTTTTTATTTGATTACCTGCTGGGGATGGCATTGGTGGAATCTGTTATCATTTAAGGCTTTGTCCCTTTTCTAGGGTGGGTCATGGTTTTACTCAAGATGTGACCCTCATGTCTATTGCATTGAGTGAAATGTGATACATATTTCTGTTTCTGGTTTTTTTCCAATCAACATCTGTGCTACACTTCAAGTCCTGTTTCTGTTTTCTTTCCCTTTATTTGCCTCACACCTGACTTTTTGAGAATCCAGTTAGAGCAAGATACTCCGATTCTGATCACAGTAGTTCCTAGCAATATTGAAACTGGGGCTATTTGTCATGCACTTACAAATGAATTTGGATTTCCTCCCAGTAAATTAGTTGTAGCATTTAATATTCATGACCTATGGTCCTTTAAAACTTTGAGCAGCTGCCAACACTGCTAACCAGATAATACCACAAATAAAGTCGAGGTTCAAAAATACTTTACAGTGGAAAAAGTCAAAGATTAATAAGGTATTTTATTCCTGCAGGTTGGCTTCTTTGCTGAGCTAATTTAAGAGGATTCTGTACTCGAGTCGAGTAATTTAAATTTGGGTAGCCTCACAAGATTTGGTGATGCTCGCATTAGAGTGTTTGTTCGTCCTTGGAACAGCAATCTAGTCTCACAAATCATCATTTTCATTTTTGTGCAAGACTCTGTATTTGGCAGTGTGGGGATTCAAAGATGAATTGACAAAATTCTGTCCTTAAAGACACTGAAGAGTAGAAGGAAGTTGAGAACAGTGCCTGTAGCTATGGAACTGAAATTCAAGCTGGAAAGTAGTGAGGGTTGTAGTGCGACGTTGGGAGTGCTAGGGGAGTTTAGATGAAGGGGAGGTTACTTCCAGCCCAGGGTATCAGGGAAGGGAATTCTGGAGCAGAGACCTTTGTGCAGGGCCTCAAAGGATAGTTGGAATGTAGGCATTTATATTTGGAGAGGGGAGGAAAAGTGGACGGTAGAGCATGTGCATTGTGCAGAGGGAAACTCATAGGAAGTTCCTGGAGACCACTGAGCTGTCGTTTTGGCAGACACAGAGAGTGCAGGAATTTAGAGAGGTACATTGAGGGAGCTAGTGTAGAGGTGCATTGAGATAGCTGGTGTGGAGGTAGGTACATGGAGATAGCTGGTGTGGAGGTAGGTACATGGAGATAGCTGGTGTGGAGGTAGGTACATGGAGATAGCTGGTGTGGAGGGAGGTACATGGAGATAGCTGGTGTGGAGGTAGGTACATGGAGATAGCTGGTGTGGAGGTAGGTACATGGAGATAGCTGGTGTGGAGGTAGGTACATGGAGATAGCTGGTGTGGAGGTAGGTACATGGAGATAGCTGGTGTGGAGGGAGGTACATGGAGATAGCTGGTGTGGAGGGAGGTACATGGAGATAGCTGGTGTGGAGGTAGGTACATGGAGATAGCTGGTGTGGAGGGAGGTACATGGAGATAGCTGATGTGGAGGTAGGTACATGGAGATAGCTGGTGTGGAGGTAGGTACATTGAGATAGCTGGTGTGGAGGTACATTGAGATAGCTAGTGTATGCAACAGTGTAGGGGCTTTTTAAGATATGTTAACTGTTATAATTATAAACATAATCCCTAATAATGTTTGGAGACAACGTGTGGGTTTTAAGTGAGCTTGCACTTCAAATGGTCCATGGGAGAAGCTTGGGAATGTGCAGGCTAGCACCTTCTTGCCACTTGGGGGGACTTTTTCTCTGTCCTTCTCCTAAACCCGAGGAGGGGGTCCCTTTGGTGATGAGATTAAGAGTCAGACTCGGGAGTGGGGGTTATAACTAATTCAGTGAAGATCTCTTCTATCAGTGTTTATCTTGTTCTGTGGGATTAAAATAAACATTTATTTTCTGAAGACTAGTATGATTTTACTTGTTATTCTATAATATCTGGCATATTACTGTACACCCCTAATGAGAAAAACAGGGAGTCCTTAAGGGCTTTCTCCTGTGCCTGCTCTCCCAGCATTGCTGCACAGTGTTCCAGTATTACCCTGAATGGCCACAAGTACAGAATCCCTCTTTGTTTTGCACTCATTTCTACAGGAAGACAACGGTGATTAAAAAGGGTCCTTTTTTTGCAGTACAGAATTAAATACTCTGTCAGCACTGAATTTCAACCAGTTAATCACTATACCATCAATGAAAATGACACACAAATTGTGATGAATAAATAATGAGTCTCATTGAAATCATCTATGCTGTTCTCATAACAGTCTGCAACGTGTATTACATCACTCGGCTCAATTTTCGATAACCTGCCTCAGAGGAATCAAACTAACTGAGGAGGATCTTGTGATTATCAGGTTACTCATTTTCAACTGGTACTGTCAGTTTCCCAGAAAACGAAATGACGTGGCTTGCACGAATTTGAAGTCCATTGTCCTTGCCGGAAGTCAAACCCCTGTCTTAAATACCTGGAATAATAAAAATGTGAATTTAGTGTTGATTTCTCAAATGAAATTTAAGCAATAGAAAGCCACATTCCATGAGTGCATTAGGGATTCCTTAAAAGATAAGAATAGAGCAGGAGGTAGGGTAGATAAAACTGTGCATTAAATCAAATTTATTGATAGTTAAAATCCTATTGAAATATGATGCAGTGATAAGGTTGCATGGTATGATGTTTAGTTTTCCTCTAACCATCAAGTTTCATACCATTGATCATGGTATTTCTTTCTTCAAAAAGGTTAGTAACAAATCAGAAGAGAACAGTCCTAATGCCAAAGTCTGAGATGACTTGGAGCCAGGAAGGTCGCCATGCCCTTGCCCTCTGGGTTTGTCCTTACAGCTCTGCAGCACCCAGATGGCTCCTGTATGCTCTGTTGGTCCGATTATAACTCCAGCATCAAGTGAAATAGCATGCATTCAGAATTTATTATATGTTCCTCCAGTAATTATGGCCTTGATTAGTGAAGGCAGTGTTTCCATTCCAAAGGACACTTTCTTTCTCCACATGTTTATTCATTTAATTTCAGGAAGTCAAATAAAATGCAAAGAGTGTAATATTTCTCTTTGCTATGATGGGGGAATCTGTAATGCCTGCATTTGGGTATATGATTATCACTTTTCTTAGAATTAATGTAAGATTCAAAGAAAACAGCAGAGACAACATGGGGAAAATAAAGGACATTTAAACACAAATAAATGACTTCATTTTTAGTAAGTGAAGAAATGGAAAATATATCTAGAATTTCCATTAAAATATTGCTATTCCATTAAAATATCAAGTACATTTAATAGAATTCATCAGATTCAATATCAATTGTGTTTAAAAATAATGAAATTTTGCTGGCTGGTGTGGCTCAGTTGTACCAGGAGGTTGCCAGTTCCATTCCTGGTCAGGGCACATGCCCAGGTTGCAGGCTTGATCCCCAATAGGGAGCATACAGAAAGCAGCTGATCTGGTCCATGTTGCACTCTCTTCCTCTCTCCATCTCTCTTCCCTTCTCTCTCTAAAATCAATAAAAACATATTTAAAAATAATGAAATTTTATATATTTAAAAACTAAAAAAAGAGAAAACCTTAATATTTTAATTTATGAATTTTGAGTTGTTATACCTGTTAGCATTATCTTAGTCCCTCTCCCTATAAAAGATGTGTGTGTTACATGTTCCATCAGAACAGGCTGCATGAATACAAGCTTATATAACTTATTTAAATTATACCTAGATTATACATGAATGAATTGAGTGTTTTTCATAACTTTTATGTAATGGAAAACTTCAAATTATTCAAATTACATAGAATTCTTTATTTATCCTAAATTTAGGATTTAGTCAGAATGTTGCCAGTTAATGTGTTCTATTCAGTGTAGTTTCTTCTTAAGATCTCATGACATAGTGAGATAAAATATTAAATATATCTAACACTGAAAACAACAGCTGTTTATTTTAAATAATCATTTGGTGTTTGGCTAATTTTTTTCACGCATAGTTGCAAGTTAAGACTCTTATAGGACTGCAGCCTGCAGAATTCGATTTAAATCATTTTCTAAGCATATGACCTTAGGCAAATCACTAAGCATGTTGGAACCTCGATTACATGGCCTGTAAAATGGGAATATAATGTTTGCCTTTAAGGTTGTTGTTAGATATGAATATAGGATATGTTCACTTTTCAGCCAAATTCTTTTCCTATAGTAGATACCACCACAGTCACCATCATTCTAATGTGTTTCCACAGCCTTCCAGTAGTAGCAAACTTTTTGTCATTGTGCACAGCACTCAATGTGGCTGTGGCTTTTCTAATGGGATGCAGGGTGAAATGTCAATCAACAAAAACTGGAGTCTTTGTTATATGGTGGTTCACCAATGCTGGTAATTAAAAGAATGGTGAAGAAAAATCCTTTTCAAGAATAATTCTTTCAAACAGACGATTCGATCATTTATCTTTTGTTTACTTGATTGAACATGATTATATGTACATTTGTCTTCGTTTGCCATCATCTCAGCCTTTCATAGCCTGATTTTTTCCACTCTGGGCTCAGGAGGGTGCTGTTGCTTATATATCTGAAGGTGGAGGGGAGACTGACTTTCCTGTTCTCCTCCCCCCACCACCTTGTTTCCTATAATATTTCCATTTAGCCAGGTTTATAGTAAGGAAGATGAGTTCAATAGCTGCCAATATCTTACTGCATGCAAGTCTCATTTTCTTTGGAGAAAGAAACACTGTTATCACCTTTAGGTGAATGTTGATCTCTTCCTCCCCCTTCCTTCCCCTCCCTGGCAAGCAATATCTTTGCAGCTGATTCCAGACTCTCTGTTATAACACCCTCTGCAGAGAAAAACAGCAAGGCTGGCTTTTATTGTGGTTCAGTGCTTTAGTTTATTTCCCCACCTCCTAGGAAGAGAATAGAGGCAAAAAGAAATCTTGTTTTTAAAGTAATACTATTTTCAGGCTACCAAAAATTTTATCAAATATTTTGGATACTTGAATTGTATTTAGACCAAATTGTCTTTACAGAAATTTAAATCTTAAACGTTGGCTAACGGAGAGAACCATATGTAAAATTGGTTTTGATTTCAGAAAATCCAATATATAAAGTTTTGATTTATTTGATAGATGCTACATGGGGTGGGGTGGGAGAGGGTGATAGTTAAAGATTTTAGGATTAATCATGAGTTTTCTTGGAATATTCAAACTGTGGTTGATTATGTTAATGTAAAAAAACCATTGAAACCTGTAAAGAATTTTTGGTGAGTTTATTTGAGCCAAACTGTCTACATATGCTGGGAAGCAGAACCTCAACGAATTGAGATAGTGCTCCGGAGAATGGCGGGGTTACATTTGTATTTATACATTCCAGTCAAAGGAGGGACATAGGTGGGTTACATGAAATTAATTGGTGATAGATTAAGGAGGAGGGATAAAGCAAAGCAGGGAAACCCCTGGGATTGGATAAAAAGTAAAATGATGGACACATACTTAGGTGGGTGCAGGAACAATTAACATGATGATGAAGGAATTTGTGGTATCTGTCCTGGGACCCAGCACATTTGGTTGTGCCCCAGGGGCTCCAGATACAGGGAAGTCACAAGTTACCCAGACATTTCAAGGGTATGTTATCATAGATGCAAAAAGACAGATAGGCTCAGTTAAGGTAAAGGTTGACCTTGTCAGTGAAGATACTGGCCTAGGACATAACTGCCCACCATAACTGCTTTTAGTTAAAGTTTAATTTCAGACTATCCTTTGTGGTTACTTTAGGTCTCCGAGTTTGCAAGAATGCCATGCAGGCCTCCCCTGAGCTTGTCAGGTCAGCATGTGGCCCCTTTCGTCCACAATTATTAGCCTGCCATGGAGAAAGTGGTTTAAACCAGAGATTGTAGCACACAACTGGAAGCTACTGAATAAGAATCTTTTGGTCTGCTTTTAATTCATTTTTTTAAAATTTTTCCTTAATTTTTATTGTTGACACTCTTACAGATGTCCGCATTACCCTCTCCCCCCACCTGCCCCCTTTGCCTGCCTCCACACAGCCCTGCCCCTCCTTCCCTCTGAGGCATTGAGTGCAGGCAGGTGGAGAGGGAGCAGGATTAAATCCCTGTGATTTAATGAATAGCTAGGTTTGGGAACCACTGATGAACACTGAGAATCTGATACTCTCATATGATATCATACATAAAATTTTCATAAAAACAAACTTTTGTAGCTGGAGAAGGATATTAGAAATTGTCTACATGCTACCTCCTCTCTTTTAACAGAATTGGAGGCCCACAGAAATCGGGCACTAGATTAGTTGAAGGTCGAGTCTCCTCCGCTAGGTCTAACGATTTTATAAATCCTCCTTTAATTTTGCTTCCCTTCTTTAATTTATGAAAAAATTTGTTACTATGGAAGTAATTTTCATCTGCCAGTTAAGACTGGAGACTAGTAATTTACCTACATGTACCCATCCCTCAAGTTCATCATTACTTAAGACTCTGACCTTCATAAGACTCTCTATTGCTATGTTAATAATTCCAGGGTGCTTTTTGAAATGGCATTGTTGGTTTTGTTTTTTTGCTGTTGCTTCCTTTATTTCAGGCCCCTCCTTTTCTTGCCTCCCCTGCCTACCCACAATTAGCTTCAACTGCAGAATTAGTGTGTTTGCCTTTTGTCATCCTAGGACCCCAGCTTGACTTAAGCTCGCATTCAAATGGAATATTTACTTTCCTGGCTGTCAGAAGCTTAACCTGGAGAGACTGAAATCACTGTACTTTTCTTCCTATTTTGGTTACTTTCCTTTACTGACAGTGTATTACTGTTTGAGATAGGTTCCCTTGAATGAAGGGATCTTCCCTTTAAAGCTGCTGAGCCTGAGACTGGTCTAAGAGTGGAGAATTAATAGTGAAACAGCCCCACTTCACCCTCTTCTCACTTGGCAAGGCACCCAACTGGGGGGCGAGGGAAATTTTAGGCATTAGCAGTAGACACATCAGCTGGGTGTTGAGTTTCTCTCCCTGTTCCTCTTAACTCCTGGAATGTGTTTCTCACTGATGGGTGAATTTTCAAATCCTAAGGTCAAAAGTGAAGATGACTCCAAAAATGAATGTATTTCAGAGGTAAAATAGCAAGAAAGGAGAAAATGTGGATGTGCCAATTGAAAAATGGGCTGGCCGGGTGAGAAATGAGCTGAATTGAAGTTGTCACAGCAGCAGCCTGAAGTTTCTGGTGCTTGGACAGGATAATTTGCACTCTGATTCTCTTGCACTCTGCAGTGTAATCTTCTCCAGGGCTGTGCTGACTTCCTTATTGTTTAAAAAGGAAGAGAAATAAACCATTTGAATTCATTAGCCTTCATTTGCATATACACAGAGCTGGTGGTAATAATGGTAACAATCACCGTTTAGCCAGGCTTATTGTGTGCTAGCAAAGTGTCTTCTGTGCATTATTTTGTCCCATTCTGTGAGAGTAGGTATTATTAACCTCATTGACAGATATGGAAATCGAAGTTTATGGAAGTAAAATAGTGTGCCCAAGGATTCACAGATAATACATAGTAGAAAAGGGATTTCATTCCCAGTGTCTAACTGTAATGCTCCACTGGAAGATCCAAATAATGTATGAAAGAAACAACCATTTTCTCATACTACTTGGCCTTGGGACCCATGATATTTACCTGCAGTAGCTTTAAATACAAGTAATCTGCACTCCCACATGCAACAGCTGGTTTTATGGGTGCTAGAAATACACAGATGGATAATGTATGTTCCCAGCCCTTAGGAAGCACAGAGCATGTATTCGGTAATTGTCACTGCACTAAGTGGGAAGAGAATCTCATGTGGAGTTCCAGAGAAGCACAGGAGTCCGTCCACTTAACTTACCTGGTTATGGGAGTGGCTGAGAGAGGGATAGGAAGGGAGTGGCATCTAAGTAGCTCAGTGCACCCTGGCGTTTTTGTTTTGTTTACTTATTTATTTATTTTAAACCACTTTGTGCTGGTGTATTTCATTTGGTTTCAGATGCCTATCATGTGATAAGAAATGTACTAGGTGCTTTCTTTTTAAAAATTTTTTGGTAAGTAGGTACTGAGTGTTTTCTAGATATGAGACGCTGTTCTAAGATGTTGAGGATAAAATATTGAAAACAAATTTATGCTCTTTTAGAATTTACATTTATTTTCTAACTTAACAGTCACATTAATCATAAGGGGTTGTTATTGGCACCCTGTTTTACAACAGGTTGAGTAAACTCTGTACCAATCAACGTGCAGCAAGACTGGATTTCAAAGGCAATGCTAATTGTAAATCTAGTGATTCTAGTGCTGATCACTGTCTCCCAGTTGAGTTCCTTACAGTAAAAAGTGGCCTGATTTTTTAAAGTATTAAATGAGTGTACAGTAGGTCCTCGGGTTACGTCAGAGATCCGTTTCTACGGCGGGACGTAACTCGATTTGCACCGTAAGTAGGGACCCACCTCCATAAGCACCTACGTCACTCACATGGAGCACAGCCGCAGCAGTAATGAAGTGAAACAGTAAAAAAAAAATTGAAAGAAAGATAATTCCTGACCTTTACTTGTGGTAAATGAATAATAAAAACATAAAGCACATATGTATGTACATCGAAATGACGGAACTTTTTTTTTTTAATAAATGAATGTGAGATGGCGACATAACCATGAAACTGCGTACGTGGAGTCCGACGTAACCCGAAGACTGTCTGTAGTTGCTTTAGAAATCTCCTTCAGATCAAGGACTGGAAACCCTTTTTCTTTTGCATCCTCCTGTCCCAGAACAGGCATGGAAATCTTGCATTCCAAGTTTAACCTTCAACATCACATTGGCCTGCAAGGGCATACCATGCCCACCATGACTTTGCCCTACAATGAGCAGATTTAAAAAAGATGCATTGTAGATGTGTTCTTTGAGGCTGACTGGGTTAGATCTTCTAAAGCTCCTTTTGACTTCTGTGTCCTCCGAAATACACAATGTTTCTCAGAAGTATGCAAAAAAGAGTTATCTGGAGTCATTTCACATTGAAGCATTTGGCTTGGCTCTGAATTTCATATTGCTGCATCATTGCTAATCAAACGTATTAACTTCTATGTCCTTGACAGGCAGTTTATTCCTAATGACTTTATAAAGGAAAAAATGAGTCTGTGCTACATTGGTTACGGTTTGGATAAAAACTATATTTTCTGCTCAGCCAGCGTGGCACAGTGGTTGAGCGTCCACCTATGAACCAGAAGGTCAGGGTTCAAATCTTTGTCAGGGCACAGGTCCGGGTTGCAGGCTCGATCCCCAGTATGGGGCATGCAGGAGGCAGTTGATCAATAATTCTCTCTTGTTTCTATCTCTCTCTTCCTCTCCCTTCTTTTCTGAAATCAGTAAAAATATACTAAAACAACAGAAAAATAGAAAAAAATATTTTCCTGCAAATTTCATCAAAAATATAAAATGATTCAGAACGTAAAGCAATATTGTGATGCCAAGGAGTGCCAGTGTGACTGCCCTAAATTGCTCAGAATGTCAGGTCTTGTTTAATGTGGGCTGTAAAGACTGTTTTTGGAATCTGAGCTTTCCTCTGTTTATTATCAAAAAGGGCTACAAAGTCACTGGTTAATATCTAAAACTCATGACCAGATGTGATTCTGACCTTTAAAAAATTATTCAAAGGTGATAGGGTGCATAAGCTCTGTATTATGTAACACCCCTAACCTGGCAGTATTTCGTAAGAAACGTTTAGTATTTTCGAAGGGAAATAGAGGAATGTTTACAGTAAGTAGAATAAATCAAGGTTATAAATGCTTCTATCCATTTAGATCAGGTTTTTGTGTTTATTTCTAACCGTTTTATTGAGATATAATTCACATATAAAGTTGATTCATTTTAAGTGTATAGTTTTATTGGTTTCCAGTGTATGTTCACCGAGTTTTTGCAACTATTACCGTAATCATAATTCCATATTTTTAAATTAAGGATGAAGGAGGTTACTGGTTTACTGTGGCTACCAATTGAACAAGATCTGTGGAGAACAGTTTTGAGGCTGAGCCATGTGGGTAGCAAAACTGGTCCAACTCTTTTTGAGAACTGTGAATGTTTCCACTGGTGGTGTTTATATGCTTGCCTGTCCTGTTTACTGCCTAACGCATTGGTAGTGGAGTTGAGTCATCAGGGAATCCTTATGTTTCGATCAGAATGCCTGGATCCTTGTTTTGGTTTTCAAAACTATGATAAATTGTAGGCCCTTCTATCAATGAGCTTTTCTGGAGTAAGACTCTGACATCAGTATTTGATTGCTTCCTGTGCTTGGTCTATGCGGCCCTTGATTCTTGAATGAGTAATAGTGGTTACAGTGTAAATAGGAACCTGGGGACGCTTATTTTTTCTCATGCATTTGCCTCTCAGTGCTGTGGCACATGTCTTGTAGATGCAGAAGTACTTTAGCTGTATTTAAATACATATAACTGACTTGTTTTTCGCTTTGACCAGAAGTTTTATCCAAGTGTAAAGGTGCTTGTAAAAATCTGTGTTAAACCCAATTTCAATTTTCATTCTATTACCTTACAAAAAAGGAAACATTTTTAGACATAGTAAACATTTAAAGAAGGGACTGAATGTGAGGTATTTCTTTATCCTTTTAAAGTAATGGCTATCCTAACATATACCCCCACTTGCTTCCTAGAGGCAAATTCACTTCTAAGCAATTTTAAAAGAGCAATAACATAAAGTTAGTTGTGGCAGAATGGTTCTATAAAAATTTAATATGCCATTAAGACATTTGCTGATTTACATCAGATTTATATAAAGGTTGCTTGAACCTACACCTTTGCGTGCAGCTGGTAGCCTTTTTTCTAGTTTAATTACACAAAAGCCTCTGAGAAATGTTTTTGAGAGAAACTGTGATTTCTGAGATAAAGGGACCATGCTGTGAAAAGTGTGGCTGTATGGCATAATGACATACATTCTGCAGTCCTAATCAGGAGCCCTGGGCTTGCACGGTTTCTGCCACTCGTTATGTCATTGTGGACAAGTCATTTACCCTCCCCAGGGGTTATTTTCCTAATATGGGAGTTTCTGTGGATGCTTCAAGAATCAAATTATATCATTCTATTTCTTAAAGTAATTTTACTACTAATCTTTGTTGGGAGTAAAATCCTAACTTTCTGTGTCTTTGAAATAATCTGATTGGAGAGATGGATTAAGTAGACAGACATTAAATTCTAGATTCATTCTAAGGAACAGAAGATCAGATCCCAGAGCACTTAAAATAATAGGTTGTTTTGTTGTTGTTATTTCGAGGACCACCTATTTGCCGCTAACTGAATTGGGCTGTATGTTCTGTTTCACCTTTGAGACTCTTTTTTTAAAACAATTTGTTTTAAAATACCTCCCTAAGATATCCTTGTATCATGGTTTGAAGTTGTCTTTTTCATTATCTTTTAAACTTAAACACTATTAACACTTGATTATCTGAAATGGATTCTCTCAGAAGTTAATCATACTGTATAATTATTTTTTTAAACATACTTTCATTGATTTCAGAGAGGAAGAAAGAGAGAGATAGAAACATCAATGATGAGATCGGATCGTTGTCAGCTGCCTCCTGCACGCCCCACACTGGGGATTGAGCCACCAGGGCATGTGCTCCACCAGGAATCGAACTGTGACCTCCTGGCTCATAGGTTGACACTCAACCACTGACGCATGCCAGCTGGACATACTTTCTAATGCTTAATGATAATAAGTGTGCGAACCAAAATAGTGGATTATGTCATTTTTACATTAGCCGTGCTATCATTTTAGGCATATCATTAGAAATTGACTGTGATCCTTTTCGTTATGCAAGAAAAATAGCATGCCTTCTTTAAATACCAAAATGAATTCGTCCTTCTCTTTAAGAAAATTAAAAAAAAACTTAAAAGAAAAAAGAAACAAAAACAAAAAACCTGAAAGAACTACCATCAGGTGTTAAATAGGAATCTTGACTGAGAACTTACCATTATCTTCCATCTCAGAAGGCCAGATAGTAAATGCTTCCTGCTTTGCAGGGCAGGTGGGCTCCGTGACAGCTGTTCAACCTGCTGGCTTGCTGAGAACATGGGCATGGCTGTGATCTAGTGACCCTGTATCTAAACACACGTTTGGGCACCAGATTTGGCCCACAGGCAGTAGTTTGCTGGCTCTATCTGGTGACTTAGTTTATATACCCATGTGTAGTCAGTCATACAGGCACCCCAAAAAGATTAAGTTTAGGATAATATATGTACAGTAGTATGAATCACAAAGTGCTTTCACATTCATTTTTATCTGGATTTTATATGCCCTGTTGAGAATATTAATCTTTCCTTTTTACAGTGGAGTTAACCTAGACAGGTGTACTTTGCCTGGAGTAACCCTGAGAGCACACGATCTTTATTCTATTTTCCTGCTTTATAGTTTATCAAAGTACTACTGAGCTCACTGAGCAGGTATCTCCAACCCTGCTTTTTAGTAGGATCTCCTTTACCCTAGAATTTTGAAAGTTAATTCAAGTACAAACTTAGTACTTTGACTAGTCTCTGGACATCATATTCATTCAAAAGAATCATATAAAGTAAACTTTGGTAACAATTCTCCCGTAAAGGAAGCCCAAGTAAGCACAAGGTGGTTTCCAAGAATAACCAGCTCTAGAAGTTCATAGCAGCTGTAAAAATATATCTTCAGTTGAAATTCAGCTTGTAATATAAAGGTGCTTGCATTTTCTTTTTCATCTTTCTTGATTTTTTGTTTTTGTTTTGCAAATTACCTAGAAAAGTGAGCATATTTATTTATTGCTCTTAATACAAAGGCCAAACACTTTTTTCACGAAGAACTGTCAGTGAAAAGAAATTGAGAAGCAAATCTTATACCAGTTTAATACTTTTTTGGGGACAGAGTTGGTGGTGGGGTAATGGTGTGTTTCTTAGAGTATTTACCTCCCCAGTAGATGTGAAGTGATTGACTTTGACAGTGATTTTTATTTTTTAATATCTTGGTGATAAATGCATTGGAAGTTCTGACATAGTTCAGTTGAGAGGTGGCAAAAAGTTTGACAGTGTTATATTTACTGTGTTATAGCTCTCATCCTGACTCTTTAAAAATAGGTCCTTTCATTCTGTTCAAATGAAGAGCACTTAGGGCAGTTGAATACCATTAGAATGATTGGCTCAGAATTTTAAAAATTCAAGGTAACTGCAAAAATCAAAGTGAAATTAACATATATTTTTCTTCTTTTCAAACTCATCATGCCAACATCTCAAATCCTGAATGCTCTGTAAATATATTTTAATGATTATTTCTTAATTGTTCTTAGTGAGTGTAACTTTTTATTTGGCCCTTTTCAAAGTTATTTTTGTTTTGTTTTGTTTTTTTTTTGCAATGATTTGTAACATTTTCTTCCCTCTCTTAAACAGATATCTGGCTGCATGAGGAAATATAATGCCTGCTGCTTTAATAGCAACATGACCTGGGAATTATTCTGATTTTACCCCTTTATATCTCAGTACCCCTCAAATCTAGGGTTTTAATAAAGATTAAATAAGTTAATGCATTAAAATCTCTGAGTGCCTAGCATATAGTAAGTAAGTAATGTGAGCCATTTTTATTTTTGTCTATTTTAAGATGATCACGTTCTCTACAAATTGGCTAACTTTAAAATATGTGCTATAAAGATCATATGTTTGGTTGTTCCTGTTATTTTACTTTTTTAGAAGCAGAGTTTATTATAGTCCATTATAGAAATTATAGGAATTATAGAAACACTCAAGCTATTATGTAATGCTGCAAGGATGTTAGTTTATTTTTACATTCATTAATCATTAAATTTTGTTATTTACTACAACACTAACCTAGGAAGTGGCTGTACTTATGACAGGGATATTTAGAAATGAGAATAAAAATAGCTTCCTCCTTGGGACCACAGTTTCCAGGCACTGGGAAGTATGCAATTACATAGAAGTTTCTCAGATCCCACAAAAACATCCTTTTGAAGGAACTGACATTGCTGTATCACTCATATCCGTAATGCCTTACATTTGTCTGGTGTTTCTTTTGTACAAATCCTTCTAACACTTCAGATCACCTCCTAAAGACCTCAGGAAGTGAAGTGGGTATTTTAAGGCTATTTATTTAGAGCTGAATAAATAAATAGAGGTATTATGTAATTTGATTTCTTTCATCTTGTTCAGATGAACTTGTATGTGTAATGACTAAGCCTTGTCTTGCTGATTCCTTTTCTCCCTTATTCTCTGTTTCTTCCTCTCCTTTTTCCCCCCCTTCCTTATTCTTCATTGATTGTATTGATTATATAGGAACTTGACCTGCCTTCACAGTTCATATATATTTAAAATACATTTAACATTTTTTCTACCATAAGGGATAGGTCTTATTTGCTATAGGGGCTTTAAATACTGTACCATTAATCTGACTCTCACCAGAGGAAAACATCAAATTGTTAAAGAAACTATGGACATTGACATAATCTATGTTATAAGTCAAAGAAATAAGGAGCTACCTTATTCCACGTATCACTTATCCACGTAGACTTCAAAAAATCTCCAGGTAAATAATTACATATATATATATATGTAGGTACATACACCAGAAAGATCTCATTGGATTGTGATAATTGTATCATGATTTTGGTGTATCTAAAACTGCCTTTATATACTGGCTTTACAGCCCCCTTCTAGACTGCCCTCTTGTGTTCATTGTTCTTTTGTTCATTCAGTTGGTCATTTACTCAGTCATTCATGTACTCATTCATCCATCTAATACGGAGTGCCCGCTCTGTGCCAGGTGCTGTCTAGTTGCTGTGGCTAGTATGATTTTGTGAACAAAACAGACAATTCTTATCATCTAGGAGCTTGTACTCACGTGGGAATAGTGAGACTCATTTCGGTAAGAGTGTGACACTCATTAGGATTATGTATGCCTAGTGTCCCTTTGCAAAGGTCAACCTCAGACTTGACCTTTGCAATATATGATGTCATTCATGTATGGTACAAGTTATAAGAGAGTTTTGAGAAGGCAGGGCTTAATGTGACCTGGAGAAATTGGGGGAAGTCTTGTGGAAGAACTGGGATTTAAGTTGCAAGTGAGAGAGAACATTTAAGAAAATGGCAACATTAGGCAGATGGATGCAAATTTGATTTATATACAGAACATTAAGCAAATCAGTATCACTGAGTAAATTTTGAAGTTTCTAACAAAGATATCAATATTAGGGAAGTTTGAAGTCTAGAGATAGTAAAGATGGACCAAATTTTGGACAGCTTTTAATACAAGGCCAAGGACATTGGAATCTTACTATTCTTGTTTTAGAGAATTATTATAGACTATAAGCCTGGTGCATGAAATTGGTGCACTTGGGGGGGGGGGTCCCCTCAGCCTGACCTGTGCCCTCTCGCAGTCTGAGACCCCTCAGGGGATGTAGCAGTGCACCAAGTAGCAGGTGGCCAGGAAGGAGCCCAAATTGGGGCCAGTCGCTGCGCTGCTCATGCTAATCCTGGCCCACTGCGCCTGCTGCCATGGAGTCAGGGGTGGCTCCCACCATGACAGCTGCGCTTGCCAGCCATGAGAGCCTGGCTTCTGGCTGAGAGGCGCTCCCCCATGGGAGCACACTGACCATCAGGGAGCAGCTCCTGCATTGAGCGTCTGCCCCCTGGTGGTCAGTGCACATTATAGCGACTAGTCGTTCTGCTGTAACGGTCACTTAGGCTTTTATTATATAGACTAGAGCCCCGGTGCACGGATTCATGCACAGGTGGGGTCCCTTGGCCTGGCCTGCGGGGATTGGGTCAAAACTGGCTCTCCAGTATCTCCCGAGGGGTCCTGGATTGAGAAAGGGCTGTTCTCAGGTGACACACCCCAGAATTGGCTCCCTCCTCTCTGGTTCCAGGTGCATCACCCAAGAACCACAGCTGCCAAGTCACCGCAGCTCCGCAGCTTCTGCGTTAAGCATCTGCCCCCTGGTGGTCAGTACGCATCATAGCTACCGGTCAGACGGTCGCTTAGGCTTTTATATATTATATAGATTCTTGATAAAGAGTAGTGATTAAAAATATAAACAAAAGCATAAAGTACCATGTCATCAATACAAAGGAAGATAAAATTTGTAGTCCTAATCATGACTGAATAGCTTACTGTCCTTGGGCAGCACATTTAATTAAGCTCTATGGGCATCAGTTTTTTCACTGTAAAATACATGTTAAGGAGATGCCCTCTAAAGTTCTGAGATTTTATAAATATAAGGTTCTAATCTCTAGATTTCTCTAACATTTACCCACTTGTGGCTTTATGAGCTTTTCCTGTAGAAGTTAGTGGTATTTTAAGTCCGGTGTCACCTTGAGATTGGAGAGGGTGAGAGCAGTCAAAGAATCTGGATGGTTAAATACTGGAGATAGTGGTTGTGAAGTGGGTACTGTGTGGTTTAGGGTCGGGTAGGGGCAAAGCACCCTGGATTTATAAAGGACATGGCTTTGAATTCTAGTCTTTCTATCCATTAGCTTTGGGAGTCTAGTGGTGATACACTTTTCCTCTCTGATTTCTACCTGCCCTTTTGGAAAATACTAATTTAGCAAGTTTACAAACATCGTAATATCTTAGAAAGAATTACTTGAGAATAATATATGTGAAGGCATTCTGTAAGATTTAATGAACACTCATAATTAGTGTTACTACTACCAATAAATGATTTCCCCCATATTCTGTAGTGAAATATAATGACAGAAGAGAATGTTATTTTCTAGGCACTGCTCTCTTCACTGGATGCCAGGACCACATCTGGGAGGTATAAAATGACTTAACAGGTGTTTGAATTCATTAGGCAATTATATACAATTCTCACTTTACTCATAATATCTGGTCTCTCATGGAAAATATAATGGAGCTTAATTTGTACTTGCTTTAGCATATCATTTAGATGACCTGCATTTATTTAGATTGTTGAAGGAGCAAGATATGTGGGCTGATTTGAGATATGTTGCAGAACAGAACAGATTTGGATTTATTAAGAAATAGGATCCTCAGTCTAAAAATTCTAGTGTGTTTAATTTAGGAGTATTTACGGAAACGTAGTCAAGAATGGAATTTCCTGATCTTACTTAAAAAGGACTGTTTGAATTACAGAAGTTAAATAAAGATTCCAACACATCCTGTAATTTTTATTATTTTTTGGTAATCAAAATTTATAGCATGTTGTTAAGGTTTTTCATCTTTTGGTTTTATTAATGTTTGACTGCCCATGGCCTGGGTTGCATGAGTTTTCTGCAGTTAAATGAGGCTGGTGTTCATTGCTGAATAGAAGGTGCCTAACATGGCCACAGCATGAGGGGACAGGGAAGACCAGTGCTTTGACCAAGGGCATGTTCAATAGGGAGCAAGGAGACAGAGCCTGCTAGTCATGTATTCCAACCAATCCCTTCCACTTCCCCTTTGCTTAGTTCAAACTTACAGAGTGCCAGTCATGCACCTGGAAAACAGGTCTTGCTGGTCTCACAGCAGGCTTCTAAGGGCCAGGAGCCTGTCAAAAAATGATTGACACTTGAGTCAGAGAGCGTTCACTAAACCACAACTGTTAAAGCAGACAGAATTCCCTTCAGAGGAATGCTTCTTGGACCTAATCCAATGATAATAATCTATTAAAACAAGTTGTCTAATCTTGTGAGTTAACTTGAAAAGAGAAGTGGATATGGGGTGAATTGCAAAATGTTTGCACGTGTAAGTTCAATTTATTTGATTTAAATAATTAGGGCACAGCAATGATTAGTACTAATTGGAGCTGCATTGAACTAAAAGAATTATCCAAATATGTTTTGAAGACTCATGAGAGGGCTTTGCAGTAAATCGTATTTAATTCTAGTTATTTTAAATGCTGCTAAAAATCAAAGATGTACATCTTAGGGGGGGAAAAACCCCAATTTTAACCCTGCCTGAAAATACTTGAAATATTTAATGATAGCTATAAAGGGTAGACATTCTTAGAAGATTAATGAGGAGAGTTTTAATGGCACTCAGAAAAGGTATTAGTAAATGCAGAATTTTTTTTTTTGACTAATTTGAAGTAAGATCAAACTTTGGGGGCGTGTATTGAAGTCTTATTCAAGTAGAAGACAAATACTGCAATGATTACGTGGGTTTCACAGTTTCCAGTTTCTTTCGGTTTTAAAACCTCCTTGTGAAGTTGCCTGTGAACTTTCTGAACACCTCAATTCCCATATGTAATCTTGAAAAGTTAGTATATGATTAAAATTTAATTTTAAATCTCACATTAAAAGAGAATGAAAGACATGAGACAGATTACGTTTACACAAAGATTTCCTCTGTTTAGATTGGTAGCCACCACCAATAGGCTTCAAAAATCGCATTTTTGCCAAGTTACTTCTGGCAAGAAGACGCTTTTGGAGGGACTATCAGAAAAGAACTAGAACTGCAAAACTTTTTAGTATTTTAGTTTGTTCTCAAATATCTGGCTTATGGCCACTTGGCAGCTGTATCAAGCATTTCTATGTCTGTATAACATGAAATATGCAACTAGTTAATTTTTTGTAAAATAATTTGAGGTTCAGCCTTTTGGTGATTAAGCCCAGCTAATAAAGATATGCATTTAAGAAATGCTTATTTGTAGATGCAAATATTAATTTGTACTCTTAGGAAAGGTATTCAGTTTATTTAAAACAGATATTGCCATGTAGGTTTACTGTTTTACTTTTCAAAAAGAAATTCACTTTCAGAGGTTGCATTGATCTAAAAAGATCACTCTTCTTTTCATGAAAACTAAATTTTTGTGTATTTTCAGATAACTAGGTTTAGGTTACTGCTGATATCACTACTTTGCTGCTCCTTATATTGCTTCTATATTAAAAGGAGCAAAGCAAATATTCTACCCAACAAAGATTTGAAAGTAGAGTTGTTTTTTCTGTAATAGATTTTACTAACCATAACTCTCTTTACTACTCTGATGCACTTGACAATTTGGCATGGTTGTTTAGGCAGGGGGAGGAGGTATAGGTGATGATGACCCTTCTGCTTGCTCAGTAAACCCAGAATATTCTGCTCAGTTGATCTTGCAAGGATTCCAATTCTGTTTGATTCTGCTCTGATTGACTGCTAATTGTAATGCCTAAGTATGTGCCACAGTATTGTGTGGGAATTTCTGAATAGTTGTAATTACCAAGTATTGAAAGAAGAATTATAAAACTGGTTCATGTTTCCAGAAGTGAAAATTGTCTTTCAAAAACTCTAATTACTCTGCCTCAGTTTCCCAATCCAAAAAAAAAAAAAAAAAAGAAAAGAAAACAAAGCTAGTGTTGTTTTATAAGTCAATGTGGCATTTTGTGAATAAAGACAAAATCCACCTGAGAAATGTATAGGTAAAGGGCTGCATTTTTATTTATAAGAAAAAGTAAATAACCATTTGTCTATTTTTACACTGAATTACTCTTTGTATTCATCAGAAGACAAATGCAGTTATAAAGTGGGAGCATATTTCCACTTAAGAGCACTAAGCATTGAATTCATGCTTATAATGAACACCTACCTATAAGGTATGTGTATTAAGTTTTATTTGTGTATATAAAATATTTTTTATTGGTATCTTTTGTATCTTCATAGAAAAACTCCCACACTCATTAAATAGCAGTCCATTATGATATCTTTGAGGGAAGACGGCTGTATCTTGGCCTCCCCACTGAGGGAAGTCTCATTATAGTTTGTCTCTTTATGGTTTCAAAATGCTGGCCTCACATGCTTAACTCATTAATGAGACTGGATAATGGCTGGTTTGTCGCACTGAAGCCACACAGAGTTAAAAGAATGTTGCAGTTTAATCCATTGGCACGGGGACTACATTTGTAAAGCCCTTGCCCACTTGAGAAGAGATGGATAGAAAAGAGTTTTTTCCTCAAATTCAGTTCATTTGTAGCTCTTTGATTTTGATTTCTCTGCCTACTATTTGTATTCTTAAGGATAAGAGAAAGGAGTTTAATAAAAACCAAAAGTGTTTTGATAGTCAAAGTGAGGTGCCTTCTTTTGTTTAAGTATTTTTTGTTTCGTAGATCACAGAGGATATTTTCTTCACATATTTTCTTCATAAAGGGTGGATTGTTTCGTGGCTAACCTGATTTGACCGTAGTGCACTGCCTGGTGGCAAGTGTTAAACCTCTTATTTTAAGCTAAACAAGATTACTGTGAAGGCCGGCATTCAGGGACTTGCTTTCAGTGTAATGGGGTAGGGTCTGTGGCATACCCTTTGTGGTTCCAGTAATTGAACTCTTTGGGTACCTCAGTTTCTATGAGGTAGCTCTAGAAGGATCCTGCCATGGGTACGCAAGGAATTACTAACTGTTAGTTCAATGAGGAAGAGTGGGTCACTATGCCAACAAAAGCACTGTAATAACGGGTTTAGAAGCATCCTTTCCTCCATACTTCACTCTTTTGGGGGGTGTTAGAGTAGGTATACGACAAATGCTATAGAGTGTCAGACAAAAATCAAACAGGGTTTGAAATCACTATGTCATCTTTCATATAATACATATATGCAACTGTGGTCATTTAACCTGAATTTTACTTCATTCTATGTTCCATCTTTTTTGGATTAATTTAGACAGCAGTTAAAATGTTAATATGCACTTAACATTGGCGTTAATACAGTAATCCCTCTGTATGCAAGGGGGATTGGTTCCAGGACTCTTGAGGATACGAAAATCCAAGCAAGCTTAAGTCACTTATATAAAACTAGAGGCCCGGTGCACAAAAATTTGTGCACTAGGGGTGGGGGGCGGTCCCTCAGCACGGCCTGTGTCCTCTTGCAGTCTGGGACCCATCTGGGGATGACCACCTGCTGGCTTAGGCCCGCTCCCTGGGGGATTGGGCCTAAGCTGGCAATCAGACATCCCTCTGGCAGCCTGGCAGCCCTTGGGGGATGTCCACTTGCCAGTGGGGAGCAGGCCTAAGCTGCAGTCAGACATCCTTAGCGCTGCTGAGGAGCCGGGAGAGGCTCCCACCACCACTGCTGTACTGGCAGCCATCAGCCTGGCTTGTGGCTGAGCAGAGCTCCCCCTGTGGGAGCACAATAACCACCAGGGGGCAGCTCCTGCATTGAACGTCTGCCCCCTGGTGGTCAGTGTGTGTCATAGTGACCAGTCATTCCCAGTCTTTCTGCTGTTAGGGTCAGTTTGCATATTACCCTTTTATTATATAGGATAGAGGCCTGGTGCATGGGTGGGAGCTGGCTGGTTTGCCCTGAAGGCTGTCCCGGATCAGGGTAGGGGTCCTGCTGGGATGCCTGGCCAGCCTGAGTGATGGGCTGATGGGTGTTTGTAGGCTGGTCACACCCCCTTTGGGGTGGGGGTTCCCGCTGGGGTGCCTGGCCAGCCTTGGTGAGGGGCTGATGGCTGTTTGCAGGCTGGTCACACCCCCTTCAGGGTGGGGGTCCCCACTGGGGTGCCTGGCAGCCTGGGTGAGGGGATGATGGCTGTTTGTAGGCTGGTCAAGCCCCCCCAGTGAGGACCCTCACCCCATGGAGGTTTGGCCAGCCTGGGTGAGGGGCTGATGGCTGTTTTCTGGCTGGCCACAACCCCTTTAGGGTGGGGGATCCCCACTGGGGTGCCTGGCCAGTCTGGGTGAGGGGCTGAGGGCCATTTTCAGGCTGGCCAAGCCTCCCAGCAACGGAAGCTCCCAGCCTCCCCTTTTTTTCTTTTTCTCTTTTTATTCTGGGATTTATTTACCTTCTATAATTGAAACTTTGTAGCCTTGAGAGGAGCTCAGAGCTGGCCAGGGTGGGCAGGAGGGAAGCTTGGCTTCTTCCATTGACAGGGGCAACGCAAGCCTCCTGCTCGCTCCAGCTCCTTGGCCACTGCTGGCTGAAAGCAGGTATCTGGGGTTTATTTACCTTCTATAATTGAAACTTTGTTGCTTTGAGTGGAGCTCAGAGCTGGCCGCGGCAGGCGGGAAGCTTGGCTTACTCCATCACTGGGGCAACCAAGCCTCTTGCTCACTCCAGCTCCGTGGCTGCTGGCCACCATCTTGGTTGGGTTAATTTGCATATAGTCGCTCTGATTGGCTGCTGGGTGTGGCTTAAGGTGTAGCGAAGGTACGGTCAATTTGCATGCTTGTCTTTTATTAGTGTAGATGGACATAACCTGTATTTGCCTCTAGGCTACACAGGGTATGCTACCTCTCACTTCATTTGCATGGATTCAGCTTAGTGCCTGGCACATGGAAAATTCAAGTTTTGCCTTTTTGGAGCATTTGGGATTTTTTTCCTGAAATTTTAGATATGTGGTTGGTTGAATCTGAGGCTGTATAAAACCACGCATACAGAGGATTGACTGTATTTTTTGGCTGGAAGCTTTCTGATATTGATCTACCAAAGCACATCTACTTAATTATATTTGCTTTCTAACGTTTTTATTCTGCTAACAACCATTCTTTAAATGGTTTTTTTCTTTTCTAGAACAGTTTTAGGTTTACAGAAAAATTGAGAAGATGAAACAGTGTTCCTATATACTTCACACCCAGTTTCCCCTGTTACTGCCATTGTACATTAGTATAGTATATATAATTAATTAACCAATGCGGATACATTATTATTAACCAAAGGTCATAGTTCACTCAGATTTCCATCACTGTTACCTAATGTTCCTTTTCTGTTCCAAGGTGCCATCTGGAATAGCGCATTCCACTTCTTTGTCTTGTCTCCTTAGGCTCCCCCTCGTGTGACAGTTCCTCAGACTTTGTTTTTACAACCTTCACACTTTTAAGGATTTCTAGTTAGCTGTTTTGTGAAATGTTCTCCAATAGAATTTGCCAGATGTTTTTCTCATGATTACATTTTCATGCGTTTTGAGAGGAAGAAGACAGATATAATGATAATACCAACGGTACCAAATATCAACCTGACTTATCATGTTAATGTGGACCTTGCGATGGGGCCTGTGGTAGTGTTTTTCATGTTTCTCCACCATAGAGTTAATCCCTCCCACTTCCGTCCTTCCACACTGTGTTCTTTGGAAGGAAGTCAGTACGCATGACCCACATTGATAGAGTGGGGAATTATGCTTTTCCTCTTTAAGGGTGGAGTATGTATGTCAATTATTTGAAAGTCTGTGAGGGACCTTTGTCTCTTCACTCTCATGTATTTATTTTTTGAATCATTTCTTGATATGGACTTATGGGTATTTATTTTATACACTGAGCTATAATTTAATACCGCTTTACTTATTTTATTGCTCAAATTGTTCCAGCTTTTGCCATTGGGAGCTCTTTAAATATAATTCTGTGTCCATTTGACACTGTGTGTGTGTGTTTTGAGTAATTTCTCACTTTCTTGCTCATCTTGTGTATTTCCTGCCCTAGTCCTAAAATCAGTTCATTTCTTCAAAGAACCCTAGTTACTTTTATTGGAAAATGGTATTAAAAATTAAGGTGCAGACACTAGGTAACACCATTGGCAGAGTAAATAAAACAAATGTTTAAGTAAAATTCAGAAGAACCTCAAGTATGAATAAGTAAAAGAAGAATACATAGTCATCTTAGGTTTCTTCTCTTTAATTTACATTTGTTTAATATTCTAAATGTTCATTTTTTTTTACCAACATTTAGCTAAGTATCATGTATGAATGAAGATTATGAGGAATTTTTAGTAGGCTAATAGTTGTGATTGTAACTGAAATAAGAAAAAAAATACACTATTGTTTTCAATGACCTTTTACTACCAAATCAATACAAATATGTTTGATTTTAAACTTTGGGTAAGTAACACATGTCATTTACAATGTCAGATACATGAATATGCTTTGACACTCTTTGGATTTTGAATTAACCATAATCTCCCTTGAGGAAAACCATGTTGGTAAATGATAATCTGATTTTAAAAAATCTAGATTTTCATCAGTGAAATTATATCTATAACTGATTTGTTAAGCTGTTTTGTTTATCTGGGCATGTACAAATGCTTTCTGATAGATCTTAGAATTCACCATAAAGTATTATGGTGTATTAGAGTCATCTTGAATAAATGATTCTTTATAATTGAAAGTGTTGAATAAATTTCTCAGTATTGTACCATGCTTCCTATGCCCTAAATCTTGAAATTCGTTCCTTACAAAGACTGGAGATATCTGTCCATTGAACCTCTTTATGTAGTTTGATATACCAAACATTAAAATTATTTTATCTTGTCTGTTAGTTGATATGAAAAAGAGTTTCTAATCTTATATAGTGGGTCATTATTAATAAGGAAACCTATTTTTCCATTGAAGGGAAACAGAAGTACCCTGACAACTTTATTATGGCAAAACTTTGATTAATCACATGAATATGTGCTAAGAACAATTACTAATTATCCTTTAGCCATGCACTACTTCTTGTCACAAATTCAGTAAAATGTGCTTTTATATTCATGTTTTGGAGTGAGTCTCTAATGAGAACTGTTTTGGAAAAGGAGGACAGCAAAGAGGAAGCCTATATTATTGATATGAGGAAAGCCTATGACGTCAGTGATGAATGATGGCTACAAAATAAAAGATACTGGATTTTTGTTATGTCTGGATAGCCTTTTCTCTCAGTTGTTCTTAAAACTTTCAGATACTGATTTTTATCGACTTTATTATTATTATAACTCTATTATCATTGCCAAGGGCTTAATTTGGAATTAAATGAGCCTAATGCTTAAGTAATTTATTTTTATTAGTTTGCCAAAAAGTGAGTCTCATGATGGTTTTCATACTCTACACCAGAATGTTTACATTTCTCTTTCATCGAGTCTAAAATATTTATTTTCAGTTTCTTTTATGCCGCAGAAAATATGAGATAGAATACAATATTGAAGTTACCAGCATGCATGGCAGTTTTTCTTGAGTGGTAGGGGAGTTGTTATAGTTGACTTTCATTTTTCTCTTGTGTTCTTTCTTTTGTCAAAGACTCCCATAGAAGGAAATAATTTACTACAGGCTCCTTAAAAGGCATCACCACTAATTAACATGGCAGGGTCTTTTTAGCAGCCTTGACTTCATCTTTCAAGTGATGTGTGGGAAAGATTTTGATGTTTTATGATAAATGTCACATTATTAGCTGATTAACTAATAAGTAGGTGTTTTTTTTAAAAATTTCTGTAGTGTATTCAAAGACTAGAAATGAAATTGTCAACCATGAACATTATATTCTTAGCTGATTTCCGTCCTGTGATTTTCTGTTTCTGACAGTTCCAGAAAAATCCCTCTAAAATTTTGTAATTTTGTAACTTAGAAATTCACACATGCAACCTATATGTGCATATTGACCAATGCCACCCCAATGAAATGTAATTTTAAAAAAAAAGAAAGATACAGTTTTTGTTTTATTTTCAACAAAATGGAGATTTGGGCTGATTTCCCTTTTTATGTTAAAGAAGAACTTTTAAAAGGATGAAAAGCATATTTAAACATTTAGAAAAATTTGATTTTCATAAAGCCAGTTTATGTCTATTTGTATTTATTTATGATATTTTGTAAAAAAAAAAAAGTATCTTTTTCCTCTCAGTTGCATTATATATTCAAAAGATATGGATATACCATGGTTTATTTTCATATTGCTCTATTGAAATTTTTAGCTATTTTCTTATTTTTGCATTTATAAATAGTGATGAATTAGATGTCCTTATATTTAGATCAAAGAGAGATTTTCTTTTTAGAGAATAGGTAACTAAGTCCAGATTATCAAATAGTAGGGGGTACAAAGTATTAATTTTTCTAAATACTTCCAATTTTCTCACCAAAACTATACAATTTATATTTACCCAGTATTTACCCAAAGTCATTCAGTGACTTTTATGTCCAATTTTTTCCATTTCTCTTTTTTCCCCCACTTGGATTCATGTGAAATATATTTTTTCAGTTTGATTTTCATTTTTATTGATGAAGGAGATTGAACATTTTTTCAAATGTTTTTGCCTTTTCCTTAATTTCCTCTCTGGATTATGTGCTTTTTGTGATTCACATTTAGAAGACTATTTCCTGCCCCCCTCCCTCCCCCCCGCCTCTGGGAACAAATCCTCTGTCTTCTGTATAGTGCAACAACACTTAAATATTTCAATCTTGAGTTCTACTTATTACAATGATCTCAGTTCCTTTGTAGCCTGACCTTCATGATGCTCACCACTCCATTATACTAAGAATTCAATTTTGCCCTGCACTTGGGAGAAAATGTTACGTTTCATTATGGTTTATTCATTTAGATTGAGGAAGATAAGCTTTAAAACTTTGTGAAATGAAAGCCATCGGCCAACAGTATTTTTAGTATCACTAAGAATTAGACTTGTACGAATATGCAGTGATTCTCAACTTCAGCTGCATGAGAATCAATCCCCTATGGAGAATTTAGTTAGACCAAGGCACTGGTATTTTTAAAAGCTCACAATTGATATGGTCCTTCAGGTTTGAAAATTGCCCTTTAAGTCCCTATGGTTCTTTTCCTCATGATGTGTTTTTCTGGAATAGGATATATGAAGCTCCAAGAACACAAGGTCTTTAGTTATTGAAAAGACCTTTCTTTTCAATTGAAAAGTCCACTTTGAAAATGGACTTCTGGTACAAATTCAAAATTGAATTATTTCCAAGTTCAGTCTTCTTTATTCATGATCTATTTTCTCATTTATTTTTGCCAAATGATATGTTTCTCCTTTCTAGAATCTAAGACTACTCAATTATGTCCTTGATCCATCAAGTTATTTACAACTTTTAACTTTTGGTTTTGTGTGTTTTAATTTTTCTCCTATAATCCAGAAATTTTAAGCTTTTTGTTGTGTAGAATTTCAGAGGAGCCAAGGTAATGGTTTGCAAAAGTTACTTTTAGATGATAAAGAGGCTTTGCATCATTTCATTTTTCTAGCAGAGACCTGAAATTTAAAGATTCGTGATGACTGAACATATTATTCCCCTGCCATTAAAAATTTCAAATAGCATTACAAAAGTTAATTTTGAGCAGAGGTCTGCCACAGAAGTTTTCATTTTTATTTAAATATGTTTATTGATTTCAGAGAGAATGGGAGAGGTGGAGAGAGAGAGAAACATCAATGATGAGAATCATTGATGGGCTGCCTCCTGCACATACCCTACTGGGGATTGAGCCTGCAACCCAGGCATGTGCCCCCAGCCAGAATAGATCCCAGAACCCTTCAGTCCACAGGCCGATGCTCTATCCACTGAGCCAAACCAGCCAGGTCCACCAAAGAAGTTTTTAAAACACTGAGACAGTTAATTCTATGAATTTAGCATTATTGTGATTTGATATAAACCAACAATCCCACCTCTTAAAATTTCCATTTATTTGTTGTTTCTAATTTTTCTTATTCTGCATTTTTAACTTCTAGCCTCATCTCCCTTTGCTCCTTGTCTTTTATACCCAGAATTACCCCTTTTTAAATACCTAAAATATTGTTCAAAATAATTTTGAAATATAAAAGTGGACATACCATCAAGAAAACTGCTCAGTGAATTATAAACGTTGTATTGTAGAGATAAAAACTTCTAAGGTCTTAGAATAAGCTCCCATTAATTATTTTAAAATTTGGGAACACTATTATCTGTGTTGGAAAGGGTTAGATTACCAGTTAGGAGGAGTCTAATCTGATAAACCAAGTCTTGGCATTTTGAACTAGAGTGATGACAGAAGAGATGGAGGGAAATGGACACATCAGGATATATTTTGAAGTGAAAGTGAGAGGACTTGGTGTAATGCATGGAATGTAGAGGGAAGGAGAGAGGTTGTGAAGAAGAAACTGCTTACATAGTATTACCATCATCTCAGGTGTAATGATTGGAGAGGAACTGTTTCATTGGAGAAGGTAGGAAGTCAAGTTGTATATTGGACATTTTGAGCTGAGGTACCTAAGTGTATATGCTCAACATACAATTGAATAAAGGACTATGGAGGTGAAGGGAGATGCAGATGGAGTTATTAGGAAATATTAATAATTTTAAAATCATGAATCTTGCTGAGATCATTAGGTTCAGAGTGGAGATAGAGCAGATAGTCTAGGACCAGTTATGTGGCTTCTAGCAGTGAGAGAGGTGAATGAGAAGTGTCTGGGAAGGACAGTGTAGTAGCAGTTGCTTATAATATAGCATGGTTATAATGGAAGTTGTGCATGCTCAAAATATATTGCTCTTTGTGGATTGTTTTTAAATTGAGATATAATTAATATAGACATTATATTAGGTTTAGGCGTACAAAATAATAATTTGATGTATGTTTATATTGTGAAATGATTACCACAAGTAAGTTAAGTTTTGTAACACATAGTTACAAAAATTTTATTTTTTTTGTGATGCGAACTTTTAAGGTCTGCTCAATCATCTGTCAAATATACAATAATACAGTATTGTTAACTGTAATCACCACAGTATAAATTGCATCCTCAGACTTATTTATCTTATAACTGGAACTTGTACCTTTTGACCACCTTTGCCATTTGGCCCTTTACATCCCTCCCCCATCTCAGCCACCCATCAATTTGTTCTCTGAATATGTGAGTTTGTGGGGTTTTATTTAGATTCTGCCTGTGAGATAATACAGTATTTTTCTTCCTCTGTCTGATTGATTTCTCTTAGCATGATGCCCTTAAAGGATATTCATGTTGTGGCAAATGGCAGAGTTTCTTTATTTTTATAGCTGGGTAATATTCCATTATATATATATATATATATATATATATATATATATATATATATATATATATATATATATTACATTTTCTTTATTCATTCATCTATCGATACACACTTGAGATGGTCTCATGTTTTGGCTGCTATAAATAATACTGCAGTGAACATGGGGATGCAAGATATCTTTTTGACATAGTAAGTTCAGTTTCTTCAGATAAATAACTAGAAGTGGAATTGCTGGATCATATGGTAATTCAATTTTAATGAGGCATATTTCCATGCTTATTTTCCATAGTGGGTGCACCAATTTATATTTCCACCAAACTGTATATAATGTTTCCCTTTTTTCCACATCCTCATCAACATTGTTATTTCTTATCTTTTTGATAATAGCCATTGTGAAATGTGTGAGGTAATATCTGGTTGTGGTTTTGATTTGCATTTCTCTGATGGTTAGTGATGTTGAGCATCTTTTCATGTACCTATTGGCCATCTTTTTTTGGAAAAATGTCTATTCAGATCCTCTGACCGTTTTGTAATTGTATTTGTTTTTTTTTCTTTGAGTTGTATGAATTATGTATATATTTTGGATATTAATGTATTATTTGCAAATATTTTCTTCATTCTCAGGACTTAGATTGAGGTCATTAAATTCTTATTCAGATTGAGTTTGCCACAAATTCTCATTAACAAGGATGTCCTTTTGCCTTCATCTCACGATTTTATTTCTCATAAAATAAGTTTGTTTTAAAGTCATTGTATTCCTAAAAAGTTGTCATCAACGTGAAAAACTTCACATTCATGAGGAGTGTTGTTAAATGGTTGATGTCACTGATGCCAGTGGCAGCCTGGGGTACAGGTGAAAGCCTGGTTTATAAATTCTGCAAGGATATTCAAGACAATGAAGTCAGGACTGGCATAGACATGGCGAAATGCTATTCCTACTTTTCGAGCTGAATGGAATCCTGTTCTCCATATATATATTTTTGTCATGACTGTTCTTTGTTTTTCCCCAGTATCTGAATTATAAAATGAAAGAACTCAGTTATTAGATGCCTACTAAGAATGCTAAGTACTTTCACATTGTTGTCTTATTTTGACCTGATGCTAATTCCAAGAAGGAAATACATACAACTCATTTTGTAGAGGTCAAGAAATTGAAGCTTTGGTTATTGGTACGTTAGAAAAGGAAGGAGAAGAAAAACTACTCACAAAAAGTAATATACAAAGTAGGATTCCACAGTCAATTTTTTTAGGTTAAAATTTTCCTAAACATGTTTAAAAAGGAGGTGGATGAAGTCATATATTTTAGACATAATGCTGTGTTAACTGTCCATTTAAAAATGTATTTCATCTCTAATGTTAAGTGAAGTCACCATGCTGTATTGATGATCATCTTAATTTTTCCCTCCCTCTCTTTTGGTTTCAGGGGAAGAATTTGTCTCTTTTCCTCAGCATTAGTTTGTTAACTCTCTGGGGGACTTCCCTTTTGGGTGCCCGTTTATACTGGATGGGAAACAAACCACCAAGCTTTTCCAACTCTGACAACCCAGCTGCTGATTCTGATAGTCTCCTGGCTCGCACACTCACCTTCTTCTACTTGCCAACCAAGAACCTCTGGCTGTTACTCTGCCCTGATACCCTCAGTTTTGATTGGTCAATGGATGCCGTGCCTCTGCTCAGAACACTTTGTGATTGGAGGAACCTACACACCGTGGCCTTCTATATTGGACTCCTCCTTCTTGCCTACTGTGGTTTAAAGAGCCCAAGCGTGGGAAGAGAGTACTATGGGAAACTGGTAACAAATGGCAAGCAGAATGCAAATGGACATAGCTGCCACTCAGATGTGGAGTACCCGAACTCAGAGATTAAGCCCAGCTTTGCATCCAAAGTAGAAAATGGCATTAAAAATGATGTACCACAGACAACACCACTTCCTTCTACGGAGAACATTGTTGTACTGTCTTTATCTTTGTTAATCATACCCTTTGTTCCTGCCACGAACCTGTTTTTCTATGTCGGCTTTGTAATTGCAGAGCGAGTATTGTATATTCCTAGCATGGGCTTCTGCCTCCTCATTACAGTGGGTGCCAGAGCCCTTTATGTCAGAGTCCAGAAGCGGTTTCTCAAGAGCTTGATTTTTTATGCTACAGCTACATTAATTGTTTTCTATGGACTCAAGACTGCAATCAGGAATGGAGACTGGCAGAATGAGGAAATGCTGTATAGGTCAGGGATAAAAGTAAACCCAGCTAAAGGTAATAATTTATTTTATGCTTTTACCTAGACAGTTTACTCTTTCTGCCTTCTTATATCTATGCTTCTTGCCTTAAAACACAGCATTAAGGATGAAGAGGTCCTTTTATGCAATGCCCGTATCTCTTTATCTTTTAAGAGGTGAGCAGTGCAATTTAGAGACATATCAGTGTTCCATATTTGGAATAGGGAAGTATTTTTCCAAGTCCTTGGCTACATTTGTCCAGAGCAGTGCTTCTAAACCTTGGCTGCACATTAGAATCACCTGGGAATCTTTTTAAAATCCTGATTTCTGGGCCTCATCCTCCGGAAATTCTGTTTCTTTGTTACTAATGTTGTGGCCCCACCCCATAACAAAGAAACAGAGTTTCCGGAGGATGATTTCCAGGTGATTCTAATGTGCAGCCAAGGTTGAGAACCACTGGTCCAGAGGAATTAGAACTCTTGTTATGTAAAAATATCGACTACCATAAGATTTTAGAAAAATGCTCGGTTTCCACATTTTAAAGTACTGATGGACATCACCTCTTTCAGCGTGTAATAAAAGTCAGGTTAAAACAATTAAGTATGCTTGAGCTCTCTGTTTTGTAAGCATCACCTGAGTAAACACCACCAGAATGACACTGACACAGCAGATTTGGAGGTAAGTCTACCTCTGAACCTCGGAACTGTGTCTGTAGGTGTCAGTGCTTACGCATGCAAGTGTGAGCTATCCGTAGCGTTGCAGAGGCCAAGTAACTGGGGTGCTGCCGAGTAGTGAGCACATTCTTATTTGAGTTCTTAAGTCACTTGGGGAAATAAACTTTTCACTGTACCATGTACAGATTGATCATATTTTTTTTTATTGGTTTTGATTTAGAAAGTTATTTTAGCAAACCTCAGGATCTATAAGTGAATAGTCAAAAGCTGTTACAAAGGATTTCTCTGGTTTTAGTTAATTAAATGGTTATGGAAGCTTGAAAACAACTGAATGAAAATAAGTTTACATTTTAAGTGCAGAAATGTAGTAAATAGTGACAAATACTCTTGTTCTTCATAATCCATTTTTTAGTTATGTATCCTTTGGCAGCGGTTCTCAACCTCTGTGTCGCGACCCCTTTGGGGGTCGAACAACCCTTTCACAGGGGTCGCCTAAGACCATCGGAAAACACATATATAATTACATATTGTTTTTGTGATTAATCCCTATGCTTTAATTATGTTCAATTTGTAACAGTGAAATTGGGGTCACCACAACATGGGAACTGTATTAAAGGGTCGCGGCATTAGGAAGGTTGAAAACCACTGCTTTAAAGTATGTTTGCTTGCATTTGAACTGGTCGTCTACTTTTCCTAACACAATTCTGTACCAGTATTTAAATACTGAAAGTACAAAACCGTTCTAATTGCATGGAGTGCCCTGCTTATGTATATAAGGATATATACACAGTTATCTAGACCAGTGATTTTCAACTTGTTCATGCCATGGCACACATAAATGAATTGCTAAAATTCTGTGACACAACAAAAAATATCATTTGCCTGATCTGACAAAAAAAAAAAGGGGAGGGGTATATGTTTGATTCATTCACATCGGATGGCTATTGCGTTGGCTGTTGTCATTTTTTTATTTGACAGTCTGAGTGAAAAGAGGTCAGTGCCCCTTAGTCAGGTATTGAATTAAAAATTATATATATAATTGATTTCAAAGAGGAAGGGAAAGGAAGGGAGAGATAGAAACATCCGTGATGAGAGAAAATCATTGATCACTGCCTCCTGTAAGCCCCCTACTGTGAATGAGCAACACATGTCTGGAAGCCAAGGAACTAATTGTTGGTACTTATACTGTTTAATAGATTGCAGGAATTTTAAGGTGACTAGAAACTTTATTTTTATTTACTTTTTTCTATTATTTCTCTTTTTTTTTTTTCTCAATCCCTCCACCCCCACCAACTCCACCCCGACAGTTGTCTGCCTGCTCTCTATCTATGAGTCTGGCTCTGTTTTGCTTATTAGTTCATTTTGTTTGTTAGATCCCACATAAGAGTGAAATCAGTGCATAGCATGTTCTCATGGAAAAATCTTCACCCTGTGGCTTTTTTAGGTAGTGAGTGCTATAGTTTATTGGATGCCTGAACCTACATCTTGCTGTAAAAATCGTTGTAATCAGTTCTCACAGAATACTTTTCAGTTCATTTTTCTTCACTGGTAGATATAAATATATAAACCAAGGCTGTGCTACCAGTTTATTTTCCTGCTGTTTAAAACCGAAACATAATAAGGAATTATAAGAAAAAATATCAGCGCATTATTTGCATCCCAGGATTGTTCTGAGGAGTTATTAAATTTATTGGTTAAGTTTTCAGTTCCTGTAACAAGGAGCCATGATAACAGTGGCTTGACTAAGATAGAAGCCTCATTCTTTCATGTAACAATCTAAGCAAGTGCAGCCCAGCGCTGATAAGATGGCGCCATGGATTTTCAGGATCCCAGCCCCTTCTCTTTTGTTCCCTTGCCATCTCAGTAGTGTCACCCTGTCCATGTGGTCCAAAATGGCTCATCGTCACATCAGCACTTCAGCTGACAGGAAGAGCGAGAGAAAGGGCAAATGGTGGGTATACCCTTTGTCTTTATGAGCAGACCTCAGAGATTGTACATCCCATGTTTTGCTCACAGACTATTGGCCTCACCTAGCTGCAAAGAGGGCTGGGAAATGGTATCTGTATTCTGGGAAGGCAAGTACCCAGGCACATTGTCTTACTCTGAAAGAAAAGGAGGGGCAGGAATGCCTGTAACAGGCTCCGTCCTGGACTTGGCTGAAGCATTTTGTAAACTCCTAGATGTTTTCCAGCCTTACCTGCTATTACTGTTGACAGTGATGATTATGATTCTGGTGAAGTTATTTTGGTGACATGGCTTAAAATATTTGATCATTTGTTCATTTATCCATTTAGTTGGTAAAATAATTATTAAGCATTTTCCTGGTTTCCAATATATTTTTATGTCTTTTTGTTATAGTATTAGGCACTCTGAATACTATTAGTTAAATGAATACGCAACTGGCCAGTATTTATTATATCATTTGAGACATTAAAAATTGAATTCCTGTCCTAGCTGGTTTTGTTCAGTGGATAGAGCACCGTCCTGTGTGCTGAAGGGTCCCAGGTTCGATTCTGGTCAAGGGCACGTACTTCGGTTGCAAGCTGGATCCCCAGCCCTGGTCAGGGAATGCAGGAAGCAATCCATAGATATGTCTCTCTCACATTGATGTTTCTCTCTCTGCTTCTCTCCCTTCCTTCCACTATCTCTAATAATCAATAGAAAAATATCCTCAGGTGAGGATTAACCACCTCCTCAAAAATTTTGGATTCCTGAACCCTTACTCCAGACAGCTGTTTTACTTGAAGCCTTTACTGTCTCAGTTGATGGCAGCTCCATTTTCCCTGCAGCACTGGTCCACACCTTGGAGTCATCCCTGCCTCCACTTTGTCTTTCACATCCTACCTCCATTTCATTAGCAATTCACCTCTGCTGTCTTCAGCATACCTCCAGACCTTGACCACTTTTCACCACTTCCACTGCTACTATGGCCCAAGCCAACTTCATCTTTCATCGGATTATCATTTAAAGTGTGTGTCCTGATCTCCCTGCCTGTTTTCTTGTCCTTAGTTAGCATACTGTGGGATGTTTTATTAAAAGTGACCTGATGTGTGGGTAATAGGAACTGAGGTAGATGGGCATAGGGTGAGGTTTAATTTTAGTCTGGCTAGGAGTTGGGCTGTTACCAGAGGCATCACATGTCCCTGGTGTCCTTGCTGTTGTCTGTGGGCTTCTATAGGAACTTAGTGATTTGCATCTCTTTTTGCTATAATCCCCTGTTATTATACTGGAGGCCTGTTGATAATGTTGGTAAAGGGAGGGGAGTGTTGTATGGTTTCATAGTTACATTTTTGTGTCTCCGGACGCTGACCTTGCTGCATATTAGTTTTCTCTATCTCCCCCTCCCGTTGAGAGAGGAAGGCTAGATGGTTCTGGACTGTGAGGAATGCCATTCAGCAAGGTCTTTCCCCTGAAGAATGGACCTTCGTTGTGGAGACAGATAAGGGCATACAGTAGTCCCTCCTTATCCTGGGCTTTGTTTTATATGCTTTCAGTTACCCATGGCTCACCTTGATCTGAGAATATTATGTAGAAAACTCCAGAAATAAACAATTCTTAAGTTTTGAATTGCTTGCCATTCCAAGTAGTGGAATGGAATCTCACGCCTCCTGCTCCAAGCTGCCTGGGATGTGAATCATTCCTTTGTCCACTGTATCCACGCTTAACAGCATGTCCTTGAGTAATGGCATTTGGTTATAATGTCGATGAGGAAAAAAAATCAGTTCCCCACTGTGCCACTGCCTGTGGAATTTGCGCCTTCTCCTGATGTCTGCGTGGGCTTTTCTCTGGATTCCTCCCAATAGGAGACGGAGAGTAAGAGAGACACCCCATGCTCACAATTTTTATTGCAATACATTGTTGTAATTGCTCTATTTTAGTAGTAGTATTGTTCTTAATCTCTTACTGTGCCTAATTTATAAATTAAATTTTATCGTAGCTCTGTATGTATAGGAAAAAACATAGTATGTGTAGTCATGCACCACATAATGAGCTTTCTCTAAATGACAGACTACATATAGACCAGTGACTTAAAAGATTATACCTTGGCTGAAGCCTTCCTGTTGCTAGAGAGGTAGTAGCTGACATTAAGTCCTAGTGCAAGACATTATTTATGTGTTAGTGGTGATGGCGTGAACTGGTGTAAACTGATGGTGCTGCTGGTGTAAATAAACCTCTTACACTGCCCGTCACATTAAAGTATGGTCTAGGTTTGTGTAAGTGAGCTCGGTGTTCTTCTCACAAGATGAAATCGCCTAACGCTGCATTTCTCACAATGTATCTTATTGTTAGTGACATGGCTGTGTAGGGATTGGTATTATCCATGGTGCCAGGCATCCACTGGGGTCTTGGAACTTATCCTGTGGATAAGGGGGAACTATTGTATTTCAAAAGGTTTATTCTTATGCTCCCTCCTCCAGAGCCAGGAGGGCATCTTAGCTCTTTACATGAGAACCTGGTGGTGTCCATGAAGGCAAAACTCACAAAAGTGTAGAGGCCCCTAAATTTGCTGTGGCCCCATGAGTTTCTCCCTCTCACATTCAGCCGCTAGCAACTCCTCACAATTGCAAGTTCATTGTTCCCATTGATTTCCATCTCCCACAGCTTCTACTCCAGGTATTCGCCTCTCTGCTGTGACTCTGGATTTGCTCCTCTCCGGATTTTAGGGTCCTGGCTTGCCCCACGACCTCAGTTCACTGATAGCTCCAAAAATGGCATTGGTTTATTTATTTATTTATTTATTTATTTATTTATTTATTTATTTATATTTATATTTGTTTGTTTGTTTGTTTGTTTATTTGTTTATTTATTTATTTAGCTTTTTCTTGGTGAAAGGATGGGAGTGACAACTTCCAGTCTCTTTACATGTCTGACCTGAACCCCTGCTCCCATTTTACATCCTTAGAGTCAGTGCTTAACCAGCAGCCCTGGCGATCCCTTTGTAATTCAAGTCAGACTCTGGTACTAACGGCCTCTGGTCCTCCACTGAGTCCCCATTTGTCTCAAAGTCAAAGCACATCATCCCAGACTGGACCCTATACTTCTGTCATCCAGTCCTTGGCCCCTTTCATGTGCCTTCTGTATGCCACGTGAGCGCCTGCCTCAGAGCTTTTGCACCTGTCATTGCTTCTTCCTGGAATGTGTTGCCTGGGATATACTCTCCTTGGTCTCCCTCACCATATTGAGGACTGTGGTCAAATGTTACATGATAAGTAAATTGCTGCATTTAAAATTGGCTACCCCTTCCTAGGAAACACTTCTTGTTAGGAAGGGGTAGCCAATTAAATTCCCACAATTCAAAAATTGCTACTACCTGCCTTTCCCAGCATTCCCTACCTATTCCCATGCTTTTTTTTTTTTACATAACATTTACTATTACTCTTTGATATACTACCTCGTCCATGTGTATGTGTTTGATGTCTGAATATATGTCCAGCATACACTAGAATGTAAGACACACGAAGGCAGAGATTTTTGCATTTTTAAAATGCCATGTATGTAGCAGTTAGGACAGTGCCTGGTGGAGAAAAGGCATTCAGTAATGAATACACAGAATAATAAATGTTAAAGTCATCATCCTTCTCTTTAAAGAGGATTTATAATCTGTTTAGAGATAAGGTGTACATACATAGAGAAGGCAAACATGTAAAGTATTAGGCTGTTGCTCTCCTGTGCACTGAGGTGTGCTTTATAACAGGAGGGATAGAATTGGGAGCGGATTCCATGGCTGCCTCTGTGACATATGCTTCCTTTCTGATACAAGGCAAAACTCTTTCAATCCAGGTTTCTTCTTCTTTTTTTTTTAAAACCTATTGATAATAATTCTTCTATTTATAATAATTCTGTCTAGCATTCATTCCTTAGCAGTTATGAGATTGGCAGTAATCTTCCTAAAGGCAAATTTTTTTACTTTATTATGTTATTTGAGCCTGGCAAAAGATTAGAAACCCTTTAAAGCCAGTCTTTCCTCAGGTTGTCTGAGAATATAGTTATTTCATTGTTAGTTTTTTTTTTCCCCTTCCTTTGAAAGCCTTTGCAAATTTTGGAGTTCTTCAGTCTACCATGTGCTTTAACTGAATATGATTTTAAGCCTCACGAAGCATTATACATGAAGCTGCTGCCTTCAGTAATCGGTACTATAGACAGCTGCCAGTCATTAACTGATTGGATGCAAATGACGATGGGTAAAGCCTGTCTTAGTGACTGTGCCGCTAATTTATGGTTTAAATTGGGATAGCAGAGAAATGATAGCTGATTTGGACTATGTAAACCACAAGTCTCATCTCATTATGTGGTTGATAATGTCAGGAAAATACTAGACATGGTTGATTACTGCAGTTTGCTGATTTCACAATGACTCTTTGCATTTTTGTGCTTAGGAAAGAGGAAATTTTCTCTGATGACTGCTTTAATGAGCAAGCCACATAATATTTAAATGGCCTTTTTTTCTGTTTAAACTAACATTTTATAAACCATATTGATTAATATTTGCTTGAAAAAAGCATTTTTAAATTCATTACAAAGTGGCTAAATGTATGATCACCTTTCATCTTGGCTCCATCTAAATCCCCATGTGTTTTTGGCTCTGTAGAATTTGGCACAATTGGTTTCTGCTTCTATGGCTTTTCAGACACTACACAATTTTCACTATCTTTTCATTTTTCACAGCTCTCTCTTCTGCAGTTTTGTCTTCTCTCTAGATTGATTCATCAAGATTCTGTCCAAAGACGGCCTTTATTTTCCTTTCTGTGTAGAATTAACAACACTATCTGGTAAATAACATGGGTCAATAAATGGGTCATTGAATTTCGAAGGCATTTTCCCCATGACCTCATCTCTGTGTGGAACTTCTCCACCTGGGTGATTTGCCAGCATCTCAAACTTCTCGCTTATCTTCCCTGCAACCAATGACTTGCTGACATTCTTACTGATTAAGGTCATACGCACAGACTAACAAAGTTATTATAGATAAACAGATCAGTGAGCACATAAACATAAAAGAAAATGATAGCATATAGGTAGCATATCTGGTATACTAAAAGACATTTGCATTTTTAAAGTTAGATTAAAAATCAAATCAGTTCTTTAGAATAGTTTATTAACTCTATATCAGTTTGCTTTAAGGAACATATAGCTATGATTTTTAATGGTGTGAAAAAATATCTTAAAAAATAATTAGGAAAAATTAAGCAGGGTCAATTCAAGAAAATTTTATTAAGAAGCTAATGTTTATTTTTAATGTCTGTTTTTAATGTAAGTATGAAATGCTTGAATAAAATATATATGCACATATTTGAAACTCTAAAAGTGATTATGCATTTTATATTCATCCCATCCTAATACAAATAACAAATATTGCCCATTTATATTAAAAAAGAAAGACAAATAATTGTTTCAGTTATGCAAGATTAGACCATTTTTTTTCCATCCTGGATTTCTGTAAAATTGATACTCCCATTTCAACTTCTCATCGTTTCAGATTTCCAGAAACAAGTATGTTGATGGAATATAATTTTATTCAGGAAACAACTCATAATTCAAGTGAAATCTAAACCTCTAAGTCATGTGAAACTTGACTAATTCACTGCGGATTTTATAGTCTAAGTTTTTGTTTATCTTTAATTGAATATCTTCTACGGTGAATTGTGATTAACCAGCTAGCTTTGAAATGAAGTATTAAATTTTATTATTTTATTTTGTTGATAATGTCATGTTACTTCTAAAGTAAGATGAACATTTTTCAAAAGAGGTTCAGATTTTTATAATGAGTAAAACTTAACAGTTAAGTCAGGAGGGGAATCAGTATAGTATATTGTTAATACTGACTGGCCTAATCAAAGAGTTGTAAGATACAGATTTTCATTTTTAACAGAGATGTGGTAGGAGATGTGGCAGTTAATAGCACAAGTAAAGGCTGGTTGAGAGAGAAATAGTACAAAGTTGAATCAGACTTCTGTACAGTAAAGAAATTCTGTGTTGCTTCTTTTCATTTCTTTTGAGTTAAAAAAAGAAATAGAAAATAATAGGGCTGACAAGAATAAAATGAAAATGTGTCATTTACTCAATCTAGACTAAAATAGTTTAAAAAGTAAATTTGCTGAATTGTTAAATTAAGGCTGCATTTAAACATTTGATTCTTGAAGCTATCAACTGTAATTATTTTTCAGTTGAAATGGAGTATTCACAGAAGTTCAAAAGTATATGGTTTTCTTGCCACTAAGAATGGAGTGGCACACAGTTCTTTTCTTTTTCTACCAGTTCTAATGACTGTGAGTAGGTTGTATTATAAAAAAAACAAAAAAAAAACCCTCAAAACCAGATCACAACAGACTCAATTAAAATGGCCCTATGGTGGTGTATTATCAGTGAAGCAGGTGATAATAATCTCTTTGAGGTTATCCATAACCAACTTTTAGAACCTTTACAGGCTTTGTAAAACTCTCAAATCTAAAATTAGTGTCTTAGATTGAATAAATTTATCAGTTATATTTTAAAGGAATTGAAACTAGCATATAATTTTTAAAAAGTATAAATTTAAATTAATTTCATATCCATATTAGCTATTGTGTTTGATTCTTAAGTTTTCTAACATTCTATTAAATATTTATGAAATACATTGTTCATTGAGATACATGTACACATATACACTTTATATTTGTACTATTTAAAGAATATTGCTAAAACAAATACCCATTTTGCAACTTGAGTATTACCAGTATCTTTGAAGTCCTGCCCTCATACTTTTTCTTATTTCAGTTTTGTTTCTTTCAATTCATTTCTCTTACTTGATGTTAGAATCTCATTATGGTGTTAAACAGAAGCGATGACAACAGGTTTTTGTCTTTCTTATTTTAAAAAGAATTTTTAATATTTCACTATTAACTATGTGCATTTTTTAGGTTTTCTGTAGATAATTTTGATCTGTAGAGATTTATTTCTAGTTTAATTTTTTTTTCTGAATTTGTATTGATAATGACATGTATTTTTACACTCCATCTGTTAATTTGATAATTTATACTAACATATTTTCTAATGTTGAAGTTGCTTTGCATCCCTGGAATAGGCGGAGGAGTTAGTTATAATGCATTTTCATTTTTATATTCGTCTAAATTTGTTTTTCCCCCATGGTCCTGTGTGAGGTTGGTGGTTCCAATATTGTGCTGTCATTTTCTCGTTTTAGAATCAATTAGCATCATAGAATCAGTTTGAGAGTATCACTTCTTTTTTTTGTTTCCTGAAAGATTTTATAAAAGATTAGAGTACCACTTCCCATACATATTTGGTAGAATGTACCTGTATACTTAGTCATTTGGTAGAATGACTAAGCATGATGTTTTGTGTATGAGAAGGTATATATGTTTCTATTGATTTAACTTCTTGTATGATTTTGGAAACATTCTGGTTAATTTTTGGATCAATTTTGCTAAACATTTCTATCCCTCCCCCCCCCACCCCCCCGGGATTTTGTTTAGTTCAACTAGCAGTGGTTGGCAAACTCATTAGTCAACAGAGCCAAATATCAACAGTACAACAATTAAAATTTCTTTTGAGAGCCAAATTTTTTAAACTTAAACTATATAGGTACGTACATTGTTATTAACTTAATTAGAGCACTCCTAAGGCTTAGGAAGAGCCACACTCAAGGGGCCAAAGAGCCGCCTGTGGCTCGTGCGCCACAGTTTGCCGACCACGGAACTAGAGTTTCAAATGTATTTGCACAACGTTATGTAAATAATGTTCTCAGTCCCGTGTCCCCCCTCCCCCCCCATATACCTGCCTCAGTTTAATTTAAAACATATTTTTGATTTGAGACTCTTTGGGTGACAGGTGTTGTATTGCCTCAAACTTTGTGAAGGTGATTTATGTAAAGGAATTTCCAGGGAATTTTTTTTCTGTTTGTCCAAATATGTTGAGCAGACAATATCCACCTTCTCCTTTTGTTTGTTTTTAGTTCATCTGTTCAGGCTGTTTCCTTTCAGGGGTCTTAGCATTTATGTGGTTTCCGCAACCCAACCTACTATTTGAAGCCAATCTATGGAAAGGCCAAGTCCTGGCTCATCAGAGCGTTCATCAGACACATGCAGGGTGGATGCCGTCCTCAGCGCTTGTTCATCCTTCTAGATTCCTGCTTTCATGCAGTTTCTAGACTTGGGGATGTTTACTTTTTTTTCTCAATTAATACATTGCTTAACAGATGTTTTTATTGTTTATTTAGCATTTTTATGTGCTCTCCACAATGAGGGACTCTCTGACCATTGAGTTCTACTATGCCACCAGAAAGAGAAACCTAAGAAATATCTTCAATTCTGGCATCTCTTCTGGGATGGTTAGCTATGTTAGAAGATATATTTGAGAATAGAATTGTATGTTTTAGATCATAGCAGATACTTTTAAAATTTTTAATTCTTCAACAAAAGAGAGCTAAGATGCTAGAATAAGCTATAAAGTACATTACAGCAGTATCTCATGCAAAATCAAATTACAGGTGTTTGACCTTATAAAACACAGAAGGGGAAAAGAAAATGTGTTTATTTCCTGCTATGATACAAGGTTTCAGATAATTTTACAGATGTAGCAGATTTTCAAAAAGATATGTAGTATATTTTAGTTTTATCTTTAGTATGCATATACACCTATTATGATTGATAGTGGATTTAAAACAAGATAACATTTAAGTTCAGGGATTAGAGAAAAATCTGATATGTTTCAAGTCATATAATTATTGAAAAGTGGTTGGCTGTAGAGGACTTTATATACGTATAACTTTATATAAAAAGATGACTAATACAAAGTGTGAGACCCACTGTTATGCAAATGGGTGTTGAAAATATCTTTAGCTTTGAATAATAGTGTTAAATTTAGTTGTAATTTAAAAATATTACCAACCAGGGGGATCTAGCAGGAACATGCATATTATGTGCTTACTAAAAGTGAGGTGAGGATCAAACATTAAAAGTTTTGAGTTAAAAAATGATAATATTGTTTTCCAAGTCAGAAAGCACAATGTGGTTTGATCAAACAGTAGACAGAAAGAAATTTAAAAGAACAAACAAATCTTGAGGGCAGAACTATATTAGAAACTTTATTGTGTCTTGTATTTAGGATTCTAATCCCCAATAATACTAGCTGCTACTCTGAGCATTCATTCATTTTAAACAGCTTAATTTAATTCCTTTATGCAAGATACCATGGGATATTACATTAAAATAGCAACATCAACATCTCTTTTGGAAGTTGTATAGGCATCTATTATAATTAGGAAAACTTTCTCTATAGGAATGGTAAGTGCAGAAAGAAAAACTGGATTAGATATGCAATACGACAGCTGAGAGGCAGGTTTTGACAAGGAAGGATTACTGAGGCATCAGTGCACTTTTTTCCTTAAGTGCAGTTGTTTGCCTGGGTGGCAGAGGAAACTTACAGTCTTACAATGTTTGGGGCTGATGGCAGAGGAAATTTAGTTTTCAATGTTTGCGGTTCTGTGTATTGCAACTTGGAGTTTATATAATAAGGAAATGTGATAAACATTTTTTTTTCTCCTCCTATTCTTGTTCTTTGGGAAACTAGAGAAAATTTCTCAGACTATATATTATGAGACCACCAGCAAAGAGGAAAAGTTTTGAAATATTTTAAAGATATCATCTGGTTTTACTTTATCAGTTGGCTTATTTTCTTTGAGTTTTACAATAAGCTTTCATGGTTTGCAGTAATGGTGAGGAGCACCTCATATCTCTACTCACAGTGTTTTGGAATAATCTGAATACTTTCCAAGGATGGCATCAAGTTATATTTGCTCTAGAGATAAATTAGTGAATGAGTGGTGGTGTTCACATTCATGTGACGGTTGAAAATTAATTTAAAGGAGAAATAAGTTTCTGGTCTTGCATAATGAAAACAAACATGTGAATGATGTCATATAAATCTATGGATTGTGCATTTTTCTTTTCTCCAATCACAAGGATATAATAAAATTACTTTTGCTCTTGAAATTCTGTTATTTGGAAGCCATGGAACAGGATTTTAAAATCTCTTTTGCTGTTACATTTTCAATGATGTTGAGATAGTTCCTGCAGCCCGTTGTACAGTCCCCGCAGTCCTCCCAGCACCATACTCTGTGCTGTGGTGTGTGCAGTTGTTCTAGCAAGAGGCTGTTTTCTGCTGTGGTCAGAGGCCCGCCATGTTTTGGTTGTGCCTGTAGGTTTTCAGCTCATTCCCAGTTGAGCTTGGAGTAGATACTTATTTTTGAGGTTTCAAGTTAACAACTTTGGTTTAAAGAGGTATATCCTAACCATATCTGGTCATTTGATAGAAAAATACAGTTTCCCTATGAGTTTCAATCAACCTGACATATAAATAGTCTGAATGTCAGCATTATTTAGGACTCATGGATAGATTATATGATTTCTGCCAATAAGAGCATATATCTGGTCATAATTACTAGTTGGTAATATTTGTTAATCACTAACATGTGTCCAGTAGATGTGTTTGGTATAAATGATCCTTTCATGGCTCTGAGAATGCCCTTTTGGGATCCAATCTGGCTAAGATCAGAGTTGCTTCTCTTTCTTATATTGCTCAGTTGATGCGATAATGTCATTTCAGCACATTGATGTTTCTGAATTTAAAGCTTTTCCTGATTCTTCCCATTTATCTTACCCCTCTGCTGATTGGCTATCTTTCACTGCCTGGAAGTAGAAGTTTCTGAGTTGTGCATTTAAGACTGTTAAATGAGTAACAACATTATTTAATTCAGTGTTAAGATTTTCAAGGGATGCAAAAATGCTTTTTACTCAAGTATTTGCTGCATAGCCTTTTTATAATCTTAACTGCTTTTTCAAATATTTTCATTTACAGTTTTTATTGAATATTATTTTGTATTAGCTTCAGATGTACAGCATAGTGATTCGATGATTATATATTTTGCAAAGTGCCCCCCCCCCATTATTTCAAGTGCCCACCTGACACCATACATAGTCATTGCAATGTTATTGCTGATATTCCCCATGCTGTACCTTACACCCCCATGACTATTTTGTAATGACCCATTTGTACTTCTTAATCTCTTCACCTTTTCCACCCAGTATCCCAACCCCACTCCCTCTGGCAAGCATCATTCTATTCTCTACAAGTCTGAGTCTTTTTCTATTTTGTTTGTTCATTTATTTTGTTCTTTAGAGTCCATGTATAAGTGACATCATATGGTATTTGTCTTTCTTTGTCTGACTTATTTCACTGAGCATAATACATTTCTGGGTCCATCCATGCTGTTGTAAATGGTAAGATTTCATTTTTATGGCCGAGTAGTATTCCATTGTCTATATATGTACTGCCACTTTTTTATTCACTCATTTATTGGTGGATACGTGGGTTGCTCCCCTATCTAGCTATTATAAGTAACACTGCAATGAACATGGGGGTGCATATATTTATTTGAATTAGTGTTTTGGGTTTCTTCATATACATACCCAGAAGTAGAATTCCTGGCTCATAAGGCAGTCTCATTTCTAATTTTTTGAGGAACTGGCATACTGTTTTCCATAGTGGCTGCAACAGTCTGCATTCCCATCAACAGTGCCCAAGGGTTCCCTCTTTTCTCCATCCTCACCAAAAATTGTTTATTGGTTTACTGATGATAGCCATTCTGACTGGTGTGAGGTGATACCTCACTGTGGTTTTGATTTGCATTTCTTTGATGATTAGTGATAGTGAGCCTCTCTTCATAGGTCTATTGGCCATCTGTATATCCTATTTGGAGAAGTGTCTGTTCAGGTCCTTGGCCCATTTTTTTAATTGAATTTTTGGTGTTTGCTTCTTTTTGGTGTTGAGTTATCTGAGTTTTTTTTATAAATGTTGGATATTAAATCCTTATCAGATATATCATTCATAAATATCTTTGTCTATTCAGTAGGTTGTATTTTCACTTTGTTAATGTTTTCCTTTGCTGTGCAAAATCTTTTTAGTTTGATATAGTCCTATTTGTTTATTTTTTTTCTTTTGTTTCTCTTGCATGAGGAGATATATCAGGAAAATACTAGTAAGAGAACTGTCAGAGATTTACTGCCTATGTTTTCTTTTAGGAGTTTTATGGTTTCAGGTCTTATATTTAAGTATTTAATACATTTTGAGTTTTTCTTGTATATGGTGTAAGAAGGTGGTCTAGTTTCAGTTTTTTTGCATGTGCCTGTCCAATTTTTCCAACCTCATTTATTGAAAAGACTGTCTTTACCCCGTTGTATGTTCTTGTCTTCTTTATCATACATTAAATGATCATATAGGCACGGGCTTATTTCTGGGCTCTCTGTTGGGTTGCAGTGATCTATGTGTCTGTTTTTATGCCAGTACCGTACTTTATTACTATAGCCTTGTAGTATAGTTTGATATCGGGTAACAGAATACTTTCCACTTTGTTCTTCTTTCTCAAGATTGCTGTGGCTATTTGGGGCCTTTTGTGGCTTCATATAAATTTTTAGATTATTTGTTTTAGCTCTGTGAAAAAAATGCTATTGGTATTTTGATAGAAATTGCATTGAATCTATAGATTGCTTTGGGTAGTATGGGCATATAATTGATAATTATTGTTATCCATGAGCATGGTATATGCTTCCATTTATTTTTACCTTCTTTAATTTATTTATTTAATGTCTTATCATTCTGAGTACAGGGCTTTTACTTCCTTGGTTAAATTTATTTCCAGGTATTTAATTTTTGTTTGTACAATTGTTAATGGGAAGGTTTGCTTAGTTTCTCTTTCTGATAGCTTATTAATGGTGTATAAACATGGTGCTAATTTTCGAATGTTTACTTTGTATCCTGCTGAATTCCTTTATCAGTTCTAGTATATATTTTGGTGGAACCTGTAGGTTTCTCTCTATACAGAATTCCTTTATCAGTTCTTGTATTATTTTCTTGGAACTTTTAGGGTTCTCTTTATATAGTATCAGTTCCCTGAATTTCACTGAATTCCTTTATCAGTTCTAGTAGTATTTCGGTGGGACCTTTAGAATTCTCTTATTTTATAGTATGTGTTTTTGTTGATTTCAGAGAAAGGAAAGGAGAGGGAGAAAGAGAGAAACATAGATGATGAGAGAGAATCATCGATTGGCTGCCTCCTGCATGCCCCCAACTTGGGATCCAGCCTGCAACCTGGGCAAGTACCCTGACCGGGAATCAAACCTTGACTCCCTGGTTCGTGGGTTGACGCTCAACCACTGAGCCACACAGGCCAGGCATAGGGTTCTCTCTATGTCATATCATATTGTCTGCAAATAATGACAGTTTTACCTTCCCCCTCACCCCCACCCCCAATTTGGATGCCTTTTATTTCTTCCTCTTGTCTGATTGCTGTGGCTGGGACTTCCAATAGTACTTTAAATAAGAGTGGTGAAAGTGGACATCCCTCTTTTTTTCCTGATCTTAAGGGAAATGCTTTTACTTTTTCCTCATTGAATATGAGTTAACTGTGGGTTTTTCATCTATGGCCTTTATCATGTTGAATTATGTTCCTTTTATTTCCATTTTGCTGAGAGTTTTTTATCATAGGAGGGTGCTGGATTTTCTCAAATGCTTTTTTCTGCATCTATTGATAGGATCATATACTAGTAATTTTTATCATTGTTTTTCATGTGGTGTATCACTCTAATTGATTTGTAGATACTGGATCAACATTTGAATCCCAGGGATGAATCCCACTTGAATGTGGTATAGTGTATTATCTTTTTAATGTATTGCTGAATTCAGTTTGCTAGTATTTTGTTGCGGGTTTTTGCATCTATGTTCATCAGGGATATTGGCCTATAATTTTCTTTCTTTGTAGTGTTTTTATCGGGTTTTGAAATCAGGATAATGCTGGCCTCATAAAATGAGGTTGGGAATATTCTCTCCCCTTGAATTTGTGGAATACTTTGAGAATGGTGAGTGTTAATTCCTCTTTGAATGTTTGGTGAAATTCACCTGTGAAGTCATCCAGTTCAGGACTTCTGTTTGTTGGGAGTTTTTTTTATGGTTGCTCTGATTTTGTTGGTTATAATTGGGTCTGTTCAGTTTTTCTATTTCTTCATTTCAGTCTTGGAAGATTTCTATTTTTTTAAGAATTTATACATTTCTTTCAGATTGCCAATGTTATTGTTTGTGGTATTTTCTTATAATCTTCTGTATTTCTGTTGTGTCAGTTGTTACTTCTCTTTTACTGCATTTGTGATTTTATTTGGGTTATTCTTTCATTTTTTCTTGATGAGTATGGTTAAAGGCTTATCAATTTTGTTTATACTTTCAAAAAACCAGCTCTTGGCTTTATTGATCTTTTTTGTTGTTTTTCTTTAGACTCTATTTCATTTATGTCCACTCTGATCTTTATTATTTCTTTTCTTACTTTGGGCTTTGTTATTCTTTCTCTAGTTCTTTAGGTGTAAGTCCAGAATGATTATTTTAGGTTTTTCTTCTTCTTTGGGTAGGCCTGTATTGCTATGAATTTCCTTCTTAGGACTGGTTTTGCTGTGTCCCATAGATTTTGAGTATTTGTGTTTTTATTTTTATTTGTCTCCAGGTATCTTTTGACTTCTCCCTTGATCTCTTTATTAACCCATTATTGTTTAGTAACATTTTACTTAGCCTCCATGTGTTTTCAGTTTTTTTCATGTATTTACTTTCCAGTTACATACTAATGTGGCCAAAGAAGATGCTAGATATGATTTTAATTTTCTTAAATATATTTACCTAGTTTGGTGGCCTGACATGTGGTGTTTCCTGAAAAATCTTCTATGTGCACTTGGAAGGAATATATATCCTCCTGCTTTGGGGTGCAATGCTTCGAAAATATCAATTAAATCTATCTGGTCTATTGTGTCATTTCTTGTTGATTTGTTGTCAGTGGGGTGTTAAAACCCCCTATTATTACATTGTTACTGTCAATCTCTCCCTTTATGTCCATCAAAATGTGCCTTTTATATTTAGGTGCTTCTGTCTTGGGTACATAAATGTGTAGAAGGATTATATCCTCTTGTTGGATTAAGACATTTATCATTATCTAATGTCCTTCTTTGCCCCTTATTGTCTTTAAGTCTGTTTTATCTGATGTAAGTATTGCTCTTGTAGCTATTTTTGTGTTTCCATCTGCATGAAATACTTTCTTCATCCCTTTACTTTCACTCTGTGTGTCTTCTGATCTGAAGTGGGTCTCTTGTAGACAGCATATATGTAGGTCTTGTTTTATCCTGTTGTTGTTGTTTTTAATCTATTCAGCTACCCTGTGTCTTTAAACCATTTACCATAGGATCATTAAACCATTTATATTTAAAATGATTATCAATAGGTACTTAGTTAATGCCATTTTTTTCATTCATATTTATGTTCCTAATTTTTTCCTTTTATTCTTCTTTAAAAAACTCCCTTTAAAATATCTTGTAATAATAATTAAAACAAATAAATTTCTTGTAATACTGGTTTGGTAGTGGTTAATTCCTTTGGCTTTTTGTTGTTTGGGAAGCTCTTTATTTTTGCTTTAATTTTAAATGATGGGTAGACCTCCTGGTTGTCAGTCCTTGCTTTTCATCACTTTGAATATTTCATGACATTCCCTTCTGGCCTAAAAAGTTTCTGCTGAGAAATCAGCTGACAGTTTTATGGGAGCTCCCCTGTGGGTAACTATCTGTCCTTTTCTTGCTGTTTTTAAGATTTTCTCTTTGTCTTTAACGTTAGCGATTTTAATTATGATGTCTTGGTTTGGGCCTCTTTGGATTCATATTGTTTGGGACTCTCTGCTTCTGTCCTTGGGGGATTTTTTTCCTTCCCTAGATTAGTGAAGTTTTCAGTCATTATTTCTTTTTCTTTCTTTCTTTTTTTTTTAAATATATTTTATTGATTTTTTACAGAGAGGAAGGGAGAGAGAGAGAGAGTCAGAAACATCGATGAGAGAGAAACATCGATTAGCTGCCTCCTGCACATCTCCTACTGGGGATGTGCCCGCAACCCAGGTACATGCCCTTGACCGGAATCGAACCTGGGACCTTTCAGTCCACAGGCCGATGCTCCATCCACTGAGCCAAACCGGTTTTGGCCAGTCATTATTTCTTCAAATAGTTTCTCAGTCTCTTGCATGCTCTCCCCTCCTTCTGTGATACAGATGTTATGCTTGATGTTCTCCCTCAAGTTCCTTAAGCTATCTCATTGTTTTAAATTCTTTTTTCCCCCTGTTCTGATTGTTTTCTGCTACCTTGTCTTCCAAATTGCTGATTTGATCCCCACTGTTGATTCCTTCAAGTGTATTCTTCACTTTAGTTATTGTATTTTTATTTCTTACTTTTTTTTTTTTACAGTTTCTATACTTTTTTATGCTTCTTTGTATAAGTTCTCTCTAAGTTTATTTATTCTGTTCAGCTAGTCCTCAGATGTTCATACAGGTTGATTTTTCTATACTTTAGTTGTAATTTGATGTGGTCATGGTAGAAGGTGAGTCCAACTTCCACCTTCTCTGCCATCTTGGGTCCTCCTCACTTAGCTTTTCAAGAAACTTTATCTGCTTATCCAGGACAAAAAAAGGCAAAAAAAAATTAATACCCCCTCTTCTGTTAATAGTCAGCTGAAAGTACAGAAGAAATTACTTTAAAATCATAGTTTCCCAAGATTTGTTCATATAGCAAAGGTGATTGATATATTGATATTTATTTTTAGAAATTTCATACTTATTTAAAACAATTTTCTCTTATTAACATGCATAAACATTTTTCTACACATGTAAATATGTGATTCTTTAAATTTGCATTTTTACTGATTATTTACTCCTAATCTCATTTTCTCTGATATTAGCTATGCCTTTTCCCTAATTAAATGCTAGCTGCTAAGTTGATAAACTGTCAAAAGTTAATATATAGAAGTTAATAGATATTAGTGTATTGATCTGTATTTGAGATGTATTATATTTGTATATCAGAAGTAGAAATTTTTATAAAATGTAATCATGAGAATCTCCATTATTTTTCTTTTTTTAAAATTGGCTTCTACAGTATTTAATGTTGCCCTGAGCTTTGTTATGATTGGCCCAGATTTACTTGAAAATTAAAAATTTAAAATATGTTTTTATTGATTTTAGAGTGAGAAGAAAGGAAAAGGAGAGAGAGAAACACATTGATGAAGGAGAGAAACATGGTCTGTCAAGGTTAATATTATTAGCATACTATTGAAATACTAATTAACTTCATTTTTAAATACTTTTTCCCCTTATTAGAATTACATTTAGTTTCAGGTCTATCTGAAGTAACCAAAGATAGGGAAACAAGAGAAATAACTGCATATTAAAAAATTACTACAATTAGAATTATGTGTAAGTATTCTGTTATTCTGATGTCATAGTCATCATAAAATTATTTCCCCTTTTTCCACTTCAGATTTTAACTACACATGTTTTTTAACCCACTTAACATTCTTTTTTGTAATAATCTAAGGTCTAATTACTTTAAGAAAAATAAATTCTCAGACTTTTATAAGGGCTCCTGTTTCCCTGGGGTTGTATGAAATGACTGTTATAGAATTAGCGAAAAGCCCAGACTACCAATGTAGACCCCTCACAATCTTTACAAAGAGATGGACTGGGAAAACATTGTGGTTAAAAAAACAACAGTCACGTTTATCTTAAGTTCCATGGAATTAAGTGGCTCTTTCCCCCCTCCTTGGCCTTCTTTTTTTCTTTTGCCCCTCTCCATTGTGATTAAAATGTTTAACATAATTAACCTTATATTTTAAAATATTATACCCTTGATAATACCATTTTTTGGATGACAAATCTAGGTGTTCCATAGAATTTAAAAGTAAAAGCTTTGGAACCAGGAAGACAGATACAACTTTTAGCTCCGTTGAGGTTAAGTAATATTAACCTTGACAACTTTCATCAATGTGTTTCTCTCCCTTTCCTTTCTTCTCTTTATCCTTTTGAGTGTCACTTTTCTGAATCACCATTTCCACATCTAATACCAACTGTATGATATTATTTGTTATGAGGAACAAAATATAAAATATACACACAAAATTAAAAATAGGTCTTTAAACTAAATAGAAATAATTCTTATCAAATACATTAGACACGCCTGACTTTATTTTCTTTTGCAGCTAGTCTGGCCCAGATAACTGATATAGATTCAATTTTTAACCCTTTTTGGTGGTATCATGCTGATTTCAAATAAGAACTGAAAATTGGAGGAAAAAAAATGAGTATCAGCTTATTTAATGCAGTTAGATGCTTCAATTTTGTCAAAATTTGCATAGAACTCAAGATTTTGATATAGGAACTAAAGACATATATTAAAGTTCTGAGGTGAAAATAAATTAAAGCTGAAGGCAAAAGTGAAAAATGAGTACTTACTGATTTTGATGACTGTGTTCATTGAACTAGTGAAGTGAAAATGCGGATGTTATAATCCAGAAAAACATAATTGCTCACATAGACTTGAATACTATGTAGCTAAGTTTAAAGTAATAACATAAAGAAAATAATAATTTTAGCTAATTTTAAGAGCAATGTATGCCAGAATTATAAGAAAATTATTTTAACTTTTCTAATAAAAATACCTATTATCTTTAAACTTTTTATGTAAATTAAAAATATTCTTGAAATAAATTACTCTAATCACCCTGCATTGATTTTGTGAACTATATCAGAGATAAGAAATTGCGGTAGTCATTTTAAAGGAAGTTTGTTATTGCTCTGTAAACTTGGAACTACTATGTATTTGAATGGAGGTATTTATTGCTGTAGATGACATTATTTCTAGGAGGCACTCACATTTGATTTTCTCTTTAGAACAGCTTTAGCAAGGTGGGAGTATTTAATTGTTTTTTCTGCCTTTCAAAGAACATAAAATAAACTGTGGCAGATTCTGGACTAAGTACAAGAGGGGCTTTCTTTGTGAATGAAGGTCAAGTTTCTTAGTAAATGGATACCTTTTGGATACAATTGAGCATCAGTTTGAAGGACCCTTGAGATATAAGAATTACTACTACGTCTTCCCTTTCTGATTTTTTAACAGAAAAATTTAGTTTTACTTTTGAAAGTAAAATAACTTCACAGATCAGATTTTCTAAAGCTTTTCCAGCAATATGTAGTAGTATCAGTTCGCCTTCTGTTCAAGTTATCATCATATATTGTTAATCTTAGGAAATCATGTTAGACAAGTCATATGTACTCGTTAAACTTTGCTTATTACATCTCTGTCATGCGTAAGGTATCTTCAGGGCACTTAGAAAATCGTAATAAAGTTCCCTTAAGTCTCCAGCATCTTTGAGCAGCACCCATTTGTTTACACAGGTACAGGATGTTCTACTTCCAATGAGTTAACTGAAAATGGGATATATTTGAAGTTAAATTCCCAAAGAGATGTAAAATAATTATATTATTTGGTATGGAAAATATATTATGTAAAAATTGGGACCAGATAGTTTAATTTTACCCTTAGCAGTTCTGAGGGAATGACGTATTTGGATGATTTATTTTATTTTCATATTATACTTTAGTCCCTCAATTAAATATGTAAAAATATTATTATAATATACTATTCTACTTTGTATTCAAATGCAATATTGAAAGAGTGAGACAGCCTTACCTCTAAGTAGATTCCAATGCCTGGAAACAGATCTGGATCTTCCTGGTCATTAGCTTTGCTACTAAATGAGTTAACCTCAGTTTTCTCATCAATGAAATAGCTATAGTAATATACCTCAAAGGTTTTTATTGGGATCAGTATGTTCTGGACTCATTTCACAAATGAGTGAGATCAGAATTTTATCTTTTATCTTTCTCTAACTGGCTTATTTCACTTAGCATAATGCTCTCCAGGTCCATCCATGCTGTTGCAAATGATAGAAGTTCCTTCCTTTTTGTAGCAGCATAGTATTCTATTCTGTAGATATACCACAGTTTTTTAATCCACTCATCTGCTGATGGGCACTTAGGCTGTTTCCAAACCTTAGCTATGGTAAATTGTGCTGCTATGAATATAGGGGTGCATATATCCTTTCTGATTGGTGTTTCTACTTTCTGGAAATATATTCCTAGAAGTGGGATCACTGGGTCAAATGGGAGTTCCATCAAATAGTAAGTTTTAAGTAAATGAAAACACCTTTATGATTTTTATTATCATATACTAGTGGCCTGGTGCACGAAATTCATGCACAGGGGGCAGAGGGTGTCTCTCAGCCCGACCTACACCCGCTACAACCTGGGATCCCTCTCATAATCCGGGACTGCTGGCTCCTAACCGATCGCCTGCCTGATTGCCCCTAACCGCTTCTGCCTGCCAGCCTGATCGCTCCCTAACTGCTCCCCTGCTGGTCTGATTGACGCCTAACTGCCCCCTTGCTGGCCCGATCACCCCCAACTGCCCTCCCCTGCTGCAACCCACCTCCTCTGCCGGGCCCTGCCTCCTCCATACTGCGCCGAGCCATGGGATACCCAGGCCTCAGCATGCAGAGTGGCTGCTGGGCCCTGCCTCCGCTGTGCGTGTGATGACATCATGCATGAGGGCCACCTAGGCTTTTATTAATATATATATCCCCTCTATGTGTTCTCCTAGGTGAGAATTTCTCTGGGAATGGGATTGCTGGTCGGATTTGTCCTTGACTTATATATATGTATGTTACTTCTCTACCTACTCTTGTCCCTTCTTTTCCTTTTCTTTAATGCCACTTAGATTTATAGTGCTGCAAGGAAAAGCCATGAGATCAGACAGCAGTCCCCCCAACCCCGTATAAGAACAGCTTATAATACTCGTTTTGTAAAACAACAGGAATAAAATGAGTACCCTAAATATTTTGAAACACTATTGGGGAAAACTGATGTTACTCTGATATTTTAGAAATAACTAATTATATATTTTTGAACTTCAAACAAGTGATTTATTATATTATCTTCTGAGTTTCAAGTGTGAATTGAATTCATCTGTCCACACTTGTCTACCGAAATACAGACTTTAAAAGCATGGGTACTATTTTTGGGCTTCATCAGAATTTCTTGGAAGAATAATAGTAATTGAGGATTTTATTTCAATAAAACTGTACTTGAAAAAATCACCACATGAGTTGAACTCCTAAATAAAATATATGGGCCTAAAAATGTAAATGACATTACATGTTAATGAAAATACAAGATCTTTTAAGTCCAAAGTATAATTACCAAGTGAAAATTTGAAGATAATCCCAAACATCTGTTTAGAAGTGTTTTAGTACAAGAAAAAGTTTAGTGAATGTTAAAACCCTTTATTCCTTAAGTTGGATATAGGATAACTCCATCTCTATTTAAAAGAATGTGGGTGTGACTTTCATTTTTCGTTTTTTCCCTTCCCCTTGAACCCAGCTGCAGGGTGTTAGTTTAATTTTCTTCTTTGGCTTGTGGCATGTTTTCAGGATGATCCCTGCAAGTTTCCTCTCTTTGATTCATATATTTATTTGCTTTTATCTCTATTGCTAAGTTCATCTTCCCTTTGTACTATAGGAAGCTCCTTCAATGTACTTAATTTGCATCCTTCAATTTATGATATACTCTTATAAATTGCACAGTGATGTCTTGGGTGCAAATGAAATTTTAATATTTATAACTGGTGTGACATGGGATGCATTCAATATTTTGTCACTTTGTAGACCTTTTTAAGGTCCATTCATGTTACAGTGTTTACATGGAATTTGTTGCTGCATAGTAATCCATAAAGTCTATGTCCCACATCGTACTCCCAGGGTAGACAATCAGTTACTTTACTATCAAGCAAAACTAAGGTTAAACACCCTCTACGTGTTCTCTTAGGTGAGAATTTCCCTGGGAATGGGATTGCTGGTCAGAGTTTGTCCTTGACTTAGGAATGACATTCGTTGATTTGACTGAGTATTGTCAGATAGGATAACAAATGGCTGGCCCAGGCTGCACTGCCACCAACTCTGCACAGGGTCCTTCCCCTACTAGTGCTCGTCTTTATCCAATTTTCTATTTCTTGCCAATCTGAGTAGAAATTATATTTTGTTATCATTTGCATTTCTCTGAGTTACTAATAAATTTGAGTATTAGTTAAAATGCTTGGTATTTATTTTCTTTCCTCTATAGGTTAATAACTCTATAGGTTAAGTGTGTACACATGAAATCATCATATTAGCCTATTTAAGATGTACATTTTGTATTCCACCTTAATATATTTTCCTTTAAACTGGAATATATCTGCATTAGCTAGATTTTAAATGATTTCTCAATTCAACCATGATTTTTACTTTTTGTTTTATTATTGAAACATGATAAATGAACAACTTTCATGAAAAGAATTACTATTTGACTGCTGGTGGGATTTTTATTAGGTCATATGGTTTAGGATGCTTTTCTATTTTTTGTATTAATCTTTACATTAGCATTGAGTTTTGGTAGCATTGATGCAAAAATCAATCACCTTTAAATTTGAAAATTTGGAAATGGTGATAGCAGTTTTTATGCCAGAAATGTGTGCGTCAGTTTTAGACTTTGTTTTGGCAGCTCTTACTTTAAAAACCTAAAATATGTTTTTGTAAACACTGTATTGAAGAACAGTTATCTAAGGGAGAGGGGATTTTTAAGTGGCATTGTTTTCAGACTTGAGTGTGATGAAATCCTTGATGTCAGTGTGCTTTCGCTGAAGACCACCAGGAACACACTTGTGGTAAGGAAGGTGACTTACTTCTTACACTGAGGGACCAATGTACCATGGAGACCCTGTGGTGTCTCATTACATATCCTGTAGTCGGAACTGGACTTTGGTTGGGTGAGTTCGGAGAAGTTATAAGGAATGAGGGGTGTCCTTTAGACTTGATGCTGCGACCATTTTATGACTGGATAAATAAATCATTTCTAGCAAGCGAGGGATGTTTGATATTTTGTGGATTGTTATACAGTGACCCTTTTCTCTTTTCATTCAATAAAATTATGAAGTAGTCTTGTTTTTTCGTATTTATCGTGGTCTCAGTAATCTGGCCTCAAGCTGGTGTTCTACCAGATTTGGTATGTTTCTCCCTCCCTCCACCCCAACCTGTTCCCTTCTTCTCCTCTTCCTCCTCCTCTCCCTCCTTCTCTCTTTTATCCAAAAGCAATTAAAATGTTTTAAAATATATGCTTAATTGCAGAATTTCCCCCCACCCCCCACCCCGAGTCACCCAGGGTAGTGACTTAATTATAAAGATGTGACATATTGTGAGAGATTTCATTTGGACAAAAAATAAGAAAGTTAGTTTTACCTTGTAGCTTTGCCACAGATAACCTTGCCCATGGTTGGTTGCCTCCTGCATGAACCCTAACCAGGGCCCAGGCCAGGGAGGAACCTGCAACTGAGGTACATGCCCTTGACCAGAATATATGTGCCCTTGACTAGAATCAAACCTGGGACCCTTAAATCCACAGGCCGATGCTCTATCCATTGGGCAAAACTGGCTAGGGCTTAATTTCTTAATTGTAGTCTCACTTTGAAATAGCCCTCTCCGTCTGCTGCCTGTCGCAGTGGAAGCCACCCTACTCTTGCCCTCTTCATTCACTGCAGCTACCTTTGGTCTCTCTGTTCGTTCTGCTATTCCCTTGCAGTGAGTGCTATTCCCTTGCAGTGAGTGCTATTCCCTTGCAGTGAGCACCTCCTCCCCAGAGGAGGCAGAGTGATCTTTTCAAATACATTAAGATATATCACAAAACTCCTCTCTGAAAGCTCTCCCCCACCCATTGCAAGTCAAGTAACCCTCAGACTTTAGCAGATCCTGAAGGACACCTGCTTGCCTCTGTGACTTCATCATGGCTTTTCTTTTCATCTTGCCACTACTCAACTGGCTGGCCTTTGTTGTTCTTGGAAATAATCAAATGCATTCTTGCTTTATATCCTTTAGTCTAACAATTCCCCTTATCTGGACTCATCAGTCTTTGTAAGTCTGGCTCCTTATCCTTTATTCCTTAGAGATCAAACCTATTTCCCTATTTGTAAGTTATCTCTGTCTAAATTAGCTTCATGGACTCTGTCTTGCTTTTATGTTATTTGTAGCACTTATCATCCATCCATCCATTCATTCATTTGTTCTGTTGTGTGGTACTTCCTTTCCCATCTCACTTCACTCCCCACTTCACACATAAGCTCTGAGTGCATGCCTGTACATTTCTAAGTGTGCAGTCCCTAAGGAAGTACCTGGCACAAAAGAGGGGATTAACCAAGATCTGTTTAGTAAATGAATATACTTATGAATGAATAAATGAACAAGCAACCAAATGAGTGAACATATATTCTATACATATGTCTGTTGACTATTAACAAGAGGAATGCTTGTTAGTTTATTATTTAATTGAGGTATAGCTATCTGAAAAAAAAAAAGTCAATCTCTTTCTCTGGAAATACACCTTAAAATATAATGTTCTTTTGAGCATGGTCTAGGACTATGGTTTAGATGGTATAACATCCTAATGATGTTTTCCTGATGATGCTTAAAATAATATTTGGATGCATTTCTCTGGAGTGGTTCTAATGTAAACATGGTTTTATTTATAAATGTCACAATCAAATCAGAACTTTGGGAGAGGTGAGGTGGGTTGAAAAATAGCCTGGGTGTTAGAAGTTTCTGTAGAGTCATGATTCATTAATTTGTAGGTGAGGGCCTACATATAAAATACACATAGTATTATGCCTATTAAGTTTGAAAATAATTATAATTTATTTTACTATTTGTTTTCCCTACTTTGTATTTCTTGTTGTTGCATTTAGTGTTCGAATTTGACAGTAATTTAAATTACCTCTTTTATATTTCAATTTAAGGATTCAATTTCTATAGACATAATATCAAGGCCTAAAGCATAGTGTGTGAATGTCGTTTTGCAGTGGAAGATGAAATGTGGTATTAAAATGTTAGGTGGAGGGCAGCAAACAGCCAGCCTTGGTGTAGAATCCCTCCTGTAATTAATACTCCAGTATTAACTTCTCCTTGAATCTGTTTCCTCATCCAAAGGGTGGGCATAATATTTGTGTTCAGGACTGTGCTGAGAATTCAGCTGATGTATTTAAGTTTGTGGCATGGTGCATGTAACATTATTAGGTTGGGACAATTGTTAAGTTCAGTCCTTTTTCTCTTTTTTCCGTCAGCAGCAAGAGGAGGTATTTAACTTTCCAAATACAAAAGATTATTATTCTGTGTAGATAATATGATTGCATAAAGTGTATAATATTTGACATTTTTCTATAATCAATGCTTGACTCTGTAATTTGCAAAGAGCATCAACCACAACAATATCAATGGTAATAGCAAATGTTTATTGTTTGCCATGTGTCAGACACTGTCTTAAACACCTTACATATATTAGTAACTTTTTAAAAATATATTTTTATTGATTTCAGAGAGGAAGGAAGAGGGATAGAGAGATAGAAACATCAATGATGAGAGAGAATCACTGATCAGCTGCCTCCTACACACCCCACACTGGGGATCAAGCCTGCAACCCAGGCGTGTGCCCTGACCAGGAATTGAACCATGACCTCCTGGTTCATAGGTAGATGCTCATCCACTGAGCCACGCCGTCTAACTAATTTATTAATATCACAAAGCCCATGAGATACTAATTCCCATTTTACAGATGAGTAAACTGAGACACAGACTATTAAATTATAGGGCGCATAAGCACATCTGGGCTTGAAAGATTCTATACTTAGGCATTAAAAAAATGATACTTAAAAACTGCTTTCATTCTTCAGGTAGACTCAGTAATCACCCAAATATATCTTGACACAAACTTTCCCATCCCCATCTAGATGTGAGGGACTCTAGTTTTAGGACTTGATACCCCCATCTTTCTTTGTGCGAAGGAAGGAAGATAAGAGAAGCATCCCAGTTTGAGGGCTAGTTCTGCTTGAGAGTCATGCTATATGGGCAGCTGTTGATAAAAGAATTATGACTTTTATTATTTTTAATGTTGAGAAATCATGATTATTTGGGGTGAAAAACAAAGGGCACACAAAATATAGATTCTTTTAATATGATTATATGTGGAAATACTGGGATACTGCTTTTCACACAAATGTGTTTGTTAGCAGGAAGGGTATAAAAGAACTTTATTATACTTAACTGCTTTACGAAGCATGTTTTACTGATATGTCCCAGTGCCCATTAAGCCTCTTTATAGCTTTGATCTTGTTTAGTTTTCCTGCTTTTCATTCCCAGTTCTCCTATGTCATTTATCAGTTTTTAAATATTTGAATGAGATCTTTGTTTATTTAAAGGTGATTTCTTACAGTTTCTGGCCCAGTTAGCATACAGTAATTTCAGGCCATGAAGACCCCTACTGAAATTCGAAAGACCATGAAGTCTTTGTAGGTGATCTTAAGATAACATTGTTGTTGGCCTTATGATGAACTGTATATGTGTATCAGCTTTGAGACATAATAATTACTTTAGATTTTTTTAGGCTTTGGTTGCATTTAATCTTCTGGTTTGATGAAATGTTAGAGTATAAAGGAAATAAATTTTCCATCTTAAAAATGTTTTATGAAGCTTTTCTCTCCCCGTGGTACTTCCTGATGGCCTGATACTATGTCACGTATAATTGGATTGATACTCAGCCTGAATACTTCTTTCTCTTCTTGGCAGCATGGGGTAACCTTGGAAATGTTCTGAAGAGTCAGAGCAAAATTTCCGAAGCTGAAAGCGCCTATAGGAATGCTTTGTACTACCGTAGCAACATGGCTGACATGCTTTATAATTTGTGAGTATGCATTGCTTTGTCTGGTTTGGTTCATCTTTGAAACCTGTGGCGAGAGGGACTATTGATTTAACTGCTGGAGATGGAGATGATAACTGTTTTCTGAAATAGTTTTTTCATTAATCATACCTCAGAGACTAGTAGGTGGATGGTATTTGTGACTTCCTTGTTATGGGCCACCTCATTGATATTCATGTGTATTGATGTGACACAACTGAAGTACTGTGCCATGTAACAAAAATTGGTTTAAATGCTTTTAAATTTTTTAAAAATTTGTTCCATTAATACTTAGATGGGTTCATAAAATAAACCTGCTATGGTTGATAATTTATATAATTGATATCTTGACTATTAGTAATAATAGATTTTATCCTCTATTAAAAAATTGCTTCCAAGTATATGTAGAACATGTATTAGTGAATAAGATAACGGCTCTTCTTTAATTTGTCCCCTCTCCAGTGGTACTAATAATTAGGTTGGGATAATTGGATAATTTAGAATCTTTGTGTACATTGGATTAGAAAAATCGCTAGGGGAAAAATTGGTTTTGTTCTTTAAATAGAAAGTCTCTAGGGGTACAGTGAGATGTGAATGGGTAAATGCAAATTAACCAAAATCCCTTTTTTGGCCTCTTATATTTATGACACTTTTGTTTATAAGTAATAGAAACGTAGTCTAAACTTGCTTAAACACAGAAGAGGTTTTATTAACTCCCATAACTGAAAATTCCTGCCGTTAACTAGATGTGGCACAATTAGATCCAGCTGCTTTATTATGCTGTAAGAATTTGTCTGCATTTTGTGGCTCTGGTTCCTCTAGGTTCGCTTCATTCTTTGTGGAACTCTGTCTATATCAATGGGAAAGATGATTCTTGTACTGTTATGTGTATAACATCCTGACTCCTCAGTCTCAGAAGAGATTGTCTTGGTGTCTCTATTAATCCTGTAAAAAGGTCTTGCTATATCTTCCTGGGGTTATGTGTCCTCTCTTGGATGAAACACTGGGCAGTGTGGCAGGGGCTATAAGATACCACTGTTGACAGTGCCACCGAAGTTGGAGTGGAGTGGAGTGGAGGGGAGTGGAGGGGAGGAAAGTGGAGTGAAGGGGAGTGGATTGGAGTACCAATTCCCTGCTGGAAGAGACCAGGCAGAATAAGATGTCACTGCTGTGACTAATGAATACTATGTAATATTGACAATATCAAAGTTATCTGTCAGCTCTAATTTTTAGCATGTATTTATGACCTGGTTGCATCTCAGTCTTTCGTACTGTCTAAATCTAAAAACACAGATAAAAAGGTACAATAAAAGTTAACAGGAAAAAAGATTTAGATTTTTAACGTCCAACAGACAGGGTGAGCTCAGTTTAATCTCCTGTTTATATATTTACCTTGTTATTGCTTTGTTTTTTATCTTGATTGTTGAAAGTATTACATATGTCCCCCTTTTCCGCCTGCTAGCCGGTCCCTGCCCCCCACCCCAGGCCTTCACACTGGGGTCTCAGTCTCACGGCCTGTGGTCTAAATTAGGTCAGCGTGTGTTTTGTGTTGACCTGCACAGATTTAATTTTTTCTTTTTTCACCTGGAAGGCTTTCAGATGGGGCACATCCTTTCCAGCTTGCACAACCCCTGTTGCTCTCTGCTGTGTTTCATGCTCACCAGATATATCACCATCCTTTTCCCTGAAATAATTTAGTCTACATCTTTTTCTTTTTACTTGAATAAATATATCTTGATATTCCTACAAAGTCTTTTCCCACATCTCCATCTAAATATTGTGATGTAACTATATTATTGATTAATAGAATCTTTATTTCATGAAAAAAACCTTATCAACTTGATAAATTTACACAAATGTTCCTTTTTTATTTTTTATTTTTATTTTTGTATATGAAAGTAATGTTGTCAAAGGGGCCTCTTGTCTTGCAATATGGGATGAGAGTTTTCTTTTGGTGTTTATTCTTCATACATTTTGGGGGAGAAAATAAGCTGAACAACTAGTACTCTGTTTTGATCTTATTTTTCTCTCTTTTATCCATAGTTCTCTATCTCTTGTGGATACCTCTTGGGCAAAGGTTGAAAGAAAAAAGAAAATGTATCTATCTAGGCTTATTCTTTTTTGAGAAGAGAAATTTATTCTATTAGATAAATTCAATTTACATGTAATCTAAAAGTTGCACCTTTAAAACTCCACTATCTAGATACATATATAAACTATGAAAATATATGTATATACCTTCTCAAACCCTAATGAAAAATCCTTGTTGGAGAAATGATTGCTAACAAGTAACACAATCAGTTTGTTCCCCCCCCCTCCCCACACACACTAAATGTAGTAAAATCAGCTATGTCAAAAATGCCATAGATAGCTCCATAATATTTTTACTAATAATGACAGGGTTTTATTTTTTTTAAACTACATTTAACTGTTAACTCAAAGGAAAGGCTTAAATTCCACAAGAAGTGTTGGCAATGATTTCAACGCATTAGATTATGTAACCCATGTCATTGACAGAAATCTGATATTCAATAATTATATTTCAAAATAGGGAATTTTTCAATGGTTTTTAAAATCAAATATCAATAAAATGCACCAAGATAGGTCTTTTACAACCCATAATATTATAAATATATGATATCATATTTCTCTAGGAACAAACTTTTTCTTTTCTACCTATTTATATAGGTAGGAAGTTTTCTCAAAGATAGTTTAGAGAATATTTGGGGAAAATTTTTCTTTTCATATGTATATGCTATTTTTAATACATAATTCTCTCTGATGTATAGAAATTGCTCCTTGTGCTATTTCAAATCCTGAAAGAAAATGAATTTGCTTTGCTCAATCTTACCAGTAAGTAAACTTAACCTAATAATGCTCCTTTGTGATAATAGCAGGTTTTAATTACTTTTCATATCATCAGTTATAGTTATGTATCTTTTTTTTATAATATATTTTTTATTGATTTTTTACAGAGAGGAAGGGAGAGAGATAGAGAGTTAGAAACATCGATGAGAGAGAAACATCGATCAGCTGCCTCCTGCACATCTCTTACTGGGGATATGCCCGCAACCCAGGTACATGCCCTTGACCGGAATCGAACCTGGGACCTTTCAGTCCGCAGGCCGATGCTCTATCCACTGAGCCAAACCGGTTTCAGCTATAGTTATGTATCTTAAAGATGCTTTATGATCAAAGCCTGAAATGAATGAGTATGTATTAGTTGCATGAAATACTCATATTCACTGATGAATTTTAAAAGCTTTTGGAAATTATACACTTCTGTTAAAACCTGTACTTTTAGTCAGTAACCTAGATATTTTTAAACGAATTCAATGTTCATAAAGCTACTGCTTTGTAAATTATTAAAATTTTTCATATTAGAAATTTTTACTAGGGAGATATATATGATTATGTAACTTCACAAAATAGATCCAGGGATATGGAACAGACTGACCAATCTCAAGGGAAGAGGAGAGGTGGGAAGAGTTTAACAAAAGAATTTATATGCATATATGGATAACCCATGGACACAGACAATAGTGCAGTGAAAGCCTGGGGAAGGGAGCAGGAGCAGGGTGAAGGTGGTCAGTGGGGGGAAAAGGGGACTTCTATAATAATTTCAACAATAAAGACAAATTAGAAAAAAACCACAAGCAATCATTACTAAAGGGAGGTACACCAACATTGACCAGCCACAGGATGATTCTAGGGGTCAGAGAGAATCCTAAATTAGTCCCTGTATATTGAATTTTATGTTTAAATTTTTTTAAAAAATATGACTAGCACATTTAAAAAGCACATCTAAATATTGTTCTATGTCAGGATAGATAAATATGATTTGAAAAATTATTAAGTAAATACTTGTATAAATGATATTTGGTTATATCTGAAGTTGGGCAGCATTGCCTGATAATATCTTCAAACTTTGAGGACAGTTTTTTTCCCCAGTATTAATATCAAGTTTTACATGAGAAGTGCATATAAATGGTTATATATCTTTTTAATAAATGTATGGGATAATATTGATTCTTTTTTCTTGATAGCAATTACTTGAATTACTTACATATACCAAGCACTCTTCTTAATTCTTTACAAATGTTATCATAGTTTGTCTTTAAATGAAGCCTACAATATGAGGAAAATGAAACTCAGAGGCAATTTCTCTAAGGTCACACAAATAGTAGAGGAGCTGGAATTTGAACTTAAGAGATTAAGAAAAAAGTTAACTCTATATCCCATAAAATCACATTTCTACAGAATAAACAAAAGGTGTGAGAAAAAAGCCTCAATGTATATCTTTCAAATTCAGAAAAAACATTAATTCAAATAACCTTTACACGTAGAATATTTGAAATTAAATCTAATAGAGAATATAAATTAACTTTTTATGTCAGTTACTCTGTTTACTGAACTCATGCTGTAGAATTTTGTTAGAAAGATTATCAGTGGATTTGTAGCACTGAGGTAAGAGTTGCTTTGAAGAAGAAATTGCATCAAAAAGCCTTATTAAATGTCTAAATTATTCCTGGCCAGTGTAGCTGAGTTTGTTAGTCATCGTCCCATACACCATAAGGTTGCAGGTTCCATTCGTGGTCCGGGCAAATGACCAGGTTGCAGGCTCAATCCCTGATAGGGGGCATGCAGGAGGCAGCCTATCAATGCTCTGCTCTCACATCGATGTTTCTCTCTCCCTCTCCCTTCCTCATTCCCTAAAATTCAATTTTTAAAAATAGTTCTTAAAAACATAAATAAATTCATTAATTATAAACTATTGATACCATGTCAATCCATGCTTACAGATAATAGTCACATAATGTGAAATTTAAAGTAGTACTTACTTCTACTCTTAGTAGCAATAGATATAGTACACTCTTTGCACATCCTTATATTCAGCCTTCTATTTATATTGCCCAATTTATTGAAATGCATTACTTCACATGACTAAGTTTTTTAAATACCTGGTATAATAGATCTTCATTATGATGCTGGTTTTTATTTTCAAGTATAGGAAATTTTCAGAAACAAAAGAGATGGGCCATTGCTTAGTGATTTACACTGTCAAATTTCACAAATACATGGTCAACTTTCAACCTTGTAACTACACCACTCACTGACATTTGAAATAGAATTGATTTCTAGGCTGAAAAATAATCAGCTGATGTTCTTTCATTGTTGTTATAGATTCGTCCCAGTCACTTTGTTCCAAATGATATTTAAATAATAATTCAATAGAACGTTAAATATTTCATTAGGGATTTGATTTCAGAATTCAGGTAGTAAATACAGGGTTGGGTAAAGGTAAGTTTACAGTTGTTCATAAGGAAAATAATGCAATAATAAATAATAATTCAAAATTAAACTCTGTTTCACATACTCACAACTAACTGTAAACCTACTTTTGCTGTGTATAATGTGGTTTAATCAATTTCTGATTATCTTACATAACAGAGCAGATCATTTCTGTGGAAAATAGAGATTTTGCCACTTTAAGCTAGTTGCCTTTTCTATGTTAAAAGAATCTAATTAATTATCCAATCTGAGAAGCTAGGAAAGAAACAATAAAATAAACTAATAAATTTAAAGGAAATAAAAAGAAAGAAAATGTTAATAAAATATAATATATGAGCTTGTTCTTTAAAAGATGAACAATTTCTGTCAATGGTAATATGGAACAAAATATAAAATCTCAAATATACAGCATTGAAAATCAGAAAAGGGCTACAACTAGATATATGGAAAGTTAAAATAACAAAATGTAATTAAATATATGGAAGTCTTAGATATGAAATCTGTAGATGAATGCTTTTTTTTGAAAAATAGAAATGGCCAACATTGGCACAAGAAGAGGTAGGCAATCTGAATTAAAAAAACCAGAAAATTTTGAAAATCACATTAAAGAATCTTTTCCACTAGGAACCAAATTAGGGATTTCATGAGTTCTGTCAAATCTTTGATGAAGTGGTATTTCTTGCACCTAGTTGCACTTTTCATTTATTTTTGTGAAGCTAGATAATGCTGATAGCAAAGGTCTGATTAGATTTAACACCAAAAACAAAAAGAGAATAGCAACTCCCCAATACCCCCTCCCTCCAGAAAACCCAAAACAGAACAAAAAGCAAACAAGCAAGAACAAAATAACAGGACCAGGACAGGCCAATTATACTTATTAATATAACTGTTGACATGTCTTAAATTTAATGTAGTGGATGCAGCAGCATGTTAAAGATTAAAACACCACTATCAGATGGCATTTATTTTTAGATTTATGGTATACAATATTACCATTCAGTTACTCTATTCTTTTTATTTAAAAAGTCAGAAGAGGAAAAGTATATGATCATCTCTAGAAATGCCATGAAGCCTTTTGATCAACATCTGCCTCAGAGAACAAGACTTATCAATAAGCTGGGAATAAATAAATACTTGTGCAATATAAAGAATATCTGTCTAAAGTTAATATTGAAGCACAGTGGCCATTTTCATTCATATTCAGCTTGTTGATGTAGTGACAATTTCTTATTGATTATTGTATCTTCCCATACTTATAGGAATTCTAACTATATTTGTTAGTTTTATAAATGAATTATTAAATCCATATCAGAGCAGAGAAGATCCCATTTGTCAATGTAAGTGATAAGATTAGTAATGAGTATTAGATAACTATGGTTTTTGAATTGTTTAAATGTATTTTGATCATTATCCCTAAACTAGTTGAAGCTATAAAGCCCCTTTTTGAATTAGATATCTAGAGTTATTTTTTTTCTTGTAATTTCAGAAGCAAACACATTCCTATTAGGGTTGCTGTGTGTAGCAGTTTGCTAAGACTGCCATGACATAGTACCACAAGCTAGGTACTTAAAACAATAAAAATGTATTGTGTCATGGTTTTGGATGTGGACAGACTGAAATGAAGGTGTCCACAGGGCCATGCTCCCTTTGAGACCTGGAGGGGAATTCTTTCCTGCTTCTTACTGAACTTTGCTGGCTTTTTTGGCGTTCCTGGGCTTACAGCTACATAACTCTCATCTCTGCCTCTGTTATCACAACGTTTCCCCTGTGTTTCTCTGTCTTCACATTCTCAGGCTACCAGTCATAGGATTAGGGGCCCACCCATGTTAATTGGACATTTTACATCTGCAGAGACCCTATTTCCCCCAAATTTCATATTCTATGGTACTGAAGGGTTAGAATTACAACATATCTGATTTTGAAGAGACAATTTAACCAATAACAGTTGCCTTTTGGGAGCTTCCATTTAGGAGAGATAGAGCTCAGGCAGTGGATTTTAATGGGGAGGGGACTGGGTAAAGATTCCTTTATGAAGCTAAAATTTTGTACAGGATTTCAATAAGTTTATATGTTTCATGATGCTAAGAACTCTGTCCTAGGAGGAAGTATCTTAGGGGGATGCAGCAGTGGGGAAAATGGGTGCAGAACTGATACATTTATGTGTTCATGCAGGGTTAGGTTTTGAAAACCTTTGAGAGATTAGAAGGATCAAAGATTACAGAATGGAAGTGGTGCTCTCTGACGTGAAGCTGAGCCATCCTTTGAGTTCTGCTGAAAACCAGCAGGAGAAACTCACGAGAAGTGAGGACATGAAAATGAAAGAGAAAGTAACTGGAGGCCGAATGGCAAGAGTTCAGGACAGGGTTTCCCACCAGGTTCCCTGGATGTGTGTATGTGTATGTGCATGTGTATGTGTGTATGTATGTGCATGTGCATGTGTATGTGTATGTGTATGTGAATGTGTATGTGTATGTGAATGTGTATGTGAATGTGTATGTGTATGTAAATGTGTATGTGTATGTGTATGTGAATGTGTATGTGAATGTGTATGTGTATGTAAATGTGTATGTGTATGTGTATGTGAATGTGTATGTGAATGTGTATGTGTATGTAAATGTGTATGTGAATGTGTATGTGAATGTGTATGTGAATGTGTATGTGTATGTGTATGTGTATGTGTACTAGTATGTGTATTGTATATATGTATGTGTGTTTTATTCTGGGGACAGAGGAGCAGAGAAGGGTGTCCAGGGGATACTAGGTAAGCAGGCTGGTCTCCTAAAATTAGAGGTTATCAGACAGGAATACCTGGAAGTGCCTGGCATGTCTGATGTAAAGGAAATGGAGCTGAGAGATTTTGATGAAATTCCATTGCCTTGGGGTCACTAGAGCTCTGGGTACACAACTCATCTGGCCCTTTACTGATTCCTGGAATTTGAGGGGGCAGGTGCAGCTTGTAGGTACCTACCTGATTACATGGCAAGAACATTTTAAACTGGTTGTTCCTGCTTGTTTACATTTTATTTTTTGAAAAATATGCCTGATTCAAAATTTTTGGTTTTTGCTCTGATTTTTAGTTGAACTTTTTAGAGTTTTCCCAATGATGTCATTTTCTCATTGCCTAGGAAGCCGCTGCACATACTATTTGTTTTGCCTGCAGCATTCTCTGCCATCTTCTCCCCTTCTGATCTGTTTCAACCCTACTCCCCATCCTTTCTGCTTGGCTAATACCTCAGCATCCTTTATATCTCACCTCAAATATTTTCCTGGGAAGATTTCTTGATACCTCTCCCTTTTTCTGAGTTGGAAGATAGGTACCTCTAACAAATCTCACCAGAGCAAGTACTACTTGGCTCTATTTGGTCTGAGTCCTAATAATATTTGTGATACCATGTTCTTCTTAATTAGAGCATAAGCTCTTTAAAGCCAGGGGAAGCTCTTTCTAGCCCCAGTGCCAAGCACAATGCCAGGCAAATGGGCTTAACATTATGTACATGTTGACGAATAAACAAGTGAGCCCTAACCGGTTTGGCTCAGTGGATAGAGCATCAACCTGCAGACTGAAGGGTCCCAGGTTCAATTCTGGTCAAGGGCATGTACCTTGGTTGCAGGCACATCCCCAGTAGGGGGTGTGCAGGAAGCAACTGATCGATGTTTCTCTCTCATCCATGTTTCTAACTCTATCCTTCTCTCTTCCTCTCTATAAAAAAATCAACCTACACTAATAAAAGGCAAAGATGCTAATTGGCCATAACTTTGTGATGCCCAAGCCACGCCCACCATCCAATCAGAGCAACTATATTCAAATTAACCCAACCAAGATGGCGGCTCGCAGCCACAGAGCTAGAGTAAGCAGAAGGCTTGGTTGCCCCGGCGATGGAGGAAGCCAAGCTTCCCACCTGCTCTGGCCGGCTGTGGCCTCTGCAAAAGGCAACAAAGTTTCAATTATAGAAGCTAAATAAGTCCCAGATACCTGCTTCCAGCCAGCCTCCACTGGGAGCTTAGGTGGCTGGGGGCTGTGGCCAGCCTGCAAACAGCCATCAGCCCCTCACCCAGACTGGCCAGGCACCCCAGCAGGATCCCCCAACCTGAAGGGGCTGTGGCCAGCCTGCAAACAGCCATCAACCCCTCACCCAGGATGGCCACACCCTCATGGGGTGAGGGTCCTCTCTGGGGGGCTTGGCCAGCCTGAAAACAGCCATCATCCCCTCACCCAGGCTGTCCAGGCATCCCAGCGTGTTCCCCCACCATGAAGGGGCTGTGGCCAGCCTGCAAACAGCCATCAGCCCCTCAGCCAGGCTGACCAGGAACCCCAGCAGGACCCCCCTCCCTGAAGGGTGTGTTGTCAGCCTGAAAACGGCCCTCAGCCCCTCACCCAGGCTGGCCAGGCACCCCAGCGGGACTCCCACCCTGATCCGGGACACCTTTCAGGGCAAACCAGCCGGTCCCCACCCGTGCACCAGCCCTCTATCCTATATAATAAAAGGGTAATATGCAAATTGACCCTAACAGCAGAGCGACTGGGAATCACTGGTCACTGTGACACACATTGACCACCAGGGGGCAGACACTCAATGCAGGAGCTGCCCTCTGGTGGTCAGTGTGCTCCCATAGGGGGAGTTCTGCTCAGCCACAAGCCAGGCTGATGACTGCCAGTACAGCGGTGGTGGTGGGAGCCTCTCCCGGCTCCTCAGCAGTGCTAAGGATGTACAACTGCAGCTAGGTCTGCTCCCCATTGGCAAATGGACATCCCCCGAGGGCTCCTGGGCTACCAGAGGGATGTCTGACTGCCAGCTTAGGCCCAATCCCCCGGGGAGCGGGCCTAAACCAGCAGGTGGTCATTCCCCGAGGGGTCCCATACTGCAAGAGGGCACAGGCAGGGCTGAGGTACCCCCCCCCCCCCCGAGTGCACAAATTTTTGTGCACCAGGCCTCCAGTAAAATATATTTAAAAAAATAAGCTAATGAATGAGTTACACTATAAATATGTCGATTAATACACTAGTGAATGAATTATTAAACTAATCCATTATTTGATTAATAGACCAATGAATAAACTAGTGAATGAAAATATATCAACAGAATTTAAGTTTATTGGATAACAATCCTGTGTCCTGCCCATTATACCTAGGTGATATATGTTTTCCCTAGCTCGTATTACTGGCCATGTTTACTTAGCTGACTCTTTATATTGATGTATTCTACAATTTGTTTGCATCATATCTGTATTTGAAAATAGTCACTGTCCAAAAACATACGAGCAGTAAAATTTCCTCACAGAGACATGGTTACTGTATACATACTGTCGTGGGATAAAGTTTCTGGAATATATCATCCAGTGTCATGGCTTGAGTTCCCTTCCTGTTTCTCCCAGAAGCCCTGGACATATTTTCTTTATTACTACATTGAACACAAACTTTTTTTTTTTTGTTCGAATGGGTAAGAGAAAATAAATAATATGTTACTTAACTGGAAAGCCAGCCAAAGACATTTCAACAAAACAAATTTTGGTTATTTCCATTGTTAACCAGAAAAAAATAGCAACTAATAGTAAATAATAAAGCACATAATTTTATTCTGATTTATTAAATATAGAATAAGATGTTTAAGGGTTCTTGAAATATTAATAGGCCTTTAAAAATTCTACTTGGATATAAGTGGCTATACAATTGACTTCTGTTGAACATATTTAAATTTGCCATTCAGTAATTTTCAATTCTAATTTGCAGTCGTACAGTATTTTTAACCAAATCTACAGTCTAAGAATATAAGTTTAGTCTTTGTTGAGAATATTTTTGAAGATAAAAAATAGTGATTATGTTGCCTAGGCGACATAGCTCAGTGGTTGAGCATCAACCTATGAACCAGGAAGTCACAGTTTGATTCCTGGTCAGGGCACATGCCTGGGTTGTGGACTCAGTCCCCAGTAGGGACCTTGCAGGAGGCAGTTGAGCAATAATTCTCTCTCATCATTGATGTTTCCTCCCCCTGTTCCTTCCTCTTTGCAATCAATAAAAATATATTTTTAAAAATAACAATTATTAGTGAAACTAGGGAAAATTATATTTAATTATTTCACCAACCCATAAATATGCAATTTTTGCATATAACTCTTTTTATTTTATTTATTTTTAATCCTTACCTGAGAATATGTTTATTGATTTTATAGAGAGAGGAAGAGGTGAAGAGAGAGAGAGAGGGAGAGAGAGAGAGAGGGAGAGAGAGAGAGAGAGAGAGAGAGAGAGAGAGAGAGAAGAAACATCCATTGGTTGCCTCCCTCATTCACCCCAACTTGGATTGAACCCACAATCTTTTGGCATAGGGAATGATGCTCCAACCAACTGAGCCACCCGGGTCTCTGCACCTAAATTCTTGAATATATTTTAGTATTAAATTACCCAAATGCAAGTTTTGGCCATGATGTACTATATTGAAGAAATTTGACCACGTCTGTCTTGTTAAGATGCCAGAATAGATTAAGGCAAAATGATTACTATATAATGAACTGGACATCTGCAAGATGGTAAAGAGGAAGTCAGAAATGACTTTATGGAGAAGCTATGATTAGAATATATCCGGGTCAATTTGAAAAAACAAAACAATTCACAAGATAAAACATTTTCTACTATAGGTTTTATGGTGTTAAGCATCATATGTGATTAAATAGTTAAAATAACAAATTGTATGTAACATGAGAGCTCATCTTACAGCATTCAGTAGTATTATTCACTGAGGTTCTGCAAGTGGTCCAAGGGAAGAAATTGGATTTGTTCATGTGCCTGGTGCTTAGTTGACTGAGGTAATCATCCCCAGAGAGACCTACTTAGGTAACAAAAACACACAGGTGAATGAGAAATACCCTGTGTGCCTGTATTTTCATGGAATTTTCTGCACTATATTGTCATTAGTACTAGAAAGACTGAAAGCCAATGGGAATCACAAGTTATTTGGTGAGCCTATTTAGCTGTGTGTTGAAAACATTCAGTTTACAGTATTAGAGTCTCAAGTTAAGGAGTATTAGATGAATTAATTTATAATAAAACTAAGGCCTGGTGCACGGATTCATGCACTGATGGGGTCCCTCAGCCTGGCCTGTTTCCTCTCGCAATCCAGGATTCCCCGGGGGATGTCAGACTGCTGGTTTTGGCCCGATCCCTGCAGGCCAGGCCAAGGAACCCCCCCTGGTGCATGAATCTCTGCACTTGGCCTCTAGTATGCATATAAGATCTTTAGTTAATCTCTTCTCATCCTCCCCCCTCCCCCCTTCCCTCTGAGATTCATCAGTCTGTTCCATGTTTCCATGCCTGTGTGTTGAGCGTCTGCCCCCTGGTGGTCAGTGTACATCATAGCTACCGATCGAATGATTGCTTAGGCTTATCTATAATAATAAAAACGTATTATGCAAATTGACTGATCGGCTGAACAACATAACGACCGTCCTGACAACCACACTATGACACGCACTGGTGCCAGGCCAGCCAAGGCAGGTGCGATGCAATTGCTTGGGTGGCCCGCCATTGCCCCATGATCATCCTGCAGAGGGAGGCCCAGGCCACCGGCCAGTGGGGCGATCAATCAGGGGGCACTGTGATCACCCCAAAGAATGAGGCCCAGGCCACCCTCTGCGAGATGATCGATGGGGGGGCGGTGTGCTCTGTGATCGATCGCCCCACAGAGGGAGGCCCAGGCCACCCTCTGTGGAGCGATTGATCTGGGGGGCCGGGGGGGGGCTCTATGGAACGGGGAACTAGGGGTGTGTGGTGGCGGACACAGGCAGCACCAGGCCAAGGCGCGGGTGGGCGGGGGTTAGGACCGTGGAACGATGAGGCAGGCGGGGCTACAAGGGCCCCTTCAGCCGGGGCTGTGAGGGCCTAACCTTGCATGAATTTTGTGCATCAGGCCTCTAGTATATATGTATAGATTACTATAAGCCTGATGCTATCAAATTCCTTGGCTAAAGTTCCTCCTTCCCTGGAAAGGGCTGGAATAAGTGCTATTGACATTTGCCTCTGTATATTCCCATTTATAGAGCTTTTTTCAGAGTAATCCCACTTGCTCTTCCGTTCACACTTTTGTTGTGTTAATACAGTCAAATGAGTGACACTATGTGTCTGCTAGTTTTGAAGCCATCTTCTTTCCACAGTTAATTTTGTATACTTGTTCTCTGATTCATTGTGAGTTGATTTTACTGTTTAGCTCTCAAGGTGAAATCTCTTTTCTTGCCACTCTAAAATCCCCAATTTTTATAACACCTATGTCAAATATCACTAGTTTTCACACATTTCTGATCAAATAATGACCAATTTTAAAATCTTGTTAATATGGATTACTCTTCTGAGTACATTTATAGATATAAGCATATTTGCAAGTCCATGTGTTGGAAATAAGGATGCACTAATTTATTCGTATTCAACAAATATTGAGTGCCTTCAGAGTGAAAGATATTGTATTAGATGGTGGGAATAGCTAATCAAGACTATAGTTTCTGCCCTGAAGTAGCTTGAAACTTGGGATTAAAATATGTAAGTAATACAGTAACATCTTCTCTAAGGGATAAGCTTATATTATCATGAGAAGACAGACAAAAAGACCTAACTCAACCTGGAGATAAAAGATAATAAAAAGAAAAAAAGGAAGAGTTGTCACACTGGGAAAACAAATGAATAATACGGTTTTCGGGAAAATTGTTCAGTTTCCGTTATGCAAGTTTCAGATAACTATTAGGCTTCCACTAGGCAACTGGAATATGTTTCTATAGCTCATGAGAGCATTCTGGGATAGAAGTGTCGACTTTGGAGTTATAATTATCTAAGTAGGTCATTTGAAACTGGTTGTAAATTGTGTGTGTGTGTGTTTGAAATGTGTATAAGGGTAGATGAAAGGACCATGAGTGACATCCTGAAGAATACCCATATTTAAGGAGCTTGGTAGAGAAGTAGAACCATAAGGTGTGTTCAAGGAGAAGGAAATAAGACTCAGATGTTGGATACGATTGAAGCTGATGGATAGATTGGGCAGTAAGAATGGTGAAAATGGGCAAAAGATCATGTACTATGAGGTTAAGTATTTCTATGGGACTTTTGTATCCCCACAGTAAAATAAAAAAATAGTGGCATAAATTATGGGTTTAGATATTTGGATATATTACTCATTTCTTCTCAATGTAGTACAGTATAAAAGCATTTTGCCATCACAAAGCTACAGGATATGCCAGAGAATAATTGTATTCTATAAAATGCATGGACACAATGACTAAAGGACTGAAATTCACACAAGAGCTCTTTGGGAACTGGGATGTAAATTAGCACATAGTGAAGTCCTTGGTACCTTTTTGGATCTCAACAAATGCTTTTGAATAAAATTAAATTAAACCACTTACTATTTCACACTTACTTCTTTCATAGCAATGGGAGCTACACATTGTAGTATTGGTGTCTAGGATTGCCTGCTGAAACTATTAAGCCTTGCCCTAACTACCCTAACTCAAAGTAAAGTTGGGGGGAAATCAGAGAGAAATTGGAACCTGGCAAGAGAAAGAAGATTAAATCATTCTAATACTCATTTGTATTATAGGTTTTCTATTACAAACATAATTTTAAATGGCACTGTGTGGTTCATGCTTTCCCATGTAGAAATATTCATTCAAGATTAACTGTGTTAAGAGAGTTAAACTATTTTCCATGTTGGAAAAATGATGAAAGGCATTTTTCTGAAATCTCGTTAAAATGGCCTTTAATTTTATAGTCATTTTCATCCAGAACACTGTAGGTGAATTTGAGGATATGATTTAGAAAGCCCATAAAAGAGGTTTATAAAGAAATTCATAATCATATCCTGCTTTAATGCCTTTTGTTTGGTTTAACTTTATACCCGATTGAAGGTTGCTTAAATAGCTAGAAGCATTTTTTGGTTGTTCCTAAAATTATGCTCACATGGAAAGTATAGGCTGATATGCAGCAGAATTTCAAGTAAATTAACTTCAGTTTTCTCAGACGGAGGTTTTGCACTATGGAAAAAGCAAGTATCCTTTTTCTTCTGCTCCTGAGAAAAATGAACAGATATATATTTGTTACTTGTGTGGTTCCAACCAGTCCTCTGCAGATTTCCAATTCCTGTGACTTAAGAAGAATTATCTTCTAGACACACCAGGAAGTGTAGTGATTTTGTCTTCCATTCATTTTATTTATTCTCTTATATAGGAGCTATCTATGATTTGCCTGTATGATGGAGAAGTTGCTTACAGTATAATTGAAGTTTGAGGACATCTGGATATTAAGATAAAAATGAATTTTAAAAATCAATATCTTGTCATCTGCTTATTTTTAAATTTTATATGTTATTTATGTACACAACATAGTAAATAGTTTCTATGGCTAAGTTATATCTGATATCACTTCCTTTTTTCAGTTCTTCGCTTCAGAGAATTGCTTGAGGATTCCCAGCTGCACCCTCTTTAAGTTACAGCCCCTCCACCACTCCTACGTAATGCTTTCCTTTACTTGATTCCTTTTTTTTACATTATATTTATTACCTTCTCATGAACAATATAATTTCCTAACTATATATTGTCATATGGCTTAAATTCAAATTTATAGTTAATTTTGTATATTTTTAACATGCACGTTCCATGAAAGCAAGGTTTTTGTTTATATCCTGAGTGCCTAGCACCGTGGTCGGCAAACCGCGGCTCGTGAGCCACATACGGCTCTTTGGCCCCTTCAGTGTGGCTCTTCCACAAAATACCACATGCAGGCGCGCACGTACAGTGCGATTGAAACTTCATGGCCCATGCACAGAAGTTGGTATTTTGTGGAAGAGCCAGTATTTTGTGGAAGAGCCACACTGAAGGGGCCAAAGAGCCGCATGTGGCTCGAGAGCCATGGTTTGCCGAGCTGCAGTTTGCCAACCACTGGCCTAGCATAATGCTTAGTTCTCAGCACAAACTCAAGAAATATTTTTTGAATGTGTATTTATTTATACATGCGGCCCATAACTTAGGGACATACATTGTTCAACTCCTCGTGTATGAAGGGTGCATCATGGATATTTTAGAAAATTTTCTTCCCACTTTCTGTTTCTTCCTCTGTCCCTGTTTACCTCTGCAGAATCCCAAAGCACCTAAGGATGCCCTTTTTGCTTTATGCCTCCACTGTTTTTTGTTTGTGTATTTAATGTGTCATAAATGTGTTTATTTAAGTACAAAATAAAATTTAAAAAGTTATTATTTTGGGGGATTTGGAGGCTGAGAAAACAAGCAAATTGAGCAATTATGAATTTTTATTCCAAAGACATAGCATTATTCATATTTGCCTCAGAAATAATGTTAGCTGAACTTTTCTCTATTTGTTATTATTTTTTAAATTTATCTTTATTGTTGAAAGTATTATAGATGTCCCCCCCTCTTTTTCCCCACTGACCACCTCCACCCCACAACTGCCCCTTCCACACCTTCACTATACTATTGTCTGCGTCCATGGTCTATGCATATCTTTAATAATAAAAGTGTATTATGCTAGTTAGACTAGATGTCCTTCCGGACAACCTTCTGGATAAAGCCGGGGCAGCCCGGCTCCCGGGTGCCTGCCTGTGGCCAGAGGGAAGCTGGTGCTGGCAGCTGGGGAAGGAAGGCCTACTCTTGCATGAATTTTGTGCATTGGGTCTTTAGTATGCATATAATAGTTCCCCAGTTAATCTCTCCCCACCCATCACTCATCCCACCTTCCCTCTGAGATTTGTCTGTCTGTTCCATGCTTTCTATGTCTTTGGATCTATTTTGTTCATTAGATTCCACATATATGTGAGATCTTGTGATACTTGTCTTTGTCTGGCTTATTTCACTTAACATAGTGGTCTCTAGGTCCCTCCATGCTGTCTCAAAGGGTAAGAGATCCTTCTTTTCTATAGCTGCATAGAATTCTATGGTATAAATCAGGGGTGGGGAACATCAGGCCATGCCAGGGCATTGGGGATGTGTTACTTAATGTTTGATCAAATATAGCAGGGTGATTTTTAAGTTGATAATTTTTTATGGCTGGAGAATGATGTTATAAATATTCACATGGCCCTTGGCAGGAAAAAAGGTTTCCCACCCCTGGTGTAAATGTACCACACCTTTTTTTATCCACTCATCTCCTGAGGGGCACTTGGGCTGTTTCCAGATCCTAGCTATTGTAAATTGTGCCGCTGTGAACATAGAGGTGCATATATTCTTTTTGATTAGTGTTTCTGATTTCTTAGGATATATTTCTAGAAATGGAATCACTAGGTCAAATGGCAGTTCCATCTTTAATTTTTTGAGGAAACTCCATACTGGTTTCCACAGTGGCTGCACCAGTCTGCATTCCCACCAGCAGTGTACTAGGGTTTCCTTTTCTCCACATCCTTGCCAGCACTTGTCATTTGTTGATTTGTTTATGATAGCCACTCTGACAGGTGTGAGGTGATATCTCATTGTCATTTTATTTTGTATCTCTGTGATGATTAGTGACTTTGAGCATTTTTTCATATGTCTCTTGGACTTCTGTATGTCCACTTTGGTGCCTCCACTGTTTTTCACTATAGTACCCCCACTTTTGTTTCAGCCCTAAAGCCCTTGTTGGATGTGACTAGTTGGGATTTGGATGAAAGGCAAGAGGAAGGAATGATCCCATCTTGCTGTTCTGATCATGAGAACAGTGTTAGGAAATTTCTCTCCAGTCTTTTAAAGGGGAACTTCATCCAGCTTAGTTAGCATATCCCGTCTCATCAGCAGTCTCAGAAAACGACAGGCAGCTTCTTTCTTAGAGAATAGAAATTCCAGGTTAGGGGAATAATCTGAGCTGTCTTCAAGTCTAAAGGTAGACCAGGTTCCAACACTATTTGTCATCTATGAACAGCCTTTTCGTTTTGTTTTGTTTGTGAGTGTATGTGTATGTGTATCCCTATATCTTCGCCTGTTTGAAGTAAAAATCTTTATAAAAATCTCTAACTCTCAAAGGCCAGATTTTGGGATGGGTGCACTCCTGGGATGTATACACATTCTCCTGCAATTTAAGGTTGGAGAAGAGAGTGAAATTTTAAGCAAAAGCAGCAGCAACTGATGGGGAGGAAAGACAAGCAAGTTGGCCAATTTCTAGGCCCTGTTCTAAAAAGAAAAGAGGGAGAGAGAGAGGGAGGGAGAGAGAGAGGGAGGCATTCAGGGCTGAGAATTTTTTCTGGGGCTAGGCCAGTACCTTTTATAAAACATAAGGGTGCACTGAATGTGAATGGAAAAGAGAATAAAACCAATGCTACAGAAAATATTAACCAATTTCCTCTTCATTTGGCACCTCAGCCACCAACCTTCCATCATTCCATTCATGTCTTTTGGTTCCCCTCCAGCTTTTTTCCCCCTATCTCCAGCCTTAAGCACCAATTTGCCTCCTGCTCCCACTGCTAGTACCAGTAAGTGATGCCTACTGCTATGAATGGATCCTTGCTCTCTTTGACCCCTGTGTTGAGTGAAAGGGCATTCCTTCTGAGCATCAAAATTAAATCTGCAAAGGCAGTTTCCGGAACATTTTTATAAATGGTGTTTTCCTTCTCTCCTACAAGTACTTCAGGATAAGCCTGTGAGTGAACTGTTTCTAGGTTGCAAAATCCATTCCAAGCAAAAAAGAGATAGACTTGCATTTTTGGAACTCATCTTGCTTGTTCTTAAGTTAGAAACTGCTTGTATGACCTAACACCTATTCCTGCTGGTCTGTGAGATACATGATATCTTTTCCCCTTTCATAATTTATTGCTTCAACAGCAGACTTTTGTTAGAGCACTGCTGCTAAGGGACAAAGAAAACACCCACTTTGTTGAACATTTATGTTTAAAGTGAGTAAGTGCACTAAATCATGCGGTGCCCATGGGAGCATCTCTAACCCAGATTATAACCATATCTACGGAATCGGGCTCTAAAGCTTTTCTTTTTTTTAAGAATTTTTTTTTTGAGCATTTTGATTCCTGTGGAATTCACAAATGTGCTCCCCCCTCAACACACACACACACACACACACACACACACACACACACACACACACACACACTCTCCCTGAACAAATGAGTCTAAATCAAGTTTTCTGGCTATGGACTTCCACACCATATATTATAGTACCCTGAATACAGCTTTGTTCCTGCTTTTCAAATTGTCTCTCTTTTCTGCTAGTACTTAAATCTCTATAATGGCACTTTCAGAATATATTTTGAATGAATGAGTAAACAAATCAACAATCTAATGGCATTGACTTCCACTAAGTAGATTAGACTATGGCCTATGCCTGGATCTCAACTTAAGGGTTCTTCCAGAGCGATTGTACACCATTCAATTGTTGTTTTTCTTTCAAGAAATTGCATAATATGTCACCCATGTTGGATAATTCCTGTAAACAGCAAAGAATAAATAGCAAATCTCTATATAGGTTTAAAGTTAAACCATTGGGAGCAAATGTCTTTAATTTTTGTATTAGATACTTTCAATTCGTAATTATGTTTGTTTTAAATCATACTATGATCTTATAGGAAAGAAATTTGAGTGTGATCCTAATAAAGGTCTACCAGAATAGTATTTGTTTTCATGGGGAGGGAAGGAGGGAGAGGAAAAAGTTTCCTTTTTGAGTAATTTCATTCTGTGGTTCCTTTGCACCATGGAGGTAAATTCTTAAAAGCATGGGCTTTGGTATTATAAAAACTTGAATTAAAACCTCCCATGCGATCCATGATTCTCTCTCATCATGGATGTTTCTCTCTCTCTCTCTCTTTTTCTCTCTCTCTCTCTCTCCCTCTCTCCTTTCCTCTCTGAAATAATATGTATGTGTGTGTGTGTGTGTGTGTGTGTATATCCCATGTATTGATCCTGTGACAGACTTTCCTCAATTTGCTTTATCCTTATTCCTCCTCTGCAAAATTGGGTTATGGCATCTCCTAGTGTTGTTGCCAAGATTTTAAAAAATGCTGGGAAACTCAATATAATTATATAATAAGAAAAACAGAAGATTTTATTAGTTGTTAATTTTTTTCTCTTTCTAATTATTTACTGGCTCTACTTTTGGAAGATATCCCTATACTCATTGGTAAACACTTTCATGAAAAGGAGTGGGTCTTGAGTGCAAGAGTAATTCAAGGGAACCTCTTTGCAAGTTGTATTACTCAGGGTTCTCCAGAGAAATTAACCAATGAGATGTATATATGAATGTGAGATTTACTGAAAGGCTCTGCCTACATAATTATGCAGATTGAGAAGTCCCTCAAGTGGCCTCTGCAAGCTGAAGACTCAGGAAGGCTGATGGTGGAGTGTGAAGGCCTGAGAGGCTGGTGTAAATTCCAGTCGCAGTCTGAGAGAACCAGGAGGTCTCAGGGAAGATCGGTGTCCCCAGCACAGGCAGAGAGGGAAAGCTAATCCTCCCTTCCTCCCTTTTAATCTAATCAGGCCCTCCTCAGAGTGGATGTTGCCCACCCGTGTTGGGGAAGGTAATCTGCTTTACTCCATCTACTGGCTCAAATGCTAATGTTTTCCAGAAACATCCTCACAGACACACTCAGAAAGAATGTTTAACCAGATAGCTGGTCATCCTGTGTGAAGTGGACACATAAAATTAGCAATCACACAAGCACAGTGGTCATTATGTATTTTTTGGTAACATTGATTGGCATTGGAGACTGTAGTTGATCTTCGTTAGAAGCAAATGCTAGATGTTTATTGGGATAGATATCCTATCTAATAAAAGAGAAACATGGTAATTAGCATACATCCGTTACCCTTCCCATCGGCTCATCAGGGCGATATGCAAATTAACTGCCAGCCAAGATGGCGGCCGGCAGCCAGGCAGCTTGAAGCGAACATGAGGCTTGCTTGCTTCAGTGACGGAGGACTCCAACGTTCCCCTCCTGCCGCTGCCGGCCTCTGAGCTTGCAGTTTGAAACATTGTTATAAATATAGAAGCTAAAGAAAACCCCAGAAACCTGCTTTCAGCCAGCTGGGATCTCAGAGCTGGAGTTGAAACATTGTTTTGATTATAGAACCCAAACAAACCAGATACCTGCTTTCAGCAGCGGAGGCCTAAGAGCTGGAGCCAAGCCTCAGAGCTAAAGCTGGCCCAGAATAAAAAAGAAAAAAAGAAAAAAAGGAGCGGTTGGGAGCTTCAGTCACCCGCCAGCCTGAAAACAGCCCTCAACCCCTCACCCAGACTGGCCAGGCACCCCAGTGGGGACCCCCACCCTGAAGGGTGTGTGACCAGCTGCAAACAGCCATCATCCCCTCACCCAGGCTGGCCAGGCACCCCAGTGGGGACCCCCACCCTGATCCAGGACACCCTTCAGGGCAAACCAGCCGGCCCCCACACATGCACCAGGCCTCTATCCTTTAGTAAAAGGGTAATATGCCTCCCAGCACCGGGATCAGGGGAGCCGCGAGGCCTCCTGGCACCGAGATCAGCGTGACAGGGGGCAGCGCCCAAACCCCCTGATCGCCCTGCGGCTCTGTGTGTGACAGGAGGCGGGGCAACAACCTCCCTATCCCCCCTGCTCTGTTCATGACAGGGGAAGGCGCCCCAACCCCCTGATCAGCCCTGCCTGATAGCGGGGAGCTCCCCAACTCCCTGATCGCCATGCGGCTCTGTGTGTGACAGGCTGTGGTGCCCCAACCCCCTGATCGGCCCTGCTCTGTGTGTGACAGGGTGCGGTGCCCCAACCGCCCCCCCCCCCCCCCATGGGCCCTGCTCTGTGTGTGACGGGGTAGAGCCATAACCTCCCCATCGGCCCTGCCCTGAGTGTGACAGGGTGTGGCGCCCCAACCCCCTGATCCGCCCTGCTCTGTGTGTGACAGGGGGCGGTGCCCCAACTCCCCTATCGGCCCTACTGTGTGAGTGACGGGGGGGAGCGCCTCAACCCCCTGATGGGCCCTACTCTGTGCGTGACAGGGGGGAGCTCCCCAACCCCCTGGTGGGCCCTGCTCTGTGCATGACAGGGGAGCTCCCCAACCCCCTGATCGACCCTGCTCTGTGCGTGACAGGGTACGGAGCCCCAACCCCCCTGATGGGCCCTGCTCTTTGAGTGACAGGGGGCAGCGTCCCAACCCCCTGGTTGGCCCTGCTCTGTGCGTGACAGGGGGTGGCGCCACAACCTCCCCATCGACCCTGCCTTGAGTGTGACAGGGGGCAGTGCCCCAACCCCCCAATCGGCCCTACCCTGAGCGTGACTGAGGGTGGCATCACAACCTCCTGATCGCCCTGCTCTGTGCATGACAGGGGGCGGCACCCCAAGTCCCCAATCGGCCCTGCTCTGAGCCCGACCAGGGGCTGCACCTAGGGATTGGGCCTGCCCTTTGCCATCAGGGAGCAGGCCTAAGCCAGCAGGTCGTTATCTCCGGAGGCGTCCCAGACTGCGAGAGGGCACAGGCCGGGCTGAGGGACCCCCCCTGCCCCCCGAGTGCACAAATTTTTGTGCATCGGGCCTCTAGTGTATAAATAATGAGAGAAATATGTTGATATGGACAATGAAGAAGCATTGGGTATAGAAACCAGAGAGAGGGGGAAATTATTAATACTGAAATGGAGAATAGGGACATATTCCTAGTAGAACAATGTGGGGTAATGGGAAGACAGTGTGATTTGAAACCTGGCAGCTCTGAATTTGAATCTCATCTTGAAACTTGTCAGCTCTCTTTTTGTGGGCAAGTGTTTTAACCTTTCTCCCTGGTGTTTTTATGTCTCTAAAGCCAAAAAGCAATAATATATTACATTGTTAATTGTATGGGTGAAAATAAATAGTATAATGTGGAAAATGCTATCATGAAGGCATCTAGTATTAAGTGTCCTTCTTCCTATTAGGTACTGTTTTTTAACTAGGAAAGTATATTCACACCTATAATTATTTTATGGTATGCAGTGAAAAATACAGCCTTAATTATATATTTAGAAGACAAGTATAAAGCAAATTTATGCATATATTCATATACAGTAAAGTTCTGTGAATCCTAGATCCAACAATAATTAGCAACATAGATTTGTGAATAACCATTCTGATTTTGGTACTCCTTATTTGTAAAATGGGGCTTATTTGTAAAATGGGTTTATTATAAGAATTACATAAGATAGTAGTCATGATGCATTTTGCTCTGGACCTGTCACAGAATAGAAGTATCTTTGTAATGAATGTTCCGTTTAATTGAGACCTCACATATTTTGAAGACTTGGTACTATAGTGAGACTATATTTATTTCTTTAGACTCTAAGCAAAAAAATAAATTTTTTTAAAAAAGAGCTACTACTTATTCATTTTCTCCTAGTGTTAATTGATAAAGTGTTTGCGAATGCATTTGAAATATTTAAACAATCATTTTGATCAGATGCCTACTGCTCCATATTTGACAGGTTAGAATAAAACCTTTCTTTATGAGGTAGGCTGTCATTCTACTTCATTTAATTGTCAAAGTCTAAATAAAATCCAATTTAGAACAAATAAACAGGTCTGTGTCAGAGCAAAGAGGAGGCTTCACTGTATTTTCTGAAACCTGCTTGGCAGTGATGTGACATTAGGAATTAGTTCACGTTGCATGGTTGTTTTCTGCTTCTCCATCTCCGCTTCCATTCTTCTTCATGCATAAAAAGCACGGAGAGGGAAGACAACTTGCTCATTACCCTTTCCGGTGGAATTTAACCTTTTCAGGGAAGGACACCTTTTTAGTTTGCTCACAGTACATATTGTATATAATAATTACATGCAATAATTTAACAGCAGTTTAAATTGAGTATACAATTAAATTATGCTTTTTGTAGCACATATATTACTATTTTAACAAGTTGAGGTTATGTGTCTTAAGTAAAATAGTAACCACTTTATTCACTTCCTCTATTTGTGCTTTCCTACCCATAGCCATCTTTGTAAAAATGTCATTTTTACCTATTAAAAGGGGGTGGGGGCGGGGGGAAGGGAGAGAAAAAAAGAATGATTTGAGGGAAAAAATATGAGTAGAGAGAATTCTTTTGCTTGGTCCTCAAATACAAACTCTATTATCCTAGGGTGACAAATGCTGGGTAAGATCAGAAAATATGTATAATTTTGTCATAGGTATCTCCCTCAAAGCTCAAATTCAGTCATTTATATCTCACTGAATCTTTTTTCTATGACAGTCCTACCTATTTCTATTTCATTTGAAAATTCATGTGGGTTTCCCTCTTCCTAGTTATTTGGGAATTGAGAGGATTAATTAATTTTTAAATAAAAAACACTACTGATGCCATTACTCTTTTGGGCAAAGTGAAAACTCTAACCACTCTGATGTCTAGGAGCTTAATCTAAGAGTTACAATTTCATATACTCTTTATGCTCTTAAATTATACAATTTTAATTAAATATTTTAATCGCAATTTTGATACTTGACAATTGCCTACTCTGGTTATCACTCAAAATTAAACTCATACTTTGTGTTCCTTGAAATGTAATCAAAAAAGTTTTCCTTAAAATTATCTGTGAGAGACATACTTTATGTCACTTATTTTATGACCTTATATAATTAAAACAAAACAAAATAATGCATGTGACATTTTATCAGTTGGGGAGAGGTTGGTTTGCAAATGATAGGAAACCCAAAATAACATTAGCTTAAACCAGCAATTTTCAACCCCTGTGCCGCCTCTTGGGTGCCTCTGGTGTGCTGCAAGAATTTTTAAAAGGTGCAATACCTGACTATTTTGTTAGGGGCACTGACCTCTTTTCCCTTATTTAAAGAAGAAAAAAAAAAAAGGAAAGAAAAGACAATAGCCAACACTACAAGAGCTATCTGGTGTGAATGAATCAAAATTATACCTTTTTTTTTGTCAGATTGGCAAAAAATATAATGAATTTTTTTGTGTGCTGCAAAATGTTAGTAATTAGTTTATGTGTGCCATGACATGAAAGAGGTTGAAAATTGCTGGTTTAAAGTAGTTAATTTACGTTTTCTCTCTTACAAAAAGTAGTCCAGAGGAGTGCAGTCCTCTGGACAGTTTCATGAAGGGCTGTTTCCTGGGCTCCTGTTAGTTTGTTCTCCACCATCTTCAGAACAGGATTTCTGCCTTGTAGTCAGGAGCACAGGAGAAGGGTAAGAGAAACAGGGTCCCCTCTATAAGGGCATGTCCTCAGTGTGCTTTCATCTCTTTAGGCAGAGTTTAGTCACATGACCAAGCCTGATTGACCATGTTTTTGTGTGTTGTTGTTTTTGTTAATGTGTGCAGTGGTGAGTGCATGTTAGGCACTTAAGTCCTCAGCTTTTGTGTTGCTCTAACCCTTGGAATTACTTCATTTGATTCATGTAGTAGTAACTTATTTTATTTACAGTGTTTGTTTTTTAAAAGGAATATGAGTTTGGTTCTATTTACTTCCTGTTATAGTCACTTGAGATTTTTGCTGTTTATCTATTTTATCAGGCAAGACTGGGAGCATTTGTGTTTTATAAGTATGACATGCTGCTATTAATTATTTCATTCCATGCCAGAAATTAAAATTTTATTTTTTCAGTTGTCCTATTATAAGCATAGCCTAAAACTAAGCATAAATCTTGTGAAAACAGTGAAAAGATGACTGTAATGCTATTTTACAGTTAAATTATATAAAATCTCATTATTGGAGTCATTAGCTAAATTAGCCAATTCGATTAGGAAATTTGAATTAATGCAAAAGTTCAAATATGGCTCCAAACCAATGCTAATTAATTTCACTTATAAAAAATTGAACATGAAAAATTTATAATATTTTAACTCAGAGGGAGAAAAAAATATTACTTTTAAAGTACCTACACATATTAAAGGGCAGTGGAACAAAATTCAGAAAAATATCTCAGTTTAAGATGAACATGATATTTTTGTTAGTAATTGAGCCTTAGGGATTATAACTTTGATTTTGTGAACCATTATCTGTAAATATTGTTATCTGATTTATCTTGATTACTAAGTAATTTTTGCCCAGGGAACAACCAAACTATTATTACTCAAATATTCTTAATAATATAAACTTAATTTTAAGTTCTTAACTTTTCAATTTCCAAAATGCTTCCTAAATATATAGTCATTTAATTCCGTGAAGCCCGTTATTACTGGTAAAATGTCGTCCTCTGTAACTTTGAGTTTCCATAGCTTGATCTGTCTTGAACTTCATTACCTGCATTCTTTACTTCTCTCGGAGCCTCACCTGACCTGTCACCTTGGGAAGGTGTACCTTTTGTGGGTTCCCAAAACACGTTGTGCTTTATTTACCCTGGATTGTGATTCTTTGCTTGTCTGTCTTCACCGTGATACAGTTCTTTCAAAAAAGTACTTATTCGTTGTTTGGTGATTGTATTCTCAATGTTTAGTATGTTGTAATGGTGCCACATGTTATTCAACAATGATATCAAAAGAAGAAACCAAGCGATTATATCTTTTAGTGTTTCCATAGTTTTACAGTTACAGGACTCTAGGTGGACCACACCCTGTTTCACCTGTGTTCTGCGTAGATGTCAGCTTAATTACCGCAGTGCATATTCTTGAAAAATTACTTTTCATTTGAAGTGCTTTATCAATAACTTCTGAGTATCTCAGATTTCAACCTTTTTAAAAGACCTTTCTGAGAACCTGAGGCAAAGGTAGCTTTACATAAATATTTTTGTTTTGCTAGGACTATTCAGAGGGCAGTCTATTACAAGGAGACACTGATCGCTGATGTTTTGTTTAGATGTACTGAAAGTGTGGAGAAGGGCATGCTTTTTCTTTTTAATTTTTAGAAAATTTTATTTTTTATGAAATTATGGTAGATTAGATTTTTATTGAAAACTAGTGGCCCGGTACACAAAATTTGTGCACATTAAAAGGAAATTAATTGGAGGAGATATTTTATTATTGCTATTTGCCCTTTCTCTATAAGAGAAGTGTCAGAGATGAAAGAAAATTAGTAAAATATATATGAAAATCTCCCTCCTGTCGGAGTCTGAGGCATACTGTGGGACCCAGAGTCAAGTCCCTGCCCACTCGCGTGTTCCTCGAAATCGTGTGAGACTCAGACCTGGCTGGCTCCACCCCCATTGGGTGAGATCCAGACCCTGCCGGCCCCAACCCCATCAAGCCACACCAGGCACAGGGCGCAGCCTCAGGTCTCCCAGCCCGGCGCCAGGCAGGGGGTGCACCCTCAGGTCCCTCGTCAAGCCCCACTGGGTTGGGGGGGGCGGGGCGGGTACAGCCTTAGGTCTCCCGGCCTGGTGCCAGGCGGAGGGTGCAGCCTCAGGTCCCCTGGTGCACCCTCACGTCCCCTGGCACTGGGGCAGGGGGCATGGCCTAAGGTATCCAGTCAAGCCCCACTGGGCAGGGGGATGTGGCTTCAGGTCCCCCATCCCGGTGCCAGGGCGGGGGGACCAGCATCAGGTCCTCCAGCCGGGGGTGGGGGGCATGGCCTGATGTCTCCCATCAAGCCCTGCCGGGCTGGGAGCATGGCTTGAGGTCCCCTGTCAAGCCCCACCGGGCAGGAGGTGCAGCCTGAGGTCCCTGCTGATCACTTGTTATGGGAACTCCACCTCTGCTGTGGGCATAGCCACCTTGTGATTGCATGATGGAGTGGGGGTCAATTTGCATATTACCTCTTTATTTTTATTTATTTATTTATTTATTTATTTTCTGATTATGATGGAACTTTATTAACTCTGTGATCTGTGCCAACATGGCCAGCAATTGTATAGAAATTTAAGATGTACCCATCAAATGTGATAATAATAACATAATAACCTTCACCACTACCATCACAATAATAACAACAAACATTCCTGCCCTATGGATTTGTAGATAAATAGATGATTAGAGGAAGAGGGGGTGATAGAAAATAAAAAAGTAAAACTAATTTTAAAATATCAAGAAATGCAAAAAAGTGATTATCAAATAATTAAAAAGTAATTTGAAAAATTCAAGGAAAAATAGAGTAAGATAAGTTTGGACTGCTAAGAAAGGGTGTTGAACTGTAAAATTATGTGGTCAAAACATTTTATTGAATAAGAGCTCAATCTCCCATTATATCTATTGAAATAATATGCGGAAGCTTAAATGTTAGTAAACAAAAAACTGGGGTCCAACCCCAGCAGGTCCAGGGGTCCCCAAAGATGTGGACGGAGTCGGCGAAGAAGGAATGACACAGAGACAGTGTTCAGTTGATCAGCAGCCTAGCCAGGATCTCCAGTCAGGATCTCCAGCCAAGTTCTGGTCTGGATCTCCAGAGAGGTTCTGCTTAGGATCTCCAGCTAGGTTCTGTGTCCATGTTCTCTTGCTAGGTTCTCCAGCCAGGTTCTGTATCCATGTTCCCTCACTAGGTTCTCCAGCCAGGTTCTGTCCAGGTTCTCCAGCCAGGTTCAGTCACCAGGTTCTAGTCAGGTTCTCTTGCCATGTTCTATCCAGGTTCTGTAGCCAGGTTCTGTCTCTAGGTTCTGTTGCCAGTTTCTGTCCAGGATCTTTTGCCATGTTCTCTCCAGCGAAATTCTTCTGTCTCTAGGTTCTGTGTAGGTTCTGTCTTCTAAGTTCTGTCTTCTAAGTTCTGTGTCTGCATATTACCTCTTTATTATATAGGATTACTTAATCCTTTCTTTTTGTAATTAAATTTATTGGGGTTCATTGGTCAACTTGATCATATAGGTTTCAGGTGTGGGTTTCTATGTTACAAGATCTGTATACTGCACTGTGTGCCCACCCAAATGTTTGCTTTCTTATATTTTTTGTTTTTTACATAGTTCTGTATGTGATTGACATGAGAACCTTATTTCTTATAATATTATTTCAATTTCTCCCCCCAAAACACTTTAACTTCACATTAATGTATAGTATAGACCACTTTTATTAATTGAAAGGCAACCTCATATAACATGAATAAAATTATTTCCCATTAGATTCTTGCTTGATGGTATATTAAAATGTGTTCTTATTTTTAATACTATAAACATAGAAACCAGAAGATTATATTGATCAGCATGTAAACAAACTATGTCATCAACTTTCAACAGTCATTTGGTATGAGTAATCTACCAAAACACAAATCCTGCTTATAGTAATGAGATTGCTGGGCTTGAATTGTAGCACACTTCTTTCTTGTTGTGTGACCTTTCGCATGTTGTTGAACTTTTTCTTGCCCTAGGTTCATCATCTATAATATGGAGTTAGTAAGAATAACCTACCTATAAGATTATCGTTGAGTAATAAGTTAACATATGTAAAATGCATAATACATTGTGAGTACTCATTAAGTTTAGCTGGTATTATTATTACCACCATAATTATTACAATGTGCACGGTTCTCTCCTTCTGTCATATCTTCAGCAAAATAAAGAATAGGTTCTGTAAATGTGGAGAAGGGCAGTAACAGAAGCTTGGTTGTCATAGTGCTAGGATTGACCCAAATTCATCCAGTCCTGCCAAAATGGCATTTGATTCCTTCTCTGAGCATCAAATCAAGTTAGTGTTATACAAAAATCTGGAGAGTTTTAGAGCAAAGGAAACAACCTGGTACGCATATATCTAGAATTGATTAATTATTTCCTCTTTTATTTTTCTTCTGGAAATAGCATGAGATTTAGTATCAGAGAACCTGCTCCAATCCTGCCTTTGTCTTCTTATGAACCATGAGACCTAGAGCTGGTAAATTCTCTGTGGACTGCTCTTTCTTCCTGTATATCATGGAGCCTCTGATAACACTTTTTATTGCTGGCCAACTGCTGCTTGTTTTTCAAGCTTCTGACACTGTCACCCTGGCTCTGTGAACCTTTGTCCATTCCTGAGCTGGGGTGGTGTTGGTCCTCTGTCCTCTCTCATAGCAATTTTCCATACCATTTATTTCCTTTCTTGTTTCCCCCAGTAGCTTGAGCATCATTGGCAGGTGCATTTCTGTCTTTTTCACATCTGCAGCATGCAAACTAGGGCCTAGTTGATGCTCAATTAAATCCTTAGCCATGAGAAATTAGTCACAATAGCCATTTCAATTGGTTGGACTCACTCCATTGCTAATGTTATTCAAATGATGCAAAGGATGATGCTCTAATTTAAAGAGCCACATTATATAATTCTGGACACTTGCCTGCTACAAATCTCCATGTGAGTATTTTCCTCCAAAGATTAAGCAGGCCGGACAGGATTGTCTAGATCTGGGTACCATACCAATTATTTTTTTCTCTTCTTTGTATATTTTATGAATTGGAAAATGACAGCAATATCATGCATCAGTATTGGGGAGGCCATGAGGCTGAATGCATACACCAGTTTTCAAAGTTTATGGACTTTAGGCATGTGTCAAAGAAGTGTGCTCATCTCTCATGCTCTTTCTCTCTAGCCTAGCTGCATATTTTCCCTTTAGAAATGTAATTATGTGGAGACTAATTAGGGGGCTATTGCAGTTATTTAGGTGATAGGAAAGATAAAGGGGCTCTGACTGCCATAAAGATGAACCTTGAGGGGCAGAATAAAGAATCTTAAAAAATGAGAGTCTGTAGGTTCTGGAGACTTTATAAAACATGGAATTTTGAGGATAAGTAAAAAGTCAGATTTCTGATTTTAGCAACCTGATGGTCCTAATTATTGAGGAGATTTAATTTCTTTATTTTCATTGGGAGATACTGTTTTTAAGATTTGGATGCATTGCTTTTGAAATTCCATTGAGCACCTAGGTTAATGTGGCTCCGTAAACTGTTGAAAACAGAGCTGGATGTCAGGAGAGAGAACTCGGCATATGAGCTGCATGTGTGCGTGATGTCATGTAGAGACAATATGTAATCATGAAAAGAGAAAAAGACTTAAGTCCTGTGAAACACCAACTTTCCTTAAAGGAATAAATCAACAAGAGGAAGTGTTTTCATTTTCTGTAGGATGGTCCCAGGGATAAAAGAGAACTAGAGGAGACTGGTTTCCCAGAAGCCAAGGAAATACAATTTTAGGAAGGAAGATGGGTTCAATAGTCATAGGTGCTACAGTTGAATGGGTGGTTCACATCAACATGTTATTTTTAAAATGTGGTCATTAGTAGAAATTTCATTATGACATTCTGTGGAATTCTGGGAAATAGCCAACACTGGATTTAGGGGTAAATGAAATTTGAGCCATTGGACATGTACACCATAGACATTCTTAAAGGAAATCTACCTTTAAATGGAAGAACAATAATAAGCAGTAAGTAGTCGGAGGTAGATGAAGGAATAAAGGTTTTCAAGTGGTTTTTCCCTGCCTTTATGCTAACAGGCACATGAACATTTTTGTGGTCTTAAAGGAAAGAAAACTGTAATGCAGAAAGAGATGGAACATACTGGATAAAGAGGGCCTCATGAAAGATTTGAATTCCTAGAAAAGGTAGAAAGAAGAGATTAAACGACTGGATGGTATTTTCCTCTGATGTCATTAGCCTGTATCAAAGGAAAAGCATCTCTTTATCTGAATCTCAAAGGAAAATGACGAAGACAATTAACTTTGTAGATAAGTTTCTAAAATGAGATAATGTATATGAGCTAGTTAACTGGAAAGCATTTTGTCAATAAAATTATTGTTATAAAGGGTATTATTCCTTTTTTGAGATGTATGTTTGTGTTTTCTCTTTATCAAGTTTACTCATTTTTAAAGGCAATAGAACATTTTCACAAACTCTTGATTACTGCAGAAAACTATTCTTCTTTGTTCCCAGCAACTGAAAAATACACTTAACAGCAAAGCATATCAATTTCATGATCAAATTAACTGTTAACATTTTTTAATGAAAATGTACATGTATGTATAGATGTAAGTGATGTTCATGTGTTTGGAAATGGTTTGCTCTATTCAAATGATTTTTTTATTTTACTTATTTATTATTTTAAAATATGTTTTTATTGATTTTAGAGCGAGAGGAAGGGAGAGGGAGAAAGAGATAGAAACATCAATGATGAGGATCATTGATCGGCAGCCTCCTGCATGCCCCCGTCTGGGGGTTGAGTTCATAACCTGGGCATGTCCCTGACCTGGAATAGAACTGTGATCTCTTGGTTCCTGGGTCGACACTCAACCACTAAGCCATGCAGGACGGGCGACTTTTTAACTTTTTTATTTATTGACACTATTACAGGTGTCCTTTTTAACAAACAGTATTAGAAATAATCATGAAATTAATTTATGCTAATGACAGGAGGGAGCAACCTTTAATTTCAAAATGATTTGCTTTAGATATTTTTTAATGATGCCCATTAAATAATAAACTGAGGATTTTAAAATACTCTCTAAAATGATAAGCTTTTATCAGTAGCCTTCTCATTTCTCAAAGCTCCCTTTTACCAGCCTTTCAAAAGCCTCAGCAGCTGGCAAGTAGAATCTGCAATTTGAGGTTGATAACAGCAGTACTCAGGCCCCAGAGAGGTGCCAAATGTCTGTAAGATACTCGCTGATTACAAGAGGAGAGGGAAAGGCCAAAAAGGCCTCTGTGAGAGCTTTTCAACTAAGTTCAGTGCCCTGACACTGTATTTTCAGAGATATGATTATAATTGATTCTCAAATAGGTTAGGAGAGCAGGGTCTGGAATGGCTGGGGTAACACATGTGGCCACTGCCCAAGGGCCTCCTAGAGGTATGGGGTGTGGAGTCTGAGCGTCTGTAGTGAACTGAAATGTGCTCAATACAGTGGGGCCTTGACTTATGAGTTTAATTTGTTCCGTGACGGAGCTCGTAACTCAAATTACTCGTATGTCAAATCTTAAAGTGAACGAGTGAGACACGTGATGCTGGGCTGATGTTGTGGCGTTCACTGTGACGTTCGCTGCGCCAACTAGCGGTGGAGTATCTGAAGCTGGCTCGTAACCCGAATTTTAGCTTGCAACTCAAAGCAAAAAATCGGCCAAGATACGGCTCGTATCTCGAAAAACTCGTTAGCCGGGACACTCGTAAGTCAAGGCCGCACTGTATTCTGAAATAAGGAAATAACAATGTGGATAGTCTTTAATCTTTCTCTTTGTGTCTTTATGGCTTCTGATTAAATTCTGACTCTTTATCCTGTGGACCTAGATTACACTTTGTCTTTCAGGCAGTCATGGACCAGTATTTCCCAAACAATATGACTAGTGAGAGAGGCATTTCATGTTTAAATAAATACACATATAACCACATATGCATATATATGTATTTAATTTAGACAGGTTTCTTTTCTGAAGTGATGAAAAAATGTGCATGCTCCAAGAAGAAATTTAGGTGGTTTTTCTGACCAGTGGGAGAGAAAAGACTGTGGGAAAGAGGAAAGTTCAGTGAGGATAAAGGGCTTTTTGAAAATACTTCTTTTTTAAAAAAATATTTTTTTTATTGATTTTAGAGAGAAAGGGAAGGGGATAGAAAGATAGAAACATCAATGATGAGAGAGAATCATTGATCGGCTGCCTCCTGCACGCCCCCTACTGGAGACCGAGTCTGCAACCCAGACATGTGCCCTTGGACGGAATCAAACCTGGGTGCTTCCTTCCACAGGCTGACACTTTATCCACTGAGCCAAACCGGCTAGGGCTGAAAATACTTCTTAATACTTTCTCATGCAACATAAATGCAACTGATACCTCTCCAATATTTTTTCTCCTGAGGAATAATTTCCTTCTATTTAGAATTTATTTTTATAGTAACAGGTCAGGGTTTTTATGGCCCCTTAACCATTTTTTATTTTTAAAACATAAAATAAAAATTTGTGGTTTTATGTATAGTAACACGGTCCTATCTCCAAATTTCTCTTTTCCTCACGCAGAGGGTTACTCCTGCAGGAGAACAGCAGGTTTGCAGAAGCGCTACATTATTATAAACTGGCAATCGGGAGCAGGCCTACACTGGCTTGTAAGTAACAGTCAAAGTTTTTCTTCTTCTTTTTTTAAAGTTTTTCTTTTTAAATATCTTTTGCTTTTCCTCTTCATGCATGAAAATTATCTTGATGACTTACAACCTCATAGAGAAAAAAGCATGTGCTCCTATTTTTGAAAACTTGTCAATCAAATTATAAGCCTCTAATAATTATATCTCTCATTTTAACCGTATTTTGATATCAGTTTGTCATTTCTTAATATGTTCACGTAAATACAACTTTTATTCATCTAGATTTTAAGTTCAGAATGTTTTGAACTTTTTGGGAACAGAGATTATTCCAGATATTTTTCAGTAATACCGACACTTCTTACTACATTATTTGTTCCCATATGTATTTGTTCCCTAAGTATTTGTGTCTTGGTTTCTTCTAAAAATCAGAAATAATCCATAGAAAGTAAATTGAAGTAAAGGTAACTTATTGTATCCACAGTGCACATCATCTTCTTACATTTATATTTCCACGTTTTTCTCTCAGCTGCATATTTAAACACCGGTATTATTCTGATGAACCAAGGAAAGACCGAAGAAGCCCGACGTACATTCCTAAAGTGTTCTGAGATCCCTGATGAAAACCTGAAGGACCCTCACGCGCATAAGAGCTCGGTGACCAGCTGTCTGTACAACCTGGGAAAGCTCTACCACGAGCAGGGACGCTATGAGGTCAGGCCCAGACCTCTCTCCCCCTTCCCTTCCCCCTTGTTTTGATCCCGTCTCAGTGCTTTCTACCTTACCATCTCATCACAGGGGCGCTGTGAGCATTTAAGAAGCTAATGTGTGTTTTATTAAAAGAGTTTCAAGATGAAATTCATTTCTGGGGGGAAAACCCTCTGCTAAAGAACACTTACCGCCCTAGTCCGTTTGGCTCAGTGGATAGTGCCAGCCCATGGACTGAAGGGGTCCTGGGTTTGATTCCGATCAAGGGCACACGCCTCCATTGCAGGCTCGATCCCCAGTCCTGTAGGGGTGCATGCTGGAGGCAACCAATCGATGTGTCTCTCTCACGTCAAGGTTTCTCTGTTTCTCCCCCTCCCTTCCATTCTCTCTAAGAATCAATGGAAAAAATATCCTTAGGTGAGGATTAACAAAACAAACAGAAAAGAATACTTAACAGATTTCTTTTTGTGTTGTTAATCCTGACCCAAGGATATTTTTCCCATTGATTTTATTTTTAAAAGAGAGTGGAAGGGAGGGGGGAGAGAGAGAGAGAAAAAGAGAGAGAGATGTTTGTGAGAGAGACACATTGATTGGTTGCTTCCTTCACACGCCCCTACTGGGGCTGGGATGGAACCTGCAACCCAGGTATATGCCCTTGACTGGGAATCAAACCCAAGATGCTTCACTTGCCAACACTGTAACCGCTGAGTAACACTGGCCATGGCAACAGATTTCTTTACTATTAATTTCTCAGAGCAACTCTTCAAGAAGGGGAAATTACAACCATTGCTCCACAAGCTTATTTGCTTATCATCTCTGATTTTATGATCCAAGACATATTGTGACTGTTCCCTTATTTCCAATGTTTGATGTTACAAAATACATTGTACTCTGAGTATTAAGTATTAATATGATATAAATCCTTCCCATTTCTTTTAATTGTTTTTAAAACAATAATTAATTTAAAATTAGTTTGTGTTTTCTTTTTTTGAGAGAGAAGAAAAGTGATGGAGATGAGACCTTGCACAGAGAGCTGGGAGGTTGACTGTCTTGTCCTCCCTTTCTCTCACAGGAAGCATGTGGGCATGGTTTCTTCTCTCACATTCAGTATCGCACCTCCCCTCTTTCAGACCACACCCCTACATACTCCTTCCTGTTGTACCAATAATGTACTATAGAGATACAACTTTTAAAATTATTACATTTCATAATCTCAGTGGGTCTCAGTATCTTGGGTTTGTTATTTTATATTTTATTTAGATCCTACTTGGTGGCCTGATTTTAATTACAGATTATAGATGACTATGGGTGATTTCCAAATATGAATTTTTCTAGCATTTTAATTGAATAATCTATGTGAACTGAAATTTTATATTAAAATAAAAGAGCTTGGCCGAAACCGGTTTGGCTCAGTGGATAGAGCGTCGGCCTGCGGACTGAAAGGTCCCAGGTTCGATTCCGGTCAAGGGCATGTACCTGGGTTGCGGGCATATCCCCAGTGGGAGATGTGCAGGAGGCAGCTGATCGATGTTTCTCTCTCTCATCGATGTTTCTAACTCTCTATCTCTCTCCCTTCCTCTCTGTAAAAAATCAATAAAATATATTTAAAAAAAAAAAAAGAGCTTGGTAATATTCAGCTACTTGTTACACTAAATTTTTATCTCGCCTTCTTCACTCACTGGGTTGAATATTTTTATTCATGAAATTGTAGTAGTATGACATCAAAGTACAGCTGAATTATTCCCCCCCCCCCAATGAGCCATTTAGAAATAGCAATGGAACTTTGTAATTTTGGAATGATGTTGTTATTTTTTTTTTTTTTGGTGAATATTCTTGTATTTCATCTTTTTTTTTTTTTTTTTTTTGGTTTGTTTCTTAAATTAGGAAGCCCTTAGTGTATATAAAGAAGCAATTCAGAAAATGCCAAGGCAGTTTGCTCCACAGAGCTTGTACAACATGATGGGTAAGTCAAACCTTACTATTTCAATTGCTATTTCAGGGACCCGTGGGGAAATTAAAACCCGTGCTTGTGTTAAATGGAATTCTAATACGTTATAGCATTGATCCTCACCCAGAGAACTCTTTATTCACAACTGGGTGTCACATTCAAATTTTCACATAGCATACTTTTTCTAAACAAGAGCAAATATGTGCATTATCATATTGATTCTCAACAAATTGTCCAGATCGCAGAGTTGTTGCAAGGGGCTCACAAGCCCTTTTGGGTATTAAGCATTAGCTAGATTCCGGAGATTGAAAAAGATGAATACAGTCCACAGATTTGAGCGAAGTTATCAAATTCATGATACTTTTTAATCATGTTACTTGCTTAATCAGAAGATCCTCAGAAGTAAACATGCTACGATGTAGAGATGAATGCATTTTGGTGCTTGTAACAGATGAGATTAACTGAGTCAATTTGCATGGTTTTCATTGATCAGGCCTTGGATCTTCAAGGCCTTTTTTTTAGGTTAGTGTTTTAGAGTAAAAACAATACTGTGAAAACTGCAAATGTGCTACTACAATTACTCCTTTTTCTTCATTGGGTAATTACCTTCATTTTCTTATTAGAAAGCATGCAGGCTAGGGCATTGGTTTTTCTAAGTGCAAGAGCTCAAGAATTAGAATTTCTAATAAAGTATCTATCACTTACAATTGATTTGTGACTGTAAGTTGTCAACGCAGCTATTTGATGGTGGATGGAAACTGCCCATTCAGCATGTGACTCTTGGAAAGAGTCCCTGAAGTTTAGGGTGTTCTGCTGATTGGTTTGCTGTTTCCAGATAAGGGAGGGAAGAGGAGGGCTTGCTTTTGTCCTCAAATCAAATATATATATATTAAATCCAGAGCACAAATTGCAAACTCAGATTTTTCTTTTTACTAAACTGGTTAAGTTGCTTACTATTTCTAGGCTTTCCTCGTGCATATAAAAGTAATGAGACAACATGGTCTCTAGGATTATTTATGCTTTTGTATTCTATTATTTGAGAAATTTGATACTAGTTTGTATGGCTTCAGCACACACACATTAAAAAATATCTTAAATCCTCCCAAACTATAGAATATATGCCTGGCCTGGCCAGTGTGGTTCAGTAGTTGAGCATCGACCTATAGACCAGGAGGTTTTGGTTAGATTCCTGGTTAGGGCACATGATCGGGTGGCAGGCTCAATCCCCAGTAGGGGGAGTGCAGGAGGAAGCTGACCAGTGATTCTCTGTCATCATTGATGTTTCTGTCTCTCTTGCCCTCTCCTTTCCTCTCTCTAAAAAAATTATACACACACACACACACACACACACACACACCTGACAAGGACACACACTTTCACTTTTTTCTAAATGATAGAAATTTAAGAAATAGTTAAGAGACAGAATGAGACACTGGTCATTAAGCAGAAAAAAAAATGATTTGGAAGAGGTTAATATATTCATCCTATGTCTCTGGGACCCCTGCCCCAGTTGCCTGTGCAGTGTGGAATGATTTAATGCTCATATTAAAAAGGACATTGGTGTATTTCTAGTTGTTGCTTCTTTTTCTCTTTGCTATGATTATTAAAAGCTAAAATTTACCTTCATTAAATGTACTTTTGCCCTTAAACTCTTATAATTTAAAACAGTGCCTTATACTATCCAGCATTTTACCATCAGTCTATCTATTCAGATGAAATGTACATGTTCAGGAAGTGTGTGCTTAGCGGGTTTAGATTTATCAGAATTAACTTTTAAATATTAATACTGGATGGTTATTTCTGTCAAAGTGAATACTAAAAGGATCATTTTTCTAGTTTTATCTAAAGAGGCTCAATGATTTTAGTTTATGATTTTATTCTTAATGCTAATGCTTGGGAAGACCATTATTTCCAATTTCCCTCAATTATGAAATAAGATGTCTTTCTTTAAACTGGGAAGGGGCTCTGAGATCCTTGGCAACAGACTGCATTTGGCATCTTGATTGTTAATGGGAAGTGTGGCATTCACTATAGTTAGTGATTTCAGAAAATTCATTCAATTATTTTATGTTAATAATTTGATTGAAAACTCAGCTGGTACCTTGGGATCTGTCTCTCATATGGTTACGCAAATATTGAGCACACACAGGCAGTGGAAGATAAGTTAGTCCCTGGGGTTATTGCTTAGTCCTTTGTCTTATTTTCCATTATAGAAAGAGGCAGTAGCTTTGCCCAGACTCTGAAAAGCACTCTAACCATTTTCAAGGGGAGAATCCCAATATAATTTAAAATTGCAGATTGCTCCCCAAATCATTGTGGTTGCTTTCTGTTCAGTTTTGAGTGAAGGTCTGTTATCTGACCAGGCTTGTAGTTTCAACTGTTTACGAAACTATAATTTTCTCAGAGAGTGAGTTCACCTCCTAATCAAATGGGTGAAATCCTCTGAGTGTTTGCTTTAACTCTTAATACATTTTGATTAGCCTCCATTTGACAAGAAAAAAAATGGCCCAGGAGATAAACTGCCTTATCAGTTCATCAGTTTCATTAGTCTGTCAGCATGTGCTGATTATCCTATCAAGTTTATCAACAGCCTTGAATGTGTTTTCTAATTCTCACATTTACATATTATTAGTGCCCTTCAGGGATCAGTGATGGATTATAATGTCTGGCTAGATTTAACCTGTAAGTATTCATTTTTCTCATGGCTCATTCATTTCCCCCTTAATGACCACTTTCTGCAAACACTTGTGTGTATGTATACAAAAATTATTTTCCACCCTACTTTTTATTTTATTTGAAGGTTAGGAGAAATAAAGGAATATTTGTGAAAAAATACAGTCACATTTGAATGTTATTATTAGTTTCATAACTCAATTTACTGCAGTTGCTCTTCAACAAAAAAAACAACACATAAAAACACACTAGTTCTTTGCACTTTCCCTTTCCTTGAACATTTTATGAAAAACTTTTATCACTCTCTATTCCATATTCTGATAATTGACTTATTCGGAATACCAAATGAGCAAGTATATTTTCCCAATCGTGTATTAATGGAAAAACACGTTTGATTTACTTCCCAATTTAATTTTTTTGGTATATTTTATTCTAAGATTGTTAATCTTTACTTTGGCAGTTCATAAGTAAATTTTTAAAAACTATTTAAAAAGATATTCTCATTATTCTGTTTGCTTTCGTAAATCCTAGGTGATTGAATAACAACAATTGAGAAGTATCATTCCATTCAAAATTATGTACATTACAAACGTAAAAATAATGGAAAGCAGATGCTAATTATAAACAAAAATTAAACTTTCACCTAAATGGTGGTTGTAATTACGGTAGCAAGGTATGAGAATACATAAAATATTTAGAGATCAAATCATAAAATAACCACTAAATGGAGATTCTGTATAGGGTGAAGTCATATAGCCCAGGTTCAAATGATGGCTTTGACACTTACTAGCTGAGCAAATTACTTAAGTGAAGCCTCATCTCTCCCCTCCGTTAGATGGCTGTAATAGAAGTGTCAGCTTGAGGATTAATTGGGATAATAAAAGTAAAGTTATTGGATCAAATGCCCAACCTAGGAAGTGTTTATTTAGATTACCTCCATTGCGATCATTACCATTTCTGTGGATCTATAAGCTCCAAATGCCAATGACTGTATTCTCTATTAGTTATTTTTCTGTTTACCGATGTAAGTATTATTTCTCTATAGATAAGATTTTGTCATGGTGATGGCCTTACAGTCACTGCTGATTCAACAAGGATTCTACTTAGTTCTGTCCTAGAATTGCTGTATTTCTCTAGAAGTTCATTTTCCCTTGTCCCTTAGCAACCATAGTCAAAATCCTTCTTTGATCAGTAACTATGTTAACCAAAAGTGAAACAGCTTACTCAGCTAATGCCCAGTTAACAAATTCATTAATAGAGTACTCCCTCTAAATTAAAATTGTCATGTTTAGGTTAGAGTTTCTTCTGTTTTTCTTATCATGGCATATTTTCCCCCTAGACTTAGTTAAAATTATTTTTATTTTAACATCCAGTACAGTTCTTTATTGAATCTCCATTTCTCTTTTATTCTCAAAGTATAGGTGTATTTTAGAATCAGAGAATATTGACATTGGAAGACTCATATCTTAAAATCCTCTTAACGTAATCACTTTTATTTTGCAAGATAAAAATAAACACTCAAAGTGTATGTTCAGAATTACACAGTTTGTATTAGAACCAGTATAGCTTTCTGACTTAAATTCAAGTGCTTTTCCTAGTTAGGCTTCTGTATGACTGAAACTGGCATGTTTTGTACTGTGTCAATATAACTTTTCCTTACCTTTTTTAAAAATCAGTGAAATGTGTATATATATATATACATATTTCATAGATATATTTTTATTATATATCTACTAGAGGCCCGATGCATGAAATTAGTGCAAGGGGCTCGGCCCTCGCAGCCGTGGCTTGCCTCAGCCCTTGCAGCCCCAGCTTCATCCGGAAGGTCGTCTGGAAGGTTGTTCAGCTGTCTGGTCTAATTAGCATATTGTGCTTTTATTATTATAGATTACATAGATATGTAACAAAAACCTCTTCATCTTAACAAAAAAGAATACTGTGATTTCATCACAGATGCATTAACTATGCAGGGTATTATTTTTTCTTTTCTTTTTTTTTAATGTAGGTTAATTGCTGTCTGTCCTCAATTTTTCTCTTCTTTCTCTATAATTATTTTCCTTAAAAATGTCCACTTAAACATTGTTTTTGAATAAGATTATGGGGAACAAAATTAGGCTGTAACTTCCAGTTACTTTTATCAGCTAGAGCCCTTTCAAACCCCAGTGGTCATTTTAAGTCTATTTACTATTTAAAATGAAATCACTCTGCTTTCTCAATGCAAAGTAATTGTTGGGTTTAATTACATAAGCAATTTAGGCCATTTTCAGTTGGTAATTTATCCTGAGGACAAAGAGACATAATGTGTTACATGAAGTAAGAGAGAACCTAGAGTCACTGCTCTGTCATTGCAGCCTATAATCACTATGTTTAGAATAATTTTTGTGTGCAAAAATAATTTTTTTAAGTCACATATCCCCCACTCAGTAAAAAGGTGATGGTGGTGTGAAATGGAAAGTTCCTGCTCTCAGAGAACTTTCTAGGAAATTTCACTGTTGGTCTGGAGCTTAGTGCCTTCCCTTAAAAGGAAATGCCCATAAATAAAATGGAAAACTGTACTTCTTTCACCCTGAAAATATTTTGTCCATACTGATGTAGGTTGTGCTAAGTTGACTGGACAACACAAACCAAACCAAAGCAGACAAGCAAGGAAAATATCAAGCTTTTTTTATTTCTAATGTGACACTAGTGTCAGTTTGCATACACATTCACATTTTCCTATTTTTAAAAATTGTGCTCGTTTTGGGTAATACGCTTTTACCTTAGGGAACGGTTATATACGTCTTCCAGGGGAATTGTGTGATAATGACCCATTGCTCTTTATGGCTTGTTTGCCTTTATTTTGATCATACTATTTTGATTCTCTTATCCCTGATAATTTCCTAGTTTGTTTGTTCTTTATCCACATTGTTACTTTTAAAATCCTAGCTCAGTATTGGGAAATATATTTTCCTTCATCAGCCTGCAAATAGCAGATCTTTTACTTATGTAGGTTTGCAATCAAAAAGATGTTTCTCATATTCTCTGATAAGAAGGGGGGAATATTGATTTAATTTTGTTTCATCAAAGTAGCTCTTTAATTATGGGAGATTTCCCCAATTTTATTGAGCTATTTTAAGTGAATGAGGTAAGAGCCATTGATAGGAAACACAGTGAATGTATTAGACCAATTTTTGGACTTAAAAGCTTGTCCAAGTTTTATAATTGTATTTTTTTGAAAAAGAAAATTGTGGAATGAGTTAATGGCTACCAGTGGTATTTAGATTCCTTACTACTATTCCTTAGTACTATTCCTTATTACCACTACTATTCAGGTAAGAAGAATTGACAAACAAGATGTCAAATGTACCCCCTAGAAAACAAAATGAAAAATGTTTACTTGTAAGTTTATCCTAACTCTACTTGACGTATGTACACTATAGGCTGTTCAGTTGGTAGAATGTATATAAAAGAAGTTTATTTCTTTCTCAGCCTTCTGTGTGGCTGCTTTTTTAGCTGAGTCATTTATTTTTGATAAATTCTTTACCTCACCTTGTTCCAGAATATATTTAGAGTAGAGATATTCAGAGTAAATTTTTGACATGATGCTTTACATCCTTCATGTTTTCTTCTATGACTGCGTTTGGATCGATTGAGGCGTTTAGCATGCTGACTGTGAAAGAGATGGTTTTTAACTGTGTGAGATTTGAACTTCACATCTTTCAAGCGTGGAAGCATTAACACTCCAGCAGTGTTAAGCTCTTTATACCACCCATTTCCCCTCTTTTGAGTTCTGGTGAATTTTCTACAATTGCTTCCATTGGCACTCTTGAAAATCAGTGTCAGTCCTATAAACGTAAGTATGGTCTTACAACTGGATTAGCCATTGATCTGTGTACCTCCTGAATATTGACTTCTAATTTTAAAGGTAAATCTGTTAATAACGTTTTCATTTGTTCATCATCAGAAAGGACAAAACCAGGAAACCAGTACTAGGTGTGAGGTTTAACAGTCCAGAAAGGGGAAATGTAACTTTGAGGGATTTTAGAAGTTCACTTATAAGATGTGGAGCCAGCGAGATAAGGAAATCATGAACTTTTGGCTGTATAGCAAAAAGAATAAATATATAAAATTTATGTACAAAATTTATAAAATGTTCTTCCAGAAGTTCACTTGTTATTATAAACTGTAGTGGTTTAATTTTTCTTTTTTACTCTTCAGGCTTGATATAAATTTGACATATGCCATGGTTGCAGACATTAATTTGCTAGGCATTAGTCTATATACTACAAAGGTCAGCAGCATCCAGTTCAGCTGCATTAAATAGGTAATATATTTTGTTTAAAGTTTTAATTAAACCCAGGGCCTGAAAATATATGGTCCCTGTGGGGAGTTGTAACACTTTCATGGCAATAATAAGGCAATAATAATGGTTAGGTCTAATGTCACTTGCTTTCCTGGAAATATGATATGAGACAGTTGATTATATTTCATTGCTATTAAAACCACACAAGTCCACCTGTTAACATTAATTCTTACTTTTGCCTGTTTAATGGTAAAGGAAAAGATTGGTGCTTAAAGACTTTACTTATAAATTCAGTTATGAGAAAATGAATACACTAAAATTAATACTTAATTATATCTTTCTTATTCTCTGATTCCCAAATAGTTGCAATATGTTCTGCTTGGAAAATTTGTTTTCTGAGGCTTCAATAAAAATAAATAAGAAGAAAGTATACATTTTACTTTTTCTTTGGGAAATGTCCATGGAATGAACCTTTTACTAAAGGTTATAGGGTTGTCTCATCAAATTGAGGTGATATAATGTTATACTTAGAATTTTATTAACTAGATTTCAAAATTTGGCATTCTTAAAAGATGACTATTTTGGTGACTAGATGAAATGGACATAATCATGAGAGAGAAGACAATTTTGTATGAAGGATATAGTTTTTGTACATATTTAGAGTAGGCAAGTAATAAAAGTTAAGTTAAAATTAAATATATGTTAGCCCTGACTGGTTTGGCTCAGTGGATAGAGCGTCAGCCTGCAAGTGAAGGGTCCCGGGTTTGATTCCGGTCAAGGGCATGTATCTTGGTTATGGGCACAACCCCAGTGTGTAGGGGGGGGGGGTGCAGGAGGCAGCTAGTCAATGTTTCTCTCTCATCGATGTTTCTAACTCTCTATTCCTCTCTCTTCCTCTCTGTAAAAAATCAATTAAAACAATAAAAATATATTTAAAAATATATATATTTTAGTGTTAAATATATTTAACTGTATATACTTAGCTATATGTGTACTTATGTCTGCTTTTCCTAATATATAAAGAAAAGGTTTTTTTCTACATAAAAATCTCATTTAACTCCCCTAATGAGCTGTTCTTTAGTTTTAATGATATCTCCTGTAGAAACTATTGCGATACTCAAATTGAATAAAGAGTTAAAATAAAACTTACAAAGTTTTGTTCCAGAATATGTCTTTTTTGCCTACATGCTAATTATGGGTATTCATTTTTTGAACTGTCATTGAGTCGTATTTTCAAGTGTTCATTAAAAATAGAATGAATTTAATTAACATTAATATAAAATTATAGTATAAATAAATTATTCATTGCATATTATGGAGACATATTGCTTGATCCAGAAATACATATGAAATGTATTCATAAGAAGATGTATGTAAAGCTGAAAATGCTTTTATTATATATACACTTTTGACATTTGCCTGCAAATATTCAAGTCCTGTTTCTCTGAATACTACTATTTTCATTAATTCTTTCCAGGCTAGTAGAATATTTGCTTATTATTTTTTTTCTTTTCTCTGGTATAAACCTTTTTTTTTAATTAAACACAATTTAGCACTTCCTTGATATTTCTAGTATTCTCTAATTAAGTTATATTAAGCCATTTTATTTACTCCAGTGTAATTCTTTCTCTCTTTTTTATTTTTTATTGAGTTGAGAGAGAGAAAGAGGAAGAGAAAAAGAAACATCTATTTTGTCATTCCACTTATTTGTGGATTCATTGGTTGATTCTTGTATGTGCTGTGACTGGGGATTGAACCTGCAACCTTGGAGTATTGAGATGAAACTCCATCCAACTGAGCTTTCCAATCAGGGCCCATTGCATTCTCTTGAGGGCAGTATTATATTTTGAGGGAGAGGATCATCAGCTCCACCAACATACACAAGAATACACCCCCCCTCCCCCAATTAAGACCACCCCCCACACACACACACAGTCTCCCTTTTTCTTTTTGGAAAATGCTGAGCATTTAATAGGATTGGCTCCAACAGTGGTTGATTGATTATTTTCAGTGATTTAGTTCTTTGAAAACATAAAAGGAATTGATTAGTCTAGAGAACTTCAGGATCCCCTGTTGCAAGTAGAGAAATATTGACACAGGATCCTGGCTTTTTACCAAGTTAAATTTTGATGGCACATCAGTTGTTTCCTGTATATAACCTCACACTAGAAATTAGCAACCTTTTCAACTTTCACCGAAGTTTAACCCCTTTCATGATGTGTTTTACTTAATGAAATGTGTATTTGCTCCCCACCCCCCACCTTTCCTCTTTTGGGCTTAAAACTATTCTTTCAGGCTTTAAGATTTCCCTTAAGTTTGATGCTACCAGACTTGGTGAAGTATTAAATATTGACCTTTTTCAGAAGCCTCCTTAATTTTAAAATTTGGGTCATATTTCATTTTACTTCCAACTCCTCCACCCAAATGGAAAAAGTTATTGAAGTCTGTTGTCAGATATTAAATAATCTCTCTTATTTCTGTAATTATTTAAAATTCTTCATCTTTTTCTGCTCTGCACATTAGCTATTGAGGATTTCCTAACGGAATTAATATATTTAAGGCAGGTGGACTGTGTTATTTTTATAAAGATAAGGATATAAATATAAGAGAGTCCCAAAATTTGACAGCCTATCGTTATAGTAAGTTTATGGTATAAATAATTTAACAAAGCCAGACTTCCTAATGTTTCTGTGTTAATGCTAACACTGTGAAGTAAAAAGTGAGAATTAAAATTACAACAAAGTTAAGCTCTTGAAATAATAGACTCCTAATGTCATGTGGTTCTGACAGACCACAGATTCTGGAAGAAGTATATACTTGATAAAAATGTAACATCTAAATCCAAGTTGATATATAATGTGATCAAATATTTATCAGATATTTCTCAAACTCTTTTGAGCCAGAGGCTTCTGAACTTAGGTTGGAGGACTGATCATGAGTTGAAGTGTTTTATGCCTGGTTCTACACATCTCAGAGTCTAGTTTGGGATTAAGAAGCTTATAATTATCCAGTTAGGTCCTCCAGGTACATAAATAAGGGTGGGTGGAGTTTGGATAAATGAAGAATTGAGTACTAATCTATACTAATAAAAGGGTAATATGCTAATTAGACCGGGAGACCTTCCTAAGTCCTTCAGGACAAAGCCATGGTGGCGGGGCCAAGGCAGAGGCGGTTAGGGTGAGCAGGCCAGCGGGGGTGGGCAGTGGGCGGGGAGTTGGGGGTGAGCAGGCCGACAGGCAGGTGAGCTGTTAGGAGCCAATGGTTCCAGATTGTGAGAGGAATGTCCGACTGCTGGTTTAGGCCCAGGGATCCGGCCTAAACCAGCAGTCGGACATCCCCTGAGGAGTCCCAGATTGGAAAGGGTGCAGGCCGGGCTGAGGGACACTCCCCTTCCCCCACCCCCACCCCCACCCCCGTGCACAAATTTCGTGCTCCGGGCCACTAGTCTTAAATAAAGGAAATCAGTTTGTAAAAATTTTCTTCTTAAATTGACAAATTATAATTCCATAGCAATAAACATTTCAACAAGAATTTTATCAAAAATCTGACAAAATACTTCCATAGTTTATCTGATAGACTTAACAGGAAAATTGAGCAAATGAGGGGAAGAATAATTTGTTGTACTCAATATTAATATAAAATATTAAAAGAAGCTGTAGTAACTAGAGCAGTGTTGTACTTGTATAAGAACAGAAAACCAGACAGAAGCGAGACCCTAGAAAAAGATAAAAATCTACAAAACATTTTTGTAGGTAATAAATGTAGAATTAAATATTGGTAAGGGAAGGCAGTTCTTATAAAAGTTGATCTGGAATAATCAATTAAATGTTTGGGAATAATAAAACCCAATACTTGCCTCACACCATAGGGCAAAATGCATTTCCTATGAAATAAGTAGCCATTTGTAATAATGAAATTATATAATTAGGAGAGAATGTATGACCCTATGATGAAAAAAATATTTTTTGTGCACAAAAGATAGTGTTAAACCTACAAAGGAAAACTCAACTTGATTTGCATACATAAAATTAAAATAGTCTGAAACAAAAAACTGTTTAAACCATCTTTTGCAATATCATACAGGAAAGATAAATACAGAAATTAAAAAATGGTTTAAATCCATTATATAATAACTTAAACATAAAAATATTTCATGGGTAAAATTTTGTGAAAATGTGTGCATTTTCATTAATCATTAAAATAAAAACTTTAAATAAAAGCATTTTTAACTTTTCCAATGGACATTTTAAAAAGCATTAGAATCTCATTTGATGAGGCTTTAAAAAAGTTGTTCTCATATACTATTTGTGGAAGTGAATATTTTATCTTAAACATTAAATTTGCCAAAGCTTTTTAGTTTGAGAATTCAGCTGCTACATATGTAGTCTAAGGAAATCATAAGAGAAATATAAATAAAAGGAGATTAATAGGATGATAATTGCTGAAGTTGGTATAGCACCTCCATAAAAATGTGGGAGGGGATTATTTATTTATTTATTTATTTATTTATTTATTTCTTCTTCAATAATCACAACTTTATTTCTAAAAATCTGCAATGGGAACAGTGGCTTTACAGCTCTACTCCCAGAAGCCCCAAGTTCAGTTTTATACTCAGTACAACCAAATGGAAGATGACTCACTTTGTCTTACATAATATGAAAATGTGCTAGACGAGTTGAACCTGCAGGCAGTAAAGCATTTTTTTAAGCTATTGTTTTGGTTTACTGCTGAAGCATTTGAAAAGAATTATGTGTTCAATGTAGCTCTTTGCCCATCAGCATTCACCTTGTAGACCTCTTGTAGGGCACATCCCCCAAAGTAAGAGACCCTGGTGGAAAGTACCTCAAGCAGCTGAGTTTTCTCCTAGGTCTGCAAAAATAAATAGTGGCGAGTGCAATGCTACTTTCTAGGGGTAATTTCACTACAGAGCCGAGGCCCAAGGCGCCCAGGGCAGTCAGCAGCACTAGCCTGCCAGGGGCTGGGATCTCCATTTGGTCAAAACTGGGTTCCCACCTGCTCGCTCCTTCTACTCATACTAATAGGGGGAAAGGATGGAAGACACCAGCGTAAATAATGGGAACAAAGGAGCACAGGGTCACTAAAGTGCCGATGCAAAAACCAAAGCCATGCTCCCCACCCCCCCCATGTCTGCCAGCCCGGACTTGCCACTAAACCCTAGAGGGTATCTCTTAGTTCACAGTACTTTTATCTTCATTTATCTTGATTTAGAAACAAATCAGCAGGGAGGACGAGGTTCTCAAAAACAGAAAGATTAAATCTTCTGGTCCAAACCTGGTAGTCACTGGCCTTAGGCTGCCGAGTAAGTTTGGATTTTTTTCCTTCCAGGGCAAAAGCAATAATCTTCCGCTTGCTGTGATAGGCAATATAGAGAACAGCAACAAGAATGGCTGCAGTCACCAGATACGCAAAAAAGTGACTGCTCTCCGCACTTCCAAGATTGTCCTTATAAAGGTCATCCTTCTTCCTATTTATGGAATCCAAAAGTGCCCCTTCAAGGTTCTCTCCAGAGGCAGGGCCAGGCATTTCCTTCTCTTCTTTGGGTGAAGAGCCCCTTCAGGTTCAGAACTGTCTTCCGTGGACAGACTTGTCAGGACTGTTTTCCGTGGACTGGTGGTCCTTATCCAACTTTCCAGGACTGTTTTCCGTGGACTGGTGGTCCTTATCCAACTTGCCAGGACTGTTTTCCGTGGACTGGTGGTCCTTATCCGACTTGCCAGGACTGTTTTCCGTGGACTGGTGGTCCTTATCCGACTTGTCAGGACTGTTTCCCGTGGACTCGTGCTCCTTAACCAACTTGTCAGGACTGTTTTCCGTGGACCGTTGCTTCTTATCTGACTTGTCAGGACTGTTTTCTGTGGACTGGTGCTCCTTATTCACCTTGTCAGTTCTGTTTCCCGTGGACTGGTGCTCCTTATTCAACTTGCCGGGACTGTTTCCTGTGGACTTGTGATCCTCATTTGACTTGTCAGGACTGTTTTCCGTGGACTGGTGCTTCTTATCTGACTTGTCAGAATTGTTTTCCGTGGACTTGCGGTCCTCATTTGACTTGCCAGGACTGTTTTCCATGGACTTGTGGTCCTTAACTGACTGGTTTGAGTTGTCTCCCATGGACTGTTGCTGTGAGTCTGATCCAGCAGAGTTGGGAGCCATGAGCTGTGTCGGAGCCTGTGGGTCATTCTGAGGCAAGAGGCTGGGGGAGAACTGGGTGGAGACTCTTTCTGTAGTCTTTATGTTCTTCTGAGTGGGTGACGGAGAAGTGGGCTCCCTGTCTTCCGCTGCTGCAACCATCAAGAGGACCAACGCAACCAGGAACTGCATTGGGAGGGGATTTTTTAAATAAATAAAAATTGAATATTGATCTTGATGAGAAAATTGAATTTTGGAAAAATTATCACATTTTATTTAATATAGGAAAATCCTAGAAAGAACCTAAATACTTACTAAAGCTACCAAAATTTTATTAGTTACATAATTTATTTTTTTTTTCAGTATGTAAAATAAATTCTGGAAAAACACTAAAATTTACCAGTTGCTATCTATGAGTGATAGAATTAATAAAATGTAATAAAATTGTGATCTTTCAGACTTTCTGTAATGAACAGATATACTTTTAATTAGATAGAAAATATATAAATATTTAAAATACTCAAAGAATTAGAAAGAGAGCAACAAGAAAAGCCCAGAGTGAGCAGAAGGAAGGAGATAATAAAGATCAGAGCAGAAATAAATGACATAGAAACCAAAAAAAAACCCCAAAAAAACAAAAAACCAATACAGAAGATCAATGAAACCAAGAGTGGTTCTTTGAAAGGATAAACAAGATTGATGAACCTCTAGCCAGGCTCTCCAAGAAGCAAAGATAGAGGACCCAAATAAACAAAATCAGAAATGAAAGAGGCAAAATAATAACAGACCCAACAGAAATACAAAGGATTGTTAAAAAAAATACTTACTATGAAGAACTCTATTCTAACAAACTAGAAAACCTGGAAGAAATGGACATATTCCTAGAAAAATACAACCTTCCAAAACCCAATCAGGAAGATTGTAAAAATCGCAATAGGCCGATAACTATGAAAGAATTTGAAGCAGTCATTAAAAAGCTTCCAGCAAACAATAGCCAAGGTCTAGACAGCTTCACAGGGGAGTTTTACCAAACATTCAAGGAAGAACTAAAACCTATCCTCCTCAGACTATTCCAAAAAATTCAAGAGGAAGGAACACTTCCAAGCTCATTCTATGAAGCCAGCATCACCCTAATACCAAAACCAGGTAAAGACAACACAATGAAAGAGAATTACAGGCCAATATCCCTCATGAACATAGATGCCAGAATCCTCAACAAAATCTTAGCAAATCGGATCCAGCAGTACATCAGAAAGATCATACACCATGACCAAGTAGGATTTATACCATGGATGTAAGGATGGTACAATATCCGCAAATCAATAAACGTGATACACCACATAAACAAATTGAAAGAAAAAAACCACATAGTCATATCAATTGATGCAGAAAAAGCATTTGACAAAATTCAACACCCTTTTCTGATAAAAATTCTCAGCAAGGTGGGAATAGAAGGATCATATCTCAACATAATAAAATCCATATATGACAAACCCACAGCCAACATCATACTCAATGGGCAAAAACTAAAACCATTTCCCCTAAGAACAGGAATAAGACAGGGATGCCCACTCTCGCCACTCCTGTTCGACATAGTACTGGAAGTACTAGGCATTGTGATCAGACAAGAAGAAGAAATAAAAGGCATCCAAATTGGAAAAGAAGAAGTAAAACTGTCCTTATTTGCAGATGACATGATACTGTACATAGAAAACCCTAAAGACTCCATCAAAAAATTATTAGACTTAATAAATGAATTCGGCAATGTAGCAGGATACAAAATTAACGCCAAGAAATCTATGGCATTTCTATACACCAATAGTGAACTTACAGAAAGAGAGACTAAAAAAGCAATCCCACTTACCATCGCACCAAAAAAATTAAGATACCTAGGAATAAACAACTAAGGAGGTAAAAGACCTATATGCGGAAAACTACAGGACACTGAAAAAAGAGATAGAGGAAGACATAAACAGATGGAAGAACATACCGTGTTCATGGATTGGTAGAATCAAGTTGCTTAATCTCAGTGAGCAGCAGTCACTTCATTTGTAAAATGAGACAGGTATTAATTGCAGTGTAAGCATACTGTAAAAATATGAGATAACATATTAAAGACCTTAGTAGGTAGTCAATAAATAATAAATTTTATTTGATAGGCAGCCTGATGCAATGGAAAAAAACATGGGCTTTAGGGCCATTCAAACCTTTTTGGATGGGATTTCTACTTGTCCTCCTGCAAGTCACTTATCATACCTGAGCCTCCTTCTCATCCATAAAATGAGTATTCTAACTCCTTCTGTGAATTAGAAATGAGAAATATGAAGCCCCTACCTTGTCAGTACTTGTTTATTGCTTAAATCTTTATTGAGTTACCATTTAAACACATTTAAGTTGATATATGACCATTTTCTTGCATTTTAGGTTTTGCATCTTGATTTTATTACCACTTTTATGGACTCTTTTTGTGTTGAAGTTACCCTTAGAACTGAAGTGCATCTTAGATGCTAAATATTTCCCCCTTAAGAATTGAGTAACGTCTGCGGCAGCAGCATCTTTAAAGGTCATCCATGGATTATTATTGCTCTTCCTTAGTCCTTTAATTCAAGAGATAAGCCCAAGGCAAAGTGAAATAAACTCCATGGCAAATTATCACAGACTAGAAAACAATTTTCTTGGAGTAAGAAAGAGAGTGTAATTTTCACCTGAACCAGAGCGGCGGAAAGTTTGTGATTAGTCTGTAGCAGCTGGGTGAAGCAGTGTGCTCTGAGGCCAGACAGGCCTGGGCTGAATCGCAGCTTTACAGTTTCTACATTTATGAGTCTTTGTGTTTTATTTAGCCACTATGCTGCTCACTTTCCTCGTTTGTAAAATCCAGGTAATGACATTTCTTAATAACAAATGAGATGCATATATAAAGCAACTAATAGACTGAAAACATGTTTCATTTTACAAACCTACTGAATAGTTCGTAGTTACTGAATGGTGGTAATTAGTTAAGGCTTCTTGAGGGAAATGAGAAAACATTTTGCACGCCCAAAGATGCAGAATGTGATGCATGGGAACATATAAATCAGACATTTACCCATCCCCCTGCTTGCTATTCTGATTCATAGTAAACTTCAGTGAATTATTGTCATTGAAATTGTTTTTATTACTGAAATATAATGAGTGGTTATATAAAAATTTTCTAAGTTGTAATGGATAATACCCAACTAGGTTGGCTATGTACATTTTTCATATATTTTCCAAGATGCATTATTAGATTATATTTTCTATTTCTAGTCCTTTGATATTTTTCCATGTCACAAGCTTTACAAACTAATAATTGCTTATGAGTTTTTACTGAAGACAATGGGCCAGCCATGAATTATTTAGTAAATTAATAATATTTCATTTCAAAAGTAGGCTTTAATAATGATAGATTTCTGATTTAGAAAGAAAGTACGCTTTCTGAAGTGATCTTCAGACATCATCAACTTAAATATAGATATTTGAATCTCAAGCTCTATGGCATTGTGGTTCTCTTGCATTCTTTTACTAGACAGAAAGCCTACTGTTATTATTCTACAAATTAATTGGAATTTTTATCAATAAAAAGTAGAAACTATATTAAATGCAATGATTGTACAACTTCTAAAAAGTGACTTATGAACACTTGAAGATCCAAAGTAGAATTTCAGGTTGATTCCAAACAACCTGCAAACAAGCCCATTTTCAGCTGTAACTGTGATGTTAGTATGTTTTCTGCTGGCTTTAGAATACATTTTAGAGATAAATATTTGAATACAATTTACCATTAATTGCTTTAAAAATTTCAGTACTTTAGAGATTGTGCATCCTTCCTGTTATATAAATTATATCTAGAATAGTTTTAATGTGAAGAGCAGTTCACTTTTCCTAAGAAAAATTACTATTTTCTTTATTAATGAACATTTGTTAGTTTGTCGTGGCAAAAAAAATAAAATATAACTTTGACAGCATTTCAGTTTTTATAAAGATATTGTAACAAAAAACAATATAGTTATTACAGAAAATTAAAAAATTTATTCCTAATCTTACCAGTCTAACAACTGTGAGCACTTTGTGTATTTCATTGCAGTCTTCGGCCTTTACTTCAGTAGTTCTTGCATCTCACCTCAAGCATGAGATTGAATCTAATCAAATTCTTTTAAAGTGCGAACACGTTTTAGGTTTAGTAAAACAATACAAAACGTTTTCTAGCTATTAGTTTCATGATAGTATAATTTAAGGACTATTCTCAGAACTAGAACACATAGATGTATGTAAGTAGATGCATACATATACTTTTCACCAATATTTTTTACTGACCAGTTGAGCCAGGGGCACTCAAAAGGTCAGGAGACTCAAATTAATTCAATTCATCAAACATATTAGTATTGACAATGCTGTACTGATTGAAGGAGAATATGGTTAAAATAAAAGGAAGCTAGCTCATCCTTGATATAAGGATATACAATCAATGTAGGTAATGCATATAGAAAAAACAACTGATTATGAGTATAAATGGAAAAAGCTATCATAATGATGATTAGTTAAGCTGTAAAAGTCTGCTTGAAAAATAATGCAGGTTACCAGTCTATTGCTTGGTCTCAGAAACTGAATAGCTTCTACATTTGCAGTGCTTATTAAAGCTACAATATTTAACTTAAATACATAAATTATCTTAAAATATAATTTTTCTATTGGGTGATTGTTCTCCATAATCATATAAGGGAGAGAGGCATTATAATAAAAGAGCAACTGCTATACTTTTGGCATTATTTCCAATTATTTTACTCTTACTTAGCTACTAGTAAAATGTTATTTAGTAGGTAAAATTTATATAAACTGAAAGTAATAACAGATACCTCAAAGGCCTCCGACTAGCTTTAGAGTTGGTGCTGGGCATGATAAATAATTTGTCATATAGATTTAAAAATGAAAGTGGTAAAGTTTGTTTACTTATTAAAATATAAAGTGCAAATAATTCTGAAAAAATCTAACATTAATGCATAATCATGAGTTTGTCATTCCTTCATTTAATCCAACTTTCTCAATGCGGTTGTAAACCTTAGAGGGTAGGACCCTAAACTTCTCTCCTCTGGATCCTGCATAACGCTCTTCACTTAATAGTTATATTATAAATGCTTATGTTTCTAAAGGAATGAATGAATATGAATTAAAAAAGCAAATGATTATACATAAGAAAAAACACTTATTTTACGAAACACACACACACACACAAATGGTGACAAAGCACATACACTTGGGAATCAGATGTTCCTAGATTAAAAATTAAAGTTTTACCACTTAGTACACTTTCTATTTTAGCCATTTCACTTAATTTCTCCAGACATGTTTTCTCTTCTGTAAAATGGAATGATGACGACTTGTAGCGAATAAAATGAGATAGCAGACGAAAGTACTGGAAATGTCACGGGATATAAGCATAGTGATGCGATGCTGCTGCAAAGGCTCTTGGAGAGCTGTGTCCTCAGATTGATTTTCACGCTTCATTTTCCAGGTGAAGCATACATGCGGTTAAGCAAACTCCCGGAGGCAGAGCACTGGTATATGGAATCACTGAGATCCAAGACTGACCACATTCCTGCTCATCTCACCTATGGGAAACTCCTAGCTCTAACGGTGAGTACCTACCTTCCTCATCCTTTAGAAATTGGTTTTCTCCATGCAGACCGAGCTGGATGTGGTTGGAGGTGCTGGTTCTTAGCCAGTTGACTCATAATGATAGCAACACTAAGTTAGAACCCTATATAGAAAATGTGGAAAAAAGTATTTCTTTGACTGTAGGGTTTGCTTTATATAAAATTTGACATGTCATGATCCCTGATGTAACTTAATGAAAACATATAATTGAAGAATCCCCAATTTGTGGTTACATAATGAATTGTCATAATAACAATATTTGTACAAAGATTATGTTATTATGTTACTATAGTTCTACAAGCCAATATTAACCCCAAACTGGCAGTAATGTAAAACTAAGTCTAATTCTTTTAAAATAGGCAAACTGGTGTATGTGTGTGTGGATCAGTATCACCTGGAATTTCTTCTAACTGAAATTATTATCAAAGAAGTGGAGCCACCATTTGGCCACTCATTATGTGACAAGCACTCTTAGAGGCCACGTTCCATGAAAGTGGTGTCAGTTTGAAGCACAAGAAATTGCTGATATTCTACTCTTATTACTTACAAATGCCAAAATTTCATGTGTTTGAAAGTATTATTAATATTTTTATTTGATACAACAGATGATTGTCCAAAATATGTGACGTTTCTGAGCTTATCCAGCCACTCAATAGAACTAGCCTTCAATCCTAATCTGAATCTATTACCTATCCTGCTTTAGTTACATCACCTGATCTTTCTCCAATATTAATAAAAATAAATGAATATAAGGAACACAGAGCAAAAGGTCAGGAAAGTGATTCCTAAGTGAGTGCATAGAAATGTATCTTATAATTATTCAAAAGTAATAGCATTTACTTTCTCACAGAAGATGATAGATTAAACACTTAAAATGTATCTATTCTAAGATATCACTAAAATGCTATTAGAGAAATTATATGGGCAGACTAAGTAACCAGAAAACATCTCACTAAAAAAAAGTCTAGAATGCTAAATAAAATATAACACATATCCTCTTAATGCATAGCTGAGCTCAAAAAGTAGTGAGAGAATTTTCCTGTAGCTAGAAATGAAAGAACTAAACACCATAACAGTAAACAGCAGACTATCCTGTAGCTGATTTGGGATAGTTTACTGCTTGTGACAACCTGTGGGAAGGGAAGAGGTGTTTTGTTTGTTTGTTTGTTTGTTTTTGTTCTTGCTGGAATAAGAGACAAAGCTCCAGATTAAGTGGAAGGCTAGGAATTAGATGCCTAATAAAGTAGATAAATTTATATTCTTAGTGAAAGGATAATACAGACTAAGATTGCATACTGATACAAGAAAGTAGCCTGTCTCAGCATGGGATCTGAATGGAGAATGAAGGAAGTCTCTGCTGGGAGTTTATTTTAAGTCCTTTTCCTACCAGGCTTTGGGTTTTGAATTTACTTTATTTGCATAATCAGGGAATTTCTAGGCCAAGAAATTAAATAAAAAATCAGCCCACTGAAAGCTTTTGCCAAATAAATTATGGATGTCCTTCAAAAAAACAATTAAATCTAGAAAGAATTACTTAGTGAGGTATGGAAAGAATGGTAAACAAAGTAATGGTTACTATGTTGGTAAATTAGAATAAACTTTTACTGAATAAAAGATTGAAAAAGAATAATCTCATGGGAACGATCAGAGTGAGAGAAGAGATGATAGTTAAATTGATTTTGGAAGTCAGAAAGTGGAAGGAGATATTACAACTGATTTCTCAGAGCTGGTTTTGGGATGGGATAACAATGAAAAGATATATTACATACTCAGAAAGAAACCTGGGGAGACCACTCAAGATTTTGAGGCATCCAGCTTAGATGAGAGTTAAAGAGCATAAAATGAGGTAATCAGTTATAACGAATGGAGCAGCCAGACCTCTCCCCCATGTACACATGCCCCAACCAGGCACTTCACCTGTATGACAAGGGGAAGGAGGCTCAATGGTGGCGGAGCTGTTGAATAATAGAGGTCAGTTCTCAGCAACAGCTTGCACAATTGAAAATGGAATGAAAGGGAATGAAAAGAAGATTGAGTGAATGTCTTCCAGTGGATACTCGATCGTCAGTACCCTCCCCTACCACATGCAGAACACCAACAGCACAGAGTGTATACTCCACCAGCTACCCCACCTCACCACCCCACACACATCCCGCCTCCCAAGAAATTATTGAATTATTTTCTAGAGAAACTGGTCATTGTAAAAAAACCATTTCCACATACCTACTTTTGGAGAGGCCCTATAATTGATAGTTCCTAAAGCAGATACACAGAAGTGAATCTGTCTAGTCTAGGAAGCACATCTGTGCCTAAGGAACATCATTCAGCTTTTATTTAACTTACTGCTAAATATCAATGGGCGGATGCCCTGGCCAGATGGCTCAATTGGTTGGAGCATTGTCCATACACCAGAAGGCTGTGTGTGGGTTTGATTTCCGGTCAGGGCATATACCTAGGTTGCAAGTTCGATCTCTAGTAGAGGGAGGGAGAGAATAGGGGAGGCAGATGGCAATATTTGTCTCATACATTGATGTTTCTTTCTCTCTTTGTCTCTCTTGCTCTCTCTCTGTGTCTGTCTCTATCTTGGTCTCTCTCAAATCACTAAAAATCATGGTATCAGGTGAGGATTTAAAAAAAAACATTTATATATGCACAGCCACAGATCACAAATCATAATATAAAAGCCTCAAATGTAAAAGATTGGAACTGATACAAATTATTAGGAGGACAATGAAAGAAAGAGATGAAAACACATTTCTTAAATTGTTAGAAAGAGATGGCAGTGAAGTATTTCATGAAGCAGGATGTCATTAAAACATAAATAATGAAAAATGAGAAAGAGCTTTTAAAAACACTAATACAAAAAGATATGTGCACCCCTATGTTTATTGCAGCATTATTTACAATAGCCAAGATATAGAAACAACATAAGTGCTCATCAATAGACCATTGGAGGTAGGAGATGTGGTATAAATACACAATGGAATGTTACTTGGCCATTATAAAGACTGAAATCTTACCATTTGCAACAACATGGATGGACCTAGAGCAGGGGTGGGCAAACTTTTTGACTCGAGGGCCACAATGGGTTCTTAAACTGGACCGGAGGGCCGGAACAAAAGCATGGATGGAGTGTTTGTGTGAACTAATATAAATTCAAAGTAAATATCATTACATAAAAGGGTACGGTCTTTTTTTTTTTTTAGTTTTATTCATTTCAAACGGGCCGGATCTGGCCCGCAGGCCATAGTTTGCCCACGGCTGACCTAGAGGGTATTATGCTAAGTGAAATATGTCAGACAAAGAAAGACAAATACCATATGATTTCACTTATATGTGGGATCTAAAGAACAAAATAAATGAACAAACAAAACAGAACCAGACTCATAGATGCAGAGAATAGATTAATGATTGCCAGATGGGAGGGGCTGAAAGGGCTGGGTAAAAAGGTGAAATGATTAAGAAGTACAAAGTGGCCATTACAGAATAGTTACGGGGATGTAAAGTAAGTGTAGGGAATATAGTCACTAATATTATAATAACTATGTATGGTGCTAAGTGGGTTGTAGAATTACTGGGGGGCAATCACTTTGTAAAGTATATAATGTCTTAACCACTATGTTGTACACTGGAAACTAATATCTATATCATAAAAGGCCTGTGGCTGTGACGCCATAATGGCTGGGCCTCTAGTAAGATAATATTGAATGTAAGCCATAATTGAAAATAAATAAAAACATAAATAAAATAAAAAATATGATATCAAAACAATTTTCATTTGAAGGATAGGAGAATAAAGTGAAGAAATATTTCCATATAAAAACAAAAGGAAAAGGAAATAAAATTAAAAAATTATGAAATAAATCAATATAAGGCTCAACAGAAAAAAAATAAAGGAAAAAGAGAACATTACTTAAAGTTTATGGCGACAAGTTGCTATTTCTGCCATTTAGAGGTTTTAATATATTGAGTTTAATCAGAAAAAAAATTGTTTTAACTTATGAAAACCATTTTCATTTATTATTTTGACAGTATGATAATTCATATAGCTCCACTTAAGAATATAATTCATCTATATCACTTGCCCCAAATACTATCTTTGAGATGTTCTCAAGGATTTCAACTGACATTATTTTTAATTAAATTGATAAATGACCACCTTTGAAAAATATTGATACAAGTATAAGATGCCTGATTTTCAAAAATGAAGAAAAGGTCATTTAGAAAAAAAAAATTGAAAGTTTAAATGTACTTGGTTCTGAATATACCTAGAGTCTGACACTACTTTGGCTGTACAAACAGTATATTCTTTTTTTCCAAGTTCTTTTCAAGCCTTAATATTTTAAGTTTCCTGTACCAAAAATATGATTTTACAGGCTGCTTTATTTTTTATAAGGCATTTTAAAAAAACGGGATTTAGAAATTTTAACTCACTTAAACATATGGAAGGGAAGGAAAGACTTGTGTATTACAATCCAAATTTTAATTCCCCCACACCACCCAAACTTTTATAGTTTCCGATTCGCTGATTAGATGAAATACAAACCCAATTATGGAATGACTTGAAATCACAGTGCCAAAACCTCACAACCGTCTTTAACAGTTTCTTTTTGAATTATGAGATTTGGCAAATTTCTGATCCCAATGGATTGCTTTTGTCTAAATTTGGGTTTCTTGGCCTGGTAACAGGCCCTTGACTTAACATGAAATTGGCAAGGTGAAAAATGCCACACATTTTGACTTCTGAATGCTTTATATATTAAATATTGTAAAATAGAATTGTCTATTAGTCTCAAGAGAAGAGAAATAAAGATGGAGTGGTGTTTTTATTGTTTTGTCAAAACTGACCAAGGCAAATATGTAAAAATGATATTCAACTATAGACTATAGAGTAGGATTTCATATAAAAATTATATTTTTATTTGACAAATAAAAAACAGATTATTGGTGCCTTTATTATAGCCAGTGGAGTGATTCACCTAGTACTTTTTGGTACAGATTTTTCCTTAAGAATTTGTATAGTATTTACAGTATTTAGAAAAGTTGAAAATGATTTATCATCTCCCAGAATGTATGAAAAATGTCCTTTTTCTCTTTCTACCTGCTCAGATTTTATTTCCTCGGTGAAGTCTTTTTTTTTTTTTTTTTTTTTTTTTTTTTTTTTTATTGCTTAAAGTATTACAAAGGGTATTACATATGTGTCCATTTTATCCCCCCGCCCTAGACAGTCCCCTAGCCTCCCCTATCCCCCCATGTCTTATGTCCACTGGTTATGCTTCTATGCATGCATACAAGTCCTTTAGTTGATCTCTTACCCCCCTACCTCCTGCCCCCCAACCCTCCCCGGCCTTCCTGCTGCAGTTTGACAATCTGTTTGAGGGAGCTCTGCCTCTGTATCTATTATTGTTCAAAAGTTTATAATGGTCTCTATTATCCATGAATGAGTGAGATCATGTGGTATTTTTCCTTCATTGACTGGCTTATTTCACTTAGCATAATGCTCTCCAGTTCCATCCATGACGTTGCAAATGGTAAGAGTTCCTTCCTTTTTAGAGCAGCATAGTATTCCATCGTGTAGATGTACCACAGTTTTCTAATCCATTCATCTACTGATGGGCACTTAGGCTGTTTCCAGTTCTTAGCTATGGTGAATTGTGCTGCTATGAACATAGGGGTGCATATATCCTTTCTGATTGGTGTTTCTGGTTTCTTGGGATATATTCCTAGAAGTGGGATCACAGGGTCAAATGGGAGTTCCATTTTCAGTTTTTTAAGGAAACTCCATACTGTCTTCCATAGTGGCTGCACCAGTCTGCATTCCCACCAGCAGTGCACAAGTGTTCCTTTTTCTCCACATCCTCTCCTCGGTGAAGTCTTGCTCAAGTCTTTCAAGCAGTTGTTTTTTTCCTTTCTCTGTGCTTCTATACCATGGTCTCATTATCTTTATAATAGTGCTTCCAGATTGAATGGCAGAAATAAATCTATGTCTGCCTTTTGACCCTAGACATGGGACAGGAATTAAGTCTTCCCTTTTTATCTCTTCAGGCGATTCACTACCTTGGTAACTACACCTATAACCTCCTTGTGCATTTCTCTTTTTAAGTTATTTGAGGGCTGGGTGCATAACTTTTGACTATTTTTATTTTCTTAGCCCAATTCTCATTTCCTCATTCCTTTCATTTGGTCAACACATGTATTAAGACTTATTACTCCATGCTAGGCATCACTCTAATTCCCAATGATATGTTCTGAATAAATGAAAGAGAATGGCATGATTATAGGTTGCACACAGAGTAATCTTCCAAGACCCTAGAAGGGGAGTCTGGGCTTGATATCTGTTATTCTGTGAATCTTTAAAATGAATATCCTCCTCTTCTTATACATAAGGACACTGAGTTTTAAAGATTTAAGGCACATCCCCAAGAATAATTTAGCTACTAAGTAGAAGAATTCGATACAGCCTCGATGTTTTCTGAATTGAGCATCATTAATTTTCACTCTATATTACATAATTTTAAGTGTGGAGTCTTTTTCCCCTTGTTATACCTGATAGGAGATTGTAAAAGTAAGCCAGGATTTCCTGTCTCTCCCTTTTTATAACTCATTTTTAGATATTACCTCTATATACTAGGTTAGTTTGAGTGGTTCAACAGATTTTTATTATTAAGCATCATAGGTCATGAACTTAGGACTTCTGTTTTTGGCTGTTGGCACTTTTAGGTCCTACATTATAACAAAATACAAGTTTTCCCAGGTACTCTAGGGAGTAGTTCTGCCTTAGGGTCACTGGTCTTGTCCATATTTAAATATACCATAGTTGGGCCTGGGCGACATCTCTTTAAAATATCTGGAACTTTTTATACCAACATCATGTCCAATTAAAATACTATACAGGGGCACTCTCTAAAATTGTGATTTATTTCTTGTTTGAACTTTATTACCTAGGGCTAATGCTATGAATTTAAAATAGGGCATGCATTAAGAGAGAAAGGAAGAAATAACATTTCTATTATTATGCTATTTCAGGTGTTTATAGTTGTTTCTAAAGCTGTGTGTGTGTTCTATAATTATTTTGATTTTTTTGTTTTCCTTCCTGTTTGTCCTGTTCAATTTATTTAAGCCAAATATTTTTCAGTTTTTGTGAGCCAGTGAAATTAATATTAACTTAAATTGTACTAATAGCTGTTTGGCTGATAGCTTATTTTACTAACAGATTTAGGTTAGTTGGTGAGAGAGAAGGAAGGCTCTGATGGCAATTCTTGATACAGAAAATTTTTATTTTGGCTTCTGCAAGTAAACACTAAGCCAGATTTCTGTGTCTAGTCTCTGTTAATTATGCTACAAAAACTCCAGTTGTGAAAGTTCTTGATATTCGATAGCAAAATTATGTACCCCAGGCCAGAGTACGGTAGTGTCCATGTAGTTTGTCTCAAGTGTTGTGCTGTTTGTTTCCTTGGGTCTTTTGTAATAATTATTATTTAGAGGTGGGGTTATTTTTCACTTTGTCCTTTTCAGACCAGACTTCGTGGTAATCACCACACAGCCTCATTTAGATTAGAGGGAGAGAAAATAGTTTGTTTGTTTTTTTCCTGTGAATCTAACATTGTTATGTATCTGTCCAATTCAAGTTGCAAAATTTATTCTGTGAAAAGAGGAGTAACTATAACATAAATTTTGCTACTGAAATACTGTATGAAATAAAGAAGAAACTTTATTTCAATACTGTATTCAGGTAAGCATTTTATATAAAGTTGCCTCATCTAAACTTTATGATTTAGTATTCTAGAGATAATATAGTTATTATTGTATTGTTTTTACTCTGAAGCATAATGGATCTGATAGTCATTTTTTATTATTTTTTAAAGTATATTTTTCTTGATTTCAGAGAGAAAGGGAGAGGAAGGAAGAGAGAGATAGAAACATCAATGGTGAGAGAGAATCATTGATTGGCTGCCTCCTGCATTCCTTCTATGGGGATCGAGCCCGCCACCTGGGGATCAAGCCCGCAACCTGGGCATGTACCCTTGATCAGAATCGAACCCAGGACTCTTCAGTCCGCAGGCATACTCTCTATCCACTGAGCCAAACCAGCTAGGGCTGATAGTCATTTTTTAGAGACCAACTCCTCACTTCAAGATACAGATATTTTTATCTAGAATCAATCTTGCAATCATTCTACTGATTGCCACTCAAATATATCCAAAATGTCTCAGGATTTTATTTCTTGCTTTTGAATGTCAGTAGAAGTCATTGTTAAAGATATTTCCCTTTGCCTTGGCTGGCAAGCTCAGTAGTTTGAGTGTCTGACTGAAACCAATTGATGTGAGAGAGGCACACTGATGTTTCTTTCTCTCTCCTCTCTCTCTCCCTCTCCCTCACCCCTCCCTTGTGCTCTCTTTAAAAATCAATGGAAAAAAGATCATAAGGTGAGGATTAACAACAACAAAAATATTTCCTTTTGCCAGATATTCTTAGAAATAGTAAAAATTAAAATATTCAAATTCTCGGGCATTAAAAGTTACATGAAATAATTCTAGCTGCTTCATATCTACATATACATGCCTATGTTTGAAACCAAATGCTTCTATTTTTAGTGGTAAATAGAATGATATTGCTTTTGAACTAACTTATATTTCATTGTTACTGTTTTGTTTGTTTGGTTTCTGTATTTGGTCTGTAGTTATCATTTAGTGCAATTTAAGTAGCCCAGCAGGCTCAGGCCCTCATACTCCCCCAGTACTCGGATATAGAAGGATGTAGATGGACAAGTGGTGTGCCCTTAAAAACACACTCCTTTACACAACCTGCATTTGACACACATGTGCTGAGCCTGCACTTTGGCTATTCTATGTAATAAAAGGCTAATATGCAAATTGTCCCCTCGGGAGTTCGACCAGGAGACCAGGAGTTCGATCGCTCGCTATGATGTGTGCTGACTACCAGGGGGTGGCACGGAACATGGCAGGCGACCAGCAGCAGCAGTGGGGCACTGAGGGAACAAGGGAAGAAGGAGGCAGGGAGGCTAGGAGGCGGGGTATCTGATCGGCCCTGATCGCCAGCCAGGCCTAGGGACCCTACCCGTGCCCGAATTTCATGCACCAGGCCTCTAGTGCTCTATAATAAACAGTTGAGATACAGAGACAAAGAAGGCATTTCCTTGGTCTCAAGTTGCATGCTGTTGAGGAGAAACTGGTCCAAGAGCCATGGATAGCTGCTTCAGTGGTGGGTTGCCTTGCTTGTGATTGGAGGAAATGGCTTGTTTCAGAAAGGACAATTATGTAGGTACCTTAATTTTATTTCCTTACTCTTTCATTTTTATTATAGACATAGGATCTCATTTTTATTATAGAGCAGGCACTCTTTCCTCACTTGACAGTCCTTTAATTTGCTATGCGCCCCATTGATGGGCTGCATATAGTGCAGGACTCATGCTCAGGACTTCCAGGTTGATACTCTTCCTCCTGCACCATGTGACTCTCCTGCCATGTAAGAAAGCATGGACACATTTTAATGTGAGTTAAACTCTACTTTAAACTTGTGTCTTCTATTTTCTTAGCCTGATAAATTTTTTTAATAGGATAAAATTTGAGTCTCTTTTCTGGCTAAAACAGCATCGTGATGTAAGTATGTTTACCTTTAGGAAAGGTGGTACAGACAACATACATTTTCAAAATGTATGCTTTTTCAAACACAAATATCTTTAACCTTTACCAAAGGAGGTTACCTTTTTTCTGTGAAATCTGGGTATGGATATATATGCATATTCATATACATGTACACACACATGCAAATATATAAAGAAAGCCACATCTGTTCTAAGATTGGAAAGTTTTTGTTTTTGCAGTCTCATAAGTAGGTTCAGAAGCAGCCCAGCTATAAATGTGTTCACAAATCCATAGGCTTTTGCATTTCTCCTATATTTACCCACATTACATTGAGGCCATGAGCCTCAGCAACCTGAAGCATGAAGCCTGCAGAGCTGCAGATTGTATTCTTAGTTTTATATTAAAATTATACTTCTTCCAAGCAACAGTTAATTCTGAGTTCAACTTGATTTTTATCTAAGTCCTGAGCTTCTAGGACCAGCTAACTTCTCACTAATTGCCTATCTCCCTTGCCATGAATCTGTTGCTTTCCTACCTAACAAAGAATTAAATATTATGTATAGGGTGGCTCTGTACCCTGCCTCTTCAGTGGTCATCCCAGGCACAGTCCCTTCTGGATAAGCACAGACACTTTATCACATGATGAACTAGGCGCTTTATGTATGCTGTTCCAACACCTCCTCACAAATCCCAGACTCTAGACACCCAGTGTAGAGATGAAGAAGCTGAGCTTCAGAGGTTAAATCCAGATCCATGTTCAAAGCCTATACTACTATGCTTTGTTTTTTCTGAGAGCTGTGCTATTTAAATTGCTCTCTAGCCTTTTATTTATTATGCCAAAATATGCATATGTGGTACCTGATGTGCATAAATGCTTAACTTCAAAATGCAAAATTTTGCTCATTTTTAAAGCAAATCATTTTTCATTTTTAGATTTCTTGTAATGCATTTCTAAAGTGAAAAGACAATTTCTGTGTATATTTATATATATATATAAGCCTAAGCAACCGTTAATGCTGGAATGACCGGAATGACTGGTCAACCAGTCGCTATCATGCACACTGACCACCAGGGGGCAGACACTCAATGCAGGAGCTGCCCCCTGGTGGTCAGTGCGCTCCCTCAGCCAACATCCTGCGGCCGGCCAACCTCCTGGGGTTCCTCCCACTGGCCGGCCACGCCCCGCCCCCCACCCCCGTAGGCCTCCATCGCCGGCCAGGTCGAGGGACCCCACTTGTGCACATATTCATGCACCGGGCCTCTAGTCATTAAATAAAGAAAAAGAATTTTAATATAGGTAATTGATAAAAGGATTTAGGTATTTATATATGTGAAGTAACAAGGAAATAGGAATAGTGAAGTTTAAAGTTGAATTTTTAATGTAAGCATGCTGTGTATGTTATACCATATATGGAATATAGTTTCTCTCATATTTTAGGTCTTGAAGAAATGTGATATTCTAAACTGAAAGGGAGGACAGAGTGAGAGGCCCAAGTGAAGTGACCACTGGCCTTTACCTGGTTAACGTTTAACTGGTAGAACATTGAGTTGGAGCCAGAGCACCTGAGCACTTACCTGCCTTGAAATTTACTTCTTCTCACAGTGGAAAGCATAATTCTTTTAAAAGGCTTAAATTGCAGATATAATTGTGGCTCATTTCTGAAGTATAATTGAGGCTCTTTGTCAAAAAGACAGAATTAGGTACATTCTTGAGCCCACACTGTGATTCCGTGTGCACTGTAATTACTTGAGGTGGGAACCAGGAACGTGAGGGTTCACATATGATTAGGACCCTTTGCTCACGTGGCACTGGGTTTCAGATGGGCACTGACCGTTGTTTACATGCCCTGCGTTATGATGTCATGGGATGAAGAAATAGGGAGTGTGGTTGTTGGATGTAATGGTCGTTTTGGGAAATTTTGTCTCTGAGAAATGGAGCTTGAAGACATTATGTCTTATATAGTGTGCACTATTTCTTGAAATGAAACAGCAATAGCTAGAAGAACAGGATTTCTGTCTGCTTGAATCAGAAATTTATGCACTTTAAGCAGAAAATTACTGATCAGGAGCCTGTGGTCCTATGTTTTAAGATGTCTTTGCATATCTAAAAAGATTATTGCCTCAGCAGCAGTATAGGATTACGTTGAAATCTATTGCTTTGGCTTAGATAGTTTCCTGAGGTCTACTTTCATCTTCTCCCCTAGAGTGCACATTCCCCACAAGTGGTAATTACCTTCACTCATCTTCCCCTCACCACTTCAACAGTGCTAAATGTATAAATATAAATAACTGCCTATTTATATTAGGCACTTATTGGATTTGATACCCTTGCTTTGACTATAAATATTAAAGCTGACTCAATAAATAATGTTACTTGGCAAGAATTGCTTTTACTTGATTATAAAAGGGAGGTTTAAAATATGATGAAATTTAAGGGTACCAACAAGATTTTACCCCTGCCATTATTGCTCTGATAGTTTCTATTAAAACGCAGTTCCCAAAAGATCCAGAAGACATTCCCAAAATGTATTCCATAAACATTAATAATTCTAGATGTTTCTTTAAAAAAAAACACACAAAGTTAAATTAGCGTGGCAAAGCTCAATACTATATTTCTTTCTTAAAATATGTTAATATACATACAACCTATTAAAGGACCTGAAAGTCATTTTGTATTTAAAGCCCTACTTAGAAAACTTACTATGGCGCCCTTTTTTAAAGTTGACCTCATCATCTAGAGAAATGAATGTCCTGCTGAGTAAACTCTGGGGAACTTAATAAAAACCAAACTGCAAGGAGTGGGACAGAGTACAGGAAACTCCAGAATAGACAAAAATGAAAAAGACAGTTTTACCTGATAGACCCATACATTGGAGCAAGAACACTTGAGTGTTGCTAACCTAGTGATTTATAATTTAGTTAATTCTTAAAGTAGCCATTTAGTTTGAGACATCTACGAATTTAGTAAAAATTGAGTGTAATTCTTTGCTTTCCTCCATGATAGGTGGTCAGAGATACTAAGGAAGTTCCAGGAAATTAGGATGCAGGGTATCACCACGTTCAAGATTTTGGAAGAAAAAAAAATCATTAGGGCTAGAGCTACTCTAAAAATAGCCATTTGTCAAAACCTGTCCAAAACCAAATCGAGTTGAACTACAGTTGAAATGTTTTAATGTGCTTAGGATCTGTTTGCAATCTTCAGGACATAGGTAAAACAAAACAATTTTGTTTTAATTTTTTTTCATAATTCTTTTTTATTAGTTATGTGTTTTATGCATTCTACTTTCTTTTTGAAATATTGTATTTTTTAAATTCTTCTCTATTGTTTAAAGTATTACATATGTCTCCGCTTTCCCCCATTGACCTCTCTCCGGCTGTTCCCACCTCCCAGCATATGCCCTCACCCCCACACTGACTGTGTCCATGGGTTAAGCTTATATGCATGCACACAAGCCCTTTGGTTGCTCTTTTAACTCTCCCACCTCCCCTGCTTTCCCTCTGAGGTTGGACAGTCTGTTCAATGCTTTTATGTCACTGGATTATTTTTGTTCATCAGTTTATGTTGTTCATTATATTCCAAAATGAGTGAGATCATGTGATATTGATCTTTCTCTGACTGGCTTATTTTGCTTAGCATAATGCTCTCCAGCTCCATCCATGCTGTTGCAAATGGTAAGAGTTCCTTCTTTTTTTACAGCAGCATAGTATTCCATTGTGTAGATGTACCACAACTTTTTAATCCACTCATCTGCTGATGGGCACTTAGGCTGTTTCCAAATCTTAGCTATGGTGAATTGTGCTGCTATGAACATAGGGGTGCATATATCCTTTCTGATTGGTAGGAATATTGGATATATTCCTACAAGTGGGATCTCTGGGTCAAATGGGAGTTCCATTAGAACAACTTTGTTTTTAAACTCATTGAAGTTAAGCCATAATTTTGAAAGAGGAAATTCACTTTATTAATTTGTGACCAGCTGCAAATTATCTTTTCATTGTTTTTTAATTCCTGAAAAAAAATAGCATTTGATCATGTCAATATTTAAAATCTTTTTCTGTACAAAATGTTAATACTTATATCCTTCAAAGAATACAGGGGGGGACAAAAGTAGGTTTACAGTTTTTTCATGGAAAATAACACAGTAATTAATAAATAATAGTACAAGAATAAACTGAGTTTCGTGTACTCACAACTATAAACCTACTTTTGCCTCACCATGTAGTACGTCAGAGGAAGCACTTACGATTTGGTAGAGTTCTTTCCTTGGCTGTCATATTCTCTCCCTCCCATATAGGTATTTAAAAAAAAATTTATCTTAGGACTTTGCTATTGTTACAAAATGTTTTAAACATCTGGATAAAGAGAGAATGTTGCAACAGATACCCATGCATTTTTAATTCAAATAAAACAGGCTAAAATTTTGTTGGCATTTGCAATCTATCTATCTATCTATCTATACACACACACACACACACACACACACACACACACTAGAGGCCCGATGCACAAAAATGTGTGCACTCAGGGGGGGTCCCTCAGCCAAGCCTATGCCCTCTTGCAGTCTGGGACCCCTCAGAGGATGTCCACCTGCTGGCTTAGGCCCGCTCCCTGGGGGATCGGGCACAAGCTGGCAGTCAGACATCCCTCTGGCAGCCCGGCAGCCCTCGGGGGATGTCCACTTGCCAGCAGGGAGCAGGCCTAAGCTGCAGCCGGACATCCTTAGCGCTGCTGATGAGGTGGGAGAGGCTCCTATAACCACCGCTTCACTGGCAGCCATCAGCCTGGCTTGTGGCTGAGCAGAGCTCCCCCAGTGGGAGCGCACTGACCACCAAGGGGCAGCTCCTGCATCTGCCCCCTGGTGGTCAGTGTGTGTCGTAGTGACCAGTCATTCCCAGTCATTCTGCTGTTAGGTTCAGTTTGCATATTACCCTTTTATTATATAGGATAGAGGCCTTGTGCATGGGTGGGGGCTGGCTGGTTTGCCCTGAAGGGTGTCTCAGATCAGGGTGGGGGTCCTGCTGGGGTGCCTGGCCAGCCTGAGTGAGGGGCTGATGGCTATTTGCAGGCTGGTCACACCCCCTTCAGGGTGGAGGTCCCCACTGGGGTGCCTGGCCAGCCTGGGTGAGGGGCTGATGGCTGTTTGCAGGCTGGCCACAGCCCCTTTAGGGTGGGGGGTCCCCACTGGGGTGCCTGGCCAGTCTGGGTGAGGGGCTGGGGGCCATTTTCAGGCTGGCCAAGCCCCCCAGTGACAGAAGCTCCCAGCCTCTCCTTTTTTTCTTTTTTCTTTTTATTCTGGGATTTATTTACCTTCTATAATTGAAACTTTGTAGCCTTGAGAGGAGCTCAGAGCCGGCCAGGGCGGGCGGGAGGGAAGCCTCCTGCTCATTCCAACTCCAAGGCCATGACCGGTTGAAAGCAGGTATCTGGAGTTTATTTACCTTTTATAATTTGAAACTTTGTTGCTTTGAGTGGAGCTCAGAGCCAGCCACGGCAGGCGGGAAGCTTGGCTTCCTCCATCATTAGGGCAACCAAGCCTCCTGCTTGCTCCATCTACGTGGCTGCCGGCCACCATCTTGGTTGGGTTAATTTGCATATAGTCACTCTGATTGGCTGGTGGGTGTGGCTAAAGGCATGGCAAATGTATGGTCAATTTGCATGTTTGTCTTTTATGAGTGTAGATATATATTTTACATTATATTTTTTAAAAATTAAATTTTTAATGAACTTTTTCTTTAGAATAGTTTTAGAGTCCAGAATTATTGAGAATTTAGTACAGAAAGTTCCAATATCTTCCATTATTAACATCATATATTAGTGTGGCACATTTGTAATGACTAATGAGCCAATATTGATATATTATCCTATATAATAAAGAGGTAATATACAAATTGACCATCACTCCAACACATAAGATGGCCACCCCCCATGTGGACACAAGATGGCTGCCACAAGATGGCCAGCAGGGGAGGGCAGCTGGGGGGATCAGGCCTGCAGGGGAGGGCAGTTGGGGGTGGCCAGGCCTGAAAGGGAGAGCAGTCTAGGGGGATCAGGCTTGCAGGGGAGGGCAGTTAGGAGCAATCAGGCTGCCAGGGGAGCAGTTAGATGTTGATCAGGCTGGCAGGGGAGTGGATAGGGGTGATCAGGCTGGCAGGCAGAAGTGGTTAGGGGCAATCAGGCAGGCAGGCAGGCAAGCGGTTTGGAGCCAGGAGTCCTTGATTGTGAGGGGGCAGTCGGACATCCCTCGAGGGGTCCCAGATTGGAGGGTACAGGCTGGGCTGAGGGACACACTCTCCCCCTCGCGCCCCCCCCCATGCACGAATTTCGTGCACCAGGCATCTAGTTATTAAATAAAGCAAATGTTTTATTTCTAGTATCCTCAACAGTGTTCTGTTGTCCTCAATGTCCCAGGATCCCACCCAGCATACCACATTTTACTTAGTTGTTACCTTAGGCTCCTTTTGGCTATGACAGTTTCTCAGGTTTCTCTTGTTTTTGCTGATCTGAATAGTTTTGGGACCTACTGGTCATTATTTTGTAGAATCCATTTGTATTTGGCTGGAGTTTTGTTGGATTAGAGTGAGTGAGGTTTTAGAGGAAGACCACAGAGATAAAGTGTTATTCTCTCACATCATATCCACGTTATTTACTACTAATGTGACTTGTCATTCACTGTTTTTGTTAACTTGGGTAACCTGGCTTGAAGGTGGGTTTTTGTTGGATTTTTCCAGTGTAAAGACACTCTTTTCCCCCCTCCCTTTCCATACTGTACTCATACGTAATCCACACTTAAGGAGTGGGAGTTATGCTCGCTCTCTGGGGACAGAGTTCCTGTATAGATTATTTGGTATTCTTCTGCATGGAGATTGGTCTCTTCTCTTCTCCTTAATTATTATTTAAACTAGAGGCCCATTGCACGAAGAGGTTTGTGCAGTAGGCCTTCCCTTCCCCTGGCTGCCAGCATCGGTTTTCTTCTGGCACCCGGGACCCAGGCCTTTGCTCCTGCCGGAGCCTTCAGTCTCCGCGGCTCCAGACGGAGCCTTCAGTCTTCGCTCCGCTGCTTTGCCCCTACGTATGCAAATTAACTGCCATTTTTGTTGGGTTAATTTGCATACTCTCCTGATTGGCTGGTGAGCATAGCAGAAGGATTGTTAATTTACATGTTTGTCTATTATTAGGTAAGATTTTTAGGTTCATTAGTGTGGACTCAGGGATATTTATTTTATACATGGGGTTAAAATGTGTTTCTTCTGTTTATTTTGTTGCTCAAGTTGGTTTTGTTGTGTAGTTTTGATCAGTGGGAGTTCTTTCATAGGCTTCTATGTCCCTTCAACTTACCTCCATTGTGTGTGTGTGTGTGTGTGTGTGTTTTCCTTTGGATGCTTTCTCACTTTTTGTCACTATAACATGCTCCTGGCTGGTCTTATATGTTTTCTGCCCAAGTCCTAGAATCTGACATTTTCCAAGGAGCCTTGGATCCTTTTATTGGCAAGTGGTTTGAAACTAAGATCCGTGTTCTAGGTACTTAGTCCGGCTGGGTGTCCTTGTTTGCAGGCTCCCTCAGATGACAGAGCAATGAGATAGGTGTCTATATTAGCCAGTGTGTGTGTGTGTGTGTGTGTGTGTGTGTGTGTGTGTGTGTGTGTGCATTCTATATGTAACTCTGTATTTTATATTAAACTCAACATATGTTTGTATTGATGTCTTCATCCTAACCCATTACCACCTGGATCTTTCTAGCCTCCTCCCCTTGTTTATCTATACTTCCCATTTAGTGAGAAGCCTGCCTTCACCATCCCCCATACACTTTCTCAGCAGTTCATGTTCCAGCATTCACAGGTAGTTGTTTGAGAATTGTTACCTTGTACCCCCCTTGTCAACTAAAGGTCTGTTCATATTCACAGTGTCTTCCCCCTTGTTTTAGATACTGCCTCATTTCTAAACTTAGACCAGCACTGTGTTCCCCATGTTTCCATACAACTCTTGGACTCTTGCCTTTTTCCCTGTCTCTCCACCTGGCAACATCTGACCCATCCCCTTAGTGTCATCTCTAACCCTCCTTTTCTTAAAATAATTACTGATTTCTTCCAGGCAGCCTTAGGGCTTCTCTCTTCCAGGGTTGTTATGCATTTGAATATCCCCATGATAGCTGAATACTTGTGTATGACTATTATTATTTGTTGTTTTTTAGACAGTGAGAGGAGGGACTATGTCTCTTCATAAATATCTGTTGACTCATTATGAGTGAAATGACTTGAGGCAGAGATTGGCTCATTTCACGTAAAGTACCCTGTCAAGGTATAGGGCTGACCATCACTGCCCTTCCTCAGGGACATAATTCTTCTGTTCTTTGTGTTCGCATGAAAATAGGTCCATCACCTTCTATTATTGTTAGCTATGTTCATGGCTGTCTGCCCCTTGGGTCCCATTCATTACTTTAGATGCCAAGGGAAGGCCTTGTAAAGCAGTAACTATTTGTTGAGCAAATAAATTATTTTAATGTTGTATGGAGGAAGGAAAGAGTGAGAAAAAGAAAAATAGAAATTTGAAAGGATAAATGGCAAAGGTGAAGGTTTATACAAGTACCTAGGCAGAAAGGGGGGAAAAGTGATGTTTTGAGTAGCTAAAAGTTAAGTAAAAAATATGAGGACTTACATTTTTTGTTTCATTCTGCCTTAAAATGTCAGTTTCTCAGCATTAAAAAAGGATTTAAAAATTAATTTAAAGAATTGGATAAAAGTTGGATAACAACATTTTGTCTGTAAAATAATTTCTTTTTGTCTCAGTAAAAATAATAACTATAGAACTGCACATTATTGAAAGATAGGAATAAAAATGTAAAATTGAATATATTCCTTTATTGTTTTTCCATTTGATAACATAGTGGAGCAGCATCTTCTGGCTGTTTTGTTCTGATAGCCTGGGAAGTTACTCTCAGCAGAGTACATCCTATAAATCATTCATTTCAGAGAGAGTTTGTAGAATTTCATGAACAGTGGTACTGATGATAATGAATATGTATTCTTCTGACAGGTATAATATAATACAGATAATCCTCTATTTTATTTTGTTAAGTATGATGTATGGCAGCCAGGAATAATACTATCTTTTCTAGAAATTATCATAATCATTATATGATTTACTTGAAGAATCGGTTTGATATATAAATTTGATGGGAAGTAGAGCAATATGAAACATTTTTTACAGGAGATGATTAGGTTGAATTTACACATGATGATTAGAGAAGAAGCATGCCTTTTTTGTGGTTTTGCTATAGTTTTGCTGGAGTTCATATGTGATCTTAGAAAGCATTAACTTTTAATTAACACAATATCGCTTACTCTATTTTAAACAAATATTAAAATAACTTGTACTAAGTAACATTTAACAAACCTTTATTTGGAATTCTGAGGAATAATTTTTTTTAGAATAACATTGTAGAGATCCAAATATTTATGAAAACAATGGATTATTATTGTAAGCCACTCAAATCTAAAACTGTCACTATTCTTGAAAGAATGAATATGTCGTTATATAAAATCTTCTTAAAATAATATGATTTAAGTGACTTATTTAGGCACGTAGCTTAGTCTCATACTTTTCTAACTCCATTAATTAATCTACTTAGTCTGGCAGCTCCAGAAACTGCCTTTTGTACTATTTCTTGCTTATTCTTCAATACAGAAGCTACCTGCTAGAAATAACATCTTCTCTGGGTGTTTTCTGTACTTTTGTTTTGTCCTCCATTGCCTATCCAGCATTTCTTATTTCATTATATGCTTTTTTAAAACAATGATATAATATGGTCATCTATAGCTATTTGCTTTGAAAGAGAAGTGTGATTTAGGACAGAGTTGAATAAAATATATTTTGATTAATTAAAATTTTGCTTCTGTGAAATACCCGGCATCTGAATATTGCAATATTGAGTGTCAACTGTCACTTTCTACTTTCTTATTATTCTAAGATTGGTAGCAGCTTGAACCATGCTCACTACTTCAACCTGAACTTGCCAAATTAGGTCGGCATTTCAAAAGGGGTGGACCTTTTGGCAAACACATATTTCTGGATGGGGGAAAATGTATTCTGAAACTGTCACCAGTATTTTTGTGGCTTTTCCAGTTTGATCAGATGTGGCCCTAAGTTTTTTTTTGTTGTTTTTTTACTGAAACGTCTGTTTTGAACTTTGGTATTCTCACTGATTTCTCTTTTCTTCAGATTCTCTGATCTCAAAGGAAAATTTTACCCACAGTAATCTAAGACATTCAAGAACAAGAGACAATGTGGTTGATAACTGTTTTGGATCATGATGTTCTTCATGTGACTGTGTTACAAGAATGCTGTTTTAAACAAATGAAAAATAATCATCTACTTCTATGACTTACTTTTGGGTAAATGGATTTAGGCATAAGAGGACTAGTTAAGAAGAGAACTAACTTTTTTATGAGTGCTCACAATGTGTTGCTGTGTCATGCTTTTTAAATCAATTTTACCTCATTTAATTCTTTTAAGATATTGCATAGTAGTTACTGCTGTCCTTATACAAAGTTCATAATAGCTAACATTTGTTGAGTACTTCCTATGTCCTGTTGACTGTTATAAGAGTTTTACATTCACTGTTCAGTTATAAACCTCATCAGGACATATCATTCTTGCCCCTGTCATGTATTCTGGACAGAAGAAAAAACTTGCCTAAGTAGCCCAGCTATTTAGGGATTGTTCCTTAGGAGATGGTGAAACTCAGATCTATGTGATTCCCAAGCCTGTGCTCTTTCCCCTATGCCAGTGCTGCTCTTTTTATAACCTATCTATGCTTATCCTATGTAATAAAAACCTAATATGCTAAGTGTCCGGTCATCCAAGGCCGCTCAACTGCTCGCTATGATGTGCATTGACCACCAGGGGCCAGACAGTCGACTGGTCGACCAGTCGCTATGACATGCACTGACCACCAGGAGGCAGATGCTCCAACTGGTAGGTTAGCTTGCTGCTGGGGTTCAGCTGATCGGGACTGAGCGAGACAGACTGGACATGCTCTGGAGCCCACCCATGGTCCCTCCCTGGCTGGCCAGACTCCTGCGTCTCTGCCCAGCCCCAATCGTGCACCTGTGGGTCCCTCGGCCTGGCCTGTGCCCTCTCACAATCTGGGCTGAGGGGGGACACCCCCCCCCTCCCAGTGCACAATTTTGTGCACCGGGCCTCTAGTTTTAAAATAAAAGCTGCTTTAAGTGACTTCTTAATTTAATCGTTTATGTCCCATCCCCGCCCCCCCCCCTCCCGAGGTCTTAAAAGTGTTTTTCATGGTATGATACCCTGGAACCAAAGTGCACATGAATTGTATTTTGAGAAGTTGAATAAGTCATGATGTTTCTTCCAAAGACTGCTCTGTGTATATTTGAAGCAGTTGCACAAGGAGTGGTGTCAAGCTAACTGCACTGCCCTCTTATGTACCTCCATATCACTATGCTCAAAAATGCACTGTGCATATGATTGGGGGTGTCAATTCATCCCTCTTGGGTTCCACAGATAAACCTGCCAACTCAGGTGCCAATTCAACTTCAGACTGTGACAAAGACAATTTGGGAGGTTGATGTTTAGTGAGTTCTCTGCTGCCTTTACAGCCCATGTTTTCTGCCAAGGTCAACAGGGCGTGAGATGTTGACAGTGATAATTTAGCCGAGTTGAACTACTATTAACTAGTCTATCTAAAGGCAAACAAGGTCAGACTTTCTATTCTCCGTCTCCGTGTCACCTTTCTACTCACATTTTTCCCATTAGTGGCCCACAGTTTCTTGTGATATTACACATTTTCTCTTACTGCAGGAAAGGGAATGAGAATTTTGTTTTGTAACAATGCCAAGACTCCTGCGTGCATGCTTCAGCTAGCACACTGTACTGCTAGGACTTGGGAATGATCCAGTTTGGCGCTATGCTTGTCATATGCATTTATACATACAAACGTGTCCTGCTGGTAATGTGCCAGCCTCTGACCATTTTCTGTGTGTGTGCGTGCACGTGTGTGTGTGTGTGTTTTTTTTCTACCTACTTTAAAAGTTCCTGTGATCTTATATGTACTACCTCTGGTCACTTCACACTCCAGACATGAAAGTGAATGAGTGTTGCTTATGAACAATGCTGTTTTAGTAAATTTTTCTTTCTCTGTAAGTCACATACAATTATTATTTACAGAAGGTGACTCAAGAGTTATGTGGCCTGATAGAAAGTACAAATTTGGTATTTTTAGTTATTAAATAGCTATATTTTATTAAATAGATGTATTTTGAGTTGGTTGGTATCAAATTACGTTTTTTTTTTGCTGTTGGTAATCCTCACCTGAGGATATTTTTTTCATTGATTTTTTTTTTATTTTTTAAAAATTTAATTTCTTTATTGTTTAAAGTATTACATGAGTCTCCTTTTTTCCCCATTGACCCCTCTGCAGCTACCCCCACCCCCAGCACATGCCCTCATCCCCCTTCTGTCTGTGTCCATTGGTTACGCTCATATGCATGCATACAAGTCCTTTGGTTGATCTCTTATCCCCTCACCCCCCACCTTCCTTCATAGGTTGGAGAATCTGTTTGATGCTTCTGTGTTTCTGGTTCTATTCTTGTTAATCAGTTTATGTTGTTCATTATATTCCACAAATGAGTGAGATCATGTGATATTGATCTTTCTCTGACTGGCTTATTTTGCTTAGAATAATGCTCTCCAGTCCATCCATGATGTTGCAAATGGTAAGAATTCTTTTTTACAGCAGCATAGTATTCCATTGCGTAGATGCACCACAGTTTTCTAATTCACTCATCTGCTGATGGGCATTTAGGCTGTTTCCAGATCTTAGCTAATATAAATTGTATTGTTATGAACATACGGGTGCATATAGCCTTTCTGATTGGTGTTTCTGTTTTATTGGGATATATTCCTAGAAATGGGATCACTGGGTCAAATGGGAGTTCCATTTTTAGTTTTTTGAGGAAACTCCATACTGTTCTCTACAGTGGCTGCACCAGTCTGCATTCCCACCAGCAGTGAAGGAGGATTCCGTTTTCTCCGCATCCTCTCCAGCACTTGTTGTTTATTGATTTGTTGATGATAGCCATCCTGACAGGTGTGAGATGGTACCACATTGTCCTTTTGATGTGCATCTCTCAGATGATTAGTGACTTTGAGCATGTTTTCATATCTCTTGGCCTTCTATATGTCCTCTTTCAAAAAGTATTTATTTAGGTTCTTTGCCTATTTTTTGATTGGATTGTTTGTCTTCCTTTTGTTAAGTTGTATGAGTTCCATATAAATTTTGCATATTAAACCCTTATGGGAGATAACACTGGCAAATATGTTCTCCCATGCAGTGGGCTTTCTTGTTGTTTTGTTAATAGTTTCTTTTGCTGTGCAGAAGCTTTTTATTTTGACATAGTCCCATTTGTTTATTTTCTCCTTAGTTTCCATTGTCCTAGGAGCTGTATTGATAAAGCTATTGCTATAACATATGTCTGCTATTTTGCTGCCTATGGATTCTTCTAAGATTTTTATGTTTTTTTGTCTTATGTTAACTAGTAAGTCCTTTATACATTTTTAGTTTATTTTGTGGTGTAAGTTGGTGGTCTAGTTTCATTTTTTTGCATGTATCTGTCCAGTTTTTCCAATACCATTTGTTGAAGAGACTGTCTTGATTCCATTGTATGCTCAGGCCTCCTTTGTCAAATATTAATTGAGCATAACGGCTTGGGTCGATTTCTGGGTTCTCTTTCAGTTTCATTGACCTGTATGTCTGTTCTTGCACCAGTACCAGGCAGTTTTGAGAACAGTGACTCTGTAATATAGCTTGATATCTGGTATTGTGATCCCTCCAACTTTGTTCTTCTTTCTCAAGGTTGCTGCAGCTATTCGGGTCTTTTTTATTCCAGATGAATTTTTGGAGAGGTTGTTCTGGGTCTATGAAATATGCCATTGGTATTTTAATGGGGAGTGCATGGAATCTATAAATTGCTTTGGGTAGCATGGACATTTTAATGATGGTGATTCTACCAATCCATGAACACGGTATATTCTTCCATTTGTTTATGTCTTCCTCTTTCTCTTTTTTCAGTGTCCTGTAATTTTCTGAGTACAGTTCCTTTACCTCCTTGGTTAAGTTTATCCCTAAGTATCTTAATTTTTTGTTGCAATAGGATTTTTTTTTTTTAGTTTCTCTTTTTGTGAGTTCATTATTGGTGTATAAGAAAGCCATAGAAGTGGAAAGGAAGGAGGGTCGGAAGAGAGAGAGGGAGAGAGAGAGAATAATGTGAAAGAGACACATCAATTGGTTGCCTCCTGCAGGCACCCTAGCAGGGCCAGGAATCAAACTTGCAACCCAGGTACATGGCCTTGACCGAGAATCAAAACCACGACCCTTTGGTATGCTCTAACTACTGAGAACACTGTCCAGGACGTTTCAAATTAACTTTTGTAAGCTGCAGCTCTTTTTATGGTGTTAAAACAAGAAATAAATTTCTTTATTAGAATAGCTTTCTAAATGTTACCAATTTAGATTATGTAAAGAGAACTTTTGAGCCACCAGCCCTTGGACTGACTAGATAATTGCCTTGATGCCTGGCCACCTTGTCTTCAGTCTGTGAGCCAGCTGAAGTATGCCAGCCACTTCCTTTTATTTTATTTTATTTTTTTGAGACCTCCCCTGACTCATTCAGGCCAAATATATTTGGTCTCTGTTTTCTCCCTTTTTGTCATACATATGTTTACCTTTTAAATATCATCTAGCAATTGAAAAGGGCCTATGTACAGAATTGCCACAATATTACTCAGTCTCTTAAGAGCAGGAGTCATTTTGTCTTCAATCTGGCACAATACCAGGCATATGATAGGTACTCTCTAAACACGTGGTGAAAAATGGATGGATGGGTCGATGCATGAATATACGCGTGGACCTCTGCTATATAAAGCTTATCTTTAAGTAATATAATGATTCCTGGTAGTAACCTTTTGGACCAAGACTATAAGGTAATAAATAGCAAAAACTGTGAAGCCAGATTACTTTTGTTTTAATCCCAGCTCTGCCAAATCAAGGCGCTTAACCTCACGGTGCCTCCATTTTTTTAAATTTTGTAAAATGGATAATAATAGCATCTCAGCGGTGTTATGAGGACTTAATGTGGCAATCCACATAAAGGGCTTGGGTGGTACCTGGCACATAGTAATCTGCTCCATAATGTCTCTGTTCTTATTATATAACCTATAAAGAGAAAGTAGAATTGCAATATAAGACCACAGACTACTTGAGCAATGTGTTTTTGGGAAACAGAGAAGATGAATGGAAACCTAATTATGCTCCACAGAGATCCCATGGTCTTGTGCTGTGAAAGGATGTCTTTGTTAATGCTCTTTGTTGGGAGTGTGTTGGGGAATGAAAGCTGAGGTCATGGGGAGACCTCACGGATGCTGCTAATGGAGCCTGGTTGTTTCTTCTGGTGGGACATTGCAGGATCATAAAAGCCATTGTTTCACTCATCTAATTGAGGCAAACACTTGTGAGAGGTAAACAAGAATTAGGGCAACTGCAGAATATTTGTCAAAATCAGGACGGGGTGCTGTTGTATGTACATTGGAACAGCAGGCATAGACAGAGTAGCTTCAGGCAAATCAGAATAACTCTGAAGCACAGTAGACACTTTCTGTATATATGTGGCCTGGTTGGTTTAAGAACCTTTCTGTCTTTGATGGGCACCTTTACCTTTAAAGTACTTTCAGAAGAAGATACATGGATCATTTATCCAACTTCATTTAGTTTCACTCATTAGTACATAAAATTAACCACAGTTGACATTAGGTCTCAGCTACTGTCCCCGATGCCAATGTCAGCTCACTAGATTAGGGGAAGGGGCCAATCCCTCTACTCTATTATGTATTGCAAAACAGTAGAGATGAATAAAGGATGCCATGAATTAAAAATGCGACTTTTCCTTAATCTGAATTTTAAACCAGTGATTACTTCCCCTGAATTAATTTCATTTCTTTAACAGAGAATCATAACCCGGAGAGTTCATTTAACCCAGGGCCCTTGATTGACAACTGCGAGTGAAACCTATTCAAATTAGTGGCTTTCCTTGGTTGTTCATCTTGGTGTCAAAACCAGACTAGCACTCAGGTTTCTGTTTTGGATCCAGTGCTCAGTCCCATGGCTAAATCATCAAAGAATGTCATGTCTAAATAAATTAAAGAGCCCTCCATATCTTTTACTGCTGAAGCTGTCTACAAAAATAGTATAAAATTAGGGAATCATTTACATCTGGCTTTATCCTCTTGCGAGAGCATTTGGATTTGAGAGCGAGTGGCACCCTGCCAGTGACAAATGGAGGCACTGAGCTTGCCTTCCCATCATCCGCTACCTTTTATGGTGTCTAGGGATTACTTGCTCTCCTTTGTGATCCAGCTGCAAAGCAGCTGTTGCCGAGAGGCTCCTGCTTCTCCACTCTCACAAGGCAGCTTCCTAACCATCCCCACGGGATTTAACCTCTGCAGCACGAGTGTCAATGCTGAGCTCTGTGAGCCAAGGCCATCTCCATGGGGACCAATCCACATAGCCACTTCCCGTGCTATTAAACAGTTGGGGATGGAGCAGTCCAGCGAATATTCATGATGCTGGCCTCGACAAACAAGAAGCACCCATTGCACAGACAGACTGGCTGAATGGTTGGTATGGTTGCTAATAGCTAAGATTCGTGACTTTCTAATTGAGCTAATTCCTTAAACCAAAATCATATTGACCTTTTTATCCACCTAAAAGAAAGTTTCATGTGCTGGCTGGGTGGTTTGGTTGGTTGGAGCCACATCCCTGACACCAAAAGGTTGAGGGTTTGATCTCTGGTCAGTCAGGGCACATACTCAGGTTGCAGGTTCGATCCCTTGTCGGGGTGCATACAGGAGGCAACTGATCAGTGTTTTTTCTTTCTCTCTCCCTTCCTCTCTCTCTAAAAATCAATAAAAACCATGTCCTTTGGTGAGGATTAAAAAAAAAAAAAGCTAAGAATTTACTAAGAAAAGAAAGTTTCCTATTGTAAACCATTTTCTATGAACGTTTAGTGCCACCTATGGACCACAGAGTGCTGACTAAAATATGGTTTCTTTTTTTTTTTACCTTTGTAGAGGAGTGGTGTTGATGACTGTGACAATAGGGGTTACCTACTGGATATCACATAGGCCTTAATATTTAATCACATTTATCACTGAAACCTTTGCTCTCCCAATGAGGCAACAATACTTTCCAATGAGAGTATGCATTTAAAAAGTGTATTTTGGTTGAGCCGGTGTGGCTCATCGGTTGAGTGCTGACCCAGGAACCAAGAGGTCACTTGTTCGATTCCTGGTCAAGGCACATGCCCAGGTTGTGGGCTTGATCCCCAGTAGGGGGCATGCAGGAGGCAGCCTATTGATGATGTTTTCACTCTCATGGATGTTTTTATCTCTCTACTAGAGGCCTGGTGCACTGCAGAGGACGGGGGTGAAATTCGTGCACTGCGGGGGGGGGGGGGGGGTTGTTCCTCAGCCTGGCCTGTTCCCCCTCACAATCCGGGACCCCTTGGGGGATGTCCGACTGCCAGTTTGTGGCTGGATGGCCTTCTGCTGCTGCACGGCCTGCTGCTTGAGCTTCAGCAGCTGCTTCACCTGCACGGGCTGGGCCACCACGGTCTGTCCTGTGAACACCATCGAATGAGTGAGTCAAGCATGGAGGCAGGCTCACCCTGAGTTCCCTAAGCTTCTCTGAATCACTGAGTTGTTCAGACTGACTGCCTGCTACAGAAAACGGCACCAGGATCAGGCCTAAGCCAGCAGTTGGACATCCCTCTTGCAGTCCGGGACCCCTTGGGGGATATAACAGTGCACCAAGCGGCAGGCAGCCAGGGAGGAGCCCAAATCGGGCTGGGCGCCTCACTGCTCGAGCTCATCCCAGCCTGCTGCACCTGCTGCTGCCGCTTGGTAGTGCTCCTGCCATGGCAGCTGTGCTCCCCAGCAGTAAGCCTGGTGGTCAGTGTGCATCATAGCAACTGGTCATTCTGGTCGTTCCACCATAACGGTTGCTTAGGCTTTTATTATATAGATCCTTTTCCCCACCTCTCCCTCTCTAAAAATCAGTACAGGGGAAAAAAATATTTAAGCGTTTTTAGTGGTTGCTTTTTTCAAGTTATTTCCATTTCCATGCATTTATGACCAGCTACTATGCATCTGACCTTTATATTAAGTGTTGGTTAAACAATTCTCATAAAGTGGTTTACAAATAAAAGAGAAGAGAACAAATGGTAATTGGAGTACATGTGGTAAGTGTCACAACAAAAGTAGGAATCAAGTGTTTTAGAGCACCCAAGACTCAGTGTAAAGGATTCTGGGCAGGTTTAATTTGGCCAGAGAAAAATTGGAAAGTTATCTAAGACTTCTAAAAAAAAAATACTTATTTTTTAGTTATTTTCCTTTCTAATATTCAATTGAATTAAGAAAAAGAAACCTAGACATGATTTTTTAAGCCCAGTTGTGATTTATGTTTTGATTTTCTGTGTTCTTTTTCAAAACATTCAATGTCTCATCTCCTTCTGTTGACATTATCACTTCCCCTCCCCTTCACAGCCAGATGGGACAGAATTGTCTGCAATTAAGGTATCCATTTCTTCTATCCCTCCCTGCCCCCACCCCTCCACTCCCTGGGGATCCTCCATTCCTTTGGCTTCTAGGCCTGATCCATAGAAACATACCTTACTGAGGTTACCAGTCATCTCTCTGTCACTAAATCTAGTGGATATTTTTCAACATTTGACATAATTGACTGTGCTGTCTCCTTGAAATACTAGTTTATCTTGCCTTTGACCTCTTGATTCGGCCTGACATCTCAGACTGAATCTCATAGGTACCTCAATCGCTACAATTCTCAAAACTGGATTCATAATGTTACTTTCTTAACCTATTTTTATTCCCTATTATTTTACCAGCTTTTCTTCAGTTTCACAATCAGGAACATAGAGGATATCTTGTTACCTCACCTCCCTCGTCCCAACCTCCGCCCCATGTTGCAATCCTCTCCGTTTTACTTGACTATTCCCCACGTCAGTCACTAATCCTCTTCTCCATTATCAACTTCATCACTCTTTTTTAACAGCCTGTGCTGATCTGCCTACATCCCTTCCGTTTCCATTCCAGTGTTATTCACGCTGCTCTCAGAGTGATATTTATAAATTCTCTCATGTAACCTGTAAGCCAGGTGCACTCTGCTCTTCCCTGCATTTTCACCTGGCCCACTCTCCTCCTCCTCCGTCTCCCCCTGAGCTCCAGGAAATCTTTCTGATTTGCTGCTCCTGGGGCTTTACCTTTGCGGGGACTCACCTTACAACACCATGTCTCACCTTCAGCCAGTTAATCAGACACATCTTTCAGGTTTTTAGAGGAAGCAGCAGTCCCTTTGGAAACCTTCCCTGAGTACTGCAACCAGGTCAAACCGATTGTTCTCAGTGAAATTCACAGCCCTTGTTTATGTGGACTTATAAGAGCTACAATTTGGAAGCATCATGGGCTGGCTTTGTGTCTGTTCTTTTTCACCGTTTCCATTCTGGTGCTAACACAGTGCTAGGCACATAGTAGATGCCCAGTAAATACTTGTTGTGTAAAGAAAGCAAATGAATAATTCAATAGATTCCTTAAATCTCATTATTTTAATTAAAAATAGGCATGTTTAGCCTGGCCAGTGTGCCTCAGTGGTTTAGCATAGACCCATGAACCTGGAGGTCACAGTTCAATTCTGGGTCAGAGCACATGCCCAGGTTGCAGGCTCAATCCCCAGTAGGGGGCATGCAGGAGGCAGCCAATCAATAATTCTCTTTCATCATTGATATTTCAACCAATCTCTCCCTTTCCCTTCTTCTCTGAAATCAATAAAAATATATTTTAAAAATAAATAAATAGAATAAAATAGAAATAGGCATGTTTCTGTTTAGTTTGTGATTGAAGATATTATAAAGTATAAAATTAGCCAAATTTGAAATTTAAAAATGATTGACAGAACTCTAAAGGAAAATTCTAGGATACTTTATCTATAATTTGATTATAAATTTTATTTCGCCACAACTTACTCAGACATTTTAATAAAATATCTGAAAACTGTCCTTATTAACTGAGATCATGAATGGAAAAGAGTTATGGTGAGACATTGGTTTTAACTTGATTTTGAGCTCAGTATAGCGGGGCAATGTAACAGCCTAAGTCATTTGGCCAAATGGAGCTTAAGATGTGGTTGTATCCTGTCAAATTAATTATCTCCCGCTGAAATGTTCTTACAGTATGTGTGGATGACCTCTTTACGCTTCAAGGGAAAATATACAAATGAACAGATGTAGAAAGGAAATGAAAACTTGTACTATAACAGGAAATCTAAATAAGCTAGACACCTTCAGTTATGTAATATTTTAGAAATTAGCTATTTTGTGTTTATACCTTAGCCTATAATATAAAAGCTCTGGTGAAAGCAACATATAATTTATATTTTGAAAATTATCAAATATTTTAAATATGTATAGAGGCAAGATACTTACTTAAAATAGTTATTTTAAATGGTCCTAAATGTTTATATTTTATGATGGTTTTAAGATGTATTTTTCTTTTTTATTCAAAATAGGGTTTAAATGCAAGGGTTTTTAGTTTTTTCTCTTTTTTGTCTCCCCGCCACCACCCCCACTTTGGCATTCTTATATGTCTTCCTCTTTTATTTTATTTGCATTCAAGGTACCAGAGAGCTGGTGTTCCTTTCCTTGACAATGCCTAGTCGGTGGCCTCCTGTCTGGCCAGTCTTTCTGAATTCGTTCTCCAATCTCTCTTGCCCTAAAGTCTTCATCAGACAGAACTTGATTGCTCCACTGCACATGCACCTTCCTATCAACACCTTTCCCCACAGTCTTTCCCGTGTGATGAAATGATACCTGCATTCACCTTGGTATTTGACTCTAGTTTTTATGATAGAACCATTCATACTCCATCCTTCAGCCACCTATCTTCAGGAGATTCCAAATCTAACCACATCTCACCACTTCCACTGCTTCACTTGACTCTTAGCCATGGAATATTAATATCCTTCTGGGTGGCCTTTCTGTTTTCTCTTGTCCCCTATAGTCAGTATTTCCACCCAAAATCTAGAGTGTTTTTTTTTGTACCTTTATTTAAAATCTCATTGTGTTCCTTCCTGATCAAAAGAAATTTTAGTGCTTGCTTCAGCAGCACATACACTAAAATTAAAATGATACAGAGAGGATTAGCATGGCTCCTGCCCAAGGATGACACACAGATTCATGAAGTGTTCCATAATTTTGTGCAGTTCCTGGAGACAGTTCGACCCTTTGCTTGTTAACATCAAGGAAATTATATGAGTCAGAGCAACATGTGGCATCCAATACTGAAACTGTGGTTTGCACTTCCAAAAAAGAAAATTAATTCCAAACCTCTCACAGAGCATACTAGGTCCTACATGATCTGGTGCCTCCCATCTCTCACACTCATTCCCTGTGATTCTCTGGCGGGGGGCGGGGGCGGGGAGGCGGGAGCAGGGTGTACTCCACCTATGCCATATTGATGGTCTTGTGAGGCCCTAATACTCCAGGCATGCCCAACCTTTGCATGGCTCACTTGCTTCCTTTTCTTAGGTTGCTTCTCAAATGCCACTAAATGCCTTTCTTGGCCACATTATCAAACATCACCCCACTCTACCCCCGGGAGAGTATTGCTCTTTTCCCTTGGCCTGTGTTATATTTTACCAGAGGACTTAAGAGCAACTGACAGTATCACCTGCTCCTGTGCAAACTATGCATTACACCACTAGGATGTGAACCACAGGAGGGCAGGAACTTTGTCTTGATGACCAAGACCTGGAACACAGCCTGTCACATAGCAGAAGCTTATTCCATTTCTATGGCATGAAACGTCACATCTCTGAAGCCTTCTTTTGCCCTTCTCAGTAGTCTAAGTGTGCTGTGTTCTCAAGACACAAGTTGGCACTAACACAGCGCTATACCTATCAGTCTACTCCAGATGAGTACTTCTCTCCCCATCATTCTTGAAATACTGAGGGATCAATACTTTCATTCACCTTTGAAATCCCAGCAGTAAAGTTATCCTTTGATTCAGATAATGTTAATTTTCTCTTAAAAATATTCTTTCAGTTTTAAAAAACAACAACAAGTAATTAGGACATAGGCTACAGTGTATTTCATTTAGCAGTGGATCATGAAGATCTCTTGTGGTTTAAAACTTTTCTACAAAATCATTTTAATAGATTCATAGTGTTTCATTGAAATGACATTTGGTGGACATTGAGAACATATGAACATATGTAATACTTTAAACAATAAAGAATTATTAAAAAATAAAAAATAGAAAGAAAAAAATGAAAACATAGAGCTATTAAAATATTTTTGGATAAAGGCATCCCCAAAACAGTTCTGCTTAAGGAACATTAATCTGGTGAAATGAAATTCACTGAGGAAATCTGAAATCTGTTGTTGCACTTTAGATGTGAATTAAAGAGCTTTTATTTGAGAGAGGAGAAAGCGTTAGTAGTGAGAGTCATTTTGTAGGAAAATGGTGACATTTAGTTGCTACCATGACATGAAATTCTAAAATGGATTTTTGAATTTTGGTAATTAGGAACCACTTGGCGACATTAAACTTGGGAGGATAAATTCTTTTTAAGAGATAGAAGAAAGAAAAATCAAAGAATGCCAGAACTTTATGTGCCAGATCTGAAGCTAGTTATTTGTGATTTTATTAGCAATCCTTCAAAATTGTGTTCACTTTTCTAAATAAGGAAAAAGAGACTAAGTTATTATAAAAGATACTCATAGTCACACAGTTAAGTAAGTACAGAGAGTAAGATTCAAACACAGGCTTGTCTGTCTAGGTTGGTTTTTTTTGAAAGAGAATTGGAGAAACTGTTTGCCCACTGTGCTCTGGGACTAATTAATTCCCTTACTACTGGGTAATATGTTCATCATGTGCCTCCTGTAACGAGAACAGAGGGCAAGCACTCTGTTCATCGTTATATCCCTGGTGCTTGGAACTGTGTAAGGCAAATGGTAGGCATTCAATAAATAATTTCTAACCTACAAAAATAAAGGAACAAACAAATAAACAAGTCACAGAACTGGCAGAAGATCCCGAGTTTCTTAACTCACATTTCCCTTATTTGTCACAGCTGACCACAGTCCCCCCCCCCCCACATTTTTTTTTCTGAACCAACACACGTGTCCTGATATCCAAGCCAATATATAAAATGAGTAATGGTGCTTGATTTGAGGAGTTTGTACAACCAGTGGTTACTCCGTAATGCTTTTAGGAAATGCTGACGTAATCTAAAAGACACCCAGAAAAACATGCTGAGAAAAATTTTGTTCTCTTCTCTTCTTAACTACCATCCCTCTAAAGCAATGACAGTTGAAAGAGTAATTTTTTAAAATGTATCCTTATTGTTGAAAGTATTCCAGATGTCCCCTTTCCCCTCACCCCCATTGACACAGACAACAGTGTGGTAGGCACCCCCACCCCAGGCCTACCACACTGTTGTCTGTGTCCATGGGTTATGCATAAATGCATATAAGTTCTTTGGTTGATCTCTTCCCATACCTGCCCTGTTGCTTCCTTCTGAGATTCTTTTTTTTTAAAAAAAAAATATATTTTATTGATTTTTTACAGAGAGGAAGGGAGAGAGATAGTTAGAAACATCGATGAGAGAGAAACATTGATCAGCTGCCTCCTGCACATCCCCCACTGGGGAAGTGCCTGCAACCCAGGTACATGCCATTGACCGGAATCGAACCTGGGACCTTTCATTCCGCAGGCCGATGCTCTATCCACTGAGCCAAACCTGTTATGGCACCCTCTGAGATTCTTTAGTCTGTTGCATGATTCCATGTTGGTGGATCCACTCCATTCATCAGTTTATTTTGTTACTTAGATTGCATATATAAGTGAGATCATGTGATGCTTGTCTTTCTCTGACTGCCTTATTTCGCTTAGCATAATACTCTCCAGGTCCTTCCATGCTGTCTCAAAGGGTAGGAGATCCTTCTTTTTTATAGCTGCATAGTATTCCTTTGTGTAAATGTACCATATCTTTTTTATTCACTCCTCTACTGATGGGTACTTGGGCTATTTCCAGATCTTAGCTATTATAAATTAACTATGAACATAGGGGTGCATGTATTCTTTCTGATTGGTGTTTCGGGGTTCTTTGGATATATTCCTAGAAGTGGGATCACTGAGTGTTATCTCTCAGCTGCCATAATCCCTTAGTAAGAGCTAATAATGTGTGTATCTACATGCTTCTGCATTTGGTTGACATTTGATTTTGTATATTCTTGTAGGATATTATTTTCCTCTTTATTATTTGGCACTTGACTAAATAAATAGTAGTCAAAGCAAAAAGATAGGTTTTTGCATGATGGTTTGATACTTACCCCCAGAAAGAGTGTTCTGTCCTTCAATGTGTTTATTTTGTATCAAGGAACTGGTGGGACTCGTTGCCTTTAATAACCTGTCCCCTGGAGTAAGCAGAGATCACCGCCCTTGGCGTTCTGGTGGCTGTTTTTAATGCCGTATACGATTATTTTGCCAGTTGACTACAGATGAAGATTTTACTACCCTATTTACTATGACATTGATAAATGAACCAGTTTTTTCTCTTTTGTCCTAAAAAACTTAAGTGGAAGAAAGTTCACAGATCCTTTTTATCTTTGCATATAACATTTGTACAGACTCTCTACCAATGATAGTTTTCTTTTTACATCTTTCTTTTAATATCATCTGCAAGTTCTTTGTACATCATTTTTCCAGTGACGATTTAAAGCTGACCATGTGTTTTTGAGGTGGTGTGTATAAAAGAACATACTCTTTGTCATTCAGAATTCTGCATTCTGTTGCATACTATATATGTACATATAAAATAATAATTAACATTTATCATAAAATTACAGTGTATGTAAGTATATAATAATGACTTTATGTGTGTTACCTCAGAAATTTAATGTCCTATGAACTATTTCATTATCTTCTTTTGAAATAATATACTTTATTTCTAGAGAAGTGTTAGGTATAAAAAAATTGAATCAAATATATAGGTAATTCCCATATGCTCCCTCACCATCTTGCCACCCTTCACATAGCTTTCCTATTATTACGAACTTGCATTAGTGACGTACATTTGTTACAGTTGATGAGCTAATGTGGACACATTGCTATTAATTAAAGTCCATAGTTTACATTAGGGTTCACTCTTTGTGTTATATATTCTATAGGATTTTATAACTGTGTAATTACCTGTATTCATTATGATAGTATCATACCGATTAGTTTCCACTGCCCTAAATATTTTCTGTGCTCCACCTATCTTCTGGTTTGCAATAGAGAAAATTCCAGCTAAGAGATGAAATAGTTTTCTGATGGTCACATAGCTACACAAATGTGGGTGCTGCTGTGCCTGCCTAGCATTTAGCTCTTAATTCATATGTTAGACTATCTGACTCATTACAGTGATTTTATCATTTAGGAATCCTAATTTGGTAAGATTATTGCAAACTTTTACTGACTTCATGGAAGTCAGTAAAGCATTTTGCCTGTGTTTTCCTTTCTTTCCCTTTGAAGTTACAATGCTGGGAGAAATATTTCAGGGAATTAAAATTTTAACTACTGGATATTTGATGAGATGTGTGAGTTAAAGAGGAATTGTTAACTGGAGAAACATTATTAAAATAAAAAAAGAAATGAACTCAGTTGTCTGATCATTTGATGAACACTGGCTGTATATGGCAGAGGCTGTAGGCTAGGTCTTACCTGCTAGGAAATGAATGAGCAAAGAATGTGCAAGCAAGAGTGAATCTTGTAAATGAGGGAATAAACTTAAAGGAGAGGGTATATGGAAAAATGAATCAAAGTTGCATGTAGTGTAGAATCTTAGGTTCATTATACACTTCTAGTTTTGGAAGACTTATCTCCATAATAGTGGTTTTAAGAAAGAAAAAAATAGTTTGAAGTTCATGTGGTAGGGAGTATATAAATTAGAAGGAACAGGTAGATAAGATTGTGTGGGGATTTTGTTTGTTTGTTTGTTTTTTAACTTGGTACCATGGCTACTGGACACTACCCAGTGCCTTGATGCCACTTGCAGTCAGCATAGATGCAGTCAGTAATGTTTATTTAAAGCTATAGCTAGGAAGATAACCTAGTTTTGGATTGAATCCTGGATTAGCAGTATGTTAGTCCTGAATGACAGCAGCAAGTCCTAGATAAATTGTATTGTTTGATATTCAGCAAATTTGACTAGTTTCTTCATGTATAAAGTGAGCAATTAGGATAAAATCATCTCTAAAGCTAAAATGGCCATAATTCTTTACAAGGAAGAAGAAGGAATGGAAAGGAAGCAGTTGAAGGGAGAATATAAAATAGACAATGATGACGGTGTTTCTCGTCATTCCTTCTGTCTATCTTATCCTTTTGGTTTCTGTAAAACCATTTTTTACTTTTTTTTTCTTGCTTCCCTGGCTTCTTCTCTTTGATCTTTGATGAACTCAACGTTTGTCTGTTCTTCTAATCTTGGTGTTTCCCAGGACTCCGGCTTCAGTCTTCTCTCTCAGTACATTCTCCTTGACCATCTTTGTTCAGATAAAAACTATACATTTTTTTATGATGATTATCAAGTAGACATCAGTCCACTTCACTGGGGCTCAGGAGGAGAAGAATCCCTCATGATCCGCTGCTGAATCATCCATTTTCTCTGTTTTTCAAGGGTCGTAAGAGTGAGGCTGAAAAGTTCTTCTTGAAGGCTATTGAGCTGGATCCCACCAAAGGAAACTGTTACATGCATTATGGTGAGTGGTCTAGAGTTTTTTCCATGTCCCCCACATTTCCTATTAATGTTGGTATGAGATTTAGGTTTTGCTAGTAAAGAACATTTTGGGAGGACATTGACTTTGTTCTTGCAGAGTTAGCCTCATTCCATAGTCTTCCCTTCTCACTCAAAACGGGCATCTTAAAGAGGGCTATCCACTATGTTTTCCTTTAGTCATTTTCATAGGACTTCCCTAGGGAAGGCATTTTCACAGTTGTTTCATTCAACATCACTGTGGAGTTTAAATGAGGTCTCATTGGAAAAACATCTCTCTCCTGGCCTGATGTATCGTATATAATCCAACTACTAGCTCTCTTTTCATTGTAAATGATAACGCATTTTTTATGGAATGTGTCATTTTGAAGTTTCAGAGGTTTACATTTTGGCCTCAAAGTCTTAGAAGATATGGATGCACACCAGCCTCTACATGCCTATGATTGAGGTCAAGGATCAACTGTGCACAGTGTAAAGGATGGCTCTCTCGTTCAGTTTAGCCTGGGCCTGGATCATACCAGAGTGAACTTATGTAACAACTCTGTCACATCCACTCTATCATTAGTAGTGAGTCATGTGTTAAGCGAGGCAAAGTAATATAGCTTGTTTGGTGTTGTGAAAGATGTGCTTATTTCTACCAGATTTTCAGTTGGAATGGCTTTTGGTGAGCCACAAAACATTTCCTTTTGCTGATCCCTTGAGGAAAAAAAAAAGTTTTTTTGGCCACTATTGGCTTTGCTGTGTGTTAGTTATTATCAAGTAGTAAACCTAAAGATGGATGAAAATTAAATCTTGAGAAATTAAAGCTAATATGCTCATACAATATTTAATTTGTTTTTGCATTTTCCAGTGAGTAACAATAAATAAGTGACAGGGTATGAGTGTGGAACATGGGAATAGTCAAATGGAGGATACCCTGAACCAACCACAAGTCCATTTGTTTATTTACATTGCATGGATATGTTTATAGGTTTGTGATGCTTTATCTTCCCAGCATAACATAGCATGTAATTTCACACAATTTATTGCCTAACCACTTCTGCTTTTGTTTCACAGTGCAATTTTATTGCCAGGTTAAGATAGCAGTCAACTAATTTAAGTTTGCTACAGAACTTATTATTACAAGTTTTCTTATATGAAGTATTTTAAGTTAGGATTTTCTTGTGGATACTGTTGTGGGTACCCCTACTGAACATTAGAATAGTCCCATGATCATTCTCTCTGAGTGCTGCAGGACCTCCTATCATTGCATCTTATGAAATAGGCTTGTTGTTTTTCCCTTATCTTGCTGCCAGCATTTCCTTTTGCCTCAACTAATTCTACTTACGGCATCTTCTAAGTTTGTTTCCCTTAATTTTATTACATGCTTTAGATTTTTCACAACCAATTCCTTTAAACGTTATCATTGCTTCCTTTGAATTGAAATGGAAAAAATCACTATTATATTGAAGAGTTAGTCCCCTTAGTCTCCCTTTATTCTGGCTGGTCTGTCTTTACCCACTTCTATCTTTGTATGTATGTATGTATTATTATTTTATATTATATCATACTTCTGATTTTTTTTTTTCAGTGTGGTAGTAGGGAGTAATTCTCCCATGAGAAATTTTTGGATTTGTTTTAATTTTATATATATATATATATATATATATATATATATATATATATATATATATTTTATTTTAGAAAGAGAGGAAGGGAGAGGAAGAGAGAGATAGAAACGTTAATGATGAGAGAGAATCACCAATTGGCTGCCTCTTGCATGCCCCCTACTGGGAATCAAGCCTGAATCCCAGGCATGTGCCCTGAATGGAAATTGACCTAGTGACCTCCTGGTTCATGGGTCAATGCTCAACCACTTAGCCACACCATCTGGGCTGGATTTAGTTTTAACAGAAAGAGCAACAAATTTATTATTGCATGTTATTTGGAAAACAGAGGTAACACATGTTTAGCAAATACATGTGTTAAAAACTGACTCTTCTTAGTACCCCTGGATTATTTAAAATTTTTGGCATACATACATTATCAGAAGTACATTTATTTCCTAAGGGAGGAATGACTACATAATTCAGTATAATTTTATAATATTCTTTCCCCCACTCTCGGGGAGGAAATGGAAGACACTCAAGATGAGACATCAAAAGGAAAAATTACAGCACAAATAACCTACAAATGGATAGAAAGCCCATAACTGAGTGATTGAAATGTCTATTTCCCTGTGCTCAAGTTATTACAGATGCACATTTAATGGAATATTAATGATTTTTTAATTTAGGGATATGTACTTCAAATAACTAAAATTTAGAACTGGAAATTTATTTTAAAATTATCTAACATAACCCGTTTGATATACAAATCGAAGTCTAGGAAAATGAAGTTGACATGTCTAAGTTAGTTGTGGGTAACTGAATTTTGGGTTCTTTTATAACCGTTATTGCTTTTTCTGCTAAATGTTCCATTTCTTTTCACAACATTGGTAGATAGACAAATGGGTGTGTAAGTAGATAGATATTTTTTATTAGTTGGCCCCTTTGTTCAGTTTTAGAAGGTCAAAGTCATATAAGTCATGACAGCTTAAAAGTCTTAAGAAAGGTTTTTTATTAATGTTAACATGTATAAGATATATCGAATAGATGCAAGGCATTTTTCTGTTTTTAGAAAGTGAATAGGGTGATGTAGGAAATAAACAGCATATTGTCATTTTTAGAAGGTGATGAGGTGAGAAGTCGGGTACTTGTTGAAACCAACTACTCAGGAAAAGTATCTTTGAAGAGATTATATTTGAAATCTGTAAGCTTAAGTCAGTTATTTGAAGAATGAGGTAAAAGTTTTCAGACAGAAGAAACAGTAAGTTCAAAGGTTACAGACAAGACCAAGTTTACTTTCACAGCAGAGAAAAAAGGCTAATGTGAGTAGGAGTAGATTGAACAGGAAGGAAAAATGGAGGAGAGGAAACTGTAGAGGAGGCAGAGGTAGAGTGCACGGGCTTTGTAGACCAAACTAAGGAGTTTGTACTTTATTATTCTAAGAGCAGGACAGGATTAGAGAAAGGTCAGAGTAGAGCAAAGGGAGCTCTGTTGGGATTTTAGGCAAGAAATGATGGTGGCTTGGACTAGGGAGTGGTTCTGGGGATATAAATACTTACCTTCTTCAGAAAATTATAAGATAATTAAAAATAAAGGGGACTTGTTTTCCATTTTGTGCCAATGGAAATGTGCTGCAGTAGTTGTCAGTTGAATTCAGGAGTACTCTGTATTTTAGAATTGGATATATGTTCCAAAATTGACTGAAAATTTATTTCATTAGAATTTTTATTAATTCTTGTCCAAGAAGATGCATACTATGATTCTCATATCAGTTACTATTTTTAGATATTCTTGGAATATTTATACCCCTGGAGTGAATGAATAACAATACATCTTCAGCTTAAAAATAAATGTTTAAATGAAATATGCATGTTGTTCTGAATCTTTTCAAAATGCTTTGTCATATGCCTGTGAAAAAGCAGAGTAGGTGAGTTTGTTCTACTAGAAATTCACTATCCTAGGTGATTTTATGTGTTTTTTATTTGTTTATCGATGATACAATTGACTTGCAAAATAGCATCCAGTTGGGACTGGACAGGGAGAATTTTAGGAATTTAAACTGGCTGCAGTGGCAATTAGAAGGCAGTATTTCAAAGCACTAGCATTACTTGTATTTTGCATCCACAGGAGGGATTGCATTGCAGATTGCCTTTTTGTCTTTGGGTTGCTTGTGAGAAAGAAAGCTAGGCCCATCTATAAAATGGACTCAATAAATTGGTTAAAGGCCTGGTACCTGCTACCTATAGTCTCAGGGATTCAGATTTCCTCATTTGTAAAGTGGAAAAGTGGATGTGGGCTTCCAAAATGTTCTCCCAGTCTCAGATTTCATGTTGTTTCTACTATATACTCAATTTCTCATTAGTTTATCTTTTTTTTTTTTAACCTCTGCAATTATTAGTTTATTAGTATCATCCAGGACTCAGATGTTGAGTATTCCTCCTGAAATTCCATAAACAAATGCAAATGAAAATATCCAAGTCAAAATTATGTAACAAAACAGCACCCCATCACAAAAGCATGTAAAATTAAAAGAACGCTATTTTAAAACACGCACCGTAAGAGAATGATAATGTCAGAAACACAAAATTGCCAAATTGTTTCCTAAATAGCTAAGCGGATAACCATAGGACCCTAATGAGTTTTGATTCTTACAAAAATCAAACTCAATAAATTGAACAATTCAATCTGTGATACAAAGTTTAAGTGTCTTCTTCCCTCATGTCTATTTGATTTATAAAGGAGCAAACTATAATTTGGAAAATATACCTGATCTTAAATGTGGCATACAATTTTAAAACTTGGCCTAATTAATTACAAATACCTTTAATGGAGTCTCAAGTTTCCTAAGCAATCCATATTTAGATAAATAGAAGTCATTTATAGTTAGCACTTTTTTTTTTTTTTTTCAGAGCCTTTGCCAGGACTACTGTCCACCAAAAAACTTCATTCAGCAGTCATGTATTTTAAGCTCACGCTTTTGGGGATACATTCTCAGGCCTTCTTTAACGTGGGAACTGCAAACATAACTGCCATTACATGATAGTGGGAGTTTAAAAAAAAAAAGTCAAGTGCTCATGTAAAGATTAATACAAACTTTCCTCTTATTAGTCCTTCAAGGACAAACTTCCAAATGCTTGCTTCTAATAATCCCATGCTGTGAGTAGAGTGGTTACTTTGCACTTTGTAAATGTAACGGGGCTATGTGAAAATTATCAACTGACCAGAATTTTGAGTTTGTTACGGATAAAAACAGCCTCAATTCAGTTCTCATTGCCCTTATCACGAGTACACAGGGTGTGTAGACAAATGCTTTTTATCAGCTAGATATATGAAAAGATAAACGCTGTAATAAACATTTGATCTGAAATGGGCAAAAGCAAGACTAGCTTCCCCTCAAGAAGAAAAATGTCAGACCTATGAAAAAGACAACAATACTAATAAAAAACTGTATTTACTGAGAAGCATTTAGGATGTCAACAAAACAGCTGCAACTTTTTTTTGCAATTACAGAGTGGTATTCAGTTAATGGAACAACAATTATTTTGTAATAGCAGCATCAGAGACAACTGAAGATGAAAAAACTGGCATCCCCACATATAACCAATGTGTGCTGTGCACCAACAAGAATTTAAATTTCCATGCCAGTTTACAACCCCCATACGTACCAGGCAAGGTTAGTGGCTATTGAAAATACCGCCAGGACAGGACTATCTAAAAACACATTCGGTCATGTGTTAATTATACAAAATAAGGCACTGTACAGTTTAAAAACAAATCTTACACCGCCTTACATTTTAATTTTTTTTCTTTAAGAGGAGTGAGTTATGTACGGGGTGATTAAATGCTTTATAGACAAGAAAAAAAAAAACCCTGCTAGAACCAACTTATTCATCATCATCATCATCATCGTCTTCTTCCTCCTCCTCCTCCTCTTCATTTTCCTCCTCTTCCTTCTTTCTCTTGCTTTTTTTCAGCCTTGACCACTCCCTTTTTAGCCGCATCAGGCTTAGCTTTAGCTCGGCATGCAGCAATATCCTTTTCATATTTCTCCTTCGGTTTAGCAGGCTTCTTTTCATAAGGCTGCTTGTCATCTGCAGCAGTGTGATTCCACATCTCTTCCCGCTTCTTGCAGTGTCACCAAGGGGTAGGTTGATGCTCTCCTTTGATTTTGGGGTGATACTCAGAACAAAACAAGAAAAAGGCCGAAGGAGGCCTCTTGGGTGTGTTGAGTCTTGAATTTCTTTTTTGTTTCCCCTTTAGGAGGGATGTAACCTTTCATTTCTCTCTCGTAACTGGGCCTTGTCCGCCTTTGCCATGTCTTCAGATTTTCCTTTCTCCTTAGCAGACATGGTCTTCCACCTCTTGGAGCACTTCTTAGAAAACTCTGAGAAGTTCATTGAAGCACCTGGGTGCTTCTTCTTGTGTTCCTCCTGGCAAGTTTGCACAAAGAAAGGATACGAGGACATTTTGCCTCTCGGCTTCTTAGGATCTCCTTTGCCCGTGTCTAATTGCTTTTCCTCAGGGAGCACATAGTCACCCAGCTGGCTCACACTTGCCCCGGCGCTGTCTCTATGAAGCTCCTCTCATTAGTTTTCATCAAAAATTTTAAGGAAAGAATGTGTAGAAAATGGGTTTCAAATGAGGAAATCAAGGATCGTATAATGTTGTCTTTATGTGCCATCCGTGTATGCCAGTGTCCATATGAAACAAATCATCTGAAGTCTTTATGGAATTTAGTTTATAGATGTCAAAGGTGAGAACTTGGTGCCTTGGTATCTCATAGGGGCCTGTAATTCAAGGGATTTTCCATGGATTTTCCCTATAGTTCCAATAGGAAGCTTCTGTCGAAAGAATGACAGTCAAGACATGGAAAGAACATATCATAGATGTTATCATTATGTGCACAGCAGTAAATTTGATGTAGATTCAAACAACTTGAGTCAATACTATGTATGAACCTGTACAAATGGGAATTCATTACATACAAAGGACAAAGGCATCAAAAATTGAACGTGGGCAGATTGCGATAAACCTTATTGAGAAGTGCTCTTTTATGTGGACCTCCTATGGTTTTTGTTTGTTTTTTTCTTTCCCATCTACCTCTTATCCATGTGCTGCTGAGTGCAGATTTGAGCTTCACTTCCTTCATTATTGATACTCCCTCTGGGTGATGTTCATTTCTCAGGGTTCAGCTATATAGTGAGGAGTTCCGAAGCTCTTCCTCCAGTCAGTGTTCATCAAGCACTATATTATATGTAGGGACATGGCAAGGAACAAGACAGGTTCCATTGGAGACTGCACACTGGTGAGAGAGGCACAAATTGTGTAAATAATTATTTAATAACAGTTGCAATTAGTTTTTTAGAGAAGACACAGTATAATTAAGATGCCTTGACCTGGGTGGCTGGGGTGCAGGAGAACTACATCTGGTCAACTTGCCTGCAAGCTATATTGGAGTGATGAGTAGGAGCTCACCAGACAAACCTATAGAAATGAGAGGGTGCAATGGAAAACATCAAAGGACACAAAATGCAAGAGGCAAAAGGCATAGCCTATGTCTGGGGAACAGGTCAAGGACAGAACTACGACCATAACTAGGAGCTATGAGAAATACATTTCTGGCTTCATAGAAGGGGTAACATCCAAATTACGAGAGCTGTCAGGTTGTGAAATGAGTGCTCACTGAAGATTTTTCAAGTGTGGGTTTATAAGGACACTAGAAGCCCAGTGCATGAAATTCATGCACTGTGGGCGGGGGTTGGGGGTGTCCAGTCCAGCCTGCATCCTCTTGCAGTCCAGGACCCCTCGCTCCTTACGCCTGCCTGCAGCAGAGGCGGGAGAGGTTCCCGCCACCCCACTGCGCTCGCCAGCCACAAGCCTGGCTTATGGCTGAGCAGTGCTCCCTCTATGGGAGCGCACTGACCACCAGAGGGCAGCTCCGGCATTGAGCGTCTGCCCTCTGGTGGTCAGTGTGCATCATAGTGACCAGTCATTTCATGGTTCAGTCGATTTGCATATTACCCTTTTATTATATAGGATTAGAGAAAATTCAAGTATTTTCAAAGGGGAGAGGGATGGTCCAGACAACCATGAAATCATTTCTAACACTGAGGGTAGTATATCATTTTTTCTCTTGGGCCCACAGAGAAGTATAGAAATTTTAAAAACTATGATTATCTGGATTATTATTATGATTTGGCTCTACTATCAATTTTAGCATCCTGAAAATGTCTTACTACATTTATCAAACACTTTACCTTCTTACCCGGTGTTTTCTTGATTCTGAACTTTTTCATCATCTAAACCCTGTGAATCAGAAATTTTCAATATATGTAGTTGTGGGAAAACTTGAAGAGTCCAGGTCTTTCAATTTTTAAGTTCAAAATCTTCTGTTAATATTGTACTAGTCCGTTTTTCTCCATGATGGTTTATATACTATTAAATTTTATTTTTAAAATAAGTACTGAGGGAAATTGTTAAAAATATGTTGGATTGTTCATCAGTGCACACAAAAAGAGAAAAGAAGAAGCTTGAAATATGGGTTGAATTGTTGAGAGGCCTGTAGTTATTTTTATTATTCATAATTAAAACTAGTTAGAAGATGATGAACTGAGATTGGTTGTTTATAGCATTTCATTTTTAATCACTTCTGAAACTGTAAGAGCAGTTATTTAAATTAAATAATGACCTATATAATGATATTTCCTTGATTAAAAGTGAAAATACATTTTTGGTGAGTGTTTGCAAAATTAACTTGAGGTTACAATTATATTTACTGCTTAAGACCAAAACATTTTGTGAAAATATCAGTGTTTAGTGTCTCAAGGATAGCACAGGCCATTCACAGATACATAATTAGAATTGGATACTATTTTTAAATGTTATTCCACACTATTTTAATTCTTACCTGTGATTTTTTTATTTTAAAATTCCCTGTTACTACAGTGTGTCTAATAATATTATTTGATATTCATACCTATGTGTGTTTTATGTGAGATACTTTCCAAAGCCTTTGGAATTAAAACTTTCACATGAGTAAAAAGGGGGGTTGGGGGGGGGGGCAAGAAAAGGATTCTCTAAGCTTACAAGGAAAAATTAAAGGATCAATGTTTTTTACAAAAGGACTATAGCTAAAGAACAAATAGTAAAGTGATAAGAAATAATTTCCATAAAAGCAAAAGCTCAGTGTATTTAAGACATGAGAAACTCTAAAACTACAAAGAAAATAAATAGAATACAAAGACCAAGGAATTTGAACAAATAATTCTAAAAGAGAAAATATAACAGGTTTTAAAAGACAGGTAAACATAAAATTTTATTAGAAATCAAAGAAATTTAAATTCAAGACCCACTGTCATAGTTCCTTCAGGCTGCTATAGCAAAATACCACAAACTAGGTGGCTTATAAACAACAAAAATGTATCTCTCACAGTCCTGGTGGCTAGAGGTCTGAGTTGAGGGTGCCAGCATGGTCCAGTGCAGGCCCTCTTCTGGGCTTCAGGCTTCTTGTATACTTGCCTGGTGGAAGGAGTGAGGGATCTCTCTGTGGCCTGTTTCATGAGGGCACTAGTCCCAGTTATGAGGGCAGAGCTCTCCAAAGCCCCTGCCTCTAAAACTATCACCTTAGGAGTTAGGATTTTAAAACATAGATTTAGGGAGGACACGAACATTCAGACTATAGCACCCACCAAGTTTTATTATGACTCTTCAAAAAAAAATACTATTAAGTATATAAGGATTATAAGATACTTCCTAATATGAGAATGATTAAATGCACTCAAGTAATATGGTATGACCTTGACTCCAGATTTCTGAGAATTTGCATAAAGAAAAATGCTTGGTGTATGCTGGGCACCTCTACGCTTTTTTAATAATGGTGCTATTATTGAAGCTCGGGGTTCCACTGTTATGTTTCTGACCCAGTGCTGGGTGCTTTTTTGTATATGTTGTCTCACTTGAGTAACTAACCCTGTGCAGAAATAATGTTATCAGTATGTTACAGATGCAAGACTTAAGGTATCAAGAGTTTGACATATTGAAGACTCTAGCTCTAGTAAGTTGTCAGACCAAGGATTTTAACCTCATCTGACTCTTAAACCCATAATATGTTTATGGTTTGCCTGGATCCTACAAAGATATTGGCTCTTACTAGACATAAGCCTGGTGGGTCCTCACTGGTGACAGACCCAGAATGCTGAGGTTTTGGAGGACTGGGGCTCTCCTAATCCTGTACTTAAGGCCTCAGGAAGGAAGGACCGTCCTGGGGGCAGGGAGAGAGGCTAACAGGGACAGAGCAAGGGAAGGCCCATGTGGAGGAGAGTTTAAAAAAAGACTGGAGGCAAGGCTCCAGACCTGATGCTGCTGCGTTTACTTATGCTGCCTCGTTTAGTTCTTCTGATGACACAGCAAGGTTATCGCTGTTTAAATAAACGAGGAACCTGTGGCTCAAAACCAGAGTTTTGGGAATAACCAGAGCTGCCTTGCTCCAGGGATTCCAGCACTGACCACTGTGCCTCGCACAGAGAAGGTGGTCAGCTAAGAAGGATGCACTGGATTTCAGTTACTTTTACTCCTTCCTGGTCTCATCTCTGCTTCCATTTTTCACATGGGGATAGAATCCACTTGGTTTTAAATTACTTATAACTACATCATGCTTTGCTCAGAAGTTGCAGTTGAGTACTTGTCTTAGTCCTTTTGGGCTGCTATAACAAAACACCATAAAAAGGGTTATGTATGAACAAGACATTTATTTTTCACAGTTCCGGAGACTGGAAGTCCAAGGTCATGGCTCTGGCAGGTTCAGTGTCTGGGGAGACCTGCTTCGTCATTTACAGCTGTTGTCTCTCTGTTCTCAAGTCCTTGAAGGGCCAAGGAGCTTTTTGAGGTCTCTTCTATAAGGGCAGTAATGCCATTCACCAGGGCTTCACCCTCATGACATAAGCCCCTCTCAAAGGCCCACCTCCAAGTACCATAGGCTTGGGGGTTAAGATTTCAGCACATAAGTGGGAGGAGGAGGAAGAGAAGGCACAGACATTCAGACCATAGCAACAATTCACCGATATTCTTTTGAATCTGTCTTTGTATAAGACTCAAGAAACCACAAAAGCAAGATTGTAAGAGCTGAATTAAATTTTTGATTAGGGAGTAGATAGTGTAATGGACTTGGACAGTGGATCATAGATTTGGAAATGAGGCATGCCCAGCCCTACTGCTAATTATCTCCCTGAGCATGTTCTGCCTTCTGCTAGCCTTTCTGCTCCTCAGTTTCTTAATGTGGAGATGATTGCTACTGCCTCAAATTGTGAGGATTCATTTACATTTTATAAAATAACTAGCATATAATAGATGCTCAGTACATTCATTGTAACAATGACCATTTATTATTTAAAATCATAATAGAAACTCTACTACGATCCTGGAGAATGAATCATATAGAAAAATGTCTGAATACGATATATAAATGAGGAGCAGAAATTAAGGAAGAGAAGGTAGAATAAAAACCTAGGAATAAAAATAAAGGGCAATCTTTACCCATCAGCATACAGACTAAAGACCAGAGAGAAAGAGAGTAATTGCTTTCAAGAAGAAGGAGGATTATAAGTAACAATTATATACAGCAATAGAGGGAGAGGAGGTGGGGAGGAAAGAGAGATGGAGTGGGAAGAGACGAGAGGGGGATACTATTTTTCCAGTCTTAGCTATTTTGATCTAGCTAATGAATGCACTTTGTCACTCTTGTTTGCATTCTGATTAAAGCATTGGTTCCAAAGTTTGTGTATCCTGCTGTTTACTCTTCTGTGCCTCAGTGGACACATCTGTAAAGCAGCACCTCCCCAAAGCCCTTGGAGATGGCCTGGGAGCGCTATGTGAAAACTGAGCTCTCCTCAGGAAGAGGATGTAAGCTCATTGGGCCACCTCTCAGTGTTCATTGCCGCCCACCATAATTAAGTCTCAGATTAAGCTTCTTTCTTCAGTGACTTCAGCACCTGTGTGAGTCTGCCTTCTGCCTACCTCCTTCTGCCTACACCTTCTCTTTCCTTGTCTAAGAATGCACAGTATCCTAAAACAAAAGGAGGCTGCTCACCTCTGTGTCTTTGATTCGGGTCTACCCTCATCTAGTTATGTCTTTTCCTTTGTGTGTTCCCCTTAGGTGATAAATCTCAGATTGTTTGCAGCTCAGTATGACATTCTCTTCCTTGTTGGATCACACATGATCCCTATTGAATCTATGTATTACTTAAAACTGTAAAGAGACTGTGTTGCTTTCCCCCTCGTTGTCCCATCCCCTATTTCTTCTTTCTTTTTTACCTCTTCTCTTCAATTCCCCCCAGTTCCCTCTTCTCCCTGCCATTCCCCATATCACAGTCTTCGTAAATCCCTCAATGTTTTTTTTTGGCATCATACCCATTTTGTAAAGGGCCAGGGAGAAATAAATTCAATGAAGAGATGAAAACCTTGCTGACCTCCTTTCAATTGAGCATGGGGCCCTGGACTGCTGTTTCTCTAATCTCCTTTTCCCTAGACATCTTTCATGCTATATGTCCAATTCAGGGCAAATTCATGGTCTCATGTTCATTTAGGACAGATCCAACCTCACCACCTCAAAATAAGGGGTCTAGATCAGTGGTCAGCAAGCTCATTAGTCAACAGAGCCAAATATCAACAGTACAACGATAGAAATTTCTTTTGAGAGCCAAATTTTTTAAACTTAAACTATATAGGTAGGTACATTGTTATTAACTTAATTAGGTTACTCCTAAGCTGGCCTTTGCTAAAAACGTCCTCAATCTGATCAAGGTACGTTCGCTGAGGTCGACCCCTTCCAACTTTCCCATCCACACTCGTCTTGTATACTTGTTTCGTCTATCTCCTCCTGAAAACCAGCCTCTGCGCATGGGCCACGAAGGCTCAATCACACTGTACATGTGTGCCCGCACTTTTGTGGAAGAGCCACATTCAAGGGGCCAACGAGCTGCATGTGGCTCGCGAGCCGCGGTTTGCCGGCCACTGGTCTAGATTGATCTCCTGGGTGTCCTTTAGTTGTTCACCTGGTGAACTTCTGTATTTGGCCAGTAACTCTGGCATACCTAATTCGCTGGGTCTCAGTAAGCCACAGCTTTTCTTAACTCAGGCTGCCAAAACACAAAACACAAAACACAAAACAAAACTAATGGAAAGGGAGAGATACTGGTTTTAAAGAGCGAGAGCATTCCTGAAATTCAAGAGATGCTCTGCAAGAGAGTTGCTCAGCAAGTCTCAGAAAAGCAGAGGAGAAGCTTCTCCTCCATAGTTTTAGTTCTCCCAGGGAAAATTAGTGTCTATTAACAAGTAACCAGCCTTCTTGAGCAGCATCTTCTTTGGACCACTAGTCTATAAATCCTGACTGTTGCTTTTCACCAACTCTGTCTTGTCAGGAATGCCTTATTCACCTCCCCTAATAGAAACACTCATGAAGATTTTTGCCTCAGTTCCACTTTACCCACCCATCTTGTTACCATTAGACGTCACCAAGGCCAGCCAGCCTCAATATTTTTACCATGGTCTTTTCCCTGTCCCAGTGATTTGAGTCTTTGAAAAGTCCCCAGGTATCAACAATTTCTTCTGGATGCCAGTGATGTTCTTTGTCATGATATGGCTACTGATTATAGGATCATAGCCATTTTATGATAAATCACCTGTGCCCTTTACTTTATGCACATTCAACTTTATAAGTTGAATAAAACCAAACAAAAACTTGTCTTTATCCACTTAACCTGTGTTACTTTGTACCTCCATTTTCAAATGTATATCCATTTTGTGGTTAAACTCTGTCCATCCTGTTTCCTCTACCAGAATATGCATTGTTTCAAGGATAAATGTTTCACTTATCTTTGTATCTCTGACTGCAAGTGTCCCCATATCTTGTGTATATTAGGCACATTATACATTACTTAGATTGGCTATATTAAGCTACATTGGCTATATTATGTTTCTTTTTCTTTTCCCAGCCATTGAATTCATTCCTAGTACAGTGAAATATAATATATTTTTTAGCCCAATTGCATAGTTTGACCTGTTCCAGAATTAAGATATCTTAGAAGGCCTGATTGATGTCTGGATTATTTGTTGTATGCCAAGGCAATTCAGAGATGTAAATTCAGACTGCCAGATTGCTCAAAACAAGGAGGCACTATTCATAGTTCCTAGAGACTTCACTGTGAATGGCAACCTTGGAAATTGTGCAATGCCCAGCATGTGTGGCCATTCACTGCAGCCTTGCCTAACATCACTATAAGGCGAGAGGATGTGAACAGATGCCTGCTGACCTATGCTGGATGGATTATGACTTGCTTTTTGAAGATGAAACAACTAGTCATGTAGGGATATGATTGGTTAATTCAGTCCAGTCATTGAACATATATTTATTAAATCACCACAGTGTGCCAGAAATAAGAGAATGAACCTTTGTGGTGTTTTGGGAAAGAGCATTCCAGGAAAAGAGGAGTAGGAGTCTGTGTTCCTCCTGTGTGTCAAATAAACTACTGGAGGCCAATGGAGATTGAATATATGACCAAAAGGAGGGTAGTAAGAGACAGTGGAGATAAGGTCAGAGAACTGAGGCAGGGATTTGGGGCAAGGAACCAGTGCTGATCATATCAGATTGTATAATAATTTGCGCCTTCCCTGTCTCAGCTGTATAACGACTGGATCTTCCATTTTAACGGGATCATTCTGACTGCTGTGTTGAGAATATCCTGTAAAATCAAGGGCAGAAGTATGATCAGTTAGCAGGTTATTGCTGTAATCCAGAGTGTTGATGATGGCTTGAGACAGGGTAGTATCAGCAGAAGGAAAATCATTCTGGATACATTTCGATAATCTGATGTTGTCTCCCAAGGGCAACTATTTTACTGAGAATGTTATGTTCTAGTTATTTTATAAAAGATTTTCATTTGTCCTTGCAGATTTCTTAAAGTGACATTTGAATGATTTTTTTTTTCTAAAAAGAATTCTGTCATCATGACACCTATTATGGATTATTTTAGCCACTTCATTTAGTTGCATTGAACAGAAGGGCAAATTTTTCATCATATTTTAGTAAGAAATGCCCATCCCGACTAATCTAGGGGGCTTATATGTAGAACTTTTACAAAGCAGTGTTTGAGCCTGTAGATTAAGGCCAGCTTACATTTTTATGGATTTCTACCTTTAAGACATCAATTTTAAATCCAGGAATTACTGAAGAATTGATCTTCACAGGATTATCATATTGAAACATTGGTAAAAATTTACCAAACGATTTAAATGGTTCAGTTAGAGAATTGTCCAGGAAGAAAAGGTATAACTCTGATGGGGAAACTTACACTGTTTGCATCTGGACCTGGAGAGAATGTTTCCTCTTTTTTATTCTCTTCTGTTTTTTCCTACTCAACTGTCTTTTTTTTTTTTTTTTTTCAATTTCTCATCTCATTTTTCTTTTTTTCTCCCTTTAATTTGAGACAGTTAAATAAGATTATGATAATTAACTTGGGTAAGACAAATTACACACCAAAGAAATAATGGTCAAGTGTGGTGGCACAGTACACCCATGAGAACAAAATCTATTTTACTTAAGATTTTTGCGGTTTCTTTATTTGAAATTCTACTCTATTATCAAACACAAAGAATGTATTTGTCTGCTGCATATAAAAGAAGTAATTTCTCAGAAATCTCTTCTGCATTTGAGGGATAGAACTCTTAAATCACCTTATTTTTAAAAATTTGAAAGAGTAATTTTGTATTTAATGAGTATATCTTATTCTTCATACATATGTGCGTGTGTGCAGCCTGGCCATTATGCCTGTGATATAGGGAAAGGCGTGGCACTTGCAGTGAATTAACCAGAAGCGCTCAGTCTAACTGATAGCTAACCTCAGACATGGAGTCCAGAGTCTGGTGCAAAGCATTTATTTTGTTGTTTTCCTAAGAGGTTTTAAGATTATGAGCACTGGGCTAATAATGTCAGCTTGGAACTTGTTTAAAAGGCAAATGATAGGCTTTCTCCCAAACCCACTGAGTCTGGAACTGGGTAGACAGGGCCCAGCTCTGTGTTTTAGCCAGTCTCCCAGGTGATTGTGATGGTCACTAAAGCTTGAGAACCACAGGGAAAGGTGACATTGCAGAATCCACCCATGTGGATGGACTCCCCTAAGTGCCTGCCTTCAAGTTCTCTTGCTTTCCTTTCCAACCCTCTGCACTCTCCATAGAGTCCTGACTCCATTTGTAGCCGTACTGGAGCCCTGGATCAATCTTTGTATTCTTCAGTGACGAGCACCTATTTCTCTCTTACTGATAATGATCACTTTTTGTTTTGAGGATGTAATGCCTTCTTGTGTAAAATGGTTCAATTTCCAAGAGCAATAAAAAATGAGAGAATTGAGATCCCCTTTCTGCCACAGGTACTATAAGTGGGATGGCCATATTGGGACAATTGGGACAATCTGGTTTATGGTCCTTGTTCCAGCATAATAATACCATGCCCTCCTATTCTTTTAAGTGCTTTGGTTTAGATGGTAAATTAAAATCATAAGTTTTTGAAAAGTGAATCATAAGTTTTTGACCACTATTGAAAAGTGGTCAAAGAAGGATTCACCAAGAAGGACACGTTTTGGGCATAAAAATGAAAGATGTCCACTTACAATAGATAGGCAAACAGGATTAGAGATGTAGGTGGAGCGAAATCTTAGAGGCTGAGAGTTCAGGATAAATAAGGCTGTATAGCTGCAGGTTACACTCAGCAAAGCTTAAGTAATTCACAGCCTATTTCTGGTGGGAGCAATCCTATATAATAAAGAGGTAATATGCAAATTGACCATCACACCCTCAAACAAGATGTCCGCCCCCATGTGGACACAAGATGGTCACCACAAGATGTCCGGCAGGGGAGGGCAGTTGTGGGCGATCAGGCCAGCAGGGGAGGGCAGTTGGGAGGGACCAGGCCAGCAGGGGAGGGCAGTTGTGGGCAGTTGTGGGCGATCAGGCCTGCAGTTGTGGGCGATCAGGCCTGCAGGGGAGGGCAGTTGGGGGGGACCAGGCCTGCAGGGGAGGGCAGTTGCGGGGGACCAGGCCGGCAAGGGAGGGAAGTTAGGGGTGACCAGGCCTGCAGGGGAGTGCAGTTGGAGGCGACCAGGCCTGCTGGGGAGGACAGTTAGGGGCAATTGGGCCGGCAGGGGAGCAGTTAGAAGTCAATCAGGCTGGCAGGGGAGTGGTTAGGGGGTGATCAGGCTGGCAGGCAGAAGTGGGTAGGGGCAATCGGGTGGACAGGCAGGTGAGCAGTTGGGAGCCAGCAGTCCTGGATTATGAGAGGGATGTCTGACTGCCCGTTTAGGCCCGATCCACTGGGATCGGGCAGTCGGACATCCCTCGAGGGATCCCAGATTGGAGAGGGTGCAGGCTGGGCTGAGGGACACACACCCTCCCCATGCACAAATTTCGTGCACCAGACCTCTAGTCTATAATAATAAAAGCGTAATATGCTAATTAGACCAGACATCCTTTCAGATGAAGCCAGAGCTGCAAGGGAAGCCCAGGTCCCGGGTGCCTGCTGGCGGCCACAGGTAAGCCCGGGTCCTGGGTGCCAGAGGGAAGCTGGTGCCGGCAGCCAGAGAAGGAAGGCTTACTCTTGCATGAATTTCATGCATTGGGCCTCTAGTAATAAATGAAGTTGGTTGAGGAAGAGTGATTTGAGATAAAGTCTTCTGGAAGGAGTAGGGCAAATTGTGTTTCTTATTATTCCCCTAATAACATAGCAATTTAGGTATTTGGATAGTTATTATTAAGAAGGAACTTGGTATATATTTGTTTACCGATTTATGTTCGTTCTATGGATTTGAAATGCTTATTGCTCTGTCATCAGTTCTGCGCTATATTTAAAAAACAAATCAAAACAATCATTATAAACATAGAAGAATAAGAATTTACTTTCTACTTCAGCTCATGTTTTCAAACTCAGTTGCAAAACAGATACCAAATGATTTACACTTCATAGTACTTTATGCCTTTATCATAATAATATCAATGCTGGACTATTGAGATTTATAGCCTGTCAAGAACAGAATGGGGGGAATTATGCAAATACCTAACTGATATGTTGTGATATTGTTTTTCTGAATGTTAATATGATGAATGCATTCTACTGTTGTAAAATTACTATATGAGAATTATTTCTGTCACCATTTACAATAAAAAAGTATGTGTTTTCACGTTGTTTTGAAAATTTGCAAACTGTTTACAGAAAGCATGTTCAATGGCAAATCTAACTTAAAGCATAAGTAAAAATTATGATAAAATTGTATATTTGATTTTACACAATTAGTTAATGTTCCTCTTTTGTTGGTGATTTTGAATCGTTACAGATGTGTTTAACATTAACATAGCTTGAAAAAAGCTTTGCCCTGGTCCCTGCTGGTGTCACTCAGTGTGGGTTGGGTGTCATCCATGCACTGAAAGGTTGCAGGTTGGATTCTAGTCAGGGCACATGCCTGGGATGTTGGCTCTGTCCCCAGTGGGGCATGTGCAGGAGATAGTCAGTCCACGTTTAGATGTTTGTCTCTCTCTCTCCCTTTCTCTATCTCTAAAAATATCTTTTTAAAAAAAAGAAGAGCTTTGCTCTGGGGCATGGCATTGCATTTAAACTCACCTCTTATGCCACTATCATTATTATAGCGCAGAGACATCTTGTCACTGACCCTTTCTATGTGGACAGTATAGATATCATGTCCTTTTTTCTCTTTTTCATCTGCGCTATTATGTCTTCCTTTCCCTCTACTCTCTGGAGTGATGAATTTTAAGAAAACTTACATTATTCAGTTAATCATTTCATCTTTCTAACTATTAATAACAAAATATATTTCAGAGTTAATATCTGTCTGAAAAGAAAAAAGAACAATTAATAAATTCTGACATCATTCTTTAAGTGTCACATAATTCATAAATATATTAATACTTTTTTAGGTAAACATGTTTTGAAGACACGTAGCAATTAACATTACATTTTAATTCAAACAATCTATAATAAGCATAACTAACTAAAGAATGGGTTTATTTAGCCTCGTGTCCTTTGCTGATATATATGAGGAGACAGTAATTATTCAGTATGCTATGTATTGTCTAATTTTTGATTTACTTTTTGTAAAGCATGTACACTTTAAATTGAATGCCACATCAACATATTTGTAGAGTTAGCACATACATGAATTTTATGAGTAATGTGTTTTTCTATTTATAAATGTAACTATTTACAACCCTGTTTCCTTAATCATTATCTAACCCAACAATTATGTTTACTTTGGGAGATGAGAAAGGCACAGAATGTTAGGCGACTAAGAAAGTGATATAAAGTTTTTTGTAGAAGCAGCTGATACATCTCCAAGCGCTGATTTTAGAACTGTCAGTTTATTGAAAAATGCAGGCTTGAAATCCAAGGCTTATCTTTACTTACCATTCTTTACCAATTGAAGATTAGAAATGCTTACGGATAGGCAGTGGCTGTGGTTTATTGCTAAAAGCAGGAAATTTCTCCTGGTATATTAAGGACTGGTCTCTATGGGTTAGAAAACGATTTGTGTTATTTATTAGATGAACAGTAGCTAATGCCTCTTCCAACAGTCACCTGGGAGGATTTTACCATTTTTATTTTTTTCTGTTTTCTGTGTGTAGCTTAGGACTTAAAAATCATTTCTAAAGCTATTTTTGTATTGCTAACAGGAAACCCCAAACAAAAAGAAATAATCATTAGGTCACAACTCTGTAAGCCTGTCGGATTGTTTCTGCATATCTCTGTCATCCCTTGATTTGGTTTTCATTTTAAAAGCGGTATCAGATGAGGCTTAACATCATAACTTTAACTGTTAATAAAGCCCTAGCTCTGAAGAAGCACCTATTCTCTCTACTTGCATAGTTACACTCTTAAAATTGAGCTCAACTTTTATGTTTTTTTCTTTGCTTTTACTATGTGATTCTGGGATAGCATTATATAACAATTCTGGAAGTACAGCTTTAAAGACTTGTGTGGCTCTATCTGCAATGATTTTAACCTTGTAGAGCTGGCCTGAAAGGAATCTCAAAAATCTGAACCAGTTAATATTTCTTCCACGTTTGCCAGTGAATCTAATTAACAGTTAATCTAAGAGCTAAGCCGATCTTTCTATGTTCTTTTAATAAATTTCCTGTTACTTAAATATATCTCAGTATGCATAGCCCTTTTAGTGTATATGCATCAGAGACAGAAGCTATTTTAAAGGACCAATAATTAAAATCAACTGAACTCCTATTGGTAAATATCTTTTTTTTTTCCTACAAAGGAACTATCGTCCCAGGACCTCAAAGATTTATAGCTAATAATTAAATTTTATACTCCTTTTGTATCACATGTAATGAATTTACAGGTGAATGTTTAAACCAGTTGATTGGTGGCTTAGTGAAATATATTGCACCTGAGCTGCAGATTCAGCAACGGGACTGATACAATGCCTTAAATCTCACACACTTTTATATTAGAAAGCTTTGGTAATCATTTCACAAAGATACCAATCAAACCATCAAGCTGTGTGCCTTAAACTTACACAGTGATATGTGTCATTTATTTCTTAGTAAAACTGGAACGAAAATAATATTCTTCCCATTAGACTTTAAAAATTGTTTTCTTTTTACATTTTTACATAATATGGTATGTCTTTTATATTATTATTTGTAACGTATCTTTTATTCATTTTATTTCTTGCTTCAATAGTCTATACAGGATTTTATTTTAAGAAAAAATTGTTAATGTAGAAGATAGATGCATCGCAATGTCCTGCAATGCAAAGAAAGGCCTGTTAAATATGAGTACATATGAGCATTTATGTATACGGCGCATGTAATTCTTAGCTTTATATCACCTTAATCACTGCTTTTATACTTTTCTCTATAGCAGCTTTATTTATTTCAAAGCATTATTGTTTTCTAAGTTGGAGCTCTTCTGTTTTCCTACTTTACAGGTCAGTTTCTTCTGGAAGAAGCTCGCCTGTTAGAAGCAGCCGAGATGGCAAAAAAAGCAGCAGAACTGGACAGCACAGAGTTTGATGTGGTCTTCAATGCTGCCCACATGCTCAGGTTAGTTTTTGCTACTGTACCTTAAAAGGCCAGCACTGTGGCTTTGGGAACACTGTTAATTCTACTAATTCCCCATCATACTACCTCATTCCACATCCATAAATTGAATTATTCTGCTTATCCATGTTAAAATCAGGACTATTTTTTTTTTCATTCTAGTTTATGTGTACATTATGTAGGACATACGAGTTTTCAGGATTATCTAAATATTATTGAGACCCCGTTCCCCTTCCCTTCAAAAATATTGCTCATAAAATACAAAAAGAAAATTGCACAGTGGAAATTAATAACTGTCTAATTAATTATCTCCAAAACAAAACATATGTCTGTTAGTCAACTGCATCTCAATATTTGTGGGTTTTTTTAATTAAATGCACTGAATGTGCCATGTGGTTACATTGGATTTTGTTTGGTGTGGAGAAGATTATAAAATACAAATATACTTAAGGCCTTTCAAATTCTCAAAATGGCCCAATAATTAAAACTGTCAGGTATGTATATCTTTAGTGCTTCTATATTCAGAAAAATGATTAGGAAGGCTTCTAGAATAATAGTGAAACAATTTAAAGGCAGATCAACAATTTTTGTTGTGAATATAAAAAGCCAATGCATCCTTAAGTAGAGTTTAGGTTAAAGTAGGATGTTTTTAAGAAACTGACATAATTTATACAGTTTTTTAAAATGTTTTATTTTTTTCTATTAGAAATATGGATATGTCTTTTGCCATACTCTCACCTGAATTTCACTCTATTAAATCATCTAAATGCTTCACTAGATGACATTTACACTATTGGCTCAATGTATAACATCTAGAGATAGGTTTGTAATTATGTAGATTACTCTTACAAAGGAAGACAAATAACAGGAGAATTGGTTCACATTTGTATGGTTTTAAAACATGAACCTTCAAGAAAAAGTAGAACAACTATTTTTTACTTTTTGTTTTGAGATCATTGTAGGTGTGTATGCAGTTATAAGAAATAACACAGAAAGGTCCCCTGTACTGTGTAGAACTACCCTATAATATCAAAATCAGGACATTGACATTGATACAATCCACTGGTCTAATTATGCTCTCCCAGTTTTACTTGTGCCTTTGTGTGTGTGTGTGTGTGTGTGTGTGTGTGTGTGTGTGTGTGTGTGTGTGTGTGTGTGTTTAGTTTGATGCATTTTTATCACATGTATAGCTTTTGTAGCCATTACCACAGAAAATACAGACTGTTTTCATCATCACAAGCATTCCTTATGTTGTCCTTTTATAGCAACAGTGCATGAATTTGTGCACAGGTGGGGTCCCTTGGCCTGCCTGGTGATCAGGGCCTGCCAGTTGTCGGGGAGAGACTGTGGGAGGTTGGCCAGCCACGGGAGGTTGGCTGTGGGAGTGCACTGACCACCAAGGGGCAGCTCCTGCATTGGGCATCTGCCCCCTGGTGGTCAGTGTGCATCATAGCTACCAGCCACTCGACAGGTCTTTCAGTCTTAATGGTCACTTAGGCTTTTATATATATACAAGCAATAAACAAAAGAAGTATAGAGCGTTCTGAAATAAGAAACCTCTCAAGGTAAAAAAACTTTACAACTTTTATTTATTTTTTTAAATATATTTTACTAGAGACCCGGTGCACAAAAATTTGTGCACTGGCGGGCGGGGGGGTGGGGGGGTGTCCCTTAGCCCCACTTGTGCCCTCTCACAGTCTGGGACCCCTCGGGAGATAACGACCTGCTGGCTTAGGCCTGCTCCCGGGTGGCAGAGGGCAGGCCCAATCCATAGGTGCAGCCCCTGGTTGGGCTCAGAGCAGGGCCGTTTGGGGAGTTGGGGCGCCGCCGCCTGTCATGCACAGAGCAGGGCGTATTGGGAGGTTGCGATGTCACCCACAGTCACGCTCAGGGTAGAGCCGATTGGGGGGTTGGGGCACTGCCCCCTGTCACACTCAAGGCAGGGTTGATGGGGAGGTTGCGGCTCCACCCCGTCACACACAAAGCGGGGCCCATGGAGGGGTTGGGGTGCCGCACCCTGTCACACACACAGCAGGGCCGATCGGGGGGTTGGGGAGCTCCCCCCTATCAGGCACAGAGCAGGGCCGATTAGGGGGTTGGGGCGCCTTCCCCTATCATGAACAGAGCAGGGCGGATAGGGAGGTTGTGGCCCCGCCCCCTGTCACACACAGAGCCACAGGGCGATCAGGGGGTTTGTGCGTTGCCCCATGTCACGCTGCTTCAGGGGCCAGGAGGCCTTACTGCTCCGCTGATCCCAGTGCTGGGAGGCCTCGCCGCTCCGCTTGACACCGGGGCAGTAAGGCCTCACTGCTCCACTGATCCCGGTGCTGGGAGGCCTTGCGGCTCCACTGATCCCGGGTTCGGGAGGCCTCGCGACTCCGCTGATTCCAGGTTCGGGAGACCTCACGGCTCCGCTGATCCCGGTGCCAAGAGGCCTTGGGGCTCCGCTGATCCCAGTGCTGGGAGGTCTCGCGGCTCCGCTGATCCCGGGTTCGGGAGGCCTCATGGCTCCGCTGATCCCGGGTTCAGGAGGCCTTGCGGCTCCGCTGATCCCAGTGCTGGGAGGCATATTACCCTTTTACTATATTGGATAGAGGCCTGGTGCACGGGTGGGGGCCGGCTGATTTGCCCTAAAGGGTGTCCCGGATCAGGGTGGGGGTCCCACTTGGGTGCCTGGCCAGCCTGGATGAGGGGATGATGGCTGTTTGCAGCTGGTCGCACCCCCTTCAGGGTGGGAGTCCCCACTAGGGTGCCAGGCCAGTCTGGGTGAAGGGCTGAGGGTCATTTTCAGGCTGGCGGGTGACGGAAGCTCCCAACCACTCCTTTTCTTCTTTTTTTTGTTTATTCTGGGATTTATTTACTTTCTATAGCTGTCACTGGAGCCGACAGCCGGCTCTAGCTCTGAGGCTGCAGCTGGCTGAAAGCAGATATCTGGGTTTGTTTACCTTCTATAATTGAAACATTGATGCCATCACTGCCACTCTAAGCTCTGAGGTCGAAGCTGGCTGAAAGCAGGTTTCCGGAGCTTGTTTAGCTTCTATAATTGCAACATTGTTTCTTAGAGTGCAGCTCAGAGGCTGGGAGCGGCAGGCGGGGAACCTTGGCTTCCTCCGTCACTGGAGCAAGCAAGCCTCCTGTTCGCTTCAGCTGCCTGGCTGCCGGCCGCCATCTTGGTTGGCAGTTAATTTGCATATCACCCTGATTAGCCAATGGGAAGGGTAGCGATGTTACAGTTAATTACCATGTTTCTCTATTATTAGATAGGACTAGAGGCCCGGTGCACAAAAATTTGTGCGCTCAAGGAAGAGGGGGTTCCCTCAGCCCGGCCTGTGCCCTCTCGCAGTCTGGGACCCCTCGGGAGATAATGACCTGCTGGCTTAGGCCTGCTCCCGGGTGGCAGAGGGCAGGCCCAATCACTAGGTGCAGCCCCTGGTCGGGCTCAGAGCAGGGCCGATTGGGGAGTTAGGGCACCGCCCCCTGTCATGCACAGAGCAGGGCAGATCGGGAGGTTGCGATGCCACCCTCAGTCACGCTCATGGTAGGGCCGATTGGGGGGTTGGGGCACCGCCCACTGTCACACTCAAGGCAGGGTCGATGGGGAGGTTGTGGCACCGCCCCCTGTCATGCACAGAGCAGGGCGGATCAGGGGGTTGGGGTGCCGCACCCTGTCACACACAGAGCATGGCCGATCAGGGGTTGGGCCACCGCACCCTGTCACACAGAGAGCCGCAGGGCGATCAGGGGGTTTGGGCGCTGCCACCTGTCACGCTGATCCTGGTGCCAGGAGGCCTCCCGGCTCCGCTGATCCCGGTGCTGGGAGGTATATTACCCTTTTACTATATAGGATAGAGGCCTGGTGCACGGGTGGGGGCCGGCCGGTTTGCTCTGAAGGGTGATCTGGATCAGGGTGGGGGTCCCGCTTGGGTGTCTGGCCAACCTTGGTGAGGGGCTGATGGCTGTTTGCAGCTGGTCACACCCCCTTCAGGGTTGGGGTCCCCACTGGGGTGCCTGGACAGTCTGGGCGAGGGGCTCAGGGCCGTTTTCAGGCTGGCGGGTGACTGAAGCTCCCAGCCTCTCCTTCTTTTCTGTTTTTTATTTATTTATTTATTTATTTATTTATTTACTTATTTACTTATTTATTTATTTATTTATTTATTTATGTATTTTTATTCTGGGATTTATTTACCTTCTATAGCTGTCCCTGGAGCTGAGAGTCGGCTCCAGCTCTGAGGCCCAGCTCCAGCTCTGAGGCTGCAGCTAATTGAACCATTTTTGCCATCATTGGCCATGCTCTACGCTCTGAGGCCGAAGCTGGCTGAAAGCAGGTTTCTGGAGCTTGTTTAGCTTCTATAATTGCAACATTGTTTCTTAGACTACAGCTCAGAGGCCGGGAGCGGCAGGCGGGGAACCTTGTCTTCCTCCATCACTGGAGCAAGCAAGCCTCCTGTTCGCTTCAGCTGCCTGGCTGCCGGTCGCCATCTTGGTTAGCAGTTAATTTGCATATCTCGCCGATTAGCCAATGGGAAGGGTAGCGAAGTTACGGTTAATTACCATGTTTCTCTATTATTAGATAGGATAGGTATTTCTACCTGTCCCCCAGGAACCAGTATTTAAAGCAAGTTTTATAGATTAGTTTGGAGTTATGATTTGAGATTGTTATGATAACTGTAACTCAATGGCTTCCTACTTGGATTTTTTTGTTTTAAATAAGAAATTCAAAGTCTCTTTAAAAGGAAAGAGTGTACTAGGAGTTTTCTTTTGAATGCCCTTACTCTACATCAATATTTAACATTCCTAAAGCTGATATCTCCAAAGAGATATCAGGATTCCATTGACTATTGCTATATTTATAAAATAAATTGTTGCTAATTTGCAAGAACCTTCAATGGAAAAATAATTTGTAAAAGACACCTTAATTTGCATGACAAGGTTAGGTACTGCATGAGGGGGACCTTTTTGTTCTTCATGAATAAAGTACTATGCTTTTAGTCACAAAAAAAATTGTAAAGATAGGAATGCAAGTTTCTACAGGCTAATTCATCTTAATCATAATAGATACTTTCATGAATAAGGCCTTTTGCTACATATTAAATCAGTTTCAGAAATTCAAGGTCTACCAATGGAAACCCATTATAAGGATATTTAACATGTCCTTGTTAAATATATTACTTGTAACTTTTCCTTAGTTACCATCGTGCTAGAAACCAGTGGAAAGCTTTTGTTATACTTTGGCGATGTAGGAATATTTATGATTTCTTTTTCAGAACCTCTCTCTAACTTTTTGCATTCTGCATTCCTCAATAAGTTGTAGCCCGTCAGCACCTCTCAATACGTATTGATTGCAAGTATGACCACAGCAGCCTGGCCATATTCTTCTACTTAACTTAGTGGCACTCCCCAAAAATATTTTCACTTAGTTTTTCTGTTTTTTGATTCAGTCAAATCCAGCTATTTCTTGAGTGCTTCCTGTCCAACCTCTTATATAATCAAGAACATTTAGGACGTGGTTTGCTGAAAGAAGTAAGAACACTTATTGGTATTTCCCCTGAATGCAGCCTTATTAAAATTGTTAGCTATTAAGATTTTGCCTATTTAATTAACATATAGCAATTCCCCTGGAGATGCAAAATTGTTATAAGTTGAGTTTGATATAAATTCTTCTACCAAGAGCTCTGTTCTTTTCCAAGATATTTAGGAGACAAAATTGGCAAAATTTGGTGGCCAATTGGGTATGAGGGAAAGGACAGATGATTTCCTAGTTATGTCTTGATTAGCTGGATTAATGGTTGACCTGACATTCAAAATTAACAATTTAGGAAATTTATAGTTCAAGATACGGTTTGAGGACACTCATTTAATTTCCCTTTGCTTGGCTAATTCCCAATAAAATAACCCAAATAATCTATTAATGAGGAAAAAATATGCTCATCCCAAATGCAAAAAACAATAGTTCTGTACAGATGAGATGAGATTGGAAGAGAAGAGAGGGCCTGGGGCCACCCATCAAGGGGAAAATCTTTATCATATGGGACCATCAAGGAACTTGAAACTTGAGAAATTTGTAACAGACCCATTTCAACTCTCAATAATGGATAATACTCTTTCTCTGTAGGATAAGCACATAGAAAGTTCCGAAGTACATGATTTCAATTTGGCAGTCCAGATAAGATGACAGATCAGATGTATCCAAGTAAAGGGCCCTCACCGAAGCAGTGAGATTTATATTAAAAACATAAGAACCACTTAGAACATCTATTATTCATGATAGCAAGATGAGTCGCAAGAACACTTTGTGGTGTGGAAGTATTAGTGCTCTTTACCCAACATGTTTGGCCTTCTACCTTCGAGAAATACAATAGGATTGCACTTGGCTGCTGTTTTCAAAGTTGAAGACCTTCATGGGTCTTATTTTGGTCATTGAATGTGTGTGAACATGATGTAAGAGTCAGTGCTTTACCCTTTTTCTGACTTGGAAATTGTGAAATGGTCATAGGGAGACAAACCTCTCATCTCACCTGCTTTAGAATGAGAAATAAACTTGGTTATCTTAATTTACGGAGATTTGGGATGTGTCTATTAACTACAGTGTAATCTAACCTATCCTAACTGATACAGTGTATACCTATGAAAATAAAATTAGTAGCTGGAAAGAGGAACAATACAGCATCAGGAAAGATGGCTAAGAGATTAATAGGATCTCCAAATTTATGACTGCACTGGAGGCAAGGTACAGCTATTTGACTGAATTTAAATAGAAGTCTTTTCCAAGAAATTGATGGAAAATACTAAAGAAATGAAAATCATAACTGAAAGAATAAAAGATTAGAGGATAGGTTGAGAACACCATGCGCATTCATAATTGTATATGTTTCCCTAATTATTTATAGTGTACAGGTATGCATATATAGTTATACACATTTATATATAGTATATACATAGTATGTATGTAGTATTGCTATATAGTTTTATTATCTATATATATTATGTATATATAATTAAATTTACATATTTATGTATAAATTTACATTTGCACTTATTTTGTATATGTAAATAGAACATTTCCAAAGAAGAGCATAGAGCAGATAAGCAATTTTCAACAAATAGAGAAAATTTCTAAGAGAGGATGAAGGCCTTCAATCATCATATTGAAAGCAAAATTAATGAAAATAGATCTGTACCTAAACTTGCCTTTATGTATGGGTCATGGTTTTTGTTGTAAACTAAAGAATTCATTCTTGCCAGTAATAAATACTCTTATTAAAGAGTATTCTACAGCCCAAAACTCTCTCATAGGCATCGAGAATGATCTACTCAGCCAGACATAGTCAACCGCCTTGCTTTCTCTGGGGCTGAGCAGCTCTGCCACCATCACCCACAAGGAACCTCGCAGAGGGAGTGCCCCATTCATTAAAAGATGATTCTCCTGAGTGCAGCTCCTTCCCCATTATGCTTGCTTCCTGCTTCCATTCTCTTGAGGTTGCTTCTGACTGGTGGAACCTGAGTTATGTGATGGAACCTTGGCTTGAAGAAAGTGGGAAGGTGAGGGGATTTCTAGCTTCTGTCTTGCTTGGGAAGGTGGGATCCACATTGTGCCTCATTACCCAACATATTTATAGGGAGGGTGATCACAGATGTTGAGTGGCCTCACATAATGAGTGTTGACTATACTTGTTGACATTTTTAGTACTTCAAATAAAATGGAAAAAGTGCTGGATGCTTCCAGATGAGAGCATTATAAAAAGCAGATTGCTTATCATCAAAGGAAAATATCAAAGGAATTTAAAATGCTAAAACTCAGTAGAGTTTTATGTCTCTAGAGTTGTGAGAGAAAAGTATTGAATCAATTATTCCATTAGAAGCATTTTGTATGAATGGATTGATTCAGTATTTCCCAGAACTGGAAGCTAGAAAGAGCACAAAGATATTTGATAACTGAGAGGAAATCTAGAGGCACTAAAAACTTTACCTAATTTACAGCATTTCTGGGCTCTGGTGGAAAGTTATTTTTTATCCTTATTTGTTTTTTTGTTTTTTACCATTTGTTTGATTTTTTTTCTTTTTTTTAATTCTTTATTAGTTAAGGTATTACAAATGTGTCCTCATTTCCTTATTTGTTTACTTGCTTTTAATCTACCTACAGAGTAAGGGAAGAACAAAAGTAGCATTCATTAAAATATCTCCTTTCTGCCTGTCACCATATTTTGCATTTATATCTGACAAGTTATAATTCCACATATGTAAAGTGGACAATAATATTCTCGTTTTACAGATGAAGATACTGAGGCTCCAAGAGAGCTGGCATTTCCCATAGTTGGTAAAGCTGGGATGTAAACTTAGTGTACTCGGACTGAGTATAATGCTGACTTCTTGTGTCCCTTTGGTTTTCTCCTGTCTTTATAACTGGGTGACTGACTAGAAGCTGTGCTTCTCGAATTTATTAATGGAGAAAGGATCTATCGAGAGTAGCAGGTTATCAGCTGTGTATAAATCCTAAATAGCAAGATCCTCCCAATATTTTTAAATCCTAAATAGCAAGATCCTCCCATTATTTCTTTTAGAAAATAGATTTATAGACATAGAAGAGAGAGCTCCAAGATTTTACTCTCAAAGGGATATTAAGCTTTTAGAAATACCGTCATGGTGTAGAGTCGGACAGAGGACACACAGCTGAGATAAGTGTGCACATACCTTTGTTCTAGGCCTACAGGCCCAGGTCATCGCCTCTCCCTGAGGTAGGAAGAAGAGCGAAACTGCACTGCCCCACCTGACTCCCATTATTGCCATAATTTCTAGTGAGCAGAGTAAATGTATGACAAGGAATTATCTTTCCATTTCCATACTCAAATAATACACTCTTATAGAATTAATTACATTAAAACATACTAATTTCTGAATACATTTCACTGCAAGTGACATAAAATTGAAATTTCTTCAGTGAGAAAGGAATGAAATCAGATCCTTTTGTCAAAGGAGATCGGGAGTGTGTGTGGGGTTTGTGGGGGTTGGGGAAGCTGTCGGAAATGTATATAACTCCAAGGCCCTCTGGGCCATATACTTTCTCCTTTAACACCTCCCAAACTACCAAAGACCTCTTGAGCAGTCATTGGGTGTTCCAGTTTTAAACTGTACTTCACTGCCAACTTTTGGGCAAGAGGGGCTTATTTCAACTAGATTGAAAAGGGTTGTAAGGTTTTTAAAGCAAAGAGTGGCAGTTGCGATTGAAGGTGGGTATCATTTAACCCAGTGCCTCTCCTGCATTAATGTGCATACAGATCACCTAGGGATCTTGTTAAGATGCACACTCTGATTTAGTATGTTTGGGTGGTACCTGAGGCTTTGCCCTTCTAAGAAGTTGTAGGTCAGTGATAGCGAACCTTTTGAGCTCGGCATGTCAGCATTTTGAAAAATGCTAACTTAACTCTGGTGCCGTGTCACATATAGAAATGTTTTTATATTTGCAACCATAGTAAAACAAAGTCTTATATTTTTGATATTTATTTTATATATTTAAATGCCATTTAACAAAGAAAAATCAACCAAAATAGTGAGTTCGCATGTCATAAGTTCGCCATCACTGTTCTAGGTGATGCTTATGAAGTTGGTTCTTGGACCACCCCTGTATGGAAGTTCTATCTTGGCTTTCTTCTTTTCACTCCTCCTAACTCCTTCTCCCCATCATTACATCTTTAATATAAGCAGTAATTTACTATATATGAATATTACATTTGACATTGCCAATACATATTCCTCCCTTTTATCTTTCAGTATATTTTGTTATGTAATCTTTCTAATATAGGCTTAGCCTGTTCTTAGGAGCCTTAACATATTTGAGGCCATGGAAGAATGGGCTCAGATGTTCACGAGGCATCAAGAAATATCTGACTCAGAGGAACCTTTTGTCAATCTTACCATCAGCAAAGTTTTTTCCTCAGTACCATGGTAATTGCTACATTTCTGCTTTACCTCTCCGTCTTTTATGTTTAGAACTGAGACAGATACCTACAGGTTATAAAGCCATTTTTGATGTCTTGACTGAGAAGAATTTTCACTTAAGAAGGCTTGGTGGTCATAAACAGCATATTCTGGGTTTCGTTACAAAGATCTTTTCTGCTCCACTGTTTGTATATACGTGTGACTCTGGTTTTGCTATTTTAAGATTTCCCGTACATTTTTATGTCCTTGTTCATTTCAGTTCTATTTCTAGTTCTGTACAAGTTATCAACTAGAATTAAAATTTAGTGCTTCTCTGGGTAAGTTAAAGCTAAATGTCAGGTTAGCAGTTGGCAAGAACCCAGGAAACCTCAGCTACTGTTTCATTCTACGTTCATGATATAGGAACAAACTGCTGTATAGTAAAAAAATGCTCATAAGTTACCCTTGAAAATAATCACAAAGACTTTAATAAAATATTCTTTTGTATGAGTCATACAGTGGTTATTAAATACATTAAATGATTTTTAATTCAAATTTAATAATTCACAACTAGTAATAACTGTAGTTAAAGAGAGTCTTCTCAGTGCAACTAGAGTTTTTATTTTTTATATTTCAAGGAAGTAATTTTAAATTTAGCAAGCTTTAATTTTATAATTCTCATGGAATACATAAAAATGTAGGTAATTGTAAGTGATTCTTTTAATCAGATTTTCCTAAAACATTTCACAGGGTATATTAAGTTGCTGTTTCATAACATAACTGATTCCAAATTTTTTTTTATACATCTCTACTTGTAAGAATATTGGACTATAAACCTATGTTCTAAAAAAATAATTTTCTATCATTAAATAACACCGGAGAGGGGAATTAGATATATGAATTATATTTCTATATTTTTAACAGATGTAAGTTTTATAGTTCCACGTGCAAAAATGGAATTCTATAATAATCAGAAATAGTATTTGTTTGTGAATTTTGTTACCATATGTTTTCACTCTGAGGCTACTTTTTCACTGATGGCAGAAAAACTGAATCTAAAGACTTTTAAAATATAACCAGCTCAATCCAGTGAATTGGGCGGAGGGTTTAAGGTTCATTATTTACTTCATAGCCCAATTTACAAAAACCATCTAGGGCTTTTTTACTTCCTTACCTCTCCTGGCCCTGAGAGATCACATATAGTGTGAAAAGGGGGAGGGCCTTATATATGCGATTTGGCAAGTGTTGGAAATAAGAAAGAAGCCTCCATTTGAGGTTGTTGTTGGCATAATGATTACATCCTTATTCTGTACATATGGGACATACTGTTGATGCTTAGGGTGGCATGTTAGATAGGGATAGTCACTCATCTGGACCCAGTGTAGCTTCTTGGTACAAGTGATTTTTCTTACAATCTCATCATTTACTTTTGAAATGTGTTATGGCTAACACATAAGGTTGTCTACATCTGGCGTAGGAGATCTCTTGGCAAAGCTAACTGCTTTTCCCTTTACCCACCTTCTGAGTCTTCTACTGGGACATATAGGAAATTTATGGTTTCCCTCTTTATTTAAATGAGACTTCCCCGCCCCCCCCCTAAAAAAGAGGGTAGGTCTGGTAGTTAGAAAGTGAGCACTCAGCATTGTTCTTGTGTTTCCTTCTTCCCTATTTCTTTGTTTTTACCCTGAGTTCTTACCCTTCCCTGTTTTGGGGAGAAGGTGAGGACCATGGGGCAAAACAGAATAGTACGTTTCACTCTGTTCTTAAAACTGTACTCTGCTCAATTCGGTCTGGTGAGGCTCACTCCTCTCAATTCGGGAGATGGAGTTAGGCAGGAGGTAAAACCTGAGACTGCAAATGTTCTCCATACTCTTCCATTTCCTTTTTAAAAAATATGTTTTTATTGATTTTTTTTTTTAGAGAGAAAGGGAGAGGGGGGAAAGAAAAACATCAATGAGAGAGAGAAACATTGATAAATTGCCTCCCGATCGGGAATCAAATCAGTAACCTTTTGGTACACGGGATGATGCTCAACCAACTGAACCATACCAGCCAGAGCTATTCTCTCCTTTTTAAATCTCATCTCTTACATTTAAGTTCTGGGTTTTAAACAATAATAAAAAAGCATTTTTCCCCCTTTCTTACTGTTTGATGTAGGAATGGTCTTGGTCATCTGCCACCAAACAATATACCACATATTATTGTACTACATCTTGGTGTGTATAAAGATACCAGCATGTTTTTGTGGTTCAGACATTAAGTGTGGAGGCCTTGACTCCCATCTAGCTCAACCACCTACCCCTGTATAAGCTTAGGAAAATCATCATCTTCTCTAAGCCTCGTTTTAATAACCTGTAAAAGAAATGACACATAAGTAGCAACTTTAGAAATTTTCTGTTCCAGAAAAGAAAGAGTAAAGAAAGAAATGCTATTGTTATCCAGGAAAAGTATATTGTATCACCTTTAATTAAATACTTTGATCCCAGTCATCCTGAAATCACTCTCTAAAAATCCAGTGGGTGAGGTTCTCTATAATTAGGAGTCCTTAGGATCCTCTAAGCAACTGGCAGAATAGTTCTAATTTTCTCAGTTTTCAAATGTTGGTTAATGATTCTGTCATCTTTGCAATTCAGTTTTAAGCACGTCTAGGATACTTGTTGCAGAGGGGAGTATGAAATATAGCTTACACTATAAAGTAGGCCTTACAGTTCCTCATGAGTTCTCTTGTCCAGAGAATGAAACAGATATAAATGTACATTTATAGAACTGTCATGCTCTTTTCCCTATGGTTTGCCATGTGTTGTCATAAATGCCTGCTGACTAGTAGTCAATGAAGACCATTTAATATTAGAAGTCCTAGAGTAAAAATCAATTTTCAGTTATATGACAAACATAATAAATTCTACTTTTTTTCTATTTCATTGGCATATCATCAATTTTACTTCTAGCTTAAGAAACTAAGTCTTCTAAATGAAGGCTTCTAAAGTAATGTCCTTTGGGAATTAAACCACTGAAGACAATAAAGACTTTAAAAACTAATAAAAATATTTTGGGGGAGGGAAACTTTTTTTTTACTTATGTTGATTATTGTTTTAAAGGCATTTCATCTAGTGAGTTTCTCAGTTTCTCCTTTGATCCTTATCTACCTCATGAATTTGAATGTTCATAAATGAATATAATTGGTAGCTATGCCTTCTATGTTAAACATATACGGGGTTGATTTTTCTTCAAAGTAAATTACTTCTTTGTAGTATTAAGTTACTCTAATTTCCTACCTCCGTGCCTTTTATTTTCCCCTGGAGAAAACCCTTCCAGGGCATGACCTAATGAATTCTGGTTCAAATTTCCAAATGAATCTGAACCAAAGTGATTCTATAAGTCAGTAGAGGGAACCTTCATTAAATACCCTAGTGAGGGAAATTTTAGTCTTTCATACTAGAATAAAGTACTTTTCTTGACATATTGAAATTGAACTTCAACGTTTATGAGACTATAAATTGCAACAGCACGTTGTAACATGTCATGAGTCCAGTAGAGCCTTAGGTCAAGGGTTTTTACTTTCTCTATAACCCCATTAAAAATATCAGTGTTTCTAATTATTTCTCCTTTAAAAATTAGAAAAGTATGTCTTTCTCTCCAGAGACATGTTATCTTCAGTTATTTCTCTAATTTATATGGTTGCATGGGGTATGTCTTTATAGTTTTTATTTGGCTTGACCAAAGTGCAAATTCAATTTTATAGGTGTGACTAGTTAGCCTTCTCTTTTAAAACCTGAATGTGGTTTTGTAATTGAGAAAGTTAATTTTTGCTTCTCCTCTTTATTACTGACTCTGCCATCTTCTTATCTCAAGGGCTTCTTAACATCACAATCTCAAGAGCACACTACTGCATTTACTAGTAACTGTAGGACCAGAATCCATTTATACTACTGTGTTCACATTGTAGTTGGAGTTGATCATCTGAAGTTGAATTGATATTTTTCTATAGCACTTCTTTTGCATCCCTCAAATATGGTCACCAGATTACAACACAGCCTGCAAGAGCTTCTAGCTCTTACAATCTATCATCTTTGAGGGTTTTCTGAAGTAACATGACATGATCAAAAACATACTGTTTTGATGGCTAATTGGCTGGGCTTCCTCAGGATGCCAGCATTTTATTTATTCTGCTAACCACATGGCTGAATGTAGGGGTTTGCTGTGAATTGTAAGACTAGACAATGCATAAACATGTATAAAATTCAGTGTGTGTCTTATTTGTAGAAGTCAACTGTGCCACTCGCGGTATTTGTTAGTAATAAAGAGAAACTGACTCTAGCAATCTGAAGGCTGTGGAAACTACTGAATTCAACATGGGCTGAAAAACATAGTATGAGGAAACAAGGTAGCCCCAGAGATCAAGATTCAGGATATCCAAAAGCAATTCTTTACCGAAAGAGTCTAATGAGGACATGGCCCCATGGCTTCCACCATTGTCAGTGAGCTCTATCCATCCCTTCATCTTTCTGTCACTCACTCAAAAATGAAAGCCTTCCAAACAAGAACATCCAGCTAGCTGAGGCTGTGTCATATGCCCAGCCTGGTGGCCTAAGGCCACAGAGAGAGAGAAGCTGGCATTTTTTTTTTCCTGTAGGCTACATACAGTGGAAGGTTTTCCTCCTAAATTGGAAAGAATGTGGCTTTGTAGATAGATACAGGATTTAAAAAAAACAAAACACACAACACCTTGCAAATATTCACTATTTTTATAAAACAAGCAACTCATGATTAACTTTGACAATTTATTTTAAAAATTAAGATTTTTTCTGGGACATCATGTTGAAGCTAAAGAATCCCATCTCTGTAGCATATTATTTGGGTTAGCTTGGGAAACAAAAATAACATTTCTAATCCCTAATTACAAATTTGAAATAATAATATTGACTGTGTTGAGATACTATTTATAATGCCTAAAAGACAATGACAAGTACATTTCATGCATTTATTTTTTGTTGTTGTTAATCCTCACCTGACACAGTGAAAGGGAGGGGGAGAGACAGAGAAAGAGAGAGAGACATCAAAGTGAGAGAGACACATTGATTGGTTGCCTCTTGCACTCACCCCAACCAGGGCCAGGGATTGAGCTTACAGTCGAGGTACATGCCCTTGACTGGAATTGAACCCAAGACTATTCAGTCCATGGGCCAACAGTCTATCCACTGAGCCAAACCAGCCAGGGCCATGCATTAATTTTTTCATGGCATTTTTCTACTTAGGCAACTTATTTGATTGGAGTGATTGTAATTTTTTAGAAGTTAATATTACGTTGCTGCATGATGATTCTGCTCACTTATCTGCAATTTTAAAATAAATTATGTAGTTTGATTTTTTTTTTTTCTTTAACAGACAGGCCAGCCTCAATGAAGCAGCCGAGAAGTATTATGATCTGGCAGCCAGGCTGAGGCCCAATGTAAGTACTTTCCTGATGAGAAGCATTACTTACAAGGACAGACTCACAGCATGAGATGGTTATAGACTAGATGCCTCTTGATACTGGGTTTTCTCTCTGATCCTTTATTCTGAATACCAACTAAATGGCTAATTCAACAATAAAATTTGCCAATCTCAACCTTCTTTCTTTTCCCAGAGGTACAGATTTCTATTTTCTACCTTGCATAAAGCATTATAAATTTTTATCATCAAAATACAGGTGTAAGCATTTCTAAATAATTGCATTTGGGAGACTTTTAAAATTAGTTTCCTTGAAAGTTTGTTTGTTGTGGTGTTAAATATCTAAGAACTTTCGAACCTCATAAGTATTTTTTGATTCTTACATATAGTCAAATAGGTGTGTGCCTTTTTCATATTCCACGATCCTAATTTCTAATAACTGTGCTTTTCAACTTTATCAAGTATGTTTTTATTTGACTTTTTCCCTGGGTAGTCACACTTCCATAAAGTAAGATGGATATAAATTAGGTCATTACTATTGAAATAGAGGAACCACTTATGAGAAAATAAGAATGGGTTTTGTATTGGTCTTCTGAGCACTTTTTATTCACAGCACATCACTGCATTCCATTCCATTACTTTTATTCTCATACACACTCCGCTCTGCTCTCTGCATCACTATTTGACACGAAGACCTCTATCCTGCTCCCTGGATCTACACCATCTATTGAGAAATGTAATTTTGTAATGAAAGTGCATGTGTGATGGGACTACAAATGAAATCCGTCTCATTTCTGTACAGTAACTCATCTATTGGGCAAACAAACATCTATAGAATGCCCGCTTGGTGATAGGATACAAAGATGTCTCACCCTAAAAGACCGCACGATGTAGCAGAGAAGACTGAACGTAATCAGCTAATTGCAATACAGTGCGGTGATTCCTATAGAGAGGTGCCTGCAGCCCTGCGGGAGCACAACAAGAAGCTTAATGCTTCTTGAAAGCAACCCACCCTGGAAGTAGGTTTTTTTCAGGAGATTCAACCACATACAAACTTAGCCCTGAATCTAAAAGTCCTTTGTTTCATTAATCATGAGGTACTTTTAAGAAGTGGTGAGCTGTAACAGGAGATAATAATTTAATAGCTGTAATGGTAGGAACGATAACAGCTAACATTTATTGAACACTTCTCATGTGTCAGACATTGTGCTAAGTCCTTCCTATGAATTCCCTCATTCATTTCTCACAACAACCCACGAGTAGTTGCTTTATCCCCATTCTGCTGAAGCTCGGAAGACATTCACCCTCTCTCACACCTAAGAAGTAGAGTCACATGGAAACCTGGGCTACTGTGTGCATAAGAGAAAGCTTGATAGAAAAATGCACTTACACTTAGAGAGGAAATGCAGGCCACAAGTCTAGGAAACCAAAGTAAGAATGGCCTTCTCATATTTACTGAATACCGGTTAAGTGCCAAGCACTATTCCAGGCACTGGGTGCACAGCAGTGAGCAAAATTGACAAGAGTCCCTTCCTGTTGTGAGCTTACAACCTAGCTGAGGCGATGGAGCAAAAGCAGATGAGTATGGCATGTCAGACAGTGATAAGGGCTTTGGAGAAAAGTGGAGCAGGAAAAGGGAGTTAGGAGGCTCAGGGGGAGGTTTGCTAAAGGCATAGCTTTGTAAATGCCTGAGTTGGGCATCTTTATGTGGCATTTCTCAGGAAAGGGTTAAATTTGAGGACTTAAACTTACTATAACTTAATTGAAGACAGGAATCAGGTTTTTTGCTTTTCTTGCTTTTTTTCTTTATTTTCTTTACATTGCCTAATATATTGCTCTTAATGTACATAATAAATGATGTTAAGTTTAACCTTTACTCACTGAGTATGTCACTTGAGTGTCACTTTTATTTTTGTTAAGTGGTTGATCAAAAGATCTTCTTCAGCATATTAGAGTGGATGAGTGGGAAAGGGCTAGCTGAGCTATTTGACCTGACCTAAAAAATTAAAGAGGCTGAGGAACCCCAGATTTAAGCCTGATTTATGAGATTATTTATTTTAAATGACTAGCCAAATCATAAAATCAATATTTAATCTCCAACTCAAAGCCATTTTTTTCAGAAACTCTCAAAAGTTACTTCATAAATGTGGTACAGACTGCACTTAAAAAATGCTTTTATTCAAATGATACTTCCCATATCTGGTAATGATAAATTATTTTATGGACTTGGAGAGAATACAAAGTTCATACTTAACAGTAAGTAAATGGTGTTACACTCAATGGATCTACAGATGTGGTCTTTCCATATCTGTTTTAAGAATTGTGTTTTGGTTTTCTGTATGCAATCCAGGGAAGTGAGATGTCACCAAGGCAAGACTGATAAAATACAGTACATTTTTCCTTTGAAATGAAGAGATCTACTTAAACAATAGCCATGTAATGATTTATTAGCAGTTAGCATCTGATCTAAATTAAGGTATTCATCTAACACTTCTCTTGCTCATAGCTGTTTATTCACTTTGTCATAAAAGCATTGTCGTTTCTATGCTTTAACTTAATAAATTTTAGTTGCCTGCGTATATAACATAACAAAACAGATCTCAATTCCCATTCCACATTTAAATAGTTTCACTATCTCCTCTATTTTTGTTGTCTACACGATAATCTACTCTTACTCTTATTTTTCATAAAGCATTTCTTTCCACTGTTTAAAAGTCCAGCTATAACAATCAGTAGCTGTATGTGGGGGTCTCTGTGGATGTTTTAGCAATCTCATGTCAGATCATGATTATACAAAGTAAAATGCGTGGCTGTAATCCTTGTGCACACCACTTATCGTCTTATTAAAAAGATTGTTGGTTATCTCTGGGATATATTTCTCTCTTAATAAAATACCTATTTCATTTCTTCAGGATGTCCCATAATGAATTTATTCAATTTTCCTATTCTACAAAAGCCATATTTTTCTATAAAATTTACTTAGAAGAATTCCATTGATCAAAATCTGAAATAATAAAACAAATCTAAATTAGCAGAAACATATAATTTTAAGTTTTAGATTCTGACATTGTCTCTTCAACAGGGATACTCAATACATTGCCATTTACTGAAGTACACAGAGAGAGATATTTATTATAAAAATGTCCCATTAAAAATTTATTTGATTTGGGGGGGGGTGCTGTAAAATTAAACCCTATATTTAAATATATCTCTATAATGGGAAAACTCTTTACCAAAATAGCCATTTTGAGTTTTTTTTTATTTTTAGTGTTATTTTCTTTAAGAAAATTGATCTTTCGGTAGAAGTTACTTTGAAAACACAACACTGTTCCTCTGTCTTCTCTCCCACTTATGCATATGAAAAAATGCTGACTCTTGAGGACGAGAGGGAACATTTAAATGAAATGGTTTTGTTCTTCCTGTGGGACTCAAGCCAAATTCTGCATTAACATATGGATTTCTAAATAAAAAGAATGGAGAATTTGCATAGCACAAAGTCACCCACTTCAGTAAACTCTAGAGTTAGAAAGGAGTAATTCCTAATGACGAGGTTTATATAGCTTCTATTCTTCTAGATGTAATTGTTTTAGTCTGAATTCATGTGACTTCTTTTTTAAATCAAGTTCCAGCCGAAACCGGTTTGGCTCAGTGGATAGAGCATTGGCCTGCGGACTGAAGGGTCCCAGGTTTGATTCCGGTCAAGGGCATGTACCTGGGTTGCGGGCACATCCCCAGTAGGAGGTGTGCAGAAGGCAGCTCATCGATGTTTCTCTCTCATCGATGTTTCTGACTCTCTATCCCTCTCCTTTCCTCTCTGTAAAAAATCAATAAAATATATTTAAAAAAAAAATCAAGTTCCAGCTTTGTGCAAGATTCTATGCCAAATGTAGTAGGATTAAAAAGTTATGAAAAATTAACCCTGACCTTGAGAAATATACTATGTAATGTGGGGAAAGAGTGGAAGAGAAAACACCTGGGCAATTAATAATACTATATAGTAAGTGCTTTCTGTGGGATATAAACTAGGTACTAGAGAAATGCACAAGAGAGATATTACTTTCAGCTTGATTGATCCTAGAAGGCATAGACCATGGGTGGGAAGCTTAGAGAATCTTGAAATGACAGGATCTTTATAGGTGAAGATTTTAGCAAAAGAAGGAGAAAAGAGAGAGTTCTGGAAGGCTGAGGCATATACATGAACAAGGAGATTGAGCTCAGAAAGGATGAGCTATGTCCAAGAAATAATAAGCAGATATGGTTTATATTGCCAACTTTGAGAGGCAGAGAGGAAGGGGCAGGAAAAACAGAACTGGAAATTATGATAGAACCAAATGAAAGTCATAAGTAGCATACTAAGAATTAGGAGTTTGTATTCCAGAATTGTGTTAAACAGAATGGCATAATGAAAGTGATAATTTAAGATAGCCATTTATATGATGTAATGAATACAGGGTGGGGCAAAAGTAGGTTTACAGTTGTGAGTATATGAAACAGAGTTTATTCTTGTATTATTACTTATTAATTTTTGCATTATTTTCCATATGAACAACTGACAGCCTACTTTTTCCCCACCCTGTGTATGGCGCATGTGGGAAAGTAGAATTGAGAAGTGCAGCCTTGGGAAAACCAAGTAAAAGGTCATTATAATGGCATAGGCAGAAGGTATAATAGGTTCTAAAGTTTGGAAACACATTGGAATAGAAAAGATCATGCAGGGGCAATAAGCAGATTATTTGATAGAATGTGAGTAAGAACATGAGTTGGCCCAATGCCTTGTTCTAAAATTTTGAATTTAGATAACTTGCAGGGGCGGGGGGGGGGTACCCTAAATGGAAATAGGGCGGATAGAGGGGTGTGTTTATTTCAAGAAGGAATTGTTATGTTTTCACCAAGCAGATTCTGAGTGAGAGGTAGGATGTTCTAATTTTCTATGGGTGTGCCTTTCAAGTGAGCATTTTGGGGAAAGGCCACAGTTAGGGATAATGCTGTGGAAGTCATTTATAGAAAAGAGATAGTACCACAGAGGAGGATAAGGTCATGGAGGCTCTGAGCCAATGTACAGGAGAGAAGAAAGTTCATTTCAAACCCTTGGGAAATCTCTACATTTGAATGTAATGTAGGAAGACAGGAGACGATGGCAAGGCATAGAGATAATGTTGGTGAGCAATTTCCACTGCTGCTAAAGGTGATTGAGAAAGTTCATTGACTTCAGAGAATAAGACATTAGCTAGCTTTAAAAGTTCAGTTTTATGCAAGTGATATGGGCAGAGTTATTAAGGCCTTAAGGAAATGGGGAATTGGGAGCAGAGAGTATAAAGTTTTTCTGTGAATAAGTTTGGAGGTAAATGAAAGAGACAGGGTATAAAGAAATATTAAATATATGTATATATAAAAGATAGGTATTAGGGTGTGTATGTGTCTACATATGATGTGAGATTAAAAATGTGTGCAAATAGAAAGGAAGGCAAAAGAAATACTGAAGCTTTTAAAGGATCATTTACTCCCCAGGGACTGAAGAAGAAAAAGTAAACTATGAAGATACAGAAGGAAAAAGCACAATTTAGAAATGGAGGAGACGTAAGCTTAGGTTGTAAATTACTTCTATCATCATTATTTGGTTATTGGATGATTTTGTGCCAATAGGGCAAAATTGACAACATCAAAAACCTGTGGACAGCTAGATGTGTTGAGGCTCAGTGCACGTGATATTTGATATAGGCCTGTAGTATCTATGTGTGATACATAAATGCTAGTAGAAATACATTTTTGTGAGATATGGATGGCATTAAGCCATTAGCCATTGTGTCATAATTCTAAGTGAAGTTCTGAAGTCACTGGTGGGTTACTTCTGGTTTTGATTCAGCTCTCCAACTTTTGTTAGATGTTGTATTCACCCTTCATATTTCTAATATGTATAATATTTTTTAAATGTTCTTCCATGTGCATCCATTGTATATGAAGTAAAGAGGAATGTGTTCTGATGATTAGAGTATCCAGTAGAAAATTACATAAGGGCATTATATCTTATGTATATAAAGCACTTAGAACATAAATTATTTCAGAGCATTATTATAAAATCAAAGCCAATGTTATCCATTTGGGCTCATTAACAATGATTATATGTCAAAAGTTCGGCATGAGAAATATGGGATTCGAAGAAATGAGCTTGCTATAAGAGAGTACAGCTGTGTTAGGAGATAGTTCACATATTCTACAATATATTACTTTCAATTTGGACTACTCTTTTTTTAAAAATATATTTTATTGATTTTTTTTACAGAGAGGAAGGGAGAGGGATAGAGAGTTAGAAACGATGAGTGAGAAACATCGATCAGCTGCCTCCTGCACACCCCCTACTGAGGATGTGCCTGCAACCAAGGTACATGCCCTTGACTGGAATCGAGCCTGGGACCCTTTAGTCCGCAGGCCTACGCTCTATCCACTGAGCCAAACCGGTTAGGGCTGGACTACTCTTTTTATGGAAATATATGGTGGTGGTATTATGGCTATGCAGTAGAAATAACCACTATGACTGGAATCTGGGGGGAAAGGATAAGAATTAATTATTTGGGTTGTTGTGATGGAAGAGAGAAAATATTGTAAGTTATAGTTGTTTCTGATGGGAAAGATATTTCTCAACCCTAATTAGAACAAGAGACCATGAAAATAAAATTAAGCAAGGCAGATTGAGATTTGACCTTAAAAGTGATTGGGGGAGTGGGGAAATTACTGAGATTTTCATTTTGTTGGGGAAAAATGACAGGGTTACTAATAATTTGTCTGGGAAGCAGTTAAACCACATTTCTATTGTAAATAGAGGAAGAACCATATGGCCTCTTCCAAAACTTGCCACAAGTTTCTGTGATGTGGGAAAATGACATACCATGTGTCATTTGACTTTCAGACATTAATGATATATGGATCCCAGAATCACCAGATTGATTTTATGAGTAAACTGTGTTTTAAAATTTGCACATATATTTCCCACCATCACTAGTTATTTCAGTTTCAAATACATCTATATATTTTACCATTAGAAAACAAACTGAGGTAAGCTGAGAAACCCACAATAAATAATAGGCTTCAATCAAGAGAGAAATTGCCATTCATTTGCCCCACTTTTACCTGATTTTATTAAAAAGGCCCAAAGATATCATTGAAATATGACTGTTGTTTATTCACACATACCCAAATAAAGTCAAACCTTACTCTCAGTTCATAAATAGGCTTCATCACATTGATATTATGCATATTTTTGCACACATCAGTAGAAATCAAGTACCTAATTCTTCTCATCTAGTTTCAGCAAGACAGATGCTCACTTCCCTGAGAGTTTCAGTTATGTCAGGATCCATTTTAGTCTCATCACACCCATCTCTGTCTTCAATTTCCTTTCTACTGTAAGCCTTTCCCCAAAAACTATTTAGATGTTGCTGCTCTTTTCTTCTAACAAGTTCCAAAGCCAAATTTTTGGTACATTCACTTCTCTCTGCTTCCATGGTAGTTGCTTTGTATTGTATTTCTATTTTGAAAATGTTGGATAAACCAGAAAAAATGTATTTCTAAAGTGGTTGCTGTTCTAATTCTGTTTATCATCTTGTGTAAGTCTTCATGCTTAGAAGACTAAGATGGTTAGTACAGACCACTTCTTCACTAACTGTTGGTTGGGCTGCTTGTCGCCTAGACTGGGATCAGATAGTTGGGCTGAATTCAGCTGAATTTACAGTTTCCCTGTCCTTGGGGTATTGATATTCATCATGATCCACAAGCAATCGTTTTTAAACATTATTTTTTTCAAAATCTGTGAATGAATGGTGTGTGTTTTAGATTCATAACCAAAAAAGCATGGGGAGATGCGAGGCCTGGGCAGGGACTCAAGTGGCTCTTGAGGGTAAAGAAAATCAGCTTGAGTACTTTAGGTTGTGAACCATCAAAACCTTTGGGAAATTCCACTTCATTATGTTCTCTGATTCCAAGCATATTTATTTTTACTCACATTTCTTTGTGGGGGTATCCTTTGCAGAATTTATTGCTATAATTGTTTGAATTGTGGGACCACACACTAAAATTACATTTAGTTCTTTTTCCTACAGAGAAGGTGGATTCCTGGTCACTTTGAAAACTCAGCCAATCTAAAACACTGGCTACCTGGAAGTATCAGCTAGGGTGGATGGGAGCTGCCACCATGGGAAAGATGACCCATCCCCCACTTCCATTCACCACCGTCTTCAAAATCCCCTTTGGTCCTCTCCACAGCTGGCCTGCCCCATTTCTGTTATACTTGTACACATGTATGTTGCTGATCCTCAGTTGGCATATGGGGCTGTGTTTTTCTAAATACACACTGCAACATTAACGAAAAGTTGTGTTTGTGTGTAAATCTTTATTCCCTCCCTCTTATAACGTTCCTGTAAAAAATCTACTCCCCCCCCCACCTTTCCTCTATTCCTAACTCTCATTTTCTGTCCAAACCGTCATTTATAATAACAGATAAAATTATATTGTACTTTACCCTAAAGACTAGTAAAAGTTAGACAGATCCTGGGAAATTAATAAATTGCTAGATTAATTTCTCTTGAAAGTTCTATGCCCTTCTTAATAATAAAAAAAAAAAATCTGAAACTTTTTTAAGTGGTAAGGAAGATATTATTTAGGGCTATTTTGATAGGCATCAAGAATACCGCAAGAGGGGAGATTGGGTTCCACCTAAAATACAGCACAGACAGCTGGGGATTTATAGCCAGTTAGCAAAGGGGGTGGGAATTTGACCAGATATCAAGAGGTGGGGGTGTGGGGTGTTCTCACTAAATTGACTTAGCAGAGTCTTTGCTGCAGCTGGGTTAGGCAGGCCTCAGACAAGGCCCAAGGATGAGGCCTCATCAAAATGATAGTTTAGAGGAGCCTGTCTCCCTTGGTGAAGGAAAGTTTTTTTCATCCTTGATGACACTATTCTCCCAGACTGGGTTGTTATAATGCTACACTTCTTATCACTAGATCACGTCATAATCAAGAGCTTCTCTTTATCACTTGAGAAGAATTAGATTAAATACATTGCTCTAGCATTGTTTTCGCTAATGAGGTCTAGAAGAGAGCTGAAAAGAGTGACAGCTTTAAGAGGGAAAGAAATGTGTGTGCTACAAAATTGTTCAGTCATTGTCTTATAATCGACTGTATTTGTTTAGATATCAAGTGCCAGCACATGCCTACAGTGGTATAGTTTTATGTGATCCTCGACCTGCAAGTGTGGTTTTATGTGATCCTGGACCTGCAAGTGTGGTTCCATCAAAACTTAAAACTAGATGCCAAGCCAGTGTGGCTGAGTGGTTGAGTGTTGACCCATGAACCAGGAGGTCAAGGTTTGATTCTTGGTCAGTGCACATGTCCAGGTTTCAGGCTCAATCCCTAGTAAGGGGCATGCAGGAGGCAGCCGGTCAATGTTTCTCTCTCATTATTAATGTTTCTATCTTTCCTTTTCCCTTCCTCTCTGAAACCAATAAAAATGTATCTTAAAAGAATTAAAACTAGAGTACTCAATTTAAGAATAGGACACTTACGTTTAGCTAACCCTTATTATTCCTATGTTGTTTTCATCTTTTAAAATGATCTCTACTGAAATAACTCCCAGAAATGCAGCTTTACAGGATATGCACATTGCCCTTTTAAAGAGTAAATGGCAAGTTAAAGAGGGCAGATGTGGTGCCATTAGAGGTTTTGTGACAAGAGTTTTAAGTGGTCACTTGATGACAATATAGCACTCATTTGAAAAGTAAGTTGCTCAGCTTAGGAATGTTGAATTTTAAAGAGAAAAGCAGTTTGAAAAGATTTGTTAGAACAACTTACCAAATTATAAATAAACTACTTGCAACAATTCATAACAAAAAAATAGACCCTTAAAACACCTGTAGAAATAATCAGCTGTGTTTTTGATAGTGTGATATTTAGATTTCAGCAAGTTCTAGAATGGAGAGATGTAGAGCATTACTGCTACTGCTATCAATTACATTTTTTTTTCCAATCTGAGTTACTCTCTCCTTATCTACTTAATAATATAGTAAGTAGCTGGATCTTCCCCATGAGATCTATACTTGTACTACAGTTTATCTTTTTATTGCAATTGCAATTTTCACTGGTTATTTATGTATGAATCCTAATAAAGCCCACTAAAACAAATCAATAAAAATCCTCAACATATATTAATTTATTTTTCCTGTGAGACAAATTATTCCTCTTAAATATATAGTGTGTTTCCCATTACAATTCCAGAAACCAATGGTGGTTTTGCCTTTTTCTTAACAGTGTTCAACTGTCTTTTCCCAAATGGGTATACTATTCATTAAATTTTCATAATCATAAATTTTTTCTGTTCCAACTGTTTACTTGTAACCACAATCATGCTATCAAACTCTCAGCAAATCACACCTGCAATAATATATAAATCCATAATATGCATTGATGTATGTTTATCCATGATGAGATAATAATTAAAATGATACTGGGAATGAAGAAAAACTATTTGAGAAATTGTCCATGTGAAGATGATGAAAGACTAAAGGATTTTTAAAATTCATTTCTACTCACTCTACTTAAAAACAAACCTTAAATACATGGACATACATGTTTACTCATGAATTTTCTTATGGAGAAAGATATTTTTATTTAGAATTTATAATTTCTCACTTATATTTAGTTAATTTTCTCTACTTTAATATCTCCTTTTTGATACAGGTTTTTTTTAGGCTAGCATTGAGAGCAATACAGCCCTCAGATCTCGAGGATGGAATGAATTATTTTCTACCCAAGGAGGATTATGTACTTTAATTAGTCTTGGAAATCTTTACTGGAGGCATGCACATATGCTTCGTTTTCCCTTCATTGAGAAATATGACATTATCGCTTTATTTTCCAGTTTACTGATTGACAGTAACTCCCAAACATTTCCTACTTGCAGGAAACTTTTATGGCAAACAGATGATGGCTTATATCCTAAGCAATATAGTACCATAACAGTCTTCAAACCCATTATTTACTTTTGAATTTGTATAAACTCTGTCCCCATGTTTGAAAGTTAGGAACCTTAATCGTACACATTTAATGATGTAAAAAACAGAGCATTCACCTAAACAGGAATAGTAATATTGAGAAAGTTAAAAGTTGATAACTATTTTAAGTCCACATTTTCACGTGCCTGTCTATTATAAGTTATTTCTTAAAGAATATGTCTTTATAACTTGTAGAAGAATAAACATGATGTCGGGCATAGTCTTTAAAAAAAAAAAAAGTTGGAAATATCAGCCTAACAACATCTACATTAGTTAAACATTAAAGTTAAATTCTGCCCCATTTTTATATATGGGAAACTGAGGCAGGATAACTTGTTTAGTATCTGAAAGCTAGTGGTGCAGTCAAAATACAAATTCAGGCAGTCTGGTATTAAAATCTGTGCTTTTAACTCCCTGCTTCATGTATAAGATGACCTACAAAAATTCAGTAATGATCACAAATGAACCTGAGGCACTGAAGTCAAGGGACAGCTCTTGTTTAAAATGTGGTGACTGGCCCAGCTGGTATGGTTCAGTGGTTGAGCATCAGCCCAGGAACCAAGAGGTCATGGGTTTAATTCCCAGTCCCGGTACATGCCCAGGTTGCGGGCTCAATCCCCAAAAGGTGAGTGCAGGAGGCAGCCGATCAATGATTCTCATGATTGATGTTCCTGTCTTTCCCTCTCCCTTCCTCTCTCTAAAAAATATCAATAAAAACATATTAAAAACGTGGAGACTCAGAATGTTTGTATATAAGTCATTTTGCGGAGAAGTGACAAAATCTTGAGATTAAGCTGCAGACCCTTGAACGGATGCCTGTATCCATCCACCCCATGTGGTCTGCAGATCCCAGATGGAGAAACACTGGAAAAGGGTAATGGCCCACTTTAAAGCCAGAGAAGCAGAATCACAATTATATGTCAATTTCTAAAGTAGGCACCGGGGATGTAATGAGAAGCGAGGTTTCCGTGATCCCTGCCTGGTCAGAGATGTAGCAGACGCAGGTTTAGCATCTAATTGTTTCTTCATTTTATTTTTTATTTCTTATTTTTGTTAATCCTCACCTAAGAATTTCTTTCTCTCTTTTTTTAGAGAAAGTGGAAGGGGGGAGGAATGAGAGAGAGAGACAGACAGACAGACAGACAGACAGACGTTCATGTAAGAGAGACACATCAATTGGTTGCCTCCAGCAATCCAGGTACATGCTCTTGATCTGAAATCAAACCTGAGACCCTTTGGTGCATAGGTCAATATTCTAACCATTGAGCAACACCGGCCAGGGCTCTTCATTTTTTTTCAAGAGTGGTTTATCTAGGTCAGTGATGGCGAACCTATGGCACGCGAACTCATTTCTTTGGTTGATTTTTCTTTGTTAAATGGCATTTAAATATATAAAATAAATGTCAAAAATATAAATCTTTGTTTTACTATGGTTGCAATTATCAAAAAATTTCTATATGTGACACAGCACCAGAGTTAAATTAGGGTTTTTCAAAATGCTGACACGCCGAGCTCAAAAGGTTCGCCATCGCTGATCTAGGTTATGAGTCTTGAAAGTTTGCATCTTCCACAGTTTATACAACAATGCCTAAAAATGTATGCATTCAATCACCTTGCTTGTGTCTTCAAAGACTGTTTAGGGACTTCAGGAAACATAGCAAAAAAGTTAATTATTTTTGTATTGCTTAAAATGTATTGATTACTTTGCCCAGGACTAACTCAGGCAAACACAGTAAATATGTTTCTTGTTTTCTCATTAAAATAGTATTTCCTTTTCTTTGATAAGCCCTTAGAAAAACTGAAGCAAGCAAAATTTAATGAGAGCTACAGTAGAATGATCTGGGTGCATTATGTCAGATTTTATTTTATTTCTATTATATATGTTTATTATGAGCTAGAGATATATTTATGAGAAACTCATATATTAAGGTTGTTGTGATTTCATGTCCTGTACAAAATGTTTAAACACACAGGAATCTAAAATTCCTCTACATATAAACAAAGAATTCTGCTTTAAAATTTCTTTTGAAAGAAAAAGTAACTTAGATATATGATAAATTGATTGTACATTTTTAACTATTTAAAATGTTTTATTAATAGAGTATTACTGCAAAAAGGTTTTATTGAATAATTAATAATTGATCTTTTAGTCCTTAATTTATCTGATCTTAATACTTCTCTCATGTAGCTAAAGTGAAGTTTCTGGATATGGTAATAGGACGTATAGCATGAAGATATAACACTGAATGGTTTTTAAAACTCAGTTTGAATTTTCAACTCTGTTTTAATGGAAATTTATTACCGCCTCAGACATGTGCGTCCTGTGGCACTTAAAGTGTCTAGAACATGCCAGAGTCTGGAAATGACCACAGCTGTGCCAGATGGGTGTTGGCAACAGCCTCTGAACAAGTCAGAATCCTTACCGGAGGCAGGAGTCGTGGCAAACGTTCTGATACACGCTCTCACTGGAGTTTGACAATCAAAGGGCAAGTCATTATTGCAAGTTTTGAAAGCCTGTTTTGAGCCAAATGTTTTTATTAAAGTGTCAGTGCATAATGCTAAATAATCCTTGATATAGTATAAGCAGCACCATCAAATGTGTATCGTTTTTATTTTAATACATTTTCAGTTGTAGCTATAGGTTAGCCTTTAATGCTATAGCTCAAAAGGAGAAATATTAATCATGAATATATATTATGTATATGTTAATGCCATTAGCATTCATTAAATGTTTAGGCATAAGCTGTATTGTGCTCATGATAGAGCAGCAGTAAAAAAAGGTATCTATTTCCAGCAAGAAACTTTGGGTTTTGTCTTCCTGAATGTATAGACATGTCTAGCATGTAAGATTTGTCTATTTTCTAGATGTGCTATAAGTAGCACATCTAGAGTAGTCTATATAGTGAACTCGCAGTGGTGCTGTATCATAGTCCCATTCCCAGGTAGGCAATACCACTTAGCAGTACAGGCTGTGGAATCCAATGGCGTGGGGACTAAATCAGGCTTCACTTACCTGTGGCTCTGGGATCTTGGGCATTTTACTGAATATTTCTTTTTTTTTTGATATATGTTTTATTGAGTTTTTACAGAGAGGAAGGGAGAGAGATAGAGAGCTAGAAACATCGATGAGAGAGAAACATCGATCAGCTGCCTCCTGCACATCTCCTACCGGGGATGTGCCTGCAACCCAGGTACATGCCCTTGACCGGAATCGAACCTGGGACCTTTCAGTCCGCAGGCCGACGCTCTATCCACTGAGCCAAACCGGTTTCGGCATTACTGAATATTTCTAAGTTTCTTTTGCTCGCTCTTTAAATGGAGGTAATAATAACTATCTCAGAGGGTTTGATATGGGAAATAAGCAATTCATATAAAGTACTCAGAATGCTACCTGGTGCATAGGAAGTGCTAAATTATTTACACTGCAGGAATTTTGTCTTTATGTTCTAACACAGAGAAAATAATTTTAAATAAATAAGTGAATTTTACTCGTCAGGCCACATAGACTATGAGCAGATTGGTGTTGCCTGTTTCAGGAGCAAGCATGCTCCTCCCTCAGGGCATATATGCTCTTGCTTTCCTCCTGCTGCGATGCCTTTCCTCCGATAGCCGCATGGCTTGCTCAGGCACTGTCTTAAAAAACTGCTCAAAGGTGCCCCGCACCCTCAAAGAGCCCCAACTCTATCCTGCAGTCCTTTTTTTCTCCCTAGGGCTTGTCACCATGTACAATCTATATATTTTCTTATGTATTTGTCTTATCTCTCTCCAGTCTCTAGGGCATGAGCCCTGTGTTGGCAGGGACTTGGTTCTCTGTACTTCGCTTTCCCAGCACATGGAGTGGTGCCTGAAGACAGTAGGTGCTCAGGCCATAGTGAGGGAATTCAGTGAATCTTCTGTCCTCCCAGTCTCTGCTGGCTTCCTCTCCTTTGACAGTGTGGACGTCCCGCAGCACTGAGTGTGGTTCTAGTGTTTTAAACATATACGTGCATTCTCCTCTCCAATAAAATCATCAGTGAATCTTCTGTCCTCCCAGTCTCTGCTGGCTTCCTCTCCTTTGACAGTGTGGACGTCCCGCAGCACTGAGTGTGGTTCTAGTGTTTTAAACATATACGTACATTCTCCTCTCCAATAAAACTTGGCCTTGAAATACAAGCAAATACAACACTGTGATGTTTTATAATGCTGGAAATAAAACCAAACCGCAGTGAGACTGACTGCCAAGAACACATTCAGAGGCTGTTCTATAGTTTACTTCAAGAGCAATATGAGTGATTTTTAAGAGATTTTCAAGGATGATGTTGATTTTTAACTCTCGCTGAAGGTAGAACCTTGAAATTTTCTCTCTGTATGCCTGCATGCAGCCCCCTGGGTCTTTTGGTTCCCTCAGTCTTTCTACTTGAGTATCAAGAGACGGAGATCACAGTGAACTGAGTGCCTTATCAAATTTTAAATTCATACCCCATGAAATGCAGAATCGCTCAGATAGGTGGGTCTCTTGCTAAGTGTTTATACATTCAGATTCTGAAACTCAGCCCATGGTAGAAATGACAACAAATCTAGTAGAATAAATATATATATATATATTAACCTTTGGGACAACTGATATAGAGCTCTGTATTCTAAGTAAAATACATTTTTTTATTATCTAGAAAAGCAGAATAATCCTTAAACATTTTTGCTTGGCCCACTGATATGCATAATTTGCAGGCCTCAGATTACTCTGAAAAATGCAAACTAAATAATAAGGTAGAAGCTGATTTTATGAATCCACTCAGACTTTACTGAAAATTTGCCAATGCGTTTCTAAAAAATGACCCCTAAAGGGCATATCTTCCTCTCAACAGGTAATTTTCCATATATTATGGTTTCTTTTTTTAAAAAAAAAAAAATGACAGAAATAATGCAATGCTGAAAATAAGGGTATGTGAAAAAAACCTAGGATGTAAATAATGAGCCAAAAAGTTTTCCTCCCCATTAGTCAATGTTATGAAAGAAGGAAAAAATAGATCTTATCACTTACTTTCCTGTACTATTGTCTGTGGATGACCTATTTTGATATTCAGAGTCACAATAGGAGGAAAGCACCGGTGAGAGAGGAAATGACAAGAACTGGTGATGCACCTGTAGTGAGAGGGAAAGTGTGCCAAAGACCTAATATGACAAGCCACAGCCCATGAATCAGTGGTTTTGTGTCAACCATAACAAGGAGAGAAAGGTCACAGTCTCTGAAAGAGAGACAGTCTGCACTTAAAGAAACCTGACTGTGGTTAAGAAATAATTTTAAAAATGAAAAGAACAAATTGGCTAAACGAGTCTGCATGCTTTCCAGGAAGAGAATCTTCTTCCAGACTCTGCCTTCAGTGTGATTGGTAGTGAGTCTATTGGGTAATAAGGAAGCAAGGGCCAGAGTGTGGACTGCATGGGGATTTGGTTGTGATATTTTGTTTTTAATGGGGTCATTGAATCAACACTCCATCATTGGAGAAGAGAACTCTCTTTTACTCTTCACAATTTACACTTGCTGTTAGTTCTTCTATGAGTTCCTGTGGTTGAAGAATCCTAAAATAAGGGGGGGAATCAGGAAATGTGGTTATGAACATATACATTTTTAACTGTGTCTTTGAGTAATTTTCTTACTGGAATCAGTGGTTGACCTCACTTCCCTCAACAGATAAAATTTACCAAGCATTATGTTTTATCTACCTTACCTTCTCCTCACAGCTGTTTATTTGCCCACAGAGACAGGGCATAGTTTTTAAATTGTGGTCACAGTTTCCTTCATGTTACAAACCATTTTGCATCCTGGACTTCTCTTTGGGACTTCGTTTATTGTTTGAAGCCCTGCTTGTAAAACAGGGTATTCATTTGAATTGAGAGAAGTATTTCTCATGCCTCGAGAACATTGCCCTGTGTCTATCAAAGTGCATGAAAAAATAGAGCCCACAGAAAGAAATTAACATTTCGGAGATTAACCATCTGTTTGAGCTCAATTAAAAAAAGATCCTGCAAGGCCTCTCCTAACACGGTATTCCTGAACTGTTATAGAAACAATATGGTGAATTTATTATCCAATTAAAACTGATAAGAAAGTCGGCTTTGACATTCATTAAATAAACCCAAGATTCTACATTTGCTCTGGGACTTTTGGTTTTAAGTTATCTATACTTTTCTTGCTTATAATCAATGCTAATAAATTTTCTCCCACAGCTAAGCAATAGTGTTATAGTTCTGTTATTTACTACTGATTTTTTAATCTACCTCCTGCCATTGAACTTGAGCCCAAATGTTATTTGTTGAGAATAAAAGTAGTGGTCTTGCCTTTGTGTAACACAGTGGTTCTCAGCCCTGCATTAGAATTACCTGGGGAGCTTTTGTAACACACTGAGCCCTGGGTCTCACCAGACACTCTGATTCTAATTGGTCTAAGAAAGGGCCCCACATCCTTGTTTTTAGAGCTCCCTAGGCAGTTCTAATGTGCAATAAGACTGTGGACCACTGGTAAAAAGATTAGCATTCTGTTCTTGATTTGCTTTGCTTCCATCAGTCAGTTCCAGCTAAAACACTTACTAAGTGACCTTGGATGTGTTACTTAATGTCTCTGTCTTTCAATGTCCTCATCTGTCAAATGGAGCATTATTAGTACTTAAATCATCAAATCGGTTGAGAATCTGAGGAGTTAATGGATTTCAAGCATTTAAAATAGTTCCTAAAACATAAGTATACAATAAAGGTTAACTCTCATCAGCATTATCATCTCAATTTTTAAAATGGAAGTGATAATAATGAATCTTTGGATTGCTTCTCTATAAATACTTCCTAACGTATGCTGTTCTGGAAGATCTGCTTCTTTGTTCTTTCACTTATTCTAAAACTCAGTGAAACTTGCTTTTATTCTGGTTCAGTCACTTAAATGGTGCATTGCCTTACACAAATGAACTCCCATTTCCTTTGCCTCGTTCTATCTATTGCATGGAGTTGGTGTGAAAATTAATTGAAAAGATTGGATGGCACATAGTAAGCATTCAACAGACGTCACTAATTATTATTACCTTTATTAGCTTTATAATACAGTTGCTTTTATTAGCTATGGTGTTTCAGAAAAAAATTCACAAAACAGCAGACCTATTTTTGTGTTTTTTATGTGCTTTTAACCAAACTAAGTAATCACTTGGACACAATGAGCAACCTGAAACTAAATCGAACAAAAAGTAATAGCCTGCTCTCTAGCCAGCATGATGGCTCTGTGAGAAGTATAAGAACAAAAACATAAGCCATAAAATCCTTAAATTTTTAAATCCTTAAAATCTTTACAGTCTCGTCATGACAGCCTCAGTTTTTTGAAGTATTGCATGGCCGTGAGCAAAAAAGTTCCTTGAAACTCCAAATGCTAACCGCTCCTAAGTCATGACCTTTCCGTAGGCAATGCTAGCTCAGGGTTTTCAATCATGCAGCTTGACTTGAAAAGACAAAAGAAGGAGTTGGCTCGATAGTATTAAAAAGACAGATTTTATATTATTTTTGTGCTCTTTATATGTTCTTTATACTCCCTGCATTCTGCAGAATTCAATGCATAGACCCTAGGATTATAATCAGCAGGGGCTCATGGGTTCAAACTTGAGTTGTAATAAAAGCCATCTTCCTGTCCCCATATTTAGCATTTTTATGTCTTCATTTACACACCAAGTTTTTAATAATTTGGCTGGAAATACTATGCACAGGCATAATATACTGTAAGATTGTTACCATGGTTTAGGTGTTTTCAGTGTGGCATTAAAATAACTAATTTTGATAAGCATTAGAAAGGGGATTTAGATGTAGATATACCTTCCTAGATTTAGTCTGTGTCTTGGAAAAATTACTGAAATCCCTGTGCTGACGGAGAGAGAAAAGAAAGAAACCAATTACAGTTGGAGAAATCAAATGAAATATAATCACTAAAGTACTTTATTCTAACATTATATCCTGCTAAGTGTGTCACATTCATGCCCTTTGGAGAGAAAACTCATTTGCTGTAATTTAATATTGAAGGTTCTATTTCCATTGTTATGCATTAAGAGTCATGCAGCTGACATATCACAAGTGTCTGAAAAAGTTAACCTCTTTGGATAAGATGATTCTCTAAGCTAAGCTCTTTTTCCTGAACTCCCAGAATTTATGAATGGTGCATCATCTGCTCAGGCACTGAAGCAAGAAACATAGAAAGCTGCCCGAGCCTGCCATTTTGTAGGCATTCGATGCTTTATTTCTCAAATCTGGCTTCCCTCTTTCCATCTGTACCAATACTGCTTTTGTACAGGCCCTCAATATGATCCTACCATTGCACAAGTTGTCTTCTTTCTTAGATCCATTTCCTGGGTTGCCACAGAGTAAAATTGCTAAAATGTTAATCTGGTCATATTACTCTCTGTAAAGAAATTGGCACTTGTCAGATTCTGCTTGTACCCAACACTCTAGGAGTTCTCCAAGAGTTCCTCTTGCATTCTACTCCTTTGGTAGATCAGCAAATACAGTTGGTCATATCAGATATAACCCAGATACTCCAAGTCCTCAATATACTGTGACTGTCAAAGTCACATTTCTTTTATTATGCAAATTTCAGTGACTGAACTTTACCATTCCAATAATTTCCCCTGAAAAAAGGCTACATGTTCTATAGAATTGTCTGGAGAGTTTCCTAGTCACCACAATGAGCCTTTCTCGGTCCACACTCACTTTGTTCCAAAGCCCATCACATCATATTTGCCCTCTATTCACTGATCTTCTCCCAGCATGCTTTGCCCCATTTCCCTTCCCTAACTACCTTTTGCACATGTGACACTAGTCTTTGGCTTTTAACTAAATGTTTTAAGATATTGGAGTATAACCGTAGTTCATTTCAAAGAGAAAAAAACGTAACCATGGTATCAGCATCACTTTGTCAAATTTTACCCTATTGATGAATATTTCACTTGTTTCTTTTTTCTCTTACTGCTCTTATAAACAGTGCTGTAGAATGCCTTATTTTGCATATTTTATTAAACATTTTGTAATTACTTCTCTAAGATAAATTTCTAAAAGTATAATTGCTGAGTTGAAGATGAACATTTTAAATATTAGCAGTTGCTATACTGGCAGATTATTTTTCCAGAAAGGTGTAGCAATTCACATCCCACCAGCACAGTTGCCAGATCTGAATACTGTTCATCTTTCATATTATCATCAACCTGAAGCATAAAAGTTGGTATCTTGTTGTTTCAAGTTGCACCTTTCTGACTACTGTGATAACATATCTTTTCACATGTTTTATATATTAACCATTTGTTTATCATCACCTGTGAGACCTGCCTGTCATATCTTTTGCAATTTTTTCTACTCTTTTTTGTCTTATGAAAATGTCTGTCTTGTCAACTATGATATGTGAATTTCCTGTTTTTCTTAAGAAGGCCTCTCTCACAGTGAAGTTTGGCTTTGTTTATGTTGTTTTTATTTAATTTACAGTTTAGATTTTGAATTTATATGGAATTTATTTGGGGGCATGATTTCAGGATTGAGTTAATATAGAGATATTGCCTAGCTGTTAAGAACACATTGTTTATAAGATGTCATCTGGAAATACATATGTGATTAGTGAAACTGCAAGTTATAGATTTATCACTATAGTTTTCACACTACCAGCTTATATACATAAAGGAAGGGGATGAAAGGTTATATGTGAGAAAATAGGTGCCAACATGTACATACTAGATTGGATGGAGACAAAGAAATGGAAATTATGAACTTTCTCTTTTAAAAATGCATCTCTGTTTGTCCAGAGCTGTGCTTCTTCCCCTAGCAGTGGTCGGCAAACTACAGCTCGGCAAACCACAGCTCGCGAGCCACATGCGGCTCTTGGCCCCTTGAGTGCGGCTCTTCCACAAAATACCGACTTCTTCGCATGGGCCACTAAGTTTCAATCGCACTGTACGTGTGTGCCCGCATGTGGTATTTTGTGGAAGAGCCACACTGAAGGGGCCAAAGAGCTGCATGTGGCTCACGAGCCGCGGTTTGCCAACCACAGCTAGGGCATCGCTCATGGGCCTTCTCTCTTCCTGGCTGCCATCACGTTGCAGAGGTAATCGTGCCTCCTCCCAAAGGGTGGGCTTTGGCAGCACTCTTTCCTGCACTGGCCCTCTGCTTCCAGCCTCACATAGACTCAGGGTCTCCTTGCTCCATTCCGTTGCTCTGCCGCCCCTTAGAGCAGTAGCCCTTCTGTGTGGTCACTGCTGACTGCAGGCATGGCTTTGTCCTAATGTGCTGGAGGGCAAAGGAAAAGAAGTTCAGAGTAGATTTTCCTTTTATGTACGTTGCACACTCCATTTTGCTCACATTTCATTGGTAATCGTTTAATTACACAACCAAATCTGAGCAAACTGGGAAATATTGCATCTAGCTGACAGCCATGTGCTCAGGAAGAAGGGAAAAGCAGGTTGTGGTGAGGCAGCAATCAGCAATCTCCACCATATTTCTATATTGCATTGACTATTTAATCTGGCTTTTCTAAATATGCGTTTCTATTTATAGTAGATTCTTTTGCATAGATGTTATCTTCAATTGAATAAAAATAGCCTCTATATTCTTGCTATCCCCGTGATTAAAAATAAATCTTTTACTGTGGGTCTCTTCTCAGGCATCCCTCTATCAAATTGTATCAAGTAGTATTTACTGTAACTATAAAGATATAGCAAAACCTTGGTTTTCCTTATCTTGAAAAATAGACAAGTGCTGAAGTTAATTAAAAGTATAAAGCATCCTTTCCTGTATGGTTATGCAAATAGATATTTGCAAACTGGTTTGCAGTGTAATGATAGTTATGCAGCATTATTTTTGAGATACGATGTGTTCAACATTAAAGTATTGCCATGCTTCAAAGATCCTCACATCCTCTCTTGGACGATGTGCAGTTAACTCTGTTGCCCATTCAGGGTATTACGTGTGTGTGTGTGTGTGTGTGTGTGTGTGTGTGTGTGTGCGCGTGCGCGCGCGTGTATGCATGCACATGCACACATTCATCCATCATCTATTTTACTTTAGAAGCATGTGGAATAGTTCTACAAGATAACAAATAATGAAACATTAGAGAAGAAAATTCTTGGAAACATGATAAACAGCTAAATTTCCTTATATCAAGTCTATAAATAACATTTTAAATATTATATTTTTATATTTTCTCCCCTGGCTGACCTTGACCAAAATGAAGAAAAGGGAAAGTAAAACACAACCCTCTAGGCATCTGCGGACTTTACCATTTCCTTTGTGCCGGAATGGAAACAACCAACTTTAGTGAAGGAGGCAGCACCTCCAGTGAATTTCCAGATGTTCCACAGAAAACAGGGAAGAAAAGGCACTAAAATATTTTTATGACTCTTTGCTTCAAATATTTTTTCTGTGTTAAATAACTTAGCTTATTTGGGGGTTTGTTTCTGTGAGAGTCTAGAAGGTAGCAAAGGATTTATACCAGTATAGATGAGTTTATGCTAAGTTTGTACCTGCTACATCTCTGCAGAGGAAACTTCCCTGCTGCTTATCTTGCCTAAACAAAGGGAAAATAAATTAAAGTCTGGGAAATGAAGAGAACAGTAATAAACTACTCAAAACCAAAGCAGTAGTAGAGAGAGGAGGGAAGAAAAATATGAGAAAAATTTAGATCAAATGGGCAGTTTAAAATGTATTACTAATATAGTATTTGTTAATAGGCTTTAATAAGAAAAACATTAAAAGGGATAAGTAGGGTTTCACATGATAATAAAGATAATTTAAAATAAATTATAAAATTTAGAAGTAACTGCAACATAAACAAAGCAGAAATTAGCAGTATCACAGGGAAACATCAACAAATTATAAGCATGCTGACGGGCAGTGTTTGATGACTCCTTAATAGGTGCAAGGAAGAAGGAAGAAAGAGGAGTTTGTAGCTTGGGCAACCAAGTAATTCTGGCACATGTTATTCAAATAGGGAATCTTGAAGAAGGAGCCTGTCTGATGGGCAGGGTAATGTGCTGAAGTTGTCTACTTGGATATCCTAGATGCCAATCAGACAACTAAATGTGAGCCTGGAGATTAGGGGAGAGGTCAGGGCTGGAAATACAGGTTTTGAAGTCATGCAATAAAACCAAGAAAGAACATGTAGTCCATGGAAAGATATTCAGGAGGTTCTGGGATTCCTAAAAGATGTATTAGTGCCAGTTAAAAGAGAAGCTTACAAAGGTTACTGAGAAAGAATTCTTCAAGAGGTAGAAGGATTGTGTGTGTGTGTGTGTGTGTGTGTGTGTACATGTCTGTTTAAGCTAGAGCCCATAGTAGCTGATGGATTTTATGTAGAGTATGAGAGAGAAATCAAGAAGATTCAGTGTGTTTGCTTGAGCAACTTCCAGAAAGATTGAGTTGTCATTTCCTGAGGTGGGGAAGACTCCCCGGGAATAGATTTGGTGAGTGAGTCAGGGAAAGAAATAAAGAATGAATGATTTTTAATAGAAATGCAGCTTTACAACTTTATCACAGTTATTTAACTAATGATAATGGGTTTGTAAGTCACACTAGATTATTGTAATGAACAAACTAATTTACATTTAGTGGCTTCTCATTTACATGTAAACCATGTATTGTAAAGTAGTTGGCCTTGAAAGTAGGTTAAATATGCCTCTAGGAAACCCTTTTCACAGTATTAATTTGCTTAACAAGCTCTTTCTTCTTAGACATTAAAAATGGAAATTGAAACTTAGATGAGGAAGATTGCCTCTAGATCTGAAGTCAGAATGATGATTTCTTACATAAAAATTTGACTTTATGAGCAACGTATGTAATTGAGAGAAAAACCTTGAAAATCTCAAATATATATCCCTGAACCAATATAAGCAGAAGTTGCTTTTAGTCGATCTATTTTACATTAGATTATTTAAATATGCCTCTACCTATCTTCAGGAGTGTACAATTCATATTTATAGTTTTCAGAGCCACAGTTTGGAATATTATGTTTTCTGCCACATTTAGGAAGTTTGGTTAGTCACACGCCGAATACCTGTGATAGTGGTATCAGTGTGAGAGATATGCAGCTGCCTGGAAAGGCAGCATGTAGGGGCTCCTTCACTAACTAAAGTCCTGAGCATGGCCTTCAGCATGATCTTAGTGTTGCTGCTGTAACAGCCTGGTTATTATTAACAGGACGGAGTAAAAAGGAAGACCCAATAATATAGGCCTGCCATTTATACAGCTCTGCCAAAAAGCTGCATTTAATACTCTCCAAGTCTGTTCCTCACTGATCGATGGGGGAAGGGACTGGACAAAGGCCGTTTAGACACAAGCCCAGTAAGGTCTGAATGACATGGGAAGGTGCCTACCTGCCTGTCAATCACACCTTGGAGCGAGTCAGTGGCCAGAGTGGGTGTGACCACTGCAAGCACACATGAAACCCGAATATTTAAAATACTAATCAAAGAAGCATACTCTCTTCTCTGGCGTGCTGGGTTCCTGGCTCTCCTGTGGCAGGGGTTGCACTCCCCTGCACCCATGTGGCTCACGGCCATGTGGGACTCCCACAATGGACTAATGGACTTTAATTAGCTTGGATGCTGAACTAGACCCAGTTGCAACATGGCATGGAAGCACTGGACACTGGCCTTGGTTTGGGCTCTACTGGAACCTTAGCTGCCCCTTTTTCAGGACTGTCTTAAGGGTTAGGGGACTTTGAAACTTAAGGAATGCAACCCTACACTAGTAAAGCATTTTACTACATCTCATTCTACCCCTATTTCAGCAGTACTCCAAGAACCTCGCTCTCATGGGCGATGGGAAAATTTGCTTCTCTGATAATATCTTGATCATGGGTGATCTGGTCTCCGACAGTTGTTGCAGTCACATCTCATGTTTCTCTTGCCTTTGCTCTTTGAGCACTCATCAGCCTCATTTTATTTCAGGGTCTTGAACTTGCCATGCTTTGTCCCAACTCAGGACTTTAAACTTCTACCTCTAGGTCCTTCATCCATAATTCCTAATCATTCATCTGATTTCAGTCTGACAGTCATTATCTAGGAAAACCTCTGAACTCCATTTGCTTACACTATGCTTCATATTTATCATTCTTCTCATAGTTCATCTTTATTTAGCTGATCTTTATTTTCTCACAAGAGTATAGGTTCCATGAGGGCAGAGTTTATGTTTTTCTAACTCAACATTGCATCCATTGTACTTAGTACAGAGTCTATTCATGGTAAATGCTTAATAAATATTTGTTGAATGAATATGTGAAGATACCTGATCTTCCTGAAGTCACACACCTAACTAAAGAGAGAGCCAACGTTTTGATTCAGGCTACTAGTCATGTAAAGAGAAATCAGGGAGAGAGGAGTTTTCATTTGCTTCTCTGGCTTGGAAAGAATAGGATTAAGTTATTTACAACTAATTATTATAGGGAAACTAGAGGCCCATTGCACGAAATTCATGCACGGGCACAGTCCCTAGGTCTGGCCAGTGATCAGAGCCTGTTGGAGCCTTCTGTATGCCAGCTGGGGTCTTCCTTCCCTGGCTTCCGGCTGCTGGTTGGGGCCTTCCTTTATTCCACGCTGCCCCCTGGTGGTCAGCACACATCATAGTGAGTGATCGAACTCCTGGTCTCCCGGTCAAACTCCTAAGGGGACACCTTGCATATTAGCCTTTTATATATATAGATAGATTGTTCATACACATGCACACGCACATATATACATACACATAAGTACTGGTGGTAGCTGAGCCTTCAAGATATAGATCAATCATAGCATAACTGTACCTACTCCCTTTAGCTGTTTTTGCAGGCTTTATATTTACTCTGCATTCGAAACTACTTTCCAGCTATCTGCTCATGGTTGTACCATGGGACACTTCCAGCACAGCATGTATTCTTTTATTTAATAGATATTTACTGATTATCCCTAACCCTACCTATCCATCATCAGCACTGCTCTAGGTATTAGGAATGAGCAATAAACAAGATAAAGTCTCTTCTATTTACAAAAAAAGATTTTTATTCTGGTGGTGGAAAGGACATAAAAATATAACATTATTAAATTATGCATGTTATGAGGGAAATAAAGCATAAGCCATAAGAAAACAAAACAATAGGGGGATATATACTTTAGATCAGATAATTACTTTTTAGCTTCTCTAAAAAGTGAGTTGTAATCTGGGAGTGAAATAGCAAGGAGCCAGCCATGCAAAAGTGAGGCTAGGAGCAGCTTGTGTTAAAGTCGGAGGACAGGATGGGAAAAAGTTTAGAGCAGAAGGAAGGCCAGTGCGGAGGGAGCATGTGAGTGAGAGAAGGAGAGGCAAGATTTGAGGTTGGAGAGGTAAATAGGCATAGACAGGAATGACTTTGGAATTTATTTTAAGTACAGAAACTTCTTGGGAGAATGAATTGTAGGGACACACTGATAGCAGAGACAGTTAATCGGCCATTGCAGTAATTCCTGCTGTGGACAGTGATTGTTTGGTGCTAGGTAGAAATGAAAAGAAATGGAAAGTTTCAAAATATCTGGCTCCATCCTTCCATCCTAGAACATCTCTTCCTCTTGGATTCTAAACGTTAGTTAGTGCATTTACTCTCCACTCAAGTGGCCAAACTAATCATTTCAGTTACCTTCTCCTTTATTTTCTTTGTCCTCACCTTCAAAACCAGCAGATCACCAAAATCTGGCAGATAGCGACCAAAAATGGCATGCTTTATTATTCCTTCTGTATCTCTCTTTTCACTGCCTTAGCTCAGGGGTCCATAATTCCTCCTGTGAATTTTTTAAGAGTACTCTAATCGTTGTCTCAGGCCCCTCAGATCTGTTCTCCATTCCCGCCATAAGAGCTGCATCTCCCTAACATGTATTCCTTTCAAATCGGTTATAAATACTCTTTAACTTCTTATGGTTCACAATCTTTTCCCCACTTTTTAATTTTTTTGCTAGAAACAAAACCATTTTCCTAACAAAAGTTTTACCAGAAACCAAATGTGTTAAACATGAGCTGTTCTTAGCAAGGCTGCCCCTACCCCCGTTGTCCATGCATGCAACCACAGTTCACAAAGGCACTTCCTCTTGTCCCCTCCTGACCGCCAGCACCGCTCATCATCCTTGAGCTCTCCATGCTTTGAATTTCCATGCACTTTACCTTTCATTCCTTTGAAACCCTTCTTTTGTTCATATCTTCTGCTCTGTTCTTCCCTCTCATGAATTCTTCCTTAAAAATTTATATCCAATATTTCTGTGTACTGCAGTGTTATTTATAATTAGCAATGGAAGTAGAAACAACCTGACTATCCACTGAGAAAATTTGTTAGATTACAATGTGTCATATCATTCTAGTGAATTTAGATAAATGAGGGTATTTCATATTTTTTTTATGAATCCTCTTAATCAATATGACATACTGAGAGCAAGACATTCATTTCCATGGCTGAGGGTGATTTTATTATTAATCATCAGATTCTCTTAATGTCAACAACCTGCTGTAAAGGTGCAATACTTTTTTCAGATTTCTACTTTACAAAAGAATGAAACATGACATATTCTCCGTTCCTAGCTATTTCCCAGGGAGCTCCTAATTTCTTGGCTAAAAGCTTAATTTGTTTTTTTCTTAAACAGTAGGTGATATACTTTGGCATTTATTGTAAAGATTTATAACAGTAATGAAATTTTTCAAACTAAATAGAAACAACCCTATAGGCAAATGAATGAGTATGATTTAATTTTTTCTTTAATAAAATTCTTACTGCACAATATCCACTCAGTCTCCTCATTTTGGATTTTAAATGTACACTTGTGATTTAGAGCCAAACTTTAAGCATATGCTGTTTTGAATTTACTTGTGCTTCTATGAATATATTTCCATTTTTTTCTCAGAGTCCAAATTCCTCCAGCATTAGCAAGGAAAAATAAATATATTTGTGTATGTGTTCTACGCACAGATATTTATGTCTGCTCCGATGCCTTTTGAGAGTAAGCCAGATTAGAGATGTTCCAAGATCTATTATGGTTCTTCTTCAACTGAAGAATTCACAAAACAAATTATGTTCCACAAATTAAATGAAAAAAAAAAAAAGTGTTGCTTTTCTTCCAGTTTTCGGCTACCTTGCCTGTAAATAATGTAGTTTTACCCTTGATGTGACCCCACCTCCTCCATTAAAGAACCACCTCCTGGAAGTTTGCCCATCACCACTAAAATATTATGGCTTTTCTGAGGTAACCTGCTGTGAAATAGTACCTCACATTTTTTTAGAGTTTCACAGTTTTGCGAACTGTTTGTATACCTATTCTATTACCTATTTCTTATAATATCTAATAAAGAAAATGGCAACTATCTTTGCAGGGTTGTTGTTGTTTTCTTTTGTTTTTGTTTTTAAGGAAATTGACTGGCCCTGTTGGGTAATTTTCCCAGAGTCACACAGGAGTAAATGCTAAACTGAGGATTAAGGCGCAGGTCTTCTGTCTGCTCTTCCAGAGCTCTTCCCGTTTGCAATTTCAGGAAATGTCTATGGTTTTGCTGTCTCTGAAAATGTTTCCTCCTCATCTGCGAATGACTTTATCAATGATCACCTTGATAATCTGACATCTCTTTGTTATTGTCAGGAAAGAATGATCTGTCTGAATACAATGTAATTATATAGGAAAAGCAGCTTGGAGAAAAATTCCATTATAATGCTTCCTAAACTAACTAATAAAGATGGGCTAGCCTGTATCTACTTATATCTGGATCACTATTTCTTTCTCATTAACAAATTCTAGCAAGAATAAGCTACAATTAAGGTCACCTATCCACTTATAACACCTAATGAACACAGATAACTGCTACTCTGGAACCTTCTCCCAGAAAGTAAGCATGGCACATCCAAGATGTTAATTGATTAACACATTATTTTATTATTGGATTGCTTTAGTGTCACTGCAGTTCCTATTTTATAATCTTAGTTTTCCTTGTACTTCAGTGGCTAACTAAAGACAAGTAGATTACATTTTTGATCAGTCTTCATGAAATAGGACTTGATAAATGAAAATAAATCAAGTAAATTAAAATAACATAGGCATTTAATATTATTGCTTGTGATATTATTTTGAATCTATAATAATAAAAGTATAATATGCTAATTAGACTGGATATCCTTCCGGATGACCTTCTGGACAAAGCCAGGGCTGTGAGGGAAGCCTGGGTCCCGGGTGCCAGAGGGAAGCCGGTGCCTGGAGCCAGGCTACTCTTGCACGAATTTCGTGCATCAGGCCTCTAGTTCAAAGATAAAACTTTAATAGAATATTCGGTGTGATTAGATAGTCATGAATCGTAGTGTTTTGTTTTTAAATATGTAAGCATTATAGTTTTAATTCTACTGCTGTGAGCAATGGGACAATTGTAAAGACATAAATTTCATGTTTCGCCAAAACCGGTTTGGCTCAGTGGATAGAGCGTCGGCCTGCGGACTGAAAGGTCCCAGGTTTGATTCCGGTCAAGGGCATGTACCTGGGTTGCGGGCATATCCCCAGTGGGAGATGTGCAGGAGGCAGCTGATCGATGTTTCTCTCTCATCGATGTTTCTAACTCTCTATCTCTCTCCCTTCCTCTCTGTAAAAAATCAATAAAATATATTTAAAAAAAAATTTCATGTTTCTTCAAATAGATATTGATTTATTTTCATTCTTAAAATACAAGACACAGGAAATAAAGGCTAAATTAAGAATAATTTAATGGACCCCCAAATACTTTTTAGTGTGTTTCAGAAAAATCATAGAACATTCATGTCAGTGCACAAATACCGGTAGATATTCTCTATCAATTCCTCTGTCTGTCATTCTTCATCTTTCAGTTAGCCTTATGCCCTTAAATTATAGTTATCCATTCTATGCAAATGATTGAGGCAAACATTATGAATCACTACCAATGTTTATCAAAATGAGAACAATCACTGTATCACCATCATCATAAATTGGAATATTAGAGTGGAAAGAGAAGAGGAAATAGCATGGAGAGAATTGGGTTTTGGACCTTGCAGTACTGATTGCTGGTTTTGTTACCTGGAACACCTTACTTAATTCTTCAGCATCCAGATCTCTCTGGTCCATTACAAGAATCATGAGACCATGTAAGTGTATGTGCTTTGAAAATTTAAAAGTAGCAAGCTAATGTAAGGTGTCCATAGTATAATTAATAGAAGACAGACTTTATGACCCCTAAGACACTAAAATAAAGAAAGTCTAGAGACTTGCCTACAGAGCCTATTGAACAAATAATTGCATTGAGAATGCAAACTATGTGTCACGTTTAAGGTTAACAGCCATCTAACGCTGTTTCAGTAGGGAAATTGCATGTTTAGAAAGCAGGTAACAAATCAATTTTATAAAGATAATTCCAAAATATTTCAGTTGACAGTAATTCATGCTTGACTAGCTTGCATACTGACATTAGGTCCTTGCAGCTGAGTAGATCTTTGCCACTTTCAGATCCTTAGAGTGTATATATGCCTGTGGGAACACTTGTGGCCACAGGAGAAAAGGTCTGATTTGGGATAGACAGCAAGGAAAGTAGGCACATGAGTCCCTCCTCCATCCTATGAACATCAGTCCTGGCGGCATGAAAAGCCTGTTACTTCTTACTCTTTCTGTAGGTGGAAAAAGGAACAAATGTATTTGGTTTGTGAAGTAGCAGTGTTTGCTACTCTCATTTGCTGCTTAATGATAAAGGGAGAAACTGGATGGAGAAAAAGCAAATTCCTTCCTTCTCATTTTGTGAGGATGAAATTACACTTAATCTTGGCAAGAAATAAATTGCTCTGTTGACAACATAATACCAACTGAATTTTCACTGAAATATAAGAATGGGATTGTGTCAAAATGCAGAGCGGTCATGCATGTGACAAGTGTTCTTTATAGAGAAGCACTGCATACTTCTGATGAATAAACCGTGGGTTGTGTAGTGCTTCTCAATGATAGCTAAACAAAGTGAAGTACTGCTGAAAGTGGAGAACACTCCAGGGGCATGTCAAAGTGCGTCATTGGCTGGCTGTACCCTTTTATTTATGTTGCTTGTCTACATTTGTTGCTTCCTCCCTTGCCTTGAGTTTAAAAACATTTTGAGAGCAAGATTCACTTTCTTTTTAAAGTGAATCTTGTTACATAGAATGGTATTACATCCAGGATGGAGACCCCAGAATTGTTAATTGACCAATTTTTTTTATTAATATGCCACCCTCCAATTTTGAAACCAACTCCTAAAACTGTCAAAAATTCAATTACTTTTATTTATTTACTTACTTACTCATTTTTAAATAAATTTTTTATTGATTTCACAGAGGAAGTGAAAGTGAGAGAGAGATAGAAACCTCAGTGATGAGAGAGAATTGTTGATTGGCTGCCTCCTGCACACCCCACACTGGGGATTGAGCCTGCAACCTGGGCATGTGCCCTGACGGGGAATGGAACCGTGACATCCTGGTTCATAGGTCAACGCTCAACCACTGAGCCATGCCAGCCGGGCTAAATTTCATTGACTTTTAGAACCACTTTTATATCCATACAAGCAGAGCACAGATTCTCTCCCCTGGTAGAGGACAGAGTAATGTTCTCCTGAAATGCTATGGAGCTTTCAAGAGTGAGATATGAACCACTTTTCCAAAGAAGGTAGAGTGAGGAACCACGTGCCGCCCCCGCCCCCCCAAAAAAAAAGAAAGAAAGAAAGAAAAAGAAAACAACTTCAAACTGAAGTCTGGGATTCTAAGTGGAGTCACCTGTACAAGCAGGGTTATCCTGAGCACAGAGTCCAATAACAGCCCTGTGTTCTGGCTGATGAACTGTGCCTGCACTAATATAGTGAAGCAGAGCCTGTAATTGAGTCAGGACTCCCCAGGGGGAATGTGGTGTTTTTCTAGGTTGGTAAAATTATGTAGCAATTTGCAGAGGTAGATACAAATCCTCTCTGGAGAAAAGCAACCCACTTCGGGCCTGCTGGAGAAAAGCAACCCACTTCGGGCCTGCTGGTTTCCTTAGAAGATTAAGATCAAACAATTAACGAAAACTCCAGACCACTAAGACCACAAGGAAGTAACTACCATGAATAAGAGTCAGCAGAAACAAAATAGTTAAATGTCCAAAAACGACACAGGTTGAAATAGAAACAGAATATAGAACATTTTTGTATAAAATATTTTAAAAATAATAGAATGATCTTGAAAGGAAAATGATTACTGAAGTCAAAGCCCAGTGATTAGATTAGTCACAAATGAGACTATTAGATATATGTAAGCCAGTTACCTAGGATTCCACGCAGGAAAGGAAAGTGAGGGATATGAAAGAAAAGTTAAAAAGAAACCTGGAGAATATGAGAATATCTAATACCTGTCAGAGCTCCAGAAGTAGAAAGTAAAGTAGTGAATATCCCAGGATTTTGTAGGATGATAAGAACCTGCACAGCACAATATATCCCAAATAAATAGAAATCTGTAACAGGCTCAGCATCCTAATATGATAGAACTAGAGGCCCAGTGCAAGTCGCTTGCTTCCACTTGCCTCAGCTGGCTGCTCCGCCCTCTGCTGCTGGCTCTTAGCTCTCCGAGAGAGACACTGCTCCTTTGGTGATGCCGCCACGGCGTGACAACCACAGGCCTTTTATGATATAGATACGGCAGACAAGACAATACCCTAAAAGAGGCCAGAAAGAAAATTTTCCTATGAAGGAATGCTAATTTGGCCAAGAGCACATAAAATCCACAGCAATCAGAGAGAACTTCCACAAGCTTCCATCACCACATCTGTCAATTAGCATCCCTACCGTCAAATGCTACCTTTTCTCTTATTATGGATATTTCTAGCTCAACCCAACCTCTTCATTTCTTCACTAGATACCTTTGTTGTCAACTATGTAAGAACAATCCTCCTGATATTATTCCCTCTTTCCCTCTTCCTGTTTTTCTGTTCTCGCTCCTATATTAACAAAATTCCCCCCTCTACCCATATTTCCCTGCTTGCATTTAAACATATTATTTCTCCCAAAACACAAAAGCCTCTCAAGCCCATTTCTGCCTCCAGCTACAACTTCATTTACCTCTTTCCCTTTATAGCAAAAATTTCCATTTTCATTTGGACCAACTCCAAACAAGCTCTTTGTCGAATGATGTCACCAAAACTGCTCTTGTCAAATTACTAGAGCAGCGCTCAGTCTATTTGTTCTCAGTTCTAATGTTGTCCTATCAGCAACACACATGATTATTCATTCCTCCTGGAAACACTTTTCTTCACTTGGTTTCCAGAGCACCCTCCCTCTGCTACCTCTTAACTCTGGTCCCTCTTATTCTTGATCTCCTTGGCTGGTTCCTTCCCATCCATCCAATCTCTTAACCTTGAAATTCTACTACTTTCTTGACCTACTTTACTCTTTTCTGTATATTCATTCTCTCACTGATCTTGTCCTCTCTCATAGCTTTAAATGGCATTGATACACTGATGGCTCCCAAATTTTTATCTCCACCTTAGATCTCTTCATTGAACTCCAGACTAATCTATCCAGTGTCTACTTAGTATTTCCACTCTTAGAAACCCTTCAAGCTACTAGTCCAAACTTCTTCCCACACCTTCTTCTCCCATGGTCTTTCCCATTGTAGTGAATTACTTCTTCTAGTTGCATAAGCAAACTTCCAGTGCTGCTATCCTTGGCAAAGACATCAATACTGACCTATAATAATGAAATTGACTCCTTCCTTAGTCTACTTTCAACATAGCATTCAGAGAGTACGTCAGATCATGTCACTCCTGTGCAGTTACTCTCTCATCTCCTTCAGTTCTTCATTCAGACGCTCTCTCCTCCTAAGATCTTTCCAGGTTTCTCTGTTTAATATTGTAAATCAGGGTTCAGCAAACTTTGGTTGCAGTGGAACAGATGATAAGTATTTTAGGCTCTGCAGCCATAGGGTCTCAGTTACTATGCTGTGCTACTCTAGCATCAAATCAACCATAGACAAAGCATGCATGACTGAGTGTGGGTGGTCTTTGCATTTGGAAAGTATGGACATTGAATTTTGAATTCTATGTAATTTTTATGTGTCATGATGTATTGTTATTCCTTTTGAGAGTTTTCAATGTAGAGTTTTAAATACTCACAGTACAGTGTATATGACCCATGATTGTAGTTTGTCAAGGTCTTGCCTCATATATATTTCTCGAACCCTTTCTTTGTTGTATTTTTTACCCTATCATGAATTACAAAATAATATGCTACATATTTTACTTATTTTTGTGTTTATTATCTATATCATACAAATATAATTCAAATTCATTGGGGTCTGGGATTTTTTTTAAATATATTTTTATTGATTTCAGAGAGGAAGGGAGAGGAAGAGAGAGACAGAAATGTTAATGATGAGAGAGAAACATTGATCAGCTGCCTTCTGCATGCCCCACGCTGGGGATCGAGCTCACAGCCCAGGCATGTTCCCTGACAGGAAATCAAACCGTGATCTCCTGGTTCATAGGTCAATGCTCAACACTGAACCATGCAGGCTGGGCTGAGGTCTAGGATTTTTAACTGTTTTTTGTTTGTTTTTTGTATTGCTGAAGCCCCAATATAGGTGCTCTGTAATTTAATGTTAAATGAATGAGTAAATGAACATATTACCTTTAATAAGGAAGTAAAGTACACAGCCAGGTGTGGCTCAGCAGTTGAGTGTTGACCCAGGAACCAATTGGCAGGAGGCAGCCAATTGATGATTCTCTCTCATCATTGATGTTTCTATCTCTCCTTCTCCCTTCCTCTCTGAAATCAATAAAAATATATATTTTTTAAATAGGAAATAAAGAAAATTGGCTGTAATGGATGAGATAATTGAAGAACTCAAATTTATTTTAGAAATTATAGTCAGAGATCATCAACATACATATTTTAACTATTTGCAGCCTGCAAGAGGCTCCTCATGACTTTCTTATTAAAATTGTCTTATTTCAGTGTTATAAATTTTCTTTTCATTCTTCCTTAATTGCATTCATGTAACTGTTATCAAATGGGATATATCTTAATGCATGGAGCCCTTTTGCTTGGGTTGGCCATGCTTCCTGCCCCCGGGTTCTGCAGGTTCGGGAGTTAAGTACAGTTAAGCAGAGCGGCGTTCGCTCCCGCCTCTGCTGGAGGCCGCCCTTTCACCTGGCCCCTGTCAGCGATCACGCTCACTTAGCATCCAGGACTTAATTTTCTAAGAACATTTCCTTTATAATTACCATTTAATTCCTACTTGTCTTGGATGAACCACAGAAATTAATAAAGTTCTTAAACTTCTGTCTTTGAAGTAAATAAGTGTTAAATTATAGGCATTAGAGCATAGCCTAATTTCTATGAGCCATTTCACGACTCTGAATTTCAATTTAATTATTATATGTAATGGATATTAAGCATTTATGAGACAAATGTCTTACAATTTAATTAGATTAATTAGCAAAGTATTCATAACATGCTTTGTTTTAAGAGTAAGTAATATGTAATAGCAGAAAATATTTTTGCCTCTGGTTTCTTACATGATGTGCCTTTACTTGTACTTCTAGAGAAGTCCTTTTTGTTCTGCTTGTTCAGACATGAATATGTGGCCAAGTGTTCCTGTAGTCCAGCGATTCTCAACCTGTGGGTCGCGACCCCTTTGGGGGTCGAACGACCCTTTCACAGGGGTCGCCTAAAACCATCGGAAAACACATATATAATTACACATTGTTTCTGTGATTAATCAGTATGCTTTAATTATGTTCAATTTGTAACAATGAAAATACACCCTGCATATCAGATATTTACATTACGATTCATAACAGTAGCAAAATTACAGTTATGAAGTAGCAACGAAAATAATTTTATGGTTGGGGGTCACCACAACATGAGGAACTGTATTAAAGGGTCGCGGCATTAGGAAGGTTGAGAACCACTGCTGTAGTCAAATATCAGATCACTATAAGAGTTTGTTGCATTGCCAATACAAAATTATTTTCTGAGCAAGTGAAAATGTATTACTTTGTGATTTTGTGAACCTGTTTGACATGTCTCACAGAATCATTATGATTCCTTATCTCAGTATTTGAAATGAGTCTAAAAGAAATCAGAGTTGGCATAAGAAAATGAATCATTGGATCCAAAGTAATTTATTTTGTTCTACCTTCCTTTCCAAGTTTTATTTTGGGTGTTATTTGTGATATATGGGTGAATAAGTGTCTGATAAATACATTTGAGGCCAGCAGTTGCTTGAGCTCTGGGTCAGTGGGATTGCTTTGTTGATTGCTTGTTATTTGCTGGTTTCATTCCTTGTTTTATATTAACATGGTAAACCCAGGATAAAAGGCAAAAAAAAAATAAGGTATAGTGTTTTCAAAACCAGAGTTGCTCAGAGAAGAGGTAAGGCATTGGTAGAGTAGGTGACGGCAATACAAAAATCTGTATTATATGCAGTTTTGGAAGCTGTTTTAGGAAAAAAAAAAATGTCATCGAGCCAGTGATTAAAACCTTCTTATAGATATAAAAATGTGCTGACTCTGCAGGCTTTAAGGAAGATGACTGATGCAGTCTGACTGTGGTGATTTCAGATAGCATCATTTCAGAAATACGGACAAAATGTGCGATTGAATGTAGAGATCTAGAGGGTGATATGCGAGCATACACCATGCGAGTGACAGAAGATCTGCCCTTAAAACTCCCTTGAGTTGCTATGAGTTTAGATATGCACAGGCCGTGTTTATTGTTACATTTCAGCAGGTGTGACTCTTTGGCAAGTGGAAGGCTTGGCGTGTAGCATGGCTTCACCTTTATTGGTGTACCCTGATGGAATATTTTTCTGAAATGATGTGTGGAGACCTTGCAGTCATTATTTTTCCAAGCATATATCAGCAAAGTCTTGGCCCTATAAAAGTGCAAATAGAACGCCACGCATCAGACACTGTGTTTACAGTTTAATTTTAGTCCTTGGAAAGATTAATAGTTCCTGGAGGAATTGCTTTGCTCCTGCTTGCTGTTTGATCTGATCATCCTAACTCAGAACATTCGCAAAACTTTCCGCTTCCTGCGTGCAATTCTCTCATTGAAACGCGTTTCTTCCCGCTGCGGGGGGACAGTTGCTGCCCTCTAATGTCATGTTGAAATATGCTTGCTCTCAATGACACCGTCACTCTTGAATTAATCCTGCCTGTTCACACCATGGTCCCCATCTGCTTAGTGAGAGGAGAACAATCTTACCCATCTTTACAGTGTGTGTGCCTAATCTACATTTTAATCCACTGTTTTGAGGTCTCTGATATGCTCACTCCCATACTTTAAAAAAAATGAATATTTTCAATAAGTCTTGTGTAGGAACAAATCTGTGATTTCCAAAATATGCAAACTCGTATCTCTTTGTTGACCTCCATCAAATCAAAGCTATTTTATTGGCCAACATGTCAGTTAATTGGAGGACTGTGTACATAGATTTAAAAATTTCCTGAATTTGATTGTTGTGGCTTCTTTTGAGCTTTACTCTAATATAACTCTGATTTTTGTCAATGCAGTATATCTGTACCTCTGACAGTACAAATTATCAGATGATAATTTGCATAGCAAAAAAAGACCAGAAACCGCCCCCCCCCAAAAAAAAAATTTAGCTCTCTGCTTCTATCTTCTATAAGCCCAAATATCAACATCAGTATATCTCTGAAATACATTTTAATAGCAGCATGATTATTCCAGTGACATGTTTCAACTCCTTGGAATGAGCAATCATTTTATTAAATGTATTCAAACTCACGCTTCACACATACACACTTGGATGGCCTGTACAGCTGGAAATTCCTTCTGTGTAATATGATTATGATTGAGAAAGCATGCATATGTTCCTCCCTCCCTTTCATGCTAAAAAGAAATGAATAAAGTGTAGAGTGAATTATGTTGCTTAAATCATATTTGAACTTAGAAACAGGCAAGGAATGTGGTTCAAAAAGAGGAGAATAAGGTGCTGAGGGTTTTGTGAGCGCTATCTCTATTAGCAAGGACAGAATGCTCTTGATGTTTTAAAATAGAGATGATGCTGGCTTGTTGTGCAGATTCTTTCCTAAGCGTCTTTCCTTCCGTGTCTTCAAATTCAGTACATTCTTATTTTTCCCATTTGCATGCACTGTGAATCATTCTGTATTTTTTCACTTTTTAAAGAACTTTTTATTTAATAATTTTACTGCAAACAATGAGCTACATGTTTATTTCAAATCATAAACAATATAGTGATTATATTTTATACTAGCTATGGCCCGGGTCTAGGTTTTCCATTTAGATTACATGAGAGGCGTTCTTGTGAAATTAAGGACACCAGGAAAACCTATGTTTGAAAAAGACTTATCACCAGTGAAGAGTAATTTCATAGGTCATATTCTTAATTGAGTAGGTACACTTTAAAATCTGTTAGAAATAACCACCACCTTTGAAATCACTCTGTGAGAATCACTCTTTGCTGTCCTCCAGAACTACAGCTGTTGGCATTTTGATTGCCATAAAAATGAATAGCACTCCACACTGTGGCACTCACACCCATCATAAAAGTTAAATGAGCATTCTTGTAACACCCGCTGGGATGGAGCAGATGTGGGAGAGAAGGATTGAGCGCACAGGATAGAATGTGTCACTGACAAATTGAAACTACTCCCTTAATACAGCGTTGTGTCTTGCCTGTCACCTATATCTGTTTTGTTTTATTCAAAGCTATTTCAAAAACACAAATACTGTATTGAAACTGAGAATCAAAATGAATTATTTCTATTATCTGTCAGACTTTGCCTTGTCACTGCTGTATTTCTGGGTTATTTTCCAGTGCTGGATGTACAGTTTGGTAAATCTTTTTGCAGAGATACTTTCTTCAAAATATGACTGTAGTGAAAATGTGACTACAAAGAGCTGTCATTTCTGAGTTGCAAGCATTGAATTGCTTGTGGGTGTTGGTTTGTTTGTTTTTTAATCACATAACTTTGTGAGAGATTTTTTTGTTTATTGTAGTCATATGTTTCATTTTTAGTAAGAATTTTTTTTCCACTTTTGATTTGGTCTCTGAAGGGTTAACAGCATGGCTATCTCACTGCTGACATTTTGCTCTCCAAACTAATTGAAACGCACTCTTCTTTATTAGGGCTTCTCTCCACTGCTGGCCCTGCCCTCAGCAGTTTGTTGAAAACAGGTAAAGAAGGGGTAGATCACGGAAAATAAAATGTAAAAAGCTATTAAGCTTATGAAAATGTTACTAACCTCTCTAGCAATCAGGAAAAAGAAATTTAGCACAATAAGACACTATTTCACAACTTTAACTTTACAAAACTTAAATGATGGTCAGATGATGCCAAGTGTGATGAAGGGCCCGGAATGAAGAAACCTTTGTTACATGCCGATGCTAATGCAATTTGATACAACCACACTGAGAGCAATTTGGTAATATCTGGTGAAGTCGAAGATCCCCTGTGATCCAGCAGTTCCACTCCAAGAAACTCTCCCATAAGTATGTGTAGAGACAGGCCTCTATTAAAGAGTCAGTATTTCCATCCTTGGGAGAATGGGAGTCATTCACTGGAATGCATGTGAAAGAACTAAACCTTACATAGATCAACATGGATACATTTGAAAAACAAAATGATGAGTAAAAATTCTGCCAGGGCTGACCCACAGCCCCTAAACGACGGATGAACAAATTACTCCAACACAGTTCTACTGTGGAGGAGAGGGCTAAGGGGCTTACCTGGCTCAAGGGTCCAAGCAGCCTCCATAGCCTGCCTTACTAGGCTTTTATTGGAATTTTTATCATTAGATACAATCAATAGGGTGAGTAGTCTTGGGAGGACACATGTTTACATTGTCCTCTAGGCAAGGGCATCCAGGGATGAAGCATAAGGATTCCAGTAAACACCCAGGCGTCTGCACATGCACAGACTTGCTTGGGAAGGTCAAGGAATAATTAGGGGCACTGCCTTTGATACACCCCTAAGTCTCCCCTAAGTTTGAATTCAATAAACAAGGCAAGCAGCCTTCCACACACTTCCCTTTTATCAGAATGTCCTCCTTACAAACTTTCCAACCAAGTCTCACGCTTCCCCACAAAATTCCAGTTGGGTGCTTGGTAGGATGGCATCCCGTGAAGGATAATGACAAATGGATAAAGTTAAAACTTCAGAATGTATGCATTTTTTATGGGTAGACAAAAAAAAAATAAAAGTGTAAGACATACACTGGGCTGATAAATACCAACTTCAGGTGGTTTTCTTGGGAGAATGAAAGTGAGTTCAGGAATAGGACAGCAAGAGGTATTTGGGATCTTCAATTGTCTTTATAAGTTTTGGTAGGCAAGTAGACAGCTTTTTTATAGTCTCTGAAATTTTTATATGCCTAAATATCCTATATAATAAAGAGCTAATATGCTAATTAGACCAGATGGTGGACCAACCTTCTAGAACGACCAGTGGGTGGGGGGCGAGGCCAAGAGGCAGCCGGGGCTGCGAGGGCTGGGGCAGCCAGGGCTGCGAGGGCTGAGCTTCTTGCATGAATTTCATGCATTGGGCCTCTAGTTTATAATAAAAAAGAAACCTGCATATGGCTTTACTCCTGTGTTTATTCATTCATTTAATCTGTCACCCACCAATCAGTTCATTTACCCATTTAGTTATTTTTTTCCATCAAAAAAAATTTTATTTAACCCAAGAAAAGATGATTAGAACTTAAACCAAGTCGGGAGAAAGGAACAAAGTATAATTAGAAGACAGATTTAGCGGAGATTTGGAAGTAAAGTTGCCAAGACTTAACAGTTGGATGTATGTACATGTTTGTGTATGGAGGAAAGCAAGGAATCAAGTCTAATTTATTCAGGTTTCTAGCTTGGCCTTGGACTGTCTGGACAAAAGAGGAGGAATGATATTGAAACTAAGGGAAATGATGTATCTAACTTTATCTCAGGTGATATTATAGTTTTTTCATAAGCCTGACAGACAATCTTAAAAAAAAACTTTAATCCAGTAATTATTTATTAAATATCTGCCATGTGCAAGGCACAATAAATATAAATAGAATTCTTAAATTTATGCATACTCTTTTTCATGAATATTTTTCTTTAAAGTTTATACCATTAATTTTTAAGCATCATGGTACAGTTACTGCTCCAGTAAATCCAATTGGGTAAGCAATTTCAACTAAATACAGTGTGCAAACTTCATCAAGTTATTTGGTAACTACTTGAAAAAGATTGAGAATCCATTAAAAACTTCAGACCATGCAAATTCATTTCTGTTATATAATTTATATTCAGAAGGGAAGTTAAAAGGTGGTTATCTTAAAAACATCCCAAGTATGTATAGTATATTAATTGAATATTAGCTGGATAAAGGTAATCTCAGACATTCCTTTTTAAAAAAGTTATTTAGTTCATAAAACAGTAAATATGCAACTATATATATATATAATTTCAGCAACACTTTGAATGGAAATATTTTTAATATCTATTTTTAAATTTATTGATTATTTTTTAGAGAGGAAAAAAGAGAGAGAGAAAAGTTGATTTGTTGTTCCACTTATTTATGCATTCATTGGTTGCTTCTTATATGTGACCTGACCAGAATTCTAGCCCACAACCTTGGCGTATTGGGATGACACTCTAACCAACTAAGCTGCCTGGCCAGGGCTGAATGGAAATATTTTTATAAAGTTAGAAATATTGGTGTATTATCTCTGTCTATCTTTTTCATAGCTTCCCTTGCCTGTTGATTTACCTTCATAAAAGGCAAGTGGCCACAGGGATAATAATGGGTCTCAAAGAGCCAGTTACTGCCTGGGTTTCCCTGTCTTGCCTAATCAGAGTATTTCAACAAGCCCTTGCTTACCTTTTTCTAGGCCCCACCTACGTCCTCTGTTCAAAGCTCTGCATTTTAGTCCTGTTCCCAATAGGAGCACGAATTCCCAATCCTAAATCTCCTTTTGGTCTCACTGTTCCTGCTCCATAGATATGCTCCCAAGACTACACAATATACCAAGGCCAGGAAAATGACTTTACCTTCCAGTCCTGTGTGCCTAGAAGATCCTGTGAGCTCAGCTGGGCTCCTGAGGAGCCTCAAGGGAATTAGTCTAGTGTCCGACCTTTCTCACCTTGACTTTGCTCTACCACACCCCAGTACACATCTATTATTTTAGTTTTGCTATTTTCCTCCAATGCTGGAGAAATAAGCCAAAGACCACAGTAAATTAACAATAACGGCGGAATTCCCTAGAGACTTGAAAAAAGAGGACGTCACTTGTTGCCTCAGCATGGCTGCCAGTCAGCCCCTTTGATGTAAAGCATCTGTTCTCTTCAAGGAAACAAGAAAGTCTGGTTCTTCTTTCTAGTCTGTGAAGTAGGAGGTGGTGTCATTTGTTGTCTGGAGCCACAAGCCCCATGTTACTGGGTTGCAAGCTGCTGACTGCCTTTGTTAACATGCTGAAGATTTCATCGGCTGTCTTTAATAAAAGAGGATGTGTGTGAGGGAAGACATCAGCCGTTGCAGTTGGGTTTCTGTTCTCCAGCCCATGACTCGTGGCTGGCAGATGGCAATGACACCCAATATGTAATCAGCCAGCCAGTCACCTGGACTCCTTGCGTTTCAGTTATACAGTGAAGCAATCTTTAAGTCTGTTTAGAAACCGTACTTGCTCTTATTTGGTTATGAAAAGGCTTTTTTAATTTCTTCTTCCGTCCAACAATATTTAGTCCTTTACTACTCTGTTAATAAAGCTTCATTTGAATACTTTTACTCCCTTAGATAATTTTTTGGGCAAGAGAAGAATTCTGTTTTATGGGAGTTTAGACATTTGATCTGACATGTTTTGTTCCATAGGAACTTCATTCTCTTATTAAGAAAAATAACTTTGTTTCAGAAGCTGTAAAAGGATATAATCTAGGATCTGGAAATGACCTCTAGACGAGTGCTTCTCAAATTTTAATGAGCGCACAAGGCACCTGGGTATCTTGTTAAAATTCAGAATCTTCCTCAGTAGGTGGCGCCTGAAATTCTTCATTTCTATTAAGCCCCTGGGTAATGCTGATGCCCCTCCCTGAACTCTCAATTTTGTAGCAAGGCTGGATGACCTGAAGGCAGACAGTCCAGTGGGCATCCGCTAAGCTGCCCATGCGATTGCTGTGGAAGGGAGATATGATGGGCTTAAAAGATAAAAACCCCATCTCTGAAGAGAGAAAACAACCATAGAGGGAGAAAATAGTCTATATCCAGTTTTAGTCATAAATTTTTAACAAGCACTTGAAATTATTTATGTCAAATGACACTTTCAAAGCAGTTACCTGAGGCAGTGGATATGTATGTCGCATATGAGCATACCAGCATGTCAATTTCATCAGTTTCCAGTTATGCAAATAAGAATCTATAAGTATTACATAATATATGTGCATTGATTTTTAAAATAGCTTTCTTACTCTATTAAATAGATGCATTCAAACCACAATGTTTCCTCTGAAAATTGTAATCTATTTATGATTAGATCTTTGCTTAAAAATATTGAACGAGCCGTAGCTGATGTGGCTCAGTTGTTTGGGTGTCATCTAGTGCACCAATGGGCTGCCAGTTTGATTCCTGGTCAGTGCACAAGCCTGGGTTCCCCGTAGGGTGTGTAAAGGAGGCAGCCTATCAGTGTATCCCTCTCACATAGATGTTTCTTTCTCCCCCTCCCCCTATCTCTGAAAATCAATAAAAAGTCTTTTAAAAATTGAATGATTTTCTTAATATGAACATTTTTAGTTTACTTGGATTTTTATTCTTTAGGGGGACACAATAAGTATTATGTAAGCTTCCATGAGATCTGTTATCCCACATGAACTTCATAATGCCAATTTTTGATTATTTTTGTTTAAAGAGAAACATGCTAAGTGTGGAAAATGCAAAATTAAAGTTATTCCAAAACACCAATATAATTAGCATTCAGACTCATTTTGATAACAGATTTAACTTCTTAATTGTATTTTCTTATAATAATATTAACTTTTTCCTCCCTAATTTGAAGGTAGGGAGGTGACTCAAAGTATTCCAAGCACAGAAGAACTCAGGCTGCAATTTAAGTAATAATAGCAAAGCCTTGGTATACTTCACCACCTATTTTCACAACCTTCTTTTCCAGGTTAACCTAAGAAAGGCTACAGAGCCAGCAAAGAAAGAGCCAGTTTACAAATCCTCAGCGTTTAGAGTTAGGAGTCCTTCAGGCACACTGACAAGGAGATTCTGCTTTGTGTTTTTGAGATGATAAGGAAACAGAAAAGAAGAAGAAAAAGATAGTAATCTGTAGTCTCATATGCTCTTAACAACAACTCTAAGAAACAAGCACTATTACCCCATTTCTAGAAAAAACTGAGGTCTTATATGCTTACTCAACTTGTCCAAGTGCACACATTTCTGGGTGGAGCCGTCATTGGCACCTGGGCAGTGGGATTTGGTACTGAGTGTTTTTAAAAATCCCCTTGAGTTGGAATTCTAGTTAGGTACAGACACTTTGGTAATGAAGTGACTCAAGAAGTAACAGCTATCCCACAGAGCCATCTGGTTTCTCTCCGCCCCGCCACTGGGCCTCTTCTCTTTCTGTTAAGTAAGGAATGGTCTCCAACCCTGGTTCTCCCTCCCCATTTCCTCGCTTCCTACGCAGGATAGCAGGAAGTTTGAGCACTTCATCTATTTAGCATCTCTAGTAATTCAGACTGTGAACACACTTCACCATCAGTTTAGTAGCTGTTTATTGGTTGTGATGCTAAGCCCTGTGAGGGGACATCATTCAGAAATGTGTTCAAGCATCAAACGCAAGATAGTAGTGGTGGTATGACAGCACAGTTGTCTTAGGAAGACAGAGTAGGTGGTGTTATTTTAGGTTTCCAATGTGGAGATAGTCACTGCACATGTAATTTGGAGCTGTGTTTATTTGGAGTGGTGTTTAAAATTAGATATTGACCGTCTGTACTTTTCTTGATAAGTGTGGAGTCATCCAGACTAAAAGGTTTTTCGAAGGTTAGTAATAGTTTATATTTGCAACATTCTTTTTGGAAAGGATGTTGAAAAGTTGGAGAATAATGCCCAGTAGTTGAGGACTTTAAGAGAATTTTGGTATACATCCAGACACATATTATGTAGCCATTGAAATAAAAATTGTAAAGTTTGTATAGCAACATAAATATCACAAACATGCATTTGCTATATCTCAAGCACAGTGAGCCAGGAAAAGTAAACTTGACATTTGTAGAGTATCTACAATGTGCATGTACTGTGCTACATTTGTTTATTTTCTCTTATCTTTCTAACAATGTGCAGAAAGTTGATATTATTTCAATATTTCATAAATGAAAGAACTGAGACACATATATATTAGGGGACTTCACCAAGGTCATAGCAGTGGCTGAGCAAGAACTCAAATCCACATCTCTGACAATCCAAATCTGATCCTTTTTCCCCAGTTGGTTTATTCTGAGCTATTCACCCCTCTCCCCAGCATTGCTTTGGTTCAGAAATAATTGTTTTTACAGTAAAGAGTAGAGTCATATGAATTCAGCTGAAAAATGCATGCATTGTGAAAATGTTAAATCATAGAAATAATTGTGAATTATTTTAGGCGGTATCAGATTTGCCAAGACAATTAAGAGTTGACATCATCTGAAAAATGAAAATATAATCTTAGCATAAACACTTTTAGTTTTATCTGATATTTGAAATATGCATTTATGTAACTGCCAAAATATTAGCTACTCTGCAAGCCAGAAAGTTCCAGGGACAAGACAAGAGCAGTACAGCCCTTATTCATTGATAGCAAGCAAAATGTTTTTTTCCTTTGGGAAGGAGTGTTGTTATTAACTAATGCCTGAGAATTTGGGGATGGAAACCCTGTATTAAACTAGTGCTACATAACATACTTTTTTTTAAAGTTTGCCTTTCACATGATAACTTTGTATTACAATTACCACACATTACAGAAAAATCTGTTTGTAAATTATTTTTAAACAAATAGCATAAAACTTCTCTTATAAAGGTACCTACCGTATTTTATCTATTATTAGGTGTTTTTAATTCACTGTATTTAGAGTAAACACTTACCATTAGAAGGTTAAAAACTGACTTAAAAGACTTTGTCTCATTAAATTACTTGAGCTAGATTTGGAAAGGACTGTAGTGGTTTCATTTGAATTTTTTTTTCCCAGAATAGTTTACCCTGAAAACATCAGTAAAACTTTACAGTATATTTTACTTATTCATGTTTTTATAAATGGTGTGGAATATTGCTAAGGAGAGGGAACAAAGGTGGGGGGTGGAGGGGGTCAATGGGAAAAAAACAAAGGGGCCATCTGTAATACTTTCAACAATAAAGATAAATTTTTTAAAAAGAATTTTAAAAAGTGGGTGGACACAGAAATTTGTCAACTTTTCCCATTTAATATTGTATTTCTTGGTGTTGAGTTGACCAAAAGTTTAATTCTGTCCATCTGAAATTGTATCGCTTTTTTCTCAGAGTGGTACCACCTGACTAGGTTGCTAGGTTTTCATATGTAACCCATTCTTTCTCATTAAAGACGAAAACTATTTCTCTAGCTGCCTGCCCTTTTTAAAAAGGTACAAAGTATACAGCGGCTGTTTGGAAACTTTTTTTCCCTCCTTCCTAGTTATCTTTGTCTGTTTGTATAAATTGCTAAATTGCTTCCATAAAGTGCCTCCAGACATAAGGGAATCATTTGCATAAGTGGATGAAGATTTTTGTCTTCCTCCAAGGAAAGCTTGCGATGGCCTCTTAATCGGTTTCCTTCCTCTCTCTGGCCCTAGTATCCGGCTGCGCTGATGAACCTGGGAGCCATCCTGCACCTGAACGGCCGGCTGCACAAGGCCGAGGCCAACTACCTGCGGGCGCTGCAGCTCAAGCCGGACGACGTCATCACGCAGTCCAATCTCCGCAAACTCTGGAACATCATGGAAAAGCAAGGCTTAAAGACTTCCAAGACCTGACACAGGGGCAGCGCCTCTTCCTCCTCCACCTTCTCAAGCTGGCTTCCTTAACCAACAGGACTTCCCAGCGGGGCTAGGACAAGAGCTGGTTTGGACTTCAAGGCCAGGACAGAGGTCACCGAGGTCACTGCCTCTTCTGGGGATATCCACTTAGCTGTTGGCACAGCCTTTAACACCAAAAACGGCGGCGGCGGGGGGGGGGGGGGGGGGGGGGGTTGGAAACCTCCTGAAGGATATAATTGTTACCCATAGAACTAAACCAGAGCACTTAACAAAGGATCTCTTGGCCCTCTGAAAGAGGGACGGCGTCTAACTTCCAAAATTTGTGCATTTTTGAAAGCTAACTGAGAAATTATATTGTTTCCTAAACACTGTGAGAGGAAGCCAGAGTGTCCATTCAGCCACGGTAAACTATGAAGGTCAAGTGTGCATAGGAGAGGTTAACCTGTAGTGTGAGCCCCAGGGAGCCGGCGGTCATCCTGATGCTGCTGCCTTCCCTCTCTGGGACAGCCTGCTCATCAAAATTCTGCAACTTAGAAAACTCCCTTTTTTTTTTTTTTTTTTTTTTAATACGGTGTCAGGACCTGTGAGAGTCTACACTTGTTTCCTGACTAGTGCACACGCCGCATTATGATTTGGATGTCAGTCTTCACTTTCTTGGGAATCATTTGCTTTTCATGATCTGAAAAGGATAGGCAGCGTCGCGAAACCCCCATTTCACACTGGTATTGTAGGAGGGGCCAGGGAGGCCTCATACTTGTCAGGCAGGCATTTTTTACTTTAAAGTCACCAATATTTATCCCCCCCCCACACACACACACACACAAATAAAAAAAAAAGAAAGAAAGAAAGAAAGAAAGAAGAAACTGCCTAGGAGAATTCATTGTGTTAATTCTTAGGCTTTTGAAATTGCCTTTTTAAATGGCTATTCCTGGTTAATGCACATGCTTATATAAGGATTATAACAAAAGGAAGCTTAAAGGTGTTCTAGCTCCAATAACTAACCAGCAGCCATTAGACATAAGGGAAGGTGCTTTGTGCTTTCCAGATGTTACTGGTTAAAAAAACAAGTCTGCTCGAAGGAGTGTATAATGATGGTTACCAATGACTTTATATTTGGGAAATGTTATTATGAAATGCTAATATCTTTCTAATAGGTACCAGAACAGTAATGCTGATACGGTTTTAAGGAATTGTTTTTATCATATTTTTCATATTTTGCTCTTCCCCCCCAAAAAAAACACGTAAAAATGACTTCTTATTTTAAGCTGCAGTAGAGTGTAGCATTAGCCTGCGTGTTTCTAGGTTTTCTGCCAAGTGCTTTTTACAGTTGAAAACCATTTCTCACTAGCAAATTTGGTATTTTGTTTCATTACCTATTTGTAACCACTTCAACGTTCACAAGTAAAGGAGTATAAAAGATGTAGAGAAGAACATTTGTTGAACATTTTTTTGACTTGCAGTCAGACTTTGCTACTAAAAATTAACTTTGTGAAAACAATAGCCCACTATTAGCTTCTTCATAAAGTAGAAACACAATACTGTACATATTTATTTATTTATTATTCTATAATAGCAGAATAACAAGCAAAACTTGATTCATCAAGCCAATTCCTTGCAACTGAAAATTAGCTTTTTCTCCTTTACACTCATGCTCCATGTATATATGGTCAGCATCCCCATTAAAGGGAAGCTGCACATGCAAATACATCATACTATGTTTTCTCCATATTTTATATGTTTTTCTGCATATCTGAATACAGTGGGATAAAGAATTTGAAGTAGTGTTCCTATGGCATTAGTGTTTTTGTAAGAAGGGCAAATGTAGTGAGAGAGATTTGGATGGCATTAATAAGAAGGCCCTCCTACCATGTATAGTATTTTGTAAACATTTCACTGAGGGGCCAAAAGTTAAATTATAACGAAATCACTGTGTTCTCAGAATGATATTTAACATGTAACAACAACAAACCAGTGGTCAAACCAAAAACAGGGGTTGAAGTGTATTTTTCATCTTCTACTGCATTGGCAATTGCAAACAAATAAATACAAAAGGAATTTAATATAAGGATATAGAGATGAATTCAGTATCTAACATTTTTATTTATTTAAATATTGACCTATGATGATTTCCTAGTTTTAACACTTTATGTCTTTTTATTGTTATTGTTCTTCCTTTCAAAACACTTGGTTCTTAATAGGTTTGCTGATTGCACAGTAGAGGCACTTCATGTTGACCCAGTTCCCAAGTAGCATTAATAATTGGGCCTGTGTCATAAAATGCATGGATCTTTAATAACAAAATGTCCCTGACACCTTCTATTACAGGGCTGGGCTTAGACCAACTTGGGGGGAGGGCAACAGGGGGGCATAATAGAACATGGTCAAAAAAGTCTCCGCTCAGGGATTTATGGTGGATTATTGCAGACAGTGCTAAAAATATAGAGCACAAGACAAGTTTACTAAATTAAAATTTTATTTTTTGAGAAGCTGTTATTTGTATAAATTATCAAGATTTGTAGGCTTTCCTTTTGTAGAAATAATTGTTTTATGTGCCAGAGAATTTCAATTTTGTTTTCAACAATAAAGCATTGATAACAAATATGTTGTTTAAGCCTTTTTTTTTTCAGTCTTCCACAGCAACAAAACTTATACTCTCTTGGGTTTTAGCAGAACTAGGAGATAATTTTTAAAAGGTGGAGATTGAGAGTCAAATAGAGACAGAATGTGGCTAATGCAGGGTCCTCAAACTTTTTAATCAGGGGGCCAGTTCACTGTCCCTCAGACCGTTGGAGGGCCGGACTATAGTTTAAAAAAAAACTATGAACAAATTCCTATGCACACTGCACATATCTTATTTTGAAGTAAAAAAACAAAACGGGAACAAATAGAATATTTGTATTTGCATGTGGCCCGCGGGCTATAGTTTGAGGACCCCTAGGCTAATGTATAATAAGAATTATTAATTTTTTAATAGTTATAGTAATAATAAGGGTTGCTGATGTCATTAGATTTTCCATGTTCAGAAAAGATGGCATGGTCCTGGCTGGTATGGCTCAGTTGGTTGAATATTGTCCCATGCACCATTCACTGAAAGGTTGCCAGTTCATTCCCTGGTCAGGGCACATGCCCAGGTTGTGAGCTCGATCCCCAGTTGGGCTGTGAGCCAAGTAATGTTTCTCTCTCTCTCTCTCCTCCTCCTCCTCCTCCTCCTCCTCCTCCTCCTCCTCCTCCTCCTCCTCCTCCATCCTCCTCTCCCTTCCTCTCCAAAAGATTAATAAATTAGCCCGGCCAGCGTGGCTCAGTGGTTGAGCATCAATCTATGAACCAGGAGGTCAGGGTTTGATTCCTGGTCAGGCAGCATGGCTCAGTGGTTGAGCATCAATCTATTAACCAGGAGGTCAGGGTTTGATTCCTGGTAAGGGCACATGCCCAGGTTGTTGGCTCGATCCCCAGTAGAGGGTGTGGGAGAGGCAGCCAGTTAATGATTCTCTCTCCCTCTCCCTTCCTCTCTGAAATGAATATATATATGTATACACACACACACACACACACATATATATATACACTAGAGACCTGTTGCAGGAAGATTCCTGCAAGAATAGGGCTTCCTGAGACCGGAGCAATGCAGAGAAGGGAGCGAAGCACACTTAGGCGGGCTTCACTCCCTTCTCCACCGCCTCGGCTCCCTCCCTTCCCCGCCACCTGCCACCTCGCTCCCTCCCTTCCCCGCCACCTCGCTCCCTCCTGTGTCCGCTGCCTCAGCTCTGCTCCCGTCTCTGCTACCTCTGATCCATTCCCTTCTCCGCTGCTTGGCTCCCTTCTGCAGTGCTTGGCTTCCTTCTACACTGTCTTCAGTCTTCGCTGGGCACCTGTGTAGGCAAATTAACCGCCATCTTTGTTGGGTTAATTTGCATACTCTTCTGATTGGCTGGTGGGCATAGCGAAGGTATGGTCAATTAGCATCTTTGTCTTTTATTAGTGTAGATATTAAGAGAAAAATATACCAATTAGCCTGGGTATGCTAATTAGTCATGACCAGTATGCAAATTGACCATCTCACTCCAACACACAAGATGGCCAGCAGGGGAGGGCAGTTGGGGGGCAACCAGGCCTGCAGGGGAGGGCAGTTGAGGGGAACCAGGCCTTCAAGGGAGGGCAGTTAGAGGTGACTGGGCCAGCAGGGGAGGGAAGTTGGGTGCGACTGGACCTGCAGGGGAGGGCAGTTTGAGGGGCCCAGGCCTGCAGGGGAGGGCAGTTAGGGGTGACCAGGCCTGCAGGGGAGGGCTGTTGTAGGGGGACCAGGCCTGCAGGGGAGAGCAGTTGCAGGGGGACCAGGCCTGCAAGGGAGGGCAGTTGGAGGCAATTGGGCTGGTAGGAGAGGGCAGTTGAGGGCAATCGGACCGGCAGGGGAACAGTTAGGCGTCGATCAGGCTAGCAGGGGAGCGGTTAGGGGTGATCAGGCTGGCAGGCAAAAGCGGTTAGGGGCAATCAGGTAGGCAGGCAGGCGAGCAATTGGGAGCCAGCAGTCCTGGATTATGAGAGGGATGTCCGACTACCCGTTTAGGCCCAATTTCACGGGCAGTTGGATATCCCTTGAGAGGTCCCAGATTGGAGAAGGTGCAGGCTGGGCTGAAGGAAACCGCGCCCCCCCCCCCCCAGTTTACGAATTTCATGCACCGGGCCTCTAATATATATATATCCTATATAATAAAAGGCTAATATGCAAATCGACCAAACAGCAGAACAACCGGTTGCTATGATGCACACTGACCACCAGAGGGCAGACACTCAATGCAGGAGCTGCCCCTGGTTGTCAGTGTGCTCTCACAGGGAGAGCACTGCTCAGCCAGAAGCCAGGCTCATGGCTGGCGAGTGCAGTGGCAGTGGCGGGAACCTCTCCTGCCTCTGCAGCAGTGCTAAGGATGTCCACCTGATGGCTTAGGCCCACTTCCTGCCTAAGCTGTCAGTCGGACATCCCCTGAGGGCTCTCAGACTGCAAGAAGGTGCAAGCGGGGCTGAGGGAACCCCCCCCCCCCCCCTGCTGAGTGCACAAATTTCATGCACCGGACCTCTGGTATATATTAAAAAAAAATCAAAACCATATTTTTTAAAAAGAAAAGATGACATGGTTTTTGTTTTGTTTTGTAGATGAACTATAGAAAAGTATTAGGAAATATCCAAAGCAGGACCAATTCCCTACTTCTCAAGTTGCTTGGTAAAAATGGCCATAATTAGAAGACCCTGATTCTCCAGCTCTAGTCCAGAGGTAAGCGCAGCCCCAATCTGCTGAGAGACGTGGATGTGGTACATTCAGGGGTTAGTTATAAAGAAACCTTGAGTCCCAAACAAGGTGCAAACCGACATATGGAGAATTTGATAGTCTTGAGAAAATTGCCATATATAGATGATTGTGTATTGCCTAATTCTTTTTATTACAGAATAAAATTTACCTATAAAGATTTTATTTTCTGCTAAACAACCTATGGATGTGTCAGGTTCTGTTCCAGCTTTAGTTAAGAAAACCAGGGCTCAGAGGCATGAAATAACTTGTTCAGGTCACTATGCTAGCAACCAGCAACCCTGTCCCCATGTTGTCCATATGCTTGTATGTCTCCTGTCACGTGAGCACTCAGACCCTAACCAGGGGTGGGCAAACTTTTTGACTCGAGGGCCACAATGGGTTCTTAAACTGGACCGGAGGGCCAGAACAAAAGCATGGATGGAGTGTTTGTGTGAACTAATATAAATTCAAAGTAAACATCATTACATAAAAGGGTACGGTCTTTTTTTTTTTTAGTTTTATTCATTTCAAATGGGCCAGATTCGGCCCGCGGGCCGTAGTTTGCCCAAACCCAAGTCTGAAGATGAGGTTTTTCACCTTCCTTGGCATTTCTCTAGCTATTCCCTTTTCTGCATTCTCTGCCTCTCTCATTGCAGATGATTCTGAAGATTGGAGAGGTTGCTACACTCTGAATGTTTATGCCCCCCCAAAAAAAAAAACTAATGCCTATAGGTGATGGGGAAGTAGGGGAGTGATTAGGTTATGAAGGTGAAGCCCTCATTAATGAGATAAATACCCTTGTAGAAGAATCCCCAAAGAACGCTTGCCCCTTTGTCCAGGTGAGGATTCAACAAGAAGTCTGCAACCCATAGGAGGGTCTTCACCAACCATGCTGGTACCTAATCTCAGACTTCCAGCCTCGAGAACTCTAAGAAAGAAATTTCTCTTGTCTACAAGCCACCCAGTTTTTGTTATTTTGTTATAGCAGCCCAAACAGACCAAGATGGAGGTGATGCATGAAAAGACACAATAAAAATTTAGAGTGTGAAAGCAAAAAAAAAAAAAAATTCATGTAACTAAATCCATTTACTTACCACCTAAGGAACGTAAGGCTCCTAAGTTCAGCGACTGAACCAAGATCCCAAGACTAGTTAGTAGAGTAGTCACACAACAGTTATTAAGAGGTCTTATTATATGAACTAAGTGCATAATTGACTCCATTTTTTAATTTAAATGTTATTTTTCAATTACAGTTTACATTCAATATTACTTAGTAAGAGCATAGTTGCTAACAATCATATGCATACAAAATATTCCCTAGATATTTCCAGTACCCACCTGGCACCATACACAGTAATTACAATGTTCTTGACGATATTTCCTATGCTGTGCTTTGCATCCTCATGACTATTTTGTAACTATCAATTTGTACTTCTTTATCCCTTCACTTTTTTTCACCCAATTCCCTCCCCTTTGGCAAATGTCAGTCTGTTCTCTGCAACTATGAGTCTATTTCTATTTGGTTTGTTTATTTTGTTCTTTAGATTCCACATATAAGTGAATTCATATGGTATGTGTCTTTGTCTGACTTATTCACTTAGCATAATACTCTCACAAATGGTAAGATTTCATTCTTTTGTTTGGCTGATTGATCCCATTTTTAAATCAAGGTATAGTTTTAACTTGGATTAAAACACTATACTCTGAAACCAATGAGGCAGGGGCCATGTCTTTCTTTGTTGGCTTATTTTCTCCTGCCTGGCACGTTGTTGAATAAACAAACATAAAATACACAATAAATGAAAATTCCATGTTATTTGCTCATGACCAATTTGATACTTAAAAAAATCACTTTCTACCAAGTTGAGATTTGGGGATCCAATGTCTCCTTGTATTTGATATGTTCACCTCAGTGACGACAGTTTTCACATAGTCTATATTTCCAGGACAAAGAAAGGAAATGCTTCGAAGTCTTTGTTATTCTTTCTATTATAAGGAACCTGGGTTTCTGTAGATAATTAAAGCATTATAATCCAATTCATTTGTATGTAACTTTTCAAGATGATTTTTCACTTAACTTAAATATTATTGTCAGTACTAGGATTTGCTTCCCACTACTTAACACCCAACTCAGTTTAGTGAAGGGGAATTACTAGAAAGCTTGGCTTTAGCTCTGGAGCAGCCCCACTCTGTAAGGAGAGAGCATGGGGAATGGCAGTGCAGTTGTGCTAACTCTGTTTTGCAATAGAGAAAGCTGCACATGAACCCGGACTTGAAGCTGTTCTTGCTGTCTTTTTGGGTGGTCTTCCTGCAGGACGCAATCAGAGGCCTTTGAATCGGCTTTCATTTCATCTGCCACTTCACCACATATTGGCCTTTTGTTATTGTTTTTGTTCCATAGAGATTTGAGACATTTCCCCAAACCCCCTCCCACCCCAGAGCATTTCTGAAATTTGAAGTCTTTTGTTAACTTGAAATTTCTGTGAAGTTTTTCTTTCTAAGTTTCCCAAAACATCCCCCCAAATTCTTACAAAACTGGTCTTAGATGTTATTGTGTTATTTAACGGTCTGCTTCCAAAGAGTGGAGGGAAGAGCTTTTGTTTAGCAAGAAAATCTTTGCATCAAATGAGACCTGAGAATGTTACCAATATGTGAGACGACTTGATGAGGCTGAAGGCTTCAGAACAGGCCTTCCAAGATGTGCTGCTTTGGCATGTAGATTATTTTGAGCTGAAGGCAGTTGAGACCCTGCAGGCTCAGAGAAACTTCTGCCACTCCTTTAACTACCTAGAAGATTATAAATTGGGGGTCTTGCCCGTAATAAGAGTTATTACCAGAGATAACTTTTTATGACCTATCTATAGGGCAGGGCAAACTTCTAATTATTGAACATCTGCTCTTATCTTCCTACAAATTTCCCTCCACCTCTCTGAAGCCCTAAGGCATCTTACTTTATTTTTAAATTCAGTATGCCATAGATAGATAGATAGATAGATAGATAGATAGATAGATAGATAGATAGATATAGATATAGATATAGATATCATTTCATTTTCTGTCACTGAACTTCTCATGTATGTAGGTGTCTCAGACTCTGTCATGTATGGAGTTCCCATATGTGTGTATGTCATTAAATTTGGTTATTTTCTCTAGTTACTCTGTCTCATGTAGATTTATCATGAGGGAGAGAGAGAAACATCCATGTGAGAGGGAAAAAATATCAACCAGCTATCTCCTGCATGCCCCCTACTGGGGGGCTAGTGTCAAACCAGGCATGTGCCTTGAAGGGAATCAAGCTGACAATCTTTTGATGCATGAAAAGACACCCAACCAGCTGAGCCACACCAGCCAGGGTCCATGTGGATTGAATCATTAGACCAACTAAAAGATTCTAGAAGGGTAGTAAACAATACCCCCCCAAGGTCATTAGAAAAATATCTATGGGAATCTAGGAAGTTAATGTAATATCTAAAATGGTATTTGGGAAAAGCTGCTGGAGATTCCCAAAGGGGGAAAGTAAACGTGGAAAAGGAAAAGGTAGACACACAAGGAATTGACTATTAATTGCCATGTTGTAGAGTATAGGGTTGGATTACAACCTTCTTGGTTGCCCAAACATCTGCCAAGATCGAGCCCCTGTGTTGTAGGGGGAAAACATCGTGTTACAAATAAAAAAGTGGATGATATGATCACAGGAGAGGCTAGAGAAATGTTCAACCAATTTGAAGTCTAGGCCAGAAGTGGCTCTCTATTCTGAAATATATTTATTTTTTTCCTACCTCCTTTGGATTTGACAGGAGTATCACTCATTCAGACAAGGCTATCAGCCATTCCCCGTCAGGTGGATAGAACAGAGTTCTGCATTTCAAGTAAGAGCTCAAGAGTTCTAGAAACACTTTTTCTAGCAGTTTTCTGTCATGTCTTTTTCTTTTTCATCCTAGAAGGCTCAAAATGAAATAACTCGTCTGAGAACTTTCTCTTGGTAATATCATTGAGCAGCTAGAGACTATAGTGAATGTTTTAAAACATGTATGGAGAAAGAAATAAAATAATTTTAATTGTTTCCAAAAATATCATAAAATAATTAAAATGACTTTCTTTTCAGCTTAACACTCCTCTCATCTAGTGTAAAAGATTATTTATTACCAGAAAATCAGAATCGATGAGGGAGGGGAGGGATGAGTGAGGGATGTGGGTGGGGAGTGGAAACAAGTAATTACCTTTGCTTTTAATGTGGGCCCTTTTTTCTAATCTTATTTGGTAAGTAACAACTGTATTGATCTAGTAATAATTAGCTTCTAAACTCTGCAGACATTGACTTATTAACTTACATAGAGCCAATTAATAATCTCAATAGATTTTCAATTTTAAATTCTTTTTGTGTTATTTTAAATATGCCATTATATTTTATGTCTGCATACTCTATGTTTCCTTTGCAGTAGACTGTTATTCTCTAAATGGGCCTTTGCACTTAATGATAATGATGATTCAGGAAATTTCACTAGGATTATGATGTTTCAAAGTAAATTTTTTAGAAATCTGTCCTATGCCCACCAAATATTTAGATATTACTACATAGTATTATATTAAAATATAATTGAATAATTTTGCATTATATGATATGGAAGAGTACATCAATGTTAATCTTTTTAAATAACCCATTGAGTTTAACTCTCCCAATTACCCTGTTGATGATATTTAGAAAATGTGAATATACCAGCAAAACCCATGTCTTTTTATAAAGTGAGCCAAGGAACTTAAATTTGTTGTCATTTCTGTTTATAAAACTCACTAGAGGCCCAATGCACGAAATTCCTGCAAGAGTAGGCCTTCCTTCCCCCAGCTGCTGGCACCAGCTTTCCTCTGGCACCTGGAAGCCAGGCTTCCCTCCATCACCCAGGACCTGGGCTTCCTTCCCGCCACCGGGAGGCACCCCAGCTTTGTCTGGAAGGTTGTCCAGAAGGATGTCAGGTCTAATTAGCATATCATGCTTTTATTATTATAGATTATTATTTGGACTTCTATCTGTTCCAAAATTTTGCTCCATGAGTGATGCTGAAGATGAGTTAGTCTGCTACTATTTCGCAAGTGGCCATAAAGTAATACTCATGGAAATCATTTTCACAACATCAGAGAGCAAGAGGGAACCCTGGCTTTGCCCTCTACACTTTACAAATGAAGAAGCTGTGGTTTGGGGCAGTCAAATGACATAGCTAAGGTTACATGTTCACAGTGGATCCAATATAGCTGGTAAAATGTTGAAGTACTGGCTGCAGGTTACAAGCTGCATGGCCCAACACCACCCATCCAGAGTTTGTGAAAACATCCCTTGTTTGGAGTAGAGGTAGACACAAAACTTGCCAGGAAAGATTGCATCATGGATTTTTCATGGATGGCATACATAGAAGTTATTACTACCTGAAACTCCTATCTCACTAAATTCAATTTGAGTCCCTGGTTTAAAAACAGAACTCTTCATTTGAGGATACGTTTATGAATTGCACCTAACCAAACACAGCTGGTCTAAGTACAAGTGGCATACACAAGCATTTGGGTAGATTGAACTATTTCCAAGGACCCATTCCAGTCCTCTGGTGACACTGCTTGGTTATTTCTTGTGATCCAGTATTAATTTGCCTATCACAGCAGGTACTGGATGTACAATGTGCAGGATTCCAGGAGACAGACCAAATTGGATGTGATCCTTTGTGAAGAAAGTGGCTAGCCTCTTCTCCTTTATTTTACTGGAGGCTGTTCTAGATACAAGGTTTTGGGAGCATACTTGCTAAATGAAAACTCTTTGGAGGTCAGAGAATAACTGTGAACTATGAATAGCATGTTATTTTCCCATTGCAGTGAAACAACAATATACATATAGGCTGCAACCTTACACCAACTTTGTCCACTTTTTCTCTGTTATACACACACATGTGCATGCACAGATGTGCGCACACACACAAACATACACACCACACACAGTGGCTGGGTGGTCAACAACTAACCATGAGTTCAAACATAAGCATCTAAACATTTGATCCTCCAGGAAAGGAAGTCATTATGAGGAATGAGCCATATTTTAAATGTTTTGGTTAGCAGAGGAAATAAAGTGAGATGAAAGTTTTTGTCCTGAGGTGAGTGATTTAAGTCCAGACAAGCACGAGTCAAAAGGAGATGAGGGCAGACATTTATTAAGATCCTGTTATCAAAACCTTGGTTTATCTCTTTCACACTTGCTAGTGTCTGCCGCAATCAAACTACTGCTGTGATTCATCAAATCACTCCTTTATATAGGTCACTTTCCAGTCCTTATTTGGAAAAGAAACACCACACAGATAAAGAGAAGATATGACAAATGTAGATTTGTTGCTCTCCATTTTTAGGATAAAAGAAATTGCCAAATTGACCTTTAAATGTCTTAGTTTGAAACATACCTCCCTTTGGAGATTAGCCAAATCATCAAACAGTATGGATTTTCTAATACAGGAAGCAACACACTCAATAATTCTGAACACTGATGAAAATGAGGTGAGCGCTGGAACACCCCAATTGTGTCACCTTTCTCCTTGGGCTCTAGGTCCCCAGGTGACACTGTATCTCATTACCTGATACCTCTGTTCAACTTGCTGCTTGGAATTTCATAGATATACATGGAAATGAACATAATTTTAATTATTTTGTTCTTTCTCATGCTCAAGATTTTGTTCCTCTTGTAATTATATTTTTGCATGCAGAGCATTTTGCAGTTTTCAAAAGGGTTCATATTCTTTATATTGAGCACTTGAAAACAATTTGGCAAAGTAGGCAGGAGAAACATACAATTATCTTCCAATTCAAACTCCAGATAAGGATTCAGAAGCTCCGAGTGGGCACATGACTCACCCAGGATCACATTCAGTATGAAAGCAGTCAGTCTCCCAAACTTAGAACTTCAGTCTAAAACCCTGGGTAGACGTTGATGGGTATGGGCACAATCATTGCCCTCGTCTCTAAGGATCAGATATGATTGAGGAGAGTTTCCATCTAAGATTTGCACTTAAAACTGGAGACAAACTGCATTTCTGCATGGTGAGAGGATTGGGGAAGGAGCAAAAGATTCCTCCGTTGTAAGAATACATAGGCTCACAAAAATAATTTAGCTTTTGTCCAATCAGCCTGTTATCTTTCTCTCTTTGTTCATCCTGGAGGTTGGTAATTAATTATGTCTGTGAAAATATTGTACCTGTTGAAGCTTTGTCTCGCAATCCAGGTGTCAGCTGCGCTCAGACAGATGTTTGCTATTCCTATGCTACGGGATTTTTAGTGCCACTCCCAGTTTTTGTGTCTATCCATCTCTCACATTTTGGAGCTCTTAGCCCCACTTCTGCTGTTCTCTTGTGGTTTTTATTTCTTTTTGCTCTGTGAAGCACCGGTTACAGAAAACAGACTCTTTTTCCATTTCCCCCCAAGCCATTCACATTTTTGCGTGTAGCCAGCTGTAAAGGTTGGAGGTGACAGAGTGGATTTAATTGAACATCCTTGTTCTTAAAATTTCTCTAGCCACAAGTGGAATTTCTCATCAGTTACCTCTCTCCTCTCATCAGTTTCTTTCTCCCTCTCAGGCAGTGCTCTCTGCTGCCCGTCCCACAGTCTCAAAACCCCTGTTATCTTCTTATGCAAAGGCCTGCAGCCCCATCTTACTATAAGGCAAGCAGATTATCCAGGTGTTTTCCAAAAACAGAGTTTAAAAACTGTCAGCCCACAGGCTGCATTTAACTTCTACACGTTTAAAAAATGTGAGAAATGTTTAGGAATCAGAGTTTTCCAACAAACAAACAAACAATCCCACCTAAGCCCGCTGGTGTGGTTCAGTGGTTGAGCATTGACCCAAGAACCAAGAGGTCACTGGTTCAATTCCTGGTCAGGGCACATGCCCCGGTTGTGGGCTCCATTCCCAGCCCAGGGCGTGCAGGAGGCAGCCGATCAATGTTTCTCTCTCATCAGTGTTTCTTCCTCTTTATCCCTCTTCCTTCTTCCTCTCTCTCTCAAAATCAACAAAAACATTAAAAACAAGACAAAACAAAACAACAACAAAATGCACCTGAGTTTTGGGCTTTCCTTGAAATACAAGATACCTGGCAATGGAGGCCAATCCCTGCTGGCAGCTGCTGCTCCATTCACACAGGACCTCACTATGGCGTGTCACTGTCCCCACACTCTGCTTCTGCGTGGCCTCTAGAGGCATTTAAGGACAGCACTCCTGCTGTAACAAAGACACTTCCTCCATTAACAGGAGACTCTAACATCTACTGTTAATATGTATATTTTCTCCACTACTCAACTTACAAGGGGGTTTTGGGGATATTCAAAGATGATGATTACCTAGAATGTTTTAAATATTGGAAAATATCTTTAAGACTAAATTTTTCATCATATCTTTTTTTAAAATTGAGTTGTTTCCACTTTTCAGATATTATGAAGAGTGCTGCTATGAATATTTGTGTACGAGTTTTTGTGTGGACACGTGTTTTCAATTCTTTGGGTGGAATTGTGCAGTCACAGAATAACTCTACATTTAGTTTTTTGAGCATCTGCCAAACAGTTTTCCACAGTGGCTGCAGCATTTTACGTTCCCATCAGCAATGTATGAGGGTTCCAAGTTCTCCATATTCTCACCCATATTTGATTTTTTCTGTTTTTTTGTTTTTTTGGTTTTTTTTTTAATATAGCCATCCTAGTGGGTGTGTATCTCATTGAGTTGTTTATTTGCCTTTTTCTGATGGCTAACATCATACCATTATTTAATTTTTAATTATATTAACAATAAAGCTTGCAAATAAATTGGGGAAATAAGAGGCAATGTTATGAAACATTTTTTCTCTTTTCTCTCAAGTAGTTTTAATGTTGTTAACTAATTCAGATAATGCCTGACTCATAAGACTTAACTCTTTGTTAGTGTTTGACTAATGGATTTTTGCAATTTATCATGTCAGAAAAAAAGACCCCCTCCTTATTATGCAACACATTGCCTCAGAACAGTATTATTTTTCATATCCCTTATCTTGCAACCCTATCCCATTCAGCTACATTTATACAAATAGTTTTAAATGCCTCCTACTGGGGAATTTAATTTTGATTGATGAAAACCCAGTCTCAAGCCTATGAGAGTGAGCTGCTGAGGGAACCAAAAAATGAGACAGATGTTTAAGAACATGCATATTCTATTTCACCTTTTAACTTTAACTGGAGATAATAAATGAACATTAGCAAAATAGTCCATATGCAGCGATTTTGCTCTTGAATTTATTTGGCAATTCATTAGGATTTTTTCAATAATAAATGGTAACCTTTGAATCTATAAATACATGATATATATAATTGTAAGGTAATTGAAGTTTATTTAATCACTTTCTCTGCACAGGTCTATGCCAAACCCTATTAAAAGTTTCATCAGTTTAGAAATTTCTTATCTGAAGGGTCTGCTTGCCCTCTTTCTCCCCATAATTGTCTTCAATAGAGTGAACTTGATTAATGGGCTGTTTCATTTTTTTCAGGATAAAGCTAACATTTTCCTTTTCCCAGCAATGCTAGCAAATTACTTGATTAATATCAAAAGGCTCTCATTCACACATAACCTTTGAATAAACAAGTTGTGATACTGTTGGCAACATGCTAAGAGGTATTCCTGTAAGTAGGCTATAAAGGAAATTGCCTTTGTAATTAAATGTATAAAGAGGGAGCCTGTTTTTTTGCTTGCTGCAAATCTTTTTAATTTTTCTCTCTTATAAGTGGAGCATGTATAATGAGATTGGGCCAAAGCAGAATGCAGAATATCTTTTTCTATGCTGGGATTCTATTTGCATGTCCCTCACCACTGGAGGCCCAGGAAGAAAACTTTAAAACATTTATGACACATAGAGTTTCTAATTCATAATTTTAGGGCTATCTAGCTTTCCCTTTAAAGTGTGGACACAGACAGTAATCAATGCCATGGTGATTAAAAATAGATAGCCCTCCAAGAGACTTTCCTAATATTAATTACTAAAAAACCAAAGTCTGGATACCAGCTGCTCTAATGAAGCAGAGAAAAAGCCTTTATGAATTAAAAAAAAAAGAATTCTCCATTAAAGTGGAGGAAAGAGAAAGAAAATAGAATATCATGCCCTGATTTATATACCAAATACTTTATATTGGCATATTTTGTATAGAAAATTAAACCCTACCCTTTATTGCAGTATTGTTAGTTGTCTATCCAGTGTTAATTTCTCCCTTAGAGACAACTATGAGAACTATTAGAAAACCAACTTTGTCATCGCTTTTTGCATAGATCCAGTGGATGGGTTGTTACTGGCCCAAGCCAGAGGTCAGCAAAGGATGAGCTCATGGGCCAAATCAGGCCTACCATCTGTTTTTATACAGCCTGGGAGCTCAGATTGTTTTCTACATTTGGAGTGATTAAAAAATCAAAATAATAATATTTCATACTATGTGAGTGTTACATTACATTTTAGTGTCCATAGATAAAGTGTTATTGTAATATTCAATGTTTATGTATTGTCTATGGTGGCTTTCAGGCTAGAATGGCAGGCTGGAGTGATTACAAAAGAGACCGTATGCCCTGCAAAGCCTAAAATATGTACTATCTGGCCTGTTATAGAAAAAGCTTGCCGACTCTCGTCTAAGCCAATCTTGATACTCCTGTCTCTTGCTTTTGCAGGCTCCAGTCCAGCTGGCAGTGCCCATGTGACAATGAAATGCAAGCAGAGGTCTGCTGGGGGAGTTCTGAGAAAGCTCTGCTTTCTTCATAAAGGCTGGCATCTTAACTCCCCTTCAGGCCTTGAATATGAAAGTGAAATCTGGACGTGAGGACAGCCATCTTGCAACTGCAGGGTGATGAATATAAAAGTAAAAACCAACACCCTAGAGGAAAGGAAAGGACCTGTGTTTCAGGTAAAATTCTTAAACAGCTGAATGAAGGCCAATACCTGCTATTGCCAGGCTTCCTGTTTCATGAGAAGCATCCCTGTCTGTGAGGCAGTCTTCATTTGCGTTCAGTCATTTGTAGGTAAATGCCTTCTCACTGACATGCCCTTCTCTTTCTTCCTTTAGGCATAGAACCTATTTGGTCTCAATAATATACCAAGAGTTGTGGGGCCAGAGGACTCCTTCTCGTATTTGTTCAATATGCAATTTGTAAATAGCCATGTAATCTCTCCACAGGTAAAGTCAGACTTGAGTTTGCTCATCCTAACAAAATATTGTCCCCTGCAGCATTATCTTGACATTTGGAGAAATGGTTATGAGAATAGTCTATTCTCTTTGTTACTACAAATAGCTCACAGCAGAAGGTCATCAACATTGTTTGGTAATGGCACCCCCCCCTCCCCCTGATTTCCCCTCAATCAAAGTTAGGTGTCTCACCCTCTGTTCTCCCATAATGTTTAGGTTATAGGGTTAGTCCATTCATTAGACTCCATTATGTGTATATCAGTTTATTAACTAGTCTCTAGATGCCTTAAGGACAACACCAAGTCTTTTTCCTCTCTGTTACTCTAGAATCTAGCATAGGCACAGACAGGTTAAGTAATTTGCCCCCAGTCACACAGTTGAAAGTGATTGATCTAGGACTGGGATTCTAATTTCAGGACTACTTACTTAATACCATATTTTAAGGCTGCTTCTCTGATGTATTAGGTGCCGGGAATACAGTATGAAGAAAACCATTACCTTCCATTATGGGATTATAAAGCAGAATAACATAAGATACGGTTTTCACAATGGAGATGTAGGTCCAGCATGCTGGTTTTCAAGCCCTGGCTATAGTGTGTACTGTATAACTGAATATTTTAACCTCTCTGTGCCTGTGCCTCAGTTTTCTTATCAATAAATTGGCATCATAATAATGCCTGACTCACAGGGCTGTAAGGATTGCATGAATTAGTATAGCGATGTATTTAAAACAATGCCTGGCATTTTTAAGTATAAAAGAAAGTTTAGCCCTGACCAGTTTGGCTCAGTGGATAGAGCGTCAGCCTGCGGACTGAAAGGTCCCGGGTTCAATTCCGTTCAAGGGCATGTACCTTGGTTGCGGGCACATCCCCAGTAGGGGGTGTGCAAGAGGCAGCTGATCGATGTTTCTCTCTCATCGATGTTTCTAGCTTTCTATCCCTCTCCCTTCCTCTCTGTAAAAAATCAATAAAATATATTTTTTTAAAAAAAGAAAGTTTAGATATTATTGATTTTGTAGTGGATAGTTTTGTAATTATTAAATTGTGGTAATAATAACAATAGCTATTACTGTTATCCCTACACTCAAGGGACATGTAGTCAGACTATAAATGACCTCACAGATTGTTGTATAATGGCAAGCAGCAATTCAATGTTAAGCAAGTATGTCAGAGTTCTTCAGAAAAACAGAACCAGAACCAATAGCATGTTGTGAGCAGAGGAACTGGCTCACAAGGTTAGGGAAGCTGAAAAGTCCCAAGATCTGCTGGTGACTCTGGAGAGCTGATGATAGAGTTCCAGTCCAAGTCGGAGTTTGAGTCCAAGAATCAAGACAGCCACAGGTGGAAGTTTCTGTCTAAGTCTGGGTCCAATGTCAGGAGAAGACCAACGTCCCAGCTCAAAGACAGTCTGGCAGAGAGAGGACATTCTCTGGCACTCAGCCTTTCCTATTCAGACCCTCAGTGGATTGGATGAGTCCACCCACATTGGGGAGGGCACTCTGTTTTACTCAGTCTACAATTCAGTGTTGATCTCATCCAGAAACACTCTCACATACACCCTCACAATAACGCTTACCCAAATGTCTGCAACACCTGCAGCCCAGTCAAGTTGAGACATAAAATTAACCATAGCAAGTCTCATCAACTTGGCACCCATTCATCTCTCTTTAAGCCATACTAATCTCTAAATAATGACAATATCTAGGTCATAATTATGCTGGACATGATGCAATTCTTGAATACTGTGCTATAAAGTTAATGTATCTAATATTACATGATAAGGAAATAAAAGAGAAAAGAAAAAATGGTATTTGCTTGTTATAGTACACACATATCCATAAATATTCATAACAAAGAAAGGAAGAAATACTCCAGATAATTATAGTCCTTGTTTTTGTAACTGGTCACATGCTCATAGCTGGTATTTATACCTACTTTTTTCTACTACCCATTCTGTGTTCTCTTTGCCTTCAGCAAATACCTCAGTTGGTTGTAATTCTTTACCTGGTACAGTGACCCAAATCTTCATTCCTGAGGTTTCTGAGCCATTAATAGTCCTGCCTAGATTGGGTTGTTGAAGTTTTCTGATGACTTAATCACATTCCTTACCTCAATTTTGCAATAGCAATCCAATTTTCCTTGATAGTCAGGATCAATCATCCAGGCCAATACTGTAAATCCATTCTTTGAGTTAATTCAGAGGCTTGAGGAATATATGACCAGGTGGCAGTCTTAACTTACATTTCAATGGAAACGTTATTTCACTTTATGGGTACCTTTACCCTCTGAGCTTTTCTTTTCTTTTCTTTCTTTTTTTTTTTTTTAACTGAGTTTTGTGTTGTATTAATGTTTGCTGCTCTGAGGCAACCACATGATTTTGGAGAGACATGGATAAAATCGTCACTGCCTGGGAAATATGTCTGATTAATTGGGAAGAATGCTCTTGTCTTGAGTAGTACTCCATTCGGCGGGGAGCAGGATTTGTTACCTGCGGGCCAGGCCTGGAATGAGGAGAGGAGAAAGGAGCAGAAAGCTCTACTCAAGGCCTGGGAAAGCTGGGAGGACCCCAGTGCAGAGAGTCAACCTTACTGAGCCATCAAACAAGGCATGGGAGGTACAATCAAAAGCCACAGGGTAAGAACCCCTGAATCCAAGCCTGGATCCAACCAAGCAGTGAGTGAAAACGCTGGAGCCAGTCAAGGTGGTTCACACAATTGCTTGAAAAAGTTCCTACAGTGTCAGGGTGTCAGGGGTTACTTCCTATGGGCCATAGGCTGACTGTACTTCTCCAGGATACACAATGGACTGTGATGCTTTAAAGTATAGAGTAAAATATAGGGAAGAGAGAAGATGGAGCATCATCTGCTAGTCAAAACACCCTACTTCTTATAGCCCTAAATGATTTCGTTTTGTTTGGGCCTTTTTATTTCTTTATATAGCTATTCATGCATTCATTCATTCACTCACTCACTCATTCATTCATTGATTCCTTACCTATCCCATAAGGAACTGAGGAAATTTAAAAGGCCCTGTATAATGAAAAGTAATGATGCAATAGAAATCGAAGTAGAGAATTATGAAAAAGAAAGCAAATACAAATGGAAAATTAAGGCAATCTATAATAATAAAAGCATAATATGCTAATTAGATGGAACAGCCAAATGACCTTCCAGACATCATTCCAGACGTCCTTCTGGACAAAGCCAAGGCAGTGGGGGTTAGGGGTTATCAGGCAGGCAGAGGGGTTAGGGGGGATGAGGCAGGCAGGCAGAGGCAGTTAGGGTTGATCAGGCAGGAAGGCAGAGGGGTTAGGGGTGATCAGGCAGGCAGGTGAGTGGTTAGGGGTAATCAGGAAGTCAGGTGAGTGGTTAGGGGCGATCAGGCAGGCAAGTGGTTAGGGACAATGAGGCAGGCAGGCGAGCGGTTAGGAGCCAGCGGTCCCGGATTGTGAGAGGGTGCAGGCTGGGCTGAGGAACCCGCCTTCCCGTGCACGAATTTCATGCACTGGGCCTCTAGTGTAAAATAAAAAGACAAATAATGGATCCATGTTTTTGTTTAATTTCTCAATATTAAATGAAAACTTGCAAGAAAAATATGACAGAAACCCATCTCATTGTATCTTAGCAGGTAAAAATGTCAAAATGAAGAGTGACTTGGGTCTTTAGGAGCCAAATGTCTCATTCCATCTCTTCTCCTCTTCAAACCTCCTAGGAGCCCTTGGGCTCTGTTTCTTAACCTGTTTTACTTTTCCTGAAACAACATATCACCATTTGGTGCAAAGGACCAAGAATTAGCCATCTCTAAGTCTCTCTCTGCCACTTGGTCTTGGAAAATTTGTTAAACCTTTCAGATCTTCATTTTTTCACCTGTTAAATGGAGATAATGTGGATTTTAAACAATATGTGTTGTTTAAAGTCCACATTATGCATATGTGATGCATTTACCAGAACACTCCATGGCATTTGAAAATGTTCAATAATGATAGCTGTTCAAAAATAAAATATTGAAATATGATCTTTAAGTTCTCATTTATTTCAAAAATTCTGATTCTGTGACTTGACTCATTTATTGTGTAAACTTTCAATAACATTGCTCTTTTATCATTGTTCGCAGGAATAATTTATCTCTGAATCACATAAATGATTGTATTCTCAGCATAACCACTAGGGAGCTCATGTAAAAGAAATGCAAACCGGTAGCAAAACTGACTTTAAAGGTTTGTAAATCCTTAAAAGAAATGGGCTACAGATAAAAAGTTTTGCCTTGGTTTCAAATGAAACTCAATTTAAGACAAAAAGCTAAACCAAATCCCATAGTCTAAAAGGAAAAGTACCTAAGAGCTCTCTAGCTCTTTCTTCCATCTTCTGCTTTGCAAAACACAATAATAATTCTAATACTGAATTGATTGAAAAGCTACTTTGGACTATAATAAATTACGACAAAAGGATAACTTTTCCAATGAATGTCACTGAAGTTTACAGGAAGAAACACAGAATATTTTTTCTAGGAGAGATGCTGGTTTGGGGGAATGGGTGGGGTGTACTGGCTCAGCAAGCGGGGTTCTACAATGAATGGTTCTGATAGCTTCTTGGATGCTGCCAAAACAATAAGAGAATTAAGGTTGAAATAAAGACAGGATGCACCATGTAATGAAGACCTACTAAGTCAGTGGTTCTCAACCTTCCTAATAAGTTAATATAGTTCCTCATTGTGGTGAACCCCCAACCATAAAATTATTTTTGTTGCTACTTCATAACTGTAATTTTGCTACTGTTATGAATCATAATGTAAATATCTGATATGGTCTTAGGAGACCCCTGTGAAAGGGTCGTTCGACCCCCAAAGGGGTCGCGACCCACAGGTTGAGAACCACTGTACTAAGTGATCAAAACTGTGCCATAAGTTTTACTTTATCTTCTCGCTTAACCCTAATAATATCCTGAAAGGTTCAATTCTTTCTAATTTATGAGGAGAGAACCAAGATTACAAGAATTACAAGGACTGAGTAACTGCCCAGATCTAACTGCTGATAGATAAGCAGATAAACTGTGATTAGAGAATGAGTGTGTCTGACTATAAAACACACTGTTTCCCCTCTGCCAGGCCGAGAGAACATTTCTCTTGGGAAGACAGCTGCAAACCTATTTCAGCTGGGCTTGGCTGCTATTTATCAGCACCACAGTGGCTACCATCTTCCTGATGGGGATTCAGGCATTTAGCTGACCATGCACGGAGAAGATTGTACATCTGTTCCTTTATCTCCTTAGAGGGTTACCAAGGTGAGAGTGGCTGGAGTGAGAACAGACAGAGGCAGGGTGCAAGATTGCCCACAGATGATATCTTATCACTCCTTTTCTCACTTTCTCTGCAGAAAGGGGAGAGTTTACTGACAATAATAATAGTTAAAACTATTTTGTACACAAAAAGTATTTTTATCGCTCGTAGGGAACTTTACAATAAATGGAATATGTATACATTATTTTATATATATGAGTATATACACACACACACATTACCCCATTAATCTTAATGGCCATAATTTATGGTTGCGAAGAGGATACTAAAACAGAAGAACCTAAAATGCTAGCAAGTGGCAAACACAAGCACAAACCCAGGTCTCCTAACTACTTCCTATCACAATCCCAACACTCTCTAGTCTAGAAGATGTCGGTCTCTTGTAATATAATTTGCCAGTTTCACAGGGGAATTGCAAAGCTTACTTCCTATTTGAAATTAAGATCCTTTACTTCCTCCAAGAAAGCTTCTATATACAAAATGTAATGGCATAGTAATGAACTCCGCTGACTAAATCAACCATCTACACACACCCTCAAATATTACCCTTCCTTTGCTTCCTGTGGCATCCGCAATAAAGATCAACCGGAACAGCAGGAGGTTGGGAGAGTGTAGAAATGGGAAGTTCAAAAAGATTGAATAACATAAGAACAAGCCCTTATGAATGGTGAAATCTTGGTTTAGAAATACTACCTTTTTAGAAGGGCCTTTGAGGTAGAGAGAAGTGACCCAGAGATCTGGAACTGTGTGCACTCTCTCCTTTTTTATTTTCTTGTCTTTCAAAGTGTGTGATTCTGTTAAAATAGTCCTCAGCCAATGGAATACCCCTTGAACAACAACAACAACAACAAATCATCGCTGGCATTCCTACTAGAAGGTTTTGAGAATTTTTTTTAAGATAAAGTTTCTCTGTTTCAGGCTAATTATATTTGATCATCAGTATCTTGAGAGCGGTGCAAGGTACTCATGGCAGATGGAATTAACATGTACCAGCAATTTGGTGTAAGAAATAATTTCTCTCCACCTTTTATTTGTTGACAACAGATGAGAAACAGTGCTGTGCAAATGTAGTAGAAAAAAATCCCTTTTGGGCTCCTGATGAAACATGTAGCAAAACATGTGATTTGGGTACAATGTTTTATTCATTTTTATTTCTTTATTGAAGAACATCAAAAGCCAAAAAAATGGAAGACCCACCCAGTTCATCACAGATAGTCAAAATCATAGAAGTGGAGAAAGAAAACATCTATGGCAATGATTCTGAGCTAATACTGAAACGGAAACATGACTTGATCTCAAATTACTTCTTTTAAATCAACTAGGGAAATGACATAACCACATTTAATTCCTCGGAGAAGAATTGTTCAGTTCCAACCATCTGCTAAATTAAGCAGCAGTGATTATAATGAACATTTACAACAGACCCAATACAAAAGGGGATAATAACTTTAGGCATAAAACCAGGTCCCGGGAGGCTACTGCATTCTCAAAGACGAAGCTTACAATTAGAAGAGGTTTTTCAGAGTCCTGGGCCTACAGGCCTGGTGAAGGTCAAAGTGCAGCATCACATTTCCTTAAATTCTGTATTTCTTTTTAGGAAAAATTGTCAACAAATGCTACCCAATGACCAGTATTCCAGTTTTTCTTTTACCCTGTCTCATCAGACCACTAGTTTTCTTTTTCTTTTTCTTTTTCCTTGTGATTTTGTTCCTTAATTCTTTATTGCCCCCTCTCTGTAGACATGAAATAATATTCAGCATAACTTCAGACAAATCTAAGAGGACCTGTCAAATTTAATTAGCCGCTCTCCTAAGTACCAGCACCCCTGCGAGATGTATTGTTAATTAGTTTAGCAGTGTTCTTTGGTCCTTGAATGAATGTATGTTCAATATTTCTGCAGTTTTCTGGCACTATTTATATCTGAGTGCAGATCCACACACATTTTCCATGGAACGAGTTGTCTCAGACTAGTATTATTGAGGAAAAGTAATAACAGTAATAATAATAATGATTTTTTGGCCTTGCCTGTTGTGGGATGTCATCTATGTCCATTCTTCACCAGGGAACCTATTTTCATAGTGCAAAGTCACATTATTAAATATTAGCAGGGATTCCTCATCAAAAAAGAAAAGAACAAAATTGTGTTCACATGTAGACCCATGTCAAGTTCTTTTCCCTCCAAATGCCACTGAAACTAATATGGTAATGGCACTAAGGCACCTGAGAGAGAAATAATTTATGTTTTAGATTTTTCAAAAACCTGGTTCTAATTATGTTGCTGTCCCACTGACAAAATATGAAAGCCCGATAAAAGGGTGACCTTCCTCTCCTTCCTTACGCACATGCCCACCACTGAGAAAGGTATTATTTATGAGTCTCTGCAATAGTCTCACTCATGAAATGCCAGTCTATGGAACAAAGAGATCTGGGAATTGATTAAAAGCAGGAACTATTGTCATTGTGTTTAGAGATGCGGTTGACATGGCAGACCCCAGTGAAAACATAAATGGTTTCCCCTACTCCAGCGACATGCTCACACAGTAATTTACTAAAATTAAAACTTTAAAAATGATATAATGCAAATGATATTCAGTTCAGGAATCCTTGTGAGCTTAATAAGCACAGAGCTCCTAAATGGCTTTCCTTCCTTTTATATCACTAACTGTACCTAATGGAGCTAAAGTGAAGGTTTAACCAGGATTTCTTCCTCTTTCTGGGATAATAATATAATCTTAATGTCATTTTATAGGAATATCAGCATGATTCATTGCAAATTATATATTACTTTGTGCGATCCAAAGACCTATAAGAAAGTGTGCGCCCCTCAGCCAGCCATCCACTAAATATTTATTCATTCAACAAATACTGCATTTCTTAAATCACATCAAGTTCTAGGCACATAGTCAGCAAGAAAGATCATTTCTTCCCTCACCTGGCTTATATTCAAAATAGAAAAGACAGAATATTGAAAAGAATGATTGATCAAGTCCTTTTGATAGACACTGTGTTAGGTTCAGCAAAGAGACAAAAATTTTCCTGAGTGTCTCTCCTAGTGATGTGGTATCCTAGGTGCATCGCCCCCCAGACTTTCTAAAGGTTTCCACACGCCAGTGGAAACTCTGAGGCAGAAGTCTCCACAACTGTGAACCTACATGGGCTGGCCCAGTGTTTGTCTCTGTGCTAAGCAGGAGGACTGATGCCAAAGCTAATGGGCAGGAGTGGCAAGAAGAGGGACGTGCTTGGTGAAAATGCTGGTGATGTGCCAAAGCCACACAAATGACCATTAGTTTTGCAGAAAGGTATAGTATTCCTCGAGCGACAAATGTTAAATTGAATACAGTTCTGCTTGTTTAAATGGCAGGTTAGGGATTGTTACTTTTACTGCCAGTGAGGCTATATAGAGACAAAATAAATGCACATTAACTGAAGAAATACTGATCTTGGACCTCCCTATGTCCTTGGGAGCAACAGCCACCTGGGGCATTTGCTTTTTCCCTGGGGCATTGCCAAAACTGCTGTGGGCCCACCAAAGACTATTTCCTCCTCAATCTGGGGGTTCTCTCCCTCCCTCTCCTGCCCTGAGGTTGCAAGTGCTGCTCTGGAAGACAGCAATAAATTTGCAAGTAAACAGACATTTACAATCTACTTCAATGTTTATAGACTAAAATTTGTCTGGCTACCTCACCTTTCCCAATAGTTGGTCCATGCTGAACTCCCTCTTCAATTTTGAGGCAATATTTGTACTATCTTGAAAAAGAACCAGGTTCACAGCTGAGTGAATCTTCTGGAAATGAATGCATTTGATGAATTATTTATTGAAACTCTTGGGGATATAACTGCTGCCTTGACAATAACTTTGGCTTTTGAGTGAATTATGGGGTCCAGGATATTGGCCCCAAGGAATCTCTTAGGAGGAAAGGAAAGTAATACGTTTTATCACAGCACTAGAGCAAGAGCAAGAGGAGTGAAAGAGTCGGTAGGTTTAAAGAGCTGCCTCTGCAGACTGCATATGTTTTCATTATCTATGCGAATTTTATATATAAAAAAAATGATATCTTGACAGTCAAATAATTATCAGAATAACTAAAATAAAACTAGTTAGTTATGGGAATTCAGTCAATTCAGTGATTTAGAATTAGGTAGACGAAATAACCCATTTTATTAAAATCAATTTGGGGGAGGAGAGCTCTTTCTAGATTTCTTTATTCAGTTTTGCACAATTAAAGCATAAATAAGTATTTTCTTAGGATGTAGATAATTTGCAGCAACTGCTAAGGTACAGACAAAATTGAAAACAGATGTTTGTATTAAAAGTCATAGATTGTTTGTAATGCTTGACTTCTCTTTGCCTTGGATCTGCCCTTATGTGAAGTTCTAACATAACTTATATTTCTGCATTTTAGATGAAACAAATATCATATACCTGTGATTTCCAGCTCTGTCACCCCACATGAAATTGTGAAAATATTTTATCTAGTCTTCATTTTGTGACCCAGTGACAAAATACTCAAGTGTTTGCATGTTAGGACAGTAATAAGAGTATCATTCTTTATTTCTATGACTAGAGGCCCGATGCACAAAATTCATGCAAGGGGCTCGGCCCTCACAGCCACAGTGGCTTCCCTCGGCCCTCGCAGCCATGGCTTCGACCAGAAGGTTGTCTGGAAGGTCGTTTAGCTGTCTGGTCTAATTAACATATTATGCTTTTATTATAGATTCTGTCCCTATCCACTCTGTGATAAATTGATACCTTCTCACAAGGACTTGTACATGTAGAGCTCTTGACTAAGACATGACATTCTGCCATCTGGTCACTTCTCTGCTTGTCTAGGTAAGGACTTCTTCCCTCAAATGTCTGCTGTTTATTCCTGATCTGGTGAGTCCTGCTTGTGGCTCACACCATTTTGTGCCAGTTCCTGTTCTGTCCTGCACCAACTCTGAAACCAGATGTGGAATGGACTTAGCATCAACCCAAACAATATGTACTTACATGGGCGACAAGGCCTCGCTGCTTTATGCTCTCAGCCTCTGACATATTTGTGGTGATGTGACTCTCATTTTATTATTTTTTGAGTTCCATGCCTCTTGCCCTACATCTCCATAGGTCTCTTGGATTGGGAGCAAATTTGGAGGATCCAGCACACCCTATCTAGCACTATCCACAAATATTTCTTTGACACCCTCAATCTCCAATGACTGTTTTTTGAATACTATGTGCTAGGCTGGATGCTGAAAATAGAGTTTAGACAACACAGACACAGTTTCTGCTCTAAGGGATCAAAAAGTGTAATGGGAATCATAGATACAAATCAATCACTCAATTTATTTATTTATTTATTTTTAATTTATTTTAAAGAATTTTAAAGAGGGAGAGAGAGAGAGAGAGAGAGAGAGAGAGAGAGAGAGAGAGAGAGAGAAGAGATATTGGTGTGAGAAAGAAACATTAATTGGTTGCCTCCTGTATGTGCCCCAACTGGGGATCTAACCTGTAACCTTTGATACGTGGGATGATGTTCCAACCAACTGAGCCACATCAGCCAAGGGCTCAATCGATTATTTTTAGAAGATAGATGTTGAAGAAATAATTACAAATGTAAAAGTTGTTGCAAAGTGAGAAGTAAAAAGTGCTATGGGAAGGTACAATGAGGGAAAATTAAACAACCTCAGAGGGTCAGGGAAGGATTTCCAAGAAAGTAACATCTAAGGTAAGATCTGAGATATGGGGAAGAATTGAATAAGTAAATGGCTCTGTGAGAAATTGGGGGGAAAGCAATGGTGCCTCAGCAGAGGAAAATGTATGAAGATAATGCATTTCCAGAGAGCAAACCCCAACTGAGGACGTCAGATAAGGGTAGTATGCTTTCTTCAATGAGGCTGACAGATCAATAAAAAACAAAAAGATCAAGGGGGGCCTTGTAAGTCACAATAAAAGGCTCAGATTTTATTCTAAGATAACGAGACACCATTGAATGCTTTATTAATATATTTTAAATTAGTAAATGTTCTGAAAGTATAAACTAACATAAAAGTACTAAATTAGACCTCTGTAGTCATCATTGAGCCTAGTATTTTGCATTTGCTTCACATAGTTTGAAGAAATATAATGTTTCATTTCAGCTAAAATCCAAGACCCACATCCTTCTTCCTTCCTCCTTCCCCTCCCTTTCTTTTCAGATAACCACTATCCTAAACTTGGAATATATCATTCCTATGCAGTGATGAAGCATCTAGTGAAGCTCAAAATGTGCAATTCCCATGACCTTGCAATTTGTTTTCTAAGTTTTTAAAGAAACTCTCATACATTTGCACAAGAAACAGTTTCATGAAACTTAATTGTAGCATTGTTCATTGCAATGAAAAAGTAGTACTAACACAATAGCCCTTTATAGGGCTGGTTTTATGATAAAATTGAACCCCATTCATCAGTTGAAAATAATTCATTGGAACCTATGAATTGATGAGGATAACATTAAAAAAAATAAGATGTTTAGTTGAAAAGGTTAGTTCCAAAGGAATACGTAGTATATATTTCATGCATAAAAATAACAGGACATAAATAGAACAATATCTATTATTTATGGAAGCTTATATGTATAATAATATAAAAACATTGAAGACTTCTAAGCAGGGAAATATACATTAGAAAATGTGTTTTAAAAGCTTAGCCTGTCTACAGTTTTGAGAATGTAATCACAAGGGTAGACGAGTTAGGAAGCTATTACAGTAGAGTAGCTGAACAATGATTGGAACTTCAGTTAGGGATAAAAGTAGATAGATTGTAGAGTTATTTAGAAAGTGGAACTTTTAGGAAAGGGAGTTTGCCTATGAGGGTGTTACGGGGTGGGAAAAGGTCAAGTGACTGTCAAGTTTCTGGCTCGAGTAACTTGGCCACTTGTGCTTCTTTGAACTGCTATGGGGAATGAGGATTGTATGACAGCTTTGGTAATAGGTGGAGGCAATTAATCCAATTTTTAAAAAGTTAATTTGGGTTGCTTTCTCCAACTAGAGAAGTCCAGGATGTGTAAGAAATGGGTCTAATGGTCAACAGAGGATTCTAAATTTAATTAGAACCAACATGCAAGTTATTGACAGGAAGCTTGCAAGATCAATATTGATTTCAATCCCACACAATCTCTTTCAATTCTTAAAAGGAATGGCATGCTGCAGATTCAAAGAAGAGAGTTGATTGCATTACACTTTTGCTTCTTTTTAATTGCCTAATATTTTTAATCATATTTGCTTAACCCATATTAATGTACACAATTATAGTAAATGTTAAAATATTAAAAAATAAAATTAAGATAAAGTTTGAGAGACACCCATCAGCGAGAGATAATAACATTTGGAAGAGTAGGTAATATTGTTAGATAGAATATACAAGAAGAGAAGAAAAGGTCTAGGACAAAGCCCTAATGGACACTAAGATGTAGTGCTATCAGTGGAGGCTGGGAATGAGAGGCCGTGGAGATAGAAAAAAAAGGAAAATTGGAGGATGTGGTATATGAGGTCATGGAAACCAAGGAAACACATTATTTCCAGAAAAAGGGGGTGGCTGTCAGTTTTAAATACTGATGACACTTTAAGCAAGAGAAGGAATGAAAAGTATCTCTTGGATTTTGCTATGTAGAAGTCATTGGTAGTATAAAAGTGAGCATTTTCAAAAGAATGGTTTGGCTGGAAGCCATTTGGGGTGAGTTGAAAATAAATGGAGAAGTAGAAGTGAAGATAAGACATATATAGACATCTTGTTTGAGTTGTTTGCCTGGGAAGTAAAGGAAAAATAAATAGGTAGGAGCTGGAAGTTTATGGAGCTGGGGTGAAAGGGAAAATTGTATAATTTTTTGGTATATTTGTTTCCTTAAGGGGAGGCAAAATCAAACATGTTTATATGCTGCTGGGAAGAATTCAGTAAAGAGGAAGAGCCTGAAGATACAGGAAAAAGGGAAGATGACCAATAGGTGAGTTTCCCCAAAGAAGGTAAAACCCAAAGCATTCAACAGTGATTTATTGTTGAATTAACTGATAATTGAATAGGAAGAATGATGTCATCCCTCCTGAAACTGCAGAAAAGGCTAAAAGGATGGCTGTGGATGTCAATAGGTTTCCTGATTTTGATAGTGGGAAGGTGAGGGCTTTCATATATGATTGCTTCTACTATCTCTCTGAGGTGGAAGGTGAAACCCTCTGTAAAGAGAAACGGGGTGTGGGGGGGATTTAGGGGTTTTTAGGAGAACAGAATTTACAATAATGGTTATGGAGGATTGGCATAAATTCTGCACAGGGAAACAACCTAAGATTTCTGTTACTATTTCTGTTCTAGATTGAGGTTGAAGATTTTTAATTTATGGTGATTCTAACCTCCTTGGACCACCTTTATGTATCTATACTCTATTCCCTTTAGATTAATTTTTTCATAAGAGTCTCCCAGTTTTTTTCCTACAGACAGACTATCCCTCGAGATGTGCCACACATGTCTGAATTTGCAGTCAATATAAAGCCTAGGTCAACTTCTCAGAGGAACAGGGCTCCTTCCTGAGCCCACCAGTCAGGGCAGGCAGTCCATCTCCGGGGCAGAGAAGCCAGTGGAACTCCTCCCAAATTGAAGAAAAGTCAGAGAGGGACAGAGGTGGCTTAACATTGGTAGCTTTGGCCCCATAAGAGTTGTCTTCGTGGTGCCCTGGCCAGTGGCTCAGTTGGTTAGAGCATTGTCTCGATATGCCAAGGTTTTGGGTTTAATCCCCAGTCAGGGCACATACAAGAATTAACCAATGAATGTATAAATACGTGGAACAACAAATCCATATCTGTCTCTCTGCACCACCCCCATTCCTCTCTTCCTCTAAAATCAATAAACAACAAATTAAAAAAAAAAACAACAAAACAAAAAACATAACACAAAGCAAAAAAACAGCCCACGCTGTTTTCTTAGCTGATGTCTGGCATAGTTATAGTTGAGGGAACCCTATAGGATGGCAATATTCTAAGACCTAACTATCTCTAAGTGTGTCTTAAGCATCTATGGACTTCTAAATGTGTTATGTTTTTAAGCCCTGAAGGAAGTATTGGGTATTTTAAAGATGTCTATAAATGACAACGTGAGGCTAAAGAGTTCCATTTGTCACATTTATAGTTTGTTACACAAGTTTCATCAACCCTGTGCTGGAAGTAAGGGTCCTATTGGGTGCTTCTTGAGTGTGGCAACGTTTGTATTGCACACATTTTTATTACTGTTGTCATTCGGTATATTCTTATTATGGGAAAATGTAATAGGTATTTGGAAGTCTGAGAACACTGAGGAGTGTTCTAGTATGGTTACTGTGGTCTGATTGACTCAGCAGCATCTTGACACACATTTGCCTTTCCATATATTCAAGAGAACCAAAGTTTTCTTTTTAAAAGTGACTTCATCTTCCATCATAAATGTCTGTACTCTAAGGCCTGGTGAGAAAATTCCTTGGAAACCAGAGAACATTTAGTCATTTAGCATGTATGTGGGTGTTGTTATTTTTTCTCTCTCTCTTTAATTTATAAAGTCCTTTGAGTGAGTAAATTAAAAAGTGGTGTGTTAATATTCCACATTTTGTTATTTTTGAGAAAAACTTATTTAATAAGCAAGTTTATAATTTAAACAGTGTTTGTGATCTTCTGTGAAACTTTGAGTTATATGTATGCCATGCAAACTAGTTGAACCATTTTTCCTGGATTTTGATCAGAAGGATATAGAATAGTAGAATGATCATCAGTTGTGGAGTAAGAAAACTTGGATTCTACTTCTAACTCTGATTCTAACAACCGTAACCTTGAGTAACTCTTTGTCTGGGATCCAGTTTCCTGACCTAAGAAGAGAAGAATTTTATTAGGTGATCTTAAAATGTTTTTCAGATCTTAATCTCAATTTTAGGAATTGACACAGTTGTTGGCAGCATGAGAAAAGGCTAAATGTTGTTGAGAATATTAATTCTTATATGCTACAATTTCAAATATGCCTGCTGAAGCCTGGAGTTTAAGTTTATAGTATTCATTCATTAATGCATACTTTTATTCAAAAATGAGTGTCTCAAACTTGGGAGACAGCAATTAACAAGAAATGTAGCAGTCCTCAGGGGGTTCACATTATAGCAAGGAAGACAAACAGGTCAGCTGATTCTTGGAATAAATATGATAAAAGACCCTGTAATAATATCTACATCTCAGCCTTCTCCTCTTAGTATATCTAGCCTCAGATGTAGACTTTTCACTTGGCTGTCTTACAGCACTTCAAACTTCACACATCTCAGATTCAGTAGTTGACTTCACACTCTTGTCTCAAAACCTATTTCTCCTAATTTTTGTAAATTATACCATATTCACTTATTTGCTTACATAGAAATCTAGAGTGATTTCTGATTTCTGCCTTTTCTCCATTATCTCTACCTCTAATCCATCAGCAAACCCTGATCAGATTACATTCAGAACTTTCAATCCCCATGGCTGCCTCTCTAATCCAAGCCACCATCATACCTTACCTGGACCCCTGTAAGAGCCTCGTTGCTACTCTCTCTACTGTCCTTCTTCATCCCATGTCAACATATCACAAAAAATAGCCATTTTTCACATATGTAGCCATTTGCAATTAATAAAAACGTGTGAGTGATACAAAAGAAATTATTTAAGAAATATGACTGTGGCCGAAACCGGTTTGGCTCAGTGGATAGAGCGTCGGCCTGCGGACTGAGGGGTCCCAGGTTCGATGCCGGTCAAGGGCATGTACCTGGGTTGCAGGCACATCCCCAGTAGGAGATGTGCAGGAGGCAGCTGATCGATGTTTCTCTCTCATCGATGTTTCTGACTCTCTATCTCTCTCCCTTCCTCTCTGTAAAAAATCAATAAAATATATAAAAAAAAAAAAGAAAGAAATATGACTGTGGATAGTTCCAGTCTTGTAATAATAATGTATAACCTATTTTCCATAGTAAATATACAGTGAGTTACTTAGACTCTATTAATACAGGGCTGCCTCTTTTGTATTATTCTCACTACCAGGAATATTTATAGTTCTCTTATGAAGACCTCCCCCTCTATATCTCTAGTATTCTTAGTATACGACATAGTCTATCATATAATAGGTGCCTGCTTACATTTTGTTGACCTAAAATGAGATATTTCTGCAAGTTACTGTTGAGTCCTATAGTGCTTACACTCTAAACCATATGAATTATCAAAACAGATCTGAATTCTATTTTGTGATATTAAAAATGAGATAATCACTAACATCTTTAGTTATTTGCAGTTACATTTCATTTAATTTTTGGATAGGTCATACATGCACATGATATGAAGTCAAAGTACAAAAGAATATGTAGTCAAAAACAAGTTTCTGTCTCATCTCTCCCCCAGCTGCTCTGGCCCTCGCCTTAGGGGTTTCTATTATCACTAGTTTCTTTAGGGATATTCTACAGAACTCAGGTGAGCGCTCATATTCTCTTTATACAATTAGGAAATTTTGCTTCATCATATTTTAGTATCTTATATTGACAATTCTATATAGAGTTCCCTTATTCTTTTTATGACTGCATAGTATATCATATTATATTAACTAATCCTATAGTAATAGACATTTCAGTGGTTTTCAATATTTTATTATAAAACTATTTATCTTAGTCTGTTTCAGCTTCTATAACAAACACTGCAGACCAGGTAGCTTATAAACATAATAAATTTATTTCTCATAAATTTGGAGGCTGGAAGTCTGAAATCTAAAATAGAAATTATTTTTATTGTTTTAACATTATAGCATTTTATATTCATTGTATAGATATTGGAGAGTAGAGAAATATATATATATGTATACATATATATATATATACATATATCTATACACACACACACATATATATACGTATATATATATACATATATATACACATATATATACCAAAATTAAAATGGTTTTCTCATATCTGTCTGTATCTCCAAGTCCTATATGCCTTATTTTGATTTTTTTTTGAAATTTATATATGAAATAAGTCTGTATAAGCTATCCTGTGAGCATTTTTTATTTGGCATGTTTTTTTGAGATTCATATGTACTGCTTTGTAGCATATTTTTTTCTTTTTTTTTCAGTCTAGTATTCCATAATATGAAAACACCACAGTTTATCGATTTTTCTGTCTAAGAATATGTAGAATTGCCATTTATTTTGCTATAAATAATTCTGTTATCTATCAATGTTTGTGTCTCTTGAGTTACATATTCAAGAGTATTTTAGGGCCATAACTTTCAGAGTTTTTTATTCCAACCCTCAGAAATGACTTCACTTTATATTGTAATGCAGTACACATACAAATACTCAAACATGTATATGCACCTATAGCTAAAACATTATTTTTGCAAAATTATATTACATGCAATGTATACTTATATTTTCTATTCTATTCTAATTTTAAAAATGCTAGTTGTGGGCCAATAAATTGATTTTATGGTTTCAAAATGACTAATGTAAAAGTAGTGCTCTGGCCAGGTAGCTCAGTCGTTTAGAGCATCGTCCAGATATGCCAAGGTAGTGGTTTAGCGCCAGTCAAGGCACATACAAGAATCAACAGGTAAATGCATAAATAGATGGAGCAACAGGTCGATGTTTGTCTCTCTTATTTCCTCTCTCTCCAAAATCAATCAATAAAATTTTAAAAATAGAAGCAGTAAAGAATAATATGGAATTTTACTCCATATTAACATATGAAATACTCCATATTATTCTTCAAAAGAAGGATGGCTTTAAGTTCTGCTAATATGGTAAAACTTTCTTTAAAGATATTTTAATCATATCTGGGTTTTTTTCAAAGTGCCTCTTAATCTGATAGATGTTATGTCATCTACCCCTCACCTCTCTCTCTAATCAGTTTTTCCTGCTTCTTTCTTCCCACTAATGGTGTGGCTCTACCAGTCAGTCTTCTTGCCCTTTCAAAATCTTTTTGTTTATCTCTAATCTTTTATTATGTAGAAATACTAGCCTTAGGATCAATTCACCTTGAAACAGGATGTTTTTTACACCATAGTTTCCAAAACATAGATACTTATCCATTAATGGATCCTGAAATCAATGTAGTGTTTTCATTGAAATGTTTTTTCATTGAAATGCAGATCAGAAAATAATGTTTTGTTTTACAAAACTGTGCTATGATTATGTGTGTGTTTGTGTGTATATACTAGCTTGCAATAATATGTGTTTCTTATTTTACATAATAAGTAGTTTTTTTCGGTCATGCTCCCCTTTGTGAAAAACAATTTATTAACTGTCCTTACGCTGGGTTACACTATATATTCTCACAAATGGTTCAGCCAGTCATGGGCAAACTACGGCCCGCGGGCCAGATCCGGCCCGTTTGAAATGAATAAAACTAAAAAAAAAAAAAAAAAAAAAAAAAAGACCGTACCCTTTTATGTAATGATGTTTACTTTGAATTTATATTAGTTCACACAAACACTCCATCCATGCTTTTGTTCCAGCCCCCCAGTCCAGTTTAAGAACCCATTGTGGCCCTTGAGTCAAAAAGTTTGCCCACCCCTGGTTCAGCCTCTCCCCACTTTATCATTGACACCTTGGGGGATGTTATTATGTGGCACAGACTTGCCTTGGCACTCATGCAAATCCAATTAGAATGTCAATGGGTCTGAGTATAATAACTGCCTGCTCTAGCTCTTAAATCTGATTATGACTTCAGTAGGGATCAGATGGTATTTCTCAGAGTTATTTCTGACAATGAAATCAGGGGGGGATTTTTCTTTCCAAAAAATCAACCAACATTATGTTGCTTCTTAAAGTTTTTCTGTCAGCCTTGTGGTCTGGTTCTAATCTAGGTGAACAATGCCTGGGTGATCATGGTGATCTCGCTTGCATCTTGCTTCACCACGTTTAATGCAGATGTGAGGGCTCAGGTTGGCTCTGAGGAGCCCTTGGATGGAAACTGGTCCTCCTTCCTGAGGACCTCCGTGGTCACTGAAGCAGGCCTACCTCAGCGGGCTGCACAGGTGTTTCACATGACTTTCTTACTCCTTTAGGGTAAACACCTACTTTTATCCCTGTTCTTTCTAACGTGTCTTTACTGATAGGCTCTGGGGAATCCTACGATTCTCAGGCACACGTGCCAATGTGCTAATACATTGTTCATTCTGACTTGTTCCAGTCACTTCCAATTCTTCAAATTGCACTCCACATAACCTTCCAGATCTTGCTACCCAAAATCCTTTGATTCTGCATAAATGTTTAGGGCAAATCTCTCTCTCTCATATTTATATATAGTTTTATATATATAATAATTTGTACATATCGTCATCTTTTTAAGTTCTTTTGAATGAAGTGCAATGTTCTTTTATAGACATTGCTTTGGGGCAGTACTGAAATCCTATAAATTCTTAGATCACCCCTGTTACCTGCCTACCTGTGAGGCTTAATTATACCAACACAGTACTCAGAGGCATGTTCAACATCCCAAGTATGTGTATATTTTCAGATTTCAGTGTTTTAGGTTTGTAACTTACTACGTATACATATGTTACATACCTGAAATAAATATTTGCCCAAACTCCAGTGTTTCCTCTTAGTCTGTGCCCCGTAATAACATCCCCAGAGACTTCAGTGATAAAGGTGGCTAAACTATTCTATGAAACAAATGATAAGAGACATCAAAGGGTAAGATTTTGAAATGGCATAGAGACTCGTGAATAAGTATTTTTAAAACTTACTTGATTACATACCACACAGCCTCCAGACAGCTCTTTCTCCAAAAGATCACTTTTTAGCATATCTTTTCCAGATATTTATGCCTCTTACTCAGTGTCATGCTAGAGTCTGTGCCTATTGATTGAATAGAGTCAATTGTATGCAACTCTTACCTTTAGTGGTGTCATGTTAGTGACATTATTGTTGAAATTGGCCATGGTGGGAGTATTTACACAACAGAAATTGGCAAATTTATGCTACAAATCAGTGCCTTTTTCCCCCCTAAAGCCTTTGTTAAACATTTATCAGCACACATCTGCTTATACCTGAACTTTTTTATTTTTCAGGAAATAACATAATTTAAGACACATAGTGTCTGGAGAGATTGGGTTAAAATGCAATTTCCAGTCTAGAATTTCATATGGATTCTGTTGGATTACAGCTATGCGCTGCATAATGATGTTTCGATCAACAAAGGGCTACACATACATAGAAGCAGACTATACCGCCTAGATTTGTGTAAGTACACTCTAAGATGTTTACAGGATGTAATCTCCTGAGGGTGCATTTCTCAGAATATATCCACTTCACTAAGCAGCATATGACTGTATTTCATTAGAGTAAGATTTTATAGCATTGTGTCCATCTGTCTTTTCAATAGAAACAGCCAGTCTTGAATACTGTCTTAACTCTCTCACCTGTCAAATAATTGAAAGTGACTGAGGGGGGTTTTCTGCAATCTTATTCTAAATTTCATATGGTCTGTCATCACACCTCTGGTCAGTTCAATATTCATTGACTTGCCCTTTACAGTCATTATAGGAGTTCAGTTTTGACACAATTGTAAATTGATCATTCAAACTGAGTTGTAGCTGCACCTGCATTTTAGGCCAAATATTTTAGACAGAAACCCTTAAGGGTTAAACTGAATGTAACTGGAGCCACTTGGAAACCTCCACTCTTGCCTTGGGCTGCACTGAGACCAACCTGCACATCCAAGGGAAAAAAAAACACACAAAACAAAACAATGAGAACACTAAAGTAAATTAGAACTTACACACAGATACTTAATGAGCTGGGAAAGCACAGATAAGCAATGTAGACCTATGCCAAAGGTTTTGAGATTAGATCAGTGGTTCTCAAGTGAGGGTGGTGTTGCCCTCCAGGAGACATTTGGCAATGTTTAGAGACACTTTTCGTTGTTACAATTAGGGGTAGAAGTCTATTGTGTCTAGTGGCCACCACTTGCGGCTAAATTTCATAGCACGCATCAGAATGTCCCACAGCAGAAGACTTATCCAGTCCCAATTGTCAATGATGCTCAGATTGTGAAACCCTAGATTGGAGGTCTATAGGCCTAAAAATACCTATCACCTTATAGAACTTCTTTAAAATCCATTTTGATGACCTCTATCTGTGTGTTTTGGTAACAGGGGTGAAACACATGTGGAAATCTTTTTCCACAACTTCAGGATGCCCCACCTTTCCTTTCACAGGTCACACTTCCTTTTCTTATTTGGAATAATTTAGCAATGGTTTATGTCTCCTCTTGCCTCCTGTCTCCTGTGTATTCTCCAAAATTATCTTTACTTGCCACTCTACTCAGAAGGGCAAATGAGTTTCCTTAAGATCTCTTCTCCTTAGAGAGATTTAAGGTAAAGAGGTAAGGAGAGTTGTAAATAACAACTCCTTTCTCCTACATGTGGGAGAGTTAACTTAATCTTAGAATGCATGAGTAATATATTTCTTAACTTTAGATTTGTTTTTATTCTCTCCAAGTTTGTCATGCTTTCTACTTTTGTTTTGCATTTGGGTAATTAAAAAGTAGTAACTCAGCAGGAGGATTTTCCCCGCAGTCAGAATACCTGCTAAAATATGATTGAGGACACCTTGACTCAAAAGAGACCTGATAATTAAAGTGTGTGTGTGTATGTTTTTTTAAAGAATTACATAATGAATGTACTTTTTTGGTGAAGTTTATTTTCTATCCTTTACTAAACTTTGAAGTAGAATTACTAATGGTTATTGAAGTTTATTTCATTATAGTTAATAGGCTTCCCACATTTGCAAATCATTTACTCCCACTAGTTCAGAAGCTACTAATAGCAGCCCCTAAATCACAAGCTTGACAGAACAGCTTCATGTTCTTTCCTGATTACACTATCTTTGCACTTCCAGATTTAACAAGGTTATTATATTCTTGAATTTTTGGGCCTTGTGAATCATTTCAGGAGGAGTGATATGGTGATGCTAAAGTGATCCTCTTTTAAAATTATAATTTTAATTTTTCCTACCTCCTAAATGATATTTCAAAATTTTACCGTTCAAACAGCAACAGGTTCAATATGAAGCGGGAATTTTGGACTGGAACACATGTTGTTCCCCTGGCCAGGATGGTTTCCCGGGCTCTTTGCCTGTTGTAGTCAAAGAATGAATCCACGAATCCACCGACGGAAGATGGAATAGCAAAGGTGGAAATTTATTGAAGAACAAGTACAGATTCCCACGTAGGGTGAGGGAAAGAGTCCCACAGAATTCCCTTTTCTAAGGTTTATAAAGACTGCAGATTTTTGTGCCTTGATATCCCCTCTGATTGGTCACTATTCCCTTAAGTTACTATAGTTATTCCCTTTGGGCTTTCTTCTCCCTTTGAATGAGGGGTTTCCTTCCCTTTATTTTGTAAATATAGACCTGCTATTTCCTGCTCCTTCATTTTATGGAAATGTACCTTCTGTTGCTCTGCAGCCCTGTGCTTCCTCCATGGTCCCCTTAATTATTAAAATTTCTAAAATTTCCTAAACCTGTCTTTTTCACCCCTAAAAATTCCTGTTTCAAATAGTTCTATGGGAAAATCTAGGCAGAATTTTACAAGGGCATTCACAAATTACCCAATATGTGGGTATAGAAGCACTTCAAAGGTAAATTTGATTCCTCCTAGACAACTATTTCTGCAACTCATGGAAATCAATGTAGAGTTACATACACCAAAGTCATTGGAAACCCCTGGCACCAAGAGAAAAATACGTGTGTGGACATTGAAGAAAGGAGCAGTTACTCTCCCTCATTAATTGACAGTAGACAATTAGATTAATCCATGGATTTGCTACTATATAGACCACTGGCAAATCATTTTACTTTTTGGAACTTCTATGAAATGGGAACAATAGTTTTATGCCAGTGCTGCGTGAATGATTCAGGGAGCTAATTTTTCTCTTAATAAATAGCTATTGAAAACCAAGCATGTAGTAGACACTATCTATACTAATAAAAGCTTAGGTGGTCCTTGCGCCCTCGCGTGATGTTGTTACAAGATGGCTGCCACAAGATGGCCACATGCACAGTAGAGGTGGGGCCTGGTGGTCGCTCCACACAGTAAGGTCTGGGGCTCCCCTGGCTCTGCACCTTGTGTGGAGGAGGCAGGTCCTGATGGACGAGGTGGGTTGCAGCAGGGGAGGGCAGTTGTAGGCAATCAGGATGGCATGGGAGGGAAGTTGGGGGTGATCAGGATGGCAGGGGAGCAGTTAGGGGGTGATCAGGCTGGCAGGCAGAAGCTGTTAGGAGCAATCAGGCAGGCAAGCAGGCAAGCGGTTAGGAGCCAGCAGTCCTGGATTGCAAGGGGGATGTCCCAGATTGGAGAGGGTGCAGGCCAGGCTGAGGGACACCCCCCGTGCACGAATTTTGTACACTGGGCCACCAGTCTATCCTATATAATAAAAGAGAAATGTGCAAATTAACCGTCCCTCCACTACACTCAAGCCACACCCACAAGCCAATCAGGAGTGAGTATGCAAATTAACCCAACTAAGATGGCGGCGGCCACAGAGCTGAAGCAAGCAGGAAGCTTGGGTTGCCCCCGGCGATGGAGGAAGCCAAGCTTCCCACCTGCCCTTGCCAACCCTGGGCTCCCCTCAAGGCTACAAAGTTTCAATTATAGAAGATAAATAAATCCCAGACACCTGCTTCCAGCCGGCTGTGGCCTCTGCTCAAGGAGGGGCTGGGAGCCTGAGTTGCCAAGGGCAGCCCAGGGTTTCAGCTGGACCTGGGCTCCACTCAAGGCTACAGAGTTTCAATTATAGAAGATAAATAAATCCCAGAAAAAAAAAAAAAGAAATAAAGGAGAGGCTGGGAGCTTGGGTCACCGGGGGCATGGCCAGCCTGAAAACGGCCATCAGCCCCTCACCCAAGATGGCTAGGCACCCCAGCAGGACTCTGCCACCCTGAAGGGGCTATGGGCAGCCTGAAAATGGCCCTCAGCCCCTCACCCAGGCTGGCCAGGCACCCCAGCAGGACCCCTACCCTGATCCGGGACACCCTTCAGGGCAAACCAGCCGGCCCCCACCCATGCACCAGGCCTTTATCCTATATAATAAAAGGGTAATATGCAAACTGACCCTAACAGTAGAACAACTGGGAATGACTGGTCACTATGACACACACTGACCACCAGACGCTCAATGCTGGAGTTGCCCCCTGGTGGTCAGTGCGCTCCTACAGAGGGAGCTCTGCTGAGCCACAAGCCAGGCTGATGGCTGCCAGTACAGCGGTGGTTGCGGGAGCCTCTCCAGCCTCCTCAGCAGCACTAAGGATGTCTGACTGCAGCTTAGGCCTGCTCCCTGCTGGCAAGTGGACATCTCCCAAGGGCTCCCGGGCTGACAGAGGGATGTCTGACTGCCAGCTTAGGCCCAATCCCCTGGGGGAGCAGGCCTAAGCTAGCAGATAGACATCCCCTGAGGGGTCCCAGACTGCAAGAGGGCACAGGCTGGGCTGAGGGACCCCCCCGAGTGCACAAATTTTTGTGCACTGGGCCTCTAGTATATATATAAAAAGCCAGCGACCATAATGCCATAATGACTGTAACGACCGGTCACTATGACGCCCAATGTGGCCAGCGAACTGGCCCGATCAGCTAGATATGTCTCCTTTTTATCCCATTGACCCAAGAGCTCTCTATGTGGTTAGCTGAGGCTGATCCCTGACCAGCATTGCAGCTTTACTTATTCCTCTGCTCAAACCTGCTCTTTTCCATTCTTCCCAGTTACTATTCTCAAAAGTGTCCTTTAATAAGTACTCTCCCACCCCAAACAAGGGTGGGGCTGGCCAGCGAAACACCCCACTCCCTTCCCCCGGCCAGCCCCACTCCTGATTGCCCCACTCCACCGCAATAGGCCCTCAGCCCATACCCCAGCCAGCCCTGACCCTGATTACACCCCACCTCCATTAGGGAGTGGGATTGGCAGGCCAACCTCCTGGAGCCCCTCCCCCTGGCTGTTCCTGCTCCCTATGGTCCCCCACCATCCTGATCGGCCTGTAAACCCTCCCACCAGCTAGCCCCACCCATGATCACTCCACCCACCCCAATAGGGGGTGGGTCCAGCTGGCCAACCTCCTGTAGCCCCTCCCCCTTCCAGCCCCCACCCAAGATCAACCCCCACCCCAATCAGGGGCAGAGCCACTGGCCAACCATCCATGGCCCCTCCCCCAGGCCACTGGCCCTTGATCGGCACCACCCTACCCCATTCAGGGATGGGGCTTGCCACCCACTTCCCACAGCCCCTCCCAATGGCCAGCCCCGCCCCCAATCAGCCCCCCAACCCCAATCAGGGTCAGTGCCTGCTGGCCAATAACCCGCAGCTCCTCCCCCCAGCTGGCCTGGCTTTGATCGGCACCAATTGGGGCAGGCCAGCCGACCAACCTTCTACCATCTTCTCCTCCCGACAGGCCCAGCCCTGATTTGCCCTGACTGGGGTCGGGCCAGCCAGACCACACCCGTGCACAAATTCGTGCACTGAGCCTCTAGTAGTAGATAAAACAGATGTAGTGGTGAACAAGAAAGTCAAGGTCTTTGCTTTTTTGTAGCTTTTACTATCTAGAACTCTGCCATTTAAAGAGCAGAGCATACAAGTAGCATGGGCACCTTCAGGAGCTTGTTAAAAATTCAGAATATCAGGCCCTTCTCAGACCTACTGAATTAGAATCTGTATTCTAATAAGATCCCCAGCTGAATTCTATGTACATTAAAGTTGGGTAAACATTGGTCTAGCAGACATTACTAAAATGAATTCTGAAGTTAGAAAAGTGCTATGCAAATATTTTCAAAAGTTTAGCTACTCCTAAAACTAAGAAAAAGAGATACAAATTTTATAGAAATGTAGGCACATGTGCTTACTTAAATCAGATAGTTTCTATTAAGATTATAGGAAAAAATATAAAATATAAGTTATTATTCATATTATTATTAGACTTATTTTGAAGCTAAAGGAGTGCAAGAAAAAAAAAATGAGATTTCCAGAGGAAACTATTCATTGAAGCTACATAAAAGAAGACAAAAGGGACTCAGCTACCTGGTTTAAACCAGTTTAACAATGGAATCATTCTTAGGTCATTCTTAGAAAACATTATCTCATAGAACTTGCTCTTTGTGGAATCACAAATGAAAACATGAAAGAAAAAATCTTCTTTCCTTTTGAGAAGGAAAGTACAGTTAAGACAGAGACTAAGAAACAGATAAATGAGAAAGGAAAGAACAGAGATGATTTGAGACAAGAACCACGTCTGAAATGGAAAGAATAAGTTAGAAAGTATATACTGTGTCTCCCATGGGTGCTCCAGACATCAAAAGGGAGAGCATAATATATTTCAGGGCTTGGTATTCCTGAGTAATCAGAACAGCCACAAACTACTGTCAGCAATTTAGCAGAGACACTATGTCAAGGACAAAATCCACACCCACAACCTCATACTCAACCAAATTGCATGCAGTTGCCTATGACAAGTCCCTGTTGGAATCCTCTTATCATGACAAACATCCTCAGTATTCTAAACAGTGTCCTGAAGGAAGGAAAAAGAAAAAAGTCCTGGGGCTGAGCACAAATTTTCTGTGGAAACAAAGAGGGGAAAAAACTGAACAGCTCTACAAGAAACTGTTGCTCATGTACAAAGACAGTTATAAATTGTATAGACACTACACATATGATATACACCCTCAAGCATTGTTTCATAAAAGGTAAATAAATAAATAAATAAATCAAAGGTGACTTTACTTATTACAGAGCCATTGGCTTCAGTCCAGAGACTGAGAAGACTTCAGAAGTAACCATCCATTATTGGTTTTTAAGCTTTTTAGAAGAACACAAGTACTGGGAAACAGCCAAAGTATTGTGCCAACAATATAGGATCAAGCACTTTCCAAATTCTGCTACTAGGCTAGCACACTATTCATTGATGAAATGCTTTAGAAAAGAAGATAACTAAATCTAGTTCACTTGTCTTTGGGACATATTTACATTGTGACACCAGTAGAGCTTCAATCCATCCTTTCACAAATATTAATTAGGCTACTAATATGTGCCAGTTGTGGTGAGGGAAACAAGTTTCTAATCAATTGGAAGATATGAAAACCATAGTAGCAACTGAATGAATGTCAATATTCCAGGTGGAAACCTACCACAGACTTATCTTAGGTCCTGTAACTGACCCCATCAGTAATGTTATTGTTTACTAGAGGCCTGGTGCATGAAATTCGTGCATGAGGGCAGGGTCCTTCAGCCCGGCCTTCAACAACACAAGCGTTATGCACCCAGCCTGGCTAGTGGCCCTCCACGGCCAGGCGCAGAATGCTTGCCTCATCACTAGGGTGACAATGCAAGCTCCCCCACCTCCCAGCTGCTCCGTGCCCACTGCCCAGAGGTCCTCCGCAGCTGGGGTGGAACACTTGCTTCATTGCCGCAGTGATGAAGCAAGCATTCCACCAGGCTGCTCACACTGCCCGCTCTCAGTGGCCACCCCCCTGGGACTGGGGGACTCCAGTGGGGCTGAAAGGACTGGGCTCCACCATCTGGAGCTGCCATCTTTGTGACGGAGTGATGGTTAATTTGCATATTACCCTTTTATTAGGTAGAATTGTTGCTATGGTGAGACCAGTTAATTACAAGTCTATTGTGTGTCTGGAGAGTGGAGAGATGAGGGAAATCTCAAATAGGAAAGGCAATAATGATTTAATAATATTGACCTTCAAACATTTTGGGGTCAACTGTAATGATAGTCATTACTGTTAATTCATAGAATAATATAAACTGCAAACTAGTTGTCACACTGGTCCCAGGATTGACAAAGTAAAAAATAAAGCATTATTATTATATTCCCTTTATCACATTGCTTGCCACATTTGTAATAGGACAAAACTTCATGTTTTATTATTCATCTTCTCAACTGTAAAGTTCCCTGAAATTAAGAATTGTGTTTATTTAGTTACCATTCTATTCATAGCAAATAGAATAATGCTTGACTTTTATTAATTTAAATCCTTATTGAGCATATGTTTTACGACATTGTTGTCCTATCCACCATAAAATGGCATAGTCAACAAGAAAATTATGGTCCCTGCCTTCTTGACTCTTACAAACTAGTGAAAAAGATGGATATTGATGAAATGATTTTACTTGATCTGAGGATATTGATTAAGTGATTTTACTTGATGTAAGGCTCTAATGCTAGAGAAATATATTATAGGGCTACATATGTGGTGTGGGGTTAGAGAACTCTTTCTTTAAGGAAGTGATATTAAGCTGCGGTCAAAAGAATAAGGTGGTAGCTTGCCAATGTGGAAAAGAAAGAGATGTTTCAGGCAGAAGAAAGTGCATGCAGAGGAACTTAACACAAAGATTGAAAGCAAGTCTCATCAGATTGGATGTTAGAGAATAAACATAAGGAGAGTAGCACCGGATAAAACTGGAGTTTTGGCTGCGGTGAGCTTATGGAGGCACTCGGAGGTCATTTAATATTTTAGATTTTATCATAAAGCACAATAGTTTTAAGCAGGGGATTGATGAGATATAAATTTGCATTGATCAAAAGATAAATCAAGCTTTTATATAAAGGATGGATTAGAGTGGACCAGACTGAATGAGGTAAGACTGCTGAGGAGACTTGCAGTGGTGAAAGTGAGAGACAGTGAATTGGACTAGAGTGGTGACAGCCAGTTGGAGAAACTCAAGGGGAAAGGCAAGTGAGAAATTTAGAAAGTAGAATTTGAAGGACATAGTTATTGATGGAAAGAAGGAGGAGGGAAAGATGGTGTTAAGGCAGTGCTCAAGATTCTGAATGAGCAAATAACGAAGATGGCTGTCACCCTGGCTGGCATGGCTCAGTGGTTGAGTGTCAACCTATGAACCAGGAAGTCACGGTTCAATTCCTGGTCAGGGCACATGCCCAGGCTGTGGGCTCGATCCCCAGTGGGGGGCATGCAGGAGGCAGCCAGTCAATGATACTCTCTTTTCATTGATGTTTCTGACTCTCCTTCCCTCTCCCTTTCTCTCTGAAATCAATCTACACTAATAAAAGAGTAAAATGGTAATTGGCATACGGTGCTACCCTTTTCATTGGCTAATCAGGACTATATGCAAATTAACTGCCAACTAAGATGGCAGTTAACTGCCAACAAAGATGGCGGCTAATTTGCATATGTAGGCACAATGCAGGGAGGCGAAAGGGAAAGCAGGAAGAAGCCCCCTGCCACTGACAGTGATCGGAAACCCAGGGGGGAGCTAAGAGGTGAGGGGCAGCCATGCCCCCCAGCCATGATCGGAGAATCAGGCGCCTTTGCCGCCCTGGCCAGTGATAGCAGGAAGTAGGGGTGGAGCCAGCGATGGGAGCTGGGCACGGTCGAAGCTGGCAGTCCCGGGAGCTAGGGGTCCCTTGCCTGGGCCTAAAGCGGAGCCCACGATCGCGGGGCCGCTGCAGCTGCGGGTCCCCGCTGCCCAGGCCGGACGCCTAGGCCAGAGGCGTTAGGCCTGGGCAGGGGCAGAGCCTGCAACCGCGGGGAGCTGGGGATCCCCTGCCCAGGCCTGGCATCTCTGCCGGAGGCCTCAGGCCTGGTCAAGGGGCCGATCCAGTGATTGGTGATCGGAGGGTGATGAGGGTCAACTCCTCTGGCCGAGGCATCAGGCCTAGGTGGGGGGCTGGGGGTCCCTTGCCCAGGCCTGATGCCTGGGCCAGAGGCATCAGGCCTGGGTGGGGGGCGGAGCCGGGGATTGGAGGGATATGATGGTCCCCTTGCCCAGGCCTGAAGCCTGGGTCAGAGGCGTCAGGCTTGGGCGGGGGGTGGAGCAAGCGATCAGAGGGAGATGGGGGTCCCCTTCCCAGGCATAATTCCTGGGCCAGAGGCCTCAGGCCTGGGCGGGGATCAGAGCCAGTGATCGGGGGGAGATGGGGGTCCCCTGTCCAAGCCTGATACCTCTGGCAGAGGCGTCAGGCCTGGGCAAGGGGCCGATCAGGCGATCGGAGGGTGATGGGGGTCTACGCCTCTGGCCGAGGCATCAGGCCTGGGCAAGGGTCAGAGCCAGCAATCGGAGGGGTTTGGGGGTCCCCTGCCCAGGCCTGACGCCTGGGCCAGAGGCATCAGGCCTGGGCTGGGGGCAGAACCAGTGATGGGGGGAAATGAAGGTCCCCTGCCCAGGCCTGACGCCTCTGTCAGAGGCGTCAGGCCTGGGCAAGGGGCCGATCAGGAGATTGGAGGGTGATGGGGGTCAACGCCTGAGGGTTCCTAGTATGTGAGAGGGGGCAGGCTGGGCTGAGGGACACTCGCCCCCCCCCCACCCAGTGCATGAATTTCGTGCACCGGGCCCCTAGTCTATAATAATAAAAGCATAATATGCTAATTAGACTGGACAGCTGAACAACCTTCTGGACATCCTTCTGGATGAACTTTTGGACAAAGCTGGGGTGGAGGGGGGACAGCCACAGTGGGTGGAGGCCAAGGCAGAGGTGGTTAGGGGCAATCAGGCAGGCAGGCAGAGTGGTTAAGGGTGATCAGCAGACAGGCAAGCAGTTAGGAGTGATTAGGCAGGCAAGCGAGTGGTTAGGGGCGATTAGGTAGGTAGGCAAGCAAGCAGTTAGGAGCCAGCGGTCCTGGATTTTGAGAGGGATGTCTGACTGCCGGTTTAGGCCTGATCCTGCAGGCGAGTGGTTAGGGGAAGTCAGACATCCCCTGAGGGGTCCCCGATTGCGAGAGGGTGCAGGCAAGGCTAAGGGACCTCCCTCCCCTGCGTCCCTCGTGCTCGAATTTCGTGCACTGGACCTCTAATCCTATATAATAAAAGGCTAATGTGCAAATTGACTGAACAGCAGAACGACCAGTCGTTATGACAAGCACTGACCACCAGGAGGCAGACACTCAACACTGGAGCTGCCCCCTGGTGGTTGGTGCGCTCCCATAGAGGGAGTGCCGCTCAGCCAGAAGCAACGGGGCTCACGACTGGTGAGTGCAGCAGCAATGGCGGGAGCCTCTCTGGCCGCTGCTGGCAGGCAGTAAGGAGCAAGGGGTCCCAGACTGCAAGAGCCCTGGACTGCAAGAGGGATGTCGGACTGCCAACTAAGGCCCCATCTCCAGAGGAATCAGGCCTAACCTGTCAGGCGGACATCCCTCAAAGGTCCTGGACTGCAAGAGGGCACAGGCTGGGGTGAGGGACCCCCTCACCCCCAGTGCACAAATGTTGTGCACCAGGCCTCTAGTAAAAATATAGAAATAAAAGAGGATGGCCATCAAGAACTATTTTTGAGCTATTTCCTGAAATAAGGCTGTTCAGTAGATTATACCCAGAAGTGCTAGATACAATGTAAGAAATATTTTGTTAACTATATTGGTGATCTGGTTTGAAAGTAGAGAAATTCTTCAAAGGTCATGAATGAAAGGAAAAGAATAAATCTATTGATGCAAATCAGTTTTTGAGATTTGGTTATCTAGATAGTGCTTAGATTCTTATAGCATGGCTTTCTGTTTTTTTTTCTAAATAATAAATTTTAAACATACACAAAAGTTGAAAAAATGTATAATGAAACCTATGAATCCATCATATAGGTTGAATAATTATCAATTCATGACTCATTTGATTTCATTTATATCTTTGTTCAAACTATTTTCTCTCTCTACATGGGATTGCTTGGATGCATATCCAAGACATTAATTATTTCATCTGTAAATATTTTAGGTTTTTATTCTAAAAGATAAGGATTATTTGTTTAAATATAACCATAATGCCATTATCACATTTGAAAGAATAAACATAATTCTTTCATATTAACAAATATCCAGCCAGTGTTCAAATTTTTCCAATGGTCTCTCTCTCTCTCTCTCTCTCTCTCTCTCTCTCTCTCTCTCTCTCTCTCTCCCTCTCTCTTACACACACACTCTTTTGTTTAAAAATCAAAATCCAAATAAGACCCAAATTACCACTGACTGATATTTATTTTCTAATTTGTGGGGATCATCTCACTATCTTTTCCTCACAATTTTTTTTTTCTTTTTGAGAAACCAGATTGCTAGTCTTATAGAGTTCCCCATGTTCTGAAATCTGTAGAGCCTACATTTAAAGGGCCACTTTTCAAAATTCAGTAGGCAAATCCTTGAGAAAAAAAATGGCAGATGCTTGGCACAGACAACCTTGTAAAAAGACAGGAAACTAAAATAGTGACACCCTCAGTAGAGGAATTAAATAAATATTTTTCAGAGATTGTCTTGTCTTGTGGTTGGAAGAAATTGGCAGAAGAAAAGCAAACATTCTTTGAAGGGACATACTTTAAAACCAGTCAAAGAATTTCCACAGATACATTTTCAAAGAATATAAGCTCACCATAAAAATTACCAAACATACAAAGAAACAAATACCATACATGAGAGTCATTAGAAATAACAAACTGTTAAATTAGATTATCAAAACTGCTGATATAGAAATTGTTACATGTAGAATTTGAAATATTTACTATCTTCAAAAAGAAGACATCATATTGACATTATGAAGAAGAAAACATTTATCTTGGCTGTTAAATATAACCACTATCTGAATTTTTAAATTAAATTTACATAGTGATCATTACTCAGGGTTGAAAGAGTAATTTTTTAAGCTATGAATTCTGATAGCCCAATTTGACAAGTCTGATTTTTAAAGAAACCAACCTGGACTTTTAGAATAAAGAAAACTTATTTATATTAGAAATAAAATGTAGAGACATACTAAACATCAATTAAACAAGTTGGTAGAAGTGATGAACAGGAGATAGATCTGAAGAAATTACAGAAAATGAAACTAATGGAAAGAGAAGTTCCACCATACAACTAACTGAGTTTTTGGACAAGATAAGAGGGGCAGTAATAGGAGTTATATAATTAAAGGGATAAATTGCTGAACATTTTCTAAAAGTGGTGAAATACACCTATCTCAAGATACAAGAAACACTGCCTGTCCTCACAATCTCCAAATCTCAAATAGAATAAATAAAAGAAATTCAAGAGCCAACATAGTGAAAATATAGTACAGCAGAGACAAATGACAGGTCTTAAACACAGAAAGAGAAATATCTATAAGAAAACTACAATTAGACTGACAGGTAATTTCTCAATAACAACAGAGAATTTCTCAATAATATACTCAAGAAAGCCAGGCAAATTATCTTCAAAGTGTTAGGAGAAAATTATCATTTTGGAAATCTATTTCCAGTCGTGTGGATTCTTTTTTTATGAAGTAAGATGAAATATAGATATTTCCAAAGAGTGAGAACCTTTATAAGACACTAGTGGCCCACTGCACAAATTTAGTGCACATTAAAAGGGAAGAGACCCAGACCCCACTGGCCCCACCCCCATCAAGCCCCAGGGATGCAGCATCAATTTCCACCTACCCGCACGTGCCTCACTGCACATGCAGCCCCGCCCACCCATGCCTTCCGTGCACACAGCCTCCTGCTGATCGGTTGTTACGGCGTGAGCGCATCACAACCATTAGCATATTCACTCTTTATTATATAGGATTCCTTACTAAAGGAATATCTATAGGATGTATTTCTTGAATAATGAATAAATAAGTTGATCCCAGAAGGACCACCGATAGCAAAGAAAAATGATAAACAATGAAAATGGTAAAGCTTCTGAGAAAATCTGAATAAACATTGTACAAAATAATTATGATACTTTATAGTAGGGATTCTTAACTAGAGAAATTTGTGAATATGTGCAATCAGACATTTACAGAAATGCTAAGAATAGCCTTTTGTGTAATAAAATTTATACTGATAAAGGCTGTGAAAAAAAAGTAGGAGTGAAAGGATAGAGAGTGGCTTGGAGGGTATTGCTGTTGAAGGGAGGCGTGCTTTATATTAGGAGGAAAAGGAAGCTCCTTCTGAAGAGGTTTGTAGACCACGCCAGTGTGGTCTAAAGGCCCTATCAAAATCTGAAAACTGAGGCCACGACCCTGAGCTTATAAAAATATGTAAGTTGTAAATTTATGTAAGGTTGAACAACCAGCCAGAATATCTCTTTCTCTAATAACTCAAGTGCAATAGTGGACCCCAGGGGATGAACAACAAAAGGCATATTGGTGTAAATTAGAGACATGGGAAATGTGACTGCTATTTAAGAATCCTGTGGTTCTATGGTGGATAAGTTAAACAATTTTCTCCATCTTCAACTGTATTGATTATGGAATTCTCATTAAAATATTGTATATATTCAAGTCAGTGGTTCAGATATATGGGTTTTTATGTGCATAAAGGTCAAGCTTTCATTCTCTGGTAGTTCCATTAAATGGATTTTCATATTCATAATGAGGTAGTCTGTTGATGCTGTCACATATTACTTTTCTATTGAATGAGGATCTCAAAGATAAAGCAAAGATGATTTAGATTTCTCTGAATCAGCAATAGTTTTTCAGACTCTCATAGACCTATAGTGTTAGTATTGAATTTGTGATAAGAAGAAAAAAATGGAAGGCAACCTGTTTTTATTTTTTTAATATATTTTATTAATTTTTTTATGGAGAGGAATAGAGAGTTAGAAACATCGATGAGAGAGAAATATCAATCAGCTGCCTCCTGCACACTCCCTACTGGGGATGTGCCTACAACCAAGGTACATGTCCTTGACTGGAATCGAACCTAGGAGGGACCCTTCAGTCCGCAGGCTGACACTCTATCCACTGAGCCAAACTGGTTAGGGTAATTTGTAGCTTAATTGTAGTGTCTGATTTTAGATATAAACTAAGGAACTGGGCTATTTCTCCATAATTTTATCAGCCAGCTTATTTAATATAATCAGAAAAAAGAACCCTGGGTCAATTTTCAAGGTACTAATCATAAGAATAATACAGCATTCTTTGCTTACTATCACCTTTAACATCTTAGTGAGATTAAACTTAATTTTCCAAATGCAGTGCCTCTTTTGAATGTCAGTGTATCACAGTTCGGTTAGAAAATGTACCTCCGCAATACCAATTTTCCTCTCTTTCCTCCTACACTGAGCTAAGCAGTTTGGAAAAATTTTCTCTATTGTCATTTTACTGTGTTGAGAAATTATTTGAAGTTGGATTTTATAAGAGAATTTACTTGAAACAAATATATTCTACCAAACTGATCTGAATATGGCTTTTAAATATGACTTGTCTGGGGTGAGGCTTCAAGGCTACAAATCAGCACAGTACATTTTATAAATGTCCTTACTGTTTGCCTTGATACTCCTGCCTGAAGTCAATAGATACTTTGTTTAAATACAGAGGTTGAACTATGTTTAAGAATGACATCAAATATGGGAGTGAACATAAAATGAGAGACTGTCTTGGCAACAAGTAATTAACACCCCTTACATTTTTGGAAAGTGAAAAATGATGAGCAAGTTGAAGGATCATATACTGGTATGTATACGAGGAAAGGTGAAGAACTAATCTATTTGCATATTAAGTAAGTATAGTAGGATTAATATTTCATACAATCATTTGTTGTAATGAATCTACCTGTCAGTGTGAGATAGTGTGCTTCAAGTTCTGAATTATTTTCAAAGTATGTTTCACTGGATTTTTGTCATGCATAATGCTCTGCTGAAAATAGGAATTCTTTGTCAACTAAGTTGGAAATTTCTAAATATTATTTCCATCTCTTACAGAATAACACAATTCACAAATGGAAGGTTCTGAAAATTTATGCTAAAGCAAAATCTGTATAACTTGGCTTAATTGATGTTTCCCTGTCATGCTTGTCCATGGATCTCTTTTTATTTTGAAAATCTTTTTCATAAAAAGCCCATTACCGTTCTATGGAAGCAGAGTTACTATAAGAAACACACTTTGGGGAAGATTTAAATGATGACAATAGAACGAATCTCTCATTTTTATTTATAATTAAGTAATTAACAATATAGCAAGTAACAATAGCTGACATTAATTAAGCACTTAGGTATCAGAGAGTGCTCTAAGCTTTTACATATATTAATCTGTTTATTGTTCAAAGAACCACTGTGAGCTAAATATTTAAAATTTTCCCATTTTAGAAATGAGAAAACGACCTCAGAGTAAGAAAGTAACTTGTCCAAGACTAGCCAGCTGCACGGGTGGAATCTTAACTTGACACCAAGTAGTCTGGGTCCATAGTTCACATGTTTCGCCCTGTTGTCTTAGCCTCTAACTTTCAAGTTTGCTTCCCTGTTAAGAAAGAGATTTGAATGAAACTATATCTGGTTCCTCTTCTGCATGTGAAATTTCACATTTGTCACAGGAATGCTGAAAAAATAACATTTCAGTATAATTACTGATACTAATTATGCATTGGTCTTTATTTAAAATAAAAAAAATATCTTTCATATGGAACTGCACTTAGGACACAAACTAATTTGACTTTTTATGAGCCTTTCTTGTTTATTGGTGTTAATCTAAGGCTGTTTTGTATTTATTTTACATATTTGGACGAATACACACAGCATCATTTTCAGATTAAATTTTTCTCCAGATCTATTTTGGAAGAGATATTTCTACATGAGAACTTAAGTTTTCTTCCAATTCTGAGATTCTGTCATTAATTAAACTGATAATGGAATCTAGTCTGACTTTAGAGACTCAGAGTAGGGTAATTACAAAAAATATATTGTAGAAATGGTAACATTTCCTACTAAAATTATCTTAGAAGCAAATACATGATAATTATAGTTATATTTGATGAAGCATATGTTAAGTACCATGCATTATACTAGATTTATAAGTTTTATAATAATCCTTTGAGATACGTATCAATACTTAGAAGAATAAATATTAATGAGAAACTTAGGTTCAGGAAATTTAAATAAATTGCTCAAACTCATAGAATTATAAAGTAACAAAGCCAGGATTAAAACCCAGGATTTTTTAATTCAAATCCTAGGATCTACCACTTCCCATGACAAACCAAATGTTTCAAGAGCATTGCTTTAATCAAAAACACAGGGGCTTAATTCATAAATGTCCATATTTTATATTTATAAACTTCTTTCTATTTCATATAGCCAGAATGCTTTGATTAAGTTATTAATATGTTTAAAGCAAGTGATAATTGTCATATATTTATAGTTTCTGTAAAATTTAACATACCATTCTATGAAAAGGGTTTGCCCTCCTGATATTATCTATCCTGGACACCAGAAATCTGAATGTAGTAGCCAGGCAAAATTTATCTCATAAAATATTTAAAGTGGAGTTTATAACAAAAGTTTTTATAGATCATTTAGCTTTAATTCAATAAAATAAATTAAACATAGAAACATCTTACAGGAAGGTTTGCCTAAGCATAAGACTATACTACAATTATAAATTACATATAAAATGTATTTTCATAAACATCCTGTACTAAGGAAATGAGTAGACTCCTAGGTCACTATGACTAAGGGAATGAAGGTCCAACCCATTTTCTCTCATGACTTCATTCACTATCTCTAAGCAATGACTTCCGAGTTTGTAACTCCCATCAATTTTCCCCATTATGAAGCTCCAAAACAGTTTATCCAATTTGATATAATTTATTTGACATTTCCCCTTGTATGCTTCATAGGATTGTTAAACTTGAAATATCAAAAAGTGGCAGCATATTAATTTCTTCCCATATCTATTCTCCCTTCAGGATTCTCTAATTTAGCACATAAGGATCAACCCAATTGCTCAAGTCAAAAACTTGGGCATGCCAAAGCCGGTTTGGCTCAGTGGATAGAGCGTCAGCCTGCGGACTGAAGGGTCCCAGGTTCGATTCCGGTCAAGGGCATGTACCTGTGTTGCGGGCACATCCCCAGTAGGAGATGTGCAGGAGGCAGCTGATCCATGTTTCTCTCTCATCGATGTTTCTAACTCTCTATCTCTCTCCCTTCCTCTCTGTGGAAAATCAATAAAATATATTTAAAAAACAAACAAACAAAAAAAAACTTGGGCATCATACTTGATTCTTCATTCTCCACAACCCTCTTCACCGAAATAATTACCAATACTTTTTTCCTATCCGCTAAATAGCCTTCAAATCAGTCTATTTATCTCAATTCCTATTCACAACTTCTGAAGCTAAGGTAACACTCTTTCGTGGATGCCTTTAATGGCTTCCTAACTTGGTCCACTACATCTGCTCTTGCTACTCATGTAATCCTTTCTTCACACTAGCTAGAGAGACCTTATTAAAACACTAGAGGCCTGATGCACGAAATTTGTGCAGGAGCAGCAGGGGGGTGGGGGGTGGAAGGGAGATCCCTCAGCCTGGCCTGTGCCCTCTTGCAATCCGAGATTCCTCTCTCCTAATCACCCACCCGCTTGCTCCTTACCACTTGGCTCACTGATCCTTAGCGCTACCACACAGGTGGAAAAGGCTTCCACCACCACCACTGCACTCACCAGCCGAGAGCCCTGCTTCTGGCTGAGTGGTGCTCCAACTGTGGGAGCGCACTGACCACCAGGGGGCAGCCCCTGAGTTGAGCATCTGCCCCCCTGGTGGTCAGTGCATATCACAACAACCCATCATTCTGCCGTTTGGTCGATTTGCATATTAGGGTTTTTTGTATAGGATAGATTTTTATCCTGCTCCTCCTGTGATTAGAATTCTTCAATGTCTTTCCTTTGCTCTTAGGATCATTTACAAGTTTTTAAACACAGCCTACAGTAATTTGTATAATATGATATCTACCTCATCTCGAAACACTTTCCAAAGATATTGGTAATCTTTCAGCTCCTGCTATATGCCATGTTTTTTTCTTCCCCAAGGTCATTGTTCATTAAATGATTTGGAATTAAGGCTTGCTATGTGTCAGAAAGCCCAATAACACAAGCTTAAATAAGAGAGTTTATCTCTCTCCTATACAAAAGTTCAATTAGGGTTTTCAGGGATATGTTGACCCTTCTATCTTTATATTCCACCATATTTGACCTCAACCTCATTGTCCATATCTGACTTAGGCGCAGGATTGAAAAAAAGGAGAAAGTAGAAGAGGCAAGGAACTCAGGCATTCTATCTCTTAATGTTCCTAGAAACTGCCATATAGTATTTCTGTATCAATACCATTTACTCAAAATTTAAATAGATGGCCATACTGGGATGCAAGAAAGGCTGGGAAATGAAGTCTTTATTCTGGTGCATGTGTTCAGCTAAAATTTGGGTTAAACAACTTTATTTACTGATCGTCTCTTCTTCTTCTCAATGTTGTCATGTCTAAATCTGTCTGCAATCATCATACTACCTGAGAAGACTGATGTGGAGAGACAACATAAATATAAGACATAGATACAGCCCCCGCCCACACACACAGACACACCTTAGACACCCTGTGTTGCCCACCTTCTTTGCCTAGGCATTCTTATTCACCTTTGGCATCTCAGGCTGAAGCCATTTTCCCAAGGATCACTGCCCACTGTTTCCGACCCCATACTTTCTACACTCCTATCCAAAAGACATGGGGGAACATTAATGCATATTACTAAATGAAAGAGATCAACTGCCTAATTAGGTTTCGAATAGTATTTCTTTGATAAACTTTATTTTTTATAAGTTTTAAATTCACAGAAAAATTGAGTGACGAGCACAGAGTTCCTGTATACTCCTTACTCTAACATATGAACAACCTCCCCCACCATTGATATCTAGCACCAGAGTAGTAGATTTGTATAATCTATGCTGCTATAGTGACATGTAATAATCACTCAAAGTCTATAGCATACATTAGGGTTTACTAAGTGTTGTACTAAGGGTTTTGATAGATGTGTAATGAAATGTATCCATCATAGTATCATACAGAAAAAAATAGTTTCACTGACCTAAAAATCTTCTATTGCCCTGATTTTTATTTCCACTTACCTCCCCCCTCCCCCAACTCCTGGAACCAATAATCTTTTTATTGTGTTCATAGTTTTGCCTTTTCCAGAATGTCATATAGTTGAAATCATACTGCATGTAGCCTTTTCAGGTTGACCTCTATCATTTAGTAATATGCTTGTAATGCCCCTCCATGTCTTTTCGTGGCTCAATAGCTTATTTCTTTTTTAGCAGTGAATAATATGTCATTGATTGGATGTACTGCAGTTTATTTATTGATCCACCTCCGGAAGACTTCATGGTTGCTTCCAAAATTGGGTTATATGAATAAAGCTGCTATAAACCTCTGTCTGCAAATTTTTGGACATATTTTCAACTCATTTGGATAAATACCAAGGAGCATGATTGATGAATTGTATGGTAAAATGTTTAGTTTTGTGAGAAACTGACAAACTGTCTTCTAACATGGCTGTGCCATTTTGCATTTCAGTTCCTGTTGCTCCACATCCTCACAAGTGTTTAGTGTTGTCAGTATTTTGGATTTTGGCCATTCTAATAATTGTGTAGTCGTATCTCATTTTAATTTGAATTTCTTGGATGACATATTAAGTGGATGATCTTTTTAAATGCCTATTTATCATTTGCATATTTTCTTTGGTGAAGTGTCTGCTGAAATCCTTGCCCATTTTTTAGACATGAAGTTTATTTTCTTATTTTTGACTTTTAAGATTTTTTTGTGTATTTTGGGAAACAGTTCTTTATTAGATATGTCTTTTACAAATATTTTCTCCCTGTCTGTGGTTTGTCTTCTTAGTCTCCTGACAGTGTCTTATGCAGAGCAGAAGTTTTTAATTTTAATAAAATCTAACATCAATTATTTCTTTGATGGATCATGCCTTTGGTGTATATCTAAAAATCATTGCTATACCTGAAGTTATCTAGATTTTGTCCTACATTATTTTATAGGAGTTTTATAGTTTTGTATTTTACATTAGGTCGGTGATCCATTCTGAGTTAATTTTTTTGAAGGGTATAAGGTCTATGTCTAGATCAATTTTTTTTTTTGCATGTGGAAGTTCAGTTGTTCCAACACCATTTGCTTACATATATCTTTGCTCCATTATATTGCCTTTACACCCTTGTGAAAGATAGTTGGCTATATGTGATTTCTATTATATTTTAATGATCTACTTATCTATCCTTTCACCTAAAACCAGGCTGTCTTGATTACTGCAGATTTAAGTCTTGAAGTCGTTAGTGTCAGTCCTCTGACTCAATTCTTCTTTAATATTGTGTTGACTATTATAGGCCTTTTGACTCTCCATATGAACTTTAGAATCAGTTTGCCAGTATTCACAAAATAACTCACTGGGATTTTAACTGGGGTTTCATTGAATCTATAGATCAATTGGAAAAAATGGCCTATTAACACTATTGAGTCTCCTAGCCATGAACATGGAATATCTCCTCATTTATTTAGTTCTTGGAGTTATTTTATTAGAATTTTATAGTTTTTTTTTCATATAGCTATTGTACTTATTTTATTAGATCTAATAGTATTTTAAAAAATTAGTCATTCAATTATTGCCAAAAATTTAAAAACTGCCTACCTTTCCAGCTAGACTGATAGCTATATGAGATCAAAGCCAATGACTGCATTGTTTACTGTTATCTCTAGTGACACATAAGAGCAAGGGTCCTCAAACTATGGCCCGCGGGCCACATGCGGCCCACCGAAAACATTTATCTGGCCCGCCAGGTGTTTTTGCCGCCGCTGTGTGCATAGGCATTTGTTCATAGTTTTTTTTGAAACTATAGTCCGGCCCTCCAACGGTCTGAGGGACAGTGAACTGGCCCCCTGTTTAAAAAGTTTGAGGACCCCTGCATAAGAGACACCTAACTATTAAAAAGTGTTTACTAAATAAATGAAGTAATGAATGTCATATGTGTTGAGGTATGGCATATAGTGAATACTAGAGTTATCTCCACAATATTCATTTTACCCAAATGAATAGTCCAGCACATAGTATTAAATTATCCATTGCAGTAATTTGTTCTGAAAAGGGCATAGTTATTTTATGTCATGAAATGTTAGGAGAAGTACTGGAGGATTCTGGGGAAAATATTCTGACTCCTAAAAATACGCTGTAAGAAGCATTTTCCTTTTTTCCTTGGCATGTTTCTGGGTCTGAATCTGATACCTACCAGCTGCAGCATGAAGCTAACGTGAAGGATGAATGTATAGAAAGAATGGGAACAAATAAACCCCAAACAGGTCCCTGAATAATGTGATTGTGCTCCTGAATCAACCAATCTGTAATCTGTTTTCTTTTTCTGGATATCATATTATGTGAGATAATATCCTTGTCATTTGAGCTAATTTTAGTCTCTGTGTTATGGGGAAAAGTTGGGTATTTAAAAAGCTTCTTCTTTGAGGTTCACATAAACTAAAAATAAATATTTCCATCTGGATAGAAGCATAAAGATCCTGACCCTCGCTTGTTGATGCTATTTGATATGTCTGCCTTCTTCTGGTGCCCACTTCCAAGAGCAGTACTCTATGTGTGTTAGTTCTGCTTTAGGTCATCATTGTACATATATCTTAATTGGATTCTAATTAAGTAGATGATTTTGTTTATCCAAGTGTATTGTATATTTCCTTTTTAGAAAATCCTGATTAAAATATCCATCACCACCTTAAGTTATTGGAATATAAAAATAATGACCTAAAATTCAATCTTTATAAAAATACTAGAGGCCCAGTGCATGAAATTCGTGCACAGGTAGGGTCCCTAGGCCTGGCTGGCAATCAGGGCCGATCAGGGCCTTCCTTCGTTCCATGTCGCCTCCTAGTGGTCAGCACACGTCATAGCGAGTGGTTGAGCTCCCAGTAGGTCGAACTCCGGAGGGGACAATTTGCATATTAGTGTTTTATTATATAGGACTAGAGGCCTGGTGCATGAAATTTGTGCCCTTGGGGGGTCCCTCAGCCCGGCCTGTGCCCTCTTGCAGTCCGGGAGCCCTTGGGGGATATCCCTTAGGCCAAAGCCATCAGTTGGACATCCTTAGTATTACTGCAGAGGCGGGAGAGGCTTCCACCACCGCCACTGAGCTTGCCAGCTATGAGCCCGGCTTCTGGCTGAGTGGCGCTCCCCCTGTGGGAGCGCACTCACCACCAGAGGCCAGCTCCTGTGTTAAGTTCTGCCCTCTGGTGGTCAGTGCGCATCATAGCGACCAGCCTTTCCGCCGTTTGGTCGATTTGCATATTAGCCTTTTATAATATAGGATACTTAGTGTTTTAATATCTTGTCAAATAGCATTTGTCTTTTTTACTTTCAATTTCCAAATTCCTCTACACACACACACACATACACACACACACACAACCATACTCTTTCTCTTTCATAAATACTCTTTTAAACTCCAACAATTATCTTTGTGCTGCCTACATAACTGTGAAATGACAGGAATTTGAACTATTAAGTGGATTAAAAGGTTAATTGCCTAATCGTAGTTTCTTTACTGAAAAGACTATTTTGACCTATTTCCTGTCTGGTAGCTAGGAATCTTTTGAAATACACTAAAATGAATCAGTCTATCTCTAAGGTAACTAATTTTATGTAATAATTCTAATGTTAGTAATAATTCTAATGTTAGGCAACTGATATTTGTTTGTCTTGTTAAACTTTTATGTTTAGGAAATTAGGATCTCAAGTTTATTTTCTACTAATAGATATTTTGAGGAAATATTTTAGAAAATGGCATAATCTTTTGAGTAAACCTAATATATTTTCTTATATTCAAGATGCTCACAGTCTGGAAATAAGAAAAAAAATCTGAAAAATTAGAAATATGTTGCATAAAAAAAACCTTTATGTCCCAATATAATTCTCTAAAGTGCTGATGAAAAATTACAATTATTCTCAGCATACCATTAACATTTAAACATCTCAAATTCTGTAATGAGAATTTGAAATATATCATGTCTTAAATTTCCCCAATGTGTTATTTGCTTGAATTTTCACACTTAGCTTACATGATAGAAATAAAGCTAGTATTGACTTCATTGGGCTTGGCTCCTTCTGTTTCATCCTAAATGGTCATACTTTGATTTCTATACATTTGCTATCTTTGATTTGGATTCAGGGATATTTAAAATATACCATTTCTTAGGGATATTAAAGCACTACACTGAAGAAGTGACATTTGAAAACTTGGTTATTGATTTGTTCCTGTATAACTTTTAAAAACTTATAAAAGTAGAGGAAAAACCTATGATAGGGCTGTCAGAGTTAATATCCTCATATAATGAAGTTATTTTTCTTTCACTAGTTGGAAGGCAAGGGTCTTACTAAGTGAATTTTAATTTTTCTTTTCTTTCTAAAATATTCACCTTCATTGGAAAGAGACCTATACTAGTGCTTAAATGTTTCCACAAAGGAAAGGTAGAGGAAAGAAAAGTATTAAATGGGATTGTTAGGAAGGAAAGAAACAGAGAGAGAATGATAGGGCCTGAAGCATGAAAGCAGGGATAAGCAAAACAATTACAGAGAAAAGAGAAATATAAAAAATCAGAGAATAGCCTGGTCTGCAAAGCTCAGTGGTTAAGTGTTGACCTATGGACCAAGAGGTCACGGTTCTATGCCTGGTCAGGGCACATGCCCAGGTTATGGGCTTGATCCCCAGTAGGGGGTATGCAAGAGGCACCAGATCTATGATTCTCTCTCATCATTGATGTTTCTATCTCTCTCTCCCTCTCTCTTCCTCTCTGAAATCAATAAAAAAAATTTAAGAAATTCAGAGAATAAATAGAACAAAGAAAAATGCTTATATTTCTGACACCAGAAGTTTGCTAGGCCAGGGTAAAATTCATCTGGAGATGGGGTGGTGATTAAAGAGAGAGAGCAAATAGAGTTGATTGAGTTTGGCTGTGAATACTCAATACCTCATAAGAACATTTTATATATGGCTTGTCTCTAAAGGCCAATAAATGAACACATGACCTGGCTGACATGACGCACAGAGCAAAATGCTTCAATGCATCAGAGCAAGTCTAAGGAGAGAATTGCTTCATTCTATGTTTCCTTGGTCTTTAAAAATTTTATGAAAAATAAAAAAGATTATTAAAAATTATGAAATATGTACAAAAGAGTATATTAAATAATGTTTTTCAAACCTAGTTATGCATTTGAAGCACTTGGAAAGCATTTGAAAATATTGAAATTAAAATATTTCAGAATTATTAAATTGGTGCCTGGGCATTGGTTTTTGTTTTTGTTTCTGTTTTAACTCTTTAAATGAATCTAATTGGCAGCCTGGATTGAGGGCCACTAGTAAAGAGAATGATAAGATTAATATTAATATACCCATCACAAGCTTAAGAAATATAATGTTACCAATTCCTTTGAAACCCTCTATGTCTCTAGTAAGATTATCAACATTCCTCTCTCCACTCCAAACATACAAAGATCCATAGCCTATATTTTGTATTAATCATTCCTTGATTTCTTATCATGTATCTCTAAATATTTTAATTTTTTGTTTACTGGTCTTGGACCTTTTTATAAGTGTAGTCCCACTATATCCCTCTGCAGTATAACATTTCACTTAATTATGCTTTTGAGATGAATCTATTTGATGCATGTAATCATTTGTTCATTCATTTTCATTGTTGAATGGTATTCTGTCATATGAACATAAACCATGTTATTACAATAACTTGCAGAACCTTCTATAAACCGGACATATGCTTGTTCTCATGATCAATTGATCATACCAACATCTTATAAGGCTGTGTAAGTACGGACTAAGGGAGAAGTTGCAAAACAGGAGGATTAGGTGCTGTAGGCATTTTAGTCTTCTGCTCATTCGACTTACTTGCAGATTTACTTTAGCCTGACATCTTCTATACCACTTCCACGTGGTTGGAAATTGCTTGTCTTCTTGTTCAAACTAGGACTTGATAGATCAGTTAAAAAAATAGTCTGTGACACATTTAAGGTCTCCCGATGCTCTTTGGTTAAATATTCAGTCTCTTCCAGGGCCCAGTAGCAAGCAGGAGCTGTTTCTCATTGAAAATTGAGAAGAAGATGTGGTTTTGCTTTTGCTTTTATTCTGTGGTTGCTTCCCGATCACTTTGGGTTCCTCATTTTAAGAGGCCAGCAGGCAAGCACAGGAGTCACTCTATTGGCAAAGATAATCGACTCTAATCCTTCGGAGAAGATAGAGCTTCTGTTACACAGTGAAGATAGAGGAAGAATATGTTACAAACCCAAATGATCCAATTGTGAGTCCTACAGCACTGCTTTGCCTAATTTTGATGGTAAATGGATCAGGGCAGCACCCATGGTCAAAGAAATGCTTGGTGAACAAAGGCTCAGAATAAGTGTTTGAGTTACCCAACCACATAAACCACCTAAACCAGCAGGGCTGCCAGCTAAGGCTGCATCTGGAATGGTCAATAGAGGAGAGAGTCAGTGAACATCAATTCTCTCTCCAAGAACAGTTGCAACAGTGAGGGATGCAATGCATTCCCTAGCTTTGGACTTATAAATTTACACAGGAAAAGAGATAAACCAGAATCCTGGAGGACCTGGTCCCAGATTGGCGAATTTCTGTAGGAAGTTCCAAGCACACAATGTGCGGGCTATTGTGGAGGCTGCAGTGAACCGGTCTGAGGTGAACTCAGATGCCCCACTCGTTTCCCCTGCTGCTTAAGAATGTTGATTGCTGACAACTCACAGCTGCATCCTTGCTTGGCACGGCCACCAGCCAAAGAGAGATGCTTTGCTCAAGTGTATGTCTCCTCCTCAGAGGCAACTGCATTCAATGACAGCTCAACAGGAAGGTAGACGTGCCCAGGTCCTTGCCTCAAGTTGGGACATCTCTGAAGGGCTGTCCCATTTCCAGAGCTCCTACAAGATTGACTAAGGCCTCTTTTGCTATTACTTCACAGTTCAAATTCTCCCTCTGCTCAATCATGATTTACTCTCTAATAATGTCTTTCTGAGAGCTGTCACTAATAAATCTCCTGAATGCAAATCATTTCATCAAAGTCTAGTCTCTGGGTACCCAAACAAAGACAGTGTCCTACAGGATTTCCCATTCCTTTGTTCTTTTGTTTCAATTTCTTTAAATCTATTTTCTAGTTCACTATTTTCAGCTGCATTCAGTCTGCTGTTCCACACATTTATTAAATTGTAACGTCAGATTTTTTTTTCATTACAGAACATTCATTTGATCTCCACTTACAGATTTTAATTTTTTTTAAAATTCTTTACCCTTTGATCTAGTTTAGCTCTCTTTTTCGTTTTTTGTTTCTAACGTATGCACTGTTAAGTTTTTGAAAGTCCTTGCTTGCAAACAACAATATTAGGTCTATCTTTCCTCTCATTTTTTATAAGAGCTGGTCATATATTTCTCGTCGCCACATTTCTAGTAATTTCTTAGTGCATGTTGGGCATTGCATATAATTAACTTGTGAGGTTCTACATGAGTAATCTTTCTTTGTTGATAAATACAGTGAGGTTTGGAGCACATGCATCCCATCAGCCATTAATCAAGGGGCTGGATTTCAGTTTAATAAACCCAGCGCCTTTTTTTGCTTTAGCCCTGCTAGTATTTGCTCAGGATTGTTAAAATTTAAGTCTGGTAGATCTCTATCTGCTCAGGTTTGGAAGACTGCAGAAAATTCAGCTATACCCTTCAGACACCTCGGCCCAGCTCTCCAGTCTCCTAACTTACATTGCTTGAAACCATGGCAGGTTCTTCAAAGGTAAGACTAACAGAATGTTTGAGTTAGGCCACTTCCAAAGGACTTCTAAGATTTCACTTTGCCTTCCGAAAGCTTTTGGCCTAGTTCCCCAGATTCCTGTAGAGCACCAGAACTCAGCAAATGTTTTGTGAGGAAGAGCAGTTGTGCTTTTGAAACCCCTCGGGTTTCCAGTTTGTCACACCTGTCCAGCAGGATACCGAAAGTTTCCCTAGTTCCTCTTTTCTCTAGTCCAGGCCCTGATGGATAAGCCAGATCCTAGGCAAGCACCCAGCACAGAAAATGCCTGCAGGGGAAAGAGAGAGAAAAACCCTTGCTCACATAGAAGAGTCTGTGGTCTCTCTGGAATTTAGTTTGTTGCTTCTGATGTTCTCAGATGGTTTAAAAAGATATTTATAATTTATCTGGCTGTGCACAGTTTTGCAGCAAGAGTGCTTTTCTGCCCTAACCTATTTTGACCTAAAACAGAATTTTCAGTGTCATTAGTTTTTAACTCCATTGATTATACATTGTTAATATTATTGTTTTTTTTTGGTAAAGTCAAGCTTCCAAAGATTTATTTGTATGTTTGCCATTTTTTTTTATCCTCAAAAGTCATTTTTACATCTTAGCTTTTCTTTTTGTATCAATTTCTTTCTTCTTCAAGTAAATTATTTAGAAATTCCTTAATGAGCATTTATTGGTGATAATACTGTTTTAGTAAATGCTTGAATAACATTTTCATTAATTCATCCCAGTTTTTCGAATATGGTTTAATTGGATAAAACTGTAAGTTATATTTAACTATACCTTAAGATTTAATCCAATTCTCTATTACCTTCCATTTTTGAGAACTATATTGTTGGTCTAACTGTAAGTTCTTTGTAAGTGTTCTTTCCTTTCTGTTCAGCTTTTAATATTTTCTTTTTAATATTTGGTATTCTGTATCTTTGGATGGGTCTGACTTATTATATTTATTGTACTTCAGATATATTCAGTTTTATGAATCTAGAATAGAAATCTATTAGCAATTCTGGAAATTTCTGTTATGTCTAAATCTTTTTCCTCTTTCTCTCTAGTTCTCATTCTAGAAGTCTGATGAAATATAGGTTATATTGTCTCAATATATCTTCTAAATCCTTTCTTCTGTCTGTATTTTGCATCTTCCTTTCTCAAGTTTCATTTGGGATAGTTCCTCCTGATAGACCCACCACATTACATTCATATCTCAGAGATATTGTGGGTTTAATTCTAGACTACCACAATAAAGTGCACATTGGAGTAAAGCAAGTAGTAATCTTTTTGTTGGTGAAGGGTCTTGCCTTTAGATTGTAAAAAAGCACAACACCTGTGAAGTGAAACACAATAAAGTGAAGCCTGCAGTAGTTCTCTATTTAGCAATATATATATTCTGCTGTTAATTCCAATCAAAGAGTTTTAAATGTCTAGAATTTGTGTTCAATTCTATTTCTAATCACCAGTGCCAACTTTAATGAACATATTTTGAACACATGACTATACTATACATTTCTTAACCTTTATTTTTGATATTTTTCTTTTTTTTAATTAAATCTTTATTGTTCAGATTATTACATTTGTTCCTCTTTTTTCCCCCCATAACTCCCCTCCTCCCAGTTCCCACCCTACCCTCCGCCCTCACTCCTCACCCACTGTCCTCATCCATAGGTGCACGATTTTTGTCCAGTCTCTTCCCGCATCCCTCACACCCTTTCCTCCCCCTCAAGGATAGTCAGTCCATTCCCTTTCTATGTCCCTGATTCTATTATAATCACCAGTTCATTCTGTTCATCAGATTATTTATTCACTTAATTCTTAGATTCACTTGTTGATAGATGCATATTTGTTGTTCATAATTTGTATCTTTGCCTTTTTCTTCTTCTTCCTCTTCTTAATGGATACCTTTCAGCATTTCATATAATACTGGTTTGGTGGTGATGAACTCCTTTAGCTTTTCCGTATCTGTGAAGCTCTTTATCTGATCTTCAATTCTGAATGATAGCTTTGCTGGATAAAGTAATCTTGGTTGTAGGTTCTTGGTATTCATCACTTTGAATATTTCTTGCCACTCCCTTCTGGCTTGCAAAGTTTCTGTTGAGAAATCAGCTGACAGTCGTATGGGTATTCCCTTGTAGGTAACTGAGTTTCTTTCTCTTGCTGCTTTTAAGATTCTCTCTTTGTCTTTTGCTCTTGGCATTTTAATTATGATGTGTCTTGGTGTGGTCCTCTTTGGGTTCCTTTTGTTTTGGGTTCTCTGCACTTCCTGGACTTGTAAGTCTATTTCTTTCACCAGGTAGGGGAAGTTTTCTGTCATTATTTCTTCAAATAGGTTTTCAATATCTTGCTCTCTCTCATCTTCTGGCACCCCTATAATTCTGATGTTGGTACGCTTGAAGCTGTCCCAGAGGCTCCTTACACTATCTTCATATTTTCGGATTCTTTTTTCATTTTGCTTTTCCGGTTGGGTGTTTTTTGCTTCTTCGCATTTCAAATCTTTAACTTGATTCTTGTGTTCCTCTGGTCTGCTGTTGGGAGTCTGTATAATATTCTTTATTTCAGTCAGTGTATGCTTAATTTCTAGTTGGTCCTTTATCACAACATCAAGGGTCTCATTAGATTTCTAGAGGATCTCACTATATTTATCGGCGGTCTCACCAGTCTTTTTGAGGGCCTTACTAAATTTATCAGCGGCTTCTAGACAGTTCTTGAGAGACCTTAAAAGTGTGGTTTTGAGCTCTATATCCAGCATTTTGCCTTCCTCCATTTCTGTCCTGTTTCTTTGTCTCCACATTTTTTATGCTTTCTTGGTGCACCCGCTAGTGGTCTTTGTGTGTCGTCTTGTTGTAGTTAAGCCTTGATTGTTGTAGGTAACACTGGGGGGGGGGGGGTATTTGACCTCCAGGCCAACTGGCTGTGAGAATTGATATTTTTCTTTCTGTGCTAGATTTTAAATAAAGTTTTTATGTTTCTTATCTCTTATTAAAACTTTTTTATTGACTTTATTGGGGTGACATTGGTCAATAAAATTATATAGGTTTCAGGTGTACAATTCTATCATATATCAACTGTATGTTGTACTGTGTGTTCACCATCCCAAGTCAAGTCTCCTTCCCTCACTATTTACCCTCCCCACACCTTCCTCTACCTCCCCTCAGCCCCCTTCTCCTCTAGTAATCACCATACTGTTTATGTCTATGAGGTCTTTTTATTGACTTTATCCCTTTACCTTTTTCATCAAGCCCCCCTCGCCTATCCTCCACCCCTGCTGACAGCTGTCAGTCTGTTCTCTACCTGTGAGTTTGTTTCTATTTTTTGTCAGTTTATTCTGTTCATTAGACCCCACATATAAGTGAAATAATATGGTACTTATATTTCTCTGACTGGCTTATTTCCCTTAGCATAATATTTCCAGGTCCATCCATGCTATCGTAAAGGTAAGATTTCCTTCTTTTTTTATGGCCCAGTAGTATTCTATTGTGTAAATGTACCACAATTTTTTATCCATTCATATATTGATAGACATTTGGGCTGCTTCCAAATCTTGGCTATCCTATATAATAAAGAGGTAATATGCAAATTGACCCTCACTCCACCACACCACCACAAGATGGTTGCGCCCACAGCGGAGGCGGGATTCCCATAACGAGCCATAACGGGCGATCAGCAGGGACCTGAGGCTGCATGACGCTGGGCTTGGGCAGGGGCAGGGGACCTAAGGCTGCGCCCCCCCATCTGGCGGGCCTTGATGGGAAACTTCAGGCTATACCCCCTGTCCAGCGGGGCTTGACAGGAGACCTCAGGCCACGTACCCCTGCCTGGCAGGGCTTGACAGGGGACCTCAGGCTGTGCTCTCAACCCTGGCACTGGGACAGGGGACCTGAGGCTGCACTCTCCCCACCCAGCGGGGCTTGACGGGGGCCTTGAGGCTGCACGCCCCTGGCCTGGCGGGGCTTGACGAGGGTGGGGCCAGCTGGGTCTGGATCTCACCCAATGGGGGTGGGGCTGGCCAGGTCTGGGTCTCACGTGATTTCAAGGTGCACGCGGGTGGGCAGGGACTTGACTCTGGGTCCCATGGCGTGCCTCAGACTCTAACAGGAGAAAGATTTTCATATACATTTTACTAATTTTCTTTCATCTCTGATACTTCTATTATAGAGAAAGGGAAAATAGAAATATTAAAATATTTCCTCTAATTAATTCCCTTTTATGTGCACAAATTTCGTGCACTGGGCCACTAGTTGTAAATAATGTTGCAATGAACATAGGGGTGCATATATTCTTTTGAATTAGTGTTTTCGGTTTATATGGATATATTTTCAGAAATGGAATCACTGGGTCATAAGGCAATTCTTGAGACTCATTTCTAATTTCATAGCATTATGGTCAGAGAAGAAGCTTGACATGATTTCAATCTTCTTAAATTTATTGAGACTTGTTTTGTGTCCTAATTTGGGGTCTATCCTAAAAAACGTTCCATGTGTACTTGAAAAGAATGTATATTCTGCTGCTCAGGGGTGAAATGCTCTGAAGGTATCAATTAAATCCATCTGATTCAGTCTGCCATTAAAGACCACCGTTTCCTTGTTGATTTTCTGTATGGAAAATCTACCATTGATGTCAATGGGATGTTAAAATCCCCTACTATCACTGTATTACTGTTAGTCTCTTCCTCTATGTCCATCAAAATTTGTCTTACATATTTAAGTGTTCCTATGTCAGGTGCATAAATGTTACAAGGGTTATATCCTCTTGTATTGCTCCCTTTATCATTATGTGGTGTCCTTCTTTGTCTCTTACTGTAGCCTTTGTTTTAAAGTCTATTTTGTCAGATATAAATATTGCTACCTCAGGTTTTATTCCCTTTCTCCATATGCTTCAGTTAATTTATTATCTCTTCAGAATTTAACTCGTGATTAATCTGGAGTTTAAAAATTCATGTATATATTTATTTCTAGCAATTAATTATACTTCCCAAACCTGAAAGGTAGGTTTATAAACTCTATTACTGCTTAATTGTACTTTAATATAGTATTTTATTAATGTAAGCATTTATATTCTCCCTGTGATAACTGTAATATTTGTAGCTTTTGCATTTCTGTTTCTGCATTTTATTGCTTCTGCTCTCTTGCTGATAGTGCTTACCTACTTTTGTGTATTTTGCTTTTTATTTGTAATATAATCCTGAAATTGTTCTTTGGAAATACTTGATTCTAGATTTAAATTTTGTTTCCAGAGGGAAAATTTGCAGTTCATATGCAATGTACTAGTCCTAGGGGGCTCTCATAATTTGGGGCCACTCTAAACCAATTTTTTGTTTGTATTTTTTTTTCACTGCATCTATAAGTATTAATTCCAACATCATATCCTTTTGCAGCAAGTATTCCCATTATTTCACTCTGTGTTGAGAGTCCCCTCCTTCCCCTGGTTCAATTATTGTAATAATCAAGATTATTAAGTTAAAATTAAACCCCACAATTTTAGTGGTTTAAGAAAATAACGGTTTCTTTTCCTCATGCCATTTCTGATGTGGAATGGGCAGTCCTCCCGTAATTTTTAACTTTACAATGTAGAACACATTCCTTCTGGAAGTCAAGTACATCATTGCCACCCACATCCTACCTGCCAGATGCCTTCATGCAGTTCCAAACTGCATGGGAAGCTGGGAAATGTAGTCTTCCTCTGTTGCCAGGAGGAGGAAGGCTTATGATGAATGTATAATATTATCTCTGTCACATCCACTAAGGTTGAAAGCCTCTCAGTTGTCCAGCATTAGGTGGAGGGCTCCATCCTGACTCCCCAACTTGCAACTTGCAGGGGACCTAGGCTTTTTTAATGCTCCCCTACACCAGTGTGCTCAGTTGGAATCAAACCCTTAGAAATGCCAGTGTTAGTGCTTTAGGGCTTCACGGGTTTTTACTTTGTTGATAATTCTAGCCTCTAAGAATTTCCTGATTTTTCTGCTAACTCACCAGTAAAGTTTTAATATTTTTTCTTTTAAAGCATATTTTGTGCACTATTCTTAGGTATTCTGTAACAGGAGTATTTCTTAGGACAACTAGTGTGGCGTATTGCTTAAAATGGACGTCAACTCCAGTCTTTTTGACAAATTATTCTGCCCCCAACTGGTAGCCCTACACTGTGCTTTCTCATGTTGAAGAAAAAACTGGGCGGTTCCCTCATTTCAAAAGCATCTGACTTATTAGGGGTGCCAGAGAAGCTGCTGCTCCTGTTCCCCAGTAGTACATGTCTCGCTCAATTTTATGTTTAATATGAGAAAGCCAGGTTATCCCCAGACAAATTATTTGAATTAAGTTTCCAAGGGGTTGCTATTATCCAGTTTTCATTTAGACCAGTAGGATATCACCTTTCTCATTGTTTTCACTTCCAGATGTCCTTCAGGAATTTATAGGAACATTCAATCTGTGGGGAAGGAGAATTGATTTTATGACACAAAATAAATTCATAATGACCCATATTCCACTGTAATCTAGGTAACATAAATGCCATTAAATATTGAATTATAGGTAGTGTATTAATTTTTCCTTATTTATGAAAATTAAGTAAAGCTCCCTTGTCAGTAAAAATCAGTTGAATTCTTGAGATTTGATCCAATCCAAAATTATTATTAGTTTTTGAAGTTATAGATCATAAACTGATCTAAATGCAATATTTAATTACTTCTAAAAATTATTATGTATTTTTTTCAGAAAAATTATTAATATGGCATAGTCACCTTTAAATTCAATGGCTGTTAACTGGGACTATATATTATCACATATTGTCAAACAAATTTCTGGTGTAAAAAATGGACTAAAATTGCCCTAGCTGGTTTGGCTTAGTGGATAGAGCCTTGGCCTGCGGACTGAAGGGCCCCAGGTTCAATTCCAGTCAGGGGCATATGCCTGGGTTGCGGGGACTCAATCCCCAGTGTGGGGCGAGGGTGCAGGAGGCAGCCGATCAATGATTCTCATTATTGATGTTTCTTTCTCCTCTCCCTTCCTCTCTGAAATCAATTAAAATATATAAAAAATTGATTAAAATTACTTTTGAATTTTTTTCTAATCTTAGGAGGCAACATCTGATTGAACTCCATTTATGATTTTAAAACTAAATAAGCTTCCATTAATTCAGTGTCTTAATAAAGTCTCATGTTTTGTTACTTCTAAAATAATTATTTATGATATTTCTAAAATCTCAAGATGGAAAAATCACTTTAGTCACAATTTTGTTTTTTCTATTTTTGTGAACTGACTTCTGGAACTTCACCATAAGTGTTTCTATTGAGTAAAATCAGTAACATATAAGGTAGACCTAAAATCTTTTCAAATTCTTTTTTTTCAAGTTGTATCTTTCAGCTCCTCAGCTAAACAAGTTGATATTCCCTGTTAAACATTTCTATATTGCTTCCTTAATTCTTCCAATTACTGGTCTTGTCATTTGGGCCCATTATAAGGAAGAAAAAGTGTTCTTTGCTATGGTAGTTACCATAAATTCCAAGGAGGGATTTAATAGGAAAATTCTGAGGTAGGTTGCAGATTTCTTATTGTGTAAAAGTATCCCAGTGCATGATTAAAAACTAGAGTTTGCCATTTAACTGCAGATACCCATCTCAGAGTGCCACGTTTGCCTGTGGAAGGTGCAGGGGAAGCCTGTCTTTTATTCAGTGGGTTGACTCTTGTGCTGTTGGATGACCAGAGGCAGAAACCAAGCAGGAGAAACAAGTTACTAATTGCAAAGTGTTAAAGCAACAGCCAGATTGTTTCTTCTTCACTTACTGTGCACAGTATGGGCTGGCACTGCTGTGGTGGTTTAGAGATCTCAAATGCTGTCAGGAAAAACAAACCAAGCCCTCCAGACAGAATAAATGGACGAAAAAGCAAGCCAGGAGGAGCACTAAGAATTTATCTGCAGTTAACAAAAGAATAATATATTTGCTAACAGAGTGGTGGAAACTGTTCTGTGGGGAGGGAGTGATCTCAGGAAAAGCCTTTCTTCCATTCTGCTGTCTTTGTTCCTGAAGATAGCATAAATGTTGATTTAATTAGTGGTGATTGTTTTAATATGTAAAATTTCCTTTAAGACCCAAAAGCCTATGTAGCCTGCATGATCCTGACTTAAAGAGTTCATATATTACTAAGATGATTATTGAAAGAAGTGTTGTATGAAGTTTTTCCGTGAAAACTGAGTAGATAAAAAGGAAAAGAAAAAATAAATTATATTTTATTACACTAAACTATTTAAGCTATTTACCTTAATATGTCACAGGATGGAAATTTGTGTTCAATAGCCTCTCTTCCCTTCCCCTTCTTCTCCCTCCCCACATCCTCACTTACACCCCATCCCCCCCCCCCAACCTCGCCCCCATAAGAAATATTAAATCTCTGGAAATTTCTTTTTGGAGAAGTTGTAACATTAATCACTGATATTATGTAGTTGTAATACTAATCACCAATATTACAGCATACATGTAAATTTAAATTGTTAAAAAAATTCTTGTCATAGTGACTGGAAAACAAACTTTACCAAAAAATTGAGTCAATTAGCTAGTTTTACTGTACATTGCTTGACTGAAATGACCAAATGATCAGTTTTATTTTTTCTGTTGTTTGATTGTTTCTATACATTCCTTTGTTTTCTTTTCTTACTCAGTATAGGTCAGATTTTATCTCATCATTTTCATAACATTTTCAAGAGGTGGGTTGGTGGGTAAGGATCTTTCTATTCTCTCAAGAGTGCTTCAGACTGAATGTCACCTTCAGAGGGTTAACACGTCTGTGGTTTAACTTAAAAAGTAGAGATGGGAAAAGTTTTGCTACTACTAAGACACATTACTATAAAAACTTATATAGAAGTTTCTCCATAATAGATTCTTTTGCTATCTAAAAAGTTATTTACATTAAAGAGTGTGAAGGCCTGGGGTAGAGGGCCTAGGAAGGCTAGAAAGGGTCAGTCAATAGAGGAGGAAAGGGGACATATATAATACTTTCAACAATAAAGATTTTAAATAAATACATACATACATACATACATACATACATACATACATAAATAAATATCTGACCACCAAAAACAAACACCAAAAAAGAGCTTTAGCTACAAGATGACTAATATGGACTGTAGGACAACATTTGTATAACGTTGAGACACTTAGGGTTCTTCTGAACTAGAAAGATGGCAGAAAAAGCTGGGAAATGAATATAAAATTAACATACTGGTTTATAATACAAGTTCAGAAGCCAATCCTCTTTGTTTTACCATAAGCATCAGATTCGAAGCTTAAGGACTTAGTAGAAGCTTAAGGACCAGGTAGATTTTTTGTGAACAAACATATACCTTTCAATCTTTTTCAATCACTAAATCAATATGTAGCAATAAAAAGAGCCAGATAAGAGAAGGGAAATAACTCAAATTATTTTATTATTTTAACTTGTGCAGCATATTTTATTGTTTTAGCACAATTGTCCTGAAACTTATCAAATGTTTTTGTGTGTCCAGGTTCAACAGACTGATTATGCTTTTGACTAGATATTCAAAAAAATCTCTTGAAATAATGAGTGAATGTGATACCGTTATAATAACCTGGTTATTGAATAACAGGAAAGGAGTAAAGGGAAGACTAAATAATATAGGCATGCCATTTATACAGCTTTGCCAGGAAGCTGCAGTGAACACTCTCCAGGTCTGTTCTCTGCAAATCGCTGGGGGAAGGAACCCAGACATTACTGGGCATGCATCTATTGTCCAGTAATGTCTGGGTGACGTGGGAACATGCTTACCCGTCAGTTGCAACCTGTCAGTTGCACTTGGGAACAAGTTAGTGGCCAGAATAGGTGTGGCCACTTCAAGCAAGGGAAGATTTAATATTTAAACTCCTGAACAAAGAGAGTTGGTTCTCTTGGCTCTCTCTGACTCCTGTTGCCAGGGGAGAGTTCCCCTTCGTTCAGCCACGTGACCCACAGCCATGTAAGACCCACAGAATGGATTAATGGACTTACTAGCCTAATGCTGCACCAGACTCAATTCCACCTCTGGATATTAGCCCTAGTTTTGTCTCTGCTGTATCCTCAGCTGTGCCTCTTTCAGGACTTGGTTAAGGGGCATGGGACTTATAACCCATGAATTATATTCCATGCCAATAAAAGCCATTCACTCTCTCATGTGAGTCATAAGAAAATTCATTTTCTGAAAATATCACAAGAGCCCCACCCCCACCCCCACTTCCACTAATGTCTGGGAAATTGGACCCACTGATTTATCTGGCAACAGATGACTGAATACTTCTTAAACATCTCCCCAAAACATATATGCATAATACTATATATGCCTTCTAGGTATTATATTATATATTATGTATATTGCATTATATATTTCATATATATGTATGTTTGGTAGTGTTTGGTGATTTGAATTGACTTTATATTTTTGTATTGCTCCATACATTTCATTTCACAGAATGTTTCTGACAGCCTTTCTCCTCCTTATTTCCTTTATCCATTAGGACACCAGGTCCATGAAGTCATTTCATTCAAATGCTGCTCATTCTTCTACATGTCCATGTTTTTTTAAATTTACTATATTTCTAGATCAATTAGGCATTTTAAAAATATTTTTGAGAGATTGTAAAGAGATTCTTCTTCTTCCATATCTCTGTAGAACTCATTAATAATGATTACAGGCTAATGGAGTCCAGCTATGCTCTCCTACTTTTTAAAAATGTCTCTCTTCAAAGTTCAGTTACTCCCCCATATTCATCAAAAACTTTGGCTACCTGCCAAATCTACTTGCTGGTGTCTCTATTCATCCCTCCCCCTGGATCAATATTCCCGTTTCTAGCCCTCTTAGTGCCTAGTATGAGAGGCTGTGATTACATTCTAAACCGCATAAGCTATGCTCTACTCATTAGATGGTTAGACCATAGATTTTCATATCAGATGGGAATCTAAACTTTTCCAATCTCTTCTATCACTAAAACTTCAAACACCTCATCAGAGTTCTACGTTTGTCATCTTACTATAGTACATTATTGTCACTCTAACTCCTAAAAACTTGGCATATTTTTCTTTAGAGCACTCATCACTATTAAGAATTATTTATTTGGTTGGTTAATTACTTTATTTTTCTCTCTAGAATGGAAATTCTTGGATGAAAATAGTTTTGTCTCATTCACTAATAAATCCCTAAAGTTTAAAGCAAAGCACAATGTAGAGAAGACATTAGATAGTATCTGTTAATTGATGAGTGAGTAAAGTAATTCCAGTGGATTAGGGAGGTTTTTTTTTTAATGTATTGTGTATCAGGTTAACAATATCTCTCAATCATTTCTACAATATTCTTTCCCCCAAATCATCTCAGAAGCATACATGTTTAGGGTGACTTTTTCCTTTGGAGTATATTTACAAATATGAACTATAATAAATTAGGCACATTGTCTTTTATAATTGAGCTACACTTTTGTAATCCTGTCTACTTATTGATCACCCTCAGTGAAAAGACTGAAAATGCCAAGGAGTCAAAAGAACAACACAAGTATGCTTTGTAAGCCACAAGTATGATTTGGGAAGTGACATATATGTTATTGAATATTTTGGAACAAAGCCTACATAAATGATATATGAAATTTCTTTTGCATTTCACCCAGAAACAAGAGTACCCTCTACTGCATTTTAGTTGAAGTCATCAAAATAGATTGCTTTATTTCCTTCCCTCTGCATACTAGAATGTAACTCCACTTTTTAAAAAGGATAATTCTCATTGTAAAATGAAAATTAAGCAATGACATGAGCTTCCAATTGGTGCCGGTGTTACTTATTTACAAAGTATTACTAGTATGTAGAATGTAATTGAGAGTCTGGAATGTCAGGATAGCATTATATTAATCTTTGTGTCCCTCCCAAAGCAAAACACTGTGCCTGACATTTAGAAGGCATTAGTGCTTGTAAAATGATTAATCAAATTTTCACTCTAGAGATCTGATATTTAATATGTATTTTTATTCATTTTCTTAAAATTAGGTTTTGCTTTCTTGTCTTTTGTTGTTGTTAAAGTCACTTGGTCTATGATGAATTATTTAATTAGGATGAAATAATATGTAGCTGTAAATCCATTTTATCATAGGGAGAACATCCTGAAACCAGAATTTTAGGGTTAGATGGGTAATTAGAGACCAGCCAGTTCAACCATTTTATTTTACAGATGGGCACAAATTGTCCCAGAGACTTAAGTTGACTTGCCTTGGATTTTGCAGCTTTTTAAATTGAACTAGAATCTAGGTCATTCAAGTGCTGGGCTATTTCCATTATATTAGATGATCATGTACCATAAAACACATTCAGAGAGTAATATAATAAACCTATGTTGTGTGATATTTTCTAAGGCAGTGATTCCCAAACTCTTTCCATGGCATACCCTAATGAGCAATGTTGAGAATATTCTCAATAAATCTAAAGTTGTTCATCAATAAATTCCTTATTAAAGCACTATATATAATTTTCATAATAGAAATGTAAAAAATGATATAGAGTAATAACACTTTAAAATAATATTATTTATTTTTATTAGTAATACAAAGATACTTTTCTGCTTTTATTCAAAATTATTATTAAAAAATTTCAGAGAAGGTAGTATATTTTAATATGCTTTATTATTTTGGAAGATATGGTTTAAATACCATTTGATAAAGTGATTTAAAAGTTAGGTTTTGAGTTTAGTTTATTTTGATTCTTGGTTTTAATGGCTGTCATAGAAGTAGTAGATTTAAATGGGAGAAGTTCAGTGTATAATACAACATGAATAAATTCTGGGGAGCTAATGTACAGCATATAACTATAGTTAACAATACTGTATTATTTACTTGAAAGTTGCTAAGAGGGTAGATTTTAAATGTTGTCACCACACTCATACACACTCATACACAAAATAGTAATTATGTGAGGTAAAGGTATTAACTAACATTACTGTGGAAATCATTTCATTTTTGCAATATATGTATGTGCCAAATCATTATGGTGTCCACTTTAAAGTTATACAATATACATGCCAATTATATCTCAAAAAAGCTGTACATTTTTTAAAATATGAAAATAATGCAACACAGTATTCACTTTTAAATTGCATACACCATTTATGCAAAGATTTGTAGATGGAATTCATCTTTTAAGTTCTCACCCTAACCGGTTTGGCTCAGTGGATAGAGCATCAGCCTGCGGACTGAAGGGTTCCAGGTTTGATTCCAGTCAAGGGCATGTACCTTGGTTGCGGGCACATCCCCAGTAGGGAGTATGCAGGAGGCAGTTATCGATGTTTCTCTCTCATCGATGTTTCTAACTCTCTATCCCTCTCCCTTCTTCTCTGTAAAAAATCAATAAAATATATTTTTTTAAATTCTCGTATCCCCTGGGAGTCAAGAATTTATTCTTCATAACAAAATTAGATTTTGAACAAATGGTATAAATATCAAAATGTTTTCTTTGGATTAAAGTGACATAAGCTTCTCTTTTTAAATATTGATACAAATGTTTACAGTAACTGCACATAAGGACAGATATTTTAAAAATTTTGTTTTCTCTAAAATGTTCTCTTCATAGCAGAAAGTTCTTTTGGAAACCAATTACTTTCTTACTCATAGTTAAGGTCACAAATACTCTATAAAAATGTTCATTGTAAATAATATATAAATGCAAATTTCAAAAGCTTTCTAGATATTTTCAATACTTTTGGCAACTTTTTGTCAAATATGGCTAGACTAGAGGCCCGGTGCATGAAATTCGTGCACAGGTGGGGTCCCTAGGCTTGGCTGGTGATAAGGGCCTATTGGGCTGTCTCACACAGTCCTGATTGAAGCTGGGTCAACCAGGGCCTGGGGGCCTGCCAGCTGCCTGCTGGGGCCTGCTGGACAGGGGGAGGGATGTGGGGAGGTTGGATGTGGGAGCACACTGACCACCGGGGGAAGCTCCTGTGTTGAGCATCTGTCCCCTGGTTGTCAGGGCACATCATAGCCACTGGTTGACTGGTCGTTCGGGTCAGTCCAGTCGTTAGGTCATAATGGTCACTTAGGCTTTTATATATATAGATCATTATTGTTTCTCTCTCAGTGGCTAATGAGGAGCTGGTAGTAGGGTTTAGAAGAATTAGTTCTGCAAATCTCTATTGCTAAATTTTACCCCTTCCCTATATCATCAGTCCATATTTTTTTTTACAAAGTGTTCTATGGTTAGTTACCCATTTAATGAGGCTTAGTTTAGTTAAAACTGGAAATATTATACATAAATCACCTTCCTGTCCACTGAAATATAATATACTATGCTGAAAGCAAATGAATGAGTGACAGTACTAAGTCAAACTCTGTTGTAAAACTTCCACACTTCCTTTGGGAAAGCAAGCCCACATAAGAGGAAATTATCTGAATTACATATCTGGATATAGACTGAGTGAGGACAGCAATATGAAATCACATTAATAGTTGAATTCCAGTAAATATTGATTTTTCTGATTCTTTTGATTAAAATATGAGTAGAGATTCTAATTGTTTTCTGTAACCTTAATAGATCATTTTGCCTATATACCACAATACTATCATTGTGGTGCTGTTTACCTAATCTTAAAACCAGAAACAAGACTCTAATTATCTAAAGAGAACTTATGCAGAATAGGTACCTATCCAGATATAACTAAGTTGACTATTTCTATCTTGGTTAAGTTCTGAATTCTCTTAGAGAATTGTCCGAATTTTTCTGATGCTTTGAGTGTCTTGCTTTGATTCCTACTAGGAAATTATTTTTTTTGAATTGGGACTTAATTACTATTTACTAAAAATAAAATTTTTACATCTGTAATTGTTCAACATTTAAGTTTTATTGATACTTATGATGCAATTCACACAATATGGTCAGCAAAATACACAGTTCTATTTGTTTATTACTTAAGATATTGCTTTCTTTCATTTTGATTATTTTGGAGCTATTCTTACTTTCTCTGCTGTGAATGTCCTGGGAGCTACTCAAGATTATGTGATCTGAAAGGTGATTAGCTCAGATTGGATGAAATGTTAATGACATGGCATTGCCAGTGTAGCTCTATGTACATGTCTTGCTGATTGTCATTTACAATAGCTTTTTAATGAAAGGATAGCGGCAGAAACGTGTGAGATGGCGGTTCCGAGAGGCAGGAAGGGCTCTCCTGGGACCTCTCCGCACCTGCGCACGACCCCCCACGTGGCGGGTGGTTCTCTGCTGCCCCGGAACCGCAGGCTCGGGCCTGGGCACTCCCTTCCTTGGTTATGGACCCTGCAGGTCAAATTGAGAGGGTGAGTCATCGTGAGGCCTCGCCGCCATTGTGATCGGCTCCCCGCTTACCCATGCTGGGGCCGGGGGTCCTTGGGGCCCTCTAGGCCAGGTCAGAGAGGCCAGGGCCTACGTGGGCTGGCTGCCGGGCCCCATGAGGCACAGCCTGACCACGCTGCTGGCGGCCTCGGGCACCGACGCCCCAGCCTGCAGCGAGAGCCTGGCGCAGGCTGCCCCCAGACCGGACCCGCGCGACAGCAGCGGCGGAGGAAGAGCCGGCGACCTCCAGGTCTCCCTGCCGCGAGCAGCCGTGGCGGTGGCGCCGGGCGCGGTGGCGTGCGCCTGTAGTCCCAGCTACTCGGGAGGCTGAGGCTGGAGGATTGCTTGAGCCCAGGAGTTCTGGGCTGTAGTGCGCTATGCCGATCCGGTGTCTGCACTAAGTTCGGCATCAATATGGTGACCTCCCGGGAGCGGGTGGGCTACCAGGTTGCCTAAGGAGGTGATCGCCGACGCCCCCAGGGACGAGACGAGGACATGGACTTCCTGTCTGGGCTGGAACTGGCTGATCTGCTGGACCCCCGGCAACCGGACTGGCCCCTGGAGCCTGGGCTCAGCTCGCCCTGGGGGGGGGGCTAGGACTGAGCCCTCCATCTTGCCCTGGGTCCTCCATTTTTGGACAGAGCCATGTGCTCGGCAGGGCTTCTTCCTGGAAGAAGCCTCTGCTAGCCACACCCAGGATTTCTCTGGACTAGCCAATGATAATCAAGGGAAGTGCACGCCATCACTATGACCACATCCTGTGTAATGAGACACCGACTCGCGCCTGGCCAATCGGTGGGGCCCACAGTCCCCTCTCCTGCCCTTACTCCACCTCCCTATAAAACCCACAGTCCCATCAGGCCTCGCTCTCTCGGCCACTGGGCTTGTGGTTGTGTCTGTGAGTGTGGTGGATGGGGAGCACAAGCTAGCTTGTATTAAAGGACTCTTTGCTTTTGCATTGGACTGGCTGGCTCCCTGGTGGGCTCTTGGGAATCTTGAAATCTGGGCATAACATTTAAAATTAAATTTTAATACTTCAAAAATTGTGTGTTACAAGTGTTTTTCATTTCCCATCATGTATAACTGAAAGATACTAAACTTTCTTGAAAAGCGATCTTAAACATGATGTTATAGATATAACTTGGGTATCTGCTTCAACTATGCTATTGCATTAATATTACAAAAGGTGGATTCCTGCCCTGGAACATGTACACAAACTCAAAACAGATCAAAGACTTAAATCTAAGAGCTAAAACTATAAAACTCTTTGACAAAACATAGGTGTGAATCCTTATGACCTCGTATTAGGCAATTATTTTTTAAAAGTATGACAGCTAAAGCAAAAGCAATTAAAGAAAAAGATAAATTGGATTGCCTAAAAATTGAAGTCTTATACTTCAAAGTACACCATCAAGAAAGTAAAAAGACAACCCACAGCATGGGTGAAAATATTTTCAAGCTATATATGCAATAAGGATCCAGTACCTAGAACATAAAGAGCTTTTATTTATTTTTATTTTTTATTTTTTTAAATATATTTTATTGATTTTCCACAGAGAGAGGAAGGGAGAGAGATAGAGAGTTAGAAACATCGATGGGAGAGAAACATCGATCAGCCGCCTCCTGCACATCTCCCACTGGGGATGTGCCCGCAACCCAGGTACATGCCCTTGACCGGAATCGAACCTGGGACCCCCTCAGTCCGCAGGCCGACACTCTATCCACTGAGCCAAACCGGTTTCGGCTAAAGAGCTTTTATTACTAAACAGTAAAAATGGGCAAAAGATATAAATAGACCTTTTTTCCCCCCCAAAATGATATTCAAATGGCCAGTAAGCACATGAAAAGTTGCTCAACATCATTAGCCATTAGGGACATACATATTAAAACCACAATGGAATGTTACCTCACACCCACTAGGACGGTTATCATTTTTAAAAAAGGAAAATAAGTGTTGGCAAGGATGTAGAGAAATTGGAACCCTCACCCATTGCTTGCGAGAATGTAAAGTGGTGCAGCACTTTTGGAAAAACAGTTTGGCAGTTCCTCAGAAAGTTAAGCAGAGTAACCATCTGATTGAGCAATTCTACTTCTAGGTCATCCCAGATAATTATTTGGCAATAGAAAGGAATGAAGTATGGATACATGTTACAACATGGATAAACCTGGATTTAATGGAAACTATCACTTATCTCCCCAGGAAAAAACATGCACAAATATAAATTTCTGCGCATTCACAAGCCTCCTAAACACATTCATGAAACCCCAGGGTAAGAATCCCTGGTCTGCGAGATGCTGGATGAGATGATTTGATCATAAATAGTTCTTTGGGACCCATCATTATAGTAGTTACCACATTTGGGTGTTAATAACCACCAAAAACAACTACAATGAAAACAATAACAAAAGTTAGCATTTATTGGTAGTTTATTCTATGGCAGGCACTGTACTTTGCAAGCATTTTTTCATTTAATTATTCCTCCGTTACAGATGTCTAATAACTCCAAAACACTTACTTTTGATGTCCTGTTTGAAAAATGGTAAGAGTAAAAACCACTCTGCATTATAGTAGAAATGAGGAGTTCTTTGGTATAAGTTTAAGCAAATTCTGCTATTAACCAGCTTATTAATATGCTATTAACTTAGAGTAGTTATTTAATGTTTCTATCCATCAAATTTTTATCTACAAAATGGGTGAAGTGTTCTGAAGATGTCTATTAAGTCCATCTGATCTAGTGAGTCATTTAGGATTGCTGTATCTTTGCTGATTGTTTGTCTATAGGACTTATCCAGTGCTGTTAGTGGTGTATTAAAGTCCCCTACTATGATTGTATTGTTGTCGATCTCTCCTTTGATATCTTCCAGGAGTTTTTTTATGAATTTGGGTGCTCCTGCATTGGGTGCATATATGTTTACCAGGGTTATATCTTCTTGTTGTATTGATCCCTTTAGTATTATGAAGTGGCCTTCCTTATCTCTTGTTATGGCCTTCACTGGTGTAGGTAGGGTAGAATATCCTAATTTCTTTGTAAGCTCTTATATCAGGGGTGGGCAGCCCTTGGCACACGTGCCAAACATGGCACACCAGTAACTTTTGCTGGCACGCGAAACCCTTTCTTATAAATCTTCCATTTACAATTGTGAATCTTTGTTCTCAGTGATGAATTTTGTTAAGTCTTGTAATAGGAGTAGCCTGATGGAAGAAAGTAGTAGCTTGTGCATATCTCTGAAGGTCACAAAATATAAACCTGATGTAAAATCTCTGTCATCAGTGATGCAGCAGCAAAAGTCCCACTGATAATATCAAACGGAGTCATAAAGTTTTCTGTCGGACTATCAGTGTACATGTATACATTAAAAAATAAATGTATTTTTCATCATCAGATACTGTGATTTTGTCACTCGAATGAATTTTATTATTTCTTAAAGGTTCTTCACATATGTACACCTTAAGAGATATCAAGTAGACATAACATGTTCTCAAAAAATTAGCATTGGCACGCAGAAGAATTTTGAGTTAGAGATTTTGCTGGTTTTGGCACACACTCACAAAAAGGTTGTCCACCCCGGTCTTATATGGTGTTATTCTAATTTAACTTAAATGTTTGTTTGTATGAGTGTGTATGTACATATATACACACATTCATATATGATAAAGTGAGAATTATTACTATTGTTAAAATGCACTTAATAAATATGTTATTTCCAAATCAAAATAAACTGAATTTCAGATTTTATTTTGGAAGGGATACTAAAAGTATCTAGATAATGTGACCTCCAAGGCCAGGACCTTGTCGGGATTAGAGATGGTAGGAGCCCAAGATAAGAAAGGAAGTTTCTGCTTTGTTGATCTCTAATTCTTCCACAACAAATGTTTTCCCCAAGGTGAGAAACAATTAGTGCTAACTCTTTGCTTAAGCACCAGAGAGACTCTGCAAATGGACTAGCTGGAAGGTTTCAAAGGAAGATCAAGTGACTTGTGAATACACTTGTAGAATCAAAGCTAAGTTTTATTTGGGCTATTCCCATAGTGTCTTATTTTCTGAGTAAAAATTTGCCTTAGCTAGAACTTTTGTGCCTTTCTTCTTTCTGAAAGTTTCTTAAGTTATGTGTTAAGGCAAAGACAAAATATCAAGCTGTAAAATTGGCTTCTCTGTATGAACCTTCTAGTTGCGTAAAAGGAAAGTAGAATTAATGTCTCCAACCTAAATGTATTTTCCCTGACAACTGGGCAAAAGTGCTCTAGAGATGAAGTTGTAACCAATCAGGCATTTTGCTACTAAGATAGTACTTTCCTGGTTAGAAATGGAGAAAGATGTCTGTGGATAATTGAAGAGTAGTAGTCCAGAAAGGGTCCAGTGAAAATAAGCAGTTGAAGAAAGGTGGAAGAATATAAAAAGTTAAAGGAAAAATATAAAGAGAGATCAGACACTGGTAGTTTTAATTTAGGAAGTACATTGTATCTTGCACAGAGATTGAGGGACTAGTATACTATTATAGAAAAATTTTAATAGAAGATGTGATGAACATAGTCTTTTTTTCTTTTGTTTGCAATGAAAAGAGTTTTCCAGTTTTAATGTATTCTTGTTTTTGAAATAAGAAAGTTTAAATGGCATGCTCTCTTCCCTTTGTTTAAACTACTACTTCCCCTTCAAGACACAACTTTTGTTGAACTGATTTCCCCCTCTCCTACTGCTGAAGGTTTGATCACTGTTTCCTTATGATTTCATTATACTGTGTATATTTCTATATTCTGTGTATGCATCTAACATACCACATAACACATTATATTAGCAATCATTTTTACCTCCAGGTTTCCTGTAACAGAGTACAAGGCCCTTGATAGAGGATCACATTTATTTACTAGCACCTGGCCTAGGTCCTGATACATTGCATTCAGCCAATATAATAAAATATTTAATGAAAATTTATAACCCACAGTCCTTAAATTTTAGGAGTTACAGTATTGATAATGATTGTGATGTGATTTTGTCATCTATTCAAAAGGATACCTCTATGTTGATTCTGCAGCAACCCAAATTGTAGGCCCTCTAGACTTATCTTCTTTGGAGGCTAAGGAAACCACTCTAATCTTTGACAAGGTATCAGAAGCTTATATAGTCTAGAGCCGTGGTCGGCAAACTGCGGCTTACAAGCCACATGCAGCTCTTTGGCCCCTTCAGTGTGGCTCTTCCACAAAATACCATGTGCGGGCGCGCACGGAAAGTTTGATTAAAACTTCGTGGCCCATGTGCAGAAGTCAGTATTTTGTGGAAGAGCTGGTATTTTGTGGAAGAGCCACACTCAAGGGGGCCAAAGAGCTGCATGTGGCTCGCGAGCCTCAGTTTGCTGAGCCTCAGTTTGCCGTCCACTGGTTTAGAGAATAGGATGACCAAAAAAAAGTAGGTGTATCAGGATTTTAAAACATATGATACACACAAAATAGAGACTTAGCAAAGTCTCAGCGGGAGTAGGAGAAGGCCAGGCTGTGTGTGAGGAAGGGGTAACGCACAAATTCTAACTTGGAAATAGCCTATTGCTTCTGGACATGTATGAGTGTGACAAATGGATCTCCAACTGTCCTTACCATTTCCACTGCTCTTTGCCTGCCTGACGTACCAAGGCAAGTGAGGATAGGAGGAAACTTTCATTAACAGTCAGAAAAAGATTGTTATTGACCTGGGTCACAGTAGTTGACCAGGTCTTATAGGTAGAAATAAAAACATCAAACCATTGGAGGATGGAAGAGAGAGCTAATCAAAAGAAAATAAAAAGGCATTCCATCTGAAAACTTTAGTGAAAGGGAAAGAAATGTAGGAGAGCATAATAGTGGGTCAAGAAAATGATTTTCTTAGAACTGAGAAAATGCTTTCAAATTTAAATGTCCCATAAAGAGACCCAACCATTCAGTAAAAAGTGAGCAGGGAGATGAATACTGAAACTAAAACTTCAGGTTATAAGCTGATATGTGAAACGGTCATTAAAGTGAAGATAGAAAAGAGGAGAAATTTGGAAATTAATTTTTTTTAGAAAAAAGACGATCTTTTATGTAAGATTAAACATTCTTTTGTAATAACTAAGACCTATATCAGTGGTTATCAACTTCATCAGCAGTGAATGTTGCTTTCATCTGTTCATTCCTTCATTGGCCTTATATTTTGAAAGAGACTTCTAGCTCAATTGCATTTATTAACAATAACCCATTTCTCATTAAATATTATAATAAAAGACAGCTGCCCATTAGAGCTTCTTGTGAGCATGAAATAAGCCAAAGAACTAGCCTACACACTTGTCATTTCGCAGAAGATCAGGAATCATCTGATTCTCCAACACTCCTGCCATTTTATTAAGAATTCAATGAAAAACAAAGTTCAAATTCTGGTTACATTGTGTGTGATGATCTCACATAAACACATTGAGCTTTTAAAAGTTATTGATAATTACACAATGTGCACTGTTTAAAAGAATGCCCCTTTCAGTAATGTGTACTGAGAATTTTCTCTGTTTTTATCACTTTCTGAATTTCAGAGTTGAATTCTAGTCAAAATCTTTCCTCTCACATGGTTCCATTATACATTATAGATATTAGTTACCAATTTTCAAAGCCTTAGCTGTTATGTTAATGACTGGGTAGACTTACTAGTGGTCATCAATGCTCAATCTTATTTTTGGCCACAATTTCCTGTAGAATTAAATATTAAGGCTTGTCTAAGAAAAGCTATGAATTAAAATAGAATTATTTTTCTTCATATCACTATCATTCTATCAGCTGAAGAGTGAACTGGGTGTGACCCCAGCTGGGTTAGTACATGGAGCAGGCCCTCTGTCAGTAATGGAAGAACCAACTTGAGAAACATATTACCTTGGACAGAGTAATTAGAAGTGGTCTTTGATTATGTGATTAAATCATTAGTTGTTTAGTTAAATTGAAGGAACTTGGTTATTGTGTAAGAAGAAAGAACTCAAGACTTTGACACCATAAATTTCATATACTGGAATGAAGGAAAAGAGAAAAACATGGTTAGTTTAGTTCCAATAAAATGCCTTTTAAGTAATAAAGAGTGTATTATAATGTTACCATCTAAGTAGCTTACTACTATTACCTCCTATTACTGCTATTGCTGTTATTACTACTAATACCAACAAGAAGAGCAGCAGCTTCGATCATTTCAGGAACACCTACGTTTGCCAATGCTTGACATTTAAAATCATCATTTAAAACTCTTCCAACAACTTGTAAACCACTACTATCTCCAATCTAGAGATGCAGAAATTGAATTTGGAGAGATTAATTTTCTCAGGTGAAATTGTATTAAGTGGTGGAGCCTGGACTGTCCAGATTTGATTACCTTCGAATCCCATAGTTTTATTTCTTTTTATGTATTGCACAGAATCCATAATAAAGTTCCTGTGAAGAAGTCAAGGAAGGAGGCAAGGAGAATGCCAAAGAACTAGCCTACACACCTGTCATTTCACAGAGGATTGGGAATCATGTGACTCTCCAACCCCCTGCCCAGCTGAATATTTGTGTAGAGGAGTTGTTTTTCTTTCCTTTGCTTATTTCTATGTGTCATGTGTCCTTTTCCCTAAGCCAGTTCATTCTTGGAGATGAGATCATACATATAATTCAACTTTGTGGTGTTTTATTTAGGCTTGAGAGACCAACTGTCTGCTCTCCATTGTTCAGTTCCTGTTCAATGCTTAGAGACTGATATTACTGTGTATATTAATTAGAAAGACTGGGACTTTGAGCAATTTCTATTCATACTAAAAATAAAAATTGGAGCCCCAGCAGAAATGACAGACATTCTCATCTTCAGTAAGCGCAAATTTCTATTTTTAAATATATTTTGCCTCTTTTCAGCACGTTGAGGGAATAGTCATTTTTGAAGAAAATGAGAATCATAAGCATCCCTTTTCTAATACATGTGTTCCTTTCTAAAGCAGAAAGATCATTGAAATGATAAATCCAAATGGTACATGATTTTGGTGAGATTAGCAAAGAACAAAATCTTTTGAGATAATTAGCAGTAGCTCTTTTGTTCTTTTTGCTGCTTTATTCATGCTCCTTCCCTGTCAGTTTGGAAGCCAAGGCCAATTAATATTCATTAAAAAATATCAAGCTCATATTTTCTTATATCTATCTTTTATAATATTTGACATTTCTTACTGTGATAAATGTACAACTCTGCCTACACATACTTATCCATATTTATTTTTATTGGTTTTTACCTGTAATAAACATAAAAGACATCATATGAAGGCATCAAAGAAGAATATGACTATAAATTATTCATTTAGCAATGCCTAGGAAATGGCTACAATGTCCTCAGCGAGGTGCTGTGTGAAGCAAAGTGACCCAGTTATTGCCTTTGTGGGACACAGGTTGGGAAGGAGCACTTATATATATATTTTTGGATATGCTTCCCCCACCACCATCTCACTTGTTATTCTATGCTTCCGAAATACTTTGAAAGAGCATAGGACTCAGTGTCAGACTACAATGTATTAAACCTACCTGGTTCTGAGCTCGCTCTGAACCTCAGCTTTCCTTTTTGTAAAATGGGGTGATCATACCTTCTCCAAGGGCAATTGTCAGGTTATATGAAATACTGCATGTAAAGAGCCCAGCATAATGCCTGACAGAGAGGCAATTGATATTAGCTTCTTTTATTACTACCATCTCTGTTTCTTTAGGTCTTAGAGGATATGTACCTATATATTGTAGAACTGAGGATTCTAGTACTGAGACCCAAGGACTTTGAATTAGGAAACTAAGAGGCTTGGCTCAAAGGCCAGAAATAGGGAGCTAAAATGATCATATATCTGGGAACCGAGAGTCCTCAGCACCACGAGGCATTCAGGTGCACCACTTTATGGAGGAATAGTTTTCCACCTGTGTTTTAAAAGATATTAGTAAGTTGAAGTCAGCATTAAGCAAAGGCATAGTTAATAGGAAAAGAAGAAAAACCATTAATCACAGGAAAGGGAAAGGAACAACAACATTATATGACTAAATGTCCAGCTCCAGTTGAATCAGCAGCTCCCCTCCCTCCGCCCTCCCCAAGTAGTTTTCTGGATGTTGTGATAGTCATCATAAAGCCATATATATAGTATGGCACATAGTTTATGCTCAATATATATTTGCTGAACAAGCAAATGAACAACAAAAACTATGCCCTTGATTAAGTAAAATTGTAAAAGGATCACTAGAAATAGTAATTTATAAGATGTAGGAGAATAAGTTAACAGCTTTAAATTTATATATATATATATATATCCTAGAGGCCTGGTGCACAAAATTCGTGCACAGGGGTGGTTCCCTCAACCCAGCCTGCACCCTCTCCAATCTGGGACCCCTCGGGGGGAAGTCTGACTACTGGCAGTTGGACATCCCTCTCACAATCCGGGACCACTGGCTCCTAATTGCTCACCTGCCTGCTGGCCTGGTCACCCCAAACTGCCCCCTCTGCCAACCTGGTAACCACAACCCGCCCCCCCCCCCCCCATCGGCCTGGTTGCCTCTAATTGCCTCCCCTGCTGGCCTGTTTGCCCCACGCAGCCTCTTTGGTCATCCATTTGGTCATCCATTTGATTGCAATGGCCCTGGCTCTTTATATATATAGATATATCCTATCTAATAAAGAGGGAATATGCTAATTGACTGTCCCTCCCTCAAAGATGGCAGTGCCCACAGCCAGTAAGGAGGGAATATGCTAATTGACTGCCATGCCCTCAAATATGGCAGCGCCCACAGCCACAAGATGACGGCACAGTCCCCTCAGCCCCGCCGGGGCGTGAGACACACAGCAAGGCCGGGTCCGGCCCCAGGTGGGCCTGGCTACTCCACACGCCTGCCTCCAGAGTCCCACAAAACCCTCAGCTTCCCAGTTTCCCAGGGCCAGCTTGAGGTGCAGGCAAGCCTTGAATGGTGGCTGCCCAGCTGCCCAGGGCTTCCCAAGGCTCAGGTAACCAGGACCAGCTGAGGCTTGTGCTGCTGGTAGTGGCAGCAGCAGATGTGTGATGGGGCGTTGCCTTCCCCTAATCGCCAGGTCGTCTCCTGCCCCTGAGGGCTCCCAGGGGGGCAGGCTGGGCTGAGGGACCCCCCCTCTCCAGTGCATGAATTTTTTATATATATATAAAAGAGGTACTATGCAAATTAGGCCAGGATGCCATAACGGGTCATGACCAGACAGGAGGAGGTTGTGCGTGCAGGTGAGGCCCAAAGCGGAGATGGACACAACCCAGGGCCTGCCCGAGCCAGCGCGGCAGCTCTGGTGGCCTGGACACTGGCAGGGGGGCTGGGGAGGCCTTGGGCTGGCCAAGCCACTGTGCTGGCTTTGGCAGGCCTGGAGTGAACATAGGCAGGGGGCAAGGAGGGCCTGGGGCAGAAGTCAGGTGCAGATCCCGACTGCCCGCGGCGAGGGTCTGGCCCAACTTCCACGGCGGCCCGGCGCTGCACAAGTCAGGCACGGGTCCCAGCCGCATGCAGCACCGGTTCAGTCCAACTCCTGTGGCAGCCCACGGGGTGCCTCCTCGCACGATTTCTATTGCATGCTGGTCCTCTAATATATATATATATATATATATATATATATATATATTATACACAATATATATATTATACACACATATATATATATATGTGTATATATATATACACATACACACACTGAGTGGCCAGATTATTGTGACCACCCCATCAGTATTTCGTTGGGTCATCTTTTGCCTTCAATACTGTGGCAATTTTTCTTGGCATTGACTCTATGAGATGTTGAAAGGTGATGTGAGGAATCTGACACCATGCCTGATGAATAGCACTGCCCAGTTCTGTGAGATTTAATGGTTGTGGAACCAGCTGCCTGATGGCTCTTTTAACTTCATCCCACAAATGCTCAAATGGAATGAGATCTGGTGATTGTGGGGGCCACCTAAGCAAGGTAAAGTCTCCCTCATGTTCTTGAAACCACTCTTGCACAATACGAGCACCGTGGCATGGCACATTGTCTTGTTGGAAGAAGCCATCTCCACTGGGATACACCATCAATATGATAGGATGAACTTGATCAGCAACGATACTTAGGTATGTTGTGCTATTCACACCTTGTTCCACATGAATTAAAGGGCCCAAATCATGCCAGAAAAAACATGCCCCAAACCATAACACTGCCCCCACCAGCTTGAAGGGTTGTACTCATGAATGTGGGGTGCATGCTTTCCTGCTGTTCCCGCCAAATTCTCACTCGGCCATCTGCGTGATGCAACTGGAAACGTGATTCATCAGACCACATGACTTTTTTCCAATTCTTGACTGTCTAATCCTTGTGTTCCTGTGCAAATTGGAGACGTTTTATCTTGGTAACTGCAGACAGCAAAGGTGTTCGAACAGGCCTTCGGCTGTTTTGTTGATACTAGCTCCATGGCTCCAAGCACCAACAATCATCCCACGTTCAATGGCTGTTAAATGGCATTGTTTACCCATATCTTCAGAAAAAAATCACATCTACTGTGTGGTAAACAACCTGCTTCCCTATTTATAATGGTCTGGCCGTCTAGCCACTTCAGCATGAAATTATAGCTAATTTGCCTACAAACGTCAGGTGGTCATAATAATCTGGCCACTCAGTGTGTGTGTGTGTGTGTGTGTGTGTGTGTGTGTGTGTGTGTGTGTGTATATTGGTGAGGATTAGAACCTTGTACTGATTCAGCATAAGTTAAACTTTTTGGAAGATACTTGAGCTTTCCAAGCTGTCAATCCAAGAGTACATAGGCAGTTACTTGTCTAAAGAGAAAGAATTTAACTACCTAATTTAATCAACTAAACATTTTCAGAGATATACTATCCCAAGTAGAACATTCTAATCTACAGTGACCTTGTGTTACCTGAATGAACTAACTGGATTTTATTCTATTATCATGCAGTCCTTGTTGTCTGGCAACTTTAATTGGCAACTTTAATGTGTTACCTTACAAAGAGAAGCATTTCCATTGGCTTTGGATGTTCTCCAAACATGATTAATTCATTCAAAGCTTTTTAAATGTAATGTTGAGTTGTTATTCAGTTTGTGATATAAAGGCTCTTGTTGAATATTTTTTTGGTTAAAATTTATTTCTGCATGAAAAAAAAAGTGAAATGGTCAACGACCTAATGTCTCCTTATTCCATGATATCATACTTAGAAAACTGAAGAGTTTAAGCAAATATTTAAAGTTTATAGACCTCTAGGGAACCTACAGAACATCTAGTCCAAACCTGCATATCAGGCACTAAAAACTTGAAGGACAGGAAGAGTAAGTGTTAGGCTCAAGGTAGTTCACCTTGACTAGGAAACCACTGTTATTTCTACTGAATATTGATGCTTTATCCTTAGCATTCCTTCTCTTTTAGATAAACACATTTATGTAAATTTATTATACATAAATATTCTTAAACTTAGTGATATTTGCTTTTTATTTAGTATGTTTACTTTCTCTTAGTTAATTTATTGGTCTGCCTGTCTTTCCATGACCTATATTTTAACATAGAATGTTAAAGAAAAAACAGAAATAAAGATAGTTATTTGGGAGAAGAGCCAAAATTTGATAACTATCAGTTGATTGGTTGTTAGCAGCACTGAACTATGTTGTATTTCACCCCAAGTAATCACTCTTTAGATCCTCCTGTTTTCCCCTAAAATACCACACAACACCAATGAAATGACAAGATAGTATTTTTTTTTTGTGTGTGTAGTTATCCTTAAAATTCTCCTACTATTTTATCTATACTGAAATTTTTTCACTTAATTACCACTTAATAGAAATATAAACATGTTCCTTTCCAATGATGTGTACAGATATATCTGTATAATTTTTCTATATGCAGCCCCCTTTAGAGAAATAGCAGCGCAATCAGATGGTAGATAATATGACTTATGTGTCTGATAACCAAAGAAGTCTTGCAATGAGAAATGGATGATAAACATTAGTAGATCCTACCTTCCTCAGATAAAATTGAGCCTCTGCCTGTCAGCAGTGCTTGACAATTTTGCTCAGCTTGATAATATATGTAAACTCAGCTTATTTTTGTTAAAAAATGTAATTTCTCTAAGTAATATAGTTTATGGCAAATTGTGGGAGAGCAGTGGTTCTTAACCTTCCTAATGCCATGACCCTTTAATACAGTTCCTCATGTTATGGTGACTCCCAATTTTATTGTTACAAATTGAACATAACTAAAGCATTGTGATTAATCACAACAACAATATGTAATTATATATGTGTTTTTTTCGATGGTCTTAAGTGATCCCTGTGAAAGGGTTGTTCGACCCCCAAAGGGGTTGCGACCCACAGGTTGAGAACTGCTGTGGTAGAGGAATCTTATCTAATAAAGAGGAAATATGCAAATTGACCACCACGCCATAACGGTCAAGATGGCTGCACCCACAGTGGAGGCAGGGATTCCGTAACACAAGATGGCTGTGCCCACATTGGAGGCTGAGTTCCCATAACAAGCCTTAATGAGCAATCAGTAGAGACCTGAGGCTGCGTGGCACTCAGCCAGGGCAGGGGACCTGAGGCTGCGCCTCCCCCCCCCACCTAGCGGAACTTGATGGGGGACTTCAGGCCGCACCCCACACCCCGGTGCCAGGCCGTGGGACCTGAGGCCATGGCCCCTACCTGGCAGGGCTTGATGGGGGACCTCAGGCTGCAACCCCTCCCTGGTGCCAGGCCAGGGGACTACAGACTGCACCCCCGCCCCAGCGCCAGGCAGGGGACCTGAGGCTGTGCCCCCCACCATACAGGGCTTGACGGGGACCTCAAGGCATGCCCCCTGCCCCAGCCTGTGCTGGGGGACCTCAGGCCACTCACCCCGCCCTGGGCTGCGGGACCTGAGGCTACGCCCCCTGCCTGGCAGGGCTTGACTGGGGACGTCAGGCTGTGCCCCCGGCCTGGACGAGGGGACCTCAAGGCACACCCCCATCCCAGGCTGGGGGACCTCAGGCTGTGCCCCCCGCCCCAGTGCTGGGCCAGGCGACCCGAGTTCACTCCCCCCACCTGGCAAGGCTTGACAGGCTTGACGGGGGTGGGGCTGGCCGGGTCTGGATCTAGCCCAATGGGAGTGGGGCCGGCCAGGTCTGGGTCTCACACAATTTTGAGGCGCACGTCGGGGGGAGGGGACTTGACTCTGGTTTCCGTGGCTCACCCCAGACTCTGATAGGAAGAAGATTTTCATATACATTTTACTAATTTTCTTTCATCTCTGACACTTCTATTATAGAGAAAGGGCAAATAGGAATATTAAAATATTTCCTCTAATTCTCTTTTAATGTGCATGAATTTTGTGCACTGGGTCACTAGTAAAAAATAACAGAGAAACATTGTTGTTGCTTATTTTTATCACAAACAATAAAATCCCATGACAATAGTGTTTCTCCTGTCCCTTATCACTAAAACTAGAGAGGTCTAATTTAGCCTTTTAAAAATTATTTATTTAGGATATTGGTGTGTATTCTTCCTTTAAAAAACATCTATATAACATTCTTCTTTTTAAAAATATCTATGTAGCCCTGGCTGGTGTTACTCAGTTGATGGGAGCATCATCCCATACACTAAAAGGTTCTAGTCCTGATGAGGGCACATACCCAGGTTGCAGGTTCAATCCCTGTTCAGGGCATATGCAGGAGGCAACTGATTGATGTTTCTCTCACATAGATGTTTCTCTCAATCTCTCTCTCTCTTTCTCTCACTCAAAATAAATTTAAAAATCTATGTAACCTGCCAATTGAATGCTCTTGGCTTCAGTTTCTTCGTCTGTAAAATTATAGATATTTGTAAGGTCACTTCCAGTTCTAAAGGTCAGGTACTATTATTTAGTTATTCCACAGGAAAAAATTTCTTTCTGTTGAAATAGATGTATTTGTATGCATGTGTTCAGAAGCCCTCTCCATGTTGTACCAATTTATTCAATCAAATTTTAGCCTGTGCATACTACTTGCCTGACAATTTAGATGCACTGGTGTAAATCAAGGATAGCAAACTTTGGTCCCCAGGCTGAATGTGGCCTGCTGCCTATTTCTGTGAATGGAGATTTTTAGAACATTGTCACCACCATTTGGTAGGTATGTCTATGGCTGCTTTCACACTACAGTGCAGAATTGACTAGTTGTGAAAGAGAATATTGCCTACAAAGTCTAAAATAGTTACTAAGTTTTCAAAACAAAAATATACTTTTATGTATATACTCTTTTTACTGAATCTGTTACAAATTTTTATTGATTGCACTGTTATAAGGATTTTTGTTGGTGGTGTTCTTGGATATGAGTGTATGTGTCTGTGCATTTGGTCTTTCTGGCATTAAATTGAACCCTTGTTTTGTTCACTTTTTTCAATATATTATTCTGTTCCCTGCTAATATTTAAATTTATTTTACATTAACTGATCAACCGGAAACTGGTCATTTCACTTAAAAGCCAGTAATGTATGGCTAATTGTCCTGATGCTACTGAAAGATGACTGCGAAATAGCTTAAATCAAACTTGTATTTTTGTTCATGCAAACACTGTCAGTGGACTGAAGAGCCATTTCTTAGTTCCATATAACTCTGATGGGTTGTACTAGAATATTTTCTTTTTGTGAAAATCATAATGTATGCAAATTATCATGTATTATTTTAAATTGATATTTACAGTACTTCTGGAAGTTTGAAAAGTAAGTCTTATTTCATAACTGGAGGATAATTAGACTACTTTTTTCTCTCTAAAATGGCCTTTTCACTTAATGTCTATTGTCAGTTTTCTCCTTGCTTTTGTTCTTTCATATAGTCTTTTTTGGGGGAAGAACAAAGGGAGAGAAAATTGCAGGAGCCATAACAGTCTGTGGCATGCGAGGAAAGGGTCCTGCTTTAGTTAACATTTAGGTTTGATACTTGCTGGAGCTCCACCGTTCCTCTCATCTCCTCAGGAAATTAGATTTAATACAATATTTGCAGTTGACTCTATTATATAAGAAGATGATTAATGAAGATGACATTTCCCTTGATTGTTGTGCTCTTTAAAAAGCTATTCTCCATGAAGAGCTCGCATTTCTAGGCTCCAGATGGAGATAACATTCTTCGGTGAAGTAATAGAGATGAACTGTTTCACTAACCACTTTTTCAGGTACAGATCCTATCATGGTGCTTTCTTGTCAAACTCATCAGAAGAGATATTTTCTTTGAAGCACAGCACTCATTAGTTTCTGAGCACTGAATTTCATGACCCCCTTTACTTTTATTTAAAGTCCATTAAAGATGCTAACACTCTGCCTTAAATTAAAACGAATTGTTTCAAAAATTTCAGGAAACTTTTGTTGGAGAAACTTCAAAGACTTCAATTGTGGCCTTAATGGTAATTCAGGACATGAATAGCTAAGAGCAGACAGTTTACCTCCCAAATAGTTACCTTTTGGGTCACATAAGCAGGAGGACTGACCAACTGCTCTGATCTTTTAGGGATTCCCATATCCTTGTCCCTTGGAAGTGGCATGCAGCCAGTTTTGCTAATCAACTTCAAACATAAAAAAACTTAGATCCATCTGGAGTTATTGGAAGCTAAATGGGCAGGAAGTAGTGCTAATGTAATTGCAGTGTGGTTTTTTTATAGGTACAGAAGGCAACATAGATGCCCTAATAGCTGGAACTGGACTAGATTTATTTGTTAATTAACTATTGAGTCCCTCATATACAGCAGTCATTGTATTCTAAAGGAGCTCAGAGTCAAAGTGATCCCCAGAGGCCTGTGAGCGCAGGACAGACTCATAGAGGACCCCAGAAAATGACACCAGTGGAATCTAAAAGATGGTTTTGAGGGGATAAATCTTCAAACACAATTTGAGGCATACAGTCTAAATGAGGCATCATTCCAAAAGATAAGGCTGAGATTCAGAGTCTAGGTATAAGGGCACAAGACTATACCAGTTATTGGGCAGACCTGAGAGCCTTTGGATTGGATGACAGGGTGGAGAAGTAGGATTGGGGCTGGACAGGGGCAGTTCAGAGCTCTGAGCTGTCCATTGAGAATTCATCTTCTTATCATTGCAGAACAATCCAGGGCAAGAACCTCTGAAATAAAAAGCACATACTCATTCACAGAAAACTTTAATGAAATATATTTGTTTATTTTTAAGCTCTTATGGAAGTTTTTGTTGTAGTATCTCAATTTAGGACACCAAACTTATTGTAGTATCTCAATTTAATGACCCCTTAGGGATGGTCTTAAGAATAGAAGCCATGGATTTGCAATTAGAGCATAATGTGTTTTCATATTCATTACTGCTTTGAAGTACTTTAAAATAGGTTTTGCCCACTCAGGTAAAATGTATTCCTTGCAATTGCACTTATACTATTGCTTAGTTAAGCCTTCCCCTTATGTATTCTGAAAAATCAGCTTTCTTTTAATGCTGTAAATACCTGAATATAAATCTCATGTTACTGAAATTCAAAATAAATCTTAGAAATATTTGTTTGTCATTCTAAATTAGGAGAAATGAAAATTTTTCTTTTCCATTCTATATAAAACCTTATCTCATTGAAATGAAAAATTATCTATCAGCAAGAATTTATGTATCGAAGTAAACTTAGGAAGATCCTACTCTGAGCATTGCGGTTCTGCTATATATAGGGATTCAAACAGAAGACCTGCCCCTTCAGGGAGATGAATGCATTTTCTCAAATATCCTATATAATAAAGATGTAATATGCAAATTGACCATCACTCCAACACACAAGATGGCCACCCCCATGTGGTCAAAGATGGCCACCCCCATGTGGACACAGATGGCCAGCAGGGGAGGGCAGTTGGGGGGACCAGGCCTTCAGGGGAGGACAGTTAGGGGTGACTGGGTCAGCAGGGGAGGGAAGTTAGGGCCAACCAGGCCAGCAGGGAATCAGTTAGGCATTGATCAAGGTGGCAGGGGAGTGGTTGGGGGTGATCAGGCTGGCAGGTAGAAGCAGTAAGGGGCAATCAGGTAGACAGGCAGGTGAGTGGTTGGGAGCCAGCAGTCCTGGATTGTGAGAGGGATGTCCCACTGCATGTTTAGGCCTGATCCCAGGGGATATCCCTCGAATGGTCCCAGATTGGAGAGGGTGCAGGCTGGGCTGAGGGACACCCTCCTACACACATGAATTTTGTGTACCGAGCCTCTAGTATTTTAATATTTCTAGAACCTGGGCAGGTCTTTGATTACAAAAGATTTTTTTCAGACATAACTAAAATTTCATACATCTTTTAAAGTTGTCATTTAATTGGTGATGTGCCTTGCAATTGAGGATATTTGGAAAATAAGAAAATATGGCTTTTAAGATTCTTGGACATGCTCATATTTCAGAGTTATCTGCCCTTTTGGATCTATCTAACTTCAACCATAAGTCTAATAAGCTTTTTTCTATCACTAGGAAAATAATCTGCTTCTGCTCACCTCTTCTTTTGGCCATTTACAAAACACTTTTTCTTGACAACTTTATCCCCTTTCAATTCCTTTTCCTGGTTCTGTCAAGAACCATTACCATTTTTCCTTAAGCTCTTCAATCCATCCTTGAGCTTCACTGTCTAAAATGAATTTGAGTCTTGATCGAATAAAATGGGCTTGCTCAAATTTTCTCCTAGTATCCACCACACCAAACTACACTTTTACCAACTTTTACTCCTATTATTTCTGTATAAGAAAATGATCATTTTATTCACCCCCATCTCTTTTGGGTCTTTGCCCCATTATTGACAACATCTTTCTATAATAGCTTCCATTTTATTCATATTGATTCCTTCTCTTCAGATTTGGACCATAATTGACTCTCATAAAACAAAATTGCCACAAAATAAATTTAAAAAAGAAAAATAACCTTGCCCTACATTTTGTTTACAAGTTTGCTTTCCTTCTATTTACCACCATCTCCTTAAAACAAATTCACTATCATCGCTGCCCACATCAGTTCCTTAGTCCTTCCTCAAAGTTCATAAGTCTGAATATATCTTCTTGGTGAAATTTCCCTCAGTGGTTAATAGAACTGCTCTGGTTACAACATCTAGTAATCCTTTCTCAAAATTTATCCTTTTGACCTGTACAGAACTTTCACTGATCCTCTTCAGAAACTGCTACTCCTGTTTCTCTTAGTTTTTCTCAGCATCCTCAACTGACTATTTTGCATATATTTTTAATTGTTGCTATCTCCTAGGTTTCCATGTTTTACTTTGACTCTTTTTGCTCTATACCAGTGGGTCATGCTCTAATACCAGTGGTTCTTAACCTTCCTAATGCCGCGACCCTTTAACACAGTTCCTCATGTTGTGGTGACCCAGAATTTCATTATTACAAACTGAACATAATTAAAGCATAATGATTAATCACAAAAACAATATATACTTATATATGTGTTTTCTGATGGTCTTAGGCGACCCCTGTGAAAGGGTCGTTCAACCCCCAAAGGGGTAGCAACCCACAGGTTGAGAACCGCTGCTCTATACTGTAATTGCATTCACGTTAATGTCTTCACTTAATCTCTGATGTGCTGGTTGCTACAAAATCTGTATCTCTGTGCTTCCTAGGTATCCTCACTTGGATTGGTACCTCAAACTTAAAGAGTCCCACCTGACTTTCAAAACTGTTGTTGCTCTATAAATTGAGGAACCAAACTAGAGACTGCTGGTTATAATCAATTCCCCATTGTTAATTCAGTATATCAAACAACAAGCCCTCCTGATTCTACCTTAGAAATGTCTTTTCCTAATCTCTCTCCTCTTTCCATTCTTATTACCAATTGTTTACTTCATTTTTTTCATTGCCATTTAAAAACATATCAAACTCCTTAGCTTGCCTCAAATATGTTCAAATCCTATTTCTAACCTTTTTAGTGTATGCTCCTGATGCTCACTCCCCACCCCCATATTTGCCATCGTGGCCCATACGTCATCTCCTGAGTAATAATTTAAGGAATAAAATGTTTAAAAGTTTAGTATTTTTACGCTTTGCATTATTTCATTTTGTATGCTTGCACTGCCCATCTTTCCTTCGCAGTTGGGTAAAATTCAGCTCATTTATAAATACCAATACAAGTGTCCTTATCTTTGTGAAAAACTTCCCTACTTTTGTGCTCAGGCAGAAATAATTCTATTATTAATATCCCTTCTCTATGTCTCAACTGTGGTTCTTTTGTTTTTAAGAAACAGAAACTTAGTTACATTAGGTTATGTAGAGAGAGATTCATAGGAAAGACAAGATAAAAGGTGCTTCACTAATTGTATTAGTTCTATGCTGCTGTGTAACAAATTGGCCCCAAAATTTGTGGCTTAAATCAATACATATTCATTATATCACAATTTCTGCGTGGCAGAAACCTGGGGCTGGCTTAATTGTACCTTCTGATTCATGTTTTCTCAAATTGCTGCAATTAAGATGTCAGTCCAGGGTTTGTACTTTTACCTGAAGCTTTGAATGGGGAAAGATGTACTTCTAAGCTCAATTCTAAACTCTCAGTTTCTTGTGGGATGTTGGATTTGAATGCTTCCGTTCTTTGCTATGCAGTCTTCCATAGCATGGCAGCTTGTGTCATTAAAACCAACAAGAGAGAAATTACAGTCTTTCATAACCTCGTCATGGAAATATTATCCCATTATCCTTGTGACACACCATTGGTTAGAACAGTGATGATGAACCTATGACACGCGTGTCAGAGGTGACACGTGAACTCATTTTTTGGTTGATATTTCTTTGTTAAATGGAATTTAAATATATAAAATAAATATCTAAATATAAATCTTTGTTTTACTATGGTTGCAAATATCAAAAAATTTCTATATGTGACATGGCACCACAGTTAAGTTAGGGTTTTTCAAAATGCTGACACGCCGAGCTCAAAAGGTTCGCCATCACTGGGTTAGAAGCATGTCACTAGGTTCAGCTGACATGTAAGGGGCGGGGATTATACCTGGATGTGAATACAGAGGTGAAGATCATTTGTTACCATTTATAAGTTTGTCTATCACACCATCAACCCTCACAGCAACCTTATGAGATAGATAGCGATAATATCATCTTATTTGCCAGAGGGGAAGCTTAGCACTAAAAGGTTAAGCAACCTGTTCGTGGTCACACAGCTGAGAAATGAAACAGCTCAGATTAAAATCCAGGCAGTCATCCTCAAGAATTCTTGTGTTTAATCACATGGACTCCTAGGAAAGGATAAAATCAGTGTAACTCTGGGAACAGGAGCAGCACCTCTGGGAAAGCTGCAGTAATGAAGGTGGTGTTTCATCCCAGTATTTCACTAATAACATCACTCTGCTCCCAACCTTCTGTGTTTATGTCACTTTGATCCTATTTTTATGAGAAAGTTCCCCTCCCCTTGCCAGCCAGTAGATAGCCTTCTCTGAATCTTTTCTCTGCCTTTGCTATAACTAATCATAACCAAGAAGGTAAGCTCAGTTAGTACAGAAAAGCTTCAGGATTTCTGGCAGTAGGGTACAGTATTTCACAGGGAAGTTGAATGTGGACTGAGCAGATAGGTCTGGCTGGGGTCATGCTCTAAGAGCAGAATTCACCATACCACACTCTAGCACAGTGAGTTGCTAATATGCCTGCTTTCCAAAGCTGTTTGCAGACATGACTGAGCAGGCCTCATTTACCTCTTGATTCCCAAATGAATAGCATAATGGAATTGAGACTTTTGAGATTTTAGGGTCATAGATTTTCTTCATAAATGCTTTTGGTTATCATAGAACTGACAATCTTAAGAGTGGGACAATCTGAATAAGGGAGTTCTTACCTGATTGTTGTCAGTGACAAAAACTACACAAAATCATGATTATCTTCTAGGGTCTTTCTTTTTCTTTTTTTTCTTTTTTGTTGTTGTTAATCTTCACTTGAGGATATTTTTCCATGGATTGTTAGAGCGAGTGGAAGGGAGGGGGAGAGATAGAGAGAGAGAAACATTGATGTGTGGCCTCCAGCATGTGCCCCCACCAGGGATCCAGCCTGTAACCAAGGTATGTGCCCTTGACCAAAATCAAACCCAGGACCCTTTAGTCTGTGGGCCAATGCTCTACCCATTCAGCCAAACAGGCTAGAGCTTCTAGGGTCTTTCATCTAATAGTTTTGTGATGTTGTTTTGATATATACTTGCATATACACAACACAAAGAGTGATATTGGCAAGTGCTCAAAATGAGAAGCAATAGAACCATAATAGTAATGGCATCTCACACCATTTTTCCATGGAATATCATCCCTTAAACACCTTTAATTTGGAATGTTTGTAATCACATGCTTTGGAATGTCTATAATAACATGTTTTAGAATGTTTATCTTCTCCTTGAAGTCTGAAGTGATCAGTCAACACACATTTATAAAATGTGTGTAATATATGAGCCGAAGGGCTGATATTGATGACACTATGAATATGACAGTTTCTGCTCCTCGGGAACTCTATACACTGGGGAAGACATCTTGGTAAACAGATATGAAACCGTTAGTAAGTTTATAGTATATTTATAGGTCAGGCAGGCAGAAGTAACTCCTATGTCCTTGAAGGTCTACAGGATTTGTTCATATTAGTTGTAGAAATACTTGCCTTACATTACTTGTTTAGTTGTTTTTGTATTTGTCTCATTTCTTATATTAGTAGTAAATTCCTGAAGAGCATGCAACTGAATGAGATTTTTTCCCTTCAATCTCTGCTCAGGAATCTCTTCCCCTGTGTCAAATGCCTCATATTCACAAAGCATCTGGCTGTATCTGCATCTGCTTCTCTAGACTATAAACGTTTTATTCTTTATTTTCTTTTGATATTTTTGCCCATCACCATTTATCCCCTTGTACCATCTTCCACCTCCACCACTCACCTCCCCCTCACAGTCACCGCACTGTTGTCCATGTCTCTTTTTTGCTCAATCCCTCCACCCCATCCCAATTACCCCCCATCCCCAGTGGTCTGACTGCTCTCTATTTATGAGTCTTCCTCTATTTTGCTTGTTAGTTCAGTTTGTTCATTAAATTCAATATATGAGTGAAATCATATTATACTTATCTTTCTCTGACAGGTTTATTTCATTTAGCGTAATGTTCTCCAGGCCCATCCATGCTCTTGCAATGGGTAAATTTTCTTCCTTTTTGTAGTTGAGTAGTATTCCATTGTGTAAATGTACCATAGCTGTTTTACCTATTCACTCACGGATGGAAACTTGGGCTGCTTCCAAATCTTGGCAATCCATATATATGTAAAAGGCTAATATCTAAGTGTCCATCTAGGTAATGATGTCATGAAGCTACACCCAGCTTCCTCCCTCTAGCAACTAGCCTCCTTTCAGTTTCTTTAGCCCAGGAACATGACTTGCTTTATAGCCAGGTAGAAACATTTACACTTTACTCTGTAACCAAATGTCTGTGAAGCGTTTTCCTGTGCATCATCTCATTTGGTCCTCACAGAAGTCCTGGAGTAAGTAGATAGGAGACTTGGTGGAATCCTATTTTTTTCATTAGTCAGAAAATGGAGATTTAGAAAGCTTAGAAACTTGACCCGACTGAAAAGAAGTAAGACATGGTGGACCTTGAAAATAACTTCAGGTTTTCTCACTGTGCAGAATATATTCAAACACTGCTGCAGTTAAATATTTTACTCTTTGTTCTCTCTGTGTGATCTGTAATAATAATCTGCTTCATGTTGATATTTATTGCTGTGTTGCTGACAATTACCTGAAAGAGAAGTTGGGATCTTCACTGGGCTGGAAAAAGTTTAGCTAAATCAGAAAGCAGGTCTAATTAAGCAAGTTTATTCCATCTATATATATATAAAAGCCTAAGCGACCAGAATTATCAGAATGACTGGTCACTATAACACACGCTGACCACCAGGGGGAAGATGCTCAATGCAGGAGCTGCCCCCTGGTGGTCAGTGCACTCCCACAGCCAACTTCCCCTGGCCAGCCAACCTCCCGCATCCCCCGGTCCCTGGGCTGGGATGGGGAACCAGGGGTGTGTGGTGGTGGATGCAGCCCTTTCCCAGGGGGGCAGAGGGCTGGCTCCCTCCTCGGGGAAGGCAGCCAACCTCCTGTGCCCTGTCCCTCCCCAAGGCCAGCAGGATCCAATCAGCATGCTGCCTGCCCGCTGCGGTGGGGAAGGAGGAGGGGGAGAGGTGGAGAACTATGGTGGCTGAGCGCTGATGATGAATGGAGCATCCAGCGTCCATTCCTTCCATGCCCAGCCAGGCAACCATTGCCTCCTCTCTGGCCCAGCCCTGATAGGCCTGGCCCTAATCGGCCCTGATTGATGGTAAGGTCTAGAGACCCCACCCATGCACAAATTTTGTGCACCGGGCCTCTAGTATCCTATCTAATAAAAGAGAAACATGGTAATAAGCGTACGACCGCTACCCTTCCCATTGGCTAATCAGGGCGATATGCAAATTAACTGCCAGCCAAGATGGCAGCCGGCAGCCAGGCAGCTTGAAACTAACATGAGGCTTGCTTGCTTCAGTGACGGAGGAAACCAACATTCCCGCCTGCCTTGGCAGCCTCTGAGCCTGCAGTTTGAAACATTGTAACAAATATAGAAGCTAAACAAAACCCCAGAAACCTGCTTTCAGTGAGCCGGGATCTCAGAGCTGGAGTTATACATTGTTTCGATTATAGAACCCAAACAAACCAGATACCTGCTTTCAGCAGCAGAGGCCTCAGAGCTGGAGCCAGAGCTAAAACTGGCCCAGAATAAAAAAGAAAAAAGAAAAAAAGGAGCAGTTGGGAGCTTCAGCCCTCAGCCCCTCACCCAGACTGACCAGGCACCCCAGTGGGGACCCCCACCCTGAAGGGTGTGTGACCAGCTGCAAAGAGCCATCATCCCCTCACCCAGGCTGGCCAGGCACCCCAGTGGGGACCTCCACCCTGATCCAGGACACACTTCAGGGCAAACCAGCCAGCCCCACCCATGCACCAGGCCTCTATCCTATATAGTAAAAGGGTAATATGCCTCCCAGCACCGGGATCAGCGGAGCCTCGAGGCCTCCCAGCACCGGGATCAGCGTGACAGGGGGCAGGGCCCCAACCCCCTGATCACCCTGCGGCTCTGTGTGTGACAGGGGGTGGGGCCACAACGTCCCTATCCGCCCTGTTCTGTTTGTGACAGGGGAAGGCGCCCCAACCTCCTGATCAGCCCTGCTCTGTGCCTGATACAGGGGAGCTCCCCAACCCCCTGATTGCCCTGTGGCTCTGTGTGTGACAGGGTGTGGCGCCCCAACCCCCCCGCCTCCATGGGCCCTGCTCTGTGTGTGACAGTGTAGAGCCATAACCTCCCCACCGGCCCTGCCCTGAGTGTGAGAGTGGCAGCGCCCCAACCCCCTGATTGGCCCTGCTCTGTAGGTGATAGAGGGTGGTGCCCCAACCTCCCTGCCCCCCCAAAGGCCCTGCTCTGTGTGTGATTGGGTAGAGCCATAACATCTCCATCGGCCCTGCCCTGAGTGTGACAGTGGCAGCACCCCAACCCCCTGATCGGCCCTGCTCTGTGGGTGATAGAGGGTGGCGCCCCAACCCCCTGATCCGCCCTGCTCTTTGTGTGACAGGGGGCTGTGCCCCAACTCCCCTATCGGCCCTACTCTGTGAGTGACAGGGGGGAGCTCCTCAACCCCCTGATGGTCCCTGCTCTGTGCGTGACAGGGGGGAGCTCCCCAACCCCCGATCGACCCTGCTCTGTGCGTGACAGGGTAAGCAGCCCCAACCCCCCTGATGGGCCCTGCTCTGTGCGTGACAGGGGGTGGCGCCACAACCTCCCCATCGACCCTGCCTTGAGTGTGACAGGGGGCGGTGCCCCAACCCCCCAATTGGCCCTACCCTGAGCGTGACTGAGGGTGGCATCTCAACCTCCTGATCTGCCCTGCTCTGTGCATGACAGAGGGCGGCGCCCCAACTCCCCAATCGGCCCTGCTCTGAGCCCGACCAGGGGCTGCACCTAGGGATTGGGCCTGCCCTCTGCCACCCGGGAGCAGGCCTAAGCCTGCTATGACATGTGCTGACCACCAGGGAGCGCATGTGGGACATGGCGAGTATCAGCAGCAGGTGGCAGAGCGTGGAACATGGTGGGTGTCAGTCATGGCAGGATGGTGGAGCAGGTGAGCGGGGTTGCCAGACAAAGTCAGAGCACCAGTCGCTGTCATCAGGGCGAGCCTCTGGTGGCTACTGAAAATTCTTTGCTCCCACGTGCCACTGTCCCACCTGGTGCTCACACCTGGTGCCTGTGCCTGGCACTGGCCCCAATCGCTCGATGCCATCAGCGGGTGTGAGAGGTGGCTGCCGGCCCCGATTTCCCCTCAGGGCTTTCCACCTCCCATTATTAGTGCTGGCCCCTCTCACACCCACTGCCAGTACCAGAACCGCTGTTCACACCCACTGCTAGCACCCAGCGCTGGTCCTGATCTCTTGGAACCGTCAGTGGATGCAAGCGGCAGCTGCCAACCCCAGTTGCCCCTCAGGACTTCTCCACTTCCCCCTGCTCCTGAGGGTTGATTGGGGAAGCAGCTGCCACTTGCACCCACTGATGGCACCGAGTGATCAGGAACAGCACTGGGTGCCGGCAGCAGGTGCGAGTGGGGCTGGCGCTGGCAGCACGTGGGAGAGGTGGTGGTGGCAGGAATGGGGCTGCCGGCAGACAGGAGACTGGGGGCTGCAGCAGGAGAGTCCAGGCGGGGGTGTGGAGGATGGGCTGAGACCTGCTCCTGTGACCACTACAGCCTCGCATCCCACATTTCCTTTCAAGGTGCATGAATTTGTGCACTGGGCCCCTAGGATCCTGTATAATAAAAGATTAATATGCTAAGTGTCTGGCTGACCAGTGGGCCATTCAACCAATCAAAGAGTAATATGCTAGTTATATGCTAAGGCCGCTCAACTGCTCACTATGACATGCACTGACCACCAGGGGGCAGACAGTTGACCAGTCAACCAGTTGCTATGATGTGCAGATGCTCCAACTGGTAGGTTAGCTTGTTACTCGATTCTGACCAATCAGGACTGAGCAAGATGGCCCAACATGCCCTGGAGCCCTCCCGCGATCCCTCCCCGGCTGGCCAACCTCCTGCGTTCCTCCCTGGCCCATATCATGCAGTGGTGGGGTCCCTCGACCTGGCCTGTACCCTCTCACAATCCGGGACCCCTCGGGGGATGTTGGAGAGCTGGTTTCGGCCCACTGGCATAAAAGGCTAATATGCAAATTGACCGAATGGTGGAATGACTGGTCACTATGACGTGCACTGACCACCAGGGGACAGACACTCAATGCTGGAGCTGCCCCTTGGTGGTCAGTGCACTCTCAAAGCGGGAGCACTGCTCAGCCAGAAGCTGGGCTCACGGCTGGTGAGTGCAGCGGCAGTGGTGGGAGCTTATCCCACCTCCACGGCAGTGCTAAGGATGTCAGACTGCCAGCTTAGCCCCGCTTCAAGTGGGCCTAAGCTGTCAGTCAGACATCCCCCAAGGGCTCCTGAACTGCTAGAAGGCACAGGCCAGGCTGATGAACCCCCCTACCCCCGCTGAGAGCATGGATTTCATGCACCAGGCCTCTAGTAGGTAATAAAAGAACATGGTTTTGTAGCTAGTTTGAATAGGTAGCCACAGTTCAATAGCATTTTCACAGCCATCTAATCATGGATTGATCTTAAAATCTTCAGACTTCAGTGTGCCTTCAAATATATTTTTCCTAAATTATTTTCAAAGCTTATGTAATTTACATCCCCAAACTTTTATATCATTAAATGGTTGTTATATAAGTCAATGTTTCCAAATTGAAAGAAAGTAAGAGCACAGAGAAAAGAAAATCTAAGGTATGTTTTGGTAGAGCTTATAAAGTAATTTTACTAGAGCAGAAGGTTCACAGTTAAAAGTGAACTGATTTAAAATGTCGGTTTGTATTGCTATCTTTTTTTATGTAAATTCTTTTTTAAAATATATTTTTATTGGTTTCAGAGAGGAAGGGAGAGAGAGAGAGAGATAGAAACATCAATGATGAGAGAATCATTAATTGTTTGGCTCTTACACACCCCACACTGGGGATCGAGCCCACAACCTGGGTATGTGCCCTAACTGGGAATCAAACCATAAATTCCTGGCTCATAGATTGATGCTCAACCACTGAGCCAGGGTGGTTGGGCTTATTGCTATCTTATTTGAATAAGGTTCATCTTGCATTTGCAAGAGAATCTGAACTCTGTTCTACACCAACAATACCTTCTGGATGGGCTGCTGCCTATAACTCTGCTTCAGGTCTTAGTATCAATTCCCTAGTTTACTGATCCAGTCAGGTCTCTTTTCCAGTCCCTGAATACACCATATGAAAGCTACTCAGTAAACACCTGTTAAGTGGACTGATTAAATAAATTTATGATAAATAGATGAATAAAAAGTATGTTAAAAAATGAAGGTGCTTTGAATTATTTTTTCCTTCACTAACTCTATGACTACAGAGTTGAATTTGAATAAAATGAAAAACAAAAGTGTTTACTTCACAGTAAGATTCATAGAGCTGGATAGCTTTGTCTATAAGACTATGTCACTTTCCCTGTAGACCCAGGTTCCTTTTCTATGAACTTGAGTCCCAATTTCTCATTCTATAAAGTACATCTATTCAGTTAGTCAGATTTATTCCAAAAGAAGTATTTGCTTGCATCAGTTACTCCTTGGTATTTTCTTTTGAAACATTAGCTTAGTTTTCCAGAGTAAATCCGTACCTAAGTGCATTTCAATCGGATATTTTTATTAACTTGGGTAAAAATGGCAAGCTCCCCTAGGTTTTCCTATTTTTCTAAATTTATGGATTGTTTGAGTTAACAATTGAAAAATTATTATAGTGTTCTTCGGTTATTTTTAAATTAATAGTTCGTACATTGGCAACCTCAAATATGTTTAAACATAGAGATATAAGTTGCAAAAAGTACTGGGTGTAGCCTTGAATGAATCCAGAAACATCATTGAAATATTTCTTTCTACTACAGACTGATACTTTATAATAGCCCATTCTAGTGGACACTTTTATTCTTATGTCACAATTAATTCATTCTCCTTCTAGTACATGATTTGGAACGAGCTAAATAGAAATAATCTTTATGCTTCTTGGACCAGCACTTTATAAATGAATGAATTTTGTAAACACAACAAGACATATAGTGCTGAAATTTAAGCTGAGTGTTGAGTCAGAACTTTGTTTGTACCAAAGGCAGCTGGCTCATGGCAAGGGTGTTTTTGTCCATAGAAAACTATACCTACAGATAATGTTCACATGTCACTGTAAACTTTGTTGTGCTGCTGCCCTGTAGTTGGGCACCACAAATACAAATTAGTGAGACTCTGTAAAACAGATGTTCTTACTCTGTGGTAACATTTAAGTGGTCTGCGGATAAATGTTTGAAGGTCCTGGAAACCTCTGTAATTGTATACTAAATGTTGATATAATTAGAATATGCATTTTCTTGGAAGGGAGTCTATAATTATTATCAGATTCTCCAATATCTACAGTATCTCTGCAATTGCTCTGCCTCAGATGTGGTTTACTTGACTATATGTCTCACTAGACTCTAGTCATAATCAAACATGGGACATACTCACTTTTGAAACCATGGTACCAATCTTAGTACTTAATCCTGAAAAGGTACTTAGTGTTGGTGAATAAGAGAATTAATGAGTGTATGTTTGAGAGAATAAACAAATGGACCATATCATCTGTTGTTAGCATCTAGCATCTTGTTATGATGGCATGGTCCTTGCATGTAACTTTTCCTTGGCCTAGACCAGAGATTATCTCCACATTGTGTTTGCTGTAAGTGTTTCATGACAGAGTCCACTTAACATGCTGTTTATGCTCCTACAAAGTTCTATAACAAAGCTCAGAATAGCTTTTGGTATATTGCATAATTAAACTTTTAAATAAAACATTTAATTTCTTGTTGTCATGAGAATCAACAAAGCTAATAAATTTTTCCAAAGCTATCTTTCCTCTAAAATTATTTTATATTTTTACCAAGTAACCCATCATTAAATTGATATCTGATTTGCTGTTTACTGTATCAGTTAAGCTAGTTTATACAAGGGCCATTATTCAGATTTCTAGGATCTGGTCCTCTCGTTCTCTATGACACATTTATAAAACACATGATAAAAACATGCATAATATAATTATAGAAAAACATTTCCAACATTAATTGTTACTCCATGAATTTTATGAAGACTGATAAGGGGACTTAGGAACCAAAGTGCATTATTGTGTTCTCATCTATATTGTAACTCAATAAATGTTTGTAAAACAACATTTGATACTGAATTGTTTTTCCAGTTCAGCAAAAACTATGCGAGTCTAATGTGAGAAGGGTATGTGTGTGCAGGGGAAAGGAAAGTGGTTCCGGGTGAATACTTTTGATTAGAACCAGGCTCATCACCAGACTTGGATGCATTTCAGTGGGACATTAAGTTCTTCATGTGAATTGAAATAAACTTTTGGTTTGTCCCATTTCATTCAACTAAGGGGATGAACTGGTTCCAATAGAATTTCCTGGTAGGGTACAGCCACTAATAGGGAATTGGGTATAAAGAATGTCTTAGCTTAGCCTGGCCAATGTGGCTGGGCATTGACCCATGAACCAGGAGGTCATGGTTTGATTCCTGGTCAAGGCACATACCTGGCTTGCGGGCTCGATTCCCAGTAGGGGGCATACAGGAGGCAGCCGATCAATGTTTCTCTCTCATCATTGATCTCTCTCTCCCCCTCCCTGCCTCTCTCTGAAATCAATAAAAACATACTTTTTAAAAAAAACTTCTTAGTCTAACTATATACTAAAATTTGTAAGTAAAAAATATCTTAGGGCTAAACCATTTGCCATGTATCTTGCATCTGATGAACTTATGGAGGAAAAACCAGAAACACAGATATATAATATTCATGTAAAAAGGAAGGAACTGTGAGCTGAAGTATTGGATATTTTCTTTCAAGCTATTTTTGGATAAAACTAAATTATTACTTCAGCCACAGAAGATTTCTTTTTTCTTTTAAAACCATTGGTATGAGTCATTTAGTAAAATAATTCAGTTGCATTTTTTTATTTAAAACAACACAAAAGATATATTGACTAAGGTTGTTAAAATATGTTAAGTATCTGTCACAAATAAATTATGCCATTTTCCTCACTTTGTTTTTACTATCTGTTTTATAACGAAAAAATAAAACTAGAGATCTAAATCTTATTTTTAGACAAAATGAAGGCTTTTAATATAGAAACTGCCTTCCTAAGATTTGGTATACATTAGCGGATTTTTTTTCTCTCACTATTTTGAAAGATATTGTGGTCAGGTCTGCTTGTTTGTGTAATTTGTTGGTTTTAAATCTCAATATGGATATAGATGCTAAATAGAAAGAATGAAATGAGAAGACACAAAAGATGCTCTGCTAGGATATATAGAATTAGAATGTTGGCCCAGCACCCATGACAAAGGAGTCCAATTCAAAAGAAAATTACACTGAATTGAAATAAATAACCAGCTTTGTGAGTATGAATCAGCCCTATTTTAAAACTTTCATACGGGCAGGGACTTTTAGCTCTGGGAGGAATGTGATTTTTTTCCCCCCTTTAATTTATGAAAGAGCAAATTCAGATCAGGAAATGTTATGGACATTTTCATCTGTCCATCCAAGGTCATGTACCTATTTAGATTCTGAGCAAGAACTAGAATCCTGAATTCTTTACTAGACATCTGTACCACATTGCACAACTTCTTGTGAAAAAATCTCTTTTGGATATATATATATATATATATATATATATATATATATATATATATATTTATGCTTATGGTGAAATATATGAAAGATCCTCAGAGAAGTCTTCCTGACATCATTGACTATATTAGTTACCTATTTTGCATAACATATTACCCCCAAACTTAGTTAAAACAACAGATATGTATGACCTTAAAGTTTCTGTTGGTTAGGTATCCAGGTGCAACTTAGTTGGTCCTCTGGCTCAGGGACTACCACAAGGCTGCAAGCGAGGTGCCAGCCAGGCTGTAGTCATCTCAGAGCTCAGCGGGGTGGGATCTGCTTTCCAGCTCACTCATGTGGTTTCTGGCTGGATTCCTTTCCTCACACGCTGCTGCTCAGAGGCTGCCCTCCAGTTCTTGCCACAGGTCTGCTGATACCATGGCAGCTTGCTTTATCAGAGTGAGGGAGAAATAAGAACCAGAGCGAGCCCAAGCAAGAGAGCAGTCTTATCTTGTACACCCTAGTCTTGCTGCGTTCTCTTTATTAGAAGCAAGTTACTAGATTTATTCACACATCAGGACTATCACTTTGACCAAATCCCACCACTCTGTGTTCTTACAGATCAGGACAAAGCCCTTTTGTAGGAGTCTCTGATTGTAATATTGCATGAGCAAAAGATGGATTCAGGGTTAGGCATCAAGCTGTAACTTTTCTCCCATTGTCGTCATTTTTGTGAATTTTCATTCATTGTGGTCCCTTCCCTTGACCATGAGTTCCATGAAGACAAATGTATTCATCCTGTTAATCCTTATAACCTTCCCCCACCCCAACACATACTATTATATCTCCAGTACCTCTCAAGTTAATGGCACTATTAGGAATATAGTAAATATTTTCTGAATAAATGATTGGATTGTGTCCAGAGAATATTAGGCTTGCATAGAGATCCCTGTCAGGGATAGAAATCTGTGTATAAAATTAAAAGCCAGAGGAAACAAAGACAGTTCCATATCCTGTTAGAACTTTTTGGTACCTTGTTTCTTTAATATAGCATATATATACATATGAAAAATCATTATAAGAATCAAATTTATGCTTAAAGACAAGCAGACTTTGGGGAGCAAGAATAAACTGTTAGTTTAATCCCTTACGCACTAATCAATCAGCTCAGGGATCCTGAGGACGAGTGCGTGTTGAAGCTCAGTCAGTGCTATATGTGGTCCAAAAGTACAAAATGTTTCCTGGTGCAAAAGACATTATTATCAATCAGTAATTTAAGACTAATATATGAAAAAAAATCAAATACTATTGTGCATATATTTTAAGAGTCAAATGTATGGAAAGGACAAAAAGAGGTTAAAAAGGGAAGAGACTTATCAGTTGAACTGATTAAGGAAGCTTTTATAGCAACTCTGGCCTATCTCGAAAATGCAGGAGATAATAGGCCAACCTAACTAATTTTTTTTTTCTTTATTGTTTAAGCTATTACATATGTGTCCTTATCGCCCCAGAGACAGAGAAGCATCGATCAGACTGTCAAACCTCAGAGGGAAGGTAGGGGAGGGTGGGGGTAAAGGTGAGAGATCAACCAAAGGACTTGTATGCATGCATATAAGCCTAACCCATGGACACAGACAATAGGGGAGTGAGGGCATGAGTGGAGGGAATGGGTAAGGGGTGATAAGGACACATATGTAATACCTTAATCAGTAAAAAGAAAAAAACCATTTTACCTAATAACAGGAACAAGACAGGGATACCCACTTTCACCACTCCTGTTTGACATAGTTCTGGAAGTGCCAGCCATATCAATCCTATCTAATAAAAGAGAAACATGGTAATTGGCGTACGACCGCTACCCTTCCTATTGGCTAATCAGGGCAATATGCAAATTAACTGTCAGCCAAGATGGCGGCCGGCAGCCAGGCAGCTTGAAACTAACATGAGGCTTGCTTGCTTCAGTGACGGAGGACTGAAACGTTCCCCGCCTGCCACTGCAGGCCTCTGAGCTGCAAGCAACTATGTAACAAACATAGAAGCTAAACAAAACCCCAGAAACCTGCCGGGCTTCAGCCAGCAGGATCGCAACATTGTAAGCAAAGGCCAGAAACCTATTTTCAGCAGCGGAGGCCTAAGAGCTGGAACCAAGCCTCAAAGCTAAAGCTGACCCAGAATAAAAAAAAGAAAAGAAAAAAAGGAACGGTTGGGAGCTTCAGTCACCCCCAGCCTGAAAACAGCCCTTAGCCCCTCACCCAGACTGGCCAGGCACCCCAGTGGGAACCCCCACCCTGAAGGGTTTGTGACCAGCTGCAAACAGCCACCATCCCCTCACCCAGGCTGGCCAGGCACCCCAGTGGGGACCCCTACCCTGATCCAAGACACCCTTCAGGGCAAACCAGCTGGCCCCCACTCGTGCACCAGGCCTCTATGCTATATAGTAAAAGGGTAATATGCCTCCCAGCACCGGGATCAGCGGAGCTGTGAGGCCTCTCGGCACCGGGATCAGCATGACAGGGGGCAGCGCCCAAACCCCCTGATCGCCCTGTGGCTCTGTGTGTGACAGGGTGTGGCACCCCAACCACCCCCGCCCCCCGCCACGGGCCCTGCTCTGTGTGTGACGGGGTAGAGCCATAACCTCCCCCTCGGCCCTGCCCTGAGTGTGAGAGTGGTGGCACCCCAACCCCCTGATTGGCCCTGCTCTGTGGGTGATAGAGGGCGGCGCCCCAACCCCCTGATGGGCCCTGCTCTGTGCGTGACAGGGTACAGAACCCCAACCCCCTGATTGGCCCAGCTCTGTGCATGACAGGGGGTGGCGCCGCAACCTCCCCATCGACCCTGCCTTAAGTGTGACAGGGGGCGGTGCCCCAACCCCCCAATCGGCCCTACCCTGAGCATGACTGAGGGTGGCATCGCAACCTCCCAATCCGCCCTGCTCTGTGCATGACTGGGGGCGGTGCCCCAACTCCTCAATCGGCCCTGCTCTGAGCCCGACCAGGGGATGCACCTAGGGATTGGGCCTGCCCTCTGCCACCCGGGAGCAGACCTAAGCCAGCAGGTCGTTATCTCCTGAGGGGTCCCAGACTGTGAGACGGCACAGGCCAGGCTGAGGGGCCCCTGAGTGCACAAATTTTTGTGCACCGGGCCTCTAGTTAGATAATAAGAAGAAATAAATGGTAACCAAGTTGGAAAGAAGATATAAAACTGACATTATTCGCAGATGACATGACACTGTGCATAGAAAACCCTAAAGACTCCAAAAAAAAATATTAGACTTAATAAATGAATTCAGCAATGTAGCAGGATACAAAATTAACGCCAAGAAATCTATGGCATTTCCTTACAGCAATAGTGAATTTACAGAAAGAGAGATTAAAAAAAAATCCCATTTACCATGGCACCAAAAATATTAAAATACCTAGGAATAAACTTAGGAGGTAAAAGACCTTCACTCAGAAAACTACAGGACACTGAATAAAGAGATAGAGGAAGACATAAACAGATGGAAGAACATACCGTGTTCATGGATTGGTAGAATCAACATCATTAAAATGTCCATCCTACCCAAAGCAATCTACAGATTCAATGCAATCCCCATTAAAATACCAATGGCATATTTCACAGACCTAGAATGAACTCTCCAAAAATTCATCTGGAATGAAAAAAACCCCCGATAGCCTGAGAAAGAAGAACAAAGTAGGAAGTATCTCAATACCAGTTATCAAGCTGTGTTACAAAGCCACTGTTCTCAAAACTGCCTGGTGCTGGCACAAGAACAACCTAATTAAATTTTGAAAGGAGTGCCTAGATTCCTTGATTTGTCTCTAAATTCTGAATGCATGGAATTATTTTCTGTATCACTATTAAGCTCTTTTTTGTTTCAAAATTCATTTTTTTTCTTGCTTCCTCTCATTTCTCTGGCTTTGGGCAATCTCAGCTATTTGAGAAAGTAGATAAAAAAAATTCAGACTAACAAAAGGGCTGATATTGCTGAAGCTCTCCTGAGGTGTTTAAATTAAACAAAACAAAGCAACAAAAAAGCAAAAACATTCCAGGAAGGGGGTTAATGCCATTTAGCACTTTGGGGAAATGAAAGCTTACTTAGTATTCTGCAGGTTCAGGAAGGAAGTCAATCTCTGTGTATCCGCTTCTTTTAGACATTTAGTTTCCTCAGAGGGATCCCATAGCATTGCCTGTGCAGGCCACACATCATACCAGCTCCATTCACTTGAAATCTGCTTTCTTCACTGCAGGTTTCACAGGCGCAAATCCTGCCCCAGAGCCAGGCCTGGTCTAGTTTGTTTTTTAATGAATTGGGGTACAGTGTGTTGGAAGGTGTATTAGTCTATTCAGGGTCCCATAACAAAGTATCACAGACTGGTGGCTTAAACAGAAATTTATTTTCTCATAGTTCTGGATGCCAGAATTCCAAGGTCAACATGTCAGCAGGGTCAGTTTCTCCTGAGGCTTTCTCCTTGGCTTTCAGATGGCTGCCTTTCTCACTGTGTCCTCATGTGGCCTTTTCTCTGTATGTTTGTATCCTTGATGTCTCTTCATCTTTTCATAAGGAATCCAGTCATTTCAACACCTTGCTCCAGTCATAGTAACACATTAATTTAAGTAACTTTAAGTTCTGAAAGCAATGTAAACTTTTAAAATTACTTAAATTAATGTAAGTGCAGACACCAGTTGTCTTGTGACTGGTCAGCAAGGTGTCAAGACCCCATCCTTATGACTCATTTAAAGCTCATTGCTTCTTTAGAGGCCCTGTCTCTAAGTATAGTCCAATTGAGGGTTAGGGTTTCAACATACAGATTTTGGGAAGACACAATTCATTTCCTAACTAGGTAATTTCACAAGGAAGAATCTTAAGGTAACCTAAAGAGTACAGAGTGAAGGCCCAAAGTATTTCAACTTATTACTTGAGCACTTAATATTTGAGCATAAGTACTAGGCTAGCCCTTAAACATTCAAAGGCAGTGAAGACTCTCACATACTTCTTGCTTCCTTATTCTAACAAATGAAACAAATGTGTAAATGCATTAATTATAAAATATGATAGTTTTACGTGTCAAGCATGATTCTGGGTGTTTTTGTGAACGTGATTTTTTGTTTTGTTTCTGTGGATGAGACTAACATTTAAATCAATGGACTTTGAGTAAAACTGATTACCCTTCTTAATGGGTGAGGGCATCATCCATTTAGTTGATTGTAAAAGAAGAAATATTGACCTCTCCTGAACAAGGAGGATTTCTGCCACCAGCTTTTGACCTTGAAGTACAACATTGACTCCTACCTGGATCTCAAGCCTACTGACTGCATTCACCTTGCAGATGTTGGATTTGCAGTCAATTTTTTAAAGTAAATCTCTTTATCTGCATATATACATACCCTCTTTCTTTCTCCAGAGACCACTGATGGGTGCACGAAGTAAACTTGAATAACAGATCGTTCCTGTTCTTTAGTCACTTGTCTCTTCCTCTACTGATGTCACCTGTTCAGACTGTCTGCTTTGGGACATAGGAGCAAAGGCAAGGAGCTAGAATGTCAGTTTAATTGAATCCATTCAAACCACTGAACAAAATCAGCCTCGGTGGCCTGGTTTTCCTACTCGGTGGTTTGATTTTATAGTCGGCAATTCACAGCTTCACACAAATGAAAATAAATATATCAAACTATTCTATCTGATTTAATTGGACTGGCTATAGTGCAGAGACTTATTTGTATGAGTGTCTGATGATAATTGTGTACGCAGATATTGTATAGCATACTGGGAGGGGGCATGTTACGTAATGTAGTGTAGATCTGGGCCAGGGGCATGCACTACTAGGCTGTGTGTAATTGTATTTCTAAGAGTAGCATGAGGCTCTGTTATTTCCAGGGCATGTTTTGATTGCTCACTAATTTACAAGCCTTTCCTAGTTAGTCTCCCAACCTTTCCTAAAGGGGATCAGTGATAAGCATGATTAGCCCCTTAGTGGCATCTAGGGACACTAAAATGCAAGGAAGAAGGTCCCTGCCATATATAATGCTGCAGGCCTTGGAGAGGATGCCACTGTACAAAGCTGTGTCCTCACATGTTCATCCTTAGAAGCCACTGTTAGGATATGGAAGGTCCTTCTTTTATTCTATGGGAAATCTTATTGTTGTAACTTGTGGTGTATAGTGAAAGAAAGCTTTTTCATGGGTATATAAATGGATTTTATATTTTTCTTTCCTAAAATGACAAAGTCGATCAGTGAAAAACTGTGTTAACTTGATACAAAATAAAACCAGGAGCTTTCGTAGTTCCTATTGTTTTACCACATCAGGGGATCTGAAGAAATGATAAGCCCCACATAGAAAGAGTTTACAGGAGGAAAGATGTAAAAACCAATATTTTAACTCCTTTAAATTAAATATAAAATTATTATGTACCAAAATGTTTTTTATAATCTCACACCAAAGCATGAAAAATATATTACATTTTAGAATTTCAATTTTTCACTACCTTCTGTAGCAGGATTGACTTCAAGAAAACTTGAGGAAATACCCCCCTACACCCCCTTGTATCCCAGAATCCTAGCTCTGGAGACTATTCTGCCAAGTCCTCATTTTGCTTATGAGAAAACAGATTCAGGGAGGTTAACATTTTTGTTTTATTTTATTTTGCATATATATGTTTTTGTGACTAAGATAAGGCTGTTGTTCATTTCCAACACAATGAAAATATTCCAAACACAAAAGTACAATAATGTTTGCTATACTTTGTACTACTTTTACTCAAACTTTGCCACAAATCTGGTAAATTAAATAAAAAGTAATTGATGTTGGAGTTGACTACTGTTCTAACTGAACTGATGGTGTAATTGAATCAAACCAATGGCTGAAATGGGCATTCGGGAGTAATAAGGACTGGTGTGTGCTTTTCCTTTAATCATGTTCTTTCATTATTGAGGGAGTAAAAATGGCTCCCGAGCCTCCATCCTGTCTTCTGAAACTGTCATACATAGGATAAGAGCAAGGGATTTGGTGTCAAATATACCTGTTTTAGTTCTCTCTCTTCTATTCTTTTCTATGTAACTTTGAGGGAGTGTATTGACTTTTAAATACCTTACAAAGTATTGTGGATATTAAATGCTGCAATAGCTAACAAAGTTCTTTGAAGGATAGCATCTGTTGTCTTGTGATTATTATTGTTAATACTTTTTATTATAGATTATTACCAATTTTTTTCCTTTGTCTCTTTCATTTAATTTTTCAGCCTTCTCTGTTTTTCTTGTGAAACCTAAAATGTAAGTTAGAAGAAGGGACTATTATGGTCAATGAAAAATCCAGAGGATGGAATATATCCCAGGATGAGGGAGAGGTCAAAAATCTATATTCATGAAAGAAAATGATCTCTGCTTAAAAGTAAGTGATAAATCTATTGTGGTTTACCCATAAAATAGAATACATATTATTAAGAAAATAAAATAAGAGCTAAATGTAAAAATAAATATATCTCCAAATTAATACAGAGTAGAAAAAGGAATTGTAAAGGATATGTATATTATTATACAATTTATTTAAGTTTAAAAAGATAGAAAAAAACAAGGTATTATTTATTGATATACACAGATGTAACAAATTTTTTAAAAATACATGAGAATGACAATTACCAAATGTAAGCTAGTGGTTACCGCCATCCAGAGAAGGAGAGGAATGGGTTGAGGAAAAGGACATAGTGACTTCAGTTTTATTTGCAGTGTTTTATTTCCAATGCTGAGTAGTGGGCATGTGAAAATCCTATCTAATAAAAGAGAAACATAGTAATTGGCGTACGACCGCTACCCTTCCCATTGGCTAATCAGGGCGATATGGAAATTAGCTGCTAGCCAAGATGGCGGCCGGCAACCAGGCAGCTTGAAACTAACATGAGGCTTGCTTGCTTCAGTGATGGAGGACTCCAATGTTCCCGCCTGCCGCTGCAGGCCTCTGAGCTGCAACTCTAAGCAACTATGTAACAAATATAGAAGCTAAACACAACTCCAGAAACCTGCTTTAGTCTGCCGGGCTTCAGCCAGCAGGATCACAACATTGTAAGCAAAGGCCAGAAACCTACTTTCAGCAGCGGAGACCTAAGAGCTGGAGCCAAGCCTCAAAGCTAAAGCTGGCCCAGAATAAAAAAAGAAAAAGAAAAAAAGGAGCGGTTGGGAGCTTCAGTCACCCCCAGCCTGAAAACAGCCCTCAGCCCCTCACCCAGACTGGCCAGGCACCCCAGTGTGGACCCCCACCCTGAAGGATGTGTGACCAGCTGCAAACAGCCATCATCCCCTCACCCAGGCTGGCCAGGCACCCCAGTGTGGACCCCCACCCTGAAGGATGTGTGACCAGCTGCAAACAGCCATCATCCCCTCACCCAGGTGGCCAGGCACCCCAGTGGGGACCTCCACCCTGATCCAGGACACCCTTCAGGGCAAACCAGCCAGCACCCACCCATGCACCAGGCCTCTACCCTATATAGTAAAAGGGTAATATGCCTCCCAGCACCGGGATCAGCGTGACAGGAGGCAGCGCCCAAACCCCCTGATTGCCCTGCAGCTCTGTGCATGACAGGGGCAGCGCCCCAACCCCCTGATCGGCCCTGCTCTGTGTGTGACAGGGTGCAGCGCCCCAACCCCCGCCCCCATGGGCCCTGCTTTGTGTGTGACGGGGTAGAGCCATAACCTCCCCATCGGCCCTGCCCTTAGTGTGAGAGTGGCGGCACCCCAACCCCCTGATTGGCCCTGCTCTGTGCGTGACAGGGTACAGAGCACCAACCCCCCTGATGGGCCCTGCTCTGTGAGTGACAGGGGGAAGTGCCCCAACCCCCTGATTGGCCCTGCTCTGTGCATGACAGGGGGCGGTGCCCCAACTCCCCAATCGGCCCTGCTCTGAGCCCGACCAGGGGCTGCACCTAGGGATTGGGTCTGCCCTCTGCCACCCGGGAGCAGGCCTAAGCCAGCAGGTCGTTATCTCCTGAGGGGTCCCAGACTGAGAGAGGGCACAGGCTGGGCTGAGGGACCCCCCTCTCCCCCCCTGCAGTGCACAAATTTTTGTGCACTGGCCTCTAGTAGGTTATAATTCCCTTGTAGTTTTATGTAACTATTTCCTAATAATGAAAAAATAAAAAAGAGGTAACTTTTGGGGAGTAAAGAGTTATAGGAAGAAGAGGAAACAGATGGCTCAACTATCTATCAGGACATCTACTCAGAAGAAATCAGGGGATTAGTACAGAGGTGAGCTCAGGGAGAGGATAAATATCTGTTTATCTTTTCATATTGGAGAGCCACAAATTCTTACTCCTGCTTGTCCCTGAAGTACTCATCAAAGTCACAACTGCAATAGCTGACACTATTTAGGAGGTCCCTGACATATTGTGTTCCTCAAGGCAATATCTACGGGTTAGCAACGTGACTTCCTCTCTTCCTTCTTGGAAGGGGGTTGGTGGTAAATGTGTAGGGTTGTATACAAGATGCTGAGGACCTCCTCTGGTTGGGGGTGTGCATCAGGAGGGGGATGCTGGAAGAAGTACCCTTCATCTAACACAGGAGGTGTGTGTGTATGCGCACGTGCGTCTGTGTGAATCACAAGCAGTTTACCACCTTAGAATTTATTTCCTATCAGAATGACATAAAGTAAAAACCTCCATAAATTCAAGGGAATTATTATACTCCCTTCTGTGCTGAAGATGCGTACAGTTAGATTTTGTAGTCTTGCTTCTCATAGAATTGTTCACCTTAACTTCTTCTTCTATTTCTGTGAGCCTGTAGTTTGTAGAAAGCTAATTTTCACTCTTCCATGTTCAAAAGAAAAAACAGAAAAATTAAATCAAGGAAAAAGATCCACAAAATCATAGATTTATCAAAACCATGTAGATCTGACTTTAGGTTTATTAATTTCTCAAGGACCCTTTAAATTTGCTGCCATTCTAGCTTTTAACATAACAAATGATCTTGTGGTATTAACAGTTAGACCAAGTGTTTAAAAACAAGCCTTAAATAAGCAAGAGATATTTGATTTGGAAACTTTATCTCCTAAGTGTTGCCTGGAAGTGAGATATGTGTGGTTGAGAGTCTATTATTGATGCCAGAGACCTTTAAATTTGCAGACAGAGAAATTTACATTCACTGTGGCTTGCTACCATGGTGGCTGATTCTTAAATTATTTATGCAAAGAAGCAAATTGTTCTGCTCTTTTTCTGAAATTATGCCAGTTGCATGCTTAAAAAGGCTAAACTTTACACTGAAAATTTAGCTTCTTTTTTTAAGTTTCTATTTTTTATCTTGTCACTATTGTTACACTGAGGGAGATGAATCATGATTACATAGTACAATGCTTTGTCCAGACTCTTAAGAGAGTAATAGCTAGAAGCTGTGATAGCAGATTCCATAAGCAAAACCTAACAGGTTTATACTTTAGTCGGCAGGCTGTTAATGCTTCTTGAAGTTATACTGCTGAATAAACAAGTTTTGGGCATTATTTTTGCTCAGCAGAATATATTCTCAGTCAAAAAATTGGCGGTTAAAAGACTGTCACCCCAAATCTGTTTGCTATAAAACTAATGAACTTTATGTGCCAAAGAAAACTCAGGCATATCAGAGTTGAGATTTGGTTTACTAAGGAAATTGAAAGGAACAGAGCCCAAATGGTTTATAAGAAGCATAAAATCTTAGAAAAGCAGAATTATTTTGGACGTTAATCACCAAGTCAAATGCAAACCAACACATTGAACATTCACATTTGCTAGGTATTGTGCTCAGTGTTTTTTACATAAATTGTCTCATTTATTATGAGCAACCTTCTGTGTGGTAGGCATGACTGTCCAGTCTCAGCCAGGAGAAATGGCTCAGTTGCAGCCAACAATTAATTAACCACAGAGTAGAACTGGCTCTCTGAAGTTTTATTTAGGTACAATAAGCTTCTGACACATAACTTGAGAATTTCTCACTTCCCAGACTTTCTGCAGTACGAGAAAGAAGTTTGATATCCTTTTAAAGAAATTTTCTTAGTGTCATTAACAGGATAAGAATTGGTCCCAACAGGTTTTTTTCTTTAGTTACTCAAACTGAAGGTATGGTTAGCTCTTAACCATAAACTACATGATCCCTCAACAACATAACTTTGCCTAAACTCACATCAGGAAGCAAAATATTCTGGAGAGAAAATAAACCAGAATTAGTATTTTGGAAAATAATTGAGCAGGCCTAGCTTTGTTTTTTTCTCTTGCTCTCTTCCTATGCCAATACCAAACTTTTCTTTATTCAGTGGCTTTAGAGTACACTTAATTTGTACTCTAAAGTAAAGCTATTTTTGCTTTATTCTCTCTATTTCACATCCTTCTTTCCTTCTGAACCGTCTCCCCAATATCCGAGGCCATTTTGCTACACTTATTCTTCTATGTTAAATATTTTTCTAGTAAACAAATAAACCTTGAGTTTTTAACTGAAATTGCATTATGCTAATATTAAATTGGAGGAGAGTCAACTTTTTTATTGCAGACTTTCTCATCCAGTAACTTATTTTCTGTTGTTCAGTATTGCATATTATCCTTCAATAGGACTTTGCAGATTTTTTCACTCTTGTGAATTAAATATTTAATATAATTTCTATTTCTAATTGTTTTTTTGCCTTTGGGAATATGTTTGATAATGTATATACCATCATCTTTAGTCTTTTACATATACAGTAGTTTTCTTACAGGCTCATAGGAATATAGAAGAAAGGGATTTATTGAGAAAACTTAATAGTTTGTGACTTAGGTTTGAGATACTATCAATGAAAGAGGATATTTCAATATGGAGACTTTGGTGAAGAATGTTACACATTTTCATAAGGTAGTTCTATTTTTAATTTTTTGAGGACCCTTCATACTGTTTTTCATACTGGCTGCACCAATTTGCATTCCCATCAACAGTGCAGGAGGGTTCCCTTTTCTCTATATCCTTTCAATACTTGTTATTTGTTGATTTATTGATGGTAGCCATTCTGACAGGTGTGAGGTGATATCTCATTGTGGTTTTAATTTGCATTTCTCTGATTATTAGTAATATTGATCATCTTTTCATATGTTAATTGATCTTCTGTTTGTTCTATTTGGTGAAGATGTCTATCCTAAGTTCTCTGCTCATATTTTAAATTGGATTTATTTTGTTTGTTTTGATGTTGAGTTGTCTGAGTTCTTCATAAATGTTGGTTATCAAACTTATCAAATGTATCATTGGTGACAACATGAATGGACCTAAAGGGTATTAGGCTAAGTGAAATAAGTCAGAGAGAGAAAGAGAAATACCATATGATTTCACTTATATGTGGAATCTAAAGACCAAAACAAACAAGCAAACAAGACAAAAACAGGCTCTTAAATGCAGATAACAAGCTGATGGTTGTCAGATGGAAGGGGGTTTGGGGGCCAGGGTGAAAAAGGAAAAGGGATAAAAAAGTACAAATTGGTAGTTCCAAAATAGTCATGTAAAAGTGCAGTATAGGGAATATACTCAATAATATTGTAATAAGTATGTGTGGTGCCAGGTGGGTACTTAAAATATCAAGGGAAGAACACTTTGTAAAGTTTATGATTGTCTAACCACTAAGCTGTACACCTGAAACTAATTCAAAATAATATTAAATGTCAACTGAAATTGAAAAATAAAATGCATACTTATAAAGAGTATTACACATTTTCAAGAAGTGAAGGAAATTGAGGACTTAGAAAGTTGGAATATGATTATACAACCAGAGTTCAGCTTTTATAATGTGTCAGATTGTATTTGTTAAAGAGTTAGTTGTTTGTTTAAAAATACTCTGAATTGCTCAAAGTGAAATGGAAAAACATAAAATGGTATCTGGAGAGTGAGCAGTATAAAGTGAAGTTTTTCTTGGGAGGAGAGGTATGGCTTTAGGAAGAAGGGAATGAATCTATGGAGAAATGAGTTGAAGGTAGAGATGAGAAGAATAATTGAGGGAGCAAATTCTTAAATGGAAAATTATAGGCAAAATGTCTGTAATTATGCTTTGCCAGTATAAAATAATTCACATTAGGCATATTATGCAATACCATCCTCTTATTTAGTCCCAAACTGTAAATTATCTGACCTCAATTTTAAACATTGTTCTTTTAGTTAGAAAATGCATCAGTCATATGTGTATTGGAGTCTTACATTATTTTATTAAGGATCTCCTGACCTTTTCAAATTTATTTTAATGGCATTTTTGCCAGAAGAAAACTCACACAAGTAATTATTTCACAAGTATAGGTTGCCAAATAATATTTTGACCATATCTTTCATTTTCTATTAAGTTGTTTTAATGTTATACAGAATGTGTAAATTCATCTTTAGATCATCATCTTCACTTAGATTCAGCTAATCATGTGCTGGTAGTTTTACAATGCATATATATGTACTATCTTTTTTTAATATTTTTTATTGATTAAGATATTACATATGTGTCCTTATCCCCATATTACCCCCTACTCCCCCCCCCCACTCATGCCCTCACACCCCCCCCCTCTGTTGTCCGTGTCCATTGGTTAGGCTTATATGCTTGCATATAAGTCCTTTGGTTGATCTTTCCCCCTTACCCCCACCCTCCCCTACCTTCCCTCCAAGGCCCTGACAGTCCAATCAATGCCTCTCGTCTCTGGATCAGTCCTTGTTCATCAGTTTATGTTGTTCATTATATTCCACAAATGAGTATGATCATGTGGTATTTATCTGCTCTCCAGTTCCATCCATGCTGTGGCAAATGGTAAGAGTTCCTTTTTCTTCTTCCTCTTTTTAAAGAATACCTTTCAGCATTTCATACAATGCTGGTTTGGTGGTGATGAACTCCTTTAGCTTTTCCTTATCTGTGAAGCTCTTTATCTGACCTTCAATTCTGAATGATAGCTTTGCTGGATAAAGTAATCTTGGTTGTAGGTTCTTGCTATTCATCACTTTGAATATTTCTTGCCACTCTCTTCTGGCCTGCATGGTTTCTGTTGAGAAATCAGCTGACAGTTGTATGGGTACTCCCTTGTAGGTAACTGACTGTCTTTCTCTTGCTGCTTTTAAGATTCTCTCTTTGTCTTTTGCTCTTGGCATTTTAATTATGATGTGTCTTGGTGTGGTCCTCTTTGGGTTCCTTTTGTCTGGGGTTCTCTGCGCTTCCTGGACTTGGAAGTCTATTTCTTTCACCAGGTGGGGGAAGTTTTCTGTCATTATTTCTTCAAATAGGTTTTCAATATCTTGCCCTCTCTCTTCTTCTGGCACCCCTATAATTCTGATGTTGGTACGCTTGAAGTTGTCCTAGAGGCTCCTTACACTATCTTCATATTTTTGAATCTTTTTTCTTTTTTCTTTTTCGGTTGGGTACTTTTTGCTTCTTTGTATTTCAAATCTTTGACTTGATTCTTGGGATCCTCTTGTCTGCTGTTGGATCTCTGTATATTATTCTTTATTTCAGTCAGTGTATGCTTAATTTCTAGTTGGCCTTTCTTCATATCCTCCAGGGTCTCACTAAATTTATTGGCGGTTTCCATAAAATTCTTGAAAAACCTTATAAACGTGGTTTTGAACTCTATATCCAGTCGTTTGCTTTCCTCCATTTCTGTCATTTGTGACCTGTTTCTTTGTCTCCACATTTTTTATGCTTCCCTGTGTTGGTAGAGTGGTTTTGTGTGCTAGGTGTCCTGTAGGGCCCAGTGGCTCAGCCTCCCCAGTTACCTGAGGTGGACACACTTGGTGCACCCCCTTGTGGGCTTTGTGCGCAGTCTTGTTGTAGTTATGCCTTGATTGTTGTAGGATCACTGGGAGGAATTGACCTCCAGGCCAGTTGGCAGTGAGAATCAGCTGTGTCTGCAGTGGGAGAACTTCTGTGCTGAAGACACTTTTCTGGGGCAAGACTCGCTTCAGTGGGGCTTTGGTGCTCACTGACTCTGCCCCCTGAGTGTGTCCCTTATGGATCTGAGGAGTTGTAATCCGGATGGTCCCCCTCTGACAACTGTGTACACTGGTTCTTGGATCTAAGGAGGTGCTAATTTAGTGGCTGCCTGAGGTCACCCAGCAGGAGCTATGAAGAGAACTGCAGATTCCCCTTCCTTTTTTGGAGTTTGGAGGTGCCCTGATGAGGCCCAGCTGTGAAGCAATGCAAGCTACTGTGGGGCCTTGGGCCTTCTCTTGGAAGTTCTGGGTCTGTCTGGCCCAGCTGCAATTTGTTAGGTAATTTTCAGGTTGCAAAAGGCCAGGGCATTCATATGCAAAAGCCTCTGCTGCAACCTGGGTGGGGCGGGGTCTCAGGAAATCAAAGGGTGGAGCAAGCAGCTATGGCGGAACCTCAGCCCTGCCCTAAGGGGCCCGCATGTCTCAGTGTCCCGATAATTGCTGCAAGCACCTCTGAGGGAAAGCCGCCCTCGAGTTCCGAGTTCTGCCCGCTGCCAGACAGTCCAGTTTCTCCCTGTATGAGTCCTGGGTCCCCAGAGACTTCCCGGAACTGGAGTTCAGAGCAGTCCGGGGCTTGTGACTCCCTCCCGATTCAAAAAGACAGCCGCGTCCTCAGGTACCAGCCCCTTTCTGTGCACGCTCGAGCCTCTGTACCTTTGCACTTTACTTCCGCAGCTCCTCTGAGTCTCAGTGTGCTTTTCTTTTTCTTTCTAGTTGTAGAATTTCCACTCATCCAGCCTTCCTGTAGTTCTGGGTGATGTCCGTTTTGCCTTTTTGTTGTATTTTAAGTTGTTGTAGGAGGCAGCAATTTCAGTGTTTACCTATGCAGCCATCTTAGTTTCTCTATATGTACTATCTTATTAAAACTTCACAATAATACAATCAGGAAGATAACAGTATCATCTTTGCTTTATAGATAGGAAAACAAAAATACAAAAAAGTTAAGAAACATGGCCAAGTTTTCATATCTACTAAGTAGCAGAACTGGTACCTGAATTGCTGAATTCTGGCTCTAGCTAATGTGTTTTTAACTAATACAATTATTGCCTCAGTTTAACTTCTAAAATGTAAATTTAAAGTATAAAAACAAAATACAAATATACATTATAAAATGAGACAAACATACTTAGAATGTTGGGGTAGATTGGAACACTTCATTAAATACAGGCATAGTGCATGAATAGCACTCCAGTTCATGTTTTTCTTGTGGAAACACTTTTAATTTGTAATGATCAACTTCATAGTGTGTACAACATCTTTTGGCCAATGGAAAACTTATGTTTAAATATATGAAACTCAATGCAACATTGTAATACAACAATGTTCATACATTAAATAGATTGTCCAGTTTTCCTTCCTGAAGATTCATTTCCCCTCTGTCCTGTCCCTAGTGGGAGGATTTTCTGCCTCAGCCCCACTGTACACAAGAGTGGTCATGTGACTTTCTCCAGCCAATGAAATATGGATGGAAATGATCTGTGTAGATTTTAGGCAAAAGCTTTATGGGCCTGTATGTGGTCTTCCATGTTTTGCTTCTCTCTGCCAAAGCTCATCAATATTCCAGATACAGACCTGTATCCTAGAAAGAGAAAACATGAAGCTAGGCTTAGCAATCCTTGAGGAATCCATAGTTTGAATGAAAATTAACCTTTGCTGTAATAACTCACTGAGACTTTGGGTCACCTGTTGTCTAACTTATTCCAGCTGATTTTTACTAATTAAAGAGTTATAATTTGTTGATGTTATTATTTTGCATTAAAATTATTTTTTATGTCATTACTGCAACTATGTTTGAAATGACGCTAACTTAGGTGACCCAGTTTCTGAGTGCATTTGAGTTTTTGCTCAGACCATTAAACATGTTTTAAACCCACAACCAATATTGTCAAGATGATGAAATACCTCGAAGGGACATGTTTACAATTGTTTTTCATTCCTAGTGTCTTATATTCTTACTTTGCCAAAGAGACTTCAGATTGACCTACTTCAATTCCACATTTGTGTTTGGTATGAGATATAAGGCATAGTTAATAAGGTTTTCTATAAAAATAGAGCATTTACACATCTTCTTTTACTCTCTAACTCAATAACATAATTTGTTTCAATTTATTCTCAGAAGCAAAAACACTTGGTGAATAAATAAACTAGACTCAATGTATTCAGATATGAACTTTAAATTATATCTAGGCAAATAATAAATATTTAAATACCAGCTGTCTCACCATTTTTTTAAGAGGAGTCATCATTAACTGTTTGATTACATAAAATTCTGTTGCTTTCAACTTTGGAAAGGTACCAAGAGTTCCCCATTTGAGAAAGACTTTGACAGCAAGTTTTTCCCATTTCCAAAATGTCTACCCTTATAATTTTGACTTGATGTTTACTTTTTAAACTATCTTATTTTTTTTCCATGTGTGAAAGGTTTATATTGATTAGCACTTCATATGTAACTGCCCTTGACATACTGAAGTACCCTGAATGACTGCCTATCTTTTGGGGGTGCATAACATGGACATTCCAAAATAATTTTGCATATACTAAAGAGGTTACTTTAGACCTCAAAGCTCCAATTTGTGTAAAAATCTGCCCAGGTTTTTATTATTGTAGTGTGGCAAAAGAACAACAATCAAATAAAACTTTCACTTATTAATGATGTGGATATAGAGATAGAGACATGATAGATAAAATGGTAGAAAGAAAAAGAAAGAAAGAGAAAGAAAGGAAGAAAGAAATAAAGAAAGAAAAAAGGGGAAGGAAGGAAGGAAGGAAGGAAGGAAGAAAGAAAGAAAGAAAGGAAGAAAGAAAGAAAGAAAGAAAGAAAGGATGAAAGAAAGAAAAAAGGGAAAGGAAGTTAAGATAATGTTGTTTATATGGATGGATTTTGCCTTGTTAAAAAGTTTCAGTTGGGACCATCAGTTTAGAGCTACTTAAGATATTTTGTCTTGATTTTAGATTAGATAAGAAGGTGATGAAAACGTATGATTGATAAATGGAACAGCAGAAACAGACTTCCAATCTATGGATCAAAGTCTTACTAATGGCACCTACTTTTTACTAATGTAGACTCTGCTGCCTATTATTTTTATTGTTACATATCCTATCTAATAAAAGACAAAAGGGTAATTAACTGTACCTCCACTACGCTTCCCATTGGCTAATCAGGGTGATAAGCAAATTAACTGCCAACAAAGATGGCGGCTGGCAGCCATGCAGCTGAAGCAAGCAGGAGGCTTGCTTGCTCCAGTGATAGAGGAAGTCAAGGTTCCTGGCCTGCCGCAGCCCAGCTCTGAGCCCGAAAGCAACAATGTTTCAATTATAGAAGCTAAACAAACCCCAGATACCTGCTTTTAGCTGGCCATGGCCTCAGAGCTGGGAGCGCCAGTAACAGCAACAATGTTTCAATTATAGAAGATAAATAAATCTCAGAATAAAAAAAAAGAAAAAAGGAGAGGCTAGGAACTTCAGTCGCTGGCCAGCCTGAAAACGGCCCTCAGCCCCTCACCCAGACTGGCCAGGCACCCCAGTGGGGACCCCGACCCTGAAGGGGGTGTGACCAGCTGCAAACAGCCATCATCCCATCATCCAGGCTGGCCAGGCACCCCAGCAGGACCCCTACCCGGATCTGGGACACCCTTCAGGGCAAACCAGCCAGCCCCCACCCATGCACCAGGCCTCTATCCTATATAGTAACAGGGTAATATGCAAACTGACCCTAACAGCAGAAAGACTAGGAATGACTGGTCACTATGACACACACTGACCACCAGGGGGCAGGCGCTCAATGCAGGAGCTGCCCTCTGGTGGTCAGTGCACTCCCACATGGGGGAGCTCTGCTCAGCCACAAGCCAGGCTGATGGCTGCCAGTACAGCAGTGATGGTGGGAGCCTCTCCTGCCTCCTCAGCAGCACTAAGGATGTCCGACTGCAGTTTAGGCCTGCTCCCTGCTGGCAAGTGAATATCCCCTGAGGGCTGCCGGGCTGTCAGAGGGATGTCTGATTGCCATCTTAGGCCCAATCCCACAGGGAGCAGGCCTAAGCCAGCAGGTGGTCATCCCCGAGGGGTCCCAGACTGCAAGAGGGCACAGGCTGGGCTGAGGGACCCCCCACCCCCGAGTGCACAAATTTTTGTCCACTGGGCCTCTAGTTACAAATAAATAATCTTGTACTTTGTAAGCAATTTATTTTCATTTTGAAAAAAATTATAATATGTTAGAACTAGAAAGGTTAGTGCTTATCTGGCTAAATATCCTCTGAAACTGAGACATTGAGTGTCTTGTCAAATGTCTCCTAGGTATTAGGAGTGGATCTAGGAAGCCTGACTCTTAGTCTAGTGCTCTTTCTCTTCTGCTGGTAACCATGCCCCTATATAGGTTGATAAATCAAAGAATAATGCATTATTGTTTGCATTTGGGTGGGTATTGGAGGAGTATTTTTGGAGGAAAGTAGAATATACAGGGAAATAGTGAGGAAATTTGTTGTATTTGACTTATAATGAGAAAAGCAACTTGGCAGAGAGGTGTAAGAAATCATGTCATATGTATGCAAATATGACATGTGAGAGACAGAAGGGACAGAGTCAGGAGGAACAGGACTAGTCTCTTGGCTACATAATCAGTGTGATTCTTTGATAAGAAACATAAACTGGCATACAGATATCTCTGTTTAGGGCTGCCTTTCTCAGAATAATAGGATGAACATAGATTAGAATAAAAGCAATTCAGGTTAGATATGTTATATCTGATCAGAAACAGTAAAATACTAGAAAATTTTAAAATAACTCTAGACCCTTAAGCTACATCATATTTTTTAAGCCAGAATACAAAAATCATAGGAATCCTTGTCTTTAGAACAAATGTAGTTGTCCAGTGGAGTGCTAATTTCTTTAGATGAACACTTGATAAAATGGCCCTATCTAAACTGTTATGAATTTGTTTGTTTTCTCATCTCTAATATTGGAACAAAACTATGCATTTTATTTAATTCCAGGTCCCTTAGGATTTCAGGATAAACTACTGGCTGAGATAGTTACAAAAAATGTAAAGATGCCTGGCCGGTCTGGTGAACGTTGACCTATGAACCAGGAGGTCACGTTTTGATTCCAGAGCAGGGCACATGCCCAGGTTTCAGGCTTGAACCCCAGTAGGGGGTGTGCAGGAGGCAGCTGATCAATGATTCTCTATCATCATTGATGTTTCCTCTCCCTCTCTCCTTCTCCCTTCCTCTCTTTGAAATCAATAAAAACATATTTTTTAAAGTAAAGATATATGTAAATTTTAGTCAGTGTTTTGTAAATAACTGACTATGGAGTAGTTTATTGCTTCTCTAAGAACTCACAGTGGCTCTACCAGAGTAGAAAGAAATAATCAAAAGATAGTACATGTATATTTCATTTTCTATTGCACTGCCTCTTACTAGAACAGATTTTGGTCTGATATTCAATGCTTTGTGATATCCTAAGAACTTTTACTGACAATTTAGTCTGCTATCAAGGTCATTCATTGTAGGCCACTTCCCCATCCCTACCCACCTTTTTTGTAGGCCTGTTATACATCTTATTTTATAATTAATGCTTATTGAATAGATTCTTCTTTTAACAGGCAGTAAATTCCAGACACACTTCTATTTTCGGAATAGTAGAAAGGCTTATTGAGATCACTGTGAAATATCCATGAAAAATTCAGCCTTTAAACATTATAGAGGAGTCTCAGACTTTCTCGGAGAAAGGATGAAAAAGCACCGAGGAAACACTAGAATTTGAAAAGGTATGATTAATTGAAATTCTATTAAGAGTCACCAGGGCTGACTGTCATTCATCACACTGATTTGATATGAGGAATGTGAGACTTCAAGGTTAGGCAAGGTGAAGTGGAAATTTCATGGGAGCAATGATTTTCTTTATTCTTTTCTGAATGGAGGTTGTCAACCCATAATAGTAAAAAAAAAAAATAAAAAAAAAAGGACAGGAAGCCTTTGAAGAGGCTACACTCTATAATGTCAAATTCTGTCTCTGGTTCATCTTTTAAATTTATTATTATTATTATTTTATTTAAATGTGTCTGAACACTTACTACTATAGCAAGAAAAAAAACCCAGTAATTCAAAAAACACACACATAACTTATATATCTTAAAGTAATGGTACTTTGGTAAAAGCATACAAACAAATATTTTTTAATATTTTTTTATTGATTTTTTTATAGAGAGGAAGGGAGAGGTATAGAGAGTTAGAAACATCAATGTGAAAGAAACATTTATCATTTATCTACTGCCTCCTACACACCCCCTATTGGGGATGTGCCCTCAACCAAGGTACATGCCCTTGACTGGAATCGAACCTGGGACCTTTCAGTCCGCAGGCCGATGCTCTATCCACTGAGCCAAACCAGTTAGGGCCAAATTTTTTTTTGATCAAACTGCCATACCATTTATTAGACTGAGAGGAACATTGATGTGGTTATTGATATTTTAGTAGGTTAAGGAATAACGCAATTCTCTGCATGTATTTGGAAGCGACTTGAGAAGCAGACATAAGAGTTGTTTCTGGAAAATATGGCTTGGACTATAGCAAAAAAGGCCTATTATTACCTCTTGTGTGAATTTAAACTACCAACAAAGTCATTACTAAAAAGCCACTGATCTCCTGTTTGGGAACCTGACTGTAAAATTTAGTGCAAGGAGGGGAGAAATTCTATGCTTCCTGTAGATAGCTGCCTCAAGTCATAGAAACAAGGGATAAAGAAAGGAGCTTGCTGGGCTCCTTCTTCCAAACTACCAATCAGAGGAGTGATTCCTCCCTGCACAGGGGAAAGAAAAGGGGAAGAATAAAGGACAGGGATTTGAACTGCAGCAAAGTTCCTCCACATGAACACGTTGATGGTGAAGTATACATGTGCCCCTGTACTATTTAAAGTCTAGGACAGTGATGGCAAACCTTTTGAGCTCAGAGTGTCAGCATTTTGAAAAACCCTAACTTAACTCTGGTGCCGTGTCACATATAGAAATTTTTTGATATTTGCAACCATAGTAAAACAAAGACTTATATTTTCGACATTTATTTTATATATTTAAATGCCATTTAACAAAGAAAAATCAACCAAAAAAATGAGTTTGCATGTCACCTCTGACATGCATGTCATAGGTTCGCCATCACTGGTCTAGGAGATCTGGAATGGATTCCAACCCATTAACAAATAAATGGTGTTTTTATATTGTGTTAGGTAGAGTCACAAGGAAGATTGATAATTTAATTTCCGTCAAAAGAGATCTAGAATTAATTTCCTTCAGTCAATTTTAAAGGTATAGCAAAGTTTCAAAAACGTGGAGTTTGTGAGGTGGCTTATCTTTGCTTTATTTGGGTGGGGGGGGAGAATAAAATATTTGCTTTAATCATTCTTTCTTCTCTTTATTTTATTTTTTCATCACCATTTATCTCTCCATACCCTCCTTGACTTCCACATCACCACCCCCGCAATCACCATACACCAACCATACTGTCCATGAGTTCTTTCCCTCTCTTTTTCCCCTCAATCCCTCCTACCCCCTCTCCCCTTCCCCCGCCTTGCCCAGTGCTCCCCGTCACTGAGATGTCAGCCTGCTTTCAATCTATGAGTCTTTTTCTATTTTACTTGTCTTAATGGGGGGGGGGTACCAAAAGAAGGAAAAATACTAATATTTAGGGTTCTCTAATTTCACCAAATACTAGTCTAAGTCTTAACCATTAAGATATATTTGTGGAACAACTGCTCTAATCTTTCAAGTGTGTGCTTGTTGTGGGGACACCTATAAGATTAAATGTTGAATGTCTTCCTTCCTTTGTTTATCATCAAATGCCAAGAAAAGACTGCTGTTGAAGAACTTACATTTTGGAGGAAGGGCACACATAATAAACATAAGTACTTGTATCAAGTAGTGATAAGTGTTGTGAGTAAAATTAACTAATGACAAGTGTCCTGAGCATCAGAAGATGGTGAGAGGTCAGATTGGCATATCCTTTCCAATGTAGAGCTTTAGGACAAAGACCTGAGTAAAGCCATGTAAATATCTTTGTGGAGACCCGTGGGAACCCTAATCAGAGCCTTTCGGATGTTCAAGGTCAATTTGCCATATGAATGTGCAAAGGTAATGACACAGCAGTTTTACTGTATGCAATGTTCAGGTGTACCTTTCTATAACCCAAATAATGATATCACTATTTGGCAAGACACCTCTTTTGTTTGAGCTTATATATAAGTTGCCACTGACCAGCTGGTATGCAGGTGCTTTGTGAGGCTACTTTGAAGATCTACTTTGTCTAATGCAGCGGTTCTTAACCTGTGGGTCGCGACCCCTTTGGCGGTCGAACGACCCTTTCATAGGGGTCGCCTAAGACCATCCTGCATATCAGATATTTACATTATGATTCATAACAGTAGCAAAATTACAGTTATGAAGTATCAACAAAAATAATTTTATGGTTGGGGGTCACAACATGAGGAACTGTTTTAAAGGGCCAGAAGGTTGAGAACCACTGGTCTAATGGCTCCTTGGTAGCAATGGCTACCTGGTTTACAAAAAAATCTCTTCTATATGCCTACGACTGCTCATATTGTCTTCCAATACCCGGTGTCCAGATGCTGTGCTCTGACAAGATCATTCTAGGTCAGTGATGGCAAACCTTTTGAGCTCGGCGTGTTAGCATTTTGAAAAACCCTAACTTAACTCTGGTGCTATGTCACATATAGAAATTTTTTGATATTTGCAACCATAGTAAAACAAAGACTTATATTTTTTATATTTATTTTATATTTTTAAGTGCCATTTTACAAAGAAAAATCAACCAAAAAAATGAGTTCGTGTGTCACCTCTGACATGGGTGTCATAGGTTCGCCATCACTGTCTAGGGCTAAGGGAAGAGGAAATGCAAAATCACTGAGGGCGTTGAACAAGATGGGTGTGCTCAAAAGCTGCACAAAGCCCATGTGGCTGGCATGAAATGACAGAGAAAAGGCAGAGGTAATTATCTTATATAGTGGCCAAGGACTAGACCATACAGAGCATTATAAGGACATTATGCTTCATTCTAACTGCAGGAAGTAGTTATTAAAAGGTTTGAACTCTAATAACTTAATTTAAAGGTATCACTTTGGGTATTATATTAAGACTAGACTTTTGGAAAGTATGGGAGGAAGCAGGGATAAAATTATTAATTCAAAATATTTGGTGTCTATTATATGCCCATTTTAGGAATTGAAAGTACATTAGTGAATAAAAATGAAAAATTTTCTGATATCATAAAACTTATGTAAAAATAAATATATGATCTACCAAGTGTTACTACGTAGAAAAACAACATAGCATGTAGGGATAGAAAGTGGGGGTGGAGATTTATGGGCTATTTATATAAAGGGCCAAGGAGAATGTTCCAAATAAGATAACATTTAAGCAAAAAACAGAAGGAAATAAAGTTATCTCCAGGGGAAGGAATCTTGAGAATGTGGAAATAGCAAGTGCAAAGGCCCTTATGGAGCACTCCCCTGAGATGAAGCTGGATTAGAGTGAATGAAATTGAAGTGATTGGATGAGGTCATAGGGAGAGTGAGGATAGGGGTGCTATGGTGTCCTCTAGGCCATGGATTTCATGTTGAGTGACATGAGAAACTAGTGGAGGCTCTAGAACAGAGGAATGACATGATCAGACTCACATTTTAAAAGTAATATTATGGCTGCTTGTTTAGAATAAATGGTAGAGAAATAAAACTAGATGGTAAAGAGTAAGGATGTTCTGGAAGATAGAGATTTATGCCACTCAAATCTCATTCAGGAAGGGACTAATTGTCCAGATGTGAAAAGTGTGGTTAGCTGACAGCCTCCAGTTATAAGAGGCAGCAAGGTTCTGCCTCAGTTTTTAAATGAGGTCACATTCTTTTTTGAGTGGCCCTGGACAATCACTGAGCAAGGGCCTAATCTTTTCTACTCAATTTGGGACCTTTTTAATGGGCAACCTTTGCTTCAAAGACTCCTACTGGGTTGGCAGAGAATTGCCATGTAAGCATCATTGTTCAACAGCAACTTCTGCCCAACTCAGCTTCCTTCCTTTGCCTTTCACAGGTATTACTCCCCAATGCACTATTTGTACTCCTAATTCCATCTCAGTGTCTGCTTCCTGGATAACCCAACCTATAAAGATGGGAAAAAAAAAGTTGAATTAAAAGACTATTGTTGTGCCTTGGCCAGTGTGGCTCTGTTGGTTGGAGCTTTGAACCATGCACTGAAAGATCATGGGTTCGTTTCCATACAGGGCACATGCCCAGGTTGTGGGTTCAATCCATGGTTGGGGTGCATGCAGGAGGCAACTGATCAATGTTTCTCATACCAAGTTTCTCTCTTTCTCTTTTCCTTCCTCTCTCTCTCTCTCTCTCTCTCTCTCTCTCTCTCTCTCTCTCTCTCTCCCTCCCTCCCTCCCTCCTTCCCTCCCTCCCTCTTGTAATTCAGGAAAGTCATCATAGTGCTTTTGACTAGGTTAGTGTGAGAAGAAATCTTGAGAAAAAGAGTAGGGAAATACTTTGAAGGTGCAATGAACAGTGATTGTTAGTGGATTGAATTTGGGATGTAAGAAAGATTGGAGTCAAGGTTGTCATCAGGTTTTTGCCTTGAAAAATTGGAAACATGGAGTTGATTTTTTTCTTTGCCAAAATGGAGAAAATGTTAAAAAAATATTGAGTTTGTGTGTAGCATGTTGATTTTACCAAATTAAGTTACTTGAGTTTTCAAGTCTGACTTTTGGTGAGTGGTCATTGAGAGAGAGAGATGCACAGGGGAAAAAGGAGACATACATTCTACTATTTGTAGTACTTTAAACAATAAAAAAATAGCCTATTGTAGTATTTAAGCCATAACTTAGGAAATGAGATTAGATAGAGTAGAGAACTACTACACCTTAGGCCACTACACAGTTTAAAGGTTAGAGAAATTAGGAAAAGCTAATTAAGAAATCTGAGAAGGCTAACTACAGATAAACAAAAGGTAAGAGAGCTTATACAAGGGGCTAACTTAAAAGTATTTCAAGAAGGATTATCTGATTCAAATATCAGAAGTTACAATATAATGAATACATGAATCACTATAACTACTACAGAGGAGTTGATGACCTTGATAAGGGTGAAGCCTGAAGCCTGAATGATGGTAATTCTAGAAGAAATGCTGGATATTAAAGTGAGACAATGCAAATACATAGCACAGCTCTTCAAATGAGTTAGGTAATAGCTGGAGATAGGTATATCGCTAATGGCATTTATTTACCTGATTTCTATTATATATGTCAGTTACAATGTGCCAGACATTTTTATGTGCTCTACAGAAATCTAATCTAATATTCATAACAGCTCAAGGAGAGAGACTATTGTTATTTCTGTTGTAGTTGGGAATTTGAAGATGGCAATATTAAATATACTGCCTACGGTCACACAACTAGTAAGGTGTGCTGTGGTAATACAGCCCAGGTAATCAGCATTCTTCAGAATCAGTCTTTCCAACCTCCTTGCTATATAGTGTAGGACTTTTGTATGTGGGAGTTTACATACAAATGTCCTGATGGGAATGTTAGTATAAGGAACATTTGATGTATGTAAGGAGAGGAAAATTTTGGGGGGCAGATTCCTTGAGTATGCAAGAAGGAATCTAAATGCAGTTAATGCAGTGCATGAACAGAGTGTTGGCATTAGATAGAAGCAGGGAAAGTGCATCCATTGTGACAACAGAAGGCTAAATATTGGTGAGCACATGCCAGTATTTCGCTTTGGTGCCAGGAAAATGAGCAAGTTCTCTTCTGATTGTTTTTAATTTTCTAGTGAATTGTGAAGCTAGTCCAGTTTAGAGTTAGAAAAAGGGCGAAAGTGATGGAACAGTGAGGAGAAAATAGAAGGTATAAAATAGTGTGTGGTTTTTCTCCCTTTGTAGATGGGAGAATACAATGACTTTGAAAATATGAAAGAATTGCCTTGAAGTGGTGAGAACCTAGAGTCTACTTAATATTTGATGTCTTAAAAATAAAGTGAGTCCAGTCAGCACATCCTTTTAAAAAAATAATCCAAATTCCTTTAAACTTTTCTCATGAATTTTTCTTCCTATTCTTTCATTACTTTTTTAAAAAAGTATCTTGCCCTAACCGGTTTGGCTCAGTGGATAGAGCATCGGCCTGCGGACTCAAGGGTTCAAAGTTGGATTCCGGTCAAGGGCATGTACCTTGGTTGTAGGCACATCCCCAGTAGGGTGTGTGCAGGAGGCAGCTGATTGATATTTCTCTCTCATCGATGTTTCTAACTCTCTATCCCTCTCCCTTCCTCTCTGTAAAAATAAATAAAATATATTTTAAAAAATAAAAAAATTATCTTTATTGTTGAAAGTATTATAGATATCCCCCTTTTTCTCCCGTGGTCCCCCTCTACCTTTTAGTTGTCTCCTGAACATGTGCTAGTGTGCAAGGTTTGGCTCGGTTTGCTTTAACACACTGTGCTCCACATTTGTTTTATTTAACTGCAACTTGCACTTATATAATGATGCCACTGGAGGAAGAAATTTAAGGCATGTTTAGAATAAACACTAACTATAATTTAATAGATGGAGAGACTGTTCTCAAAGGTTAAATAATTCATTCTAATATTCATATAGGCTGAGATGGAAATAGAAATACTGTTTTGACTTCCTATTTTATTTGTTCTTCCCTAATCCTATTTTCCCTTTAGTGATTCATTTTTCCTCTAGGGAAATGTTGACATATGATTAACTAATATGAATGATCAGGTTGCCATTAGAAATCTAAACTGGGATACGAAATATCTTGTTTTGCTTGACTCTAGGCAAAGATTTTAACATCAATATATATCTGAGAAACACTATATGTAATATGAAATTATTACTATAGTTATGATGTAAGGTTTTTTGAAATTTTTTTCATGGAAAATTTCATATACACAAGTTCTAGTTAAATGATAATTAACTTCCCTTTACACATCGCTCAGCTTTAAGACTTGTCAATTCATGGCCATTTCTTTCAGCTATGACATGATCAAATTCACACATTATAAAGGTAACACTTTTTTGTGTGATAGTAACACTGGTAGAAATGATTTGAAATATACATATATGATTTACATAACTTGGCTATTGGTTGGATGAGTGATGCTCTAAAAATATTCTGATGGGGAAATATTGGTGTCATTTTTATTCTTTTATTCTTCAGTTTAAACATCACTGGTATGCTACTAAACTATCTTGTAGTATTGTATTCCCCTTGGCGGTACTTAAAATCACAATTACATATTAATGTAACTTTTAAATTAAACTTTATAATCAGATTAAAACTTGGTACAAATTGTGAAAATGAAAAATGAATTTAACTGTTATTTGATTTCCTGGATTTTGAGAGAGGAAGCAGAGCACTTAGGAATATACCTTACTTAAATAGAAGTTTAATAAATGTGCTTTGGAAATCAAATAAGTATATTGTCTAAAAAATAGATTAGATGCAATTATTTATTTTTCTTAAAAAAACAAAAATGCACCTACTTCTGGAAATTGCTTGGATATGGTTGTTGTAGAATACAATAGAATACTTTATTTTGTCAGTTTTACCTCAATAAAGCTAAAAAAGAAAATACAATAGAAAAAGACTACAATTAGGAAAAAGAGGAAAAAGCCCAAGAATAAAAAGAGAAGAAAGCAAGTAGGTAACCTTGTCTTGGTTGGTTTAATTACACTCTTGCTATAAGTCAGGGGACTGGGCTGGTTCTATTATTCTATGATTCTGTGAAAAATAGAAATTGATTTCATTAAATACAATGACTCAGGAGGTTAACTTACAATAATACTTAGTTTAACCCTTAGATATCACAAAGATAAAAGATGAACATGACTTTTATTTCTAAAATTTTTATTGGGGTCCATATTGGCATTTCAAATACAACAAGCCATGAAAAGTGACTCCCCTCCTACTCTAACTTCACCACTTGTAACAACATTAGGGAGGAAAAGAGAAATCCTGTGCTTTGATCATCAAAATACAGTGTCTACATAAATTGAGCACTTACAGGATGGCATTATGGGAGTTGATACTTACATAAACACAGTGGGATAGATAAAGTGCAACCTTATCTTTTCACCTTGGACATTTCATAATTCCCACTGTAAGGAAAGCTATCCCTATCCTTCTCCTTTGCCTTCTACCCTAACACTTTGAAGAAATATAAAACTCCAGTAACATGTTTGGTCACCAAAGTGCCAGAAATTGGAGTACAACACTGTTTATATACAAATCTGATTAGTATTCTTTGGAGAGTATTCGCTTCATTGGTTCTGCTCTCTCTGAGAGCGACAGAGCCCTGAAGTGAGACAGTTCTTACTTTAAAAAGCATAACCTCTCTGGAAGCTGTTCTCTTTTTAACGAAGTTAGCCATCAGGATAGAAACGAATATTTTCCTTGTCTTATGACCAATATACATGGATAATTGATTTCCTGATGGGAAATACATGATACACTTTTGAAATCATGTTTTGCTCCAAACTGTTGGCAACAATTTATTTTAGATTTTAAAGTAACATATGTTATTCTCTCCCTTTTCATTTAAATTTTGTTTTGATTTTGTGAGTCCTTTGACTCTGGACACTCCTCTTTCTCTAGGCTGATTGTTTTTGTGCTTTTTGGCATCCAAAAAAGGCAAGTTGGGTCTATCATGGAAAGAATCTTTCTAGATTAGCAATACCATCTAATGCAAAATCCCTGTGCAATTCCAAGAAATTAGCACAACTTTAAGATTCCCTGTATCCTTAAAAGCTTCCCCCAGATTATGACAATAGTGACCACATGGCAATGTGATTTCTTACTTCTGTTTGCAAACATTAATAAAACAGCCATATGATGAGAGTCTTGTCAGTTCAGTTAAATATACTATTCTAATTAAGAAATTAGAGCTCTGGGAGAGACACAAGCATTTACTTATTTGTTCCTTCATTATTTAATTCAATAAGTATTTATTATCAATATGTGCTATGTTGTGTGTTAAAATGCTAAAACTTAAAGTATAGGTAAGATGCATCTATACTTTATACTATGCATATACCATAATTAAATCTAAAATACTATTATCATGGCAACCAAAGGATTGTTTTTGTGTTTAAAATATAATTCTGAATAAATGGAAGCCAAATGACTTTATGAAGCACTGTGTCAGGGTTTTGCAATAATTTGATAACAGAAAATTGGTATTTGCGATTAGCACACTAGTCCCCAAAAGAATCTGTGACAGTTCCATTCTCAGCTTTTCAGTAGCTATCTTCTGACATTCCATTTCTATATGAATTTTTTTGGCAATAGTTTCATTACCTAAAACAATGACTGACACTCAATAAATATTGTTAAGTGAGTGAATGAAGCAGTAAATTACCATTGTCAATCATAAATACTCATCAGAAAAATTTTCATTATGCAGCATTTGTATTTTAAATAAATGGTCTTTCATGCCCAAAATTAGAAGATCAAGTTGACAGTCAATCAATTAAACATATAAATACACCTTTCTATTTCAAAATTCAAAATTAGTGATGTAGTGCTTGTAATATAACAAGATCTATAACATTAAATGTTAATATCAACTGAATTTTAATGGTTATGCGGTCTTATCCATACTAAATTTATGAGTTTGTTTTGGTTTTATAGTTATAGGAGTTAGCATAAATCATTTATAAGTAGCTATAGTTGTTAAATATTGCCTCTCTAAAAGGAATGAGAAAACTAACCTGTCTGGACTCACTCTCAGAGGCCACTGCAGATTTTAAAGGGCAAAGAGTGACATTTACTGTGAGTGAATGAATAGACTGGCATAACCTGTAGTGGTGTGAGTGAAGATGGAAAAAAAAATAAAGCTATTTTACTGTTTACATGATCTACTTTTGATTCCTGAAAAAACACTGAAAGACTCCTTTTTTACTCTTTACTTTTGAGACAGATTGTAAAGACTGATGGCAGTAGAAAGCATTTTTCTTTATTGTTTATGATCAGAAATATCAATTTGAAAATGGAGGTTGAAAATGTTAAAGACAAAAATACTCCAAAATACAACCTAGTAATACAGAGTATTTTTGATATGAGCCTGCCAGAATTTTAGGTGCTTGGATTCAGCAGTGTACACAAAAATGCCCCTACCTTCTGGGTTAATATCCCTTCCTACTTGAAGACAGAGAGGAGTGGGAAGAATACTGGAATGGTAATTTGGAATAGTAGCATCCACTCAGAAGCTAACAAGCTTTCTTTTTAAATGTAATACTTTTTTCAATTACAGTTAATGTACAATATTATATTAGTTTCAGGTGTACAACCCCACGATTAGATTTTTATATAACTTAAAAAATGATCATTCCAATAAATCTAGTACTGATCTAACAACATACATAGTTATTACAATATCATTGACTGTATTCGTTATGCTGTTCTTTACATCCCTGTGACTATTCTGTAATACCAATTTGTACTTCTTAATCCTTTCACATTTTTCACTCATCCCCCCCCCAATCCCTCTCCCATCTGGCAACTGTCAAAATGTTCTCTGTATCTATGAGTTTATTTCTGTTCTGCTTGTTCTTTTATTTTGTTCTTTTTTTTTTTTTTAGATTTCACATATAAGTGAAATCATCTGGCATTTGTCTTTCTTTGCTTTACTAAGTTTACTCAGCATAATAACTTCTAGATCCAGCCATGTTGTTACAGATAGCAAGCTCTAATTCTTTTTTTATGGATGAATCATATTCCATTGTATATATGCACCACAATTTCTTTATCCATTCATCTATTGATGGACACTTAGGTTGCTTCCATATCTTGGGTATCTATTTATATAAAAATCCTGGGTGTAACGTCATGACTGAGGCTTGACCAGCCGGAAGGAAGTCAGTCCTGCAGGGATCGTCTTGGAAATGGCTGCGCCCTCCCCAAGCTGTTTCCCGCAAGGGCGGCAAGGTTTCAGGCAGGAATCCACCCTCGGAGTGTGGACGCACTGAGTCCTGGGTCCTCTTAGCAACAGCTGTACCCTCCCCACGCTGTTTCTGGTAAGGGCGAGGTTTGAGGCAGAAACGCGTTGCCAAGGGCTGTGCCCTCCCTGAGCTGTTTCCTGGGAAGGCGAGGTGTGAGGCAGGAATTGGCCCTAAGAGCGTGGAGACATATCTTTATAAAGTTTTAATACATTATATTAGAGGTCGTGGTGGTAGTGTTTTACCCACAGCGTCTACAGGAATTGCTGCAAATTTACTTCTCGGAGGAAGCACCTTTCATTCCCAATATGAATTACCCATTCCACTAAATGAAACTTCAATTTCTAGACTCGATATAAACAGTGAAGTTGCTAAAACTATTAGAAAGGCCCAACTTCTCATTATTGATGAATGCACCATGGCATCCCAGTCATGCTATAAACGCCATAGACAGATTACTAAGAGAAATTATGAATTTGAATGTTATATTTGGTGGGAAAGTTCTCCTTCTTGGAGGGGATTTTCGACAATGTCTCAGTATTGTACCACATGCTTTGTAATCGGCCATAGTACAAACAAGTTTAAAGCACAGTAATGTTTGGGGATGTTTCAGAAAGTTGTCTCTTACAACAAATCTGAGATCAGAGGATTCTGCTTATAGTGAATGGTTAGTAAAACTTAGAGATGGCAAACTTGATAGCAGTTTTCATTTAGGAATGGATATTATTGAAATACCCTGTGAAATAATTTGTAATGGATCTATTATTGAAGCTACCTTTAGAAATAGTATATCTATAGATAATATTAAAAATATATCTAAACGTGCAATTCTTTGTCCAAAAAATGAGTACATTCAAAAACTAAATGAAGACATTTTGGATATACTCGATGGAGATTTTCACACATAGTTGAGTGATGATTCCATTGATACCACAGATGATGCTGAAAAGGAAAATTTTCCCATCGAATTTCTTAATAGTATTACTCCTTTGGGAATGCCATGTCATAAATTAAAATTGAAAGTGGGTGCAATCATCATGCTATTGAGAAATCTTAATAGTAAATGGGGTCTTTGTAATGGTATCAGATTTATTATCAAAAGATTACAGCCTAACATTATTGAAGCTGAAGTATTAACAGGATCTGCAGAGGGAAAGGCTGTTCTGATTCCAATAATTGATTTGTCCCCATCTGACGCTGGCTTCCCATTTAAATTAATTCAACAACAGTTTCCTGTGATGTCAGCATTTGTGATGACTATTAATAAATCACAAGGACAAACTCTAGACAGAGTAGGCACATTCCTACCTGAATCTGTTTTAACACATGGTCAGTTATATGTTGCTTTCTCTTGAGTTCAAAGAGCATGTGACATTCAAGTTAAAGTTCTAAATACTTCAGCATAAGGCAAATTAGTCAAGGACTCTGAAAGTGTTTTCACTCTTAATGTGGTGTACAGGGAGATATTAGAATAAGTTTAATCACTTTATCAGTCATTGTTTGCATCACTGTTGTTTTTATAACATGTTTCTGTTGTTTTTATATATGCCTCTGTTGTTGTTATATCCTTTTGTTACTGTTTATTAATAAATTTATATATTGTTTTCATATACATTTTACTAATTTCCTTTCATCTCTCACACTTCTATTATAGAGAAAGGGCAAATAGCAATATTAAAATATTTCTGCTAATTAATTCCCTTTTAATGTGCACGAATTTCATGCACCAGGCTACTAATTATAAATAATGCTACAATGAACATATAGATATATATGTTTTTTTGTTTTATTTCGTTTCATTAATTCTTACCCAAGGATATTTTTTTCCATTGGTTTTTCAGAGAGTAGGAGGGAGAGAGAGACACACACACAATGTCTATTGGTTACCTCCCATTGGTTGCCTTCTGCATGTGCCCCAACCAGGGCGATGATTGAACCTGCAACCCAGGTATATGTCCTTGACTGGGAATAAAACCTGCAACCCCTGGTCTGAGTGCCAACATTGTAACAACTTAGCCAAACTGGCCGGATGTATGTTTTCCTGATATAGTGTTTTGGGTTTCTTCAGATAAATACCCAAAAGGGAATTGCTGGGTCCTTCTTTGTCTCTTGTTATAGCTTTTGTTTTAAAGTCTATTTTGTCTGGTATAAGTATTGCTAGCCTACTTTTTTGTTTCCATTTTCATGAATACCCTTTTTTCCCCATCCCTTTACTTTCATTCCGTTTGTTTCTTTTGATCTGAAGTGAATCTCTTGCAGACATCATATGTAAGTGTCTTGTTTTGTTATTCATTCACCCATAGTATATCTTTTGATGGAAAGATTTAATCTGCTTGAATTTAAAGTAATTGCTGATAGGTATGTATTTATTGCTATTTTATTGTTCATATATATATAGTCTTCTTAAACATTTCTTGTAATACTGGTTTGGTGGTGATGAACTCGTTTGGCTTTTTCTTGTCTGGGAAGCCTTTTATTTGACCTTTAATTCTAAATGATAGTTTTGCTGTGTAGATTAATCTTGGTTGTAGGTCCTTGCTTTAAATCAGTTTTGATATTTCTTGCCACTCCCTTTTGGCCTGCAAAGTTTCTGTTGAGAAATCAGCTGACAGTCATATGGGCACTCCCTTGCAGGTAATTAACTACTTTTCTCTTGCTGCTTTTAAGATTCTCTCTTTGTCTTTAACCTTTGGCATTTGAATTATGATGTGTCTCAATATGGGCCTCTTTGGGTTCCTCTTGTTTGGGACTCTCTGTGCTTCCTGCTCTTGTCAGTCCATTCCTTTCGCCAGGTAGGGGAAGTTTTCTGTCATTCCTTCAAATAAATTTTCAATATCTTGCTCTCTCTCTTCTCTTTCTTGTGCCACCATAATGCAAATGTTGGTAGGTGCATTGGCTCTGGGGCCTTATGGGAGGTTCAAATCTTCAGATGGTTGCTACTTGTGTTGAGCTTGGAGGTATCCAGGAGAGGTGAAGCTATGAATCAGGGCAGGCTGATTCACAGCATAAGACAAAAGAAGCCAGTTACATGGCAGAGCCACTGGAAATGTCTTGGATGAGACTGCAAGTAGGGAGGGGCAGGGTCTCAGGGAATCACCAGGGTGGGGTGAAAAGTGTGAGCCAGGTTGAAGGAGATTCAGACATGGTGCAGTCTGTCAGCTCTGTGGTGGGGAGGGCTCAGTAAAGGAACAATGACCATTGCCAGCACTTCTGCCTGGGAGAAGCTGCCCTCCAGCCCCTCAGATAATTCATTTCCTCCCCCAAATCCCTGGTTCCTTTCAAGCTACTACCTCAGCACTGGAGCTCAGAGGGAGTGAGTTTGAGTAAGTCCATGTGTGGGACCTATAAGAAGAATGCCTGGGATTCCAGCAGCCCTTCATCTCACTGAGCCACAATTCATGAGCTAGAACTTATGGAGATTTTTCTTTCCAGCACTGGAACCCTAGGTGTGGAGCTGAGACCCCTCACTCCTCAGGGGGGACCTATGCAGCAAAGATAGCCCCCCTGATTTTTAACTGCCACATGTGGGGTGGGGACAGTTTGTTTCATGTCTCTGCCCCTCTAACTGTCTCCATGTGGATTCCTCTTTATATCCTTAGTTAAAGGGCTCTGTTCAGCTAGATTTCAGGCTGTTCTGAATGATGGTTGTTCTATAGTTTGGTTGTAATTTTGATGTGGTTCTGGGAGGTTTTGAGTGCCATGTTTACCTCTCCTTCATCTTAACTGGAAACTGCTAACTAGCTTTTTGATGTTGGCAGACATTTTGCTTTTGCTTCCTCATCCGTAAAATGTGATGAAGTTGAACTTTTTATTTTGAAATAATTTCAAACTTATAAAAAAGTCCTAAAATCAGTACAGAAAATTCCTATAAAATGCTATTCATAAAAATTTCACCAACTGTTAGAATGATGTCTTACTTTATAGCAAAAGGATACAATCCAAGATCACATATTCACTGTAGATTTTATTTCTCTTCCATTCTCTTATATCTAGAACTGTCCTTTAACCCTTCTTTGACCTTCATGATCTTAAGAAATTTGAATATTACAAAAATAAAGAAATTTGAAGATTAGAGGCTGATTATTTTGTAGAATTTGGCATTGTCTGGTGCTTTTATTAGATTCAAGTTCTGCATGTCATAGTAGTGATTCTGTTCCCTGTTCCCTATATTCCATCCGATGGCACTTTGAATTGTTTTATACCATCACTGGTAATGTTAACCGATTCTTTAAGTTATGTATTCTAGATTTTTCCACTGTAAAAATGATTTTTTAAAATAATTAATATGTATTTTGTTGGGAGATGCTTGGATGCTACATAAATATCCCATTTTTTATTCAACTTTCACCCACTACTTTTGTTGATGTGGATTTATTATTATGATAATGGTTGACAAATAGTATTTTTCAGATTCCATAATTTCTTCTACATTTATTAGTTGTCATTTTAGTGTATAGAAGCTTTTACTATTTATTTATTTACTTGTTTGTTTGTTTGTTTCAAATAGACATAGATTTATTCAGTGGGATATAATCTATTATTATCACAGAGTCTTTTGATAAATTCTCTCAGTTTTGACCAGTGGGGACCCCTTTCAAGCTAGCTTATGTGTCTATCTGACATGGTTTCATCTTTATTTATGCATTTCCTTAATTTTTTGAATAACACATTCCATGCATATTTTGTAATTTTTTTTCCTAGTTCTAGAATTAGCTATTTAACCCAAGCAGTTCTGGTAAGTATTAGTAATGTATATGCTGATGCTTTTGGGGTATCACTGTTTTTAGACTCTGTCATTGTCCAGACCTAGCACATATATATCTATTTATCACCTAGATTTCTACTTCTTTCTCTTTTAGTGAGAAAGCTTGAATTCACTTGCTTATTTATTCAGTTTTCCAATCCCAGTGGGCTGCAACCCACTTGGAGGCCTCCCTTCCCTTTACCCCAGCCAAGTCTTTCTCTTTTCTTACTTAGATCTGACTAATCGTTCTTTGTCTTAATTATTAAGGAAGGAAAGAAAAAAGTTAGAAATAACAGAGTCTATTAATTTTGAATAAGGAAAATAGTGGCTATAAAGATTATTTTAAAATTAGGATAAATGTGTAATATTTAAAAATTTATCATTGTAATATAGATTACTGAATTAATAATTTGTTATCTTATTAATAAAGTAAAGTAAAAAATATATTTTTGGTTTTCCTGGGTGTACCTTCATTTGCCTGGTCCCTTAAAATCTAACTGTCTTTTCTAGTGGTAATAGTAGTATCTTCAGACTCTGCATTTGCTGTTTATACTGTTTTTTAGCCTTTGAAGGGGAAAGGAATGAATACATGGATTTCTTGATTTCATTTGGCTTACTACTGAGGGTTATGCTCTCCAATATTTTTGGAAAAAAAAAGAGAGCATTTTTAATTAAAAAAATATGAGTAAATTACAATAAACTCTCTAAGGAAAGGAGAATCCAGAAACTTCCCATAGTTTGTGAGTTTTGCAAAAAGTTAAAAATGGAAATGTCCTGACATTCTTATTTTGGAAGGTTGAACTTAAAAATAAAACACAGACATGATTAAACATTGGACCATAACTTTACAAAAACAAAAAATCTGAGAACAAATAAAGCTGAAAAAGATAGGACAGTGCTGTGGGGCAGGCAATATTCTCCCAAGGAAAAAAATAATGAGTGGGGACCAAATGCATTTCAATGGTCATTGATGATCAGATAATCCTCTGGGGAGGCAGACTGGCATATTTAGTGAGTGTTATAATAAAGCACCACAACTTGAAAAACTTGCTTCTTTGATTTTTCTCAGCTATTATTCATTCCTATAATTTTTCTAACACCTGGAAACATGCCACTTTTGACTTACAGGAGCATTTCATTTCCACATTTTTTCCATGGCCATTTCTAAATTTTTGAATTCTTGTTCTTTTTTTTTTTATTTTTTATAAGAGGCTAGTTTTAAAATACATAATAAGACTCTCCAGCTATTTTCCAGGATCTCTGCTCCTGATTTTCCCCTCTGTCATGATGAAGATGTATCACCAACTTGTTCCTACACTGGCTTGTGGGTTTCAAGTTTTCTGAGTAAGAAAATTTATTCAGTCATCAAAAGACTGCTTTTAGAGCACTTACTAATGCAATGCCCCCATTTGACAACATTGCCTCATATCACATACTTGCAGTCATGGGAATGGCTAGAAAATCCATAATAATTATGGTATCCCAGAATTCTCCATGTTAATTTGGTTATTTTAATAAGGTTCTAAGTTTTAACTAACAGAAACTAATTCAGCTTAACTTGAGTAGAGAAGATAGAATCTTGGAAAGAATCAGTGGAAAGTCTCAAAAATCCAGCTGAGGAAATTAGCAGGAAATAAATGTGGCTCAGCTGCGGGATATACACACAGCCAGGGTCTGGGTAGAGCTGCTCTGGGTAATGGGTAGCTTATATACAGAGAGCTGGATTAGGAAAGGAGACAGTCCTGTGGTTACAAGCATCAGTAACTGAAAGTCCCACTTTGGGATAATCTTGGAAGTATCTCTAAAAGTCCCATGTCCTAGGAAACTTCTTAGTCCCAGGAAAACTGGGATGGTTGGTCACCATTTCAGTAACATTTGGATGAAATTCTGTCTTGGCACAAAAATGAGATTTAAATATCTCAATTAAAGTATAATGCTTCATGGTTAATATATAAACCCCTGAAATTGGTGGTGGTGGGGACAGGGGATAAACTCTTTTAAAATAGCAATGTAGCAGGTACATTAACTTAGTCACTATAGTTAGCCTTTTAACCCATAATTACGTGTAGGCACAGCCACAGTTAAAGCTATACAAAGTTTCTCTATGTGCTGTGTGATCCATTTTTTAAAATATATTTTTATTGATTTCAGAGAGGAAGAGAGAGGGAGAGATAGAAATAGCAATGGTGAGAGAGAATCATTGATCGGCTGCCTCCTGCACGCCCCCCACCGGGGATCAAGCCCACAATCTAGGCATGTGCCCTTGACCAGAACCTGGGACCCTTCCATCTGCAGGCTGACTATCAACTGGGCCAAACTAGCTAGGACTGCATGATTCATTTTAAGCTCCTCATTCATCTGACTATTTCAGTCTTCACTGAAATCTTCCTTCTGATACAATTGTTTGTTAACTCCTAATATATGATATTACCCTGCCTTTAATTTGTTGGCTGATGTCTTCTGACAAGGGCTTAGCTGAGTTTTATCTACATTATCTCATTTCGTTCTCACAACAACTCTATGAGGTCCTATGGTGTCAGCATTTTACAGTTAAAGCAATTAACTCTGAGAGGTTTAGCTACTCGCTTTTGGTCACATATCTAGTAACTGGCAGAGTCAAAATTGAATGAATATTTATTTGACTTCAGAGTGCATGCTTTAGCAACTTCATCTAAATTGCGTCTCAGTGGTCACTGACATTTTTTCAATTGTATTTTCAGAGGGAAATAAAGTCCTTTGGGCAGGCATATCTGCTGCAGTAGTTGCATATTGAAAAGCAGTGGTTCTCAGGCCTAGAGAGCTTTTAAAAGTCTTGGTACCTAGGCTTCCCCCATAGAAATTTGGATTGAGTTTGTTTGGTGTGGGTGCTGACCATTTTATATATATATATATACTAGAGGCCCGATCCATGAGATTTGTACACTAGGTGGTGGTGGTTGGGGTCCCTCTGCCTGGCCTGCACCCTCTTGCAGTCTGGGAGCCCTCTTTCAGTCCGGGAGCCCTCATGGGATGTCCAACTGATGGCTTAGGCCTGCTGCCCATGGGGAGCAGGCCTAAGATGTCATTTGGACATTCTTAGTGCTGATGAGGAGGCGGGAGAGGCTCCCTGTGGGAGCACACTGACCACCACGGAGCAGCTCCTGTGTTGAGCATCTGCCCCCTGATGGTCAGTACATGTTATAGCAACTGGTCATTCCACCATTCAGTTGATTTGCATATTACCCTTTTATTATATAGGAGAAACTTCACTAGGTGATTCTTATATACTGCTAGACTTGTAAAACCACAGGTATAGTATGTTAACTAACATCTCTCTAACTGCAAGACTGTGAACCATAGAGAATGAGGAGCTGATCCTAGGGAAGATGAGACATCAGGAAGGTAGGTATCTGAGCAAACTTGTGAAACTTAAGTTTGATATTCAATTGCAATCGATATATAAATAAATATTAAGGCTTAGATAAGCTGCTGGTCCAAAGGCACATGGACACATTTGAAGCAAAAATCAACCTTATCAATATTCTCATGTGAAGAGATGGATTTATAATTTTTAAAATGCCTTTTTCAGAGAAAAATGTTAATAATTTGAAAATTTTAGGCTCAATTTATAGTTTAAACAAATATATGTCTTATGGAAAATTTAAATATCATCTGATTACATCAAGGTTTCTAAAGAATAATGATCCCTGTTTTCTTATTAACACCAACACTGTATTGATTTCAGCTGTTTTCACATTTTATCACATCCATTTCCTTCATCATCCACTGTTTCAATAAAAATGCACAGAACCATTGAAAAAAGCAACTTAGTAATCCACCATATTACTCCCTTTATGTACGTATTTTTCTCTAAATGAAATTGTATTGTATCTGATAATGAGTGAACACAATACAAATAACATTTCCAGCTTTGATTTCTAAAAATCCAATTCTAGTTTTGAACTCTTCCCAGGTGAAATAAAAGTGACTATAAAAAAAAAAAATAGACCAAGGGGAGGATTCCAAGTCTAGACAGCTGGAAACTTGGAGAGAGATCAAAATTCCAGGCAGATATGCAGGTGATATATAGTCACTGAAATAAAAAGCAAGATAAATAGCCGGAAAGGCAGCAGTAATAACCTGAAGATTTTTCAAAACTGATCCCCCTTTTCCTAGGGCAGTAGAGCTTCTGGAATCCTGTTAAGGCAGAACCTGATTCTTAGTTTAGCTAGTTGGGTTGTCAGGTTGAGCACTTGAATGTTGTGATCTGAGAGGCAGTAGGAGGGCAGTGATTTTTGACAGCATAATGGACAACCCCAAATCCTTTTTGATTGAATTATGTCATTGTTAAAGATAGGGTCATTATATTCTCTTGAAACAATTAACTAGCTTATCCTGAATTATCTGCATAACTGTTGATGCATGACAGCTTTTAGTTGTAAAGAAAAAAGTACATTAAATTTTTGAATGCTTTTGTTCTGGATTTGAAATGACCACACTGAAATCTAAGTTGAAAGTAGTTTCTAGCATAGGACTATATATATCACTTCATAGGAAAAACACAAACTCAGTGTGAAAACAGATGTGGTACTTCGGCATTGCATGAACAGGGTAATATAGATGTTAAATTGGCTCCAAACACCAGCACATATATTTAAAAAAAAAAAACTTGACAGAGAAAACATATCTCTTGTGAGTGTAGGCAAGACCATCTGTCAAAGGAAGAATTGAAACCATATTTCCATTAGAGGTGGTCATTGATCATTTGGTGAAGATTTCTGTAGACAAATTGCATAGACCATGTCATCTTCCACTATCTTATCTTACGTGTACAGACCTCAGACATTCTTCAAGAAAGGCAATTTTGGGCTCAGAATTTGAACAGGATTGTTAAAAGTGTAATTTCAGGAAAGGAGCTCAGTAGACATCAGTGGAGAAAAAGTAGTGGGAATAAACAGAGGCTGTGTGTTGGATCTGGGTACCAGTTAATCAGCTATATTCTCTTATAGGCTGAAGCGAAGAAGTAACTCCAATTTAAAAAATTAAAATAATTTAATTAATTAATTTATTTGGTAGATAAGGGAAAAATAGAAAAAGACTTGTAAATGAATTAACTGGAGAATCAATAAAGACAGATTTTTAAAAAGTTTTTTTTAGTGTCGAGAGCTCTAGAAAGAAACATTACCAAATTAATAGACATACCTGAATCATTTGATGGCTTTTTCAGATATAAATATGCATAAAAGTAGTATATTAATAACATTATTATCCTTGAACACTGATAGAGGAGGAAAATGTGTATACTATGCTTTCTCAGTAAATGTAGCTACCTGTTAATTTCTATAAGTTTAGGGCAATTGTTTTTTAAAATGACATGTCTTAGACTTTCTATATTTTAAATCTCCTCTATGTGTAATATTAATATTTACTTTAGTGTCTGCATAGTATTCATGTCTCATAGGTTTACATACAGATCAAATAAGAAAAGCTGTTTAGGCTCTTCATTATTAATATATGATTGCTATTTAACTTTCCCCATGGATATATTTGTTGTCTCCCTAAGAATATACAAACTCCTAAGAAGATATGGATTGGATGATTTACTTTCATATATTCTTCATTGCATTTAATACAGATCTGCGCATGTGGTTGATTTGATTCACATATTTGTTAATATTCTGAAATGTTGAAGTATTTTATATATTCAGTAAACATAAAATTATTTAATCCCATCAATTCGCCTCTTCTGCTATAGTCAGTATCTCTGAGTTGTTAGTCAACTAAGAGAATATGCCATTCTTTGGGAAAATTTTTTTTTTCATTTTCTTTCTACCAATGTTCAAAGATAACATAAAGCGCTTAACAGATCTTAGTTTTTATTTTTCTTGACTAGTTGTCTTAAAATATTTGCAAAGCACTTAATGACGTTATCCCACTATCAGTAGATTTATAGCACAGCACATCTGAAGAAGAGCCACTTATTACCTGAAAACAGTATAACCTGCTAACTTCTGACCCTCACTGAGAATGGACACAGCTGTTGCTTTCATGGGTCTTTACCCATGACTATATGTAGAAGAGCAAACAGGGTTGTATGCATTGAGTATGTCAGCAGCTAAGGGTGAGGGCTGGGGTGAGGTCAGAAGAGGTTGAAAGGGAACAGTTACAGCATCTTCCTATGATGGCTGGCCAGGTGCCCCCTTCCTCTGTCTACCTCTCTGGGTTGTGACTGACAGGGTTTAACTGTGTTACAAATGTTTTTAATCTTTACCGTGTTAAGAAGAACCTTAGAGATAAATGTTTCCCGGTTGGGTTTCAGTGATCAGTCTTGCTTGTATATATTCATCATGTCTCCATGCCTTAGTAAGTCAGAGTGTGTTGACGTTGGGAAGAAGGTTAGGGAAATACGTGTGGGGTTAAATACAAAGGTAATTTAGAAACACTTGCCTGATCATAACTCTGACCTGGAGTGTCAGTGTAAGAGGTTTCAAATTATTCAAAGTCAAACAATTTAACTCATGTAGTTATTTTCACAAATCCTGAATATGGGCTGTGTCCTCATTCCATTCTACATAACTTTTAGCCATCTGCATACACATGGAGAATGTGAGATTTTAAAATGCTCTTATTTTTCAGAATATGAAAATCTGGATCATCACAGTCTCAAGTACTCTTGACACTGGTATTTTTCTGTTTAATTATCAAGAAGCTAGTTTTGCTTTATATTTGAGCATTTATGAAATGGGCAAGCTGGTCTTTTAAATTATATAAAAAAAGATCCCCAAACATATCTACCTTTCTTATATCTACTTCGGTATAAACTTTAATAATTCTAAAAAGCTTCTGATGATGTAATGAGTTCCATTGTTCTAAAATTTTATAATTGACTATAGACCTTAGTGATTAAAGTGTTTTTAAAGTTAGTTCCATTAACAAGTTTACCTCTCTCTGTGAAATAACTAAAAACTGGTTAATATTCCTCCACAAAACACTTAATTTCTTCCCATCTTATTACAAAGAACATATTTCTAATTATCTTTAAAATTCATTTTAGCTCATTTACTACTATTCCTAAACTCCTATCACTGGCTTTTAGATAAATCATGTTTCCTAACACATCTTTCTAATATACAATAATGCCAGAATATCATGCTTAATGTCTGCTTTAAGTTCAAGGATATATTTTACATGGAAATGGATTTTTAGTACTTGTTGAGAATGACTTCCCTATAGTTTTAATCAAATCCAACTCAAAGAATAGAATGTCCTTGATAATTACTTAATACAGTTAAGATGAGTGAGCCTCCATCTGCAAGAAATGAAATGTGAATTTAATTTACATTTTCATCCAGCTACGTGAATTATACAGAATGATTCCAAGATAATTTAAAGAGCCAAGGATTTAAAAGTTTTCAAAAATAACCTAATTGGAGAGTCATTTTACTTAGATATTTAAAAACAAAATCATTTCCCTTCTATCTTAGAGCTCTCCTGAACACAGTTAGTTGTAAAGAAAGGAGCTTTAGGACAATAAAGCAGCATTATTACTTCAATGATAAAATTGCCAAATCTAAAGATATGTTCACACAGTCAAACCCAGCAGCGTTTCACTGACTGAACAAAGACGAGGCTGTCATGGTATTTCTCTTTGGGAGAAGTGTGTTCATTGCTCAGGCAAATGTATTTCATTTTGAAAGGTTAGATCCTGAGGACAGAATAAAGCAATAAAACATGACTAGGAAGAGCCTTTTTCTCATGCTGTTATTAACATCCATCAGAAACCCAGAGTCTTTTTTAATACCACTTTCAAACTGACTCCTTCCCATCAAACAAAATTACTTACGACTTCATTCATGAAAACAGGGCTTCGGTTTCCAGTCAATAAGGGGCAACATGTTTTTGCCAACCCAACCAACAAGTCAGTCTATTTTACATCTGATAGAAAATGCAGTTTCAGTCAGCGAAATCATTCATAGGTATACAGCAAGAGAAGAAAGTTCAAGCAGACAGGGGCTAACGATTTAATCCACCGTGAACGCTGGGCCATCCCAATAGAATCAGACGTAAATATTTCCCTCACTAAGCCTTCCTTCACTGTTTTGAACGGAGCTATGAAGTATGTTTATTTTGAACTTTTGAACTGTCTGAACTTATTCTTTCCCCTGAAATATTGCCTTGAAAATGCTATTTTCGACTAGTCACATGACAGCTAAAGCTGCTGTGCTCTGTATCATTCAGCTGGAAGATATTACTTCGAGAATTACATTTACTAGCATCAGCCTGGGTTCCCTGACAATGGGTAAGCTGCACGGGGAATAATTAATATTGGCAAAATCGTTATAAACCTCTGCAGATAGACTGTCATACTCTACTGGAGTACATCCCAACTACAAAGCAGCTTTGATTTAATTCATCGTCCATTCCAGATTTGTTTTTCTTTTACAAGCCTGCCCTCTATGCAAGACATCATATAAATAAAATTACTGTTTCTGGCTTGAATCATCACTAGACTTGAGTTAGTGGTTGCATGAAAGGGTAATTTAAACAACAGGCAGGGCCACTGCCTTATATAGAAGACAGGAAAGAGCTCTATCCACGACCATCCTTGGCAGTAATGTTATGTCCAATTAGAATGAATCATATTCACATTATATGTAAAATATATCATACTAAGGTAAACTAAGAGTTTCTCTCCTAGAGTCAAGAATGAAAGGAAGCTTCTAAGGTCATTAGTCTGTCCTCTGGCTTTTGGAGGGCTACAATTAAAAAGTCCTGGAGAATTATCTGCCAAGTCCTTAAAATCATTCAGACAAGTAGGCACCACAGTCTCCTTCTGTAAGTCATTACCAGGTCTGCCAGCCTTTATAGTCAGTAAGGTCTGCTTGCTATTTAACCCAGCCATGAAAATAGTCTCTGGCCCAACTACAGTGGCCCCACAAAAAAAAAAAAAAAAAAAAAAAAAGTAAAAAAAAAAGATAGGCAGAGGATCTAATTTTAAAAATGGGATGGGAATAAAACAACTTCATTCTTTTCTCTTTCTACCTTCCATATTTTTTGGTTTTCTTGGTAATCGGTCTTTTTGAAAAGCCTCAGCCTATTAAACTGGTGAGACAGGCTCTTATTACAACATGGAACTTCGGCTGGACCTAACTATGCCCGAATCAAAATACATTCCCTGAAGAAGAGCACCCAGGGAAGAGCAGTCATAACGTGGATCCCTGTCCTACCCCTCAGATACAGCAATGTGATAGTAAGTTATGTTAACTGAGAGCTTACTATGTTTTAGGCACCGATTTAAGACTTAATGTATCAAAGCCTCACAATGCCCTATGAGGTTATTATTCCCATTTGGCAAGTGAGAGCATGAGTTTCCGAGAGGTCAGTCTCTTGCCAAAGTCACCCACTAGTTAGTGGCAGAAACTGGGTCTGAACTCAGGAATGTTGGAGTCAAAAATCTGTATTTAACGCCAAGTAAATACCATTTGATAATTAAAAGTTTATGCATTTCTAAGCTTTTGGGATAAACTGAGATAAACACAGAGTAAACTGCAGAGGACCACAGTAAATAGGAATTCGTAAAGGAAAATAATTAATTGACTACATACTTCTGATAGGGTTATGAGAGATCTTATTTTTGAAATGTTTTTTAATTGGTTTTTAGAGAGAGAAGAAGGGAGGGGGATAGAGAGATAGAAACATGGATGAGAGAGAAACATCATCGATCAGCTGCCTCCTGCTCGCCCTCTACTGAGGATCCAGCCAACAAGCTGGGCATGTGCCCTGACTGGGAATCGAACCAGCGACCTTTTGGTTCATGGGTTGGCATTCAACCACTGAGCCACATCAGCTGGGCATGAAATATCTTTTGATATGGTGGGAAATCATTTGTCATGTAGAGACTGGAGAATTATAAGTATTTTTTGGAAAACTGTAGCTTGCCATTTATTTTAATTATCATGATTCTTGAGCTATGCAATTTATAGACATGGGCAGTACCAAGGTAAGGTTTTAAATATGATAAAACGTTTCATGGTTGTGAGGAGTAATATCCCAAAAGGGAATGACTCATCCTTTAGTTTAATAATCTCACTACTACCCAATCAATGAGTGGATTACTTTAGAATGTCTCCAAAGATTTTTGTCTGTCTGTTTCTGAAGTAAGCAATATTTTTCCTAATTTCTATAAGACATTATTTTAAACCTTCTCCGTTCTCAAACCTTGCATCTCCACCTTCAATTTTTCAGATGGCTGAGTATCCTATTATAATGTGAATACAATGACATAAAAATAGAAGCTCTCTTCCCCACCACTAAAATGGCAAACATGCTCAGCTCTGCTTATCACTTCTCCTTTCCAAGATTAATCCTTCCACCTGTTTTCTAGAAACCAGGTTCTATGGGTTTCTTCCTCTTTTTCTATTCGTTCCTCTGCTTTTTTTTTTTCCCTTTGCATCAATTCGTAAATAGAACTCTCTCATTATAAAACTAAATAAGTAAGCAAAATAAAATAACATCATTTTGACCTACTGTCCACCTCCAGTTCCCTCTCAATGTCTCTGATTGCATACAACTTTCCTGAAAGAATTGAACTTACTTTCATAGCTTGTTAACCTCCTAACGCATTTCTTCGTTAACAGTATCTGATTTCAGTCCCCCAGTGTTCCTTAATATTTCTATTATCAAAGTCACCACCTCTGTTTTAGAAAGTGCAGTGGGTATTTCTCAGTCGCTTTTGGGCATCATCTACCACTGTTGAGTATGCCCTTAGTTTATTCCCTGCTCTTCCATGACACCACACTAACTTGTTTTGTTTGTTTGTTTCTTGTTTGTTTACTTCACTCTTGCTCAGTTTCCTTACATGTTCTTCCTCTACTTGATAAAATAATTTTGATGCCCCATTCTTAATTGCATCAAACCCCATGACTTTAATTTACAACTATATGCTAATGATTTTTAAATAAATTTAACCTGATATTTCTCATTAGCATCAGATCTACTCAGCTCACTTCCTATAGAACACTACATATAGTTATTCTAACTTATTACCTTTAACACACAACAAAATAAACTCATCATTTTTTCTTTGCAATTCTATCCTCTTCCTGTGTTTTCTACTTTAGTGAATAGCAAACCTTTACTAGTTGCCCAACAATCAACTTGGGTGTTATTCTTGACTAATCTCTTCTTCACCCCTTATATCCATTCAATCTCAGTGTCTTGGTTGATCAGTCACCTACAAAATTCTCTAATCAATCATCTTATCTCCATAGCTACAAGCCAAACTCAGGTTAGTACCATCTCTCCCCTAGATCCCTGCAACAATATCCTCATTTTTTCCTCAACTTCTACTCTTGTTGCATCCCATTTTCTGGATTGAATCTTTTCAAAAGACTTACATGATCATGTCATGCTTCTGCTTAACATCCTTTCTTGGCAGCCCATTGTTCTTACACTAAAGTCCAAATGTATTAACAGAACTTAAAACCACTTCCTGGTGGAGCTTCTGCTAGCTTCTCTAGTTTTGTCTTGTGCCAGACTGAAGTGATTTTATTTTCTTGAACACATCATATATCTATGAACTCTGGGCTTTTTGTCCACTGTTTTTTTGTGTTTTTTTTTCAACACTCATTTCTCCAACTTTCTTTTCTTTTACAAATTCTTTAGATCAGCTTTTCCTTGTGAAACTTTTCCTCAGCAATTAAATCTGGGTTAGACATTGTTGCTATGGGTTTTCCATAGCATTCAATCATTCCCTCATCAGAGTTTCTTTGCTTTTCTGTTTTTTAATCTCTACCCTGTTCATTTGTAGTTATGCCATCGTAAATTATAAGCTTAATGAAGGCAGGAATGTTATCTGGGTTCTTTGTTATAAATTCAGGGTCTAATACAATTTCGGGCAATCTGTATTTAAATTTACCTGTTGAATACAAAACTGAAGAAGAAAATCAACTTTATCTTTGGACAATAATGTTTATTATTATAGGGAATTTGTATGTCTTGCTATATTTGCTTTTTATTAATTTAGTGTTAATTTATAGTATGATATGTGGCATTTGAAACTCCAAATTATGTGCCATCATACAAAGTTTAAATCTCACCAAAGTTGAGATGAGATATTTGAGATATCAATTTATTTTTTTATAATTTATTTTTAAATTTCAGGTGTATAACCTACACACACACACACACACACACACACACACACACACATATCTTATGAAGTGATCACCACAATAAAAGTCTAGTAACTCTCTGATGACCATACATTTGCGTTTGGATATTTGAACTGTCTGCAAACTGTGGCTGGGTTCCTGGGAAACAGAAAGGAGTCAGGTGAACTGGCCAATTGTTTTGTTTACTGGGTAAACATACTAATGATATTTGCTAGAAGGAAGAGCCCTTAGGTCTGAAATACCCTGTGCAGGTCATTCTGGCAAAGAATTATCTCTGGGAAGTAGAATCTAGAATCTAGACGGCATAGCTACCTGGAGAATGCCATTTCAGCCCTGCAATTCTCTATGGATATAGAATGCAGATGTTTCACAATTAAAACCCAGTTGAAGCTCCCATAATTGTGTAGAATCAAAGAACCTCATTTAGAGATCACATCTGTTCTAGGCTCAAAAAATCACCTCTGACACAGAAAGGAGCACCCGAGCATCTGCTTTCCATGTCCCAAACCTCCTGCTACTTCTCTTGAGCCTTTGATGCTATTTTGTATGGGACAAATCGCAGGTGGTTGTGAATCTGATTTCACAGTCCAATCCTAAGTGCTAGCTTAGACTCAATACATCCTTATACTGACTTCACTGTTTTCTGTTGATATTTATAATGAAGTATTTAATTTTATCAAGATAGCAGGATTCATGGCTCTATTTTTGCTTTCTAAATTCTTTAAGCACAGTAGTACTTTAAAACACTTTAAATTTAACATTTGGTTATAAACTATTTGAAGGAAAATTCAAGATCAACTTTATGAACCATAGTAACCTTAACAATTAGTTTGTACATTTTAAGGTATTTAAATTGCATTAAAAAGTTTTATTTCACAAAACATATATATTCTTTCAGAGAACAGTGCTAAGGACAAATATGGGTAATTGCTAAACTGAGTATTACAGATGTACATGATTTCATTAGATGTTTTCATCAAATATCTGTGAATAAAGGCTTCATTACACATTGTACTTGGCCTTACAGTAACAAAAAGCTAAGTATCCATTTATAACAAACAGACTATGGCGACATTACCTGTTCCGGGATTTCCTGGAAATATGGTTATTCTATCTTCCTCTTAAGGGGAACAATTGATATTTTCTGCTTAGCGGCTCTGCTGAGTGGATGGAGGAGGGGAATGGAATAGAGGAAGCAGGATCAGGTTATGAGAACAAGATATATTGCCATATTTGCGGCAAAGACAGATTGAACACAATGAGTCTCAGAAGATAGCATATAAATCAGGATATTCTGACATAATATAGGAGAGGTCTTCTAATGGAACTGATTTCATAATCTTGGTGAGTCATAAAAAGTCTATTTGAAAAACTGCAATGATAATTAGACATCTGCCAAGTTTTCCGTGTCGACATTTGTTGGAGAATTAAAAACTTTCCTGAAATCTGTTTTTTTTTAAGACATTTTCTCAACTAATCACAAAAGGTATTTTATCAGAGTATCCTGTGTGAACCTTTTAAATAAAAAATTTGAGCAGTCTGAGAAGGAAGGGGAACTATGGCACAGTTCTCTTGGAATTTCTGCTCAGTTGAAGAAGTCAGGAGAGATGTCAACTCTATCAAAATGTAGTTGTAAGTGTAAAATAGCCAAATTGCTACAAGTACTTTAAAAGTTCTCATGGCAGTCTGTAAAATTTCGCTTTGTAACGATGAAACTTAATTGAATCTCACAGAATATCTTCTAAGAAATTAACAAGAAACATATTTGCTCAATTCAACACAACACAGAAAAAATTATGCTAAATAGCATTAAGTTTTTAAAAGTGTGAAAATTTCATTTTTGTCATCCAGCAGCCAAATTTTTCATTCACTATTTTAAAAAATATAAATAACTTGTACTTTTCTAAATTATACTCAAAGAATGATCTCATTAATTAGAGTCCTGTTAAGGAATTTTTTTCTCTGCCCACTCACAAGCAATTAACATCTTATTTTAGCAGCACATTTTGATTTGTCCTTATGTGTGTGTACAACATATCCAGAGATGGTGAAAGATATGCTTACAGTAGTTTAAGAAAATTCTGTGAATAAAAGAACATTTTTTTTTCTTTTGCCTCCAACCCAATGGTTGAAGTAAATGTGGTAGCTAGTGTGGTTTGGGCTGCACATGAATCCTGAAGTGCTTCTTGAGCACAGTCTAGTTGTTGAGTTAACATCCTTCCTTTCCTATGGCTTTAGTCTGAAAGAGATGCCAGCCTTTCAATCTTCTCAATGACAGCCAGGCAGGTAATGAGAATGAGTGAAGGGGTGGTGAAGGCCTGGGGAGGGGGCAACAGTGGGGTGGAAGGGGTTTATAAGAGGAAAAAGGGGACATCCGTAATAAAAATAATAAAAAATAAAATGAGTGAAGGGATTCAGATTGCAGAAAGAAGGGATAGCTCCAAGTACTATCAGAGAGCACAGTCTCCACTCAACTCCGGTGATGGTGGCCCAGCAGGCCCAGGGAGAAGATTCTTATGTTTCAAAAGCATTCTTGACTCACTACCGATATGTGAATTCTCTCAATTTTAAATGCTAGCCAGACAAATCAAGAAATAATTTGGGGCCCAAGAACTGCCTATCCTATATAATAAAAGCCCAGCAACTGAAGCAGCGGAACAACCAGAACAACTAGAGACCAGACAACCATGGCCACTCACCCCAGCCAGCCGCCCCCCAGCAAGTAGTTAAGGGTGATCAGGCAGGCAGGAGAGCAGTTAGGGGTGATCAGGGAGGCAGGCAGAGTGTTTAGGGGCAATCAGGCAGGCAGAGGTAGTTAAGGGCAATCAGGCAGGCAGGCGAGTGGGTAGGGGCGATCAGGCAGGCAGGTGAGCAGTTAGGGGCCAGCGGTCCCAGATTATAAGAGGAATTTCTGACTGCTGGTTTAGGCCCTATATGCAGCGGAATCAGGCCTAAACTGGCAGTTGGACATTCCACGAGGGGCCCCAGATTTCGAGAGGGCTGAGCCCCACCCCCCCCATATGAATTTCGTGCACCAGGCCTCTAGTATCTAATATGGGGAGTCTATATTTTGTGTTCCAACCAAAAAACAAAAAATAAAAAACACCCAAACAACAACAAACCAACCCCAAACAAACCCTGAAATATATACATCTAAACTTAGTTAGCTTATCTTCTTGAGGTACATCTTCACTGATTTGTATTTAATGTTGTATATTTTGTTCTAATCAAGAATTGAACATAAAACAACATTATGAAGAATATACCTGAATATGCTACAAAAGTTATCAATAAACATGATCTATTGCTGTTAAATGTCACTTATATACGGATTCACGATACAAATTCATTTTAGAATTTACTACCAGTAAAAAATGTTTTTGAGATAGTGAGCATCACATAATACATTTCATCCTTTAAAAATGAGCAAATGGACTAAAGAGGAAGTGCACTCAAAATTCATTCTCAATCATGGTAATTATTTGAGTTCAAGAGAGTGATTATTTGCATCTTTGTGTATAAAATTTTGGATTTTTTTGTTCTCTCTTTAAAGCTTAGTGTATATATATACACACATACATATATGTATATTTAATATGAGTGTGTGTGCATGTGTTTGCGTGTTTTATTTTAAGTACTTTAAATCATCCTTTGGAAGGTGGGATACAATTTAAGTAGAAATAAAACTGAAATCTTTCTGTCATTAAGTATATATTAAATAATTTTGAAAATATCCTGACATCAGAAAAAAATTTATGTATTACTGTACACTTTTGAGCTAAGCTTGACTAATTTTTATTGATAAACTTTATTTCATAGTAAAAACAAAATTATTAGAGTAGTTTTTGAGTAATTGCTTCCTTCCTATATTTTGATCATAATGGAATTAGATAAATAAAAATGTGATAATTTGTCACATTTAATATGGCTAATATAGGTGAATTATTGAGATGTTCATAAAATATGAGAATACTATAAATGGGTCTTTTTTGGAAAATATTAAGAAATTGCACATGTCCAAATTTGGGTCCCCATACATACATTTAAAGTGCTTTTTATTTATGCTATTTTGCATGTGCTTGTGCTAGGACCACACTGATGGTCTGACTTTTTATTGACTGCAGCGATAACATTTTCTTTCAATGATTCAGTGAAAATGTTTTTTCTAGTAATGCTAATCTAACAAAATGAGATAGGGCTGTGTATATGTGTAAAAGAAGTTTATATTCTCTATTAAAGGTTTTATCCCTGTCCTGAGTGAATAATGGCTTTAAATATGGAATTGTCAAGCCTTTATCTCTTCCCTCTCCTGCCAATTCCTAATCTTCCCAATAGGAAAATATGTACTTAGGGAGAAAGCACACTAATCATAAGTTTGCATCCCTTTTCAGAAAATGAATATAAATTATATTTTTATATTTCTAAATGGCTTCAGATTTGAGTGTGCCTAGAGAATTGGTGGAGTGCATGTTAAGTAATATATGCCAAATGCTACTTGTAATTGAGACCAGTTGAGACAAAGATCCTCTCTTCAGAAAATAATTTGCATTGTTCTTTCATCAGATTATCTTGCTGCTGAGTCCTTTCCTTATCTTCACACATTATCTGAAGAATATTGCACTTTAAGTTCACTGTGTAAGTCCATGTTTCTCTGCCAAGTTTCATCTAGGCATCTGACATATAACGCAGCTACACATAATGGTGCAGACTAAATAGCTAATGAATGATTACTTTTTCCTCTTCATTCCGTTTAAAGAGTATTTGTGTAGTAAACTATGCTATGGTTGTCAGGTCATAATAACATATAGCATGAGAAAAGGGAACAAAATGCATGGATTCATCATTAATATTAGAAAATTAATGATTTGCTCATTAAACTAAATTAAGAGCTGGCTGAAGGGCTCAATTTATTGTTTACTTAGGGGTTCTGCACTGTATAGTTGTATGATTTACAGACACATATATAAACTCTTCACATTTTTGTTTGGCATATTGAAAGAGGCAAATTGTCATTGAAGTTCTGCATTTTTGTTTCAGCTTAGCTCTTACTTACATACTACTTGTAAGAGCTTGCAGAAGTCTTGACCTTTACAAGCCTGTGCTTCCTCAGCTAGGCCAGTCTTCGTTCATAGAATTGACAGGAGATTCAAGTGATAGAATTTATATAAAATTATTTTTTAGTCTAAAATAATAGCATATAAATGTCAGGGATTTGCACTGTTGTTAATTGTTATTCATTTGATTCTCTAAATATTCTGTTAGATGATCTAAGCAGAATCATTCATTTGTTCAACAAATTATTTGCTCAAATCATTTGTTCAATCCCCCGCACTGTTTTAGATACTGATTATTCCACAGTGTTTAAATTTAACAGAGACACCTGCCTTTCTAGAGCTCCTATCCTAGTGCCAGGGCTAGATAATGTCTGGCTAACCTAATCCTAAGTGAAGATCATTTTAGTCACCCACACATGTAATGACGAGGTAAAACAGGATGATGTGTCAGTGATGACTTAAGATAAATATTGGGAACTTTCACTTCTAAAGAGTGAACGTTAGTTGAGATTCAGTTGATGAGTAAGGAGCAGTTAGTTGAAGAAATTAAATAACATTTCAATAAAGGAAATCTTCTGAGTGGTAGAGGAATAGATAGGAGGCTTGTGGAGCTGAATATGGTGAACTAGAGAAGATGGAAGGAAATGTTAGATGTCACGTCCTCAGTGAAATCTTTGCACCTCACCTCCTAGACCTTCTTGAGCATCTCTGCTATGCATCTCACTGTAGCCCCTATTTCTTCTATAATATTACGCTTACTTGTAATGCATGTTTAATTGTCTCTCATTCTCATTAGACTCTGAACTGGGAGAAAGCCAGTAATACTTTTTCTTGTTATTTTATCACCAGCACCCAGAACAACTTAGCGCCTAGTGGATACAGAAATTATGTGATGAAAGGGGAAAATTATACAATGAAGTATTGTCTAAGTCAGCCAGGTTCATCTTCCTCAGAATACTTAGTCCAGTATTCTTTTCACTACTTCTTGCTACCTTCATAGAAGAAAAAAATCTGTGTTTTAAAGTTCAGAGAGATTTTTGCTTTTTTCCCTAATCCAATATAGACTAGTGAGGATATGCACATCATTGTGAAATGTTAGATATAAAGGGAAACACTTTTTTCAGTTAGGGTGGCATTTGTGGAGAACTTCAGTGGGATAAAATCAGAGTCAATTAGAAAAAGAAAAAGATGGTTATAGAGCCTATGTCCTGAAATTTGGAAGACACAGATATGGAAGTCAGAGCTGTGAAATATGATTAATGCTATAATTTACTCTCATTAGGTTTTAGAAACTAAATAAAGACATATAGACTATGTAGCTAATGTTAATGTGTGAAACATTTTTAATGAAACATTTAATGGTTACTTTTCTTAATAATTGTATTTTTCAAAAAATTAATTTTCATAGAATAATAACCAATTTGTTTTTTATAGTTTTTAGGAGAGTACTCTTATCCAAAAAATTAATGCAATATTATATATGCCATATAATAACAATTCAAAATTATTGAAATTACTTTCAATAATAAAATTACTATCAAATAACTGATATTATGATACAATATAAAATGTTTTTCTAAAATGTTCTTCTAAAAATACTTTCAACCAAAACCTCTGAGTCACAAATAATAAGGAAAAAGGAAAGATGAAAGTCCTAACCATCTTGCATTTGAGTCAGAGAAATTATACAGTAAACATCAAAGAGATTGAAGCACATTTATTGAATGAGAATTTTCCAACTCATGTTGCTGATCATACTTCAAGAGACAGGCACAAAGTATTTCTTCTAATTTAAATTATACTAAAAACTTATATGCTATCTTCTTGATGGTTTTGTTAAAAGTTAACTACAGGGGAAGTGAAAAAAATGATTGGAGAATTTTCATAACATCAAGAGAAATGTTCACAGTAAGAGTCAGCAAAGATGTTTAACCTTCTTTGAAGCTACTTGCATATCACCTGAGGACATGCTTTTTATTGACTAGAGAGAGAAAGAGAGAGAGAGAAAGAGAAAAAGAGAGAGAGATGGAAACACAGATGTGAGAGGCAAACAGTAACCGGTTGCCTCCTATACTTGCCCTGACTGGGGATGGAACCCTCAACCTAGGTCTGTGCCCTGACAGGGAATCTAACCTGTGCCTTCTTGGTGTATGGGTGACACTCCAACCAACTGAGCCACCCATCCAGGACATGCACAGATATTTTTTATTTTCCTATCACAACACTTGTATGTATGAAGCCGTACATCGTCTAATAAACACAGGACCCCCTCTCCCCCTGCCGCCAGCTTATCTAGTACACCTTTTTCTTTTTTTTAAAAAAATTACATTTTAACTTTTACCATTTTCAATTACAGTTAACATAAAATATTATATTAGTTTCAGGTGTATAACATAGTGATTAGACTTAATAATCTATCCCTTGTTCTGTTCCATCTCGCATATTATCTCTGTGTCTCTCTCTTACCTTAAGCCATAGTCACAGGCTGAAGATATCCTCTCTGCTGTTATTAGACCTTCAGATCTTCACTGGCTGGTCAAATGCATCTGGAATAGTTAATGTTATGAGTCAATTTAGCTAAGGATTCCCCCGATAGTCAGCAAAATATTTTCTCTGGTTGTGTCTGTGAGGGAGTCTCCAGAAAAGGTTAGCATTTGAATCAGTAGATGAGTAAAGAAGGTTGTTCTTTCTAATGCAGGTGGGCATCATCCAGTCCATTGAGGGCCAGAGGCACTAAAAAAGATAGAAAAATGTTGAATTTGCTGTCTCTACTTGAACTGGGGCCTATAACTTCTCCTGCCATGGGACATCAGCACTCTTGAATCAGAGAGCAATAACTTGCTCTCTAAAAACTAGAGTTCTTATTTGTAGTATTTGCCAGTTGCTATGGTGTAAATACTCCCACCATGAAAATAAACTCAAGATTAAGATAATAGGAAATAGTAAAATGTAGCATAGTAGAAAGTGAATATATATATATATATATATATATATATATATATTAATAACTCTTTTATTAAAAACTAACACAAAATTCCTGAAAATTTAACAAACAACTCTCATAAATTATTACAAACTGGTCCCAGTGCACAATTGGGAGAGAGGAAAAGGGTAGATACATCATCTGGGAGGTTGTTGCTTTAATCTAGACACAGAGTAATGAGAGCTTGGACCATATGGTGACTGAAATATAGAAATGGAGGAAAGCTCAGGAGATGATGCAGAAGAGAATCAATAAACTTCTCAAAGGAAGGGTAGAGGTGGAAGGATTTGGAGGCTGTCTCTTTGAGAGAAAGGAGCACATTTTATGAGATATCATCAAAAGCAAGAAGAGGTGTGGAATTGGGAGCAAAGTTGAGAAGTTCATCCTGGTTTGGATCAAACTTCTGTTAAGTGTCCAAGAATTTTGGCAGAATGATAATATAAAATTGAAGACCCTGGTTTAAAAAGCAGAGTCAAGAGTAAGCATTTAACCATATTGGGAGTCAAACCTATGATAGGCGGGTATTAATGAATATAGACCAGTCTTTCAGAATACTGCATGTATTTAAATTGCGGAGAGGTCTGGATTTATTTAAAAAAGAAGAGAGAGCCCTAACAGGTTTGGCTCAGTGGATAGAGCATTGGCCTGCGCACTGAAAGGTCCCAGGTTCGATTCCGGTCAAGGGCATGTACCTTGGTTGCAGGCACATCCCCAGTTGGAGATGTGCAGGAGGCAGCTGATCGATATTTCTCTCTCATCGGTGTTTCTAACTCTTTATCCTTCTCCCTTCCTCTCTGTAAAATATCAATAAAATATATTTAAAAAAAAAGAAAAGAGAAAGAAATCAGTATAGGAACTGATGTTAAGATACCACTCTAGTAGAGTGGTACAATTTGCCATGTATTGAATCTAATTTTTATATTAAGAACTTGGGAGATAAAAATTGGTGCTCAAATGAGCTCTTTTTAATGTGATGCATCATTTGAAAATGTAATAACTAGTAGGAACTTCTTATTAAAAAGGGCAAGATTAATGCCCAGGGAGATTGGAGAAACAGGCCTAGTAAGAGCAGTTTTTTTTTTCTCTTTGTTTTTCTTTATACCTTCAAAATATCTCTTTAGGCTCATCAGGTTGAAGTGGGCTCAGTTAAATTTACTAGCTGTTAATTTATAATATATTCAATATCACATTATTTCTTTCTTAAGAGAGTCCTGATATTTTGGCTGGTTTTGAGATTTAAGGAAATTAAAACAGAACTCAGAGCTGCAGAGTCATTTATTGGCCGGCACTTCAAAAACAAAATGCAATCCTGTTGTTGAGGAGCCCTGGAGGCCTATATGCTGTGAGGTCGTCTGTCTTCTTTCAAAGACTGATGCTCCACATCTTCCATGATTGAGCAAGAAAAGTGACAGCAGGCCAGTTGTAAATTTACAGGTCAAAAGATGCTCAGTGGTGTAAATTACATTACTTTGAAGTCTACATCTATTGCGGATCCCTTTGGAAAATTAATTTTATTCAGCAAATCTCTTCCATCATACAAATATTATTTTCAAAGAAAAGAAGACATAGCTTTAGAAAATAGAAGTGTCTGTAGGAAAACATAGCAAAAAAACCAAAAACAAACGTTTAAAACTCTGTTTAAGGGCATAAGTCTCCTTTGGGACCACTGAATAATCTCTACCCAAATGAATTTATTGGGGTTGTGGTATAGAGCAAGGGCATATACACACTTAGCGATTCTATTAGAATGATGAATAGGATTGGCTATTTAGCAATTCATCTCAAGAAATTATGATTGAGATCTTTGGATAAACCCAGATTCTTTCTTTTTTTCCTTTCTTGATGCAATTATTTTTACTTAAAGTGGTGGACTGCAGTTTTAATTTATGTATATCTTTGTGGTGAGCATGTTAAAAAGGAAGGGCAGTTAGCTATGTATTGATTTCTGATGGGGAAAAGGAGAGATAGAAGGATTTTGAGGATGTACTCTCAAAGTCCCTATTGGTCGTTCTTATGAGCTATATGGAGGTACACAGCAGGGACATTAGGCAGGAATACGGTAGGCAGCTTCTAAGATGGGCCCCAATGAAGCCAGCTTCCTGGCGTTCATGTTCATGTACAAACCTCTCCAAATGACTGTGGGCTGGACCTAGTGACTTGCTTTTGCTGAATAGAGTATGGCGATAATGATGAGCTGTCACTTTAGAGACTGGATTACGAAACAATATTGTGTTATGTCCTATTTGTGATATCTTTCTATCTAACTTGCTTTTTCTGATCATTGCCAGATGCCATTTTTGAGCCAACCTATGAAGAGGTCCATATGACAAAAAACTACATGTGCACTTATGCAAACATATGCAAACTATAGGCAAACATATGAGTGAGCTTGCAAACAGATCCTCTCCTACTCACACCTTCAAATGACTGCAGATATGGACACACCTAAATTGCACCCAGATTTTTACACACAGAAACTAAGAATGCTAAATATTTTTAAAGCCACTAAATTTTGGTATAATCAATTGCATACAATAGATAGCGATTACTGAGACAATCCATTTTCTATTTATCCCAGACTTGTACAAATAAGTACCATAAGTCTACAAGAATGACTGCATCAAACAGGGGCAAGGTGGAACATACATGGCACTTCACAGAGTTCAAATAAGAATAGTTTACAGAACTATTTACAGAGGGGCATGAAAGGTTATGGAAAAAATAATGATGAAACAAATGATGAAACACTAAAAGCTAGCCTTATTGGGTAGCTCTCAACACTTGTAGGCCTGAAGGAGTCAGAAGAAGGAACAGTTTTATTGAGATGCAGAAAACAGACTGGAGCCTCTGAAAGCTGGCCACCATCCAAGAGCTCTAGCCTTGGCATGAAGCTACCTCCATAATCCATTGGCCAAATCCAACCAGAAGTCAGAAGGCAAGCAAGTCTTGAGGATGCAGCCCTGAGGTCAGTCTCTCAGGACATAGACCAGGACATGGAAAGGGTGGGTGATGTATCTCTAAGGATGTGAAGAAAGACTAACCAGCACAAGAGATATTCAAACTTGGAGATTCTATGCAACCTAACAATAGGGAGATGGTGGTGGTAAAAAGGGTGTGGAGTGTATTTGGGGAAAGTTGGATGCTGCCTTTCAGAAAAATATCTGGCTCCTTCATCCTGGGAACAAACTATGCTACCATTTCTATCATCTTTTGCAGCTTGATATTCCATATTACAAAGTCTGGAAAGAGCAAACTCAAACTGCTTCCAGATCTGGCCCATAGAAACCTTGTATGCACTTTATTTTATGCCATTTTCTACTTCTTGTGTTGGGTGATGCTCCTGCAAGAATACTTTGGAATCCAACTTTTGATTTTGGTAAGTTGTTCCTGGAGGCATGTGTCCCTAAGTGACGGCATGGAGCAGAGCTGATCATTAATCAGAAACAACTCAGAATTGTTATGAAAGCACGAAATATATGATTTTTATTTTACTTTATTTTTTTAAAATATTTTTATTGATTTCAGAGAGGAAGGGAGAGGGAGAGAGAGATAGAAACATCAATGATGAGAGAAAATCAGCAATAGGCTGCCTCCTGCACACCCCCTACTGGGGATTGAGCATGTGCACTGACCAGGAATGGAACCCTGACCTCCTGTCTTGGGTCGACACTCAACTACCAAGCAACACTGGTTGCACTATATCTGATTACTTCTTAGAGATATAATATTTTTGAGAATTTCTCCCTTCTTTCATCCTAGCCTATATTTATTAATATAAGAGGAAAGAGGTAAAACTTTCTTAATAGGGCTTTCTATTATACACAGATAGTCATTGGCAACCTGGCATCCAAGTAATGCTGTCTTTATACCTAAATTTGCTTAGTATTAGCTAAGATGGGTTAAGATTCTGAAGATCCAGTAAAGACCCTTCAGTTTAAAATGACAAAACACATAAACAAAATCCCTAGTATGGCTGATAATATTTTCCTAAAATGGCTAAAACATGATTTACAACCCCACATGCTTTTCTTAAAATTTGTCTTTAATACTTCTCCCATTGAGATATATAGTCTATGATGTTCCCTTTTCTGAAATCTGGAGATCTTGTGAATACAACACAAATTATGTCTTTTCCAAGGATAGGTTACAAAAGGCAATAGGGTTTCTACCTGGGACACTCACTCTTGGGACCCAGCCACCATACTGTGGGTAAGCAGGCTGAGAGAGACTACTCAGCTGTAAATGTGGGCAATTTCTTATAGAAAAGGAACAAAGACTCAGAAGACAAAACCAAGAGCCCAGAAGGTGAAACCAAAGCTTAAAGGAAAGAGACAAGAGCCACAGAAAACAACTCATAGGCAGTAGGACTTAGTTTCATCAAAATAAATACTACATTTCAAAATTGCTATGGAACAATGTTTACAATGTGTTCCTTGTTTTCACCTCCTTTAAATTGAAGTGTCTATAGCGTTTATCCTAAGAATATCCTGCCATTGTATCTTGGGTGTGTATAGGGCAGATATCTTTGGTTCATAGGTTCAATGGAAATAAATAGTACTGAAGGAGTTATATCCAAGTAATCATATTTGAAGAGCCTGATCTGCTCTTGGACCTGATTTAGATACTAAGAGCTTAACTTGAGCTGATGGTATAATTGGATTAGAGTTGGAGATTTTGAAGGGGATAAAAATATAATTGCATATGAATATTTAAATTTTGGGGGACAGAGGGAAAATGGGGAAATTGTATTTCTAAAAAAATATAGCTTCAAACTTATTTCCCTCTCACATGCTCTTATTAAAATGTTCTATAAGATTCCTTATGCTGAGAAATAGGGAAATCTAAGGTTTTTTTTTTTCCTTTTAATTTGGGTGCACTTATGATAGCAGCAGAAGCCACATACATGTCACTTAGAGTTTAGATTATTAAAGACAAGAATGTTTGTGTCTGGTCCTCTTGAAATTGATGCTCTAAGAGCTCAAGCAAAATTGCTGTAGCCAGGATTGGAACCAGCTTCCTGCATTTCCTACCAGATATATGAGTTAACCAACCTTCAGATGATTTCAACTGCAAGACATTTTGTTATTGACAGCCTTTGAAAGGAAGAAAGCTCTGCTCTTTCTGAATGCCTAACCAACAGAATATGTAAACATAATAACACGGTTGTTACCCCATTAAGATTGGGTAGGTTTTTCTTTGCAGTTATAGTAACTGGAATACCCCGTTTCCATTGATAGCCCAATAGCCCAATTCTATAATTGATGATTTCTGAGGTATCCAAAAGTAAAGACCTTAGAAATTTCAAAATGTCACAATCTATCTAGTAGTTTTGTAGACTAATCTATTAGTCATTACTGCATTACTAATTATAAAAACTATCATAATTACTTTGCTCTTTTCACTTCATCAATCAATTTGGTACTACTGCTTGATAGCCACAAGTATATTCACCTTGAATTTATAACAAATGTAGCATAGCCTTGATGAACTCTGCAACCTGGGGCTTTAAAGACACCATCCATATATCCATACATTAATATTAATCATATCTATCTATCTATCTATCTATCTATCTATCTATCTATCATCTATGAGAGACTCTAATAAGGAAGGGAAGACACATAGATAAACATGTATAGTAAAAATTGGTGAGGAACCAGAAGACCTGAATTTAGTTGTAGCTCTGTCTTGGAGATGTTAAGGGTATGCAGAAGTACTGCAAATATTAGAGGAGGGTGGTAAATTAAATGTCCTTTTAATCACTTTTCCAACATTCAGGTTTGTTGTATAGCATTCTGAATGAAAAAACTAGGATTCATCCCAAACAAGAAATCACTTTATAATAAAAATGCTGTGTCATCTCTGAGAACCTCCAAATAGGCCTCTTCCTGTGAAAGGCTCACTAAGATAATGTAGCCTATATCAACATAGCAATGCTAATGAAGGAAGGCAAGAGGATCCATGAACTCTACATGACTGGGTTATTGCCTGTTGTCCAGAGTAAAGAAAGATTTTTGTAACTCTCAGAAATGTGAAGGAACTGTACATTAAATCAGCTATATAAATTATGAGTCATACCTCATCGTTCTACTTGTTCTTTGACAGTGTAAAAATCTTTTTCTCTAGGTAGTAAATAAAAATAAAGAATGATGGATGCCATTTCATAAAGAGACATTCACTATTGCATCAATGTTTTCCTGTGTCCTAAACAATAATTTATGGTTTGTATTTGCTCTTCTTTGTAGAGTAGAAACATTTTCTTACTGCCTTAAGGATGCCCTCTATTGGTTAGAGCAACTCTTACTTTTCTTGTTTTGCTGTGAGCTCTGTGCATTAGATGATGGGGATGTATGGGGCAAAGCCTAGTCAGATAATATTGTCTAAAGGACAATACTGACAATGCTAATTCAAGACCTGCACCTGAATATGAATTAACAATTATGATTCTCTGGACCAAGGCATAGGTTTTCATTTGTTTAAAGTGTACGTAAGTGATCAGATATGAGGAGCTCAGTTCTGTCTGTTGCACTGAGATTCAGACTTTTTCCTCCAGATTCAGTCAATGTGCAGTGACTGAACATAATAAGCCACGCCTCATTTCATCTTCTTCCCTAGAGGGAGATTATGCTTGAGTTGAACTGATTTAACATACAATATTGAGAAGGCCTGCTGAAATTGTACATGAGGGATCTATTTGCAGGAATGCTGAAGGAATCTCCCGGGGAAGTAGCTCATGCTCAAGAAAAACAGAGTTAAGGTGCCCAAGCTTGCTCAGGACACAAAGAGGAACCAATATTTAGTACAGTATTAGCTGTGACTCTTTTAGTCTCAAATATCAGAAACTAATTTCCAACTAGCCTTCTTCACCTCTCAGCTAGACTTAGTTGTATGCTGGAGCTGACTGGTACCAGCACGTGAAAGCTAATAAACTTGGAAATTCAGTGAGCTGCTTGCTAAACCATTCATTGTTAGCTTGAAACTGGCCAGGGTAGGAGGTTTTATACCAAAGAATTTGGTGAACATACAAATATTCCTCTCCTCCTCCCCTAGCAGGTTGTTAAACCTTTACTGGAATACCACTGGCTAGACTTGACTCCTAACTGGCCTCCCTGCATCCATCTGCAATAGTCATTGTGATGGTTTTTAAAAAGCAGATTATGTCAGTTCACTGCTTAAAACTACCCAATGACTTCCCATTGTACTTTTGAAGCAGCTTCACACTGTGTCAACTAAGTTGGAACGTTGCCTCCAGAATTTCTTTTTGTATATGGTTCTGGGCTAGCTTTGACCTCAAAAGAGATTTGTTTTAGATTTGGAAGGTAGAAGTGAAAGAGCAGCCATACTTGAGCTTGGAAGGTCAATGTAGAGACAGGCACTGTTGCCACAGCCTCCTCAGCTTGCCCTTAGGGTTTCCAGCTCTTCCTCATGAATTCCAATTTGTTCTTTTACATCCATATTTTATGCCCTACTTTTCTTCTCAAGTGCCGGCTCCAATGACCTCAAGCCCAGAGCCAGACAAAGAAGCAACAGCTGGACAAACTGTTGAGCCAACTCCCACAATTGCATTAAACTTTCTTTTTTTATATCATTCCCACTGGTTCTGCATCTCTGATTGAACCCTAACTGATGCAGCTTAGAATGAAAACCACATTTGTCACTCTAGCCTAGTCTAGCTTGTGCACTGTAGTTCAACATGCCTCTGCATCCAGCTCTGACCTTGTGATGGACCATGTCTCCCTCGCTCCCCACTGTTGCCACATGCCTTCTTTCTGTTCTTAGAACACAGCCATTCTTGCTTCTTTAGGGCTTCGTGTTAGTTTCTCCCTCTGCCTGATCCGAACGACTGTTTCTTTACCTGAGCTTTCAGTTCAAATGCCGTCTTCCAAGAGAAGTTTTACCTGGCCACCCTATTTACAATCTAAGGTGAAGCTACTATAATTTTTTTCAAAGTTCTGGTTACTCTCAGATATTTTTCTGTTATTTATTTGATTATTATCTTTCTTCTCCAAGCAGAAACCAAATGCCTCAGAAGCACAAATCTTTTTGGCCTGCCCACTTAGTAAATACTCAATAAATATCTGTTCAATGCATATTAATAATCCCTTCATTGTTGTTTTACACTGTATGGAAAACAGAATGAAAGTAATTTTTGATGATAATTTTTTTGAGGAAAACACATTTCTTAGTGAAACTGGCTTGATGATTGTTTGGGGCAAAGGGAGAAAAGAGAGAGCTAAGTGAAGGGGGTTGAGAGAAAAGGGAAAATAATGTTATGCTGTACACTGTATTTTCTGAGATTCCAATCCATGTTTTCATGAAAGATTAACTCATTAAAATTGATTAAGGCAATTTTTTCCCTAACTTGAAAGTGAACTCAATTTTATATCCATATTAGCTAAAAAACAAATAAAGTTTAGCGATTTTAGAGCCCAGTATCAGAAGGAGCCAGAAGAACATAAACCTCTGGCTATTAAAGTTATCTGTAACAGTTTATAGAATTAAAAAAGTACAGCACTGGGACTATTGAGGGAACCTTATCTATCTCTCTGGTGGCAGAGACACTCCAAGTAACATCTGTATTTCAGAAGTCAGGAAGGAACTTTAGCTTAATAGTTAAGCATGTGTCTTTACAACCAAACTTGGATTCATAGTTACTCTACCACTTACTGATTCTGTGACCTTAACTATTAAGTTATTTATACTCTCTATGCCTGAGTTCCCCATCTGGACTTCAGTGCTAATAATAGTACCTACCTTATAGGTTTATTGTGATGATTAAATAAAGAAAAAAACATTTAAAACACTTAGAATAGTGTTTACCACATTATAGTCAATCATGTGTTAGGAGTTATTTTAATCTAGATAACATGCATTTCCTTTTTTCCAATCAGTATATGTGTTTCTTGAAGTTGGATATTCTGTATTAAATGTTGGTGCTCTCCATACTTCACCTTGTTCTGTTTCTGTAATAGCCAAGCAATTGTTTATTACAGTACATGCTTTAAAATCAAATTTATTGGCATTCATATATAAATACATCACAGTTTATAATTAATAACTATGTCAATAAATTTTTTTCACATATATCATGAAGAAATAGTCTGTGCATTTGATAAAATTATATGCCACAAAATTTGTACCATAAAAATTCCTTATCACCATCCATCTCCAGAACTCTTTTATCTTACAAAACTTAAACTCTGTACTCATTTAACAATAACTCCTCATTCCCCTCGCAACCACTATTATATTTTCTATTAGAGGCCCGGTGCACAAAATTCATGTATGGGAGGGGGGTATCACTCAGCCCAGCCTGCACCCTCTCCAATCTGTGACCCCTCGGGGGATGTCCAACTGCCAGTTGAGACTGGATCCCTGTGGGATCAGGCCTACATCAGCAGTCGGACATCCCTCTCACAACCCGGGACTGCTGGCTCCTAGCAGCTCGCCTGCCTGCCTGCCTGATCACCCCCTAACTGCTCCCCTGCCGGCCAGATTGCCCTCCCCTGCCGGTCTGATCATCCACAATTGCCCTCCCCTGCCGCAACCTGCCTCCTCTGCCGGGACCTGCCTCCTCCACGTGAGGCGGCAGAGATGCTGGGACCAGCTTCCTCTGCGTCGTACGGATCTGCCAGACCCCCAGACCTTATTGTGTGGAGAGGCCGCCAGGCCCCCCCACCTCTGTGTGCACGACTATCTTGTGGTGGCCATCTTTGTGGTGGCCAGTTTTGGGTGGCCATCTTGTGGCGGCCATCTTTGTGGCGGCCATCTTTGTGGTGGCCATCTTGTGGCGGCCATCTTTGTGGTGGCCATCTTTGGGTGGCCATCTTTGGGTGGCCATCTTTGTGGTGGCCATCTTTGGGTGGCCATCTTTGTGGTGGCCATCTTTGTGGTGACCATCTTGTGGCAGCCATCTTGTGATGATGTCGTACGCCAGGGCACTAGGACCACCTAGGCTTTTATTAGTATAGATATGTATGAATTTGACTATTCTAGATACCTCATATAAGAATCATACAGTGTTTGTCTTTATAACTGGCTTATTTCATTTAGCATAATGTCCTCAAGGTTCACCCACATTATAGCATGTGTCAGAATACCTTCCTTTATAAGTCTGAATGATATTCCATTTGATGTACATACCACATTCACTCATCCATTTATGGACACTGGGTTTCTCCTCCTTTTGGACATTCTGAATAATGCTTCTATTAATATGGATGTACAAATATATCTTTGAGACCCTGAAATGTATGGTATGGATAATATAGTAATTTTATTTTTAATTTTTTGAGGATCCACCATTCTGGTTTTCATAGTGGCTGTATGTAGCATTTAACGTTCTCAACAGCAATGCACAAGCATTTCAATTTCCTCCTATCCATGCCAACATTTATAATTTTTTTGGATTATTTCTGAAAATAGCTACACTAGTAGTTATACACCAGTATCTCATTGTACTTTATATACATACATATATATATATATATATATAGATATATAGATATATAGATAGATAGATAGATCTATCTATCTATCTATCTATCTATCTATCTATCTATCTATCATCTATCTATCTATCTATCTATATATATATATTATTGATTTCTTACAGAGAGGAAGGGAGCGGGATAGAGAGTTAGAAACATCTATGAGAGAGAAACATCGATCAGCTGCCTCCTGCACAGCCCCTAGTGGGGATGTGCCCGCAACCAAGGTACATGCCCTTGACGGGAATCGAACCTGGGACCCTTGAGTCTGCAGGCCGACGATCTATCCATTGAGCCAAACCAGTTATGGCTCATTGTAATTCTAATTTGCATTTTCCTATTGATTAGTGATGTTGAACATCTTTTCATGTGATTATTGGCCGTTTGTATATCTTCTTTGGAGAAATGACTATTCAAGTCCTTTGCCCTTTTTAAAGTTTGCTTGTTTATTTAGATTGTTGTTTTTAAGTTGTAGGAGATCTTTATATGTGCTGGATGTCAACCCTTGTCATATATATGATTTGCTAATGTTTTCACTCGCTTTTTCTATTAACTGTGTCCTTTAATGCACACGTGTTTTAAATTTCGATGTAGTTTAACTTATCTATTTTTTTCTTTTGTTACCTCTGCTTTTGATGTTATAGCTAAGAAATTGTTGCCAAATTCAATGTAATGAAGCTTCCCCATACCCCCATGCATTCTTCTAAGAGTTTTATAATTTTAGCTGTTACATTTAGATCTTTGTCCATTTTGAGTTACTTTTTTTTTTTTTTTTTGCATGTGGATATCCAGTTTTTCTATTATCATTTCTTGAAAAACTGTTCTTTCTTGAGTAGTTTTGGTATCATTTATGCAAGAGTTTATTTCTAGGTTCTCTATTCTGTTCCATTGGTCTGAATGTCTGTCCTCATGCCAGTATCACAATTTTAATGACTGTAGCTCTATAGTAAGTTTTGAAATCAGGAAGTGTAAGACTTTCAACTTTGTTCTTCTTTTTCAATATTGTTTTAGTGATTCAGGTCCCTTTTAAATACATATAAATTTCAGGATTGATTTTTCTATTTCTGCTAAACATGCCACTGGGGTTTTGATAGGGTTAGCATTAAATAGATTGCTTTGGCTAGTATTGACATCTAGAATATTGTGTTCTAATCTATGAATGTATATATATCTTTTCATTTATTTGTGTCTTCTTTAATTCTATCAGCAACATTTTATAGTTTCAGTGTATGAATCTTTTATCTTCTTAATTTTATTCCTATTTTCTTTGTGATGCTATTATGAATTCATCTTAATTTCCTTTTGAGATGGTTTATTACTGTATAGAAATGCAATTAATTTTTTGTATGTTCATAGATACAGAGAATATTCTGAAAGTTGCCAGATGGTTGGGGGCGGGGATTTGAGGGGATAGGTGAAAAAGTTGAAGGAATTAAGAAGTACACATTGGGCCTGGCTGGTGTTGCTCAGTGGTTGAGTGTTGACCCATGAACCAAGAGGTCATGTTTCGATTTCCTGTCAGGGCACATGCCCGGATTGCAGGCTTGATCTCCAGTAGGAGGGAGAAGAATGTAGGAAGCAGCCAATCAATGTTTCTCATCATTGATATTTCTCTCTCTGTCTCTCTCTCTCCCTCTCCCTTCCTCTCTGAAATCAATAAAAAATATTTTAAAAAGTAAAAAAAGAAAAGTACAGATTGGTTACAGGATAGTCATGAGGATGTAAAATACAGCATAGGGAATGTAGTCAATAATATTTTAATAACTTTGTATGGTGTCAGATGAGTACTAGAGTTATCAAGGTGATCACTTTGTAAATTATATAAATGTCTAATCACTGAGTTTACACCTGAAACTAATATAACATTGTATGTCAATTGTAATTAAAACAATAAAAATTATTTTTTAAAATGTTAAAAATAAAATTAATAATAATGTTTAATTTAAAATATTTATATGTTGATTTTGTATCTTTCAGCTTTACTGAATTTATTATTAGCTCACAACTTTTATTTTTATGCACAACCAATCTTTAATAATGTTTCAAATTTTTAAATAATTATTTCTAAAATAAAAATTTGTTATTTTAACTAATATTAAAACAAACATCATTGTAAATATATGTCTTACTGCATCTTTAGGACAAATTCCTAAAAGTGAAAGAATATGTTTATGACTATAAATATTACCAATTTTTTTTTCAGAATGACTTATTCAAAGATAAATTTCAGAAAAAAGGTAAAATCACGACTTCCACACAGATATAAAATCAACTCATGTTAAATAATTTTATTTATAAGAAATGAGGTAACTAAGAAAATGTTTTAACGATTTCAAATGAAAAGGCAAAACAGCACACATAAATATTTAAGGAGTAAGGAATGCCTGGATAGAATAGCAGATGGAGACATTAGTTTTTCCACAAAGGGGTTAGCCAATTAAAATCAATGGCAGACAGGATAACATTTATAAATCTAAATTAGTTATCTCTAAGTTACAAAGAGTTGCAAAATAACTTAAAGAAAATTAACAGGGATAGAATATGGTAATCCGAAAGAATGTGCTATAGAGGATACATTTTCCCACTGAAAGGTAAGTAATTTTTCATACAGGTTATACCAATTTATATTTTTAAAAATTAAAGTATAGTTGGTATACAATATTATATTAGTTTCAGGTGTACAACATAGGAATTTAATACATACAGGGTGGGACAAAAGTAGCTTTACAATTGTTTATATGAAAAATAATACAATAATTAATACATAATAATATAATACTTTACTATGTGCTTTTCATACAACCATAAATCTACCCTTTCCACACCCTGTATATATTACTATGTAAATAACACACTAAGTTTACTCTTTTAATAGCAGTTTATATTAGGTCATGACACCTTCTTCTCTTGTCATTAAATATTATCACTTTAAAATCTGTGAACAGAAGAAAAGATATTATATGATTACTAGAGGCCCGGTGCATAAAATTTTTGCATGAGTAGGGTCCCTAGGCCTGGCCAGCGATCAGGGCTGCTTGGGGCCTTCCGGCTGCTTGTCTTGGCCTTCCTTCATTCCATACTGCCCCCTGGTGGTCAAACACACATCATAGCGAGCAATTAAACTCCTGGTCTCTGGTTGAACTCCCAAGGGGACACTTTGCATATTCGCCTTTTATATATATACTAGAGGCCAGTTGCATGAAGAGATTTGTGCTATATGCCTTTCTTCCTCTGGCTGCCAGTACCGGTTTTCCTCCGGCACCCAAAACCCAACCAAGGCCTTCGCTTCGGCTGCAGTGGAGAAGCCATGCCTGGAGGCTTCTCCACTCTGACCGCAGCAGAGAAGGCAAGCCTCTTCAGTCTTCAGTCGTCTTCAGTCTTCACTCGGGTGGAGCCTTCAGTCTTCCCTCCGCGCCTGCATATGCAAATTAACCCTTTGTTGGGCCTGATTGGCTGGTGGGCCTAGCGGAGTGACACCAATGTCTCTCTTTTATTAGTGTAGTTAGATTAACTTTATTTGCATTTATTTGATGACTGCCATGAGAGCGATGAAAGTTTTCATAGACAGAAACTTAAACATTAAATTCTGTAATTGTTGTTGCATATTCTTGTACCTCATTTTCTTCAAAAAGGTAATGAGACATACATTTAAAAGAGAACTACTTTTCCCTAGCCAGTTTTCTCAGTGGATAGAGCATCAACCTGTGGACTGAAGGGTCTGAGTTTGATTCTGATCAAGGGAATGTACCTCATACCTTGCTTGAAGGCTTGATCCCAGGCCTGGGCAGGGCTTGTGTGGGAGGCAACCAATTGATGTGTCTCTCTTACATCAATATTTCTCTCTCTGTCTTTCTCCCTCCCTTCCACTCTCTTTAAAATTTAATGGAAAAAGATCCTCAAGTAAGGATTAACCAAATAAAATAAAAAATAAAATAAAAAAGAGAGAATTATCTTGAATAACACTAAATACTTGTTAAATGGCTGAGAAGTTTTTAAAGATAAAATTAAAGGTTATCTATAATAATAAAAAGGTAATATGCTAATTAGACTGGATGTCTTCTGGACATCATTCAGGACATCTTTCCTGACAAGGCCGGGGCTGGAAGGAAGCCAGCCTGGGTCCTGGGTGTCTTTGGGCAGCCGGAAGAAGGAAGCAGCCCAGATCCTAGGGGCCGGAGGGAAGCCTATGCTGGCAGCAGGGGGACGGAAGGCCTACTATTGCACGAATTTTCATGCATCGGGCCTCTAGTAAATTATAAATATCAAACATCCATTTACAGCCAGAATTTTTTTTAAAAAATATTACAATGCCAATTTGATTATCTTCAGAATTCTCTCTTGAAAATTAAGATCCATTTTCTTTTCAGATTCTGTTTTATCCTGGAAAGAGTGCTCACTCCAGAATTAGGCAAAGACTATTGAATGTTTAATTAATGAAAAGCTTTGTAAACCCATTATTAAGAAACTAGAGGCCTGGTGCACAAAAATTTGTGCACTTGGGGGGTAGGGGGTGGTCCCTCAGCCTGGCCTATGCCCTCTCGCAGTCTGGGACCCCTCAGGGGATGACCACCTGCTGGCTTAGGCCCGCTCCCTGGGGGATTGGGCCTAAGATGGCAATCAGACATCCCTCTGGCAGCCCGGCAGCCCTCGGGGGATGTCCACTTGCCAGCGGGGAGCAGACCTAAACTGCAGTCGGACATCCTTAGCGCTGCTGAGGAGGCAGGAGAGGCTCCCACCACCACCGCTGTACTGGCAGCCATCAGCCTGGCTTGTGGCTGAGCAGAGCTCCTCCCATGTGAGAGCACCCTGACCACCAGAGGGCAGCTTCTGCATTGACCGTCTCCCCCCTGGTGGTAAGTGTGTGTCATAGTGATCAGTCATTCCCAGTCCTTCTGCTGTTAGGGTCAGTTTGCATATTACCCTTTTACTATATAGGATAGAGGCCTGGTCCATGGGTGGGGGCTGGCTGGTTTGCCCTGAAGGGTGTCCCGGATCAGGGTGGGGGTCCTGCTTGGGTACCTGGCCAGCCTGGATGAGGGGCTGGTGGCTGTTTGCAGCTGGTCACACCCCCTTCAGGGTGGGGTCCCCACTGGGGTGCGTGGCCAGTCTGGGTGAGGGGCTGAGGGCTGTTTTCAGGCTGGTGGGCGACTGAAGCTCCCAGCCTCTCCTTTTTTCTTTTCTTTTTTTATTCTGGGATTTATTTACCTTCTATAGCTGTCATTGGAGCTGAGAGCTGGCTCCAGCTCTGAGGCCGTTGCCAGCTGAAAGCAGGTATCTGGGTTTGTTTAGATTCTATAATTGAAACTCTGTTGCCATCACTGGCCGCTCTAAGCTTTGAGGCCGCACTGGCTGAAAGCAGGTAACTGGGGTTTGTTTAGGTTCTATAATTGCAACATTGTTGCATCTGGAGCTCAGAGGCCGGCAGCGGCAGGCGGGGAACCTTGGCTTCCTCCATCACTAGAGCAAGCAAACCTCATGTTCACTTCAGCTGCCTGGCTGCCAGCCGCCATCTTGGCTGGCAGTTAATTTGCATATCTTGCTGATTAGCCAATGGGAAAGGTAGCAAAGTTACGGTTAATTACCATGTTTCTCTATTATTAGATAGGATGGCTGTAATATAAGCCATTTTTATTACCATGTATTCTTATTATATATTCTAAGTTTGTTGAAAGGATAGTGCTTCCCCTGGAATTTTAATCTTTCCTCTGCTATTTTTAAGTTGCGTGACCTTTGGTTAAGTCATTGGACCTTTCTCTTTATTAATACAAATGGTTGCCATATCTCTATGTATGACTGTTTGAGAATCAAATTAATCAATGCATATGAAAGCACTTACTAAAATGCTGCTTTAAAGAGATATGAGGAAAATGTTAATATAGCATTTTTTTCAATTCCTTTAACTACTTATTTTTTTCCCACATGCAGTAACTTTTCAGACTGCCCTCCTCTCCCCAGTGCCATTCAAGCAGTAAGGAGGGAAAGGTGGCTTACTCTTTATACCTTTTTAGAGAGGGACACTAAAGAGCTAACAAAGAATTAAGTTCTTAACTTTTGATCCCTTAAGAAGATTACTGGAAAGCAGTAGAAAAGGCCTTACTCTGAGAGCCATTGAATCCAATTGTATGGGGGTGCCACTGTCTGCTGGGAGAAGATACATTTGTCCATCTGGTTTTAATTCCAAAATCTTTGCTTTAAATTTCAAGCACCCAATTCGAGGGAACCCAGAGCTTAGACTATACTTCATAAACCTTAAAATTGGAAACATTTTCAGAATGTACCCTTTTCCCAATAAAAAGCAATTCAATAATCAGAGGGGAAAAAATGGGGATTTAAGAGAAGATTTAGTGTCCCATATCCTATATTAAATGTAGGAGAGGATAGGATGACAGAAAGCTCAATGAAAACACAAAAGACATTGGGGAAGCCATCTCCTTTAGCACATAGAACTATTGTTTGGCTAACCTTGGAGTCACCTGGTAATAAGGAAACCTTGTAAAGAAGCAGCCAGCATGTCTGAGAGCAGCACCCCAGAGTCTTACTCCATGTTCCATTGCTAACCCTAGGAAGAGTCCAGAAATGGCTAGCAGGGCTGGATGCCTGGCCGAGACCTCACAATGTACTTGTTCATGATGACTGTAGGTTATGGTCTACAGCAAACATCAATATTTTTAACTGGGGCAGATTATTCAGTCCAGCACATAGGGTGATAAAGAACAACTTAGCAAATGGCAGAAAGTCATGATATTGGTTAAAGGTAAAGATAATGGGTTAAATGGACAATTCCCAGATATTACATAAATATAGAACTCTAGCTCTAGTCGGTTTGACTCAGTGAATAGAGCATTGGCCTGCGGACTGTAAGGTCCCACGTTCGATTCTGGTCAAGGGCATGCACCTCGGTTGCAGGCTTCTCCCTGGCCTGGGTCCTGATCAGGAAGCAAGCAGGAGGCAACCAATCCATGTGTTTCTCTCACATCGAAATTTCTCTCTGTCTTTCCCTCTCTCTTCCACTCTCTCTAAAACTCAATGAAAAAATATCCTTGAGTGAGGATTTGAAATAAAAAAAAATTGAACTCTAACCTACAATCTCTACAGTAACCAGTCCAAGAGGCCAATCCACACCTATAGCAATCAGCCCCCCAAAGGTTTATACTTTGGTTAATAACTGCCAGTTTCCCTAGTTTTTGCACACATCAGCCACCCACCCACTTTTAACTTAGGCAGAAGTCAAATATGCTCCTCTAATCAATCACATAGGATGCCCTCTTCTAGTCAGTCCAACTTCAGCTTCCCCACGACATCGCCCAATTGCCGCATGTGGAGCCTTACCATTTCTCCACTAGAGCATGTTCCAATTCCCTGTATGCCTTTGGGGCTCTGCCCAGCAAGCTCTAAGTAAATATGCCACAACGTACATTCCCCTCCAGATGCATGAAATTTATATATGGGTTTATTCCAAATGTAGATACCACTTGGGAAAAGTCAAGAAGAAAAAGCAGTGAGAGAACCCCAAACCGACGAAGAAGTAACCTAGAAAAACTGGGGTTTTTACACAAAATGAGACTGAATTGTCTTACATTTTTAAGATTAAATTTTTTGAAGTCAGGTAGAAATTAAATATTAAGAGCTAAGATTAGTTTAGATAAAAAGAAATTAATTTTATGCATTTTTTGGAATGCTTCAACGGTAAAAAATGTATGGCCCTACACAATGCGCTGGATAAAATATTAATTATATTGGACATTATTGCCTTTGTCATTTATTTATATTAACCAATGGAGATATAGCATTTGTTCTGCATTCATTCATTCATCAAATTTTTTTCTTGAGAATTTACTATTTTCTGGATACTATAGATACAAAGAATAACATAGATCCGAGGTGGACTAGCGGTGCTGGTGTGGACACTGCCTAGTCAGGTGTCTACACACATGTGACACAGGAGTGTCAGAGGTTAATTTATACCAGAACTTGCTTACTCTTGACCTCATAGTCATTAGAAGAGATATAAAGGTCCCTCTGTCCACGGGGATCACTACAGCTCTCCTCTTAAGTTTCTAGGTCCGGTAATTAAAACTTTTAGAAAACTGACAGTTTTCTCATGAAGCTGTCTCAGTAATTTCTAGTTCAAAGGAATATCTAAAATTTTGGTTACAACTATCTTATTGAAATAACTCAGCACCTATGTTGTCAATCAGTTCAGCTCACCATCTTTTGACAATGAATTTAAGGTGAAAAGCAATTTAAGAAGTTATTTCCTGCCCTGGCCAGGTGGCTTACTTGGTTGGAGCATCATCCCATACACTGAATAGTTACAGGTTTAATTCCTTCCAGTTCAATCCTGGGTCAAGGGACATATGGGAATCAACCGATGGATGTTTCTCTCTCTCTCTTTCTTCCTCTCTCCCTCCCTCCCTCTCCCTCTCTTTAAAAACATATCCGTGGGTGAGAATTTAAAAAAACCACCACATTATTTCCTGAAGCTTCAGTATTTATTCAAATGTAGCCATCTAAAATAATTAGGAAACAGATAATGTAATTTACATAAAAGCTGCTAAAACAGATAATTTTAATGTGCAATTTATTTCCCATGGAACAATGAGAAATTTAAATTTAAGATTTAGAGAATTTTACTCCTTACCCCTAACTCAAGCTCTCTTCACCAGGTGCTGTGGATTGCCTTTCTCTTAAAACACTTTTATTTTCTTCTTTGTTGTATCCATATCTTTCCCTGTGATGTCATTCTCTAGAATGGGAAATTATGAAGAGAAGAAATGTAAAATTTCAATATAAATATCACATTCTATAGGGATTGAAAATAATGTTTAAAATATCAAATTCAATATGTTTAAATGTGTTTTCCCTGTTTGAGTACCTAATATAAGCAGATAGTACACCAAATCTTGATGAATTCAAGTATGAATAACCTAGTCCCCATTCTCAAGAAATGTACTAATGTATACTAAAGAAAAGACAGCAGTTGTTCTATTTATGTCTTCTTTAATTTCTTTGAAAGTTTTGCACATAGTTCATTAGGTATCCTTAAGTATTTGATAGCTTTTGATGCTATTCTAAAAAGGTATATTTCAAATTCTATTCTCTGTTTATTGTTGGTATATAGAAATAATATTGATTCTTATATATGGGACTTATATACAAATATCTTGTGAAATTCACTTATTAATTCTGTAGGCTCTTGAAATATGAATTTCTATAGATTCTTTTGTATCATGTTATCTGTGAATATTTACATTATATTTTTACCTTTTTGTTCCTATGCCTTTTATCCCTTTTTATTGTCTTGCACTGATTAGAAATTTTAGTATAATATCAAATAGAACTGGTAGTAGCTGCCATTTTTACTAGCTCCCTATCTCAAGGGAAATTTTTCAATATTTTACTATTGAGCATATGTTTCTTGTAGTTTTTTTCTTTTTGTAGGCATTATTTATCAGCTTAAGAACAACTTATTCTCTTTCTAAGCTTGGAACAGTCTAGCTATTTTAAGCAGAAAGTACTAAAATAATGTCTCACAAAATGCTGTGTGCTTAAGTAATACTGTGTTTACAGAATTATTGAAAGTACCGGAGGTGCTGGATGCAGAGGGCTAACACTGGAGCCATTGACTCCAAGAACACATTGCAATGTCTCTAACAAATCTGGAAGCTGATACTGCACCATCATAAACCACATCTTAATATTTATATCTCCATTACCTTACTTTTTTTCTGGGAGAACCTACACCCAGATGATGATTTCTGCCTCACCCCTGCTTTCCAAATGTGCCCTGAGTGCTTCTAATTGGCAAAAGCAAATTTACATTTAATTCCCAAGTTGGAAGTAGAGGTGAACAAGCCAGATGGAGTAGTATAGAAGACATATGGAGGGAGGTGGGAAATGTGCTAGGTAAACACAATGGAAAATATACAGCACAGTCTATCTCTTTGACTTTTCAACATTCAACCATTTATACCTCTGTATTCTAAATCTTTCAAACAGCAAAAACAATAATCTAGTGCTCATTACTAACACAATGCAGCTTTCCCTGGTACAAAAGAAAATACCTTTACTGTTTCCTGTATAGAATTAGACAGTCATTGTACCTATCCCCGAGTGAGTAATGATGATTATCCTTATATTTATCATTTTAACCTGATATTTTTAACAAACGATTATTATTAACTTTAATAAAAGAACTAAATTATGAAGTTAACTATCATCAGCATAACTAATGTGATGTATATGTACATGGAAGAACATTTTCATGTGAATGAAACTATAGGTAATTATTTCCACCCTCAGTTTTATTATTATTTTTTTTATTTATTTTTATTTTTTTTACTCTTTTCGCCTGTTTTTGTCTGGGAAGCTCTTTATTTGACCATTTATTTTATTTTATTTTTTATTTTATTTTTTTAAATTAAATCTTTATTGTTCAGATTATTACATTTGTTCCTCTTTTTCCCCCCCATAACTCCCCTCCTCCCAGTTCCCGCCCTACCCTCCGCCCTCATCCCCACCCACTGTCCTCATCCATAGGTGCATGATTTTTGTCCAGTCTCTTCCCGCATCTCCCACACCCTTTTCCCCCCCAAGAATAGTCAGTCCATTCCCTTTCTATGTCCCTGATTCTATTATGATCACCAGATTATTTGTTCACTTGATTCTTAGATTCACTTGTTGATAAGATGCATGTTTGTTGTTCATAATTTGTATCTTTACCTTTTTCTTCTTCTTCCTCTTCTTAAATGATACCTTTCAGCATTTCATATAATACTGGTTTGGTGGTGATGAACTCCTTTAGCTTTTCCTTATCTGTGAAGCTCTTTATCTGACCTTCAGGTCTGAATGATAGCTTTGCTGGATAAAGTAATCTTGGTTGTAGGTTCTTGGTATTCATCACTTTGAATATTTCTTGCCACTCCCTTCTGGCCTGCAAAGTTTCTGTTGAGAAATCCGCTGACAGTCGTATGGGTATTCCCTTGTAGGTAACTGAGTTTCTTTCTCTTGCTGCTTTTAGGATTCTCTCTTTGTCTTTTGCTCTTGGCATTTTAATTATGATGTGTCTTGGTGTGGTCCTCTTTGGATTCCTTTTGTTTGAGGTTCTCTGCGCTTCCTGGACCTGTAAGTCTATTTCTTTCACCAGGTGGGGGAAGTTTTCTTTCATTATTTCTTCAAATAGGTTTTCAATATCTTGCTCTCTCTCATCTTCTGGCACCCCTATAATTCTGATGTTGGTACGCTTGAAGCTGTCCCAGAGGCTCCTTACACTATCTTCGTATTTTCGTATTCTTTTTTCATTTTGCTTTTCTGGTTGGGTGTTTTTTGCTTCTTCGCATTTCGAATCTTTGACTTGATTCTTGCGCTCCTCTGGTCTGCTGTTGGGTGTCTGTACAATATTCTTTATTTTAGTCAGTGTATCCTTAATTTCTAGTTGATTCTTTATCACAATATCGAGGGTCTCATTAGATTTCTTGAGGATCTCACTGCATTTATTGGTGGTCTCACCAGTCTTTTCGAGTGCTTACTAAGTTTATCGGCAGCTTCTAGACAGTTCTTGAGAGACCTTAAAAGTGTGGTTTTGAGCTCTATATCTTCCATTTCTGACATTTGCGTCCTGTTTCTTTGTCTCCGCATTTTTTTATCTTTTCTTGGTGCACCCCCTAGTGGTCTTTGTGCGCAGTCTTGTTGTAGTTAAGCCTTGATTGTTGTCGGCAATACCGGGGGTGATTTGACCTCCAGGCTAACTGGCTATGAGAGTCCGCTGTGTCTGCAGTGGGAGAGCTTCTCCACCCTCAGTTTTAGAACTGGTCATGAGATTGTTGATAGGTTCTCTCACTTTCTTCTCCAAACTCATTCTGTGTACTATTATCATTAGCTGATACTTTAGATAATTTTGGTTATTTTCCTGCCATGGGGCCACATGTCTACATTTCTCAGGGATCTGATCCTTTTTATCTGTATTGGGTTTCTGTAGTCTCTTATTAAATTTTAACACTGTTTATGGCAAATTTAGAAGTCATCAGACATAGTGCACTCCCTTCACACCTACCCCTCATTTTGTGGAAGTAATATGAGTTCTGTATGAAATTCAGAATCAAATCCACAGGCACTATAGTCATCTCTTTTTTTGGTTGTTGGTTTGTCAACATGTAGATCCAAAAATGACGATGTGGCAGTGTCAATATCAGTCCCATGAAATAATTGCCATGTCCCAGGATGTAGTCAGATTTCTAGAACCAAAAAATTCGCCAGTGAAGAATCCTATGAACAGGAAGTAAAATTGTTTGCTGGCATTATTCAGTGCAATAATGAGAACTCTTATTTTTACTTCTTTTTTTAAAAAATTATTCTATGTGCACTTGAAAATAATGTATAGTCCACTTCCTTGGATTATATATAGCAGAATAAGATTAGGGGCATTGAGTTGGACAAAATCAACTACATGAAACTTGGTATAGTGCTAACTGAATTTCTGAGAAGAGGATTAGGTATCTAGTATTTTACATACATATTGGACAATAAGAACTATTTTTCCCTGACCAATTTGTAAAATCTTAGACACAACAAAGTAGTAAGAAGAACAGAGCTCGGGGTATAAGCATACCCATGTTTTAGCCTTGCTTGGTCACTAAATATCTCTTTAATTTTGGATAAGTCATTTTACCTCAATATGCTTCATTTATCTTACCTATAAATTGAAGACTATGGATACATGGACTCTGAAGTACATGCCCACTTAAAACTACATAGTTAGAGTTTCTTGAAGCAGTAATAAATTACTCAGAATACCTTTTTATTTTTACCTATAGGAAGTCTTTTCTAGTTAAATCTCTCTCTATGTAAAAGCGAACGATTGACCGACGATCGGTCACTATGATGTGCACTGACCACCAGGGGGCAGACACTCCATATAGGAGCTGCCCCTGGTGATCAGTGTGTTCCCACAGTGGGAGTGCTGCTCAGCTGACTGACCCATCCTGGCAGCCCACCAGCCCGGTGGCAGCCACTCACTCTCTCAGTAGTCCTGCAGGTCCAATCTCTGGATAATGGGCCAGGCACTGATGAACCAGTGCCACCGGCATGATCCCAACAGTGCCACTGGCCTCCTGGAAGTCAGCATTAGGGCACCACGGCTGCTTTCCTAGACATTCCTCAAGGAAGAAACGATATAAAAGCTGCTGCCAGGTGGCTCCCAACAACCAGCATGAATGTCAGCAGGACGTATTTGGATCCTGGGCTGGCAAGGGCATCCCACCACCCACCAGCAGGACTGATTGCATCCCAGCTCCCCACACCCCCCTCAGAATGGGCACCAGACGCAGGGCTCAAGGCTGGTGAGCGCTGCTGTGCAAGCCTCTCCTGATCAGGGCTGACTGGGTGTGAGCCCGTGGCAAGTGCAGCGGGGCCGGGATGAGCAGGAGTGGCAGGCAGGAGCGGCACGTGGCGTTGGACTGTCGGTTTCGGCCCAATCCCCACAGGCCATGCAGAGGGACCCCACCCATGCACGAATTTGTGCACCGGGCCTCATATATATATATATATATATATATATATATATATATATATATATAAAAGCCTAAGTGACTGAATAACCGAACGACCGGTCAACCAGTTGCTATGATGTGCACTAATCACCAGGGGGCAGCTGCTCAATGCAGGAGCTGCCCCCTGGTGATCAGTGCACTTCCACAGCCAACCTCCTGCTCTGGTTAACCTACTGTGGCTGGCTGATTGGCCCCAATTGGTGGGGGCTGACCAACCTCCCACAGTCTCTCCCCCTGGCCAGTCAGCCCCCCCAATTGGCCCTGATCACCAGCCAGGCCAAGGGACCCCACCCGTGCACTAATTTGTGCACCGGGCCTCTAGTATTTTAATAATAATAAATGAATAACAGAAACGTGATATTTTTTATATGATATTTTTTTATATATGTAAGGGACAGGAAAACCTATCCACATTTGGGAATAATTCAATTATAGACAACTGAGAGCAAGTAAAAACCTAAATTATTTTTTTCTCAAGCTTTTTCTGTCTTTATATTTGACATCTTATACTCCTATAACAATTTAATCCATATGCTGGAATCAAATACTTATAATCAGTAAAATGATTTGTGAGAACTGTTTGAAGTCCTAAGGCTCTTTGAGTTCTCTTTAATCAGCCAAACTTTTCTTTCCCTTCAATACTGAAGAGTATATTTTTGCAAAAATTAAATCAACATAATATATTTCCAGTCTCTTGGCTTAGGAAATAAGACTGAGGTGATTCTGAGAACTTTCTTATAAATTCCTTTATTTTCCTCCCTTGCTTATTAGAATAGGCATTCGTTTTTATAAACTGCTCAATAGAACTGGTGGTTAAAAAAAAGAAAACAAAAAGCTTCTCTGATTAATCTACAATGAAGAGTCTTCACATTATTATGGAATGTAAACATTGCTGAGGGTAATAGACTCCCACTAAAATAAGGAATGTAAGGTCTAAAGAAAGTAAATGATATTTCAGGTCACTCAGCTAGTTAGTGGAAAAGTTAAAGCTAGAATCTAAGTCTCACTACCATGATTTTGTATATATTGATTATTATGAACAAATAATCCTCTGGCTATTAAAATCTCCTGTTTTTTCCTATAGCTTCTTTTTTCATGTTACATTGAAAACTAGAAATTTCAACACAGCAGCTTTGTTATTATTGTTTATTTGTGTTTTAAAATTAGTGCCTTGTTAATGTTTAAGAATTGCCTTTACATTTTTTTACATTAGATTAATTCAAATATTCACAAATTTTAAAGGACAAATCCAGTTTCTATAGTACCCTCCCTCCAATCAAACATTGCATTGTTTCATGATGACAGGAATGGTACAGATATGTTGACTATGCATAGGTATAGATATATATATTATACATAAATACTGTAGTGCTATATGCTACATATAAATATTATATACTATATACACAATTATAATATACTACGTTAAATACTATATACTACATATCTATAAATGCTCAATACTACATATAAATACCATGTATTTAGTATAGCTATATTTACTATATTACTATGAAATCCTTGGTTCTTACTACCAGCTTTGGTTTATATGTAGTATGATCTGAGGGAAAAGAAAAATCATTACAGGCCTCCTGGGTTTTGGCAAAGCTTGACCTCTTCTGAGAAGCACAACTGTGAAAGGAAAGGCATGCTAAGAGGAGTGTTTGTTTTCAACTCCCTTGATGTTTGTTAAAAACACCTATCTTAAAAGCTAAGATTTATTCAGGAAAGGAAATGGCTTTAAACGGATTCATAAGTAGAGAGAGAAGAGTAGACTGAAGAAATGAGCTTGACCTCCAGTGGAGCAGGCTGGAGGGATTATTCTTATCTTTTTTAGGGTCACTCCTTTGCTGACCAGGCCTAATACAATCTTTCTTGTAGCTTCTTTGTAAATGAGCAAATTGGGCCCAGGAGGCACACAATGGTTTTCCCTTGGTGTAATCTTTTTTAACAAATAAACTATATGATATGGAAATGAACATTTTAAGAGATACAATGTTTAATTTTATTGGGAGTCAGTATTGGATGATCCAGAGAAAACATGGCTTTGGAGATCATTCTTGAAACTATCATTTCTGACTGAGTGAGGAGGAGGTATCAGCCCCGGCCAAATGTTAATTTGTTAGCATGAGGACGAAGAGCAGAGCATGAGTAGCCATATATTCCATTTATCTTTGGGACTGAATTTGGGCAGAAAAAGAGTGTTTGTGGCATTGAGGTACACAGTTGGGGATACGCACTCACCAAGTACACCACTATTTTCTTAGATCTACTGTATAATTTTCAAGTTTGAGCCCAAGAACCTAAATTATAGTTTCAAAAGTGTTTAGAGCGTCGGCCTGCAGACTGAAAGGTCCCAGGTTCGATTCCGGTCAAGAGCATGTACCTTGGGTGCGGGCACATCCCCGGTGGGGAGTGTGCAGGAGGCAGCTGATCTATGTCTCTCTCTCTCATCGATGTTTCTGACTCTCTATCTCTCTCCCTTCCTCTCTGTAAAAGATCAATAAAATATATTTTAACAAAAGTGTGATCAAGAGAACTTGTATGCATAAATGCATAACCCATGGACAAAGACAATAGGGTGGTGAAGGCCTGGGGTGGGGGCTGGAGGCAGGTTAGAAGAAGTCAATGGGGGGTGGGGGAAAGGGGACATATGTAATACTTTCAACAATAAAAATTTTTTTTTTTAAAGTGTGGTCCAAGCACTACCTAAAGTATTTGTTGGAATGCAGATTCCAGACCTGCATGACAGAGCTGTTCAATCAGAATCCATGGAGTTTAGAACTGGAACATGAGTATTTAAGAAGGACTGCTGGTTTTACTGCACATCCTAAAGTTTATAAACACTTTCCTAATGGCCTGTTCTGGCACACTTCTAAGAAGAGCTTTTCAAAAATCCCTCCCTTTCTTTAAGACATTACCAGATTTCTTAGTTCATATTTTTTCCTAAATATGTTATGTTCTCCTTCTGTATTGGGACCGTTTTGACACCATGGAAATTGATTCTAAGTTCTCTCCTAAACGTGTTAAATAGTGGTGATATTATTGATGATGATGATGATGATGAATACTTTATGTAAAATTTTACTTAAAACTGTTATCTGTTTTTTGTTGTTGTTTTTTTTCTGGAGTTTTCTCTAAAAGGAATTACAGATGAAGTTAAAGGTCAAGTATGGCAATTTGAGAAACCAAGAGTGCTTTTGAAAATATTGTTTCAAATATATATATATATATATATATATATATATATATACACATATATATAAAATAAATGATCAGTATGAGAAATAGTTTATAGAACAGCAATTATTTTTGCTATGCCTAGAACCAGTTCATTTTTGTAATAGGCCTTTATCTTTTTCTTATTATTTACTTATTTCAATAAGTTTTTATTGATTCCAGAGGAAGGGAGAGGGAGAGATAGAAACATTAGCAATGAGAGAGAATCATCGATCAGCTGTCTCCTGCACACCCCCTACTGGGGATTGAGCCCACAATATGGGCATATGACCTGACTGGAATCGAACCCTGACCTCCTGGTTCATGGGTTGATGCTTAACCATTGAACGACACCAGCTGGGCTGTCTTTTTCTTTTTTAACAAGATAGACAAACTCCACACATTTAAAGCTTGAATCTAAATTTTTAGATGCTCTCTGAATGAACATCTGTTGAAGAATAATAAGCTACATTTGAGAAAATCAAGAATATATTTGAATTTTGGCAAATTAATGTGAATTCCTAATACTCTCAAACTTAACTGCAGATAGCTTTGATTTTTTTGAGATTACAGTTTGTTTCTATCTATAGATTCTGAGGACTTTCTTTGATCAAAGGCACTTGGAGAAAGCAAGGGAGCTGAGGGGCAGGCAGGAACAAAGACCATACTCTGGCTTGCATGTAAAATATTGAAGTGCTGATGCAAAGGCATTTGTCTCGAAACTGGTAGATGACAATACATCTTGAAGTAAATCTTGCAATTTTTGGTTCTTCACTCTGCATAACAGAGCTGATAGTAAAAAACAGTCTTTTTAAATTATCTTCATTGATTAGTTGTAGGGCCAAAAGAAATTAAACTACCGGGCCATTGTCCATTATTTTCCAAACTAGGCTATGTCAATCACTGGGGATACATATTAAGAATATAGATTTCCATGTTGTTCCCTTTCAGGCGCTGATTCTCCTGTTCCATGATGGGACCTAAAGGAAACTGGATTTCTTTAAAGTTTTTCTTATGATCAAGTAACTATGGAAATATTATTCTAGTCTATTTTCTTCTTTGTCAAAATGTCCTTTTAAAAATGTAGGATTGCCGAAACTGGTTTGGCTCAGTGGATAGAGCGTCGGCCTGCGGACTGAAGGGTCCCGGGTTCGATTCCGGTCAGGGGCATGTGCCTGGGTTGCGGGCATATCCCCAGTGGGAGATGTGCGGGAGGCAGCTGATCGATGTTTCTCTCGCATCGATGTTTCTAACTCTCTGTCTCTCTCCCTTCCTCTCTGTGAAAAGTCAATGAAATATATTTAAAAAAAAAAATGTAAGATTAACCCTGCTGGTGTGGCTCACCAGTTGAGCATTGACCTATGACCAGTGGGGCAGTGCAGGAGGCAGCTGATTGATGATTCTCTCTCATCATTGATGTTTCTATCTTTCTCTCCCTTCTTCTTTTCTCTGAAATAAATAAAAATATATTTTTAAAAAATAAAAGATAAAAATGTAGGATTATGTTTCACAATTAGATAATTCTTTTTATTTATTTATTTATTTATTTATTTTTTGAATTCTTTTTTTATTGTTTTATTGCTTAAAGTATTACAAAGGGTATTACATATGTGTCCTTTTTTTTTCCCCTCATTTCAGCTCTCTGTATCTTCAAGTTATTGAAATAGTTTGCTATTAATGAAAATCAGGAGGTCTGGTTATTCCTGCTTCCGATATTTATTTATTTGTTTATTTTAAAATGTGTTTTTATTGATTTTAGAGAGAGAGGAAGGGAGAGGGAGAGAGAAAAATATCAATCCCCAGCCCCAGCCTCCTTCAGACCCCTCACAGGGGATTGAACCGCAGTACAGCATGTGTCCTGACAAAGAATCAAGCCAGCGACCCTTCAATGTGTGGGATGATGCTCAACCCACTGAGCAACACTGGCTAGGGCTCCTCTTTCCTACATTTAATATGAATTAAGGCAAATCAGTAACCGGCTTTCATTTCTTTCATTTTATTCCTTAAAAATTTTCTTTTCTGTTTCATGTGCTGGACATTTATCAAAGGAAGGAAGCAGGGCAGATGATCTCTTAGTCCTTTGGAGATCAAAGATTACATTTATAGAAGTAACTCTTTAATATCCCTAGAGTCACTACTTAAGACATAATGGACTTCACCTTTTCTTTTAAATTAGCAGGGTGGAAGCATGGAACAGACAGATGAATCTCAGAGGAAAGGCAGGGAGTGGGGGATGGGAAGAAATTAACTTAAGAACTTATATGCATATTTGCATAACCTATGGGCACAGAAAATAATGTGGTGAAGACCTGAGGGTGAGGTACAGGGGGTCAATGGGGGAAACAAGGGGACATCTGTAATACTTTCAACAATAAAGATAAATTCAAAAAAGTTAGCAGGGTATGCGATAACACACTCTGGGCTTTTGACCTGCAATTTATTTCAGTGATTCTTATGTCAAAAAAGTCCAGTAACTTTGAGTGAACTTATATGTAGGTTATCTTTTGGACTGTAAACTGTTTGCATATCACAAAATCCCTAGCTGTATACAGTGATTTTTTAAAAAAATCAATACTTTGGTAAAGTTTTCTTTAGCAGCTGAGAGGATTCTCCGTTTCTGTCAGTGATGGGATAAAGGGTAGATTCATAGAACTTCACAGCCCAGCCTTTGTTGTACAGTATTTTCATTATTTAAAATCAAAGCAACTTGGTCTCAAGATTTGGCCATTTTGGAAGTGACAGTAAAGGAGTAATCAATACACTATATGCATCTTCAGAAGTTTGCTTCACAATAAACAATCTCTTGGTGTGTTTATCAAGAAAGAAAATAAAATGATTTTTGATTCTCAAATTTGATTTTTATGTCACAATTTCCCCAATTCAACATTCGATGGGATATATTTTTTCCATTTCTCTGTGCCAAATGTGCTGAGGACATGAGAGTGTAAAACACAGATGCTCCCCTCCCACTACTCTGCACCGATCCCCAATCTAAAAGGCTGGTGGGGAAATCAGGAAATAAATGGAAGACTAAGGAAACTCTAGTGTATCTGTATATCTTTAGAAGATATACAGGGTATTAGCGAGAAATAAGCAGCAGAGGAGGCTAGGGCATGCTCAGGGGTAATTAGGGGAGGTGCTAGTGAAATTGGATGGTCTCACTGAGAAAAACTCTTCAGCAAAAACTTGAAGGAGATGAAGGCTTGAGTGACAGTGGCATCTATGGCAAGAATGTTCCAGGCAGAGGGAAGATCAAGTGTGAAGTCCTGAGGGGGGCTACACTTCGCTAGTACTTAGAACTTCTAGGATTGCATTGCAGTGGGACTGGAGTAGGAAAAGCAGGAGTATGGATAGGGCACAAGGTCAGAGAACTACAGGAGTCAGATCATGTAGGATATTGTAGGTCATTGTAAGGATGTCAGCACTTTGAGGGAGAATGTGTAGCGCTGACTAAAGTTTGCTAGTCAGTTAATAAGATCGCTAGGGCTATTGTATTACTAGGTCTTCCAGTGCTACTCTTCCCCATCTCTGCCCTACATGACTCTGTTGTGTCTTTGGATAAAATGAGAAGGTGAGTAATGATAAAACTTTACACAATCATTTCAGCCAAATCATATGACATTAGTAAGTCAGAGTTTTGCCCTTAGCATAAATAACCACTAATGCATTATTCACATATATGTTTATGTGTTTAAATCCATTTTTCTTTTAATGGATCTATTAGTTTGTCACTTGTAATGATATATATTTCTACTAACATTTGTTTGCATTTGTGATTAGAACATGAAAAGGTAAAATAAGAAGTGAAAACCTCTGTTTTTTTTTAATAAAAACATTTACTTGCATTGTATAATAATTTAAATGTTAAATATCTGAATATTTTTGTGACTATTAGGTGTAGTTTTAAATATTGCTAATACAAGCTATTAATAATGATAAGATAATGCAAGCAGGTTGACATAGATAATATTTTATTTTAAATGCTATCAGAAATTTATAAAGATATTTAATTGTGTTCATGACATTCAAACTCAGGATAAAAATTAATATTCATTTAAAATAGAAGTTTTTCTTTTATTTTAAAAAAAAACATTATAACCACAACTTCTTAGTAAGCATTTGCAACGGCATATTAAATTTAACACAAGCTACTGGATATATTTTACAATCTGTAGAGCAATAATCTTTAATATATTTTCCAACATGAAAAGCAAAATCTTATTTCTATATAAAGTTTAATAAAAAATAATATTTAGATTGTGCAAAATGAAATCATTTCATTACCAGGTTTCTTTCATTTCTACTAGAAAAATCTTATATAGGTTTGCATAATGACTCATTTAATTAGGAAAAATATTTTCTTTTGAAACCATGTCTTTATTTATGAACCATTGTATCTACTAAAACATATAATAAGGCATATTGTACTATTTTTAAATTAAAGCAAACATCCAGGAAACTTAGGAAGTTTATAGGTTTCATTTCCATTGTTTAGTTTTACAGAATAATAGCTTTCCTTTCATCTTTGTTTTTCCGTTTGACATTAACCCCTCTTGCTTTCTGCATGAACTTTTTTGTCCATTTGGATACAAAAACTAGATATAGGGGATATAAGTTAGAAGAGCCTATCAGTAGGGTAAACTGATTAAACTATGTATACACAGAAACAGTCATTTTCTAGAAATGCTTTTTCTTTCACAAATATTGTCCGATTCTACCATATGTTGTTTTTAAATGCAAAGCACATTTTCCTGTCTGATATTTCCTAATCTTACTGCAACGAAGTCAAATGCTTCCAATTTTTATAGACTTCAGAGAATGTTGTTCAGAAACACCCAGTAATTTATTTTTACATTATTTTGCAGTACAGCAAGATTACCTCACCATTGTTAACAGATGTTTTCGTCTCCACGACAGTTTGCTGTTATTTCATCAAACACAAAGATACTACAAAGAAATGCAATAAGAAATGTATATTCTTTTCCCTCGTCACATTTATCACAATCAATGCAGAATTGGAGCAATGCGAATTCTGCTGCGGTCCTTCGAGGCTCGAAGTGTTTGTAGTGTAGCAGCGGTGCTCTGAGCCGGTGCCAGGAGATATTCATGGAAACACTTAACGATAATACTGCTTCAGTAGAGGCAGTAATGGTATAAACAGGGCAAAGGAAATACCAGGATTGCAACAGATGCGATTGATTATGTGCCTTGGGGAATATTCCACTCATTTATTTTAAGTCCAGTCCACGTAAATCAAAGGCCGTGATGTTGTCAGTAAGACATATCACAGACACAGTAATATGCTGTGACAGGGCCCCTGCCTTACTGACACAGCCCATCATGCCGTGGGACACGCGCATCTGTCTCAAGCACGGTTCTTGCACTGTCAACTGTAGAAAACAATCTGACTGAAGCATCTGAATCACAACGGACTGTGATATGGTTTGTTCCAAAAATAAAGGTGATAGCACTGCTTTCGGTAGAGGGAACTTATGTATTTGAACTCGGTCTTAAATCTCCCGCTAAGGAAACAGTAGTATTTAATAATACTCTTAGTTGTCAATCTATACTAGAGCAGCACATTTTAGGCACCAAAATAGGCAACTGTAGAATATAACTCTAACATCGGGATTTTAAACAACCTGTTCTCTGCAGAGACGCTTTCGGTACAGAAGTTGCTTCATGAAGACCAAGTGTCTTTTCCTTATTCCTTTCCAGTCCATGAGGAGGGTATTTTCAGAGTTAATGTCTCTTTCTCTCTGAGTTACTGACTTGTGCCTGACTAGGAAAGCTATGCGGCATTTTTCTAATGCAGGGATAGCACAGAGATTAGGAAAAAACAGTTTGCATTTCCTTTTATCTCTTACTGATTGAAAGCCCCAGCATATATCGCAGACTCATCTTTAAAGTAGGAGAAATGGCCAAGTGGGTCTTTGAAAACTGGAGCTTAAAGAGAATTGCTAAGCATTTTAATAGCTGAAGGAATTTGAAGTCTTATAATTCATGCTAAAGTATGGCCTCACTCCTATGAAATTGTACATTGCATGCACATTAATTATGAGTAACATTCCTTCAATGAATAGCAAAGGAAATGATAATGATTTGCTACTTATTATACAATGCTGTCACACAGTCTTTTGTAAAAGAATGGGCTTAACTTCCTCAATAGATAATAAAGGGGTGCTGAATTTCAGTATTAGGGCTCCTTTCACTAGGTAGTTGATAAAATAAGCAAGCAGTGTATAATTTCACTTCAACTCTACTCCTTTAAAAAAAAATCATAGTATAGCGACTTCACTTGTGACTTTCAAAAGCAACCTATCATTTTTTTTTAAAATGAAAAAATCGACTGCAATAATATTTTTGTTATCTACATTTGATTTGAAGACATGGCATAAGCTCTCACTCAGTTTTGCAAGAACTTGGGAATTGTGGAGGTAAAAGTTTGGAACTTTCTGTATGTGTAACTAACATACTCATTTCTGCTCATATGTAACCATATTGACATACTAGAGGTCCAGTGCACGAAATTTGTGCAAGGGTAGGGTCCCTAGGCCTGGCCAGCAATCAGGGCAGGTCGGGGTCTTCTGGCTGCCGGCCGGGGCCTTCCTTTGTTCTGCACCATCCCCGCGGGGTTAGTGCACGTCATAGTGAGCAATAGAACCCCTGGTCTCCTGGTTGAACTCCTGAGGGGACACTTTGCATATTAGCTATATATATATAATATATATATATATAGATTATACTTTTATCAGTTATGAATCACTGTCTATAATTGAGACAGTCAGAAAATATCATACACACACATATACACTTATGATTAGATCTGACTTGGAGCTCATAAAAAATAAAATTTCAGTCATTTGATTATTGGGGAAACTCCCTTTCTGGTGTTGTACAAAAATCTGGCAACTGAAGGCAGCCCTGTAGCCTTCAGTCAATCAGTGTAGCCACTGATACACTCCTTGTTGAAGCTTTGAGGTTAATCATCTCTATTGTTTTTATCCCAAGTGTGGGAATGTTTTGGAGTCAGTAATTCCACACAGTAGGTCCAACTTCCCCAAATGGAGCCCACACCTAAAATCCTGCTGTGTAATGTGGTACTGTCAGGGACAGGGAATGGGTGCCCACTCTCCTCAGGACCCGTTGCTTCCATCATGCTTAATCATGAGGACTCCTAGCATTGCCTCTCTTATTTTTGCTCATCCTTACCCCGGTCAAAAATATTCTTCTTCCTCTTTATCCCATCATTATCCTCTAATCCTTGCAATCTAGTTTTCAAAACACAAAAGCTGAGAAGGAATCTGCAGTGAATTAGGGCTTTGAGCCCTGCAAACACAAGCCTCTTCCAAGATAAAGGGGCAGAAAGATCTGGGTAACTTAGGGGAATGTGGAGGTGGAAAAATATAGTGAAAACAGAACATAATAACTCAATAAATTATCTTGCCTCATTGTAATTTCCACCTGGAATTTTTAATGAATCAGTACCTATAGCTCATTTTGGAAATATACATTCAAAAGAAGAAATGGAACACACACAAAGGGGGAAACATTGTCTCAGTCACTTCCAACCCAGAAATTCTATGTCGGATTCATAGAGGAACCTCAGCAGGCAAGTGAGCCACACAGGAGGTTAGTTTGTGCTGTTTCTAGTACGGCATTTTTCCCACTGAGCTGCACCTTTCCACAATCCTGATTTTATCACCAAGTTCGTGTCTATTGAACCACATATTATAAAGTCTGGTAATAATAGTCCATCATCCAACTTCCATCGTATTCAGACATCTGTTAAAAAATTCTTCCTTTGAGACAAATTTGGTTTCACAGAGCAATTGAACCTTAGCTGCCAGTTTGATCCGACTTTACTTATAATGCCACTCACCACTGTGGCATAATGTTCATAACACATTTTCACTCCTTAATATAAAACTACTCAAAGCACAAGACTGAGACTAGACCTAGAGAATTGGAATGAATGATGGCCTGAGGGTTCTTTCAGTTCTGTAGAGTTGTGCTAGCAGTGATGATAATAGCAAACACATATGTGGCGCTTACTCTGTCTCAAGATGATTCTAGGGACTTTACATGTATTAACTATTTCAGCCCTTCCAACTCAATAAGGCTACTACTGTTTTTATCATCCACTTTATAGTTAAAAGAACTGAGGTGGAGACATTCAGTGATTGCTCAAGTTCACATTTCCTTATAGGAAGGTGATTGGGATTTGAGCCTGGTAGTTTGACTCCTAACTTGCTCCTCTTAACCACTCCACTTAACACCATCATTTCTTAGGATGGAAGCAGGACACCGCCAGCTTTATTCTTCATCCTCCCCCAATCCAACTCAGTATGTACATATAAACTTCTGTTTCAAAAAAAAAAATTAGTAAATTTATGCTGATAGAAGAAAAAAGTATATAAAGGTATTTAAAGATAATTTCCATTTGATGCTTACATAATAGCATGTATATCTGATATTCATTATATATTTGTATTATACAAAATGAAGATAATAAATAAATACAATGTTGAGGTCTACTTTTTCATTCAACTTTATATCATGAGAATTTTCCACTTGAGTAGTCCTCAAAATATAGGCTTATATAGATTCTTTCCATCTTCTCACAATTCTAGATACAGTAAAACATATTTTATGTCATGATGATTATTTTCTTCAAACACATTTCAAAGTGAATCCATGAGGTAGATTTCATAAACTCATATCAGGTTTTGAAACACTTTGCCAGAATGTTTCCTCAAAGGAGTCTTGCTTTATATTCCCACAGATAGTGCACGGGCGCTCTTTGCAATATAACGCAGCAAAACTGGGTATTTCATCCCTATTTCTTTGTTACTAGCAAGAGCAAAAGGTTTGTTATATGTTATTGGACTGTTTTATTTTTTGTGTGTGTGAATGTCTATTTTCTTTGGCATAGTAGGTAAACATATTTTTCTTATTGTTTTCTAAGTATAATTTCCACAATAGGAATAAGCAACCTTTGGCTTTCCCAGATGTTACAAGTATTTATTCTAGTTTTCTGTTTGTCTTTATTTTATTTAACAATATTTTTAAATAGAAGCTAAAAATATAGTTTCAATAATCAAGAATTGCCTTTGTGGTTTCTTTCTTTATTTTCATGTTGATGATAGCTACCCTCATCTTATGTTTGAAGAAATAATCAACTTAATGTCTTCTTTAGTTATTTTGGTTTTATCTTGTAATTCTTCATAGTGTAATTGATCTGGAACTTATTTTGGCAAAAATTGATACTGAACTAATATGCATATAATGATAGCTTAATAATATTAAAATTTCTTATCATTTATCACTGCTTTCTTTTGTTTCTCACTAAGTTTTCAAAGTTTTCTTCATTTTATATTTACTTTGCTTTCTCTTTTATCTAACAACACTATATATATATTAAAGGTCCAATGTACAGAATTACTACAAGAGTAGGCCTTCCTTCACCTGGCTGCCAACACCGGCTTCCCTCTGGCACCTGGGACCTGGCTTCTCTCTAGCTGCCAGCAGGCAGCTAGGACTGGGGCTTCCCTTGCAGCCCCAGCTTCATTCGGAAGGTTGTCCAGAAGGACTTCCAGTCTAATTAGCATATTACACTTTTATTATTATAGATCTTGCATGCTCTTGTCAATAAGAGCATGGTATTCCAATGGTATTCCATTGGAATACTGGTATTCCAATGTTTTATTTTATTCTAAACTATAGCATGATATCAAATATATATATATACTAGAGGCCCGGTCCACAAAAATTTGTGCACTCAGAGGGGAGAGGGGGTCCCTCAGCCTGGCCTGTGTCCTCTCGCAGTCTGGGACCCCTCGGGAGATAACGACCTGCTGGCTTAGGCCTGCTCCCGGGCGGCAGAGGGCAGGCCCAATCCCTAGGTGCAGCCCCTGGTCGGGCTCAGAGCAGGGCCGATTGGGGAGTTGGGGCGCCGCCCCCTGTCATGCACAGAGCAGGGCGGATCTGGAGGTTGCAATGCCACCCTCAGTCACGCTCAGGGTACGGCCGATTGGGGGGTTGGGGCACCGCCCCCTGTCACACTCAAGGCAGGGTCAATGGGGAGGTTGTGGCGCCACCCCCTGTCACGCACTGAGCAGGGCCAATCAGGGGGTTGGGGCGCTGCCCCCTGTCACGCACAGAGCAGGGCGGATCAGGGGGTTGGGGCGCCGCCACTGTCACACTCAGGGCAGGGCCGATGGGGAGGTTATGGCTCCACCCCGTCACACACAGAGCAGGGCCCGTGGGGGGGGGGGGGGCGCACCCTGTCACACACAGAGCCGCAGGGCAATCAGGGGGTTTGGGTGCTGCCCCCGTCACACTGATCCCGGTGCTGGGAGTCCTCGCGGCTCCGCTGATCCTGGTGCTGGGAGGCATATTACCCTTTAACTATATAGGATAGAGGCCTGCTGCATGGGTGGGGGCTGGCTGGTTTGCCCTGAAGGGTGTCCTGGATCAGGGTGGGAGTCCCCACTGGGGTGCCTGGCCAGTCTGGGTGAGGGGCTGAGGGCTGTTTTCAGGCTGGTGGGTGACTGAAGCTCCCAACTGCTCCTTTTTTTCTTTTTTTTTATTCCTGGCCAGCTTTAGCTCTGACTCCAGCTCTGAGGCCTCTGCTGCTCAAAGTAGGTATCTGGTTTGTTTGGGTTCTATAATCGAAACACTGTATCAACTCCAGCTCTGAGATCCCAGCTCACTGAAAGCAGGTTTCTGGGGTTTTGTTTAGCTTCTATATTTGTAACTATGTTTCAAACTGCAGGCTCAGAGGCCGGCAAGGCAGGCGGGGAACGTTGGTTTCTTACGTCACTGAAGCAAGCAAGCCTCATGTTAGTTTCAAGCTTCCTGGCTGCTGGCCGCCATCTTGGCTGGCAGTTAATTTGCATATCGCCCTGATTAGCCAATGGGAAGGGTAGCGGACTTACGCTAATTACCATGTTTCTCTTTTATTAGATAGGATATACATACTTTTATTACATATGTATGTGTGTTTGTGTACATCTACACTAATAAAAGAGAAACATACAAATTGGTGTCACTCCGCTACCCTTCCCATTGGCTAATCAGGGAGATATGCAAATTAACTGCCGGCCACGATGGCGGCCAGCAGCCAGGCAGCTGATGCGAACAGGGAGGCTTGCTTGCTTCAGTGACGGAGGACTCCAACGTTCCCCACCTGACTTGCCGGCCTCTCAGCTGCAACTCTAAACAACTATGTTGCAAATATAGAAGCTAAACAAAACCTCAGAAACCTGCTTTACTCAGCCGGGCTTCAGCCAGCCGGACCACAACATTGTATCAAATACAGACGGTAAACAAAGGCCAGAAACCTGTTTTCAGCAGCCAAGGCCACAGAGCTAAAGCTGGCCCAGAATAAGAAAAAATAAAAAAGAAAAAAAGGAGCAGTTGGGAGCTTCAGTCACCCGTCAGCCTGAAAATGGCCCTCAGCCCCTCAGCCAGACTGGCCAGGCACCTCAGTGGGGACTCCCACCCTGATCCAGGACACCCTTCAGGGCAAACCAGCCAGCCCCCACCCGTGCACCAGGCCTCTATTCTATATAGTAAAAGGGTAATATGCCTCCCACATCGGGATCAGCGGAGCCGTGAGGCCTCCTGGCACCGGAATCAGCGTGACAGGGGGCAGCGCCCAAACCCCCTGATTGCCCTGTGGCTCTGTGTGTGACAGGGTGCAGTGCCCTAACCCCCTGATTGGCTCTGCTCTGTGTGTGATAGAGGTCAGCGCCCCAACCCCCCTTCTTCCCCCCCCCCCCCCCCCGGCACGGGCCCTGCTCTGTGTGTGACGGGGTGGAGCCATAACCTCCCCATCGGCCCTGCCCTGAGTGTGACAGTGGCGGTGCCCCAACCCCCTGATCGGCCCTGCTCTGTGTGTGACGGGGGGTGGTGCCCCAACCCCCCTGATTGGCCCTGCTCTCTGTGTGACAGGGTATAGAGCCCCAACCCCCCTGATGGCCCTGCTCTGTGCATGACAGGGGGCAGTGCCCCAACCCCCTGATCTGCCCTGCTCTGTGTGTGACAGGGTATGGAGCACCAACCCCCGTGATGGGACCTGCTCTGTGCATGACAGGGGGCAGCGCCCCAACCCCCTGATTGGCCCTGCTCTGTGAGTGACAGGGGGTGGAGCCTCAACTTCCCTATCGACCCTGCCTTGAGTGTGACACGGGGCGGTGCCCCAACCCCCCAATCGGCCGTACCCTGAGCGTGACTGAGGGTGGCATTGCAACCTCCAGATCCGCCCTGCTCTGTGCATGACAGGGGGTGGCGCCCCAACTCCCCAATCGGCCCTGCTCTGAGCCCGACCAGGGGCTGCACCTAGGGATTGGGCCTGCCCTCTGCCACCCGGGAGCAGGCCTAAGCCAGCAGGTCGTTATCTCCCGAGGGGTCCCAGACTGTGAGAGGGCACAGGCCGGGCTGAGGGACCCCCTCTCCCCCCTGAGTGCACAAATTTTTGTGCACCGGGCCTCTAGTATATACATAATTGGCCAACTTATTGAATTCTCTAATTAATTTTAATAGCTTTGTAAAATTCTATCTTGTAGGTTGTACAAAAGTTATGTTATATAATAAGATGGTTATAACCATCTAAAAACAGATTTTTTCTTCTTCCCTTCTAATTGTTATATGTCATTGTTTTGTATTATAGCATATGTAGAAATTCTAGTATATTAAATAGTGGTAAAAATAGGTGTCATTTTCTTGTACCTTATTTTAATTTGTTCTTTCTTAAGTAGAATATTGGCTGCTGCTAAAATAATTTATTTAAGAATATTTATTAAACATCTAACTTGGAAAGTGTACAGAAAGAGGAAGAGAATAAATGAGGTAAATAAGGTAAGTAAAGTTATTAAGCTAGTCAATGGTAAATGTTTAGAATAAACGAGGTAAATATTTACCTCCATAAACTAGATAAATAAATAAAGTTACTAACTTAGTCAATGATAAATGTTAAAAATAATACTCAGGCAATAGAGTAAGGTATTTAGGAGGGTTGATTTTAGGGAGAATAACCAGGATAGAAATCAGTGAGAAAACAATTTTTGATTAAAGACTTTAAGGATATGAATGAACATATTCTGTTGCTATCTGGGCAAAAATTATTCCTGGAAACGAAAACAGCAAACATAATGGCCTGGACCGGAGGTGGGAGTTTGGCTGGCATAGCTGAATAACATAATCTTCAAAGATCTGAAAGCTATTGAGGTAACAGACTATGTAGCCTAAAAGGTCATAATAAGACTTCGGTTTTTATTCTGGGTGAAGTTACTAAGAAAGGGTTCTTGAAAGAACCTGATTAAAAGATTTCTTTAAATTAGAAAATGATATTGAATTAGCTTTAACATGTAAGATTTTATTAAGGGAATTTGCACAAAAATTTTAAGCATTTTCTATATCTGCAAAATAAAAGTAAAATCAAAATGTAAGTAAACTTTAAGTGGGTTATTGTAAGTGAAAAGATCTTACACCAGAACAAAGGGCATTGTATTTTAGGGAAAACAAGAGCATGCACACTTGCCTTAAAGGTTATCATGAAGTTTAAATGAAACATCTGTAAAATATTCAACCAAATTTTTGGTAAACAAATAGTGAATACACAAGCACATTAACATATTTTTATTAAAATTCAGTGTTATTATATTGCAAGAGCATTGCCATAAGAAAATATACAAAATTTGTAAGAAACATGATTTGTATTTAAAATGGAATTAAATTTTATTAATCAAACCAAACACCATCTGGCGCTACTTGTGGGTAAACCTTAGGTCAGGGGTGGGCAACCCCTGGCATGTGTGCCAAACATGGCACGCCAGTAACTTTTGCTGGCATCCAAAACCCTCTCTTATAATCTTCCATTTACAATTTTTTATTAATATTGACTTTTATTTTTCAGATAATTTCAGTTTAGGTGCATCTTAGATAAATAAATAATTTTACATAACAAGTTATCCTAAAGACCATAGACATGGATTGGCGAGAGAGGGGAAGAGCAATTTCTATGCCTCTGCTTTAACTCTCGCTGCCTTCCTAGACCTGACCAGTGTTTTGGTTTTATCCACATACGCTTGTGAATCTTTGTTCTCAGTGATGAATTTGTTAAGTCTCATAATAGGAGTAGCCTGACGGATGAAAGTAGTAGCTCGTCCATATCTCTGAAGGTCACGAAATATAAACCTGATGTAAAATCTCTGTCATCAGTGATGCAGCAGCAAAAGTCCCACTGATAATATCAAACGGAGTCATAAAGTTTTCTGTAGGACTATCAGTGTACATGTATACATTAAAAAATAAATGTATCTTTCATCACCATATACTGTGTTTTTATTGCTCAAATGAATTTTGTTATTTCTTTAAGCTTCTTCACATACGTACACATTAAGAGATATCAAGTAGGCATAACATGTTCTCAAAAAATTAGGGTTGGCTTGCAGAAGAATTTTGAGTCAGAGATTTTGCTGGTTTTGGCACGCACTCACAAAAAGGTTGCCCATCCCTGCCCTAGGTACTTTAAAAAATATACACATTTTATTTTAGAGCAATTTTAGATTCACAGCAAAATTGATAGGAAGATACAGAGATTTCTTTCAGAACACTGCTCCCACACATGTATCCCCCATTATCAACATCAACCACCAAAATGGTATATTTGTTACAATTGATGAACCTACACACATCATTAACACTCAAAGTCCATAGTTTACATTAGGGTTTATTCTTGCATATACATTTTATAGTTTTGGACAAATGTATGGCACATATCCATAATTATAGTATCAGACAGAATGTTTTCTTTTTTTTTTTTTTTTAATATATTTTATTGATTTTTTACAGAGAGGAAGGGAGAGGGATAGAAAGTCAGAAACATCGATGAGAGAGACACATCGACCAGCTGCCTCCTGCACACCCCACACTGGGGATATGCCTGCAACCAAGGTACATGCCCTTGACCAGAATCGAACCTGGGACCTTTCAGTCCACAGGCCGACGCTCTATCCACTGAGCCAAACCGGTTACGGCAAGAATGTTTTCAATGCCTTAAAATTCCTGTATTCCCCACCTATTTATCCTTTCCCTGTCCTAACCCCTGATTTTTTTTTCTGTCACCATAGTTTTCCTTTTCCACAATGGCATATAGTTGAAATTATACAGTATGTAACCTCTTCAAATTGGTTTCTTTCACTTAGTAATACAAATTTAAGGTTTCTCCATGACTTTTCATGGTTTGATAGCTCATTTCTTTTTATTTTCTGTATATAATACAGTTTATTTACCCATTCACCTATGGAGGGATATCATGGTTACTTCCAAGTTTTGGCAATTACGAATAAGCTGCCATAAGCACCTGTGTGCAGGTTTTTTGGTAGATACATGTTTTCAACACATTTGGATAAATACCAAGAAGTGCTATTGCTTAACTATATGGTAAAAATATATTTAATTTAGTAAGAAACTGCCAAACTATCTTCCAAAATGTTTGTATACCTACCAGCAATGGATAACAGTTCCTATTGCTCCACATCCTCTCAAGCATTTGGTATTGTCAGTGTTTGGTTCTGGGTTGTTCTAATAGGTGTGTGGCGATATGTCATTATTATTTTAGACTAGAGGCCCAGCGCGCACGAAATCATGCACGGTTCGGGTCCCTAGGCCTAGCCTGTCCTCCGTCGCATGGCCTCTGCCACCCGGCGACACTACGTGAAGCTCCCCACCCCAGGATGCTCTGTGAACCCCGTGACTGCTCCGCAAGGCTCCCCCCACCCCTTGACTGCTCAGAGAAGCTTGCTTGCCACCCTGCGAAGCTGGCTGCTGGATGCTCCGAGAAACTCTCCCCTCCCCCGACCCCGCGACTGCTCCAGGAAACTCCCCTGCCCCAGGGCTGCTGCCAGGGTAACTGCTCCACTAAAGTCATGACCACCCGCAAAGCAGCCCACCACTGCTGCTCAACAGTCCCCAGTCCCACCCCAACACCAGGTCCCCATCATGGTGAGCGACTCGGGGGCCGGGGAGAGGAGGGACCAAGAGGTGCTCCATGCCCTTCATGATGACCGGTCGCCCATTCGGTCGTGATGGTACTTAGCTCTTTATATATATTAGGATTGTATTTCCCTGATGACATATGCTTATTTACTATCTGTCCATCTTTAGTGAGGTGTCTCTAAAGGTCATTGACCACATTTTAATCAGTTGTTTTTTTCTTATTGATGAGTTTTAGGAGCTCTTTGTATATTTTGGTTAACAGTTCTTTATCAGATATGTCTTTGCAAATATTTTCTACCAGTCCGTGACTTCCCTTTTCATTCTTGCCAGTGTCCTTTGCAAAGCAGAATATTTTGGTTGTAAAAAGGTTCAGCTTATTAATCTTTCTTTCATGGATCATGACTTTGGTGTGATATCTTAAAAGTCATTGCTAAACTCAAGGTTGTCTAGGCTTTCTCTTATGTTATCTTCTAGGAGATTCATAATTTTGCATTTTACATTCAGATCTATTATCCATTTTGAATTAAATTTTGTGAAGGTTGTAAGGTCTGTGTCTACATGCTTTTTTTTCTCTTCTTCTGGCACCTGGATATCTAGAGTTGTCCCACACCATTTGTTGAAAAGATTATCTGTTCCTCATTGTATTGCCTTTGCTCCTTTGTCAAAGATCAGATGGCTATATTTATTGGGGTCTATTTATGGGCTCTCTATTCTGCTCTACTGATCTATTTGTCTATTCTTTTGCCAATACCAGAGTGTCTTGATTACTGTAGTTTTATAGTAAGTCTTGAAGTCAGATAGTGCCAGAACTCCAACTTTGTTCTTATCTTTTAATATTGTGTTAGCTATTTTGGGCAATCCTAGGTACTTTTAAATATTAAAGTGTGGGCAGGGAATTTAGTCTTTAGCACTAAAAACACGTTCATGATAAATCAGGAATAAACTATCTCATTGTTTTTGAAATCTGCCCTTACATTGCAATATGTGGATCCAAGAGAAAGGATATAACAAGCTTTTCTATTTTGAATACATGAAATTATGCTAAATTATTTGTGTCTCTGGGAGATGGTAATAGAAGAATGATAACAATAGTAAAGGTAGGTGTGTGTGTGTGTGTGTGTGTGTGTGTGTGTGTGTGTGTCAGTGTGTAAAGTCATGTGGCATTAAACTATCTCTGCATTTATTGGATATCTATACATTGCCTTGGCTATACTGTAACCAACTTCACAAAGAAACATTTAAGGGGTTAGTTGGAGTAAATGAGAACCAGTAGACTCACTTCTAGAATATCTCACATCAGCAGGTTTTTCTGTACAGCATTCAAGCTCATGGTACCCAAGTCAACCTGAATTAATAGTTTGAAAAGGTGGCTGATCACTTTCTGAAGGTCTGTCCTTGCCCTGGATATTATTTTAAAGTGTTTATATTTTAGGCATTGTGATTTGCATCACCTACTTTTAGAAAACACATGAAGATAATTCTCTTTTTATTAGTCTTTGTGGGACATAAAATACAGTAAAGGATATAGGCATTATCTGCTCTTTAATGTAGAAGGACTCATGCTGAAAGCCAGTATAAGTTGAAAGTGACAAAAGGGTTTTTATCTCTTGGTCTCTTATCTCATACCAGATAAGAACAATCTTTAGTTATTCAGGTGTCCAGAAGTTTCTTGCAGTGTACCCACAAAAGAAAGAAATTTGAAATAAATAATGTTCTCTTGCTATAAGCCTAAAAGGATAAAGTAATAATGTTATTTTTCCAGTTACCAAAATACTAAAAGAAAACAAATGAGATTATCAGAAATAAGAGGACAATCAGTAAAATTATATTTACTAATACGTTCAAACATTTTAAATATTAATTGTGTTCATTCTTGTTACTTCAAGGTGATCTGCCACATATATGAAAGCCAGGTTCTTGTAACCATAGAAATCATTCCATGTAATATGTTAACAGATGTTGGTGTCTTGTGAAAGTCTGTTGCTCTATTTGCTCTTTGACTAGTTTGAGGTTGTTTTCCACATAAACACTTAAGGTTGTGGACTTTAAAGTACTATGTAAGGTATTTTCATTACAGTTCAGTTCTATTAACAAAAAAAACCTTTCTGAAATATAGTTATATAACCTATGTTAATGTAAAAAACCATTGAAACCTGTAAAGAATTTTTGTGAGTTTATTTGGGCCAAACTGTCAACATATGCCGGGAAGCAGAACCTCAATGAATTGAGATAATGCTCCGGATAATGGCGGGTTACATCTGTATTTATACATTGCAATCAAAGGAAGGGATGAAGGTGGGTTACATGGAATCCATTAGTGATAGTCTAGAAAGGTGGGAGGAAGCAAAGCAGGGAAATCCCTGGAATTGGATAAAAGGTAAAATGATAGACACATACTTATGTGGGTGCAGGAACAATTAACATAACAATGAAGGAATTTGTGGTATCTGTCCTGGCACATTAGGTTGTGCCCCAAGTGGTCCAGAAAAAGGGAAGTTACAAGTTACCCAGACATTTCAAGGGTATGTTATTATAGATACAAAAAGACAGATAGACTCAGTTAAGGTGAAGGTTGACCTTGTCAGTGAAGATACCTGCCTAGGATGTACTGGTAACTGCCCACCATAACTGCTTTTAGTTAGTTTAATTTCAGACCATCCTTTGTGGTTACTCTAGGTCTCTGAGTTTGCAAGACTGCCATGCAGGCCTTCCCTGAGCTTGTCAGGTTAGCGTGTGGGCCCTTTAATCCACACCTACCATATTGTTCGCTTTTCACTTTGTTTACCAAAGAGCTTAAATACAAAAATGAAGCTCAGTTTTACATAATGTATAATAGCTTATATATTAGAACTAGTGGCCTGGTGCATGAAATTTGTGCACATTAAAAGGGGATTAATTAGAGGAAATATTTTAATGTTGCTATTTGCCCTTTCTCTATAATAGAAGTGTCAGAGATGAAAAAAATTAGTGAAATGTATATGAAAATCTTCCTCCTGTCAGAGTCTGGGGTGTGCCGCAGGACCCAGAGTCAAGTCCTTGCCCATTCATGGCACCTCAAAGTTGCACAAGACCCAGACCCAGCCTGTCCCACCCTCATTGGGCAAGATCCAGACCCATCTGGCCCCAACCTGTCAAGCCCCGCTGGGTGGGGAGCATGGTCCCCTGCTGATTGCTTGTTAAAGCTCATTACGGGAATTCAGCCTCCGCTGTGGGTGCAGCCATCTTGTGTTACAGAAACTCCGCCTCCGCTGTGGGCACCACCATCTTTGTGACAGCCTGATGATCAATTTGCATATCCCCTCTTTATTAGATAGGATCCTTTTTAAGTCTTGACTTTCTCTTCTAATAGTTGTTTTTTGTTTTTGATTCATTAATTTTATTTCTTTGTATGTGTTAGCTGTCCCACATTTGCATGTGAGCAAAGGTTGTATATAAGGAGCCCCTCTCTCTCCCTCTCTCTTAAAAAGTGGTATATAAGTATAAGAATAAATGTTACATACCCAAACTTTCTAACTTCTTTAGACAATCTTCAAAGGTTTGCTGCTCTTGCTCAGACAATAAATCCATCAAAGAAAATTAAACTCATTGGAGACAGACTAATAACCAGTCAGAATTCAGAACAGAAATTGTTAGGGGACTATGCCAAGTCAAAACTGAAGTTATCAACACTTCAAATCAGTTCACAGAGAAGTTATAACTTGATATTACCAATTATTTAACCTTTTTTTAAAGAATTATATTTTCTAGTAATCTAGTATAAGGCACATAAGAATGATTTTTCATAGATTGACACGTAGAAAGTCACAACCTCTCGTGTATCCTTTGAAGTTTTGACAATAAAAGAATAACTTTATAAATGCCTTTACACTTTGGATTTTAAAATAATCAATATGAACATCCACAACAATTATTTTAACATCCAAAACATATATTTTTTAATAGTTTCCAAAAATTAGTGATTCTACTTTCCTATATAAAGCACCATTTTTCTTAAAGATATTTGACAAAGACCTTTATTTGAACATTGTGTCCAGTTTAAATCATGCATTTCAAGAAATAAAAGTCTAGAGAACATTTAACATGGTTGGAGGGGTGGGAAAATTGTTTTTAGGCTAGTACTATAAAGGAGTTGTCATTATTTATTCTGGAAAGATAAATCAAATTGGCTTAATTAATAATCCTTTTTGAATACAAAAATGCTATTTATAAAATGACATTCTCTTGCTTACCGGTTCTTCATTTCCCCAGATGTGGACTAAAGAATAAATGAACTGTATTTGCTGTTAAGGAAGAATTCACGCTGGGGAAAATGTCTTCCAGTCAGATAGATCAAATGCTGACATAGATCAAATGGTTACCAACAGTCGCTAAGTTGTGTCAATTTTTAATCTCTAGGGAGTCACTAAATTTTTATAAAGACTCCTATGATTTGAATGATTCAGACTGTTGAATTAGTGCTGAGTCTCTAGAAGAGATGAAATTGTGGTAATTTTCTAATTTATGGTTCAGTGATTTTATTGAAGCAGATATAGCATATTCAAAAAGGTATACTTTCTTCTCCCTAAAATTCAGCATGGAGACAGATAATTTTTTTTAAAGTTTATTTATTATAAACAGTCATTTAACACCTTTTTAAAAAAACTGTATTTACCTCTAATGAGCTCCTATTCCATGCTGCATACACATCTATTGAAGTATTCCATATGTTGCATTGGGTTATATATTCCTTACTTTTACTAGATAGTAATTTTTTGACAGCTGACACCATGATGAAAATTATTTGTATTCCCAGAATTTATCACAATGCTGCATATGATGCCTGCAATTAAAATGTGGTAGATGAATGGAGAAAAGGAAGAAAGCAAGTAGGAATGAAGAAATTCACTTTCTGGTTTATGTTTTAGAAAGCTAATCCTGTAATTTTGACATGTAGCCATAGGGTGGCAGAAGTGTGCCACCACCAGGAATTCCTTTCATTCATGCTCATTCACACAATCGTCATTGAACTTCAGTTCTGTTTAGGTGCCAGGATGCTATGTATTACAGGGGAGTATGAGACAGAAAGGAAATCAGTCATGGTAATTCAATGCCCTTGTCAGTGGTTTTAGTTAGGAGTGTGCATGTGATATGATGCAAAATGAAAGTCTGTTACTAGTTTCCTGGTAGAGTTTTTCTTGCCTTAAAAAGGAAAGCAAGGAAAGGATTTGTGTTTTTCTGCTGTTGCAAGTTTCTCTGTGAGGATATGATGGCTGGAGCTCCTTTAGCCATTTCAAAGATAAAAAACCAACATATGAGGATGGCAGAACCAAAAGATGGAAGGAACTTGACATACATCGTAGTTTTCTAATAGCCTTTGAAATTTCCTAATTTCTTCTCATGGAAGAGATGATTTAATCAGACTAATCACCTTGTCTGCTATTTGTTCACCTTAGTTTATTATGAATTTTATTATATAACCAAAATGGGTACAGTTGTGACAGAGAAGATTTCTCCGTCTAACTGGCAAACAGCCAGGGACTTCTGTAGCTGTTAGCGAGGAGCCACTCAGTTGGAGCAGGTTCAGCTACTCGACACAAGTCCAGAACACACTCCTTACCTCCCTATGATCAGCTGACATAATGGAAAAAATCTCTCTGGTTTGCTGGTAAAAAATGTAACACTGGCTTCTCTAAAACAAAACAAACAAAAGTGTGTATTCATGCGTATATAAATTTACTATAAATTTTACAGATATAAAAGATGTGTAGCACACATTTTATCCTATATAATAAAATGTACCACATTCTTTCTTGTAAGTTCCAAATAGCTAATGGATTCTCACATAATGCTTTGTTTGGTTTTGTCAAATTTGTGTATCCATAAACAAGTGATGGATGATTGTTTTTCCAACATGGAAAATGGTTGATATTTTCATCTGCATTTAAGAATAAGACAAAATGAAACTATAAAGGCATATGTTGGAACTTTATTCAATGGTCAATGATCAACTTCTTTACTAAATCAGATAAGTTTTCAAACAATGGAATAATATTTTCTCAAAATTATGTATTATTCACAATGTAACAGATATGGCCATGATATATTTTAAGTGTGCTCTATTAACATTTTCTCTATCAGTAAGTTTAGACAGCAAACAAAAAAATCAAATCTTGATTTTTAGTGTTTTCTAATTGCTGCGGTATAAATATTCTTGTTGTGGCTGACTTTAAACTACTGACATGATGTCAAAGTACACAAAATTGGGAAGAGATATACAGTGGCACACTATAATACTATATTTCCCCCAAGAGAACCAAGAGAGGTAAATAATATAAAAATCAAAGATAATGGTACGATATACTAAAATAATTAGGAAGTGATGAGGTTTGAGTATTTAATACATACAAAATGTACTGAATTGCATACTTATATACTAGTAGTTGAATCTTTTATAATAGCTGTGTTTAACAATCAGTTTGCAAAATTACTAAAAAATTAATAATCAGTTCTCACAAGCTGTAATGGGCTACCTCAAGCACCATATGCCTCATCACAGAAATAAGGGATTCATTTTCCTGGTTCAATTCAACTTAATTTGAATAACAAATTATTTAGAATCTGCTGTTTCAATCAAATGTGTTTGTTTTTAGGCAAACAATTCTATTGGCAGATTGTTTAATTCCTCCTCTAGTGTTAATGCCAGTAGCAACCTGATGTAATGTTTGAAGACCAAAATCTGGATATTTTAAGCTGGCCATGAGTGCTATATTTCCAGATTTACCTAGTAACTTGAATATTATGACTTCTATTATGAGTAGCACTTGAACTGCCCTTCAAGAAATGTATATTAATCAAAACCTGGGAACTGGGTATTTGACAAAAATTACTTTTTATGATATTGAAATAAGCATAAATCTTAAATAATGTTATTGTAATCTTGTAAATTCATATAATTGTATAATTTGTTTACAGATCAATTCATAACTGATGAGTATGTGAGGGTCCTTGCAGGACATTTGGCTCAAAATATCCATGGAGCTATTTGTTCCACACCAAAATGTCCCTGATCATGTGCCATTACCAGCTAGGCTACTGGAATAAGCAGGGTTATTATTGGCACAACATAATTATTGGACCAATTGGATATAATCACACTTTTCACGTATTAGTCTGTAAACCAAACGTATAAATAAATGTTATGGGCTATTTGAACCCAGGAATATTTTCTAAGTGTGGGATTTTGAATAGGACCAAATTTCAAGTATCTTTTGGCATGGGCCAAATATCTTCATGGACATGCTGGACAGGACCAAATGTGCACTAATCGTGAGAGTAATTTTCCTTCTATTCAGTCCACATAAATTAAAGCTTAATATAGCCTTGACTTTTCAGGTTTATTGAAATAAGGGAACAAAATTTGGGTTTGGAAAGTGATATCAACAATTTTAGAATACTGTCTTGTAATATGTCTTCTTCAAGTTTATGTCCAGAAATAACATCTCATTATGTTCCTGCTCCTGTAGAGAATTCCTGATATTTATAAAACAATCCTTATTGCAGATGTCTTCTTAAAGTCTAAATTATATGCAGCATTTCATTTGCTCTGTCTTAAAATAAATCAATGGAAAAAAAGAAACTACAGAAATAATCTTTCCTTCTTTAAATTTCATATTAAATAAAATATGATTTATTTTTAACCTGAACAATCAGCTAGAATAGAAGAAAGGATACATAACTTTGGCATTAGATAAAACAGTATGTAATTCTGCTCCAGGCTTTTGTGAAACACATGGAAATTAAGTAAAGTGTCATTGAAATGGAGCCCTCTCTTATCTCAGTAGGGTCAGAAAAGAAAGAAATAATTATTTCTTCCGTAGTTCTGGACTAAGATTTAGCTGAATTTTGCCCACGATGGCTTACTGACTTGTGTTTACAGATACATTACAGCTGACCACCCAATCAACTACCTATATGGCTATGAAATAGGAGAAAAAAGAGTTTGGCTGTACTGTCACAAATTTATTCCAATTTCTATAGACATAATGCTGTTAATCTTGGACAATTTGATGCAAATGTCTGTGGATCAAATCAACAACAATCTTTTCTATCACTTAATTATTCACATAATTGAGAAATATGGGGCTATTATGCTGACCTCTATATTTAAACCCAACCTTTTATTTTTTATTTTTTTTGGTTTGTAAAGACTTAACTTGGGAAATTATTTTTAATATTGATTTTATACCTTTTCACTACTTACTCTCTTTATAAATATATAAAATAGATATTTTTCCTAAGAAAAATTCTGCTACTAATATCTCTGCACTACAATCATTATGAAATGGTTATGGTATTTCCTCAATAATAATTTATCAAATATCAATTTGAAGAACTTTTAAATATAAATTATAAGATTCAAAAGTTCCAATTTCAGTGCCAAAGGCCTGAGGGGTGAGGGCAAAGGGGCTGGAGAGGGTCGATAGGGAAAAGGGGGGGTGAAGTAAAAAAAATTTTCAATTGCAAGTACTTCTACTGATTGTTAATTATAAGATAGAAGGGAAATGCTTAATAATGATGATTTTTAAAATAAGTATATTAATAATTTTAAAGTCTTTTTTCCCCAAGAATAATTCTTATAGAATATTTACTGATTGAAAAAATATACACCTTGGACCTATTTTCACTTGTCAAGCCTATGATACATGCATACTTTTGATAATTTTCAAGGTATTTAAAAGTTGTTACTTGCCAATATTGATTGTTTGCCTTGTAACGAAACAGTGAAATCTCTGGTACACTGGAGACTCTTCTGTACATCTAGCATAAAGAAGAAAGACATTTTTAGGAATAAATTCTGGAAATTTTTCTCTTCTTATTGATAGGCTAATGCAAAATAAGCCAAAGTGGGCCTGATGGCTTAGGGAAACACTCCAGCAGATGGGGTTACAGACCGCCACACTGCCTTTCTCCTTTTCTTCTCATTAAAAGCCATAAGACTACAAAACTACCAGATTTCACTTAACTCATTGGGTATGAGATGTTAACTGAATCTACTCAAGCATACATCAGATTTCTAGAGCAGCGAATTTCAACCTTTTTCATCTCATTGCACACATAAACTAATTACTAAAATTCTGTGCCACAGCAAAAAAAACCCAAAAAAACAACAACAAACAAACAAACAAAAAAAAAACACGAAAAAACCAACCAAACAAACAAAAAACACACACAACTTTTTAAATATGTTTTTCTGGTCTGACAAACAAAAAAAAGTAGGTATATTCTGATTCATTAACATCAGACAGCTGTTGTTGTGTTGTCTGTCATCATTTTTTAAAATTTGACAATCTAAGGGAAAAGAGGTCAGTGCCCCTGACTAAATAGTCAGGTACTGCATATTTTAAAAATTCTTATGGCACACTGGTTGAAAATCTACCTTAACATATGATCTATCTTAACATGTAATTTCCTTATTGTTGTAGTAAATTGCTTTGTATGCAAAGAAGCCAGCCTGGAATTATTTTAGATTAGATTCTTGTTATTTTATTTTTTTTGTATTGAATAATTTTAAATATTATGTTTTAATTTAGAATATTTACAAAGCAACATTTTTATATTATCAAATATTATTTACTGTTTATATGCATGCTAGTTTGTTTTTTTTACTCAAAGTTATATATAAATTTACAAGTAGAGTAGAGACATCTCTGAGACAAAACTGTAATGTAGAGTTGGAAGTGGGTAATAAATGGTGGGGCAAATGGTTCCTAGGCTTCTATTTGGGTGCATTTATTTAAATTGGAGAAAGAAAACTGGAAAGGGTAAGTTACTAAAGACAGAGACTGAGGGAAGGTGGGTTTTCTATCAGAATTGAGGTCTGGGGATGAGCCTTACTAAAACAGAGAAGACAGAAGGAAAGGAAAGATTCTCATTTTTATAAGGGATTCTCTGAGGCAGAGATACAAACTGTATGGCCTCACTGATCAGATGATGAAAGATGACACAGAACTTTAAACAAATTTGATATTCTCCCCAGATTTGTGGAGGACAGGAGAGACTTGACCCAGTAAGGATGAAAGTGTACTCAAGTACATTTTTGTCACTTCTTTCTTTGAAACCTCTGGGAAGAATTGGGTGACTTGAATAGATAATCAGAGTTGTTTCAGAATAATCAGTGGAAGAAGCTTATGGGAGTCATCATCTTCAAGGAGTGCACATTAAGAAGAGTTTTATCTGTGCTCAGCTTGTCTGAAATGAATGAGAAACTGAGGCAAAGTAGAGTGTCAGTGAACACATTTGAGATAGATGTAGAAATAAGGAGACTAGATATTTACAATTAGACAGTAACAATGTACAATTTGAATTTCAGATGTTGTCTGTGTGACTTATTTTTAATCCAGAGGATGGTTGAATTTGAGAAAGTATTAGCTGCATATTGATTTCAAGTAGGATATTTCTTTTTTCCTTTTTTATTTTAATTTTTGAATAAATCTTTATTGTTAAGATTATTACATTTGTTCCTCTTTTTTCCCCTCATAGCTCCCCTCCACCTGGTTCCCACCCCACCTTCTGCCCCTACACGCCCTCCCACCCCCCACTGTCCTTATCCACAGGTGTAAGATTTTTGTCCAATCTCTTCCCCACCCTCCACACCCCACCCCCGAGAATTGTCAGTCCACTCCCTTTCTATGCCCCTGATTCTATTATATTTACCAGTTTATTCTGTTCATCAGATTTTTTATTCACTTGATTTTTAGATTCACTTGTTGATAGATATGTATTTGTTGTCACTTTGTTGTTCATAATTTTTATCTTTATCTTTTTCTTCCTCTTAGAGAATACCCTTCAGCATTTCATATAATACTAGTTTGGTGGTGATGAACTTCTTAAGCTTTTTCTTGTCTGTGAAGCTCTTTATTTGACTTTCAATTCTAAATGATAGCTTTGCTGGGTAGAGTAATCTTGGTTGTAGGTTCTTGCTATTCATCTTTGAATATTTCTTGCCACTCCCTTCTGGCCTGCATAGTTTCTGTTGAGAAATCAGCTGACAGTCATATGGGTACTCCCTTGTAGGTAACTGAGTTTCTTTCTCTTGCTGCTTTTAAGATTCTCTCTTTGTCTTTTGCCCTTGGCATTTTAATCATGATGTGTCTTGGTGTGGTCCTCTTTAGATTTCTCTTGTTTGGGAATCTCTGTGCTTCCTGGACTTGTAAGTCTATTTCTTTGACCAGGTAGGGGAAGTTTTCTGTCATTATTTCTTCAAATAGGTTTTCAATATCTTGCTCTCTCTCTTCTTCTGGCATGCCCATAATTTGGATGTTGGTACACTACCTTCATATTTTTGGAATCTTTTTTCTTTTTGCTTTTCCAGTTTGGCGTTTTTTTGCTTCTTCATATTTCAAATCTTTGACTTGATTCTTGGGATCCTCTAGTCTGCTGTTGGATCTCTGTATATTATTCTTTATTTCAGTAAATGTATGCTTAATTTCTGATTGGTCCTTTTTCATACCCTTGAGGGTCTTACTAAATTTCTTGGAGGTTTCTAGAAGATTCTTGAGTAACCTTATAACTGTGGTTTTGAACTCTATATCCAGTATTTTGCTTTCATCCATTTCTTTCATTTGTGACTTGTTTCTTTGTCTCCCCATTTGGATGCTTCCCTGTGTTTGTTTCTATGTACTGGGTAGCTCCTAAGTCTCCTTGAGTTGATAGAGTGGCCTTGTGTCCCATAGGGCCCAGTGGCTCAGCCTCCCCAGTCACCTGAGGTGGATGCTCTTGGTGCACCCCTTTGTGGGCTGTTTGTACAGTCTTGTTCTAGTTAACCCTTGATTGCTGTTGGTATCATTGGGAGGAATTGACCTTCAGGCCAATTGTCTGTGAGGACCATCTATGTCTATACTGGAGGATCTGTTGCACAGGAGACACCTTGTGGGGCAGGACTTGCTTCAATGGAGCTTTGGTGCTCACTGAGTTTGCCCCTTGAGTGTGTCTCTTATGGATACGAAGAGTTGCAATCTGGAATGGTCTCACTCTGACCACTGGGTACACTGGCTCTTAGATCTCCAAGGAGGTGCAAGGTCAGCCACTGTCTGGGGCCGCCCAGCAGGAGCTACAGAGACATTTGCAGATTCCTCCTCTTTGTATGGGGTTTGGAAGTGCCCAGACGAGGCCCGGTTGTGAAGCAAGGCTGCTGCTGCCAGGCTGTGGGCCTTCTTTTGGAATCTCTGGGGCTCTCTGACCCAAATGCAGTTTGTTTTATGCCAGTGGTTCTCAACCTTCCTAATGCCGCGACCCTTTAATACAGTTCCTCATGTTGTTAAGGCCCCCAATTTCATTGTTACAATTGAACATAATTAAAGCATAGTGATTAATCACAAAACAATATATAATTATATATGTGTTTTCCAATGGTCTTAGGCAACCCCTGTGAAAGGGTCGTTCGACCTCCAAAGGGGTTGTGACCCATAGGTTGAGAACCGCTGTTTTAGGCAAAAGGACAGGCCATTCATATGCAAAAGCCAATATTTTAGGTGAAAGAATAGGCCATTCATATGCAAAAGCAACAGCTTGCGTGTGGTTGCTAATTGGGTGGGGTGGGGTTTCTGGGAATCACCAGGGCAGAGCAAACAGCAATGGGTGCCCTGAACTGGAGAGGTCCTAGGTTCTCCACGTCCTGCACCCCTGTGCAGGAACAATGATTGCTGTGAGCACTTCTAAGAGTAAGCCACCCTCGAGTTCCTGTCCCGATGCCAGACAGTCCAGTTTTACACCATATGTGCCTGGTTTCCCCAGAGTGTCGCCCAGAACTAGAGTGCAGAGCAAGTGGGAGCTTGTATCTCCCTCCCGATTAAAAGAGCAGCACATCCGGGTGCCTCCGCATCTCTTACCAGTCTCAATGCACTTTCTTCGCCTCTCTAGTTGTGGAACTTCCACTCAGCCAGCTTTCCTGTGGTTCTGGGTGGTGGTTGTTCTGTCGTATAGTTGTGGTTTTGATGTGGTTGTGCGAGGCAGCAAGTATAGGTGATTACCTATGCCACCATCTTGGTTTCCTCAAGTAGGTTATTTCTTGATCCACTGAGGAACTGTGTCATCCTGCATAAGCTTAGATAGGGCATAGATGTAACAGTTAAATACATTCTGAGGTTGCAGGCTATAAGACAACTATATGTTTTTCACTATATTATATGTCCCTGTCAGATTTTTTTCTTTCTTCAATATCAGATGAATTTAAAAATCATATAATTAACTTTTAAAAATTCCTATTGATATTAGTTTAACACATACAGAGTAAAAATTAATTCACATATTTAACATTTATTAAATATATAAACATCTGGTAAAAATTAAACTAAATATAAGCATTTTTATATTATAAGGATTATGATTACAACTCTGTTTTATCCATATGGACCTAGATTCCTTATAGTATAGGGGGGAAAAGGTAATATTTCATAACTCTATTTTGGGTATAATCTGATATTCACTCTCCTTGTTTCATTCAATCAGTTAAGATATTTTTTTCTCCCTATAGCTAGGACTTCTGGGTTTTAAGTTCATGTAAATTAAAGCAGTGCCCAAATGGGTAGGAGAAACTTTGATGATGATGATGACAATTATTATGATGGATTTGGCTGCATGTTCTATGGCACCCTATAAGAAGCAATGTTTCATTTAATAAATTAAATGACATTCAGTCTCTTCTCATTTCTTCCTCTATCTATAGAAACCACTAGATTCACAAGAAAGGGCGAGGGTAGAGTAGAAGGGAAAGTCTTAGGAATTTGTTGTTTTTAATGTCACCTTGTATCTCAATAAGTTCCAGATCTTTTCTTTTCCAATGGCCTTGTTAATGCTTTCTTTTTTCTGGACAAATCCTGATGGTATCCTATGCCATACCTCTATTGTACTGAACACAGGGAAGTGTATTCTTTACCTCTCCCGGTTGCATAATGGGCTTATCGCTACAATATGCAGGCAAGTCAAATCATAGTTTGGAGATAAATTAGTAATTCCAAGAAGCTTGAAAAAATAATTACAATGCCCTGTGCATAACCCGAATCAATTAAAATCAGAATCTCTGGAGGTAGGGCCTAAGCATCAATAGTTTGAAAACTTTCTGCTGATTCCAAAGTGCAGTAGGTGGAGACCTACTCAGCTATGGAAACATGCTAGTCAGAGGAGTCCTTGAAGATACCAATTTGCTTCTTGGTTATTCTATTGTCCCACAGCCAACCAACTCTCTTTCTGATTCAGGTGGTCTGCATTTAGATATGTTACTATGACTTCCTGACTCGGAGGCCATTTAGAACCCTTAAGATGACTTTGAATATTTCTGTCCTGACTTATTATGAGTTGATTTATAGACTTATCCTAAGAAGGAATCCTTACCATCTTTGGGGATAGTAGAGAGGAGATGCATCTACATCTCCAGTTTGTTAAAAAATGTAGAAAGATAATAAAACAAAAGTACAAAAACAGAGGCATTATTTTAAAGTAACTAATATTAAAATGGTACCTAGAACATATTAGTATCTTATTACTTTTAATTTCTTTACCTTCTAGCACTAGCATTGGTTGAATGGATTTTATAAAGAAAGAAATTTGCATGGTATTTGTCTCAATAAAATTCTTTGCATTGCTATAAAAATACTTGACATTTGGGGTTTTATATAAAGAAATGTTAGGGTTTTTTAGAACTTTCAAAAATTGGCTGCTTTGTGTAGACGGGGGGAAAAAAATAGGATAAGATTATTTGTGATCTCCTTACGTAGCCACCCTTACGAACACAGGTTTGTGAAAACAGCTCTGCTACTTGGGTCGGTGGCTATGCAGATATTATTTACCATGACAGAAGGAAAACCCACTTTCTCACTAATTAGGGCCTGCATATCCTTTCTTTGTTCTTATAACTTTCAGAATTTGATTTTCTTTTTATTCTTTTAGATACTGTAGTCTAATCGAAATTTGTATTAATAAATTGGGAATTAGGTGAAAAAGGGTATAATATTGAATTGTTTGAAAATTCTTTGAAGTTTATGGATCCCCCTTCCCCAACAGTTTATACAGTTTGAAAGCTATTAAACTTTCATTCAATTTCCAAACATTTTTGCACAGGGGGCATTTTTATTTTCTATTTAGTAGACTTTACAACTTATCTTCAAACAAAGTTGGCTTTGAGGCACTTTATGCTCCTGCTTCAGAAGTACCCTTTTATATGTATTGACTTTGATGTTTAATTATTACAAAGCGAATCATAATACAATTAAATAGTGTTGATATTTCCTTGAATTGTTTATATTACTTTCATTGCAGTTCATTTGAGTTCAATTATCATATATCAATATTTGGTTATAATATATGCTTTTATGACTGTCACTGTTATGAGAGATATATTTTATCACTTAATTGAAAAAGGTTCAGGTTTCTCTTTAGTGTCTTTTAAAATGCTTAATTTGAATTATTTGATTATATGAAAAATGTGGGAGTTATACTATTTAGCATAATTTTAATTCTGCTAATTATCAGCCAACTCATTTCAACCTGCATTTAATAATAATATTCGCCGAGACCGGTTTGGCTCAGTGGATAGAGCGTCGGCCTGCGGACTGAAAGGTCCCAGGTTCGATTCCGGTCAGGGGCATGTACCTGGGTTGCGGGCACTTCCCCAGTAGGAGATGTGCAGGAGGCAGCTGATCGATGCTTCTCTCTCATCGATGTTTCTAACTCTCTATCTCTCTCCCTTCCTCTCTGTAAAAAAATCAATAAAATATATTTAAAAAAAAATAATATTGTTAGTGTAGGTAGCTAGTTAGTATTAATAAAGAAAGGGGGCAAATGACATAGTTATTAAGCCTTATCTGCTAGGAAGCTGAATCAGAAATTAAGCCTGATACACTAGGAAGTTGCATCATTCATTGGCTCCCAGGAGACAGCCACATCCTCCATCTAGGGACTTAATCCAGTGCCAGCAGGAATGGGCAGGAAGAACTGGCTTTCCAATATCCCCAGGGGACAACTGACCTCTTTCCATGGATTACCAGGGGGAGGGAGAACCAATAAAGATGAAACTCCTTTCCTAGGCCTAAGCTCAGTAAAACCCAGTGGTGCAGGGGGAGGTCCTTCTACTTTGATGTATGTGCAATAGGAATTGAAAAGGTGACCACAAAGGGGAGGTGGCTAGCCTGGGAGAAGGATTGTATTGGATAAGGGACACAGAACCCCAGAAGATCAAGGAAAAGGATTGGATAGTGGGGAGGGCCCAGCACAAGCCTGTGAAGATATTGGTTAGTTTAAAGAAACCATGCTCTTTCCTAAACCCAAGATAATATAATCAAAGCTTAACAAAGGCCTGAGGTTCTTTGTTTGCTCCTTCATTCACCCTGCTCTCTTTCTCTGTAGCAACTTTGTGAGTCTGGTAGCTGCATGAGCCCAAGGGCAAGCCCAAGCTTGGGTCCAAGTGCAGCACTGGTCACGGCCTAAATGCAGCCGTGGTGGTGAACGTGCAGATGGGAAAATGCGACACAGAGAAGTTCTGCACCTTGGGGCCCTGGTCCGTGTGGGCTTGGTGAGGACAAGCGCCGGCTTGCAGCCCCAGGTCCAGACTTATTCCATCGCCAGACAGAGCTGAGCCATCTGGTCATGTGTGAGACACTGAGCACCTGGGGGCAGTCCTTTATTTTTCTCCAATAAATCTTACCACTACACTTCATCCTTCTATGTGTGGGTCCCTGAAATTCTTTTCTCATGACTCTGGAATAACCCTACTTCCACCAGGAACAATATTTCAGTTAGCTAAAAAACCCAGAGCTATGCTAGTTTCAAGCAAGGTTTGATCTAGTGTCTAGTAATGCAATCAAAGACCAAATTTATTTCTGCAATTTGTCTTAAATCCATTGTAAGGTTGTCTCTTTTTGAGAGTCTAAGATGCCATTAGCTTGTCCTTAAGCATGTCCGTCAGCATTCTGTGCAGTGACTATGAATGTCCAGTTTAGGTCACATGTCTAATCTAAGCCAGTCACTATGCTTGTAGGTATAAAATATCCTGATTGATTTTGTCTAGGTCATGAATTATATCCCTGTTTCAGTGATGGGATTGTGAGGGAAAAAAGTTCATCCTCTACCCTTCCAGTTCTTCTGGCTGGAGTAACAATCAAATTAACACAAGACAGATTAGCAGGAGAAAAAAAAATGACATTTTAATAACATGAATACCTTTTATATAATTAGGAGAGACTTAAGAACACAGAGTAACTCACCAAAATGGCTGAAGTCATCATCTCAAATATCACCTTCAGCTAAAAACAAAGGTGTTAGGCTGGAGAGTAAGTTATTGGTGTTTACCAGTGAAACACAAAAACCAAAGGTAAGGTAAGGTGGATTTTAGCCCAAAACCTTTTCCTTTGATAGTAAAAACAGACTTGGTTCAGCAAGGAAAATACACTTACAGATGGAGATTTTTCTCACAAATGTAAATGTCTTATTATAGAGGGTAACTTGTACTTGGCTTTCACAGTATCTCCTGTATCTGCTGTTTATTAAAATTAACCAGCCCAAAATAACCAATACCCCAAAATGGCATAATTTGAGGTTACTATCTCTGCTCAGCTTCAGAATCAACATTTGTGGAACCTATTGCACCCTGTATTAGTGATCTACAGTTGTATAAAAAAATACTTCAAAACTTATTTGCTTGAAAATACCACATTTATAATTTCACAGTTTCTGTGGGTGAGGATTATGGGCATGTCCTAGCTGGGTTCAGTCTCTGCTTCTCACAAGCTGTATCAAGGTGTTGTCAGGACTGTAGTCATCTCTAAGCTCAACTGGGAAAGCATCTGCTTCCTCCAAACTCACTTGTATTGTTGTGGACAAAAGTCAGTTCCTAGAGAATTATTGGATTGAAGGACTCAAATCTTTGCTAGTTATTAGCTGAAGGCCTCTTTCAGTTCTTCATCATGTGGGCCTCTGCAACATGGCAGCTAGTTTAATCAAATCTGCATTTCAGGAAGGCAATAGAGAAAGAATTCTAGCAACATGAAAGTTATAGCATTTTAACAACCTAATCACAGAAGTGTCATTTCCTCATTTTTGTCATATTCTATATCAGTGATGGCGAACCTTTTGAGCTCAGCATGTCAGCACTTTTGAAAAACCCTAACTTAACTCTGGTGCCATGTCACATATAGAAATTTTTTGATATTTGCAACCATAGTAAAACAAAGACTTATATTTTTGATATTTATTTTATATATTTAAATGCCATTTAACAAAGAAAAATCAACCAAAAAAATGAGTTCATAGGTTCGCCATCACTGTTCTATATAGTAGAAGTGATATAGTGGGCAGTTAGACAGACATGAGCAGAGTAGAAATGATAAGCAAGGTATGAAAGGTCACCAAGGTGGAAAGTCCTGGGTGACTAGCAACAGAAAATTATAGGGTGACTCACCCCCAAGGGTGACCTTTTATCCCCTACCATAACACTGGTCATGCGGACTGGACCCTCCCCTGACCTTTCCTCCTCTGGCATGTGATAACATGAAGTAGACCTACTCACAAAGGGGGCAGGAGAATAGCTTCATACGACTCCCAGAGTAGCAAAATAAGACAAATCAATGCCATGGAAGACATCAGGACCAGCTTCGATGACTAATGACAACCCCTCCTTCTCCATCCCTGGTGCAGCCAATCAGTGGAGGCCATGGCCCATGACCCTGAGGAATCACACCTAGAAAGATGATGAACATTCTATTGAGGTCCTCCCCTGAGACCTCCTGATAAAAGCCCTTAAGTTGAAAGACCCAGTGCAGCATGAGTGTTCTCTCTCTCTCTCTCTCTCTCTCTCTCTCTCTCTCTCTCTTCTTCTTCTTCTCCTTCTTCTTCTTCTTCTTCTTCTTCTCTTCTTCTTCTTCTTCTTCTTCTTCTTCTTCTTCTTCTTCTTCTTCTTCTTCTTCTTCTTCTTCTTCTCTCTCTCTCTCTCTCTCTCTCTCTCTCTCTCTCTCTCTCTCTCTCTCTCTCTCTCATTCTGAACCTTTCCCCAACCTCTTCTTTCCCCAGGTGTGTTCTCTCTGGAGCACGCCTATAACTTTCCTCCTCTATTTTTTCCCCCCAGGCATGTTTTCCTTGCTGTTGTTCTTCAACTTTCCAAGTGCCCTTCTTTTGCCTCTGTGACTCATTTCCTTAGTCCATGCAGCCCTGCTGGCTCACCTTATCTACCTCTGTGACTTTCTAAATAAACTTTTTCTTATCATCTATGTTTCTTGGCTCTGAATTCTTTCTTTGCTGAACTCAAGTACCAAGGTTGCCGAATTAAGGTTAGTGCTGTTTCACCACTAACAGAAGCAATCACTGGCTCCAGCACCTGTGCAAAGGGAGGGGATTACACAAGGGTATGAATATCAAGAGGCAAGGATGGCTGGGAACCAGGTCAGAAGCTGCCTACCACATGTCCTCAATTTACTCTGATGACCTAGATTTTAGCTCTTTTATATATGATTGACAAGTAATTTTCAAGTTATATGAACTCAAAGACTCACTTTATGCTTATTAGAGTTAAAATCTTAGTTATATGATCACATTTACATTAAAAGATAGGTTTTTTTCTATCAGGCTTTGCATTAGTTAAACAGAGATCATTTGCAGCAAGAATAAAAGTTATAATCAAATTACTGAAGGCAATAAGCTTGGAAAATGGATATTATTTAATTTAGTGGTGTTATCAGTTATAAATTGCTAATTGTAGGTACCTAAGTGGCCTTTTATCTGATCCTAGGCAAATAGTCTAAAAATGAATTATGTTCTTTTAATAAATTTAAGACATCCAAATTATAGCAAAATAAATAAATAAACTATGAAGAAACATAACCCTGCATCCATCAGTCATCTCTGAGCAGGGGCAAATGCTGGCAATATTGATAAGAAAATATTTCTTCCTTAGTATTGTAGGGGATACAAAATATTAATACTTTTTCTCTCACCTTCTCAGTTCTTCTAGAATGGGATAATAAATTAACAGAGAGATTAAGAGCAGAAAAGCAAAGTTTTCATACATACTCATGGAGAATCCACATGGGCATGAAAATTCCAAAGTCAGTGAGGCAACATTGGGAATATAAGACATTTTAGACAAAGGAGAAAAGGTGTATGTGTGGGAGGGAATGGGGGAGGACGGATTTCGGTTTCAGAAGTGAGAATTAGCTACTTATAGGTAGTTGAGAAAAAGCAGAACATACATGGTAGGAAATTTTCCAGGCTCAGAAACAACTGGACACAGTAGTATCTAGCAAACAAGCCCCTGTCTGAAGCCCTCTATTTCGAATACTTAATTCAAATTAGGCTAAGGCAACAGCCTAAGATCTCTTCCTGAAGTAGGTTTCTTTGTCTGAATCTCTTGGGCAGGAAAATGGGGAGGGTAAAAGGCTCCCTCTGAGTCCTGTTTCTTAATAAACAGCTTAAAATCAATATCCCAAAAAGCAGCTTTAGCGTGGCAAATCTTTGTTTCCTTTTAGTATTTATTTATTTTCCAATAGCTGCAGTTTAAAGCCTGTATCTCCATTAGAGAAATGTGATGGAATATTTGAGTCCTATAAGCCTCCCAACCAATATCAAATGAAATATTTTAATGATTTCATACACACTCAAGCAGTAAATATATAAATAAATAAATAAATAAATCCACGATGGTGGTACTCGTTGCCTGATTCCATGTTCTCTAACTTTTCCTAGGAATGATTTTCAGTTGTGACACTGAAGTATGTGCACTTGCTCAAGCTAAAAACAAAAGAAAACAAAATAATCAGTAGCGTGGGGGAGTTCAGGATCACTCTGTTGGAAGCTTAGAAATGGCCTCTTAGAGGTATAGGTGAGTGGATGTAGCTGTTGACCTGAAAATTGTCAGCTCTAATCCTAGCTTCATATCTGATTTTCACTGTGACTTGGGTAAAAATACAGCTTCTATGCATATACTCTTTTTTTTTTAATTTATAAAAGGAAGATATTAAAATATCAATCATTCTCATCATGGCTATGAAACTCCCCTGAATCAAATATGAATGTTTCAAATGAGTTATTATCCCATTTCATTTGATGCAACATCAAGTACCCCCCCCCCCATGAATCTGATACACTTAGATTAAATTTTATGTAGATGAAAATTTTCAACATTTTACTTGCCTGTTACTGTAAGTAACAGTTACTGAGCATTAATTATGTGTAAGTCAGTGTTTTTCAAATTTCTTATCCTGCCTTACAGTCTAGTGATGAATGAAAAAAAGTTTAAAAAATAAAGGCAATTCAAAACAATGAGTTTTATATTTATGAGCTGGTTAGACATAAGGAGCCATGTGCGGGACATTTTTCATGGCAAAGGCATTAAAAGGAAGGTTTTAAAATGGAAGCCACATTTGATAAGTGACTTGAAGGATAGACACAATTTGAAATTGTGGTGATAAAGGGTTAGAACTTTTAATTCAGAGGAAAAACAAGAATAAAATATGTGCACAGCCAAACAGCTCATTTTGACTTGACTTGCACAGATGGTGCATATAATGAAGTGCTAAAGGTTGAAGTTACTAAGTGAGCTCAGAATCAGAATATGGAGAGACTTGAAGGCCAGATAAAGAGTTTTCATGTTATTTTTGGGGGTGAGAAGAGTTAATACGGGTTGTGAGTGACAAGATTAAAAGGGGAGAGGCAGAATTAGGAGGCTGGTGTAATAGTTCAAAAGTGGGTTACTACACTAAGTATGGTTTTACTTACAAGCAGTTTGCTCAGAAAAAAAAGAAAGAAAAAAAAAAGAGAGAGAGAATAACTAGACCTGAAAGTAACTTCCAGCCTTTAGTAGCTGACATCACTGGAAATTATTTTCTTATTAAATTTGTATCTAATAGGTTATTTCCATCTTTCAAGCTGGATTTTTTTTTCCTTTTTGGAAAACACAATTTTTGAAAGAAAAGATAATTTTTGGTTGTTTCCTATATCTTCCTTGTTCCTACAATGATTTTTTTTCTCAAATAAGAGCTCTTATTTTTTAGCCAAAGATTTTCTTTTCTTTCTTTTTCCCCATTGGGCAGTGAGTGTACACTCCTGTTGTGACATAGGGCCTGTTTCCATGGGAATGGAAGCAATAGAGCATATTTAGCACTATGAACTTGATCCTGCTAAAAGTATTTGTTAAAAGCTTGAAATGTGAGGCTCTACAAGGTGATTGGGTGTTGGCTCTACCTTGATGTTGATATCCTCATTGAGAATGCCAAGTTTTTATGGGAGCCATAACTCCATTACAAGGGCACAGAAGGGGATAACCCTTCAGAAGAGGCTTCTGTGCCATTTGAACTAGTTTGGTTGGCTTGTTCCTAAGGATGCTTTAGGAGAGTTTGTGTGTTACCAACTATAACCAAGTGAGAAGATTCTTCAAAATCCTGGTTTCAGAAGTATAATTTTAAGCTGCAGTAGAAAAAGAAATGAGGAATACGAGCATGGAGAAAATGTAGCATTCTCCTTCTTTAAAAAACGAAAACAAACCTATTCCCTTTAAATTCTTGTTTAAGTCAATATAAAAGTTAGAGAGAGATTTGTTGTAGAGTGGAGCTAGTTTGGAGCATCAAAAACTAGTTTTTGCTAGTAATTATCCTTCGAGATATCTTTGGGAATTCTTTTGTTTTTTTAAGAACATTTTTTTTCAGTTTTATTAAGATACTAGAGTCCCGGTGCACAAAAATTTGTGCACTCGGGGGGGGGGAGGAGGGTCCCTCAGCCCGGCCTGTGCCCTCTTGCAGTCTGGGACCCCTCGGGAGATAACAACCTGCTGGTTTAGGCCTGCTCCCGGGTGGCAGAGGGCAGGCCCAATCCCTAGGTGCAGCCCCTGGTCAGGCTCAGAGCAGGGCCAACTGGGGAGTTGGGGCGCCTCCCAGTCATGCACAGAGCAGGACGATCAGGAGGTTGTGATGCCACCCTCAGTCATGCTCAGGGTAGGGCCGATTGGGGGGTTGGGGCACCGCCCCCTGTCACACTCAAGGCAGGGTCAATGGGGAGGTTGCGGCGCCACCCCCTGTCACGCACAGAGCAGGGGGTTGGGGCACTGCCCCCTGTCACTCACAGAGCAGGGCCCATCAGGGGGGTTGGGGCTCTGTACCCATTCACGCACAGAGCAGGCCCCATCTGAAGGTTGGGGCGCCACCCTCTATCACCCACAGAGCAGGGCCTATCAGGGGGTTGGGGCACCGCCACTCTCACACTCAGGGCAGGGCCGATGGGGAGGTTATGGCTCTACCCCGTCACACACAGAGCAGGGCCCGTCAGGCGGCGGGGGGGTTGGGGCGCTGCACCCTGTCACACACAGAGCCGCAGGGTGATCAGGGGGTTGGGGAGCTCCCCACTATCAGGCACAGAGCAGGGCTGATCAGGGGGTTGGGGCGCCTTCCCCTGTCATGAACAGAGCAGGGTGGATAGGGAGGTTGTGGCCCCGCCCCCTGTCACACACAGAGCTGCAGGGCCATCAGGAGGTTTGGGCGCTGCCCCCTGTCACGCTTATCCCAGTGCCGGGAGGCCTCGCGGCTCCGCTGATCCCGGTGCTGGGAGGCATATTACCCTTTTACTATATAGGGTAGAGGCCTGGTGCATGGGTGGGTGCCAGCTGGTTTGCCCTGAAGGGTGTCCTGGATCAGGGTGGGGGAGCCCACTGGGGTTCCTGGCCAGCCTCTGTGAGGGGATGATGGCTGTTTGCAGCTGGTCACACACCCTTCAGGGTGGGGGTCCCCACTGGGGTGCCTGGCCAGTCTGGGTGAGGGACTGAGGGCTGTTTTCAGGCTGGGGGTGACTGAAGCTCCCAACCGCTCCTTTTCTTCTTTTTTTAAATTTTATTCTGGGCCAGCTTTAGCTTTGAGGCTTGGCTCCAGCTCTTAGGCCTCCGCTGCTAAAAGTAGGTTTCTGCCCTTTGCTTACAATGTTGCGATCCTGCTGGCTGAAGCCGGCGGGCTAAAGCAGTTTTCTGGGGTTTTGTTTAGCTTCTATATATGTTACATAGTTGCTTAGAGTTGCAGCTCAGAGTCTTGCAGCGGCAGGCGGGGAAGGTTGGAGTCCTCCGTCACTGAAGCAAGCAAGCCTCATGTTAGTTTCAAGCTGCCTGGCTGCTGGCCACCATCTTGGCTGGCAGTTAATTTGCATATCGCCCTGATTAGCCAATGGGAAGGGTAGCGGTCGTACGCCAATTACGCCAATTACGCCAATTACCATGTTTCTCTTTTATTAGATAGGATAATTGACACACAACACTGTATCCTTGTAAGGTATACAGATAATTTGATACACTTATAAGTAATGATTACCACATAGGTTAGTTAATACTTCTACTACCTCATATAATTACCTTTTTTCTCTTTTTCAAAAAATTCTTTATTGTTTAAAGTATTACATAAGTCTCCTTTCCCCCCCATTGACCCATCCCCAGCTGCCCACCAACACATGCCCTCACCTCCCCGTCCCCACTGTCTGTGTCCATTGGTTATGCTCATAGGCATGCATACAAGTCCTTTGGTTAATCTTTTACTCCCTCAACCCCCACCTTCCCTCATAGGTTGAACAGTCTGTTTGATGCTTCTATGACTCTGGTTCTATTTTTGTTCCTCAGTTTATGTTGTTCATTATATTCTACAAATGAGTGAGATCATGTGATATTTATCTTTCTCTGACTGGCTTATTTTGCTTAGCATAATGCTCTCCAGTTCCATCCATGCTGTTGCAAATGGTAAGAGTTCCTTCTTTTTTGCAGCAGCATAGTATTCCATGTGTAGATGTAGTACAGTTTTCTAATCTACTCATCTGCTGATGGGCATTTAGGCAGTTTCCAAATCTTAGCTATTGTAAATTGTGCTGCTATGAACATAGGGGTGCATATATCCTTTCTGATTGGTGTTTCTGGTTTCTTGGGATATATTCCCAGAAGCAGGATTACTAAGTCAAATGGAAGTCCCATTTTAAATTTTTTGAGGAAACTCCATACTGTTCTCCACAGTGGCTGCACCAGTCTGCATTCCCACCAGCAGTGCAAGAGAGTTCCTTTTCCTCTGCATCCTCGCTAGCACTTGTCGTTTGTTGATTTGTTGATGATAGCCATTCTGACAGGTGTGAGATGGTACATCGTTGTTTTGATTTGCATCTCTCAGATGATTAGTGACTTTGAGCATGTTTTCATATGTCTCTTGGCCTTCTGTATGTCCTCTTTTGAAAAGTGTCTATTTAGGTCCTTTGTCAGTTTTTTTTTTTTTTTTGATTGGATTGCTTATCTTCCTCTTGTTAAGTTTTATGAGTTCCCTATAAATGTTGGAGATTAAACCCTTATTGGAGATAGCATTGGCAAATATGTTCTCCCATGCAGTGGGCTTTCTTGTTGTTTGGTTGCTGGTTTCTTTTGCTGTGCTTTTTTTTTAAAAAAAAATATTTTATTGAATTTTTACAGAGACAAAGGAAGAGGGATAGAGAGTTAGAAACATTGATGAGAGAGAAACATTGATCAGCTGCCTCCTGCACGCCTCCTACTGGGGATGTGCCCTCAACCAAGGTACATGCCCTTGACCGGAATCGAACCTGGGATCTTTCAGTCTGCAGGCCAATGCTCTATCCACTGAGCCAAACCAGTTAGGGCTTTTGCTGTGCTTTTTATTTTGATGTAGTCCCATTTGTTTATTTTCTCCTTAGTTTCCATTGCCCTAGGAGCTGTGTCAGTAAAGACATTCCTACTACAAATGTCTGCTATTTTGCTGCCTATGGCTTCTTCTAGGATTTTTATGGCTTCTCGTTTTACATTTAAGTCCTTTATCCATTTTGAGTTTATTTTTGTGTATGGTGTAAGTTGATGGTATAGTTTCATTTTTTGTGCATGTATCTGTCCAATTTTCCCAACACCATTTATTGAAGATATTGTCTTGACTCCATTGTATCCTCTTGCCTCCTTTGTCAAATATTAATTGAGTAAAATAGCTTGGGTTGATTTCTGGGTTTTCTGTTCTGTTCCATTTGTTTATATGTCTGTTATTGTGCCAGTACCAGGCAGTTTTAAGTAATTACATTTTTTTTTTCCTGGTGAAAACATTAAAGATCTCTTAGATTTTCAGGTACATAATAAGGTATTGTTAACTGTAGTCACTATGACATAATTAGAAACCCAGAACATATCTTACAACTGGAAATTTGCACCCTTTTACTGCTATCTCCTCATTTTCTCCATCTTCCAGCCCAGTCTACTGTTTCTATGAGCATCACTTTTATAGATCCCAAATACAAGAGATATCATACAGCATTTGTCTTTCTCTGTCTAAATTATTTCACTTAGCATTAGGCAATCAGGTCTATTCATGCTGTTGCAAATGGCAGGATTTCCTTATTTCTCCTGGCTAAATAATATTCACATATAGATATATTTATATACATAAATGCATATGTTTATGCACATATACACATAACATATAACTTCATATCTATGTATATATGTACTATAGAGATATAGATATAGATATAGATATAGATATAGATATAGATATAGATATAGATATAGATATAGATATAGATAAAATCTTTATCCATTCATCTGTAAAGGTTGTTTCCAGACTTGCGCTACTGTGAATAATGCTGTAATGAACATGAAAATGCAGAAATATCTTCAATACCCTGATTTCAATTCTTTATGGTAATCCTAGTTTTAATTTTGGGGGCAAATCCACACTGTTTTACACAGTGGCTATACCAATTTACATTTCTAACAATACTGTTCCCTTTTCTCCATATCTTCATCAACACTTGTTATCGCTTGTCTTTTTGAAAAGAGCCATCCTAATGGGTGTGAGGTGATATAGTGGTTTTGACTTGCCTTTCCCTCACTATCTATAATAATGAAAGCATAATATACTAATTATACTGGGTGTCCTTCCAGACAAAGCCAGGGCTGCGAGGGAAGCCCTGTCCTGGGTGCCTGCTGGGGGCTGGAGGGAATCCTGGGTCCTGGATGCCAGAGGGAAGCTGGTACTGGCAGCCGGGGGAAGGAAAGCCTACTCTTGCACAATTTCATGCATCAGGCCTCTAGTTAGTAACACTGAGCATTTTTCCATGTTCCTATTAGCCATTTGTATGTTTTCTTTGAAAAAGTGACTATTCAGTTCCTATGCCAATGTTTCAATTGGATTGTTTGTTTACTTGCTATTTAGTTGCATGAGTTATTTATATATTTTATATATTAATCCCTTATTGATACATGAATTACAAATATGTTCTATTTCATAGGTTGCATTTTCATTTTGTTGTTTCTTTTGCTGTGGCAAAGCCTTTTATTTTGATGTAGTCCTATTTTTTTCTTTTTGCTTCTGTTGCTTATGCTTTTGTATCATATTAAAAAATGTGTTGCCAAATCAATGTCAAGATGATTTTTCTTATGTTTACTTCTAGGGGTTTTACTGTTTCAGGTTTAAATTTAAGTCTTTCATTCACTTTGGGTTAATTTTTGAGTATAGTATAAGATAGGGGTATGCTTTCATTTTGCATGTGATTATACAGTTTCCCTAACACCATTTCTTTAAGAGACTGTCCTTTTTCCATGGGATCCTCTTGACTCCCTTGTCAAATATGCATGACCATATATTGAAGGACTTATTGTGGTGCTATCAGTTCTGTTTCATTGATCTATGTGTCTATTTTTATGCCAGTGTATACTGTTTTGATTACTATAGCTTTGTAGTATAGTTTGGAATTAGGAAGTATGACACCTCCAGTTTTTTTCTTCTTTCTCCAATTGCTTTAGCTCTTTAGAAACTTTTGTGGTTTTATACACAAAAATACAAATTTTAGAATTGTTTTTTCTATTTTGGTGAAAAATGATAATTGGAATTTTGATAGTGATTGCATTGAATCTATGCTTGGAGCATTACAGATATTTTAACAATATTAACTTTTCTGATGCATAAACTTGAGATATATTTTTATTTATTTGTATCTTCTTCAATTTCTTTAATCAAAGTCATATAGTGTTCAATGTACAGATCTTTTAGCTTCTTGTTTAAATTTATTCCTAAGCATTTTATATTTCTTAATGCTGTTGTAAATAAATTGTTTTCTGAATATTTTTCAAATATTTCATTGTTATCTTTAGAAACACAACTCATTTCTGTATGTTGATTTTGTATACTGATTGAATTTATTGATTAGTTCTAACAGGATTTTTTATGTAGAAGACCAGATCATCTGCAAACAGAAACAATTTTACTTCTTCCTTTTCTATTTGCATACCTTTTATTTCATTTTTTGCTTAATTTCTCTGGTTAGGACCTCCAACCCTATGGTAGTGGTGAGAATGGACAATTTGGTCTTGTTTCTTATCTTAAAACAAAACTTTCAATCTTTTATTTCGTATGATTTTAGCTGTGTACCTGTCATATATTGCCTTTGTTATGTTCAGGTACATTCCTTTTATACTTATTTTGTGAGACTTTAATCATGAAAGGATATTGTATTTTGTCAAATGCTTTTTCTGCATCTATTGAGATAATTATATGATTTTTATTTTTAATTATAGTTATGCTGTGTATCGCATTTTTTATTTGAGTATATTGAACTACTCTTGCATTCTAAAGATAAATCCCACTTAATCATGGTGTATAACCCTATTTAACTTATTTTAAAAATTTGATTTGTTAGTATTTTTCTGAGAATATTTGTGTCTATATTCATCAGGGATTTTGGCCTTTATTCCTTATCTGAATTTGGTATCAGGGTAATCATGACCTTGTAAAATGAGTTGGGAAGTATTTACTCCTCTTCTACTTTTAGAAAAGTTTGAAAATGATTAGCATTCATTCTTCTTTAAATGCTTGGTACAATTACCAGAAAAACCTTCCGTTCCTGGGCTTTTATTTGTGGAAAGAATTTTTGATTGATTTTAGAGAGAAGGGGAGAGAGAGAGGAGAGAGAGAGAGAGAGAGAGAGAGAGAAAGAGAGAGAGAGAGAGAGAGAGAGAGAGAGAGAGAGAACGAGAGAGAGAGAGAGAAGAGAAAACACTTCAATGTGAGAGAAACATTGGTCAGTTGCCTCCTGCAAACGTCTAACTGGGAATCGAACCCACAACCTAGGCATGTGCCCTGACTGGAATCGAACCCATCACCTTTTGGTGCATGGGAGGACACTTCAACCAACTGAGCCACATGGGCCAGGGAGGTTGAAAGATTTTTTATTACAGATTCAATTCCTTTGCTTGTTATTGGTCTATTCGGATTTTCTATCTCTTCATGTTTCAATCTGGGTCCATTATATGTTTCTAGAATTTCTCTATTTTTTTAGGTTATCCTATTTGTTAGCTTATAACTGTTCATATTTGTCTCATATCATTCTTTGTGTTTCTCTGGTATGTCATAATGCTTTTTTTTTCATTTATGAATTCAGTGTTTTTAGTCTTCTCTATTTTATTTTTCTTGGTTTGTCAACTTTGTTTATCTTTTTAAAAAGCCAACTCTTAGTTTTGTTGATCCTTTCTGTTGTTTTTCTAGTCTCTATTTCATTTATTTTTGTTCTGATGTTTATAATTTTCTTCCCTTTGCCTGTTTTGGGCTTAGTTTTTTCTTCATTTTCTAGTTTCTTGAAGTTAGTTTTTTAAAAAATATATTTCCTGCTCTTAATATAGCATTTGTCACTGTACACTTCCTTTTAGAATTGTTGTTGTTGATCCTATATGTTTTGGTATGTTGTGTTTCCATTTTTACTTGTGTTTAAAAATTGTTTCTGGTTTCTATTTGATTTCTTCTTTAACCCATTGGTTGTTCAGGAGTGTTCTGCTTGATTTCCACATATTTGTGAATTTTCCAATTTTCCTCCTGTTACTGATTTCTAGTTTCATACCATTGTGGTCAGTAAAGACACTTGGTATGATTTCAATTTTCAAAAATTTGCTAAGAACTGGTTTGTGACATACCATATGAATTATCCTGAAAAATGTTCCATGTGTACTTAGAAGAATATATATTCTGCTGCTGTAGAATGGAATGCTCTGCAGATATCTGTTAGATTCATTTGTTATATAAGTATAGTTTAAATATAATGTTTCCTTAATGATTTTCTGTCTGAGTGATCTATTCATTGTTGAAAGTGTGGTATTTGAGTTCCCTACTTTTATTATATTGTTGTTTTTCACCCTTCAGAGCTATTACTGTTTGCTTAAGATATTTAGCTGTTCTGATGTTTAGTACATGTATATTTATAATTGTTATATCCTCTGGGCAAATGACCCTTTTATCATTCTATAATAACCTTTTCCATCTCTTGTTACAGTTTTTGACTTAAAGTCTATATTTTTCAGATATAAGTATAGATATTTCTGCTTCATTTTGCATGAAATACGTTTTTCCATCCCTTTACTATGTTTTTCCATTCCTTTACTTTGAGTCTTCAGATATAAGTATAGGTATCCCTGCTTCATTTTGCATGAAATATGTTTTTCTATCCCTTTACGTTGAGTCTATATGTATTTAAAGCTGAAGTGAGTCTCTTGTAGGTAGCATATAGGCTGGTCTTAAAAAAAACAAACACGCGAATCCATTCAGCCACTCCATGCCTTTTGATTGGAGAATTTAATCAATTTACATTTGGATTAATTTTTGATAGGTAAGAACTTATTACTGCCATTTCATTAATCATTTTCTGGATGTTTTGTAATTGCCTTGTTTCTTTCTTCCTCTTCCTACTTTTCTTTGTGAATTGATGATATTGCATAGTGGTATGCTTTATTATCATCCCTCTCTAATCTTTTGTGTATCTACTATGGGTTTTTGCTTTGTGGTTACCATAAGACTTACATAAAACATAATCCTATATAATAAAGAGATAATATGCTAATTAGACTGAACAGTTGAACGACCTTCTGGACATCTTTCCAGACGACCTTCCTGATGAAGCTGGGGCTGCGAGGGGCTGTGAGGGCTGGCTGAGGCAGCCAGGGCTGCTAGGGCTGAGCCCCTTGTACAAATTTCATGCATTGGGCCTCTAGTGTAATTATAACAGTCTATTTTACACTGATAACATCTTGACTGATTACCCTTTTACTTCCTCTATTTTTATATTTTTGATGTCACAATTGAATTATTTTTATTGTGTGTTCATTAACAAATTATTATAGCTATAGTTATTTTTAATACAGGACTTTTAGCCTTGTAGAGAATTTTTGTCCTTTAGCCTTTATACTAGTGTTATGCATTTTAAATACCACCATATTACAGCATTAGATTATCCTGAAGTTAACTATATATTGAACTTTACCAGTTTGTTATATATGTTTATACATTTTCATGTTCCTTATTTGTGTCCTTTATTTTCAACTTGAAGAACTCCTTTCAATATTTCCTATAAAGCAGGTCTAATTGTGATGAACTCAGGTTCCCTGGTGGTCTAGTGGTCAGGATTCGGTGCTCTCATAATTGTGATGAACTCCATCAACTTTTCTTTGAGGGTCTATCTCACCTGAAGGACAACTTTGCTGGAGAGAATATTCTTCGTTGATTTTTTTTTCTCTCTCAGCACTTAGAATATATCAATTCACCCTTTCCTGGCATGTAAGGTTTATGCTGAGAAATCTTCTCACAGACTTATGGGGGTTCCCTTATTAGTTATAAGCTTCTTTTCTTATTGTTTCCAAGATATTTTTTTGTCCTTGATATTTGATAGTTTTACTATACTATGTCTTAGAGAAGATCTGTTAAGAGATGTCCAGATATCTCTAACAATTTGAGGAATTATAAGCCATTGTTTCTTTAAATAAGCTCTCTGTCCCCTTCTCCCTCTCTTACCCATCTAGGACTTTCATAATTAGAAAATTGTTTCTGCCCTAGCCGTTTTGGCTCAGTGGATAGAGTATCGACCTGTGGATTGAAGGGTCCCAAGTTCGATTCAGGTCAAGGGCACATGCCCAGGTTGTGGGCTCAATCCCCAGTAGGGGCTGGGCAGGAGGCAGCCAATCAATGATTCTCTCTTATCATTGATGTTTCCATCTCTCTCTGTCTCTCCCTTCCTCTCTGAAATCAATAAAAAAATATATATATATTTAAAAAAGTAAAATTGTGTTGTTGTTTTTTTTTAATGTTATCCTCTACATCAGGGGTGGGGAACATCTGGCCCATGGGCTATATAAGGCCCATGAAATCCTTTGGTATGGCCTTGCGAAGGCAGTATTGGTTAATTCAATGTTTGATCAAATATAATGGGCTAATATTTAAGTTGATAATTTTGTATGGCCCGCGAATAATGTCATAAATATCCAAATGGCTCTTGGCAGAAAAAAGCTCCCTACCCCTGTTCTAGATCACACAGGCTTTCTTCACTCTTTTTATTTTTTTCTCTCTGTTCTCTGACTATATAATTTCAAAGGCCCTGTAATGTAATTAACAGATTCTTAGTATTCTCTTTAGTATTATTTGATCCATTCTGCTTACATGCTCTCTTGCATTTTTATTTTCACTCATTGTACTCTTCAACTCCATGATTTTTGTGTGATTCTTTCTATAATTTCTATCTTTGTTAAACTTCTCATTGATTTTATGTATTATTTTTCTGATTTCCTTGAATTTTCTATGTTTTCTTGTAGCTCATTGAGCTTCCTGAAAATAGGTATTTTAAATTCTTTATTGGATGAACTTCAGATCTCCATGTCTTAGGAGTTAGTTATTGGAAGGTTATTGTGAACTTTTGGTGGTGTCATGTTTTCATAATTTCTTATGTTCCTTGAAGTCTTGTGTTGTTGTTTTCACTTTTGAAGTAGCATTCATCTCATCTAGCCTCTACTAATTGACTTTGGGAAAAACAAACAAACAAACATTCTGTTAGCCCTGCTAGGGATTCTGAAGCTTTCTCAGGCCTTTTATGGATATACCTGCCCTATGCTTCTTATTCCCGTTTGTGGCAAAACTCTTAAGATTGTATCCCTTTTTTTGATCCTGCAGTGCACCGGGCTTGGTGCTGACAGCCTCTCTGTTTCTTTCCAAAAGGCAAAGGCAGAGGTAAAGCTAGAGTTTGTTATCTTTCCCTTGCCCACATAATCTTGCTGGTTACTGCATGTGACCACTAGCTGTCTGTTAAAACTTGCTCTCACTGCTGATAGAAGCATGGACAAGGATCTGGCCACAGGGTGGGCATGTATGTGGATGAGGTATGTGGAGCATTGGGGGTGACCATTGGCCAGTTAGGCAGATCTGTGGCTGATAAATCTTGAGTGGCTTTTGGGAAAGCTTCTTCATGGAGTCCTCAATATGGGTTAGTAGGATGTCCATCTCTTTAATGCCCTCCAAGAGCCCTACCTACACTTTCCTAGTCTCTTCCTGTTCCCTAGTTGTAAAGCTCATGACTCAGTACACAGGATGAGGCAAAAGTGAAATGGTAGTGTCCTGTACATTGGGGAATCATTCACACACTTTCATTCTCCCCCTCAGGAAAAATCATGGGCAGAGAAGTTCTCTCGTGGCACTGAGCTATACCACCTTGGAGGGGTGAAGGAGGTAAAGTCAAACTGTTTCTCTGTACTTTCACAAAGAAGGCTTTTTCATCTGTGGGTGATTATGTAACATAGTGTTCTCCAAGGACTCCTGGATCATAGCTGAGAGGGGCTGGAGCCAGTTCACAGGCCAGTGCAAGATCCATAGCTGGGACCAAGGTGTGCATGTCTGCTACCTAGCACACAGGTAGGTGAGACTCATCTCAGGTTCCTTGACATATGCTGCCACTTTCTACAGCTCCCACAAAGGTACTTTTATCTGTGGCTGGGTGCCAAATTGTTCTTCTCAGGAGGGATGTAAGAGGGGAGTTTTTTATTCAGCCATATTGCTAACATCACACCAGGGAGATATTTAATTCTGGATTTCAAAAAGGGATATAGGAAGATAATTTAAGGATAATTAAAACTTTACTATGAAATGAACAATTATTTGATTAGTTAGCAATTAATCACAGTAGACACCTTTGAGTCACTGTTCCTCATAGATTATTCTTGTTTCCTTATAGCTACGTCCTGAATTGACTCTGGAATATATTCTTCCCATTTAGTCAGCCGTGTGATTTATGTGGGATTGCATTCATCTCCAAGCCTTGCTGAGGGCTCTTGATGCTTAATCCAAACATATAAGCTAGTGATTGCTTCAAGAATAGGTATGGATGGTAGAGTATATTATTTTGGAAAACATTCACACACTCATACCCACACGCAAGTGTTCTTCCCCATTCCAGTGATGTTCATCTTGGCCATGTGACGTTTTGATTAATGCAAATAGAATGTGAAGAGTGATGATATATGCCACAACCAAGCAATCACTTTATTTTTTTAAATATATGAAATTTTAATATGTTTGTATACAATGGCCTAAAAAACAATGCCAATTCTCTATGTAAACTTCCTTATTACACAGTTAAATCTTGAGTCAAAAGTCCAATTCTAAAAATATGGTCTTGAAAATCATATATCTATATATACAATAAGACAAATAAATTGTCTTATGATGCATCATCATCATCCACTGCAGCATAGATGGCTTGATTCCTCCTCTTAATTTTATTTATTTTTTGTTCAGGATCATGTTCATCACTCTGCCTCTTCAATGGTACTTCAATTAAGTTCTTCCCATCTCCAGACTCCACAGCCTTATCAGGTTTCCCTCCCTTTCTACAAGCTTCACCTTTTGTGATAGGATGTGCCAGACTTCTCAAAATTTACAATGACTTTTTCTCTGATCCTCAAAACCTCTGTCTCCAGTGGTCAGTAAACTCATTACTCAACAGAGCCAAATATCAACAGTACAACTATTGAAATTTCTTTTGAGAGCCAAATTTTTTAAACTTAAACTATATAGGTAGGTACATTGTTATTAACTTAATTAGGGTACTCCTAAGGCTTAGGAAGAGCCACACTCAAGGGGCCAAAGAGCCGCATGTGGCTCGCAAGCCGCAGTTTGCTGACTCTAGAGACTATCAATTCTTCATCTCTTTCCACATTTGTATAAGTTCTAATTCTTAAATTTCTTATCCTATAAAACTCATAGTAACTCTCCACTTTTTAAAAATCTGACAGAGACGTCAAGCATATCCAACCACAGAAAGGGAAGATGGTGGGGAGGTATTGTGAATATACATTTTGTAAATGTATATGCACAACCAAACATTTATTGGTTATCAGGATAACATTCAGGAAGATAATTACATGCAGAGCAAAAAGGAACAGAAATAAACTAGAGTGTACCCAGCCTTTCCCCATGTATCAATCATGGTACTTACTTTGATATTCTTCAGAGAGTAATGGTCACTGTTTTACTTCTGTTTTGTGGATATCAAGCAAAAATCTTCTTCTGGCCAATTCCAACATGGAGCTTTAGAGAGAAAAAGATTCTGCGAAACAGTTCTCAGCTTAACAAAGATAGATGGTTAAGACACTGCAGTGGGCATGTGCCATATTGGGGCTACTTTTTCAATCTGGATGAGAATGAAGAATATGCAGAGTGGACTCACAGCATGAACAGAGCTTCAACCAACCAGTTGTTATATAACATAAACAAAAATAAATATGTGATGTAGTAAGCCACTGAGATGCTGGGGTTGTTTTATAGCACACTTGACTAATAGTGAAATTGATACTGAGAGTGAGAGACTGCCCAAACCAAAAGCTAAAAATATGTATAATTTTTTGGTTGTTGACTGGAAAGGAAACAGAAATCTAGAGAGTGATTCATGTTTTTAATGTTTGATATGTTAAATAAAATACACAATGGATTACTTGGAAGTAATTCCACTGCACTAAAGCTAGGGGAAAAAGAAACAAAGTTTGGAATGAAAAAATTAAAACTTTATAAACACAAAATTATCTGTGTAGAGCATCACAAGATGTCCTTCAAATACTATTATAATTAAGAAGTCAAATTAGCAAACCCACAGAAGGTCCACATTTAAATCATGTGTTTTATATCCTTTAACTAAAAATTGAAAATAAAATAAAAATGTAGAAGTGTTTCTAGTAAAATATGTAGGATTAGATTAAACAAAAGTTATGCAGAACCTATAAACTGAAAACTACTAAGCATTGCTAAGAAAAATAAAAGAAATGTAAACATATAATGCAATAGACTAAATTCATAGATTGGAAAATTCAATATTATCATGATGGCCTTTCTCTTTAAATCCAGCTGAAGAATCAAGACAATAAAAATAAAAAAAAACCCAGAAGAATATTTTTACCAGTTTGGTAGAAAATAAAAGATAACTTTAAATTTACATAGAGTATTTAACTGCCTGACTCTAGACTTACTCTTTAGAAAAACATATATATTAATGAAATAGAAGATATATTCCAGAAATAGATCCACACATATTTTATTAATTGATTTTTCTACAAAATTACAAATGTACTTCATTGAAAGAAATTATAATTTTCAGCAAGTGGTGCTGAGACATTGAGTATCTGCATGAAAAAATAAACATCAACCTGTTGAGTGTGTTTCCTTCCACGACTCGCGTGGAGTAGGGTTCGGTATCTGAAAGAGGAGCCGCACAGCAAATGAGAGAAAAAGACACGAGATAATTTTGCAATATTGGGGGACCAGGCGGCAAGTCCCGAAGGACTTCTCTTTTTCGTGCTCAGGCCTCACCAAGCTTTTATTGATCTGGGATGCCCCCATAGCATAGCCCTAGGCAGGTGACCCCCTGCAACAAGCAGACTAGCCCATCAGCAAGGATTTACATAATAATAAATGGGCGAGTAGTTTCAGCTACCACTGTCTGGACAAACAGAGGTGGCGCCTAGCTCTGGGCTTTGCTAGGGCTTCAAAGGCACCCAGCCTTCAGGGGGTTTCGGGGAGTGCTCTGTCTATGCTTATCAGATAGTGAAGGCAATAAACAGTTTCCCACATCTCCCCCTTATTTTTTCTTTAAAAAATAATCAAGTCCCAATTTCAATGTCCAAAAGTTCTGAGTCCATGTTTCAATGTCCGACAGTTCATGCGTACACGCCAGCAATGAAATGTTGGTTCTGGATGGTGGAAAATGCAGGTCCGGTCCTTTCAGGTCTGGTTCTGGGCAACCTGCAGTGACGCACAGCTGCTGACTGCTAGCATGGCAAGGCGTCTTCACCATCTCCATCTCTGAACTGTCTCTCCTGTCTTTGTGGCTGGAGCAATCTGTTCAGTTTCTCTCCTGGATCCCTTGTTGCAGGAATCCACATGGTCTTGTTCTCTGAAAGTATACATATTCTCGACCAAAGGTTAATAATTGAAATTTTACTTGGGGAATCCTTTTTATATTTGCCCAAATGATTTTCCTTTGGCTTATTTTGACACCACATATGTTTTTCATGGGTGTCTTGCTGTTAGCATTACAAAATGAAAAAAGAAATTTTTCTAGATGTAATTTAGTTACAGGATATTTTTCCTTACATGGTATTCTTCCACTATCCCCCTTTTTTGATTTAATTAGGAGGCTTATGGAAAATTTTTTAATGCAGTCTAGATAACTTTAAATATTAATTTTTTGTACAAAAATATGACTGCTTTAGGTTCATTGCATGTTAAGCAATTTTACCATGAAATGAAAATTTTGGTTAATACTATATGAATAATTACTTATTTCAAATTAGCCAAATTTAATTAATTTGAAAACTTGACAACTATTTTACTGTCAAATTTAATATCTTAACAATAATCTTAATTTATACTGTAAATATTAATTGAAAGGATCACTTTACATCCTTGTGAAGGCTCTGAGCATTCCTGTTGTTAGACTATATTTAGACATAGGGTCTGTTAGCCAAGCCTCCGTTTTTCTGGATTCTGATTTCAGCTGGACCAAATCTCTTCTGTTATTTGGTTCCTGATCTGGGCTGGGCATGGGAAGCAAGAAGCAGCCATGGGGACAGGAGACCTTCCTCAGAAGGGCCGAGTGTTGAAGCCCGTGCACCGTTGGGGGGGGGGTTGAGGATCTGTGCCCCACCTTTGTTGCACCCCAAGTTTTCTCCTACTGGCCCCCAGCTGTGCCTGTCTTAGGTCGTCCCACCCTGTGGGATCTTACCCGTCGTTGACTACCAGCTATCTCTGGGCCAAGTAGGGTGATGTGAGGTTCAGTTCTGTCTCCTTGATAGCCTATGTCCCTCTGGCCTCCATGCCCAGCAACTGCCTTTGGATCCCCTCGCCTGCTGGCGGGGCCCCGGCATTGATCATAGGGAACCCAGGTTTCTCCTCCAGAGAGGGCCCAGCTTACGCCATTGGGCCAGAGACAGATCCATGGTACCAGCTTTTCATGATCCCAGCTTGAACAGAGAGCTCAGATAACAGCTGTAGGCAATTGGATTCCTCTTGGCAAAAAAAGTCAAGATAGGTCAATACAGAATGCTTAAGTGCCTTCCCCAGGAGGCCCTCCACACAGTGGAAAGGAATAAATCCCTTCATGTAAAGCATTCAAATTCATTTGTAAATTTGTTTGGGATAAATGCACAATATACTGTTATAAAGCATCAAAAATTATTAATGAAACTTTGTAGAATAATACCATGTAAGAATATTCTTTGCTCTAGGTCATGACAACTTAATTTTAAACTCAAGGTTTGGAATGAGGAACCTAGTTTTCAAAAAAAAAGAAATTTACAGAAGCAGAGACAGTATGCTATCTAAATTACAGTTTTGGGTCTCCAGAGCACTGAGTTGACACACTAACTGGATCCTTATACTGTCCTTCCCAGGTAAAGGAAAAATGTGCCTTCTAAGAGATATGAAACTTACAGTTTTTACCTGAATGAACTGTTACCATATTTCACTTTACCATGCCCCAGGTGGTCTCTGGGCTGTTGGTTGTCTGGTTTGTCTTCCTCCTGCTGGATTACACTTGGAGAACTTTAATTTAAAAAAGAAAAATCTTTCTTTTTTACACGAGGTAACTTATAGAGTTACTTCTTGGATGTTGACTGATAGTGCTGCAAGGCCATGTATTCCAAGTCATTAAACATTTATGGTGACTGTACTTATTTTCAGATTTGTATTTTAACAGCAAATCATTAGATTATCCTGTAAATATTAGTGGAAGATATTTCAAAATATTAAACATTCTCCTTGTTATTAAATTTAAAATAATATTTTTAAACAGTATTCCCTTTTGGCTTATTTGCATATACAGAGGGATCATGGGAAGCCTTCAGTAACTTTTTAGAAGAATTTTACTTTACTAGGATTCAATTGCTTACAAGGATTAGTAAATTCAGTAAAGTTTTATGTCTGATACACGCGGTGCAAACGCTGCTACACTTCCAGCCTAATTTAAAATGCAGCGGTGAGGAGCTTTTAAATAAAAGACATTGCTAGTTTAAATAAAGACTTTGCTACTAATAAATCAATTCTTTCTTTTATTTGGCAGAAATTCCTTATGCAACCAAGTATATTATATTTTGAAATATTGCACTCGGGAAAAACTTCCAAATACATATCTAATTAAAACATTTTCAACACTTAAAAACAGTTTTCAACATAATAGGATCTAGTCTTGACCATGGAATCAATTACTATTAATTTGTGTATGATATATGTATAACTGTGGTTCTACTGAGAATTTTAGATATCTTTTAAAAATGTCTCTTATCTACAAGCCTTTTAAGAAATACGAGCTCTGTTGTCGGCCCTTATAAAGCCAACTGCTTAAAACATTGGTCTATCATACCACTGAAATTATATTAAGACCATGATTGCTAATTTATTAAGCATTAAAAATATCTTCTTAAAAATAGTATTAAATAAATTCGTGAGGCAAGCACACTTTTTGCCCCATCCGCATTTCTGCAGTAAAACTCCATCTTAAAACTCCACCCCTGAAATCCCATCCTGCCTCAGTGAGCAGACACTCCTTTTGTGATTGGCTGAGTCAGAGGGAGGGGCTGTTCCAAGATGGCGGCCCCCAGGGGCGCGGCAGGCCATGCGGCCAACATGGCGGCTGCCAAGTCACACAGCTCAACATTGAGGCTGTCTACACTGTTCTCTGACAGAAAAGATGATTTCCTTATTCTCACAATAAACAAGGGAAGAGCAAACCAAAATCCCTAAAAGGTAGATGGCCAACATTATATTGTAGACAAACAGAAATCTCATTAGTAGCTGTTTATACCCTTTATAATTATCTTAATATTAATTACATTTAAACTGGTTTTTGTATTAAAAATTTCAGTTGAGATCTTAAAAATTAATCCTCTTTTTAAAATCAGACCAAGAAGTAACATATTTTGAATTCCTAATCATTTAAGAGAAAACACATTCTATTTTTTCAAAAACAAGTTATACATTAGATATTTAATTAATTTCTCCCGATTCAATTTGCACTTTAAACTTTCAGAGCTTTAAATCTTAGACATTTCAAATAAAATATAAGGCATTTTCAATTAATAGATTAACTTCTATCTTCTAGACTTCATAATAGGCATACTCAGATCAACATTTCAGTATTATAAATTTCAATACTTTTAGATGATTTGAACTTAAAAGCTTTAAGTTTCCAGCCAATAAGCCTGGCATAGCTGCTAAAATGGTCACAATTTTCCTGTTGGGGAAGTCAAGAAACAAACCCATAGGTATTCACATGTAAACTTGACTATCAACTTCCTGGTGGTACTTGCCTCAGGGCGGGAAATTTCAAAAGCTACTTTAAATCGCTTTGGGAAACCTATCTGCATTTCTTTCTTAGGTTCAACTTTGCCATTTTTAAGACCCAAACAGTCTCGGGTTTTTATTCTGTACACATCAAAAGGTCAAGTTCAGCTCAAAACTATGCGCACTCGTTTTTAAACTGGCCTTTTCCCTTTACATGTGCACAGAAATCCCGGATGCATTTATAAATTTGTAAAAGCTTTAAGTCATTAGCTGGAAAAAAGGATAAAGATGGTGTATTTGTTCCCAAAGTCATGCTTAATTGAAAAAGACATTTTAAGTTTTTTTTTTCTATTTCGCTTTCTAAAGTCATGGCTAGCACCCAAGGTTATCTTAGCCAAAGTTTGGTTGTCATAATATGTTCTCCGGTAATTTTTAAACAAAACATTAAGTAATCTCATTGTGGGAGAGCTTATAACTCTGCCTTTTCCTGCCACCTTTGAATCTCTCCGCACCAGAGAGAGATTCGGCAGCGGGGTTTCATTTCTTATTACAGATTTTAGATTCCAAATACAAATTAAGATTTTAATTTGAACAAGAAACCACATTGATGTGACCATGGCACTCTTTTTTCAGCCTGATTTTAAGGAGTACCTTTTAATATTCCAATTTCTTTATAATTTGGCCTTTTTGCACAGGTGATTCTATTAATGGCAAATTAAACATTTAAGGATTAGGACATGGAGGTGGAGGGAGCCATGAAGGCCATTCCTCCCATTTTTTTTTCTTTTTTTTTCTGTTCCTCTTAAGGAGCGGAGGGTACAAGGGGGAGGAGATCCATCCTCCTTGACCTCTCCTAAAGCCTCTAGGAAATGAAATGCTGGGTTCCACAAGGGGAAACAATTTTTGGCAAGTTCTGATTAACTTTTTGGCAAACTTTTAAGATCTAATGTACCTTTTTCAAGAAACCAAGGGTTATATTCTATGATAACATGCAAAAACTGTAAGAGATTACCTTCTAAAATTTTAATACTTTAAACATGCAAATCAAAAGTCTATAATAAAGTTTCTTACTTTTTAAAAGCCAAATATACCTTTTTAAAGCCGAATCTACTTTTTTAAAGCCAAATCCTTCCCCGTTTGTTAGCCTGGTTAAGAAAACGTTCCCAGTGTACTTACAGACCCGGGCTTCTGTAGTTGATCCTGGGCATTGCGTGCGGTGGAATCCCCCTCACCTTTTTTCGGTGAGTTTTCCACACCTTTTCGGTGTAAACTTCCTTTTCTCGCTCCAGCGAGACCTGCACTTCCAGATTACCCGTTGGGCGCCAGATGTTGAGTGTGTTTCCTTCCACGACTCGCGTGGAGTAGGGTTCGGTATCTGAAAGAGGAGCCGCACAGCAAATGAGAGAAAAAGACACGAGATAATTTTGCAATATTGGGGGACCAGGCGGCAAGTCCCGAAGGACTTCTCTTTTTCGTGCTCAGGCCTCACCAAGCTTTTATTGATCTGGGATGCCCCCATAGCATAGCCCTAGGCAGGTGACCCCCTGCAACAAGCAGACTAGCCCATCAGCAAGGATTTACATAATAATAAATGGGCGAGTAGTTTCAGCTACCACTGTCTGGACAAACAGAGGTGGCGCCTAGCTCCGGGCTTTGCTAGGGCTTCAAAGGCACCCAGCCTTCAGGGGGTTTCGGGGAGTGCTCTGTCTATGCTTATCAGATAGTGAAGGCAATAAACAGTTTCCCACATCAACCTACTGCTTTATACAGTGGTATAAGTGTAAAAGCAAAAAATACAATATTTCTACAAAAAAAAACATAGTTCAGATTCTTTATGACCTTGGAGTAGACAGATTTTTTTAGGTCACATAAAAAAACAAAACATTAAAAAAAAAGACAATTGAGTTTTGGCAACATTAAACACATCTATTTTTCAAAAAACATTCTATTTACATTTCAGCATTCTATTTATATTATTTATGACATATTTATGTTATATATATATTATTTTTAATAGCCAGAACTTAAAACAACACACATTTTAATCAATAGAGGAGTTGATAAACAAATTGTGTTATATTTACAGAATGTAATACTACTCAACAATAAAGGGGTGAACAGCTGATACAGTTAAAAAAAATGTAAAAATATGGGTGAATTCTCTAAAACATGCTTAGTGCTAGAAGCCAGACACAAATTGTATATACTGTATGATGAAGGCTGGCAAAAGTTTTCTGTAATGAATGATTGTATTTTAGGTTTTCTGTGCCATATGGTCTCTATCACAACTTCTCAGGCTTACCACTGTAGCATGAAATCAGTGATAGACAAGATTCATACCAGTGTGTGTAGCTGTGTTCTAATAAAGTTTTGTTTTTAAAAATAGCTGCCAAGCTGGATTTCGCCCATGGGTCATAGTTTACCAATCTCTGCAGTATGATTTATTTATGTGAAGTTCTAGAATAGGCTAAACTAATCCATAGTGATAGAATTCAAAATAGTGGTAGCCTAAGGTGGGGTTAGGGGAGTAAATTTCCACAAAGGGGCAGGAGAGAATTTTCTGGTGTGAAGTATGTTTGATGACTTGATTGCAGGGATGGCCACATAGAGTACATATTTGTCAAAGATTATTAACATATTTGATGTAGAATGAACAGCATGTGCAGAGGTGTGGAGACAAGAGAAAAAGAGAGAGAGTGCAGGCAATCTCAAGAAAGTGTATATTACTGGAGCTCCAAGTAGAAGACCTAAAAAGTAAGGGTGAAACTTTAGAAAGATTTGGAACCTGGTTTGTGACCTGGAGACTTTGATAGTGAGTGGTATACTATATTACATATCATATATTATATACCATACTCTGGGCCCAGTGCACAAATCCATGCACCTTGAAAGGAACTGTGGGCCACGAAGCTGCAGTAGGCACAGGGGCAGATCTCGGCCCATCCTCCACGCCCCCACCTGGTCCCTCCTGCCACAGCCCGCGGTCCCCTGTCTGCCTGCAACCCTGCTCCTGCCACCACTGCTCCCACGTGCTAACGGTGCCAGCTGGACTTGTACCTGCTGATGGCATGGAGCTACTGGGGCCAGCACAGTCAGCGGGTGTGAGCAGTAGCTGCTGCCGCGATTGCCCTGCCCCTCAGGAGCAGAGGGAGGTGGAGAAACCCTCTGGGGTGATCGGGGCCAGCAGCCACTGCTCGCACCCACTGATGGCACAGAATGATCGGGACTGCTGCCAGGCACTGGGAGTGGGTGAGAGCAGCAGCTCTGGTGCTGGCTGTGGGTGCGAGCGAGGCCATCACCGGAGGTGGATGCGAGCACCCAGTGGGACTGCGGCGCGCAGAAGCAAAGAATTTTTAGTAACCACCAGAGGCTTGCCTTGATGACAGCAACTGGAACCCCATCTTGGTCTGGCATCCCCGCTCACCTACTCCACCATCCTGCTGCAATTGATGCCCGCCATGTTCTGTGCTCTGTCATCTGCTGCCGATGTCCGCCATGTTCTGCGCGGGCGCGACCTGTTGGTCAGCACACGTCACAGCAACCGGTTATTTGGTTATTCCGGTTTTTCTACCGTTCAGTCTATTTGCATATTAGTGTTTTATTACATAGGACTAGAGGCCCGGTGCACAAAAATTTGTGCACTCAGGGGCCCCTCAGCCTGGCCTGTGCCGTCTCACAGTCTGGGACCCCTCAGGAGATAACGACCTGCTGGCTTAGGCCTGCTCCCGGGTGGCAGAGGGCAGGCCCAATCCCTAGCTGCAGCCCCTGGTCGGGCTCAGAGCAGGGACGATTGGGGAGTTGGGGCGTGGCCCCCTGTCATGCACAGAGCAGGGCGGATTGGGAGGTTGTGATGCCACCCTCACTCACGCTCAGGGTACGGCCGATTGGGGGGTTGGGGCACCGCCCCCTGTCACACTCAAGGCAGGGTCAATGGGGAGGTTGCAGTGCCACCCCCTGTCATGCACAGAGCAGGGCCAATCAGGGGGTTGGGGCGCTGCCCCCTGTCACGCACATAGCAGGGCCCATCAGGGGGGTTGGGGCTCTGTACCCTGTCATGCACAGAGCAGGGCCGATCAGGTGGTTGAGGAGCTCCCCCCTGTCACTCACAGAGTAGGGTCGATAGGGGAGTTGGGGCACTGCCCCCTGTACACACAGAGCAGGGTGGATCAGGGGGTTGGGGCGTCGCCACTGTCACACTCAGGGCAGGGCCAATGGGGAGGTTATGGCTCTACCCCATCACACACAGAGCAGGGCCCATGGGGGTGCGGGGGTTGAGGCGCCGCCTTCTATTACCCACAGAGCAGGGCAGATCAGGGGGTTGGGGCGCTGCCCCCTGTCACACACAGAGAAGGGCCTATCAGGGGGTTGGGGTGGCACACCCTGTCACACACAGAGGCGCAGGGCGATCAGGGGGTTGGGGAGCTCCCCCCTATCAGGCACAGAGCAGGGCTGATCAGGGGGTTGGGGCGCCTTCCCCTGTCACGAACAGAGCAGGGCGGATAGGGAGGTTGTGGCCCCGCTCCCTGTCACACACAGAGCCGCAGGGCGATCAGGGGGTTTGGGCGCTGCCCCCTGTCACACTTATCCCGGTGCCAGGAGGCCTCGCGGCTCCACTGATCCCGGTGCTGGGAGGCATATTACCCTTTTACTATATAGGATAGAGGCCTGGTGCACAGGTGGGGGCTGGCTGGTTTGCCCTGAAGGGTGTCCTGGATCAGGGTGAGGGTCCCCACTGGGGTGCCTGGCCAGCCTGGGTGAGGGGATAATGGCTGTTTGTAGCTGGTCACACACCCTTCAGGGTGGGGGTCCCCACTGGGGTGCCTGGCCAGTCTGGGTGAGGGGCTGAGGGCTGTTTTCAGGCTGGCAGGTGACTGAAGCTCCCCACTGCTCCTTTTTTTCTTTTCTTTTTTTTTTTATTCTGGGCCAGCTTTAGCTTTGAGGCTTGGCTCCAGCTCTTAGGCCTCCACTGCTGAAAGCAGGTTTCTGGTCTTTGTTTACCTTCTGTATTTGAAACAATGTTTCGATCCTACTGGCTGAAGCCCGGCAGACTAAAGCAGGTTTCTGGGGTTTTGTTTAGCTTCTATATTTGTAACATAGTTGCTTAGAGTTGCAGCTCAGAGGCCTGCAGTGGCAGGCGGGGAACGTTGGAGTCCTCCGTCACTGAAGCAAGCAAGCCTCATGTTAGTTTCAAGCTGCCTGGCTGCTGTCCGCCATCTTGGCTGGCAGTTAATTTGCATATTGCCCTGATTAGCCAATCGGAAGGGTAGGGGTTGTATGCTAATTACCATGTTTCTCTTTTATTAGATAGGATTGTGTGTATTAACCATATCTATTAGTGTCCATTTTAATTAAGTTTAATTATTAAGTTTAATTTCAAACTTCTGATTTAGGTGTGTAGCTGGATATTAAATATGTATTCAACGTTAGCTTTTAGAAGACCCAAGACAATTTATGTCTAATATCTCTACATTCCTAAGCAAGGATATAATAACTCAATAGGGCTTACGGAGGAAGGGTGATTTAAATATGTTTTGTCATTCTCAGCCCCTCATCTACATTAAGTATATTGAAGTGTAGGCATAGAAGTGACCAAATTTGGGGGAAGAATTTCTTTGGAAAGCGTTGCTAGAATGCTGTTGACCCCTCCCTCATCTTGAAGAGGCTGTTTCCTCCTCACTTAAACCTAGACGGGCTTCCGGGAGACAGGTTGAAGAACTTCAGCTGTGTCTCAAATAATTGTAGGCTGCTGAGAAGGTAGTTCCCTACCCACACCTGGAGAAACCACAGATACAGTAGCTTAGGAAACACCTTGTATATCCTGTTATTCCAGGCCAAGGATGATCCTGTGTTTTCCAGGTGAAGAAAAAACAAGCAAACAAAACACAACAACAAATAAATAAATAAAAAAAGTAAGATTTTGTTTAATCGAAGTGAAGTGCCCCCAAATATAGTGTCCTTATAGAATCGCTTAACTAAGGGCCTTTACCTACAGACAGAACCTTGGCTGAGGCAACTGCCGGGGAGGCCCTAGAAATAGAAATTCTCTGAAAAACTGAGTAAAAATAAATAATAGTTTTGTACTCAAAGCCTAGAGGAAATCAATGCCAAATTACATCTGTGTTAATCAAGAGAGATTTTCCTGTCCTATTTTTTCTTCCCTCACTTCAATCCTGAAGGAACTATATACAGCTCATGGAGTGGGGAAGCAGAATGAGAAGAACAGATGAAAAAAAAAAAGGAAACCTTTTTCATTGTGGCATCCATCTAAAAGCAGGCATGATTTAAAAATTCAAGACATTTAGAAACTATAGACAAATTTTTTGGGGGGTGTATTTTAAATGTTTTTATTTTCTCTTTATTTTATTTTACCCTCTTCCACTTCCACTCTCCACTATTGTCAGTGTTCATGAGTTCTTTCTCTTTTGCTCAATCCCCTCTCACTCCCCACCCCTCAGCCAGAGCTGTCAGCCTGTTCTCTATGAGTCTTTCTCTATTTTGCTTGTTAGTCAAGTTTGTTCATTAAATTCCACATATGAGTGAAATCATATGGTACTTGTCTTTCTCTGACTGGCTTATTTCAGACAACTTTTTAAATTATTAGTTCATACATGAATTTTTGAACCTCTTCCAAAAACTTTGCCCACTTCCAAGGATCTATGGCTTATACATTGTGAATCGCCTCTTAGGAGAATCTGTGTTTTAGTTTAATGCAAAGGGCTGATTTTCTAATATTAAATCAAAATGCTTCTAGCCCTCTTATCTCTCCAGACTTATCTACTCCTATATCTTATCTGGGATATAACAGAATTATTTACACCTTTCTACAGCTCTACTCTTATCAGTCTTGCTATTGTGCTAAATACAGGGTGGGGCAAAAGTAGGTATACACTTGCTCATATGGAAAATAATACAATAATAAATTAATAAGAGTAAACTGTGTTTCACATGCTCAACTGTAAACCTAATTTTACTCACACTGTATGTATTCAGATACTGTTAAACAATTCTTTGCTGTTCCCAGATTCATTTCAAATGCTACCTCCTTTATGAATGATTTTCTTGTCATAATTTCTCTCTTATATGAAACTTTATTATCACATGAAAGCTTATACTAGAGGCCCAGTGCACGACATTCATGCACTCGGAGGGGCAGGGGTCCCTTAGCCTGGCCTGCACCCTTTTGCAGTCCAGGAGCCTTTGGGGGATGTCCAACTGCTGGCTTAGGCCTGCTTCCCACTCAGTTATCCTTAGCGCTGCTGCACCGCTGTGTTCGCCAGCCATCAGCCTTGCTTCTGGCTGAGGGGTGCTCCCCCTGTGGGAGCACACTGACCACCAGGGGGCAGCTCCTGCACTGAGCGTCTGCCCCCTAGTGGCCAGTGTGCGTCATAGAGACTGGTCATTCCACTGTTTGGTCAATTTGCATATTACCCTCTTATTATATAGAATTATTTAACCTCTTCTGTGGTGTACTATAATTAATTTGGAATCCCTTTAGTTCTTCTTTTTTTCCATTTGCTAAATGAATATAAGCATGTTCTTTCTTAAAAATTCCAATAACACAATAACAAAAACTGCAAATTTACCCTAAATTGAGCATTCACTCTCATCCCTATTTCCACTCCATAATGTAATAGTTAAAACTGTGCTGTTTATCCTCAGATTCCATGTTTGCTAAATGCACCTCATAGTCACAAGGTTGCTATGATAATTAATTGAGATAAATCAGTGAACAACACAGAACACAGTACCATTGTGATTATTATGTGGTTATGTATTACTAGAGGCCCGGTGCACAAAATTTGTGCATGGGGTGGGGATCCCCTCAGCCCAGCCTGCACCCTTTCCAATCTGGGACATCCCTCTCACAATCCTGGACTGCTGGCTCCTAATCGCTCACCTGACTGCCTCCCTGGTTGCCCCTAACTGCCCCCCCAACCGGCCTGATTGCCCCTCACTGCCTCTGTGTGCTGGCCTGGTTGTCCCCAACTGCTCCACCCCCTGCTGGCCTGGTTGTCCCTCATGGCCCTCCCGCCAGCCTGGTAGCCCCAAGCAGCCTGCTTGTTCAGTTGTTTGGTTTTCCCTCACTAACCCCCCTGCTGGCCTGGTCGCCCTACACAGCCTGCTTGTTCAGTCATTTGGTTGTCCCTCACTGATCCCTCTGCCTGCCTGGTCATAGGCAGCCATTTTGTGAAGGTGTGAGGGTTAATTTGCATTTTACCTGTTTATTATATAGGACTAGTGGCCCGATGCACAAAATTCATGCACATTAAAAGTGGATTAATTAGAGGAAATATTTTTTTTAAATAATTTTATTGATTTTTTTACAGAGAGGAAGGGAGAGGGATAGAGAATTAGAAACATGGATGAGAGAGAAGCATCGATCAGCTGCCTCCTGCACACCCCCTACAGGGGATGTGCCTGCAACCAAGGTACATGCCTCTAACTGGAACCAAACCTGGGACCCTTCAGTCCCCAGGCTGACGCTCTATCCAGTGAGCCAAACCAGCTAGGGCTAGAGGAAATATTTTAATATTGCTATTTGCCCTTTCTCTATAATAGAAGTGCCAGAGTTGAAAGAAAATTAGTAAAATGTATATGAAAATCTTCCTCCTGTTAGAGTCTGTGGTGCACCATGGGACCCAGAGTAAGTCCCCACCCACCCACATGTGCCTCAAAATCACATCACATGAGACCCAGACCCAGCCAGCCCCCCTCATTGGGCTAGATCCAGACCTAGCCAGTCCCACCCTTGTCAAGCCCTGCCAGGTGCGGGGACACAGCCTCAGGCCCCTGGTCTGGCACCAGGGTGGTGGGGTGCAGCCTCAGGTCCCCCAGCCCAGGCCGGGGCAGAGGGCACGGCCTGAGGTCCCCTGTCAAGTCCCATAGAGTGGGGTGTGTGGCCTGAGGTCCCCTGGCCTGGCGCTAGGGTGGGGGCACAGCCTGAGGGTCCCCAGCCCAGCACCAGGGTGGGGGGGCACACCTTGAAGACCCTGTCAAGTCCCGCTGGGTGGGGAGGCACAGCCTCAGGTCCCCTGGCCCAGCGCCAGAGCGGGGGACATGGCCTGAGGTTCCCCAGCCTGAAACCAGGGCAGGGGGCGCAGCCTGAGTTCCTCCGGCCTGGCGCCAGGGTGAGGGGAGCAGCCTGAGGTTGCCTGGCCCAGCACCAGGTCAGGGGTGCACCTTGAGGCCCCCTGTAAATCTTACTGGGCGGGGGGCACAGCATCAGGTCCCCTGGCCTGGTGCCGGGGTGGGGGGCATGGCCTGAGGTCCCCTGGCCCAGCACCAGGGCGGGGGATGCACCTTGAGTTCCCCTGTTAAACCCTGCCAGGGTGGGGCAAAGCTTCAGGTCCCCTGGCCCAGTGCTGGGGAGGGGGCATGGCCTGAGGTCCCCTGGCCTGGCACTAGGGTGGGGGGCAAGGCCTGAGGTCCCTGGCATGGCACCAGAGCAGGGGGCGTGGCCTGAGGTCCCCTGTCAAATCCCACAGGGGGATGTGGCCTCAGGTCCCTGCTGATTGCTCCTTAAGGCTCATTATGGGAACTGGGCCTCAGCTGTGGGTGCAGCCATCTTTGTGTTGGAGAGACAGTTAATTTGAATGTTTCTCTTTTATTATATAGGATAGTGATTACTATTCGTTTTTAAAAATTATTTTGCTTACATTATTATTAACATTTTTTTCAGATTGTTCTCTCTATGCATTTGTCTTTTTTATTTCATGCACATCTTTATATATATATATACACATAGTATTTATTTTGAAAATATAAAAATCTGAAGACAAATTCTCATGTCAAACTTGGGAGGTTTACAGTTCTACTTCTTTGCTGAAAAAAAATGTTGCATTCTATCTACCTTTATATTTTCTTTGTGTTTATTTCTGAAGGATAGGTTCCAAGTTATGAAATTGCTGTCAAAAGTTGTAAATATTGTAAATTTTGATATGGACTGTGAAACATTCCCCTGTTGGAGCCTATTTCACCACACCTCCACCAGCCTTGGATAGTTTTTCATCTTTTCTTTTTTTCTTACTATTGGCTGGAAAAATGATATTCCATTATTGTGTTCATTTATAATTCTTTGATCTCTGACAAGTCCTACTATATTTAAATGTATATGCTTTCTCTATATTCCTTTTTTTTTTTAATTGCCTCTGTGTTTAATTTGCCAAATTTTAAATGGGATTGTTGTCTTTTACCTATACCTAGAGTATTCTCTCATGTTATCTGATACAAAATATAGATCACCACAATCTTGTTAAGTTTCATAAGAAAATCTTGGGATTTTGACTATAATTAAATGAATTTAAAGAATCTAATGGTGAAATTTAACTTTTTTTATAATGAGTTCTGCTCTCCATGATTCTGAGATTCTCTATTACTCATCTGTGTTTTCATTTAAATACTCAACAAAGTGTCATAAGTATTATCTGGCATTCTCATTTCCTTGAATTAAGTGATATATGTCTTAGCTCCTGTCTGTAGATGCATGTGTAAGTGGCATGATTTAAAAAAAAAAAGGCTATTCCTAGCCTTCTACATTATTTGTATAGTAGCAGACCCAGTGACTCAATATGATTGTATATTACAGAAATGTAATGTTTTGACATCCTATTTCTCCTTTCCTTTCATATATATATATATGTATATATATATGTATATGTATATATGTATATATATATGTATATGTATATATATAATTTGTAACAAACTTATTAAATTGAGTAAATTTGATAAAGCTCTGTATATAAAAATTATTTGAACTAACCCTGTCTCATTAGGAAAGCAGGAATATCATTTTAGTGACATCTGCATATTTTGAGGTTTCCTCTTCTGTGAGTTTTGATGACTACATAGGGAAACCATTGTAATGGTAACAGTTAGCTGTTTTCCATCTTTTTTTGTGTGTGTGTGGCGAGTAAGAGCTCTTATATAAAGATATGGAAAAAAAATAGCTTTAATTTGACAACAGGAAGAATTTCCTTCCCAATGAAAAGACAATCCTCATGAAAGGTTTTCTGAATATCTCTGCTCCTTTTAAAGGAGCTTGCAAATATACTATTTGAGGACACAAGCTTTCCCTGACTAATTTTGTTGGGACCCCCATAAGCCAAACAATTAGATCAGAGCAGAAGGATACATTTTTTTTCATATATAACTTCACATTTTGGGTATATTTGGTAATTGGCCCTTCTTTTTCAGATCACCGCTTTAAAAAGCTTGGATAGTTACAGGATGGGAAATTTCAAAAATACATAAAAGCTGTAGCATACTAACCTAGAGTCTGGAATTATTTAAAATATATTCTTTGATATGATTCCCAAATTCTATATAAAAGTGAAGAAACAATACAGAAATAAAACATGGTGTGGCATGTCTAGAACTTTTAAACTAACCTGACTTTGAAACTGAGTGAAATGAATAAGAAATCAAAGCTTTAATGACTTCAGTTTTTCTCTTCATTTTCTTTTTCCCTTTTGGAAATGTTGTTCTATGGGAAAAATAAAACAATCTATACTTCAAAACAAAATTATATTTAGGCAAGTATATACCATTGATAATCTTATAGTGGTGATTCATAGGTACTATGAGATAGGATTTCATTTTAATTTTTATTATATTTATCAAAATAGTTTAGAAACAACTAGCCCTGTGTTGGGGTGTGGGGGGGGTGTGGGGACAAAACAAAACAGAAGTGTAGCAATTCTGAATATAATAATAGTAAAGTGTATTATTAAATGAAAGTTTATAAAAGAATATTCTTTAGCTGAATATGATGAATCTTCAGAAAAGTATGATGATTTTATGATAGAGCAAAAAGTTATGAAATGCCTTTCTTTCACTGGGTATAAAATTTCTTTCATTTTAACACAGCAGATTGTGTGTCTAGGAGGAGTTAATGGGTATGGGCAATCCCAAATACAATGAAATAGCAATTCAAATTGATTTGGCTTTGTAAAATATCTTGATTTGGATTTTAATAATTTGTTTATTTTCCTACATATCTTTTCAGTGTGTGTGTGTGTGTGTGTGTGTGTGTGTGTGTGTGTGATTTCTAATAAGGTTGCATTGTTTTAGTATGTGCAAACTTAAATAATTATCTATGGAGTGATTAAATTATAATTCTTGACTGGGACTCCTCTCTCTTGAAGCCACTCTCTCAGGTCTTCAGCTGAAATGAATTCTTTCTGTTACTTCAATCACTTCTGTTACTTGTTACAGCCATTGGGTATACCAGTGGCTCTCACACTTGAGCATGCATAGGAAACACCTGGAGAGCTAGTTAAAGCACAGAGAGTGAGCTCTGCCTGTAGGGTAACTGATTTAGTAGATGAGAGATGGAGCCCAGTGATTGGGTAGTCAGTGTTCCCAGGTGATGCTGAGAGAGTAGCTGGAGAATCCCTGATTTATATACCTTGTTTGGCTTTCTCTGTCTGCTTCCTCTTCTCTTCAAACCTGAAGTTACCTACTTTTGAAGCTGGTGGTTTGGAAATTCTTCATGTTTTCATCTCCAGGACTGATGGAAATCTAAGCAGGAGATGGAAAGTGACCCAGTCCTCAGGGAGTCAACACCGTCCACTACTCTCCTACATTTTGCTGATATTGTGCCCCAGTTCTGAAGGTAACTTTACAATTTTTAATTATTTTTTAAGTGTAGCAATTTTTTCCCTTTACAATTTTCTTACTGTCTTTGATTTTTTTTCCTACTAATAGTCTCCTAGTACATCTCCTGCTATCATTTTCTCCTTTTTCTAATAGTTTTACCTAGATGAATTTTCCAAAACACTGCTTCACTTATACCACTCCTTCCTGAATGATAAAAATAACATATATGAATGTTTTAAAATTTTAAGGTGTCATTTAAGTTGTTGTTATGCTTAAAATCCTGCATTTGCTCCCAGGCCTTGAAACACACCTAGCTATTGACCTATAAGCTGGGAAGCTAACAATTTTTTCCAGAGTGTATTCTATGTTTTACTATATTTAGTATGTCTTATTGTTTGGATTCCCTTCATAGCCCTTGGAATCCATACTAATGGGGGTAGATTATATTTATATCCTGAATATAAAATTTAAGTCTCCCTCTATTTTGCATTTTACTTCTCAAATTCTTCCCTTTTAATCTCTAAAGAATCTGAGTTCACTTGACACACTTCTAAATCATTGTACACTACATTTCTGCTGCATGAAGTTCACTTTTGAATTTTATTCTTTAATTTACCTGAATTTCACCCTTCCTATAAACTACTGACAATTCTCAACACGCCCTGTGGAGTTTTTCCTGAGCTTACCAGACTCTTAAAATGCCTCACTCCACAGCTTTGCTTTGATATTTTCCTGCAACCCTTCCAGAAATAGCATCTCTCTATACTTTGCACCCAGTAGAGGGAAACTTTGCACCCTGTACAACTTACAGCTTCTGTGACTTCTGTTGTAGTTTGTGTCTTTATAAGTAATATTTGGTATTGGTTTTTTTTTTTTAAAAATATTCTAAGAAAATAAAGCAGAAATGACCCAGCATCCTTTTGAAACACAGAATTAGAACCAAAAGTTTAGACTATGGAATTTAAAGTTAGTTCTCTGTCAGCGCTGTGGTAATTTTGAAATGAAAAAAACAAACAAAAACAACCTAATAGAGAATAGCCTGTGTAAATATTCTCATATTGTCTCAGGAGAATGGGTTTGTATTAATATGGTTTGACTTAACCCTGATATCTGTTTATCAAGCTGGTGATATCTAATGTCTTACCTCAACCTTCCTTGTGACTTTCTCAGGCTAATATTACAGGAGTTACAATTTCTGAATCTATTGTTTGCAATTTCTTGGAAACCAATGAAGAGTTTTACTTAGGTGTGCTATGTCTTTAATCTCATCACTTCTGTTTGGGGAACTGATCATTATTTTGTTTTAAGTGGTTATGTGTCACTTTTAGTGTTTACATTATTAAATATTTATATATCACTAGAATCAAAATAATACATATTTAGTTAATTTAAATTTACAAGTAAATTTTAAGATCTTAATGAATCTGATTTTCCTTTTGAATGGTGCATCTATCATCTTTTTTTTTTTTCAATTTAGGGTTGACCCCTTTTTTTATTAGTGTTTTTACTATAAACTTTATTGATTTTGCTAATGATAAGAATTAGATGGTTGCATAAATGTGGGTTATTGTTTCACTACCTTTACCTCAATAAAATGTAATGAGAAATAAGAGAAGTAAATGAGAAGAAAATCGGCAGTGCTGTAATAGAGTATATCTGGGGAAGCACCCATATTGGCAAATGGTTTAACTAGTTTGACTTGACTAGTCAAATTAATTGATCAAAGAAAGAAACAAATTACATAAAAGTTTGGGCTGAGTAGTTTTTCTTGGTAGTAAAACCCAGCTTCAAAGCTACAAAATAGAAAGCTCAGTCTCTATGAATGTAGCTCATTCAAGCATATGGGAAACCTGTGGCAGCATGACTGCATTTAGGGGTCTCATTTTGTGTGTCAAGGGAGCTCAGTAGTGTTCTATGTCTCTCTTACTCTCTTTCTTTCTCCTCTCTCTTTATTCTTCTTTTCTCTTCTCTCTCATCCTCCTCCTCCTTTCTCTCTCTCTCTCTCTCTCTCTCTCTCTCTCTCTCTCTCTCTCTCTCTCTCTCTCTCATCTCTCTCTCCTTCTCTCCTTGCCCTCCCCACCCCCCCCCAAAAAAAATTCAACATTTTGTGTAAAAAGGCTACAATTTGGCAAAAACTGGCATAATCATTCTGAATTACTGGGCTGAATTTCATTCTTTCTAAATCTAGAGCATTCTGAGGGACTTTAGGTCACTGTTAGTCAGAGGTATAAGTCTCATGAAGGGGACCAAGAAAATGAAAAAAATAGTACTACCAAATTTACCTCAACCCAGCATTTTAGAACCTCCTCTTCTCTTAACTTCAGCTATAAGATGGGTAATATCTCACCAGTAAGATCTTCCACAGTACTGCATTTCCTTATATATAAATAGAAATACTTTAAGTTTTCATGAGATTTCATTGTTTCAGATGTGTTTGAATATCTAAGTAGATTATCATATGTCAATGTTACTTTGACCAGTTGTGTCCTTTGAGCACTAGGCAGTGCCCCATTCACCATGACTGACTTCTTGGCAAGAGTTGTTAGGCACTGTATGTATAAAAGGAATGCCCAACCCATGACCAATGTTCATGGACATAGCTTTTGTGTAGCATCTTTTACATAATTTTCACATCATCAACGTTAGCTTACTAGATTCACTGACACTGGCAAGGTGGTATTGCTTATAGTTCATTTTCCATAAATCTTTAAGTATTCCCTGATTCCTACTCAAGCTGTCCTGGTGTTTTCTATGTTGCTTCCATACTTCCTAGTATGAAACCAATGATAAGAAAGGGGGAAACTACAGAAGAACTCCGGAAAAGTATAGGGGAGGGGAAAGAAAAGGGTGGCAGGGCTATGAGACCCTCTTTTTAAAAATGAATTTTTATTTCTTTAGAAATAGAAGAATTTGGAAAATATTACTTTAAGATTCTAAAGTTCAATGATTCTATGACCTTATATATTATGAAAGGTGTTATGAATTTTAAAAACGTAGTTTTGAAAACAAATTTGTTCCAGCAAGGAGAATGATTGATTCATGAGTATAAAAAGAGTGATCTGTGAAGACAAATGGAATTTTTTATTTTAATGGAAGCCTTCAATTCTTAATTTGAAAATAAAAATAATTTTTGTTTTTATAAAATAAATGTAAATACATTTAATATATTGCTATGATTTATTCATAATTGTTATATACATTTGTGATCTATAAGGATAAATATACAATAAATATTCACAAAACATTTATTTTTCCAAATGAGTTTCATTAAAAGAGATGGAAAAGTATTAATCTACTAATACAGAAAATGTTACCCAAGGGATATCCCTAAAAATTTTATTTAAAAAGAATAAATTGAGTCATTGACCTGGAATAAAGTTTGGCTGACTAGCTTAAACATGGGAATGCATTTTTTGAACTTTCAGATCTACAACATACCCATGTGAATTTCATTTCTTGCTGGGCCCATAATTCTTTACCTCTTACCTTGATCTCTCCTCTCTCTGTATTAGTCTGCTCAGGCTGACATAAAAAAAAATACCATAGACTTGGCAGCTTAGACAACAATTATTTTCTCAAATTTTTGGAGGTTGTAAGTCCAAGACTAATGTTCTGGCTCATTTGGTTTCTGGTGAAAGCTCTCTTCCTGGTTTGTAGAAAACCAATTTCTCTTCTGTCTTCACAAGGCCCTTTCTCAGAACAGGCATGTGGAGACAGAGAGAGACCAAGAGATCTCTAGCGTCTCTTCTTATGAGGACATGTATCCCATTGGGTCAGGGCCCCATTCATATTACTTGATTTAACCTAATTACTTTCTTAGATGTTCCATATTTAAATTCAGCCTCACTGGGGGTTAGGACTCCAACATGAATTTGGGGGGGGGCACAAACTTTAGTATATAACAGCCTCTTTTATTTCCTTTTTCTCAGATAATAGGTCTTCCTTTCATGCTCTATGATCACCTAATTTTCCTTTGCAGCTATGTCATATGATTTTTTAATTCTTCCTGGCACTGTCAGTATAGCAGCCCAAGACATGGGGCAAAGAGTGAGGGTGAGGAGTTGAATAATCACCCTAGAGTTGAGGAGTCCCAAGGAGGCATGAGATGGTGGGCTTAATAAAAAGAAAAAAAGAGGACATGGGGTCAGGTGCAGTTCTATAGAGGTGGTAAGAGGAGGAGATTGTTTATGTGCTAGGGGATGAGTTACATCAGACAAATAATTAAATTGAGCAAGTGATTATATATGTTGAGTCAACTTTCTAAGAGCCAGAGGAGATATAATATAATCATAGATGTTGGGAAGACTTGAAATAACCCTTAGATATTAGATAATAAAATGAGGCAGCAGTGTGAACTCATAAAATATATCAAATATGTAAAATTATATAGATGTAGTGTGTGGGTTTCCTAGTTCTGAGAGGACCTAGAAATAATGATGCCACAGGAGCAATGAGGGCCCAGAGCTTGCTTTTTAAATATCACCCTCAATTAAAAGAGATGTCTGATTCCAGGATGGGGCAGGTAAGATCCAAGATGTGACTTATGTATTTTCTGCAAAAAAAAAAAAAGTAAGTCAGTACTCACATATAATAAAGATGTCTCAAAAGAAAAAAATAACTAGTTTGCAGGGATTCCCAATGAACAAATAGAGGGTGACCTGTGTATCAAAATACTGCTAGTAATGGGTACTACTCCTTTCATGAAATAAATCTTACTAATGAATACTACTACACATTAATAAGTAATCAAACCCAGATGGTGTGGCTCAGTCGTTGAGTGTCTACCCATGAACCAAGAGGTCACTGGTTTGATTCCTGGTCAGGGCATATGCCTGGGTTGCAGACCCAATCCCCAGTAGGGGGCGTTCAGGAGGCAGCTGACTGATGATGTTTCTTATTGATGTTTCTATCTCTCTATCCATCTCCCATTCTGCCTCCCTAAAAATCAATAAAAACATTTTAAAAAAAGTAAGTAATCAAGTAAGTAGAGAAATGAAAAGCTATTCCTTACAGTAGAGTTCCAATAAATGTTGGAAATAGAGGATCATCATTTGATAGCCATCAAATGAGGTGATTCAGTTGGAAATTGTCTATGAATGTTAGGGCTGGTAGGTAGAGTTTGTGGAATAGGATATCACTATAATATTGGAATATTTCCTCACCAAATACTAATCAATTACCTACTGAAAACTTGAGCATTTAAAGTGGAGAAAGCTGTTAAACACCACTAAGACCAACTCATCAAAATTCACATCACTAGTGTTGGGACAGGTTGACATTGTATGCTTCCTGATGTGAAGTGGCCACAGAGAGCACAACATCATTTCTGTGGTTTTCCCACCAAAAAATGTATGATCCGAGGGGTCTGGTCATGAGGAATCTTCAGGTGGGCCCAACTAAAAACCATCTTAGAGACTGTAAGACCTGTTCTGTGCAAAACTATAAGCACATGAAAGACAGAAACTCAAGAATTGCCCCAGATTGAAGGAGTCTGTAATACAGGATAACTAAATGTGAGCATATCTCTAGAATATTGGACTAGAAAGAAAAATGAGAATTAGACATTGTGAAGTGTTTTGATGACCCATTTCTGGACAAAATGGTACGGACAGAACACAGTAGCCATTGTATTATATCTGATGACTCTGTAGGTCAGAAATTTGGACCAGACTGACCTGAACAGTCCTTCTGTGCAATGAGGTATTGAACATTGGCAGATGGGCAAGAATGGAGGGCCCAGTATGTCCTCGATCACATTTCGAGAGACTTGGCAGGGATAGCTGGAAGGCTGGCCTCAGCTGGGGCTGTCAGAGGGACCTCTCCATAGTGCTCTCAGGGAATCAGACTTTTATATGGCAGTTCAGAGCTCCATGCATTGTATTGGTAAGCAGTCATTAATGCCATCCAGATTCAAGGAGAGAGATTAGATATATCTCGATGGGAGAAATAGCAAAGCTATTACAACCACCTTTGATCTACCATAGTGGGACAATAAGCAAATTTGCAATGGCATCTGGGAAGTTGGTGGTAATATATCAATGTTGAATACCTGATTTGGAGGGGTATATGGTAATTAAATAAACATATGTTTTAGTTTTAGAGAAATACACACTGGAGTTTTTGAAGTATTTAGGGATAATGGGGCATCACATCTGCAGGTTGGTCTCAAAAAGGTATATATACATTGTGCATGTGTGTATACATATATATGTGCATATATCTATGGAGTTGGTGAGAAGGGTATGATGGGACAAATATGGTAAAATGTTAACAATTGATTATTTTTGTTGAAGGGGATATTGGAGTTCTGGCTACTTTTTCTACATATTTTAAATTATTGCAAAAAATAAAACATTTAAATTTAAAAGAAAGGGAAAATGATGCGAGTCTGATCTAACACAGCTGCAATGAACATAAAGAAAAGGGGAAGAATAGATTATAAATAAGACATTAGTTGCCAAACAAACATTCAATTGAAAGATATGGATTGCTTGAAACACTGTCATAAGCACATGGAATTCTATTGGCTACTCAATTATAGAGAGAGGCACACAGACCAGGCTTGCCAATAATACTGTAGCTCTAACATTCTGTTTTGTGCTTTAATAATCACCCCAGAAAACAATCAGCCAAGTTTAATTTTACAAAGCATTGAGACTATTTAAACAGTCAGATTTACTCAAATATATAATGGATTCCTTAGTTCAGAACAATATCTGTGGCACTTCTTTAATTGGTGAAAAAATCTGTCTACATAAGCATAGTCCAAATGGATAAATAGACTAAATGTGAGTAATGTGGTTTATTTTGCGCTTAGTGTACACTTTCACAAGAGAGGAAATTTTCCCTAAGAAAATGAAATAAAGTATATTTTAGGATCAAAACAACATTACTTTTTTCTCAAGTGCAATATAGAATGAGTGTTTTGTGAACTCTATGAGCTACTCAAATGTCAAAAGGAAAAGGTACAAAGCAATGAGTTGTAGAGCAAGGAACCTGAGGCCAGTGTTATAAAGAGGTTCAAATATATGAATAAAAAAACCATTCTTTTTAAAAAAATTATTTTAGAGAAAGAGAGGAAAGGAGAGAGAGAGAGAGAGAGAGAGAGAGAGAGAGAGAGAGAGAGAGAGAGAGAGAAACATTGATTTGTTGTCCCACCCATCCATGTATCCTGGCTGGGCTGGGCATTGAACGTGAAACCTTGGCACATCGGGACAACACTCTAACCAACTCAGCTACCCGGCCAGGGCAAAAACCATTCTTAAGTGAATGACATATGCTGCATGAATGTTACCTCACAATATTTTGATAATTTAAGAAAACTTAATAACCCGCTTAGCCAGTGTGGCTCAGGGTTGAGGATAGATCCATGAACCAGGAGGTCACAGTTTGATTCCTGGTCAGGGCACATGACTGAATTTTGGGCTTGATCCCCAGTAGGTGTCATGCAGGAGGCAACCACTCAATGATTCTCTCTCATCATTAATGTTTTCAGCTTTCTCTCTCTCCCTTCCTCTCTCTGAAAGCAATAAAAACATACTTAAGAATATATATATATGTTAAAACACACACACAAACATAAGTAACCCAATCATTTTCAGTATCTTTGCTCAGAATATAGTGCTGACATATCTCTCCATAGGAGATGCTGACATTTTGCTGAAACTTTATAAGAAGAGTGCTCCTGCTGTGGATAGCAAATGCCATTTTATCAAGAATGAGAAATCAGAAATCCAATAAACTCTAAAAGAAATTCCTATGAGCTTTATTAACCTATAGTCATTTTAACTACGACTAAATTCTTAACTACAAATATGTTATTTTATTTTGTAGCTTAAAAAATAGGAGTTGTGGCAGGAGTTATTTAGATTATTTTCTATGAGTCAAGGCAACTGTAGAAAAACAACAAAAAATGGTGATTTCTCCCCCGCCCCAAATTTGAATTCTAATGTGAATCATCTCAGGTTCTGAATAAAGCACCTAACCTACATCCAAGAGCAGTAGTGCATCTGGCTAGTTACATGACATGTTTCTCATGTGCATACTTCTGTCTGCAGTGGGGAAATGTAAGTGGACACATAGACAGGATGGGAAGGAACTGAAGATGAGGAAAGGTGACTTTACCTGGGAATTGGAAAACCTTATCAGTTCCATTCTTTGAATTCATTTTATCTTGCATATTTCTGTATATGTCTATATATGTTTTGGTTATAATCATAAGGTTTCTGGTATTGATACTTAAGGTAAGAAGTCTACACCAGACTTTTGTATCTTAAGTGCTAACTATGTAACTAATACCAACTTTAGAGTATTAGATAATCATATCTTCACTAGTTATCCATTGCTGCATACCAAATTAAAGTCTAGCAGCTTAAAACAACAAATATTTATTATGTCACAGTTTCCAGAGTCAGGAATCTATATATAGCTTAGCTGTGTCCTTCTGACTCAAGTCTCTCACATGGCTGCCATCAAGGGCTGGGTTGGGCTGCAGGTGTCTCACTAGGGCAAAGCTCCAAGCTCAGTCACCTGCATTGGCTGGACTCAGGTCTGGCTGTTGGCTGGTGGGAGACTTAAATTGTTTGCCCTGAAGGCCTCTGCGCAGGGCTGCTCATGACATGGCAGCATGTTTTGCCCAGACTGAGGTCTGTGTGTGTGTGAGAAAGGAAGAGGGACAGAGCCAGAGAGACTGAAGTCAAAGTCTTTTGTAATTTAATCTTGGAAATGACATTTAATCACGTTTGTACCCTTACTGGGTAGCTCAGTTGGTTAGAGCATCTTCTAGATATGCCAAAGTTGGGGGTTGGATCTCCAGTCAGGACACATAAAAGAAGTAACCAATGAATGCATAAGCCAGTGGAACAAAAATACAGTGGGATCTTAACTTACGAGTGTCCCAACTAATGAGTTTTTTGAGATACGAGCCGTCTCTCAGCCGATTTTTTGCTTTGAGTTGCGAGCTAAAATTTGGGTTACGAGCCAGCTTCAAATACCCCACAGCTAGTTGGCACAGCGAACGTCACAGTGAATGCCACAACATCAGCCCAGCATCACGTGTCTCACTCGTTCACTTTAAGATTTGACATACGAGTAATTTGAGTTACGAGCTCCGTCACGGAATGAATTAAACTTGTAAGTTAAGGCCCCACTGTAGATGTTTCTCTCTCAAATAAGTAAATTTTTAAAAAATCACATTCATAATATTACTTATTATTGAATTAAGTCACTAGGTCCAGTGCACACTCAAAGGGATGGCATTACGCAAAGGCATGGATGCTGGGAGGTGAAGGTCATTGGGGGCCATCTCAGAAGCCTACCACTATGATGTTACACCATCTCCTTGGTTACTCCTGTGTCATTAACTTCTCCCTGTGCGATTTTCTACTAGGTTCTAGTCTAGCCTATTGACAAGTTAATCCCTTTCCTTCCTGCTTCTCTTCTCTCCCCTCTTTCTTCAGCCTTCTCCCATTACCCAAATTTATGGTTTAAATTTGTGGTACTCAAACTGGAAATTCCGTAAAGGTATACAGGCAATTTCTAGATCTTCAACTTCTTATGTTCTCTTTCCTAAAATCACTCTAAGATAGTCCTGAGCTTACAAGGGCACTCTTATTTTACAAAAGGAAGGTGATCTCCAATCATCTGACTATTTCTTTAATGGTTAATCAAGGGTATCCTAAAAACTGAGTACTTCCCAATTCTTTCCTTTCTGGTGTGTGCTTCCTTTTCAAGAGTGAAACATGATTTTTGTGACCTGGATATTTTGGTCTTTCTAGATATTCAGAATCCAGCATTATCTAAAAGGGATTATTCACCACAGTCAGTGGGACTGATTTCAGGAATGCAAAGTTGTTTTAATATCTTATAATTAACTAGAGGCCTGGTGTATGAAATTCATGCACTCGGGGAGGTGGGTTCCTCAGGCCGGGCTGCGCCCCCTCACAGTCCAGTAGCCCTCAGGGGATGTCCAACAGCTGGCAGTCAGACATCTTTAGCACTAATGCGGAGGCGGGAGAGGCTCCTAACACCACCGCTGTGCTTGCCAGCCATTAACCCTGCTTCTGGCTGAGCAGTGCTCCCCCTGTGGGAGCGCACTGACCACCAGGGGGCAGCTCCTGCATTGAGTGTCTGCCCTCTGGTGGTCAGTGTGCGTCATAGTGACAGGTCTTCACTATTTTCACATTAGTTTTTTATTTATATAGGATGTAATGCACCATGAAAAATAAAATCACATGCTCTTCTTTCCCCTATTTGTTGTCTTGGTGCACTTGTCAAATATCAATTCTACAATGATATTGTTGGGTGGAGCAGTCTATAGATTTCTGCTAGGACTAGTTAATTTATAATGTTCAGGTTTTCATTTATTTCTTGACTAGAGGCCCAGTACATGAAATTTGTGCAAGGGGAGGGTCCCTAGGCCTGGCCAGAGATCAGGGCTGATCTATGGGGTGACTGGAGGAGTGATCAAGGGGCCCCTAATGGCTGGCCTGACATCACCTGCTCGCCGGCCCCACCCACTACTGCCAGTCACTTCCTTCTGTGGGGTGACCGGCATGGCAATCAGGGGGCCCCTGCTGGCACCCACCTTAGCTAGCCTGGGTCCTGCAGGCTGGGGGAAGCTCCTGCATTGAGCGTCTGCCCCCTGGTGGTCAGTGTGTGTCATATCGACCAGGGTAGTTCCTCCTTTCAGTCAGTTTGCATATTAGGCTTTGATTATATAGGATTGTATTTCTATAAGATATTAAAAGTGATACTTTGAAGTCTTTACATATTAATTATATATTTCTCATATCAATTATGTTGGTGTGCTTTATATATTTTGGGACTCTGTTGTTATATAACTATATTTTTTTAATATAGGTTCCTGGTGGATTTGTTATTGGTGAAAGTGAGGTATCCCTTTCCTCACTTGGTGCTGGGGGTCAGATCTTTATGATATCTTGAGAAAAAGAATTTTCTGAGACTCGCACAAGAGGATGAGTGATTTTTATTTGCATGAAATTACATCCTTGGGTTTCCAAAGTCCCATCTCCCTTAATCCAGTCCAGGAAGACATGCAGCTGGGGATTCAGTAGAGCTTGAAGCAAAGCCAGAGTCCAGTGTTTCCATTCCATGGTGGAGCAGGGTCCAGTGTAGCATCAGGCTAGTTGCAATCCATTAGTCCATTGTGTGGGGTTTGCATGGCTGTGGGCCATGTGGCCAAATGCAAGAGAGCAGGAGCATGAGAGTCCCACAGGCCAGGAGTCAAATGTGAACAAGCAAGAAAGCAAACTTCTTTGTTTCAGGGATTAAATAATCCAAATCTTCCCATGCTTACAGTGGCCACACCTACTCTGGCCAATGACCTGTTCTCAGGTGTGACTGACAGACAAGTACCTTCCTTATTTTACATAGACTTTACTGGGCCTGCATTTATTCTCCCTTTGTCCAGTTCCCTGCCCCTCCCCGCGCCCCCGGCCCTCTCCCAGGGATCTGTGAGGAGCAGACTGGTGGCCCCCTGGAGAGTATTAAACTGAAGCTTCTTGGCAAAGCTGCACAAATGAATGCCTATACTATTTGGCCTTCCCTTTGCTACCTTTCTATTATTAATAACTAGGTTAAATTACAATGGTAATTTGACCATATGCTCATTATAAAATATCCCTTTGCCAATAACAATTTTTGTTTTCTGTTTTGCCTGATATTGGTATAGCCACTGCCATTTGATATTGATTTTTAATATTTCTTATGTCTTTCACCCTGTTACTCAACTCCTGTTTTGTCTGTTACATTTGTGTGTGTGTGTGTGTGTGTGTGTGTGTGTGTGTGTATGTATCTTTTTAAATTGATTGGGAGTACCTTTTACATTTTTGGGGTGGTTTCTTCTTGGTTGACTTTGGGAAGATAATTAGCACCATATCTTTAAACAATCTACTTCGGATTAATATTATTTTCAATAATATATAAGAACTTTGTACTAATTTCCTGTGGGGTCCTGTCTAGAGTACGCTGGATGTTCAAGGCCACTCTGAGCTTGGGAATCTTAAGCAGGGTGTCCAAGGACTATACACAGGTGCAATAGCAAGGCCACAGTAATCTGTATGTACACTGTGCAAGTGTGCCCTTCTATAACCCAAAAGACTGAAGTCACCATTTGCCAAGAAGCCTCTTTTGTCTAAGTAGTATAAAGTTGTTACTGACCAGCCAGTATGGGGTTGCATTATGGGGAAGATGTGTTATTGACCATCAGGCTGCTGTTGTGTGGGGAAAAATGTATTGTTACCTAGCCGGTGTGCTACTACGATGTGGGGCTTTACTTTGAAGAACTGCTTTGTCTACTGGCTCCTTGTTAGCAATGGCTACTTAGCCATTGACTCCTGAAATAAAGATTCTCTTATATACCCACAACTTTTCATGGCTTCTCTACCTACCACCTGGCGTCCAAGAAGGTACAGCCCCTGGCAGAGGGGCTCAGACTCAACAGTTGGTGTAGTCAGTCAGGACAAAGTAACTGTGTTCCCAACAATTGGCATAGTTGGGCAGGATCAAGGGCCTAGGGTTTGAGGAGTAAGCACTCTAACAATGACACAGTGAACAGAGGATAAAGGAGGAACTGTGTTTTCTGACATTCCCCTTCCCTTATTGTATTACTTTCATATGAATTGGATCGTTACTAATTAGAAATCTAGCAATTTTTTATAACTACTGATTTATGCAGTTTTTTGGTAATAAAATAAAAATGATACACAAAAATAAAATTTTACTTGTTCTCATACTACCTATGTAATTACTTTTATTGGCACTCTTTCTTGGTATAGATTTGAATTATCATCAAATGTCCTCTTGTTTTAGCCTGAATAGTCTCTCTAGTATTTCTTATAGTGCCCATGCTAGCAATGAGTTCTCTGTTATTGTTTAGCTGGGAGTATCCTAATTTCAGCTTCATTTTTTGAAGAAGAGTTGATTGGACAGAATTCTTGGTTGACAGATTTTTTTCTTTTAAAAAAATGGTATAATGCCATTCTCATCTTGGTTCAGTGGTTTCTGATGTGTAGTCAGCTGTTATAATTATTGAGAATCCATTGTAGATAAGTAATTGTTCTTTTGCTGTTTTCAGTATTCTCTTGGTTTTTAATTTTTGCCAATTTACCTAAGATGTGCCTGATGTAGATCTCTTTCATTTTATTCTATTGTACTTATTGAAGAAGTAGGCTAATATTTCTTCACCAAATTTTTGAAGTCTTTGGCTATTATTACTTCAAATATTTTTCTACTTTTTTTTGTCTTCTTTTTCTAGGAGTGTCATTAGGTGTGTGTTAGTAAGCTTGATGGTACCCCACAGGCCAGTAAGGCTTTGTAATTTTTTTTTCTTTTTATTCTTTTGACTCTGTCCTCATACTGAAAAATCTGTATTGACTTTTTTTCAAGTTCAAAGATTTTTTTATTATCTGTTTCAATTTTATTTTTTGAGCCTACCCAGTAACCTTTTCATTTCAATTATTGTACTTTCAACTCCAGAATTTCTATTTGGTGTTTTTTACAACTTATATTACTCTTTATTGATACTGGTATTCTCTATTTTGATGAGATGTCATGGTCATATCTTTCTTTAGTTTTTTAAGGCATATTTACCTTTATTTTTTCAAGCACAGCTATCATATAACAGTCTTTGTGTACAAATTCCAATATCTGGGATTGCCTCTGGAACTTTGTTTTTTGTTGGCTGCTCCCCCATCCCATGCATATGTCACATTTTGATTTTTGTTTACATGTCTCATAAGTTGTAGTTGAAAATTGGGCATTTAGAAAAGTATTAACTTTGGCCCTAGCTGGTTTGGCTCAATGGCTAGAGCAGTGATAGCAGTGATGGCGAACCTATGACACCTCTGACACGCAAACTCATTTTTTTGGTTGATTTTTCTTTGTTAAATGGCATTTAAATATATAAAATAAATATAAAAAATGTAAATCTTTGTTTTACTATGGTTGTAAATATCAAAAAATTTCTATATGTGACACAGCACCTAGATTTTGGTGTCCATGAAAGGTCCTGGAACCAGTCCTTGTGGATACCTACGGATGACTATATATTATATTCAGTGAGGGAATTCTTTATTGGAGCTGTCTGTCTTAAAGAATCACAGTATTTTTTTTTTCTCATATGAGAGCTTGTAAAACACAGAGTAAATCAGAACAATGTAGAAGGCTAGTGAATGCTTCTTACTTAGAATATTTGTCACAACTTATTATCAACATTTTATTTCTTTTCCATCCCATATTTTGCAGTGGTTATATCTTCTTTTTTTGTATAAAAACCACTTTCAGAATTCAATGAGATATATGTGTACTCTCTTAACAGAGTGGGAGAAAAAGGAATAGATTTATCTAACCATCCATCTATTCATCCACCCACATACACAGTCATTTTAATAAAGCTTTTTTGGTGATGAAGTATCTCATTAGTTTAACAACCCATTAGGACAGCATTGGTTCATTAAGATTAGTTCTGCTATAGTAACATAAGTTACAAATGTGTTAAAAGAAGCAAGGTTTATCTTTTATTCACATTTATATTCAGTGCTTATAAATTAGTAACAGCTCTAGTCCCTATTCCTTTTCATTTTGAGGTTTAGTATGAAGGAGCAGTCTCTCTCTATGACATGCTATTCATGTGAAAAGGGGAAAAGAGTATGTATTTGCAAATGGCATAAGTCCTATTCATTCATTTATTTATGAAAGTACATCGCATGAGCAAGTGCTATGTTTCTAATAGAGTGGGAAAATACAATTTCCCATGGGAAGATATTGTACTAGATACAGTCAAATCTGGCTTTGGGAGTCTTCCCAAAGGGAGGGGCAAAAATAGAGGTGACTGCAACCCTATCAGTGGTCCTAGAGTAAAACCTAAACTATTATACTCCTTATAATGCCTGCATTAGTTAGGCTTCTCTAGAGAAGCAGAACCAATGGAGTGTGTTTGTGTGTATTTGTTTTAAGAAATTGGCTCATGTGATCATGGAGACAGGCATATTCAAAATCTGCTATTCAAGTCCAAAGGTTGTCTTCTGGCAGAATTCCCTCTTGCTTAGGGAGGTCAATCATTTGGTTCTATTAAGGTCTTCAACCAATTGAATGAGGCCCACCCACATTATGAATGGCAACCTTCTTTATTGAAGCTCCACCAATTTAAATGTTATTCTGACCTAAAAACACCTTACAGAAACATACAGGGTAATGTTTAACCACATATATGGGCATCATGGCTTAAACAAGGTGATACATAAAAATTAACTATCACACTATGTTTATAGTTATCCTAGCTCATTTATGTATATCATATCATGAGCATAAGTCACCCTTCCCAAAAGATTTATAGAGCTTTTACATCAATTATGGCATATTCAATACAAGAAGAAACTCAAGATATATGAGCAAGTCCTTTCTGTTTCATATAGGAAGAGTCTCCAGTGTTTTGTTTCCTGCTGCATTCCTAGTATTGAGAACAGTTCTTTGTGCCATAGTACACGCTCATAATTTGTTTAATAGAAAAATTAAGAAAATTAGCTAGAATATCCAAAGGAGTATAGAAGTAGCTGTAAAAGCAACTGGGCTATTTTGAGTGTCAAAATAAAAGGTCAACCATAGACTAAGAAAAGTAAAAAGAGAAATTAGCGTTCCAGAGATCAGGAATATTTGAGATACCTAGAATGACATTTAAGTAGAAGTTGAGTCAGGTGAAGAAGAGAAGGGAGAACGTATTAAATGCTGGGCACATATAAAAGTAGTAACAAGGATATTTACTATAGCATTATTGCTAAATCTTGGAATGACTAAATGTCCACTGATAAGCAAATGGATAAACGATGATATACCCAGTTTATGGATTATGACATAAATGTTGAAAGAGGTAGTGTGATATATCTCTTAGATATCGTTGTAATGTTTGTTCTTTTAAAACCTGCATAATAATACTATCTATTTTCTATGGGGTTCATATATTGATGTAAATGCACAGTTATGCATCCTATGTAGTATCTTTGAGGAGTGGAATTGACAATGCTGTGAAAGGACTTTAGCTTTTCCTGTAACACTTCAGTTTTCATGAGAAAATTGTTTCATGCACTGTGTAACTAAAAGAATAATTGTGCAGAAGGAAAACTGGTAACTGGAAGAGTAAAAAAGATGTTAATCTGGTATGGGTCTTATAAAAAAAGAAAAAAAAACCCTAAGAATTTAGAGCTCTCAGACAGTTATTAGAGAGAGTCTCTGTTGTCGCTCTGTATTGAGTGTTGTTAAAAATGACAGCATGAAAGGACAACCATGGGATCAAAATTTAAAAATAAATGCAAATTTCAAAGAGCAGAAAGAGTTAGAAGGAAAGAAATGGCAAATTATTGGCATATGAAAATGTGAATTTCTGAATTCTAATTGGGCAAAGTAATTGGCAAGTTCAATTAGTTTTCATGGTGGTTTGGAAAGAGGAATAATATTTTAGAGCCTTCACGCTAAGTAAAAAAACTACAGATGCCCTTGCTTTTGTACATGTAATTGAAAAATCACACACAAAAAGCTTCAATTATGAGAGTAAAAACAAACATTTGTTCTATTGTCTTCCAGGTTTTGACCTAGAATGCTTTGATTCATGAAAGAATTTCAACTCTTTCTTGGAGACATGTAAAATGCAATGTTTTAAATATGTGGAGTATTCTTCTTTTTAATACAACCTAGGGCAGTAATGGTATGTTCAAAGTTACTATGCAAAAAAAAAAAAAAAAAAAAAAAAAAAAAACAAAACCAGATGGAATAGAATTTTGTTTGTAGAAAAGGGTTAAGTATTTATTAGAGGAGAGATAAGTCATAGCAAACTAAAATATCATAGTTCTCCCTGCCTCTTTTAAACAGTTATACTCTTGTGAAATAAGCTTGAGACTACAGTCATAGGGGATAATTTAATAGAATCACAAAATTTCAGAATTTAGAAGGTGCTCTAACGTTCATCATTATTCCTTCTCTCCCCCACCTTCTGAACACTTTGAGTTTATCTGCACTATATGCTTGAATAGCTCTAGCCTTGGGGAATTTATTCTCAGTAGTGATATTTCTATCTTTAAAAATCTGTCTTTGGGTAATCTGTGTTGTCATGAATATTTTATTTGCTTAGTCTTCTTATGCCTTGGTTGTTAGTAAGGAAACTGTAGGGTGATTTTACTTTGCTTTCTTGAAATATTTTTATAAGGGTTGTGTGAATAACAAAGTAAGTAATGATACATAAATATAATTTTAAGCCCCTAATGACATTTTAAATGTAAATAATTCTTTGGGACTAGATATGTTTTATCCAGTGTAAAGTTACGGAACCAATGAACTGGTAGAATCTATGATGAAGGGTAAGAATGCTGAAAGCATAAATAAATATGACCTTCTGGTGGGATGTGATCCTGGTTTTTGTACAGGGAAATCATGCCTGACTATTGCAGATCTTTGCGTACATAACTAAAATAATGGACTAGTGTGGACTGGGAATATATGTTATTTAGACTTCATTTAGATTTTGGCAAAGTTCCTCATCAAAAGCTATTTTCTAAGTAGGTGGATTACTGTGAAATTGAGGTGGTGACAGGAAGGACTTGTTTAGTCATGGAGAGGGAATTAGCTCAGTGACAGAAACAAAGATGAACAGGCACTTTCCTTCAAGAATAAGAATAAATAGTACAGTCCCTCTCAGATGCTGCTGGGCCCAGATTGATTTAACCTAATCGGCAAAAAGGGCAATACCACAAAACTCCCATCTCCAAATGTTCTGGAGTTCCTCTACATAACAAAATGGTGCTTTGTAGGTGTCCAGCTGCAGAAAGGGCCCCGGGCAGGGTGCGTCTAGACAAGGCTCATGGGGCTTTGCATGTGTGCAAGTTTAAGGAAAAAATCATCTAAACTCTGTATATATTTATAAGAGAACAGGACACAAAGTAGCCTCATGAATTAGGAATGGGATGTGAACTCTTCTACATAAAAGCAAAGCCATTGTTCTGCAGTCTGTGTGGGCATCATGACTGTGAGCATTGCCATAAAGAGTAACAGAAATAAAACAGAGGTGTTTACATTAGTATCTAATAAGCCCCACTTCCTTCTAAAATACTCTTTAGGAGTTTTCATTGTCTTTATCTAAAGGAAGCAGACTAAGATTAAGACTAATAATTTACATATTCAAGGGAAGGGATGAGAGAAGATAAATGAGGATAAGCTGATAGAAATAAATAACAGTCATAGTAGTCATAGACATTATGTATGAATATAAGCTTGAAGCCTGAAAAAACTGTTTAGGAATAAATTAAAGGAAATAGTGTACTTCTATTGATAAGTAATTTACTAAATTCACCATTGTAGAAATAGTATATTTGAAAACTATTTTATCCAGACAGTTTACAGGACAGAAAGCTAGGGATGTTGTAGATTTGATCATTCCTGTTAAAAAACAAACAAATAAAAATGCCCTTTAGTAAACTTCCTTGAGTGCAGTTGCTAGACATATACACACAGCTATTTTTAAAAGTTAGGCCACATGAAAGCTAAGAGACAAGGGGTAAAAAGAATGTCTGTGAAAACAGGGGGTTTTGCATGTGGAAATGTTAGGACATTTCCACATATGTTACCACCTGCATATAACACCATACTTGCAAGGTAAAAGATATTTACCCTCATGTTGAATTTGGAAAAATTAATGTTATGATTTTAAAGCTTCTGCTGATTTCTGTTACAGAACATCCATGTAAGGATCCCCTAAGCATTCTGTTCTTTTATTATTATTTTTTTTAATTGACTTTAGAGAGGAAGGGAAAGGGAGAGATAGAAACATCAATAATGAGAGAATCATTGATCTGCTGCTTCCTGCATGCCCCCTACTAGAGGTCGAGCCTGCAACCTGGGCATGTGCCCTTTACCGGAATTGAACTCGGGATCTTTCAGTTCGCAGGCTGATGCTCTATCCACTGAGCCAAACCAGCTAGGGCTGGCTCTTCCCCTTATTTCTGCTAAAGGCCCAATCTTTGCCTTTCTGTGCTTCTTTCTGATTGGTTCCTGGCCTTTTTGCAACATTTTGTTTTGCACTTGCAAGAAAAACATCCTTGTTTCAAAACACCCTGTTTTTCTGCTATCCATCCTGTTATTCTGCCATCCTATTTTCTGCAAAACACATTTTTTGTATCAGCTAGCTACAGGATACCTCCTTCTCCCACCCCTTTCCCTGTCTACCTAATTCCGCGTTAGCTCCTCTCACTTACATGAAGTTATGTGAAGTGTATAATTTGATATTTCTGTATCTACGTTGTAGTTCTCTTTAATTACTCTCATGTGAAGAAATACTAATTCACAAAATATAGCTATGCAATCACATAAAGTGCAAGTTCCAAGTTAAGTTTTTTTTCCTAAATTGCCTCAATAATGGAACAGAAACATTTACATTTTTGAGCTTTAATTGTTCAGATAATTGCTCTAGCTCTTCATTTAATTCTGGAAACTTTTATACACAACCTCAGTTTGGTGTTTTAAAACAAATTTTAGTTGTTAGTTTTTTCCAGTTGGTTGGTCTCTATTCCCTCAATTAGAGTGGCCACTATCTGTTCCTCCATTATTATCTTCACAACAGGCATTAATTTTTTTTTTTTTTTTTTTTTACTTTTGTTTCAAGGCTTTAAGGCAACTGATGTGATTATTACGTACTTCTTGATAGGTTTTGTTAGGCAAACACAAGTTAATTTTCTTAAGGCAATTTTCTGGTATGTTTTGCTTTTACAAGATCAATAAATGGTCGGTATATTTTTGCATACATTTTTGTTTTTATTTTTTTTGCTGTTCAGGTTTAGTCCATGCTTGGAAACTTTTGACCCCTGACTCTGTTACCATTATGGAAAGAATTGTTCAAATCCCTCAACTACCAGGGCAGACAGTCCAAGAGAAAGAAAACATATACAAGCTGTAAGAAAAATAAATTCCCAATCAACATTTTTTTTTGCCACAGTTCTATAAAGCCTGAGAGGCTATATTTATGTGAACTCTACAAAAAATTTTTTTTCACATAAAAATAATGTTTTTATGGGGGACTTTTTGAGTGGGTTGACTTGATTAAAATTCATTCAAAATTGGAAGGGATCTCATTTTATATCTTCAAATCAGTGTTTAGGTATGTGTATAGTTAGGTAAATATAAGTCAAAGAAAACAGCACATTCTAAATGTTTTTATAAATATAGACATGTTTGTGTTCTTGTTGAGTTTTACAGAGAAAATTTAGACTTTAGGTATGCAAGCACAATTTCTTTTGAAATTACTGAGTTTCATCTATGCATCTCAGGATAGAATTTCTCATTAAATTTGCATTATTTATAAACCAATAACTGAAATTATATTAAATGATGTTGATGTAAACCAAACTATTCTTATATCACCCTTTGGTGTGATACATGTTTGTTTCATCTTTCCTGGTTACCCCATTAAAAAAAAAGTGTGTTTTGTATCCTTTTTTTGCAGAAAGCATCAACATTTTGTGTTTTAGACTTTAAATTACTATGTGTGGGGGGCGGGCGGGGGTGTCAGTGTTGAATTTTATTTTATGCCAGAAACTAGCAAAGCAAGATTGGATTTTATACTTCCGAAAGGAAAACATAATTTGTCCTTGGTGTCTTATTTCTTTCTCTACTATTTTTGTCCCCTTTTAGTTAGCATGCTATAATTAAAAAATATTTAGCTTTCTTACATTGATATGTTTTTAAAATACATGTGATGAACATTGTTTTATCTTAAAATGCAGAGGAGAATCACAAATTTTTGCATGAAATTTAGAATTCAAGCCTATTTCATCTGTATTAGCTCTTTAAACTGAGTAATAAATTGCCACAAAAATGGTGGCTTAAAACAACAGACATTTATTATCTCAGTTTCTATGGGTCAGAAGTCCAGGCATAGCTTAGCTCAGTGGTTCTCAACCTTCTGGCCCTTTAAATACAGTTCCTCATGTTGTGACCCAACCATAAAATTATTTTCGTTGCTACTTCATAACTGTAATGTTGCTACTGTTATGAATCATAATGTAACTATCTGATATGCAGGATGGTCTTAGGCGACCCCTGTGAAAGGGGTCTAGCAGGACCAAAGGGGTCTCAACCCATAGGTTGAGAACCGCTGGAGTTCTTATCTGAAGGTTCTTCTAAGAAAGAATCAGCTTTCAAGCTCCCTTGAGTTGTTGGCAAAATTTATTTTCTTGTAACTATAAGACTCAAATTAGCTTGAGCCTTCAAACTAATGAGAGAGAGGTAGTGTCTGAGACTCTGGAGTTAATTGACTAGCAAGACTTAATCTTATATAATACTAGCGGCCTGATGCATGAAATTCATGCAAGGGGGTTGGCCCCCGCCATGGCAGTCGCCTCTGCCTTGGCTCTCGCAGCCCCAGCTTCGTCCAGAAGGATGTCCAGTCTAATTAGCATATTACGCTTTTATTGTATAGGATAGTCACAGAAGTGAAATTCCATCACCTTCCCCACATAATGAAACATAATCATGAGAGTAATAGCCTTCATATTTGCCATATTTCATTGGGTAAAAGCAAGTCATACTCAAGGTAATGAACTCCAGAGATGGAATCACGGAGACCACCTTAATATCTGTCCACCATACCACATCAATTATATTGACTACATTAAGAAAAAATGTTTTGGCTTAGCGCATTGACATTTTATTTCAGTTTGCATTGTTGTTGCAATTGTATGATATATACACCATTAATTTTTAAGTAGAGAAAATAGTGAATGATGTTAGATCTTATTCCTTCTATAGTAGATTAATTTTATCTAGGATGAAGCTAGAAAGAAAAAATAGTACTTCCATAGTTTGCTGCTTCAATGTCTTTTTTTAAAGATAAACTCTATTATAAGTTTAAGTACCTCTCTCTCTCTCTCTCTCTCTCTCTCTCTCTCTCTCTCTATATATATATATATATATATATATAGAGAGAGAGAGAGAGAGAGAGAGAGAGAGCTAAATGACTGACTGTCTGTCTGACCCAACAGCCAGCCGGTACATATGACGCGCACTGGCAATTTAAAAATAAACATTGACTCGCATATGCATGATATATGTAAAGTTCTTGCTGGTACCAATTACACAGGATGCCAGAATGTATCTTAAGACCAACTATTGGCACCACATACCTCTGAGGCTGAAAGAAAGTGATGTCAACAGAATATTATTTATTTATTAATCAATTTATATATTATTTTCATATAATTTTAGTACTTTTCTTTCATCCCTGACACTTCTATTATAGAGAAAGGGTGAATAGCGATATTAAAATATTTTATATTTTAATAATATTATATTACTATTTTGATGTAATTTTTGCAGTAATGTAATTATCACACGAATCTTCCTTCTAATTAATTTCCTTTCAATGTGCACGAATCCGTGCACCAGGCCACTAGTGTTTATGATAAAATATCCAAACAGTACAGATGAGTATAAAACAAAAGTATGCCATTAAATGGGAAATATGAACGTAACCACTATTTTAATTTTTTTCTATACATATACAAGTACACATTGATTTAAAGTTTTTTTTAATGGCACTCTGATACACTTGTTTCTAGAATTTTCTTATATCCTGGTTGTCTGTCTATAGAAATATCTATAGCTGTATCATATCCCCTTTAATAGCTATTTAGTATTCCTTTTGACATGTGTCATAATTATATATCAAACAAAGTTCTCTATCATTTGTGTGCTAAAAATACCATCTTTTTGTTAGGTAGGTTTCTTTTGGTTTAAAATGTCATAAAACCCAATTTAAGTTGGCTTAAACATAAAAGGAAAGTTACCATCACAGCTCAAAAAAAAAAAAAAAATCATGAGTACAACTGACTGAGCGTTATTTGCTCTCAAATAGCCGCAGTTAATGTAACTGGTTTCCCCATATTTTGTCTTGCCTCTTCTCTCATTAGGCTGTCTCTCCTTTCAAGATGGTGTAATAGCTTCCAGTAGCTCCAGACTTACAGCCTTGTCCCAGGAAACTAGAAAAGAGAGTCCTTCCCTTCTGTTCCCTAAGGCAAAGCGATAGGAAGTGCTCTCTCTGGGTCTGATTGTTTCAGAGGCCTTTCTCCTGAGCCATCCTGGGATCCTGTGAGGTGATATGGTTGTTCAAGTTGGTCTCATGCTACTCTTGGGGCATGGGTGTCGGACTATTGAAAGCACAGGGATTAAGAATGGGAGATGGCAGATGGAACAGGAGAAAAGATGCTCACTGTTTCCTTGTGGAAATAGTACATCTTTGTAAACTGGTGTACTTCATTTGCTATTTGATAGGTAAATTATTAGAATTACAAATGCTGGTTCAAATGCATTTAGACTTTACCTGGATATTTCCAAATTTTCTTCCACAGTGAGTACCTCAATTTGTACTTAGGTCAATAGTGCACACTTATGTCCATTCTGGGCTCATCAAACTTAATAATCTTTCCCAATAAAATAGGTGTAAAATTAAATCCCATTGTTGTGTTAATGGGCATTTCTTTAATGATTATAGGTAAGCACCTTATTTTTTCCTATATTTGTCATGTGTGTTTTCTTTACTGTAACCTCCCTTCATATGTGATTTTCTAATCGTGCCAAAGTAAATAACACAATAAAGGTGCTAAAAATAAACTTACATATGTCTCAATTTTATTTAACTTGAACATAATTTTACCCATACAGGATGAGACTAATTGTTTGATAACCAGATAACACAAAGAGGGGCCATAGAGAAGGAAGCAATTTATGTCCAGGGTCACTTTGTTTTTTAACATGACAGTTCACTCCTACTACTTTATCAAATAGGTAGAACTAAAGACAAGAATGAAGTGATACAATGTTACAGTCTGAGCAGACATGCTCCGAGCCTGGCAAGGGGAGGTGTAGCCAATGTTTTCAGCCGGCCCAGAGAAAGATTTGTCACGCATGGACATAAAGCTAAGGGTCAGTCCTTTGAAGACTGGGAACCCTGAGACCTATCTCCGGAAAGGCGATGGTCAAAGACAAACTTCAAAGTAAATATAGAAGAAAACAAAGAGTAAAAATCCCTGTGATCTAAAGCCTAAAACATTGTTTTGCAGAGCTCAAGTATGCAGAGGTCAAGAGAAAGTGTTGCAATTTTAACAATAACAACAACAGTAATAGAACTTTTGTCTGATAAGTTTTGCAGGCCTTTATGCTTTTACATCTTTGAAAGATCAGAAGAATCTGAAAGCTACAGTGAAAGCCTCTTGGGGCTTTGGAAAAGGCAGAAGCCCTATATTAAAAGATAAGGTTTTCTTTGAAGACAAAAGGAGAAAATAAAGAGAAAATAATGTGCAAATGGATCTGGTGTCTCATGGCTAAAACGCCCTATGTTTCGTAAGTGAATTTAAGATTAAAAGCAAGAGTATAGTATATAATAAATTGTAATTCTTTATATGTATAACAGTATTAATTACCAATGAATAATTAAAACATTTGGGTAAAGCAATAAATAACGTATTTTTTCTATAGCCAGAGGGAAAACAAGCACCAGATATATCTTTAATTAGGAGTATTAAAATTCCTTTCAAAATAGCTTTTTGATTCAACACTAATTGCACATCTGTGTGTTGACTGTTGGATTTGTCATTGAGTCTGTAATGATATAAAAAAGAAAAGCTGTGTAAATATACTCTACTTACTAGAGTTATTAGTCCTCAAAGAAGATACTGACCATAAACCCAAACAAAATCAAGCAAACTGACACATGAGTGGTTGTAACTGGTGAGGCATTATGAAGAAAATTATTAACATTTACTGAGCATTGACAGAACAGAGCCAGAAACCCATCTATCTATCTATCTATCTATCTATCTATCTATCTATCTATCTATCTATCTATCTATCATCATCATCTATCTATCTATCATCATTTATTTATTTATCTTTTTAATCTGTGGGGTAGGGACTATTGCCATTTGTGATTTAAAAATGAAGAAACATCGGGAAAAATAAATTCTCCTTTGCTCTATGTTAGGATGAGGTAAAGCTGGGATGTGAGTAGAGCCTGTACTCTATTCTTATTTATTTTTAATATTTTTATTGATTTTTAGAGCAAGCGTAATGGAGAGGGAGAAAGAGAGAGAAATATGTTGTGAGAGTAGAACATCAATTGGCTGCCTCCTGCATGCCCCCTACCAGGGACTGAGCCTGCTACCCTGACCTGGAATCGAACTGGCGACCTTCCAGTACTAGGAGGATGCCTAATCAACTGAGTCACACTGGCCAGGGCCGGCCTGTACTCTTAATGTTTAAGCTTATATGACCAGAGAACATCGGTAGAGAATAACAACATAGGCAAGGTAGTTAGGGAAGGATCTCGTTGATGAGGTGACATTTAAATTGAGACTTAAAGATGGGATAGAGCCAACCACCTTATGAATCCTAGAGAACAGTAACACTTCAGGTAGCATGAAAACCATGTCCTGTGTCCCTAAGTTGGGAAGAAAACTGGCATAGTAAAGGAGATGAAATGATGCTAATAGTAATTAAGAAAATATATAAGAATTGAGAAATAACTGAGTCATGCTTTGCAAGGACCTGTAGTCCAATATTGGGAGATTAGACTTGAGGTGCAACGGGGAAATGTGAAGGGATTTTATGGAGAGGCCTGACCTGGTTCATGTTTAATTGGCTACTGTGTAACCATAGAATGGAGGACGACCACAGGAAAAGCAGATACTGAAGGAGGCTATTTTGGTAGCCTTAGAAAGGCTTCCAAAACGGTGGTAGGAGATGAGATGAAGAAAAGTAGACATATTCAAGAGATGTTTTTGAGGCAGAACTCATGGGTTATGCTGACAGATACAACTGGGTGGCAAGGAGGAGGAAGGGATTTAGAATTACTTTGTTTCCTAGTATTTCACCTCTATGGTATCATTTTCAACAGTTTGAGTATGTGATGGCACCTTGTATTCTTAGAAAAGACGGGGATAGAACAATTGTGGAAGGCCAGGAAATGAGAGTTCGGTTGGAGTTATTTGAGATCTGTGTGAAACATTCAGTTAAATATACCATACAGGAAATTGGATATGACTGCATGGAATCCAAGAAGTCTGAGTAGGAGATACAGTTTTAGAGTTGTCAGCATAAAATACTATCTAAAACTGTGGAAACAAGTACAGTATTCGGTTAGAGGGCTCAATACCAACAGAGAGAAACAGCAATGAGAGATAGTAGAGAAAAGGAATAACCAGTTAAGAAAAACAAAACCAAAAAAATTTATTTTGAGAAAACACATCATAGAAAACAAGAGAAAAGGGTATGTTAGGAAGTAGGGATTAGTCATTAGAGGTAAACATTTTAAAGATATCACATAGGCTGAGAACACAATAATCCACAGATATTCTTGATAATTGAGCAGCAACTATCTTGTATTGACCCATTTAAGTCATAAATTACAAACCAACAGGCAGGAAATAAGGACATGTCCTTGAGTTCATGTGCTTCGATTTGTTTACTAGCCAGTTAGTTTGTTGTTAATTGACATATTTCATTTCTTTTTCCTGTAATTCGTTATAATGTTTCTCGCAAAAAAATAAACAAGAACACAAACATATATGAAACATTTGTGATCAATGTAAGTTAATGCTATCGAAAGACCTGTCATTGAATAATGAGTCCAAGAGAGTAAATATTTGGAAACTTTTTGAGAAGTGGCCAAGGAATTGGCTTAGAAACTTAGGATTCACATTCAAGAATGATACTGATGGAATCAAACAAAAGGGGGCCAGCATCTTCTGAGCTAATTGTTTAGAACTATATTTTTGCTCCAGCTGCTATAAATTGGAAGATGAATGATGTGAGAATTTGTAATTTAAAACTTCATGAACCATGAAACTTTCTGGAGACTTTGGTCAGTCAGTTGATTTACTAGAAATGATGAGGCCACCATAATCCATAAACTGTCTGTTTTCCCACCACCATGGCAATGAAATGGAGGAGAAAAACATGCAAATTGCTCATTTATGGTTTTTTATTTTGCTTTTCTAAATTACTGTTAAGCTTGCTGAGTTGGATTTCTATAACATCTTTAATTATGATGAAGTCTTGGCTTAAAAAAAGAAAGATTGTTTAGTTAGAACTTCATAATTGGCAATGAAACATTTAACCAAAGTGCCAGCTCTTCAGATTTGTTATATGCTGTTTTTTATTTGGACCATGGGAACAGCATCACAGAGACTTGCAGAGTTTGATATTGGAAGCTCAAATGTTAAATGGAGATTTAGAAAATAATTCCAAACAAAAGTGAGCATTATGTACAACTTGTAAAATTTCAAAACATAACCAAAATTCCAAATGTGCTTGGATAGTATAATAAATTGTGAAATAATAATTCATATAAAATATCAGAACATCAGTGGATGATACAGGCTCTGATCTTTTTTTAATGGGAGCAAGAAGGTGATTTGTGAAGCATCAGCTACTGTAGGAGCTTTCAGTCTAAAGGGAATCGATAGGGGAATTCTTTTGAAAAAGTGTGAATTGACTAGCGCGTGGCCCATGTGACTTTAAATTATTTTCAATTTGGGTAATTTTTTCTCATTATAATTGAAAGGCTAGCATGGTGGTATGTGGGCAGGTTAACTAGCCATCTTAGACTGTGGATAAAGAGATATTGAATTTATTTAAGGAAAGGGGATGGGGGATGAGATATCCAAAGTGAAGGGCTGCACAGCACTGAGCCAAGGTGACATTGGGTGGATGATTGTAGAGGCTTAGTGCACAAAATTCGTGCACTGGGGATGGTCCCCCAGCCGGGCCTATTCCCTCTTGCAGTCTGGGACACCTTGAGGGATGTCCGACTGCTGACTTAGACCTACTCCCCCTATGACCACTCGCTCTTTACCACCCTCCTGCTTGCTACTCCTTACCACTTAACTCGCTGCTCCTTAGCTCGGCTTCTGGCTGAGCGACGCTCCCCCTGTGGGAGTGCACTGATCACAAGGGGCAGCTCTTGCATTGAGCATCTGCCCTCTGGTGGTCATTGCACATCATAATGATCAGTCATTCTGGTCATTCTGCCGTAATGTTCGCTTAGGCTTTTATTATATAGACTAGTGGCCCGGTGCATGAAATTCATGCACAGGCTGGGGGTGTCCCTCAGCCCGGCCTGCACCCTCTCCAATCTGGGACCCCTCAGGTGATGTCCGACTGTCGGTCATCCCTCTTGCAATCTGGGACTGCTGGCTCCTAACCACTCACCTGCCTGCCTGCCTGATCACCCCTAACCACACTGACTGCCAGCCTACTCACCCCCAACTGCCCCTCCTGCTAGCCTGCTTGCCCCAACTGCCCCCCCCCCCCGCCAGCCTGATCACCCCCAACTGCCTGCCCCTCCTGGCCTGATTGCCCCTAACTGCTTCTGCCTCAGCCCCGCCACCATGACTTTGTCTAGAAGGACATCTGGAAGGTCCCCTGGTCTAATTAACATATTACCCTTTTATTAGCATAGATTATATATAGGGTGAGGCAGAAGTAGGTTTAATGTTGTTTGTATCCAAAATAATGCAATAGTTAATAAATAATAATACAAGAATAAACTCTTGTGTTTTGCATACTCAAACTATAAATTTACTTTGCCCCATCTTGTTAATAAACACACACACACACACACACACAGACATATATATATATATATCTCAAAACAGGGAATATGCTAATTAGCCAAACGTCACGACTGCTCAGGAAGCGGCTGCATCATGACTGCTCAGGAGGAGCTGCGTGCACAAATGGGCGGGAGGGGACTGCATGCCGCCCCCACCCTAGCGGCCATGGGGAGGCTGGGGCTGGGGCAGGCCAGAGTGGAGACACAACACACAGGAGCACCTGCCCCCATCCCAGCAGACACAATGTGGCAGCCAGGGGAATGTTCCGAGCGGCTGCCGCGTGGCTCAGAGCACGCCCCCACCCCAGCCGAAAAACGTGGCGGTTGGGGCTACACTGGTCGGGCGCGGGACCCAGTCCCCCACAGGGTGCCTCCTGGCACGGCAGGAGGCGGGGCACCTCCTCGCAGGATTTCAATTGCACACTGGGCCTCTGGTATATATATATATTAAACAAGTGAAAGAGGAGAGACAGAAGGAAATAAGAAAGGAGTAAACAGAAACATAACTGCAGCAACACCTCTGTTCCCAGGATATGGTTCACATAAGATTTTCTTGTTTGTGGTGGAAAGAGAGAATAGTAAAAGACCTCTTTTGTAAAGTGACCCCCAGGTGTAAAATGTCTGATATTCACTTCTGTATTTTAACTAGTCACATCTTCTTTTTGGTACCTCATTGTTGTTTTGATTTGCATCTCTCGGATGATTAGTGACTTTGAGCATGTTTTTATATGTCTCTTGGACTTTTGTATGTCCTCTTTGGAAAAGTGTCTATTTATGTCCTTTGCCCCATTTTTTGATTGGGTTGTTTATCTTCCTTTGGTTAAGTTGTACGAGTTCCCTATAAATTTTGGAGCTTAAACCCTTATTGGAGATAGCATTGGAAAATATGTTCTCCCATGCAGTGGGCTTTCTTGTTGTTTTGTTGCTGGTTTCTTTTGCTGTGGTTTTTATTTTTATGTAGTCCCATTTGTTTATTTTCTCCTTAGTTTCCATTGCCCTAGGAGCTGTGTCAGCAAAAATGTTGCTACTACAAATGTCTGCTGTTTTGCTGCCTATGGCTTCTTCTAGGATTTTTATGGTTTCCCGTTTCCTCTTTAATTATTGGCCTTTTGAGACTTTGATCCTTCTTGATTGAGTTTTTAAAGGTCATTTTTTAGGAATATGTCAATTTATTCTAGGTTTCTAAGTTTGTTGGAAGACAGTTGTTCATAGTATTTTTTTACAATCCTTTTTATTTCTGTAGGGTCTTTTGTTACTTTGAAATGTTTGAATTTTTTGATTGTTTTTATTATAATTGATTTCTAATATTATGCCCTTGTGGTCTGAGAAGATGCTTGATATGATTTCAATCTTCTTGAATTTGGAGAGACTTTGCCTGTGAGCCAATATGTGGTCTATCTTTGAAAATGTCCCATGTGCACTTAAAAACAATATATATTCTGTAGCTTTGGGATGAAATGTTCTGAAAATATTAATTAAGTCCATCTGTCCTAGTGAGTCATTTAGGATAGCTGTTTCTTTTCTGATTATTTGTCTAGAGCAGTGATCGGCAAACTGCGGCTCGGCAAACTGCGGCTCACGAGCCACATGCAGCTCTTTGGCCACTTGAGTGTGGCTCTACCACAAAAGACCGGCTCTTCCACAAAATACCGACTTCTGCGCATGGGCCACAAAGTTTTAATCGCACTGTACGTGCACATCCGCATGTGGTATTTTGTGGAAGAGCCACGCTGAAGGGGCCAAGGAGCCGCATGTGGCTCACAAGTCGCAGTTTGCTGACCACGGGTCTAGAGGATTTATCCAGTGATGTCAGTGTAGTATTAAAGTCCCCTACTATGATCATATTGGCTGTTGATCTCTCCGTTGATATTTTCTAGAAGTTTTTTAATGTATTTTGGTGCTCCTGCATTGAGTGCATGTATGTTTACCAGAGTTATATCCTCTTGTTGTATACATCCTTTTAGTATTATGAAGAGTCCTTCCTTATCTATTGTTATGGCCTTCACTTTTAGGTCTATTTTGTCAGATATATGTATTGCTACCCCAGGTTTTTTGTTATTGTTTGTTTTTCATTTCCATTTGCCTGAAAGACATTTTTCCAACCCTTCACTTTCAGTCTTTGTGAGTCTCTTGTTCTGAAGTGGGTCTGTTGTAGACAGCAAACATATGGGTCATGTTTTCTTATCTATTCAGCCAAGATATAGTCTTGCAGTCTTTTGATTTGAACATTTAGTACATTTACATTAAAAGTTATTATTGATAGGTACTTGTTTGTAGCCATTTTTATTTTATTGCCTATGTTCCTTCCTCTCCTTTATTTTTTTTTCTTTTTTTAAACATTCCCTTTAGCATTTCTTGTATTTTTGTCTTGGCAGTGATAAACTCCCTTAACTTTTTTTTGTCAGTATAGCTCCTGATTTCCCCTTCAATTTTGAATGATAGCCTTGCTGGTTAGAAGAGTATTGGATTCAGTCCCTTACTTTGGATCTGTTTGTATACTTCCTTCCATTCCTTTCCTGCCTGATGTGTTTCTGTTGAGAAATACTTTAATAATCTAATGGGAGATCCCTTGTAGGTAACTTTCTGTCTTTCTCTTGCAGCCTTTAAGATTCTCTCTGTCGTTAACATTTGCCATTGTAATTACAATGTTTCTTGGTGATGATATTTTTGGGTTTATCTTGTTTGGGACTCTCTGTTCTTATGTGATTTTTTTTTTCTTCCCCAAATTAGGGAAGTTTTCTGGCATTAATTCTTTGAATAGGTTTTCTAGCCCTTGCTCTTATTCTTGTCCTTCTGGCACCCTCTTTATCCTTATGTTGCTTCGTTTCATATTGTCCTAAAGCTCCCTGAGGTTCTCCTCCTGTCTTTTGATTTTTTTTCTCCAATTACAGTTCAGATTGGGATTTTGCTCCCCTATCTTCTAATTCGCTAATTCGGTCCTCTGATTCTCCTAGTCTACTATTGAAAGCTTCCATAGTGTTTTTTATTGTAGCTATATCACTTTATTTCTTCTTGGTTGTTACATAGATTGTTGATTTTCTCATCCATCCAGTTTATGAAGTGTATGACCTTAGGCTGAATTATTTTTCTGACATATTGCATGCCTCTGTTTCATTTAGTTCCTTTTCTAGAGATTCCTCTTCTTTCTTTTTGGGGTTGTCCTTCTGTCTCCCCATTTTTGCTCTCACTGAATGATCTAGGTGTGGAATAGCATGGAGCCTGAGGCTGCAGTGGAGGGTTTGGCGGCATTTCACGCGGTTGTGGGCAGTGGCTGCTCCTCTTGTGGTCATGGGTGGTGTCTGCTCTTCCTGTGGTTCCTGGCTGCTCCCCAGAGGTCGCAGGGCAGCTGCTGGTTCCCCAAATGGTTGCAGGTGGCATCTGCCAACTCCTTGGGTATGTGCATGGTCTCAGGCAGTGGCTGCTGGCTCTCTATGATGTTGCAGACATCTGTGAATATCTTGTTAATGTATTTTGAATTGAGCATGCAAAAATTTTTCATGTTTTTTAGAGAATATATGGATGATAAAATAAACATAAGAAAACTAAATGAATTAAGAAAAAAGCAAGTAACTTACAAATTCTTTTTATCTAATATTTTTAGAGATTTGTATGAGTGTTCATTTGATTCTGTCTCCTGAGAACTAAGGGTGCTGTAAATAATTTAGACATAATAATGTTTCTCCACCATTTTATGCATTTATTTCTTCACAACTGATTATTCAATTGAGAAGATTAGTAACGATTGGCAATTGATTGAAGGCAAAGTTTTGGATAACCCACTGATTTTAATATTTTCTCAATAGTAGTAGTTACTTTCATTTCCTTATTTCTGTGAAATTTAATATAATAATTTTAATATCTTAATGTAGCTTTATACCTTAATAGCTAGTCCCTTTTTAATATTTATTACGTGACAAACATTAATCTAAGATCTTGACCTGTATTCACTTAACTCTTATACAAATATAGGAGTTATTGACCATTTGACAAATGAGGAGTCTAGGGCCCAGAGAAGTCAAATAAATTGCTAGTAAATTACAGAGCTGGAATTAATACCCAGCCAGAGCCAAGCTTTAGTATACTTACTCTTGTCAAAATGATGCTGAAATTCCATAAATCATTTTAATATACATACATTGCTCTAAAAAATGGTCACAGTGCTTATATTCAGATGTTGATTGGCAGCCAGAATCATCACCTAATGACTTGAAATGTTTATTGACTGATTAATGAGTCAGAATTGTTTTTCCCCCAATGTATTTAAGACATTAGAATATATAATGTTAAAAGTGGGAATCTGAATAAGAGACATGATTCAAATCTACAAAAATGTCAAGGATTGTTTATAGATAATATTTTAGGACTTTGTAAGAATGAGGAAAACTTCCAAATGTTTTCAAATCAACAGATTAAATTTAGATCTCCATTCACTAAATATTTGAACATTACCTTATTAACAAGGCTATTTTTAAGTGGATTGCTGGATCATATGGGTTGCTGACTAAAATAAGACTTTTACACATTTCAACTAGATCTTTTTTTTCCTTTTGCCATTTTAAATATCTCTCACTCTGGCACCAACAGATCATTTCACAGGTGAATTCTAGTACACACAAGAAGCCATGAATTATAATAATAATTATTATTGCCATTTTATATTTATAGAGTACATCTTCTCAAAGTGTGTGTGTGTGTGTGTGTGTGTGTGTGTGTGCGCGCGCGCGCGCGCGCCATGGACAGCACAATGCAGAGAGTTAGTGCCTAAAGGAAAAATAAGTTAGCTGTGTCTTTCAAAAAAGTCTTCATAATTTATAAGACAAGTTGAAAAAAATTAATTCAGCATCATAATTCCTGTTAAGGACAGAAATATAATTTAAAGAAAAACCTTGAGGTACTCTTGTGACATAGCAACTATGAGGATAGTTGATTTGGAGTTTCCTGTGACTCTGTTGAGAGAGAGGCTAGGGTGCTACATAGAAGATGAATACAGGAGTTAGAGAGATTGCAATACTATTGACGGATAAGAGGTTAGTATGAACACCACTACCCCCAGGTAACATTTGGAACAGGGTTGAGCTTTATGTTTGAAGTAGTTGCAATATAACTCCTGTTTTTCTCTTGAAAATAATCAGTGTATTATAATTCTACTAGTAGCCCATTGCATGATATCGCACGCAGTAGGCTGCCCCCGCTTCTGCGGGAGCCAGCAGGAACCACAGTGCGCCTCCAGGAGCTGTGTTGCTTCCACAGGAGCTGTGCAGCTCCTGTGGGAGGCAGAAGCAAGCCACTGGTGCCCACAGAAGCTGGGAGGGAGCCATGCCACTTCAGCAGGAGGCAGGAAGGAGCCGCACTACTGATGTGGGAGGCAGGCCCGCTGTTTCCTCTCTGGGCCTGTGCTCAGTCACAGAGGCTGCAGGCTGGCCTCCTTGTCTCCCAGAGGTCCTCCATGACCGGGGTGTTGCCGCGGCGACGAAGCAAGCATCCTGCCCTGGCTGCTCCACACCCACTGCCCACAGGCCCTCCATCCCCATGGTGACGAAGCAAGCATTCCACCAGGCCGCTCATGCTGCCCGCTCTCAGCGGCAGCCCCCCCCAGGACTGGGGGACTCCGGTGAGGCTGAGGGGACTGGGCACTGCCATGATGTGGCTATGGGCATCGCCATCTTTGTGACAGAGTGACAGTTAATTTGCATATTATCCTTTTATTAGATAGGATACATAGTTGAGGGGAGGATGTTGGGAGTGCATTTGGAAAATGCCACCTCCTTTACAGAGGAACATTGCTGATTAAGTTCTTTCCCCAATCACTATGTCATTGGGGAGGGAATAAGTAAATGCTGTAAGAGGACAGATATCAGTGAGATTCAAATGTAGCAGGAGCAGTAAATTAGGGCAAACTGACTTGAAGAAAGATAAACTCTAATGAGTCTCAGGAAAGAGCATGAGGAAAAGAGAGGACGTGAGTTCATCTTATTACAGATGAGACATAGACATTTTTATGAAAGAATATGGGTTCTATTTACATGTGAAAGGGAAGAGTGATTATATGGAACTGGTAGACTTGTAAATGTCTGGGTGAAGTTATTCATTATAACTTTCTCTTCTTTAACTGCAATTTTATTTTTGCTGGAAAAAATTGTCCCCAAACAGACCAATCTGGTGAAGTTCAGTTTGAACTGATCATTTGTATGCTTGATAGTCTGAAAAATCTGATTGCAATTTTTAAGTATATGGACAGTTAGACTTTGAAAGTGTTAGGCAGATGATCTGGCCTCTCTCCCTCTTTCTGAATTCACCTAGTACTTTTCTCTATTAGTCATTTTTTCCACAAGCTGGTTGCCACAACACTCCAAACTGGTTCCCACCCCGTGGTTACATCTTTTTCTACTGTACCTTCTACCTGGAAAACTCAAAGCCTACCTCTTAGAGAGACCTCTTTGACCAACCAATCTAAAATAGAGGAAATTTTGGCCCACCCAGCCATATAGGATCTATCATAATAGCCTGTTTTATCACCATCTGACATTGCCTTGATTTTTCATATGTTAACTTGCTTATTGTTTATCTCACAGTATTAGTGTGTAGGTGCCTTCATGACATCAAACCCTGAACTAAGATGTCTAGGGTTGTATTTTCAGCACCTGAAATTGTAAATACAAAATAAATATTTGTAAAATGAATAAATAAATTAGAGAGAGTATATAGTAATAAAGAGAATATTTATAGCTATTAAAATATGGGCATAGAAAGTAGCATATATAAAGATAAAAACAAAGTATATGTAATTACATTATGTTTACACCACCACTTCAGAACTATTCAAAAGTTAATTATATGTGATGCATATTTGTAAAGTTTTCTAAACTAGAGATGCCTGGAATAGTAATATTGACTATATGTCTGTGGTGGTCATAATTACCCCCAGAAAATGCCCATGCCCTGATCATTGGAACCTATGAATATGTTACATTTCATGTCAGAAGGGATTTTGCCAATGTAATTATGTTTATAGACATTAAAATAGAGGGATTATTCTGAAGAATCTGTATGGGCCTAACTTAATCACATGAGCTTAAGAGCAGATCATATTCTCTGGCTGGAGTCAGAGATGTGGTAGAAGAGATAGGAGGAAAGATGCTGCAGGGGGGAAGGCAGAGTTTGAGACACAGGTGGCCAGCTGCAAAGGCCAGAGAGAGATCTAGGATAAAGACAACCCATAACTAGCAGTCAGTATGGAAACAAGGAACTTTTTCTTACAAGTGCGAAGAACTGAATTCTGCCAACAACCTAAATGAGCTTTGAAGTGCTTCCAAGAATCGCCTCTAGAAAGGAACACAGCCCTGACAACATCTTGATTCAGGTCTCATGAGGCCTGGACTAGAGGAAACAGCTGATCCACACTGCCCAAATTTCTTACCCATGGAAACTGTGAGATAATACGTAGATGTTGCTTAGGCTGCTAAGTTTGTGGTAATTTGTTATGGCAACAGAAAATTAATATACTGTCTAATAATATAAGATTAACAAGTATCAGGGAAACCTTATTGTGTGTTAGGTTCTTTGCTAAGGATTTTTATGAGTATTTCATTTAATTTTTATAATAATTAATGAAGTAGTGTACTTAACCCATTTAAGAAGTCTATTTAATCCAAACCTCTTGTCTTTGAGAATTGCCCTCTATTTATATATAAAAGTGGGTCTTTGACAATGATGTTAATATTTTGTAATTCCATTGCTCAGGCCTAAAATTGGCTGATGGTAGGTCAAATAGATTCTATCTCCTGGATTTCGAATAACAATTGAGAGATGGTACTTTCTTGAACATAAGGTATAAAATCAGAAATTGTGGGGTGGCATTTACATGGGAAGGAAATATACAATACTGAAGATGTACAGGGAAAAATGTTTGCCAGAGATTATTGGGCCAGAAGTGAGAGACAGAGAAAATGAGAGAGAATGAAAGATTTAAAAAGTGCTTTCATAGATTTTAGATGGCTTTTCTATTTGTCTCTATTGCCTATTGATGCCCATCTATATTCCTGGATCACCACTTCATTATGATAAACTACATCATTTAGCTTAGACTACCTTGAGTAGAATTTTGCTACTCCCAACTAAGAGAATGTCAATTAAGGCAGGTAGTATTATTACACTTTATTTTTTTAACCTTACCCGAGGATATATATTTTTTAATTGATTTTGAGAGAAAGAGAGAGAAGGAGACATTGATGTGACAGAGAAATATCAGTTGCCTCCTATACCCGTCTGACTGGGAATCGAACCCACAAGTAAGTATTTAACATGATTGGAAATCAAACCCACAAAGTTTTGGCCAGGGTTATATTTTCATTTAAAGAGATGCTGTGTTCTTTAGGGCAGGCTAAACGGATGTAACAAATAGGTTAACTGAAGTTCAGAGACAATGCATTCAGTAAAAGTAAAAAAGATGGCCTCAGTCAGCAGGAGACTCATCTCCTTGTGGTGGTCCAAGGAACCAGGCTTCTTTAAGTTTGTTGTTTCATCATCTCTTAAAGTCTTTGTTTTCATATGAATCCCAGTCTGGATTAAAAAAGAATAATGGTGGATAAATATTGGCTTCTTAGAATCCTTAGCCCCAAAGTATCATCTGTTGCTTTTCTGTTCATGTTCCATTGGAAAGAACTGGTCAGATGGCTGCAATTAACTGCAAGAAGAGATGGAAGATATAGTCTAGTCAGGAATCTAGGAGAAATACAAGGAGTTCTGATGATCAGCTGACAGCCTCTGCCAACAGATGTCCATTAACTTGTATAATATCATGCTGCTGATATTGGCATGGGTGGGGATTAAAACAGACCTACTGGATCCTGACTCAGGAAATCTATATCTTAAACACTTTTTTCTACTACATTTTTGTTTTACACGATGGCTTACACATGTTTAATTAGTTGATTTAAAATTTCACTAAACCTATTAGCTAGACAATTCACATGGTCTATCCTTGTTGATTTACTTTTTTAATTTAGATAATATCAGAAAAAAAGAAAATCACTATACAGAGAGGATCAGGTAACAAATTACACAAGAATAGCTGAGACCTCAATTATGCTCTTCACTGAAGCTCAGAAATCTAACTACCTGGTAGACTATTTACTGATAAATGATAGCAAAAAAATTAAGTAATTTGTTTCAGTCTATTATCATAAAACAATTAAGTGGTAGTAGATAATAAACTTAATTTGAAGTTAACTGGCCTAAAATACTAAAAGATTGAATACATTCTAACTTTAGTGATTTTATCCTGTTATTTTTCAGGACTCTTTGGTGATGCATTAGTGGAATAGCCAAGATCAGAGTGTGGCACTAAACCTGTAGGTATGGGGCTTTCGTTGAGGATCCAGTGAGAATAGGTGTGGCAATGTGGATGATTTGATGTGGCATGGATGCCATAATCTACAAGTAATCTGCACTTATAGTACAGGTAAAATAATTGGCAAGAGGTTCCAAGATGAAAAACGGAGTGCGAAGAAAAGAATCATGGGTAATATAGATAGGTGTGCGGGAGCTGGTTCCACCTGCTCATGACAGTTGATAGTGCATGTATCTTCAAACTCTGCATTGGTATCTTGAAATTGGTCATGAAAGGAATATTTACAGAAACTGGTATCTATCATAATAAAAGTGTAATATGCTAATTAGACCGGACTTCCTTCCGGATGACCTTCCGGATGAAGCAGGGGGTGCGGGAAGCCCAGGTCCTGGGTGCCTGCCAGCAGCTGGAGGGAAGCCTGGGTCCTGAGTGCCAGAGGGAAGCCGGTGCTGGCAGCTGGGGGAAGGAAGGCTTACTCTTTCATGAGTTTCATGCATCGTACCTCTAGTATACTATAAATTACTATGTTTTCCCCTCCCCAAGAGCTGATTGTTAAACATTTACCTTCTGTATTAGTCAGAATTTTCCAGAGAAACAGAACCAATATAATTTTTATATATAAATGGATATATATATATATATATACACATATATGGTTCATAATATAAAATCATATATACATATATGAATTATATGTACTCTCAAATATATGATTTATTATGAGGAAATGGCTCACTTGATTATGAAAGCTAAGAAGTACCAAAGTCTTCTATTTGTAAGCTGGAGGTCTCAGAAAGCTGGTAGTATAATACAAGTCCAAACTTAAAAGCTCAAGATTGGGAGTGCCAATATTTAATGGCAGGAGAAGATGGATGTCCCAGCTTAAGCAGAGAGAAAATTTACTCTTTATTCATCTTTTTTGTTTCATCTAGGCCCTTCATGAATTGGATAATGCCCATCCAACTGGCAAGGGTATTTTTCTTTAGTTAGTTGGGCAATGTAAATGCTATTATTACTCTTTTGCAAGCACCCTCACAACACATTCAGAAATAATGTTTTGCTGGCTATCTGAGCATCCTTAGCCCAGTCAAGCTGACACATAAAATTAACCATCACACTTTCACATTGATGGTGGTACTTGTACCCAAGTAGACTAGCAGTGATAATCTGAGATTATTCCCAGGGTTCAGAGGCAGACTCGATGTTATTAGACTAGGGACCTAACAAAAGCAAGTGACTCTCAATTAATGGGCTGCTAGAGAAGAACTGACAGTCAGTATGAAATCCTCATACAACTACTGGGTAAGGATGACTTGAGAACCCCATTGACAGAATGGAGCACCATGGTGTGCATGGTAGACAGTACTAGACATGGGCAAACTCTACAGGGCTCTCTGAGCTTCCGTTATTCTATTATCCCTAGGGAATGATGATTTGATAGTAAATCCTGTCTTATGCACTATTTAGAACAGGTATGGAGAAAGTAAATCCACCTGTAGAGATAAAAAGTCACATGATGAGATTATATTTATGTAAATTTAGATCCCCCTGTTTATTTTTTCAGTGGCAACCTAAAGACCCTTTTTAGCCCTCTCCTTCTTCCATTGACAGCAGCAGCTATGACTCACTATTCAGAAGCAGAAACTAAGCAGCAAAAAGAAATGACATAAATGCCAGGGAGACTCAAATAAAAGCTTGTCTGCTTGCAGGGAATAAATGAGTCTTAAATTGGAAGTGCAACAACTCATATAGGAGAAAAAGTACCAGAAGAACATGAGGCCTCCAAGTGTGTGGGGGAGGTAAGGGTGAAGTCACAATGGCTAATACTGGTGACTAGTACTTTTGGACATTCCATCACTTAAAGGGCAAGGCATCAGGAGTTCTCTGACTAGGGAAGGGGATTTGGCTGGTTTATATGACTACGTGGTGTCATGAAAAGAAAGCCTTGGCCTAACTACAGAGTCAGCTGGGAAATCTCCTGTGAGTCAGTTCCCATAATTATTTGGAGGGCCCGTGCACAATACACAGATACAGCTTTGAGTCAGATAAAATGTGTCAACACTCTCTCTCTTGGGCAATCTTTCCATCTTCTTCATAGGTGATTTACCTATCTGCCTAGTTTTCAATGTAGTAAATCCTAAGTGAAACCTGAATCACTTCACAGGCATAATAGTATTTCTAAGCTAGAATTAAATATATTTGTCCTGCTTCTTTAGCACAGTTTGGCAGAGGAATAATGCATAGGATAAATATTGGTTTGGTATTCATATTTTTGGTGATAGGAATAATGACCAGCTGTGAATACAATCTTTGGGATGTTGAAAACTTCATTAAAATCATATTAACATGGGTACTTAGGAAAGCTGTACAAAAGAAAAGGGTGTCTATGCAATTAATTATCTATTTTGTGTGCTAGCCCATTGACAGAGAGTTTGTTGGGAACTAGTCTGTGGTCCAATAACTGTGATCAGCTTTTCTACCTGATGTATCTTTTTTTAGAAGAGAGAGCCTGATAGTAGATAACTTGGAGTAGTCAGGAAATACTCCCAGTCAGCCTAATGAATGCATCTCAGTATCAAGATACTTATTTCCTATTTTACTGGAAGAAATTATAGTCAAAAGCTGGAATATTTTAACTTATGACCCAGGTGTCTTACTGAGGTGTTGCTAAGATACAGAAGTGCTTTAACATTCTAGGCCAAACCAAAGCAAGTCAGTGACTGTGGAGGAATGTGAAAATGCCATCAAGTGGGCATTTTGGTGAATAGAGAGCTGAGGGATAGTTATAGCAGACATCTTAATCACTTCCCAGAGTGCTAGGGAGGAACTGTGCTTACAACCTGAAAAATCTAAAAATTCTGAAAATGAGTTCAAATAAATTTTGGATCAATTTCAAATTCAAGCTTTTTCACCTAAATGGCTCTATCTAAGTGTAATTGGAGTATGATTGCTCCCCATCTCCCACCATTTTTTTTTTTTTTTTTTTTTTTTAGTCATGAAAGCTGGTCAAGTAAGGAGAAGAAGCAGAAGCTGAAAGCAAGCTGAGAGGGGCTAAAAAATATTCCCCAGAAGAGCACATGGTAATGACATTGGCCAAAGTCCAAACCAACTAGTGAGTGCCAGTAAGAATAGATCAAAACAGGCATAAGTTTCAATAGTAGTACTACATGTCTTGAGGTATATACTACCTCGATCAGTTATCAGAAAGTGAAATAGTATGATGTCATGGGGGAAACTGTGATCTCAGATAATGGTATTAGTTCTTTGAAAAACTTAGACAACATCTCCAGATTTAGACTGGCTCTATTTTGTTTTCTTTCAATTCTTCCTCCATCTTTCTAAGGAAGATGTTACCCTCCTAGATATAAGGAGATTCAATTGATATTTTCTATCTCTCTCTTAGTCACTTCCTATATTCCCCCTCCTCTCCCTTCTTTCTCCTCCCCCCACCTACCTCTTTCTGCCTTGCTTTCCACATCTATTTTCTTACTTTATTTATTTTAATTTAATTTTATTGTTTAAAGTATTACAAATAGTACTACATATGTCTCCTTTTTTCCTCCCATTGACTTTTCCCCTGACTCCCCTACCGCCCGGCACGTGCCCTCAGGCATGTGCTCCCCACATATTTTCCCTTTCTTTTTCTTTTTGCTAATGTTCTGGGCCTATCCATATGTAGGTAATGGTATCATTTAATTGGAATTTCCTTGACAAATAATTACTGCATTCAGTAAGTAGATACTATGACACTGATATGCCCGGACTTAGAAAGAATTCAGAAGTGTGGACACTTATGATTGCAGTGAATTCCCAAAATTATTTTGTAATTGCTGCTTCAACGCCATCTGTAGTAGGAAGACACCTAGTAACAGGATGCTCTTTTCACATTCTGTGTACCAGTGCGAAGGAGGCAGAGCAGACAGGCTAGTCACTATCTTCTGTTTCTCTCTCATCATGAATTGCATCTAGATTATTCCCTATATCAAAGCCTAAAAACTTATTTTGGAGGTTCTTCAATATGTTCAGAGTAGAAGGAAAATCTATGAAAGAAACTCCAGACCAGAAGAAATGGCTTCTCTCTTCATAAGAAAATACAAGATAAAGTTGAATGAACTTTGGAAGTTTTGGGAGAACTCTGGGGTTATTGCATTGCCTGAAACCAAGACATTGAAGAAGGATATTGAAACTTTATAATTTAGCAATAGAGTCTAGGTACCTTGTAGTTTACATCATATATCTATCTCTATATATTAATAATAAAAGCATACTATGCTAATTAGACTAGATGTCCTTCCGGACGAAGCCGGGGCTGCAAGGGAAGCCTGGGTCCTGGGTGCCTGCCGGCGGCCAGAGGGAAGCCCGGGTCCTGGGTGCCAGAGGGAAGCTGGTGCTGGCAGTCAGGAGAAGGAAGGCCTACTTTTGCACAAATTTCATGCATCGGGCCTCTAGTATATATATAACAGGCTAAGTGACTGACTATACATCTGACTGGCCAGCCGGTACATATGATGTGCACTGGCAATTTAAAAATAACCATTGACTCGCACTTGGAAACAAAGAATTTTCAGAAACCACCAGAGGTTCGCTATGATGACGGGGACCAATGCTCCCCCTTAGTCTGGCGCCCCCGCTCACATGCTCCACCATGGCTGACTCATGCCATGTTCCTTGCTCTGCTGCCTGCTGCCTACACCGTCCATGTTCCATGCATGCACCCTGGTGGTCAGTGCACATCATAGCAACCAGTTGTTCGGTTGTTCTGCTGTTAGGTCCATTTGCATATTAGGGTTTTATATATATAGACTAGAGGCCCGGTGCACAAAAATTTGTGCACTTGGGGGGGAAGGGGGGGTCCCTCAGCCCGGCCTGTGCCCTCTCCCAGTCTGGGACCCCTCGGGAGATAACACCCTGCTGGCTTAGGCCTGATCCCGGGTGGCAGAGGGCAGGCCCAATCCCTAGGTGCAGCCCCTGGTCGGGCTCAGAGCAGGGCCGATTGGGGACTTGGGGCGTCGCCCCCTGTCATGCACAGAGCAGGGCAGATTGGGAGGTTGCGATGCCACCCTCAGTCACGCTAAGGGTAGGGCCGATTGGGGGGTTGGGGCCACGCCCCCTTGTCACACTCAAGGCAGGGTCGATAGGGAGGTTGCGGTGCCACCCCTGGTCACGCACAGAGCAGGGCCGATCAGGGGGTTGGGGCGCTGCCCCCTGTCACGCACAGAGCAGGGCCCATCAGGGGGGTTGGGGCTCCATACACTGTCACGCACAGAGCAGGGTCGATCAGGCAGTTGGGGAGCTCCCCCCTGTCACGCACAGAGTAGGGCTGATAGGGGAGTTGGGGCACTGCCCCCTGTCACACACAGAGCAGGGCGGATCAGGGGGTTGGGATGCCACCCTTTATCACCCACAGAGCAGGGCCGATCAGGGGGTTGGGGCGCTGCCACTCTCACACTCAGGGCAGGGCGGATGGGGAGGTTAAGGCTCTACCATGACACACACAGAGCAGGGCCCATTGGGGGGGGTGTTGGGGTGCCACACCCTGTCACACACAGAGCCTCAGGGCGATCAGGGGGTTGGGGAGCTCCCCCCTATCAGGCACAGAGCAGGGCTGATCAGGAGGTTGGGGCGCCTTCCCCTGTCACGAACAGAGCAGGGCGGATAGGGAGGTTGTGGCCCCACCCCCTGTCACACACAGAGCCGCAGGGTGATCAGGGGTTTGGGCGCTGCCCCCTGTCACGCTGATCTCGATGCCGGGAGGCATATTACCCTTTTACTATATAGGATAGAGGGCTGGTGCATGGGTGGGGCTGGCTGGTTTGCCCTGAAGGGTGTCCTGGATCAGGGTGGGGGTCCCCACTGGGGTGCCTGGCCAGCCTGGGTGACGGGATGATGGCTGTTTGCAGCTGGTCACACACCATTCAGGGTGGGGGTCCCCACCTGGGTGCCTGGCCAGTCTGGGTGAGGGGCTGAGGGCTGTTTTCAGGCTGATGGGTGACTGAAGCTCCCAACTGCTCCTTTTTTCTTTTTTCTTTTTATTCTGGGCCAGCTTTAGCTCTGGCTCCAGCTCTGAGGCCTCTGCTGCTGAAAGAAGGTATCTGGTTTTTTTAGGTTCTATAATTGAAACAATGTATAACTCCAGCTCTGAGATCCTGGCGGGCTGAAAGCAGGTTTCTGGGGTTTTGCTTAGCTTCTATATTTATTACAATGTTTGAAACTGCAAGCTCAGAGGCCAGCAAGGCAGGCGGGGGAACGTTGGAGTCCTCCGTCACTGAAGCAAGCAAGCCTCATGTTAGCTTCCAGCTGCCTGGCTGCTGGCCGCCATCTTGGCTGGCAGTTAATTTGCATATATCCCTGATTAGCCAATGGGAAGTGTAGCGGTCGTATGCCAGTTACCATGTTTCTCTTTTATTAGATAGGACTAGAGGCCCTGTGCACAAAATTCATACTTGGAAGGCAGTCCCCTCAGTCTAGCCTGCACCCTCTCCAATTCCAGAATCCCTCTCACAATCCTGGACTGCTGGATCCTAATTATTCACTTCCCTGCCTGCCTGGTTGCCCCTAACTGCCCCCCCCATGCTGGCCTGATTGCCCCTCACTGACCCCCCCCCCCCACCGGCCTGGTTGTCCCTACCTGCCCCTGCACTGGCCTAGTCATGCCTCCCTGCCCCCCTGCCAGCTTAATCGTCCCCCAATTGCCCCCCATCAGCTTGGTCACTTCCAACTGCACCCCCCCCCACTGTCCTGGTCACCCCTAACTGCCCCCCACCAGCCTGGTTGCCTCTTACTGCCTCCCCTGCCAGCCTTGTTGCCCCACGCAGTCTGCTTGTTCAGTCATTTGGCCATCCTTCACTAACCCTCCCTGCCGGCCTGGTCGTAGGCAGCCGTCTTGTGAGGGCGTGAGGGTTAATTTGCAGAATACCTCTTTATTATATAGGATAGATGCCACACTTCTATAAAACATAGGGTTGATAGAATCTAAGCATTTGTCAAGTACCAATTTTGAAGAATATGCACCTTGGCTAATATATTGGACTTGACCTACTACTTAAAATGAATTTGGGTTAGTGTCTACAGATGGAACTTTGAGGTTTACAACTTGAACAATAAGTGATTCAAAGCTTCATTACTATGAAAAGAAGGCCCAGTTGCATCTAAAAAGAAGATACTGCATTCAAGACCTGTAGATCTTTTTTAAACTTGGGAATGAATGGATGAAGATAATAGGCATTTAAAGTACTGGGAAATTGTCTTTTGAATGCTCTGGTTTTAGCTTTCAAACTTGCTATTATTACAGATGGCAGTTTAGAAAATGTAAAGGAGTTGATCTCCATATTAAGATTAGGCTAGGAAATGGATTACATTAATTATATTCAGTCTGAGCATGCAACTTAGTTTTTACTTGCAAATCAGAATTTTTGACCCCAATGTAGGCTCCAAGTATAGGCAGATTTAGAAATTTACAGAGTAGGCTGCTTTTCTCTTTTCCTGTCTATTTTTTATTTGCTGATGTTTAAAAGTGGGCATTTGCAAATGTATTTTATTTTATTATTTATTTTTAATGTTTTAATTATTATTTATTAATTTAATTTATTTTAATTTTGTTGTTTTATTATTTTATTTTATTTATGTTATTTTATTTATTTATTTATTTATTTTATTTTATTTTATTTTATTGTTGATAGTATTATAGATGTCTCCCATTTTCTCCCTTTTTGGCCCCCTCCACCCAACCCAGGCCCCAACCCAGGCCTTCCCCATGCTATTGTCTGCGTCCATGGGTTATATTGAGATCTGTTATTCTGTTTCATGCATTCATATCTTTGGACCTATTTTGTTCGTCAATTTATTTTGTTCATTAGATTCTACATATAAGTGAGACATGTGATGTTTGTATTTCTCTAACTAGCTTATTTAACTTAGCATAATAGTCCCTAGCTCCATCCATGCTGTCTCAAAGGGAATAAATTTAAGGAGGTAAAAGACCTGAACTCAAATTGGGCTGATTTTTGAGGAATAAACTTATAATAATTCTCTTAAATATAGAATCAATGTCAATTCAGATGCTAAGTTTCAGTGATGAATGACCATAAAGAAACTTGAACTTCAATATTCATTACAGTACATGTTTTAGCAAACAAGATTCATATGCCATTTTATTTGTCTCATTAGTTTAAAGGGGTGTAAGGTTATGTGTATATTCATACTATGCAATATACTTATACTGTTAATTCTAAGCAAAGAGAGGAGAGGTGCTAATGATGGCAGAGACATGGCCACAAGCAGTCTACCAATAGATACCAACTAAATGTGGAGTGGAAAGATGCACCTTTTATTTCTAGAACTAGAGAGATAATGAATGCTGCTTCAGCACTGAGCTATCAATGAATGAAAATTACCAACCACCAGTGGCTACACAGTGTCTGCCTAGCTGTCTTCTTCCATTCCTGATTGACATATAATTTGTGGACTACATCTTATCCAATGATCTGCACAAATTAAGCTCCACAGACACTGTATATTTTGGTAAGTTGGAAAGCCTGACCACTACCTGAGAAGTTGGATTGAACAACATCAGGTGGAGGTAGGTGCTCTATGAGTTAAGGAAGCAGTATATTCACAGCTCCTGGTACACCTCCTTATCACAAGCAATTGTTTTCAAACAAGTGAGCAATCCAATTCCAAAATACTCTCCCAAGTTTCAGTTTTATATAACCATTTCTAGTATCAACTTTCTTAGCCTAAGTCCTCTAATAATCAGAGTTTAAAGTAAGAATTTAAATACTCATAGGTACTTGAGAAGTTATGTCCAGAGTACTGACAGTAAGGAAAAGGAAAGTAAGGTCAATAAAAGGAAGATATTAATCATTACCTCCAGGCTACTATTTCACAATGAACTGTAAAGAGAGATAGCTGGCCACTCACATATTTGTTTGGCAAATAGAACTTCTTCAGAAGCAAGAAGAAACTGCAGCTGGAAGTTGTCTTCAGGAGAGTACCCTGCTCTTTTCCTGTGTCAACATTCTCTCTTTTCTCCTCCCAGAGAGAAAGTCCCTGCCCTTTCTGGTTAAATCAGATAGCTGGACCCTATAACCCATGGTGTAATGTTTCATCCAAGCCTATCTTGGTTTGAAATGAGGGAATTTGAGATTGTAAATAAGTTTGTGTTCCAATGGAGGGGCATAAACAAAGTTGTCTGAATGCCCCTAGATCCCAACGATATTTGACAGTTTTGCATCCACTGTCATAGGCTGTTTTCATACTACCCCTCAAATATGTCTGTTGTAATGGCTGTTGCCCAGAAAGAACCAAATGTTCTTAGAAAGAGTATGAAGAGTTAATGCTTGTGCATCTATTTAAGCATAAGCACACACATACAGCAAGGATAAGCAAGGTACTTAGAGTTCTTGTGTCAATATTCAGTTTCCTGACATGAAGGGAATAGAAGGGCAATGCAGTGAAGTGGGTAAAGGAAAGAGATTGGGGATCATGCAAGTTTGACTTTGTGCATTGACACAGTTATTTCCTTACCCTTTTGTGACTCAGTTCCTTCATATGTATACTAAAGAAATTGTTCCTAGACAAGAGAGTCTGTGAGGATGAGCATAGTATCTGGCTAATGTAAATGTTAGATATTTTTTAAGGAAGGATTTTAACCCCACTCTAGTCAAGGGTCCTCTTATTTATTTCCAGTCTCAATTCTTTAAGTTTGAAAAAGTTTGTAGATGTCAAAATTTTATAGTTGTCCCATCAGGAGGCATATTATATTTTGCAGTAAGCCTTTATTATTGTGTCTGCCAATGTTTAAAATCTAATTTGCATTGACTATCTTTGGTTTTCAATGAAAGATTTCCCTCTAATACATTTGTAAAATACTTTCCGCTCTTTGCTTATAAACCAAAGAAACAATTTCTCTCTGCTGACTCCATTCTTGTCACAGAGGGGCAAAGGCAAACTCTTATTTTTGCTCTTTTTGTCATGTAACAGAGCTTTCCTTGGAGCCCCAAAGTGGAAAACAAGTGTGCCATGGAGCCACATCAGGACACTGCCAAGGGCGCTGCTTTAAATGTGCCCAGGGTTCAGACAGGTATGCTACAGTTTAAGTATATCAAGCTAGAAAGGCCAAGTAAGACCAAAGTTTTAATCAATTAAGATGCTAATAAAATCTATATACTAGCAGTAAGGATTCAAAATTAAATGCCCAGCACCAAGGTAGGGAGGCTACATGAATGAAGCTGGAAATTTTTTTTTACTTTTTTCTTTAAAAAGAAATGAGCGCATAACTATGATGGTAGATGGCAGCTGATATTCAGTGAAAGAAGTGAAGCATCCACTGTGGAATGAGCTGGTGTGACCTCCCTAATAGCAAAAGTGAAAGGTGTCAACCTGCAGGAAAATTTACTAGCATTGTTGGATATACACATTTTTCAAAACAAGGAAAACAAATAACCAGAAGTCTATATTTTATGTGAAATCTATATTTTTATGTGAAATAGCCTTAGAGACATTACATATAATAATTAGTAACATTAAAAACAATTGCCCTACAACTGTGTGGACCAAGCATAATCATCTAAGGGTTCATGTCTGGTCAGCAATTAGTGTGTTTATGATGAGTACACAAGATTAATTGTTGAGACAGGTCTTATTTCCTCTTATTTCTTATAATTAGATCTTTCTATTTGTCCAGTCTGACAATTTCTGCCTTTTTTTTTTTTTGAAGATTCTTAGATCACTTACTTTAATGTGATGATTATATGATTAGTTTTCTTTTTCACTAGAGGCCTGGTGCATGAAATTCGTGCACAGGGATGGAGGGGAAGTCTCTCAGCCTGGCCTTCAATGACGCAAGCGTTCCACGCCTGGCCTGGCCAGAGGTCCTCTGCGATCTGGCACGGAATGCTTGCCTTGTTGCCAGGGTGATGACACAATCATTTCCCTCCCACCTCCCCTCCGCCCCCAGCCGCTCTGTGCCTGCTTCCCAGAGGCCCTCCTCAGCTGGGGTGGAACACCAGGCCACTCACACTGCCCACTCTCAGCATCCGACCCCTGGGACTGGGGGACTGGTGGGGCTGAGAGGACTGGGCGCCGCCATCTTGTGGCTATGGGCACCACTATCTTTGTGCCTCTGCACTATTTTCATAATGTCTGTACCAATTTACATTTCCACCATTTTATTAGATAGGATTGTATAACATTTTCAGTTAACCTATGAAATCCAAAATATCAGTTTAAAATACAATCCAAATAAGAATCAAGAATAGGGTATATTATGTCATTACCTTCATTAAAAAAACTGTGAAATCTTGTATTTCACAGCTGGAACACATGTAATTAGAAAGTTAAATTTGATCAGATATACTAAATCTGTATCTTAATTTCACAGGTTTTTATAATTGTAAGAGAAGATTCAGATAATCAGGTTGCCCAAACATACTTTAAAATCTTTAATTACTTAATCAAATATCAGATTTTATTTTGCTTTATTTAATTTTTTAATAAGCATTATACATATTAAGGCATACAACATAATTATATGTGATTACCACAGACTAGCTAATTAACATATATTCTCCTCACAATTACCATTTCTTTTTTTTTTTTTTTGGTGTTAAATCACCTGAAATCTCTCTTAGCAGATTTCCAGTATTCAGTTCTGTGTTATTAATGATAGTTATCATGCTTTGCATTAGATATCTAGACTTATTCTCTTAAATAACTGCTACTTTGTGCCCTTTGACCAATATGGCTCCATTTCCCCCACCTCACTATCCCTTGTAGTTACCATTTTACTATGCTCTATGTATTCATTTTTTTTAGATTTCACATATAAGATCATGCAACTATTTTTCCTTGTTGAGTCCAGCTTGTTTCACTTAAGATAATGTCTTCCAAGTTCATTCACATTGTTTAAAGGCTTAGTAATATTCCACTCATCCATTAACAGATGCTTAGGTTGTTTCTATATCTTGGATATTGTGAATAATGCTACATTGAGCATGGGAATGCAAATGCTTCTCTGAGGCACCAATTTAATTTCCTTTGTGTATACCCAGAAGAGAGATTGCTGGATCATATGGTAGTTCTATTTTTAGTTTGTTGAAGAACCTCTGCACTATTTTTATAATGTCTGTACCAATTTACATTTCCACCAACAGTGCATGAGGATTCTCTTCCCTCCACCATCCTTCCCAGCACTTATCTTTGTTTAAAATTAATAGCCATTCTGACTATGAGATGATATTTCATTGTGGTTTTGATTTGTGTTTCCCACTGAGCATTCTTTTCATATATCTCTTGCTCATTTGTATGGCATCTTCAGAGAAATTTCTATTCAGGTCCTTTGCTCATTTTTTAAAATATATTTTGCTCTTGAGTTGTTCGTGTTCTATATATATTTTGGAAATTGACTCATCAGATACATTGTTTGCAAACATTTTCTCCCATTCAGTAGGTTGCTTTTCCACTCTGTTGATTATTCCTGTGCAGAAGCTTTTTAATTTGTCATAGTCCTAGTCATTCAATTTTGCTCTCGTTATCTGTTCTCTTTGTGTTTTACTATTTTTTCCCCATAGCATTTTATTGTTTATGGTGTAGATCTTTCATGCCCTTGGTTAAAATGATTCCCAAGTATTTTATTATTTTTGATACTGTCATAAATAGGATTTCTTTTTTTTAATTTCTTTTTGGATAGATCTGTGGTTGGCAAACTGTGGCTCGCGAGCCACATACGGCTCTTTGGCCCCTTGAGTGTGGCTCTTCCTAAGCCTTAGGAGTACCCTAATTAAGTTAATAACAATGTACCTACACATATAGTTTAAGTTTAAAAAATTTGGCTCTCAAAAGAAATTTCAATCGTTGTACTGTTGATATTTGGCTCTGTTGACTAATGAGTTTGCCAACCACTGGATAGATCATTGTTCCTGTAAAGAAATGAAAGTGATTTTGGTATGTTGATTTGTATCCTGCAACTTCACTGAATTTGTATACTCGTTCTAACAAATTTTTTGCAGAGTTTTTAGGATTTTCAATATATAGGATCATGTTATCTGCAAGCCAAAATAATTTACTTCTTTTCTGATTTCTCCCTTTATCTATTGTCTCTTTTTTTCATTTCTCTCACTGTTTTAGAGTTTTTCCTTTGTTTTTAGACTTTAGAAATTTGATTACGATTTGCCTTGGTATGGACTTTGGTTTATCTTGCTTGCGGTTTGCTCAGCTTCTTGAATTTGTATGCTGATATCTTTTGCTAAGTTTGCAAAGTTTTGTCAATATTTATTTAAATGTGTTTTTAATCCTCCCCTCTTTCTGTTACTCTGTTAACACAAAACTTAGATCTTTAATTATAGTCTCACTAGTCCCTGAGGTTCTGTGTGTGTGTGTGTGTGTGTGTGTGTGTGTGTATAGTCTATTTTTCTGTTGTTTATATTAGATAATTTCTATTCTATTTCCAATATCCTGGTTCTTCACTCAATTCTCTCAATTCTATTATTGATCCCATCCATTGTGTTTTATTTGTGATTGTATTTTCAGTTCTACAATTACTGGCTTCTTTTTTATATTTTCTACTATTCTGATTTTTTTCTGATACTTTTTGCTTTATTATTGAGAATTTTAATTTGTTTTTAAGCATGTTGTATTTGCTCACTGAAACATTTGTATGATGGCTACTTTAAATCTTTGTCAGATAATTCTAAACTGTCATATTGATCTTGGAATTTTTTATTTGCCTTTTCTTTCATTCAAGTGAAATTTTTCCAGTGTTTGTGTGACAAGAGATTTTCAAGTGGAATCTGGGTGTTTTTTATGTTATGAGTACCCAGATCTTGTTTAAACCTTCCATTTTAGCTGGCTTTCTCTGACCTAACTTCAGCAGGCAAGGGGGTCATTTCCTCATTCCTGCAGGTGGGACTGAAAGTGAAGGTTCCCCACACAGCCTCTGTTGACACAAAAGAGAATGTCTGCTATTATTGCTGGGTGAGAAGGGAGCTGAGCTCAGCACTGGGCTGCTGGGGTCCACCCCCAGCAGGTCCAGGGTTTCCCCATAGGTGTGGACGGAGTCAACGAAGAAGGAATGACACGGAGAAAGCTTTCAGTTGATCAGCAGCCTAGCCAGGATCTCTAGCCAGGATCTCCAGCCAAGTTCTGGTCTGGATCTCCAGCGAAGTTCTGCTTAGGATCTCCAGCCAGGTTCCGTGTCCATGCTCTCTTGCTAGGCTCTCCAGCCAGGTTCTCCAGGTTCTCCAGTCAGGTTCAGTCACCAGGTTCTAGTCAGGTTCTCTTGCCAATTTCCGTAGTCAGGTTCAGTCCAGGATCTTTTGCCATGTTCTCTCGCTAGGTTCTGTCTCTAGGTTCTGAGGCCAGTTTCTGTCCAGGATCTTTTGCCATGTTCTCTCCAGCGAAGTTCTTCTGTCTCTAGAGAACGTTCTGTGTAGGTTCTGTGCCTAGGTTCTGTCTCTCTCTCTTCTGTATTCTAAGTTCTGTCTCTCGCTGTTCTTGTTGCATCTGTATTTATACCAGTTGATTCAATCCTATCAATCTCTATTACAAAGGTTAGGGCCTTTCTTATCTTCATTCCAGGGAGTAAAGATTATGTAGCTTAAGCATGATTGTTCGTAGTTAAAGTGATTAATTACCCGCCTGGCACTTAGTTAAGAAGTTTTATTCCCTTCCTAACGTCAGGGGAAAATCCCTACCTGGGGAAACAACCTTTCTCAGAGACCTTGGTTAAAACACATAGTGCCAAGAAGGTGAGCAAACATATTAAGAACAGTATGCCATATATGCCAGGTCCCTTGAAACAGCAAGCATGGACCGGCTCCCGGCACTGGGCCTCCACTAGTATCACCCTGCTGGAGAAACATGGATTTCTTGTAACTGTTCCACTGGTGGTTTTTATTGATACCACAAGGAAGAAAGCTTGTTACCACCTAAAGGAGATAAAAGTCCTGGCTAACTACTTGAGCTTCTCTGATACCACCTTGGCAGTGGCAGTGATGGTGCGGGGGTGGGGGCTGGGATGACTTATTACATCCTGGCTCGCTTGGAAGTCTAGACAGTGCACTCAGTCTTTCCAGGAACCAGTGGATGTACAGCTATAGTTTTTCTTTTTTACTTTTTCCTATGGTGATTGGCTAGAGTTATTGTTCAAACGTATCTGTCTTGCTTGGCTGCCCTTTCCTTGTCTTATCACTGGAGCATACAGGTTATCTTTGTGTATGTGTGTGTATGGATGTGTAAGTGTGTTTGTGTGTGTATATGTGTGTGTTTGCACATGTAAGCATCTTTGTCACATGATGCCCAATGTCTTTAAAATTATACTTTTCTATATTTTGCCTGTTTTTCATATGGTTTTAGGCAGGAGAATAAATCCAGTTCCTGATATTTCAAATTAGCCAAAGGAATAAATCCCAGCTTATTATTTATTTCAAAAATATTATCTTTCTACATAAATATTCTTTCTGTGAATTTCTGGTTCCTGCAGGATCAAGTTGTGACCTTATATGGGCAAAAAGGAAACTCAGGGAACTCACCACCATGTCATATCATGGGTTCCTAGTTCCCTTGCTAGTCTGCCTTCTCCTCTGTACCTTTCAAAGTCTCTTTATATTTGTTTTACATATACTGTTTGTTTTTTTTTATAATTAACAAAGGATTAGGGAAAAGTACTTTTACTCCATTTTCCTGGAAGCAGGAGTTGTTTTTTTTTTTTTCCTTTTTAAGTAAATTTACATAATTAGAAAATATGTATTTACCAACATAGTTAATGTTTCTAAAGTTCTTCAATATATTGTTTAGGTACAGACATTGTGAGTTTCTTTTTGTTGGGTGCTGGTAGTTTTTATGTTCATAAAAGTACCACTGAACTTTGTTTTGGGACATAGTTTAGTCACTTGGAAAATTGTGTGATACTTTTAGGTCTTGCTTCTAAGATTTATTAGGTAGAACCTGAGCAGTGTTTAGTCTATGACTAATTACATATTCCCCTCTATTGAGCCAAGACCTGAGTATTCTCCCCAATGGCTTATGAATTAGAGGTCATTTTGGCAGAGGGACAAGCACTATTACTGTCCCTATGACTACTGTTTCCTCTAATCCTTTTGAGTGATTCTTTCCTGGCTTTGGCTATGTCTTCACACATATGGGCTGCTCAATTCTTTGTTGAGGAGGGCCTCTGCAGATCTTTGGGGTTTTTATTTTCTGCAACTCTCTCTTCACCAGTACTTATCACTGTGAAGTCTAGCCACTTTGGTCTATCTGGATCTCAGACCCATTTCCTCAGTGCATGGAGACTGTTGGGTTCCATCTGGAATGCCTTTCTGTGGCTGGGACAGTCCCTGAAGACAGTATGAGGGTGCCATTCTGAAGCTCACCTTATCTATTGCTCATCTCTTAGAGATTATTGTCCTTGTTTCTTGATATACAGTGTCTTTAAAACCACTATTTCCTATATTTTGCTTGTTTTTCATGTGGTTTTAGGCAGGAGGGTAAATATAGTCTCTGATCTACCAAATTGGTTAGAAGCATGAATCTTAACTCTACATTTGTGGGGAGTGAATATTTCTAAAAATTTGTATATATATGTATTAGTAAATATTTATTGTTGAACCTGAATATCAGAGAATATTTATTTATTGACCATTTGGATAAGTAACACTTAAATAGCTCTATCTTACAATGTTGAAGTCAGCTTTTTCTATTTGTTCTTTTATTGTTATCCTTCCCCCCTAGCTAAGCTGGTTTTATATTGTTTGACTGCTAACATGTTTTTAGAATTTATTATGCTCAATATAAAATATGATGCACAATTTTGAATGTAAGGAAGAACTGCACTGGTTGATCCTCAGAGCAGTTATGTATTTATCATCCTTTATAAATCTTTGAGAATTCACCCTTATGTACTGTTTTCAAGTATATTTTTTAGTTTTAATGTGAAAAATAATGTGGCCTTATCATATAGACTTTTATCATTCAATTATTAGGATTTAAGTTTGAGATTTATCCCTGTTATATTCCTAGGTATGATAATTATTTGTTTCTGTTTTTCTTATTTCTGTCTTTCCTTCCTCCCTTCCTTTCCCTTTTCTTCTCCCCTTACCACACGTCTCACTTTTAGGGTCACTTCCAATGCTAATATTCTGTAATTCTCAGAAATCTGAGAATCTTACAAAATTAATAGTTCACTTAGTATAATTCCTGAAAAAAGAACTTAAAATTGGTTAACTTCCAGGAAATTAGTACTGGAAAAACCTCTTTACTCTTAAATTAAGCTAGTTTTAATTTGTATCATAAATCAGAGTATGTACATTTTAATTACTTTAGTTTTAAAACAGTTTTATAACACATTCTTATCACACCCTTAACGAGATGGGTAGTTTACCAATTCCCTTTATATGTGAAAAAAACCTAGGCCTGAGGAAGTTCAGACAAGGTTGGCTCCAACTTAAGAGCTCATTCTCAACTTCCTATTTAATTCTAATACCTTTTTTATGGGCAAGTGGTTATAAAACCAAGAATACATCTGGCCTTTTCTTGAAAGATAAATAAATGAGGGAGGAAGAGACATAATTAATGAAGCAGCTGAAAGAAAAGACAAGGAAGAAAGAAGAAATAGAGGAAAATCACAGAACTATGGACCTTTCCTCTTGACTGAAGAGAATTTCTGGAAGAAGACATATATTTATGTGAGATAGAGTCACAGGGGAAAAAGTATTCATTGGTTGGAATTCTATGTTATTATTCAAATGACACTTTTGATAGTGAAAGAGGAGATGATTAATATTTATTCTGGTATAATAGGCATAATTATAACTCAGCTATCTCAAGATGCATAGTCACTATTGGTGTCAATCAGGAAGGGTTTGGTTTATGAATGAAAGAGGTAGATTTTGTTGACTACAGGGCTTCTTTCATATTCTTTCAAAGGGGATTCCTGTTGATAAGAGATATAGCTGTTAGTAATATTGAGAAGTCAAGAAAGGAGTTTCTTTCTTTTTAAAAAATAATTATGGATCATTTATCATTGGAAAGTTAGTGGAAAAGCATGGGTAAGCCATTGGTTGTTGCAGTGATGTCTAGTCAGTTGAGAACCAAAAAGTGATAAAGGATTCTGAAAATTTTAAGGGCATGCGAGGAACTGATCAATTATTTTGTGTATATCATTAATGAGAAAAGCTGTATATATTTTGCTCCTGGTTTTTATTGCTCGACTTTCTGTGTCAATCACATTAATTGGGAAATTTTTAGATTTTTTCTCTCATGTTTCATATTATACATAATCATTTTTAGGGGGGAAATCTTGTGAATGTTATAGTAGTTAATGAGTTAGTTAACGATTTAATATCAAAAGAATTATTAGCAAATGTTATAATAGTTAGAGTTAGTTAACGATTTAATATCAAAAGAATTATTAGCAAGTCCAATATTGTGCTATAAGAATAAAACAACACATAATTAGTCAATGCTATAATCATTAGTTTTCCTCTCTTAGAAGGTAACTAATAGGTTAGAAATAAGTCATGCTCAATTATATGGTATCTAGTATTTTCCAATGTCCTCTAGTCCTATATCATTATTCATAAAGAACCCTTCACTCCATTTCAAATGTTTATATTTTTAAATTTTATATAATACCATACCACTGTGGCATCTTTTCAAAGTAAAGAGTAGAATGGAGGCAACTATCTTATATATTTTAAAAATAGATACACAATTGTTGACATTCAACCAAGTTAAATAACCACTTTAACACTCCCTTTTGTTATATGGATATAGACATATTTAAAAATAGTATTCTGCATCAAAGAGATTTGACTCATGTTTGAAAAAAGAATGAAATAGAAAGTTGGATGACTCAATCAAGTCAACTTAATTTTTTTTTATTGTTGATAGTATTACAGATATCTGCCATCACCCCCCTTAACTCCCTCCTCCTACTCCCTACCCGACCCCCTGCCAGGTCTTCACCACCGATTGCCTGTGTCCATGAGCTATGCATAGAAGTATATCAGTTCTTTGGTTTTTCTCTTCTTGTTCTCCCATCCCCACATCGAGGTATGTGAATCTGTTCCATGGCTCCATGATCTCAGTTATTTGTGGAATCTAATGATCAAAGTGAATTGACCAACAAAATAAGACCAAAGCATGGAAGCATGCAACCTAAAAATTTTAAAACTCAGACCTCTACTTTTTCTTAATAGGTAATTGATTAGCTAGATAATTGTAAGAAATCTTCATTTAATTTAGAACTATTTATACAAAGTTAAAGAACCTGTACATTTCACTTAAACCTCCCAAGAGCATTTGTATAAATAAAGGTAGTTTTTGTTTACAGAAAATCAGAAGAACAAAGATTTAGAGAAAAAAAAGCTGAAAATAAAGTTGAAAAGAAAACATTTTGGGTGACATATTTAAAGCAGTATTACATTTTTTCTCATTTTCTAGATTCTAATTTTCTTTGTGTTTCAATTACTACAAATTTTAGGAACCCCAAACTACTATAAACTGTGTAAGATTTCCATAGCAGTTATCTATTTCTGTATAAATTTGACCCTAACCTTAATGGTTTAAAACAATGATTTATTATTTCTCTGTATTATATTGATTATTAGAGTCCCGGTGCATGAAATTTGTGCACTGGGGTGGGGGAAGGGTGTCCCTCAGCTCAGCCTGCACCCTTTCCAATCTGGGACTCCTCAGGGGATGTCTGACTGCCGGTTTAGGCCTGATCCCTGTTGAACATCCCTCTCACAATCCAGGACTGCTGACTTACAACCGCTCACCTGCCTGCCTGCCTGATTGCCCCTAACCACTTCTGCCTGCCAGCCTGATCACCCCTTAACCACTCTCTTGCCAGCCTGATCAACACCTAACTGTTCCCCTGCCAGCCCAATCGCTCCCAACTGCCCTCCCCTGCTGGCCTGGTTACTCCTAACTGCCCTCCCCTGCCAGCCTTATTTTGCCCCCAACTACCCTCCCCTTCAGGCCTGGCCACCCCCAACTGACCTCCCCTGCCAGCCTGGTCACTCCCAACTGCCCTCCCCTGCCGGCCTGGTTGCCCCTAACTACCCTCCCCTGTCAGCCTGATCATCCCCAACTGTTCTCTCCTGCTGGTCTGGTTGCCCCCAACTGCCCTCCCCTGCTGGCCTGGTCACCCCCAACTTCCCTCCCAGCTGGCCTGGTTGCCCCCAACTGCCCTCCCCTGTCAGCCTGATCATCCCCAACTGTTCTCTCCTGCTGGTCTGGTCACCCCCAACTGCCCTCCCCTGCAGACCCGGTTGCCCACAACTGCCCTCCCCTGTTGGCCCGGTTTCCCCCAACTGCCCTCCCCTGCTTGCCTGATCGCCCACAACTGCCCTCCCCTGCTGGCCATCTTGTGGCCACATGGGGGCGGCCATTTTGTGTGAAGGCATGATGGTCAATTTGCATATTACCTCTTTATTATATAGGATTTCTCTATATTATGTAGGATCAATGAGCGTTTTCTCTGTTGGTTCCCCCTGAGCTTAATAATGAGCCTGCATTCAGGTGAAGGTCAGCTGGACCATAAATGTACAGGGTGGCCTAACTCAAATGTTGGTGCTACCTGTAGTCTGGGCATCTTAGTTCTCCTCCAAAAGGCCTCTTATCCTCCAGTAAGCTAAATGTGCTATTTTCACAGAATGGTGGTTTCAGAATTCCAAAAAGAGCACAAACAGAAGCTACAAGGTCCCTAGACTTGGATTCATAGAATGTCAATTTTGCTGCATTATATTAGTCACATGCAAGTCTCAAGGCTAGCAATAATTCAAAGTTGGAGAATAGATTTTACCTCTTGGTATAAGGAGCTACAAAGAATTTTGGGCCATATTTAATCTTCACTTTTAAAACTTCTAACATAGTAAATGTAGAAAGACATAACTGACAAATTAAAGCTCTTTGAGGTCTTCAGTAATTTTTAAGGGTCTCAGGATCCTGAGACCAGAAAGAGAGTATCTATTATAGATCAAATGACACAAGGTACACGGAGAAACCTTTAGCCCAAGCTGTACTTCTTGCTGTTCTAAGATATTTCTGGGATGGTATAGAACATCTATTTTCATAAGATGTGTAGGTATTTCTTGGGGAAAAAACTTGTTCCAAAGAAAAAATAAGGTAGAACAGGCTTTGCTCTATAACACAATACCAGGGTTGTTGGGGTAGAATGATTTTTCGTAAAACAAACTGTTTTCCATTTAAATTTCTCACAGCTCAGCAGTTCATAGACTCCTGTATCGATCCTAAGGTAATGAAAGGCATGTTTAGAAACTAGAACCTGTGGAGGCAAATGCAGATATGAAAATCAGTACTGCTGCTTACTGAGTGATCTTGAACAATTTACTCAATGTCTTTAGCTTTAGTTTAATTTTTTAAAATAATAAAAATTAAAAAAGATGATTTGGCAGGGTGCCTAGCACATTGTGCGTGCTAAATTAGTGATACTTATTATTAAGGATTACTTAGAGCTTCTCTCATAGTGTAGAACATATATAGACATTGTCTTATATTTTTTTTTTCTTTTTTAAAATGGTTATAATGCCTGGAAACAGATGGTGCCTGGTGGGTTTGATACTGTCCACTGGGAAAAGTAGCTATTACCAGGGATGAGTGGAACCAGCTTTCATGGTCCCTGGACTTGAAGGCATACAGAAAAAATAGTGATGCAAGAACAAGTTAATGGTGCCTCTTGAGAGCAGCACTACATGAAGGATTTACAGTATAGCCAGAGAAATTCTGGGTAGAAACTTCCTGAATTTGCTTGAGAAAAAGCCTCAGTTACCTCTTAGGGATTCACCATAATTTCACATTGAGAGTAAGTTTGAGGGAACTAGGGGATTGCACCTTGACATACAGTGATAGCAAGCAAGAAACAGATGTTATTATTGGTAAAACATCTCCATATCAATTCTTAAGTTTGTATGGCTTGGGGCAGCCATTAAGTAATTGGTGCATGGTTGGTCATTATGCATTTACCAAAAAAAAAAAAAAAGTAATCTTTTCAATTAAACTTTGGGAAAAAGTTATAATACAGATGAAAGGTAAATTGAAGTATCAGAGAAGGTCTGAGCATATAGACCTCGGTTTTATAAATGTTGAAACACAAAACTGTGTATTCATGTAACTGAGACTCAGAGAACTTTTTTCCAGTAATATTGAACTGTAGAAAGTTTTGCTTGTTTCCATGACGTTAAGGCAATGGTTCTCACCATCATTCAGTGAAGCTAATCTAGAAAAACATAGTATTGCCACAGAGTAATTATCTATAATAATAAAAGTGTAATATGCTAATTAGACCTGATGTCCTTCTGGACTACCTTCGAGACAAAACTGGGGCTGCAAGGGAAGCCCAGGTCCCTGGTGCCGGAGGGAAACCTGGTGCCAGCAGCTGGGGGAAGGAAGCCTGCTCTTGCATGATTTTTGTGCACTGGTCCTCTAATTTTAAATATAATTGCTTCTCCTAGGTCAGTGATGGCGTGTCAGAAGTGACACACAAACTCATTATTTTGGTTGATTTTTCTTTGTTAAATGGCATTTAAATATATAAAATAAATGTCAAAAATATAAGTCTTTGTTTTACTATGGTTGCAAGTATCAAAAAATTTCTATATGTGACATGGCACCAGAGTTAAGTTAGGGTTTTTCAAAATGCTGACACGCCGAGCTCAAAAGGTTCGCCATCACTGCCCTAGGCAATAGTCTCTGGAGAGAAACTATAAAAGTAGATTACTTCTGAAGGTAAACCTTGGTAAAAAAGTGCATATCAGTAGCAAAAGGTAATGTTATTTTGTGATTTGTTTTCCTTTTTACTGTCTTTCCTTTGGATTATTTACATACCGTGCTGTGTATTATTTTATGACTTTACATGCTGATAGTCTACAGATGCATATGCCAATATAATCTAGAATGTCAAAATAAGTAGTGGCATTATTATTAACAAAAATAAAATTATCCCAGAAGTATATTGTTTTAAAAATAATATTTAAGCAGAATTCAGCAGATTTTTTAAAAGTGAATACTAAATTATGATAATTTAATTTCCAAAAAATAGCAACAAATTGTGTCTTAATTTTCATGTTGAGGTAAGACATTGTTAAGTAAGATATTCTGTATTTTAATTTCAGATAAATCCTTTTAGAAAAAAATGAATTCAATTTTTAAATAAATATATTTTATTGATTTTTTACAGAGAGGAAGGGAGAGAGATAGAGAGTTAGAAACATCGATGAGAGAGAAACATTGATCAGCTGCCTTCTGCACACCTCCTCCTGGGGATGTGCCCGCAACCAAGGTACATGCCCTTTGACCGGAATCGAACCTGGGACCTTTCAGTCCACAGGCCGACACTCTATCCACTGAGCCAAACCAGTCAGGGCAATGAATTCCATTTTAAAGGTGATAAAGGAGATGCACAGAAATGAAATTACTTGCCTAAGTTTATATGTTGTGTGACCATTTATTTACACATAACTATATTTTAATTTTGTGTACAGGTAATTAGTTTTACACTTTTATAACTAATAGTTATTGTAAATAATGCTAGAAATATCTGTTGTAATAGTACATCTCAGTTTCTATATTTTTTCAGGCCTTGGGTTTTACTGTAGTTTTCAGACATTCTACTGACATTTTGTTTTATCTTCTTTCAAAGAAGAACTTCGAAGTGGTCAAATTAATGGTTAATGCACTTTCTCTCTTTTGAATTTCCATAAAGTAAAAATTCAAAATTTTTAAAATTCCAAAATAAAGATTAAAAAACACTCGTAAAATGTTATTTCACTATGGCATTGATGACTTCACAAGTAGATAACACCTTTGCAACACATTGCACAATATCTTTTATTACATGACTTTCTGCTTGCTTTTCTACTTTTTATCAATTATATAATTACCTCATCTCCAATTTTCATATTTTTAAAGTGAGTATAGACATTAGCTAAGACCATTAACAGGATTTATAAAACACATTTAAATGAAATAGAGAATTCTGACATACACATATATGTCCTACAAACAAATGCTTTAGTACTATTGATAGAGGTTAGTAAATAAACCTATGATTAAAAACAACTGTGATAATAAGGTGGACTCTTATTTGATTTATATATTAATAACTGAAGGGTATTTTATACATCACAAGGAATTACCTATAGCATGATGTTCTCTTCTCCAGTATCCCAATGTGTGTGTTGTTATTTCAACAGTATGTTAAAGGCAACTCTTCTTTTTCTCGTAGTAAACTTTACAGTTCCAGAAAGATCAGAATCTATTCCTCCAAAAATCTCACTAATTCTATATTCATTCATTTACTAATGCTTTCCTTTATTTCTTTATTCAAGAAATATTTATTTAGTTCCTTTATGCATCAACTGCTGGACTGAGCTCTACATCACTATGTTAGATTTCATATCTGAATAAAATATTTTTATATATAATGTTCAGGTTAAATTTAAAATACCTGGAATTTTTAAATTGGCCTAAACTTATTAGCATTTGAATGAAAAATAACTCATGTAAAATCCAGTTTCCTTGTTCCTTATGATAACTGGAAACTCTTTTCTTGCTTTAAAAATATAAATATCTCAAATTGTTTCAGCATGCTAACATTTTAGTAAAGTCTATGGTTAAAGGAAAAGAGAAAAATCACATAGGAAGATAAAGCTTTAATAAATTAAAAATGGCATCTATAATTTATAATTAATTCATCTTGCTAATAAATATTCTCAATGCGGCCCTTTATGTACAGCACTCCATTCCATAAGGTTACTTGTGTCCGCCCATTGCAAGTTGAAGTTAACCAGCGATTTTGAGGGTTCAGATAAAATTATAATCACACCGACTTGGTTGGTGCCAGATGTCTAAGTTTTCAAAGGGTTCTAATTTAGGGGGAAAAAAAAGAGAGAGTGAAGTGATTTTTAGCACATGTATATCAGAGACCATTCTAAGTTATGTTTTTGAAGTTAACCCTTTTGGGATGACCCAAAGCTGTGGGAAATCATGTCAGCAGACAAGCAAAGCAATTTACCTAGATTATGATAAACCAACATTTTAGCAATTGTTCTTGATTTTTATAGTAAACCATAATAGTTTCTAAATGGTGTCATTTACTTGTCTAAATGACAAAGTCCTTCAGATTAGCATGAAAGGATCATAGCTTCTTAGGGTATTGTGTTTTCAGAGTTCAACATTTATATCAATATAATAAATTGACTGAATCTGTTGACTAGTTAAGAAGAATAATGGCTTTGGAGAATGTCAGATTTGTTTTGGAGCAGGAACACCCCTGTGATTTTCTCTGCATTGGAGGGCTTTACTGAACCAGAATAAAAACCATAAGATCTGAAATAGCCAGGCAGCCACATTTACTAAAGTAAAAACGCAACAAATACTGTGATGTATGTTGAGATAAAGCTACTGATATCTTTTCATATTAAGTTGATAATGAAAAACTGGAAAAATAGTATGTTTATCTATGGTTATATCCACATTTTGCCTATAAATATTTTTATCTATGCATGTCATTTGTTTTCTTTCTTAAAAATACTTTAGTAAATCTTTTACCTTGATTAAAATATAATTCAGTCATGTTTAAATGGTTAAATAATTTTTAATAAATATTCCCTGACAACTAATAATGTGTAGGACATAGTATTATATTCTGTGGGGATATATAGCTATGTTCAACTTTGATCTTACCTTAAAGAGAGCTTTACTTTCTTGGTAAATTAACCAAAATCATCTCATTTCTCTGAAAATATGCTGCTTTATGTCTGGCATGCACTAATTGCCTATGTGACTCTTGAATATCCATGCACTTTTAGTTTCACTAATTGAGTTGTGCACTTACTAACAATCAGTTATGTGTGTTCCCAAATCAGCTGTATTTGCTTTAGTAATCTGGTAATTTAATCTATAATTACACTGTGTCTTGGGTCCCCAAGATTGCTCCCAAATTGGGTAATCTGCTGGAGGATTCAGTAATACTCATTATCACAGCTAAGATTTTTACAGGAAAAGGATACAAAGCAAAATCAGCAAACAGAAAAGGTATATGGCACAAAAGTAAGAGGAGACCTGGCACAACTTTCTAAGGCTTTTCTCCCAGTGGAAACACACAGGTTACACTTAATTCCTCCAGCAGCTAGTTGTGACAACCATGTGAAGTGTTGTCTGCCATGGAATCCCACCTTGAGCCAAGGAGTCCAGGGTATTTGAGAATCAGTCACATAGTAGGCATCCTCTACCTATAAATAGTATGCCAAAATTTCAGTCTCAGAGAGCAGGTGTTCACAGTTTAGACATAGTGAGCAGCTTTTATCATTTAGAGATAACCTATTACTAGCACAGGAAATTGTTTGCCTGTCAAGTTTCGTATACCAGCCAACGACCAAATTTGCAAGCAGGGCTTTTTAAGAATAACAGTCTCTGGCCTGCTACATAAGTATTTTCTGCATATACACATTTTAATGACATATAAAACATGAGTGCAGAACAAGAGAGAACAAGAGAGAAAGTTGTTTCTATGAAAACTAAGTTTGATATTTTGAAAAGACTTAGATTAGGATACTGGCCCATAAACTGTACTTTGAGCAGCAAGATTATAGAAAACTAGAGGCCGTTGCACAAAAATTTGTGCACTCAGGGGGAAGGAAGGGGGCCCTCAGCCCAGCCTGTGCCCTCTCGCAGTCTGGGACCCCTCAGGGGATGACCACCTGCTGGCTGAGGCTCGCTCCCCAGGGGATTGGGCCTAAGATGGCAATCAGACATCCCTCTGGCAGCCCAGCAGCCCTAGGGGGATGTCCACTTGCCAGCAGGGAGCAGGCCTAAACTGCAGTCGGACATCCTTAGTGCTGCTGAGGAGGCAGGAGAGGCTCCCACCACCACTGCTGTACTGGCAGCCATCAGCCTGGCTTGTGGCTGAGCAGAGCTCCTCCCATGTGAGAGCGCATCTGCCCCCTGGTGGTCAGTGTATGTCACAGTGACCAGTCCTTCCCAGTCTTTCTGCTGTTAGGGTAAGTTTGCATATTTCCCTTTTACTATCTAGGATAGAGGCCTGGTGCATGGGTGGGGGCTGGCTGGTTTGCCCTGAAGGGTGTCCCGGATCAGAGTGGGGGTCCCACTTGGGTGCCTGGCCAGCCTGGATGAGGGGATGATGGCTGTTTGCAGCTGGTCACACACCCTTCAGGGTGGGGGTCCCCACTGGGGTGCCTGGCCAGTCTGGGTGAGGGCCTGAGGGCCGTTTTCAGGCTGGTGGGCGACTGAAGCTCCCAACCTCTCCTTTTTATCTTTTTTTTTTTTTAATTCTGGGATTTATTTACCTTCTATGGCTGTCACTGGAACTGAGAGCCAGCTTTAGCTCTGAGGCTCGGCTCCAGCTCTGAGACCTCGGCTGCTGAAAGCAGCTTCTGGGTTTGTTTGGCTTCTATAATTGATACACTGTTGCAGCTCCAGCTCCGAGGCCGGCTGGCTGAAAGCAGGTTTCTGGGGTTTGTTTAGGTTCTATAATTGCAACATTGTTTCTTAGAGTGCAGCTCAGAGGCTGGCAACGGCAGGCGGGTAACCTTGGCTTCCTCCATCACTGGAGCAAGCAAGCCTCCTGTTCACATCAGCTGCCTGGCTGCTGGCCACCATCTTGGTTGGCAGTTAATTTGCATATAGCCCTGATTATCCAATGGGAAGCGTGTCAGAGGTACGGTTAATTACCATGTTTGTCTATTATTAGATAGGATAATAATAAAGTCAAGGACTTTACCTTGATAAGAATATAGAGGTTTCTTTAAGTTACTGTTCAATATTAAAGGACTAAATTGAGATCAGTAGGCAAAGCATTATAAGCTTGGTTTAGGGGAGATGATTATGCAGAACTCTAATAAACAGATCTATAGTCATATAAAATGTTTTGGCCCTACACCAAAATATTAATGAATGTATAATTACATGTTGTAATTTAATATGTAATATTTATGATGTGGACATCTTAATGTTAAAAATTCCTTATTTTTATAGACCTTTTCACTTATTTGTCTGATTGCTGGACAGTTTGTTGAATAGCAGGGATTTTAGTGACTAACATAGAAATAAAAGCCATGGAGAGAACAAAAAGGTGTAGAGATTAGGGAAAGATAAATTACTGTAATCAGCAATGTTCCTCTGTAAAGGAGGTAGCCTTTGAAACGTGGAGGTATTGAAAGATGAGTAGATTTTGATAAGCAGTGACAGGAGTAATGGGAAATGATGACAGACTCTTTTCCTAAAGAATTAGGATTTATGAAAGAATGTAGTTGAGATAAGTCTGGGAAAGTAGATGGATTGATTCCAGATTGTAGAATTTTGATTGACAGAGTAAAATCCTGCATTAATAACAAAAATAATGAACTCCCTATCCTCCTGCACTCCCTATTCAAAACCTTCCAATGGCTTTCCCTAACACTTTGGATGAAATCCCAAATCTTGACAAGGCCCTTAATGTACGCCCTACATGACCTGGATGCAGGCTACTGCTCTGATAGCCACACTGGTCTTTATATTCTGAGTATGTCAAACAGAATACCAATTGCACTGCAAGTTCTTTGTGTTTGCCATTATCTCTGCCTGGTACAGTCTTTCCCCATATATTCTCTTGGCTTTCTCTCTCCCTGTTTTTTACTTTGCTCAGGTGTCACCTGACCTAATTATCATCTTGAATAGCCCTAGCTAAAATAGCACCTAGTCATCACAGTCTAACCTTTGCTTTAGCTTTTCTGCATAACACCTATAATAACCTAGCATTATTTTCTATATTCATTTATTTCTTTTTAAAAAATCTGTAACTACCACTCAAATGTAAGTTTTACTGCAGTATCTGCAAAGCCTAGACTAAGGAGTGAAACATTATAGGGAATCAATAAATATTAGGTGAATAAACTGGTATCATCATTTATTATGCACTGAATTTTTTCTTATGTCAGAGATGATTTAATGTGATATGATAAAAGAAGTCTTATGAAATAGGTGGTTTTATTGATATGTTTTTATCCCAGAGCTATAATAATTCTTGAGGTACAATAGATATTCAATAAATATTAGATAAATGAATAGCTATTATAATTTATTATTCATTGAATTTTCCATTCCCATGTCATAACTAATTTTATGCAATAAAATGTGACCATTTGTTCGCCAGAGTTGTATATATATATCTAATGAAATTCTCAGATTTCATATCTCAGGTCATGGAACTGTTTCTTAGAGTACTGAATATTTGAAAATGTGGTTCAACAGAAAGAGGTGAGACACTGGCTGTACTTAAAAGTAAAAAGGTAGAATCAGAGAGAAGAGAGGTTACATTGAAGAGGTCCAACTTTTGGTCTATCAGTGTGCAGAGCAAGTAATTGCATTGTGTGTTTGTGTTCATGTATGATAAGGATATATATACCCAGAATATTTGCAGCTCAATATCCATTAACATACACTTTATATCGCTGCTAAACATGAACATATGCATCAGACATTCCCTTTGTCAGCCTTTAGATTCTCTAGGTATTGGCTTTAGGTAGTATTTTGAAAGCCCATAATTGCTAGGTTGAAGAGAGAAATAAAAAAATGTAATAAACCCTTCTTTTGACCTTAAGCCTTCAGGTGGGATGGTCAGTAAACAAGTGCCTTCACCTGTGAAGATGAAGGCCCTCTGATGCTAAGTTGGAGCTCAATTAATGTGATTTGCTTTGGCCAACAGATTGAGGCAAAAGCAAACTTGTGTAGTTCAAAGTTCAGACCTCAGGAGACCTTAGAGCAGTGGTTCTCAACCTTGGCTGAACGTTAGAATCACCTGGGAGTCTTTTTAAAATCCTGATTTCTGGGCCTCATCCTCCAGAAATTCTGTTTCTTTGTTATGGGGTGGGGCCACAGCATTAGTAACAAAGAAACAGAATTTCCGGAGGATGAGGCCCAGAAATCAGGATTTTAAAAAGATTCCCAGGTGATTCTAATGTGCAGCTAAGGTTGAGAACCATTGCCTTAGATAGTTCCACTTGCCTTCTTGCACCTCTGCCATCACCATAAGAAGGCATGCTGTGTGCCCTAACTGGTTTGGCTCAGTGGATGGAGTGTCGGCCTGCGGGCTCGGGGGTCCAAGGTTCGATTCCGGTCAAGGGCATGTACCTTGGTTGCAGGCACATAACCAGTGGGGAGTGTGTAGGAGGCAGCTGATCGATGTTTCTCTCTCATCGATGTTTCTAACTCTCTATCCCTCTCTCCCCTCCTCTCTGAAAAATCAATAAAATATATTAAAAAAAAAAGAAGGCATGTTGTGTACAGTCACTGATCTCAGGAGGAAAGACACATGGAGCAAAGCCAACCCACAGATGCATGAGTGAATAAGTAGTGGTCAGCCAAGTTCACTATAGATCAGCTGAATAGCACAGATGGGAGAAATACAAATTCACTGTTTTAAGCCACTGAAACATGGGGTGTTCTGTTATGCAGCAAAAGCCAGTTGATACAGGCAGGATACCACTAAATTTCCTCTTTGTGTTGAAAGCCTTTGTTCATACTGTACTTCTGTCTTTCTACTTATTCATCAATTATTGACACAACTTCTTAAGTTCCATTTTCTATTCATAACACTATCACCTTAAATTTAGTATTTTCTACATGTCATGCCTTAATTTCCCTTTTGCGTCTTTCTTATGCTGTTTTATGAGATGCTAACAGGAACATAGTAATAAAGTTCTAATCTGAAAAAAAAAAGAACCTGAAATTCCTAAATAAAACAAAAATTAAATCTTACTTTTAATTACAAAAGATTTTACTGTGCTATTATTGATTGAATTGTGTCACATAAAATTTTATTTGTTGACATCCTAACAGGAGAGAGTTCTGGAACAGATCCTTTCCTACACATTCAGAGGATCACGGCCTTGCTGACACCTTAATTTCAGACTTGGCTTTCAGAATTATGAGATAATACATTTCTACTGTTCTACTAGTAAGTCACCAGATTGTGGTACTTTGTCACAGCAGTTCTAGCAAGTAACACATTTGATAATGCTGCATATTAATCTTTAGGAAAGGCGTATGGAACTTTCCAAGCTTATTTCATCAGTTAGTGCTACCCTCACACATGCTCTTTTATGTGTGTCTTCAGAAGTGTTAGAAGTTCAGCAAAGATGGACTGGAAACATCGATCTTTTTTCCAAGGCTGCCCATCACATATTTTCTTGTGATAATTCTTGGCTGATATTTGACAAAACCATGATTCTAAATTCAAGATTAAAGAGTAGTGAAGAGTGAAGCATTCTTCCCAAACTCTTTTATTACCAAGTATGTGTCATCCTTTACCTTTCATATTCAATGCCTTTAAAATATAAATCACAAAGTTCTAAATCTTTCATATATTTTTTTTTCTCTCACAGCACTCTCAGAAAAATCATTTATTTGAGCAAAATTTCTCACTTCATTTCCCATTGACACCTTGGTGCGCATAGCCTATTAGGAAAGAGAAAATAGATGTGACTCTTGGCCTTCTCCATAAAGGAAGAATTTTATTAGCGTTACCACTGCTGGGCTGAAAATAAACTTTAAAGAAAGAGTGAGATAATGTCCCCTGCAGTGCATTTTATATAACTTTTCTTTTTTATCATCAACCATGAAGCTTACACTGAAAAATTTTCCAGAATATTTACTATCCTTAGTGTTTAATAAGATCCAACCTAGGTATGAGCAACAACTGACAATCATTTTAAGTAATTACTGAACAGAAATTGCTTATATAACACTAATATATTCTTTTTTAAGAAAGCAATCTTTAGAGATGATTGAAAATTACAATGCTTAATATTTAATTGTCCATGAGACTGTGATTCTTAAGGGCTTCAGTGGCTTCTTACACATTCTCTATGTCCTGCAGCCCCACTATTGCAGCAGGCATCCAATAGCGTCCTTCAAAGCTTGTTGAAAGGTCTTGGATATCATTTTGAAGATTTCACATTTATTATTTAGAAAGAGCAACGTCTGGAGGCAAGGTGAAAAAAAATTTAAAGTATTTATAGTAAGTTGGTAGCATAGTCTAAGGAAAGATGAATGAATTTCAAGTTGGGAATACATGGGCTCCAGTCCTGACAGTGAAGTAGATTTCGAACAGCTCAACCTCTGAGGCTTTGTCTTTCTTATCTGTAAATGGAGAGGATGGGATAGTATAATTTCCATTTGTAGTTACAGCTTGAAATTAAGTGGAGCCTGTGGTTAAATCTGAGGCACATCTGAATATATCTAGTGAAGAGGGTCACACAGGCCTATTAAGAATATATATGAAATAAGCTAGTCAGAGAAAGACAAATACCATATGATCTCACGAATATGTCAAATCTAATGAACAAAGTAAACTGGCAAACAAAATGGAAGCGGAAGCACAAATACATGGAACAAACTGGCTGGTGCCCGAGGGGATTGGTGTAGGGGGTGACTTGATAAAGTAGGTGAAGGGATTAGCTAAAGAACAGATATGCATACCCCATGGACATGGACAAGAGTGTGTTGAAGGCCGAGTGGGTGGAGGTGGGCAAAGGGGGACACCTACAATGATGTCAACATGAAAAAATTTTAATGAAATAATATGCATGTCTTATGAGCTGATTAAAAGGGACAGGTCAGGGCCTTTATGGAGAAAGTTTGAATACAGGACCTTGGAGGAAAGACATTTGGTGTACAGTGTGTGCTATCTACTACTGAGCTCAGTTAAACAAACTATTTTTCAATGCTGCATTATAGGTACAGGAGGCAAAGCTTAAAAGTGGTGTCTTCAGAAAGTATTGCAGTATTTCCTTCATCCTGAGAAGCCATTCCTTATCACACAATCAATAACAAGTTTTCACAGAAAACAACATAAAAGGAGGCACTGCATTAAATTTACATATCAAAGTAATAGACATCTTGATTTCAGAAGCCATAAAATATGAAGGAAACTTGTGACTCAGATTGAAAGAAATAAGGCATTTGAGATATGGAACACACATCATGCTGTATTAATTCTATATATGTGCCATAATAACAGTTACTTTTGTTATCTCGTTTATTTTTTTACCCTTACTACTAGTATAATGTTCATTATTTGATGTCCAGTGACTAGAACAGTGTTTAGAACACAGAAGACATTCAACACATATTTGTTAATTGAATAAATGAATTCATGAAGACTGTATCTCTCATAATATTTGGAGAGAACACAGTACCTATTTTTACATAGAAAATAGTATAGCACTTGAACAGTATGATGGAAAACCAGTAATGCTATGGCAGCTCAAGGCTTAGCTTTGGAACATTTGTAAAAAAGAAGACTGCATCGTTGAGAATGATATCCATAGCATACTAATAGTGTGTGGTTTCCACCTCGAACAGTTTTATAGATAAAGCAACAGCAGCACTGTTTATGAGTCCATATAAGTCACCACCACATATAACCACACACCACAATAGGAAACTGGAATTCCTTCTGTATGTAAGTAAATAGAACACACCAGTACATTTGAGTTATGATTTTGAATGCATAACTAGGGGGAACTCTAGGATAAAATTCTACCATTTCATTTATTCAACAAACATTTATTGAGCACTTATATGAAATAATTTGCTAAGTACTAAGAATACAGAATGAGCAAGTAATAATTTCTGTTCATTCTATCCTACCTGCCTCTGCCAAAAGCTCTCAGTTTCATTGGGAAAAAAACCCCAAATTATTTTAATGATATTTAAAATAAATATGACAAATATATTGCAAACAATGTTTTATAGAACCATAGAAAGATGGGGGGGGAGGTGTTATTTCATGCCTTTAAGGAGACAAAAGGCAAAAAAAATGGCCATTTTTTTCTCAAATAATATGTATACTGTATTACTTTCCAAAAGTTAACCCAGAGTCCATTATCTATATGAAACTGATAACCTCCGAGGAAAGCAAATATTGATGTTACATATAACTGCCTAAAAGAATAAATAAATTGACATGATTGTAAAAAAAAAAAAAAAAAAAGAGAGAGAGAGAGAGAGAGAGAGAACCTTGCAAGTGCAGAGGCAAACACTTTTCAACAGGGGACCTATGTGCCAAAGCTTCTATGTCATCATCCGGAGCAAATTGAAATAACATAGTATTTGAAGGATTCCGTAGGCGTGCAATTACTGACAACCATGTATGTGTGAGAAAAAGCAAGAGAAATGTGAGATGACAAGGTGTTTGCAAATGTTAATCATTTCCATTAATAATTAGCTCATTTTAATAGAAAAAAAATATTGGTTACTTGCTTCAAGGAACTACTAAATTGGAAAAGAAAAATATGCATAGTTTTATTCCTGTTTCTAAATGCAGTAGAAATGGCAAAGATCTGTCTGTAGTCTTTCCTTAGTTGATAGGATTTAAAGTTTGTTCCAGGTTCTAAAAGCATTTATTTCCATCTGCACTGAGTTAGGAAAAGATATGTCAAAACAAATAAATCAAGATTACAGTATTGAGCAATGGAGATGTGATGAATAAAGGATGGCATAATTGACTAAACCCTGGGAAATTTCTTTGTGATGAGAGCACTTGTTATAGAAAACCACTGAGTGATCCACAATCTCTTACGCTGGTAGTAAGTATTCTTTCCTGAAACAAGCAAATGGTCAGTTTGAAAAACAATGAAATAAAGGGAATTATCTGTTTTGTATGATCCACCTGTGCTTATCATTGTATTTCTCCTATATATTAGATTAAAATGTTAAGTAGAATTTTTTTTAGAAAAGGTATGATATCCAATAATATAAATAGTAATTTCTAAAATTTCCTCAACTTGTAATATCAAATAATCATTCATTTTATTTTCAAAAGTGGGAGGGGAGAATTGGGTAGGGAACCTAAAATTATTGCTCTATATCACCTTTTTTTTTCTTTTTAAAGTTAAAACTTTTGGTGCACATATGTTAAGTGTTGTGACTACATAAGCAATATTTTGTGCATCCTATCTTCCTATTTCCAAAGATGTAAGCAAGCAGGGTTTATTCCTAAGGGTAAGCCTACCCATGCTCTTTTCCATTGTTTTTTCTTTCACCTATGATTAAATATACTCAAACCTCTCTATTTGTAAGCTGGTTGTTACAGGATAGACTACATAATCAGTGAGAAATTAAAATGCAAAACCCTGTGTACAAAAAGGAGAAAAAAGTCATTAAAAGTAACAAAACATAAGCCTTTTTCTTTCTTCCACAATCTCTCTCTTGACATTGTGTTTTCTACTTATTATTTAATTTTATTATACTTAAAAACTTTTAATTTTAGCATAAATTTTATTGTTCACATTTATATTACATAATACTAGTTTATAATACAAATATAAGAACATTTAACTTGTATGCATAAATACCAAAATACACAATTCATATTTCAGACATATGGATATGCTACACAAAACTAACTCAACTATTTATATTTCACATCTTGATATGCACACATTCTAGCAAAACTACGTTGGCATGAATAAGAAAATGAAAAGGATGCCCTGCCTTTCCCTTTTCTTCAGTGTCATCATTTGCTGTGTAAATGCTGAGCTAAAACAGGGAAGTAACACAAATATGAAAGGATGCCGTAAGATCCCTTGTTGTTCATGTTTCTTAGAATGCCATTTTCATCTGTCTGCATTTGAAGCAAATTTTGGTTCTAATAGAAAGTGTGATCTCTTGGGGCTGGCATGCTCAGCTTGTTCAGTCATAGTTGTAACACACATTGGGATCTTGAGCTCCCTTTGAGTTTGTGGAACTCCCACACATTGTGTGCCCCCAAGAATTCTATGCTCAAGGAATATTGCAAATGCCGTATGCTAATCAGGTGACAAGGAGCAGAGATGGACATGCATATTGTGCATACCTTTTCTGCTAAGATGCATGCTCCATTGTTCCCTCAGTCTTCACTGGAAAAACATAAATTCAAGTAAAAATATTAGAAATTTAAAGAAAGCAACAACAGAGCATTAAACCAAGCTAAGGCCCTTCAGAACATGAGACTCTGTGTGATTGGCCAAGTCACACACTAGGAGTCTAGTCCTGAGTAATTATGTATATATATTTTTCAATTACATTTATTGGGGTGACATTGGTTAATAAAATTATATGTTTCAAGTGTTCAATTCTACGATACATCATCAGTATATTGCATTGTGTGCTTATCTCCCAAAGACAAACCTCTTTCCATCACCATATATTTAACCCCCTTTATCCTTTACTTCCTTTCCCCCACCCTCCTTACCCTCTGGTAACCACCATGCTTTTGGCTATGCCTATGCTTGTCTTGTTTATAGTTTTCAGTTTTATACCCCACATATGAGTGAAATCATATGGTTCTTGACTCTTTCTGACTTATTTCGCTTAGCATGCTTTTTTCAAGATCCATCCATGTTGTCGCAGATGGTAATATTTCATCTTTTCTTCTGGCTGAGTAGTATTCCATTGGGAATATGAACCACATCTTCTTTACTCAATTATCTATTGAAAGACATTCAGTTGTCTTGGCCACCATGAATAATGCTGCAATAAACATAGGTGTGTATATATCTTTATGAATAAACCAGAGGCCTGGTGAATGAAAATTCATGCAAGAGTAGGCCTTCCTTCCCTCGGCTGCCAGCACCAGCTTCCCTCTGGCACCTGGGACCTGGGCTTCCCTCTGGCTGCTGGCAGCCCTGGCTTCGTCTGGAAGGTCTTCTGGTCTAATTAGCATATTACACTTTTATTATTATAGACTAGAGGCCCAGTGCACAAAAATTTGTGCACGGGGGTGGGGTCCCCTCAGCCCGGCCTGTGCCCTCTCGCAGTCTGGGACCCCTTGGGGGATGACCACTTGCTGGCTTAGGCCTGCTCCCTGGGGGATTGGGCCTAAGATGGCAATCAGACATCCCTCTGGCAGCCCAGGAACACTTGGGGGATGTCCACTTGCCAGCGGGGAGCAGGCCTAAACTGCAGTCGGACATCCTTAGCGGTGCTGAGGAGGCAGGAGAGGCTCCCACCACCACCGCTGTACTGGCAGCCATCACCCTGGCTTGTGGCTGAACAGAGCTCCCCATGTGAGAGTGCCCTGACCACCAGAGGGCAGCTCTTGCATTGAGCGTCTGGCCCCTGGTGGTCAGTGTGTGTCATAGTGACCAGTCCTTCCCAGTCTTTCTGCTGGTAGGGTCAGTTTGCATATTGCCCTTTTACTATTTAGGATAGAGGACTGGTGCATGATTGGGGGCCGGCTTGTTTGCCCTGAAGGGTGTCCCGGATCAGGGTGGGGGTCCCACTTGGGTGCCTGGCCAGCCTGGATGAAGGGCTGATGGCTGTTTGCAGCTGGTCACACCCCCTTCAGGGTGGGGGTCCCCACTGGGGTGCCTGGCCAGTCTGGGTGAGGGGCTGAGGGCCGTTTTCAGGCTGGTGGGTGACTGAAGCTCCCAACCTCTCCTTTTTTTCTTTTTTTTTTTAATTCTGGGATTTATTTACCTTCTTTGGCTGTCACTGGAGCTGAGAGCTGGCTCCAGCTCTGAGGCCCGGCTCCAGCTTGAGGCCTCGGCTGCTGAAAGCAGGTATCTGGGGTTTGTTTGGCTTCTATAATTGAAACACTGTTGTAGCTTCAGCTCTGAGACTGCAGCTGGCTGAAATCAGGTATTTGGGGTTTGTTTAGCTTCTATAATTGAAACATAGTTGCTTTCGGAGCTGTTGCTTTCAGGCTCAGAGCCGGGCCGAGGCGGGTGGGGAACCTTGGCTTCCTCCATCACTGGGGCAACCAAGCCTCATGTTCGCTTCAGCTGCATGGCTGCCGGCCACCATATTGGTTGGCAGTTAATTTGCATATCGCTCTGATTAGCCAATGGGAAGCGTATCAGAGGTACGGTTAATTACCCTATTTGTCTTTTATTAGATAGGATGTTTTAAAATTTGGGGAGGTAGATACCTAAAAGAGGGGTTTCTGGGTCATATGTTAACTGTATTCTGAATTTTATAAGAAAACTCTATAATGTTTTTTATAGTGGCTGTACCATTTAACATTTTCACCAAAAGTGAAGTAGGGTTCCTTTTTTTCCTACAACCTCTCTAATACTTGTTATTACTTGTCTTATTAATGATAGCCATTCTAACAGGTGTGAGGTGGTATCTCATTGTAGTTTTCATTTTTTTTTTCATTTCCTTAATAGCTAGTGAAGTTGAAAATTTTTCATACGTCTGTTGGCCATTCATATGTCTTTTTTTTTTTCTTTATTGGTTAAGGTATTACATATGTGTCCTTACCCCCCATTGCCCCCCCCACCTCCCCAATCATGCCCTCTTAAGCCTAATCAATGGACACAGATACCATGGGGGTGAGGGCATCATATGTCTTCTTGGGAGAAGTTTCTGTTCAGGTCCTGTGCCCAATTTTAATTGGATTATTTATTTTTATGTTGTTGAGTTGTATGAGTTCTTTATACACATGAGTGGGCCAAAGTAGGCTTATATTTGTGAGTACACAAAAGTTTACCTTTATTATTATTTATTAATAATTGTATTATAACTGTAAGCCTACTTTTGCTCACCCTCATTTTGGATATTATCCTCTTATCAGAGGTGTTGTTTGCAAATATCTTCTCCCATTTGTTTGGTTTTCTTCTTGTTTTTTGACAATTTCTGGTTGCCTTTTTGTTTTGTTGATGGTTACTTTTGCTATGCAGATATAGTCTCATTCATTTATTTTTGCTTTTCCTTCCTTTGACTTTGAGGTCAGATTCATAAAATCCTCTCTAACACCAAGGTCCATAAGTTTAGTACCTGTGTTTTCTTCTGTGTAATATATTGTTTCAGGTTTTATAGTTAGGCCTTTAATCCATTTTGAGTTAATTTTTGTGTATGCTGACAATTGGCAGTCTAGTTTCATTTATTGGCATGTGGCTTTCCAATTTTCCCAGAACCATTAATTGAAGGATTTTCTTTATTCTAGTGTATGATTTTGATTTATTTGTTGAAAATTACTTGCCCATATACATGTGGATTTAATTTTAAACTCAATCCTGTTTCATTGGTTTGTGTGTCTACTCTTACCTGTTACTCAACATAGTACTGAAAGTCAGAGCCAGAGCAATCAGGCAAGAGAAATAAATAAAAGGCATGCAATTAGGGAGTAAAGAAGTAAAATTGTCACTTTTTGCAGATAACATGATTCTTCATATATAGAAAACCCTAGAGACTCCGCCAAAACAATTATTTAGAAACAATAAACAAATACAATAAAGATGCAGGATACAAAATCAATGTATAGCAATCTATTCCATACCTATATATTAACAATGAAATTTCAGAAAAATAAATAAAATTCTTTGGAGATGGCAACAAAAAGAATAAAAACCTAAGAATAAACTTAACAAAAGATGTGAAGGACCTATATACTGAAAACTGTAAAACATTGTTAAAATAAATTGAAGAAGACACAAAGAAATGGAAAGATATTCTGTGTTTATGGATTGTAAGAATTAACACAGTTAAAATGCCATATATTACCCGACGCAATATACAGATTTAATGTAATCTCCATCAAAATCCCAATGGCATTTTTAAAACAAACAGAAGAAAAAAAATCAGATTTGTAAGGAGCTACAAAAGACCACAAGTAGGCTAAGCAATCCTGAGAACAAAGCCAGAGGTATCACACTCTCTGACTTAAAATTATATTACAAAGTAACAATAATCAAAGAGCGTGGTATTGGCAAAAACAGACTTTATTGTTTTTACTTAGGGAAAATGGGAGGTCCTGTTTATATCTTGAGCCCACATCAGTCATACCTTACCTTTTTATTTTAACATATAATTTTAACATTGTATTACGTGTATCTTTAAGGAAGAGGGGTGCCTTATAGTCATTGATTCCAAACCATACATCATGAAATAAGATCTAAATCTCCAAACCTATAGCATTAGTACCATCCAGTTCATAAACAACTCCAATTACTTGTTTGCTAATACACAAATACCAGAATAATGGTCATCAGGGACCACAGCCTGAGACATGTACTAGCATATGCCAAAGCTTTCCAACAAGTGAACTCAAGAACACAGAAGGAGGCCCAATGAGGCTAATAGGATCTATTCAATTTTTGGCTAGTTGAATGTAGCCAGCTTTCCCACATGTGCCACATGGATCTTATATTCACCAAATTTCTCTCCTGGTGAATTGCTTTTTCTGCTATTTCTTAGTCATCTTTGCCTATGGTTTTTTTTTTTTTTTTTCTATCATAGTATTTTATCTTGCTTCTGTTATTTTTGTTGATCTCTTCTTATTTTATAATCATAATGACCTTTGCCAATTATTTCAGTCCTATCCATTGAGGCTTTCTGTGATCTCTGCATATTTTAGCTGATTTTCAAGAGAAGTATGGTGAGAATTTGGTTGAAATGTATGTCCATAGTAGAGAGGTTGAAGAAATAAAGATTAAGCATAATAAAATAAGTAGAGGGATAATAGATCATGATGAGGATGTTGATCTGATTCTGTAATGCTGAAAAACTGGTAAAGGGGAAACAAAAGAAGTTGTGCTTGAAAGGGGAAATCAGTTTGAGATTACACATTTCATAATGAAGATGAGATCAAAGATGTGACCATATGGGTGGGTTGACTGACATGAATTAAAGGGTTGATGGTGCCTAGGACAAAGAACTTCTTATTTTGTTTGATTTTTAGAGCACAGAGAATGCTTGTCAGAGGTTTTAAAAATCACTGCAGGATTTTTTAAAATCTTGAAATGTTTTTCTTCCAACACTCAAAAGTTAATTTTATGCTTAAAAGCTGCCCCATTAATGGAGCTATTATCTTACCGTCTCTATGCCCTCATAACCTATAAATTATGTAAAAGGCACTGGTTGCCAGGTTTTCTTTTGGATCAATTATAATTACCCAGCAAATAGTCTTCAAAAAAATCATTAGATTACAAAAATAGAATTTGATTTGTACAGTTTGCTTTCATCTCATCCACATTTATTAGCCAGTTACATACCCTGCTGACCACTTTTTGTATTTTAGATCAACCTTGAATAAATAGACTGAAGAGCAAGAACATCTTGCAGCATCTACTGTGCCCAGGTCTTTGTGACATCATAACAATTTGAAAGTATAAAAAATTAATTGAATTCCTGTTTAAACTTTAAAGAACACGTTTTCTTGATTGTTCTAATTAGTCAATTTTTTAGTTATGGTTTTCCCTAAAAATTTCTACAAAGGATAATTAGAAAATAAGTAATAAATTGAGCAATACCATTTGTCTTTCTGGGTTGGTTTGTTGTTATTTCATCGGTAATATATTAGTTTTTTGGGGGGACAAACATTTTTCTCCTGAAGGATCAATTTAGGAAAAATATGTTTGCCAGACACATTTTAAAAGTTAACATTTAATTTTTCTCTAGTGAGTCTTGTAGAAAATTCATCCTGTATAATAAAAGGCTGATATGCAAATAGACCAAACAGTGGAACAACCAGGCAACTGAACAACTGGTCGCTATGACATGTGCTGACCACCAGGGAGTGTGTACAGAACATGGTGGGTGTTGGCCAGGGTGCGATGGTGGAGCAGGTGAGCAGGGACGCCAGACCAAGGTGGGATGCTGGTCACTGTCATCGGGGCGAGCCTCTGATGGTTACTGAAAATTCTTTGTTCCCATGCGCCACAGTCCTGCCCGGAGCTCGCACCTGCTGCCAGTGCCAGTCTCACTCACACCTGCAGCCGGCGCTGGAGGCACTGCTGGCACCCACCGCCTGTGCCCAGCACTGGTCCCGATTACTCAGCGCCATCAGTGGGTGCAAGTGGCAGCTGCTGGTCTCAATCACCCCTGAGGGCTTCTCCACCTTCCCCTGCTCCTGTGGGGCAATTGGGGCAGCTGCTTGCACCTGCTGACAGCACTGGCCTCACTCGCACGTGCTGCTGGCACTGGCCCCAATCTCTCCATGCCGGCAGCAGGTGTGAGTGGGCCAGAGCTATCAGCGTGTGGGAGCAGTGGTGGTGGGAGCAGGGCTACCAGCAGACAGAGGACTGGAGCCGAGGTGGGAGGGGATGGGTGGGGGTGCAGAGGATGGGCTGAGAGACCCACTCCTGTGCCTACTGCAGCCTTGTGGTCCACAGTACCTTTCAAGGTGGACAAATTCGTGCACTGGGCCCCTAGTATTCTTATATGACATAGTCATTACATATTTAATAGATGAATGTCATTTTGAAAAGTAGCTCTATATTTGTGCCACTAAAAATTTTAATACCTGTGCATATTTGAGAAGTGGCATAAAGGCCTTTTTCTAGTCTTTTAGCACTTTAAAATGATTAGTAAGGCATTTCCTTTCGACTTCATAACAACCTTAAAATGTAGGTATTGTTTTCAATTCTAGGTGAATAAAGTGCTTAGAGTAATAAAATAAGGTCACTTAAAATAAACAGGCTTTAACAAGTTTATTTAATTAAATGGATATGTGGGGGAGAGATAGTGGACTATAGATAGAAATTTTAAGAGTTAGTACAATATGGATGAAATAAACTAATGAAACAAGATGAGGAGCTCAGAAATTACAACCAGGGGATCTCTAAAATTCAGAGTTTGAGAAGATAAGGAGAACCCAGCAGAGTAGATTGTTAACATGGGAAAGTATAGTGTGGCAGGCAGAAATAATACCATTCCCGGGAGGCTATCTCCAGTACTATAAATAAATCACAGTCTTAGTCTTGAGTGACATTTTGCCACAGATAAGCCTGAGGGAGCAGTACTGCTTGGTAGACTAAGTCATCTACATCTGCAGTACCCTTCCTCCTGGACCTCCCCTGGGTGACCCTGGAACTCAGGCGCCTTTGTGTGTAGGCATTGTTCTCTGTCTGCACCAGATCATCAGGTGCAAAGTCAGCGAGTTCTGAGTTGGAGTAAAACACTTTGACCAGAGGGTTTCCCCAGATTCTTACCATTTTCTATTTTTTGGGGGGATATACGTTTTTCTGTTTCTTTTTCTTATCTGGCACCCAGGAGATGGATAAGTAAAATGCATGAGGAAGGTGGCCTTTGTTGATTCATATGAAGCTGACAGATGTTTGTCTCAGCTCCTTAGCTGAGGTCTGGTTCTTTGTCACAGGGGCCTTTGTTGCCTTGAGTTAAAGCACCAAACCCTAAAGATGACCTTGATGGCAAGTGATTCAGTGTCTAGATGTGTGATTTTATATACATTGGGGCTAACTTCATGGGAAAGTAATTTTAAAAACACATTATTTGGGGCATGGTTTTGGGTCATTGGGGTGGTGGTGTGGGAGGCATTGTGCTGGGGGCCTTGACTCCTTTTGATCACAGTTTGCCAAGCAGGGTAGGGAATGGGGAAATGAAGAGAAAAGCTAGTTGTTTAAATAATACAAATCTGCACTCACTCATAAGTACCGATCAGTGCCCCATCCTTGACCCTCTTCCTTGAATAAAGGATTTTTCTGAGGGCAGTTGGTGACTGAAAGAATCAAAATAGATAAATATGGAATACATTATTGATACTATCCTATATCAATTATACTATCATGATGAATTATTAGAAAATGAAAATTATCAAATATTGGGGCTTCTTCTCCAGAACTCCTCAGAAATCTGCATGACCTCAGAGTCCTCAAAGCCATGTTTCCGCCACACTGAGTTGGAGGAAGAGCCACAGCAGGCAGTCAAGGGTTGCTTGGAAGGGCTGTGGTAATGTCCCATCTCAGATACCTCTTTTCCCTAAGTTTAATGGGATGACTTCGTTCATTCCTTAAGTAAAAGGTATGAGAATTCCTCCTCAGTATCTTGCCAGTTTCCAGGAGAGACTTGGGGGATTAATTTTCTCTAGGGGCCTTGTAAGGGGCTTGAATACGGAGTAAAGCAGGATCAGAACGGTTTCTGGTCATGGCTCAGCATTTCCCTTGTTGGACAAGATCTGTGAGGAAGCTGCTGATTTCCTTCCTCCATGAAGATTAAAGGGTCTACCTGACATAAATATACTTGGTGGCAGGGTCTCACTCAAGTAAAGTTGAATTTGTCATCTACTAAGAATTCTAATGCAATGTGGCTTCTAGTATTCAGTGTTCTTTATGATGAACCTTCTCTGGGTCAATGGCCTCCACATTAAGGCTCAGACTCTCTTCATCTATTATAAGCACAAATATAAACACACATGCCCTTTGAACAATACCTCAGCTTCCTTCCCCTTGCTCCTGCATATTTATGATTTCTTGTAGTAACCATCGTGCTAGGTCCTCCTACCTCTAACATCTCCCCAGCTCCCTCTTATCCCTCTACATGAGTCATAGCCTCCATTTGTCTTTTATTATTAATCTTAATAAATCAGTAAATCCACAGCCCAACCAAAAACATACTTCCTTTTCCTTGAGGGTAAGGAGATAAATCTTTAATCGTTGATTCACTAGGAGTGAAGTAAAACATTTTCATATTATTTTAAGACCAGTGATGCAGGAACTGGCCTTATCCCTTCTTCCCCTTAGAACACATTTAATCATACTAAAGCAGTCAAACAAAACAGAAACAAACACAATGAGATAAATTGAATTTATCCAATCAAGCTGAATATTTATACTTTGCTCTATTTTCATGTTATTCATCCGGAACAGGAGATTCTAGATGCTGTGCTGGGTGACTGATAGAGTATTGACCAAGCCTGATGCACTTTGAGGAACTCAAACATATTTAAGATCATCTGAGAAAACATTCATCCCCTTGGGTCTAAAACAAAGGAACAAGAGCAAGGTGGGGAGAAAGGAAGAGGAGGGGTGGAGGATAAGAGGGGGAAGGAGGAGAAGGGGGAAGAGAGAGGAGGAGGGGCGACCAGGAAGGGATGGGAAGGGGGGGGGGGGGAGGAAGCACAACTCAATCACTTACACTCCAAGGAGCTGGTGGTAAGGAATCAAAGAGAGCACTTACTGGTACAGTACATATGTGAGACTATGATGTGTGTGGCCACAGAGAAACTCTCTTTTTGCCCAGGCTTTCTTCTTTACAATGAGCATCAGGGCTTCCACGGGGGAGGATCTGGTGGGTCCCGATGAAAGGCACTGACAGAGGTTAAATGCTTAGGTCAGGGAGTAATATAGTTCAGAAGGAACAAGACCCTGCTTACCAGTTAAGTTAGTTAGATATTCCAGGCTTCCCCATATGGAAACGTCTTCACTGGGTTTCACGCACCTGGATGCCACATTTGAGTAGGCGTGGCCAGGCGAAGGAAGGAGCAGATTGGATTGATAGTAAAAACTAGGGGTACAAAAGAGGAACATGCTTTTGTCTTGTTTTTGTTTATGAGGAGGGCAGAACGTGGGTCTGAGACCAAGAAAGGTAAACAGTAGCAAATAGAGTTCGAGGCATTAGGAAGTGAGGATCAGTGGGCTCAGTGACAGAGTGAAGATGAATGAGAAAGGAGAGGGAGTATAAAACATAATGATTCTGAAGAAGCATGGGTAATCATAGTGATGATGCTACCAGCTCATTACTGAATGCTTACTGTATTCAGGTTACATGTCTTATTGTGCATGAGAAAGATAATGTGATCTCCATTATATAGAAAGGAGAACTGAGGCTGGCAGGTTAAAGTAATTCCCTCAAGGTTAAACAGCTGGCCCTAGAGCTGGACTTCAGGTGGTTGTGCAATTCCAAACCTGTGATCTTCACAGATTGTTTCAACTTTGAAACCAGGAAAATAGGGGTACCATGCACAGAAACAAGAAAAGGAATAGCTACTGTGTGTGGGGAGGGTGGAATGATGAGAAGAGGGGCTGAGGTTGTTTTGTTGCACGCACCTTTTACAGATCATTACTGCCTTCATAGCACAAATATTTTGTTTGCAAGTATTCTTTCTGCATACAAAATAGCCAGTGATCCTTCCAAGAGAGCTTAAACATCAAACCCAAAAATTCTTCTTCTAAAACCATTCATTCTTATTTATTTCTCTAAACATAAATTAGTGGCCTGCCACAGCTGACATCTGTAAAAAATTGCTATGAAGCAATGTCTCTTCCTCAGCGTGATTTACTAGTATTTGTTACTTTTCATAACACATTGGGGAAATATGTTTTTCCAAATGGCATATTTTTACTTTTTTTCCTTTGATGCTTATTTTTATAGTAGATTGTTTTTCTCTACACCTAAACCCTTATTCTTATCCTTCAGTTTTTCTTCCAAATAAACAATATTGCTTTTCTGAAGTAGTATTTTCAAATCCAAAATTAACTTCCATGTGCCTCAGGGTACCTTTTTAACAGATGTCTTCTTTGAGATATTTTCAGTGGTGGATGCTTCTTTGGCCTGTCTATTTCTTTATTTATTTGCTGACTCTTTTGCTAAAATGGACACAGAGACCTGTGGTGATTATAGTCATATGTTTAGAAGACTTAAGAAAAAACAAAACAAAAATAACACAGAAGCATCTGGAAAAGTTGGAGTGGAGACTACAATAATAGCCTGGGTGAACTACTGTGAGATAAACACCTGTCTTACCATAGTAGAATTTCTGTGACACCGCAGGGAATGAAAAACAGAATATTTCTTTTGCTTTGAAATATAAATGAGCCACCTGATTTAAAATGCCAAAATGACTGAAATCATTTATTTAGTCCTACATAAACATCATATTTTAATCAGTATCAACATTATGTTTTGATGATCATTTCAAGAGCATACGGGATCTGTTTTCAGTGACCACGTTTCTTCTTGTGCACAAATATAATGAGCAATCTTTTCCCCTCCCTCACTCCCCATTTGGATGACACATTACTCCTGGAAGCACTTTTATGCTTTCAACCATTTTGTGACACGTGCCATACTTACTAATTCTTCAATGCTTGTGGGTGCAGTGAACATTAATGTCTAGTTCACTATTGTTTCCCTAGCATTCTGGCCAGAACCAGGCCTGAAATTCAAGCAGGTATTCAGAATGTGTGTAGAATGAAATAACAAATAACAAATATTTGAGATTATATGCATAAACCCAGAGCTTCTGAGTGCAGATAAATATAAGATAAAAATCCTCTGTGTCACTCAAGCTGTGGGCTTGAAATCTATGGTAATGTTTTTCATAGAAGTTTATAGCTTAACAGGAAATGAAGTTTCCACTCTGAATTACCTTGTGTTTATTTTATGATACAAAGCCTTACTAAATCTTCTAAGAGACATATTTTGAAAATTTTACTCATGGCCAATATTTTATGATAATTTCATATTGAAGATAGTTTATGGTTGAATTTGTAATTTCTTATTGCAAAGATTTCTACCTCTAATCTCAATTTCAACGTTTAAAAAATAATTTTAATGCTGCATTTCTGGGAGTTGCTATTCCATTTATGGAGACTGTACTGTGTATCCTTCTGATTCTCTTTGCATAAGATAGTATCACTTAGGAAAATATCAAATTTTATCTGCATATTCATGTAATTAGTCCATGATAGACTTATTATAATTCACTTTATTTCTGTTTAATAAATACAAACCGTGATGTTAATAAGCACAACTCACAATGTAATCAAGGCATCATGTAATGAATTGTTTCTGCCTTCCACCATCCCTGTAAACTTTTTATAGTGCACTAATCTTCCTTTTCCCTTGATGGGAGCTCCATTAAATCTGTGAGTTTTCTGCTCAGACCTTAGTCTTTATAAATTGCATATAATCTCAATTCAGAATTAGAATGTCTGATACCTATAATTGGACTCTCTATTGGCATATGTATGGACAATAATTTGGTAGAAGCCAAGGGAGGAGGAGGTGGGGGAGGGTGGAAGTGGAGGTTGGCAAAGGGGAGGGGGGATGATTCCTGCAATAATGTCAACATTTAAATTATTGTTTTTAATAGAAAAATAAATTTCCTTCTACTGTAACCCCACCCCTGCTTGAAGGAATCTGTTTCAGATTAGGATTGATCAGGAAAAAGGGGATAGGAATGGACTGTGGGGCTGGCTTCTCCTTCTCCCTAACAATGCTGTTTGGACCTCAACAAGGGAAGGGAGGTTTGGTCTGGAGCTAGGACAAGATGTCCATGGTATGGTCTGGTAATAAGTTCTGTCCTATACTATAGCCTGGATAAGGCACATTTTTGGGGTCTTCCCAGGTTTGCTCCTGGTCCCTCCCTTCTGTGGAGGAAACATCTTTATTGAGAAAGGTCTCTTGGGTGATGTCTTCAGCCCCTAAGCATCTACTGCTAAAATTCTGGCCTCTTTCCCAGAGGTCTTTGGTCCCTCAAAGTAGTTTTATAGGAAGGACCCCAGATGGCCCCTTGCTGCGCTCTCTCCCTGGTATGCCTACAGGACAGTTTTTTGGATTGCATGGCCTACCAAACTCTGAAGTACAAGCTGATCCTGCCACAGTAGCACTCTCTGATTTCATTATCTAAGCAAAGCCTGAGCCCATTTTGAAAGGCAGGCACCAGGTCTCATTAATGGTGTGGATTTCTCAGACTGGAGCCATGCACCAGCCCTCTGTATCTAACAGTTTCCGCAAACATCTTTCAAAAAGTTTTCCTAGGTGAGGAAGATGAAGCCCCTGCCCCCTCTTACCATGCTCGGAGTTATAAGTAGGATTTCATAAAACTGCAACAGTCAATCTTTTCAGCAGACCTCCCTTCTCTCCTCTTTGATTTATAGCCATATGTTTGATCTGGATCAGGGGCCCAAGGGCCATCGAACAGGTTCTTTTGCATCCCCATTCTGAATGTCCTTTGGGTGGAAGGTATGGGAAGTCTGACCCACAAATCACAAATTACTAGCACTGTACTTGTGAGATTCATTGACATTATTGTGTGTAGCATTTATCCATTTTACCATTAATGGACATTAGGCAATTTCCAGTTTTTGCCTGCTACCAAGAATGTTACATATTCTTTAGCATGTCTTTTGGGAATCTATGCATACATTTATTTTTGGGCAAATATCTAGGAGTGGTATAGTTAAGTCATAAGATATATAGTTTGGGGAGGAAATTATTTAAATTAGTTTTCTTCTTTTGTCCTTTAATTCAAACAACATTAATTTGTTCTTTTCAACTGCATTCTGATTTACTTTAGAGAAAGGATCCACCATTAGGATGTAGTTATTGTAAGGCAATAAATCAAGGTGTTTTGTGATTAATTTTTTTTTTTTTTTACTACAGAAACAGAAGGGATCCTTGTAGCCTTTTTTCCTAGAACTGTACTAGAATCTTCCCTTGTACAGGAAAAAATATAGAGGCCTGTGATCTAAGCTTATTCAGTCAATGTCTATTTTTAAGGGATATTTGAAACTTGAGCAGAGTAATTCAAAACAGAAGAAATGATTGGCGCTTTATCCTAGTAGCAGTAGCACTGACTTGGAGAGTCTGATGAGATTTATAGTTACTGTTTCTTATCAGTTTTAAATCCAGTTGTTTGCCTTCTCCTGGTCCTGTGAGCTCCTGTATCTCCTCCCAATGTGTTCCTCTTTTGGTTAAAATATTCATGTTGATTTCTGTTGCTTGCAACCAAATTAACCTGTGTTATATATAAGCTCGTATACCACACATCAGTAACAGCTTTTCTCTTACTATGCTATAAATAATGTTCCATTTTACTATACTTTGTTGAGTCTGATGGATTACAAAACAGCCATGGCAGCTACATATAGATGAGAACATCCATAAAAGTTTGTATTTATGATTTCTGGAGAAAGTGGAAATGCTCCCTACAAATGAGGCCTGGGGGAAATTTTCAAGATCATGACTTTCTTCATTAGCCACATAGGAGAGATGGGTATTCAAGAAGAGGGATTATGGTGGCACAGGAAATTTTGTCTTCTACAGTTGATATTCACTACTGCAAAAATAATTATGTTTTATTTCTCAATGCTATTTTACATTTCATATTACCTGCATTAAATAGTAATGTTCATAATATCACTCTTTACCAGGGCTGATTGAAGAGAAAAGACAAAGGTCATTTGGTACGAAGTTGACAGGAAGAATTCCTGTTAAGCATATTGGGATCTATTTCATCTGTCTAAATTATGTTAAATCTGCTTAAGGATTTAATATTGGGTTTTACTTAAGTTTTAATCCTGTCTGCTAAAAGTTGGAGTTGACTTTTTTTCTTTTCCATTTCAACTGTACAGAAGCAGTCATGTAAGACTCTGGTGGCCTTGTTTTACAGTTGTTTTTAAGCTTTAGCTTCTTTGGAGTATGCATTTATGAAGTTGGATAAAGGCTGCTTTAATTCGTAAGTGTTGAATCTCAAGTGTCAGTCGTAATCTGAAAGGGAACTTCAGATCAGATTTTGCAGTATTGTGTGAACAGAGATGTGGCTACGTGAGACATCAGCTGACTGGCCATGACAGCATGGTCTGCATTCTCTTGCTGCTGTTGTATTCTAGTGCTGTGAATATTAGTCCTGAAGTTCCAGGCCAAATAGCACAAATCAAAGTTGAACTGCAGGAGGCAGCATATGCAATGGCTGAAAACATACATCCTGCAGGGAGAGACTGCTGGAGTCCAAATTCTTATTGTTTATTATTTTTATCACTTCTCAGCCTTTTGGCTAAGATCAAATGAATTTATTAATTATGTGTTCTCCAACAAGTTACTTAACCCATTAAGAGTTTGTTTCAGATCAGTAAAATGCAGACCAGAATAGTGTCTGCTTGGCTGTGATAAGTAAATTAGAAATATTGCAAAGCACTTAGTCTCTGTCATATTGTCTATTAACCATTATCACAGGGTTCCCCATTCTATCATTGTGAGATGCTTCAAAGAATCTGGACTCGTAATTACAAAATGTGAAGCCTCAAAAATCAGACTAGATCTCCCTGGTCTACTCTTTCAAATCCTCTTATAGCTGTTTTTAATGCACTTATCACAATGTTTATACTTACAATGCTATGAAGGTTGTTTATTTGTTTGTGTTGTTGATTGGTTTCCTTGGCTGTGATTTAAACTTCATTAAGGCTGGGATTATGTTTGATAATTAATGTATTTTCAATACCTAGGCAAATAGCTGGTATAAAGTGCCAAATAAATATTTGTAGAATGGATGCATGGATTTAAAATAGTCATCCAGAGGGCTATAGAGATATGAATGGCCATTAAAACTGAAGAGAATTAGCTTACAGGATTAACTGCTTAGTTAAGCAGTTCTGTATTTAAGGATCAGTTATAGACATTGAGGATATGATGGGAGCAAAATTAAATATTAAGTTGAACAATGTAGAGCTGACAATATTAAACTATTTCTGCCCTACAGAATGGCAATTACATATAGCTCAAAATGGTACTTGTTGAACAAATTAATAAACATTTTAATCCTAGAGTAATTGCCCATTGTGGCTTTTTTTTTAAAATTATTAATCTTAGAGGAAGAGAGGGAGAGAGAGAGAAAGATTGTCTGGTTGTCTCCCACATGTACTCTGACTGAGGATCAAACCCAAAATCTAGGTATGTGCCCTGACCAGGAAATGACACACCACCTCTTGGTATGTGGGTTGCTACTCCAATCACCTGAGCCACAGTGGCCAGAGTGCTCACTGTGGCTTTAATTTTCAATATTTATACTTATGCGTATTTGTTTGTCTTTATTGAGTATCACAAATAATTAAGAGCTATACAATAAACACTCAAGAGCTCCGTTCCATATTTATAATCTCAAACATTTTAATCCTACATACTAAAACTTGATATTTTAAAGAAAGCTATCTAAAAACTTTTCAGATATTTACCAAAAATGGGAACTACGAATCTAAAGCTTGTCATATGTTGATCATCAAAACAAAATTAAGCCTCCTTAAGATGGTCTTCTTAAACAAGTATTGCTCTTTTTTCCCCCTTCAGGCTGTAATATTTGGGAACAGGTAATTTATGGATCCTTGTATAGTAACACCTGGAGAGTATTTTTTTTCTTTTAACCTTGGGATTTATGAACAATAACAAAAAGATGTATTGGCAGTAACTGAACCCATTAAGGGATGAGCAATATAAATATTTTCTACTCTGGCATAATGATAAACAACCATGCATCTGCAAATCTGGTTTCTGATGTCAACTTTCAGTTTCCTATTACCTAAAAAGTACTTAAAATTATTAACCTTATAAATAAGGGGTTAGTTCCTCCTCTGCTATGCTTGAGATTATTCTTCTAAATTCTACTATTCTTCTGACTGAGATATCTGCTTTTGAATTTAGTTCATTAATAAGCTGGAATTCAGAATCAGGTTTTTTAGTCTCAATATCAAGTTTAACTTTTTTTGGAATTCTAAAAGACATTCTAGGATCATTAAAAATAGCCTCAATAACTCATTAACTTTAATAGCAGAATCACCCCCGGTGATATTTATCTATTTATCATGTTAATCAGCAGGACCTCCAGTACTTCAGTCTCATTTGGGGAGCCTTACAACACAGCAGTATCTTTAATTATTTGTTTGGATATTATATTTGAAATCTGTTCAGTTTCATTTTGTGATGGGCATCAATGGGCAGTAGATGCATTAAAGTACATATGCTAAAATAAACTAAAAATGTTTCATGTATTATACTCACTTAAACATGAAAAGACCATTGACCACATTTATTGCTCCCTTATTACCTTGTTCTAACTGAATGTTTCAAATAAATTCAATAAGATAGTGCTGTTAAACTTTAAGAGAAGCAATAGAAACATATTTTGAAGATTGAATTTTTAATTTAGTAAATAACCTATAACTATTTTATTTGTTTTAATTCTAGTTTATAGTTTAAATCAAGCACTGTAACACAACATAACAGTTCCTACTACTTAGTTCCTAGAAAGTAGCTATTTTTTCAAGAACTATATTAAAACTTGTAATAGATAAATCCTATTGATTTAATCATGTAAATTATTCACTGTGTTCAATAAAGAGCATTAGTTTCAGATATATGTAGAGAAAAAAAATCTGACTAAATCTCCAAAAGGACATAATATAAAATCATGCTAAGAAGTATGTCATATTAACCTATCAGAATAAATTTTCAATCTTGTAATGAAACAGGCAGTAATAATCAGGTTCAGGTAATAGTGACCAGTAATACGACTTACAAAGTGTGTTGCAGAGAAATAAAGTTCCTAGACTTGACATGTACAAACATGTGCAAATGGCAGGTAGCATTGTGAGACCACCACATTAGTAGTCAGGAGATGGAGGGAAATCAAGTCTTGGAGGGTACCTAAATAGAGGCAGACAGATCGTTGAAGTTTAGAAAGATAAGCAGAATTCAGAATCTGAGAATCCGATATTCAGAATCTAATATCATGACCAAGCAGGGCTGGCAGGTTCTAATCATAGAAATCCTGATTTAAAAAACCTTTGCCTCGAAGATATGTTCACAAAATAACTTATGGAGAGAAGGAAGTCAGTATCCCTAGAAATACTGTATTTTTTGTTAAGTGAGGGACAAAGCAATGAGGATTTTCTGAAACTTATGTGTAATAATTAAAGCTAAAAATTTTTGAGTACACATTGGAAACTAGGTGCTATGTACTATGTGCAAGTACCTTCCTTGCATTATTTCTCTAAATTCTTAAATTATATTATGAGTAGTGTCTCCATTATACAGATGAAAAAAAACAGAGTCACTGAATGGTTAAATCATTTGTTTAAGGTTACAGAGCTAGTAATGAGTAAAGCCTGGATTGGAACTTAGGCAACTTGATTTAAACGCTACAAGTAAATACTATTCTAGAACAAGGGCAGGTGAGATTGTATGGTGAATATGATTAAATTTGAATGGAATTCATCTTTGAACCTCATGATAAAGAAGTGTAGACAAGTAACTATCTACAACTCCTATATTTGGAATTCATAGTTAATAAAAATATTAAGGAACATTCTGCTTAACTCAAGCCATCGTGGATGCACTATTAATGATACATGAGAATAGATAATAGAATCTTCAACAGAATGAGAAGTTGACATCATTGAATTTTGTCTTGGATTTATTTAAATTCATTTGTTCTTCTATCATTTGTTCATTCAACACACAATTATTTTGGTTATACTACATGCTAGTTACAATGTTAGCAATACAGAGAGCATGTCCTCATAACTTGATAGCCCATTGGTGGAGACACTTAATAAACAAGCAAATACATAAAAATATATACTATTATAATATTTCTTGGAGATAAGTGCTATGAAGAAAAATAAAACAGACTAAAGGTAGAGAGTGAAAGGGGAGAGTTATTTTAGAAAGGGTGTTCAAGTATTCTCTGGGGAGATAAATTAAAAATATATACCTAAATGAAGTGAATGAACAAGGTTTCCCAATATATGGAGGGAATGGAAACAATAAGTGTGAATACATTGAGTTCAAAAAACAATGTGAGGAGCATCAGGAGACAGGTAGGTGTGAGATCATGGAGGATCTATTAGTCCCTGGTATAAGACCCCCATAGTGGCCCTAACTGGTTTGGCGCAGTGGATAGAGCGTCAGCCTTCGGACTCAAGGGTCCCAGGTTAGATCCCTGTCAAGGGCATGTACCTTGTTTGCAGTCACATCCCCAGTAGGGAATGTGCAGGAGGCAGCTGATCAATGTTTCTAACTTTCGATCCCTCTCCCTTCCTCTCTGTAAAAAAATCAATAAAATATATATTTTTAAAAAAATCCCCATAGTGAACCAGATGGAAAGCCATAGGGGATTTTTGACAGGAAGTGTCATAATCAGATTTTTTAAAAATTACAATTACTTCAGCTATTGTGGAGATAGTTCCTTAGACTGAGGTGCTAGCAGTGGAGGTAAAGAAAGGTAGTCAGGTTCAGATATATGCTTAAGGCAGAGTACAATGTAATTGCACATGATTTAGGATTTGGATTTTTGGATGTTAAGGGAAAAAAAAAAAAGAATCCTCCAAAGTTTTGGCCTGAGTAACTGGATGATTGGTAGTGCCAGGTTGGGGGAAGGAGGATGAAGTTATAAAATAAATAATTGTTTCTATTTTAGAAACATTAAGTAGGTAATTCTATTAAAGATTCAAGTAAAGATTTGGCATCTTTAGGATTTATCAAATTAGGTAGATGGTTTCCAAAGCCCTAAGAGTGGATGGCATTACTAAGAAGTGAGTGAATAGAGAAAGTAGAGAGGCAAAAATTGAGCTCTGGCTCATTCTAGTACTTAATAGTCAAGAAAAAGAAAATTCAGAATATGATTCTGAAATAAATAGTAAAAATAAACACTGGGAATGTGTAGTGTCTTAGAATTGAAGAGAAAACATGTTTCAAGAAGGAGGAAAATGCCTATATCAAATGCTGCTAAGAAGTTGAGTTAAATTAGGACTAAATATAGACCATGTAACCATAGGATTTATCAATATGGAAATTATCATTATCCTTGAATAAAGCAGTTTCAATGGAATGGTTGTGATCAAAGCCCTAAGAGATCAAACAAATGCAGCAAACATAAATAAACCCTTTGAAAAATGTTGCCAAAATGCAAACAAAGAAATTGGGCAGTAACTAGATGGGCACATAAGGTATAAAGAGTTTTCTTTGTTCTTTAGTGAGATTTATAAAATGTTTGTATACAAATAAAACTGATTCAATAATTGAAATGAAATTCATGTTTGAAAGAGAAGAGATAATTCAAGTACTCTAGTCCTTACAATGTAGAAGAGGATGCAATAAACATAAGCAATTCAGTTGACCTTAGGTAGATATAGGGACTTTTCATTCATTGTTACAGAAAGGAAATTCAGGATATGTAGGTACAGATGCAGGTATAATGGCAGATGAGGAGGGAAGAGGAGAAAGATCTATATTGATTGCTTCCCTTGACTCAATGAACAAAGTATATGTAGATGGTCATTATCCAAAAGGGAAGTCTAGAAGGGGTACTGGAAATTTGAGGATATCCAAGATGGTGCGAAATAAGCTTGGGATTGGAGAGTGAACTCACTAGGGATATATATTAGAATGACAGAGCACTGTTGAAGTCCAAATTGAGATTAAGTCATCCCAAATGTAAGATGAGACTAGCCAGCATGGCTGTGTATGCTTTCTACAGTCATGTTGAGCAGCGTGGGTACAGGAATGGTATGGTAACATAGTTGAGTTTAATTAGCATTGAGTTTTTTGGAGTTTTTTTCCAAGTAACTCATGTAACAGAGCAAGTACAATGGGGTTCAAGTTTTATTCAAGGAATAGATTAGAGTTGTAGATAGACCAGGAGTCTAAACTGGATAAAATGAAAATGAGAAAATGAGGGGCTGACAGTGAAAAAGTGATAGATTAATGGATTAGTGGTCTAAAGAGGCTAAAGAGTTATTGGTGTGGGGCTAATGATTAAAGTAAGTGAGCTAGAAAGACAGGAATTAGTGCTCTGAGGTCTGAACTTATCTAAAATATCAGATCTTTGAAGTAAAAGGAGAATATTATGTTAGCTGTTACAGGCCTCTGAAGTCATCAGCAGAAGATCCTGTCACTGCAGCTGCCTGCACTGAGGGATGACATTTTTCCCAAATTAATTTAAACATATGGATGTGGAAAACACATGTAATATGGCTTATTATGTAAAGGAAAATTAAACCTTAGTTTTGAGATGGCATTTGTATACTTAAAAATAATAAGGGTAAAATTTACACTCTTACATAAATGCCATTATTGAGATATTCTGCATTAATGTGATTTTGAAGAAATCTTTTCCATAAATCAATTCTGAATAATTTTTTGAAGCCATCAAGTTTTTTGTATTAATATGCAATGTGACAAAGTTGTTTTTTATATATATAGGACCTCACAAAACATTGCCATATACTTGAAGTCAATATAGTAAGAGATAATTTAACAACTTTCTGTAATTTTAACACAATGGTTTAGTCAATATCTTATCAGTGCAAAATGATTCTCAGAATTGATTTGATTTATTCTGTTTAATTTTATCTTAGAGATCTGCATAAATAATCCTTTGACTTTTTATAGTTTTTATGTAAGCTCCAAAATCAGTACATTTTAAAAAATGTGTTTGCAACTCAATTTTTTGCTCTAAAATACATTCTCAGTATATGGAAATACTAAATGATTATCTATTAAGAGTTTATGAGAATTAAATGAAATGTTATGGTGTTGTCACTTATTTTACCCATGTGTGAATAGTATGTATATGAGCAGATAAATAATTCTTTTTTTCCAGAATCCAAATGCCAGATTTATTGAACTTAGTTATTTTGGGAAAAGATTCTATATACATTTCCCTTTTATACTAAGCAAGATAACTTAGTTTTATTTTGGTGACTTAAGAAAACAAACAATGTAAATGCACGTTTATTGTAATTTCCTAAAAGGCATGTACTCTCATCAAAAAATTTTAAATATTTAAGAATCATAACCAGTTCTTGGCACTAGTTTGTTCTTGTGATTTAAAGCATATTTTTATACAAATAACCTATCTGATGTTTTTATTTTTACATGATTGTTTTCCTAGTAATCATATGGTTGGATATGGTTTATCAAGCAAGCAAATCTTAACATTGCCAAGTAGTATCTTTTGGATGTTTTTGATTTTAAGGAATTGTAATATGGTTTCTAAAAAATAAACACACACACATATACATTCACATTTAATGTATACACACAGATATATACAAATTAAATCTTTTCTTTCTGACATCAATTGTAGTCTCACTCACTTGAAAATTTGAACCCCAAATGAAAAATGTGGAGAATTTGGTGGGAAAGTGTTGGTGTAGAAGTCTACCATCGATCCTCTTTTGTGAGGGTTTTGGCATCTTTTGTGATTCTAATTCGATTGTTTAATCTATGATTGTAGCTAGTGTGTGCTTCCTAGTATTAAGTGATTATGTGTTTGAATCACAGAATATGAGGTTGAAGGAGAAGCATCTTAGAATCCTATTTTCCAGAGGAGGAAAGTGAAGCACAGTTAGGCTGAGACTTGCTGAAAACCCCATAACTAGCAAAGGACAGATTCTGAACTTAAGCTCAGGTTTTCTGACTTTGAATCCTGTGTCCTTTTCATGTTGGGTTAAGAGTCACTGCAGGATTGGAAAGATATACTGAAGGAGCCTGATCCCCAGGAAATTCATTTGGAAGAGGAAAGCAAGACCTTCATGACATGCTGTTAGGGGAAAAGCAAAATAAAGTGCAGTGTTACTTCAAGTTTTGGGGAAAAGAGAGAATGAAATATGGATAACTTTAAAAGAACATCATATAAGCTGCTAGGACATCAGTGCATAGTGTTTATTTTGAGCAGTTGGTGACATTTAGAAAGAAGTAAGGGTTCCGGCCATTTTCAGTAGGTGGTCACTTTGACATTTCTGTACAATGCCTCTCTGGGCTAATAAAACTTTTCTATTCCTGCTGGTTCCATTTTCATTGTACTCTTTCCGTTCATTTAAAGTAATGATTTAGTAAATCATGGTATCTAGGTAAACGCTGGAAGTCAAGTGTTTATACATACTAAAATGTTTAAGCCTGGATCTCCACCCACCCCCCCACCCCCACAAATCAACTGGGAAAGTATGAGTAATTTTATTGGAATTATGTAATCTAATTTTCTGGGAAAAAAGTTATTTAGTAACAATTAAATATTCGGTTTATACCTAATAAAACAGATCATATTTTAAAATAAGCCCCACAATTATTATCAAAACATATTCATGTAGCTTGGCAAGTGGTAAAATACCATGGACATCTGTTACTGAGAAAATAAGTTAAACCAAAATAAATTGAACCATAGTGAATGCTGTTATAATTTGGTAGCTAATTGATATATTAAACTACAAATTTATTCAACCTAACATCAACTGGGCCTTTGTAATGGTGTTCTGTAAACAAGCATGGCATGTCAACCATACATTTATTTCAAAGATTCTCTAATTTTTAAAATAAAAACTTGCAAGCATCTGTATTTTCTAAGCAAGTATTTGCAATATGTACTTCAGGAAAAATATACAACTCATTTGAATGTGAAAAATTGAGTCAAATTAATTAGTATCTAGTAGATTTTTAAATATATTTATATCAATGAGTTCAATTCAATTCAGTGTGTTCTTAATATGAATGCATAGTTTTTATGTCTGCAGAAATTCAGAGTATATAAACTCATGTAATTACACAGTTCTAATGGCCTGTTAAGATGAAATATCTAAAAACAAAATTTTGCATAGTATTTTATAATTAAGCCCTAGTCTGCCTTATTGCAGGCAAATGAATCTAGATTTATTTTCAAGAAGTTCAGTCCAGTTTAGGGATTTCTAGGCCAAATTTAAATTCTACTTCAAGTTTTTCACTTCTTTTGTTAAAGTTATTCCTATGCCTTTTATTCATTTTGGTGCTGTTGCAAATATAATTGTTTTCTTATTATTTTTATTATTCTGGGAGTCATTCTTGGATGTCTAGCTTAAAGAAAGCTCCTTCAGTACTTAAAATGATATTATAATTTTTATATTAAACCACTTCCTGCTTTAAAAAAAAAGATTCTCGGAATTTCTCAAACTCCAAAACATAAACCCTACCACCCTACCCAGCACCATCTTCTTGAAGATTGTCTAGTCTTCTATATTTATCTGCAATCTACTTAGTTTACTAACTTTTCTCCTCTGCATTTTTTAACATTTTATCATGTTATATTTTCAATTATAGTTGACATACATTATTATATTAGTTTCAAGTATACCCACCAGTGATTAGATATTACATAACTTTATAAGTGATCATGATGCATAGTGATTAGAATATTATTAACTATATTTCCTATGCTGTCCTTTATATCCCCATGACTTCTTAAAGAACAATTTGGTTGTTACGGAATAGTCATGGGGATGTAAAGGACAGCATAATAAATGTAGTTAATAATATTCTCATAACTATGTATGATGTCAGATGGGTGTGAGATTGTTTGGGATGATCACTTGTTGAGTTATGTAATGTCTGATACCTGGGGTGTACACTTCCAAGTGCAGCACTAGAAGCAGTCATCTGAAGATCACAGTGGCACAGCCCTCCCGATCACTTAAGCTGGAAACTCTAGGTGGGCCCCCATGTGGGCTGTACCCTCACCTGTTGTAGATGAGCCTTGATTGCTGTTCTCACGTCAATGGAAGGGATTTACCCAGGCCAACCAACTGCAAGGACTGACTGTGACCACTGAACACTGACCTCCAAGCACCATAGAGCATCAACTGTGCAGGGGCCCGCCCACCACACAGAGGAGGACTTACTGCAGCAGGGATCTGGTCCCCATTGAGTCCACCCCTTCCTTGAGTGTGTCACTTGTGGAAGTGGTTCAGTGGTGGTGCTTTGACATGGTTTAAAGTTGTCCCCTGGGTGCACTGGCTCTTCTGGGGCCTCCTGGGAGGTACAGGCCGAGGTCAGCTACTGCCTGTGTTCTTCCCAGCAGTAACAGATTAAGTTTCTGCTGTTACATGGATAGCAATGAAATTGGCTTTCACAAGCCAATTTGAAAGGCAAAACTTTCCTTTTCTTTTTATTCTAGGGCTGACCATTTTAATTCCTTCCAAGGTACTTGTAGTTGAATGGGGAAAGGTCATGCACAAGTATTTGTGCACACGATAGCAAAATAATTTAATTAAACGAGTATATAAAATTGCACCTCTGCTCTTTTTTATTGAATTCCCTTTTCTTATCATCATCTAAACTTTTCCTCTGAAATGTCCCAATAGCAGTAATGATGATGACAAATAACAAAAAAGTCTTTGAACTTCTTAACTAATAAAGGCATCAACCTATTTCTCTCCTTTTCTATTTCAGCCCCGTCCCCCTTTTTTTGGAGTGGTATAACTCATGGCTCAATCAAACTATATTTCTTATTCTTTTTTCAATTAAACTTTGCATTCAGTATTTGTTAATTCATTTCGGTTGTTGAGCATAGTGGTTAGACAATCATATACTTTACAAATTGTTCCCCCTGATATTTCCAGTACTCCCTGGCATCATACATAGTTATAATATTATTGACAACATTTTCTGTGCTGTACTTTACATCCCCATAATTATTTTGTAACTACTAATCTGTACCTCTCAATCCCTTCACATTTTTTACCAAGTCCCTCAACCCCCTACCCTTTGCCAACCATCATTCTGTCTTCTGTATATATGAGCCCATTTCTGTTTTGTTCTTTAGATTCCACATATAAATGAAATCATATGCCAACCTACTTCTTCATTCCAAATTTCTTGAAAAGTGGGATCTATTTATTGGCTAGAGTCTTTAATGCTCTTATATTCTGTGTGCTCCTAGAAAATTCCTTTTTATTTATTTATTTTTACTGATATTTTAAATAGATATTGGTTTAAATGCCACCAACATGATAGCCTGTGTGACTTTTTATTGAATTTTTCTACTGCCATCCCTAAAAGAAAACATACACACCCAAAGTCCTTCATATTGAAGTGTTCTTCATGCAAGTGAGGTGCTTCTTGAGCCTTGGTTGCTGTTCCCACGTCAATGGAAGGGATTTTCCCAGGCCAACCAATTGCAAGGACTGACTTATTTTTCTGTCTCCCATGAATAATACCCTTTTCTTCTCTGTTTCCAAGATATTCCTGCAATAAATGAGTCCTTTCTATATCTTCAAACTTTCTGGCCTCTCTGCTGGCTCATTAGCTTTTCCTCCTTTTCTCTGTGTAGTTCTGTTTGATCGGTAAGTAGGTAAACATTTGTGTCCCCCAATCTCTCCTTTTACCTGTCTTATTTTGCTCTTTTCAGTCTAAGGGTTTACATTTACTTTCAAGTATTTAATGACCATATTTTTAGAGGTCACTCCCAAATCTCAATCTAAAGTAATATCTTTAGTAGTAGTATCTAGCATAACTTTGAGTAGTGATATTGAAGTAGTTAAAAAATTGATTGCAAAGAGATAGGAAAAACAGAAAAACACAGAACCCATATATTGACACATTTCATTATTCTTTCTTAGAGCAAAACAATTTGCTAATTGAGGCATTCAATAAAATAGTATTTTAATTTTGCATTTATTTATTTTTTCTTGTTTGAAAACAATGCAAATGTCAAGTGTGGATTTCAGTCTGACTTACCTTTGTAATATGTTATATAAAATGTTTTTGAGCTGTTTATTCTGCTCATTATGAATGAGTCAGATCTTTCTAAAGTCTTAAAGTATAAATAATTTCTCCAAGGTGCCATTTTAGAATGTCTCTTGATTTTGGGGCATTTTTGGACCTCCTCTTTTTCACACAATGTTAAATAGCTTGTTGGATTCTAGGAATGTTCTTACTTGTGGAATTGTCTTAAGGAAACTCAACATTTTTTATTTGGGTATATATACATATTAAAAAAATAGAGAAATATGCTAATTAACCGGGACACCGTAACGGGTTGACCGGACAGGAGGGTGCGGGGGGTGCGGGGCGGCAGGGGCCGCTGTGCACCTGCTCGGGGGAGGGCCTGATCAGCAGAGGCCCCAGCTGCTTCAAGGGCTGAAGGGGGAGTCAGGGCCAAACCAATGACTCGAGGGTGGGCGGCACTGTGCGATTTCGATTTGGGTGTTGGGCTCCTAGTTAGAATATAAAAAATGAGCTGCATATCTTTACTCCTATAGGAGAAATAAATTTCACCCTTGCTACTGCATAAATACAGTCATGGACAAAAGCAGGTTTACAGTTGTTTGTATGGTAAATAATACAATAATTAATAAATAATAATATAAGAATAAATTCTGTTTCGTGTACTCACGACTATAAATCTACTTTTGCCCACCCCTCTATTAAGGCTTTTCTAAGCAATCAGTTAAAGCAGATCTATTCTTGATTACTATAATGTCATCCAGAGACTAAATTATTATTTTAGTAATATTAGCATTTTAAATTAATCTTTTATATTAGGTGAGATACTGAAATTAATGGAGGTAAACATTTATGAACTGGCACACCATCTTTTTTAATATATTTTATTGATTTTTTTACAGAGAGGAAGGGAGAGAGATAGAGAGTTAGAAACATCGATGAGAGAGAAACATCGATCAGCTGCCTCCTGCACATCCCCTACTGTGGATATGCCCGCAACCCAGGCACATGCCTTGACCGGAATCGAACCTGGGACCTTTCAGTCCGCAGGCCGACACTCTATCCACTGAGCCAAACCGGTTTCGGCTGGCACACCATCTTAGTAGAATTTGTAAGCCTCAATTCTTATATATGTAGGAACATAGGTAGGAATGTTTAATGAGAAAATGAGAGAACATGAAATAATGCTTGACTTTGAAAAGGCTACCAATTTGCCCGAAGTCACATATTAAATGTTTTTTATTTACTTCTCTTAAAAATAAGAATAACTTGGAAACCATTTCAAGAAGGAATAAATAATGAACAATATGAAACAGATAAAGTATTGTAGAATACCTTATCTTCAGACTATATTCAATTAGCTTAATTTCCTCTAGGGGAAAGAAAATTTACTCACATTTATACATATTAATGCATAAGGAGTTAATTAATGTCAAGAGTTTTAACACAAAAAACAATAGCTTTCTCAATAGAATTATACATTATACTATATGCTCCTCAAAATAAAAAGATGGTAAGAATAAAATGTTTCAGAGTTCATGTCTCTTAGTCTTCTAAGAGAATATTTACTTTTAAAATCTATAGCTTTTCAAAGATCATGTTTTCTCTATGTATTATTCCTAGAAGAACAAACTAACTCATATATACAAATACAATTATAAAACTAAGTTTGTTTTTTGGGAAATGGGGAAGTAAAATCAAAACAAAGAAATAAACGCCAGCTTCACAAGAAAACATTTTGGTGCTGTTTGGAATGACAGCATTCATTTCTCAAAGAACAAACACAGGGACATTTGGCAGGACTTGAGACAGAGATGGTAAATTGGGAGCTTGCATGTTTGAAAGTGCATGTTTTAAACAATAGTCATTTTTTAAAATAAAAAATATTTTGAATTGTAGTTTGACAGTCTGTTTGATGCTGCTCTGCCTCTGTATCTATTTTTGTTCATCAGTTTATAATGGTCTTTATTATCCATAAATGAGTAAGATCATGCAGTATTTTGGGGGTAGGGGAGGCCAGGGGAAGGTCAAGGGGGAAAAAAGGAGACATATGTACTACTCTTTATAATACTGTAAGTAATAAAAAAAAAATTTTTCAGGCCTAGAAAAAAAATATTTTGAATTTTTAAAAAACCTCTATTGAAACAAAACAATACAAAAGGATTTTAAAAGTTAAACCAGGCTATTATGTTATATCCAAAAATAAATTATATAAATTAGTGGAGAAATCAGGATTTCAAATCTCAGTAATATAGGAACTGATGATTCTGCTTCTTACAGACTAAGTGAGGATTCTATTATTGACAGCAGGGGGTGCTCAAATTTTAAACCACATTATTTGGTGCTTGGCCACCTAGGTATCTGCAGATCAGAGATCCTTATATATCTATGGGGTAATGTCTCAGGAAAGGGCTTCTCGCACCCTTTTGTTAAATCCTAGGTTCTGATTCAAGCATAGAATATACACTTAAAAGTCCTCATGAAGGACTATTCCACACATGATAAATAGCTTCTATAGGGCCAGTGATGGCATAAATGTATGAATTTATTATAAATTTAGGTTATAAGATCTGAATACATCATTTACAGTTTGTTCAGTATAAATTCATTTAGCAATTGACAAGTAGGCTTACTATGTTTTAGATTAATTACTAGTTGATAATAGTGCTGAGTATGTCATAAGAAATTTTTCTTAATCTAAAAGAAGTTGAACAAGAGCAATATATCCATAAATAGAACACACAACACAGTCATTTTTTCAACACATTTTCACCATTACCTGAAACAATGCTTATCACTTAGTAGTACCCATTATATACTTATTGGATAAGTGATATGATCCTATCTAATAATAGACAAACATGGTAATTAGCCATACCTCCGCTATGCTTCCCATTGGCTAATCAGGGTGATATGCAAATTAACTGCCAACCAAGATGGTGGCCAGCAGCCACACAGCTGAAGCTAACAGGAGGCTTGATTGCTCCAATGACGGAGGAAGCCAAGGTTCCCTGCCTGCCCGCAACCCAGCTCTGAGCTCCAGATGCAACAATGTTGCAATTATAGAAGCTAAACAAACCCAGAAACCTGCTTTCAGCCGCCAGTGGGCTCAGAGCTTAGAGCGCCAGTGATGGCAAAAGAGTTTCAATTATAGAAGCTAAACAAACTCAGATACCTGCTTTCAGCCAGCCACGGCCTCAGAGCTGGAGCCGGCTCTCAGCTCCAGTGACAGCTATAGAAGGTAAATAAATCCCAAAATAAAAAAAAGAGAGGCTGGGAGCTTCAGTCACCCACCAGCCTGAAAACGGCCCTCAGCCCCTCACCCAGACTGGCCAGGCACCCCAGTGGGGACCCCCACCCTGAAGGGGGTGTGACCAGCTGCAAACAGCCATAAGCCTGTCATCCAGGCTGGCCAGGCACCCAAGCGGAACCCCCACCCTGATCCGGATCACCCTGATCAGAGCAAACCAGCCAACCCCCCCCTCCCCCGCACGAGGCCTCTATCCTATATAGTAAAAGGGTAATATGCAGACTGACCCTAACAGCAGAAAGACTGGGAATGACTGTTCACTATGACACACACTGACTACCAGGGGGCAGACACTCAATGCAAGAGCTGCCCTCTGGTGGTCAGTGTGCTCTCACAGCGGGGAGCTCTGCTCAGCCACAAGCCAGGCTGATGGCTGCCAGTACAGCGGTGGTGGTAGGAGCCTCTCCTACCTCCTCAGCAGCACTAAGGATGTCCGACTGCAGCTTAGGTCTGCTCCCTGCTGGCAAGTGGGCATCCCCCAAGGTCTGCCAGGCTGTCAGAGGGATGTCTGATTGCCAGCTTAGGCCCAATCCCCTGGGGAACAGGCCTAAGCCAGCAAGTGGTCACCCCCGAGGAGTCCCAGACTGCGAGAGGGCACAGGCCGGACTGAGGGACCCCCTACCCCCGAGTGCACAGATTTTTGTGCACCAGGCCTCTAGTAAATATTATAAGAGGATAAAAGTGTTTAAAGAATAGGTGGCAGTGTACGATATTTGTGGAGTTCTTTGTGAGTCACATGCCCTGCTATTGTTCAGTGCTGTCTTCAGTGGTGCTAGACATGCAACCCTGGGATTCATTGCAAGTATGATGTGAGGCATTACATTTCTTTCCCCACCCATTCATTTGTTCATTCTTCATTCAGTTATTTACTGAACACTTCCAATACGTCCAATAAGACAGGACTCAAACACAAATAAAAGATAAGATCTGCCATTAATGAGCTCAGGTATTGAAAGAGAAGGGCAAATAAAATAAGCATTTTAAATAGATTATGGAAAATGCTATATTTATTTTGCTTGTTTGTTTGTTTTTTTCAGTTGTTCCCGTTTCCCTTTTCAGGTTCACCTTACAGTTTCCTTGTATTCATTGTGTAAGCTGCCTTAATAGCATGTGGCAGGCTCCCATTCTGACCCCCCAGATCTACCTACTTTCATTTTCCAAAGTCTTCATCACTACCATACTCCCAGTTCAGTTATTTGAAATAAATATTTGACATTTCCTCAACCCAGGGTAAAGGTCTATGCATTTTCAGCTTCAGGAATAATGTAAGAGGTTGAACTTCATAGAGATTCCTAACATGCCCTTGTAGAGTCAGGACTGCCTGTGTTTGGATCACATCTGCCATTTTACTCCCTGTGTGAGTTAAGGTCATTGACCTCCTTGGGCCTCACCTTCTTTGTCTGAGAGATGGTGAGGATAACAATATTTATACAACTAAGGTTAATGGGAAGCTTAAATGCATTAATATTTGTAAAATGCTTACAATGGCATATGCTAAAATTCGTTACTTATCCTCATGTTCTAACCAGATTACTAAGCTCTATTGAAATTATGGAGATGCTATTGACAAGAAGAATAATAGCTCATATTCAGAGGCGGATTTGCCATGGGTATCAGAAACTTACTCTTCAGGATCTCTCACTTGGACAGGTTCCTTAAGACTCATGCATTTTTGGTAAAAGTTTTACGACTGCGTAGCTGCAATCAGTTGAGATCATTGTCTCTCCCCTGTATGACTTTACCCTTCATCACACTTTTCCTAGGTTAATGCCTTTGCATTGGCCACAAGCATTATTGGGATCCAGTTAAAGAAAAGGTGAGTTGGGGATATATGTTCTTTGGGTGTAGCAGGATGTAGTTGAATGGTTCCTGGTACCTTCGGCGTACAGCTAAGTAATTGCTAGCTGTGCCAGTTATGAATAGCTTTCAGGAATATGTCTACTGCTCATTATGCAAATTCACCAGGGCATCCTGACAGGGCTAGGCATTCTGATAAAATGTGAACTCATTCTATGGTGTTCAGCACCAAAAATATGTGTATAGTGGAGGAGATAACAGTTTGAAATGTGTGAAGCCAAAAACTAGTTTGTGGAAAAACATCTAATCACAGAACATATAAAATTGTATTGGAGATTTGGTGTCTTATCAATGCCTTGTTAAAACTATCAATGATGACAATATATTAAAACACATTTTAATCAATTATCTTTCTATTCTTTATATAAAATACTGTTATGAAAAAATTGTATGTTAATGGACAATTGAAGAGTGTACAGCCAAAAATATAGAAAAATATTTTAGAGTGTTAAGCATTAATAAAAATATTCTTATTTTCTAGATTTTGTGATGTTGATATTTGTCAGCTTTTTTTTTCAATATTTAGAATTATTTTTTTAGCTGCTAATTTTTAAAAAATGTTATCTTTTTTGTTGAAAGTATTACAGATATATGCTTTGTTTTTTTACTTCCCCATTGACCCCCCTTCCCCTGCATCTGCCCTTCCCAGGCTTTAAACACACTATTGTCTGTGTAAAGGGACTATGCGTATGTATATGTATATAAGTTCCATGGTTAGGTTAATCTCTCTTCCCTCTGAAATTCATCAGACTGTTCATGGTTCTATGTCACTGTATATATTTTGTTCATCAATTTATTTCGTTCATTACATTCCACATATGAGTGAGATCATGTGGTACTTATCTTTCTCTGACTGGCTTATATCGGTTAGCATATTATACTCCAGGTCCATTTATGCTGATGCAAGTAGTAAGAGTTTTTTATTTTTTACCACCACACAGTATTCCATTGTGTAAATGTACCACAGTTTTGTTTTTTTTTAATCCACTCATATGCTGATGGACACTTGGGCTGTTTCCAAATCTTAGCTGTTGTAAATTGTGCTGCTATGAACATAGGGGTGCATAAATTCTTTCTGATTGGTGTTCCTGATTTCTTGGGATATATTCCTAGAAGTGGGATCACTGGGTCAAATGGGATTCCCATTTTTAATTTTTTGAGGAAACTCCATACTGTTTTCCACAGTGGCTGCACCAGTCTGCATTCCCACCAGAAGTGTACTGGGGTTCCCTTTTCTCCACATCCTTGCTAGCACTTGTCATTTGTTGATGATAGCCATTCTGACAGGTGTGAGGTGATACCTCATTGTTGTTTTGATTTGCATCTCTCTGATGATTAGTGACTTTGAACATTTTTCATATGTCTCTTGGCCTTCTGTATGTCTACTTTGGAGAAGTATCTATTTAGGTCCTTTACCCATTTTTAAATTGGATTGTCTTCCTTTTGTTAAGTTGTATGAGTTCCTTATATATTTTAGAAATTAACCCCTTATTGGATGTATGATTGGCAAATGTACTCTCCCATGCAGTGGGCTCTCTTTTCACTTTGTTGATGGTTTCTTATGCCGATTTCTTTTATTTTGATTTAGTCCCATTTGTTTATTTTCTCCTTAGTTTCATTTGCCCTAGGAGATTATTGGTAAACATTGCTATGACAGATGTCTTGAGATTTTTCTGCCTATGGTTCCTTCTAAGATTTTTGTGGTTTAATGACTTACATTTTGATTTTTTTAAAATCTATTTTGAGTTTATTATTGTGTATGTTACAAGTTGGTGGTATAGTTTCTTTCTTTTTTTTTTTTTTTTTTGCAAGTACCTGTTCAGTTTTCTCAATACCATTTAATGAAGAGATTATCTTAATTCCAATGCATGCTCTTGCCTCCTCTGTCAGATATTAATTGAATGCAGTGGTTTGGGTTGATTTCTGGGATCTCTGTTCAATTGATCTATATGCCTGTTCTTGTGCCAATACCAGGCTGTTTTGAATACAGTGGCTTTGTAGTATAATTTGATATCTGGTATTGTGATATTTGTTGGATTTTTAAACTTTTTAGTTTGTAATTTTTTTCTATTCTGAACAAATGACAGAAATGTATATAATTTTGAATTTATAATTTTTATTTATTTTTTCAATATAGTCCTCCAAACTATATAAACTTTAATTCCCCCCAAATATATGAGTCCACTGGGGATAATATGTAATGGGTGATAGTATGTGCCTGTTTTGTGTGTTTTTTTTTCCCCAATTTTACTGAGATATAATTGACATGCAGCACTATATCAGTTTAAGGTACATCATGTAATAACCATGTGTATATAAGTATATATACATACACATATACACATTTGTCATTTTTTATAGATTAAGAAAACAGTTTTTTCCCCTTTGTAATGATAAATTTTAGGATCTATTCCTTTAGCAACTTTCATATATAGCAAACAGCAATGTTAGCTATAGGAATCATGTTGTACATTATATCCCCAATTCTTATTTATCTGATAACTAAAAAGTTGCACCTTTTGTCCATATTCATCCATTTTCTCCACCTCCATCCCTCCTCTACTTTGATAACTACCAATCTGACCTCTTTTTCTGTGAGGTGTATTTTTTTTCTTTTGTAAGTTTCCACATATTAGTGAGATCATATAGCACTTGTCTTTGTCTGACTTATTTCCCTTAGCATAATATCTTTGAGGTCCACCCATGTTGTTGCAAATGGCAGGATTCCTTATTTTTTATGGCTAAATTATATTCTATTGTGTGTATGGATACTATCTTAATCCATCCATATGTTGATAGACACTTAGATTGTTGCCATCTCTTGCAAGGAACAGAGGTGCAGATATCTTTTCAATATAGTGCCTCAATACTGAGAATTTTTAACCCCTTGAATCCTTTCTTCTCCCTTCCTGCTGCCCAGCCTTCAACCCGTCTCTTTTTCTCTTCTCTAGCATAACTGTGGATTATAACACTCTATGAGACCTTGTTTTTTTCCTCTCTTAAACTTTGTATCTCCAATGTATCAGATACTTGAGAAATTTATAACTTAATCTCCATAATTTAAATCTCTGATCCCTGTTTTAAGCACAACTCAAGCAGTCATTTATAGCTTACGTAGTTCATTGGTTCTAAACCTTTACAATATGTTAAAATCATCTGGGGAGTTTTAAAAAAATTTCAATACCCAGGCAATATTCCAGAACAATTACTAGTAAATCAGAATCTCTGGTAGTTGAATGAAGGCATAAGTATATTTTAAGGGTAAAGCCAATATGCAGCCAGGTTTGAGAACCGGTGACTTGATTAAAGAATCTGTTTTTGATTTGGGGTAAAAATAAAGAATGGTTCCCTGGGAGGGAAGAAAGCATTCAGGAAGGAAAAACAGTCCAGAGTAAGAATCTAGGGATTTCCAGAAAGGGAAGTCTCCTTTCTAATAGCTAGTGAAATAAACAAAGGAAGAAATGTGAATGCTGGCCTGTCACTTCACTAGTTGTATGAGCTCAGAGATACCATTAAATTTTGCACAATCTCAAGATTCTTCTTTATAATATGGGTATAACTATTGTTTCTTGTGATGTAAAGGTAAATTTAAAATTAAATACCTGTTGATTAAAATTAATGCATTATCACTATTGTTATTTATAAAGGTTTATAGCACTTATTTGCTTTAAGGCGGTTGTAACTCTTACTTGCATACATTTGTATAATACTCTCTAATGGTAAAATTATCTGAGCTCTCAGAGGGCTAGACCACTTCTGTGTGGTTCACAGCTATAATCATAGCCCCAAACAAATAGTCTGATATAGATTATGCCTAAAAATATTAAATGAGTGAGTAAACGAATGTGTCATATAGCTTAATCTCATTAATCTAAAATAGAAGGATATCAGGTTATATATTTCTTTTGTGCTCTCCTACAATATCTTTTTCTCTTACTTGATAAACAGAAAGTTAATAACAACAATAGATTACTGTGTGCCAGGTACTGTTGCAAGAACTTTACAAAATTATTACTTAGAATCTTATGAATTAGGCATGACCATTCTTTCCCTGTTGCAGATTAAAAAGTTGAAGAATAGAGAGCTTAAGTCATTTATCTGAACACAGATAGGAAGCTGATGAGTTGGGATTTGAATTTAGGTAAATAGACTTGAAAACAAATTCTAAGTATTGACCTTCCTGCTACAACAATCACTTCACCTGTGTAAAAGCAGCCATTGCTATGAATTACTTGAAGTCCTTAAACCAATCTCCTTTCTAGAAAGTTTCAAACAAGTTTTACCCTCTAGGTTTCTTGGGAACTAATCATAACTCTTGTTATGGGGGAGGAGGGGAGACAAACATTGTGTGAAGAGATATAATCATCATATTTGCTTTGCTTGGAATAACAATTTTTATTTTGCAAAAATTATGTTATTAATTTTTATTTGGCTCAGACAAAAACACATGGATTCAAATCAATAGACCTATTATTTCTGTTATGTTCAGCTATTCTACTGCTGGAAGCAATGAGAAATTTGATGTTTCTTCTTTAATATTATGTCATAGTTCATTAGAGAGTTAACAGTCATATTTAAGAGTCTTTACATTGGAACAGTAGGTTTTTATTATTTAAAAAAGCTCATTACTTGGAAGGTATTCACTGAATAAGAGCTCACCTAGCTTGACTTTCTCCTGAAAAGTGGTTATAGGAAAGTGTATGATGTGGTTTATGCCATTTCATTTCCTTTAAACTTTTTAGAAGATAAAAATCAGGTCAAGATAAACTTCTCTATACAACCATAGAACTCAGGAACACACCAGATGTATTTCTAGCCTTTAATTTATAATGAGAAAAATGTCTTCCAAGTCTGAAGTTAGTTTCAGATGGATAAGTAAAACACTTGATTGCTTTTTAAATTGTAGGTGTTCTTTTTCCATTATTATATTTATAATTTTAAATGAGTTATGTCTTCTATCAGCTTTATTACTTTTGGGTTGTATGGATATATGCAAATAAAAATACTATAGAAATTGAAAAAACATTTTCATGTTCTCAGCAGAACACAATTGGAATTCCAGGGAATATTTAGGAAATGGTTGCCCATTCTTAGTAAAATAAATGTTTGTCCAAGATACATGATAAAATTTGGAGAAATAAAATGGCCAATTCCTCTCTTTCCAACAGCAGATGTTTCTCTGGTAATACTGAAATCAATATTTCCCTTGGGAACATCTGTCAGAGTGACATGTCTATAATTAAAATGAGCATTGAGGATATTAGCATTGCCAATTAAAAAAAAATCATTTACTGAAAAAAATGTTACTAAAAAGGACTTTTGGTAAATTTCAACTATAAATTCCAGTTAACTATGTTTACTGTGAAATGTGTATTGTAGTATTGCATCACCTTATATGAAACCAGCTACTTTTTGTGTATTTAATTAAAAATACTAAATATATCTATTTCTGGATTCTGTTTCTGTGCTTGCCAGAAATATGGCTGGTCTCTTATTTTGCAGTTTTCATTTAATCCAACAATAAACTAAAACAGTATCTATGAAGAAAGTATAGGAGAGGTATTTAATATCGTGGAAAGTAGGATTTAAAAAATAGTTCTTTGGGGCAAGTATAACATGGGGGTGTATCTCCACAGAGGTCCAAACTAGAAGAAATCAATTTAATTTACCAAAATAAATTGAATGTATTTTTAAATGATGGATAAAACTAGAGAAGAGAAAAAATGACCTTGACTATCTTTAACCAGTTCAATGTGTTGATTTCATTTTTCTTATTGACAAAATGTTGGTGATCTGAATCACATTGATAAAGATTAATTTGATAATAATATACTTATAAAATTACATCTACTCATGTTCCATAAGTACCACAGCATTATAAGATGTGGTTTTCGACTTTGGCTTTTTCATGTACACCCATGTTTTCAAAGTAACAGCCTATCATTGAGTTTTTGTGGTCACTCCTAACGCTGCTGCCCAAGGTTACATCACAGTTCCTCACCCCTCAACTAAACAAAATCCCAAAGAGTTTTGTGTGTTCACCTTTTACTCCCTGACACACAACTAGACTATATGTCCTGCCTCCTTACACAGTGGAATGTGGGCAAGGGTGTTTAACGTATGTCACTTCAAGACCCAGCTTCCAAACATCTCCTATATACAATTCTTGATTCTTCTAATCTTTATTCACCAAATGAATGGACATACAGGACAAGGTCTCTCTAGTATTAAGATTTAAAGAGATGCCGCCCCCTGAATAAGCAAATGAAGTGCTTGGCTGCAGGAATATTTGCTTGGAGCAAGGAGGGCATGTATTATGTGAAACTACTAAAATGTTCAGCTTTGTCATTATAGCACCTAACATTCTTTAACTCTATTTCAGGCACACCAATAAGACAATTACAAACAATTACCTTTATCTTCATCTGTGCAATATAATGTCATTTTAAACTCTAAAGTCTCAAAACAGAATTTTTTAATATCCCTTTCTAATCAGCTTTGCTTACAACATTTCTATTTTTCTGTTAACAGCATCATCATTCTAGAAGCAGTTGTCAAAAAAGAAAATATGATGCAATCTGGGATTTTGGTGACTGAGAACAGGCGTTCTGAAATCTTACCACAGGAGAATTAACTCTATTATAAATGTTTGGTGCATTCATTGTTACATTTTAGCAGATATGATATGGCAGCAAAATTCAATTCCTTATTATAGTTTTTGTGCTATAATATATCCCTTTAAAACTTGGAAAGGCAGCTAAAGGAGGCAAAAGCAAGTTACCCTATACCAACACAACATAATTTGAAATCTTCGAGATGATTTTATTAGTCCATGTTCATCAAAATGCATTAGATTAATTTCTTAGTGTCACCATGAAAACTATCCAATACTCATTTCTTGAGTTCAAGGCAGTGATCAGTCATATGGATACCACTGGGTAATAAGACGTGTAAGAAAAGCCTCAAATCACATATGAGTCATACCATTTTGCAAATGTAGATGATGTATGTAATTCTTTTTCTCTCTATTGCTCTCAATTGAAAACAATCAAAGGAATAGGTCCAGACATGCTTATTACAAAGGACTGCTGAGTTTCCACCACTGTGGCAGGGCTGGCAGCTAGACTACAGTTGTTAGAATGCCAAATCTCAGACGTGGCATGATTAAATCCAGTGTCTAATCATTTTGTTATAGTAAATTCACAAAGCAGTCTGATTACGGCGTGCCCTATCTTCATGGTGGTACACGTGTTATACATTTGCTATGAAATTACTAGTGTGAATTTGTAAACGAAATGTATTGTTTACTAAAAATTTTTTTCTCTACACTTAAAAACACACACACAACTTATCTGCATATTCTACTAGTTCTGTTGGTGAAAGCCATGACATTAATTGACCCTCTCACTATTTTACTATTAGTTTTTTGCTTTCTTATTTATGTACAATTTTATTGTTGATGTGTTTTTCTTTATGCTGACTATAAAAATTTTCGACCTAAGATGCAAATGCCACCTGTTTAAAATTATAATGTTCAAATAACATTTGGGGCAAATATTCATTAATTTATTTTTAAATACAAATATTGGAGGTGTTTAATATGTATATATTAACAAGTTTACAAAAAATAGATTCTGTGGCTTTAGGCTATAATAAAAGAAATAGTTAGAGTTATAACTTACTTTAATATTTTGGCCAACATGATACATAGAAATATTTTAAGAAAATATATTAAATCAAATCAATTTATTTGTTTCTGTATACCACAGTAATGGGCAATAGAACACATTTATTAAACTCTCTTGACAATATGTAATAAATTAAATAAATCATTAACATTTGGCTGCAGATCTACTGTTATAGTGATTTTTGTTATGAATAAGAGTATATTTGCTATAAATATTCTGTTATAACCATTTTCTACATAAGAGAACACATATAAAATTTGAGTTATATTTTTCATTTGAGGTAGTTTTCTTTCCCCTTTGTCTTTGTATGAAAGCATTACCAACCCTGACTAAATTGATAGAAAATCTCTGATTTTTGTAGTTCACTGAGAGGTGATCATGGAAAGAAAATTCAGGATATAATCAGACACACATTTGTGAACAGTCTGTTTTAATCAGTCATCAAATATTGTTAGATGCTTACCTCAAATCCTGACGTTTAGCTTCTAGTTGGACATTCCATATCTGATCAAGAAAGTTCAGTGATACCCTTTTACCTGCAAATACTTTCCCTCCTCTCACTCTTGTGGACTGAGCTGTCTTCAGAATGGGGATTCTTTAAATCATTAATTTCTCCCAACTTTTACCACCAGTCTTTTTCTATCTTCTTAGCCCCAGGATGATATATCGAACACTCTACTCAGTATCTTACTTGGAAGGACAAATTAACACGCCAAGATTGATCTCACTGTTCCTTCCCACTCCTGTGGCTCCCACAGCGATCCATGTCTCAGTGAAAGGCACTATCCGGTACATACATTTTCAGCCCCCAAACCTAGAACTCACCCATGTGTTCTTATTGTATCACACTTCACATCCAATCCACCCATAACTGCTTCTTAGTTGCATCTTTAACATATCCATAATCTGGCCATGTCTTTTATTTCATCTGCTGAGACTCTAGTAGAAATTACCATCAATGCTTATTTTTACTGCTACAGTAGATTTGTATATGGTCTTACCTCTTTCTTGCCCTACTGATAGCCTCTTCACACAGCAGCTGATAAAATTATGTCAGTTCCCTCACTAACAAAATTCCAGTGAGTTCACATAATATTCAGAAAAAAAAAATCTGTCCTGGGAATATCCTCAAGGCTGTACATGATTTGGCCTCTACTTTTATCTCCTACCCTTCTAGCCACACTGACATTCTTGCTGTTCTTTTGAAATATCCAATCTCAGTATACCCCAAAGTATTTGCATGTTTCTGTTCTCTCTACCAGAATTTATTATCCCCTAATTGAAGACATCTTCCCAAACTTCATTCATTTTTTTTTCTGTTTAAACATTTCCCTTTTCTGCTTATCCCATCATCCAATCCCAGTTATTACCTAACTCCTTACAAACTTTTAAAAATAGTTCCTATAACTACCTATACTTTTACAATACTTACTTTTTATTGTCTGTCTTCCCTGTGAAGGAATTCAGAGCATGTCACCTCAAAATATGTCATGTTGGCATTCTGAATATTTTAGGTTAAAGGCACTTCAGAAACAGCAGTTTTAAGAAGGGTACTCTGACCCTCCTATTCTCTCCTGAAAGTGGGATGTAGAACTCCCATTTGAAAGTTGCCTTTCCTGTACCACAAAAAAGGAAGGAATTTTTATCACTGGGGATGGGGAATTGAGGCAGACAAATCTATACAAACAAATCTTGTTATACTAACCCTTATCTTTCTTCTTCACAATTTACTGCCCCTAGCCCAAACCCCTCTGTCTTGTCAATTTTTTACAACTTTATTGTTTGTCTAAAAGGTATAAAAACTTTCTGCTCGAGTCATTTATTCACAATTTTTTATAAAGATTTTTTAATTGACTTTTTTAGAGAGAGAGAGATAGGGAGAGGGAGAAAGAGAAACATTGATGTGAGAGTGGAACATCAATCAGCTACCTGCAGCACACCCCCTACTGGGGATGCAGCCTGCAACCTGGGCATGTGCCCTGGCTAGGAATCAAACCAGAAAACTTTTGATCACCAGAACATTGCCCAACAAACAGCCACACTGGCCAGGGCATTTCTTCTTTATTCTCCTGTGACGACTCCTATATACATATAAATTTTTAATGAAACTTGTATTCTTTCTCTTGTCCATTTGTCTTATGTCAGTCTAACTCTTAGGTCCAGCCAGAGACCAAAATGGGTAGAGAAGATTTTTCCTCTTTTATACCTTCTAGAATTTAACTCCATGAAAACAGGGGCTCTGTATTCCTGACTGTAGTATCCTCATTGAGGACCGCAGTATTCTTCATTGTCTAGAAAAGTTTCAATAAATATTTACTAAGTAAATAAATGACCATAATCAAACCATAAATTGAAACTTATGTCTTTTCATCATAACTAGTTGATAAAGATCATTGTACTTATTCTGATTAAAGTGCAATTTCTTCTGGTACCTATTTGAGGCACCTGAATAAATACCAGGAAAGGAACCACAGTCAAAGGCTTTTGACTTTTCACTGTTTCTTTCTTAATTAATCATGTTGATGTGCATCTGGCTCAGTGCTCTCTCTCAGCTACTATCTTTCTTACAGGATGAGTTACTTTGAGGAAAATTACCTATAGCAGCAATCCTTAAACTTTAGCACGCATCAGAATCATCCGGAGAGCTTATTAAAGCAAAAAATGGCAGGACCCCAACGCCAGAATTTCTTATGTTGTCGGTCTGGGGTGTGGTTAGTAAATGTGCATTCCTACGTAGTCCTCAAGTATTGCTGACTCTGCAAGTCTGGGCCACAGTGTGAGAGCGACTTATCAATAGAATGTCTGGGTGATGGCCACCTCCCTTTGTTCGGACTTCCTTCCTGAGGGACCTGAGGAAACTGAGATGGATGTTTTCTACAGAACAAGATGAGCAAAGTGCTGGGGCCCTGCTAGCTATGTATACAAGCTGCAGAGGTGAGCAGTTTTCAGAGGAAGTGTCCTGAAGAGTTTTCCCAGCTGTATTTGAAACTTGAAACTCAACAAAATGAGAAAGAAGAGATGCTAATGAAAGAGGTAGAGATAGAAACAAAGACACACACACGCACACACACACACACACACACACACACACACACACACACGCACACACACACACACACACGAAGAAAAAGAGAAAAAGAAGGACAGGAGTGGGGAAGAAGAAGGCTGAGGGGATTTGGAACAGTTGCAATGCTGACATGTAGAAATTTGGAAAGTATAGAGAATGCCTGAAGGAACTAGCTGAAGCTGATCTGGAGAAGCTGGTGTTTGCAGTCAATCTCTCTGTGATATTTACAGATTCAGATTTAGCATTATATGGGGGCAGGGGAGAGGCAATAAAGATACTAACATAAAGCAGAGATCGTCCATCCCCGCCACGTTTAGAAGCTTTCACCTAACAGACTCTTAAACCAAAATGTATATTCATTGTCTAGAGATATGTTAATTCAGTACAATAAAATCGGGGTCTAAAACAAACAAAGAAAAACACTTTATTATGTCTGGAAGCTGAAAGTCCAAAGCCAAGATGTGTGCCAGGCCTTGCGCTCTCTGAAGGCTCTAGGGGAGGGCCCTTCCGGTCCTTTTCCTAGTGTCTAGTGGTTGTGTGCAAACCTTGGCATTTCTTGTCTGACAGTTGTATCACCCTGACCTCTGCTTCTGCCATCACATGGCATTCTCCCCTAGAGCCATTTTTCATGTTGATTCTGTGTCTTCTTTGGGTACTATTATGAAAGTTAAATTAAAAAATAAACTGTTTGAGCGAAATATTTACAGTGGAGGAACTAACTGAATCATTCTTTGGTTGTGATCCCCCAAAGACTTGCTCTTTGCAAATGATCATTTTTGTTCACTTGTTACTATCCTCATGTCTCATCTGTCTGCTCTATGTTCTTTACCCCTTCATCCAACTAAAATTGAGAGTTTCCAATTGTCACTCTTCAGTCAGGAATAAAGTATCAACTATCTAAACTAATAAACTCATAGACTTTGATGGGAATGTGTAAACTCCTCATTTAGGGATTAACCACATTGACCAAAAGTTTGTGTATATTTAATGTTTACTACATATATTTAATTTTTTTAAGTGCTAAGCATTTTATATGTTAGCAAACTGATTTAATTTCTTTGTCTTTTTGAAATAATGACCCTCCCAAGCTTGATTATTCTAATCCCAGTGTGCTTTTAATAGTTACATTGAAGGATGAGAGTCAATAAATGGAATGCATAAAATACAATTCTGCACCTGATAGGTGTTTTGGCATTCTTTAAACAGCACTGTGTAGGTCAGTGGTTCTCAACCTTCTGGCCCTTTAAATACAGTTCCTCATGTTGTGACACAACCATAAAATTATTTTTGTTGCTACTTCATAATTGTAATGTTGCTACTGTTATAAATCGTAATGTAAATATCTGATATGCAGGATGGTCTTAGGTGACCCCTGTGAAAGGGTCGTTCGACCGCCAAAGGGGTCGCGACCCACAGGTTGAGAACCACTGGTGTAGGTGGTCATTCACTCTTTTTTTATTGGCTGCCTTGTTTATCATTTTTATTTGTATAATCTTTATATAATCCAATTCATAACATTTGAATAAAGAGGGGGACATTTAAGAGCAATTTTTATTTTGCTAAAATATGACAATATTCCAAAGTTTGTATAGGTATATATATATGCCCATGCCTGTGTGTAAGGTATATCTGTCTATAGAAAGTCCTGAGTTTAATGAAATTTTAATATTGGGCCAAAAAAGTTATTTGTAAACAAATATATATATATATATATATATATGTTTATAAATCATCAGGATTTAAAAATTGATTTAAGTTTTTTATATATACCAATAAAATGCTGGTATATATGCAGGTCTGAAAGAAATGAAAGACAGAAAACTTAGTTAAATTAGCAATGAGGTTGAAGAGATAAAGGATTTTAATCTAACATAACTAACCAGACCCTTCAATTAGAGGCCTAGACTTACTCCTTTCTCATCTCTTAAGTGCCTTGATGCCCTTCACAATGTATCTAAAGGTTTACCTAACCTTACCTGTCCTTTAGTTATCAATTTTTATTTAGGATATTATTTTGGGTGAATTTAAAGTGAGTCATTTTGATATTAGACTTTTATCATATGGCAATAAGATCAGTTATAGTATAAGCCATGTTTAATGACTACTGGTTTATACAAAATGTTATTGATTTTTTTGATGTGATGAAAATATTTTAAATTTTGTAGAAGTTTTCCAACCAGAGCCATTTAAGTGCTACAGCCTATTTCTCATATGGCAAAGTTCTTTATAACTATACTAGAGGCCCATGCACAAAATTAATGCACAGGGGGTGGGTCCCTCAACCTGGCCTACTCCCTCTCGCAATCCAGGATCCCTTGCTCCTAACTGCCCACCTGCTCACTCCTAACCACTTGTCTGCTCACTCCTAACCATCCACCTGATTGCTCCTTACTGCCCACCTACTCACTCCTTACCACTTGGCTTACCGCTCCTTAGCGTTGCTATGGAGGCAGTAGAGGCTCCCGCCACCACTGCTGCACTCGCCAGCCATGAGCCCAGCTTCTGGCTGCATGGTGCTCCCCCTGTGGAGCACCTGCATTGAGCGTCTGCCCCCTGGTGGTCAGTGCGCATCATAGTGACCAGTTGTTCTGGTCGTTCCAGTCATTCTGCTGTACCAGTTCCTGGGCTTTTATATACTAGTATATAGACTAGAGGTCCGGTGCATGGATTCATGCACCAGTGGGGTCCCTTGGCCTGGCCTGCACCCTCACAGTCTGGGACCCCTTAGGGGATGTTGGACTGCCAGTTTTGGCCCAATTCCTACAGGCCAGGCCGAGGGACCCCACTGGTGCACAAATCCATGCACTGGGCCTCTAGTATGCATATAAGATTTTAGGTTAATCTCTTCCTGCCCTCCTCCCTCACTTCATCCCTCTGAGATTCATCAGTCTGTTCCATGTTTCCATGCCTGTGTGTTGAGCATCTGCCTCCTGGTGGTCAGTGTGCATCATAGCTACTGGTCGAAGAGTCAAATGGTCAAACAGTCGGACGGTCGCTTAGGCTTTTATATATGTATTGGTATAGTATACTATGTTTATTGGAGAGTCTGAGCTTTGTGGGGTATACACTTAAAAAGAATTTACTTTTTAAATCAGTGTTCCCAACTGTGCCAAGCCAAATCTTTCTTCCCTTCTGGGTAGCAGATCTCTCAATTATGTCTTGGGTAAATTCTATGATTTCTCTCTAAATGATTAAAAAGTCTAGTCTAGGTAGCAACTCTAATGTCATATCCTCTCCTCATCACAATACAGGGATTTGGGGCCAAAAGACTTTGAGTGGGGAAGAAGTATAATCTGCTTTCTCATTTGCTTATTATCACCAGGAGTCAAATAGAAGGTTACAATATGTCTCTTCAGGACATCTCCCCAACATCTATATTATGCTTCTATGTCTGTAGCTGCTCTAGGAAGAGACATAGATAAAGGGACAGCAACCTCTTTACTGTGTTGAACTTGCAAGAGCAATACTTTGTTTCTCTTACTGTCAACAGCCTTGGTCTCCTGGATAACACTGATAGGCCGCCAAAGTCCTGGATGACAGACATCTAACTATTGACTTTTGAATGAAGCATGTGGTTCCTTGGAGGCTCTACTTGGAACATGCTGGCTGTAAATTTACATCATTTATTATTATGTTCATTTAATACTTATATAGCTTCTACTTTGTGCTTTGCCCAGTTCTACATGCTTTATAAATTTAATTATCTGAAAATCATATGAAATAGGTACTTTTACTAGTCTGATGGAGAAACTGAAGCACAGTGAACTGAACAAATTGTGCAAGATCACATTGGTAGTAACTGGAGGAAATGGTATTTGAACCCAGGTGATCTGGCTCCAATATGTATGCCCTGAACTACAATGCCTTCATGTGGTTATCTCTGGCTTAAAACAGCAGTTTAATAGGATATGGTAATAATGGTCTAGAGCCAAATGCTTTCTAGACTAAAGATATAATATTATATGTTTTGGAGTCATCAATATATGTTTTTAATTTTTAAACTGGGATTTTTGGATTATGAACATGGGTGAGTTCTTTGAAAGGGAAGATCCAACAGGGGAAATCAATAACATTTAAGCAACACAAAACATCCCAGAGATGAAGACTTTAAAGAACCAGGAAAATCAGAAGATTAGACTCTACAACACACAGAGACATGAACATCCCCAGCAAACTGGTAGCTGGGTGCCCACTCCAACCTCACTTTCTAAGCGACTGTTCTAAATCATTAAAAGAAGCAGCTAATCACTTGCATGCAAGGGTGTTAGAAAAAGGCATTGTCTCAGGTTATATAACTCCCAGCAAAACAAAAGTTTTAGAGTCAACAAAATGTTGTCATTGGAGAGTGAGTCAAAGGCAGTTTCCCTCAGGCTTAAGCAATTTAATTAATAATGTACCTAGGAGAAATCTTGGAAATTCATTTATCTTCTCATCACAAATTCAGTGATATTTTGATGTTCTTTATATATGGCATTCTGAACAAGAAACTGCCTGGCCGGAGTCTGCACTGAACCCTGAAGTTAATGGAGCCAAAGACTGGAGCATTTCAAATACAAATGAACAGCTGCAAAATGTTCAAGTGTGTTCAGTGGATCAAGATTTGGGAAATGAGATTCCGTAATTAGGAGATCATTCTGGTTTTGTAGGAGAAAATTGAAGCCATTTATTTTACAGCTGCAACTCATCTTAAAATTTGACATTTTAATATTTGATTTTGAATTTTTAAATTTAAGATATAAAATACAGTATTAAATTAATTTTTCTATTGAAGGTTACCCAGTTTCCCCAAAGCCTTTTATAGAGTGGTCTATTTTTTCCTTCTTAATTTGAAAGCTAAACATTTTCATATATAAAATATCATATATGTATTTTTTTAATTCTCACCCAAGGGTATGTTTATTGATTTTAGAGAGAGGGAAAAGGAGAGAGAGAGAGAAGGAGAGAGAGAGAGAGAGAGAGAGAGAGAGAGAGAGAGAGAGAGAGAGAGAGAGGAAAAAAACACACAAAACACATAAAAGTAAGAGAGAAATATCTATCAGTTGCCTCCCTAACACACTGCCCTCCCTCTAGGGTTGAACTGCAAACTAGGTATGTGCCCTGACCAAGAATCAAACTCGCAACTTTCTGGTGCACAGGACAATATTCCAACCAACTGAGCCACATAGGCCAAGGTGTATAAATATATATATATATATCATAAAATATAATTAGACTGACAGCCAAATGACCTTCTGGACGTCATTTTGGACATCCTTCCAGACAAAGCTGTGGTGGCGGGGGCCAAGGCAGAGTTAGTTAGGGGCTATCAGGCAGGCAGGCAGGTGAGCAGTTAGGGCATTCAGGCAGCCAGGCAGAGTGGATAGGGATGATAGGGCAGGCAGGCAGAGTGGTTAGGGGCAATCAGGCAGGCATGCAGAGTGGTTAGGGTGATCAGTCAGGCAGGCAAGTGGTTAGGGGTGATCAGGCAGGCAGGCAGGCCAATGGTTATGAGCCAGTGGTCCTGGATTGCAAGAGGGTTCAGGCTGGACTGAAGGAACCAGGACCACCCCCCCCCCCCCAGACCATGCCCCATTCACAAATTTCATGCACCAGGCCTCTAGTGTGTGTGTGTGTGTGTGTGTGTGTTTGTGTGTATTCTAATTCAATAATCTGTCAATGTGTTATCTTATTTACTTATAGAAGCTTTTTAGTATATTTCAACATTAGAAGATTAATGCTTCCAATTATCCTTCTTTTAAAGAATTTTCCTGGCCATTCATATTTGTTTATTTTCCTTACAATCATTAGACTAACCTGTTTACTTAATATATATATATATTCCTGGTCTTGCTAGTTTTGCTAATTGGTTAGAGTATCAGTTCTCAGATCAAAGGGTCATGGATTCAATTCCCAGTCAAGGGCATATACCTATTCCCCTGGTTGGGGTGCAAATGGGAGGCAACCAATCAATGTGCTTCTCTCACATGGATGTTTCCCTCTATCCTTCCCCTCCTCTCTCCCTTCCACTCTCTAAAAACAATCAATGGGAAAAAAATATCCTTGAGTGAAGATTTAAAAAGATATATATTTTTCTTTTTAATTGACAACATATTACATTATAAATTGAGTGTTCTTTCTTCATGTGTGTTTTAAAGTTTCCATGTACGGACCTTATTTCTTTCTAGTTAAACTTACTTGTAGGCACTGTATCATTTTTTGTTTTGTTAATCCTCTCTAAAGGATTGATTTTTAAAGAGAGCAGAAGGGAGGTGGAGAGATAGGAGAAACATCGATGTATATTGGTTGCCTCCCACACATGCCCCAAGAAGGCGAGTGATGGAGCCTGCAATCTAGGTATTTGCCCTTGACCAGAATCAAACCCAGGACCTTTCAGTCCTCAGGCCAATGCTCTATCCACAAACTGGCAAGGGTGGCACTGAATCATTTTTTAACAATGAATGGGGTCTTTTCTTCCATTAAAATTTTATTTTATTATATCTTTTTTCTGGTTGCTATTGGTTAATTGAATTTCTGGTTTCTATGTATTTTGACCAGCAAAAATATTCTTCGATATGGTTCAAACAACTCTATTTGAAAGCTATTTATTTATGCATATTATTGTTTACGCTATACAATGGTGTTATTGTATTTCTTATAAAATAATGATTGTTTATTTTCTTCTTTTGTACAAGTATTTGATCACATCATCTGTAAATAATCAGACCATCTTATTTCTAATTTGAATATCTCCAGATTTTTTTTATGTCAAACTATTTTGTCCAGTAACTCAAGTACAGTGTTAAATACTAATGAGATAGAGGGAGAAAATGCTTTGCTTGATCCTGACTTTATTAGAAAAAAATTTAGTGATTTTCCATTTAAGAAAGTATCTATAAATTCCTATTTCAATGAACATTTTTATCTGTACTAAGAATAGAGGAATATGCAAATTGTCTGGGACACCATCACAGTAACAGTAATGACTGAACAGCAGGCTGCATGGGGTGACCAGGCCAGCAGAGGGGTTAGTGAGGGACAACCAAATGACTGAACAGCAGGCTGTGTGGGGTCACCAGGCCAGCAGGGGGGGTAGTTGGGGGCGATCAGGCCAGCAGGCAGATGCAGTTAGGGGTGATAAGATTGATGGGGGGGGCATTTAGGGGCAATCAGGCAGGAAGGCAGGTGAGCAATTAGGAGCCAGTGGTCTTGGATTGTGAGAGGGATGTCCAACTGCCGGTTTAGTCCTGATCCCCGGGATGGGGCCTAAACCGTCAATTGGACATCCCCCGAGGGGTCCCAGATTAAAGAGGTTGCAGGCTGGGCTGATGGAACCCCCTCCCGTGCACGAATTTTGTGCACCGGGCCACTAGTATTTAATAATATCCATGGATATTAAAATATTTCTCTTTAGGCTTATTAATATGACAATTTATGTTAACTAGCTTATTTAATTCTGAACAATCCTTATATCTGAAGTAAAACTTTCTTGGAGATAAAATATTACTCTTATAATGAATTGCTGAAATGTTTGCAAATATTTTATTATGATTTGTCATTATGATTCATACATAATAAGATCTGTAGTGTTTTTATCCAGCATTTGATGCATTTGGTATCTTGTGTTATGCTTACTTTGAAAATTTTTTTTTAAATCTATGGTCTCAAAGAGTTTAAATCTTAAATATCTGTTTTTCTAATTTTTTATTTTATCCAACTTTTCATATATATTGTATTATTGAGCAAAGAAGCTTTTATGGTTTTTCTAATTGTTTAAGTTTTTGTTTTTTTGTTCCACATTTTAAAATTTTATATATTTATTTTTTGGTGTTTCGTGTGTGTGTGTGTGTGTGTGACTAGATTGGTTAGTAATTTGTTGACTATATAGTTATTTTAAAAACTAACTTTAAATTTTATTGGCTATACTTTTTTCAGGCTTATCAATAATTTGTTTTAATAATTAATTCCTATGGGAGGTTTTTTGGCTTAATTTGGGATTTTTCTAACTTTTGAATCAGATAGTTTATTTGTTTTAATTATTTTTTATTGACAAAATTTATAGCTATGAATTATCTTATTAATATATTTTAGGTATATTTTATAGGTTTTAATCCAGAACATATTTATTTAAATATTTTCTAGATCTTGTAATGCTTTTCTTTTATTCTCTTTAGTAGAAAATTGTTTAGGGAAAAATACATTATTAATTTTTATTTGTTAGGCTATTTTGGTTTCTGATTTTAATGTTAAAAATTTCTAGTTTTTCCCAGATGATGTTGCTCAGTGGCTGAGCATTGACCCTGAACCAGGAGGTCATGGTTAGATTCCTGGTCGGTGCACATGCTTGGTTTGTGGGCTCAATCTCCAGGGTGGGACGTGCAGAAGGGAGCCGATCAATAATTCTCTCTCACCATTGATATTTCTTTCTCTCTCTCCTTTTCTCTCTGAAATCAATAAAAACATATTTTTAAAAAATCTAGTTTTCTTTCTCTTTAATCAGAAAATGGTATCTTTACAATATTTATATTTTAGGATTATTGAAGCTCTTTAAGTAGTGGAGAATTCTGGTCATGTTTATTGTTTTATGAGCATTTAGGCAGTACCTTTTCACATGCAGAGTTCAATAGTTTTCAATAAGACCTGTCATATTCATGATGTTTTTCAGATCTTCTGTTTTAACTTTTGATTATTGTTATTATTTATCTATTTACTAGTCTGAACTAAAGCAATGAATTAAATTTTCTCACAATTGATTTATCTAATATTTCTGTACTTGTATAGTTTTGCTTTATAATATTAACTTTATGTTAATTTTAGTAAATAAATATTCCAAACTATTAAAACTTAATTGTTAATGGCCAACTTTAGCATCATAAAGTGACTTTCTAATCTCTTATAATTTTTTTTCATAAATTCAGCTTTTCCCAAAAAATTTATTGAAGAATGATTGACAAATATAATTATACATATTTAAAGTACACAGTGTTTCCATGTGATGTACTATACATTCTGGAAACATTACCAAGATCAAGATAATTAACACATTCATTCCTTCATATACAGTAGGTCCTCGGGTTATGTGGGAGACCCGTTCCTACCATGTGACATAATGCGATTTTCGCTGTAAGTCGGAACCCACCTACATAAGCACCTACGTCACTCACATGGAGCACATACACAGAGGTAATGAAGTGAAAAGGTAAAAAAAAAGTTAAAAGAAAGATAACAATTCCTGACCTTTACTTGTGGTAAATAAATAATAAAAACCAAAACACATATGTACATACATCAAAATGACAGAGCTTTTTTTTTTTTTATAAATAAATAGGAGATGGCAATGTAACCTCAAAATGATGTACATAGAGTCGGACATAACCCAAGGACTGTCTGTAATGAACTCTGTGTGTGTGTGTGCATGTGTGTGTGTGTGTGTATGTTAGAATGCTTAAGAAGTTCCACTCTTAGTAACTTTCAAGTTTACAGTAAGGTTTTATTAACTACTAGAGGCCCAGTGCATAACATTTGTGCATTGGGGAGGTGTCTCTCAGCCCAGCCTGCGCCCTTTTGCACTTTAGAACCTCTCGCTCCTTACCACCCACCTACAACGGAAGCAGGAGAGGCTCCCACCACCACTGCTGTGCTCGCCAGCCATGAGCCTGGCTTCTGGCTGAGCAGCGCTCCCCCTGTGGAAGCGCACTGACCACCAGGGGGCAGCTCCTGCATTGAGTGTCTGCTCCCTGGTGGTCAGTGTGCATAATACTACCAGTCATTCTGCTGTTTGATTGATTTGCATATTAGGGTTTTATTATATAGGACTAGAGGCCTGGTGCATGAAATTCGTGCATGGGGGCGGGCCCTCACCACGGCCTGCACCCTCTTCAATCTGGGACTCCAATCTGGGGGATGTCTGACTGCCTCTTGAAATCCGGGACCACTGGCTCCTAACTGCTTACCTGCCTGCCTGATCACCCCTAACCCCTCTGCTGGCCTGCCTGATTGCCCCTAACTGCTCCCCTACAGGCCTGATCACCCCTAACTATTCCCCTGCTGGCCTAATCACCCCAAACCACCTCTGCCTCGCGCTGCACCCGGGACCTGGTCTTCCCTCCCTCTGGCCAGCTGTAGGCACCCAGGACCCTTGCCAGCTTCACCTGGGCCAGCCACAGCCACAGAGAACCATGGGCCACAGCCAACAGGGGAAGGTGGGTACTGCAGGGCGGGCAGCTTGTCCCTCTCCCAGGTCGCAGCCCGAGCTGCTGGCACCTGGGATTGTGGGGTGGGCAGCTTGTCCCTTTCCTGGACCGTAGCCTGGCTGGTCCCCATTCCTCTCTTGTGAGCTCATTTGTGCATGGCTGGTCTCCATTCCTCTCTCCCCAGTGTTGAGTGTCTGAGCCATTATGGTGTGAGGGCATGAGGGCATGATGACTATTTGCATATTAGCTCTTTATTACATAGGATAGTCACAATGCTATACCTAATTCTACAGAACTTATTCTTCTTATAATTGAAAATCTGTAGCCTTTGAACTATATCTTCCCATTTTCACCTCCTCCGAATCTCTGACAGCCATCTTTCATTTCTGTTTATATGAAACTAGAGACCCGGTGCACAAAAATTTGTGCACTCAGGGGGAAAGGGGGGTCCCTCAGCCTGGCCTGTGCCCTCTCACAGTCTGGGACCCCTCGGGAGATAACGCCCTGCTGGCTTAGGCCTGCCCCCGGGTGCCAAAGGGCAGGCCCAATCCCTAGGTGCAGCCCCTGGTTGGGCTCAGAGCAGGGCCGATTGGGGAGTTGGGGTGCCGCCCCCTGTCATGCACAGAGCAGGGAGGATAGGGAGGTTGTGATGCCACCCTCAGTCACACTCAGGGTAGGGCCGATTGGGGGGTTGGGGCACTGCCCCTTGTCACACTTAAGGCAGGGTCGATGGGGAGGTTGCAGCGCCACCCCCTGTCATGCACAGAGCAGGGCCAATCAGGGGGTTGGGGCGCTGCCCCCTGTCACACACAGAGCAGGGCCCATCAGGGGGGTTGGGGCTCCTTACCCTGTCATGCACAGAGCAGGGTTGATCAGGGTGTTGGGGAGCTCCCCCTGTCACACACAGAACAGGGCCCATCAGGGGGGTTGGGGAGCTCCCCCCTGTCACGCACAGAGTAGGGCCGATAGGGGAGTTGGGGCACTGCCCCCTGTCACACACAGAGCAGGGCGGATCAGGGGGTTGGAGCGCCTCCCTCTATCACCCACAGAGCAAGGCCGATCAGGGGGTTGGGGTGCTGCCACTGTCACACTCAGGGCAGGGCCGATGTGGAGGTTATGGCTCTACCCCGTCACACACAGAGCAGGGCCCGTGTGTGTGTGTGTGGGGGGGGTTGGGGCACCACACCCTGTCACACACAGAGTCGCAGGACAATCAGGGGGTTGGGGAGCTCACCCGTATCAGGCACAGAGCAGGGCTGATCAGGAGGTTGGGGCGCCTTCCTCTGTCTCGAACAGAGCAGGGCGGATAGGGAGGTTGTGGCCCCGCCCCCTGTCACACACAGAGCCGCAGGGCGATCAGGGGGTTTGGGCGCTGCCCCCTGTCACGCTGATCCTGGTGCCGGGAGGCCTCTCGGTTTTGCCAATCCCGGTGCTGGGAGGCATATTACCCTTTTACTATATAGGATAGAGGCCTGGTGCATGGGTGGGGCTGGCTGGTTTGCCCTGAAGAGTGTCCTGGATCAGGGTGGGTGTCCCCACTGGGGTGCCTGGCCATCCTGGGTGAAGGGATGATGGCTGTTTGCAGCTGGTCACACACCCTTCAGGGTGGGGGTCCCCACTGGGGTGCCTGGCCAGTCTGGGTGAGGGGCTGAGGGCTGAAGCTCCCAACTGCTCCTTTTTTTCTTTTTTTTTTTTTTTTTCTGGGCCAGCTTTAGCTCTGGCTCCAGCTCTGAGGCCTCTGCTGCTGAAAGCAGGTATCTGGTTTGTTTAGGTTCTATAATCGAAACAATGTATAACTCCAGCTCTGAGATCCCGGCTCGCTGAAAGCAGGTTTCTGGGGTTTTGTTTAGCTTCTATATTTGTTACAATGTTTCAAACTGCAGGCTCAGAGGCTGGCAAGGCAGGCGGGGAACGTTGGTTTCCTCCATCACTGAAGCAAGCAAGCCTCATGTTAGTTTCAAGCTCCCTGGCTGCTGGCCGCCACCTTGGCTGGCAGCTAATTTGCATATTGCCCTGATTAGCCAATGGGAAGGGTAGCGGTCGTATGCCAATTACCATGTTTCTCTTTTATTAGATAGGATTAGTTGTTTTTTTTAAAAAAATATTCCACATGTAAATGATGCTATACCACTGCCTTTTTCTGCTTTAGTTGACAGCATATTACTCTCATGGTCTGTCCATATTGTCACAAATGCCAGGTTTTTTTTTCTTTTTTTTTTATAGCTGAATAGTATTTTATTCTATCTATCTATCTATTATCTATCTATCTATCATTTCTAGCTATCAATCATCAATCTGCCTCACAACTTCCTTATCCATTTATCTATTGAAGTACATTAAAGTTGTTTCCATATCTTGGCTATTGTGAATAATGCTGCTATAAACATGGGAGTGCAGATATCTCTTTGAAGCACTGAACTCATTTCTTTTGGATATATTCACAGGAATGGAATTACTTGATCATATGCTTGTTCTATTTTTAATATTTTAAGGAACCTCCATAATGTTTTCCATAATAACTATCAGTTATCATCCCCACCTAATATGTGTAAAGATGTCTTTTCCTCCATATCTCTGACAACATTTACTCTTTTTTTTATAAAAGCCATCTAAACAGGTGTGACATGATATATAATTGTAGCTTTGATTTGCATTTTTCTTATATTAGTGTTGTTGAGCACCTTTTTATGTAATTGTTGGCCCTTTACATATAATCTTTGGAACAATAACTGTTCAGGTCCTTTGACCATTTCTAATTGGATTATTTGAATTTTTTGCTACTAAATTGTATGAGTTCTTTTTTTAAAAAATATATATTTTATTGATTTTTTTCAGAGAGGAAGGGAGAAGGATAGAGTTAGAAACATCGATGAGAGAGAAACATCGATCGGCTGCCTCCTGCACACCCCCCACTGGGGAAGTGCCTGCAACCCAGGTACATGCCCTTGACTGGAATTGAACCTGGGAACCTTGAGTCCGCAGGCCGACGCTCCATCCACTGAGCCAAACAGGTCAGGGCTCTATGAGTTCTTTATATAATTTAGATAGTACCTTTATCAGATCTATGGTTTGTAAATATTTTCTCCAATTTGTAGGTTGCTTTTTAAAAACTTTGTTGATGGTTTCCTTTGCTGTGCTAATTCTCCTCAGTTTAATGTGCTTTCACTTGTTTTAGTTTTTGTTGCAACATTGTTAAGGATCCTTTCTCCTATAATTTTTTTTTCATAAAAGTTTTATGGTTTCAGGTATTACATTTGAATCTTTAATGCATTCTTAGTAATTTTTTGTGAGTGGTGTAAGATAGAAATCCAGGTTCACTCTTTTGCACGTGGGTATCAGTTTCCCTATACCATTTGTTGGAGATACTGTCCTTTATTCATTCTGTGTTCTTGGCACCCCTGTCAAACAGTGCTGTGTATATGTAGGTTTATTTCTGAAAAGTGTGATGTCTCCAGCTTTCTTTTTTCTCAAGGTTGCTTTGGATATTAAGGGGTTTTTTTTTTGTTTGTTTGTTTTTTGTTTTTGTTTTTTATGGTCCCATACACTTTTTAGAATAGAGTTTTTCCATTTCTATGAAAAATGCAATTAGAAATTTGATAGAGAGTGCACTGATTCTATACATTTCTTTCGATAGTATAGACATTTTAATAATATTAAGTCTTCTAATCCAAATACATGGGGTATATTTCCATTTATTTTTGACTTCTTTACTTTCTTTATTAAATTCTTATTGTTTTTAGTATACAGGTTTTTCACCTCCTTGGTTAAATTTATTCCTAAGTATTTTTATTGTTTCTGAGCTATTATAAATCAGATAGCTTTCTTAATATTTCTTTTAGATGGTTCATTGGTAGTGCATGGAAATGTAACTGATATTTGTATGTTGACATTTGCAGCCTGCAACTTCACTGAATTCACTTATTAGTTCTGACAGTTTTTTTTTTTTTTTTATGGCTTCGTTAGAGATTTATATATAAGATCATGTCATCTGCAAATAGAGATGTTCTTTTCTGATTTGGATGCCTTTTATTTATTTTCCTTGCCTGATTTCAGGGGCTAGACTTCCCGTATTATGTTGAATAGAAGTGTTGAGTATGAACATTTTTGTATTCTTACTGCTCTCAGAGGAAAGACTTCACTTTCACCAGTCAGTATGAGGTTAGCTATGAGCTTGTCATACATAGCCTTTTACTGAGGTAAGTTCTTCCTATATTTAATTTGCTGAGTTTTTTTTTTTTTTTTTTTATCATGGAAGGATGTTGAATTTGTTAAATTATTTTTCAGCATTCATTGAGATGATCATATAATTTTTATCCTTCATTCTGTTAGTGTGGAATATCACATTAAGTAATTTGCAAGTGTTGAATCATCTTTGCATCCCAAGACTGTTTCCCACATAATCATGATATGTGCTCCTTTTAATGTGCTCTTAAATTCAATTTCCTAGCATTTGGAGATAGGGGTTATATTTGTATTTATCAGTGATATTGGCTTATAATGTTCTTTTCTTGTAGTGTTCTGATCCTGGCTATGGTCTCAGGGTAATTTCAGCTTGGTAAATTTAATTTGGAAGTGTCATTTTCTCTTCTATTTCTTGGAAGATTCTGAGATGAATTAGTATTAATTTTTCTTAAAATGTCTTTGGTATAGTTCACCAGTAAAGCCATGTGGTCCTAAACTTTTATTTTCTTCTGTAGAGCTTTGGTGACAAATTGAATCTCTTTACTAATAATCAGTCTGTTCTGATCTTTTGTTTATTTATTATTCAGTCTTGGTAGGTTGTATGTTTTTAGAAATTTATCCATTTCTTTTAGGTTAATGTATAATTGTCCATAATACTATCTTATACTCCATTGTATTTCTGTGGTATTAGTTGTACCATCTCATTTTTATTTCTATTCATCCCAGACCTTTTTTTTTAAAAAAAAAAAAAGTCTAAATAAAGCCTTATGTATTTTATCTTTTTATAAAACAAGCTCTTAGTTTTATTGATCTTTTTTACTGTCTTTAGTCTTTATTTATTCCTGCTTTGATCTCTATTTCCTTTCTTCTGCTGTGAGCTTAGTTTGTTCTTCTTTTCCAGTTCCTTAAGGCATAAGGTCAGTTTGTTTATTTGAGATTTTTCTTTATTATTACCATAGGCCATATTGCTATGAGCTTCCCTCTTTGAATTACTTTTGTTGCATCCCATAAATGTTAGTATGCTGTTTTTTTTCATTTTTTTAAATATATTTTATTGATTTTTTACAGAAAAGAAGGGAGAGGGATATAAAGTCAGAAACATCAATGAGAGAGATCGATCAGCTGCCTCCTGCATGCCCCCCAGTGGGGACGTGCCTGCAACCAAGGTACATGCCCTTGACCGGAATCGAACCCGGGACCCTTGAGTCCGCAGGCCGACGCTCTATCCACTGAGCCAAACCGGTTCGGCTGTTTTTTTCATTTTTATCAAACTATTAATTTTATGTTTTTATGTCTTTTTTTGATCCATTGGTTATTCAGTAGCATGTTATTTTATCCCCACAAACTTGTGAATTTTTCAGTTTCCTTGCTGTAATTGATTTTTAGTTTCATGTCATTATAGTTGGAAAAGTTGCTTGACATGATTCCAATCTTCCTAAATTTTTTAAGACTTGTTTTTTGGTCTAACATATAACATCTGTTAGGTCTATCTGATCTAACGTGTAGAGGTTTCCTTATTGATTTTCTGTCTGGATGGTCTATTCATTGATGAAAGTAGGCGTGTTGAAGTCCCTTACTATTACTGTATTACCTTTTCTTTCTCCCTTTAGGTCTGTTAATATTTACTTTTTATATTTATGTGCTCCTGCTATTGGAGAAGTGTCCTCTTTCCCACGGGGAGCTGGGGTGGGGTCCTTACAATAGCTTGATAAAAAGAATTTTCTGAGACTTGCACAGGAGAATGAGTGATTTTTATTTGCATGGAATTACATCCCTAGGTTTCCAAAGTCCCATTTTAGTCATAGAAGAAGTGTAGCTGGGGTTTCAGTAAAGCTGGAAGCAAAGTCAGCGTCCAGAGTTTCCATTCCATGTTGCATACAGGTCCAATTCAGCATCAGGTTAATTGTAGTTCATTAGTCCATTGTGTGTGAGGGTCCACATGGCATGAGCCATGTGGGCAAATACAGGAGAGCATGCCTTGGAAAATAAGAGTCTCAAGAGCATAAGAAGAACAAAGTGTGCGAATTCCTTTGTTTAGGGGGTTAAATACCCCAAATGTTGTGACCTTGCAGTGGCCTTGCTCATTCTGGACAATGACCTGTTCCCATGTATGAGTGACAGGCAAGTGCTTTGTCTTTAACATTTGTCTATTGAATTCTAATGTGTCTTGGTGTGGGGATTTTTGAATTAATCTTTTTTTTTGGTAACTTTCTAAGCATCCTAGATTTGGAGTTCAGTTTTCCTTCCCCATGTTAGGAGAGTTTACTGACATTATTTCTACAAATAAATTTTCTGTTTATTTTCTCTCTCTTCTCTTCTTTGGATCTATATAATGTGAACATCTGTTTGATATTTTCCCTAAGGTTCTTTAAGCTATTGTCACTGTTTTTCTTTTTGTTCCTCTGGATGAATTCCAATTCCCTGCCTTCGAGTTCACTGACCCTTTCTTCCATTTTTTTCTGGTCTACTGTAGAACCCCCTCTATTGAATATTTCAGCTGTTATTGCATGTTAGCTCTGTGATTTCTCTGGGGGGACTTTCTTATATTTTCTACATTTTTTTTAAAATTCTCATTTGTTTCTACATTATTCTCCTGACCTTAGTGAGTATCTTTATGCCAATTTTTTGAATTCTTTATTAGGTAAATCATTTATGCCCATTTTATTAATGTCTTTTCTGGGTTTTAGCTTTTCTTTCATTTTGGTTATAGTTCTCTCTTTATTTTTCTTGATGCCTTGTGCATTAAATAAACCAGCCACTTCTCCCAGTCAAATAGGTGGCCCCGTGTAGGAGATGAACCTTGTCCTGATCCCTGCCCTAGCTCTTGGTTGTCTCTTAAACTTCTAAGAAGCCTTCTGTTTCTTAGCTGTTCCCATAGTTGAGGTTGTGCCAAGACTTATCAGAGTTTCAAAGAGAGGATATCAGTAAGCTACATAAAGACTGATTGGAAGCTGTAGCCTCAGGCAGCTACTTTTTAAGTATTTGAATATAACCCTTTGAGGGGAGATTGGGCAGCAGCCAGAAAAGCCAGGGCACCAGATAGATGCACAAGCTCCTTTCATAGAAACACTGGTAACCTGGGGTGGGGCAGAAGGAGAACATTAAGATGGCACCTGCTGGCCTCTCTGGTCTCCGAGGAGGATTGCAGGTTAAATAAGAATTCTGCTCCTAAGGATGTAGCTTTTAAGATCTACAAGTAGTCCTTTCGCAGGGAAAGTCTTGGTGTTGTAGTCTGCTGCCTCTGTGCTGTGCTCTGGAAGATAGCTAGTTAAGAACTACCTCTCTGTTATAGTTCTGTGGAACCTGTGGATGTATTTCTACTAGCCACCAGACCTGCAATCAGGGAGGCATCCCCTGGGTGGCATCTGCAAAAGCAAATGAACCAGGCATGCACAAGCTCCTTTCTGGGAGATACCGGTGACCTGGAGAGTGGCAGGAGAAGACAGTGGTGTTGGTACCCACTGGCCTGGTCTATCTATACAGAATATTACAATAGTCTCCTATATTAGAAGCCTGTCCCTTGGGCTTCAACTTTTAAGATAAGTAAATACACATTTTTCAAGGAAATACCAGGGGCTTCAGTGAGCTGCTTCTTGTTGATCTCTAGGGGGGAAGCCACAGTGAGTTCTTGCAAACCCATTAAAACTGTTTGCTATCTAGCTTTATGGCCTCATGGACACAAGCTCCATTGGCTTTCAGTGCTCGATGTTCTGGGGACCTATCTCTCAGATGAAAGTCTTAAAAGTTGGGGCACCACATGTGGGGTCTAAACCCTCCCCTCTTCAAGGAGAAGCAGGAGTAGTGAGTTCCTTCCCAATGGTTTGTTGCTGGGCAGGGGTTTGGGTTTATGGTGAGACTGAGTCTGGCCTCCTCTACCTGTTTTAGTGTTTTTTCCCCCCTCATTTTCCTGATGTATAGGATTGGCTCTGCTAGTTTGGAGTTTTTCAGAGATATTGTTCCACATAGTTATAGATTGAGTGTGTCCATGGGAGAAGATGAGTTCAGGATCCTCCTATGTTGCCATCTTGAAGCAGAAGCTCTTCTTTTTCATTCATATTTCTTTTTTCTGCTCTGACTAGATAATATCACTCTTGATATTATATTTGTCTTCAATTCTCAGGTTTTTTTTCTTTTATATAATTAAGTGAGCTGTTGAATCTCTCTATTGTATTTTATCTTTCATTGTATTCTTCAAGTTCACAAATTGTTTGGTGTTTGTGATTTCTATCATTAAACTTCTTGCTTTCCTGAGTTCATTTGGTATCTGCATTCTCTTGAATTTTATTAAGTACTAGAGGCCTGGTGCACAAAATTAATGCACTTGGTTGGGGGAGAGGGGGAGTCCCTCAGCCCAGCCTGCACCCCCTCGCAGTTTGGGATCCCTCTAGCAGTCTGGGACCCCTCTCTTCTTACTGCCTGCCTGCTTGTTGCTCCTTACCACTTGGCTCACTGCTCCTTAGCGCTGCAACAGAGTAGGAGACGCTCCCACCACCATCACTAAGCTCTCCAGCTGTGAGCCTGGCTTCTGGCTGAGCAGCACTCCCCCTGTGGGTGAGCACTGACCACCAGGAGGCAGCTCCTGTGTTGAGCGTCTGACCCCTGGTGGTCAGTGTGCATCATAATGACCGGTGGTTCTGCCATTTGGTCAATTTGCATATTAGCCTTTTATTATATAGGATAACTTAAAATAATTATTTTTTAATTCTTTATTGTTTAAAGTGTTACATGTCTCCTTTTCCCCTCCCATTAACCTCTCCCCGGTTGTACTAACCCCCCAACACATGCCCTCACCCCACTACTGTGTGTGTCCATTGATTATGCTTATCTGCATGCATATAAGTCCTTTGGTTGCTCTTTTACCCCTCCCTCCTCTGCCTTCCCTAAGAGGTTGGATGGTCTGTTCGATGCTTCTATGTCTCTGGCTCTATTTTTGTTCATCGGTTTATGTTGTTCATTATATTCCACAAATGAGTGAGATCATGTGACACTTATCTTTCTTTGTCTGGCTTATTTCACTTAGCATAATGATCTCCAGTTCCATCCATGCTGTTACAAATGCTAAGAATTCCTCCTTTTTACAGCAGCATAGTATTCCATTGTATAGCTGTACCACTGTTTTTTAATCCACTCATCTGCCTATGGGCACTTAGGCTGTTTCCAAAACTTAGCTATTGTAAATTGTGCTGTTAGGAACATAGGGGCATATATCCTTTCTGATTGGTATTTCTGATTTCTTTTGGGTATATTCCTAGAAGTTTGATTACTAGGTCAAATGCAAGTTTCATTTTTAATTTTTTGAGGAATCTCCATACTGTTTTCCACAGTGGCTGCACCAGTGTGCATTCCCACCAGCAGTGCAAGAGGGATCCTTTTTCTCTGCATCCTGGCCAGCACTTGTCGTTTGTTAATGATAGCCATTCTGACAGGTGTGAGATGGTACCTCATTGTTGTTTTGATTTGCATCTCTCAAGTGATTAGTGACTTTGAGCATGTTTTCACATGTCTCTTGGCCTTCTGTATGTCCTCTTTCAAGAAGTGTCTATTTAGGTCCTTTGCTCACTTTTTTGATTGGATTGTTTATCTTACTTTTGTTAAGTTATATGAGTTCCTATAAATGTTGGAGATTAAACCCTTGTCAGATATAACATTGTCAAATATGTTCTCCCATGCAGTGGGCTTTCTTGTTGTTTTGTTGATGATTTCTTTTGCTGTGCAGAAGCTTTTTATTTTGATGTAGTCCCATCAAAATAAAAATGTAGTTTATGTAGTTTATTTTTTCCTTAGTTTTCATTTTCCTAAGATCTGTATTGGTAAAGATATTGCTACAACATATGTCTGATATTTTGCTGCCTAGGAATTCTTCTAAGATTTTTAAGGTTTTCCATCTTATGTTTAAGTCCTTTATCCATTAAATAAAATAATTACTTTGAATGATTTTTTTAGTAACTCACAGGTCTCCTTTTTTTGTGTGTTCATTTACTGAAAATGACATTGGTGGTATATTATTTCCTTGTTTGTTGTTCCTGATGGCTTTTCATTGATATCTATGCATTTGAGGGAGTAGCCATATCTTCCAGCCTTCTGGGACTGGCTTCATTGGGGAAAGACGTTCACCTAAAAGTGGTTTTGAGGTGGCTGGCCCATTGGAGTGCAGCTCTTCTGTTTCATGTGAAGGCACAGTGGTGGCGTCTCAATCAGCTGATGTCAACATTAGCAAAGATAGTGGGGATCTTCTGTTGTCAAGACTGGAGGTCCTGTGAATGGCATTGGAGACTAGGGTCATTGGGATCCTTGGAGGTGAAGGCTGCTGGCTTCCTCCTCCTCTTCTTTTCTGCTCTTAGGAGGAAGATCTAGCTGAGGAGATCCCTCTTGTTGCCAGGTCTAGGACACTGTCACTCAGAGTACTAGGGACTAGGGTACTGAGATCAGACACACAAAGAACTACCGAAGCATCTTTGTCCAGAAAGCACAGCTGCAGTACTACCAGTGTTTAAGGTTCAGGAGTGCGCAGTGGAACTGGAGTCAGAGACTCAGGGGCTTGCTTCAGTGATTGGATCTTGAAGGCAGGACATAGCAGCAGCATGGACACTGGGATAACAGGGCACAGCAATAACTTGGTCCGAATGGGCAGAGTGCAATAATAGCCTTGAGGATGGTGGATCAAATTCCCAACTCTGGCCCTTGTATGCAGTTGCAGAACATCAGCAGTTCAGCCCAGATGATGGCAGGTCCAAGTTGTGACCTATAACCTGGGTTCTGTGGCACAGAGCTGTAGTGGTGCAGCCCAGTGCTGATGGGTTAAAGCTTCAACTTTGGACCTGTAGTTAGGGTTCAAAGTAGCAGCAATGTATCCCTGGTAATTTACCAAAGCTATGACTTAGAACTCTGGAGCTGGGGCACACAGCTATAGCAGTGCAACCTGGTATCGGTGGGTAAAACTGCTTATGACTCAAGCAAAAGAAGTTCTGCTCTGGTAATGGCAGGTCAAAATCATAATTGGGTACTTGAGGCCTGGGTGCAGAGCAGTGGCGGCTCATCTTGTCCATGATGAGGAGCTATGGCAATTTGGTACTGGAGAGCAGGGCACAGCAGTGGTTAGGGCACCTGGGGTCAGGTATCACCGTAGTGACAGTCATGGGGAGGAAACACCCTGGCTGGGAATCCAGGCAGCTCCATCAGCAGCGCTGAGCATTGATGAAGACTGTGGGCTACTGATGCTTCCTCATTATAGTCTAGTAGACGCAGGGGTGGGCAAACTTTTTGACTCGAGGGCCGCAATGGGTTCTTAAACTGGACCAGAGGGCCGGAACAAAAGCATGGATGGAGTGTTTGTGTGAACTAATATAAATTCAAAGTAAACATCATTACATAAAAGGGTACGGTCTTTTTTTTTTTTTTTAGTTTTATTCATTTCAAACGGGCCGGATCCGGCCCGCGGGCCATAGTTTGCCCATGGCTGGAGCTTTCCAAGACTAATTTTGATTTGTGGTGGTTTATTTGTTGTTTTTATTGGAAGAGAGGAATGTTGGGATCTCCTCACCATCCATCTTGCTTAAATTGGACTTTGTTTTATAATTCCCTGGCCACGTCTGTCTGTTTTAAATAACATCATACAATATTGTACTTATTTTCTTTTTAATTTATAAATTATTTAGTATTAAAAGTTTGTGTTTTTTTGGATTTTTTTTTTCAAGTGCTATCTTTTTCAGTTCTAGAATTTCCACTTGGCTCTTTATAAAATCTGCCTAATCTTTTTATTTTAATGCCCTGTTTTATAATTCTTATTCTTAATTTTATGTTGTTAAACTTTTCAGAAAATATTCAATTAATTTGAACTATAAAAACAGTTTACCCATTGTACCCCACCCACCCCCACCTCTTGTAACCACCAATTTGTTCTCTATATCTATCACCCTGCTTTTTTTTTTTTTTAAATTGCACACATAAAAATTATCATACAGTGTTTGAAAGATTTACATAAAAAAATATGTTTTTCCTCTAGAGTTAGAAAAAAATGATTGCTTGGTAGCTTAAGAGAAGTACATGCATTCATTTATTCAGTGAATATTTATGGAGACATACTATGTGCCCAGTACCCTTCACTGAACATCTGTAGAAGAATCCCAGTTCTATGCAGGAGCTCATTTTTCTCTTAGAAATAGGCTAATATTAGACCAACTGAATATGTAGACTATATAGTTGGCTGTGGATAAATATGGCATGGAACAAAAATAGATTATGCTAAGAGAAAAGCATGAAACTATGAATGAGTTAGAGTTTCAATTTTAAATATGGGGGTCCAAGTAAACCTCATTGAAAAGATAATATTTGAGTAAATACTGAATAAGATGATGGGATAAGTTTTATGGATATAAGAAGAAGGGTGTTCTATGGAAAAGGGAATCCAGTAGAGGCAATTACTCTTCTGATAATTTGTTAAAGTGGATAAAAATGGTTGAAAATATACAAGATGTCCCCTCAAAATGTATATGAACTTTGAATGATTATAAAGTCAGTGTTTATTAACATACCATTCATTTTCAAAATTTAAAATAATCTACAGAAATGAATATATATATATATATTTTTTTTTGCAAAACCTGTTTTCAAACTGATTACTGTTCTATTCCAGGCACCGCTGATAATATGAAGCAATGGAATCATTTCATCCAGTATTTGTATGCCCTCAATTTGTCAACTGTTGCCAGTTTTGTACCATGAACTTTATCTTTTCTGTATCCCCATTAAAAAAAAAAGGCTAGTGGCACTTTAGGATATAGTTTCTCTGTTCAAAGCTTAGTCCGGCTTCACCCACTATTTCAAATCAGTTAAACCTGAAAATGAGTGAAAATTGAGTGAGTTATCACCTGATAAAACATATATACATTATTTGGGACACCCTATAGAAGGAATTTTGAGGTAAAAAATGTTCATGCCTAGCTTTGTGAAAGAGATAGGATATAAACACATCATTTTGTTATCACCATTGGGGTTCCTGGATTTCTCAAGGTAGAAATCAAGAGGAAACCCCAGAGAAATTTCCAGACTTTATTAAGTTTATGTTCTAGCAAAAGGGAAGCAGCACAGAGGAAAGGATGTTTTTCTGAATTGGCTTGGGGGCTGGCTCTGCTTGGCTTGCTTTTTATAAACTGGGGACAAGGCAGGCTTGTGTGCAAAGATGGGCTTGGAAGGGTTCTGTGAGTGGGATTTTCAACCTCAGGGTGCAGTTACTTCCTTCTTCTGTTGGATTGCTTAGCAACTATCTCCAAGCCTGAACTGTTGGAGCAAGATGGCATTGTGGCTCATTACTGGCACTCTAGAAAGATCATACAGAGGTCAAACCTTGATCAACTGCAGATGTGTTTTGGAATAGTAGTTTTAACATCTGCAAGGAAGCAGGTGGTTAGAAGGGAGACAAAATCATTTACTTCTGTGTTTTAGAGTAAGGAGTATAGAGGGGTGGTGATATTCCTTCGGTAAACTTAACTGGCACTCCTTATGTCCATCTGGCATCCTTCAGTTACCAGGCCCAGGTATGCTGTCTCAATGCAGGCTGGGTTGAAGAGATGTGGGAGTGTTTTGTGTCAGCCTCAGTCTATGGATAGTGATGTTCTCAGCGAGGAATGCCTCAGGCCATTCATTCACTTGGGCCCATCAGTTTATGATGATCCCCAGAGACATTTTCCCAACCTGAGCCAATGTTGTGGTTGGACCAGCCCTTGTTCACATTATGATTGCAAGATGCACCTCACAACAACCATCAGAGAACTTTAAAAAGACAGGTTTATTACTCACAGGCCCTGGAGGGTACATAGCACCCCCAGGGCCACACAAGGAGGTCAGAGGGAAAGAGAGAGAGAGGAAATGGACCGGGGATCTGCCCTTAATGGGGTCAAGAGTGAAGTGCCAAAGTTTTCACAGGTTTACTGTTTATTAGTGAATTAAAAGAAAAGAATGGGAACTATGGAACTATAGCACAGGAAGGGAAAAGCAAGTGGTTAGTCGAATGGTCAGTTTTCTAGGTCCCTCAGAACTTTCTAAAAAGGGGAACTTCTTGGGTTGGGCAGCCAGCAATGTTTATTACAGATGGATGTCTTGGCAATCAAACACTTAATATCAGACACATTAGAATAATAATAAAAAAGCTAATTGTCCTGACCTGACCAGGTGGCTCAGTTGGAGCATCACCTGTACCCCAAAACTTTGCAGGTTTGATTCCTGGTCAGGGCACATACCTAGGTTGCTGGTTCGACAGTTGGGGCACATATGGAAAGCAACCAATCAATGTTTCTCTCTCTCTCTCTCTCTCTCTCTCTCTCTCTCTCTCTCTCTCTCTCTCTCTCTCTAACATATCCTTGGATGAGTATTAAACAAATAAAAAAGCTAATCATCAAGCTCTTACCGTACAGGAGTTGACAAAATATGACAAAATCATTGTGGGAAAGGAAAAGGTACAAACCAGGAATGAGTGACGCTATTGTACAGAAATGATTTGGGCTGAAAAGAAAATGATATTCATTTTCAGGAGTCATTCAGTACAATTCAGCAATTTTCTTTGATATGCCCTTCGGAGTAGATGTGAATGATAAGGGGGCTGTCATTTATTCATTACACAGTAGGTGCAAACCTTTTATAGGTTGTTTTAGAACATCTCAACACTAGTGCACAATTATTAAGTTTACATATGAGGTCACGTAGACAGGATAAGCTATCTGAGCCACCATTAGAACATAGCTTAGGAAACAAACAGAGAAAAAAAAATCACACTCTGGTTGTTTTTAGGTGATATTTTTATTTTATAAAGTAAAAATGCCAAAGAGCCATGTTGATGAAAAGTGATAATTTAATACAGACTGGGCACAGAGGCAAATGTTCCAACAGGTAATAGTCCAGGAAGTAGGCAACAGTCAAGAAATTGAAAATTATGATGAAAGAGGAAAAATATATACTTTGTGAAATGAAATATTTAGAAACATTTCAGTCATTTACTGTTTTGGTATTCTAGTATGAAAAAGTCATACTTGTTGTGAATTGCATTTATGTATAATTCTTTGTTTTTTACTCTTTACTAATATATTTTCTCATTAAGGTATGGCATTAATGTGAAAATCCAAGATACTTTATTTGTGAATATTTTTAGAGCTTATGTTATACTTGCAGATGGAAATGTTTTCAGAGTTACTTATATCAAATATTTTCTCCATGCTGCTTTCTCATGTCTTGCTCTGTTATAAATGCCACTATGGATATTCTGTAGTTGTTATAAAGAATTTTGAATGGACATTTTTGAAATAATGTTGAATATAAGTAATATGATTGGATAGAATTTAATATTGTGGGAGTTTAGTATTTTCCAGTGGGAATTGGATAATATTGTAGTCATTCACTCTTTTGTTGAAAGCAATTTTGATTGAGATCACAAGTCATTGGGTCTATAATGTTAATGACTCATCCTTGAATTTTTATATCATTATCAATAGCCACACATACCATTTATGTGGTGCAGTGTGGTTTCAGTTTTCACAGGTAGGTTTTATTTTTATGTAGATACAATGGCATATTGCATAGAGATGTTTCAGCAGCTACCTAAACATAATGTAAAGTTAAATATATGAATTATCTTAAACTTATTTGCAAGGAAATTGAACAGCTGACTGACTGAAGGGCTTAGGTTAAGAGAGGGAAGTGAGTGTACTGTACGACATCATTTTTATTTCTTTCAGATTTGATTTCTCTGTGATTTGTAATGAAATAGATTAATGGGTACTGATTTAATAGATTTGACTTGGACTTTTAGCAGGAAAGTTACAATAGCAGTAAGCTTCAAATGAAAATCTTTAAAATAAAAATAAAGGACCATTTCAGGGGGAAAAAAGTAACTAGGCAGTGATATAGAAGCAAATTTATATTCAAATGGACCATTTGATTAAAAGCAAGAATCATGCTGCTGTATGTTGATGATAAGCTGGCATCTATAAAGTCAATACTTTCAAATTATGAAAACAACTCATGCATAAATCATCTTTTATCCATTCTTCAAATATATTTTGAATACTTACTGTGTCAAGCATTATTAGCTATAGTTATGGGTTGAATTGTTGTGTCTCCCTCCCCCCCAAAATATGTTGAAGTCCAAACCCACATTAAGCATGAAATGTGACCTTATTTGGAACTAGGGTCTTTGGAGGTGCTGTCAAGTTAAGATGAAGTCCTTAGGGTGGGCCTAATTCAATCTGATTGGTGTCCTTTGGACACAGGCACACACTAAAAAGAGAACAGCCATGTGATGATAGAAACAGATGTGGGAGAGCAAAAATAATTTTTCTTCTACCCTTCTAAGTTCTTCTGGCTGGTTTAACAATAAAATTGACATGAGACAAATTCACAGGAAAAGAATAACCCAATTATTATGTATGTACATACAGGAGTTCCATAGGAAAATTAGTCCCTAGGACAAATCTGGCAGTTGAGGCTTATAGGGCATCTTGAGCTAAGCGGGGAGGGGAGTGATGATGGATATGGAATTCAAAGGGCAGGAAGGCAATTCACATGGAGATAGCAAGGCAAGTGTGTGGCACACAAATGTCTCTTAGGTCATCATTAACAAGGGGATGCAGATTGGACTTGGGTCAAATGACCTTGCGAGGTTCCTCCTGATTATATGTAGTTCATATTAAACTATAGTTATGTATGGTGATAGCTACCTTTCTGGTCTAAATTCTTATAGGCAGGTAAGGAAGGGTCAAAGATTCTTTCTGAGTCTCTTGTGTCTTAAAAATAATCAGCTTAAAATAATACCACAAAGAGGAACATTTTGGGATGGCAAACTCTGCTACCCCTCACAGAGTTTGATATTGGAGCAAATCAGTTGCAAGCACAGGAATTCTAAGAATTGGACGGGCCACCCCTACAAGCTAGGAAGAGACAAGGAAAGCTTTCTGTTTTTAATTTTTTTCTTTATTGATTAAGGTATTACATATGCGTCCTTATCCCCCCATTGCCCCTCCACACCCCCACTCATGCCCTCACCCCCTGGTGTGTGTGAAGGCTTCTTTATGGGTTTCAGAGGAAGCCTTAATTTGGGACTTCTTATCTCCAGAACTGTGAGAGAATAAATACCTATTGTCTTAAACAGCCCAGTTTGTGGCACTTCGTTATTGCTGCCCTAGGAAATGAATACAGAAGTATTCCACTAGTCTCTACACATGCTAAATGCTTAATCAGTTTATAAAGTCAACTATTGCAATGCTTTATTCAGCTAAAATCATATATGTTAAATACATAAGTATACATGTAAATATACACTAAAGTAAGATACTCTGCTAATCACTAGTGATATATAAGGAGCCCAGTCAGACAGTAAATATATTTAGGGAACTTATAATATTATCAAGGAAAATATGACATAGCAGAAATTTTTAATATACATGAAAATTTTTCTAGTTCATGACAATGATACAGATATGCAAGAATAATTTCCACTGAGAAAGAGATTGTTTTGACTAGAAATACCTCATAGGAGAGGCAGCGCTTGAGCTGAGCTTAGAATACAGTAGTTTCCCCTCCCCAGGATGTTTCAAGACCCCCAGTGACTGCAGGAAACCACAGGTAGTACCGGATTCTCATTGACTTCTTCAACTCTGCAAGCAATGTGGCAGTAGCTTGGCAGACACATCCTCTCCAGGTGTTTTTGTTTGTTTGTCTTTTCTTTTCTTTTCTTTTTTTTTACATTTTTAGTCCAAAACTATTTCTGAATCTGTAACCATTTCTTACTTGCAGTAAATGTCTTTATGTCATTCATTTCAGGGAATCCCTTTGTTGACGTCTCTGTAAGGACTAAGCACTTGTCACACATTGTGGCTGTAACTTCTGCGATTTGAGGTGTGACAGCAAAATTAGCACTTTTTCTTCTTTATAATTTCACAGAGAGAAGAATCTTGCTCACCACAGATATAAGCAAACTCAGTATATGATTTTTTTCCCTTTCCTATGAGTTCAAGAGCATTAATCTTTTCACTTAAAAAAGACACTTTACTGCTTCTCTTTGGCATATTTGAACTGCCAGCATCACTACTCTTACCTTTTCAGGCCTTTATTAAGTAAAATTAGGGTAACTTGAACACAAGCACTCTGATGCTGTGAGAGTCCATCTGACAACTGAGGGGGCCTACTAAGTGAATAATGGATGGAGAGTATATATTGGGTGGAGATGCTGGACAAAGGGATGAATCAGGTCCCACTGAGAGGGAGCTGGACTGGTGAGATTTCATTATGCTACTCAGAACTACCATTTAAAACTTATGACTTGTTTATTTCTATAATTTTCCATTTACTATTGGATTGAGGTTGACTATGCATAACTGAAACCGTGGAAAGCAAAACTGGGATAAGGAAGGACTGCTGTAGTTTGGATTTGAATATGCAAACTTGGAGGGAAGAACTTAAGGAAGGAATCATGTGTAAAGAACCACAAAGGCAGAAACCACGAATGAGTGGGATATTAAACACCCATGCTCTCCAGTCCATTCTAAATCTCTTTAGCAGTGGCAAGTGCACTGAGTAAAGTTTTGACATCAAAACTATGTTTGCCCATTCCTTTTATTTTATGCTCTCAGGCAGCAGGAATGGGTTTCTATAAACTGTATCCTCAGGGCAGAGATGATAAAAGTAAAACAAGAGGAGAAAAAAAATCAAACAAGGAGGCAAATTCTTCACTTCTCAATGTCTGTAAACCTCTTGTGGAGACAATGTTTTGAAAGACTGGACTTTCAATTTCAAGAAGCTGTGCTTGAGACAGAAAAGTATATTTATTTTTGCCTCAGTTCCAAAAGTTCAAATTATATATGAAGAGGCAAAGCCAGTTGGAATTTGAGCCAAGAATTGATAAGTTAAAATAGGAAGCGAGGTTTCGACTGATTAGCATATGGAAAAAGACATCGCCAAGGAATGTGACTAGATATTAGAAACAATGGTCTCTGGGAAGTGCCCAGCCCTTGTTTTTTGGACCAGGCCCCCCAAAATGGAGGCGATAAAGTAAACCTGCAGATATGAGGAGAAAGTACTAATTGATTGGCTTCTCACAGTCTAATACAGAAAGTGACAAGCTTTATATAGGAAAACCCACTGTCCAAAATGGCACCCAGGATTAGGGTACCAATGACCAATGACTGAAGGAGATTCCTTAGATCCGTATGAGGTCAGTCACACAAAATCACGAACTCTGAAGTATTGTGAAAAGATAACCAAGATTCTTGAGCACTCAGCCCCTACCAAGGATTCAGAATTGTTGGAAAAAGCAAGGTACCACCAGAAGAGAACTTATGGTTAGAATAAAGACGATGCAAATGGTATGGTTTTGACAATTGAAATCCGGTATGGGGAGATGAACTGGGCTAAAGAAGACAGTGACAGTAGTGTGGGCCAGATTGGTATGAACTACATTTCTCTGCAGACCAGAGAAGCCAGAAAGTGGCATGAGGACCAGAATCCTCCCTTCTAATGCTGGGATAATATATAACTTCACTCCAGGATTTGGATGACTCAGAGAGAAAGTAAGGGGGAGAACCACACCTGTGCATTTGTGTTTGCCTAGTGGTGGTGCATGTGTGAGGTAGGATTCTAAGAGACTCATTTTTAAAACAGAAGTAATTGAGTGACCATGAATTGGTGGAGTTAAGCATTTTTGACAGCTATAAAATAGGAATCTTGAGAACAGTAGTGGCACTTAGAAACAAAATTAGATTTTACTCACCTGAATTTGTGTTGCGGGACCAGTCCTTTGCTTGTGTGTATCAAAGCCCAATAAAAGAGGAACAGAGTTTATAGCAAAGAAAGTAAGGGTTTACTTTTAGGAAGTGGCCCATGCCCAGAGACACAGGTAAGCTAATGCTAAAGACCTGGCTCCTTGATGGCTTTCGGGGAATGTGTTATATAAGAGAAACATCTTTAATCATGGTGACTAAAGGAGTTAGGATCAGTGTCAGGGTTGTGGTCTCTACTGCTTGGTTGATGCTAGGGTGGGGAGTAGTTGGTCACTGTATCTGGTCTTGATGTCAGTCATGGTATCACTTTGTCGGATTTCCTGGGCCTGCAGCTGAAGCACACTGAGGCCTAAATGTTATCTCCAGTTTGACCAAAACTTTGCCTCTAGGGTCAATATGTTGGCAGTGGTGAGAATGGCACCAGGTGTTAGACTGGTGGGGTCAGACAGGACCTTGGTTCAGCAACCTCCATACTTGAATTCTGGCTGGGAAAGAACTCAAACTATAAGAGAAAGTTTATTTAGAACAGAGGCAAAATAAACACCCTTGGAGCTTAGGAGAAAGAAGTGTAGGGGTGAGAGGAGGAGGGGGAGGGGAAAGGCATAGGTATGCTCTGGGGAGGGAGAGAGAACTGGGTCCTCTGCCCTAAAGGCTTGTAAGGGTGGGGATTGTAGAGGGTGTCCTGGGAGGAGGATCTCAATAGAATATTCATCAGCTTTCCAGGTGTGTCCTTTCAGAGTGTGTTCTCCACTGATTGGTTGGTGCTGGGGGGAGGGGGCAGTCATTAGTAAATGCAGCTGGTCCTGATGTCAGACATGGCACATGGCATCATGTGTTTAGTTTTTCTGCTTCTCTGGACCTGAAGGTGAAACACAACTGAGGCCTAGATGTAATCTCTAGGAAGGGAAGGTCGGGGGGTCTAAACCACATGACCAGCAATATGCTAGGGAAGAAAAGGGAGGAGAGGCCCTTGTTTTCCCAGTTTTGCTTGTTGCTAGGCAGCTAGGGCTAGGCCCTGGTGAGGTTCCGTACCTGGCCCATTGTCCTTATTCTGCCATGTCTATCTAACTGCCTATCACAAATATACCCAAGGATTTATTTATAAGATTATTTGATGCCTTGATGATGACCAGAATATTGTCCTGAGGGCTTAATGATTAAGGGAGTGGACATGAAAGGGAGAAGAAGCAGGTGAACAGGGTGCTAGATGAGGCCACTTTGAATCAAAAGGAAAGAAAGGAGAAAAGGTCATATCAAAGACATAAAGTTTCTATATAGTTACATTTGTGGACTGTTTGGTATCTACTATAAAAGAAATTGACATGGAAGGTGCAATAAATAATAATTTTCCCAAGGTCCTGTATTTAATTAACCCAGGATGACCACTGATAAAGAGTTACAATTGTGAAATAGCACATTTGTGCCAGGTTTAGATAAAATAATTTCATATAACTTCCTATACTCTTCAGGCAACTTTTTGTTTATTGGTCAGATGAAATAACTGAAACTCAATATTTAAAATTTTGCCTGACATAATATAGTCAGAGTTAATAATAGAGCCTGTATTGGTCTATGAACCGAGCCCACTATATCATGCTGCATCCAAGTCAGAGCATGCTCCATATTGCCCAACAAAATTCCTTATATAAAAATGGGAGCAGTTAGAGGTTGCCTCTTCTGTAATCTACACCGTTCATTTATTTCAGTCACTGTGATTACATATATTTCTTCTTCTTTTATCCTCAGGTTTCATCTCTTGGCCTATAAAGCTTTATGTTCAAGAGCAATAAAAAGTTGTGGTAAGTCCCATCCTATTTTCATAATCGAAATACTTAGTTTCTCCTTGACAAAAGTTAAAAATGTATGCTTGTCTATGACATTTTATTGAAGCAGTCTGGTTCAAATCTATATTCCAGTACCCAGATGTAAAGAACACATTGTCCTTTTCTAAAACAATCTCGTTCTGCCTGTAAAATGAGCAAGTAATTAATACATTTGGGGTTCTTTGGTCTTGCTTATTACTGATATCTAAATTTAGCTAATTCTAGAAAACAATCAAAAGATTTTCACGATTCTGTCAAAGTCAGGTAATTTTGAGTTAGAAACAATGAACATGCTTAATTTTGATTATCTCGAATAGCTCAAACAAAATTCACTGATATTAATCACAAAGATGGCTAAAATATCACATTCCCAAACAATGTTTACTATCCACTTTTGTTTTTTATTACATATACAGTTACATGTGTTTGCAGAATATTTAGAATGTTTTCCAAATTCAAAAAAGCTTAAATAAAGTTCAAAAGATTACAATAAGATGCTGTAGCTTTTACATATGAAATTTGAAAACATATTTTCCTAACAAAATAGTTTTAGAAATTGATACTTTGAGAAATGGAGCAAGGATAGGTTTTTCCACATTATACTTATTACTTCAGATAAAATATGGATAATTTTATATTTTATAGCAAAATTGCTTGTATTGTTGATATCAGTGATTTTGCTTTTAAAAACTCTATTTCTGCTTGGTAAAGAACTCTTATTTTACAAATTCTGGAATGATTTATGTGATTATAATAATCTAAAATTTATAATAAGCGACCTTTAATGTGATCTGCATTTTACAAAGGGGAAAGGTGAGTTAGAGATAAAGTTATTAGCTTAAAGGCACACAACTAATAAATATCAGGGTCAATATTTGACCCATGGCAGTCTAGATCCAATGTGGTTTACCCCACTACATAAGAAAGAGAAATGCTCTGGATGCTGGAGCATAAAGAAAATCCATTATATCAAGTTCAAGAAAATCTTTACAGTGGAGGTTAAGTTTAGTTTTGATGAAGGAATAGAAAAGTGCTCTGTGAACAGTGAGAAGTCTGTGTGATGAATAAGCAAAATGTTCTGTGGAGTTTATCAGAATTGTTCCTGTGGGAAATTGTCAGAAAACAGAGTAGGATTTTAAAGAAAGCATAAGGACATGATGGACCTTGGATGATAATCTGAGAAATTTTAACCATATTCTGAAAGTTAGGGAGGATTTTTGAAATATTTTAAGTGTTTTAAGCAAGGCAACAGTATGATTATACACTGAGTGGCCAGATTATTATGACCAGCAAATTAGCTGTACACTGCATCATATGGGATATGGAAGCCGAAGGCCTGTTCAAATACCTTTGCTGTCTACAGTTACCAAGATAAATGTCTCCAATTCGCACAGGAACACAAGGACTGGACAGTCGAGCATTGGGAAAAAGTCATGTGGTCCGATGAATCACGTTTCCAGTTGCATCATGCAGAAGACAGAGTGAGAATTTGGCAGAAACAGCATGAACGCATGCACCCCACATGCATAAGTACAACCCTTCAAGCTGGTGGGGGCAGTGTTATGGTTTGAGGCATGTTTTCCTGGCATGATTTGGGCCCTTTAATTTGTGTGGAACAACGTCTGAATAGCACAACATACCTAAGTATCATTGCTGATCAAGTTCATCCTATCATGTTGATGGCGTATCCCAATGGAGATGGCTTCCTCCAACAAGACAATGTGCCATGCCGCGGTGCTCGTATTGTGCAGGAGTGGTTTCAAGAACATGAGGGAGACTTTACCTTGCTTAGGTGGCCCCCACAATCACCAGGTCTCAATCCAATTGAGCATTTGTGGGACAAAGTTCAAAGAGCCATCAGGCAGCTGGTTCCACAACCATCAAATCTCACAGAACTGGATGGTGCTATTCATTAGGCATGGTGTCAGATTCCTCACATCACCTTTCAACATCTTGTGGAGTCAATACCAAGAAGAATCACCGCAGTATTGGAGGCAACGAAGTACTGATGGGGTGGTCATAATAATCTGGCCACTCAGTGTATATATATGTATATGTACATGTATATGTATATGTATATGTATATATATCTATCTCCCCCACATTCAAAGGCTGTTAAATCGTGTTGTTTACCCATATCTTCAGAAAAAAATCACTCCTACTGTCGTGGTAAACAACCTGCTTCCCTATTTATAATGGTCTGGCCCTCTAACAACTTCAGCATGAAATTATACCTAATTTGCCTACAAACATCAGGTGGTCATAATAATCTGGCCACTCAGTGTATATGCCATTTAGAAAATTTACACTGGCAACAATCTGGAAGATGAGTTGAAGAAAAGCTAATTAAAGGACAACTGAAGTAAACCAGCAAACATTGATGAAAACCCAAACAGAAGTATTGATGTGAAGAGAAAGGAGACACAGAGAAAAGATGTTTAATTGTAATATTTAAAAGGGTTATCATTTAATTATATTTTCTGTGTACTAAGCATTTTACTTGGTATTTTATGTATATAATCTAATTCCCAACCAGTTCCATGAGAGAGATTTCCTTAGTGATGTGTTATCTATATATATAAAAGACTAAGCAACTGGCTAACAGTCCAGTAGCTATGATACACACTGACCACCAGGTTCCAGATGCTCAACGCAGGAGCTGCAAAGCAATAGCAACTTTGCAGAGTACCCTCTCACACTCTGTGACCCCTAGGGAGGTGTCGGACTGCCAGTTTCTGCCTGATCCCTGCAGGCGAGGCTGAGGGACCCCACTGGTGCATGAATCTGTGCACTGTGCCTCTAGTAATGAGATAATAAAGGCTTAGAGAGGTTAAGCAGCTTATTCAAGGTTTACAGCTAGTCAGTGATAGATTTGGGATTCAAGTCCATGGCTTATATTCTTTTTAGCCTATGCTGCTGCTTGCTATGTAAGTCTTTAAGGACAGAATTTTGCAAATTTCAAAGCAAACTGGTAGTAGAAAGGTAAAGTAGAAGTATGAGTTTAGATTAATGTTCATGTTTCTGGTATGGGTGTGAGTTTTACTATCATTTCATCAACATGTAGAGCCATGGAATTCTAATACAATTTTTCCTCAAAAGATATGTTTATAATTGCTGCATTCATTTATTATCTCTCACTCCTCAAATCCTCATCTGGCATTAGCACCTTGTCTCTACCAAACAGCTTCTGATAAGAACCACAATCATCTTCCTGGGAAGTATTACAGATACCTTTTCCCCCATTGATCCCTTCTAGCCCTCACCTACCTTTCGCCTTTACCACACCATGTGTCAGTGGGTTTTGCATATATGCATGCAAGTCAAAGAACAGTTTTGTATATGCTTCCTAGTCTGCTTAAGTAACATTCAGCACTATTTTCTACTCTCTTGCATTGAGATATTCTCATTATTTGAATTTCTTGCAATGATGCCCTTTGATTTTCTTCTTACCTCTCTCTATGCTTATCAGGTTCATCAGAGTGGGCCAATGAATATTGAAGTTGCTTAAGCTTAGTAATAGAATCTCTCATTTCTCACTTCTGATGTCTTTATTCACCTTTATGACTTCTATTACTAGCTAGTTATACAGAGATAACAGATGCATTTACCCAGGACCCTTCTCTGATATTCATTCTTGGAAATTTCAAAAGCATCTCAAATACAAGATATATAAAAAGTAAATTCACGATATTCTCTCTCATTTCTAGGTGTTTTTTTTTTTTCCAGCCTTCCTTTATCTCTGAATGTACTGTAGATTTTACTAGCAAGGAACTTAGTAGTCATCTTGGACACGGTGTTCTTCTTCACCTTTCACATCTAAACCATCACCAAGTCCTGCCAATCAGATTTCGTAAATATTTCTCAGATTGTTTATTTTTTTTGCATGTGCAATGCTAGAACAACATTGCCTGCTATAGTTATTGTTATAGAATTCTCAATAGCCTACAAACTAATCTCCCAGCCATCTCTAAACTTTCCTTTAACCTATTCTCCATTGCAGAGTAATATGTCAAAGTATATTTCTGATCACATTCCCCCTATGCTTAATACCCTTTAATGGTACATATTGTTCTTAGAAAAGAGGATAGAATTCTGACTATGGCCTTCAGCACCCTGAATACAAGCTTTATACCCTGCTCTCTTGTTTCCTCTTTACACCGGTCTTCCCTACTTTCTCTCATCCAGTGCCACCAGCCTTCTTCCAGTCCTTCATATTCACCATTTCTATACATTGTTCCTTTTGATTGGAACACTCTTTTTCCCCTTCTTAATTAGATATTTCTACCCAACTTACTTTGAGTTCATATATCATTTTCTCTAGGAAATTTTATTTGACCTACTTATGTCAACTCCTTCTATTAAGGACCTTAGAATATGTTAAGGGAAGTTCAAAAGAGTTCTTTATCTGTTGAAATATTAGTTCTCCAGTTGACACTTTTAATATAAAATGTGGGTGGATTAAATTTACAGATCATAGTTGGGTTTACATATGAAGTTTTCTAGAAGAGAAGGCAAGAGAAGGGAAGGGAAGGGAAGGGAAGGGAAGGGAAGGGAAGGGAAGGGAAGGGAAGGGAAGGGAAGGGAAGGGAAGGGAAACATTGATGCGAGAGAGAAATCAATCGGTTGCCTCCCATTATGTGCCCCAACTGGGGCAACTCAGGTATGTGGCCTGACCAGGAATCAAACCCATGAAACCTTCAGAGTACAGGATAACATGCCAACCACCTGAGCCACACTGGCCAGGGCATAGAACACACGATCTGTAAAGCTTAAAAATATGATGGTCTTCTGCAAAGTCTGTCTGCTCTTTTTGCATGGAATTCTGTGTCATACTTCCCAAGGCAAAGATGTGTGTGTATGTGTGTGTGTGTATTTGGCTATAAGTTTGAATATATGATAGTGTGTACATATTTATGGTTAAAGTTATTTGCCTTTAACCATAATCAGATTTATTTGTACCATTTTACAAGTTAAATAAGTGACAGAAAAATATTAGAAATAAGGCAGAGGTAGTAGATATGATTAGCAATATATTTGGGGAGGACATATTAATGTACAGGGAATTGGAGAAAAAGAAAATGGAAAAATATTTTAAGTCTGTTGGACTATATGGATAATTTGTTTCAATTAAATTTAGTCTTGATTTGGTAGAAGGAAGCCTTTGTAGGCAAAGGTTCTTTGATACCCTGCCTTGTGATTTTGAATTGCCTACTTGCTTCAAAAGAATGGCCTAAACTTGCTCTCATTTTCTTTTTATTAATTTAAATATTCCCCTATGATTTTTAAAAGCAAAAATGCTTTTCTTTATCCTGCCAAAATTATAGAAACAATAAACACAAGTAGACATCTCCGTCAAAACTCAGAAACAAAATAAACTAATTTTAGCTGAGAACTTTTTTCCATCCAGGATCAGAAAGGAATTTTTTAAAAGAGTATAAAAGGGGATAAAAGACAAGTATGTGGAACTGCCAGCCCCACGCAGAAAGAGGTCAAAATATTACAGATAATGTTTTATTTAAACTTCAACTCAGTTTTTATAATCATGATGGCATGGATACTTTTCAGAAAAACGTTTGTTTGCTTCCCAATTAAAACAATAATATAGCCCATATTCAGATGGCAACAATGGACTCTTGATTCCTCTCAGATAAGCACATTTGAATTATAATCAAATTGAATACCTTAAACTTTGCACGCTCTCTGAATGCTACTTCACCTGAGTTTCCTTCCAACTATGGAAAATGAAACTCTTGGATGAATACTGAGCATGCAAGGCATATGACACAACACAGTGAAGAATAATACATCTTGTTGGAGAGCTGTTTATTTATTGAAAATAAAATTCTATACTTATAGAATATACATATATTGAAGTAAAAGTAAAATCCACATGGGTTTTCAAGACCAAATGTGGACTTTAAAAAAGGTTGATACTTGTGATGGGTTTTCCTTCTCACTCTCCTTTGATGCCTCAAGGTCTTGATGAGAAAGTTAAGATGACTAAACCATCACTTCACTTCGCTGAGGTGTGTTCTCTGGCTGCTGACGCCACCTGGCCCTGGCTTCTGGAGTACATTAAAGAGACAACTCCATGACTGACTACAAATGCTTCACAACCAATGAAAAGGAATAAATCTTTGAATTAAAGGCTGGACACAACAATGGAAAGGAAGAAAAGAGGAAGGAGGCTGTGAAGAAAGAAATTGCTGCTATGATTGTGGGAAAGGATGTTAGCACTCTTTCCAGATGTAGTGAACTGTGTGTAGACTGACAACCTGAAACTAAAGAAGCGTGTGTATCTCTAATTGATGAACTATGCCAACAGGCAGCCAGGCATGGTCATCCTGGATGTCAATAGCTTTGTGAAGGACTGTGAAGATCCCAATGCTTTGACTCAGGCTCTGGCAGTCAGAACCATGGGGTGCATCAGGTAGACAAGGTTATAGAATATCTCTGTGAGTCTCTCCACAAGTGCTTGAAAGATGAAGATACCTGTGTCCAGAAAACTAGCAATCTGCCTGGCAACATGCCATAATATCAATGCTCAAATGGTGGAAGATTGGGGATTTATGAATTCTCTGCAGGATCTCATAGCAGATTCAAATTCAAGGGTGGCTAATGCTGTAGCAATGTTATCTGAAATGAGTGAATCATACCCAAACAGCAACTTATTCGATCTGAGCCCACAGACATCAGTAAGGTGCTGACAGCCCTGAATGAGTGCTCTGAATGGGATCAGATTTTTATTCTGCATTGCCTGTCCAATTACAATTCTAAAGAATAACCAGGAGGCTCAGAGCATCTGTGAGTGGCTAATTCCCTGGCTATCTCATACCAACTCAGCTGTGGAGCTTTCACAGTAAAATTCCTAATGAAATGTATAGAGTTGTTACCCAGGTACTCTATTATAATATGGTGCTGAAGAAGTTGGCCCCTCCACTTGTCACTTTGCTCTGTGGGGAGCCAGAGGTGCAGTACATCATCCTGAAGAACATCAACCGAATAGTCCAAAAACTGCCTGAAATCTTAAAGCAGGAAATCAAAGTCTTCTTTGTGAAGTATAATGATCCCATCTATGTTACACTAGAGAAGTTTGACATCATGATTCTTTTGGAATCCCAAGCTAATATGGTTCAGATTCTGGCAGAACTGAAGGAATATGTTCAAAGTTTGGTGTTGACTTTGTTTGCAAAGCTGTGTGGGCCATTGGACAGTGTGCCATCAAGGTGGAGGAATATGCAGAACATTGTATAAGCAAATTGCTTGATCTTATCTAGACCAAAGTAAATTATGTGGCCCAAGAAGTGATTGTTTTAATCAGTGACACCTTCCAAAAGTACCCCAACAAGTATGAAAGTATATTGTCACTGTTGTGAGAACTTGGATGAGCCAGATGCTTGAGCAGCTATGAGCTGGATTGTGGGAGATTATGCTGAATGAATTGACAATGCAGATGAGTTACTAGAGACTTCCTTGGAGGGTGTTCATGATGAAAGAACCCAGGTTGCAGCTCACTCTGCTTACTGCTTTAGTGAAATTATTTCTTAAGAAACCATCAGAAGCACAGAAGCAGGTCTTGATTTTGGAAACTCAGGATTCTGATAATCTTTACCTTTGAGACAGGGGCTATATTTATTGGAGGCTTCTCTCAATGAACTCTGTCACAGCCAAAGAAGTGGTATTGTCTGAGAAGACATGGATCTCTGAGGAGACAGATCTCATTGAGCCAACTCTGCTGGGTGAGCTAATCTGACACAGTGGTTCTCTGCCTCTTTGTACCACAAGCCTTCCAATGCTTTTGTGGAAGGAAGTCATGGATCCATCACAAACACTTGCCAACACATCATGGGAGCACTGATGCAGCTGAGAGTCCTGTTGGCACCACCACTACCACCAACCTGGAACAGTGTCAGGTTATTCCCTCTCAAGGTGACCTTCTGGGAGACCTGTTGAACCTTGACCTTGGTTCCCCAGTCAATGTGACACAAGCATCCGCCATGCAGATGGGAGCAGTGGATCTCTTGGGAGGAAGACTAGATATTCTTCTTGGCAGTGAGCTTGGCGGAAGCATTGGAGGAAGTCTGACAGTGGGACAATCCTTCCTGCCATTATCAGTGCCCGCAACTATTGCTCCTTCACTTACTTTTGCTGTGGTCAGCAGTAGTCTGAATGAGTTATTTGAGTTCTGTACAGGGATAGGCATGCATATGGTGGATATGTGCCTCCTAAGGCTGTCTGAGTAAAGGCTTGGAGATTTCTGGAATATTTATTCATCATCAGGGGCATATCTATATGGAAATGAACTTCACCAACAAAGCTCTGCAGCACATGACAGCATTTGCAATCCAGGTTAACAAGAATAGCTTTAGTGTTATTCCCAGAACTCCTCTGGCCATACACCACTGATGCCAAACCAGAGCATTGATGTCTCCGTGAATCTCAACATCTTGGGCCCAGTCATGAAGATGGAACCGCTGAATAAGCTGCAGGTGGCTGTGGAAAACAGTATTGACATCTTCTACTTTAGCTGCCTCATCCATTCAATGTGCTTTTTGTAAAAGATGGCAAAATGGAGCACCAGGTCTTTCTTGCAATGGAAGGATTTCTGCAATGAAAATGACCTTCAGTTTCAGATGAAGGAATGTCATGTAAATGCTGACACTATTTCCAGCAAATTGCAAACAACAACGTTTATACTATTGCTGAGAGGAATGTGGAAGGGCATGATATGCCCCAACCTCTGAAGCTCACAAATGGCATTTGGATCTTGGCTGAGCTACGTATCCAGCCAGGAAGCCCCAATTATATGCTGTCACTGAGGTGTAGAGCTCCTGAAGTCTCTCAGTATGTCTATCAGGTCTCTGAAAGCATTTTGAAAAACTAATAGATTGCTCCTGTGCCCTCAGGCCACCGTGTGATCAGTACAAGCCAAGAACTCTTAACCAGAAGAAATTGTATTGCCGTGTAGAATCTGGACCTAAGCACACTGAGGCCACCCACCACTGCAGTGACTAGTCAAACTTGTGCTAAATTAGGGCACAACCTGCTGGATAGTTTTATCTTTCTGTGAACATTTGTTAACCATCGCTTCAGCCATTTCCCACCTCTTGCCTCCTGCTATCTGTCCTAACTTGTGGGCTTCTCCGTACTATGCCAATGGCGGAAATTTTTTGACATTTTTTCAATGAGAGCTCATTTCAAAAGCATAAAAAGACCAAAAATATAAAAGGAAAAGTATCTAGGGGAAAAATAGTTTAAGAAGCCATAAGTAACAATCTCCAAAGTTTATTTTTTAATAGAAAAATATAAAGTTAAGTGTTAAGTGTAGTTATTCATAAAAAACACATTCTTAATTTAAGATTTCTTCCTGAGAGACCCAACTGAATGCCATGTCTTCCTCTTGAAAATGCACAGATTCACATTCTGTTTCAAGAGGGAAATGGCATAATGAAAGAATATGGGTTAGGATCAGATCTGGCTCCAAATCTGCATACCATTATTTAATATCTTATATATTTACTTAACTTGTAGGCCTATTTCTTTGTCCTTTAAATGGGGACAGAAATTCTGTATTTCATGTTGTTATAAGAACAGAGACAAAATGTATATACATTGTAAAGCAAATGGTTGTTGCTACACATAAGGTGGCCATCATCATAGTATCTGTTCTCCCTTTTCTAAGTGGACTAGAATTCTATTAATAATAGTTGACTGTACATTATTCATCTTGGTATCTTTAATATATAATAAAATAGTTTACATATTGCTCATGTTCAATACAGTCTGATTTAGTTTTTATTAAGCCACTTGTGTTTTCACCTTGTATTGAAGATTTTTTTATATGAGCTTTTTGAGAAGACAGGCGATGCTTTCATTGTCTTTATGTGTTCTCATGCTTAGAAGACTCTTTTGCTCATCCTGCGAATGTGATGAATATTTGTTGAACTTCTTTCTTCAAACAGTTCCACTTCTAATTTAAAATGGGAAAATTGCAGGGGGAGCTGAATAACAAGAGAAATTCAGCAAGTATTCATCACATGCCCAAGATAATCAAAACAGTATGCTCAGTGCGAAGATACGTAAAGACAACTAAGGCATAAGTATTATTCCTCACCCTCACTCTCATCCAAAACCCACTCCAAATTCAAGCTGTATCATTTTTTTTCTCACAATGTCTCTCACATCCATTTCTCTTTTTCTGACTGCTTACTTCCTGAGAATAAGATTTTTGTAATTATTGTTAATTTATTTTAACTCCTTACTTTTTTCCATTGCACTTACATATCAATCTTAACTTGCTTTATATGATTAAATATATTTAGTTCTCTAAGACATTATAAAGTAAAGACCATCATAGAAGGTAAACAAGTAGTGTAGAATTTAAAAAATAGAGATAAAAGAGCAGATTTTTCAAAGTGGAGGGCAGTTCATGTGCAAGTGAAATAGTGTAAACAAGAAGACAATAGGCTACTGTTTTCAGAGCTATTTCAATATACATTTTCATGAAGTCTCTTGTACACAAACTCTACCCATATATACTGCTGCTACTCACTTCCCATTTGTTTGAATTACATGTCACTGCTCTCTCCAAGAATCTCATGGTCATCTGAGCTGTTCTCTCTCCATATTCTTCAGAAGGGCTGCCTCTTCTGATAAGCCCTGAAGCAAACTTCTTTTATTTCTTAGGGTGACTATGAATTTCCTACCATTAGCACTTCCTACACTCCTCCTTAATACAAATGTACTGCTTTGGAGCAGCAATGTACTGAGTTCAAAATACTTTTGTGATTCTCATTTAGGTATAGTAGGTCAAAATACTTTTGTGAATCCCTTTAGTTAGGTATAGTCTTATAACTATTTTGGTCAATTAAGTATATTTTAGGGTTTTTTGAAAAACAGTTTTGTTTTCTTACATTGAAGCTGCCTGTTTCTACTTTATTTTTTTCTGTCTAGAATGTGTATATGAGACAGGAGTGCAGTGTTCTCTTATAACTATGAAGTAGCAAATGTGAGCTGAAAGCCAACACTAGCAGATTTAGTGAAAATAAGTAGTTCAAGGAAACAAGCTAAGTCTTGGAAGACAGTGTTTAACAGCAGCAAAACCCCTGGAGTTTTCACCACTGGATTTCTGGTTCTGTGAGAAAAGTTAACCTTTTTAAATATTGTTATGTTATTGTGGTATTTATTATGTTTATGTTGCTAAACACATTCTTAAATAACACTTTTTTGGTTGCCTTATCTTCTCATTCTGTATGTTTGTTTGTTTTTTTCCAAATTATCTATACACAGAGACTCAATGCACGAAATTCAGGCAAGGAGCTTGGCCCTTGAAATCTCCTGGAGGTAGAAATTGCACCATTGGAGGGAGGTGCAACAATAATGTCTGCCCATTTCTTTAACTGCACCCCTGTGGTCAAAAGCAGCAATCAGAGCAGACAGCCCTGATATTTTAAGGACAGGATCCTTTTTTCCCCCATTCATCATCCAGTAAACTCTGCACTAGCTATTCCATGAACACAGCTGCCAAGCCACATGGATGGGGTAGGAGATAGATAGCTTCCACTTTGCTAAGAAAATGAAATAAACCCAAATTAATTGCAATTTACTGTCAAAATTTCCCCCTAAAAGTTGCAAGTCTTCAACAGCCTCTGGAGTTCCAAATAATTATATCAAGCAGATTCTGCCAGTGGGATCTTGTCCAAATCTGTAATCAGACTCTTGGTGCTATATAACCTGCCATCTTCCAGAAGCCTCTTCTAGGTCTTTCTTTAACTTTGACAGTTTTTCTTGGTTGTTAAGACCCATTTAAAATTATTTTCATGTATCACAGGAATCTATACTTGAAACCTATATAATCTTATTAACCAATGTAACTCTAATGCATTTAATTTTGAAAAATTAAAAAAAGAAAATGATTAGTTTCTGAGTGTGAGGTATTTAATTATTAATAAATCGCATGATTATTGTGATATCTTCTACTATGAGATATTTTTATTAAATGATAATCCTCATGTAAGCCTAATGCATTTATGTAAATATTACAGACTAGACCATCTATTCACTCTTAGATTGTACTGCTCACTGTTTATAAATAGTGATTGTGAAACCTGGAAACTATACTGTGGCTTTAACCACAAATAAAACTACCTTAGAACCCTAAAACTACCTTGGAACCCAATATCATTGAGAATTTTTTCTTATTAGAACAATGGCAGAAAGAAAGATAAGCCAGTAAAGCCAAAATGTAAAACAGATAACAAAATTGTGACTTTATCTGGGATATTTCAGCTTGGGAGTTTAGATGAGATGTTATCTGATGATGTTTAGATTATGTTTTCCATGAATATGTTCCTGATACTGACATTTTAGGCAGAACAGTATTCCAAGGTGGGGGGACACAACCCTATCTATGATAAGTATATTTGATATTTCACCTAATTCCCAAGGGCAAATTCTGTCCTCAGTAATTTTGACATCACAAGAGCCTCCTGCACGTTCAGACACCTCCCTAAGGTGAGGACCACTTAATGAAAGAGATGGTGGTTAGGGTAATTAAAAAAAAAAAAAGGCTTTCTTCTAGAAGTAATCAAGAACATATCTGGGAAGAATTGAGGGATGCCCCCAAATTAGGTAAACTTCATAGGAGATTTCCGCTTTTAGAACCAATGAAGCCTCTGTTTAAAATAATAAAAGGCACATGCTTAAAAATATATCTAGATGAAATTTCTTAAAATAATTCTAGAAGGAAATGGGTTTTAATGGTTACTAGGTTAAGGAAGTCAAGGATAACTCAAAGAGATGCAAAAGAATAAGAAAGAAAGATCTCATGGGAAGCCTGAAATAAATAAACCAGAAAAAGTTAAGATGCAAAAAACTTTGACATATACTTTGTTAAGTTGCAGAAAGAAGAGGAATAATAAAGCCAATTGAGGAACCACTCTTTGAAGATTGGGACAACTGTGGAATAGGATTACATAAACTCTGGACAGCCTGAAATACTAAAAGCATTATTGGGTGAGTTTCAAGGTGACTCAATTGTTGAAATGCAGAGGTTGCTTGTGCTGTGGGAAAAATGCTCAAGAAATTTATGGAATTGGAAATCTAAGAAAAGTGATAGGAACATTATATAAAACTAAAGGGGAAACAGGCAAGACCACAATTTATAAAAATAAATTGAGGGCTAGATATTGGCATGAGGAAACTTCCTCTAGATGGAATAACTCCATCCAGGAGAGGTAAGATGTTTTTGAACAGGTCATTAGAATTAAAACACAGGAGCTGTAACTGAAATGCAGAAATAACTTTTAAACGCTAAAATAGCCCATCACCCAGTCATACAGTATAAAAAGTTGTGGCCTGTGTTTATCTTGGTAATTCTGATCTGGCTTTTACTAAGAGAAGCCCGCATTTGCCATAACTGTGTGCACATTTCTATAAAAACATGGGGAAAAACTGTGTTTACAATTTATATATGATGTGTGTTGCTTCTTGGTGCTTCAGTATTTAACCAATAAACACAATTTAAACCAATTCTGCTCAAAATGAAGACTCCCAGAGAATTTTAAATTATTTACTTTGCCAATTCTGTATAGTTAAATTTGAAGATATATATTAGAATGATTAATTTATGGATTAATACATAGAAGTTAAGAACAGGAGCATGTCAAAGTTTCGAAATGAAGAGCAGGCATATAAATCAGAGGTACCCTAAAGATGAACATTCCTTCCTAGGAGAGGAATAATAAAGTTGATGGGATTCAGAGGCTTTGACAAACTGAAGATAGCCATGAATGTTTGAATGGGATCAGAGCACTATTGAAAGAGAAATAATTAAAATTATACACATTATAAAGCTATGAATGTGCCCTAGCTCAGTGATCAGTTCGTTGGAATGTCATCCCACACATAAAAAAGGCTGCAGGTTCGATTCTCAGTAAGTGCAAATACCTAGGTTGTGGGTTCCATCCCCAGTAAGGGTGTGTGTGGGAGGCAACCGATTGATGTCTCTCTCTCTCTAGAATCAATAAAACATATCCTCAGGTGAGGATTAAAAAAAAAAAAGCTATGGATTTTTCCAAAAGAATTATAAATTACCAAATTATCAGGAAAAATCCATTTTTAGAACTGAGATTTCAACTGGGATAATAAACAAATGATGAGAGACAGAACAGACCAGTTCTATGGTCCTGACACTTTGCTAGGCCTGGGTGTCTGTCAGGTAAACACAGGGAACAGCAAAGTAGTAACAAATCAATGAGATTCATTATTGGTACCGGGGTTTTACTTTCCAAGATTAAAGGTATCCTTCCTAAGATTAAAATACCTGAGAGGTTGTAAAATCTGAGCCATTTTAATTCAAAGAGGCAAACTTACATTTGAATGGGGAGAAAGTAGGTCTGTGAGGTCCTCCTGGTCTAATAATTATTAAGAGTCTTATTAAATTAAGAATCATCATAAAATTGAACAAAAGACAAATTGATAGAGGTTGAATCATGCCATGCCCATCTCTTGTATATGATTAAAACACTGGGAAGTCGGGCGAGATTTCAGATGTATAGCCTGTAAAGAAATAGATGTCTGGACCTACTATTCAAGTGGTTGGTCAGCTTGCATCTTGGTGGAACTGCTAGGAGGCCCTCCAGTGAACCATAAACAGTAGAGTATACCATAAAAATCAATAATTGAAGTGGATATACAGAAAAAGGATGGAGCTGCCTTGTTTTCACACTATATATTAGCTCAATCTGTCTGTGCAAACACCAAATGGGACTCTAGAGATTCATGTTCAATTTAAGGTAGGGTAATCAAATATCCCAGTTTGAGACTGTCTTGTCTTACTTGTTTCTGTATGGCTGTTAATACAGCTATGTTTCATTCTTAGAAGGGTTTCTTTTTGGACCTTTGACTAAATTTCATATACTATAGGGAAATTAAACTAAATATCAAATCCAATTGTTTTTATGATGATAGCCAGAGATTAAAATAGGAAATTTTTATAAGCAGAAAAGTTCTTGGGAAAAGAACATAGATTTAGCAAAATAAATGTTGGCCTATACCCCTGAAAGATATGGCAGTACAAAACTGCATTTGGGGGCATTTAAACAGTGGATATGATTGTTATTCTGTTCTCCACACTTTTTGGTGCATTTCAGGAAATTTCAATTAGTGTAAATAAAGAAGGCCAGCAAGGATTTTAAAAAATGGTAGGATTATCTTATTAATGTATATTAGATGATAAATATAAAGAAATAAACAGTCCTTTGTGGTTAAAGAAAGTTCTAAAGAATAATCAACCACATCAGATCTGTTGGGAGAGAAATGGGTGCAGGCTTCAGCAGAGAGGGGGTTGGAGACTCTATGGAGCTGGGGTCCCAATGGCAGATCCTAGAGAGATGGACACGTCCTTGTCTGTGTCCGCCTGGTACATTTCTGTGGTGAAGTGAGGGCAGGCATGGGGAATAAAGCAGAACTTTGGAAACTCAGAGTCCACACAGGTGACCTTTGAAGTGATAGGGAGAGGATGAAAAGGGTGTCTCTGTCACCTCTGAAAACCCTTGGTGGTGGAGCTTCTGGCCCAGGTCTTTGAGTCCTTCTGATGCAGCCCGACTCACAGCTGAGGTATTGGTGACCCAGGAAATGGGGAGTTTTCATTCACGTAAAGCTGATTAAAGAAAGAACGCTAAACAACCCGAACCAAAGATATACCAAAGGAGAAGCACGGAAGGAAAAGGAAGAGGAGATGCCAGTATGAGAGGATAGGAATAACCAGAAAGTAAAGTGGGGTCATTGCCCTAAGTGGGGCTCACTCTCCCCACACTTCCCAAGTTAGCTACTTTGCCAAGTCCAGAGCCAGATTACCTGAAGCACAGCTGTCAGACCAACCAAGGGCAGGATGCTAGGGATGCAGGCCTAACAGATGGCCAGCTTCCAGGAAATCAAGTCTAGGAGATGCTATTTTCTCCTACACCCACCAGCCAGAGTGACTTCACTGCCTGAGAGTATATGATGGAAGGATTCTGACAGCAACACTTTCTTTTCTTTCAAAAACCAGATTGCAGAAAACTAATAATGATGAGGAGCCGATTAGTACAGTGTTTCCCCACTTAAGGGAAACCTGATTGAAATAGATGGTAACAAAAAGAAACTTCTGTTCAGGGTGAAGATGCTGAAGGAAAGGAGGTGCAGTTAAATTAGTCCCACACAAGTCAGGAGACACAAGTACAAGTCCAGCTTTGCGACTTAAATACTGGCAACAACATGCAGTCTCTCAAACTGTATGGCTCTCAAATCTCTTGACTGTAAAATGGCATTAATATGATATGCCTATAGATTGTGAATATTTAATAAATGACAAAATATTTTGAATAAAATAAAATTAACTCATTCTTGGATGGAAATGGGTAGATCAGGATAAAGACAATTTAATTAGGTTAATGTTGAAATATGTACTGTACTTCCTGTTTTTACTACTTCTGTTTTTACTGGACTCTGCCAGTAATTTAAACATAACATAATGAAATAGCCCTGCCTAAAGACCCAGATTGCATATAATACCCACTAAGAATAAATAGTCCATTGTAGAATAATGGCAGCTTTCTTGGGAAAGTGTGTCTACTTTTCAGGACCAAAGTTCACTCAGATTGGGCAAGCATCCCAGTGTTTATTTCTATAGGTTCAGAGGAGATAACAGGTCTGACACTTAGAATTTAAGAGTAAGATACCTTCTCACAGTTTTATTCGTAACAAAATTAATATTTTGGCTTCTTTTACATCTATATCTGAGTTGGTTCTGAGTTTAGGAAGGAAAATGAGCTTAATATACCCTCTTGAATTCCAACATCAGTCCGTGTTTTTTATATCCTGGACTCTAGAATATTTGTCATTGTGTCCATAGCACATAGTATAGGCCTTGGAACAATGCATTTATTTTAGTACATTTAAATTTAATTACTTTAATTTCTTTTAATCCTTATAATGGCTTTGTGAGCAAAGTATGAAAAACCTGTTTTCAGAAAACTGTGGCTATAGAGGTGAAATGATGGAGACTCAAACTAATGCCTGTTTCCAAATTTTATCTCTCCTCCTTGTTTGCTTCTTATCCACAAGGAGACGTGGCAAGTTAATGAACTTGTCATCTTGTTGAATAACCTGACAATGATGTAGTAATTCAAGATAAACAAACAGACAGGGTGAGGAGCATTTTGGAGAGTCTTAAAACTAGATTAAGAAGTCTGAAATTATGTTGGTAAATTATTGAGAGCCATTGAAAAAAATTTGCGGAGACTTGAGATTAATTGTACAGGAAAATAGTAAATTGGAAGGTGGTAGACTGAAGCTTAGAGACAATTTTGGAGGCTGATGGACTGTTCTGGTGTATGGGGCTATAGCAGCCTCAATAGGTTGATGGCAATGAAAATAGAAAATAATGGGAATTTTAGTCTGTTAAATGTTTTAAAAATTAAGAAGTATTACTCTTAGTTTGGATTTACACTCTGTCTTTGTTACCCAGAAGTCCATCCAAGTAATTACACAGTCCCAGATTATTCATAAAACACTCAGCTGATGCCAGAAAGTGCTCCATTGACTCACCATAAATCTGTGAGCAGAACCATGGAGTACTGCTATTTTTCAAAAGCAAACTCAATGTTCCCACATCGAAAGTGGTGTCAAGGTTATAGTTTAACAGCAGTTTAAAAATTAAATTTACATCAACCATTAATCTTTCTCCTTAGGCGCCACTTTGATTTTGCTATTCCTCTGCTGGAAAGCCTTCTAGGATCCCCATTATCTGATTCCATAATAAGTTCATCATAATGTGGGCCCAGCCAAGCTTTTTATCCTTATCAGTGCTATCCACCCCCCCATATAAAATCCATATATTTAAGAAAAAAATAAAGGATCACCATGTCTTAACTTATAAGATTCCCATTTTTTATTTCCATCTCTAAGTGAATCTGCTCATGTTTGACATTGTGTGTCCTTGGGAAATTTCTTACACTTTCTATGCCTTTATTTCTTTTCCTTCTCCTCCTTGTTAAGTAGGTAATACATAAAGAGACTTATAATCATGTTTAAGAGATTGTAGGTGCTCACATGCTAGCTATATTATTTTAACTAGTAGGTCTGATCTACTTCAAAATAAATAGTATTTCTTGAAGAATAGAAACTACATATTTTTCCTTTGAAGTTTTTACAATTGATTTAACTAAGATATTATTGTTGTCATATTTTTTTTTTAATGTGAGTTGTCTGGAATAAGGGAAAAAGCTAATTGACTTAGTTTTTGAGCAGCTAAAGTTAGCAGATATTTTTTTTTCTCTAAACAACTAGTGTGTCAGAGGGGACTTCATTCTAATAGCTATTTAAGCTATGTGAAAGACAAGAGAACGCTAACTCTTAATGTCCTTATTTCTGTTCCCTGCAGAAATATAAAAGCACATCCTAGCCGACATAAATTTAATCCTGCTGCCTTTACAATTTCACATTTGAAATATTTTCTTATTGTCAGCTAAATACTCTAAAGGTATTCTTCTCAGGTGAGCATAACTAAACAAATAAGTAGATGATAAGGATTGTTTATTATCAGACTACCTAAAGAATAATCTAAGGACAATTCTAATATATCTTGAACAGGAAAGATTATTAACTAGGCAAATAAGGTCTGTTATAAATTACTCCATGAAAGGCAATTTTTTTATTTCAAGTAAAAAAATGGCTTGGTTGTTTCATGATATTGATTTTGAAATGTTTGCATGCTTATACAATGTCAAATATTTTAATGCCTTCTAGAATGACCTAATTTGTCCTTTTTTATTGTCATTCATAATAGCTTGTATTTGAGCCAATAAATTATCTCTACATATATTAGATGAATATTTTCAGCCTGATATTAAGGTAGCAGAAAATGCTTATGAATGTCTTTTCAGTTATAAGTAGATGGTTGTTTTATTGGTGCATTGGAAGAATACATTTTAATAAATACTGTGTTGTTGTTTTTTAATAGAACTAATCTTTACTTAATGTAAGCAGTTTGAAAATACAGAAACACCATCTAAGTGCTAAGTCCTCCCATTTCAGACACTGATAGACCTGGGCACATTCTCAGCTACTGCGGGCCATTCAAAATAAAACAGGCTGCTTAGACAATCACAAAGATTTAAGAGACAACTAAGAGCTAGGATAGGGTTGAACAATAAGTTTTATGTGATATAGAGAAAGCACACTGAGAGTCAAAAGGTGAAGAAACAGAGAATGAATATGTTCTAAATAAAAGAACAAAATATAACTTAAGAAAATACTTTAATGAAATAAAGGTAAGTGATTTACCTGGAAAAGGGTTCAAAATGATCATAAAGATTTTAACTGAGCTCTGCAGAAGAATGGATGTACAAAAGGAGAATTTCAACAAAGAGAAACTATAACAAAGTACCAAATAGAGACTATAGAGCTGAAGAATGCAACACACGGTCCCAACAGCAGATGAAAAAAAAAAATCAATGAACTTGAAGACAGGGTATTGGAACTCCCCCAGTCACAGAGCAGCAAAAAGAAGAAAAAAAAAAAGAAGAAGAAGAAGAGTGAAACAATTTATGGGACAATGTCAAGTGAAAACAACATTTTCATTACAGTGTCCCAGAGGTAGAGAAGAGAGAGAAACAGACAGAAAACTTATTTGAAGAAATAATTATTGAAAGCTATGCTGAATTTGGGGGAAGAAACAGAAATACAGATCCAGGAATCCCAGAGAATTACAAATAAAATGAACCAAAAGAGACCCACACTGACACATTATAATTAAAGTGTCAAAAGTTAAAGACAGGAGAAAGTTTTAAAAGCAACAAGAGAAATACAACTGTTATAAACAAGGGAAGCCCCATAAAACCTCTAGCAGATTTTTCACCAGAAACTTTGTAGGCCAGAAGTGAATGGAAAAATATATTTAAAGTGCTGAAAGAAGGCCTTGCCAGGTGGCTCAGTTCATTGGAGAGTGGTCCCATACACCAAAAAGGTTGTGGGTTCAACTCCTGGTCGGGGCAAGTACGGAAGGCAGGCAACTGGTTGATGTTTCTCTCTTCACATTGTAGTTTTGTTTTGCTTTTTGCTCTCTCCAAAAAATAAAAAAAAATAAAAAAAATAATAAATAAAATAAATAAATAATAACACATCCTCGGGTGAGGATTAAAAAAAAGGGTTGAAAGAAAAAACAACACTGTGACACTGAATTAGAATAATTTTGTTACAATGTCCATATTCCCCAAAGCAATATTTAGGTTAATGTATTCCCTTTCAAGATTTGAATGGTATTTTACAGAAACAGAAGAAACAATCTAATATTTCTAGTTTATAGTTAAATTTTGGTTTTAGATATACAATTTTGTTTTATAATTATTATACTACCTAAAATGTTTTACCTAATTTTATATGTGTGTTTTGTTTGACAATACATGAAAAATGTGATTTTTTTAAATATTTGATAAACCAAAAGTTTAAGAAGTATGTTAAAGTTTTCATAATTAAAATTTAAATTGGCCTTATTCTTTGTGTTGTTTTTAGCTATTTGGTGTCACAAAAGAGAGATATTCATGATAATTTACATTTTTAAGTAGTAAAATTAACTACTTATAATTTTTACATAAAGCTTCTATTTTTTGTTTTGCCATTTCTGTAAAAATATACATGCATACCTATGTTAGATAGGTTTTTAGAAACTTCTTTTGAAGTATACTGGAGGTTATTTAATTTCATTACATTGTAGTATTTCATAATGTGACCATGCCATAATTTATTTATTAATTCTGTTGTTTATAAGATTTTGGATAGTATCCAATGTGAAGCTGTGTTACCAGGCATATGATTTAGCACTATTATATCCTCCTGAGAGAAAAAAAAAAAATATCTTTATCATTATGAACTATCCCTCTCTATTATGTAAATATACCACATCTTTGACAGCAGTTGTGGTTTAAGAAAGTTTTCAGAAGTTTATTCTAGTGTACAGATACTAAGGAAATTCCCAGTGATTCCTGCCTTCTGTATTCATGCTCTTGTAACATTCTCTTCTACTTACTTGCTTCCAATCAATGGAATATGGCAAACGTATTTGGATGTCATCACTGCTATTAGGTTATAGTATATATGAACTCCATCATACTAGCTTCTGTGCTAGAGATTCCTCTTTCTTGGCTCAAAGAAGCAAACTGCCATGGAGTAAAGGCATGTTAGAGAAGCCCACATGCATGACAAGGAACTATGGGCAGCCTCTTTATGTAAGAGCACTCTCCGCACTCTCCAGCAAGAAACCGAAACCTCAGTCATACAAGCATAGGAAATGGTTTCTGCCAACAACCGGAAGAAGCTCAGAAGCAGGCATTTCCACAGTTAACACTCTGATGAAAACTCGGCCCCAGGCTACATGGGGATTGCAGCCTCCTGAGAAACAGAAGACCCAGTTAAGGTGCACCCAGACTTCTGATTTACAGAAACTGTGGATAGCTCATGTGTTTCAGTCATTAAGTTTGTGGTAATTGTTTTGCAGCAATAGATATCTAACACATTCACCATTACCTCAATGATCCTTCTGGATTCTGTAGGGTTTATACTGTTAAATTTAAAGGAATATGATAGAGAGAAGCACCCATACATATTTGAATTTGCAACCCTGTAGAGTGGCATTAATCCATGCTATTACATCTGTATTATGGCATTATTTTTACTATTTGGCAAGGGGAATGTGTACATTTTAGGGCTATACATATGGATTTTGCTCTCATAATAGTTCTTAACCCATTGTTTCAGAAAATTATTGAAACAGTTTCATCAGTTGTTTAGTATATCTGTTTCAAGGATATTCAGACAAATAGGAGATAGCCAAAGGGAAGGTCTGTAGATGAATTGAGCTAGTGTGATATGGACTTGGTTTTCATATGCCGTAACTCTAATAGGGAGCCATGATTACAGTTGGGTTCCCTTGCAGACACACACACACACACACATATAAAAGGAAGAGAGCAAGAAGAGGGGAAGAAAGAAAAAGAGAGGGACTAGGAAAAAGCTAAAAACAATTAACAAAATGACATTAAGTACATACCTATCAATAATTAATTTAAATATAAATGGACTAAATTATTAAAAGATATAGAGTGGCTAAATTAAAATTTAAAAAGATCCATTTATATATTGCCTAAAAATGACTCCCTTTAGGTATAAGCCAGACACAAACTGAAAGTGAAGGAATGGAAAAAGGTATTCCATGCAAATGGAAACAAAGAGGAAGTTGGGAAGTGAACAGAGAACATATTCAAACAACTGATGAGACCTTCCCAAACCTGTGCAAAAAGCTGAGCCTTCCAGTCAAAGAAGTTGAAAGAACATCTAATTAGCTCAATGCAAAAAGACCTTCACCAAGATAGAGATGTTAAAACTATCAAAAACTTATGACAAAAAATTCTCAAGGCTGTTACCTATAAAGAAAACATTAGATTATCATCAGTTTTTCAGTAGAAATTTTATGTCAGGAGAGATGCATTCAAATACTCAAAATACTAAAAAGAGAGAAATGATAGCCAAGAATAATATATCCAGTGAAGTTATTCTTTAGATATGAAGGAGAAATAAAGTATTTTCCAGACTAACAAATGCTGAGAGATTTTACTTATATAAGACCTGCATTATAGGAAATAGTGAAGGATGTGCTTCTACTTGAAACAAAAAGACAAAAGGGTTTACAAAACTCTGAGCAAGATGACTGACAGAAGAAATTGCAACTTTATTTCAGAATAGGGTATTAAACACTTAATTATTGCTTAAAGGTTAAGGGGAGAAACATATTTTAAAAAGACTATAGCTTATGCAGTTTGGAAATGAACACAATATAATAAGGGATAATCTGTGACAACAAAATCATAAAAGAGGATGGGAAAAAGGACTAAACTTGTGCAGATGAATGGAAATAAGATGCAGTCAGAAGGAAAAAGATTATTGTATGCATAAACTTTATTTTACATAACAACAAAAAAAACTAGAACTGAGACACATAAAATGAAAAAAAAAAGAAAGAAAACAGCAAAAACTACTCAATATATGTGCACCAAGCCTGGACTCACCAAAATATATAAAGCAACTACTAATACTGAAAGGGAGAAACTAACAGAATGCGATTATAGTGGGGAACCCGAATACCCCATTGACAGCAGTGGGTGGGCCATTTAATCAGAAAACCAATTAGAAAAATTGTCTGTAAATGACACATTAGACCAAATAAACATAGTCAATACTTTCAGAGCTTTCCATCCCCAAACAAAAAATATATACATTTTTTTCAAGTGCACATGGAACATTCTCAAGGGTAGACCATTTGTTCTGGCACAAAACTAGTCTCAATAAATTTCAGAAGACTGAAATTATACCAAACATATTTTCTGGAACCTGGAAATTAACTATAAGAAGAAAAGTGGCCGAAACCGGTTTGGCTCAGTGGATAGAGCGTCGGCCTGCGGACGGAAGGGTCCCGGGTTCGATTCCGGTCAAGGGCATGTACCTGGGTTGCGGGCATATCCCCAGTGGTGGATGTGCAGGAGGCAGCTGATCGATGTTTCTCTCTCATCGATGTTTCTAACTCTCTATCTCTCTCTCTTCCTCTCTGTAAAAAAATCAATAAAATATATTTAAAAAAAAAAAAAAAGAAGAAAAGTGGAAAAACCACGAATATGTGCAGACTAAACAACATGCTACTGAACAACTATTGGGTTAAAGGAGAAATAAAAAAAAAAAAGATCAAAAGATACATAGAAGTAGGTGGTGGGGGTGACCATAGTTAAAAACATTGTATTGTACATTTGAAAGTTGCTGAGAGTAGACTTTTAAAATCATCATTAGAAAAAAAAATTGTAAGTATGTAGGGAGTCAGATGTTTATTTAGAGTATTATGGTAGTCATGTTGCAATATATATAAACATTGAATCATTATGCTGTACACATGAAACTAATATAATGTTACATGTCAACTATACCTCAATAATAAAATTAAGTTTAAAAAATTAAAATCATATTAAATTTATATTATGCATTTTGAGCAGGGATATGAAAAAAGAGAAATGGACTGTTTCTCATGACATTATTTCAGGAAGTAAATGATAACAATTTATCCCAATTTTAGTAATGGTAACTTTGACCACATAGTTGTTCTTGGTATGTAATTGCTTATTGACTTTCTCAACAGACTGAAATACTTCACACTCCTGGGTGTGATGTTTCCTTTTTGAGGCCATCCTGAGACTTGCCCCAGTTACTGCAGTAGAAACAATGAAGGGAGATCCGATTGTGACAGTAGCAAGCATCATTATTCAAGGTGCTGGCTTTATTGGAGGAATTTGCCTTTGATTCTTAGTTTTGATCAAATCACTTTCTTTATCGCAATAGGCTAAGACAAAAGTAGTGGTAGATCCATAATGATAAAAAGAGTGACTTTTTTTTTCTGGAGTCAGAACTCTAAAAGATACAATTTTACCAGTATTTGCAATCAGAATTTCACAGATGTTAGAATTACAAAATAATCCTAAAATTGTCTTATTAAAAAAAGTATATAAGTCACAACAAATTGTTAGTCTCTGGTATTGAAATTATAGAGTCCAAAATAGAACACTTTTACTTTAGCATATTTTCTCTTCATTGCAGCCATTATATATTACTTACAGTGCATGACTGTGATATAGAAATATTATTTTATATTATTTGTACATTAGACAAACATAACCTTTTCAGCAGTTCCCTAATATTAAGTTTTTGATTGTAAAGTTATATGTTCTAGTAATTATGGGTAGATTTGATGTCTATATGACACACCATCATCTGGTTACAAAAGGGAAATGCAGTTGACAAGTGGGCTGACGGTTCACGGCTATACAGGTATAATTATGACTGGGTAAAGTTTTATTTTTGATTCTTCTTGCTGCTTTTAATTTGCACTTATTTTAATGTCATTAGGCAATTTTCTGCCTCCTATCCAGCAAAATGGATGGCAATAGTATACTTGTATTGAAACCTCAGGAGCCAATTTTATTTTTCACACCCACACTACTCTATTTCCACAGTTACTCTATAAATTCTTGTTTTTCTTGTTGATCTAGAGTTCTAGTGACTTTTTAAGTTTTCTTCCTACTTGCCAATACTTTTTTCTAGTGGCTCTCCAGGAACTGTGAGAGTACCTGGGAAATTTCACTGGTCTATAGTGTAGCACAAACGGGCTTTATAGCTTTCTGAGTGAAGATTTTTAGCAGCAAAGTTAATGGGCTCAGAAATATCAGGCCTGGATTGTATAATTTTACAACAAAGCATAGACAGATAGATGATAGATAGGTGGGTGCATAGATAGATAAATAATTTTGATTTACTGTTTTTATATTTATATCACTTATATGTTGTAAAAAATTTCTGGTTCCAAGAATAACAATTTGATCATCCTTATGTAGGAGTGTGGAATCATGTTTGGATTAGCGTCAGTATACATAGTGACTTCAAGCTTGTAAAGAATCTGTATTTTACCCACATTATGTAAGGACAGAACAACTTCACCTAGACCTTGAATGTTAGAGATGTAAGCTAATGTCACAGAATGATAAATAGGGTATTTCTTGTTCCTTATAAAGAGATGGTTAGGCCCACAGCTGAAAACTGAGGCATTCTAAAGAGAGCAACAAATACTTGAAAACAAAAATATTTTTCAGTATTTGTTAAAATGGTGTACAATGAGCCCTATCATACTCAGTTATTAACAGTTATTAACAGTCCTCCTTTCCCTATTCCTACCATTCCTTGCCAGTTGCAAAGGAAAAGAGAAATGAAAGTATAGCTCATATCCCTGTTCCTACTTCAAATTCCTTCAGCCATTGGTCTTGCCTAAGATGGAGAATAGGATAAATTGTGTATATTTGTGTGTGTGTAAGTTGGAAACATACTCTTTTCCTTAAGAACAAAACCATTTTCTTAATTAGTTGCATAATTATCAAAATCAAGATATTTAACATTGGTACATTATTATCTAATTCACAGTCCGTAGTACAATTTTTCAATTGTGCCAATAAAATAAATTTCATTAATTCTAAATTTATTCAATGGGATTTAATTCCTTATAATTATTATAATTATTATTTAATTTAATATTCAAAATATCCTAGAGTGGCCAGTTTGAGTACCTTCCAGCTGGAAACTATGTACTTTCTATGTGTTCCCATAATTCTTTGAACATTTTCTTCATTTATGGCATAGCATGGTGTTCTAGGAAAGATTTATTTCTCCTATACTCTGTCTTTTTACCAAGAGCCCTATTTTTCTTTAGTGAAGAATGGCTTTTAGAAACCAAAATCTGGTCTCTGAATGTGCTCATTGTTACTGGTATGTCATTGCTTTTATGCCATTTTAGTGGACATGGCTGAGAATATTCTTCAACAGTGTTCTCTGTGGCTCCCTTATTTTGAATGCATTTACTTATTTCCTCAAACATAATTAATACACAAAAATACAGTTTGAAAACTGATAACCCATAACATTTTGAAAAGCAAACTTACTAATTACTCAAAATTGTAGTTTATTTTTATGGTAAACTTTACATATAGTATATTTACATATAAATATACACATTTATATTTTTTATTTTGACAAATTCACACACCTATGTAACTCATACCTTTGTCAAGACATAGAATATTTTCATATCCCAGAAAGTTCAAATGAAATTTGAAATGAGATTAGAATTTTAAAATGTACTGAACTGCATTTTTATAATTAGAGTAACTAATAATTATGAGATTTTTAGAGATATAGTTTAGAGAGAAAAGGTCTTTTTTTTTGTTTCAATGTTCAATAGCACTTGATTAAAATAGGCAATTAGAAAATATAAAAGCATTTTGTATGCTACATTACTGAAGAATATGCCATTATACCAGTTTTGACATGAGTAACTTCAATTCTCTTTATTTACAGATAAGACTACTAAAGCTGAGAGAGGACCCAGACTTAACTCAGTTTAAAAAGTTGATTTGTATCTCCAGGACTATTCTGTAACAATCAATTTCTACTTCTTAATCCCTTCACCTTTCTCACCCATTCTTTCAAACCCCTCCCCTCTGGAAACCAACAAAACGCTCTCTGTATCTCAGTCTGTTTCTGTTCTGCTTGTTTATTTTGTCTTTTTTATTTTTTTTTTTTAGATTCAATTGTTGATAGATACGTATTGCCATTTTGTTGTTAGTATTTTTGATAATTTTTCTTCTTAAAGAAGATCCTTTAACATTTCATATAACACTGGCTTGGTGGTGATGAACTCTTTTTGTTGTTTTCTTTTCTGGGAAGCTCTTTATCTGTCCTTCGATTCTAAATGAAATGATAACTTCGTTGGGAATAGTAATGTTGGATGTAGGTCCTTGCTTTTCATTACTTTGAATATTTTCTGCTAAGCCTTTCTGGCCTACAAACTTTCTGTTGAGAAATAAGCTGATAGTCTTATGGTAGCTCTCTTGTAGGTAACCAACTGCCTTTCTCTTGGTGCTTTTAAGGTTCTATCTTTGTCTTTAATCCTTGGGATTTTAGTTATGATGTATTTTAGTATAGGCTTCTTTGGGACTCTCTGAACTTCCTGGACTCTTATGCCTATTTCCTTCACCGTGTTAGGAAAGTTTTCTGTTGTTATTTTTTCCACATAGGTTTTCAATTTCTTGTTTTCTCTCTTCTCTTGGCACTCCCATGATGTGAATGTTAGAGAGTAGCCATGAGGATATAAAGTACAGCATAAGGAATATAGTCAATATTCTAATGATGTAAGATCAGTTGGATTTATTGGAATGATTACTTAGTAAGTTATATAATGTATAACCACTGGGGTGTACACCTAAAACTAATAAAATGTATATCAACTGCAATTGAAAAATAAAATACTGATTTAATATAAAAATAAAAGTTGCTTGGTACTACCTATACAATTAGAAGTTATGGATCCTACATGTAACAACTTAAACATTATTTTCATATTTTACTTAAACAGAGGAGGTTTAATTCAACTAGTTTAAAAAAAACACAATACAAAACAAAGTAGTATGCAGGCCATCAATTCAAACTTATGACTGTCTAACAAGTTCCAATGTGATCTCACTCAACTTCTCACTAATATATCATTGGACATAGAAAAAAATCAAAACTTGCAGGACAAAAAGTCAAGATTGACAGATGAACTAATGAGAGAATCTGGAAGGAAATTGATATAAATTATGAAGCAGATTTAATTTATTAATAAAATCTGCTTATGCTTAAACTCAAGATGAATGTTGGGTATGTTTCATGAATCAGAGTGTGGTAGGTGTTGCTAATTTACTACTAATTCTTAACTTCCTTTCTACAACAGAATTAATTGATGCACTTTTGTATTTTATTCTGCAGAAGATAGCTCTCACTAGAATGGACAAAATATATTTTCCTGCCCCATTTATTTTAAATTTGGGTATTAACTTGGTTTGTTCAATAGAATGTAGATAGATGTGACAGTGTAACATTTCAAGCCTAGATCTTTAAAAATATTCTGTTTCCATTTGTTCCTCTACACTCCTACAATTCCCCATGAAGACATGTCCCAGGTACAACGAGGGTAGGAGACACCATGAACAGTCCTGAAGCAGAGCTATTCAGCTGACCAAAAGACCAAGGAGTAAACAACTGAGATAGTAAGCCACTAAGAGATTGAGTTTTTTCTTTCATAGCAAAAACAGATTAATGCATAGAGATTGCCTGGAAATAATGTACAAGATTGGGGAGCAATTTCTGACTTAGAGACACAGAATATTTCTTCCTACCCCTCAATAATTGTTTGGTTAGGATGGTATGCTCTTTATCTTGTTATCTTTAGCTCTCATTACAGTCATTGTTGCATACAGCAGAGGCTTCAAAATAATGCAAGCAACCCTAGAAAACTTGAATTGGTGGTTGTTAAGTGGTAAGATGAACCGTTGGGTAATTCAGGATGTTCTAAGAAATATAGGCACCAGGGGAATATGCTTTTGGTTAAGAGCTGCCACATGAAGACTTTGCTAGTACAATGTGGTGGAGTAGTAGTGTGTCATAAACTATATTTGCCTGTAAGAGCAGATAATATGAAGACAGGAGTAAAATGTCACCTGAATAGAAAGAAAAATGATGAAAACTTGTTAAAGAGGAAGAATTGGACTGGGGTTGAGAACATCAATTTGCATTCCAGCTTTAGATCAGAAAAAAATGATACAAAAGAAGAAAAAATAGGATAAGAAACAAAACAAACAAAAGAGAATTCTGCATTTTTTTCCTGTTAGAAAACACTGAGTTTTTAAAAATATATATTTTATTATTGATAGTATTACAGATATTTTCCCTCTTTCCCTTCCTTCTCCCAGCCTGTACACACCCCCAAGATTTTCACTACCCTATTGCCCATGTTCATGGGCTATGAAAACACTGAGCCTTGACTGATGATGAATATGAAGAAATATTATGACATGCTTTCTCAACTGACAATGTGTAAGGAGAAAAGTAACACAAAACAGTATTAAGACCTATGAGTGAAAAGTGCTGTAGGTATGAGGAAAGCTGCTGGAAACAGCACTTGGTGAACTAAGAAGAAAAAAATCCTCCAAGTATAATCCAATGCTAAGTACAAAAGAATTTCTATGAAGCGATTTGATAAACTCAATAGTGTAAAAGAATGCAGGAAGAATAAGAAAATACATTCACAAAAAGAAAGGAGGATTATGAAAGAAATAACTAGAAGAAGTGGATAAAAAGGTGACAATAATATATGTATATATGTATATGTGGTAAAATAAATAAATATGACTATATATACATAAATAAATATGACTATATATGTATATATGTATATATGTGTATATATATACATATATACATATACATATATGTATATATATTTCATATGTGTGTGTATATATATATATATATATATATATGAAAAAAACAAAAATATTGAATGCTATATATTTGGGAATTATGTGCCACAATTTAAAGTGTTCATGTTGAATAGAGGGTTTTTAATTTATGAAATTATAAATAAGGTTTTTTTTAAAGAAGTATATTAGCATTTTTATTTTAATCATTTTCTTTATTTTTATGAAATTAAATATTTAAGATGTTTTGAGTTGGCTACAAGCTTTTATATATATGACTGAAAAAATACTGGATAGCACCCTTAAAGCCTTTTAATCTAATGATAAATAGGTTTTAATTAACTTTTTAATTTTTGTATTATTTATTTATTAAAATATATATTTTATTGATTTTTTTTTACAGAGAGGAAGGGAGAGGGATAGAGAGTTAGAAACATCGATGACATCGATCAGCTGCCTCCTGCACGCCCTGACTGGGGATGTGCCTGCAACCGAGGTACATGCCCTTGACCAGAATCGAACCTGGGACCCTTCAGTCCGCAAGCCAACGCTCTATCCACTGAGCCAAGCCAGTCAGGGCTTAATTAACTTTTTTATGAACAAAATATTTCTATGCTGATTACTTCCTTAGATTATTTTCTAGAAATTAGATATATTGGCCAAATATTCTTAAATTTAGGACATTACGTGACTTCAAAATGTTTATTCATGCTCCTCAGACTGCCTCCTTCTCAGATACTGATATATTGCTTTCTACAATGGTTCTACTAATGGACACTCCATAAATAATGCCTTTAGCCAGCCTTTAGCCAACCTTTAGCCAGCATGAGTATTTGTGCTTTAGGAATTTGATAGAATTATGGTAATCCAGGAACCTTTTGTGGAATTCCTGGGAAAGAGAAGCTGTCTTTCTTAATACTGTGGAGCTGAGAAACTATATAGCTGTTATGACAGGGACCGTTATGGGGAGCAAAATGAAGCTAACAGAGAAGAGACATGCTTGGAGAAAATCTAAATTCTGATGATGTCACCTGAAGCCTAGTATTTCACATTACTTCAGGCAGTATCCCAAATTATTTTATTTTGAATTTATTGTTGTTGATGTTGTTGTTGCTTAGAGCAGTTTGAGTTGGATTTCTGTAACTTAAAACAGAATGATATATCCTGACTAACACACAGGTAAATGGTTACTATTTTCACACATTCAACTTGAATACTTTTCTGTAATTGCAACTTGTGATAATAGAATTGTCAATTACACTAAATATGTTCAAATGTACATTTGCACTCTAATCATTCAGAGTTTTGATCTCAGATTGCCGTTTATGAACTTGAAGTTGCCTTCTGTTAGAAGCTCAACTCTAATACCCACCTATTGGAATTTAAAAGAAATATTTTGTTGTTTTGTTTTTGTAAGCTAAGCATATATTTCCTGGCTGCCTAATAATGAAGTATAAGTGAATTTTACTTTGTTATTTCTGTTTTGTTTGTTTTTTTAACATGGAGAAAATGAAAACTTAGTCTTTGAAGAGAAAATAAATAAATGTTCTGCTTCTTTAAACAACAGACTTATTTTGTCATTAAATTCCTTTTTTGTTGTTGTAAGCAATTCTATTCTATCATTTATCTTAGGAAAATAATTTCATCTGAAATAGGATTTATGTCTGTTAAAAAGACACTGGCAACTTAAATCTCAGATGCAGAATCAGATTTGTGAGATATGTACCATGTAGCAATTTACATTTATTATACATAGAATTATTTGTGATTGATGTTTCAGAGCTCATCAATTCAACTTCAAATTTGCACATTTCCATTTTTATTTGTTACTTTTTTTTTAACCCTCGTCTGAGGACATGCTTAGAGAGGAAGGGGTACAGAGATGTAGAGAGACAGACAAAGACAGACAGACACTGATGTGAGGGAGAAAGACCAATCTGTTGCCTGGAGCATATGCCCTGACCAGGGATTGAACTGCAACCTGGGTTGCCTGGGAATGGAACCAGGAACCTTTTGGTGTATGAAGAAGGCTCTAACCAACTAAAACACCAGGTCTTAGCCTTCAGTTTTTGTTTACATGCTATTTTTTCCATGAAAATCTATTCAAATGCAATGCCAGTGTAAATGTGTCTCCACTCAGGATACTTAGAATTTCGTCTAAATGATCTATAAAAAAAGGAAGAACTAAAATCATGTATTTCTGAAAATTTGGAGCTCTTCTTCTCTTTCTTAGATATATACAACTTTTAGAGCTCAATAGATTTAAAAAAAAAACAAAAAAACTCTTCATGAAGTTTTTATCATGTTTCATTTTACCTTCTTGTAGATCTGGAGTTTTTGTTTTTTTTTTCCTGTAAAGGACCAGATAGTGAATTCTATGAGCTTTGCTTGCCATGGGGTCTGCCATGATTATTCTTTTCTGCTGTTGTAAAAGAAATGTAGCCAAAGACAATGTGGTGTGTACCAATAAAACTTTATTTATAAAAAAAAAAAACAGTGGTCAGGATTTGGCCCACAGCTGTAGTTTTCTAATCTCTGTAGATAGCTAATTTTCTCATTGGTAATTAAGTAGCAGACATATTATATTAGAGGATAATACTATGCTCTAAAAATTGTAGTATTTATAGATTCTAAATATCTATAGCCATAATTCTTGCTCTCAAGACATAGGCAGAATTGTGAGACAATTTTTGCAAAAACAAAAACATGCATATAGTGTATTTATCAATATATTAATATGGTGAACTTTGATCTATAGCAGGCTAGAAATTTTCATAAAATTGAGTTCTGAAAGATCTAAAGAAAATATTTTTTGGATGTAAGGAATAGGAATATGGGAGAGCAGTTATAGGGAAATCACTAAAATCACAGCAAAGTTGGCCCTGGGACTTCTCCTGGGACTTCTACAAATACAGCCTTTTTTCTTTTTCTTTTTTAATTCTTCAAACTGTTATTCATGAGAAGCAGGCTGAAGGTAAAAGGTGCAGAACAGCCCTAGCCAGTTTGGCTCAGTGGATAGAGAGTTGGCCTGCAGACTTAATCCAGTCAATGGCATGTACCTCGGTTGCTTGCTCGATCACCAGCCCTGGTCATCGCGGGCGCCTGCGGGAGGCCACCAATCAATGTGTGTCTCTCACATCGATGTTTTCCTCTGTCTCCCCCCCTTCTTCCACTCTCTCTAAAAATCAATGGAAAAATATCAGCGGGTGAGGATTAACAACAACAAAAGTTGCAGAACATAAAGAAACTTGCAAACAATTTCCCAGCTGCTGATCCAAGACACCTGATCAGAGAAATACACACACACACACACACACACACACACACACACACACACACCTATAATAATAAAAGTGTAATATGCTAATTAGACTGGATGTCCTTCCAAACAAAGCCGGGGCTGCAAGGGAAGCCCAGGTCCCGGGTGTCAGAGGAAAGCCAGTGCCAGTAGCCAGGGGAAGGAAGGCCTACTCTTGCATCAATTTTGTGCATCCGGCCTTTAGTACATATATAAAATCATTGCATGGAAGTGGCAAGACTAGGTGTTTTGATCTTGTGCCTGATCTCAGATTGAAAGCTTTCATTTTTTCATGTTGAGTATAATGTTAGCTTGGGCTTATTATATAGTGCCTTTATTATATTAAGGTACATAATACATGGAAAATAATAATAATAATAAATGGGACATTATTTAACCTTAAAAAAAGAAAGGAACCAAGACTCTGAAATAACATGGGTGGACCTGGAAGACATTATTCTAAGTGAAATAATCAGACACGAAAGATAATATCATATAATCTCACCTAATGTTGAATCTAAAATTGTCAAATTCCTAGAAAGAGAGAATATAAGGTTGTCTACCATGGGCTGAGGGAAGGAAGAATTAGGGAGGTGATGGTCAAGGGTACAAAAGTTTCAGTTATGTAAAATGGATAAGTTCTGGAGATCTACTACTATTTCTACTGTATTGTATACTTAAAGTTTTATAAGAGAATAAATCTTATTCTAAGTGTTCTTCCCATATAATAGCAATAATAATATTAATAACTAGGATAGGAGGAATTTTTGGCTGGTGATGGATATGTTTATGACCTGGATGGTGGTGATGGTTTCATAGATGGATACTTAGCCCTAACTCATTGAATTGTATACATTAAACACATACTGCTTTTTACATGTTAATCAGACCTCAATAAAGTGGTTAAAAAATCCTCCCATTTATATATGAATAATAAGCATAAGGATTCATTATGGTATCTATTTTTATACACTAACAGAAAAAAAGTAGATCATAAATCATAGGTCACTGGAAAAAATACAAAAAATTTGTTCCAGGAAAAGCAGTCATTTAAAAAAAATCATAGCCTATAATCTTAAAATTACTGAGAACAAGATACCCTTTGATTTCATAAAATATTTTTCAGAGAAGGGCAATAAAGTAACAGAATGACATCAAAAGTAACAACAGAGCACAGTGCTCATTAAACTGCAGATTATAACATTGTCATTACCAAAATGAAATACACATCCGAATCAAAGAGAAATGGATGGTATACAAAGTCAGTTACAAATGACACGCTTGAAGGAGAAAATATGACAATGGAAAATTTAAAAAAGCATCAGGAAAACTAGATTAAATAAAAATAGCTAGGAAATACAAAAAAGGTCAGATATAAATATAATTTGGTTCCTGAAAACACACACACAAAAACATGGGATAGGACTAACATTTAAAAATAAAGGAATAGTTGTCTTGACTGAAAGAGGATATGTAATTGTTATCTAAAAGGGCAGAACTTTGCCCTAACTGGTTTGGCTAAGTGGACAGAGTGTCAGACTGCGGACTCAAGGGTCCCACGTTTGATCCTGGTCAAGGGCATGTACCTTAGTTGTGGGCACATACCCAGTAGGGAGTGTGCAGGAGGCAGCTGATCAATGTTTCTCTTTTGTCGATGTTTCTAACTCTCTATCCCTCTCCCTTCCTCTCTGTAAAAAATCAATAAAATATATTTTTTTAAAAAAGTGATCTAACAGGGCAGAACTTAGAAAATGCTAAACTGATAATGATCAAAAACAACAAAACATATCTCAGTGAAGTTACTAAATCAAGTACAAAAACAGAATCATTTAAAGCATTTAGCTATGAAGAAAACTCAGCTGTAGGAAGAAAACATATTTTTGCCACAGCCCCTATGCAAGCAATGAAAAGTACCAGAAAATTGTTAAAATTATCTGCTACAGAAGTAGTTCTTAAAGTTTGAGTTCCATAGGAGGCTCAAAAATTTTCAGGTGGCTTGTAAAACTAATTTTACAAGAATACTAAGATATCATTTGCAATTTTATCATTGTTTAAAATATGTTTTTATTGATTTTCTTTTAGAGAGAGAAAGGAAGGGTAAGGGGGGGGGGCATTAAGGTGAGAGAGAAACATTGATAAGTTGCCCACCAAGGATTGCACCAAAAACCTGGGTATGTGCCCTGACTGGGAATCGAACCGGTGACCTTTTCAGGGTATGGGATGATGCTCAACCACCTTAGCCACACCAGCCAGGGTGCTCTCTTATATTTTATTTTCTATGAATGTATAACAGAGTTTTCTAGCAGCTACATGATATGTGCTATTGCAAGGGACTGAAGCAGATATGAGAGGCTTTTCATTTTCTATTAAACTGACCATTCAAAAGATTTGTAAGAATATCAAACAATGTGGTCATAAAAATGCTACATATGTTTCAATCTTAAATCTATTAAGATTTGTTTTGTGGTCAAACATCTACACTAATAAAAGAGAAATATGGCCGAAACCGGTTTGGCTCAGTGGATAGAGCGTTGGCCTGCGGACTCAAGGGTCCCGGGTTCGATTCCGGTCAAGGGCATGTACCTGGGTTGCGGGCACATCCCCAGTAGGGGATGTGCAGGAGGCAGCTGATCGATGTTTCTCTCTCATCGATGTTTCTAACTCTCTATCTCTCTCCCTTCCTCTCTGTAAAAAATCAATAAAATATATTTTTTTTTAAAAAAGAGAGAAATATGTAAATTGGTCATCACTCTGCTACACCCACCAGCCAATCAGGATGAGCAATACATTAACCCAACAAAGATGGCGGGTTAATGTGCATATGCAGGCACCGAGTGAAGACTGAAGGCTCCAGGCAAGCGAAGACTGAAGATGACTAAAGACTGAAGTGGCTTGGCTTCTCCGCTGTGGCCAGGACAAAGGCCTGGGTCCCGGGTGCTGGAGGAAAACTGGTGCTGGCAGCCAGGGGAAGGAAGGCCTATTGCGCAAATCTTCGTGCAATGGGCCTCTAGTAATCTATAATGGACAATGTTCCATGTGCTCTCAGGTGGCTTTTTCTTGAACTAACTGAGTAACCTTGATCTATATATTTCAACTTTCTGAACTCTGGTTCCTTTATTTGTAAAGTAGGCAGGGTGCTGTGATTTCATAATTCCTAGCACCACCCTCCTTGTGTCTCTACTTGGTGTTCCCTCTCTTGGCAGTACTATCAGAATTTCCCTTTGTTCCACCTGACTCTCAGAGACTCAGCAAATTAACATTTCCTCTTTCAGTTACATTTGCATTTCAATCAGAGATTTATGCTTTCCACCACCTATAACCCACAAATATATATATATATATATATATATATATATATATATATATATAGAGAGAGAGAGAGAGAGAGAGAGAGAGAGAGAGAGAGAGAGAGAGAGAGAGAGATAGGACATATTCTGGGCACTTTTAGTATTTACTATATGGAAGACATTCTGCTAGATAGGAGGGGTATAAACAAGGAGATAGCTAAGGTATAACATAGAAGGTGAAGGCACCTAACAGAGTAGGCTGAGATAAATGTTACCAGAAGCATATACGCACTGAAGCATATCACTGGGGGGTTTGTGAGGTTTCTCAGAGGACCAAACTACTAAAGGACGCGTTCTGACTTCTACAATAAGAATCATATTTTATCCCAAGAAGGAGAAACATGTTATTTTTCTAATATCTGTTTTCTCTGAATAGAGCTTTTCATGTGTGTATGCTTATATTCCAACCAAATATGTATAGCCTAGCAATTCATTACACAACCACATGAAATATCCAAAAAGAATCAGAAAACACAGGGCAAAACATGATCTTTACCTTCAAGATCTCAGTTATCTCTTTATTTTTCAAAGTCAACTTACTTTTACAGATCTAACATTTCTTAGTGGGTAAATGTGTCTGACATTTAGTTTTCTCAAATTGAATTTTCTATTTTGCCCACTTGTTAGAACTGAGTCTGAAGTAATCTTTCCCAAACTTCCATATAATGTTTACTTTTAAATATTCCCCTCCTCCCATGTATTTTCTCATCATGAGCAGAGTAGCAATGTTCAAATGCCAGATTTATCCATTGCATGCTAGGAAAACAGGCAAGATGCTTATTTATTCTGGACACCTGTTGCTTTATGAATTAAATATATCATATGTAAATTTCAGCACAATGCACAATACACAGTAGACATAATAGTGACTATATCAATTATATATTGTAATGAGCAACCTGTCTGCTCTCTCAGCCCAATGAAAGATGGAGAATGCTCTTTGCCTTCACAGTTCTCTCAGTCATTTGTAGTCTGATGTGGTGGTAAGGAAAACTCCTGCCAGATTTTCACTGTTCCAAACTGAAAGATGGGGAAAGAATAAGCAATCTAATTCTGTCTAATCATGTATTCTTCTAACATTTTTTAATTAAAAGTCACAAATTCATTGTCATGAACATACTCTTTTATTTTACCTGCTCAGAAAATGATAGCCTCATGTGACTCAGCCATGAATTGATGAGGGCCAGAAGGATAGCAGATGAAACTCACAGTACCATCTCTTCCTCTAAAGGTCACGTGATCTCTTGACCCTTGCTTTAACCTAGATGACTACCGATCTTCTCCTGCATGAAACACAAGTTCTATTTAGTTTTGAGGAGTCTTCACAGATATGTTTAGCAACTTCTCACGTGCCAGAAGGACAAGTAAACTACACAGTTTCTGAGTGACACACACTGGTATTGGGCAATGTATTTAAATATCTATTTGATTTGAATTTTTTTTCTTAAACAAGAATCACACAGTCAAGCAAATGAAAGTAAAACTTGATTTTAGTATCACATGGATTTGACCAGGTTAGATGAAAATAAAACCAGTAGAGGGTTTATTAAAATTAATGGTGCTTAGGATGGAGCATGCCTTCCTTGGCCTGAAATGAGATCAGGGGATTTTCCCTGAGATATTATCAAGTGACTTTCTGAATAAGGATAAAACTGTGGTGGCTGATTTTTTTCTATCAGCTGCATTTTATAGTTCTAGTAAAAGACTGTCAACTTGTACTTGTGATATTTTTGTACCTATTCTATGTTAGTGCCATTATTTTACTAGGAAGTGAAGTAGGCCTCAGAGGAGTATAATGTCCAAGACATATTTCATAGTACTTTATAAATTATTTTATTCTTTTGGCCTCACTTTATTGGCTTTTTCAATATACTGACTGTATTATACTACCAGGCTCACAGTAGACCCTGTCTTCTCACAAACATGTATTTATATTTACTATGCTCTCAAGGTACCTAAAGCCTTTTGTGTACTCATGGTTCAAATGACATTGTGCAAATTGCAAGGATATTGAGAAGGCAATTAACATCACTATAGTGGAGGACAACAGTTGTAAATCAACAGTATTTACATAATTTTAAACTTATTTTAGACCAGGTCTACAATGACTCATCCATGTTTCCAAATATACAAAGCTCTAAAAACTATAGGACTCTTTTTTACTTTTGTTTAAGATATGTTTTGATAGTTTGATGCCTAAACTTATTTGGCAGCTAAATCTAACACAAAGAAAAGTGAAGCTATTTATAATTTTAATTTATCCTGCTACCGTGAATATTCATGTTTTGCTGTATATATAGGAAGAGTATTGCACCAGTCTTTGCTAAATATTATATAGTAAATGGTATGAATGTCATAATAAATATTAAAAATAATGTAGAATAATATATGTAAAGGATAAAACAGGGCTTTTATAATAAAGATAAAACTATGGTGGCTGTTTTTTTTCTATCAGCTCCATTTTGCTAGGGCTGTCATAACAAAACACCACAGATAGACTAGGTGGCTTAAACCTAGAAGTTTATTTCCTCACAACTCAGGAGGCCAGAAGTCCAAGATCAAAGTCTTGGCAAGTTTTGTTTCTTCTGAGACCTCTCCCCTTGGCTTGCAGATGGCTGCCTTCTCACTAACCCTCTAGGATCTTTCCTCTGTGCACTTGGCTCTGGTGTTTGTATGGCCTAATCTCCACTTCTTAGAAGGACATTAATCCTATCAGATTAGGGCCCTCCTAAGGGCCTCATTTTAATTTAATTACCTCTTTAAAGGCGTTATCTCCAAATACATTCCACATTCTGAGGTACCAGTGGTTAGGGCTTCAACATATAGTTTTTGAGGGAACACAGTTCAGCCCATAAGGACACATACAGTTCGGTAAAGCTTTCATAAACACACACAACACTGACAGTATCACAGAAGCCTCTCTGTGTTCCCTGCTAGTCACTATAGCTGTACCAGTGAGGGAAATCTCTGCTGACTTTTATTCGAATACATTAGATATTTTCTCTTGTATATTATCTACACTAATAAAAGAGAAACATGCAAATTGGTGTCACTCTGCTATGCCCACCAGTCAGAGCGACTATGCAAATTAACCCAACAAAGATGGTGGTTAATTTGCATTTGCAGGCATGGAGAGAAGACTGAAGACTGAAGAGGCTTGGCTTCTCTGCTGTGGCTGGACCAAAAGCCTGGGTTCCAGGTGCTGGAGGAAAACTGATGCTGGCGGAAAACCAGTGCCAGCAGCCAGGGGAAGGAAGGCCTATTGCGCAAATCTTTGTGCAATGGGCTTCTAGTGTAAATTTAATCATATATCATGTGCTGCTTTGTGTTTAGCTGCTTTCAATTAACTTCACCCATAGTAACTTGCATAGTTTTAGATAATTCCTTCAAATTGTATAATTCAGTTAATAAATCTACTTGTTTATCTATATTACCACTAGTGGGAATTTGAATAATTTCCAGTTATGAACTATTACAAATAATGCTGCTATGAACTTTCTCTTACATGTCTTTTAATGAGCATTGTCAAGGAGTGGAAATCAGGCAGAAGGTATGTTTATGTTTAGCTTGTAAACCTGTTTTACTGTGTTTCAAAGTTTCCAGATCAATTGAAACTGCCCTTTTAAATGCCATGCATATGATGTCTGTTTCACAAAGGAGGATACTGTAATTTAGAATCAGTATAAGAAGTCAAGTATGGTACAGGGAAAGGATCAGAGAGGAAATCTGAGTCTCCAGAATATTTATTGATGATTTTAATATGTCACACAAACATCAGATAAGAATGCAAAGTACTATTGTCCTAACATTAAGAAGTCAAGGATAAAATGAACATGTCCTTGATTAACTCTTTTCCTTAATTAACAATAAAAACAGATATTAGTTTTAAATAATTAAAGGTCAGAAATAAAATAAGACCATCCTGACTCAAGAAGCCTTGATTAATAGCTATCATTAATAAATCTTGAAGAAAATGATTAGATAATAACGGTAGCTAGCTTTACTAAAAGGGTTCTTTTTCTGGAGAAAAGAGAACCCTTGTGCACTGTTGGTGGGAATGCAGATTGGTGCAGCCACTGTAAAAAGCAGTATGGAGTTACCTCAAAATTTTTAAAGTGGAACTGCCTTTTTACCTAGCAACTCCACTTCTGGGTATATATACAAAAAAAAAAAAAACCACACCCCTAAAACACTAATTCTAAAGACTATATACACCCCTATGTTCACTGTAGCATTACTTATATAAGTAAAGAATTAGAAGCAGCTCAAGTGTCCATCAGTAGATGAGTGGATAAGAAAGTTGTGGCACATTTACACAACGGAATACTACTGGGCCATCAAAAGGAAGGAAATCTTACCCTTTGGGACAGCATGGATGGACTTGGAGTATTATGCTAAGTGAAGTAATCCAGTCAAAGAAACACAAGTACAGTATGACTTCACTTATATGTGGGATCTAATGAACAAAAGAAAGTAACAAACAAAATAGAAATAGACTCATAGATAAAGAACAGCCAGAACTGTTGTAGGGGAGGGGGTTTAAGGGGTATGGGTGAAAAAGTGAAGAGGTTAAGCAAAAAGAAACCAACACTCATAGATACAGACACCGGTACGGTGATTACCAGAGGAAAAGGGCGGTGGGGGAGATGGAAGAGGGTAAAGGGGGAATCAATGGTGATGGAAGGAGACTTGACTTGGGTTGGTGAACACACAATACAATATACAGATGATGTATTGTAGAATTGTACACTTGCCACCCTATATAATTTTATTAACTAATGGCACCCCAATAAATTAAAAAAATAAATAAAAAGAAGCCTTGATTATACCATTTAACTGATTACCAAGGAAAGTTTTGAGGAACATTTTTTCATAACCCAAATGGTTAAAAAACTTTTTAAGGTTGTGATGATCTCTCAGGAACTCAAATACTTTACTACCCTCAGATCTTTGAAAAGTGGTCATGACAATGAGTGTGTTTGTCACTTTCCCATTTGCTCTCAATCCATTCCCTCAACTTCATCAAACCTAATTTGCATTAATTGATACTGAATTTTTTAAATTATCTTTCTGAGAATCATTTACCAACTAGAGGCCTGGTACATGGATTCGTGCACTGGTGGGGTCCCTCAGCCTGGCCTGTGTCCTCTCACAATCTGGGACCCCTCGGGGGGTTTCGAACTGCCGGTTTCAGTCTGGCCTGTGGGGATCAGGCTGAAATCAGCAGTCCGATATCCCGAGGGATGTAGTAGTGCGTGAAATGGCAGGCAGCCAGGGAGGAGCCTGAGCCTGGGCTGGCCCCACTGTGCCTGCTGCTGCTGCTCAGTAATGCTGCTACAGAGGCGGGAGAGGCTCACACCTGCTGCAGCGGCACTCGCCAGCCATGAGCCCAGTGTCTGGTGCCCATGGGTCAGCTGAGCAGGGCTCCCACTGTGGGAGCGCACTGACCACCAGGGGCCAGCTCCTATATTGAGCATCTGCCCCCTGGTGATCAGTGTGCATCATAGCTACCAGCGGGTCGTCTGGTTGCTTAGGCATTTATACATAGATATATTATCACTATTAGTGGTTTGAGATGAAATGTCAATTTAGGACAAAGTTTTGAGATGTCAATAATTTGCTAGCTGTTTCTAGCAGTTGTGCAGAACTTTTAAAAAGACAAAGATAGGCTCAGTAATCAGAATGACTTTTGTTTATGGCCTTAATTTTTTTTTTTTAAGTTATAATGCAGGCATTGCTAAAGTCTTACCTCAAATCTAATAAGGTTGATTATAGAATTAAAACATAATTCAAATGTAGAACATTGCCATGTTTTTTTATGTTAGTATTTGTGCATTGCCTTGGAAGGAGTGGAACCCTAAGATTGGGATGAAAAAATTCTGAGAAGACAGATGAATCTGAAAAGTTGAACATCTAAAATTTTGCCAAACTTTGCTCACCAGTAGAAGTACCCTTCCTCCTCTGTTTGAGGAAACCAGCATTCCCTTTTTCAAAATTATAATAAGTTAAACTGAGATATCTGTTTGTAGGAAAATAATTGTCATAGCTCAATTTTATCACTGTTGGCTGCTTTAAGATTGACAATTAGAACAGTGTGGAAGAAATTTTGGTGGATGAATGACTTTTACAACATTTCTTAGATATCAAAATATATTCATTGGTTCAGACTTGTGTAATTAATAAATGAAAATCATAATAAAGCATTAATCACAGGGTTCCAGAATGTAAGCTTAATACATAAATTGTTAATCTAAGAATGTGGTTTTTTTAAAAAGCTAATTAAGTTCTTGTTTTTTTAAAGCCAAAATGTGTCTTTTACTTGATATTTTGTAAAAAAAAACAAAACAAAACAACAAAAAAAACAAAAAAAAACACAAAACATTTTTTAAAAGAAAGTGATATTTTCTTTCTGAAAGGTGAAATCATTATTATAAACATAGTTATATTTGTCATATTAACTTTAACTATAATTTATAACAAGGGGATTGAGAAACAGAAAAGTTAAAGGTATTATAAAATCAGGAGACTTTGGTTTAGTCACAACTAATAATTAATGATACACATAAATTGTCTATTCTTAATCTTTTAAAAATAGTCCAAAATTCTGTGTTCTTACACACATAATATACATATTGCAGGAATCATTCCTAAATATTACCTCATATTGGTTGTATAATTAGATTTGGAATAAGGTGGAAAAAAAAACACACTTGATTTGGCATTATGTCTGCATGGTTATATATGTGCATTTAAAAAATGCCGTAGGACAGTAAAATGTATAATGTGATGGTACCTTTATGACTTCTGACCAAATGGATTTTCTGAATCATAAAGCACTATAAGAATATAAAATGTCATTATTTTAATTAGGATAATGCATTTAGAGAAAAAAAAAATTAAGCACTTTTTTCCCCCCATTAATGGTAATGGGCTCTGAGCAATTAGTTCCAATCCAGAAAAAGGAAACTGAATAATTTGGCCTTTTTCCCCTTTAATGTGCACAAGAGCACTAAGAAGTCCGGGCAGCTTCTGAAAGGGTAGAAAACTAACACAAAACATAAGTTTATTCTACTGTGAAATTATTGTGAGGCCCCACCTACAGTACTCTACAGTGTGATTTAGTAAAATTAAAGGTATAATGTAATTGGAAAAAGCTCAGGAAGATGCAATTTAAATGGCCAAAATGATGAAATGGCTCCTTGAAGAAACTGAAGATTGGAATTCTTCAGTCTGAGAAAATACATGTGAAAAAAATGATGTTTAAAATGAATAAACTGGTCTCTGAGACTGATTCTAAATCCAGGAAATCTTGAAGAAAATGACTAGATAATAACGGTAGCTAGCTTTACCAAATACTAGCAATTCACCAGATTCTGTCCTGAGGACTTTGTACATGCTTATTTATTTAATACTTCAAGTAATTATACTAGTAGATAACTATTATTTTTACCACATTGTAGATGCTAAAACTGAAAGTGACTTCAGTTAACTTACATGACACCATGTTATAAAACTGGGCTGGCATCTGAATTCTTATGGTATAGATATATGAGAGTGGTTTTCAAATTGTAACATATATAAGACTTTCCTAGATTATTTATTTAAAATGCAGATTCCTGGCCCAGGAATTAAGTGTACCTGAGGTAAAGCCCAGAAATATGCATTTAAAAAACACCACTAGAACTAGTGCAAGTGTATCTATGATCCATACTTGGACAAATACCAGGTTGGTAAATAAATACTTTCTGGAAATCCATTCAATAGATGTATGACCTTGGCCAAATTATTTAACCTTTTTAAAATCTCACTTTCCTGATCCACAAAAGATATATACTAATAAGAATATTAATATTAATAACTTTTAACGGATTAAGTAAATTACCTATTAAAGTGATCATGGAGTAATTAATACATACTAGTGTTGATTTTATAATAAAGTTAGCTATGACTGCAGAACAGCCATAGTCATTCTCCTGTGTAATATTGCTACTGATTTTTTATTTTATTAATAATCACTTTATGTTTATTATTTTACTTTATGCTTCTGCTTCTTACATATATACATTTTGAAGCAATATTTTATCTTTTCTATAAAAATATTTTAAGTTTATATGTACTCCCATTCTCTATTTGAGCACATTCCTGTTTTTGTGCTGGCAACTGGGGGAAGGAAGGCCTACTCTTGCACGAATTTTGTGCATTGGGTCTCTAGTCCTATCTAATAATAGACAAACATGGTAATTGACAATACCTTCACTACACCTCGCACTGGCTAATCAGCGTGATATGCAAATTAACCACCAACAAAGATGGCGACTAATTTGCATACTGCAGGCAGGGCGGGACAGTGTGAACCACCAGCACACCGCCATCCAAGGCAGGCCGGCCACCCGGGACCCCATCGATGGGTCCTGGGGCGGCAAGGCAGGCCCGCCCCAGAAGCCCCAGAAGCTGCCTGTTATGGTAGTAACTCTATCAGTAAGCACTCTGAAAGTCAGTGGCATAAATGCACCAGCTAAAAGACAGATTATGTCGCTAACGGTTTTGGCTCAGTAGATAGAGCATCAGTGCCGGGGTCCTGCCCCAGCAGGTCCAGGGCTTCCCAAAGGTGTGGACGGAGTCGGCGAAGACTATCCACCCTCTTTCTAGGGTGGAGTCCTATCTGTCCCGAGTGCGGGGCGCTTACCTAGGGGTCCCTGTTCGGGCGCCATTTGCTGGGGTCCAACCCCAGCGGGTCCAGGGGTCCCCAAAGGTGTGGACGGAGTCGGCAAAGAAGGAATGACATGGAGGCAGCGTTCAGTTGATCAGCAGCCTAGCCAGGATCTCCAGCCAGGATCTCCAGCCAAGTTCTGGTCTGGATCTCCAGAGAGGTTCTGCTTCAGATCTCAAGCCAGGTTCTGTGTCCATGTTCTCTTGCTAGGTTCTCCAGGTCCTCCAGCCAGGTTCTGTAGCCATGTTCCCTCGCTAGGTTCTCCAGCCAGGTTCAGTCACCAGGTTCTAGTCAGGTTCTCTTGCCAATTTCTGTAGTCAGGTTCAGTCCAGGATCTTTTGCCATGTTCCCTCGCTAGGTTCTGTCTCTAGGTTCTGAGGCCAGTTTCTGTCCAGTATCTTTTGCCATGTTCTCTCCAGCAAAGTTCTTCTGTCTCTAGAGAATGTTCTGTGTAGGTTCTGTGCCTAGGTTCTGTCTCTCTTGGTTCTCTCTTCTAAGTTCTGTGTTCTAAGTTCTGGGACTTGCTGTCTTGTTACAACTGTATTTATACCAGTTGATTCAATCCTATCAATCTCTATTACAAAGGTTAGGGCGTTTCTTATCTCCATTCCAGGGAGTAAAGATTATGTAGCTTAAGCATGATTGTTCATAGTTAAAGTGATTAATTACCCACCTGGCACTTAGTTGAGGGGTTTTATTCCCTCCCTAACTTCAGGGGAAAATCCCTACCTGGGGAAACAACCTTTCTCAGAGACCTTGGTTAAAACACATAGTGCCAAGAAGGTGAGCAAACATATTAAGAACAGTATGCCATATATGCCGGGTCCCTTGAAACAGCAAGGATGGACCAGCTCCCGGCACATCAGCCTAAGGACTCAAGGGTCCCAGGTTTGATTCTGGTCAAGGGCATGTACCTTGGTTGCGGCACATCCCCAGTAGGGAGTGGGCAGAAGGCAGCTGATTGATGTTTCTCTCTCATCGATGTTTCTAGCTCTCTATCCCTCTCCCTTCCTCTCTGTAAAAAGTCAATAAAATATATTAAAAAATAAATAAATAAATAAAAGACAGATTATGAGGGTGAATCAAAAACAAAGCCCACTTTAAATATAAATAAAGACACATATAGATTAAAAGTAAATGAATTAACCTGCAGCCTGTTTTGCTCAGTGGATAGAGCATTAGCCCATGGACTGAAGGGTCCCAGGTTCGATTCCAGTCAAGGGCATGTACCTCAGTTGCTGGCTTGATCCCCAGTCCCTATCAAAGCATGTGCAGGAGGCAACCAATCAATGTGTCTTTCCCTTTCCCTTCACTCTCTCTAAAATTCAATGGAAAAATATCCTTGGGTGAAGATTAACAAAAACAAAGTAAATGGATTAAGTAACATTAAAGGGATTATAAGAAAAATATATTCCGAACTTTGTTAGGTGTATAATGGTTATGTTTAAAATATTAACACCTAAGAAATTGGGTGAAGGGTACATATAATATGCTGTAGTATTTTATAGTTTTTTTTACATGTAGGAGATTATTTCAAATTAAAATATTAAAAATTAAAAATTAATAAAATATTAATTGAAATGTGTATGCATTACATGAAAAATCTCATAATTGCTTCTAGCATAATTTATTAAATAGTGCTAAAATTTACAAGGATTCAATTAAAAATATCTTAACTCTAAATGATATAATAGAAAATATATAATAGTGCAGTTATAAACACTTATTTGAAAATAAAAATTTAAAGAAGTGAATTTAAAGAAGGGATTAGCCAAAGAAAATATATGCACAAAGTATGGTGATGGCCAGAGAGAGGTGGGGGGCAAGAGCTGGGTAGAGGGGGAAAAAAAGGGGAAATAGGAACATCTTATATAATAATAATAAAAGGCTAATATGCACATTGAATTAACGGCATAATGACCAGTTGCTATGATGCACACTGGCCACCATGGGGCAGACACTCAATGTAGCAGCTGCCCGCTTGTGGTCAGTGAACTTCCATATGGGGAGTGCCACTCAGCCAGAAGCTGGCTCATGGCTGGCCAGTGCAGTGGTGGTGTCAGGAGCCTCTTTCACCTCCATGGAAGCACTAAGAATGTCCAACTAACAGTTTAGACCCGATCCCTTGGGGGCCTAAGCCTTTAGTCAGACATCCCCCGAGGGCTCCCTGGCTGCCAGAAGGATGTCTGACTGCAAGCTCAGGCCTGAACCCCCGGGGAATGGGCATAAGTTGACAGGTGGACATCCCCCAAGGGGTCCTGTACTGTGAATGGGCGCAGGCCGGGCTGAGGGACCCCCCCCCAGTGCACAAATTTTTGTGCACTGGGCCTCTAGTTACTATATAATCCTATATAATAAAAGAGAAACATGCAAATTGACTATAACCCCGACACCCTTCCCATTGGCTAATCAGCAGGATATGCAAATTAACTGCCAACCAAAATGGCGGCCAGCAGCCACTCAGTAAAGCGAACAGGAGGCTTGCTGGCTCCAGTGACAGAGGAAGCCAACGTTCCTGGCCTGCCGCTGCCAGGCTCTGAGCTGCACTCTAAGCAACTATGTTGCAATTATAGAAGCTAAACAAGCTCCAGAGACCTGCTTTCAGCTAGCTTCGGCCTCAGAGCTTAGAGCTGCAGTTATGGCAACAGAGTTTCAATTATAGAAGCCAAACAGACCCAGAAACCTGCTTTCAGCCCTCAGAGCTGGAGCCGGCTCTCAGCTCCAGTGACAGCTATAGAAGGTAAATAAATCCCAGAATTAAAAAAGAAAAAAAGAAAAAAAGGAGAGGCTGGGAGCTTAAGTTGCCCTCCAGCCTGAAAACAGCTCTCAGGCCCTCACCCAGACTGGCCAGGCACCCCATTGGGGACCTCCACCCTGAAGGGGGTACGACCAGCTGCAAACAGCCTTCAGACCATCATCCAGGCTGGCCAGGCACCCAAGCAGGACCCCCACCCTGATCCTGGACACTTTCAGGGCAAACCAGCTGGCCCCCACCCATGCACCAGGCCTCTATCCTATACTACAGGCAGGGTGGGACAGCGCAAGCTGCCATTCGGGCCCCATGTGCAGCTCTGGGCAGCGGGGCCTAAGCCCCACCCCCAGCCGGGACCCCTTGTGCCACCTGAGCCCCCAGCCGGGACCCCTGTGCCGCCTAAGCCCCGCACTGCTAAGACCCGCCTGGGACCCTATGACTATTGGAGAGCAGGAAAGTGCCGCTGGGCCCTGGGTCGCTGTGGTGACCTGGCCATTGGTAAGTAGGAAAGTGCAGCCTGTAGGCAGTCCCCAGCTGCGGCTGATCCGGAGCAGGAAAGCAAACCTGGCCTGAGGGCAGCCCCCAGCTGGGCCTGATCCGGGAGCAGGAAAGCAAGCCTGGCCTGTGGGAAGCCCCAAACTTTCCCTGCTCCCCGGTCGCCATGGGGATCCAGGAGCAGGAGAGCAAGCCCGGCCTGCGGGCAGCTCCAAGCTGGGCCTGCTCCCTGGTTGCCATGGAGACCTGGGTGCTGGGAGCTGGTCCATCCTTGCTGCTTGACACAGTCGCTGCAGGAAAGAAACATCTGCCCAGCATATATTTCAAGGGACCTGGCGTATATAGCATACTGTTCTTAATATGTTTGCTCCCCTTAGCGCTATGTGTTTTAACCAAGGTCACCTTTCTGAGAAAGGTTGTTTCCCCAGGTAGGGATTTTTCCCTGAAGTTAGGGAGGGGATAAAACCCCTTAACTAAGTGCCAGGCGGGTAGTTAATCACTTTACCTACAAACAATCAGGCTTAAATCTTTACTCCCTGGAATGGAGATAAGAAACGCCATAACCTTTGAAATAGAGATTGATAGGATTGAAATCAACTGGTATAAATACAGATGTAACAAGACAACAGGACACAGAACCTAGAGACAGAACCTAGGGAGAGAACATGGCAAAAGATCCTGGACAGAAACTGGCCACAGAACCTAGAGACAGAACCTAGCGAGAGAACCTGGCTGAAGAACCTAGAGACAGAATCTGGCTACAGAATCTGGATAGAACATGGCAAGAGAACCTGACTAGAACCTGGTGACTGAACCTGGCTGGAGAACCTGGACAGAACCTGGCTGGAGAACCTAGCGAGGGAACATGGCTACAGAACCTGGCTGGAGAACCTGGAGAACCTGGCTGGAGAACCTAGCAAGAGAACATGGACACAGAACTTGGCTAGAGATCCTAAACAGAACTTCGCTGGAGATCCTGACCAGAACTTGGCTAGAGATCCTAGCTAGGCTGCTGATCAACTGAACGCTGTCTCTTTGTCATTCCTTCTTCGCCGACTCCGTCCACACCTTTGGGGACCCCTGGACCTGCTGGGGTTGGACCCCAGCACCTGGGACCAGGAAAGCCCGGCCTGTGGGCAGCCCCCAGCTGGGCCTGCTTCCTGGTCGCCATGGCGATCTGGGAGCAGGAATGCCCGGCTTGCAAGCGGCACCCCCATCCTGGCCATAGCTCAAGGGAGAGTACAACATACAGTGGAGGCTAGGAGCCTGAGAGATCAACACAGAGGGGCACCTGCTCCAAGCCTCCATGGTGTGGCTGGGGGCAGGAAGACATACACACACACACACACCCACAGTGCCTGCTCTGAGCCTCCAATATGGCTTAGGGCAGACCCCCAGTGGGGACACACACACACACACACACACACACACACACACACACACACATGGCAACTGCTTCGAGCCTACGTGGCGCGGCTGGGGGCAGGTCCTAGCAGACAAACACACACACACACACACACACACACACACACACACGGGATGCCTGCTCCAAGCCTCTGCTGCCAGACTGTGGCCATCAGTAGGACATCCACTGAGGGCTCCCGGACTGTGAAAGGGGCAGGCTGGGCTGAGGGAACCCCAACCCCCAGTGCATGAATTTCATGCACCGGGCCTCTAGTCTTAATATAAAATTCAAACAATGTGCTTAAAGGAGAGGTAGGAAACCAGGAACTAGAAACATGATGAAGTTCTATCTATAAAACTCAAGGTCAGTTCATTATGCTATCTCTTTTGACTTTACCCTCTATACTATCTCTTTTGACTTTACTAGTATCTAAATAAAAAGTGCATTTATTCCTCAAGACCCAAAGTCAAATAGTTATTAGTTGGAGGATATAAGATTTGAACCCAAGTATATCTGGTGTCAAAGTCCACTATTATCTTCACACTCATTCAATCATTCAGTCATTTATTTGAATGCTTATTAGTAAAAAAGCCTTTATGAGTAGCTTAGAATAATTTCATGTACAAAGCAGAAAGTCCCTTGCCCTTATAAGCTAACATTATTTTGGAATGTGGTTTCTTATTTCTTTGACTTTATTGTGAGCACCAGCCAAGTCAATAAACTAACAGAACTAGTGGCAAGATCTCTCAGATAGAGCTGCCTAAAGCATACTGATTGTCTGAGTAATCTTATAGTTGATTAACTCAAAGGATAGTAACACACTATAAGGGAAGTTTGTAATTAGTTTTACTCATCCCAGGGCTTCAAAATAATCTCTTCTTCCACACTCCAATGCAAGGCAGAATGAAGACCACAACACATCCTTAATACTTTTTATACTACTAATAAAAGTCACTTATCCCACTTCACTGCAATTGGTTGTTTGTCTTCATTATTTTTACTTATTTATTTGTTATCTTTATTGCTGAGAATATTACAGATGTCCCCTTTTGTCCCCCCATTTCGCTGCTTTATCCAGTTCCCACCCTGCTCCAGGCCTTCACCACCCCATTTTCATGTCCATAGGTAATATAATATGCATATAAGATTTTTGTTTAATCCCTTCCTGCACCCCCTCACTCCTTCCTGTGAGATCGTCAATCTGTTCTATGCTTCCATGCCTCTGATTATATTTTATACATCAGTTTAGTTTGTTCATTAGATTTCTTGTTCATTTATTTTGAGTTTTAAATTCAATTATTGATAGATATGTACTTATTGCCATTTTATTGTTAATATTTTTGATCGTTTAGTAAAAGAAATAGACTTAAAAGTCCAGGAAGCACAGAGAGTCCCAAACAAGAGGAACCCAAAGAGGCCCACACCAAGACATATCATAATTAAAATGCCAAGGGTTAAAGACAAAGAGAGAATCTTAAAAGCAGCGAGAGAAAATTAGTTAGTTACTTATAAGAGAGCATCCATATGACTGCCAGCTGATTTCTCAACAAAAACTTTGCAGGCCAGAAAGGAGTGACAAGAAATATTCAAAGTGATGAATAGCAAGAACCTACAACCAAGATTACTCTACCCAGCATAGCTATCATTTAGAACTGAAGCCAAGATAAAGAGCTTCACAGAAAAGAAAAGCTAAAGGAGTTCATCACCACCAAACCAGTATTACATGAAATGTTGAAGGGTATTCTTTAAGAAGAGGAAGAAGAAAAAGAAGAAGAAGAAAAAAGATAAAAAATATGTCTTTATAGTTTTTTATTTATCTTTAAGGTCTTTAAAGACTAGGTTCAATTGCTTTAAAAATGTATACCCAATACAGGTTGGGAAAAAGTAAATGTACCATTGTGAGTATGTGAAACACAGAGCTTATTCTTGCATTATTATTTATTAATTATTGTATTATTTTTATATGAACAACTGTAAACCTAATTTCATCCTACCCTGTATATCTAGGAAATAAGAGGAAGTAAACAAATTTCTGTTGAAATAAGGGAGAAAATAAATTTCACCTAATACCTTTATTAATATATAGTATTCTCAAAAATAAGAAATATATGAATATATATGTAAATTCAAAAAGTCATACAACTAGAATAACAATCCTTTCCAAAACATGAGTAGTCAGAGGGCTTAATCTTAAATTTTAACTATGCCACTTATTCTCTATTTGATCTAAAACAAATCTAACTTCCCAAGCCTAAATTGCATTATCTATAAACCTTATATGAGTTTAAATACAGATCATTTAAGATTAAAATGTGTAGTTATGGATATGCCACTCTATATAAAAGTAACATGCTATAGTAATACTTGGATTATCAATCTACTCATATAAAAATAGTATAAAACAGTCATTTAGGAACAAAGCTTTCAAACTCAATGACTGAAATTAAACTACTTTAGCAATTTTATAAAAGTGTGATCTTAGACATACTTCTTAATATCTTAAAGTCTCGGTTTTCTAAATTGGTACATTTTTCACTCTTTTTTGTTGTTTTATCTCACCCAAAGGTATTTTTCCTTTGTTTTTGAGAGAAAGTGGAAGGGAGGGGGAGAGACAGAGAGAGAAACATCTATGTGAGAAAGACATCAATTGGTTACCTCCTGCATGTGCCCTGACCAGGGCTGGGGATCGAACCTGGAACTAAGGTACTTGCCCTTGACCAGAATTAAACCCAGGACCCTTCAGTCCATGGGCCAATGCTATCTATGTTCACTGAGCCAAACTAGCCAGGGCTCAATTATTAAATTTTAAAATTGTGCTTCACCACCACATAATGATGCTATGATGAAGAGAGTTTCCTTGCATTTCCTCTGTTTCCTGCAGTTTTATTTTATGTGTGGATGTAAATGACTATGGCCTTCCATTTCCAATCTGTGACGCATGGTTGTTATATAGCTGTTGCTCCAGAGGGACTGAATTTTCCTTTTCCGTTCTATTTAAATCTTATCAGGCTCTAGATATAGTCACTAATCAAACTTAAGTGTTAATTAAATGTGGTTTTTTTGCATCATGAAAATTATAGACAACAAATATAAATATTGTTTTGCTATTTACTCATATTTGGTAATTTGAGCAAAAGTGAGATCAAGGCATTGGATTTCATGCTATTCTCACTTCTAAATATGCCAGGCTGTGAAAATCTGCATTTAGTTTCCCTTATACATCTTGAATGTATTTCATGTATTTTCTTCATGTTTTCTTGTGATCTATTTTCTCACCAGCCTCCACATGCCTGGTGGGAGATGTAAAAAAGCTATTCCATATGCTTTATATAAAATATGTTAAATGAAGAAAAATGAGCACAAAACTGTCTACTTAGAAAAAAATGAACTGAACAATTGCATGATTTTTCTTTCCAAAGAGGCAAATTATATTTAATCAGTCCTTTTTAGTTTAAATTTCCAGATTAAAAATTTAGGTGATAAAAACTTAGTAAACAACAAAATAATTGGTTTTATAACGTTGGTTCATAAATATCAGCATGGCCCTAGCCCAGGGGTGGGCAAACTTTTTGACCCGAGGGCCACAATGGGTTCTTAAACTGGACCGGAGGGCCGGAACAAAAGCATGGATGGAGTGTTTGTGTGAACTAATATAAATTCAAAGTAAACATCATTACATAAAAGGGTACGGTCTTTTTTTTTTTTTTTTAGTTTTATTCATTTCAAACGGGCCGGATCTGGCCCGCGGGCCGTAGTTTGCCCACGGCTGCCCTAACCAGTTTGGCGCAGTGGGTAGAACGTCGGCCTGGGGACTGAAAGGTCCCAGGTCCGATTCCGGCCAAGGGCGCATGCCCGGGCTGCGGGCTTGGTCCCCAGTGGGGGCCGTGCAGAAGGCAGCCAATCAATGACTCTCTCATCATTGATGTTTCTATCTCTTCCTCCCTCTCCCTTCCTCTCTTAAATCAATAAAGAAATATATTTTTAAAAAATCAGCATGTGTTACTTGTGGTGTACTTTCTAAGGTACTAGTATAATACAGCTATGGCAGATTAAGAATAATGCAAAAACAGGAGCAAGATTTTATCTAATGCATTAGTTTATAATTTATGCACTCAATAAGCACCGTAATAAACTTAAAACAGACTAAAATAAAAAGGAATATATTCAATAAGTTTTAATATGCATATAGTAATGAAGCAAACTATACAACAAATATTTTTGTTAATGGAATTTAGGTTATTTAGGACTAAGTTTATGTCCTAATCTTTCTGTACACTAATTTTTTAAAAAAAGTTTAAATAATCTTTTCTTATTTATAGTTTTAATGAATGTGTGAGGCAATGCTCTAAATCTCATAATGTGTTTGATGAATTGTGACTTGGTTGATATTCCTCATAACCCAAGAAAAGTATTATTATTACTTTTATACAAGTAAAAAAACTGAGGTGGAAAGCAGTTGTTATTATTATTATTATTATTATTATTATTATTATTATTGTATGTTTTTATTGATATTTTTAGAGAAAGAGAGGAAGGGAGAGGGAGAGAGAGATTGAAACATCAAATGAGAGAGAACCATTGCAACTAAACATGTCCTAACTAACCCCAGAATTGAACCAGGGACCTCTGGGTGCATGGGATGATTTTCAACCACTGAGCAACACCAGCCAGGGCAAGCTGGAAAACAATTACAGAAGGCATGCAAGTTTATATAAACTTAGGATTTAAATTCTGATCTAATTCAAATTCCCACTATTAAATGATGTGCCTTTATGATCTCTCCTGGGACACATTGTTTGCAAGTTATCAGTTCTCTAAGGAATGTCACAAATACAGAGAAAATAAAGTCTAATACTAATAAATAAAACATAATAACTAAGGTCTTTAGTAGAATATTTATTTTTAAATTACCAAATGATCTTCATTTAGTAAACTTAGAGGATATTGACCCTATCATTCTTTAGAAGAATAAATGATTTATGTGTTATTTATGGTCAATAGTAATCCTTACTCTAGAGAAATGAAACAATAATGATTTTCCTATTTCCTGACTAAAATCATGTTGATGATATAGCATTCTATGACCAAAATTCTCTATCTCCTGGATACTTTTTATATTTTGCTCAAATTATCATAAATAATGTAAATAGTCCAATATTAATTTATAATAACATCCACATTAAATCACCATTGTTAATGTCTATAATGTGGGTCATTTGGACTAGGATTGTCACAATGGAAAAGTGAATGGATAAAAGAGATATGAAAGACAATTTTGATGAGCCATGATAAGATAAAGGGATTAAACATAGAAAATAAAGTCTAGGAAGTTGTCGATGATGACTCATCACTGGATGGATAGCAGGGTCACTCAAAAGAAAACAAAGATAATGGGTTGTGAGGTGACTTTAAATAATTGGGTGACAATGCCAAATAAGGGGTGACTATATCCATCCTTGCTGAGAGGAAAGCTTAGGGTTAGGAATGTAAGACACACTACCTCAGCTGAAGAAGTTCATGAGGAATACGTACAGATGGCTAAGACAGATAATGTAAAGTGAGGAGAAAGGAGACTTAGGACTAAACCTTTAAGAAACTCCAACATTTAATGACCAGATGGCAAAGAATAAGTCTACAAAGTAGATGGTCTAGCCCAGGAGATACCAGAGCTGTAGGATGGAAACGGATATATTTCTACCAGTGTAGGTGACAAAAAATCCAAAATGAAAGAGAACATTCATTAAGTCAAATGCCGATAAAAATAAAATGAGTTGCAGCCTAAAATATCCATTTTATTTATTATAAAGCAAGTTCTATATTTATGTTTGTTTCCAACTTAACCTATTAATGTATTTTTGCCACTATTTTAATGCAAAAATGTTCAGTTGGATAATTTACAAATTCTATCAACTCTTCAGCTTCTAAGCATTAATAAATTGAATGCAATCCAAAAATTGTAATGGACAATTAAGGATACAAATCTTTAAGGCTTATTTCAAAACAATTACTTTATGTAGGACAAGATTTATATTTGAAAAATATTTGTAAATTCATATAAATAGTTTAAATAGTTTTAATAAAATGTATCTCTTGAAAATTAAGAATAGATGTTAAGTACTTTAAGTAAAATAATTTAAATAAATGTAATTAGCTAAAATAATTTACAAAGGATGGAAATTCATTGAAGAATCAATTTCCTCTTTGACGTTTTCTAAGTTACTTTCATCTATCTTCTGAACTTAAGTACAATATAAATGCAAAATCTTTACTATGAAATTATATCACACATGTCATGAGGAAGAAAAGTAAAGTTACCTTTAAATTTTATGTATATATGACTAAAATCTATGGAAGTCAATTTTCAATCATAATAGAAACTTGTAACTTTTCCAACTGAGGATGGTCTCAATATGGAAAAAAACTCACAGAAAGCTTTTGTGGATTTCTAACTATGTGAATACCTGTGAATGTGCACACACACACATACATTTTAGTGTTTCCATATGTGAATTAAATGATTATGTAAAATATTTACCATACTTTGGTAAATAAAAATTAAAACTAAAATATGATTCTTTGTGTTGGGGTTTTCAAGTTTAGATAAATAACAGCTATTTCCCTCTTGAGTTGGGATTTAATTGTGATACAAAGGCATAAGAGACAAAGATTTGGGATGAAAATAACAGCTTTATGATGATAAGCTGTTTAGAAAACTTGTTTTAAATTTGTAGCAGAATTAAACATGCTTGAACAGACCTAAAAAATTCAAAGCTCCCAACTGCGAGATTCAGACTGAAGGAACAAAAATGTGTGATTTTTGAGGCTGGCACCAAAATAGAGAGGGGGAAATGGAGATGAATAAATATAATTCTTTCTGCACAATTTTGCAAATAATTCAGTCCTTTGTCTATAGAGATGAGAATGCGAGTAGTGTGGGAAAAAAGCCAGTTTTGCCTCAAGCCAGAAAATCCTTTTACTTAGAAATTGAAGCAGAAGAGAAAGGTCATTTCCTCACTCATTACTATGCATTAGCCAAATGCATTTAATTTAATTAAAAACTCAGTATATATGTGTGAAGCTGTCAGGTACACCAGAGCAAATTCTCATTCCATTAGTCCCTTGTTATATTAATTTAATTGCTGAAATTCTTTCTTTTTAGGAATAAAAAAGATTTTAGACTAGTAACAAGACTAATGGTCAAGTAAGGACTTTTATTAATTTTATACATATCTCAACCTGTCATTTTGATGACATATATTTTTGCTAACTTCAATGTTAATGTTGATCTAATATGGCCCAGAAATTGCACCCCAATCAAAAGTATCAAACATCTGGTAAATTTATTTAATATAAAGGCATTCTTGTTGCCAAACCAGTATTTTCTATCTTAACTGTTTTTACTTCTCACTGCAACATGTACAACATGTGCTATAAAGAGAAGGCACTGAAAGTTCTTGCCTCTGTTTTACACTTTGGCCTCTCCTTTCACTTGCTTGTGGGATTTAAATCTTAAAACATATACCAGGGGCACTGTATTGATGCTCTATGAGGAATCTATGGAATGGTTTCAGTCCAATCTGGTTATAACATTTTTTAATAAAAATGATTAAAATTTCTAACTCATTATGACAAATGGAGTCCAAATATCAGAAATCAGAAAAAGAGTGAGAAAGAATAGAAGCACGTGAGAAGCAGAAATACTAGCAGAAAACTCCAGGCAGTCTCATCACTTCAACAGCCAAGTCTGAGAGGTCTCTGGCTTCCCTGCCAACCTGCTTTTAGAGGTAACTTCTTGTAATTTACTTCACACAGTCACTGACATGTCCTTTTTACAATCTCACTCATCACACATTGGAGCTATTTTTTTTTCTTTTATGGCAACAGAAAAATGACCCAGAACACAGTACAGGAATCAGCAATCTCCCAGATGCCTCTTTGAATTTAACCCTCTCAATGTAACAAGTACAAAGACCAACTTCAAAGCCAGTGGCATTATAAAACAGCCTGGATGACTTTAGTTTTCCTACCCCTGAATATGTTGGTAGGTTGTGGAGGGTCATAGCAAAGGGTATATACTGCATGAGAAAAGGAAATCTGTCTTCTTTACTACTAACTACCCTATTACTAGACTCAGTAAATGCCAAAATAATATTTGTGACATAGAAAGAGAGGAAATAAGAGGCTGCTATAAAATTGGGATAAAATATAGAAAAAGGTAGAGTTAGAAGACAGAGCTTAATTATGGCAATTAGAGAGAGAAAAAAAACCCTAGGCATTTTTTTTAATTGCTTGAATGTCTAATTAGAACTTTTATGTCTAGAAAAATTCTTTGCCTGGAAAATGAGGTGATTATACGTGAGAAGAGATGTATATTGGTCTTTTAAAAAATAGACCAATACTCAGGACATTTTAGACAAAGCACGCCCCCCCCCCCCTTACACACACACACACACACACACACACACACACACACATATGCGCATATGTCCCTACTGCTCTACTCAGTACCTTCTCTCTCAACTGTTTGGTTACTGGAAAGTCAAAGGTAGTTTTCATAACTATAGGGTCTCAGATCTCTAGTAAAGGAGCCTCTGCCTCAATATGCTTCTTCTGTCCAGGCATTAGGTGATCAGGACTGCAAGTCTTTTAATAGAACAATGTATTGAGAAATTAGCCTTTTTGAAACTCTTTCCAGGAGATGGATGTATTCAAGCTCATACCCTGAGTGGAGAAATAGAACACAGTATCATATCGGTAGCCATTGGCTCAATTCATCTAAACTTAATTTTCTATTTTTTCTCATGACAGGACAATCCTAATCTGCTTAAATTTTAGCAAGATGTCTGCTGTTGCTAGATACAATGAATACACACCACAGATGAGCCTGGTCATCTTTCTGTCACCAAACATTTACTTATTCAGTTGAAGACATTTGTTCAATGCCAAACACAATACCGGGTATTGGGGAGGCAACTGTGAATTTGAGTGACATCACGCCTCTCCATAGAACTCTTCTGGTGGAAGAGGTAAATTTAAAAAAAAGCAATAGATTTCACAATTCTAGTAAACATTATAAAAGGAAAAAAGGAAGCTAAAATAGAAGAGAATTTAGATCACTGAAGATCTACTTTCCATGGTATAGTCCTAACTATTTTCTTGGAAGGTAAAAGAAGTAAAGAAGAATGAGGTAGCTGGCTAAGAGCAGAGGTGGAAAAATAGCATTTTGATATGTAGTCACGGGAAAGTACTCTGTTCCATAAAGAGCCAAAACTTGCACATGGAGAACTTTTTGATAAATTTCTGACTAAAAGAGCCAAGCAAGTTTTTCATATTGCACACTGTTTATACTGAGTTGTTAGATGTCTTAGACATTTCCTACCTGATTCTTAGGATAAAGCCTATTCCCACAAAGCTTTGTTCCTGGTCAGTTGTCAATCTCACCACCAATAGTTTCAAATAATTCTTGCTAAGAAACTAGAGAGAAATGGCCTACTATACTAGGTTATTTCGGTTTTAAAAGTGGACATGGGCCCTGACCAGTATTGTCCAGTGGTTTGAATACCAGCCCAAGTACCAAAGGGTCTAGGGTTCCATTCCTGGCCCAGGCCACTACCTGGCTTGCAGGTTCCATCTCTGGTTCCAGTCAGAGTGTGTGCAGGAAGCAACAAATCAATGGGTCTCTCTCACATCAATATTTCTCTCCCCCTCTCTCGCTCTTTCATTCTCCCACCCTCCCTCCCTTCCACTCTCTCAAAAGATTAATAGAAAAAAATATCCTCAGGTGAGGAATAACAACAAAATAAAATAAATAAAATAAAATAAAATAATAAAATAAAACAAAAGTGGACATGGGAAGACCATAAATCCATTAAGATGCAAAGGAGTAAGTTCTTTGCATCACTGACAAGAAGGGTGAGTTGGGTCGGTCATTCCCTGCACTGTTACAGAAGCTAGTTATGTAAATCATTTTCCATCTAAAATTGAGACTCATACACTGACGAAAGTAAAAAAAAACTGCTGATTATTTATATTAAAAAATGTGGTTGGTCCTAATTTCAGTAAATTAAACATATACACACCCTAACACAAACATCGTGATTAATGTTCTGCTATGACCATGTCACGTTCTTACAATTATTTCATTTCCCATTTAGTTAATTCAAGCTATTTTTACACTTATTGGAGTCATTCAGTTTGATAAAAGGTTTTATTCACTAAAATATTATTAATGCTATTTCCCTGGGAAAAAAACCAGTTATATGCCTATGCTGTCCTATGGCTATTAGCTTGAGTAGAGCTAAACTGCGAATAGCTCTGTCAATCCCTGCCACTGCTTTATTATCAAACAATTCACATTAACACTGTAAATAGTTTGACACATTGTCCCATAATCATTTTATTTGTATCAAGGTAACATGGCTTAAGATTCAATAAGTAAACACACATTTTTAAGGTATGTGTATAGTCAGTAGCATTTTGATTCAATAAAATGTCTTAAAGCTATTTTTTTCCCCCAACATCTGGGGTTTGGCAAAACATAAAATGCCTTGGCCAAACACTCTTCCTCCCAATTTTAAACCCAGTGCATTGCAAGGGAAATTTAATTCATATGTTTCCAGTATATTTACACTTACTTTGTTTAAATGGTGTTTTTAAGAGCTCAGTGAGGTCCAAGAAGTCAATTACCAGTTTATAAAGTGTTTTAAATTTTCTTTACATTGAACCAGGTGAGCAAATTTTGTTTAAAATAATAAAAAGTCACTAATTTACTTAAAATGTAAAATTCTATGACACTCATATTCAAACTTTGTAAAAATTACATGTTATTCCCAAATAGGTCTCCATAATATGTCATTAGCCGCCACCCAAGCATCCAGTGTAGGTCTGAGCTGGATCAGACTGCAAGGAACTGGTTAAGATCAGTCCAGGGTGGGAAACATCTGGCCTGTGGCTGGATGACTAAGCTACAGGAAGGAAACTTCTCAAACTCTTCTGGAAGTAGCTGGCTGTACTAACCATCTCCCAGTCTTCCCATTTGCGAACTGTGACTTGGGGCAAACCACTTAATTTCGCCCTAGTCACTCTCATTTTTTTTTTTTTTTTTAGCCTAAAATAAGTTGAAACTATAGAACCGATTTCAGAGGTTTAGAGGGAGGAATGAGTTAAAGGATAAAGGCAGAGTTACAGGACTCTGAAATTGGTGTGCCTACAATGAGTGCTCAGTAATAAAAATGACAGCTGTGTGCATTTGACTTGATTGCCTACAAGAACTACTTTAGCTAAATTGCCTTTAGTTAATGCCGATTAGGTGAAGACTATTTAAAAAGTTATTTAAGTAATTCTAGCTTACATGGAAAAAGGAGCAGGGCAACAGAAAATAAGCTAGCATCCAAGCAAACATGAGAGTTCTCTAGCTTTGTCTATAGTGCTGGTGAGTAAAAGGAACAGTGGACTGGGAAAGGGAACATGCGCTCCTACCATCTGCACTGCTATTGTAGGCAAGTTACAAAGCGGTGCTGGCTACCAGCATCAACTACACAATGACACATGACCCCAGGTTCCTCTCAGCTTTCAAACAGAATGGTTCTATTGTTTACCTCAGCATGAAAATAAGCTCATAACCTATCATGAAAGTGAACTCATGAGCCCATGAGCTTACTCATCTCTCTCTGCCTTCAAACAGTTACTCAGTCGTTCTAAAGTATTATTCAATACCAAGCACAATGCTAGGCCCTGGGGTGTGACTGTGAACTTGACTAACGTTATTCCCCACTACTTCCTAAAAATTATTGAGATGGAAAGTTAAAAAGAAGTGCATGTAACTAATCCATATATGCGAGTATGCTGTACTCTTTTTTCCAAAACTTGGAAATGGAGGAAGGTAAAAATATAATTCCAAGCATCTCACAGGGATCAATTTAGAGGAATCTGCATCATATCAATCCATTGTTCTTTTTCTAATTTTAATCTAGAAAAACTACAAAAGTAAGGAGTCAGTATATTTTTTTGTTATCCATAAGGGCATGAGCATCTCAAATCATGCTGTCATTCTCTGTTTACTGTTTTTTTTTTGTCACACGTTACTTTTTGTCATCACTTTCCTCAGACATAGCTTGGTTACTTTGCAGTTGAAGAAATAGAGAATTTTCTGACTTAGTCTAATACCAAGAAGAACGTTCAGGCCACAGTCAAAATAAGGACTCTGGATGCTCATTGGTCCATCAACCACTGCCCACAATACATGTCCTAGCTAATCATTATTCAAATTAAGAACAAATTAAACATGCAAATAAATACAATCTTACATGAAGAGAGAAAGGAAATTGTCAAGGATCTGAGAACAGTAAGTGCAGAGCTAAATGTGTGACTAAATCAACTTTCTCTTAATCCAGAAATATTTTCGTTTCCATCTCTAACATCTGTTTTTTAGGGTCTTTCTTTTTCTCACACTATTGCCAAGATAAATTCAGAAGGAGCACACATTTTCAGCCAGATTGAGCCAGGCTTGTAATTATTTTTAGATTTTTCGATTGAGGCACAAATGTTATTGTTCTCTTCACAGACACCTTCCCCTATTCCCCTCCTTGAACTTTCTCCTCAGGTTAATAAAATAATCATAACCTAATTCATACAGTATGGATTTTGCCACTGTATCACTTCTGTGAAAATAAATTATCTCATTGTTGCCACCATAGACTCTCTCTATACTTTAATATATCATTTACATAACTTTTGCCTCCTTTTTTTCTAGATATTGAGGTACATAAAAGTTTCAGAAACTAATATGTTTTCCAGATGCTAACATTCTTGTTGAATGAAGAATATTAGCATAGAGGATGTGCTGAAAGGCAGGCTTCTGACCATACATACAATCAAGGCCTTGGAGCAGAGAGAGATTCATCTGGATTTGAGGATTCATAATTACGTTTGGAAGACCCCGGACTCACAAATCTCCTTTGTGCCGAATGTTATATCTCAGATTTTGCCTGGTTGTGCTTCATCCTTCTCTGGCCTCACTAATATCTGCAGCCTGAGATGATTACTAAAGAAGCTTCATTACCATCAGGGCCCATCAGGGGAATTCTGACATCTAGGCTATGGTCGTTGGGACCAGTGGTTTCCAAAATTCTATTACTCTAGATGCCAAAATAGTGCTGGTTTGCATGCAGAATAAGAGTGGAAAAGGTCTCCTTGTCACCATGGGCCCCAAACTTCTCTCAACCCAGATCTAACAAAAAGGGTCGAGTGTTCTACTATCTCTGCCTCTAAACATACCTAGTGCTCAGTTCACCTGTTTTTTCAAAAACCAGTATAAGGAACTTGGTGGCGGGTAATACTCTGTGCTACAAATTGTACTTCTCTTCCTCCTCATATCATCCTTCCCTTGATAACACCTCCTCTCTTTAAAATTCAAATTTTAAAAATTCCACAAATATGAATGGTCTGGGACAACAAGGAAAGGCAAGGGAGGAAGCTGTTATTGACATGATCAGTAATTTCCCAAAAGTCATAAGGTACATACAAAAAAACCAAAAATACAAAAACGAGTGTTAATCCAATAGTGGCTTTATAAAATCTTTTACAAAATGACTACAAAATTAAATGCTAAACCAGTAATGCTTGAAAAATTTATTTGGGATTCAAATCAACATTTTAAAGCAGACATAACTCACTGGAAAAAATCATAAAAATAGAACAACAAATTGGTCATATTTAATCTTCTGTTACATTGATAGTTCAGTTTGAATTTATTAAAATTCCCGTTTATGGGTGTTTGATTATTTTAGAACCGTTTTTGTTACAGAAAAAAATTTGCATCAACTGCCATTTGGATGCATATCCAGATAACTTAAATATTTTTAAAATAATATAATTTGTCTTGGTTGTTTCTATCTCTGAACCTCGGTTTTATTAGTTATAAAGAGATTGTTTTAGATAATCTCTAAGAACTCTTTTATCTTTACTACCTAGTGATGCTCTAAAATCTATCTTTATTTAAATGAAGTGTACAAATATATTTCATGTATAAAATAACATAAAATGAATAAGTTACTTATTTCTTATAAATTTCTTAAAAGCCCATTTTGAAACAAAATCAAAATTTTCTTCAAGAGAAATGAAAATAAAATGTTTTGGAGAGAAACATTTACTCTACATTTTCTAGAACACTTTAATCTCGAATATAGAAATCTTACTATCTTTTATAACTGTCTTTTAAAATTCTGACAATAAATTTGAGCTTTTAAGGTTAATTAGATAAAAAGGAAACTTGCTTTAATTTCTTCATTATTATAATCAACAGAATTGAATTGAGCAATATAATTCAATTTGTTATTACCAAATAATCTAGTGCTATAAAAAAGTTGCCTTTTGATAAATCAGTTTATTCTTTAACATATTAGGGAGCCATTAGCTTCAGCTGTATTGCAACACATCTTTAAATATGCTCAGAAAAAAGTCATACAAACACATAGACCATTTCAATGGGCAAAGTTTAGAGCTTTGCTTCAAGCACTGTATTTCTTTTAAGCCTCATGTTATTGCAGAACAAGCCTCATGTTATGCTGTATTGAAAGCAGAAGCAGAACAAAGAGCAACTTAACTTCATGATGGGTTATTACTTTGCTTTTATGTTTAGGAATTTTAAATGTACCCACACTGAGGTTTCTCACTTCGTTTTCTTTAAACAGATAGTGATTATTCTCTCTTTCTATTTCTATTACATTTCACACACGAAAACATGGAACTCTTCTGTATACTAGCAACTTTTGTAGGATTCTACTTTTGATGCCTCTATTCAAAAATCTCCAAAACCAGCTTAAAATATATGGTTTTAAAGAGATCTAACTGCAAAATTCTAGGCTGTCAGTGGATTTCTGCCCAGAAATAGAAATCACCGTGACTCATTTTTAGAAAGCAATTTATACTCCATCACAAATATATGGATATAAAAGGTAATGTGGATACTCTGGTGTGAACCCATTTTCAGTGTTCAAGGAGAATTTTTTTTTTTTTTCATGAATTGTGAATGTTTTTATTTCTCAGTGTTTTTGCTCAAAGTATCTTTGTGCAAATTAAATAAACTCAAGAGCCACTTATTAAATCCTACTACATATCAGAGAAAATACTGTGAACATATGGCCAAAAGAATATAAACTTTAATCTCAAAACACTCAAGGTAGAGTATAGGAAACGGAAATGGAAATGGTTAACAATTAATTTTTCTTCCTCAGCATTTCCATGGCTTCATTTTCTTCTCTATACAATAAAATGCAGTATCACAATTACTCTTTTGCTAACATTCTACGTCCGGTCTTTTTGCCTTTTTTTCCTCACAGAACTCTACACTTTCCAACTTAGATGATCCTGGATCATGTCCTGGCATATTATTTTATTTGTAGAGAAAATAGTCTCTGAAATATAGGGATTTCTAGAATAAGTGATTGAGACATAAACCCTATCAAGCAAACGTGTCAACATACAGTTTTTGCTTGTTACTCCTGGTACAAAAAAAGAGTCTACTCAGAAATTCTGTGTTCTCTCTAGTGGAGCTAAGAGCAGGGAAGAAGCAAGGGTTTAGAATTGATGCAATTACTGTCACACAATTACAGAGCTTTAGCCCTACCAATCCACTCTACTCCCAGGGACTGACAACATGAAAACTTGTCACCCTCTCTTTGGTAATCATCAGACTTTCTATTCAGAATAATCACCTCTCTGAAAGAAATTAAAATGCTAAATAATATTTTAAGAAATTATTTTAAAAGCTTCAAATATTTAAGAGGAATTAAAGGACCAAAATCTTAGTATGGAATTACCCAGAGAAGCAAGCAATGTACAGAAGCCTGCTTTTTCTCTAAAGACATTTACTAAGCACACTGATAATGTACTGATGATTTTTCAATCTTCTAAGGCACAGAAACAGAACCCAAAGCTCTAGACTTCTCCAATGGAGAATCTAATAGGAGACTATCTATGTCCCACCATCAAGTATGCTGGCGGGGAGTGGGGGTGGGAGGGGGAATGGGTTGGAGAGGGTTAATGCGGGAAAAGGAGGACATCTGTAATATTTTCAACAATAAAGATAAATTTTATAAAAATGAAAGCTAGGATTCCAAAGGCTACAATGTAAGATTAAATCAAGAATCAACTAATTTCTAATTTCTATTCCCCCTTCCCAAAGGACTTTACAAATTAAAGTAATTTGGCAATAGTCAATAGAGTTGGTAGTGTGTAAAGGTGGTGAGAGAAAGCAGGGGAGAGACGGAAAGGGGGAGAGAGAGAGAGAGAGAGAGAGAGAGAGAGAGAGAGAGAGAGAGAGAGAGAGAAAGAAAGAAAGAAAAATAGAGAAATCCAAATCTGAGTTGTGGTCACAACACTTTATTGGTGGCTGACTGCCACCAGGGAAAGATATCATAGCTAATCAATATCACCATAATTTACTAAGAAAGTAGAATGGTTGGAAAGGCATTAATAAATTATAATTTGCATATATAAAATACTGGAGCTAGATTGCTGGGGCACCAGACACAGATGCACATAAATCCCATCGAGGATAAATACTTTAGAGTACCCTGATTTACATACAGGTGAATATCACAACCAGTTGGATGGTATTAACAAGCATGTGCACTCATCATAGTTAGAACTACTTTATTATGACTCACTATATAAACCCCAAACCTTCATAGCTCAATGATACCTGTTCCCACTGCAAGGGTTTCTCCACTTTCCCAAGAGTGAAGGTTCACATTTTCAGCCAGAATCTGAACCTTTCTCTGATGAGAGAATTTGTAAGAGGTCTACACCAGTTGTAGGCAGAGAAGTGGGGTAGACAGGAATTTAGAGAAAAAAGTGTGTGTGGGAGAGAGGGAGAGAGGAGAGAGAGAGAGAAGAGAGAAGAGAGAGAGAGAGAGAGAGAGAGAGAGAGAGAGAGAGAGAGAGAGAGAGAGAATGAATGAGAATATTAATGTATATCTATTAGGTAACTAATAGACCATAAGAGATACCCACCTGAATAAGGTATTTTACCCTTACCCCAATGAATATATGTATGCATTAATAGGAAGGCTTAGTTTAAATGAATAACATAGTTTTGTATTGGATAATATTTTGTTTTGTTAAAAAAAATCATGATAAATACAAGTACTCTGAATAAAACTACCTCTGGTTGGTCACACATTATTTTGTTAAAGATAGTGTTTGAATGAAGTGCAATTTATTATAGATCTTAGACTGTCCTCTCCCTCACTCCCATCATAGCTTTAACAAGTTGTGATTAAAACCATCCCTTAGAAGTTGAAAATATATTTAAGCCCTTTCAGCCTAAATTCACGTCACCTAAGTAGGAAAGAATAAAATAAGCTATAAATTTCAATTGTCCATAGTATCTTGACAGAAACAAAGAAACATCTTCTCTGGAAGTTTTTAACTTCAACCTAGTCACAGAGAATTCCCACTATATTCTAAAAAAAAATCCTGGTCAAAATAAACTAATTAACTCAACATAAAAGAAAATAAGACAGCATGCTCAGGAACTGACTTATAGAACAGAATACAGATTAAAATTTTCAATCCAGATTATAAATAAACAATGATATTATAATGTTTAAAGAAATTTTAATAAAGATTGACAATATCTGCAACAAATGAGAAGCTACAAAATAATTACTCAGATCTGGAAAATATACAAATATAAGTTTCCAAAATAAGAGTATAAATAAATTTAAAAACTCAATGGAATAGATTAGACACAGATAAATAAAAGTAGTAATGAATAAGAAAATAATTCAGAACAAATTAGTCAATATGTAAAGAGACAAAGAAATAAAAAATGAAATCCAATAAAATATGTCTACTGATAGCTTCAGTAGGACAGGAGAGGAAGGACAGGATAGATACATACTGAAAATCAGAGAACGTCTAAAATTGATAAAAGATATCAAGTCCAAATAACTCAATGTATGATTAACACAAAACTACCACACCTGGACAGATCATAGTTAAATCGCAGGTAGCCAATTGTAAACAGAGGAAACAAAAAAGCAGGGGGAAGAAAGGGAAAGAAAAAGATACTTTTCAAAGTAATAATAATTTGATGGACAGACAGCTAACTTTTCGACAATAATAGAATGCAGTAGAATGGTAACTTTAATAGACTTAAAGAAAATAAGTGCAGTCTGGGACCCCTTGCTCCTTACCATCTGCCTACAGTGGAGGCGGGAGAGGTTCCCGCCATCGCTGCTGTGCTTTCCAGCCTTGAGCCCGGCTTCTGGCTGAGCAGAGCTCCCCCTGTGGAATCACACTGACCACCAGGGGGCAGGTCCTGAATTGAGCAGATGTTCCGCTGTTCGGTAGATTTGCATATTAGGGTTTTATTATATAGAATGGTAATCCCTATATTATTAGAAAAGTGTGTATATCACAATTTGTAGCAGGAAAATATATACCATAAGACAAAATTAATTCCAAAAAAGTCAAAAAAGGAAAATAAGAATATTTGAGTCAACAGGAAAACAATATGTAAAAAATGAATCAAATTACAACAGAGATTATTTCAAACGTAAATGAACTAAATTCTCTAAAAACAAAGATTTTAGACTGAATTTAAAAATCAATCTATATAGAAATTGAAGGGATAGAAAGAGATGAGCCAAGAAATTTCTATCCAAATGAATTGGGTTGCTATTTAATTTACTAAGAAAATAGAATGGTTGAAAAGGCATTAACAAAGATGACTTTTATTTTATAATAAATAAATTCAGTTTTTGAGGACAATATCACAGTGTGAAATTTCCATGCACCCTGATAACAGCTATGGACATCAGCATTAATGAATCTTATAAATATAATACTGAACAAAGATATATGGTATATTTATACATACCTCATATAATTCTTAGAAAATACATGTGAGTAACATTTTTATATTCTCAACTCATTTAGTTAATCAAATATACGTTGCTGAATAACTCCACAGTTCCCTAGTGTTATATCTTAATTTGTAATTGTTTCGGACAACAGTCTTTTGTCTGACCTAAACCTCTTTCTCTTTCTTCCATTTACAGAATTCTTCTACACTATAGGCATATTACTGCAAGAGTTTCAGGTCAGTTTAACTCTTCTTGCTTCTGCCACAGAGATAAGCAGATAACTAATACATGGACTTGGTCAATGAGAATAATACCACCCCACCCATGGCATCAGTGATTGGTTGGGTTGGGCATGTGGCCTGATACAGGCTAGTGAAAGCCCTCTAAGGTAATATTGGAATTGTTGGAAATGACACTCTCCCTTCATCTAGAATTATGGGTGTCAAATACTATGTAAGTCTGGAAGGACCGGGGGCCTTTGTCATTGCACAGCTAGAACCAGCCTGACAATGTGGCCAACAGGAAGCAAAACAGCACCAGGAAATGGAGAACAAAAAATAAGTAAATAAATAAATTTCTGATGACATTAGCTTGTACCTCTGGAATAAATAATGCGAGCCAATAACTTCACATTTTTTGTTTGTATAAGGAAATTTGAATTGGTTTCTGCCACCTGTGACCTCAAATAATTATCTCAAACCGTCTAAAATCTTAAATCAGGGATTGAAACTGGGTTAAGCAAAGGGGTTAAGCAAACCAGGTAAATCAGTGTCATCCCTTTACTCTTTTGTTCCCCACAGCCCTCAACACTCTCTACTTTGTCTCTACAAAAGAATCAAAATATCACTGTTGTAAAAATGAATTTCTAAGATTTCTTTTGTCTTAGTCAAGTGCTATAAGCAATAGAACACTTGACACTGAGAGATGTGAAGGGTTCATCCGCCATCAGAAGAGGCAGCTGCTAGCTGGTTTCAGCAGACTTTTGTCATTCAAGCATGTGGGCCAAGCTGGGATATATTTTCTGATTTTTCAATAGAAGATGGATTTCTTCTTAATTTTGGAGAAATTCCCCAATTTTAAAAATGTGGCAAGTAATTCAAGTCTGTTTTAAACACTGTGTGTGCCAAACAAAACACATCTGCAGACAAGATTCATCTGGGGAGCCAGCAGTTTGGAACATTTCCTTCATTGAATTGCCTCAGTACAACATTTTAGACAGTTTTTGAGAGCTGTCCCTCTCCCCACTCCCTCTCACACAAAACACTGCTTCTATCTCCTTGTATTTAGCTTGACCATGTCTACTTAGTAGCTAAAAAACTTTAATTTCGTTAGTGAAGTTAAATAGGAAACATCGTAAGTTTTTTCATGCTCTAAAAAAAAAAAAGATACATTCATGGCTTAGATCAGTGACTATTAATGGCTCGTCCTTCTGATAAAATAAACAAAAAAGTAGATGGAGTGATAGGAAGTATTTTTAAACAATAGCACATTGTTAAATAGAGAGAGAACACCCTATTAAAGTTTAAGGTACAAAGTTATAATTATTTTATATGGTTGGACATATTTTAAATAGACACACACACACACACACACACACACACACACACACACACACACCATAGTTATTGAAATAAGAAAAACAGCACATTCAGTTAGAATTAAGCAAGCTGTAGTCCACAGAGGGAATTGCTTTGTTGAGGACGACAGATAAAGCATCCAACAAGTGAAGGATATTTTGATATTCGGTAAGATATTTTGGCCTTCTTAATATTATAAAACAGAAAGGAAAACTGGCATAGAATTTAGAAATAGTTGTGTGTTTTTTTTCCGGGAGAATGTCTAAACTCATTTGGTTGAAGAATATCAGTAATGGATAAAAAGGGATCCAGGAGCCTGTAATTCAGAGTACAGTTTACCAAAAACACATGCCTCTCTTTCTCTCAATGACATAGCTGTGAAGATTGTAATTAAAATAAATATATGCAAATGCATTTAATATCGTCCCAATAAGGATGAAGGCAAAGGATATTAAGACATTTATAAAATTGGCCTGGATTGTTAGTCATAACCTATAAGCAAAAAAATTTAAGTTCAGAGATATTAGGAGTGGCCAAATAAACCAAGAGCTGTGCTTCATGGGATCTGAAACACTGTTCAGGGTATAACCAACCTAGAAAGTCACAGTAATCTCACCCACTGTAGAGATGATACTAAGATGTTACCTCTATACTTATGGTGCATAAAGAACTTCATCAGTCAGCTATTGCCACAGTACAAACCACCCAAAGCTTGGTGGCTTAAGATGGTATTTGTGCCTTATTGCTTACAAGTCTACACCATGGCTGGCAGTGCTGCTGGGCTTCCTCGTGCACCTGTAGTTGGATGTGGGACGGATACACAATTGTGCTAATTTTGCCTGGACTCACTATTTGTACCACTGAGTGTGGCAAATCAGCTCCCCTCCATATGCTCTCGCATCCTCCAGTAGACTAGCCCAGTCTTATTCTCACAGCAAAGGCAGAAGAGCAAGAGGGAGAACAAAAGTGTGCAAGGACTCTGAAATGTTAGGCTCTGAACTGGCACACTGTCTTCCTGTCACATTCTGCCGGCCTAAACAAGTCACAGCTCAGATTCAGGGACTAGGGACACAAACTGCAAAATGGGTAACTAAGGGAGGGTTGGAAAACTTGTACCACCATTGCAATCAGTCCACCAAAGACATCCAGCAGAAATAATGGACATGGAAGGTCTTTGAATTTTGTTTAAAAGAGGAAATATAATTCACAACACCTTACATAGTCTCTCTCTCTCTCTCTCTCTCTCTCTCTCTCTCTCTCTCTCTCTCTCTCTCTCTCTCCCTCTCTCTCTCTCAGCCTACATCTCCCCCCAATATTGATACCATTTACTACAGATTCAAAAAGCAAATGAGAAAAGATTTAGCTAAAAGCTATCAGTAATGTAACATCAAAGACACAGTAAAAGCAGCACTGCATCAGTTATGAAAATGCGTTTTTATGTGCTAAGCCTGCAAAGTGAAACGTTACCTGTGGCAGACAGCATCCCAGAGCAAAGAGAGCGCCATGGCCTAGCCTTGGGAGGTCCAAAAGCTACTTCAGAAATCCAGGTCTGCACCATAACCGGACTTGCTTCAAACACAGGAAACGATGTATCATTTTCAGGGCACATACTCTTAGGGCATGTGGCTTTTTATTAGATGGCAGTACCTCATAAACATTCAGGGAAATAGTAGGTTTCAGAGATGCTGGTGCCACATCAAGCTTTGTTTAATTAGACAATTTCAGTGTTTAATCTTGACTCTAAATGTTAACTTGTATTTCATTGTCTATTATATCTGTGAATAACTTAGTCAAATATATTCCTAATATTTCAGATTATTATTTATCTATAATAATAAAAGCATAATATGCTAATTAGACAGGACAGCCAAACAACCTTCTGGACATCATTCCAGACATCCTTCTGGACGAAGCTGTGGTGGTGGGGGTCTAGGCAGAGACGTTGATCAGGCAGGCAGGCTAGCAGTTAGGGGCAATGAGGCAGGCAGGCAAGTGGTTGGGGTGATCAGGCAGGCAGGTGAGCAGTTAGGGGCATCAGACAGGCAGGTGAGCAGTTAGGGGCATCAGACAGGCAGGTGAGCAGCTAGGGGTGATGAGGCAGGCAGGCAGGCAGGTGAGTGGTTAGGAGTCAGCGGTGCTGGATTATGAGAGGGATGTCTGACTGCCATGGGATCAGGCCTAAACCGGCAGTCGGGCATCCCCTGAGGGGTCCCAGATTGCAAGAGGGTGCAGACTAAGCTAAGGGGACCCCCCCCGCACAAATTTCATGCACCAGGCCTTTAGTTTATAATAATGTTTGCAAAAGTTAAAGGTTTTCTTACATTGTTTTGTTTTTTTTAAGTGTTCTGAAGTTTACTTAAAACTCATCTAAGGAAATGCCGGTATTATATATTCACAAATCTCAATGCCATTTTTATTTCTCCCAACCCATACTCCTAATTCCCACCTCTCTGTCATGGAATCAATCACTATGTACTGTCTATTTAATATTTACTTAATTTTGCTCCAATTCATCCTCTTCTCTCATTTCCAATATGTTCTTGCCCAGAATATTTCCCAAAATTTTATTTATATTTGCTCCCTTCTAATTTACCTACATTATTTCATCCACATGGATTTTCTAAGACACAGATTTGAACAGGTTATTTTACTATTTTGAATCTTTCCAATACTCCTTGAAAACATCAGGAAAACATTGTTATTAAGACATCAAAGGCTTTCATGGCATATTTTTAGTCCATCTCTACATCCTTTGTTCTTTATTCTTCATCTGGGTTCAAATCCTTAGAGACCTATAAAATTTGTATCCAGCATTTACTATGCTGCTAATAGCTTATGATATTTCTTATTATTTTAATATATCCTCATGATTTTATCTTGACTTACTTCCTCTAAGAACCTTTCCATCTGCATTAAAATTCTACTTTGGCTTGTCTAACACTCCCATAAGAGTTACTACCCATACATGGCTGCCCCAGTCACCAACTCACTATATATTGTTTAAAGAAAGGCTTCTTGTGTTTGGGGTTTGTATGTATAAAGTGAAGATAGGAAGTTTTAATAAATATTGAAAAAATAGTTGTCAGTTCACCAACAGAAGCCAGAGTCAGACTCTAAGATTCCCCTTATTCCATATTTTACCCTCAAAAAAGTAAATCTTAAATCAACAAAATACGTCAATTAAATGTTATTCGAAGAGTATCCAATTTCCAAAATGTAGACACTAAAAATAATGGATGGTTGTAAAGGAATATAACATGATTTTGAGTTTAATGAAGTGATAGATAATCAAAGAGTTGGAGGACATCCAAACTCATCTAGTACAATCCCATCTACTGCAGTAATGTCTTTTGTAATGCCCACATGTCCAATCTGAGTGTGTTCTTAGTTGTGTTTTATGAAGAACCACTTGGAGAGTTGTTTAATAGTCTGTCTTTACTAGAAAATTATCCTTATACTATTTAAGTACAGTTTTTAGAACCTTCTCAAAGATGACATTTCTCTGTTAACTTGACTATACATAAAACTAAAACCAAATTGTGCTAAGAAAGCTACTCTACTTAACAGATTGCAGAATGTCATCAAAATGAACTTTAGTAATAGAAAAGGCACAATTGGACATTTCAATGTGACAAAATGAAACCATTAAAGAAAACACCATTTTTTGTTATACATTTGACATTGTAGAAACTCATCCTTATTTATGTTTACTATTTATGTTAGAATGTTATGAACTGAATCATATGACATTACAATAATTACCAAAGTAATTCAATCATAGCTTAAGGGCAAATGATAGCCACTCAATTATTAATCATTGTAGAAAGCTATAAACACAGGTGGTATTAAAATATAAAATAGTAGTGCCTGTAACATGTTAATAGTTTTGATATCATTAAAATAACTCTTAAGTATATTTCAATCAAAATTAAGCTATTATGATTCAAAGAGTGACTATGAGCTTGGAATTTTTAGTTTCTCTTTTCCCAATGCAGGCTTTGCAATTCCTGGCAATTTTTAAATGAAAAAATGTCATTTACTTATTTTACACATATGTATGGATAAATTATTTGTTGTAATTCACATACTTTCCCTTCTTCCTATATCTCACCTATATGCTCAGTTTTCTCACAGAATATTATGTTTCTGTCTTCTAACTACCCTATGTACCTCCAGTTTTTAAGGGATGATGGGCAAATGATACATTGGATAAATTGTGCATTCTCCAAATAAAAGTAGTCAAAAAGAAGAATGTCCCACATTCTCCAAAGAACTGCAATGATGCATTTTTGTTGGATATTTCTCAGGAGAGACTGTGTAATAAATACAGGTCAGACAAAAAGCAAGACAGTATCCCTGAATAGGAAGGATTACAGAACATGTGGAAACAGAAGAGTTGCAGAAGTGAAGTACAGGTACCTCAGTCCTCCATATAATATTTGTATACAGTCTGTAAATGTTGGAACTATATTCTATATTGTATATCTGTAAAAACAATCTCACCCAAGACATCCTTGGTTTATAGCCACAGCTTCAGTTGCGTACATTTGCTGGTATCAGGGAATTCTGTCCAAAATTGGCTTAAGCAATAAGTAAATGTACAAATATAAAAGACATCACAGTTGATGGAGCTAGGCAGAGCCTGTTCATGTACTGTTTCCACTTCTTAGTGGTCCTCTTGGTCCTCCTCTTTGTGCTGCCATTTTAGCAGGTTGGTAGGGAGACAGCCATGGACCTTCCAAACATAACGTCTTTATTTGTCAGTGTCAATATGAAAAAATATGTGCATATACTCTTTACCTTTCATTTTCAGAAGAATGTGTTTTCTAGAACCTCCTAGCAAATTTCTGCTTAGTTCTAATTTTATCAGGATTATATAATTTATCTAACCTATTTGAATCATGTGCCAATCATTTCCAATAAAATTCCAGGATGGGTACTGATTAATCATTGGGAATGAAATGAATATTAGGAAATTAGGCTAGGACACACTATAGCAACATACATTTAATAATTGTGTAAAGTAATGTAGGATAATAAATTGAAAAAAGGAGTTAACTTTTATTGCTTATCATTGGATTTATATTACCAAGACCTATACCTTTTATTAAATGATTAAAAGAATGTATATTATGAGAACTGTTTTTTTTTTTTCTTAAAACTCTATTAGCAGCTATTCCATTACCACATCGTGTGAATTAAAATACACAATGTTACATCTGTATCTGAGATTTATCCTTTTTATCATTTTCCAAAAGCAATGATACTTTAGGGTAAATACAGAGTTTTCTTTGTAAAGATCTTAAATTACTAAATGAGGAGGGAGCACATCTAAATTTATATTCCTATTACCTAGGTTAGGTGGAGGTGACCTCAATGTCATATAGTGAAAGACAGGAAAACAAGTTGACCAAGGGTAGGCTGGATACTCTTCTTCAATTATGTCAGTACCTTCTCTGAAATTTCATCCAATGCCAGATCATTTTGGACTCTTTCTTTTTTCAAGTTACAAATATTTATTGGTAAGCTCAAACCATATTCACCTTCAAGTGCATATTGCATGCTTGATTTTATTTCATTTATCCCTCTAGCAGATGAGCCTATCTTTAAAAACTGACCTGGTTTTCTGAGGCTTGCTATCTTCATTCCTGGGACCTGGAACTGATCCCTTAGTCACTGAAAGCTTTTCTGATATAGTGCTTCGGGGTCACACAGCATTGCCACGATGCCTCTAATCATATACAGTACTTCTTCAGTGGTGGGAGGCACACTGACTTTCTAATACACTCTATTCATCTTAAGCACAAGATCTGGATTATATCCTTCTTCATGTCTACCATAATCTTTGTTAGACTGTCTGCCTCATCGAAGATGCTCAGTGAATAACTGTAAAATATACTTAGAAAGAATAGTGTAATGATCTGGTTTTGGAGTTAAACAGAGCAGGAGTCATATCCTAAACTTCCCACTTACCATCTATGTGACTAAGAACAAGTTAATCTTTTCAAGTATCAGTTCCAGAACCACAAAATTGGCACAATAATATCTAACAATAAATATATTGCAATAGAATTGACAGTCAAATTAGGTAATAAGTGAAATAAATTAGAAATGTGCTTGGCAGGACACATACAATATAACATGACTCTTGTTATTATGAAGATTCTAAGTAATAAAAGCTTTATTAAAATGTTTGGAAATAATTCTATTAAAACACAGACAATTCTTTCCTCATGAAAATAATTATGTTTCTTACCAATAGAAATGTATAAATTTTAAGTAGCCCCATTTAATCCAAACAGATACTAAGCTACCTGGGAAAAGATAGATTTTACAGCAAAAAATATCAGATGTATCTGAAGGGGAGAAGAGATGCACAACTTGATCATGTATTTGATCATGTTTCACGATCATGCATCATGTATGACTTGCTCAAGTTGAATTCATTAACAGGAGTAAACTCACCGAGGAGTTGCATTTCAATGTGTGGTCTTCAGCACCTGAGAATGGCTTTACTCTTAACAGTCAGTTAGATTACTGATCAAAGCCTTAACTCAATAATTGCTTACAATCAATGAAGTTGAATGCAGTAACTTCAAAAGCACAGGGTTGACAAAGGAGTTCACAGGCTACTGAAATTTTAGCATTTTTCATCCAATTGTTCTTCCAGCCCTAAGAAGGTGCAGAAAACATTTCCCTCCCCATAATATTAAGAAATGCCTCAGGTTGGGGGAAGTGGAGGTACCAGAATATTTGAAGAGCTTTGTGCTAGTTTTATTGTGCAAGCTACAATGACAGTGGGAAAGGCTTAAATGAACTGGGTTTCTTTATCTTAAGAGAAGAAAGGGATCCCAGAAGGGGAGAAGTCAGGTGGCATCATTCAGCTCAGAGAAAACCTGGGGCATATGCACTGTAAGGCAGAGACAAAGGGAAAGCCAATGGTTTCCAAGCTTTACTGGTCATTAGAATCTCCGGGAGAGTCCCAAAGAATCCTGATGCCCAGGTTCCACCCCCTACAAATTAAAGCACAATGAATGCAATGGGATCCAGGAATCAGTATCTTAAAATGATTCCTCAGGTAATTACAGAGTTTGGAACAGAGTTTGGAAAACAGTGGGTTAATCATTTTTTTAAGCCTGGAGATGTGTGGCCAGAGCCTATTGGTCAGTTTCCCTAGAATGGAAAAGTAAACAGACATGCAGTTTACTAAGATATTTGATATGTATTGGAAGTAAAATTCTGAGCCTTCTGGGGTAAAGCCTCTAAGTTATCATTATTATAGTGAAAATTTACAAATTGTATATCAGAAAGAAGCCTAAAAAGGCCCAGGAAACGAAGGAAAGTCCCACACACAACGAAAAGGTGTAGGAGTAAAAATAATAACAGAGATTGAAATTTTATGTTCAGAGTAGCTGAATTGTCACCAATATTAAGGGGCAGTTACTACTTGGCACTGCTCATATATTAAGTTAGATCTTTCATTATAATCCTATAGGGTTTTTTTGTTTGTTTTTTGTTGTTGTCGTTGTTTTAATGTTATTTCAAAAGCCTTAGGCCATAATCAGAAATGCAAGTATAATTGATTCTTATATATTACAATAAAATATATTACTTAACTGTCAAAGTGCTCAATATACAATTGCTACAATGGAGTTCAGAAAATAGAGAGGCCATAGGAGACCAAAAAGAGTCCAAAAAACTTCCTGAGGGTGTGAGACACAAATGTAAAGCTCCGTACAGAAAACATGTGCTTGCCTGCTTCTCACTCTGCTAACCATCACACTAACTCGGTCTTCTGTCTTCTGTCTTCCATCTATCCTGGAGATGGCAGAAGGATAAAACGTTGAGTGAATTCCAGTCTGGAATCCAAATTTTCTTTCAGATATTTTCCCCAGAATGTGAAACAATAAGGAAGGTTTTAATGGGGTTATTTCTCTGTTTTAAAATTTATTCATTATTTCCCTTTAAAAACAAAACAAAACAAAACAGCTCTTTCCTGCACCTCTCCTCCTTCCTTTAAATAATCATTCTTTTAGGCTGAGTGAAGACATCTACTGAATTTCATTTTTCTCCTTAATCTATAATCTTGACTCCAATCTCTCATATGTTGCCTGAAACTGCCTTTTTGAATAACCCAGGAGCTCTGTCTAATTCAATGGTCTTCCTAGTTCTCATTTTTTCTCCTGTAACTTGATACTGTTGCCCAAATCCAGTGGCTTTTGCTTTTCTTTCTTATCGCCCTGATGATTTTCCTCCTCTTGTCTTTCTAACTGGACTTTTTCTCATTGTAGTTCTCAAACTTTTTCTACTTATGCCTATACTTTTATCCTTAGGCAACTAAAGGCTAAAATGTTGCTCAAGGCTAAATGTTGCAGGTGACTTTTGTATAGTTAAATTCACTTACTACTTATTTAGAACTGCAACTCAAAATATTGTATTAGACTCCAAATAGCTATCATGATTTTTGAGTTGGGAGGTTACCATAGCTTTAAATTTCCTGCTCAAACCCAATGTAATATTTATTTTTCCTCTCTGATCATAGTGACTCAGTTATGTGACTTTATTTTTCAAAATACTCCTCTTAATCAGCCTTTTCCTTTGCATTCTTGATGCCACCCCTTTCATCCCTTGCTGGGGTTAATACAGTAACCTCTTTACAAGGCCTGCTTGCCTTCAGTCTCTCCTCACTCACTCCCACAACATATGGCCACTCGATTAAACTTTCAAAAACATTGATTTTATTAAAGCATGCCTCTGTGCACAAACATGCCCTCAGGATAAAACTTGAACTATTAAGTGTGGCTTTCAAAGTCTGCACTTATCTAACTCTCCCCACCTACCCCCTCCTCTCACTGGCCTTAGCTATTACTTTTGCACAGAAATGTGCTATAATTTTTTATTCTTATTTTGGTTTTAGTATCATTGTTCATCTCTGGAGACTATTTCTTTGATAACTTCCACATATACTACTCCAGTACTGCCTGCCATCCAATAATTTTAATTATACTTTCATCAAGATTAAGAAGTAAATGATGATACAGCCATGATATTAACGTCTGTGAAGACACATGGATTGTTAAGTAGTACAGGAAAAACACTCATAGTTCATTGGTAACCTTTAAAATTATAAAATGTAAATACATATATGATATATTTATATAGTTATGTACCTTAATATTTGTAGAGCTTTCCTTTTGTTAACATTGTACTCTAACCATCTGATCACCCTAGAGCTTTTCTTTTAATGCTGGGATGATGAAAAACTTAATTTCATTCTTTATGTTTTTCTGTAAATTCAGAGTTTTCTGTAAAAATACTGGTTATTCCTATAATAATAAAAGAAATAGGCATTGGGTTAATAAAAAATATTAAAAACGTACATGGCATACTTCTTTATTTATATTAAAATATTTCTATCTTATGTGAAATTTATTTTTGAAAGTTTTTATAAATCCATCTTTATTATTCATGACATTTACTTTACATTTTCTCTACATACATATTATTAATGAGACCTAGCTTTGTGGTTTCTATCCTGAGATTTGGTCTTGGTGTTATAATCAAAATCTGGTTTTCAGGCCAGCATTATGTGGGACATTAAAGAAGGTTTTCTGCCTTTTGCTGTAAACAGCCCAGCAGACTATTATATCGACATTCTTGAGGAAGCACTGCTTAAAATTTTTCTGCAAATGGTTTCTGGACCTCTTATTTCCAATCCTTGAATTGATCATCAAATGTCTAGTTATAAAAAAAAAAAAAAGAAGCAAAAGCTGTTTTGTTTGTTTGTTTGTTTTTTACGTCAGTGGTTCCTTTATACATAGAATGAAAAAGCCTATTGTTATACCTTCATTAAATCTTTAAAAATCTATATTTTTATACAAAAAGTGATTGGAAAAGTAGGCCTGATGGACTCTGTATTTGGTCAAGCAAGCAAATGTTCATTGTTCACACTGTGCCGGTGTTACAAGATTTAGCTCGAAAGGAGGCAGCAAGGAGAAGACAAAATTCAGCCTCTGAGTTTAATGAACTAAATGAGGATTGTTGACTGCAGACTATATATTCAGCTAGGGATATTCCCCCTACTTATTATAATGGGAGCATTTTTCATGCTACTTAGTTTTTTGACAATATTGTTAAATCAAGTTATAGTACTATAATAATACATAACAGTGCCAGTCTCATCCTGAGTAATGTTATTTTTCAAAGTACATCCTTGGTAACAGAAAAATCTATATTTCTATCCCCTCTTTTTCTTTCATGCTGAGAGTCATATTTGAAAGTCCCTGGATGTCCCAAAGCCGCCTCAGAGTTAGTACAAACTCTATTAAGCTCATTATCTTCATTGGAAAGTTTGTCTTTTCTTTTTTTTATGATTTATTTTTAAAGTCCATTTTTATGTTTAAGGAAGGGGGGAGAGAGAGAGAGAGAGAGAGAGAGAGAGAGAGAGAGAGAGAGAGAGAGATATGGATGCAAGAGGGAAACATTGATCGGTTGCCTCCTATAAGCACCCAGGAGCAGAACCAACAACCTGGGCATGTGCCCTGACTGGGAATCAACCGGTGACCTTTAGGTGCACAGGATGATGCTCAACCAACTAAGCCACACCATCCAGGGCTTCTTTCTTATTTTCTATCTCTATGATAACATCATAACTGTCCACTTCAAACTTAAAGCTTCAAACTCATCCTCAAACATGATCTTTCCCATTTCTCCTCCTGGCAGTCAATCTTGGGCATCTTAAATGGTCCCTTTCTACCCTCAAGCATCTTTTACCCCATCAGTACAATTACCTTCATTAAAAAAGGCATTTTAAAAGTCAATCTCTTGCTTAATATATTTTATCATCCTCCAATGATTATTATAAATGAAATACCTAAACAGGACATTTAAGCTCTCTACATTATAAGTCTTTAAACAAGATTTTTTATTTACTTATCTTACTCCTACTGTGCAAGTCAAGTTTCTCTCACAGAAACCCAGCCAGAAGCCAGCACTGATTTTGACTTACGTAAGTCATCTTGAATGTCCCAACCCTGGTCAAGCCAGTAGATGACAGCAGTCCAGATGCTACTACACAGAACAAATAAAACTAGTGCAGCTAAGCCCAGGCAACCCCAGATAATTGTGACAGATAATAAGTAGAAGTTATTTTAACTGACATATTAATAGACATTTGAAATAGTTAATATGAATCCAAAAAAGGTTTCAGTAATTATGCATTTATAAATAATACATTTATGTATAATGTATTTATGTTCAATCCAAGCAGGCTTCAATTCATAAATATTCCTCACCTCATTCAAATTCCACCTCTAAAGATCTGTTTACTTTACATCTCAAAATATCTGTTTATTTTACTTTTAGAACAAAAGGAATACTTTCTATACTTTTTCTAGGAATATTGAAACCTACATTTTAACATATTGTGCAATAAAACTAAGATTTGATTTGTTAGAGGAAGCAAGATTTCCAAGCATTCTCTGTAAAATATTTATTGCTCACAACTATTTATTTTTTAAAAAGGCAAACAGCAATGTAAAGAAACAAAGAAAAATAAAAACGGCAAATAATAACTGAGTCCAAGAAATACACATTCTGCATGGTGATTCAGACAAATGAACAAAACAGTTACGGTACAGTGTTAGTCCTATAAAGCTACACATGGATGGCCATAGGAATAAAGGAGGCAAGTACTAAGTCCTAAAGGGAGGGGCAAAACAAGAACAATTTTCTATGAGGAGGACTCTCATTCTGAAGGACAAAGAAGAGGTTGCCTGGAGAGAAAATGACAATAGGTATATTTCCAGCTCATTTAATATGAAATCTAAGGATAGGATCTATGAAGTATTTTCATATAACTTGAGTATATGCATTGTGGATGTTTGGTCATGACAAGAGTCATAAATGTAGACTGGGAGCAGGATGATAAAATATGTATGTCCTCAAGAGGAGTTTCAACCGCATCCTGCAGGTGACGAGGACCATAAAAGTGTTATGTTAATTATCAGCGTTATCAGATTTCTATTTTACAAATATATTATTGGAAAAAGATTGGAAAATTGGTACAAGGGTAGTAGAGCTGGAGATTGTTATACACTTGGCAAAAAATGCAGTAAAGAAGTTTAAAATACATACAATACAAATGTACACACTTAAACAGTGACATGGATATGGGCATTACAACAGAGGAACATATTTATGACAGTTTTTGTTTGTTTGTTTGTTTGTTTTTGAGGCAAAATTTAAAGGGTTGGTGATGGAGTTGTGTGAGGAGTTAACAATGGCCCCTAAGTTCCTGCCAGGTATGATGGAGGGAATTGCAATGCCATTCCCCAAGAAACTGAATTTAGAAAGAGTAACCATGGTATAGGTGGAAACTGGTAAGTTTGAAATACTTACAGGATATTTGGTACATATTTTTAAACAAAATAAGTAAGATTTCACTATGCTACCTTGATTTTCTATTTCTTCATTTCATTTCACCAACCAAAAAAAATTGATGTTACTATTTACTATGTATTAAATAATGTATTCTATTTGTATAAAAAGATTAATTTCACACTAAATTCTGCCCTAGAGAAATCATATTCCTAATCTCTTGTCCCCCTCCACAGTTTTAAGATTATTGAGGAAACATCATTAGCTATGGATAGACTGTGCTGTACTTGGCCTTTCAGAGTGATTTATTGGTTAAAGGAATACAACCAATTGCCTGCAAGTACATGTGTCTGTTGAATATATACAACTAAGGCATGTATTTGAATTAGCATTGTATATGTTACGTGGCAGGGAGAAGGGGCATGCCTGTCTCTCCTATAGAGAAAATATCTATCCAAAAGTCTGCCCCTGTGCTATAGACTGAATTATGTCCCTCTCCCTAAAGTCTGTATACAGTGAAGTCCTAACACACACTCCCTTAATCCTATCTAATAAAGACAGAATATACAAATTGACTATCACTTCTCAACAAAGATGGTGGCACCCACAGCCAATAAGGAGGGAATATGCAAATTAAGATGACAAAGATTTTCTGCGGCTGGCGGCTCCTGGCCCCAGAGCAAAGGTGGGAGGGCGGCCAAAGCGAAGGCCGGGGTCCTGGGTGCCGGAGGGAAACCGGTGTCGGCAGCCAGGGGAAGGAAGGCCCATTCTTGCACAAATCTTTATGCATCGGGACTCTAGTGTTACTATATTTGGAAATAGGACCCTTAAAGTGATAATTAAGGTTAAATAAGGTCAGATAAGAAGGCCTTAATTCAATATGACTGATGTTCTTAAAAAGATTAAGAGATATCTGGGATGTCCACACAGAGAAAGGCATGTGAAAATTCATAGAGAAGGCCAAGGAGAGATACTAAACCTGGCAACACCTTGGTGTTGAACTTTAGCCTCCAGAACTGAGAGAAAATAAATGTATGTTGTTTGAGCCACACAATCTGTGGGACTGTGTTATGACAACCCTAGCAAATTAATATATCCTCTTCCTATTTGGAGAAAATAATTCAAATAACTTTTGATGTTCTATCCATCACTGCACCCCAGGAAATAAATCAATGAATTTGTTTGTCTTCAAATTCAGTATAATTATCATTTTGTGTTTTACTAGTAGGCCATATCACTACTATCCAGTATTCATGAATTCAGTGTTCTTCCCCCCGCCCCACCAGCTATAACAAGCACACATATCTTAGCATTTAAAGAAGCCTAGTCATACTTGTTCATGTTGCTGCTAAAAAAGTAAACTCATTCCTGATATATTTATTCTCATTTTAAGCAGTATAAATTAGGAAACCCTGTGTAGGCCTCTTAACTGAACTGTATTCCCCTGATATTAATAGGCTATCAGGGAAAATCTGCACTTAAAATATTGGGTACTGGGAAATTGCTTGGTGGTTTATAAAAGTATTCTTTTATTTGCTTTATTTGTTTGTTCATTGATTCAGAAAAATTTGGAAAGAGGAATAAAAATAGGAATTTGGGCTTCAATGCCTTACCTTTACCCACTAAAAATAAATACCATATTTCCTATTAGAGCTTCTGGTAAAGAAAGCCTGCTGTAAAAACACAGAATATATTTTCCATGTGCTCATAAATAAATAAAACTGCATGGCCAGATAGAATTGCTGTTATCTTTGAACTATAACTGGGAAGTATTTAAAATAAAGCTTTTAAAAATATATGTTTTTATTGATATGTATTTTTTTAGAGAGAGAGGGTAAGGGACAGTAAGAGAGAGAAACATCAATGAGAGAGAAACTTCAATAGGCTGCCTCCTTCAAGCCTCTTACTGGGAATCCAGCCCACAATCTGGGCATGTGGGATGACCAGGAATCGAACCAGTGACCTCCTTGTGCGATGGAGCGATGCTCAACCATCTGAGTGACACTGGACAGGCAAAATAGAGCTTTCTAAGTAAAATGTCAACATGATTTTTGGGGGTGGGGTATGACCAATTACTTACTTTCTTTACCCACCAGAAAATGTTAATGTCACATTAAAGATCATATTTTTAAAATGGAGAGTCATAAGTTGTTGTGAAGTTTGGTCTTCAAAAGTAGGCTGTAAAATAAGAACTGAGTAAACTGGGAATTTCATAGTTCAAAATATTGTTTTACTTATGTTATTTTATTTACTCAACATACTATATTTACATAGAGAAGTGAATCTGAATAATTTAATTGCATTTAATAATAAACTGTAGGTATGTGTTAAAATTAGCAATAAGAAACATGAAATTATCAAGTTCTAGAGTTCCTAAATTTAAAATATTGTTATAGCCCAGCTGGCATGGCTCAGTGATTGAGCATCCACCTATGAACCAGGAGCTCACGGTTCAATTCCAGGTCAGGGCACGTGCCCGGGTTGCGGGTTTGATCCCCAGTGTGGGGCATGCAGGAGGCAGTTGATCAGTGATGCTCTCTCATCATTGATGTTTCTCTCTTTCTCCCTCCTTCCTCTTTCTTAAATCAATAAAAATATATAAAAATAAATAAATAAAATAAAATATTTTTATAACTTTAATGAACCTATGGGGGAAAAAACCCACATACCAAAATTAGTTAAAAGAGTACCTAAAATATAGTAAGTTAAACAACTTCTACCTAATAGAATGAATTTTGCTAGAGAAAAGAAAAAAATATTTAATGTTAACTATTTTGTTTAAGAATGATACTTGAATTGTTTTTAGGTAAGTGCATTTTTATTTCTTTTTTTTTTCTGAAATTGTTTACATGGACTTCTAGTGAAAGACAGTAGATTGTGCACATACATTGAACTCCATCCCTTGCCAAAACCCTAATAAATAACAGGAAAATAACATAAAAAGCTTAACCTATAAGATATAGTGGCAGAAACAAGCAAGCAAGCAAAGTAGAATCAGATCAACACTGTAGTAGAAGCAGCCAAGAAAAAGTTAAATTGTACTATAATTTTTAAAAATTAAAAAAATATCAAGTTTTGGCTAGGGTATGGAGAAACTGAAGTGATGGTGAAAGTATATATTTATGCAAACATTCTGGAAAACTGTTTAATCCAGCCACTAATTCTGAACTTATTTATATCCTAGGACTCAGAAATCTACACCTATTCTCAACATAAATGTGTGCCTCTGTGCTCACATGATGCTTAAAAGAATGTGCATAACACTGTTATTCATAATTGCTCCCACCTTCAACCAAAGTTTTCATCAGTAGTAGAATGAATAAATAAATCACAGTGTATTTTACATAACAGAATATTAGATAAAAAATGAATGAACCACTACATTGTATAAAATGAATTAATCTCAAAATAGTGGGTAAGAGAAGTCAGACTCTCAAAGGATATTTACTGTTTAATAACATCTATATAAATTAAAAAACATGCCAGTTAATTTATGACTTTAGAAGCTAAACTAGTGTTGACTTCTTAGAGGAAGTAAGGTTTAGTAAATCAGTATAAGAGACATTCTGCATTGTTGGTTATATTCTATTTTTTCACTTTGGTGAACACACTGAGTGTATAAACTTTGTGATAATATATTAAGTTGTACAATTATAGTTTTGCAGATTTTCTGCATAACGTTTCTGGAAAATTCTGAATATTTTATTGAATAACAATAATTAAATTAAAATATACAGGTTGTTTTTTTTTTAAAAAAAGGCACTTTTAGTCAACCAAATACAGTGAATTAGGTCAAGTAAGGTAAATTATGGGTATTCACTGGATTTAGCAATAAGGTAAGAAGCAGAATACTAATAATGTCCATGACAAAAACAGTTCTACAGTATGGTGAAAACAAAACTACAGCATTTGATTAGAGAGAGATTGTAAAGCTAGGAAGTGGAAATAGTAATAACAGTTATTTTAGGAACTATTACTATGAAAGGGGAGGATTTGAAAAGTATAGATCAAGGGAAGAAGCTCTAGATCTAGATCATATTTATAAGCTGATCAGAAGGCTCATTAGGCAAAGAGAGATCACAGTTGTAGGGGCAAGAGATGTGAGAGAGAAGAGAAACCAAAAGCTCCATGGATATTACCTCCATGGTAGCAGATGGGTAAGGGTAGGCAAAGGGCGTGAGTTCAGATGGCAGTGTTATAGTAGATTTCATATAATGAAGATCAGAGTTTGTGTCTACCTGCTTTACCTGTGAGTTAAGAGGAGTGGGAGTAAGAGAAGCATGAGGAGAGAAGAGAGAGTTTGAAATGATCCTTTTGGAAAGAAGAAAAGGGAAATGTAGCAATAAGACCCAGTAACACGGTTTTCGTTATCACTGCTGCATAAATTCAAACAATGTTAAGCGATTTTTAGATAGTTAGAAGAACAAAAAGCATTGTCCTTGTTTATGAGGAAAATCAATTTATTCAGAACTATTTAATTCTTAAAATTAGCATCTGATTAGGAGAAGCTAAAGAAACCCTTTAAGCTATTCTTGAAATTAAACTACACACATACCGGAGGGAACCATCCGCTGCACTACTTTTTTATCCTCACTCAAGAATGTTTACTGACTTTAGGGAGAGAGGAAGGGAGAGGGAGGGAAGGGGAGAGACAGGGAGACAGACATCATCAACCTTTTGCCACCAGTAGGTGCCTTGACCGGGATCAAACCAGCAACCTTTTGGTGTATGAGATGATGCTCCAACCACCTGAATCACCCCAGCCAGGGCAGCTTGCACTGTTATCTAGGTAGATGAGTATAATATCATTTTCATGAGGTAAAAAGAAAAATTTTAATGTTGCTATATTTAAAAGGAATTGATATCATCTTAGTTATGTACACAATTATCTTAGGTCAAATATTAGAGTAGGATGGAGATTTTTAAAATTCTGATTAGGAAACAAAGAAAGGATGAACATCATATCATTAGGAAGTTTTCTATCAAGTAGGGGAGATATACTTGAAAATATATCATAGCTATAGTAAAGATATCATAAAATAAAGAGGTCCGGTGCACAGTGCTTAGTGATGGCAGTTGTAACAAAGTAGTTAACTATTACTTGGGGCCATTACATATTTTAGAGGCTTAATAAGATAGATATCATCCTTGTCCTCAGGTGGTTGAATTCTATTAGATGAGAAAGACAATGAACAAACAAATTATATCATTTAGAGACAAATAGTATCAAGAAATTATTCACTAACATACAAAGTTAAAAAAGGCAAAGGAACCATTATAACATTTACTAGGACCCAAGAGAATCAATGGCAATGTTCAAGGGAAAAAAGGGGGAAAGAAAATAAGATTAAAGACAGGTAGGGCGAACTCTGTTCAATCTTTTGAATGCTGTGTGGAAAACCTTTTTATTGTAAAGGCATGCTGAAACTACTGAAAGCCATCAAGCATGGGAATGACTTAGATTTTCATTTTTTTCCTTTGTTGATTAAGGTATTACATATGTGTCCTTATCCCTCCATGTCCCCCCATTGCCCTCCCCACCACCCCCCCCCATGCTCTCATCCCCCTGGTATCTGTGTCCATTGGTTAGGCTTATATGCATGCATACAAGTTCTTTAGTTGATCTCTCCCCCTTACCCCCACCCTCCCTTACCTTCCCTCTGAGGTTTAATAGTCTGATCAATGCTTCCCTGTCTCTGGATCTGTTTTTGTTCATCCGTTTATGTTGTTCATTATATTCCATAAATGAGTGAGATCATGTGATATTTATCTTTCTCTGACTAGCTTATTTCACTTAGCATAATGTTCTCCAGTTCCATCCATGCTGTTTTATTTTAAAATAATTTATTTTCATTTTAAAACAATTGCTTAGTCAGTGAATCACACAGTTTAGAGAGACTTAAATGAAGATAGCCTTATAGGTAGGAAAGAAGACCAAGAGAGAGGGAAAAAATAAGGAAACAAAAGAAAGAGAAAGAAAGACAGAAAAAAGAAAAGGAAAAATTCAGATGAGAAAAGCAAGACAGTATAGACAGTATTTTGTGTATGAAATAGAGAGGGTGAATTCAGCATAATTATTTAGTCATTGGCCCTATAGCAAGACCTTTCCTGCATCCTAATCTCATATTGTCTATTCACTGTTGTGTGACCTTGAGTAATGCCTGCCTTTGTCTTGAATTATTTGTAAAATGAGGATGATAATAAAACATAACTCATATGGTTGTTATTAGGATTGAACTAATTAATGCATGTGTTTAACTTTGATCTGTCCTGGCACATAAGTGATTACAAATATTAGAAAATAAAAAAGCTGGGTATTCTAGTTTAAGGAAATAAAGAAAAAAGAATGAGTTGAAGATGACCTCAAATTACTTGTTCAGTTAATTAGACTGATGATAGTAGCACTAATTTAGAGAGGAATTAATAGGGGAGGCATATTTATAGACAATAATAAATGCAATGTTTAACATGTTGATTTTGAATTACTTGAGGGGCATCTTAAGTTTGTTCATTAGGCAATTGAATTTTTAATAGGGAGTTCACTGAGGAGGTCTGTATTGAAGATAAATATTTATGAATCTTTCTTGTGTAGGAGCAGATGAAGTATTCAGTGCAGATGCTATTATATAGGGAAACTAGATTTACAAAAATGAAGGTGCGCTTAATATCTACAAAATTGAACAAAATAAAGAAAACCAAGAAGACACAGTTAGATTTGAAGAAGAAATATAAAAGACAGATCTAAAAATATTAAGGAAATTAGGATTTTCAGGAATAAGAATGTTTAATATACAAAATCCTGACATTAAAAAATAGGACAATCATATAAAATATTGTCACTTCTTTCTGAGAAATCACTAGCAGAGTCATTAACATCCGTATTTTTCTTAATGTTCTGTTCATGGGAATCTGGACTTTTTCTATTATAGTCCTCAAAACTCTAGAGCCAATTGCCTTATCCAAAAGTCACTTCCACATTTCTAGGTATTGTTACAGCAGCTCTCTACTTTCTGAAACCAAGATTTATATTCGTTTTCTTCTGCTGCAATAACAATTCTCAGAACTATACTTGCTTAAAACAGCACAAATGTATTATCTTACAGTTCTGGATGTCAGAAGTCCAAAATGGGTATCACTGGATTAAAATCAATGTGTTGATAGGCTGCATTCGTTTCCGGAGGCTGTAGAAGAGATGTAATGTTCTTGCCTTTAACCAGCATTTAGAGATTGCCGGCTTTTATTGGTTTGTGGCCTTCTTCCATCTTCAAAGCCAGCAATGACTCACAAGGTTTTCTCATGATACCGTCTCACTAGTTCTAATCCTTTACCTCTCTTTCCCTTTGAAAACTCTTTTTAAAAAATTAAATTCTTTATTGTTTAAAGTATTACATAAGTCTCCTTTTCCCCCCATTGACCTCTCCCTGGCCACTCTCCCCCCCCCCCCCCCCCGCCGTTCATACATACAAGTCCTTTGGTTGATTTCTTATCCCCTTCCCTCCCCGCTGCCCCTCACTTTCACTCATAGTTTAGACCAGGGGTCCTCAAACTACGGCCCGCGGGCCACATGCAAATACAAATATTGTATTTATTCCCATTTTGTTTTTTTACTTTAAAATAAGATATGTGCAGTGTGCATAGGAATTTGTTCATAGTTTTTTTTAAACTATAGTCCGGCCATCCAACGGTCTGAGGGGCAGTGAACTGGCCCCCTGTTTAGAAAGTTTGAGGACCCCTGGTTTAGACAGTCTGTTCAATAATGAACTCACAGAAAGAGAAACTAAAAATAAAAAATTCAATTTATCATTGCAACAAAAAATTAAGATACCTAGTAATAAATTTAACCAAGGAGGTAAAGGACCTGTACTTAAAAAATTACAGAGTACTGAAAAAAGAGCTAGAGGAAGACATAAACAAATGGAAGAATATACTGTGTTCATGGATGGGTAGAATCAACATCATTAAAATGTCCGTATTACCCAAAGCAATTATATATTCAATGCAATCCCCATTAAAATACTAACATACTCCAAACACCTAGAACAAACTCTAAAAATTCATCTGGGGTGAAAAAAATAAAAGAGACCCCAAATAGCTGCAGCAATCTTGAGAAAGAAGAACAAAGTTGGAAGGATCATACCAGGTATCAAACTATACTACAAAGCCACTGTTCTCAAAACTGTCTGGTACTGGCAATAGAACAGACACATAGACCAATGGAACAAAGAACTCAGAGTTTAACCCAAGCCTTTATGTTCATTTAATATTTGACAAAGGAGGCAAGAACATACAATGAAGTCAAGTCAGTCTCTTCAATAAATGGTGTTGGGAAAATTGGTCAGATACATGCAAAAAAATCAAACTAGATCACCAAGTTACACTATACACAAAAATAAACTCAAAATGGATAAAGGACTTAAACGTAAGATGAGAAACTATAAAAATCTAAGAAGATTCCATAGGCAGCAAAATAGCAGATATTTGTCTTAGCAATATCTTTACCAATACAGCTCCTAGAGCAGTAGTCTGCAAACTCATTAGTCAACAGAGTCAAATATCATCAGTACAACGATTGAAATTTCTTTTGAGGGCCACATTTTTTAAACTTAAACTATATAGGTAGGTACATTGTTATTAACTTAATTAGGGTACTCCTAAGCTGGCCTTTGCTAAAAACGTCCTCAGTCTTATCGAGGTACGTTCGCTGAGGTCGACCCCTTCCAACTCTCCCATCCACACTCGTTTTGTATACTTGTTTTGTCTATCTCCTTTTGTTCATCCTTTCTATATATCCAAACCATCTCAACATACCTTTCTCAATCCTCGACACTACATCTTTTTTCACTCCAAAACTTTACCTAAAATTAACTTAATTAACTTAATTTCCCTAAAATTAACTTAAAAAGAAACTTTACTTAAAGTTTTAAGTCTTAGTTAAACTATAGGTATGTTGAATAAAACTTGATATAATACTTAATAATGATATTATTTATTGATAAAATTAAATTACTTACAATTTACCTCACAGTATCCATAAAATTAAATCATGACAATGACTGACAAACACTAATGTGAAAAATGGCCTTGCATCTCCTTGGAAAGTTTGGGTAAGTCAGGTTTGTATGTTGTTGTTTTTAATTTTAGGCACAATTCCAGGTTCTCATCAATAAGATGACTTCTCAATTTACTCTTGATAAGGTTCATGCTTGAAAATGATTGTTCACATAAATATGTAGACCCAAATAAGGAAAGAACAGCAGACGCTAGTTTTTTCAGTTGATTATATGAGTCAGGAATACTATTCCAGGTGTTAAAAATCAATATATCTTCCTTCTCCAGGTCTTTCAAAGCAGACCACTTGTGCTGTGAACTAAGTTCACATTTGTTTTTCTCCAATATTTCTATTTCAGCACAAAGACGTTCAAATTTTGAGCTCCACAGTTCTTTGTTTTTTAAATCCACCAATTGCATTTCAAAGTTGCCAATGTCAATATTAAAGGGAGAAAAATTTAATTCTGTTACAGTAGCATTGAGAGGTTTTTTAACAAAGGCTAACATCGCTTTGCTGTTTCTGAATTCCTGAAACCTGTTGAGAAAAGTTTCCCTCACATTTAAAATACCACACGTAGTACTTTGTGGAAGAGCCACACTCATGGGACCAAAGAGCTGCATGTGGCTCTCGAGTCGCGGTTTGCCAACCACTGTCTTATAGCAGTGGAAACTAAGGAGAAAATAAACAAATGGGACTACATCCCTTTGAAAACACTTGTGATTTCAATGACTCTACCCAAATAATCCAGGGTAATCTTGTTATTTTCAGGTCAGCTGATTAGCAATCTTAATTCTATCTACAACCTTAATTCCCTCTTGCCATGTAACATAACATGTTGATAAGTTCTAAGAGTTAGGAGGTGCCATTATTCTTCCTACTAACTATAACATCATTCATGTCATAATTGAATGTATTTGTAGGGAGGTGATAGTGATATAAAACAGATTGCATCCTGTTGGGGAGTGGACAGATGTTCAGGAAGGAAAGACAATTTCACTTTTAAGAAATATGGTGAATAGAAAATAAAAACATAAAAATGGGAGAAATATATAGAACATTAACTTCCTTTTGTTGTTTGTTATTGACATGTCCATAGAGTAGTAGGTAGTGGTTTGTAAAATCTATAATATGAATGGCATCCAAAATTTTAAGAGGTTGAATTTTCTTGAAAACCATAGCAAGAACCAATATATGTGTCAGATGGCATATCAGCCTTTATTTTAATCCTTGCCATTATTTTAATCAGATTTCTTTGCTGCTGTGGATTAGTAGTGAAAGTAGTAAAGATAAGATCCTGATACATATTGAACATGAGAAAATTATTATAGCACAGAAGTTAATAGAATGTGCTTTGTAATAAGATTATTTTCAAAGTGATATCACAACATTTTCACCAGAAGAAATGGTATTTGAAGACTGATATCAAGTGTTGATGCAGACCTGGACCCACTGGAACTCACCCATTGCTGATGGCAGAGTAAATCAATGCAACCATATTTGAAAGCAAGTTGGAACCTTGTCAACAATTTGGAAAATAAATTTGCAGAACAAATGTAGAAACTTTGAGAAACTCCACTCTTAGGTACATAACTAATGGAAAGCATATACTAGTATGTCAACCAAACACATAAGTTATAATTTTATCAATCTCATTGTAATAAATACCCCAGTCTGGAAGTAATCAAAATGTGCATCAAAAGAAGATACGTTGTTTTACATTCGTCCTGAGAGGGTTAAAGTGAGTCGCAGGCAGACAGGACAGGGATCCAGTGGAAACAAAGGCAGGTGGAATATAGGCAGGGGCAGACACGATAGTTTGAGCAAGCCTAATTACATGAACCAACCAAGCAGAAATAATAAAATGTTTCTGCACTCAAAACAGGAGGCATGGGAAAAGAAGGGAGGGCCTGCAGCAACAAGGTGTACTAACCAATAGAAACAGAGAAAATTCAGGTCAGTTGTGGGCAAGAAGAATTGAGGGGATCAATCAGGTGACGGCATGAATAGATATAGAAACAGGCTTATAGTAATTATATACCCCTGGACTACAAGGCTTTAGGGGCCAGCCCATTATTGGGTCCCCCTCCCCATGAGGGGAGTCTGAATCTGCTTGTAATAAATTTTCCACACTTTTGCTTAAATCTTCTGGTCTGAGGAGTTCATTCTTTGGTGTTTTTAGACAAGACCCTGGGAAAAACCCGTTGGCTCACCATTCCGGTTGTCAACACTATGGGATACTATACAAAATTGATTATTGCTACACATAACATGAATGAATCTAACAAATAATATTGAATGAAACTAGCCAGATTCAAAATAATGCCTAATTTATCATTATATTTACATGGAGCTCTAAAATTACCCAATTAATGATTGAGTCTGGATAGTGGTAAACTTTGGAAAAGAGAAAAGTGGTGACTACAAGAGGGCTTCTGTGAAGCAGCTCAAGTTCTATTTATTAACATAGGTAATAACTGCATTAGGATATTCACTTTGTACAAATTTGTTAAGGTGTGTGTTTATAATTTGGGTACTCTTTATGTTTGCTACATAAATGAATCAAAAAGTGACATGAAATAGTGTAATATGTAAATTTAGAAGTAGTGAGGGGGTAAGATGGTTGTGCCAGTTAAATGTGAAAATACTCAGAGTATTTGGTAATGGGGATGAGTGCAAGTAGTCATTTATGTTTTTAAGAAATTCTCAGATTCAAGATTCAAAAGAATTGGCAATATTCAAAGAAAATTTTCAAAATCAATTTGTAGCTGACTGCCCAAATACTTTATTGAAATCAGGGAATAAAAATGAGAACACCATTTTGCTTGGAAACTAAATGCTATTTTAGCCTTACAAACTAGTAAAATTTCAAAATGGTTATTACAATTCTAAAGAGGTTTAGGTGCAACAAAATATAAGTTGTCATGTGCACAGATGTTAGTACAGTTTACTCTAAATTAACTATAATTTTAGCTTGCAATATTTCTTTTCTTCAAGCAAAGCTTATGATCCCAAATGAAATGCCAGATGGCTAAAAGGTTGTATGTTACACTCAGGAAACCAATACAAAAATGTTCAGGGCTGTGTTCAATAGGCCATTGTTATATTTGGCTTAGATTATTTAAATATTTAACAAGATGTAAAGCTCAGACAAGAGCTTTAAAAATCATCTGACTTTTTATGTAATTTCTACCCATGTAATCATTTTTTTCCCTAATTCCCCAAGTTGTTTTCCTTTTAATTTACTGTGATTGCCACATAACCACTCATTTCATCCTTTTCCCCAGACATAAATGCTGAAATATTTATTGAGTTAGGCTCTGGATCATTTCATAGTATCTACCTTATGACTTCAAGTGACTCCAAGTATTTGGTTTTAAGTATATTTTGTTAAGGAATTTGGCAACTAAAGAATACAAAACTTTTTTTTTTCTGGACTATCTATGTAAAGTCAGTTTTTAGCTCTGCCAAATAAAAATGATAAAATTAATTTGGAAATTTAAGTAAGTATCCAATTTAAAATAATAAATCCCTTCTACTTCCTAGGAGGAGGGAACAAACCATTTATAAAAACTTAAGTTACTGTGAACATATACAAATGGAATATATTTGGAATAAAACTAGAGTACTTATCTTTACCAAAGTTATATCACAGAACAACATCCCAAATAGCATTTTCTCCTGTGAAGTCAGAATAAAGACGCTCAGTCACAAATGTTTTGCTTACAAAAAGCTGTTATTTTCTGTAAATATAAACATGTAAGGCAATAAAACTGGTACTGACCAAAGACGAGTTCATTATTTAGGACACTGGTTCCAACAGAAGGAAGCATTATTGCATTTGGGAAATAATATGATCAGAAAATTTGGGTCCTTAGTTGTTCATCATTAATTAACTCTGTGACCGTGACAAAGAGAACTAAAATGGGGGTCTTCTATCCCTCTCTGGTAGGCATTTATATTTGGTATTAATAATCTCTATGATTCTGCTTATCTATAAAACTCCATAAATTAATATGAAAGTCAATAATAGTATGCTTTTGTATATTGTTTTTAAACATATTCTTTATGCTATTTATGTATACACTAGAGGCCTGTTGCACAAAAATTTGTGTCCCTCAGCCCGGCCTGTGCCCTCTTGCAGTCTGGGACCCCTAGGGGGATGTCCACCTGCTGGCTTAGGCCTGCTCCCCGGGAGATTGGGCCTAAGCTAGCAGTCAGACATCCCTCTGGCAGCGCAGGAGCCCTCAGGGGATGTCCACTTGCCAGTGGGGAACAGACCTAAGCTGCAGTCAGACATCCCTAGTGCTGCTGAGGAGGCAGGAGAGGTTCCCACCACCACCGCTGTACTGGCAGCCATCAGCCTGGCTTGCGACTGAGAAGAGCTCCCCTTATGGGAGCACATTGACTAACAGGGGGCAGCTCCTACATTGAGCATATTCTCTCTGGTGGTCAGTGTCATAGTGACCAGTCATTCCCAGTCTTTCTGGTATTAGGGTCTATTTGCATATTACCCTTTTATTATATAAGACAAGAGGCCCGGTGCACAAAAATTTGTGCACTTGGGGGGAAGGAGGGATCCCTCAGCCCGGCCTGTGCCCTCTCGCAGTCTGGTACCCCTCGGGAGATAACGACCTGCTGGCTTAGGCCTGCTCAAAGGTGGCAGAGGGCAGGCCCAATCCCTAGGTGCAGCCCCTGGTCGGGCTCAGAGCAGGGCCAATTGGGGAGTTGGGGTGCCGCCCCCTGTCATGCACAGAGCAGGGCGGATCGAGAGGTTGCTATGCCACCCTCAGTCAAGCTCAGGGTAGGGCCGATTGGGGGGTTGGGGCACAGCCCCTTGTCACACTCAAGGCAGGGTCGATGGGGAGGTTGCGAGGCCATCCCCTGTCACGCACAGAGCAAGGCCGATCTGGGGGTTGAGGAGCTCCCTCTTGTCACTCACAGAGTAGGGCCGATAGGGGAGTTGGGGCACCGCCCCCTGTCACACACAAAGCAGGGCAGATCAGGGGGTTGGGGCACCACCCTCTATCACCCACAGAGCAGGGCTGATCAGGGGGTTGGGGCTCCGCCACTGTCACACTCAGGGCAGGGCCCATGGGGAGGTTATGACTCTACCCCGTCACACACAGAGCAGGGCCCGTGGGGGGCGGTTGGGGCGCCGCACCCTGTCACACACAGAGCAGGGCTGATCAGGGGGTTGGGGCGCCGCACCCTGTCACACACAGAGCCGCAGGGCGATCAGGGGTTTTGGGCGCTGCCCCCTGTCACGCTGATCCCGGTGCCAGGAGGCCTCGCGGCTCCGCTGATCCTGGTGCTGGGAGGCATATTACCCTTTAACTATATAGGATAGAGGCCTGGTGCATGGGTAGGTGCCGGCTGGTTTGCCCTGAAGGGTGTCCTGGATTAGGTTGGGGGTCCACACTGGGGTGCCTGGCTAGCCTGGGTGAGGGGATGATGGCTGTTTGCAGCTGGTCACACACCCTTCAGGGTGGGGGCCCCCACTGGGGTGCCTGGCCAGTCTGGGTGAGGGGCTGAGGGCTGTTTTCAGGCTGGCGGGTGACTGAAGCTCCCAACCACTCCTTTTTTTCTTTTTCTTTTTTATTCTGTGCCAGCTTTAGCTCTGGCTCCAGCTCTGAGGCCTCTTCTGCTGAAAGCAGGTATCTGGTTTCTTTGGGTTCTATAATCGAAACAATGTATAACTCCAGCTCTGAGATCCCGGCTGACTGAAAGCAGGTTTCTGGGGTTTTGTTTAGCTTCTATATTTGTAACAATGTTTCAAACTGCAAGCTCAGAGGCCGGCAAGGCAGGCGGGGAACGTTGGAGTCCTCCGTCACTGAAGCGAGCAAGCCTCATGTTAGCTTCAAGCTGCCTGGCTGCCGGCCGCCATCTTGGCGGGCAATTAATTTGCATATCACCCTGATTAGCCAATGGTAAAGGTAGCAGATGTATGGCTAATTACCATGTTTCTCTTTTATTAGATAGGATTGTTAAATAATCAGATCATTGGATTTCAAGTGTTATATCCTCCGATAATACATTTCAAATGAAATCTTGCTGCAGAGCAAAAGAACACGGTGGGGAGAATAAAAGTTGAGCTGGTTCTATTAAAGGTGTTGGGAACTTGCTGGTCTCAAGTTCTTCTTGACCTTTCTCTTTTAACACATAAATATATTTTGCAGAATTTTTCATTCTCTTTGGACTCCAATTTAAAGCAACTGCTAGACAACTCTAAACAATGAATGTTTTGGACTCTAAGATTATGGTATGGAAACTGAAAATATGACATGCTATTACCTATTTTCCACTTTATAATTTCCATAGAAAAACAACATATGCCTTTCTCTTCTTTACTTATCACCAGCCACAATAATTAACCATCTTATATTAAGGAAAGTAAGCCTCTCTTAATAATTCACATATGAGATGTCTAAAGTAGATTTTAATTTAATTAACTTTGATTATAATATATCACATTTTAAAAAGTGATATTCTTTTTATGTCTTCAAATGTGTACTATCATAAACTGTTAGAACTATGATATATATTATCAATGAAGAGAAAAATATTAACATAATATAATTGTTAATGCAAATACATATAAGGAAACAAATATTTTTATTGTAATTTAGCATAAAAAGCATTCATTTCTACCTTAATAAGATTACCCTTTACACAAAATTTCCCTGATTAGCCATCATTAAATAATGCCTTGTCAGAATACAATCTAGTATATATAGGAAAAATGATTTTAAAAAGGTAATAAAAACAGGAATCAGCCGAAACCGGTTTGGCTCAGTGGATAGAGCGTCGGCCTGCGGACTGAAAGGTCCCAGGTTCGATTCCGGTCAAGGGCATGTACCTGGGTTGCGGGCACATCCCCAGTAGGAGATGTGCAGGAGGCAGCCGATCGGTGTATCTCTCACATCGATGTTTCTAACTCTCTATCTCTCTCCCTTCCTCTCTGTAAAAAAATCAATAAAAAAAATAAAAAAAATAAAACAGGAATCAAGCAATGCAAGATATTTTGGATTATGTGATCTCACTATGTAATATGATTCATGTTTAATTTTGAATGTAAAAATCAGTTCTATAGACAGGTAGAGAGAGGGAGATATATAAGGATTGAATAAAATGCACCACACAGACTTTCTATAAAAATGTGGCAGGTAATTTACAATTTTTTACATTTTGTGCCCAATAAATTGTTCTTTCTTTAATGCTCTATGTAAAATTAAAATATAATTAAGTTATGTTTAAAGAAGAGAAAGGCCTATAAAATATGGAGATGCAATACATGAAATTAATATTAATTGAGTTACACAGTTTAAGAGAAAGCAATAATTATTTAGGCACAAAATAATTTAAATTTCTACAAACTGAAAACAATAACACAAAATAATTCTTGTGACAAAATTTAAAAAATTTAAGGACATAATTTTAAGATTCTATACTTATTTGAAACAATGAAACAATTTATCAAATGACTGATGAAATATCAGGCATAATGAAGATTTTTTTATTTTGTTTAGCCTCACAACAAAATCTATAATAATAAAAGCATAATACGCTAATTAGACCGGATGTCTTTATGGATAAAGCTGGGGCTATAAGGAAAGCCCAGATCCTGAGTGCCTGAAGGTGGCTGGAGGGAATCCGGTGCCAGCAGATGGGGGAAAGAAGGCCTACTCTCGCACGAATTTTGTGCATCAGGCCTCTAGTTCTATTATATACCGTGAGGTGAGAAATTAGGCAGAATATCATTAAAGTGGATGAGTCTTTTTTAAAGGAATAGACAGCTTTATATGTGCTCAAGTTTGTTAGTTTGCTACTGTTGCAATAACACAGTATTACAACTAGGTGGCTTAGAAAAAAAACAAGAATTTAGTTTAAGTTACAGAAGGCAGAAGTCTGAGATCAAGGTGTCAAGAGGGCTGCTTCCTTTTGAGGACTGTGAGAGCGAAATCTGTTCAATGCCTCCCTCCCTCCTAGTTTCTGGTGGTTTGCTCTCAGTCTTTGGCATTTCCTGGCTTCTGCCGAATCGCCCTGATCTCTGCCTTCATCTTCACATGGTGTTTTCCCTCTGTATGTGTCTGTATCTGCATTTCCCATTTTTATAAGGACACCAGTCATATTCCATTAAGGACTCATCCTATTTCTCTACCACTGCATCTTAACTCATTACATCTGCAATCATCCTGTTTGCAAATAAGGTCATGCTCAGAGGTACTAAGGGTTAATACTTTCACATGCACATGTGAGGATGGGACACAATTCAATCCGTCACTCTGGTAGAGTTTCAGCCAGATTTAGGAAGGATAGAATTATGAGAAAACATAGCAAAGGAAACAATATTAGAATAAAACAATATTTCTAAGACATTTATTTTTCTGGTAGTAGTCTTCCTGCTTGCAATTACAAATCACAAGGATATTGTGGTTCGAGAACAAACTGTGTATGAGCTGATGATTAGAAAAAAACGAAAAAGACTAAAAGTGGGATTCAGAGGGGAGCATCTAGTTTGGACTAGAAAAGTGTTCAGCACAATCTGAGGACAAGTATTATCAACATCTACTATGGTCAGTGAAAGAAACTGGACAATTCAACCATACTGTTTAGCAAGTCTACGCCAGAAGGATGTGAGTACCACTCTTGCCCATGGGACTACAGTGGAAATCTACAGAAGACTCAGTATCCGAGACTTATCATTTTAGGAAGCACATTGTCAATGAGAAATTTAAGCTTGAGTACAGATGGCTAACCCACAAAATTAAACCAAAGGGAACTTAACTCAAAGAACAAAGATTTTCAGTGATAAAGAGAAGTCAATTCAAATGAAACAGAGGATCTTTCAAAGCAAGGGCTGAAAGTATTGTAGCTTAATATCTGAATTCTGAGGAAATATAAAAATAATCTGAGTACCACATAGAAACCTGGAATAGGGGAAGTACAGAAAAAATATTCTAATCAGAACTGAGATTTAATAGCTAGAAAAAGTATGAACTCATTTGTGTCATTTATAATATGCTTACAGAAAGACCCATATAATTTAATAGTTGAAATTGTATATTTAGTTCAGCTTGCATTGATTGGTATACTTATGTGTCCATTATATTTCTGAATCATTTACTATGCATTAGTAGTATATTTAGTTTTCAATACTAAATTCAGTTCAATACCAGTTACTATAATAATTGCTGAAACACAAAGATGAATAAGATAGGCTCAGCCCTCCAAGTTTTCACAGTGACTCTAGTGGAACAGAGAGACAGAGCTATCAGCGGCAATTGGTAAGAATGAGAAATAAACAAAGGGCTTCAGGAAACATAACAAATAGTAGTTTACAGAATAGATCCGGTTTAGTTTCTCTCCCCAGGAATATGTAAAGTTTTCAAGCCAAAGAAAGTAGAAAAGACTTACTCAGTTGCTGGAAACCACACATCTTACAGATGATCTACCTGTGCCTGCTACTGAGGTCCATAGCCAACTCAGATCCCTGTGTGTTAGATCGTGTTGCTAAGTGTCACAGTTTATGGATCACGGAAATAAGTTACTTGACCAAGTGTCCAAAAAGGCATCTAGCCCCGATTAGGGATAGCAATTAACAAAGCATTTAGGTCTTACATGGGGTGCATCTCTCCCAGGTGATGTGTGTTCAATTTTATTTTCATCACTTACATAGCAAATATCAATTTCTATGGGCAAATTCATCAACCAAATATTTCTATTCATCCAGTAAATCTCTAGATAAGCCCAAAATCTGTACTACTGCAGACTAAAGGAGAGAACATGGAACACTGCCCATTAGATAAACTAAATGTGCTGTGACATATTCCTTAAAATTTCATACTTTCTTTTAAAATAAAATTTTAAGAGTTATTATTTCCATCCTATTATCAGTAGATGGAATGGTCTGGGAAGGCTATTAAAGAAAATGCAATTGTAAGAGTTTCTAGATCCTATCTATTCAAATAGCTTATCTGACTGGTATCTAAGCTTAAAAAGCATTCCTATTTCTGCATTCATCTCTAAAATGGGAATAATAGTATTATAATATAACACAAAGTGCTACTGTAAAAATTAAATGCAATAACATATGTAAAATTTCAGAACAGTGCCTGGCAAAAGGAAGTCTACATTAATATTAACTTTCATTATTATTCTTTAAATTACTTAGTATAGTAAATAATAGTCTATAATAAAGGACAAAGATAAAAGACTTTTGATTCAGTTAACTAATTCATGCTTCCAAATTAATTTTATTTTGGTCCTCTGGTCACAGTCTGGGAATATAAAAATGAATATTTAAATGTTTAACAACTCAATACCAAGTATAATATTATATTACAGAGATTTATATACTAAGAAAAGCTTGAAGATATTTTTATATATAATAAAACCAGTATTGTTAATTCAGTAAAAAGGCAATCATGGACATAAATCTAAACCTAATTGTATGTCAACTTCCTTATGGCATCTTTTTCTTCAAGCCATTGGTGTGCATTAATTTTCATTTGTGACACAGAAAAATATCACTGAACAGAGAAGTTAAAATGAATACAAATTAATTTATATATCAAATATGTATTCAGAATAAAAGAGGTGAGTTTATTTAATACATTAATAATATAATAGGTTCTATTGTCAAAAACTTTGTTTTAAATATTATCTTTGCCTTGTCAGTGTTTTAACTTCATCAAATTATTTGACTTATCTGAAATCAAGATTTTGCAACAAGAAAGAACATTTTGAAAGTAAGGGGAAATAACAGTTCCTTTCTTATGATGGTGTTGTGGGAGTTAAGAGATGGAATTCAAATGATCACTAAATAAATATTACCTTTATTGATTTTCATGGAAAGGTTAAAAGAATAAATGACAGAAATAATTAATATCTTCATGGAGCTTATAAAAGCATTATAAAAGAGGTATGGCTTTTTTCTCCCTCATGAGTGAAATAGGTAAACCTCCATAATTTAGGCCAAATGCATAAAAGTTTTAATAAGATTCAGAGATTCAAGAATTTTCCAAGCATTAAAAATTATGTAATGAATATATACATGTACGTACACATTTAAACATAGGCTATATTTTCTTTATCCTTTACAAAATTTTAAAATATTTTTGGCTCTGGTTAAGTTCGAAAAAGTGGACAAGAGATAAACATCAGGAAAAGAAAATATAATTATCTCAATGGGAAAATTTCCTGTAAAGTGACATTAATGTTCATTTATTATCAAAGCCTGAGTTATTTTATTACTGCAAGTGTTCCAGGTCTTTGTTTTACATTTTACCTAAAATACATATGACAGGATTAATTTCTTCCTTTCCCAAATATGAATGGTAATAAAATTATTTTAAAATACTTTTGATTCCAAAGAAAATTTAAACAAACTGAAAGAAAAAAATATGTAATTTTATACCTGAGATACCCAATCTGATGGCTTATCACAACTATTATGATTTTATCTGCTAATTCAGTGACATGAAATGTTATTGCATGAGTACTATTTCATTTCATAGCTTATCTTTTGAAATTTCAGATGTGTCTCTGGTTTTTGAAATTTTCTTAAAATGTCTAGAGCATCCAGGGCATTCAGCAATTCAAGGCTGTTGGGTGCTATCTTTGTTTTGCTTTGGCCTTCTTAGGAACAGAGGGAATAACATGGTAGAACACTTGTTTCAACTTATATGATTACTTTAATTTAATGAACACCATCTGGAGAAGGGAAACCTGAACATTTGCATACATATGGGCACACATAGCATATTGCTACAAACTGATTAATAATTGCATTTAGGAGGCCACAATTAGTTATATTTACATCTTGGTGCCGGTGGGAAAGTAGAAAATGAATATTTATCATTCCTCCCTTGCCTTAATTTGAAAAGGATGTTAACCAATGTTGTAACCTGTGTCAATAGTATTTCTGAAAAGTTTAATGTAAAAATGGGTGCTTTCCTTCTTGCATTCTCTGTGGTAGAGGATACATAAACATACTAAATGATTTATTAAAAATGTTTTATTTGTTGTTAATCTTACCAAAGGATTTTTTCCATTGATTTGTAGAGAAAGTGGAAGAGAGAGGGGAGACAGAGAGAGAGAAACATCAATTGTGAGAGAGACATATTTATCAGTTGCCTCCCACATATGCCCTGAGGAGGGTTGGGGATGGGTAGCGGGGGAAGGGGGCGGATCAAGCCTACAACAGAGGTACCTGGCCTTTACCAGAATAGAACCCAGGGTCCTTCATTCCACAGGCCAACGCTCTAACCACTAGCAAACAGGCTATGGCTGTTTATATATTTTTGATTAACACTTTTTTTATGGTGAAAGGAGTCAGCACGTTTCCTATTAAGATTTAGACAGCCCTAAGAATATTTTCAATTTTATGTATGCTTTCAGAAATAAAATTGTGTGTTGTTTTCTATAATTCTATCCAAATCTAAAAAAAAAATGTGGATATTTTAAAGAATTCATTCACACTAGAATGATCAGGAGAAAATTTTTAATTCCACATATCTGTGAAAACAGAGAAATGTAAGATAATGCTTTTTAAAGTACTAGAGTAGAATTTTAAAGAGCAATTTAAAACACTGTCAGTCACTAACTCTTTCTAAAGAGAAAAATTGGAATAAAAACATTCATTTTTTTCCCCCTTAGCAACTATGAAGTCTCAAAAATATATTTTCTTTTTCCCTACCTCTCTATCATTCTCTGTCTCTCCTCTTTGACACACACACACACACACACACACACACACACACACACACTCACTCACTCAGGTGGACATGAAACCCAAACCCTAAGCTATAAAGTTTCAATGTAAATAATGAGCTATTGGCTAAAAAATACTTCGCACAAATTCATTTTCTACCTGTATTTGTTTTAGTACAATAAGAATAGCATTACTGACCACACATTATATATAAATACAGCCACGTTTCACATATACCACCATTAATGTACAAACCAATCACCTGGGGTCTTGTAACAAATGCAGATTCTGATTCAGCAGGTCTAGATATTCAAGCTCCCAGTATTTCCAACGTGTGGTCTGAAACTGCATTTTGAGTAGGAAATTACTAAATCATTTACTCCTCCCATTACCCCTCAAAGTATATACAATAAACATTTCAACTTTATAGGAACCTCAAGCACAGATGGTTTAAGCAGATTCCCCCCAGGTGGGGGGTGGGGGTGGGGAATTAAATGAAACAAAACCAAAACATAGCAAGGAGTGTATGTGCATCCACATCCCAGGAGTTCATTTGCAGCCCCTGACAATGTTTATCCCTACCCTATCTGCTCTGGCAGCAAATTAAGGCTAAGTATAGGAAACATGCACTCACTTCGATAAGACAAAGAGAGAGAGGGAGAACCTGGAACAAAGAAACGAAGAGAAGGAAGGAGAGGAGAAATAGGAAGCAGGGGAAATGAGGGGAATAGGAAAGGCTAAGATCAAGCTTATGATAAATTGTGTATTAATTATTTTCTTTTCACTTTAAGGAATCAAAACTTTGCCCAGCCACTGTGGTTCAGTGGTTGAGTGTCTACCTATGAACCACGAGGTCACCATTTGATTTCTGGTCAGGACAAGTGCCCAGGTTGCAGGCTCAATCCCCAGTAGAGGGTGTATAAGAGATAGCCCATCAATGATTCTCTCTCATCATTGATGTTTCAATCTCTCCCTCTCCCCCTCCTTTCTTCTCTGAAATCAATAAAAATACATATTTTTAAAAAAGAAATCAACATCTTTAGTACAACCCCGTAATAATTTAATCCAGAAAGATTCAATAATCTATGAAAGACAGTGACTAGTAAGCATTTAATTAGGTTTGTTCTACTTCTGTTCCCTGAATTGACTCACCTACAACTACTAGTTGAGCTCAAGTTAAAGAGACATCTGGAATAAAATATCACACTGAGGAGCATTTTCAGTCTATAATGAAGTTGGCATAACTTACTCTTGCCTTTAAATTGGCACTTTCTTGCCTTTTAAAATGATAATCATATGCACTTTATTGATGTCACAAACCCAATTAGCTTTTGAGGTTGTAAGTATATAGTTATACACTGAATTTGTTACAGGTGAAACAAAAGGCTGCAATGATATAGGGGTATTAGAATTAAATTTTTCATGTAGTCAACAATCACTGAGTGCTTCCTATGTGCCAGACACTGTTATTATTATAAGCTGGATACACAGTGGGAAAGAAAAAAAAAGAAGAAGAAGACTCTTGCCTAATGGTGCTCATACTCCAGCAGGAAGACAAATAGCCAACAAATAGATAATAAAATGTCAAGCAATGGTATGTGCCAGGAGGGGGACATGCCCAAAAGGCTAAGAAATGTTTGGGACGACGATACCATTTTAGACTGAGAGGTCATGGAAGGCTCTTCTGGAAAGGGCACTGGCACAGGAGCCTGAATGAAGTGAGGGAGGAAGCCAGATGAATGCCTGGAGAAAAGCACTCTGGGCCGAAGGATGCATGTGGAAGGCAGCAGCGGGGGAAGAGCTTGCTGCTTCTGAAGTGCCGGGGTCCAACCCCAGCAGGTCCAGGGGTCCCCAAAGGTGTGGACAGAGTCGGCGAAGAAGGAATGACATGGAGACAGCGTTCAGTTGATCAGCAGCCTAGCCAGGATCTCCAGCCAGGATCTCCAGCCAAGTTCTGGTCTGGATCTCCAGAGAGGTTCTGCCGTTTATTGTCTTGTTACATCCGTATTTATACCAGTTGATTTTAATCCTGTCAATTTCTATTACAAAGGTTAGGGCGTTTCTTATCTCCATTCCAGGGAGTAAAGATTATGTAGCTTAAGCATGATTGTTTGTAGTTAAAGTGATTAACTACCCGCCTGGCACTTAGTTAAGGAGTTTCATCCCCTCCCTAACTTCAGGGAAAAATCCCTACCTGGGGAAACAACCTTTCTGGGAGAGGTGACCTTGGTTAAAACACACAGTGCTAAGGGGAGCAAACATATTAAGAACAGTATGCTATATACGCCAGGTCCCTTGAAACATATGCTGTGCAGATGTTTCTATCCTGCAGCGACTGTGTCAAGCAGCAAGGATGGACCGGCTTCCGGCACTGAAGATCATCAAGGCGGACAGGGTGGCTGGGAGGAGTGAAAGAAGAATAGAGGTGAGCAATAAGGTAACAGAGGTGACTGCAATACAGCCTGGGTACTTTCCCAAGGTGATAGGAACCCACAGGCAGAGTTTCAGTCAAGGAGTAACAGGAACTATGCTAAGTATTTTTAGACTCTGCTTGTGAGGAAATCCACTAAGGCAGCATACTTGAAGTTTTTCTTGTTGTTTTTTTTTTTAACCATGTACTGTTACATGAGTGAGAGCAGAATAAGTAGAGAGGTGAATTTAGTGAGGTAGGGTTATTTTTATTAAACATATAAGAAATATTTTTATACATAATATATACATATATGTGTGTATATTTTATATATGCAAACACTCTCTGTAAGTGCTTATCTAAAGATAAGTACTATAAAGAAAGTATTATAATTGTTTTCCCAAATGCACATTTTGACTTAGAATTTATTCATTTATTTGTTCATTAAAATATTATTGAGCATTTATTACGTTTCACAAATAGTTTTTGGTACTGAGGATACAGCAATAAAGAAAAAGACATAAAAATGTTTTCCTTTATGTACTAATTCCTTCCTTCAATTTCTTGTGTCATTGCTAAAATTCATTTCACTTATGTATAAGCATATATCTATGTCTCCACCCATAATATACTTAAAAAAAAAAGTGAATGCATTATTGCCATTATTTTGAACAACTATTTTCTATTAGGTCAGCTAATATGAAGAAATAAAAGGTTTAATTTTACCTTTACTTAGTCCTTCATTTATGCTCTTCCTTTATATATGTCCATGTTTTTCTTTATTTCTGGTAGTGTTTGATCTCTAGCATTCCTTTTCGGTTCTTTATGTAGGTTTTCCATCTCTCTGTTTGCATTGGCAATCTGCTCTTGCATGCTACTTTATCCATAGAGCCCTTAGCGTATTAATCTTAGTTGTTTTAAATTTCTGGTCTGAAAAAACAATCCTACCATGTCTGGTTTTGATGCTTGCTTGCTCGCTCGCTGTCTTTTAAAATTACGTTTTTGAATTGTGATATCCCTTGTAATTTTTTCATGATAGCTGGACATGATATAGTAGCTAAAAGGAGCTGCCGTGAATAAACCTTCAGTAATGTGGTCGTGAGGTGTGTGGAGAGGGAACTTGTTTGATAGTCCTATGATTAGGGCTCTGTCTTTTAGTGAGCCCATACCCCTGGAATATGAAGTTCATAAGTGTTCCATGTGTTTTTATCTCCCCCGTAGGTGGAGCGATGGCTAGAGTAGACTGGAGTTGGGTATTTCTCTTCCCCAGATGGGTTAGCCCTGGTTAACTAGTTTCCCTTGAGGGTCAGTCTTGTTAAGAAGAGAAGAGTGCTCTGGCATACTTCAATCTCCCAATTCTGTGGACTCTCTATGACTGGATCCCCTTGGAATTGTTAACATTCAGTCTTCTCAGCACTGAGCCTTCAGCATTTGGTCACTTATAGATTAGGTTTTCTTGTCAAAGCACTGGTTCCCTAAGCCATTTCTAATCATGACATTTGCTCTGGCAAGCCCACTCCTGGCACAGTCTTGGGGTATTGATTTGCCCTGTGATAAGTCTCATTTCTAATATGAAGCTAAGAAGAGTTGATACTTTTTTAGTCTATTTAATTTTTACTGGTTAGGACAGTCATATCTCTCAACTTCCTTTGCAGAATCAAAACCCAGAAACCCCTACTTACTCTTTCAAATTCTTATTTTGTTTGAAAACTAGAACTAGCATAAGTTAGCTTAATGTAAGCTCAATAAAATGTGATACACACACACATATACACACACACACACATATGCTATGTAAGAAAGGAAGGCCACTCTATGTAAGTAATGTGTGGTTTTTTTTTGAATCTCTACAATTTTTCAAGCAAGAATTATCTACCCAACAATGACCTCATAGCAGAGATATCTGACATGTGTGAGAAAGGGAGAAGTGACATCCAACTTGAAGGAACAAATAATATCATTCAAACTGGCAAAAATGAAGGAGAGTGAACACAACAGTAATTATGGGAGGGCAGGGGGGCAATAACTGTATATATGGAATGCCTCAGGCAATAAAAGCCATATGATCACCTAAACTCTGTCCCTTTCAATCTTCTGATTTGGAGATTAAGACATAGCAATACATAATTACATTATTTTCAGCAAGCTTTAATTAGTTTTTATGCAGAATAGATATACCATGAATTCTTTCTCTAATAGTATAAGTCATGACTTTGGCAGCAAAACCTTAAGTACAAAGATCAAGTCAAATGAACCAAATCTAAAAGCCAATAAGACTGATATTGGAAAATAAAATTATTGGAAATATAGTAATGTTGAAATATTAAAATAGGACCTAGCTTTAAAAGGCCATATCTTAAAATTGTGAAGCATATCAGAATTAAAATTAGAATAGTTGTAGATAATTTTCTAAACACACAGGGAACATCAAATCTGTGTATCTAAGAAATAAATATAATTTATATATGGCAGACAATAGAGAAACTAAAGAAATAATGGTGGGGGGGAAGGTGAAAGGAATCAGAAGGTCCTAATTGCTTAAGATAAATTACTACATTTTGCTGTCAGACAGAATGAGAGCTTAAAGCTCCCCAATTTCTTCTAAATTAACTGGCCTTAGAAAGCAATCCTGTTTATTGTTCTCATCACTTGGTAAGAAGGTTTAAGCTTGTGAAGAAGGGATTCCTTCAGCTCAGTCCCAGAGCTGTCCTACATTTAAGGAAACACTCCACAGGAATGCGTACCCTTATTGAAGTTGCTCTAAAATAACCATGGGAAAAGCAGAGGCAGAAATGGAAAGACACCAAAGAGAAGTGATTGTGTGAAAAAATAATCTCTTTTGTACAGATAACCTTTCATTTTAATCATAAAAGGGTAGGATCAAAAATAAGGCTTTTTGTTTTCTAGTATTTTAGTCCTGAGTAGCAGACAAGAGAAAGTTTTGAGCTTTTTATTCTTAGATGCTCTAAATTTAAATCATTTTGAAATCTGCTTCTTTGAGAAATGTTTGTTTCTGTGAAAAAGATAGCAATAAATGTGATAATAGTATCCATATATATAAAAGCTTAAGTGACTAAACGACTGGTTGACATGACATGCACTGATGACCAGGGGTCAGACGCTCAATGCAGGAGCTGCCCTCTGGTGGTCAGTGCACTCCCACAGCCAACATCCCATGGCCAGCCAATCCCCCCCACAGTCCCTCCCCCTGGCCGGTTGGCCCTGATAAGCCCCAATCGGGACTGGGTGAGACAGCACCGATCGGCCCCAATTTCCAGCCAGGCCAAGGAATTTCACCTGTGCATGAATTCATGCACCAGACCTCTAGTTCTTTATAATAGACTCAGCCTCAGTTGATTCATTACTTAAACAGGCTGGTATCAATCAAGTAATCCATCAGTTTTTACTTACTAATATATACTTTTATAAGCAAAAGAGAATTCTGTATCCCCAATATTTATTCCAGAAATTTTAGTCATTTTTCATAAACTTCCAAATTTAATTTTACATCTCTGACATTTCTCCTGTTTGTTTGTTTTTGCATCCTTATCTGCAGCTGAGAGCATTAGGCATTTGCTTATAAGGCCAACTGCAAATTCCCATGTGTCTTTTCCTAGGCAATGATTACAGAATTAATTAGTGACAATCTTTTACCTCCACAGTAACTGAGATCACTGCCATGGCATTACTCTCTTAGCATTTTCATGAACCTTCTAATGCCAGTAATTTGGTCTTTGGTTTTTGGAGATGATAGAGTTGAGGCAGGATAGTTAGATGTTGGGAGAATTTTTTAATAAGTGTGAAAAGGGAAACAGACATATGGTTAGAGAAAATTGGGGCCAAAATATTTGAGCAATTTACAAACAGCTAGTAAATTGCAAGATCTTATCTTCCCTAACCAAGGACACTTGAGAGCAAATGGTTTACACCTCTCTTCCCTCACCAGAGAGTAAATAGCTTAAATCACCCTGATCAGGGAGATAGATAACAGAAACCCAACTGGTTCCATTTATGCACAGCCAAACCTGAGGACAGATGAAGTCAAGGAAATAAATAACATAAACCCAATTACAGGCAAATCCAAGATAGAGTTAAAGCTGACCAGAAAATGACCCTCGTCCCTTTATGAGCTCATTTTGGTACATTAACATATTAAATGAATATGAATATTCTGCTGAGACCCTTCCCTAGGACCTCTCCTAGGATTCCTGCTTTTGGAAAAAATATAAGATCCCTCAAAACAAAGGACCCTGACACCCTTTCTCCTTGGAACACACATGAGCCCCTCTTTTTCTTGGGCCTGTACATTTGTCCTCTTTCTCTAAATGCTAAGGGTTCCCATGAAACTTGCAACCAGAGGAATAACAGGCAGTGGCAACTCATCCCAGGCTAACCTCCTGAACCTGTCTCCAAGGACCCCTTTTCTCTGACTTTTCAGTGAGCTAAAAGCAATTCTGCATGGCTCATTTCTTTCCTATAAGACAGCGGTTCTCAACCTGTGGGTTGCGACCCCTTTGGGAAAACACATATATAATTACATATTGTTTTTGTGATTAGTCACTATGCCTTAATTATGTTCAATTTGTAACAATGAAATTGGGGGTCACCACAACATGAGGAACTGTATTAAAGGGTCGCAGCATTAGGAAGGTTGAGAACCACTGCTATAAGGTTTCTAGGGACCCAAAGCTGCTCTCTCCTGTTGCTTCTTCTACCCTAAGCCCTCCCACTGTTTCTCTGTCCCCATCTTTAATAAACATACTCTCAAAACCACTTGGACTTGTATTATGAGATCTTTCCTGCACAAAGTCAAGAACACACACTACCAGCCAGACAAAGAAGACCTGCTCTGGGCCCAGTCCCTTCTGGTGACAAAGCTACTAATCAATATTTCTGTTTAGGCCAAGCATGGCAAACTCGTGGCCAGTAGGCTGCACACCCAACTCGTGGCCAGTAGGCCGCATGCCCGCCGGCCGTGAGTTTGACATGCTTGGTTAGGTCCAGAGAAAATTTAAATAGAATTGTCAGGTGCACAACTGAATCTCATCTCTATTATTACTTCCTGCTTCATAAAGTTGAAAACAAGCAACCTCAGAGTCACCGTTTTCTAATTTCTCCATCTACAGGGTCAACTTCTGGACCGGAGTGAAAAGTGGGGCCGAGCAGTTGCAGCAGAGGGGTTATCGGCTCCCTCGACTGACAGATTCTTAATGAGAAGTAGCACTCTCCACCAAGTATTCTGGGGCCTCTACTCATTCACTCAACTATTTAATCAATACATTTATTATGCAAAGGCATTACAAAATTATGTAACAGTCCCTGGGAGAAAAGTAAAAAAATTAAACATGTATACTGCCCTTGAGAAGATTACAGTCCAGTGGTGTACAGGACATTAAATGATCATATAAATAGTAATGCATTATAATGTGTCTAATGAAAAAACAAAACAAAAACCTGCTTGTGTGTGGCAAAAAATGAGTTCCCTGAGGAAGTGCCTTTTAAAATGCAACCTGCAGAATAAATTGATGCTAACCAAATGAAGGGGGGAATACAGAGAAGCCTAGCAAAGATTCCAAGTTAGGAGAGAGGCAATGATGTGGCTAAACGTACTGAAGGGAGGGTTGTGATTTGTAGGTCTAGCTTGCTATTCCTATAGCCAATTACCTCCTTTATGTTTTTCAAATTATGACAGATTTTTAAGGGAAAAAGTTTTATGTTTTAGTACCTGTAACTGCACTTTTTTTCTGATTTTTTGAACAAGGAGCCCATTGTTTTATTTTTATTTCTATATTCAATTTATGTAGCCAGTCCTGACTCCTGAAGTTATGTAGAATGTGAATTTGGATGAATATAGATATAGACACAGACTATCCAAACAGCCTCAATTTTGCATGCTTCCATTAGAATATCAGAAACTTTAACTTTCCTTGACTTAGGCTTCTATCTTCAAGAGGATATGTATATGAACAAGGCCTTTACTCAGAGCCTTTCTAGTTCTAGGCACTATTTTATAAAAAACTGTCTTTACCCCCTTGTGAAACAATTGAAAACTAAAATGTGCATTTTATACATTAAGATAAAGTAAAATATTTTTAAAATCATGAGAGTCAACTTCAGTGTTTTCCAAAGCGTTGTCCTTGAACCCTCTGCATTAGGGCCTCCTGGAATGCTTGCTAAAGTTTTAGATTCTTAGGCCCTCCATCAAACTTCACAAGTTTGCATCTCCTGTGAGACTCAGGAACTTGAACCCAAGGTGATTCTGACACATGAGGAAACGTGAGGTTCACTGTCCCACTGGCCAGGGGATCTCAGAATGTTCCTGTTTGTGCACATGAAGGCCATGCTCTCTGCTGCTTCCAGCCTCTGCTCTCCTTTGGGGCACATTCATCCCAGCCCATGACTCACTTTCGTTTTCACTCTGTCTGTATATTGTAGCCCAACAAAAAACTCCATAAATTTAGCAAAGGATGGCCTGGCCTGAGTTTGCAGTGCTAAACTTTGATCCAGGCCCTTTCAGAGGCTTCCTCTGTATGCTAATTGGTGATTCTCTGTTGCTGCATGCCTGCTTCTCTAGGCAGTGGGCCCGTGAAGAGGTTAGGACCTCCTCCCTCAGGCCTTGTGATGTGTAGGCATACCTGAGTTATTAAAGGGACCAAGTCTCTTCTCTTATATGAACACTAGAGGCCCGGTGCACAAAAATTTGTCCACTCAGGGGGTCCCTCAGCCAGGCCTATGCCCTCTTGCAGTATGGGACCCCTTGGAGGATGTTAACGTGCTGGCTTAGGCCCGCTCCCTGGGGGATCGGGCCCAAGCTGGCAGTCAGACATCCCTCTGGCAGCCTGGCAGCCCTCGGGGGATGTCCACTTGCCAGTGGGGAGCAAGCCTAAGCTGCAGTTGGACATCCTTAGCCCTGCTGAGGAGGCAGGAGAAGCTCCCACCATCACCGCTGTACTGGCAGCCATCAACCTGGCTTGTGGCTGAGCAGAGCTCCCCCTGTGGGAGTGCACTGACCACCAGGGGGCAGCTCCTGCATTGAGCGTCTGCCCCCTGGTGGTCAGTGTGTGTCATAGTGACCAGTCATTCCCAGTCTTTCTGCTGTTAGGGTCAGTTTGCATATTACCCTTTTATTATATAAGATAAAGGCCTGGTGCATGGGTGGGGGCCAGCTGGTTTGCCCTGAAGTGTATCCCGGATCAGGGTGGGGGTCCCGCTTGGGTGCCTGGCCAGCCTGGGTGAGGGGCTGATGGCTGTTTGCAGCTGGTCACACCCCCTTCAGGGTGGGGGTCCCCACTGGGGTGCCTGGCCAACCTGGGTGAGGGGCTGATGGCTGTTTGCAGGCTGGTCAAGCCCCACCCCCAGTGGGGACCCTCACCCCATGGAGGTTTGGCCAGCCTTAGAGAGAGGCTGATGGCTGTTTTCAGGCTGGCCATACCCCCTTTAAGGTGGGGGGTCCCCACTGGGGTTCCTTGCCAGCCTGGATGAGGGACTCAAGGCTGTTTTCTGTCTGGCCAAGCCCCTCTGGCGACGGAAGCTCCCAGCCTCTCCTTTTTGTCTTTTTTTTTATTATTATTATTATGGGATTTATTTACCTTCTATAATTGAAACTTTGTAGCCTTGAGAGGAGCTCAGAGCCAGCCAGGGCGGGTGGAAGGTAAGCCTCCTGCTCGCTACAGCACCATGGCCATGACTAGCTGAAAGCAGGTATCTGGGGTTTATTTACCTTCTATAATTGAAACTTTGTTTCTTTGAGTGGAGCTCAGAGCCACCTCAGCAGGCAAGAAGCTTGGCTTCCTCCATCAAGCCTCCTGCTTGCTCCAGCTGTGTGGCTGCTGGCTGCCATCTTGGTTGGGTTAATTTGCATATAGTCGCTCTGATTGGCTGGTGGATGTGGCTTAAGGCATAGCAAAGTATGGCCAATTTGCATGTTTGTCTTTTATTAATGTAGATTTTAAATATGACATAGTATGTTGTAACCCTCAGGAAAGTATTTCACACATTTATACTGTATAACTGAATGACAAGAGTTACATCTTCAATAAAACCAACCAGATTATTTTGCATTTTGAAAAAAAAAAAATCATGCATCTTTTATTACCCCCTATATTAATCTTTTTTTCTAAATGAACTGATCATTTATTTATTCTAATCGCATTGGAAAAGAGTATTTTAGTAGAAATGATTTAATTCTAATCTTATACACAGAGAAATGAAATATTAAAGGGAGAACACATACTACATTTTAAAAGATTATCTTGTCTAAAATATATATTTCATCCAAACCTTTAAGGTAGTTTTAACTATGCTTTAAAATTGAATGCCTGTTTTTTGTTTTTTTTCCCCACAAAAGTCAGGAAGACATTGAAAAAAACCCAAAATATTTTTCAAAAGATTTCCCAGCTTGTTATTGTAGACAACATAATACCTGTTAGCCCTAGCTGGTTTGGCTCAGTGGCTAGAGTGTCAGCCTACGGACCAAAGTGTCTTGTGTTTGATTCTGGTCAAGGGCATATGCCCTGGGTTGTAGGCTCAATTCCCAGTAGGGGGCATGCAGGAGGCAGCCAATCAATGATTCTCTCTCATCATTGATGTTTCTATGTCTCTTTCCCTTTCCCTTCCTCTCTGAAATCAATAAAATATATTTAAAAAAAAGAACTGTTAGGCTGTCAAATTCCTCTTATTGATAAAATTATCTAGGGCTATTGCAAGTTTCCCCAATAATCTTGTAAACAAAATAAAAGAGATTTATTAGCATTGCATAACTGCAATTTTGTATTTTAAATATATAACCCAAGTATAAGCTAATGTTAGCCTCTTAAAATTTACATAATACAGTGGGGACTTGATTTACGAGTTTAATTTGTTCCGTGACAGAGCTCGTAACTCAAATTACTCGTATGTCTAATCAAAAAGTGAACAAGTGAGACACGTGATGCTGGGCTGATGTTGTGGTGTTCACTGTGACGTTCGTTGCACCAACTAGTGGTGGGGTATCTGAAGCTGGCTCATAACCCGAATTTTAGCTCACAACTCAAAGCAAAAAATCGGCCTAAAGATGGCTCGTATCTTGAAAAACTCATTAGTCAGGACATGCGTAAGTCAAGGCCCCACTGTAGTTGGTTATATAAATTTAAGCTAGTTATGCTAAAGTAGGATATGCTGTCTTTTCCAAGAATTAGGTAATTCTTACTTTGTTTATGTATATCCTAAACAACTTAGCACCAAAATACCACTCTACTGATTTCTTAATCTCTACAGAATCTCATCCTATCTAATAAAAAGGGAATATGCAAATTGACCGACACACTGCCACAAAGATGGAGGTGCCTACAGTGGAGGCCAAGTTCCCGAAAAGAGGCTTAATGAGCAATCAGCAGGGACCTGAGGCTGCGCCCCCCACCTGGCAGGGCTTGATGGGGGATCTCAGGCCATGCTCCCCACCCCTGCGCTGGGCCAGGGGACCTCAGGCTCTGCCCCTCTCCTGGTGCTGGCCAGGGCACCTGAGACTATGCCCCCTGCCTGGCGGGGCTTGACAAGGGTGTGGCCAGCTGGGTCTGGATCTTGCGCAAATCTCGTACCAATGCTCAGTGTTTATGCACTGTGCTCTTAGAGGGATACAGTATAGGTTGCTTATTACTCTCAACAGCACAATAGGTATGTGTTCTCAAAAGGTACAGTTTACTTTGACTAAGCTTATACTTCGGTTTAGATAAGCTGGGATATAGAGTAAGCTACTATAAGAAAGAGACCTAAAACTACAGTGTGATAAATAAAGTAGACGTTTGGGCCTCTCTCACCAGGGATCTAAATGTAGATTCTACAGGCTCTGGCTGGTGACTGCTTCTGGACAATCCAGCTCTGCACAAAAAATGACTTTCATCTCTGTATCACAGGTTTCATCTGTAATTGTGGTGCTCAGTCCAGAGAGGAAGAAAAAGTGGAGTCAGTTCCATACAACTTGTCTTTAAGTTGCAAATGACCAAGAAATTGTACACATTACTTGTTTATATCTCATTGACAACAACTTAGGTTTGTAGACACACCTGACTGCAAGAAAGGCTGGAAAATAAGCCCAACTCAAACCCAGAAAATATGGGAACTATGTGAGGGGGGTAGAGTCCACTACTAACAGGACAAGGAGAGAAAGGATCCGGGGGACAGTTTAACAGTATTTACTATAGGCAGGGGTGTCCTAGGTGAAATAAAGCAGTTTCAACTTTGAATAGACTGAATGGCTTTTTAAAGAATTTCTGAAGGCGGCTACTTGCCTAAAGAAGATTGCATTATTTTGAATTTAACATTCCAGAGGTAAATTAATGGCCCAATTTATTTCTAAAAAAAAACAATTTGAGAAAAGACAGAGCAAGTTTCTTTTCTTTTCCTGGGTGGGAAGATCATATGTTTTTTGTGTATGCATATGTGTTTAGAAGGTAATAAGAGAGAATGGTAATATTGTGCAGTATTTTCCACTTCATTTATGATATAATACAGTTTTTATATCTACTAATAAAGAGGAAAACTTATTTTATTATCAATAATTATAAATTGAGATTATAGCAGAATTTTAAAGATCCTCTTTTTTTTTATTTACTATGTGTTTAAATATGTACTGGGAAACTTGGGTGAAAACAAACATTGTTGCAGATCTAGTTCCTTCATTTAAAACAGCCAAATTCCCTTTATTTTTGCTTAAATAAATGTTCTGCTCAAATGATTTGTATTACTCCTCTCTACTGCTATTTATTTCCTCGGTGTTCTTACTCCTAGCTCCCCTTCTTGTTCCTCTGGGGAAAAAAAAAAGTACAATAAAGAAGCTATTTCCAAAATGATTTACTAAAGCAAGGTAAGCTGGTATTTATAGGCACACTGACCTCTTTTCCACAGAGAAAACAAAGAAGCATGTTAATAGAAAAATGCCTGAAATATATAGTCTGCTCTAAAGGGTATTTGGTTATAAGAATGGATCATGAATATCTGAATATGTGATTTCTTTTAAGAAAGTCATAGAACATTTATATAACAAAACTAATAAACACTTGTCTCAACTCAACTTTTATGGCCTTATGCAACTGCAAGGCACAGATCAGCTCCTTCTGATACCATTGTAATTTTCTAGTTATTAATAACAGGAAAGGAACAAAGAGAAGGCCAAATATTATACTGGTAGGTATGTCACTTGGGAAGCTTTGCCAGAAGGCTACAACTTTACACTCCCCAGGGGTCCAGTGGAGAGGAGATAGTCACATGCCCATCAAAGTTGGGGGACTAGTGAAGGTGTTTGCTGAATTATTGATAATAAAATAAGTCACACCTGGGAACAAGTCATTAATCCGAATGGGTGTGGCCACTTATTGGGCATGAAATTTGGGATATTTTATCCACTAAACAAAGGAGTTCACTTTCTTGGTTTCTCTTGTGCTCTTGGCCTGTTGCACTCTCCTAAGTTCTCCCACATGGATGGCAATGTGGACCCCCACAGACAATGGACTAATGGACTATAGCCTAATGATAAACTAGACGGGGCTGTAACATGGAACAGAAATGCTGGACACTGGCTTTGCTTTTCACTCTACTGAATCCACAGCTGCACTTCTTCCAGGACTGGATTAAGGGAAATGGGTCTTTGGAAACCCAGGGATATAATTCCACACAAATGAAAATCACTCATCCTCCTAGGTGAGTCTCTGTACATTATTTCTCTTAAGATATTGTAAGGACACCACCCCAGCACTCAGTGCGGAAAGGGATACCTCAATTTCTGGATAACCCTTCCATGTGCAGAAACTTCCTACTGTGAAATCTAACACTTAGAGTGCTTTAACACTTATAAACTCCAGAGGTAGTGACAGTATTCTGTACTTACAGGCAATATTCGATTAGCAAATTATTGTTCCACACTAGAGGCCCGGTGCACAAAAGTTGGTGCACTTGGGGGGGGGGGGGGTTGTCCCCCAGCCCGACCTGTTCCCTCTCAGAGTCTGGGACCCCTCGAGGGATGACCACCTGCTGGCTTAGGCCTGCTCCCCAGGGGATTGGGCCTAAGCTGGAAATCAGACATTCCTTTGGCAGCCCGGCAGCCCTTGGAGGATGTCCTCTTGCTAGCGGAGAGCAGACCTAAGCTGCAGTTGGACATCCTTAGCGCTGCTGAGGAGGCAGGAGAGGCTCCCACCACCACCGCTGTACTGGCAGCCATCAGCCTGGCTTGTGGCTGAGCAGAACTCCCTCATGTAGGAGTGCACTGACCACCAGGTAGCAGCTCCTACATTGAGCGTCTGCCCCCTGGTGGTCAGTGTGTGTCATAGTGACCAGTCATTCCCAGTCTTTCTGCTGTTAGGGTCAGTTTGCATGTTACCCTTTTACTATATAGGATAGAGGCCTGGTGCACGGGTGGGGGCCGGCTGGTTTGCCCTGAAGTGTGTCCCGGATCAGGGTGGGGTCCCGCTTGGGTGCCTGGCCAGCCTGGGTGAGGGGCTGATGGCTATTTGCAGTTGGTCACTCCCCCTTCAGGGTGGGGGTCCCCACTGGGGTGCCTGGCCATGGGTGAGGGGCTGTGGGCTGTTTTCAAGCTGGCGGGCAACTGAAACTCCCAGCCTCTCCTTTTTTTCTTTTGTCTTCTTTTTCTATTCTGGTATTTATTTACCTTCTATAATTGAAACTTTGTTGCCGTCACTGGAGCTGAGAGCTGGCTCCTGCTCACTGCAGCTCTGAGGCCACGACCAGCTGAAAGCAGGTATCTGGGGTTTGTTTAGCTTCTATAATTGAAACTTTTTTGCTTTCGGAGCTTAGAGCCGGGCCGCGGCAGGCGAGGAACCTTGGCTTCCTCCATCACTGGAGCAAGCAAGCCTCCTACTCGCTTCAGCTGCATGGCTGCCGGCTGCCATCTTTATTGGCGGTTAATTTGCATATCTCACTGTTTAGCCAATGGGAAGCGTAGTGAAGGTAAGGTTAATTACCCTTTTTGTCTTTTATTAGATAGGATAAGTGAAAAGCGGATATGAATGTTGGGATATCAAGGCAAGATCTGATTCACATAGTACTCTGAGTTGTGTTACAGATTGGGAGCAGTATTGTGATATATATTTTGTCACATAAAAAGCTGGGAAGCTGACTACATCGGCTATGGTGGCATTTCCCTGGTTTCTATCACTGGCAAAATTCTGCTTGCATTCTTTTTGTAGAAGCTACAAAAAAGAATTGTCAACCATTTTCTTTCAAGTCATGGAAAGAGTTTGAAACTTCAACCCAGCACAGTGGACATTAGCTTTGCAATAGAATTTGCATTCACTTATGGAAGAAATTCAAATAAATGGCTAACTCAAGTATGTGTCTCCATTAGAAAAGTTAGCCAAAAATTCATTTTTAATATAAATGTATAAGTAGGATGAAAAATGGGACAGTCAGCCACTCAGAGCTAGAAAAAGTGTTGATTCTGGGGATGTGGGAAATGTTTCCAATGATGTGGTAGAATACCATTATGAGCTGCACAGTATTAGGTACAGTTCACATTGAAGCATACAGCACAGCTATAACAATTATCACCTCTAATTAAGTTATCAAGCCAGGAAAGACTGCATTAATCTAATTAATAGACAAATCTCAGGTATATTGTAGGGAAAAGGTGAAGCCAAATTCCTCAAATTTAAAAATGGATTATTATTTATTGTGATAACTGAATAATCTCATGTCTTACTGAGACTATAAATCAACTCTTCTAAACCTAAAATTTTTCATTTAAAATATCAGGTTTTATATTATATACAAAAAAAGGTAGTCTGATTATCTCTTAATAATATATTTCATTTTTTAAAATTAAGAATATTGTTCTAATTGTGAATATTATATGGTTTGAAGATCATTTAAACAACTATTTTTTTTAATCCTATATAATAAAAGATTAATATGCAAATAGACTGAATGGTGGAACAACCGGAACAACCAAACAACCGGTCACTATGATGTGCGCTGACCACCGGGGGGGGCATGTGCGGAACATGGTGGGTGTCAGCAGTAGGTGACAGAGCATGGAACATGGCAGGCATCGGCTGCGGAGAGATGGTAGAGCAGGTGAGCAGGGGCACCAGACCAAGGTGGCGCACTGGTCACTGTCATCAGGGCAAGCCTCTGGTGGTTACTGAAAATTCTTTGCCCCTGTGTGCCATGGTTCTGCCTGGCACTCACACCCATTTCTGGCACCGGAGCTGCCACTTGCACCTGCAGCTGGTGCTGGAGCAGCCGCTTTCACCCACTGCCGGCTCCTGGCACTGGCCCTGATTGCTTGGCTCCATCAGTGGGTGAGAGTGGCGGCTGCCAGCCCTGATCGCCCTGAGGGCTTCTCCACCTCCCCCTGCTTCTGAGGGGCGATCAGGGCAACAGCCGCTGCCCACACCCACTGACAGTGCCAGCCCCGCTCGCACCCGCTGCTGGCACCAGTTCCAATCGCTCTGTGCCTTTAGCGGGAGCAGGGCAGCAGGAACAGAGCTGCTGGCAGACAGGGTACCAGGGGCCGCAGTGGGAGGGGCCAGGTGGTGGTGTGGAGGATGGGCCAAGACCTGCCCCTGTGCCTACAGCAGCTTTGTGGCCCACAGTTCCTTTCAAGGTGCACAAATTCATGCACTGGGCCCCTAGTAGTATATAATTATCCAAGGTACTTCTTATCAGTTGTAAAGAACTAACAGGAAAAACAGGAAAATGCAATGCTTAGATAAGCAAGGGAAATATGTAATGGTATTACATAGAAAAGGTATGACATCGATATTTTTGTGTAATGGATCATCTGTTTTTGTATAAAATTCGTACCTGATCTAAAATGTATTCCTAAATCAGCAGGCACTGGGGAATATCCCCTTCCATTGCTGCTGCAACATATGAAGGTGAGGAAGAAGAAGAAGTAGGAGGAAGAAAAGAGATCGCAGGGGAAGAATAAAAGCAGAGGATGAAGAGGATAAAAAGGAAAATAAAACATCAAACTAGATAGTATAAAGGATGTAGATTGGAGGAATACTGAAAGCTTAAGAGTCTCAGAAATAGTAAAAAGCAAAAATATCCATTGAGAAGTGAGAGACAATAAAATGCCTAGATCTGCCTGATCTAAAGAAGTAAAAAACAAAATATTTGACAATATACATAATAACAGTTTGGAATTAATTTGATTTATTCCTGGGAAGGCAATCTCCTTTTAGGAAGAGCTGTGACATCATATTTAGGCATCTATTAAAACACAGCACACTGCTACTAAAAGGAATTTTAGAGACAGGACAGGCAGTTTTAGGGAAAAGGGGGTCCATGGGATGCATATGTGATGGGAAAGTGACAGCTCCAAGATGCCAGAATGCTTATCTTACTTTCTCAGAGGATAGAGAAATGTTACACAAGGAAGGCATAGGAAGGCATATTTTCACAGAGGATAGAGGAATGTTTCAAGGTAAGGGGGAGGCACCAGGTGGGCTTTGACCTTTGAAACGGATACTATGCAGAAGAATGACCAACTAGGAAAACACAGGGGTCAGAAATTAAGGAGAGGTCCAATTAGAAAGGGTCATGTTCAGACAAAGAGCTACCAGCATATACAAACTGGAGACAAAGAGACTCAGAGGATTTAGATTTTTTACCATTAGAGAGAGAGTGAGAGAGCAGGTTTTTCCCATTTGGGGACCCCTCCCTGGGAAGTTCCCCTTTGGGGACCCCTGCCCAGGGGGGTGTTGTATATGCTCCCAATAAGCTTCCCCAAATTTATTCTTCAAACTTCGTAGGACAAAAACCCAAAAGGAGAAGTCTGCACCCCAACCCCACTTATCACCACCTACCTAATCCAAATAAGATGAGCAATAGTTAAAATAATCAAAATGTATTTAGTTAGCATTTTCTATGTTCTGGTCTCTGTGGTCAGTGCTTAAAGAGTATTACTTCTTTAGTTTTCATAAAAGAATATAAGGTAGGAAACTCAATGGGGCAAGTTTCAGTTAGAGTAGAACCCTAACTAGACTTCTCTGAGTGACAGTTAAGCTGAAATCTGAAGGCTGAGCAAGAGTTATGGAATGAAAGTGGCTGAGAGGTCTTTGCAGAAGAAATAACAGAGTATATGCAAAGGTCATGTAGTCACAGGAAGTATGCCTTCCTCGAGGAACTGAAAGAAAGCTACTTGCCTGAAGCAAATTTAAGAAAAGAATGATTTGTGAGAATAAAAGAACATTGTTAGCGGCTATAGAAACCTCAACAATCTCTGCTTAAAAATCTTGTCATGTTATAGTAATACAATATAGGAAACATTGGGTTTTGTTCTGGTTCACTGTCTGTGCCACTTTTCATGCCATAAGAAAAATAAATGACAAAAATAAATCTTTCTAAAGAAGACTCTTTTGTAGGTTTGTAGACTTACTTAGTATCCAAATGGTTATTTTTAAAAAAACATACTTAGTTCTTATTTTATTAGAACACATTTATTTCAGTAGTAGCTAATTCATATGAGTTTTTTCTTCCATATTTGGAATTTTGCCTCTAACCTTTGATTCTGTCTTTTTCATTTCTCTACATTAAATAGCTGAGCTTACTCCTTTTTTGCCTGTTAATAAACCTCCTGGTCCATGAATTAATTAACAATAATATGTCTGGCATTTACATTTAATATTAAAAAATAGCACTTATCTAGACACCAAGGGTATATCACCAAGTAAGATTACACTTGGAGAGAACTAACTATTCATCTATGGTGAACTTTGAAGTTAAGTAATATATTAAAAAACAATCACTCTAAATGGGTAGAGTAAGAGAATAAGAACTGCTAAAATAAGACTATAGGAGAATGAAGGAAATAGCAAAGACGATAAATCAAGACAAGCAAATGATTTGTGCTGTAGCTAAGACTGAAACTACTATGAAAAAAAATTGGATAAAATCAGGCCATCACTTCTACACACAATCCAATCTAAAGATATTTCTTAACCAGCGCATTGAATTTTTCAGGTTCTCAATATTACCTAACATGTACTCAAAGTGAGTTAGAAGAATTATGGAGAAGAATGAAGAGTGATAATAAATAAAATAAATAATGAACTAAAATTATTATATATGTTGATATTTGGACATGGTTAGATATATAGCAGATAAAAATAGTCAATTGTAGCAAAAGCTATGATTATATGTTCCCCAAGTACTAAGATAAAGAGAAATGTAATCCAATATTAAACTGTGTGATTAAATGCTGATAATTATAATGCTGATTGATGATGATGATGACAACAGCACTGAAAGATAGTATGAGAGAGGATATCACTTGAAATTAATACTGAATTTGTTCTAGTAGGTCAGAATAATAGTATACTCTAATTTCAGGCAGATTACAGCATAAGACAATTACTTTGACGATTACCTATCAACTAGGAATAAGGAAATTTAAAAATGTTGCCCCTGCCACCACCAAGTCTCCATTTCTTACTACCAACAATCTGTACTGTCTAGTAATCTTAAACAATTGTTCATACAGAATCAGCTGCAAATCATATTAAAATGCATATTCTAATTCAGCAAGTGCTGGGAGGGGCTGAGATACATATCTTTGACAAACTCCCAAATGACGCTAATGCTGCTGGTGAATGCACCACATGTATTTTTAAAATATATGTATAATTTTATAGATTTCAGAGAGGAAGGGAGAGTGAGAGAAAGAGAAACATCAATGAAGAGAGAGATCATTAATTGGCTGCCTCCTGCACGCTCCCCACTGGGGATCAAGCCCGAAACCCAGGCATGTACCCTGAACCGAAATTGAACCACGACCTCCTGGTTCATAGGTTGATGCTCAACCACTGAGCCGAGCAGGTTGGGCAATGCACCACATTTTGAATGGTAAGCATTCATGAATACTCCAATTTCCATAACTGCATCCAAATAGCATAATGACACTCATGGTTCTGTGTATTCTCTGGATGGAAAGCAGATAGATATGAATAGAATTTTGATCAGTATCAGTCTGTCCTGAAGGTCAGAGCTCCTCAAAGAGGGTGCAGGAACAAGTGGACTGAGAGAAGTATTGCTGCTGCTTAGTTCACCTGCTTACATGAAATAACAAAGGGGCTGATTTCAAAGTTCATATTTCACTGAGATTATTTGCACATTTTTGGTATTTGGCAGTATCCTCCAGAAGCAGATAAAATCACAGGACAATTCCTCTTTTATCTTGTAGGATGCAACCAATCACTCTTATTTATTCTTCAAAGTTTAAGTCAGGTCACATCACTGTGGCCCAGATTGATCTTTTCTCTCCTCCCATTTTCTAGCATGAATTGCCTATGTCACATATTTAGGCACCAAATGCTGTAATATTTTTAATTATCTTTTCCTTGCTTCCATAATCTCTTCACAGGTTGGTTGTAAGCTCAATGAGGAACAAATCATAGTAGCTAGTACTATGCTGGTAGGACCTCCCACTAGATTAGAATACTCTGGTAACCAAATATTTTGGTTTATTTTTTTTTAAATTATATTTTTAACTGTTTTGTAAAACGAAACATTATTGTTGTCTTTCTAGATTAGAATAGGAATATTCTCTATTAACCAAATATTTTGGTGTAATCCTTTCAAACATATATATTTTTTACAATGTTTTATGGAACAAAAATGGTTATTATCTTAATAGATTAGGATAGGAACAAATATTCTCTGTTAACCAAATTTTTTATGAAATTCTGTAAAAAACATATTTTTGTGTTTTGTGGAACAAAAATGCTTATTGTCTTTCCCATTGGAATTTAAAAGCCATTAGCAGGGAGATCTAGAAAAATGATATTTTCATAACAACATTTTTTTAGTCAGATAGGGTTAGTCTTATTTCACCATTTATTTCAACTTATGTAAATCCGGATTTAGCCTCTTTACTCCTTTTATTATGTGAACTAAATATATCTAGCTGATGTTATTTTAAAATAATTGACAAATGTCTTAGTAAAGCTTTTAAAACTACACTTCTTTAACATACAACATTGAATAAACAATGTAATCAAATAATATTTAACTGCAAATTAAAAGATGTTTATATTCCTTGCCTAAGAAATTAACTTAAATTTTTTATTTTATATATAACTTATTCTAAATACTTTATTTAAGGAAACCTTAAAAATTAACATAATGAATAGTTTGTCAAAAACGCTTACCTAAAGTGTTTACCACCTAATATATGTTTACAAATGTATTTTCTCTCTAAATCATGGTAAAGCTATACACAAAGGAAAATTTGGTTATTATTTAATGTGTTAAAGGATTTTCAGTTCTGCATTACTATTATAGAAAAATTAAAGCAATTATTTCAAGCAAGTACCCCATTTTCTATATGCATGCATTTCCTAAATGAATACTGAGAATATCTAACATTATCATTACATTTATGAGAAAAGAGATACCATTCAGCTCTACTGCTCACCTCTTAAGAGCTTGCACACTACTAAAAAGTACTTGAATACATGCTGAACTGCAGAGTGTAGTAGTTCCTGGTTTACATCTCAAAAAGGTCAACAGGTCTTCAGACATCATTTAGCACCACATTTTCAGACCATCATAAGTTTTAAACTTACTTCCATGCTGACAGTTTAATGTTCGAATAAGCAAGGAGTTAACTTACTTTTAACTTCTAAACTTTGGGACCTCTCTTTTAGACTATAAAATTGACATTTCGGCATGGTTTTTTTTTTCATGATGTGTCCTTCAAATGTGCACATGTTACAATGTCTAAAACAGCTGTCCATGTTTACATTAAAGGTCTTTCAAAATATTTGCTTTCTGTAGGATGCCGTTTGTGCAGAAAGGAAAATAAGCAAATCAACTTTTCTTTTTCTCTATCCTTCCTTGTCTCACTTTCTCCTTTCTTCCTTTTTCTCTCGCTCTGTTCTTTCATTTCCCTTTTCCTTTTCTCCCCTTTTTCTTACCCCCACCCCTTTCTAAAGTACTTCAAAGTAACTTTAGTCATTATTCAGGCAGAGTGAGGAATGACAGCAGTTTAAATCTGCACTCTGCCTTTAATTATTGTCAGGGTTTCACATGCATATATCAGAAGTGAAATGTTCTACTATATATCGTGCTTAAGCAACTAGAGGTCAAAGAACTAAATCATTGTATTCATGAAAGTAAAATATTGTGCTTTCCAATTGCCTTCACTTTGGGAGGCTCTCACTTCCAATTACCAAAGTGACCTTCAAATCTGATATTGACTTCTTTATAGTAAAATTTATTACAACTGTGACATTAAAATACAAAATAAGAAATGACATAGGTAAAATAGCTGGGAAGATGGTAGTAAGAGCCCTAGGTGGTTTGGCTCAGTGGATAGAGCGTCGGCCTGTGGAATGAAAAGTCCTGGATTTGACTCTGGTTAAAGGCATGTACCTTTGTTGCAGGCTTGATCCCTGGCCCTAGTTGGAGCATGTGCAGGAAGCAACCAAAGATGGTATTAAGATTTTTATACAGTCAAGTAATTAATTTTTTGAGTCAATAAAATATTTAATTTTTTGCTTGATTTTCTTTCCCCTGATTCTTCATACTGCCTCTGCCAATAAGCTGTTTATATATGATTTATAAGTTTTTTTAATATGATAAGACATTTACAAAATGTATTAACATTTTAAAGCATAGTAATGGATGTCTAAAGATTCACTTCTTTTGTAGAAAGATGTTCTATATAACATATTAATATTTTATATTTTATTAATGTGGGAAAGGGAAGCACTTATAAATTCCAGTTTAGATAATGAAATATTACATCAATGTTCCATAGCACTAATTTGTATCTCTCTTATAGTACAATTTCAGGATGTAAGTAATAAATAAATACTAATAATCATCACATGCCTACTATCTTCTAGAAAAGATGAAAATGAATAACAATTGATTTTGTTATAGGAAAGAACTTTGCTATAGGTCTTCCCAAATGTTTACTGTTTACTTCTCAGAATAACCCAGGTTTTGTTGAAGAGAAGCACATCCTAGAGAAATCAGGTAACTGTGTCAAAATCATATAAGTAGGAAGGATTACAACTTGAAGGTAGGACTGGATAGCCTGTCTTCAAAATGTTTCCACTGTTTTGTTCAAATGCCTGGTAAGGAGCCTAAAATCACTCAACTCTTGTCTGATGCTTTTATTGGCAGTTGAAGAAGCTGAGGCCCACAGTGGTTCCCAGAGTTGCCAAAGCTCCAAATTGTTTTTTTTCTTTAGTGATCTTTTAACTACTCTTTTCCCAAAACACATGTACTATGAGTTCATCACTTACCTAATGAAAACAAGGGAACATGCTAAGGCCAGGGCAGTTTTGAGACCCTATGCCAGAACCCAAGAAAGTCACGTTAGACACAAAACACTCAAAGCTATTTTTGAGAAACATATTGTAAAACCTTGATTCTTTTTTTTCCTGTGAATGTTTGTGCTATGTAGGTTACATTTATACTACTAGGCCCGTGAGTAAGTGGAGAAACAAATTCCTTCCTCCTTCATGGGAGTGGGTGCTGCTAAAATAAGCATTTTCAGAAGCCCCATGGGACGAGATGTGGTAAAAGGCTTTATTTGCATGGAGTTACATTCCTAGGGTTTCAAAGTCCCTTTGCCCCTTAAGCCAGTCCTGAAAAAGGTGCAGCTGGGGTTCCAGAAGAGCTAAAAGCAGGACCAGGGGCCAGAGCTTCCATTCTATGTTACAACTGGGTCCAGTTCAGCATCCAAGTTAATAAAAGCCCACCAGTCCATTGTGTGGAATGCCATACGGCCGTGAGCTGCTTGGGCGCAGGGGAGCACATCCCCCTGCAAACAGGAATCACAGGAGTGCAGGTGAGAGAAGAGAGCATGCTTCTTTGTTCATTTTTCTTGGGCTTGCAGTGCCATGCCCATTCCACTAATTTGCTCCCAGGTGTGACAGCAGACAGGCAACTTCCTATATTACTGGGACTTACTGGGCATAGGTCTAAACTGCCTTTGTCAGTCCCTTCCCCTATGGGTCAACGGGAAAAGACTTGGAGAATGTTAACTTACAGCTTTCCAGCAAAGCTGTGTAAATGGCATGCCTATATTATCTGATCTCCCCTTTTACTCCTTTCCTGTTAAATAATAACCAGATTACTATAACAGTATCAATAGGAAAAAGCAAAACAAATAGTCTAAATTATTAGAGGAAAAAACAAATTCTACATGTTTTTTATGCATTTTTGAAATGAGCAATATAAAAATGTATACCAGTCTATACTAATAAAAGGATAATATACTAATTAGACTGGATAGACTGGACGTCTTCTGGATGTCCTTCTGGACAAAGCTGCAGCAGGTGCGAGGGCCGAGGGCCAGTGGCGCAGGAGAGGCAGCGACCCCTTCCGCAAAGGCAGTGGGAGACGGGGCTGTGCGGTCCCGTTAAAGTGCTGCCCCTTCTGCAGAGGCAACCACAGAGGCAGCAGCGTGGGCCTGGCTGGACAGGGTGCGACCTGCTGTGCCTCAACCTTCCACAGCCCCTCCCCCAGGCAGCCTGGCCCCAGATTGCTCCCCATCCACCAATGGGCAGGGGGTGGGGGAGGAGGGCCAGTGCTAAGAAGCGAGGGCCTAGGGCCAAGGGCCAGCAATAGCAGCAGCAGTTGGGTGATGGGGGCAGCACCTTCACCTGATTGGCCTGGTCGCCTCCCACAGAGGGAGGCCAGACTGTGGCTTAGGCCTGCTTGGAAACTGATAGGATTTTTGTTGATGGTGGTTGTAGTGGTGGTTTAGCTGCCAGAAACAAACAAACAAAAAACCCACCCAAATCTCAGAAGGAACAGTGGGAGAGATAGAGATAGAAATGGAGAAGGAGCTAGAAATGGATATAGAGATGAAGACAGATACAGAGATAGAAAGAGACAAAGAGATATAGACAGAAGTGAAAGAGATGAGAGATAGAGAGAGAGATGGGAGACAGAGACACACACACAGAGAAAATTAACACATTTATCATCTAAGGCACATTGTAAAAAGTTTTTCATTCTCTCAGCTCTATTCCTTTTGGACTAAATTTCTTAAATTCTCTGGCCTAATATCTTGCTTGCATGAAGTCTTTTTAAACAAAAGCTTTTGTTTTCTCATAGAAATAACATCTACAATAATAAAAGCGTAATATGCTAATTAGACCGGATGTCCTTCTGGATGACCTTCCGGACAAAGCTAGGGCTGCAAGGAAAGCCCGATCTCAGGTGCCAGAGGGAAGCTGGTGCCAGCAGCTGGGGGAAGGAAGGCCTACTCTTGTACGAATTTCATGCATCAGGCCTCTAGTTTATAATAATAAAAGCATAATATGCTAATTAGACTGCGTGACCTTCTGGATGACCTCCCAGACCACCTTCTGGATGAATCTGGGGCTGCAAGGGAAGTCCAAGTCCCGGGTGCCAGAGGGAAACAGGCTCTGGCAGCCCAGAGAAGGAAGGCCTACTCTTGCACGAATTCCATGCATCAGGCCTCTAGTTCATAATAATGTGCCCAAAGTTTATTAAATACATATTAGATAATGGAAACAAAAAGATAATGTTACTTTCCTCTATTTTTCTCATCATTAAAAGGATAATAAAAATGTTTCATTTTTTAATACTTAGAAGATAAACTGAAAGAGAATCACACATGTACAAACACATTAACTGAAATCAGAAATTAAAGAACTTCTCTTTACAATTTAGGAGAAATTTGTTAGAATTTCTCTTTTAAAACTATACTTAATAGAGATTTAAGTTTTTCTGAATAATTAGGGGTTTGCTAAGAGTTGAACAGAGATGTCTTTTGAAGATGAAAAAATGATATTTATTGGAATAATAATGTATATCCCCAACGTAGAGCATAAACTATTCAGTGCAGAAAGCAAACTTGGAAATCAGGATAAATTGAGGATTAAACATCAATTTGAAGTTAATTTTTAATCCAAAATTCTCATGTCAATTAAAAAAAGAAACAATAGTTTGTTTCATATTATGTAGACCTCAGCAAATTCTAATTATATTTTTATTTCTCCTTTCAAATAGTTGCTTTCCCATTGGGGAAATACGCCCATACATCTTGGTCAAGTCTTTTGGCAGATCTACTCAATTGACTCAACGCAACATATGCCAATTATTTAATTTATTTTTAAAATAAGACAATTTAGTTCAGAGTACTGAGCAAATTTAGCTAATATGTTCATAATAATTGTGCAATGGAACAAAGTTGTAATCTAATAAACTGAAGTGGTAGGAAGGTCATGGACCTGGTAGATAGATCCAGATGGAAGTTTATTCTCTCCCACTTACTGGATGTTTGATCCTAGAAAATTGACCCAATCATTCCCACTTTCTTGTGTTCTGTAAAAAAAGAGAAACTGAAATGTATATACAGTGTAGTTGTGAGAACTGAAGGAGACAGTGTGTGGGTGAAGTGGTCAGTCTATGATGGTCTAAAGGGGAATTACTACTCATAATGGTCCTTGAATCCTTTTCCCACTTGTTTTTCCCCTTAAAACAAACAAACAAAAACAACAACACATCTATGTATTTAAGGGCATACCTTCTTATAGTTCAAAATTTGAAAGGACAAAAGGACAAAGAAAAGGCAAGAATCTTTTCTCATCTCCCTGTTTGTAAGAAACTTATATAAACAGTCTGTCATGTAACTTTTAGAGACATTTTATGCACATACAAGCAAGCCCACCTACATGTTCTACTTTCTCTTTTGTACTCAAAAGTAGTGGTAAAGCATTCACAGAGTTCTGCACTTTATTTTTACCTACATGTATGGATAACTTTGAGATAGTTTCATGATTCACAACTAAGAGTATTCACATTCTGATGACAATAGAGTAATGAACCGTGTTTTCTTATGTGCAGTTGTCCAGTTGATATTTGCAGAGTGAGGTTGTGTCTGGTGATGAAGATCAGATAGACCTGCTTTTGAATCTCAGCTCTGCCATGTAACTGGAGGAAAACTTGTGTTCACCTGTACTAAAGGGGGTACAATACCAGCATCCACCCTGTGAATTGTCACTACGATTATGATTATATAAAGTAATGCACATAAGGTCTTAACCTTGTGCCTGATGCAAAGTAAGTGTTCAAGAAATGATGGTGTCTATAACAAGTCTTATTAATTATAAAAATAAGTATCACTGCTCAGTGCTGTGCTAAAGATGTGGATTGCTGGAGGTTGTGACACACTGTTGAAACTGCCATCCATTTAGAAACAATTATCTGAACTACTCCCCTCTCATGGATTGGTAATCAGTGATCAGTCTACCGGATCCTCAAGCATGTTTTAATAAGTAGTTTGGACCCTATGTTTCCTTTTAAGCATTCTAAATTGTTTCTCGAGGTCATTAAAGCAAAAGGAGAACAGATTCCTACCCTCTTTTCCTTCATTGAAGTGAATCTAAAGTTACTACATGTGGGAACCATGCCAGAGGTGCCTAATAGTCAAGACCAATTAAAGCACAGAGGCCTTGGTGTCAATACACCGGGCTGTCCAAGGCCACTCTGTGCCTAGGCTAACATACCATAAGCAGGTGCAAGGACACACAGTACACTATGCCCTTCTGTAGCCGAAATGATTGATGTAACTATTGGCATGAAGCCTTCTTTGTCTGAGTGGTAATATACAGGTTACTGGCCAGCTAGTGTGAGAAGAGAGGTAGTAGGCATGGAGAATGTAGCTCCTATGTGTGCAGGAGAGGCAAGAGAGCTCAGATGGAGCTGAGAGCTGGTACTGCTATGATGTAAGGCTAAGAGGTCACAGAGAGCTCAGATATTACTACCATGTTAACCAGCCAGTGTGCTGGGAGAGTGAAGTTCAGAGGTAGTTGTTATGTGAGGCTACAGAGACCAGCAGTGTGCTGAGCAGGGGGGACAACAGAAACTGCTGAGGCAGAGAGCTTAGGTACCACTACGATGTGAGGTGGTGAGTCTAGGGGGCAGCGTGTGGCTGCTCAGATAATAGCTGGAGGTACAGAGACTGCTACTACTGTGTAGGAAAGTTATGTATTTACTAGCTGGCATATGGCTGTCTGTATATGAGACTTGGCTGTGACGACTGTTCTTCTCTGATGGCTACGTGGCCACTGGCTTCTGCAATAAAGACTCATTCTTATACACCCACAACTTCTCATGGCTTCTCCGTCTAAGACCCAATGTCCTCAAAGGTCCAGCTCCAGGCAGGGGGGCTCGGACCCAGCACCTGTAACTAGTGAGTAGAGGACAAAGGAGGAACCTGGACTAAGTTCCCAACATATAGTGCAGTGGGCAGGGTTTGAGCAGGAACCTGTCCTGGCATAGTCGGAAAGAATTTAGAAGAATATATGGACTCAGAGCAACTCAGAGCAGCAATGCTGAGCAGGGCTCTTGCTGTCTCTGACGCTATGGTGCAGCAGGTCTCCTACCTCGAGCTAGTGTGCAGACCGCATGTGGTCAGGATGACTACAGACACAGGCAGCTAACCATCTTCCCCAACATGCTGGGCTCGCTCTTCCTGCTTGTTGTTCTTTATTACCACGTGGCCGTCAACAATCCCAAGAGGGAGAAATGAAAGTGGTGCTTTCTCTGTCCCAGGATTCCAGGACATGGTCTGAGGCAAGATGCAGGGTGTGCAGGCCCTTCACACTCCCCTTCACCCCTTCTACCCATCACAACATCTAAAGCAACTACACCTGGGTTTTCCCAAGCAACTTTTATTTCCTCAAAGTCTTCCTTAACCTCCTGGAACAAGAAACTGTCACTGAGTAATACTTCACTAAGTATAGGGGCTGCTTTTATTCTACTCCTTTCCAATTTTTGTATGTGTGGCAAAAAATAAAAATAAAAAAAAAATAAATAAAAGTTACTATGGATGGTGTTCCAAAAGCAAATGAGCCTGTGAAAGGCATTCTGCAGTAGGAGAGCCTCTAATTCAAGATGTGTCAGCTTGATCACCTAGAAATTGTCCTTTAATTGAATTTTAAGCTTTTCTTTTTTTCCTTGCTGTCTGACTTTGCTTACATTAAAATAAACTTAGCATAGAAAGAAGGATGATTTTATTTAGTAGATTTTCTAACTTGATAGATTATGAAGGAAAAATTTACTTTTCAGTTTTAAATTTTAAAAGGATTTAACAATATTCTATTTAATATTCAGAGAAAAATCATGATTCCTAATGTTGTTTATAAATTTATTAAAGATTGTTTTGTAGGCTATCCTAATTAAATTTAAGGTAATTTGAAATAAATTTTTTGGGAAAATGGTATTTGCTAATGAAAAATGCTCACAAAAACTCTACATAAAATTTGGAGTTCATTGATGTAAACCACTCTTTTCTAGTTCAGACTAGGATTTTTTTGCAAAAGGAAAAATAATTTTGGAATGATCATAAAATGTATTTTTACATTCCAACCTTACTGAGACATTCTTATTAAACAATTCCAAAGAAATGTCATGTTAATGCTATTTATTAGACAAAAACATACTTTTTAAAAAACATTTTGTGTTTTAGGGTCTTCAAGGAGACACAAAATACACATATTGGAATATCATTTAGAGAATGGTTTTATGTTCATTCCCTGGAGATTCAGGCTACACTGTGGACATAACAAGGAGCAGAAAAAGTGTTGACCATATTCATATCCAAGCCAGAGATCCTCTCTAGTGAGTTTGATTATTATGTCTCAATTACTTCACCTTAGAATGAACTTGTTACTAGGAGAATACATGGTTCCAAAGGGGAATATATATATTAGTATATTCTCTCTAAACATATTTTTTATTAGAGCATATGCTTCAAAAAGAGGAGCGAAAGATAATTTCTTTGGCTACAGTGTGAAGCCATCCATATTAGACTGTTTTAAAGATTGATTAAAGAGTTTCATTGAATGTCTTCATTTTCCTCTTTTCCCTCAAAATCTTGGGCATGGCAAAACAACAGCATGTTTAATGTACAGATTCTAGACTTAGACTCCATGGGTTTAAAATCACACTCTGTTACATCCAGTGCAACTTTCAGACAGTTATTTAAAATCCTTATGTCTCTATTTCTTTCTGAGAAAAATAAGGACCATAATAATAACAACAGTAACTACATTCCTAGCATTATGGTGATAATTCAGTGAAGCAAAACTCAGAAAGCACTGCAGGGAAGGCAACATTTTAACTCTACCCTCTTAAGGCTTTTAAGATGGGCCTGAGAATTAAACCGACATCAGACAGATTAACAGGAGAAAAGCACAAAAGTTATATGTTTTATATAACTGAGGGAAGGGGCCCTTATAAGGACAAAAAAAAACAGAGAAGTTGCAAAACCTAAATACTTTTATACTAGAGAAGCAATTGTCGAAAAGTAATTAAAATATACCAGAGGCCAAAGGAAAATAAGAATTATTTTAACAAGGTCTCTTTGTACAGAATTTCTCAGCTTTGATTCCCATTGAAGAGTGTTTCTTCTCTCTTAGTACAGGCAGCACATCTTTCACGGGGGAGTTTTTAATCTCCTGTTTTCAGGGAGAATGGGAATACTAGAGTGCCCTTCTTGTGTCTGCTGTTTTATTAAGTGCCTTTCACTCAAAATAATTCTTCTGCCAAGTTGGCATATTTTGGGATGGCATATTCTGCCACTTTTCAGCACTAAAACAGCAGATAACTGTTACATTAAGATTCATGCTTTATGAGCATTCATTAGTATCCATTTGGGATATGTTAGGAAAATCTTTGTTTTAATTTTTTACTTTTTTAAATAAAATTGGCATAATAAAATAAGACTCCTTATTGGAAAACTCTTGCAAGGAAGGTCCTAAATCACATTCTTTTGGGAAACTTCAATGATAGTAGTAATAATAACAATAACAAATTTAAGAACAATAACCCAAGATAGTATAATTTTAACTGCCAGGCACTGTGCAAGATGTTATACCTGCACTTTATTCTTTCTTAAACTTTACATCTACCTTAAGAGATCATTTTTATTATTTATATTTTACACAGTAAGAAAGGGAAAGTTAACATCCAAGTAGTAACATAGTGAGGAAGTAGCACAGACAAAACTGGCTTCCAAGATTACTACACAGGCAAAATTGGGTTATAATATACTGTTTTCAAAGCTCATGCTTAACAACTAAGGTAGGGCTTCCCAAATAACTAAAACCATCACACTTTTTGTCATTTTGTTGTATGAGAAAATTAAAACGACACTAGCTATTCTGTATAATAAAAGGCTAATATGCAAATCGACTGAACAGAGGAATAACTAATAGTTATGATGCATGCTGACCACCAGGGGGCAATGCTCAATGCAGGAGCTGCCCCTTGATGGTCAATGCACTCCCACAGGGGAGCAGGTAGCAGGCCTAAGCCAACAGGTGGACATCCTCCAAGGGGTCACGGACTGTGAGAGGGTGCAGGTCAGGCTGAGGGGACACTGCCCCGCAAGTGCATGAATGTCATGCACTGGGCCTCTAGTTTAATAACAAGAAAACATAAATCCAGGGTTGGTTATTTATCTGAGGGAAAAACTGAGAAGGTATAGGGGATACTAAGAGCCTATCCAGAGATTAGCAATCGCAGTAAGCCAATGTGGAGGTGCCAAGGGGAAGGCCATGCTACCAGAGATAAGGGCTAGTGAGGATAATCTGAAGAAACCTATAATCAGGCAAGGCTGATCTCTGGGAACCAGGATAGAAATACAGCCAACATCAGAGACACTGAGGCAGAGAAATGGAAATAAACTCTCTGTTGTATTCACCTGCAATCTCCCACCAAGAGCTCTCATTAGTCAAAGCTAGCCAGAATCCTACATACATGAGAAACAGAAGCGTAGGTCAGCCTATTGCAACACAAAGAATAATATGGGACTAGAGGGGGAAGAACCTGATGGAAATCAAGCCTCAAAATCAACCTATTCTATGGTTCATTTAATATCTTTTTGTCCCTTCAATTGGCCAACAATTGTATTTAAATAAAGATTTGTAGTAAGGGAACTTCCTATCATTACCTGAATAGGAATTAGAATTATAGACATAAACAGAAAATATTCAAGACTTAAATACTATTTAAAAGGTAATTTTAGCTTTGAAGTCAGATAGATCCAGCTTCAAATCTATCCTTTATCACTTACTGGCTGTTTTACCATGGAGAAGTTGTTCCTACTTTTCCATTATCTATAAAAAAGGAAACCAAAAACTATCTGAGGCTTGCAAGCATGAAGATATTAATAAAACCCAAGTGAAACTAATCCTATATAATAAAAGGTTAATATGCAAATTGACCCTAACAGCAAAACGACTGGGAATGACTGGTCACTATGACACACACTGACCACCAGGGGGCAGACGCTCAATGCAGGAGCTGCCCCCTGGTGGTCAGTGCACTCCCACAGGGGGAGCTCTGCTCATCCACAAGCCAGGCTGACAGTTTCCAGCACAGCGGTGGTGGTGGGAGCCTCTCCTGCCTTCTCAGCAGTGCTAAGGATGTCCCACTGCAGCTTAGGCCTGCTCCCCTCTGGGAAGTGGACATCCCCGTAGGGCTCCCGGGCTGCCAGAGGGATGTCTGACTGCCAGCTTAGGCCCAATCCCCTGGGGAACGGGCCTAAGCCAGCAAGTGGACATCCCCCGAGTGGTCCCAGACTGCGAGAGGACACAGGCAGGGCAGAGGGACCCCTCCACGAGTGCACAAATTTTTGTGCACCGGGCCTCTAGTCCTTATATAATCAAACTAGAGGCCTGGTGCACACAAATTTGTGCACTCGGGGTGGAGGGTCCCTCAGCCCTACCTGCGCCCATTTGTAGTCCAGGACCCCTTGGGGGATGTCCACCAGTTGACTTAGGCCCACTCCCTGAGGGATCAGGCCTAAGCTTGCAGTCAGACATCCTTCTGGCAGCCAGGGAGACCTCAAGGGATGTCCGACTAAAGGCTTAGGCCCCGAAGGGATCAGGCCCAAACCGTTAGTTGGACATTCTTAGTGTTGCCACAGAGATGGGAGAGGCTCCTGCCACCACCTCTGTGCTGGCCAGCCATGAGCCAGCTTCTGGCTGAGTGGCACTCCCCATATGGAAGTGCACTGACCACTAGAGGGCTGCTCCTGCATTGAGCGTCTGCCCCCTGGTGGCCAGTGTTCATCATAGCAACTGGCCATTCTGCCGTTCAATAAATTTGCATATTAGCCTTTTATTATTATTACTAGAGGCCCGGTGCACAAAAATTTGTGCACTTGGTGGGGATGGAGGGGTCCCTCAGCCAGGCCTGTGCCCTCTCACAGTCTGGGACCCCTCTGGAGATAACGACCTGCTGGCTTAGGCCTGCTCCCGGATAGCAGAGGGCAGGCCTAATCCCTAGGTGCAGCCCCTGGTCGGGCTCAGATCAGGGCCGATTGGGGAGTTGGGGCACTGCCCCCTGTCATGCACAGAGGAGGGCGGATTGGGAGGTTGCAATGCCACCCTCAGTCATGCTCAGGGTAGGGCCGATTGGGGGGTTGGGGCACCATCCCCTGTCACACTCAAGGCAGGGTCGATGGGGAGGTTGCGGCGCCACCCCCTGTCACGCACAGAGCAGGGCCCATGAGGGTGGTTGGGGAGCTCCCCCCTGTCACGCACAGAGCAGGGCCGATAAGGTGGTTGGGGAACTTCCCCCTTTCACTCACAGAGTAGGGCCAATAGGGGAGTTGGGGCACATCCCCCTGTCACACACAGAGCAGGGTGGATCAGGGGGTTGGGGCACCGCCACTGTCACACTCAGGGCAAGGCCAATGGGGAGGTTATGGCTCTACCTCGTCACACACAGAGCAGGGCCTGTGGGGTGGGGGGGTTGGGGCGCCACACCCTGTCACACACAGAGCCACAGGGTGATCAGGGGGTTGGGGAGCTCCCCCTATCAGGCACAGAGCAGGGCCGATCAGGGGGTTGGGACGCCTTCCCCTGTCAGGAACAGAGCAGGGCCAATAGAGAGATTGTGGCCCTGCCCCCTGTCACACACAGAGCCGCAGGGCGATCAGGGGGTTTGGGCGCTGCCCCCTGTCACGCTGATCCCAGTGCCAGAAGGCCTCGCGGCTCCTCTGATCCCGGTGCTGGGAGGCATATTACCCTTTTACTATATAGAATAGAGGCCTGGTGCATGGGTGGGGGCTGGCTGGTTTGCCCTGAAGGGTGTCCTGGATCAGGGTGGGGTCCCCACTGGGGTGCCTGGCCAGCCTGGGTGAGGGGATAATGGCTGTTTGCAGCTGGTCACACACCCTTCAGGGTGGGGGCCCTCACTGGGTTGCCTGGCCAGTCTGGGTGAGGGGCTGAGGGCTGTTTTCAGGCTAGGGGTGACTGAAGCTCCCAGCCGCTCCTTTTTTTCCTTTCTTTTTTTTTTTATTCTGGGCCAGCTTTAGCTTTGAGGCTTGGCTCTAGCTCTTAGGCCTCAGCTGCTGAAAGTAGGTTTCTGTCCTTTGCTTACAATGTTGCGATCCTGCTGGCTGAAGCCCAGCGGACTAAAGCAGGTTTCTGGGGTTTAGTTTAGCTTCTATATTTGTTACATAGTTGCTTAGAGTTGCAGCTCAGAGGCCTGCAGCGGCAGGCGGGGAACGTTGGAGTCCTCCGTCACTGAAGCAAGCAAGCCTCATGTTAGTTTCAAGCTGCCTGGCTGCTAGCCGCCATCTTGGCTGGCAGTTAATTTGCATATTGCCCTGATTAGCCAATGGGACGGGTAGCAGTCGTACGCCAATTACCATGTTTCTCTTTTATTAGATAGGATACAGGATGTACCTATTTCCCCCTTTTACTGCTCTACCCAGCTCTTGCCCCCCCCTCTCTGGCCATCACTATACTGTTGTGCATATATTTTCTTTGGCTAATTCCTTCTTTAAATTCACTTCTTTAAATTTTTATTTTCAGATAAGTGCTTATAACTGCACTATTATATATTTTCTATTATATCATTTAGAATTAAGATATTTTTTAATTGAACCCTTGTAAATTTTAGCACAATAGATTATGCTAGAAGCAATTAGGAGATTTTTCATGTAATGCAGATACATTTCAATTAATATTTTATTAATTTTTAATTTTTTTCTATTTTAATTTTAGAGAGAGTGAAGGGAAAGGGAGAGACACATTGATTGGTTGACTCCTGCACATGCTTTGATAGGGACTGGGGATCAAGCCAGCAACTGAGGTACATGCCCTTGACTGGAATCGAACCTGGGTCCCTTCAGTCCACGGGCTAATGCTCTATCCACTGAGCAAAACAGGCTGCAGCTTAATTCATTTCCTTTTAATCTATATGTGTCTTTATATTTAAAGTGGGTTTTGTTTTTGATTCACCCTCATAATCTGTCTTTTAATTGGTGCATTTATGCCACTGACTTTCAGAGTGCTTACTGATAAAGTTACTGCCATATCAGGCGGCTTCTGGGGCTTCCAGGGCCAACCTGTGGCTCCCAGGACCGAATCTGATCATGGGGCAGCCGGCAGGCAGGCGGCTTCTGGGGTCGCACCTGGGGGCCTGAATGGTGGTTTGCACTGGCGGCTTGCACTGTCTCGCCCTGTCTGCAGTATGCAAATTAGCCGCCATCTTTGTTGGTGGATAATTTGCATATCATGCTGATTAGCCAATGGGAGGAGTAGCAAAGATATAGTCAATTACCATGTTTGTCTATTATTAGATAGGGTAATTGGTAGAAAGTTGGAAAGAGATTACTTTTCCCACTATGTGTGTTAATATTGTTTACTGCTTTGTGTGAGTAGTCCCAAATTATCTTATGAACACTGTCCAGAAACACTTACAGGTAATTATGCCTGTAATTATATAAATGTAAATATATCGTTACTTTTAGATTTGTTAATTTAGAATATTCTTATGCTCCCAAACAATATATATTCTGGTCTTCCTGGTAATTAATGAGCATACACAGTTTTTAATTTGTCACCACAGGACCAGCTCAAAATGGTCCTATCCTGTTTAACAAGATACTGAGTTGCTTTTCAGAGATAACAGATAAAAACCCCAAGTCATGCAGCTGAATCATATGCAGAGGAGAGAACTTTGACCTTCAGCTGCACCGAGACCAACGTCTAGCTTCCCACCCTCATCCCCACAAAACCAAATGACTAGAAATTAAAAGAAACTTGAACATCAGAACCTTTCAGAAGCAGAGGATGCCTTGTCTAGGAGAATCTTGTGTTGACACCCTTTACAATAAATGGCCAGGCTCCAAGGTCATCCAATTAAAACTTGCCCCGCCAGCACTTCAGCATACTTGTTCTCCCTGTACCCTTGAAAACCAGCCCTGAAACCAAGATTTGGGAATTTGGGCATTTGAGCATGAGCTTCCCCTTTTCCTGAGTGGCACCAGTTTTAATAAAACAGCGAGTCTTTCTCCACTGCAATTCTTGGTGTTTTCCGTTTGACTCTGCTCATGCCAGGTGGACAAACTCTTCCTGTTCTAAACATGTTTATTCATATAATGTGTTGTTCTGAATTTTTGCCTTTACTTTAAGATTCAATATAAAACAATTGTGCATATTTTCAGGCAAATATTACTAAGAAAAATTTAATAATTTTATTAGTTTCCTAGAAATTATGTATTAGACATATTCAAAGATTTTAAGGAAATTACTTTAATGAGGTATTTAAGCAGAACATAAAACTGAAAAACAGAAAGCCAATTGTATTAAAAGTAAAAATTAAAATTTTAATTTAATATGTGACTGTTATGTTCATATTTCATCCAACTTTAAAAACCTTTGTTCACCAATATTTCTAAATTGTAGAACACTGAGCCTTCCTTTTATCAGTTGAGAGGTTGGTGTCTCCAGAAAACAAGATCATTGTATAAAACAATTCTTTATAAATATCTGTTGTTGAAATCTCAAGTTGCTTAGAAATCATTTATATGATGTGATAACACCTCTTTTATTATTTTTTTCAATGCCACTTCTTGTTTTAGTAAGACAAAACATAAGATGATCTGCCAAGCCGAAACCGGTTTGGCTCAGTGGATGGAGCGTCGGCCTGCGGACTGAAAGGTCCCGGGTTTGATTCCGGTCAAGGGCATGTGCCTGGGTTGCGGGCACATCCCCGGTGGGAGATGTGCAGGAGGCAGCTGATCGATGTTTCTCTCCCATCGATGTTTCTAACTCTCTATCTCTCTCCCTTCTTCTCTGTAAAAAATCAATAAAATATATTTAAAAAAAAAAAAAAAAAAAAAAAAAAGATGATCTGCCAAGTAAAAATCCAAGTAAGTGAAATGACTAGACTTTGTCATGGGAATTCAAGTAATCAGATTTCAATCCAAAAAATATGATAGAAAGTCTAAGATTTGCAAAATGAAAATATTATTTCCCAATAGAATCTTATACACAAGGAATGAACCTTATAAATGAGATTTAAGTAGCATTCATATCACAACTACTACAAGTATATAACTATGTAACCAAAACTAGTCTCAAAGAAAGCATCAGAGTATAGTGTGCATGGCTGGATAAATCCTACTTGCTTGACCAAAGAGAATTTTAGAATTTTTCTATCAGTATGAACACTACTTTATGTACAAGTAGTCAGCAGGAAACATTTTAACAAGATTTTAGTGTATTTGATCAACTCCTCACATGTCTTCATGACAGAGTGCTGAAGGTCATTATCAAATTGAAACAGAGCCAAGCAGAACTTTTGTATATGATAAAAGATATGAATAGAAGTGCATTTTTTTTACATATACATATTCAATTTTTCAATAATGTTTGTTGAAAATATTACCCTTTCTCCAGTAAACTGCCTCTTTTTAGTATGGGCAGATATGACACATGGCACTCTATAGCCAGAATGGAGATGAGTATAGTAGAAATACAGAGTGAGGTTGTTACCCACAAAAAAATAAAATAAAATTGCAGACTTACATTGAGAATTTAAACTTTAAGATTATCTATTGTTAATGTTTAAGGACATTTTAAAAATCTCTCCAGCATTGTTTAGGTTCCTATTACAATCTTTCAATATAGCAATTTCCAATGACTTACCTTGAATAATTTGCACAAATAAACAAGCCTACAAAACTTTGTAGCTTCAGTCTTAAAAAAAACGTTATTATACTCCTCACCACATTTATAAATACCATTCTTTTTGTCTCCAATTTTTTTTAACTACTTTAAACAAACTAAGAGAACAATACATTGAGGCTGTTTTATATAATGATATGAAAAGTAAAGATTTTATAAACTGATATGTATGACTTTTATTCAAGGGATTCTCAAATATTTAACATTTGTAGTTATGGAAAAATATATAATTTATCTCTGTCATACCTAAATGAAAGGGTGAGAATATACCTAGTATAGTATACAATTACCAGTAAACATATATTGAGGCAATGTTTGGATAAAATATTTTGATGATTAACTAAGGCTTGTCTCTATATTTCCATGGGATAGTTCTTTTTTAATATATTAATAATATATTCTATAATAGATCATATACATTGAGTAGCCAGATTATTATGAACACCTGATGTTTGTAGGCAAATTAGCTATAATTTCACGCTGAAGTTGCTAGAGGGCCAGACCATTATAAATAGGGAAGCAGGTTGTTTACCACGACAGTAGAAGTGTGTTTTTTTCTGAAGATATGGGTAAACAACGCGATTTAACAGCATTTAAACATGGGGTATATTTAAATGTGAGTGGCCATATTATTATGACCACCCCATCAGTACTTCGTTGGGCCACTGTTTGCCTTCAATACTGTGGCGATTCTTCTTGGCATTGACTCCATGAGATGTTGAAAGGTGATGTGAGGAATCCGACACCATACCTGATGAATAGCACTGTCCAGTTCTGTGAGATTTGATGGTTGTGGAACCAGCAGCCTGATGTTCTTTTAACTTCGTCCCACAAATGCTCAATTGGATTGAGATCTGGTGATTGTGGGGGCCACCTAAGCAAGGTAAAGTCTCCCTCATGTTCTTGAAACCACTCCTGCACAATATGAGCACCTTGGCATGGCGCATTGTCTTGTTGGAAGAAGCCATCTCCATTGGGATACGCCATCAACATGATAGGATGAACTTGATCAGCAATGATACTTAGATATGTTGTGCTATTCAGACGTTGTTCCACACGAATTAAAGGGCCCAAATCATGCCAGGAAAAGATGACCCAAAACATAACACTGCCCCCACCAGCTTGAAGGGTTGTACTCATGCATGTGGGGTGCATGCTTTCATGCTGTTTCTGCCAAATTTTCACTCTGCCATCTGCATGATGCAACTGGAAGCGTGATTCATCAGACCACATGACTTTTTTCCAATGCTCGACTGTCCAGTCCTTGTGTTCCTGTGTGAATTGGAGACATTTAATCTTGGTAACTGCAGACAGCAAAGGTGTTTGAACAGGCCTTCGGCTTCCATATCCCATATGATGCAGTGTATGGCTAATTTGCCTACAAACGTCAGGTGGTCAAAATAATCTGGCCACTCACATTCAAATATATCCCACGTTCAAAGGCTATTAAATCATGTTGTTTACCCATCTCTTCAGAAAAAAATCACTTCTGCTGTCGTGATAAACAACCTCCTTCCTTATTTATAATGGTCTGGCCCTCTAGCAACTTCAGCACAAAATTATAGCTAATTTGCCTACAAACGTCAGGTGGTCATATGATCTGGCCACTCAGTGTATATTATGTATAATAATTATTTAAAAAGTGTTTAAATGCTCATAATCTGACTCTAGGCTTACTTCCTGATTTCATGCCATTCCACCATGTACTTTAGGTAACTACTGAATTGATTCCTTAAATATTTTTCCGTTCACATCAACCTTCCATGTCTGGAATGCAATAGTCTCTTAGTGTAACTCAAACATCATCTGTTTGTACTACATTCTCTGATCACATTCTCTGATTTCTCCAGGCAATAGCCACCAAATTTTGTTAAAAAACAAAATTCAACCAAATAAATATGGAGAAGTATTTGGTTTTATTAAGCTATTCATGAATGATCTAGCAACTAGAAGGGTACTCCAAAAAGTTGTACAAAATGGAAGGTTTTTGTAAGAAGAATAGACAAGGGAGCTATTAACAAAATTAAAGAAAGTATTATTTGGGGGCCAGGACATACTTTAGGGGAAGGGCAGGGGATGGTTTTTATCATGCAGATCACCTCTTTTTTCTTTCTTTTTTTTCTATAAGCAACAGAGAGAGCCCAAGTGACAGATACTTCACTCGTGCTTTACCAAAACATTTCAGACAGGTTGATTAAAATTATGTTTCTGGGAGAGATTAAAATTACAATGAGATCAGGTATTATTAAATCTAGGTTTGGAGTCATGGGCTTTTAGCAAGAGTGACATTATTTTGGTCCTGAGGTTTCCTCTTTAAGATAAATTCCAATGACATCTCCTTGGATTGAATAAGTTGCTAGAAGTCATGGAAATGTTTTACTTACTGGATCACTGGCTTTTTATAAAATGATATAATTCAAGAATGGCCAGGTGGAAGACATGCATAGGGCAAAGGGTGAGGTAAAAGAAAAGGGCATATAATTTCCATGTCCCATTTGAGCATGTCTTTGTCCCCTAATCTCCATGAGTTTACCAGTCTTAAAGCTCTTTTAACCCTGCCTTTTAATGCTATTTTCTTTTTTTTAATGGAGGCAACATTATGCAGGCATGATTGATGAAATCATTGGCAACTGGAAACTGATTCAATCTCCAGCCCCTCTGACCTCTTTGGAGGTCAGGAGGGTAGGACTGAAAGTTTCTGTCCTGTAATCACCAGGTTGCATCACCTGGCAGACAGCCTCCTTTTTAGGAGGGGTCTGCGTCACCTTATTAGCATAACTTGTGTTGCTCTCCTTAGGAAATTCCAAGGGTTTAGAAGTTTTGTGCCAGAAATGGGAATGCAGACCAAATATATATGTGTATATATATATATATATATATATATACATATATATCTTAGTATATAAATCATAATATCACAGCAGGGCACAAATAAAGCAATACTTAGGGTGAAGTCAATGAAACTAAGAACAGAATGATAATAATGAAAACAAAATTGATATCAAAAGCTTTATTGAAAATATCAACAGGTAACTGGAAATGGATTATAGACCTAAATGTAAAATCTAAAACTTCTAGAAGAAACACAGCAGAACATCTTTACAAACATGGAATAGGTAAATATTTCTTAAATCAGAGAAAAATCATAAAATTTCATGTATGTATATATAACTAAATATCGTCAAAATTTAAAAACGTCTAAAACATTTTTGGAAAAGTTTGATACAAGTCTTAAACTAGGAAAAAAATTTGCAAAAGGCATATATAGTAGAGGTCTTTTATAATATATAAAGAAATCTCATAACTCAATAATAAGAAAAAAATTCAAAATTTTAAGGGGCAAACTCTTTTAAACAGATAGTAAACCAAAAAAGATATAACGATGGCAAGTACGCACAGAGAATAAATGGAAGGATGTTTAATATAGTTAATCATCAGATAAATAAAAATTAAAACTACAATGTGAAACCACTACATAATCACTTGAATGACTAAAAGTAAAACTAAACTGAAATAAAATAAAAAGTGAGAAAAAAACAGAAAATACCAAATGCTGACAAATATTTAGAGAATATGGAGTAAATATTGGATTCTCATGCATTGCTCTTCAGGATGCAAATTTCCACAGTTAAATTTTGGAAAAACATTTGGCAGTTTCTTATAAAGTTAAACAAACTTATCATATGACCAGCAATTCCACTCTTAGTTATTTACCCAAGAGAAATGAAAACGAATGTCCACAGAAAGCTTCTATAAGAATGTTTGTAGCAGCTTTGTTTATAATTTTCCCAAACTGAAAAAAAGTTAAAATATCTATCAACTGGCTAATTAATAAAACATTTTGGTATATATATCCATACAAGGGAATTCTACTCAGATTACAAAGGTATGAACTAAAGGAAATATAACAATATCAATGACCTATAAAAGCATTATTATAAGTCAAAGAAGCTGGGCGTAGAAGGCAATGTAGTGTGTAATTCCATTAATATTAAATTTTGAGAGTAGGCACATCTTTGGAGAGAGAAAAGAGATTATTGCTTTCCAGGGTTTTGGGTGGGAAAATTGGACTACAAAGGATAATGAGCGAACTTATGGGGTGATACAATTATTCTGTACTTTGATTTTCGTGGTGATTTCACAACTTTGTGCATGTGTAACAACTCATAGGACTGTGCACATAAGAAGAATTTGGCTGTATATAAATTATATTAAGATTAACCTGATTTATTAAAAAATAGTAGAATAATATAGAATAGCATTTGGTAGTTTTAATATCTAAATATTAGAATTCTTCAGTAAGAGTTCAAAATGGAAGGGAAGAAAATTGTTAAGAGTAGGAAAAAATATTCTCACAAGTAGAGGATATAATGTCCAGATGAATAAAAACTACATATGCATGTGCATACATACACATAAAAATAAATACAAAATCCACACCAGTACACTAATCGTGAAAACTCAGATCAAGAAATACAGTGATGAGAATCATTAAATCCTTCATTTGGGGAAAAATAAAGAACCATAAACCAAATGTCAGAAATCAGAAAGGTATCCATTATCCACAACAGTGGAAGCTAGAAGAAACACATAGAACAAGGAGCTATGCCCTCAGAATTCTGAGGGAAAATTATTTCAACTTTAATTTACCCTTTATCAAGTGTAATGATGGAATGGGCATTTTAAACATGCATTTTATCAGCAACTTACTGTGTGCCAATTCATTCTTAAGAGACTAATGGTGATGTTCCACCATTGTAAGGGAATAAACAAAGAAAGTAGACAAAAGCTCCAGGAATCAGGAGACATAATATCAAAATAGTGAAGAAACTTTCCAGTACAATTGTAATTTTTAGTCTATTCTTGTATCCCTTTCTTCATATTTTCAATTGTATCAGCTAAAAAAAATTAAGATAACCAACAATGTTTTGTATTTTGCAACTTTTAGAAATGTTTTATAAAGAACAAAGTTATTCTGCTTTTAAATTAAGCTTTACATTTTACTTTTCCTCTCTATCATCACTATACATATTCTTCAATCACTTATGTGTTCAATTTCACATTTAAGCTATTTAAACTTTTTAATAATGTACTATTGTTTTCTGTATTTACTTAGAAGTCTAAATACTCTTTCTTTAAAATGATTTTAAAGTAAAAAATGATATATTTAACTGATGAGTTATATACTCTTTGTTGTTTGAAGATTAGTTGCTTTGGATAATATTACTAAAAACAATCTAATTCATCAATAACTTGTCAGTTTTTAATATGTGATGACAGTCTGTCAATTGAGAAGACTGTAGGAAAGCATTTTCATTAGAAAGTTGACATTATCACTTGATGAGTCCTGCATTTTAATGACAATCATTCTTTGCCTTTCAGTCAGCATATTCTGTCTGGAAGTCAGTATAAGACACATTATGATAAAGGTTAACAGTTTAAAACCTCTATGCCCTTTCTGATGTTTTCATTTTTAAATGAAAAACACAAAACACAATTTCTCACATTTAGAACCTTATATTTCTAGAATATTTGATTACATAATTGCAAATACTTTAAAGCTATGAAAAATTAATATTTTACTAGCTTGACCAGATATTATGGAAATATTTACCTTGAGATATGTTATCAAAGTGATTATCAAATAAAATAAAAATTAATAAATGAAGGCAATTTACAATATTGAATAAGATAGCTTAATTTTTTCAAAACTCTAGACTTATTTTAACAAATAAAGTGTTCTTGATTCCAACTTATATTAAATACTATTTTATATGTAAAATTATGCTACCATCAAGAATGGAGTGTAGGACTTCCAAAATGGCGACCAGCAGGAAGGTAGGGAGGGAGAGAGTGTGAGAGCGCAAGGAAGTGATAGAGGAGTGTGTGGACATGTGTGGTGTGTGTGTATGAGCTAGGGACAGTTAGATTCTGCAGGTCTTCTAAGGGGCTGCTAAACCGGGCAGTCTTAGGCGGCGGAGTCCTGCTCCCTGCGCGGACACACCTGGGCGGCCAGCACAGGCATGGCGACCACGCCATCTTGAGAAACAGAGCTGCTTGAGACTACAATCCTGGCCTCAGCACCACCCAGTCTGATCTCAGACACATACCAGGACCCTGCATCCACTGGGGACAGAGACCTGTGACCACAGCTACAGACCTGCGGACACCAAAAGTTCAGAAATCCCAGCGGCAGATCCATGAGTAACAGAGCCCATCCCCCCTTCCCGCAGGCTTGCGGGCAGCCCCAGAGTAACTAACTGATAGACCCACCCCTTGCCGGGGCCTCAGCGCTCCAGGAACTTTAGCCTGGAAGTGCGTGAGCACCTTGGAACTGAGCCTACACGCATTGCCGGCTTCTGAGCCCTGGGCTGGGAGCAATCACTCGAACACCGGGAATTTGTCCCGCATATCACAGGCCCAGGGACCCCGATTCTCTGGGCAGGTGGCAGCACCAAGCACCAGTGACTTGACTGTGTTTCTTTTCACCTGTGCCTGAGATCCTGATTTCCTGTGCATTCATACTAAGAGCTAGTGACTCCAATTCCTGGTGCAAGGGCACACAGGGACCCTGATTCTCAAGGCAAGGTTGTGCGAAGCAACAGAGACTCTTATACTGGATTCTGGGGAACTCTGACTCCTGGCTCACGGTAGGGGGCTCTGGTTTTCAACACGCTTCAGGGGGGTCTCTGTTTCAGCATGGTGCAGGCAGGGTCCCTGATTCTAAGGGCGTGTACGAGGCCACATTGAGCGCTGACAACACTGACTCTTAGCGAGCCTGGTTCCCACCAATCCAAAACAACCACACATCTTAGTGTCAGAGCTCTTCAGTGACACTAGGGTGGTGGGAGGCTCCCACTGCACACGGCCCAGACCCACTCAACTTGACGTTTGAACCATCGGGAGATAATCAGAATGAAGAGATGGAACAACACCCAGAGGAAAGACAATGAGGAGTCACCAAGAAAGGACATTAATGAAGTGGAAGCATGCAACATGACAGAAAAAGAATTCAGAATAATGGTTGTACAATTCATTCACTGGATGGATGAGAAAATCAACAACCTATGCAAGAATCAGGAAGAAATGAAAAGTGATATAGCTACAATCAAAAACACCATGGAAAGTTTCAATAGCAGACTAGAAGAAGCAGAGGACCGAATTTGTGAATTAGAAGATAAGGCAGAGAAACAAGCTCAATCTGAACAGCAACTGGAGAAAAAAATTAAAAAGCAGGAGGAGAGCCTAAGGGAGCTTCGGGACAACATGAAACAAAGTAACATACGCATAATAGGGCAGCAAGAAGGACAAGAAGAGCAACAAGGATTAGAAAATCTATTTGAAGAAATAATGTCAGAAAACTTCCCAGATATGGGGAAGAAAAAAGTTACACAAGTACAAAGAGTCCCAGGCAAGATGAACCCCAAAAGACCCATACCAAGACACGTCATAATAAGGATGGCAAATGTACAAGACAAAGACAGAATCTTAAAGGCTGCAAGAGAGAAACAGAGAGTTACCTACAAAGGATCCCCCATCAGATTATCAAATGATTTCTCAACAGAAACACATCAGGCCAGAAAAGAATGGACAGAAATTTACAAAGTGATGCAAAGCAAAGGACTGAATCCAAGAATATTCTATCCAGCAAGGCTATCATTCAAAATTGAAGGGGAAATAAGAAGCTTCACAGACAAAAAAAGGCTAAGGGAGTTTATCACCACCAAGCCAGCAATGCAAGAAATGCTAAAGGGACTGGTGTAAAAAGAAGAACTAAAAAGCCCAGAAAGAAAACAGCCACACACACACACACAAAAAAAAATAGAACTGGCTACAAACAAGTACCTTTCAATAATAACTTTAAACGTAAATGGACTAAATGGTCCAATCAAAAGACATCGAGTGGCTGAATGGATAAAAAAACATGACCCATATATTTGCTGTCTACAAGAGACCCACCTCATTAGAAGGGACTCACACAGACTGAAAGTGAAGGGATGGAAAAATATCTTTCAGGCAAATGGAAATGAAAAAAAAAGCTGGGGTAGCAATACTTATATCAGACAAAATAGACCTCAAAGTAAAGGCCATAACAAGAGATAAGAAAGGCCACTTCAGGTCTGAATCCAAGAATACTATACCCAGCGAGGCTATCAATCAAAATTGAGAGTCAAATCAGGAGCTTCACAGACAAAAACGGTCTACGGGAGTTTATTACAACCAAACCAGCAATGCAAGAAATGCTACAGGGTCTGCTGTAAATAGAAAAAACAGGAAACAAAGAAGGAACGCAGCGGTAAAGAACAAAAATGGCGACTAACAAGTTTCTATCAATAATAACTTTAAATGTAAATGGATTAAATTCCCCAGTCAAAAGGCATAGGGTAAATGAGTGGATAAGAAAACATGACCCATATATCTGCTGTCTACAGGAAACCCACCTCACAAAAAAAGACGCACACAGACTGATGGTGAAGGGATGGAAAAAGGTTTTTCAGGCCAATGGAAGTGAAAAAAAAGCCGGGGTAGCAATACTTATATCTGACAAATTAGATCTCAAAGTGAAGGACATAAAAAGAGATCAAGAAGGCCACTTCATAATACTAAAGGGAGCAGTCCAACAAGAAGAAATAACTCTGGTAAATATATATGCACCCAATATAGGAGCACCCAAATACGTAAGAAATCTTCTGGAGAAGATCAAGGGAGAGATTGACAGCAATACAATCATAGTAGGGGATCTTAACACACCATTATCTCCACTGGACAAATCCTCTAAACGGAAACTCAGCAAAGAAACATCAATCCTAAATGACTCACTAGATCAGATGGAATTAATTGACATCTTCAGAACATTTCACCCCAAAGTCACAGAATATACATTCTCCTCGGGTGCACATTTGTCATCTTCAAAGATAGACCATATATTGGGTCACAGACAAAGTCTCTTCAAATTCAAGAAAATTGAAATCATATCAAGTATCTTCTCAGATCACAAAGGCATAAAACTGGAAATCAACTACAACAAAAACAACCCAAAAAAATCAAACACATGGAGACTAAATAGCATGCTATTAAACAACGACTGGGTCACCAGTGAGATCAAAGAAGAAATAAAAAGCATCATGGCAACAAATGACAATGAAAACACAACAATCCAAAACCTATGGGACACAGCAAAAGCAGTCTTGAGAGGGAAGTTCATAGCTCTACAAGCCTACTGCAAGAAACAAGAAACAATGAGAATAAATGACCTAACTCTACAACTCGAAGAATTAGAAAGAGAGCAACAAAAAAAGCCCACTGTAAGCAGAAGGAAGGAAATAACAAACATCAGAACGGAGATAAACGACATAGAGACCAAAAAAACAATACAAAAGATCACCAAAACCAAGAGCTGGTTCTTTGAAAGGATAAACAAGATTGATACAACTCTAGCCAGGCTCACCAAGAAACAAAGAGAGAGGACACAAATAAACAAAATCAGAAATGAAAGAGGAGAAATAACAACAGACCCCATAGAAATACAAAGGATTGTTAGAAAATACTATGAACAACTCTACTCCAACACACTAGACAACCTGGAGGAAATGGACATATTCCTAGATAAATACAACCTTCCAAAACTTAACCAGGAAGAATCTAAAAATCTCAATAGGCCAATAACTATGGAGGAAATCGAAGCAGTAATCAAAAAGCTTCCAGCAAACAAAAGCCCGGGGCCAGATGGCTTCACAGGGGAGTTTTACCAAACATTCAAGGAAGACCTAAAACCTATCCTCCTCAGACTATGTCAAAAGATCCAAGAGGAAGGAGCACTTACCAGCTCATTCTATGAAGCCAACATCACCCTAATCCCAAAACCAGATAAAGACAATACAATGAAAGAGAATTATAGGCCAATATCCCTCATGAACATAGATGCCAAAATCCTCAACAAAATCCTAGCAAATCGGATCCAGCAGTACATCAAAAAGATCATACACCATAACCAAGTAGGATTTATCCCAGGGATGCAAGGATGGTACAATATCCACAAATCAATAAACGTGATACATCACATAAACAAATTGAGAGAGAAAAACCACATAGTCATATCAATTGATGCGGAAAAAGCATTTGACAAAATCCAACACCCTTTCTTGATAAAAACTCTCAGCAAGATAGGAATTGAGGGATCATACCTCAACATAATAAAAGCCATATATGACAAACCCACAGCCAACATCATAATCAATGGGCAAAAACTAAAACCATTCCCCCTAAAAACAGGAACAAGACAGGGATGCCCCCTCTCACCACTCCTGTTCAACATAGTACTGGAAGTACTAGCCATTGCGATCAGACACGAAGAAGAAATAAAAGGCATCCAGATTGGAAAAGAAGAAGTAAAACTGTCCTTATTTGCAGATGACATGATACTGTACATACAGAACCCTAAAGACTCCATCAAAAAATTATTAGACTTAATAAATGAATTCGGCAATGTAGCAGGATACAAAATTAATGCTAAGAAATCCATGGCATTTCTTTACACCAATAGTGAACTTACAGAAAGTGAAACTACAGAAGCAATCCCATTTACCATTGCACCAAAAAAATTAAAATACCTATGAATAAACTTAACTAAGGAGGTAAAAGACTTATATGCTGAAAACTACAGGACACTGAAAAAAGAGATAGAGGAAGACATAAACAGATGGAAGAATATACCGTGTTCATGGATTGGTAGAATCAACATCATCAAAATGTCCATACTACCCAAAGCAATTTATAGATTCAATGCAATCCCCATTAAATTACCAACAGCATATTTCACAGATCTAGAACAAACGTTCCAAAAATTCATCTGGAATAAAAAAAGACCCCGAATAGCTGCAACAATCCTCAGAAAGAACAAAGTAGGTGGGATCTCAATACCAGATATCAAACTGTATTACAAAGCCACTGTTCTTAAAACAGCCTGGTACTGGCACAAGAACAGACATATAGATCAATGGAATAGAATAGAGAGCCCAGAAATCAACCCAAACCACTATGCCCAATTAATATTCGACAAAGGAGGCAAGAACATACAATGGAGTCAAGACAGTCTTTTCAATAAATGGTGTTGGGAAAATTGGACAGATACATGCAAAAGGATGAAACTAGATCACCAACTCACACCATACACAAAAATAAACTCAAAATGGATAAAAGACTTAAACGTAAGACGGGAAACCATAAAAATACTAGAGGAATCCACAGGCAGCGAAATCGCAAACATATGCCGAAGAAATTTCTTCTCTGATAATGCTCTTTGGGCAATGGAAACTAAAGAGAAAATAAACAAATGGGACTACATCAAAATAAAAAGCTTTTGCACAGCAAAGGAAACCATCAACAAAACAACAAGAAGACCCACTACATGGGAGAACATATTTGCCAATGATACCACCGATAAGGGTTTAATTTCCAACATTTACAGGGATCTCATGAAACTTAACAAAAGGAAGATAAACAATCCAATAAAAAAATGGGCAACGGACCTAGATAGACACTTTTCGAAAGAGGACATACAGAAAGCCGAAAGACATATGAAAACCTGCTCAAAGTCACTAATTATACGAGAGATGCAAATCAAAACGACAATGCGTTATCATCTCACACCTGTCAGAATGGCTATCATTAACAAATCAACAAACAACAAGTGTTGGAGAGGATGTGGAGAAAAAGGAACCCTTCTGCACTGCTGGTGGGAATGCAGACTGGTGCAGCCACTGTGGAGAACAGTATGGAGCTACCTCAGAAGACTAAAAATGGAACTCCCATTTGACCCAGTGATCCCACTACTAGGAATATATCCCAAGAAACCAGAAACGCCAATCAGAAAGGATATATGCGCCCCTATGTTCATAGCAGCACAATTCACCATAGCTAAGATTTGGAAACAGCCTAAGTGCCCATCAGCAGATGAGTGGATTAGAAAACTGTGGTACATATACACAATGGAATACTATGCTGCGGTAAAAAAAAAGGAACTCTTGCCTTTTGCAACAGCATGGATGGAACTGGAGAGCATTATGCTAAGTGAAATAAGCCAGTCAGAGAAAGATAAATACCACATGATCTCACTCATTTGTGGATTATAGAGAACAACATAGACTGATGAAAAGGGACAGACTCAAAGACTGAGAAACAGCAATCAGGCTATCAATCCCCAGAAGGAAAGTAGGGGAGGGCGGGGGTAAGGGGAAGAGATCAACCGAAGGACTTGTATACATGTATATAAGCCATACCAATGGACATGGACAACAGGGGGGATGGGAGCATGAGTGTGTGTTGGGGGGAGGTTGGGGGTTAATGGGGGGGATGAGGACACATTTGTAATACCTTAACTAATAATAATAAAAAAAAAGGCCACTTCATAATACTAAAGGGATGAATACAACAAGAGGATATAACCCTGATAAACATATATGCACCCAATGCAGGAGCACCCACATACATAAGAAAACTCCTGGAAGATATCAGGGGAGAGATCGACAATAATATAATTATAGTAGGGGACTTTATTACACCACTGATATCACTGGATAAATCCACTAGACAAGAACTCAGCAAAGAAACAGCAATCCTAAATGACTCACTAGTTCAGATGGACTTAATTGACATCTTCAGAACACTGCACCCCAAAGCCACAAAATATACGTTCTTCTCAAGTGCTCATGGGACATCTTCAAAAATAGACCACATGTTGGGTCACAAACAAAGTCTTCCCAAATTCAAGAAGATTGAAATCATACCAAGCATCTTCTCAGACCACAAGGCCATAATATTAGAAATAAACTACAATAAAAACAACTCAAAATACTCAAACACTTGGAAGCTGAATAGCACATTATTAAATATTGATTGGGTTACCAATGAGACCAAAGAAGAAATTAAAAACATCCTGGAAACTAATGACAATTAAAACGCAACAATCCAAAACCTTTGGGACGCAATGAAAGCAGTCCTGAGAGGGAAGTTTATAGCTCTACATTCCTATCTCAACAAACAAGAAAAAATGGTAGTAAATCATCTAAATCTACAGCTCAAAGAATTAGAAAGAGAGCAACAAGAAAAGCCCAGAGTGAGCAGAAGGAAGGAGATAATAAAGATTAGAGCAGAAATAAATGAGATAGAGACCAAAAAAACAATACAGAAAATCAATGAAACAAAGAGCTGGTTCTCTGAAAGGATAAACAAGATTGAGAAACCTCTAGCCAGGCTCACCAAGAAGCAAAGAGAAAGGACCCAAATCAACAAAATCAGACATGATAGAGGCGAAATAACAACAGATCCCACAGAAATACAAATGATTGTTAATAAATACTATGGACAACTCTACTCCAACAAACTAGACAACCTGGAGGAAATGGACATATTCCTAGAAAAATACAACATTCCAAAACTTGATCAGGAAGAATCTAAAAATCTCAATAGGCCAATAACTATGGAAGAAATTGAAGCAGTCATCAAAAAGCTTCCAGCAAACAAAAGCCCAGGACCAGACGGCTTCACAGGGGAGTTTTACCAAAAATTCAAGGAAGAACTAAAACCTATCCTCCTCAGACTACTACAAAAAATCCAAGAGGAAGGAACACTTCCAAGCTCATTCTATGAAACCAGCATCACCCTAATACCAAAACCAGGTAAAGACAACACAATGAAAGAGAATTACAGGCCAATATCCCTCATGAACATAGATGCCAAAATCCTCAACAAAATCTTAGCAAATCAGATCCAGCAGTACATCAGAAAGATCATACACCATGACCAAGTAGGATTTATCCCAGGGATGCAAGGATGGTACAATATCCGCAAATCAATAAACGTGATACATCACATAAACAAATTGAAAGAAAAAAACCACATAGTCATATCAATTGATGCAGAAAAAGCATTTGACAAAATTCAACACCCATTTTTGATAAAAACTCTCAGCAAGGTGGGAATTGAAGGATCATACCTCAACATAATAAAAGCCATCTATGACAAACCCACAGCCAACATCATACTCAATGGACAAAAACTAACACCATTTCCCCTAAGAACAGGAACAAGACAGGGATGCCCACTCTCACCACTCCTGTTCAACATAGTACTGGAAGTATTAGCCATTGCAATTAGACAAGAAGAAGAAATAAAAGGCATCCAAATTGGAAAAGAAGAAGTAAAACTGTCCTTATTTGCAGATGACACAATATTATACTTAAAAAACCCTAAAGACTCCATCCATAAACTATTAGACTTAATCAAAGAATTCGGCGATGTAGCAGGATACAAAATTAACGCCAAGAAATCTATGGCATTTCTATACACCAATAGTGAATGTGCATAAAGAGAGATTATAAAAACAATCCCATTTACCATCGCACCAAAAAAAATTAAGCTACCTAGGAATAAACTTAACTAAAGAGGTAAAAGACCTCTTCTCAGAAAACTACAGGACGTTGAAAAAAGAGATAGAGGAAGACATTAACAGATGGAAGAACATACCATGTTCTTGGATTGGTAGAATTAACATCATTAAAATGTCCGTACTACCCAAAGCAATCTATAAATTCAACGCACTTCCCATTAAAATACCAATGGCATATTTCACAGACCTAGAACGTACTCTCCAAAAATTCATCTGGAATAAAAAATAGCTGCAGTGATCCTTAGAAAGAACAAAGTAGGTGGGATCTCAATACCAGATATCAAGCTGTGTTACAAAGCCACTGTTCTCAAAACTGCCTGGTACTGGCACAAGAACAGACATATAGATCAATGGAATAGAATAGAGAGCCCAGAAATCAGCCCCAACCAATACGCTCAATTAATATTTGACAAAGGAGGTAAGAACTTACAATGGAGTCAAGATAGTCTCTTCAATAAATGGTGTTGGGAAAATTGGACAGATACATGCAAGAAAATGAAACTAGACCACCAACTTACACCATACACAAAAATAAACTCAAAATGGATAAAGGACTTAAATATACGAAGGGAAACCATACAAATACTAGAAGAATCCAAAGGCAACAAAATCTCAGACATATGCCGAAGCAATTTCTTCACCGATACAGCTCCTAGGGCATTGGAAACTAAAGAGAAAATAAACAAATGGGACTACGTCAAAATAAAAAGCTTCTGCACAGCAAAAGAAACCATCAACAAAACAACAAGAAAACCCACTGCATGGGAAAACATATTTGCCAATGTCATATCTGATAAGGGCCTAATCTCCAAAATTTATAGGGAACTCATACAACTTAACAAAAGGAAGATAAACAATCCAATCAAAAAATGGGCAAAGGACCTAAATAGACACCTTTCAAAAGAGGACATTCAGAAAGCCAAGAGACATATGAAAACATGCTCAAAGTCACTAATCATCCGAGAGATGCAAATCAAAACAACAATGAGGTATCATCTCACACCTGTCAGACTGGCTATCATCAGCAAATCAACAAACGACAAACGTGCTGGAGAGGATGTGGAGAAAAAGGAACACTTGTGCACTGCTGGTGGGAATGCAGACTGGTGCAGCCACTATGGAAGACAGTATGGAGTTTCCTCAAAAAACTGAAAATGGAACTCCCATTTGACCCTGTGATCCCACTTCTAGGAATATATCCCAGGAAACCAGAAACACCAATCAGAAAGGATATGTATACCCCTATGTTCATAGCAGCACAATTCACCATAGCTAAGATCTGGAAACAGCCTAAGTGCCCATCTGTAGATGAATGGATTAGAAAACTGTGGTACATCTACACAATGGAATACTATGCTGCTATAAAAAAGAAAGAACTCTTACCATTTGCAACAGCATGGATGGAACTGGAGAGCATTATGCTAAGTTAAATAAGCCAGTCAATGAAGGAAAAATACCACATGATGTCACTCATTTCTGGATAATAAAGACCATTATAAACTTATGAACAAAAATAGATACAGAGGCAGAGCTGCCTCGAACAGACTGTCAAACTACAGCAGCAAGGCCAGGGAGAGTGGGAGGGCAGGAGGGGGGTGGGTAAGAGATCAACCAAAGGACTTGTATGCATGCATATAAGCATAACCAATGGACATAAGACACTGGGGGGTAGGGGAGGCCAGGGGATTGTCAAGGGGGGGGGGGGAGGAGACATATGTAATACTTTTTGAAATACTTTAAACAATAAAAAAATAAATAAAATAAATAAATTTCGTAGTAACTAAAAAAAAAAAAAAAGAATGGAGTGTAAAATATCCATAGCCGACTTTAAATTAGACTATATTTTTTTCAAATCGTAAATTTAACAAATCCATCTCTATTAACAATACCCAGTGCTCCTACCTTGAATTTGATTGACTATTTTGTGGCTGAAGTTGCTATGATGAAAACTCCCAATAATCCCATCTTCATTAATATGATAAGAGGTTGTACTTGATAGTTTCTTTGTCAGAAAATGGAGGGCAAATACAAAATTTCCAGGAAGATGGCTCTCACAGGACCCTGAAGCTTCACAATGAAAAGTTTGACGACAAAGCTGTGATGATGAGGGCCGTTGTCTGTAGAGAGACTGAGATTCTAATCACGGAGAAAATGTCTTGGAAGCAAAACTTCCATATTCCTTCCATATTTTATTTAAGCATCACCTAAAAGCAAAATCCTCATGAAGAAGGTAACACCATTCCAGAAATACGTTACAGAACAATGCTCACCCATATATATGTATTTGAATAATGAGGCAAATGTGTTATTTTTGTTGTTGTTATTTGTTTTTTGGTTAATTTCATGTTTATGGGCACAGGTTTTGGACACAGAAAGACCTGTGATTGAAAATCTGACACTTATTATCTGTATAAACTTAGATAAATCTTTTTTTTTTCCTCTTGATCTGTGTGGAACTGTATTTCCCTATTATTCCCTGGAGAATGGCCATGTTTACACACTATGGAGCATGAAGCCCCCTTTCAAAGTCTTCCCCAGTCTGTTTTGGAGGCCATAGGAAAGATTCAGATATGCTTTGATTTGATATCATTGCAAATAACACGACTTTGGTAAGGTTTCTGCTGGTGCCCTTGTATGGCTACTTGTCCCTGGAAAACCAGTTCAGTTGAATTTATATCCAGTGACATCAATTGACTCCACTGGATCGTCAATAAAACCAGACCCTGGGTCTCATTTGAACCAAGTCAGGACCCTACTAGGTATAAGACTCAATTATGAACTCATATTGTGCAGGCTTGTGTAAAGATTAATATGATAATGTATGGATAGTTATTACATTTTTCCTTGTTCCCAACATTGTAACTAGTACTTACATGTATTAACATATTTAAAACATATACAGTACAAGTTATGCAGAATTATTGCCTTCCCCATTTCACAAATGAAGCAACTGACACTTAGAAAAATTTGTCCAAATGGAAATAGCCAGTAAATAACTGAACTGGATTTGAAAACTTGTCTGCTGTCATCTATAGCTGAATAAACATAGTATTCTCATTCACTCTCTCTCTTTCTCTCTCTCCTTCTTTCTTTTTCTCTCTCTCTCTTTCTCTTTAATTACACCTTGCAATTATTATTACAATTACAATTATTACCTTAAAATCATTGTTGTTATTAATTATTATTATTATTATTTGGAAAGAGAAAAGGTGGTTATTTCTTTAATTTTCAATAAATTTGTTTAGGTTTCAAATTCCAAAGAACAAAGAATGTTTTTAAGGTAATGGAATAGTATTTTTCCAAGGCGTTGCTTTTTTTAAAAAAAAATATGTTTTTATTGATATTAGAGAGAGAAGAAGGGAGAAGAATAGAGATATAGAAACATCAATGAAAGAGAGAATCAATTGGCTGTCTTCTGTATGCCCCCTACTGGAGACTGAGCCTACAACCTGGGCATGTGTCCTGACCTGGTATTGAACCCAGGGTCCTGTTGCTTCATGGGTCGATGCTCAACTGCTGAGACATAAAGGCCTGATCAAAACATTGTTTTCTATAGAGAGTAGTCACTTAGAAAAAAAAAAAAAAAGATGAAGACACCATGCTATTGGTGTCTGTTTAAGGGATAATATAGAGTGATATTTTTTCTAGTAAAAGTATGTGACCTTTTAATGAAACTACTCATAATAATAACTAATGTGACTTTGTTAAATACATTGTTATTTTTTAGCTGACGTCACTTCTCCACCTGTGCAATATTTTAATGGTTGAAATTAGATAGTGTTTTTGTTTGTTTGTTTGTTTAATTCATGTATTTAAATCTAGGGGCTTATTTTTATTTCATATTGAAAACTGACTGATATTGGTGCTGTGTAAATGCTATTTTTTCTTACACATAACTTTATTAGCTTAAGAGTCAGAAAATTAAATATTTGTGCTCTGCAGCCATTCAACTGTTGTCAATACTTACTCATGTTGTGCTCAAGTGAGAAAAAAGAGTCAGTCACACCACATTGTACATTTTAGCACAGCTTTAGGAGTAAGTGGAAAATGATTTTTTTTTTTTAGTAAGTATAGTATAGCAATATAGTGAATTACCTAATAGCATTTATTATTTTAGAAATAACGGTTATTGCCCTAACCAGTTTGGCTCAGTGGATAGAGCATCAGCCTGCGGACTTAAGGGTCCCAGGTTCGATTCCAGCCAAGGGCATGTACCTTGGTTGCGGGCACATCCCCAGTGGGGAGTGTGTAGGAGGGAACTGATTGATGTTTCTCTCTCATCGATGTTTCTAACTCTCTATTCCTCTCCCTTCCTCTCTGTAAAAAAATCAATAAAATATTTTTTAAAAAGAAAAAGAAAGAATGGTTATTAATGAAATGACACATGATTAAAAGATTTTTACTGTTTCTTGCTTATGAATTATTCAGTCACCAACAATTCTATAATTGTTGGTGACTGAATAATTAATTGTCTGTGTCTCCCTTGAAATATGTTACTTGAGGCTAGAAAAGCCATCAAGATTTGAGCTATGGAATCGGATATCCTGTATTCAAATATTAACCCCATAATTAACCTGAAGAAAATCACTTCCCAAACCAAGCTCAACTCCATTTTCCTCAACTGTGAAGTGTGAGCCCTTCCCTCACAGCTTTCCTGTGGCTGTTCTTCTTGATCAGCATGGGTCACCTAGTTTGCTATGTGGCATGATAAAGGGTATACAAATGCGACTGCTCTTACTGTCATTATGTTGCAACATCTGTCACATAGCACATATTTGGTGAATGAATAAAAGAGCGTATGGAAAGAAGGAGACCCAGACATTATTATTGCAAAAATATTCTTTGTTATATGTGAAAGAAAACACTCTGCTAAAAATTTATACTTATCCTCTATGTTCCAAAGGAAATGAATAGAGAGGACTGGTAGTTTTCATTTGCTGGAAATACCCTTGCTATGACTTCATCAATTTTCCTCTAAAAAACCATCACTACATATACATTTTTTAGTGAGTTCCCTGTGCATGTTTGCTGGTACTTCCTTCACACATTGGAACATTTGACTCAACCCAGACAAACTCTGCCCACATAAAATATCAAAGTAAACTGTATTAAAAGGGCATTTCATTTCTGAATTGGGCATGTAAAATATACCCTCATATCCCACATAAAAGTTTTGAAAATGTTGACCATCTTCTTTGATGGCAAGAAACCTTCTGTCACTCACCCACACCACATTTTGAGCCTCATTTGCAGGGTGGAAAATCAGCTCCAATTGTGCCATATCCCAAATTTCCTATTCTTTGAGGGCCCTGGCAAAAGAGATTTACCCTTTGCAGTTCATGTGATAATACTTCCATGATTTCATTGAAGTTACCTCATAAAATATAATGATAAACAGAAGGGTAACCCTTTTTTCTAGTGGGATTGCTTTATATAAAGAAGTATAATTTTCCTTGTGGTTTGAAGTACCATATGGCTTTTTCCCACTTGCTTTAGAATTTTTTTTTAAAAGACAATAAAGATTAGATGTATTCTTTTAGGTTTAAGAGACCCCAAAACTATCACAGCTTTCATCATCAGGCCACAACACATAGCTAATATAATACACGCACCCTTTGGAAGCTAGGATAAAATGGCGATGTTAACAGGTTCTAAGAGCTGTCATGAGCATTAAATCAGCCTGTGGGTTGTTCAACATCAGTTTTTTTCCCCCTTAAGTATATATATATATATATATATATATATATATATATATTTAAACTGTGATAGATTGAGCTATTTATACAACATTTGTAAGTGCACAGTTATTTGACTGTATTTTCAAAAGCCACAAAATGCCACATCAAAGCCACCCCCGTTTGACTATCAACAGAAGTGAAACATACTGGCTTTTCTCTTCCATCTTACTCAAATTCAAAAGAAATGTTTCTCCAATTGATTTTAAAACAAGGTTAGGCGGGAGCATTCCACACCCTTACATGGCCAGAGTGTTTATAGAAACCCTACTTAAAAACATGTCTGCTTTCATTTGTGACCACACACTCTTTACCTTAGCCACAATTATCTATTTATGGAATTTATCAAATTCCTACCACTAAACCTGAGTTAGCTGAAGCCAAGAAACCCTCAAACATTCACTGTCAATGTAACATGATGGTGAGGGAAGAGGAGGCTAAATTGCAATGTTTTCTTATTCATATGTCAAATTTCTGCTATCCTCTGCCCTATCTCTTACTCCCGCTGTGTCTTTAGAATTATTTCTCTGCTTTATCAGAAATGCCTGTGTACTCTTTTACATTTGATGTAAGACCCCTGGTTTTCTCTTAGACCATAGACTTCACACTGTGCTCTTGTCTAGTTACTTCCTTCGCTGGTTTGGCTTCTAATAAATTAAAAACTAAAACAAACAAAAAACAAACACACAAAAAAACAAAACATTTGAGAGACATCTCTTTGTGTCATTGTCAAATCTTTGAACTTGTATTGATTATACTTAAGCTGTGCTTCACACCTTCTTTTGGTATATTAACACTAGCCTAAAATAAAAAGGCCTTTCAAATTGAGATAAGAACAAGTATTTATTTGACATTAAATAATATCTATTTGGAAATCTTTAATTCAGGAAGAAGCCCAAATAATGTTCCAATTTGGAGATAAAGGCAATGGGTATTTATGAGAAAGGAAAGGGGGTACTTAAATCAGCAGAAAAAAGGCATTTTTATTTGTGCAGATAACATAACATAGCGATGTTAATTCTAAACTATGTTTGTAAATGGTTTTGTCCAGTAGTCATCAGTCTAGTAGTCCTAATAATTGCTTTCTTACTGTCTTAGGGAAAGAACATGGCTTAGGCCCAACCCAAAGGTGATTTTCCCCTGTTTTAACATTTCAAAGGTTTGAGACATGAGATGTGCAAGAAAGTTCCTCTAGCATAGCAGCTCCAACTCCTTTCTATTTTTTTAAATATATTTTTATTGATTTCACTTTCTGGGTGTTCATTTTGTAATACATAAAGAGGGCAAATGTATTAAATGACTTTAAGGTAACTTATATCTTTTATTTTCTATAATTTGATAGTTCTCATTTTTTTTTCAAGATAGTATTTTCTATGCAATAAATTCCAGACTATGTTCCTTAGCACTTCAAGGACCTGGGAAAGCATAAGGGTTCTAAAGAAAGTTTCAAGACAACTAAAGTAATACAGAGAAAAGCCAGGAAAATTTATTTGCACTCATTTAAAAAATTAATTGTTCCAGAAACCTCATTTCTTTACAGAATACCCCATAAACAAGGGCTCTGTGTCATTAGCCCAAAATACAGGATATTCGGTTTCTAATCCCATATATAGCTGTGTAATTTTCAACAAGTCTTTTAACTATTAAGGAATTCTGTTTCCTCATTTTATTTTTTAAAAGAAGATATTAGATGAGATGAACTATACAGTTCATATTCTGTCTAAATTATTGTACATATTTTTATGTGATAATTTTAGACTTTATGCATACAGAAAAACATAATTTCTTAGAATTTGAAGAACAAATTTGGTAGGTTTAGTAGAGTTAAAAAATTAATTTTAGACAACAAAAACCAATAGGGTTTCCTTGACCACTGTAGCTAAAATGATTTGTTTTCTTTATTTTAAAATTGTTTCTTGTTTATTTCTCTTGCTTGAATGTAGGTCCCTAAAAGACAAAGATAGTAATTCCTGATTTCTCCATTCCACAATAAAATGCCAGGCATATGAAAGCAGTTTGACAAAATTTTTGAACAAATAAGTAAAAATTAAAAAGAGATCCCTTATCAAACATATTTTTTAAACTATTAGGGATAAGGAATATTTATGAGATGGAGATGGGTCAAAGACATATTATAATTTGAAGGACTGTTTAATGAAAGATAAATATGTTTCCTTTCTATCCTTTATCACATATTCCTTGTGTCAAATTTTTAATTTAATTAAACTAATTTTTATTAAGTGCCTACCATATTCCTGGGAAGAAAATGGGATTTAGAACCAGGAATGAATACCAATTCTGAATTTTTCATTCACTGTTATATGGTCCTGAATAAGTATCTCACTATTCTGAGTTGCAATAATTTCAACTGTATTTGGAGGATGATAATGCCTATTTTCTAGCATAGTACCAAATATTAAATTAAGCAATGTATAGAATGTGCTCAAAACAGAATTTAGCTCTGAGCAATTACTTAATTTTTCTTTGCAAATAGTATTACTATAAGTATTCAATGGAAAGAAGTAGGTACAAAGTGTTAAAATTGTTGATATGTTTCTATTTTAATAAGAAATAACTTCTTGTCTCCCACATTCTTTACTTCCCTTTTAAAATGACTTTTGGTTCATAAATGCCTTGGAAATTCTGATGAAAAATATGTCTTTAATATATGTGCATGTACAAATAGAACACATTTACATACACATGATTTTGTTAAATATGTCAGGAGATTGATTGGCTCATTAAAGTCCATCTCTTAATTTATGTCCTCAACAAATGAAAATTAAATTAAGTTAGTAATATTAGAAATTTCACAGACAAGGTCAAGGAATGCCCTTTTATTGGGAAAAAAAGTAAAAATCACATCTGTTGTTCATGCTGCTAATATTGTACTTTTAAAAATATATTTTTTATTCATTTCATAGAGGAAAGAAGAGGGAGAGAGAGATAGAAACATTAATGATGAGAGAGAATTATCGGTCGGCTGCTTCCTGCATGCCCCACACTGGGCATCTAGCCCACAGCCCAGCATGTTCCTGATGAGAAATTGATCTGTGACCTGGTCATAAGTTGACACTCAGCCACCGAACTGCACAGGAGGTGGGGGTGGGGTGTGAGGGAAGCTAATATTGTACAATTTATCTTTCATTGTGATGATATGATAAGAACAAAAGGCAAGAGATTGGAGAATATCTCTCAAATTCAATGATAGATCATCAGGCAACACCCAAAGGATTTACTGACTATTAACCAGATATGGAATGGTCAAGTGATTGGAAAGTTAGACCTTGTTCATTACTGACATTTAGCAAATTTGTTTCTAAGCATTACTTTGAAATTAATTTTAGGGTTTATGTTCCTTTAATAGAGCAAGTCTTGTCACCCCAATTTGTTAAACCTTTGTAATCCCATGGTCTATTTTGGTAAGCATAAAAGGGTAAGGCCTCATTGATGGTATTCAAATTGCAAAATAACTAAATATTTGAATAAACTTAAAAGCATTGGAAATTTTGATAACACTTTTTGAAATTAAATTGGCTCCCAAAGCTTGTACCATGCTTCTCCCCATGCTAACTTTACTCTTGCCTTGACCTCATCTATTCCAAAACTTGTCTATATAGACTTAAATTATTTTTTACACTCTGATTCAGAGGGAAGCAAAAATAGAGAACTAAAGCAGTTATTCAAGTTCTTTTAGGTATGACTCAGTTACTATGGAACCTACTGTCTTCCTCTGTCCTGCACTCCTCTTCAACTCCTCCTGGTAATAGAATCCGGTCCTTGACCCCAGGGACAGGCATGTGACCGAAGTTGGGGGACTCATAGTCCATAAACTAGCATCAAGGTATTTATCTAGGGGTTGACATAATAATCCAAGAAATAATTATTGGAATAAGTTCTCTGGATTGTTAACTGGATTTAATGCATCTGTGCATTGGGGTTTGGGGGGATTATGGTTATGCATCTGGAGGGGGTAAAGATACCTTGCTTTTCTATGGTCATAGAGCTGTATGGATTTTTTCCCATCACATGGAGAGAATGAAGCTATTATACTGAAAGCAGCAAAGATGAAAGACATCAGAACCTATCCTGAGAATATCAAGGTTCAATACACCAGAAATGCCGTGATGCCTAAAGTGTTTCCTTCAATTCTGTGAAGTATGCTAGTGTCTTTTTGATAAATTTGTTTTGCTTAAAAAATAAAATAAAATAAGGGAGATGCCAAATATCTGGAGATTAAGAGACATGACTCTTCATGTAGTTTTACTTCTCCCTTTGCTCTATGCGTCTACATACCAACTCTAATCATTAAAAAATGCATATCTATACTATTTGCAAAATTGCAATCCTTTCTCTTTCTTCCCCAAAGTATTGTACACATAAGAGAGTTCTATTTATTTCTCCAGTATTCAAATGGTAAGTGTGACAATAGATCATGTTCATGCAGACTTAGGCCAGATTCCTGGGAGAAAGGCACTGTAATGGAGAGGAAGTGAATGCAAGGAGTTTTAGGGGAGTGCTCTCAGGAGAAGCTGAATTGTAATGTAGTTTCAGCTGCACCTTCAGCACATCCTACAGGGATCTCTGGAGCAAGTATAGTACTTTGGAATTGTTCTTGCACAAAACAAATGGTGAAGCATTGAACACTACCTTGGGCCAGTCATTAGAAACATGTTGTTCTTGGGGAGGGAGCTTATCTTGGGCAAGACAGCTTCTTTTTAGTCAAGGGCAATTTCCAGAAAGATTCAGCTATCTCTCTCTATATAAAAGCCTAAGCGACTGCTTGACCACTCACCCACTTGTCCACTCGACTGGTCAACCGGTAGTTATAATGCACACTGAACACCAGGGGTCAGAAGCTCAATGCAGGAGCTGCCTCCTGGTGGTCAGTGTGCTCCCACAGCAGGAGCGCCACGTCAGGTTCAAGGCTGGTGAGCACGGGCAGCACTACCAAGTGGCGGCGGCACAGCGCCCAGCCCAGGCTCGGGCTCCTCCCCAGGCGCCTGCTGCTTTGTGCACTACTTCATCCCTCTGAGGATGTTGGACGGCCAGTTTCAGCCAGATCCCCGCAGGCCACCATGACGGACCCCACCAGTGCACAGTTTCGGCCTCTAGTGAGTTATAAGAAGCCAATATAAGAAGCCAATATTCCCTTACCTTGAAGTAACAAGGTTATTGATCTTAAAAGAGTAAAAGGAAGTATTACGTTATTTTACTAGCGCATTTTACAAAAGCATTATGTTATTTTACTAATCTCTCATAGCAGATATTGTTATTATTTTTTATTAGAATATAAATGTGAGTAGTCATAAGAAGATGGGAAATAACAATAATTAAAAATATATATATATATGTATATATATATATATATATATACATATATATACCAAAGCTAATATAAATATTCCATTATAATGCTTTAACAGGTATATGTTTATCCTCAGATCCTATATTTATGCAGCCTACCAAAATATTATTTAAAATTTTTCTTCTTGAATGTCTTGGGATACAGTTAAAAATTATCATTGTTGCCGAAACCGGTTTGGCTCAGTGGATAGAGCATCGGCTTGCGGACTGAGGGGTCCCAGGTTCGATTCCGGTCAAGGGCATGTACCTGGGTTGCGGGCACTTCCCCAGTGGGAGATGTGCAGGAGGCAGCTGATCGATGTTTCTCTCTCATCGATGTTTCTGACTCTCTATCTCTCTCCCTTCCTCTCTGTAAAAAATCAATAAAATATATTTTAAAAAAAAAATTATCATTGTGAACTCATATAGAAAACTATGACTGATTAACTTCATTCAATTTCATTAGCACTGTCCTTACTAAATTTATATCTAAATAAGTTACACATTTGTTACTAAATTAGTTAACTATAATGGTACTAAATATATTTCATATTTATACTTTGCCTGTCAGCTATAAATAAAAGTTTATTTGAGGATAGATACTAAATCTTCATTTTCATATCTAGTTATACACATTGAATACCAAAAATCATTTATTAAAATTCATGTTTACTCATTCGTTTTATTTCTACAATTGTTTTGTTCTACCATGATCCAGAATCTCTGTTTACTTTTTGTGTATCTGTTTGTTGTCAAAACAACAGAAATTTATTGTCACACATATCTGGAGGCTAGAAGATTAAAATCAAGGCACTTTCAGGGTCATGTTCTCTCTGAAACCTATAGCGGAGACTACCTCTAGTCTCTCCCTAGCTTCTGGTTTTTGCTGGTAATTTTTTTTTTGTAGTAATAGACACTTAACAACATTAGATAACTTTAGAATATATGTATGTAAGTCACATTTAGTAAAATGATGGTTGACTCAATTCCATGGCTCAATTTATGAATAACAATTCTAGGACTAATGAACATGTGGTGATAGACCAATTTCAAGTTAATCAGGATGAATTTTCAGTGCCATGTCTGATTTTGCAGTAGGTATATATTCCTTTTTAGCTTATCACAATTGAATAACTTCTGTTTTGAATTAAATCCATAGCACCATTAATGTTAGCTCATTTATATTTGATCATCAAATAAAGTCACTTCAAATCATTAATAAATGGCATTATTGACTTCAAAACAAAGCTTGCATTGTTTAGGTAGCCTATACCAATTGTTACTTTATCTTGAGGTCCCCACGTTATTCAATAATGTTAAAGGAATGATTTAGTTCAGCCCTGAGGAGGTCACAGGGTATGCTTTCATATTGTTACAGATAGTACAAAACACTGTTTTTTAGTAACATTTGTTATTAACAGATTGGTGTACTGTTTTCTCAGAAATTTCTTAAAAATTACACTTTTTCTGCATTAAATAGTACTCCAGTGTCCAAAAGCTGATATTCTGTTGTTCTTTGAAACCTAATATACCCTGAAGTCTTGCTGGAACTAAGGAATAAACCAATGAAAATTACAACTATTTCTTAAAAGGAAAATTACTTTTTCTTCTTTTGTTGCTTCATTTCTTCATCTTGGGTGTAAGGTATGTGTAGAAATAAATTTTTCTGACACATAAATATGAGAGTATGTTCTTGATTTTTCTTTCCCATTCCTTATTAAAGATAAAATATACTGGCATGATATATTTTACACATTTACATGCAATCAAAATGCATATTAATTATTTAAATTGCCTGTTCAGTGAATTAATCATATTTTTTACCTGTAAGATAAATGTTACTCCAACTAATTTGCTAACTTATTAAATATTCATCAACTTTTTGCTGTTTTCATTGTCTTGATAGACTTTTTCAATAAAGGAAAAAAGTATAGGGTGAGTTCCTGCCTTTGACGACATTATAAATCTATTGGGAAGACAAGTTAGCATATGAAAAATATAAATGATTCTAAGAAAAAATATGTGATAAACAATAAATGAATGAAACAAACTATGAGTTCTAGATTAGTTTGCTAGAACTGCCATAACAAAATGTCCTAGACTAGGTAGCTTAAGTAACAAATTTATTTCTCACAATTCTGAAGGCTGGAAGTCCAAGATCAAAGTATGAGAGATTTAATGTCTGCTGAGGGCCTGTTTCCTAGTCGGTGATGATGCATGAATGAATAAGTTCCCTTCTCCTTTGTGGAATGGTGACAAGCATAACCATGTAGAGACTCACAGACAGAAGAGAGAGCAGTGCTGTCAATGTACATTCCTGAACGTGCCAAAGGGCCAATGTAATGAACATATTGAGAATAGTGGGCATGATCATACTAGGCAAAATTTTGACTAGTAGCATCAATGCCCTTAAGCCCAAGGAGATAATTTAGGAAGTAGGGTGTCATTATGACATGAGTAATATGACTGGGGGAGCTGGTTATTTATAATCTTATTATTGGAGGAAGGTGGCAGAAGAGAATGCAATGACACAGAGGGCAAAAAGAGCAGAAACAAGAGAATATGCAGAGAGATGTTATCCAGACAGGGGCAAAGCACATTTGAAATATTTCTTTCTAGGAGCCAGGGGTGAGGACTTTCAAGGCATCAGCTACAATGCAGCATGTGGGGAACATTGTGTTAAATTACACATGGCCCTAGAAATCAAAGATCTTGCAGACTAGTGAGGTAACACCAAGTATATTATAAATTGAAAAATGTTTTATGGCTATTGTACAGAGTGCAATAGGTAGCCCTGGCTGGTGTTGAACAGTAATTAGACTGTAGGCATGAGCACTGAAGTATTTCTAGTTTGATTCCTGGTCTAGGGCACACGCCTGGGTTGTGGTTAGCTCCCAGGCCCCTGTCAGGGTGCGTGTGGGAAGCAACCAGTAGATGTGTCTCTCTAAATCAATGTTCCTCTCTCTCCCTCCCTTCTTCAGACTCTTTGAAAAGCAATGAAAAAAAATATTCTCAGGTGAGTATTAACAGAGTGCAATAGGTACACCAAAGAAAGAGTTATTACATTTAGGAATAGACAAATGTTCCCTCAATGTGTTTGTACTGTGTCTTGTAAAATGAGAATGTATGTTGTTAAAATAAAAGAAAATCAAATGTAGTAAAAGTCTGAAAATACAATATACCCATAAAAAAATATTGTGGCACCATGAAGGGCAATGCACAAAACAGCAGGGCATTAAGAATCAGTGACAGAGTAATGGCAACACAGCATAGGAGCTTAGAACAGAAGGTATAGAATCATAGTGCCTCCTGGAACTTAGGGTTTGCTATTTACTATGTTGGCAGCAACCATCTTTGTGCCTAAGTTTCCTCATATGTAAATTTTTTGTAAATATTAAATGATTTATATTTATACTAGGAGCCCAGTGAACAAATTTGTGCCCCCTGAAAGGAAGTGTGGGTCACAAGGCTGCAGTGGGTACAGGGGTGGGTCTTGGCCCATTCTCCATGCCCCCACCCAGCCCCTCCCACCATGTCCCCGGTTCCCTATCTGCCAGCAGCCCTGAACCCTCAATCATTTCTCCCACGCACTGATGGCACTGGCCCCGCTTGCACCCACTGATGGCATGGAGCGACTGGGGCCAGCGCTGTCAGCGGGTGCTGCCCCAATCACCCCTCAGGAGCAGGGGGAGGTGGAGAAGCCCTCAGGGGCAATTGGGGCCAGCAGGCAGCCACTGCTTGCACCCGCTGACAGTGCCAAGCAACTGGGACCGGCACAGGGCACTGGTAGCAGGTATGAGTCCCTGGTGGGACCATGGCGCAGGAGCAAAGAATTTTCAGTAACCACCAGAGGCTCAACCCAATGACAGCGACCAGCACCCTGCTTTGGTCTGGCACCCCCACTCACCTGCTCCACCATCTTCGCCAGCCAACACCCACCAAGTTCCGCGCATGCCCCCTGGTGATCAGCGCACATCATAGTGACTGGTTGTTCAGTTGTTTGGTTGTTCCGCCATTTGGTCTATTTGCATATTAGGGTTTTATATATAAAGATGTAGTCATACAAGAGTGATTGGTTAATCAAAACCTGTTCCCAAAGAGAACAATACTATGAGGCATAGAAGAAGAAGGATCACTAAGACACCAATTAAGTATTCCATGGTCTCTGGGGAGATACTTTTATTCAAATATTTGGTAGTATGGAGTAAAGAAGTACTTGTAAAATTAAAGACAAACAGCATATGATTTAAATATAATATAAAACTCTTGGGATAGTTGCAAATTCTCCTTAGCCCTAAGTATTTCTTCATTGAAAAAGATAAAGAATCACAGAATTATCCATATTCTGGTGCAACACCAATTCTTAGTCTAAAAAGGAACTAAAAGTTAATTAGGATCAGGTCTAAATAATAAATATGTACTTGATTTAATTTCTATGACTTCATTTACTAAATATCACAGCTATATAAGATTTGTTTCAGTATAGTTTGGGCTTTTCCATTACTTTCTGGAGTCTCAGATTAATGAATTCATCAGATATTTTAAACCAAGCTTAACTGAATTTAATAAGAGCAAATGAAGGGAATTTTTCCTGTTGTGTGGAAATTTCAGTGAAATTCTCAAATTCTTATCAACAGTCATGAAATAATTCCACAGAGTGGCAAAGAATTGCCAGAATGCCTCATCTGGGATTACTAACACGTAGCCAATCTTGGCTCTCCCACATCACCCTATCACTTACCTACTTTCATATATAAAGAAGAAATTAGGGGAGACAGTTTTCAATAAAAAGCCACAATGTTTATATGCCCTGGGGGCAACAAAACTATAAGGCCACAGTTCACCTGCTGTCCAGGACTGCTTACAACACATTATCAGGACTGTGCAGTGAGTTTTGTGTCATCCTCAGAAGAATGCGGACTGACAGACTGGTGACAGCTGGAGTGGAAGACAGGCAGATAGTGGGGATAATTTGAGAAGCAATGAAAGACACTGGAATTGTAAAATGTAGAGACGCAGGCAGAGTCAAAATTAGAAGATAGCAACGTCGATGCCACTTGTGGCTCCATAAAGAGCTGCCATAATGAAAGTAGGGAAGAATAGTTCTTACAGTAGGGAAAGTTCTCAAGTGGTTTCTTAATTCCTCATTCCTTTGGAGATGGATTACAGCTTTATTTTTAATTAATCTGATCCCAAAGGTTACTTAGATGGACCCTCACACTCAATACTAATAGGCTAGATCAGTGGTCGGCAAACTGCGGCTTGCGAGCCACATGCTGCTCTTTGGTCCCTTGAGTATGGCCATGAAGTTTCAACTGCACTATACGTGCGCGCCCGCACGTGGTATTTTGTGGAAGAGCCACACTCAAGGAAGAGCTGCAGTTTGCCGACCACTGGGCTAGATTGATTGAGATTAATGTTCATGCTGAGAATAATTCAATAAACTATAGGAATTAGTTTTAAGTGTCTTTGAAAACCTCAGTGAGAATGTGTCAGGCTAAGAAGACAAGAGGAGAGAGGTTAATGCCAACCTTGTGGCCACTTTCCCCTTAAGCAATTGCTGGTTCTAAAAGTAAAACTGGTGACAGAAATGATAGTAAACCAGGTCGAGTTTTAGACGTCTCACAGAGCTAGGGCGAAAAGTCAGAAATCAGAAAGAGAAAAGTTTCTGGGAAAATTGGGCTTCTGGTGGGAGACCCCAAGGAATGAGGGTAAACCAGAAATAGGCCTGCTGCCAGAAGGAATTTAGTGTGTAACCATCACAATCCATCTTTGGACTGAGAATAATTTGTCTCCAAAAGTGTTTCAGGCCATAAGCAAAAGTCAATCTTCTCTCAGGGAAAATATTATTGATCAGATTTGCCAGGAAGTTCTATATTTATAGTCCATCCTCTTTTTTTTTTTTTTTTTTTTTATTCTGTTTCATTGATTACTGCCTTTATCTTAATTACTTTTCTCTTTTAAATTTGCTGGATTTTTTTCCACCTTAAATTCTTGAGATGGATGCTTGGATCACTGAATTTTTTGTCTTTCTTTTTTTCTCATTCATGCATGTAAGGCTAAAAGTTTTCTATGAATCATAGTTTAAGCTAAATTTTCTGAATAAAAATTAAAATAATTCACTATTTTTTAAAATATCTATAATGATAAAAGCATGATATGCTAATTAGACTGGACGTCCTTTCAGATGAAGCCAGGGCTGGGAGAGAAGCCCGGGTCCTGGGTGCCAGAGGGAAGCTGGTGCCGGCAGCCAGGGGAAAGAAGGCCTACTCCTGCACGAATTTTGTGCGTTGAGCTTCTAGTCTATTATAAATATCTAACAAATCATCATCTGTTTGAGGTATTGGTCAACACTCCTGCATTTGTAGGTCTCAAAACAAGTCTAAGTTTAAAAACCCAAGGAAATTTGTTGGCCCAAATAACTAGTGTAGCAGGATTGAGGAAACCACTATAAAAATGAGATCTTGATGATTGAACTAAGATTCAGTTTAGCCAATATGTCCTAATGTCCAACTTCAGTCACTCCTTAGACCTTCTTGGTATTATTTACCCTAATTTTAGCAGGTCTTCCTCATATGACAAGTAGTATAACAGATCCAAAATCTTATCCCTGCAGCATGAACCCCAGAGTCAAGCCTCAACATCGAGACCAATAATGAAAGGGCAGAGCATTCCTGGGCCTGCCTTACAGTAAGTACACTTTCCCTCTTCTCCACTCCCCACACCTGAGAATTTAGGATTGTGGCTGGAAGGAAGGAGATGGGAAAGCTTTCTCAGCAGTTAAAGATAATAAATATAACAGTACATAACACCTAATATACATTTCATTATTTGCCTTCAACTCCTTGATTCCTTGGTTTCAGGTGTGTCTCAAGGACAGTATACACTTAGCATTATTTATATAATATAAGTGGAAATTCTGTTGTTCTTTCTCCTTTCAGAGATGATTTTATCTCATTCAAACTTTCATTTTAAGGGTATATATTTACCTTAATGTATCTTTTAATTTTTATATAATTTTTTGTATAGTATTTTTGGCTGTTTTTCGTTTTCCTTTTCTATACTTTTTTTTTTCTCCCTTTTTCTTTCTCTGTGCAGAAGTACACAGTATAGGCTCCTTTTTAATTCTAATGTAGGATGTGTTCTTTAAGTGAATGCTTGAATTTATATTCCTCTATTTCACAAATAAACAAATATATTGTTGCTGCCTACTATATAAGATGAAGAAATTATTAAACTACTTCTAGTTTCCCTTTCATGCTCACATTTGTTTATTTTTTAATTGATTTATTATTTTACTATAACATAAATGACATAATAGCAGAAACTACTCAAAGCATATTTCCATTTCCTGAAATAGTTCCTGAAACAGAATAAAAGTTTAATACATAAGTTTCAAAGAAAGAGCATGTCAGGAGGAATATACATAATACTGATAAAATCATTTCATTTGGGAATAAGAGTGATGCCTGGCAGGTTGGATAGTAAACAAACAGGATCTTATTTTGTCTGTAAATTTAACTTTTAGTGCGGCTAATTAAAATTAATTAAAAGAACTGAAAATTATGCCACATCTTTTAAAATATATATAAGCTACATAAAATTTATAACATTACAAAATGTGATATTCCCCCTGAAATTTTTACTTTTGTAAATTATCTGTATTTTATGTCTGAATGTTTACAATATTATTTTGTTTTTATGTTCAGTAATGTCACCAGATGTTGTGTTATTTGTGGTTGAGTGTTACTTTCGTTTTTTTCATTTCTGATGTGCCATGAGCCCTATCAATCTACTGAAGTATCTTGCTCTGTAATTGCAAGAGAATATTCTTCCATTATATATTTTTTATATCTATTTCTTTTTAAGTACTATTTTTACTTTTTATGCATTAAAAGTTTATATCATTGTCTGCTTTGTGTATGTTACTTTTTCTACTTTTTGATTAAATACTGTAGGTATTTTTCTCATTTGTTTTCCAAATCATTGATTATTTTTTGTACATTGATGTTTCCCTAGTACTTGGCCTCCAACAGTCTTTACTTTAAATAATATGTGAGACTATTTCCCTTCGAAAGACCTATTTACAGACTTGGTGCCTAGCTCTCTGGGAAATGGGCTTTTAAACAGTTTCCTCATTAGCAACAATTTTCAACCTCTTTCATCTCATGCCACACATTAACGAATTACTAAAATTCTGCAACACACCAAAAAATTCATCACAATGGATGGCTATTATGGTGTTGGTTATTATCATTTTTTAATTTGACAATCTAAGAGAAAAGAGGGAAGTGCCCCTGACTTAACAATCTGGTATTGCATATTTTAAAAATACTTGTGCACACACAAAAAAATACTTGTGCACACCAATGTGCGTGCTGTGACACACTGGTTGCAAATCACTTCTCTATAGTAAAGATTATTTTGTCCACCTGCAGCACTGAACATTTGCTTTCCTTTCTGGGAACCTAGGATTGCAACAGGTTTTTTTGTTTGTTTGTTTGTTTGTTTGTTTTGTTTTTTGAGCCTATGTGTTACTGCATTTCACTGCTTTAAGGGAGAGTATACTCTGTGAAGTCCCTTCAGGAAAAGCTTGGGAAGCCTACACATGATTTCATGTAGAATTTACCCAATGTGGTTTTTTTTCTTACTGATCCAACAATGTATCCTTGCTGTGTCACCGCAATAAATCTTAGCCATTAAGTATTATTATGTGTTGAGTCCTATAAGTCTTTCAAGGAAAACACCAAAGCTGTAGCTGGCTGGTAACAGGCCCTCTGTCATAACTGTCATTCTCTAACAGTTTTTACTTAATTTGTCCAATTCTTTCTTCATAATATCACCCTAAAACTTTTCAAGAGCAAGAAACTGGTATTCCCTAAAATGATTGATCCTTTCCTCAATAGATTTTAAGGAAAAAGTTCAAATATTTCAGAACTTTAAATACTACAGCTGTCTTCCTATTAATGATTTATTGATGTTTGTTATTTGTGGGGGATGGGAAGGGTTGTTCTTATGATGTTGTTGCCTGCCTTTCATCTTTAGAAAAGGAGATCAATGTAGGCCTTATAATTCTAAACCCTATAAAAATTGATAAATACAGAAATAAATGCTATGACACTGAGAAAAGTTAAAATACATGTATTACAATGCCAGTTCTGAGACTAGACCTCAAGGGATCTATGCTCTTCTGTTCTCTTCCTTGGAATCTTGCCTCTGCCATCAGCACAAACCCAGACTATCGCCCTGGAGAGAATCCTCCCAAATGATGTTCTCACTGTCTGCAGATGCATGAGGAAGGCCAAGCATCAATGATCCATCCCAGATCGCCAGAACCACAGAGACAACTTGTAGACTCATGGACAGTAACAAGTATTATTTTTCCTTTCTTATTTCTTTTTCTTTGTTGTTGTTTTTTTCTTTTTAAATTTATTTTGTTTTCTTTTTATTATTTCTAATTTTTTTTTTATTTTTTCTTTGTTATATTATCTATTTGATTTATATTTTAACATTGTTTATTTTATTTATTTTGATTTTTTAATTTTTTTTAAAGGACACTAAGTTTTGGATAGCATTTACAGCAATAACTAATATAGTGAGGGTGGGTATCAAAACCATCAATGTATCTAGTAGACTAGTTAACAATTTTATAATTTGTAAATCAAAGAAACTAGCCAGAAGCATGTTTTAACTTTGAGGTATCTATAATAATAAAAGCATAATATGCCAATTAAACTAGACATCCTTCTGGATGACCTTCCGGACAAAGCCAGGGCTGCCAGGGAAGCCCGGGTCCCAGGTGCCAGAGGGAAGCTGGTGCTGGCAGCTGGGGGAAGGAAGGCCTACTCTTGCACGGATTTTGTGCATTGGACCACTAGTTTAAAAATAATTGAAGAGCCATTATTAATGTAGCATGACAGGATACATCTCCAAAGAATCTATGGTATAAGCAATCTCGGTCACCACCAGTCCTTACCTGCTCTTTATAATGATGAGTCAGTTCCTCTCACTGTCCTAATAATAGATCATAGGGATTAAACAACACATGTATGTTGGTGATGAGTTCAGGTTGAAATATTTTGACTTAAGGTATAATTACTGAAGTACTAAGAACATAATTAAGTCCATGAAAATTGTAACAGGAGACACTATTACCTTTAAAAGACTAAGGGTTTTCATATGTTTTTTGGCATGGAGGCAAAATATGATAACACTGTTACTCTAATGTTTGTGCTCTTTTTTTGTTATGAGCTTTACTGCAAGGCATTTACTGTAAGAAAGAGGATAACAATGGGAAGTTGGGAGATCTGAGGACAAGTTACAGCTTTGCAACAATCAGTCTGTGGGACCTGACATGTCACATTGCTTACTCCAAGCTTCAATTTTTCTCACCTCATTACAATTTTGAAATCCTAACCTTTACAATTTTGGATGGTTTTGTGTGTACGTCAGTAATAAAAAACACAATCTTAATTGGCTCTAAAATGAGAAATTTTATTGTTTCACATAATGTGAAGTCCAGAGGGAGGGAAGGTTTCAGACTCTGATTCTATTTCCTATGATTCTACTGACTGCTTTTCTCTGTGTATTGACTTCTCCTCATGTGGGTGATAAAGTAACTGTAGCCGTTTCGAATCTCACTTTCATTTCTAAAACACAAACACACCCACAATCCTTTCAGGAGAGCCAAAAGAAAGAATGTTCCAGTGTCAGCATTCCAATCAAGCTTCCTTAACCTTGTTAGGTTGCTCTGACCATTTGCCACTCTGGAACCTGTGACTCTGGCTAAGGCAGTGCAACCGTTGATTGGCCAAAGTCATTCAAGGCTTGCCCCTATGATTGACTTCGCCAGAATCAAATGAATTCTTCATAAGAAGAATAGAAATCCAGAAAAAACCAAGGTTCTGTTAAGTGGAGGAAACACACATGGGAGTTTGCTTGGTGAGCTGAGTACCTCCTGTAAGGTTTATGCAATTAGCAGCCTATTTTTGCTTTAATACATTTGTAATTAACAGCACTGTGAAGCATGATGAATATATCCTTCATATTTTGAAGAATAAATCTATTTTAAAAGGATTTCTTAAACAATGAAGAACATAATAGTTTAGTTGTCACTATTATTATTGGGCTTATGGAGGATAAAAAAATTGGTTGCCCTTTTGAACTTTGACAGACTTTCATTTTGAAATTTTTTCATTCCTCCTTTTCCATAAAATGGCTTTCAGGAATAATTGCGAAGGATACATATAAAAAAGAAGGAATAAAAAGTAGGAAAAGAAAAGTAATAGAGAAAACTTTCTATAATGGGTAGCACATGTTTAAAGTAGGAATCAATTTTAAAAGTAACAGAATAATGATAGCAATTCTCCTATTATCCTATTCTCCAGTCACCCTGCATGAAATCATTTAATATTTGAAGTAGGCCATGATTTTATCCATTTTTACAGATGATAAATTTGAGACACAGTGAAGCTAAAAAGTTTCCCACTGACCATAATTCTGGGAAATGTCACAAGAATATGATATACCATCCTCACTCTCCCACTCTTTACATCAACACATTTTAAAACTAACATAAAGTACATGAAAAAAGTTTCCTTTTTTTTTTTTTTTTTTTTTTTTTCTTGCCCGAATGAACATAATTTCAGGAACCTTCTTTCAGGAAATTCTAGTATTTCTCTTTTATTAAAAAAGCTTGTAGGGTCTTCAAAGTATGTTGTTGAAAGTGAAATGTTGAGTGAAGTACATACTATTGATTTCATAGATAACGATAACTGGTTGCTGCAATGCAGTATAATACAGTGGTGTGTTAATTAGGCCACTTCAATTATTATTTTCAAAATCAAGTTTCCTAAATATTTAGCACTTAGAAAAATGTACCTCAGTCTCTGAATATAATGTGGAGGGATGGGGGTAATTTTAATATTTTTCTTAGATGAAAATATATTTCTATTTCAGAGTGTGTGTGTGATGGTAATCCTTAATGTCACCATGTTGTTACCAGACAGGGACTGGCCCAGAGCAGGTCTGCCTCAGGCTGGCCTGTGGTGTGCAGGTTCTTGACTTTGTGTAGGAAAGTTTCACAACAGGAATCCAGGTGATTTTGAGAGAATGTTTATTAAAGATGGAGACAGTGAAACAAGGAAGGGCCTAGGACAGTGATGGCGAACCTTTTGAGCTCGGCGTGTCAGCATTTTGAAAAACCCTAACTTAACTCTGGTGCCGTGTCACATATAGAAATTTTTTGATATTTGCAACCATAGTAAAACAAAGACTTATATTTCTGATATTTATTTTATATATTTAAATGCCATTTAACAACGAAAAATCAACCAAAAAAATGAGTTCGCGTGTCACCTCTGAAACGCGTGTCATAGGTTCGCCATCACTGGTCTAGGATGTAAGAAGCAATAGGAGAGAGCCTGGCTGGTGCTCTGCTTCAGCCCCTAGAAACGTTATGGGAAAAATATGAGCCATGGTGGGACAACTTGGCTCACTGGGAAGTCAGAGAAAAAGGGAGGCTGGGAGACAGGGTCAGGGGCTTAGCCTGGGGCGAGTGCCACTGCTCACTGCTCCCCTGGTTGCAAGTCTCATGGGGACCCTTAGAGTTTAGGAGGAAATAGAAAGCCCTGCCTGGGAAGGGGCGTGGTGTTCTCCTGAGTGAGCCTGCATTGAGTGTATGTCCTGAGGGCTTTTCATCTTTTCTTTTTTTCCATGCAGGCAAGGATCATAGGTGAGGGCTTCAGTAGAATGTTCGTCAGCTTTTCAGGTGCATTTTTAATGTGCTGATGCATCAAAAGGAGTGTATAGTGGCGTTCTGGATTATCCTTTGGTCTGTTTTACTTTCATCTTAGGTCTTTCTGGTTTTAATGGGGTTTTTGTTATTTGTTCTCCAACTTCACCTGTCCTTGGGTTTAGCTGGCACAAATGGCATTAATTGGATCTTTGTTCTCTATTTTCCAGACCAGTGTGATTTAAGCTATATATTTTCTGGTTAGGGAGGTGGGTATAAACCATTTGCTTACAAGTGTCCTTGATTAGGGAAGATAAGGTCTTGCGATTCGTATGTTGTAGGTTGCCCAAACTGTTTTGTCCTTGTTTAATTTTCTTGTCTCGCTTTCCCCATTTCACTTGCCCAGGAATTTTTCGAGCTTCTTACTATCCTGCCACAATGATACCTACCTCAATGCCAACATATTATCAAGGTAAGTAAAAAGCTCAAAAAATTCCTGGGTAAGTGCAATGGGGAAACGAAGACAAAAAATAAATAAATAAACAAAGCCAAGTAGTTTGAAAAACTTACAGCCAGCTCCTGAATCACAAGACCTTTCATTCCCCAACTAAGAATACTTGAGAGCAAATGGTTTATACCTCTCCTCCTTGACCAGAGCATACATAGCTTAAATCACCCTGGCCTGGGAAATGGAGAACAATGACCCAGTCAATGCCATTTGCAGCAGCTAAACCCAAGGACAGGTGAAGTCAGGGAAATAAATAACAAATACCCCATTAGAGCCAGACAAACCCAAGATAAAGTAAAACAGACCAAAGAATAATTCAAAACTTTCATATGTTTGCTCATTTTGATGCATCAGCATATTAAAAAAGCACCTGGAAAGCTGATGAATATCCTGATGAAACCCTCCTTTAAGATTCTCACCTGCAGGGAAAAAAAAAAAAATGATAAAAAGCCATCAGGACAAAACTCGGTCAGGACATAAGGGTCCCCCCAAGACTTGCAAACAGGGGAGTAGTGGACAGCAGCAGCTCCCCTGGTCCTGTCTCCAAGGCTCCCCTTTCCCTGACTTCCGGGGAGCTCAGGCAGCCCCGCCCTGGCTCACTGCTCTCTAATAAGTTTATAGGGAGGCAAAGCAGAGCCCCGCCTACATTTTCTCCAGGTGCTTCTTCTACATTTAGTCCTTCCTTTGTTTCACTGTCCTCAGCTTTAATTAAACTGACTCTCACCTAGACTCATATTGTGACATTTTTCCTACATGAAGTCAAGAACCCACACACTACAGGCTGGCCTCAGGCAGACTGGCTCCGGGTGGTCCCTCCCCTCCCACCCCCAACAATGACTATGGCAAGAAAATAGCACATTACCGGGCACAAAAGTCGATCTTAAAATACATTTATTGAATTGTTGAAACATTTTTAACTGCCATTTATTTGCCTCAGATCTGAACACTTCATCCCCAGTCACATGCAAATGCATTTATTTTTAAGTGTGTTTAAACCATTGACAAATAATGGATCACATGGTATTACTGGCAAATAATAACTGTCAGACTATAACAGTAATCTAGAATTTATTCATAAACACCTTCATAATAGAGGTTTTTTACTTTACCACAAAATTACACAAGTGGATGGCATTGATTCACACACATGGCATCACTCAGTAACAGTGTGGTTGAAATGACATGATTTAAATTTCTTCGATTCTGAAAAACCCAAAGACATTTATAAGTATTTTGCTTCACTAATTCTAATTCTTTACTCAACAGCACATTTTGTTTATTCAAATTCCTTATATTCAACATATACACCACCTCAATTTCTAGTGCCTTAAACCAGAATAATTATTTTCACTCTCAGAGTAGTAACCCTTTAAAAAGATATCTTTCTTTCTGCCACAGTCTTAGTTTTCCTACTTTCCAAAGTTGTTGAATCTTGGTATAGTGTCCTTTATAATATCCTTTATATCCAGTCTTTCCTTTCAATTCCCTTAGTCAAGCCTTCCAGTTTTGATAAAACTGTTTCTTTGCCTCCCTAGCTTTTGAAATATGTCCTTCTAATCTAGCCCCATCTTCCTAATATTCTAATTTGCACTCATAACAGGTACTTCATTCATTCATTAGTTCATTCAACAACAAAAGATATTTGATAGCTATAAACAAAAATTAAAATATGATACCTGATAGGAGACCTGGTGGTTAGGGAAGACTTTGCAATAATGTTAGGGTTTAGATTTGAAGAATAAGTAGGAAGTACAGGAATGATAGAATTAGGAAAGATTCTGAGAATGAAAGAGGCTTGGAACCATATAGTAACTAAAAGAAGGTTATTGTGGTGGAAGCACACAGCAAACGAGTGGCACGCAATGAGATTTCTGCTTCAGGTTTCTCTGATGCTTTCCAGAGAAAGGCCACATTTCTTAAACTGGTGTGAAAACATTTTCACGGTTCACCTTCCGGCTCTTCCTATATGAACTGAGGTAACAGGGCATAGTGATGAAACAAATGAGAAGGTCTAACAAATATTAGTTTGAATCGCAATTTCAATACTTGCTGTGTGATTTGGACAAGTTAATGTACCCTTTGAAAACTAGCAGGTTATTTTACTATCTGATCCTTAACTATAAAATGGAATTAATAATACTTTGCAAGAAAGTGAGTATAAAATGATTTATATTTGTAAGTTGCCTAATTTCTATTATTATTAATAAGACAACACGTAAAATTAACACTTTTCTGAGACAATAAAGCTCAATAAAGGCAACATCATTGTTTTTACTCTAGTCACATTCAAAGTCAGAGATCCAGAAAGCAAATTCAAAATTATTTTATGGTGTTGCAGTTGGAGTGAATCACAAATAATTTAGATACTAACATTAGATTCTACCCCTGATATTGAAAATTTACCTGAAAAATTGGAATCATCGAAGGTCCTTAAGCACATAATTTAGCACTTTTTGAAAAGCAAGTAATTGAAAATGCAGTTAATTATTTAGCCTACCCTTACACATTTTCAAAAGGTAGAAATTTTATAATCTTTATCATCAATATTCAGATAGAAAATGGCAATAGAAGGGCAATGAGTTTATAAATGTATGCTATTTCACACCAAGTTTTTTCACAACATTTCATAAACTTGCCATTTAAAATTTTCTGAACAATTGGAATAACTAGCTAGAAAATTTAGAACAATTTTATTTGTCATTTTACAGTTTTACTGAATATCAGTTGACTAAAATTAATGAGCATGGCTACACATAAAATTATCTTTGAATATGAAACCCACTTAATAAACTACTTATTTAAAATATTATTCAGCAGCATGTGGTAAAAGGTTAACTAGTATAATGAATGTTGCTGTTCGAAACCCATGATGGGGGAAGTTATGTGATTAATAAAGTCCTGCCATCTGGCCTGGTTGTGTTTCACAGGGTGGCGTTACCTTGAAACCAATCAGGTCCAAATTTAGTCTCACCAAGAAAGACCTAGAAAAATAGATTAATGCAAATAAAACCCACAAACAACTTCCACAAACCAAACTAAAACAAACAAGTGAAGAAACACAAAACAAAGTCTGAATCGTGTCATTTACACGTTATGTGTTTCTTTCCTGGGGCCAGATTATTTACAACTGCTTTCCAATTGTGCATTCTGGGAACATTACATTCGTAAAGGCAAAGGTACTTGATAGGGATCAGAACAAAGGGAATAGTTAAAACATTTAAATTAATGACAGTTATTGATAGTAATGAGAGTTAGGTGCTCCCTCCTCCATATTAAAGATATACATGTGCCAGAGATAGATTAGTTCATCTGGACAACACTAATTGACACTAAACAATTTTTTTTCTGTGATCTATAAGCATCACAAGAACTCGGACTCTGTCCATGACACTTAACTCACGTCTGACACAAAGGAAGTACCACAATATTTTTAATTCAATTCAATTTCTCCTTTTTATTTTTTTTCCATTTCAATGACAGATTCCTAATTTTGGCTGTCATTTTTATTTTGTCTTTTAACTTTAATAATGCTAGCAATTTGGCTATTTCTATTTAGGGTACTGCTAACTACCATAATAGATAAACCTCCAAATTTCAGTGACATAACAAAATAAAAGGCCCTTTATTACTCAGACAGTACAATATGTGTTGTCTAGGTGGATCAGCCCTTTTCTATGTGGTGATTCAAGGATCCTGGATTATTATATCTCCTGGATCTGTGTCAACACATAACTCCCAGATTTTCCCTGGGGTTCTAAAGTAACCTTAAAAAATATGAGTAAGGAAAATTTCAAATGATGGTTTTTTAGAAAGGCTTTGGAAGTGACAATTCTGCCTTAGTTCTATTGTTCAGGATCAAGTCATATGGCCACACTTACCTGGTTTCACAGAATTCAGACAAATTCACATTTATACAGATAGGCATCCAGCTAACTTTTACTCAATATACAAATATTTTCTCTCATTATTTCTGTTTGTGTTACAGAATTTTTCTTATTAAGATTTTGATGATTATCTGTCCTTGCCTATCTACTTTGAGCTCTAAGGAATGATTAAGTCTGATTTTATATGTCACCTGCCTTCAGTTTGTTAGTGTTCCCCAGATGCTGAGCTTGCTCCAAACCATCAGGGTTCCAAAACCATTGTGCCATCTCCTCAGTGAAGCTCTGCAGATTTCCTGAATCAAATTAATAACTGCTGCCTATCCTCCTCACTCTCTATTCCCTTACCCAAGTTAATTTTGAATCATAGCATCCTTCACTAAATGAATGGTATCTTTTAATTATTTGTACAGTAGCTCATTTTCTTTTATTGCTTGTCTCTCATTATAATGTGTACAGCATAGCATATCATTTGTTGTTGATCTTTTGATTTGTGAATATCTCCAGATCTTAAGTAGTGCTTTTTTCTGGTGTTCACTAAATATTTTAATTAATCAATTAATTAATTATTTTCCTTCCAATAGGGCAAGTTTAATAGAATAACAGTGAGGTAATATTTTAAAGCTTCATAGATATGATTAATGTTTTTTTTAATATTAAAGGCAAAGCTTAAAAACAAGAGTGATGATAAAATATTTTCTATACAGTGATGATGTATTTTAAATCTTTGATTTTTAAAAAATATTGATTTTGTGATATATAATAATATGCTATGAGATCATGTTGCTGAAAGAGTCTGTAGTATCACTAATCCTCCCCATTTAGGTATAGCCATATTTTGATTATTATTGACATATAGAAATAGTAATCTTTCAAACAAATTCCTTAAGTAAATTAAGGAAATAAGTGAAGATAGTAATAATTCTCACTTTCCAAAAAAGAAATTTTAACCCTGTCATAGTTACCTTGGTATTATGCTCTTCAGTCATAGGAATACAAAAGAGGCACACACATTGGAAAAACGGCTAATTATTATCATCCTCCTTGCCTTATTATAATATATATTTGAATTTTATAAAATTGTTCTCTGATATCACATTTCTGGGATAGATAATTCTGTTGGTATTCACTGGTCCTTAACAACTGAGCTTTAATAGTCAGAAAAATGTTATTTTAAAAAAGAGGCATGGGTTTAATTCCTGGTCGACAACTTACTACACGTGTAAACTGTACAACTGATACCCTGATGTCTCCTGATCACCATTTTTTCTCCTCTGTAAGCTGGACAGTACTCAATTTGGCAATATATTTTGGGGATTAGATAAAATAAAGTAAGAAAAATATGATACGACTTGCCACATCCTCAATAAAAATCAACAACATCCCCGTTTTCTTTCACATGATCCACAATGGTCATGAAAAGTGTCAATCATGCAGCCAATGCTCCTTTTCATTTTCTTTAACCCACGTCCCCCTCTCTTACTAGTATTTTCCTTTGTGTGTCTTTGAAAGGCACTACGGCATTTTTTAAATATGTGATGCAAACATGCAAAATAGAGTAGTAGCTGTAAGAATAGATTTTCTATTCTGTTTCAAAATTGCAAAGTCATTATTATGACATCAATATTTTTTTAAATACAGAATGTAACATATAGGTTATGTTTTGAATTGGGATAAAAATGGAGAAAATATCTTCCTGTCATTTCTGTGTCAGAGTGTACTAAGTAGTGATTATCAGAAAAACATAGTGGGGTTAAGGCCTGGGGAGGGGACGAGAGTGGGTAAGAGGGGATCAATAGGGAAAAATGAGACATCTGTAATACTTTCAACAATAAAGAAAAAATATGCATGCTTAGAAATTTGAATGGAATGTTAACAGTCCCAGAAGATAGCTATAAATCACTGATTAAAAAAAATATATATAGACTAGAACAATTTTCCCAATGCTGTAATACCTGAATAGTAAAGTTAAAGGGACCATGAATGCATGAGTTGACTTATCTTTGTCTACTGTTTACTAAACTTAGTAGACTCACATGCATTAATTGCCTCAACATTAATAAGAAATAATTATCATACTTATGAAAAGGATCCTATAGTTAATATAACTTGACTAATCTTAAAAATTTATAAAAGTACTATACCAGCCCTAGCCGGTTTTGCTCAGTGGATAGAGCATCAGCCTGCGGACTCAAGGGTCCCAGGTTCGATTCCGATCAAGGGCACGTACCTTGGTTGCGGGCACATCCCCAGTGGGAGACATGCAGGAGGCAGCTGATCAATGTTTCTCTCTCATCGATGTTTCTAACTCTCTATCCTTCTCCCTTCCTCTCTGTAAAAAAATCAATAAAATATATATATTTTTAAAAAAGTACTATACCAACTAATTGCTCTTTTAATATATGTGCTTTAGCACAGAGCACTACACCTCTGGGGGGGAAAGAGGTCTAAGGTATTGGAATAGAGATGAGACATAGTCACAAGTAATTATGACATAAACTATAAAGTACATGCCACAAAAGGTACAAAAATAGTGCTTTACAGGTTTAGAAGAGTCATCAATTTTGTGTTGGGATTAGATGGAATGGCTCTGTTGACTCAAATAACAAGTAAGCTGGGCTGGAAGATGTATGCAGGATTTAACTGGCAGAGATAGAGAGGAGTGTGGAGAAGGAAATCAGAAAACATTTTTTTAAAAAGAGTTAAGTTTAGGAATTCCTCTACATTATACACATCCTATTCCTGAAACTCTATCTGAATGTTAAATGTTCAATGTCTAAAAGTTGAACAATAGATTTATATATTACAAAAATGAACTGACACTTGAATCCTAATATATGTATACATGTATATAAATATATGTAATATATACTTCTATATAATTTATTCTATTTACTAAGCTATTTTAACAAAGTAATTCCATTTGAGCAATAGTTAAAATGGCTTGGCACAGTTAAAGCAACAAAGACAGTGGTCAGAGAGCATCCCCAGTGGCCAGTCTATAGAAGCTTCTGTGAAACACCCCCGGGAGGGGAAAATCTCCCTACCTACCCAATAGACTGGACACTCATATTGCTTGGACATCCTCTCCCTTAGGGAGACTGCTTCTCTTCCCCTCTTCCTCCCTGCCCTTAGAATGGGATATGCTTTCCCTCATGAAGTCAGAGCTCTACTGGGTACTGCTGGAGTATGTGAGGAGGACATAAGTCATAGAATGCCTATAGCATAACGAAGAGGAAAAGGAAGAAAAAATAAAGATTTATGTGAAATGACAGATCAGATTCTCTCTTTCTCATCATGTCAAGGTAAAATAATTTTCCCTTCAATTTTCAATAATTGCATGTACATTTATGCACGTGTATGTATGTATGTGTATTAGAGGGTAGCTTTTTTATCTGCACTAGTGCAGAGGTCACAAACTGGCTGGATGCTGGAAGAATTCAGTTTGTGGGTAAGTTTGGATTGACATTAGCAATTACATAGAAATATAGATAGTTAGATGATAGATAGATGATAGATAGATAGATATAGATATAGATAGATAGACAGACATTGATAGAGATGCAGAAATATTGAAACACAGAGGTATCAACTTGATGGAACCTGAAGTCTCCGATATGCCTTTGTGGCCAAGACTCCCTATTATGTCATACTGGCTTACTGCACTCCATTATCTATTCCTCTTACCATTGAAAACACTTGACTTTGGAACCACTGATCTAAACAACTTAATATTAGGCCAAGAATTCCTGAATTTTGAACTTATCTAATCAGTTTACTGATCTGAGTTTCTGGACCACTATATGCAACTCCTTCGGCCGAATTTTTTATTTTGTTTTATTTATATTTTTGCTTTAATATGATTAGTCATATTAGAAAATCTCACACTGAAATTTAATATATAAGATACCTGAGAGACCTTGGTTAAAACACATATTGCCGGATTCCGAAGATGGCGGCGGTATAGGCAGACGCGTCGCAGGTCGTGTCCCTGAGCAAATGGAGTGAGCAGCTGAAACTAGTAACATCCACCCCGAATTGGCGAAATTCCTCAGCTGGCGAGACGGTTTGCAGCCGGGAAGAGCAGAACTCCCCTGGAAAGGTAAAAAAACCAGGGATTTGGGCAGGAAAGTTTGCCAGACCTCTGAGCCCAGAGAGTCGGAGGGAGACCGCGTGGCAGACAGCCGCGTCCCTTGGGACAGGCACAGCCCCTGACAGGGGAAAGGAGAACCGCGGGATTCCTGGCGCTGCCGGGGGAATTGAGAGCTGGGTCTGTGATCACAGAGGACTGAGCCTAAAGGGGGCAGCCTGAAGAGCTGACCAGACCATGCAGTCCTGGTAAGAGAAGAAGCTTACAGAAACCAAGCCTTCCCCGTTTCCCCGGCCGGCGTTTGTTTGTTTGTTTTCACTGAATCCTGTTCATGGGACATTTTGGATACAGACACTCACCTGTGCTGAAGAGAGGGAGAGTGTGCGGAGGAGTGGAATCTGGGGAGAGACTGAGGAGAGAAGGGGGGCAGGGAGAGGTGGCAGCGAATTGAGTGCTGAGACACCCCTGAGCCCACGTCTGAGGCAGCCATTCTTTCCGGAGAGCGAGACTCCTCCCCCCAGCCCCCAGGCAAGGAGCACAGCCACACCCAGATTCCACCCTGTAGGAGATCAAGGATTAAAATAACCTGATTAGTCCCTGGGAGTTAACAGGGTCTGGCCTATAGAGGGATTTTCAATCCCAGCAACAACACAGCACTCATAACTCTTACGCAGCCAGCTCTGGGCAGTGAACTTCCACTGGACAGAGAGGCCCTGTAGCCTCAGAGGCCAACCCCAGAACACTGCCACCCAGAGGCTGACCCACAAACTGACTCTTTGCTAAACACAAAATAAGGCAGTCTGGGAAACAAATGCGGCTTGCTTTAAAATAAGGACTGTGGTTTACAACACAGAGGAACAGTGTATCGCAGGGAAACTCAACACTCTCCTGAATACCTGGCAAGTCTAAGGCGAGCCACACTGAAGAATAGAAGAACCGAAGGACCTTCACTACTGCAATATTTTTTTTTTCTTTTTTCACCTTTTAACTAAGAAACCATTTTTTTTTCTTTTTTTTCTTTTCTTCTTCTTTTTTTTTCTTTTTTTTTCTTCTTTTTTCCATCACCTGATTTTACCCTTTTAATTACTACCTTCTTATTTTTAACCAGTATTATTACTGCTACCATTTTACCATTTTTTTTTAAAGTGCCATTTTATTTTCTCTTTATTTTATTTTGGGATTAGTGTTCTCCATTCTATTTTCATCGTTATATTATTGGTTGTTTCTAGTTTGCATTCATCTCCAGGGAGCTGTTGCTGGAATTTGTTGGGATTAATGGCTGTTCTATAGGAGTATTCTCCTCATATAAAAAAGTCTCTTCCCCTCTTCCACTTCATTCTCTCTTTTCGCTCTTTTTTTTTTCTTTTCTTTTCTTTTCTCGCTTTTATTTTCCCCCCCTCCTTTTTCCCAATTTCATTTTTGCACTCCTTTTTTTGGTCCCTAATTTTCTTTTCTTTTTTCTCTTTTATCTTTTTCTCTTCCTTCTTCCTTATGCCCTAATTCTCTTAATTCAGGTGGTCACCTTTATTTGGGGATATTCATATCGTGAATATATTTGTGTATAGTGCCTGGTACGTGGTGCCTTGTTGTGTTGTATTTTGTGCCTTTAAATCAACGCAGCAGATCCAAGCAACAGCAACCTCCTGAGCACCACACCCTCTGCTGAGGAACAGCAGCTGTACGTGAAACCTTGCCCCACCAGCCAGAAGAGCCACCACAGCTGTGAACAGCACCCACCAGAGGAGCTGCTGCCAACTGAAGAGCAGCTGCTACCGCAACCGCCCGAAGAGCAACCACAGATCAAGGAGTCACTGCCACCAAGGGAGCAGCCACTGAACGACTCAACGTCTAGATATGTCAGCGAGATCAAACATGGGTAGACAAAGAAACCCCCAAAGGAAAGAGAAGGAGGACTCTCCAGAAAAGCAGCTAAGTAATACAGAGGCATGCAACATGACAGAAAAAGAATTCAGAATAAGGGTCCTAGAGTGCATAAACCGGATGGAGGAAAAAATCGACAACCTCTCCAAGAAGCAAGAAGAAACAGATGAAAAAATCAATAACATATGGAAGAAGCTAGAAGAAACAGATGAAAAAATCAACAACTTAAGTAAGACCCAAGAAGAAATGAAGAGTGATATAGCTGCAATGAAAAACTCCATTGAAAGTATCAACAGTAGACTAGGAGAAGCGGAGGACCGAATTAGTGATTTAGAAGACAAGGAAGCAAAACACACCCAAAACGTACTGCAATTGGAGAAAAAAATGAAAAGACAGGAGGAGAGCCTAAGGGAGCTTTGGGACAACATGAAACGAAACAACATACGAATAATAGGAGTACCAGAACAACAGAAGGATGAACAAGGATTAGAAAACCTATTAGAAGAAATAATATCTGAAAACTTCCCTGAGGTGGGGAAGAAAAAAGTCACACAAGCCCAGAGAGTCCCAAACAAGGTGAACCCAAAAAGACCCATACCAAGACACATCATAATTACCATGGCAAATGTTCAGGACAAAGAGAGAATCTTACAGGCTGCAAGAGAGAGACGGAAAGTTACATACAAGGGATCTCCCATTAGATTGTCAAATGATTTCTCAACAGAAACACATCAGGCCAGAAAAGAATGGACGGAAATTTACAAAGTGATGCAAAGCAAAGGACTAAATCCAAGAATACTCTATCCAGCAAGGCTATCATTCAAACTTGAAGGGGAAATAAGAAGCTTCACAGACAAAAAAAGGCTAAGGGAGTTTATCACCACCAAGCCAGCAATGCAAGAAATGCTAAAGGGACTGGTGTAAAAATAAGAAATAAAAAGCTCAGAAAGAAAACAGCCACACAAAAACAGAAATGCCTACAAACAAGTACCTTTCAATAATAACTTTAAACGTAAACGGACTAAATGCTCCAAACAAAAGACATCGAGTGGCTGAATGGATAAAAAAACATGACCCATACATCTGCTGTCTACAAGAAACCCACCTCATTAGAAGGGACTCACACAGACTGAAAGTGAAAGGATGGAAAAATATCTTTCAGGCAAATGGAAAGGAAAAGAAAGCTGGGGTAGCAATACTTATATCGGACAAAATAGACCTCAAAGTGAAGGCCATAACAAGAGATAAGGAAGGCCACTTCATAATATTAAAGGGATCAATACAACAAGAAGATATAACCCTGGTAAACATATATGCACCCAATGCAGGAGCACCCAAATTCATAAAAAAACTCCTGGAAGATATCAAAGGAGAGATCGACAACAATACAATCATTGTAGGGGACTTTAATACACCACTGACAGCACTGGATAAGTCTTCTAGACAAATAATCAGCAAAGATACAGCAATCCTAAATGACTCACTAGATCAGATGGACTTAATAGACATCTTCAGAACACTTCACCCGAAAGCCAGGGAATACACATTCTACTCAAATGCTCATAGGACATATTCAAAAATAGACCATATATTGGGTCACAAGCAAAGTATCTCCAAATTCAAGAAAACTGAAATCATAAAAAGCATCTTCGCAGACCACGATGGCATAATATTAGAAATAAACTACAATAAAAACAACCCAAAATACTCAAACACCTGGAAGCTGAATAGCATGCTATTAAATATTGATTGGGTTACCAATGAAATCAAAGAAGAAATTCAAAACATCCTGGAAACTAATGACAATGAAAACACAACAATCCAAAACCTATGGGACACAATGAAAGCAGTCCTGAGAGGGAAGTTTATAGCTCTACAGGCCTATCTCAAAAAACAAGAAAAAATGGTAGTAAATCATCTAACTCTACAACTCAAAGAATTAGAAAGAGAGCAACAAGAAAACCCCAGAGTGAGCAGAAGGAAGGAGATAATAAAGATTAGAGCAGAAATAAATGACATAGAGACCAAAAAAACAATACAGAAAATCAATGAAACCAAGAGCTGGTTCTTTGAAAGGATAAACAAGATTGACAAACCTCTAGCCAGACTCACCAAGAAGCAAAGAGAGAGGACCCAAATAAACAAAATCAGAAATGATAGAGGCGAAATAACAACAGACCCCACAGAAATACAATTGATTGTTAAAAAATACTACGGACAGCTCTACTCCAACAAACTAGACAACCTGGAGGAAATGGACAAATTCCTAGAAAAATATAACATTCCAAAACTCAATCAGGAAGAATCTAAAAATCTCAACAGGCCAATAACTATGGAAGAAATTGAAGCAGTCATCAAAAAGCTTCCAGCAAACAAAAGCCCAGGACCAGACGGCTTCACAGGGGAGTTTTACCAAAAATTCAAGGAAGAACTAAAACCTATCCTCCTCAGACTACTACAAAAAATTCAAGAGGAAGGAACACTTCCAAGCTCATTCTATGAAGCCAGCATCACCCTAATACCAAAACCAGGTAAAGACAACACAATGAAAGAGAATTACAGGCCAATATCCCTCATGAACATAGATGCCAAAATCCTCAACAAAATCTTAGCAAATCGGATCCAGCAGTACATCAGAAAAATCACACACCATGACGAAGTAGGATTTATCCCAGGGATGCAAGGATGGTACAATATCCGCAAATCAATAAACGTGATACATCACATAAACAAATTGAAAGAAAAAAACCACATGGTCATATCAATTGATGCAGAAAAAGCATTTGACAAAATTCAACACCCATTTTTGATAAAAGCTCTCAGCAAAGTGGGAGTAGAAGGATCATACCTCAACATAATAAAAGCCATATATGACAGGCCCACAGCCAACATCATACTCAATGGACAAAAACTAACACCATTTCCCCTAAGAACAGGAACAAGACAGGGGTGCCCCCTCTCACCACTCCTGTTCAACATAGTACTGGAAGTGTTAGCCATTGCAATTCGGCAAGAAGAAGAAATAAAAGGCATCCAAATTGGAAAAGAGGAAGTAAAACTGTCCTTATTTGCAGACTACATGATATTATACATACAAAACCCTAGAGACTCCATCAAAAAGCTACTGGACTTAATACATGAATTTGGCAATGTAGCAGGATACAAAATTAACCCCAAGAAATCCGAGGCATTTCTATACACCAATAGTGAACTTTCAGAAAGAGAGATTATAAAAACAATCCCGTTTACCATCGCACCAAAAAAATTAAGCTACCTAGGAATAAACTTAACTAAAGAGGTAAAAGACCTCTACTCAGAAAACTACAGGACGTTGAAAAAAGATATAGAGGATGACATAAACAGATGGAAGAACATACCGTGTTCATGGATTGGTAGAATCAACATCATTAAAATGTCCGTACTACCCAAAGCAATCTATAAATTCAACGCACTTCCCATTAAAATACCAATGGCATACTTCAGAGATCTAGAACGAACTCTCCAAAAATTCATCTGGAATAAAAAAAGACCCCGAATAGCTGCAGCAATCCTGAAAATGACCAAAGTAGGTGGGATCTCAATACCAGATATCAAGTTGTATTACAAAGCCACTGTTCTCAAAACTGCCTGGTACTGGCACAAGAATAGGCATATAGATCAATGGAATAGAATAGAGAGCCCAGAAATCGGCCCGAACCAATATGCTCAATTAATATTCGACAAAGGAGGCAAGAACATACAATGGAGCCAAGATAGTCTCTTCAATAAATGGTGTTGGGAAAATTGGACAGATATATGCAAGAAAATGAAACTAGACCACCAACTTACACCATACACAAAAATAAACTCAAAATGGATAAAGGACTTAAATGTACGAAGGGAAACCATAAAAATTCTAGAAGAATCCAAAGGCAACAAAATCTCAGACATATGCCGAAGCAATTTCTTCACTGATACAGTTCCTAGGGCACTTGAAACGAAAGAGAAAATGAACAAATGGGACTACATCAAAATAAAAAGCTTCTGCACAGCAAAAGAAACCATCAACAAAACAACGAGAAAACCCACTGTGTGGGAAAACATATTTGCCAATGTCATATCTGATAAGGGCCTAATCTCCAAAATTTATAGGGAACTCATACAACTTAACAAAAGGAAGATAAACAATCCAATCAAAAAATGGGCAAAGGACCTAAATAGACACCTTTCAAAAGAGGACATTCAGAAAGCCAAGAGACATATGAAAACATGCTCAAAGTCACTAATCATCCGAGAGATGCAAATCAAAACAACAATGAGGTACCATCTCACACCTGTCAGACTGGCTATCATCAACAAATCAACAAACGACAAGTGCTGGAGAGGATGTGGAGAAAAAGGAACACTTGTGCACTGCTGGTGGGAATGCAGACTGGTGCAGCCACTATGGAAGACAGTATGGAGTTTCCTTAAAAAACTGAAAATGGAACTCCCATTTGACCCTGTGATCCCACTTCTAGGAATATATCCCAAGAAACCAGAAACACCAATCAGAAAGGATATATGCACCCCTATGTTCATAGCAGCACAATTCACCATAGCTAAGATCTGGAAACAGCCTAAGTGCCCATCAGTAGATGAATGGATCAGAAAACTGTGGTACATCTACACGATGGAATACTATGCTGCTCTAAAAAGGAAGGAACTCTTACCATTTGCAACGTCATGGATGGAACTGGAGAGCATTATGCTAAGTGAAATAAGCCAGTCAATGAAGGAAAAATACCACATGGTCTCACTCATTCATGGATAATAGAGACCATTATAAACTTTTGAACAATAATAGATACAGAGGCAGAGCTGCCTCAAACAGATTGTCAAACTGCAGCAGGAAGGCCGGGGAGGGTTGCGGGACAGGAGGTAGGGGGGTAAGAGATCAACTAAAGGACTTGTATGCATGCATATAAGCATAACCAGTGGACATAAGACATTGGGGGATAGGGGAGGCTAGGGGACTGTCTAGGGCGGGGGGATAAAATGGACAGATATGTAATACCCTTTGTAATACTTTAAGCAATAAAAAATAAATAAATAAATAAATAAATAAAATAAAATAAAAATAAGATACCTAAGTATGTTCCTATTTAGTCAGAACAATAGGGTGGAATGTTAGCAGGAGGAAAATCTTCATTTTATTATGCTCTTAAAACTATACTGTAGATCCAGTTTAAGAGTCTCTAAAATTTAAAAAAAATCTCTAAAATTAAAAAGACTCATGAACATTATCTTTGTATTTTGTATTCCCTCTACATTTAAGGTTACTTTATTGCTTTCAATTTTTTTCGATATTCATTAGTGTTCCGCATAGTCTGAGTAATAGACTTAATATTGACTGTGCTTGTGGGGTTTCATGATAGTCCTGAAAAATATGAATCAATATCTTCCACTCTATTTTCCCCTCCAGTGTGATTTGGCTATATGCACTTTAGTGTAAACAGCCACAGGCTGGTTATAAATCATTCTCCTATCTTCCCACTGACAGGCCGCAACCAGGTTGGTAGATCTCCCCAAGGGGAGAGAAAGGAGGGCAACTATCGGTCACCATAAGCATTCCAACTGCAAGTGCTTACAGCTGGAACGTGCCTGCCTTTTAAGGAGCAGAAGGAAATCTCCACAGAGGGCTATTTTAAAAAGTGCAGCTCAATTTTAAATGTATTCCTGCATTTCCGTTTAGGGAATTTAAATTAAATTACCATTTAAAGTTAACATAGATACCTTATTAATGGCATTGAAATCATCAGCACTTGAGTGTTTAAAGATCAGGCCAAGAATGTTTAAGTAAAGACACAGTGTATATAATTGAAGTAGTGTGCAAATATGATTATATACATACCCATCACACTTCATTTACAAAGAGTGTATATATCTATATCTATATATACATATGTTATTACCTCTATGAAAGCAAGATATAATGATGATAAAACCTATTCTATAAATTACAATGTTAAAATAATATGTTAACCAAATGTGCCCTTCTTCACATATGCTATACCTTAAAATTGCATAAACTTTCATTTTCTAAAAATACTTTTAAATGACTGTGACCAGTACTCTGGTTGTTTTAAAGATGAAGTGCACTTCTCTCCTCCATACCTGGTCACACATTTTTAAGGATTAGGGCTACAATATCTCCTTGAATAATATTTTTCTCTGGAGAAGCTAATGAGGCAAGAAAAGATCAAATCTGCAACCTTGATCTCTATTTAACCATGCTCTGAGTAATTTATCTAGACATTATGATCTATTGTAATAGAAATATACTATGCACCTGTCATTAATTAAATAATCAACATGTGCTAAGGCATTCCAGAACTTCAACTTCCAGGAGAAAATGGATAAAGATGTTGTACACGGAGGAGTGATGTTTATGTAAACTGATTTTGACTACCTGCATTCAAATTCTTGCTCCAGTACTATCTACAGTAAGTTTGAGTAAACTTCTATTCTCTAAGTATTAGTTTCTTTAGTTTTAAAATGAAGATAAATACTGTGCCTAAGTATGTGTGTGGTTCTGCAGGTTATAGATGGAAAAGTAAAGCACTATCCATTAGTTAGTGTTCACTAAATGCTCTACCATCAATGAATCTTCATGTTTCAATTGTAGAGAATAAAAATGAAGCCGGTCCTTTATTTTAGTTTAGTTTGGTTCAGATAAGATATATATTGGTCTCTTATTTAATGGCAGCTTTTGACTACCAAAGGCTAGCATGTGAATACTTAGTATCAAAGTTCCCCAGACTGTTGTCTGTCAGTAGTAGCGTTCAGGACAACAACAACCCAGATGCTTTTAAAACACCACATGTAAAGCCACTCCTACCACGAGGTGTACCATTGGGCAAGATGCCTAAGGAAGGTCACCAAGGCAATGAGAGGCTTCTGAATCCAACTCTGGCTGTCTGGGAACTCAAATAAATGCAGCTTGCTTAGCCATACACCATTTATTCAAAGAGCAGGCTCCTTATTTATAATCAAGCCAGCCTTCGGAGTTTCAACCTAGCTACATTCTAACAAGAGATTGTGTGATCTTCATTCATAGAAAAATTATTACATTTCTTTATAGTATAGTGTTCTTTGTTAATAAAGCAGACCTATTAGACTTAATAACCATTTATCTGGAATTATTTCACACATGCACAATTATCTTTACTGATTTATAATAAACCCAGTATTTATGAGTCCCTTAGAATAATTTGAATAACCATAGCTTCAGTAAGCATGGAAGACCTAGTTATAAGTGCTGGGTGAAGTTATCAGTGTCTTGCTCAATATGACTATAACATTCAATAAAAATGATAAAGTAAGTAGAAAAGAATGTCACCTAGTAGAAGTAAAGCCGTATTTCTATTTATAAAATATCCCCTATATTTAAAGAACACACTTTATTTTTGCTGAATTTACTGGGGTGACATTGGTTAATAAAATTATATAGGTTTCAGGTGTACAATTCTATAAAACATCATCTGTATATGTGTTCACCACCCAAGTCAAGTCTTCTTCCATCACCATTTATCTGCACTTTACCCTCTCCTACCTCCCCCACCCTGCTTTCCCTCTGGCAGCCCAAGTGTCCATTTGTAGATGAGTGGGTAAAAAAGCCGTGGTACATTTACACAATGAAATACTATTTGGCCATAAGATGGAAGGAGATATTACTCTTTTCAATGGCATGGATGGACTTGGAGAGCATTGTGCTAAATGGAATAAGCCAGTCAGAGAAAGATACGCACCACAGAATTTCACTCATATGTGGAATCTAATAAACAAAATGGACTAACAAACAAAAGAGAAACAGATTCATAGAGAACATACTGACAGCTGTCAGAGGGGAGGAGGGTTGTGGGCTGGGATTGAGCAAAAAACAACAATAACAAAAACAACTCATACAATAATGCTTTTAAAGTATATGGATTACTTGTGTTATTTATAGTCTGGTAAAATTTAACAGAACTGAAATATTCATTACACATTACTATGTATCAAGTCATTCTCTAGGCATTTTGGATTCATTTTCTTTAAACTGAATAAGGAAACTTTATTATTCCCTTTGTCTAGAAAAGGAGACGACTATGGCCACAGAGCTTAGTAGGTGCTAAAGAGGGTATTTGTATCTTGGAAGTTTTTGTTCCAAAGACAGTGTCCTTTTGATTGTACCATCTAAAGAATAAATAGATATTTTAACTTTTACAAAGATAAGTTTCTCATATTTAAATGAAAAGTTCATTTTTTTTTTCATCATAGAAAATATATGGATACAAAGTCTGAAGGCTTTAGGGTAGACAACGTTGGTCATATGACATCTGGTTTTATGACATCTCTAAATTATTCTGTCCTCCTTTATGAAAAGAGATGAAGACACCTATCTTAGAGAGATAAGGCCAGGATATAAAGGACAATTAGGATGGCATGGTAACAGGAATATAGAGATTAAAAAGTAAAGCTCAGAAATTTAAGTAACTCAAACATGGTCACATGAATTAATAGCAGAGCTGCCCTCAATCCCATCTCTTCCACATGCCTTCAAATAAAAAACAAAACAAAAACAGAACATGAAGGGTAATAGTAGATTATAAACTTGAAAGAATTTTAAACATTAAATATTGTTCACTACCATAAGCATGACAATATTGTTTAAAAACAATAACACAATAAAAGGAAACAATATTTCCCCAGAATGCCTAATAATAATATTTAATGCATGATCTCACTTACACTCTATGTGTGTCATTATATATCCATCAGAGCTATCATAGAAAAAGAAAATAATTCTGAAAAGGCATACACAATTATAGTTGATTTTTATTTCTTTCATTTATTTCCTTATGTGTATTTTATATCCATCTATCTTCCATAATGAAAACATATTTCTTGGATTCTTATTCAAGGAACATGACTTAAAGTAATTACATTCCAAGTCTCAATTTCATTTTTCTAAATATGCTTTTTCATTATATCCTGCTCATTTTATCTTGAAAACTGAAATGTTCATAAACTTCTAATTTGCGTTGCAATGCCTAGGAATAGTTCTTGCCATGCTGCAAGGAGAAAACTGAGCCCAGGACTTAGCTGTGGATTTAAATGCCCTACCCACGGCATTAATTCTCAAACTTTACTGCACACAAGACTCCTGTAAGATGCAGTGAAAATCCAGATTGCTACTCTCAGAGATTTTGATTTGCTAGATTTCAGGTAGATCCCCATCTCAACAATTTTAAAAAGCTTCCAGCTGAGAATGGTTAAAAGTGATCAGTTCTCTTACTGAAACTGTTCCATAGGAACTGACCCTTTAAGTACTGTGGTATATGAGTGAATATAATGTTTCTATCTTATATCTGTGTATCAATGGATTACTCAAACAGAAGGCAGAGGTGACTGAAGAGAAATCATAGAAAGAATCTTTTTTTGTTAAAAAACACACACACACAAACAAACTGGTTATCATTATTTCCATTAGAATGGACTTGGTTAATTCTCAGTAATGAAGAACACCATGTCACTGACATAACATGGTAATTTTTTTCTTTAAAGTATAGTCATAATATAGACCAGTATTAGGGCTATGCTTGTTGTAGTCCCTCAAAAACTCAGACTGAAGAAAGTTGCTAGAATCACCTCAGCAATGGCAAGAGAACACAGAAGATCACAAATTGATACTAAAAGCTTCTGTCAGAAAAGACACCATCACTTCTACATATATTTTATGTCATAGGAAACCAGATGGCCATACTAAAATCAAATAAGTGGGAAAATTCAATTGGATCATATGTTCACAAGAAAGATGGCCAGAAAGGTGAACACTTTAATCACTACCTTTCATGCCAAACTCAAGCAGTTACCACATAGTGTAGTGATGACAAACCAATGTGGGAAGTTAGAAAGCTCAGAAATTAAATCCTAGTTGTATCACTTACTGGCTCTCTGGACAAGTTACTTAACCTCCATAACCCTCAACTTTCTTACCCCATCAAATCTCCTAGAACTGTCAGAAACCAATGCAAGAATGTATATCAAGTATTCTGTACAGTGTCTGGCATGAAGTATGATCTTCTGATTATTCGTCTTATTCATAACCGTGAATTACAATAAATACCATGAAATATTCATAATATTCATATTCTAAAGTAGGCTAGCATAAAACATAAAGGATACTTTATCACTTATGCAGCATACATTTATTTAGCTCTGACTATTCACAAGGTACTATGTTAGGAAAAATGAAAGATACAGAAATGAATAAAATATAGTTTCTGATACAAAGAATCTTGCAATGTGTTTGGGGTGCCAGGATTTTAAATAACAAACACTAGACAGATATCTGGACATGACAAAATGGAGGAGCTATGGAGAGCTAAGAAGGCAATGAACTCAGAATTGAGAAAATGCTGAATTTTTTTGGGAAAAAATGTCATTTCTCTTAGTACTATTCAGCAAAATATTTAAAAGATATTTTGAGATGAATATGGAATAGTAGAGAGAAGTGGAGAAACACTCACAGGTAGGTTTCACAGGAGGTGTTTCTAAGGAAAATAAATGTAGGTAAATAGTTTATTGAAGATATAGGAGCAGATAGATCAATCGATAGATTGACGGATATAGGTTTAGCCTGCAGACCCTCTTGTTTGAGAGAATAGTTGGTTTAATTGTCAGAGTGTCAGAAATGACTCTCTCCACTTACAACTTTTCTGGGATCTAGGGCGAGATTCTCTCACAGAATCAGGAAAGTTTTTCATAAGGATTTTTGTTTGAGTATGAGTAGTTAAGTGTTGTTTAAGTGCATTGTTCTCACTTGGATAATAGAATAATTCTTTTCTTTTCTAAATTCAATTTGCATGCTGTGTTGCATTTTGTGAAGTCAGACCATGTTCTCAAAACTACAGTTCCTTTCTGATGCACTCCTAGACAATGAGTTTGGAAAAAGAAGTCCTTCAAAGAGATGGAAATTGCAGAGCAGTGACTTAGGAATCCAAGCATGTGGCAATTTCCATGAATGTCAGGCGTGGCAATTTGCCACAGGGAAAAACAAGGTCATTCTGTGCACCACTATCAGAATCATGGTGCATGGGTTGTAAGCAGACAGAGTCACCCTTCTCTGATTCAACCAGTCATTCTTCTTGCCTTCAAAGTGCTTTGTATTCAGTCATTGCTGAATTATATAAAGTTTATTGAATACACAGGATCTATTAAGATATACCATCTCCTTTATTAAATTGAAGGATTGAGATCATTCAAAATTCTACTTATAAATGTCTGCCAGACAGGGAGCTATTTAACTTGATATATAACTTAAATGGGCCCAGACACCATTAGGTATGAGGTTGAGGCCTCAAGCTATCTAATGCAAGAAAAGAAATCCCCCCCATTTTCAGTAGGTGAGGTGTTAAATATAAAAACCTTTATTTTCAATTATGGCATTTGAGCTCCCAATTGAATCCTTTCTATTGCTGCTTGGGAAGCATGCCAACCTTGCCTGTGGTATAAATCAATCAACAATATTTCATTTTGATGCTTTTATTGCACGATTCTTGGGGTCCCTTATCAAGACAATTACACTAAAAGCTCAGATATTCAGAATAAACATTAAAAGATAAGAGTGAAAATTTTTATTTAAAATACAAAATAAAATGGAGCATACAAATTACAAAAAATGATATTAATATACAAAAAGCATATTAATTAAAAAATGCAAGCATCAATTGCTTACAATGCATAGCCAGAAATGTCATATCTAAAAAATTAATTCAAATGAAAAAAAAAGAAAAGGCTCCTTTTAAAACTTCCATATTGTAGGATTATTTGTAAGTGTACATTTATAAATATTAAACATATTCGTGGATCTGAAAAAACAACAACTAAAACACATAGTGAGGCAAATTATGCACTAGAAAAGCTTCAGGTTCAACTATTTCACCCCAAAACTCCGATTTCTACCTTTGGTGACATTTGCATGTTTTGTTAAAATAAAATGATTTGATTAAAAAATGAAATACCTAGCATGTTATTCAGTAATGTAATTGCAAATATGTTTCATGTCTTCTTTTTGAAAGGCTCTGTGGGGAAACAAAGATGAAAACAACATAATGTGCTTTAGAAGTGTAAAACAGAAGTCTAGATGAAAATTTAAAATCTATGACTAAACATGAATCTGCATATGAAAGCTTTCGTGTTTCAGTGTCCTGCCAATGGAATTCACAAGCGCTATTCAAGAGCAAACACTAAGCATGGCTGCTTCTCAAAACTGAGCTTCAATCAATCATTGCTTTAGCTCAAATTCCAGACAGTTTTTATTGAAATGATCAATACCCAAAGATGATAATGAAAGAGAGGGAAACAATGCATTTTGCAAGCCACAATATTTAATGGTAAAAGAGTTAGTACTGCCAGGATGTAGGAAATCCAAGCGACCTAAACTCTGTTCATAGTTTAAGTTAGAGGATATGGACATATGGCAATCAAACTCCTGATCAAAATGTTTGGAAACACTTTAATGCCAAAAATACTCTTTGGAGCATCATTTATTTAGACATTCATATGCCTCCAGAACATGCTGGCCAATAAAACATATTTCCATTTATGTTCTGCCAGCTCTTACTCATTAGCTAAAATATCTTATTTTGCAGCTTTTATAAAAAGGATTTGCAATAAGATATTTCAAAGTCAAAATTTTTATAATTTGTCTTTAACCTGCAATGCTACCAAAGTACTACAACTTCATTTTTAAACATTAAAAATGGTTAAAAATCCTTGTCCTTCACTAAATCCTTGATTACAGATGCTAATACATTTTAAAATATACCCATTGAGAAACTTTCTGGAATTGCTCACTCTCTGCTTATAGGCAATGATTTATTAAATCTGGAAGAAAGAAGTAATACAAGCATAGGAAACAAATGGATCAAAATTATCTACCTATAGATAAATCACATAATGGACTTTAATGTGCTTGAAAAATGTAAATAAATTACTTACTTATACTAGTTTTTATCTCATTTTATATTTTTACTCATTTTTGAAGTGTTAATTAATAAAATAAATTCAAGCTCTTCCTTTTTTTCTTTGTAAAGTAAATGTTTGACCCAATAGAAGTTAAGGCCCCTTTTAAAAATTCTAGGATGTTACGTACTTTCTAGCAGGATAGACCCATGCCTTGTATTCTCTACTTTATTACACATAAATGCATGTTTAGGAGTGAACATAAAACTGGGAACTGACAGGGATAATAAATGATTCCTTAAAATGCCAAAATACATTGAGCTTTTGTTACACTTTAGAAATAAGCATTATTAGAAGAAATGCACCATATAAGATTGCTATCGCTGTGTAACAAGTTACCACAAACCTAGTGACTTAAAACAAGTTACTACAAACACAGTGGATTAAAATAACAAATTTATTATTGTATTTTCCCTGCAACAGAAGTCCAGGCATGTTATAACTGGGTTCTATTTTTAGGGTCTCATAAGGCTGAAATCAAGGTGTCAGTTTAGCTTCATTCTAATATGAAGCTCAGGGTTCATGTGCAAGTTCATTGGTTGTTGACAGAACTTAGTTCCATGCAGTTGTAGGGCTGGGTCTCTGCTTTCTCTGGAGGTTAAATAGGGTTCATTCTCAGTTCTGAAGGTCCTGTCACATGGTCCTCTCCACAACAGGGTAGTTTGTCCTCAAGAGGCATCAGGAGAATCTCACTGTGGATCTCTGTCAGTTAAGGGCTGAGCTGAGGAGGCCAGGCTACCCAGGATCATCTCCCTATAGATTAACTCAAAGTGGACTGATTAGGGACTTCAGTTACATCTGTAAAATCTCTTCTGCTATATAACCTAACAAAATCACCAGAGCAATTTCTCATTATATGGATAAGTCCTGTACAAAGTCAAGAAAAGGTGATTACACAAAGGGGCAAAAAACTTGAGCTATCTTAAAATTCTGCCTATCACAGATACCAAAAATTATGTATGATGATATGATAAAACTTTGTCAGGTAGAAGTGAAAAAGATGTAAATATAAGACAAGTTTAGGGAAAAAAATAGAAAAATTTTTTGTGACTATGAAAACAAATTGATTTCCATGAATGTTTTCATGTAAATACAGAATTTAGGAAGACAGTAAAGCTTAGTATTATTGTAGCAATCTCATTTTCTTTTATGGAGACTGATGGCAAAGCCTATAACTTGACAAAGATCGGTCACTTTGCATAACAATGACCAAAGAAATGAGGCTTCAGAAATCTAAAACCATCTTATCCTCTAACTCTGGTGTGTGTGTGTGTGTGTGTGTGTGTGTGTGTGTGTGTGTGTGTTAATGTTTGGCCATAAAGATAAATAATTTTGAACTTGTGTTTTTTTTAAAATATATTTTATTGATTTTTTACAGAGAGGAAAGGAGAGAGATAGTCAGAAACATCGATGAGAGAGAAACATCGATCAGCCGCCTCCTGCACAACCCCCACTGGGGATGTGCCCGCAACCTAGGTACATGCCCTTGACTGGAATCGAACCTGGGACCTTTCAGTCCGCAGGCCGACGCTCTATCCACTGAGCCAAATCGGTTTTGGCAGAACTTGTGTTTAATTGGTGGCCATATAATATGTCTCTTTCTGAAATTTTCACTTGGGCTCAGGATATAGAGGCTATATTATTCAACAAATATTTTCATTTGGGAGCATGACATTTAAATTACCTTAGCTGTCTCTGGGTTTCCAATGCAGTAGTTATGGTCCATTCTCTTAATTACTTCTGGATACAGATAATATACTATATCTGTGTCTAGATTCAGAAATAGATCATTCTTAGTTTACCAGTGTCATATAGAAGAACAGTTATATAATCACTACGATTGAAATGAAAATGTTTTCTTGTCATTGAATAAGCTGAATAACATAATTTATTTTTAAAGTTTTTTAAAATATATTTTTATTGATTTTAGAAAGAAGGGTGAGAGAGAAATAGAAACATCAATGATGAAAGAGAATCATTGATCAGCTGCCTCCTGCATACCCCACACTGGGGATGGAGCCTGCAACCTGGGCATGTGTTGTGACTGGGAATGGAACCATGACCTCCTGGTTCATAGGTCAATGCTAAATCACTGAGTCACACTGGCAGGGCTGAATAACATATCTTATTTTCCCTTACATAAGATTGTGATTGGGAATCTTATGTAATAAAGAGCTAATATGCTAATTAGACCGAACAGCAGAACAACCATCCGGACCACCTTCCTGATGAAATCGAGGCCACGAGGGCTGGCCGTGGCTGTGAGGGCCGAGCCCCTTGCACGAATTCATGCATCGGACCTCTAGTATTAGATAATGATTGTATCACAACATAAAGAGATATAGCTTCAATTGAATTAATTATTATCATTAGATTTATAAGCTGATATAATCTTTTAATTCCAATCTTGTACATAATGCTTGTATAAAATTATAAGCAGTTGAAACTCTCATAAGTAATAATGACATCAATAAGAAAAGAAGCAGAAAAAATCAGGAGTTTAGAAAAAAATAAAACTTCAATCAGTTATTATCAAAATAAATGGTCAAAGTAAACTTAATATGAAAGATGGAAATTTCATAGAGTTATATTTGCAGTTCAAGGGGATAAAATAAGTGAAATGCCACATACCCCATAAGAGTTAACTCTCTATGTAAAATAAAAGTATGTTTGTAAGTGTCTGGAATTTTTTTAAACAAAATATGCTATTTAACAACCAAAATTGGGTTCATGCCCTTTATGGAAAATGAAGTTTTACCATTTTTTAAATAAAGCAACGAAAAGATGCCTATTCTAGAATATGGGAATTATATCATAAGCATAAACTTTGATGAGTTATTCATATAGAGACCAAGAATGAAATATAATGAGCATGTGGCTGAAACCAAGTTACATGGAAGAGTAAGATACTATCTGTAATAGTAAATTCAAATTCATGCCAATTCAACTTATGAAATACAATTTTCTTCATTATATGCATTTGACTGGCTTGTGAAACATTAATATAATAACTGTGAAAACAAAAATGGTGGAACAACCACAAGCTACAAATGGCACTGTGATTTTTATAGTTCTTTCACATGCAGTGACTTTTTGATATCAGGCCTAGAAATAAATACTAGTGTTATCACTCTAGAATGGGAGAAAAGGCATAATCAATTTCTGACAAAGACTTTGGGGTCCTTGTACTTTTTTTCCCTCTTCTACAAAACCAATCTGAATCCTCTTTATTCCAAGGCTTGCATTTTTATTATTGCATGTTTCACTTTACATGTCACCTTTGAAGGGTTATCTGACCAACCAAAGTAAATGAGTTTTCTTAGATTGGACTATTTTCTGTAATCATAGACTTTACTTCTCCTTCAGAAGCCATGTTATGGAGTTGGCAATTGATTCTAAGTTTCTCAAGCGGCAGATGGAAATGGTCCTCAATTTGCAAATGAGGAAATAGAATCCCAGAGAATAAAATGACACACTAGAAGTCAAAGCTAGAAAATAGCAAAATTCGGATTTAATTTCTGGTACACAGACTAAAACCTCTTGTTTTCTAATATGAAATGGTATTTCAATAAATTCCTTAGGTCACTTGTTTTCAAGTCATTTTGCTCCTTGTGGTTTTGCTCCCCAGGGACCATTTGGCAAAGTCTGGAATCTCTTTTGGCTATTGCCACCATTTTGTGTGTGTGTGTCTTTGTGTGTGTGTGTGTGTGTGTGTGTGTGTGTGTGTGTGTGTGTGTGCTTGGTTGTTGTAGTGTTGTTTTTTTGTTTTTGTTTTTATTTTGAGGGGGGTCCTATTGGCATCTAGTGAAGACAGTACAAGGATGCTGTTAAACATCCTGCAATGCATAGGACAGTCTCCCACAGCGAAATATTATCTAGCCCAAATGCCAATCATTGCCATTAAGGAACTGAGACTTAGAATTCTTAAAATAATAAAAGCAGCTTTTCTGCCCACTTCCCATGCCTCTTAGTACCACTCTGGCTGCACTTCACTCCATGCTCCTGCTAAGGAAGCGCTGCTTTCTCATTCCAGCTGGCATCTTGATCCTCTACTGGGACCACATCAACCATGAGGATATGTTCTCAGATATCTACAAGATCTGGGAGATCCCAGATGGCTGTGCCTGCAGGTAGAGGGGAAGATGGTCAGTAGGACAGAGGGTAACATTGATGACTCGCTTATTGGTGGAAATGTCTCCGCTGAAGGCCTGGAGAGCGAAGGTACCGAAAGCACAGTCATCCCAGGTGTTGATATTGTCATGAACCATCATATGCAGGAAACCAGCTTCACAAAAGAAGCTTATAAGAAGTACATCAAAGATGACATGAAATCATCCCAAGGGAAGCTAGAAGAACAGAGACCAGAAAGAGTAAAGCCTTTTATGACAGGGGCTGCAGAACAAATCAAGCACACCCTTGCCAATTTCAAAAACTACCAGTTCGTTGTTGGTGAAAATGTGAATCCAGATGGCGTGGCTGCTCTGCTGGGCTACCATGAGGATGGCTGACCCCATATATGATTTTCTTTAAGGATGGTTTAGAAATTGAAAAATGTTAACAAATTTGGCAATTTGGATCATCACCTGTCATCATAACCAATTGCCTTTGCATCCACACACCCAGACTAAGGACAAATGGGACTGATTTTATCTTGAGCTCTTCATTTATTTTAACCTTGATTTATTTTGAGTGAAGGCATTGTTTTTAAGAAAAAAAAAACATGTCGTGTAGGTTCTTTAAAAATAAAATGCATTTAATCGAAAAAAAGAATAAAAGCAGTATATATGTCAGTATGTATTTTTGACATGCAAAGAGTGTACAAATAAAACTCAAATTCCCTCATTTTGTAACACTTTCCTAAAGGATTGTTCTAAGTCTCACTAGTATCCTATGAGTAATATAATCTAAACTCACAAATGAGATCTTTATAGACAAGCACATGCTAATTTTAAGATTAATTTCTACTTTTGCCATACAGATGAGTTGAAAATGAAATTGTCAGTCTTCATATCTGTGCAAGTATAAGTGAGAATTGTATTTTAAAAGCGATCATGTACTATAAACTATCATGGGAAAAGCACATACATTTCGAGCCCACGAAGCGGCCCAGAAACAATTTTTTTTCTACCACTTATGACTGTGAATAAGTTACCAAGTCATATAAGAAATGGATGAGAAGTTTCACCAGAACAAACAGAAGGTTGGTATAGGGAATCTGTGCTCACGTGTGAAAGCTGTAGTGGCTCATGTGCTATGAAATCTGCAGGCTGTCTACAGGTGCTAAGCGAAAACCTGCAGCCCTGCAAGCACAATCAGAACTCCCAAAGAGAGGTTCAAGACCACCAGGGCCAGAAGCCTGGCATGAGCCGACACCTAGCATCGTTCACTAGCAAAGCATAATCCCCTTGCCTTTAGCAAAGAAAGACTGGTTTGAGCATTTGTCTTTGCAGATTCTCTCTAATTACAGGCTTGCTCTTGGACCATGCAAAAACAACCAACAGAGAGAAGAAGAAATTAGTTTAAAAGTTTATTTAAGATAAGGGCAACCTAAAAAATATATTATGTTCAATACACACAAGTGATTCTTTTACTGGCTTCAGCCAAATTAATTTGCACATAGTCCACTGCTACCGAAAGAAAGCTAGTATTAATATTTCAAACTAGAAAAAAATATAACTTCATGATATTCTTTTGCTTATGCAATTATTTATTTGTTGTCTATCTCTCTTAATGCTAGCCTAATGATAACTTTGATTAAAAGCATGGAGCTTGTTTATCTTCTAAGAGTACACTGGAACCTGACACATATCTATAATAATAAAAGGGTAATATGCTAATTAGACTGGACATCCTTCTGGACGTCCTTATGGATGACCTTCTGAACAAAGCCAGGACTGCAAGGAAAGCTCAGGTCCTGGGTGCCTGCCAGGGGCCAGAGGGGAGCCCAGGTCTTGGGTGCCAGAGGGAAGCTGGTGCCGGCAGCTGGGGGAAGGAAGGCCTACTCTTGCACGAATTTCGTGCATCAGGCCTCTAGTGTGTTTAATAAAATGAAGGTGAAATACGTGTGATTTTCTTACTAAAGGGCGTGTATTGGGGTTATATGAAATCTGTATTACTCTGCTAGGGTTTCTTTAACAAAGCACAATAGACTGGGAGGTTTGAACAACAGAATTAATTTCCTTGCAGATCTAGAAGCTAGAAGTTCTAGATCAAGAGATCAGCAAGGCTGGTTTCTTCTGAAGCCTCCCCCCTTGGCTTGCAAGGCTGTCTTCTCCCTGTGTTTCCACATGGTCTTCCCTTCCTATGTGTGTCTGTGTCCTAATCTCCTCTCTTTATAAGACATGAGTCATATTAGATTTAGATTAAGTCCCACCCTAATGACCTCATATTAACTTAACTGCCCCTTTAAAGGCTCTATTTCCAAATACGGTCCCATTATGAGGTACTGGGAATTGAGGCTTTAACATATGAATTGGGGGAACAAATTCATCTCATAGCAAAATTTATTGCAAAGCGATTGCATTATTTTTTACAATATGCAGCTATTATTCAAATGGCTGCTAAAGCATATATCACTTCAGTACCAAATGCAGGTATTCAAAGTTTTATAGAATAAACCTAGCAATGTACACAATACTAAGTGCTTTTGTTTATCAGTTTTATAATAAATAGTAACAATTATTTTCACAGGGCTCAAGACAATAAAGTTGCAAATTAATTAAGCTTAAAGAAAACAAAGTAAGGTTTAAGAATTGAACTTTTAAGACAGTGTGTTTAAATTAACAAAGATTTTATTTTTATTAATTTGAGTTATATTATACGTATATGTGTATATATATGTTATGTACACACACACGAGATTATAAAGCACAATGCCTAGAAAAAATAAAGAGCAATTTCTAAGTAAATGTATTGTGTGTCTCATAAAACATATTCAAACCAATGTATAAGAAGAAAGAGCTTTGTTTACCCACTTAAAATTATGCTTTCTACAGAATATAAAAAATATTTGGGAAAAACTATGAAAGCCTGGTCATAATTTGATAATTTTTGATGTTATAAAATCACAGACAGATATTAAACAACTTAAAGTATTTCCTTTTAAAATACAAATTGTATTATATCAACAAAACAACCATATATTTTATAGAAAAATCACAATCTCTGTCTAAGCATCATAAAACCTGAAATTATACATGGTGACACAATATTTCATTTTTATTCTGGTAAATAGTTTTTAAAAATCTACTCCTCAAAGAGAGAAGAATTTGTCTTTATGATTGTTAATAGAAATGAAAAGTTAAAAAAATTATTTTACCTGAAAACATCTGACAATAAGTTATGCAATGGTAATAATTTATGAAATCCTATATAATAAAAGCCTAATATGCAAATTGTCCCCTCAGGCAGTCGTTCAACTGGGAGTTTGACCAGGAGACCAGGAGTTTGACTGCTCAGTATGACATGCACTGATCACCAGGAGGGAGCGCAGAATATGGCATGCTACGACCTTTCAACAGCTATCAGTGAGTGGGGGTGATGGAGATGGAGGTACAGTGAGAATGTGGGGTGTCCCCAAGCTCTCTCTCACTCCCCTGCTACCCTCCCCCAGGACACCAGGGCTTGCACACCAGGGGAAACCTCCATGCTCAGGTGCCGGGCGTCCACAAAGAGCCTGCCCCGCACCTGTACTGCCTCCTCAGGGTGAGCCAGGCTGCAGCCACCGGGACTGCAGGGGCTGGTTGGACTCCCCGTGGGTTCGCACAGGAGCCGGTCTGCAAGGTCTGCCAGGAGAGAGCATGCTGTCCGCCTGGCTTCCTTGCAGTGCCAGTGGGAGGCCCAGAGGCCCAGGTTGTGCCCCAAACCACGGCATCCTGTTGCGCTCACCACATCTCTGGGTGGGGACTTGGGAGCTGTGACTCAGGAGGAGGGGGTTGTGCAGGTCCCCTGGGTCCCAGGTGCTGCCCAGGGCTCAGAGGTCAGCTGGGATCTGCCCTCCCACGCCAGACACTCACGCTTCGATCACTGGCCAGGCCTAGGGACTGCACCCATGCATGAATTTCATGCACCGGGTCTCTAGTTAGTATTAAAATTGTTCTCTATGTGAAGCATTTGTAATTATATTTCTCAGAACAAAGATGAAACAAAGCAATATGTTTTACATATTATTCACTAAAACACAGAATTTAATTATGAGTTAAATGGAAATAATGCACATAATTTATAGTTTACAAGAACTTTCAGTACCAGAAAGCTTTTACTGTAATACACAAATCCAAATCTTAGGAGCATCCTTCTAAAAGTCCTGAAGATTTTCAATTGAATTTGTCAGTTGTGACTTAGGTTTAGATTCCTTTATATTAGAGTTTTTAAAAGGTAATAATAATAATAATAATAATAATAATTGGGGGCTTTTATGGGCTAAATTGTGATCCTCAAAACTCTTATATTTAAGTCCTAATTTCCAGTACTTCCAAATTTGACTGTATTTGAACATATGCCTGGGCCCTAAAATCCAATAAGACTGCTGTCCGTAAGAAGAAAATAGATATATACACACAGAGAGTGAGGAGAGATAATGTGAGGATGCAGAAAAAGCAGCCATCTGCAAGCCAAGGACCTATGAACCTATACCATAAATGAAAATACATATAGTATATCCCCCTTATCCATACATTTAAAGACCCCCTACTGGATTTCTGAAACCACAGGTGGTACCGAACCTATATATTACTATAAATATATATCTATGATTAATGTTTGATATATACATTAGTCACAGTAAAAGACTAATAATAATAAATAAAAATAAGATAGAATAATTATAACAATATACTGTAATAGAAGCTATGTTAATGTGGTCTCTGTCTCAAAATAGTTTGTACTGTACTTGCATTTTTATATAAAGGAAAAACTGTATATCTTCCCTTTGACATATACAAATTGCCAACATCACTACTCTTTCCCTTTCAAATCATTATTAGGTAAAATAATAGTTACTTAAACACAAGCACTGTGATACCACGACAGTAGATTTCAAAATGAAGACTGCTACTTAAGTGACTAATGGGCAGGGAGTGTACAAGCGTAGAGAAACTGGACAAAGTGATGATTCACGTACAGGGTGGGATGAAGCAGGATGTTGTGAGATTTTATTATACTACTCAGAATGGTGTGCGATTTAAAACTTATGTATAGTTTATTTCTAGAAATATTCATTAATATTTTCCCCCTGCAGTTGACAGTGAGTAACTAAAGCGACATGGAACTGAAATCGTGAAAAGTGAAATCACAGATAAGGGGAGACTGCTATAAATTTCAATATATAACCAAAGGATGTGTGAATATTTATAAACATGGTAAAAATAACACACAACTTTGTCCTGATATTAAATTATAATCATTCTTTTCCAAAGAGTGGTAAAAATTTGTATCCAGGTATTATCTCCATATCTTTGTCTTGTTCTCAATCAGATTTTCTTCTTTGCTATCTATGTTGACACCATGCACAGATCCATGTCCACTTTATTTACACCCTATTCTATCATACATCAAAATTATTCTGTTAAAGAATACATACAACATAATTGCATTCATATCAAATTTCAGAAATTGAAAATTAATATATTAGTGACAGAAAACTAGTGATTGCTTATATCTAAGAAGGCAGTGAAGGGTAAGAAGAAAAATTATAGCAGGACTTCTAATCTGAACTGCAAATCATTCTGTTTCACTATCATATTATTAGTCCAATTTCAGTACTTAAATGCAGCCTTAACTTATTCACATTTCTATAACATTGGAATATAAACTCTTCTTTTTTAAATAGCTCTAAAAATGCTTGGTACATCCACTTATTTACACATACACACACACACACACACACACACACACACACACACACACACACACAGGTTTTTCTAACTCTGGGTTAAGGCTCCCTAACTTTATATCATTTTTTTTCTCCATGCCCAGTTCTGCATTTCTTTGAATGCACTTTTGGGGAAATAGAGTTTTACAGTATTTGGTTTTATTTTGATAAGACAAAAGCTATTTGTAGGTTGAGAGAAAAACTGCCAATAGTTTGGCAAGTACTGAAAAAGTCATGTCATTGTGTAGAAGTCTGAATTTTTTGCTAATATTTTGTACCTAATGTTCAAAATCCTCCCCATAATGGAATTCATTGAATTTGTTAAAAGATGCTTTCATTGCTGTTGCAGAATTATCTATATATTAACTCTGGAAAGTGAAATTTGCTATTTCCATTTTGCATTTCTCTGTAAGGCCTCCTGAAAGATTGTAACTTATGGTAGTTTATCTGGAAATTATAGAAACTAGAGAAATTGTGTTTTTCAAATAAACATATTTTTTCTTATATCAGTTTATAATAACTAACATCCTTAAAGAATGTCTGGTGTCTATTTCAGTAATGTGTGCTTAAGATCACTAACATATATAGACAATGAAAAATTCAAAAGCCAAATCAGATGTCTTCAAATTATTTTTCACCAAATAGTCAGAATTGACATGAGAGCTATTCTATTCTTGAATAACAGAATTTTTTTCTCTTTCTCTTTCCGTTTTCTAAAGAGAAACATCATTTTTTATTGAACAGGGCTCCTAATTCTATACCTTGTACTATTACTTCAAAACTTTTGTAACTCTAATAAGAAATAGTCCATAAAAATTCCCCCAAACAACTGCATTAACTCCATTAAATTCTCAGTGTATAAGATGAACATTTCCACTATAGTCCTTTTGGAGGCGCATCATTACTTTATTCATTTCTAAGAAAAAGACTTAAAAACTCAGATTTTTTTTTCATTCTCAATAAAATGCTTTTTTGCTATATGAATAATAAACCTTTTGGGTAGAGACCTTATTTCATTTCTTGCTTAAAATTCCATTTCTCATATTTTTTCACACTTTATAATGTAACTCCAAAAAGGCTAAGTTCTAAAGAAAAACAGGTTAAGGAAAAAATGGACCCTAAATTATTAACTATGCCTCATTTATAGTTCATAGACAATCTGACCTATCAAGGATTAAAAAATTAAAAGATTAAAAAAATAATAACATGTCATTCTAATCATACATTTGTGAACTTTGTTTAAAAACATTGCAACAGTCTTTATGAGTAAAACTGCCACTATCATAATGCCATATAAATATGTATTTTATCAAAACCCAGAAACTAGTGATTTGTGATTTCAAATATTTTCCCTTGCCTCTCCTAGCCATAGGGTACTTCTCACCTGATCTGATATTAGCACCATTTCCCCCTTTTTGGCTAAATAAAATCTAAGTCACAATATTTTAAAAGATTTAAAAAAAAAAAATGCCTTCCAAAGGGGAATAGTGGTCCTTGAGTGGCCAAATTTAGCAGAGATGCATTTCTCAGATGGTGAATCAAACTTTAAGGCACAAAGGAAATGGCTTTGTGCCCCTGAGAAGGTGAATCAAAACACTCTTAAGCCAAGCATGTCAAACTCTCGGCCCGCAGGCTGCATGCGGCCCACAACGAATATTTTTGCAGCCCAGCCAAGGTAACGGTATGTAAGAAACATTTTAATAAAAATTTTGTAACTTAATTTTCACAATATCCTGTTATACATAATTATTAATACAACGTTTGCTAATGCCTGATTACTATAATCGTGTTGCATTCATTTCCCTTATGTGCCTTTCGCGCAGGCGCACCATTTCTCTCCACTAATATTAGCAGCGAATATTTCAGCAGCCGATGGCCACATCATTAGTCTTAGACTGATTCGTTTGGTGTGCACAACAGGAAATATTTCGCTTTTAGAGAACAAGAAAAATAGTTTTATTTGCGTTATGCTTATTGTTTTGTGCAGTTATTTGGTGTCTGGTAAGTTAATGTTCAAGAAAAAATACTAACTTTTATTAAAATGTCCTATTATTTTATGTTAAGAATACTCATTTATTTCAGCCCTTTGTATTTAGCATGTCTCTATCAAGATAAACCTACATTTCTATGAAAATTAAAGTTTTTGTTTTTTTGTGGCCCACATACACTTAAACCTTGTTTATTTGGCCCGTGTTAGCCTTTGAGTTTGATATGCTTGCTCTAAGCCTCAGTTTCTTGTCCTGCAAACTGAAGGTGGTACTAACTAGCTTACAAGCTGGTGTGATGAGGTGAGATGACCTATTAAGCACCCAATGGGACTTGGGGCATACTATTGTTGAACCTCTAACCTAATGCAGACACACAGATAACGAGGCCTTGGAAGCAGGGGAGATGCGCACAAGCCCAGTTACAGCTCACAAGTGCAAACATTGATGTTGAAAGAACAACATAATATCATTAACAGGGCAGAGAGTTTGTGGGTGACAGGGGGACATGTGAGGAAGCAGAGGAACATGAGTAACAAAATAATGGAGACATAGACCAGAGTGTCATCCAAAAGGCACATTTTACCCAAATATAGATGTTTTACCCAAATATAGATGTTTTTCACTTGAAAGTTTCTCTAAATATTGTTTTAAAATTTTATCGATAGTTTGAAATATATCATTATAAATCATTTATTTTTTTACTGGTTAGTGGAAGCAGCAAAGAAATATTGAAATCTTAATAATAATGCTATACTCCGACAACACTACATTAGAAACCATCCATGTGGTTTGATTTAATGTCACTCTTTCTAGTTGAATTGTCAAGGTGTGGCATCTAAGCAGTAAATTCAGCTTGAATGTGTATTAACCTGACATTCAGGCTTAGGTTGGAGCTTTAATAACTCAGGCAACAAGAAAAGACATTTAGTATAGAAAATAGCGGGTAAATAGTAGTTATTACTACAAGAATGCTAGCTATAATGAGAACTGCAGCTGTTAGGGCAAAGGGGACTCATCATGGAAGCATGGTTTTATTAAATAATGTCTTTCAACAGATAAAGTCAGCAAAAATTCTCTGTAATTGTCAACATAGGAATGTAGATTTTTTTACAGTTTAATATTTTAATAGCATATAGTATATACTATTTTATAAAACTCAAAGCTAATAAAGGGTTTGAGATGCCAAGGTGAGTCAACTTCCTGATATTAATCTATCAATAGCCTACTAAAATGTCATAGTACAGTGTATGCATATTATGAAAATTAGAATAATATTGAGTAGCTAACATGAACATTAGCAAATCATAAATGGACAAAAAAATCATAAAGTAAAATAAAGTATCTCTGAGTAGAAAGAAAGGAAAATGCCTAACATATTTGCTATGCTTAAAATTTTGAATTTTAAATATCTCATCCCAATAAGTAGTTCTCTGCTTAGTAAGTTACCTGTGTCAATTATTTGTTTGGAACACATGGACAGGTCATTGGTTTTCAATGCCGCCTGAGTGACATTGGCAATGTCTGGAGATATTTTTTCTTTTACATTTTATTTTTCAATTGCAATTTACATTCAGTATTATTTTGTATTGGTTTCAGGTGTGCAGCATAGTGGTTAGGCAATCACGTACTTTATGTTGCCCTCCATATTTCTAGTCCTCCTGGCACCACACATAGTTATTAAAATACTATTGACCAATTCCCTATGCTGTACTTTACATTCTGATGACTATTTTGTAACTACCAATTTGTACTTCTTAATATCTTCACCTTTTCACCCGGTCTCCCCAAACGCCTCCCCTCTGGCAACCATCAGTCAGTTCTCTGTGTCTATGAGTTTGTTTCTGTTTTGTTTGTTCCTTTATTTTATTCTTTAGATTCCACATAAAAGTGAAGTCATCTGGTTTTTGTCCTTCTCTGACCACTTATTTCACTGAGCAAAATACTCTCTAAGCCCACTCATGCTTTTGAAAATGGTAAGATTTAATTAATTTTTATGGCCAAGTAATATTCTGTTGTATATATGTACCACTGCATTACTCTTCATTCATCTATTGATGGATACTTGTATTGTTTCCATAGCTTGGTTATTGTAAATAATGCTGGAATGAAAATGAAAATATACACCCAGATGTGGAAACACTGGGCCATAGGCAGTTCCATTTTTAATTTTTTGAGGAAGCTCCATAGTGTTTTCCATAGTGGCTATACTGATCTGCATTCCTGTCAACAGCGCATACGTGTTCTCTTTTCTCCACATCCTTGCCAACACTTGTTGTTTGTTGATTTATTCATGATAACCATTCTGACAATTGTGAGGTGGTATTTAATTGTGGTTTTAATGTTCATTTCTCTGATGATTAGTGATGTTGAGCATCTTTTCTTGTCTTTAGCCCATTTGTATGTCCTCTTTGGAAATGTTTATTCAGGTCCTCTGCCCATTTTTAAATTGGATTGTTTTTTTGTTTGTTTTTGGTGTTGAGTTGTGTAAGTTCTTTTTTAAAAATATATTTTATTGATTTTTAGAGAAAGAGAAAGTGAGAGGGAAAGAGAAAGACAAACATTGATGTGAGAGCAGAACATTAATTGCCTGCTTCCTGCTTGCCTCCTCCAATCTGTGCAAAAGCTTTTTAGTTTGTCTGACTCAGCATCGACCTATGAACCAGGAGGTCACTGTTTGATTCCCGGTCAGGGCACATGCCCAGGTTGCTGGCTCGATCCCTAGTAGGGGGCATGCAGGAAACAGCTAATCAATGATTCTATCTCATCATTGATGTTCCTATCTCTCTCCCCCTCTCCCTTCCACTCTGAAATCAATAAAAATATTTTTTAAAGACCTTTTTATTTTGATATATCTATTTATATTTGGTTTTTTTTCTTTTTTTTTTCTTTACCCAGGAGATATATCAGATAAATATTGCCAAAAGAAATGTCCAAGATTTTCACAGATATGTTTTCTTCTAGGAGCTCAATGGTTTTGATTCTAACTTTAAGTCTTTAATCCATTTTGAATTTATTCTTGTATATCGTGTAAGAAGGTGTTCTAGTTTGTTTGGGTTTTTTTGCATGTATCTGTCTAATTTCCCCAACCTCATTTATTGAATAGATTTTCTTTAACTCATTGTATATTCTTGCCTCTTTTTCCAAATATTAATTGATCACATAGGCTTGGGTTTATATATGGATTCTCTATTTGGTTCCATTGATTTATATGTATGATTTATGCTAGTACCATGCTGTTTTTATTACCATAACTTTCAAGTATAGTTTGATATTGGGTAGCATAATACCTCCCACTTTGTTTTACTTGCTCAATATTATTGTGGATATTCACGGTATTTTATGGTTCCATATTAAATTTTGGAATATTTGTTCTAATTCTGTGAAAAATGCCATTGGTATTTTGATAGGAATTGCATTGAATCTATAGGGTGTTCTGGGCAGTATGGACATTTTAACAATGCTAATTATTCCTATCCGTGAGCACCGTGTATGCTTCTTTTTATTTGTATCTTCTTCAGTTTCTTTCTTGAGTGTCTTATAATTTACCACCTTGGTTAAACTTATTCCAAGTTATTTCATTTCTCTCTTGATGCAATTGCAAATGGAATTCCTTCCTTCCTTCCTTCCTTTCTTTCTTTCTTTCTTTCTTTCTTTCTTTCTTTCTTTTTTTCTTCTTTCTTTCTTTCTTTCTTCTTTCTTTCTTTATTTTGTTCTTTTCCCCTTTTTGATAGTTCATTATTGTGAACTATCATTTCTGAATATTTATTTTGTATCCTGCAACTTTATTTTTTTTATCAGTTCAAGTTTTTTCATTTGTTTGTTTTGTTGTTTGTGTGAGTGTGTGTGTGTGTGTGTGTGTGTGTGTGTGTGTGTGTGAGTGTGTGTGTGTGTGTAATCTCTAGGGTTCTCTATATACAGTATCTTGTCATCTGCAGATAATGACAGTTTTACTTCTTCCTTTCTAATTTGGATGCCTTTTATTTCCTCTTTTTGTCTAATTGCTGTGGCTAGGACTTCCAGTGTTATGCTGAATAAACTGGTGAAAGTGGACATCCTTACCTTGTTTCTTATCTTAAAGAAAATGCTTTTAGTCTCTGTCCATTGAAAGTAATGTTAGTTGTGAGTTTGCCTTATATGCCCTCCTGATGAGGCATGTTCCCATGTTCCTCTCTTCCCACTTTCCTGAGTTTTTATCATAAATGGATAATGGATTTTGTCCAAAACTTTTTTCTGCATCTATTGACATAATCCTATTGTTTTTATCTTTCTTTCTTTTTTTTTTTTTTTTTTTTAATGTGGTGTGTCGTTGATTGATTTGAGGATAATGTACTAACTTTGCATCCCAGGAATAAATCCCAATTGATCATGGTTTATGACCTTTTTAATATAATGCTGAATTTGGTTTGTTAATATTTTGTTAAGAATTTTTGAATCTTTATTCATCAAGGATATTGACTTATTTTCTTTATTTGTAGTGTCTTTTTCTGGCTTTAGAGTGAGGATAATGCTGGTTTCATAAAATGAACTTGCAAATTTTCCCTCCTCTTAAATTTTTTTTTTTTGGAATATTTTAAGAAGGATAGGTGCTAGTTCTTTGAATTTTTGATAAAAATTACCTGGGAAGTCGTTCAGTCTAGGACTTTGGTTTGTTTAAAGTGCTTTGATTACTGCTTAGATATCATTAGTTGTAATAGGTCTGTTCAGGTTTTTTTCTTCTTGATTCAGTTGGAAGACTATGTTTCTAGGAACTTATCCATTTCTTCCAGATTGTTTAATTTGTTGGTATATAGTTTTTCATAACATTTTCTTACAGTCCTTTGTATTTCTGTGGTATAAGTTACTTCTCTTTCATTTTTATTTTATTGCTGTGTCCCCTCTTCCTCTTTCTTTTCTTTATTCTTTTTTTTATGAGTCTAGTTAAAGGTTTATCAAACTAGTTTATCTTTATCTTTTCAAAGAACCAGCTTTCGGTTTCCTTGATTTTTAAAAATATGTATCCTCCATATACCCTTCTCCATCTCCATTCCCTGGGGCCCCAATCAACATGCTGTTTTCCATGTCCATGAGTTTCTCTCTCTCTCTCTCTCTCTCTCTCTCTCTCTCTCCCTCTCTCCCTCCTTTCTTGTTTTCTCAATCCCTCTACCCCCAAAACCCAGTGCCTGCCCAATGACAGCTATCAGTCTGCTCTTTAAGAGTCTTTGAAATAATTGTTTATTTCTGATCTTTTTGTTTCCTGCTCATTTTTTGCTTTGTTTTTCTTTCTCTAGTTTCTTTAGGTGTATGGTGAGATTCTTTATTTGAGCTTTTTCTTTTTCCTTGAGGTAGGCCTGTATTGCTATGAATTTTCTTCTAGGACTGTTTCTGCGCTGTCCAATAGATTTCGAATTGTTGTATATTTATTTTAATTTCTCTCGTTATCTTTTGACTTCTTCCTTATTATTAATAGCCTCATTATTAACTAATTTTTTGTTTAATAACATATTATTTAGCCACCAAGTGTTTGGGTGTTTAGTTTTCTTTCTTGTAATTGATTTCTAGATTCACAACATTGTGGTTGGAAAAGATGTGTGATATATTTCAATCTTTTTAACTTTATTGAGACTTGTTTTGCAGCCTAAAATGTTCCATGTGCACTTGAAAAAATGTGTATTCTGTTGCTTTGAGGTGAATTGTTCTAAAAATATCAATTAAACTTATCTCGCCAGTGTATAATTGAATGCCACTTTTGCTTCTTGAATTTTTATCTTGAAAACTGATCCATTAATGTCAATGGCATGTTAAAATTCCCTACAATTACTCTATTACTCTCAATCCTTTATGTCTATCAAGATTTTCTTTATATATTTAGGTGCTCCTATGGTGGGTACATACTTTTTTACAAGGGTTATATCCTCAGTTTGGATTTTTCCTTTTATCATTATGTAGTGTCCTTTGTCTCTTATTGTAACCTTTGTTTTAAATTCTGTTTTGTCTCATATAAGCATTGCTATCCAAGCTTTTATTTTTCATTCTATTTGCATAAAATATCTTGTTCCAACCCTTTACTTTCAGTTTGTGTGTCTTTTTTTCTAAGGTGGGTCTCTTGTAGACAGAATGTATATGAATCTTGTTTTCTTATCCATTTAGCTACCCAATGTCTTTTTAATGCAGCATTTAAGACATTTAGATTAAAGGTGATTATTGATGTGTATGTATTTATTGTCATTTTATTCTTTATAATTATTTTCCTATTTTTCTTTATTTCTTCTTTAAAAAGTTCTTTTAACATTTCTTCTAATACTGGTTTGGTGGTAATGATCTCTTTTAGCTTTTATTATACTTGGTAGTTCTTTATTTCTCCTTCAATTTTAAACAATAGCTTTGTTGGGTAGAGTAGTCTGTTTGTAGGTCCTTGTTTTTCATTACTTTGAATATTTTGTACTAATCCCTCTGGTCTGCCTTTTTTTTAGAAATCAGACTACAGTGTATGGGAGCTTCTTTGTACATAATTAATTGTCATGTTTTCTGCTTTTAAGATTCTTTCTTTGTCTTTAACCTTTGCTATTTTAAATGTGAGGTGTCTCGGTGTAGGCCTATTTAGGTTCATCTTGTTTGGGACTCTTACTTTCTGAACCTGAATGTCTTCTTCCTAAATCAATTTAGGGAAGTTTTCAGTCATTCTTTTTTAAAATAGGTTCTCAATCTCTTGCTTTCTCTCTTCTCCTACTAGTACCCCTATGATGCTGATGTTGATGTTGTTACGCCTAATGTTGTTCCAGAGGTTCCTTAAAATATCTTCATTTTTTAAAATTCTTTTTTTTATTTTTGCTGCTCTGTTGGGATTTTTCTGTTACCTTTTTTTCCAAATCACTGATTCAATCTTTTGCTTCCTCTAATATGTTTTTGATTCCTTCTAGTGTATTTCTTATTTCAGATATTATATTCTTTATATAACCATCTAACTCTGCAACTTGAAGAATTAGAAAAAGAGCAATAAGAAAAGCCCAGTGTGATCAGAAGGAAGGAAATAATAAAGATCAGAGCAGAAATAAATGACATAGAGACCAAAAAAAAAAAAAAAAAAAAAAAACCAATACAAAAGATCAATGAAACCAAGAGCTGGTTCTTTGAAAGGATAAACAAGATTGATGAACCTATAGCCAGCCTTACCAAGAAGCAAAGAGAGAGGACCCAAGTAAACAAAATCAGAAACGAAAGAGGTGAAATAACAACAGACCTCACAGAAATATGAAGAATCATAAAAAAATACTATGAGCAACTCTACTCCAACAAACTGGTTAACCTAGAAGAAATGGAAATATTCCTAAAAAAATACAACCTTCCAAAACTCAACCAGGAGGGATCAAAAAATCTGAATAGGCTGATAACTATGGAGGAAATTGAAGCAGTCATAAAAAAATAATAAAAAAAAAACTTCCAACAAACAAAAGTCCTGAATCAGATGGCTTCACAGGGGAGTTTTATAAAACATTCAAAGGAAAAATAAAACCTATCTTCCTCAAGCTATTCCAAAAAATTCAAGAGGAAAGAACACTTCCAAGCTCTTTCTATGAAGCCAGCATTACCTTAATCCCAAAACCAGATAAAGACAATACTAAGAGAAGAGAATTACAGGCCAATATCCCTCATGAACATAGACTCCAAAATCCTCAACAAAATTCTAGCAAATTTAATCCAGCAATATATTAGAAAGATCATACATCATGACCAAATGGGATTTATCCCGGGGATGCAAGGATGGTACAACATCCACAAATCAATAAATGTGGTAAACTACATAAACAAACTGAGAGATAAAAACCATATAATCATATCCATGGATGCAGAAAAAGCATTTGACAAAATCCAACCCCCTTTCTTGATAAAAACTCTCAGCATGGTGGAAATAGAAGGATTATACCTCAACATAATAACAGCCATATATGACAAACCTACAGCCAACATCATACTCAATGGGGAAAAACTAAAACCATTTCCCCTAAGAATAGGAACAAAACAGGGGTGCCCACTCTCACCACTCCTCTTTGACATAGTACTGGAAGCACTAGCCATTGCAATCAGACAAGAAGAAGAAATAAAAGCCATCAAAATGGGAAAAGAAGTAAAACTGGACTGTTCTTTTTTATGATTTCTATGCCATTTTTTATGTTTACTACTTCTTTAAGTTCTCATTGAGTTCATCCATTCTTCCCCTAGATTCCTTAAGCATCTTTATAACCCTTGTGTTGGACTCTGTTTCTTTTAGATTGATTGCTGCATTTCATTTCATTCTTTCTGGATATATCTTCTGTTTAATTTTATTTTATTTGTTTGAATTTGGAGCATGTATCTAGGTCTTCCCATTTTGGCTGCCTGTCTGAATTTGTTTCTGAATATGAGATAGCTCTGCTATGTGTCCCAATGGAATGATGGCCTTATGTAGTAAGTGTTTCGTGGGGCCCAGTGGTGCAGTGTCCCTGATCACCTAAGCTAGTGTTCCAGGAATGTCCCTTGTGTGGATTATGTGAACACTTCTATTATAATTCAGGTTTGATTGCCTTGGCCTGTTCATGGGTGGGACTTACCCTCATGCTGGCTGAAAATGAGGATTGACTCCTACCATAGTGTATGAGCTGCTGTAAGAGGGCTGACCGAATAAAGTAGAATTTGCCTGGTGAGGTCTGGTGCCTGATGCTATCTACCTTTGAGTGTGCCACTTATGGAATTAATTGGGTTATGCCCTTATATGGCTTGAAGTTTGCCACCTCGTGTGTCAGTTCTGGGTTTCTTGGGAGGGACTCTGGTGCAGGGCATTGTCAGAATGCCCCAGGCTACCTGGTTGGATCAACAAAGTAATCTAAAGCTTGTGGCTTCTTTTGCTGGCCTGGGTACATATGGGATGGGCTGAGCTTTGGACCAAGGCTAGCTTCTACCAGCACTCAGACTGGGGGGCAGGTCAGCAAAAGGCTCAAGGCAGCCTGACAGCCACCTGTGATGCCCATTATGCTAAGTCACTGAAAGAGCCTCTGATGGTATGTGAGGTAGACTTTCAGTGGGGTGAGTGTTTAATACAGATTTAAACTCAGCATCTGTCCTGTGTCTAAATCACACAGCAGAATCTCAGTGTACACGAAGGCCTGCTGCCAACTGCCTGGGGCCCAAGAACCTTTGCGGTAGGGCAGGTCCTCAGGAACCCATCAGTATAAAGCCAGCCAAGTACATCAGCCTAAAACAGACAAAGAATTGGTCTTGTGGAGGATGAGCTCTGCACAGGAATGATGGTGCTATGGGGCATGATTCAGAAAATTGGCCCTTGCTCTAGAGTTCCACCATTCAACCCCACCATTTGCATTTCTGCCATCCTGAGTCCACCCAGATCTCCTCATGTGCCCCCAAGAAATTCTGCGCTACAGGCCAGGCTGCCTCAGCTGGCCAATTGTGAAGGGCTTGAACGTAGCACAATTTCCCAGAATGATGCAGTATGGAGGGGAATTCTTGATCCATGAAGAGATGGTATCTGTGGGGAGTGTGGGGAGGAAATTCATTCTTTAATAAATGTATGAAACCAGAATTATTTTTCAAGTTTCACTGGGATTAACTTTTTCTGCATTTTTAAGTTGACATCTTGAGATTGTCAAACTTCAAGATTTGGGAAAGTTGATTTGGTTCTTTTTTCGTCCTCTGCAGAATCTATAGTTCCCAACTCCAACCTCTTTATCAGGTTTTTCTATGTTTATACAATGTTTTGACTTGGTAGCTGATGTAAATTATTACATTTTCCTCACAACCACACTGACATTCATTTAACGTCATCTTCAGCTTTTCAGGTTTATATGATCATATATGCTAACAACTCACAAAGCTATAAAACCTCTCATACAAATCTCAAAGCAGGATACATTAAACATAAATATTATTTTTAGAATCATACCACCATTGCAAATGTGTTCAAGTGAGGAGCTGGCTGGGAATTTGCTTTCATCTATTTTGAGAATCTCAAGATATATTTTTAGAAACTATAAAAAGCTAGGGAAAAATTGTTGCCAGACACACCGATAGAAGGAAAAAAGACAACATTAATACTGGAAAAATTGCCATTGGTAATCACATGTACACAAATTCTAGTTTGGTTCCTGCCTCTAAAAACATTCTCAGTTCAAAAATGTTACAAATAAATTCTTCTTTGCCTCTAAAGTAAGTGTAAACTTCTTTCTAGCATCTACCAGTAAATTATTAGTGTTTTCATATGCTTTTACATAAATTCACCAAATCTAAACCTTAAAATAGCAGAGATATAACTGCCTTTACAGTATGTTCGATCCACTGAGCAATACGTTGTCTCAGAGATGTTATTTTTTCCATCTGTGAATAACAATATAAATCTTAATATGAGTGGCTCAGTTGGTTGAGTGTCATCCTGTGCAGGGAAAGGTTCCCGGTTCAACTCCAGGTCAGGGCACATACCCATATTTATGCGTTTGATCCCCTGTTTGGGCACATATGGGAGGCAGCCGATCAGTGTTTCTTTCTCCAATCTCCATATCTCTATCTCTATCTCTATCTCTATCTCTATCTCTATCTCTATCTCTATCTCTATCTCTATCTATCTCTATCTATCTCTATCTATCTATCTCTAATCTCTCTCCCTCCTAGCACTTTTGGGTGCTTCACCTTTGGGTGAAGATTAAAAAAAAAAAAACACCTTAAAAATAAAAATAACTAAAATGCCAAAAAGAAATCATGTATAATTTAAGAAAATGTTCAAGTGCTGCTTATATATTAGTATCTTCCTTGAAAATTAGGTGAGGCTAAACTATCTTAGAGATGAAATGGTTAGGGGGCTTGCTTTTTGCTAGTGTACATGAATCATTGCATAAATCATGCACATAGCATGGCTCTCTAACTTCAAAGATTATCATATTTCACTAAAGATTAATTAAATGATATCCAGAACAATTTCATAATATAAATAAAAAACATAAGGAATGAGCAGTTAATTGCTAATGGGATAAAAATAATCAATGTAATTCCAATCTTCTAATAGTCAGAGCCCTAATACTAGAGTTCTAGCAATGCTTTGTGAATTGTTAACATATATGATTATATAGATGTTTAAAGCTGCAGCTAATGGCAAATCAATGTCAAAACTAATGCCACAAAGATAGTCCCTTGCAATTTCTTTTGCTGAACTCAAAAATCTGTGCAATCCTTTAACACTTATGGAGTCTTGCAGCTCTAAGAATACTGAGGCCTAACTATTACTGTCCTAGAAACACAGAGTTTCAGTTGATCTTTCATTTTTTTAAGCTCAAAGTAAATTTGTCCACTGGAAGAACTGTTAAGAGAATGTCCAAAAAGGCAATGCTTCAAATTTTATTTCCTTCCAAGTTACTTAGTGATTCACATAGGAACTTTTAAATCACATAGGAACTTCTGTTAACCTACCTGCATTTTTCATAGTTTATCTCAATTTTAAAGAAATTGAAACAGCTAGACTGAGTCAAAATGGGGCTGGGCCAACACCTAGACAACTTTCAGGGGGAAAAAATTCCTTGCTGCCATAATTTTTCATGTGTCAGAAAAAATTCTGCATACTTTTACATACTTTCCAGAGAACATGGATAGCATTTTTGATGGATATTATCATCTTTGGAAAAATTACTAGTTGCTTTCTAAGCATTACTTGACCAGATGACGGATGTATTCAAACTCTAGATAAGTTCATTGTTCTAAATTCTTGAATTTCTCGGCTCATACTAAATTGGCATAGTTGCTACTTCCAAAAGTTTGGTTTTCTCCTTGAGATATTTATCACTTATATCATTTCACTGCCCACATTATTAAATTGTATTGAATCTGGGAGAGTGACACCCCTCACCTCATTCTATTTAAATCAGCAACACACTTATATATTATTTACTACAAATTAGCTATTTTCTCCCTCCCGTTAATTCAGCTATAGCAGATGGTATCATGTAAGTGTGACTATTTTCCATTGGCACACTACATTCCCTTCTGATGACCAGATGTGTCTTTTGGGCTTTAGTTCTCATAGATCTGAATGTTATTATTCTCTTTTTCCTAAATACTGTCTAGGGTAAAAGGTTAAAGCTGAAGAATTAGCAAGAGAATTATTCCTAACTATTATGCTATGGAGTAAAAAAGAGATGTTTATTTTTTACATGAATGGAAAAATATTTATAGAGTAGGTCTTCAGATATCTGAGCTAAGGTTTTTGTTGAACTGTTGGTGTATGCCTAGAAGAGTTCACAATATTTAATTTTTTCACTGTTCTCCCATAGTTTGTGCATGCTATCCACCAAACTAAAAAATAAAAATAAATGTACAATTTTACCAAGAAAGGTGTAAAATGTAAGAATGATAAATGATAAAGATAAAACCCATATTTACTAAAAGAACTTCAAAATAAAAAGATAGAATTTGCCTAATAAAAACAAAATAATGAAAAATACTTGCTCTGAGAGGTCTTATTTTGTCTTAATTTTAGAAAACATAACAAATCCCAAATTAAATATCTAGCCATATGGGCAAGGAGTGGACAAATGGACAGAATGCTTGTGTACATTTTTATGTCTATTAAAGCCTACTGTCAAGGTGTATGGAGAAGGAATTTAAATAGGCGTAGGCAATACTTAGGATGAATACTTTGAATATATTTTAATTATTTTGTTTTAATTTTTATTGACTTTTAGAGAGAGAGGAAGGGAGAGGGAGAAACATTTATGTGAGAGTGAAGCATCAATGCCTGTCTCCTGCATGCCCCCTACCAGAAATTGAGCCCACAACCCTGGCATGTGCCCTGACTGGGAATTGAACTTGGAACCCTTCAGTGCACAGGATGACACCCAACCAACTGAGCCAAGTTGGCCAGGGATGATTTGAATATACTTTAAAGCATGAGTAAAAAAACAAAAAGGCAGTTCATCAATTTTCCAATCTACATACAAATTGCTATAAAGATTACCAAGATTTTGAGGTAATGCATTATCTCAGGGAAATGAGCAGAATAAGTGGTTATATATTCCTATCCCTAAGGAACTCACAAACATTCAATTATCCTATCTTCTACTAGGATTATAAAAATATAAAACAAAGAAACAACCTCTGATCTATATAATCTATACGCAAATGGTAACAAATGTTCAACATGCAGAACAAATTTTCAGATAAAATATGATCACAATATAATACCATATGGTGCAATGTACTTTACTGCACAGATGGCTCATAGAAACTTACTTAAGATAGTTTGAAGATTTACTATACTCACATAAGTTAGAGTTTTTAAAATAAGGCAAGAAGAAGATTAAACAATGATATGAGCAAAATAGGTGTAGAAAAACAAACATGCTATCATAAAGAAGATGTGAATCAGGAGAAGAATATAATAATTTTAAAACATCTTTTATTCCAAAACAATGGAAACCCATATCACTATGACTTAAGGTTGATATTATTGAATCCATATTAGTAAATGACAGCAAATTAAGATGAATGAATAAGTATTCAATTCAGATTGTTAAATCAATAAATTGTTACAACATGGTATGATCACTAAGTATGGTTTAAGGGTGATACAGATTTATTTTAATAACATTGGATATATTGCTCTAAATATCTGGTAGGCATTTTACTGTCTGAAACACAGTTGTCTTTCTTATTAATTAATTGATTTGAGAAATAAACATGTTCCATTAAAGATGATAAAGCAGTATAAAAAGTCCCTAATGAAGATCACAGGTAATATCCTAGAGATTAACAAAACAGGCACAGGCACCCGATTTAAGGCCCTCTTATAAAAAGTTACTAGTCTTTTTAAAATTTATTGAAAATAATCTGGTGTATTTCATCTGCTTTGTTGTTTGTGTTGTCAATTTAAAAACATTATGTATTTATGCATTTCTATTTAACAGTTTTCTAGCCAGCAAATGTCTCAAATATATATAATCTTTTTGTACAGGGCAAAATTGAAATCAACTCCTATTGAGCTAATACAGAAAAAACAGATATTTTAGAAACCTAACTTTGCAAAAAAGTTATATAAATAATTATAATATTTCATTAGTTTAAAATAGATAAACAGATTTTTTAATGGAAATACAACTCATAAGAAACTAAAAGAGTATAGAAGTGTATTAAAGGAAAATAATGATCAATTTCTTGACTCACCCCACTTACCCACCTAAATATTTCCACAACTGTTAAATATTTCATATACTTTAAGAAATTTTCTTCTCACAGGAAAGATTCATAACCTAAGGTGGAGGGGTAATAATCTATAAGCAAAAAATAAATAAAGAAATAAAATTAATTAGTGCATTAGAAATGAGAAGTATAAATTAGAAGAATTTGTAAGTGGTGGACAGCCGGTGTGTCTCAGTGACTGAGTGTTGACTTATGAACCAGGTAGTCATGGTTCGATTCCCAGAGCACAAACCCAGATTTCAGATTCAATCCCTAATAGGAGGTAGGCAGGAGGTAGCCAATCAATGATTCTCTGTCATCATTGGTGTTTCTATCTACCTTTCCCTCTCCTTTCCTCTCTGAAATCAATAACAACATATTAAAAAAAATAAGTGGTACATGATAGGGTGGAAGGCAAATTAAATACTATGACAAGAAAATAAGCACAATTTTTACAATGTAACACCTTTAATGGATCACTCTGAGGCAAATTCTCTTTTAAGAGTCCATGGAACTTTGAAGGCCTTTAGAACAAGGTTAAGCAAGATTGTTATTCCAGTGATAAAGGGGACCCTAGATTTTGTTTGAAGATTGGAGATAAAGTACCAGTAAAGATAAACTGAGTGATTATTATAGCCTACATAATATTAAAAGATGGCATTTGTTGAGTGCTTATTACACAACAGTGTGCAAATTCTGTAAATTATTTTAAAAATTCTTAAAACAATTCTTTGACATAGGCAAATGTTATGTCCATTTGACAGATGAGTAAGGCTTTTTTTTTCTCTCTGAGTACTTTACACAGTAGTGTACAGCCAAGATAAATAAATAAATAAATTATATTTATATAAAATAAAATTTTATATATATATATATATACTAGAGGCCCAGTGCATGAATTCATGCATGGGTGGGGTCCAGCCACCCACCGCTGATCAGGGTTGGGGGAGCAGGGCCAACCAGGGGGAGGGGCCATGGCCACCTGGGAGGAGTTATTAGTGTCAAAGATCTTTGTAGGGTGTATACACGTTTGTTGTTGGCTTTCAGATGAGTTGAAGCTTCAAAGGCGCTTAAGTGTCAGGGACACTTACAGCTTCTGTTTCTAAGCCTCTCCCTAGACAGGTAATGCGGCTTAGCTCCCTGCTGACAAACCCTCTAAGGAGAGGCCGTGGTGTGACGTGGCTGCCCTCTTTGGTAGTAAGCAGTGGAGAGAGAGCACAGGAAGATGGTGGTTGTGCTGGGCGCCTCCCCTGGACACCTGACTGACGACCCAGACCATGAGCAGTTTTCCTCCTGATCACTCGTCATTCAGGTTCCTGATTATGAAGGCTGGAGAGCGTTTACTTACTTAGAATCACTGAAGGTCACACTTCAATGATTGGGGTCGGGGGAGCTGATCAGGGGTGGGGTCTGCAAGGGGGAGGGGCCTTGATGGTTGGCTGGCTGTCCCCGCCCCTAATCTGGTCAATTGGCCTGTCGTAGCCACCAGTCATTCTGGTCGTTCTGATCGTTCTACCATTGGTTGTTTGGCATATTTCTTAAGAGATAATGTGTGGATTTCAGAACTTCATGATCATTTTTTTAAAACTGAAAAGTATAATCATAAGGATGTCTGAACTCTTAGAAAAAAAGAAAATTAAAATAATGCCTAAAAGAATGTTTAGAATATGCATTTTGGAAATAAGGAACGATATAAGAAAACTAACTGAATATTGCATATATTCCTAACTTTTCAGACCACTGGTTGACAAAATTAGTCATGATAAGACATGAAAATGCCTGAGTGTGAACAATGTATAATTTGAGAGATAGATTGTAATAAAAATCTCTATTTGTAAGGAATTATCCACTCTTTCTCCCCTAACTTTATCTTTGTGTATTTATTTTTCTTTCCCTTTCTGTCTCTCTCACATACACAGATGACATCATTACTAACTGTTTTATGAGTATCTCCTGAAATCACCAGTTTACCGAATCACTAGGAAAAAAAAAAAAGAACTAAATAGATAGCTGTTTGTAATTGTTGTAGTTATTAAAGTAGAAATATAGTCAGTGTGATATCTTTAGATTTTAACCTAAATTATTTATAACTCATTTTCAGAAACTTGAAATGAATATTTCTTGCTATTTTTTTACATTTACTAGAACTTTTATGTCTCTTTTGTTATACTCATAGTGTCGTAGTGCATGAGATATGTCATTGGGGTAAATTAAAAATAATTATTGATTATAAGGACAAATATTCAGCAATGCATTTTCAAATTACAAGAGACATTGTCATGTGTTGCAAACACATTTTAGGCCTTTGAAAAAGTTTCTTAGTTTGGCTTCAAGTCCTGGTATGATCACTTCACGGGCTCTGGACAATTGAATTAAATTCTATGATCCTCAGTTTCTTTATGTGTAAAATATAACTTATGATTAATTATAGTACTGTTAGGAAGATTGGATGTGATAAAGTAGATAAAGAAAAGAGTCAGGCAATTCCAGAAAAGTTGATAGCTAATAAGCTATATATATAAAAGCTTAAGTGACCGGACAACCAAATAACTGGTCAACCGGTCGCTATGACATGCACTGACCACCAGGGGGCAGATGCTCAATGCTGGCTGCCCTCTGGTGTTCAGTGTACTCCAACAGCTAACCTCCTGCAGCCAGCCAACTTCCTGCAGTCCCTCCCCCGGGTTGGACAACCTCCCGCAGTCCCTCCCCTCAGCCAGCCAGCCTGGATGGGGACTGGGCGAGATGGCCCTGATTGGCCTGATCACCTGCCAAGCTGAGGGACCCCACCCGTGCATGAATTTGTGCACCAGGCCTCTAGTAGTCAATAAGGATCAAATGCTTACTATGTATCAATTATAAACTCTATATAAATGAGCACATTTAACCCTAAAAACAATACCATGAATTAGGTACTACAATTATGCTCATTTTATAGATAACAAAACTGAGGCTCAGAGAATTTAATAATTTTCTCTAAACTAAAGAGCCAGGATTAAACTGAAATAGTCTGTCTGAGAATGTGCAATTTTAACCAAAATACCTTTATTTTCCCTCTACTGGAAAAAAAGATAAACATTTATTTTACAACTAGAGGCCCAGTGCATGAAAAATCATGCATTTGGGGGGTCCCTCAGCCTGGCCTGTGCCTTCTTGCAGTCTGGGACCCTTCAGGGGATGTCCACCTGTCAGCTTAGGCCTGCTCCCTGGGGGAATGGGCCTAAACTGGCAGTCAGACATCCCTTTGGCAGCCTGGTGCCCTCAGGGAGTATCCAACTGATGCTATCAGTCAGACATCCTTAGTGATGCCGAGGAGGTAGGAGAGGCTCCCACCACCACCGCTGCAATCAGAGCCATCAGGAGCTCCCCCTGTAGGAGTTCACTGACCACCAGGGGGAAGCTACTGCATTGAGCGCCTGCCCCTTGGTGGTCAGTGTGCGTCATAGCGACTCATTCCTGGTGGTTCCACCATTAGGGTGAATTTGCATATTATCCTTTTATTATATAGGATAAACAACGAACATAAAATAAAATTTAAAAACTACAAATACTCATCAAATAAATTTAATTTAAAAAGTAATAAAATTTCACAGGTGTTTACATCTACTGCTCACATCAAGAATAGCTGCCAGATACTTATCAGGGAGATAAACCAAAGTGGATTTTCACTCCCCAGTTTAGAAGTACAGTGCATTATAGCAAATTAAAAAATAAAATACATTTTTAAGATTTCTCCAATAAGATTTGTAGGACACAGCTGAAGATGTATGTAGACTACAGAAAATGGTGAATAACCTCTTTTGGGGTTAATTATTATTCTACTGCAGGTGACAGAAAAAGCAACTTGGAGAAGAAACTTCTCCATAAGTATGTTTTCTTTTCTTCTCCTGAATGGTTTTCCTGACTGGGAGAAATGAATTATGCACATAATTTTGTTTTTCAGCTGTAGAAAAGAGGTACCTGTGCAATTAAAATAATGGACTGAAATACATACAGTACAGCCTTGTCAGAGCACGCAGCAGGGGCTCTGAACGCGCTCTCGTGCTCTGAGTTGTTCTGAGTCTGGGCAGAGCTTGGCAGAGGGTCTGGTAGATGGAGAAGGAGATGGAGAAATTGTAGGTGTATAAGAATGAGTCTTTATTGCAGAGACCAGTGGCCATATAGCCATCAGACAAAAATAGTCCTCACAGCAAAGTCCACATAGGCAGGCAGCCGGACACCGACTGGTGAACATATATCTTTCCCATAAAGCAGCATCTGTCTCTGTACCCACAGCTATTATCTCAGCAGCTGCACGCTGCCTCCTAGACTCATCGCCTCACATCATAGTGGTACCTGAGCTCTCTGGCTCAGCAGCTTCTCCTGTCTCTCCTGCCCAGCTGCTCTCTCTAGTAGACTTCTTCTCACTCCATCCTCAGCTGACTTCAGCCTACTCCAGCCTAGTCCAGCCAACTATGTGGTCATTAACTTACTTTTATACCATTTTAACAAAGAAGGCTTCATGCCAATAGTTACATCAACATACTGGCTACTGAAGGGCACAGTGTACCGTGTGTCTTTGTACCTGCTCATGGTATCTTGGCCTGATTAGGATTCCCAGGCTCAGAGGCCTTGAACATCCCTTTAGGCACATGTCCAAGTGGCCTTTGGCCATTCTGGTATTGATGACCAGGCCTCTGTGCTCCCACTGGCCTTGACTATCTGGGGACCTGGCATGGTTCCCACAAGCCTATGGATGGTAGGACTGTTACCATAACCAGGTGTCTCATCAAATTTCTTGTTATTCCCCAAGCATGAAATCAAACCAAAGTCAAGGGACGTTTTCTCACCACTCAGAGAACAGGTTAAACTTCCTACCTGGAGGAGTAAGCCACATGTTCAGGACTCAACAAAAATGTTTAAATTAATAACAAACCAAACATACAATTCTCACAACATTTTTATCTCTCTCCTGATAACTTTAATGATACTGACATTATTAAATTTTACTGCCAAAAAAAAAAAAAATCCCTGAATCTATCCAGCTAGAAATATAAGCTCATTACCAAAGGATATAGAACTAAAAATGAGTTTGGGATTATTTCATTGACAAAATAAAATAAAACAATATCTTTACTGTTTGCAGTGCAAAAAAGCAAAGTACCAAGAATTATAAATGTAACCAAATTGCCATCTGCCTTAAAAAATGTAATAGAAGAGGCTAAGAAGTGGTGCAAATCACTTTAATTCATATTTAATGACCAAAGTAAGTTTTAGCCACTACCAAGTTCCAAATGGAAAACAAGAATCTCCTCCTCTCCCTCCCTCCCCATTTCCTCCTCTCTCAGTCTTTCTTTAAAACACTGTTTACTGACTTACCAATTGTGCAATCAGATATGCCATAAATAATTTTTGTGTATTCTAAAAAAATGCATTTTATGCTTAGCAGACTCTGTATCATGCTGACTTGACAAGATATTTTCGAATATGACCCTATTATGTTAGACACATGCAAAGGTGTCTATTATGTCTGCACAATATGTTAGGTGGCATTATGATGCTAAGCTTTCTTTTTTCCTTTTTTCATTTCCTTTTGCGGATGGCCCAAATATACCATTCTGAAACACTGTTGCCATGAAGTGATTTTAAAACAATTTTCTATCAGCAAAAACAATCACTAGACCTCTCCCAGAATTGATGATTTATTTGTAATATAATATTCTTCTTTTTAGCAAAAAAATTGTTTGTGGTTATAACTATGATGCATATAAGTTATAACTTATTCTATAAGTTATTCTATATAAAGGGATAATAAACAGAGATAAAAGTTTTCCATATCCATTTTTCATCATCAGTCTATATAACCTTATTAACATTTAGTTTCCTACTCAATAAATTGGGGATAACAATAAAAATATTTGTGATGGAAATTAAGTGAACTAATGAATAAAAAGTACTTAATATACCATTGCCTTATAATAAAAACTCTAATAACCTTGAAATTTTATGTGTTAAGTGAAAATTCCTTAAAAGTAATGTTTGAAAAGGAGGAAATTGTCCTAGCCAGTTTGGCTCAGTAGATAAAGCATTAGCCTACAGACTGAAGAGTCCCAGTTCAATTCCAGTCAAGGGGGCATGCAGGAGGCAGCTGATCAATGATTCTCTCTCATCACTGATGTTTCTCTCTCTCTCTCTCCCTTTCCATTTCTCTATTAAATCAATAAAAATATGTTTCAAAAAATAATAAAAAGGAGTAAAATAATATATAAACAGAAAGTTCATGCATAATATATGGAAGAGGAAGAATTAGTTCCAAATAAGAGTAGACATTTAAAAAAAACTCCCCACTTTAAAAAAATAAAGGGAATATAGACTTAGAAAATGTTGAGGAAGAGAGAGAATGAACAATTGAGAGAAAAAGAGAAAAAGACAATGAGTTAAAAAAAAGTGGAGGAAGAAATAGAGAAATAACAAAGAAAAGATAAAACTAAAAAGGAGTATAAAAGTAAACTAACAAGAGATTTGTAAATAAATAAACAGAATACTAATGGTGTTTTATAACGAAAAGATTACTGGAAACAATAAAATATAAAATAGACAATGAATGTTAAAATTACATGTATGTATTATGGGCTTCAAAATTATATGAAAGAAAATGGAAAAGAAAACAGGAAGGAATGTGATTAAATTAATGATAGTAGTTAATTAAGAAGGAAAAAGGAAATCCATAAGCATAATCGATAGTCTTTAAAAGAAGAAAATGGTAAATGAACTAAAAATGTCTATATCTATAATAATAAAAGTACAATATGCTAATTAGACCAGACATCCTTCTGGATGTCCTTCTGGATGACCTTCCTGGATGAAGCCAGGGCTGCGAGGAAAGCCTGGGTCCTGGGTGCCTGCTGTTGGCCAGAGGGAAGTCTGGGTCCTGGGTGCCTGCCAGCAGCTGGAGGGAAGCCCGGGTCCCAGGTGCCAAAGGAAAGCCAGTGCCAGCAGATTGGGGAAGGAAGGCCTACTCTTGCACAGATTTCATGCATTGGGCCTCTACTTCATATATATAAGCCTAAGTGACAGGCCAACCAGCTGACTGGCCGACCAGCTGGTAGCTATGATGTGCACTGACCACCAGGGGGCAGACACTCAATGCAGGAGCAGAAACCACAAGCATGGAAACCTGGAACAGACTGATGAATATCAGAGGGAAGAGGAGAAGGGGAGAGTGGGAAGAGATTAACCAAAGATCTTATATGCATACTAGAGGCTCGGTGCATGGACTGATGCATTGGTGGGGTTCCTCAAACTGGCCTGTGCCCCCTCGCAATCCAGGACCCCTTGGGGGATACTGGAGAGCTGGTTTTGACTGATCCTCACAGGTGAGGCCGAGGGACCCCGCCGGTGCACGGATGCGTGCATCAGTCCTGTAGTTCTTACATAAAAGAAGAAATATTGTGTGAAATAGAGGAATACACTAAGCAGATTTGAGGTGAAAAGGATCATGGATTTTTACAAAACAAAACCAGTAGGGGAGTGAAAAAATGAGAATAAGAATGGAAGGAAGCCAAACAGTGGTATGATTCCTAGTAAAATACCAGAATAAGGAAACATGAACACAATATGAAGGCAGTTCTAGAGACAGTATAGCTCACAGCTGAGAGTTATCCCAGTCAGAAACAAGGGGATTGTAGTATTTTTATCCTGCATGCAGCCATCATTGTTTAACACTTACTTCCAGACCAGGTGGGGATATATATTCTCAGGACTTCTGGTTTTTCAAGAGCAGGCAAAATGAGTCTGGTAACCTGAGAACAGCCCTCTAACAGTGAGAGCACACTTGGGATTGGTGCATGAAAATAATAAAGGTATTTGAAATGATATAGATGAGACAGCATTTGCTAAAATCTGCATTTTTAGATTAAAAGCATAAACCAAGTCCCAAGAAACCTAGATATAGGATAGTCAACAATATGATCTTACTGTTGTTGTTGTTCTTATTTCAAAGACAAAGAAAAATTCTGTGTTCTCTAGATATAAAAAAACAAACACTCCTTAGTAAAAACAAAACAAATATTAACCTGACTTCAATTTTTTTGCATAGGATTCACTCATCAGTACTGCAAGGTCTGTTTGCTAGGTTTGCAACAGCTTGAGGCAGAAGATATGACTGAATAATTTTTTCCTGTCAAGTTGTTATCAATTTTAAATGTAGATTAAGAAAATGTGTGGTTTAAATTCAGCCAACTTTACATGTAACAAAATACTAATGATACCTTGATTTTCAAGAAACGGTGGTTAAAAGAATGACAATGAACACGAAAGGCATTTAAATATAAAGCAATAAACATTTCTGAAAATTTTGTGTATAGAACCAAATGTAAATGTCCTAAACCTTGACAATATAAAAATAATTTGAGACTATCTGGAAAGATATGTTGAAAGAGAAGTGACAGAAGTGCTTTAGTGTTCTAATTGCCTTACATTTCATAAAGGGAACAACAAAATGGTTGAAAATCAGAAAGTTATAAAATAGCAATATATGTATATTTTAAATAGAAATATCTATAAGTTATGTTATTAAGTGACAATCCCAAATACAGAATAAGGTGAAAAAAAAAAGACTAATAAAATTATTGAAGAATCAAAGAACTTGTGAAGAGTAGCTATTATTTAACAATCGAGGGAGTTGAGGTCATGGAGTGGGAGGGAGAGGATTTCAATATTTATTTTACCTCCTGTACTATGTAGATTTAACATATTTATGTATTACTTTAACAAGAAAAAACTATAGATACATTTATTGAAGGTAATCTATATTATTATGTCATGACAGCATTATACATAAAAAAATACTAGAGTGTTTGAAATTTTTTCCCAAAACTCAATGCCGCTGGTGTTCCCTAAAAAATGTATATACACACTTTGAATAATTATAAAAGCAGTGTTTATTAAAATGTGTTTCATTTTCAAAATTGAGCTATCAGCTGTTAAAGTGTGTACACAGTTTTGGGGGGACAGCCTATATTATTGTCTTTGGGGAGTTTACTTCTTGGTAATCTGATTTCTTTTCAAGGTTGGTAAAAGTCTTAGAAGAAAATTTTTTTTCATTACCCAGAGTATTCTATTTTATTCAAAGATCCTTTCTTCCCTGAAATAATTATTTCTGAAACTCCCAGTTGAAACACTATTATACATAACACAAAGGATATTTCAGCATCCCCAGATTCCACTAAGGATCAGACTGAACTATTCATACTGATCTCTAGATTTAAAGAGTCTCTCTACAAAGACATTAGAATATTGTATAGTTTATATGAGAACTTTGTATATGTTTTACATATGTGCAATAGTTTTATAAATAAACTTCATGTTTATACTTATATATTATTCCTCTAGTAAAAATGTAGACATTTCCATTCAGGAATGGACTTCTTACTCTCAAAAATATCTGCTGGAAAAAGCAATTTTAGTATTACTAAAATTTTATTACAGCCCTAACTGGTTTGGCTCAGTGGATAGGGCGTCAGCCTGCGGACTGAAAGGTCCCAGGTTTGATTCCGGTCAAGGGCACATACCTTGGTTGCGGGCATGTCCCCAGTGGGAGACGTGCAGGAGGCAGCTGATCGATGTTTCTCTTTCATCGATGTTTCTAACTCTCTATCCCTCTCCCTTCCTCTCTGTAAAAAATCAACAAAATATATTTTTAAAAAGTTTGTTACACAATGACAAATATACAAAAAGGAAACTCATTGTATTAATTACAGGAAGTTAGGCTATACTAAATATTAGTCTCCATTAGGTAATAGCTTAATATAAAGAAAGTTGATATTTTACTCACATGCTGTTTAGGAATGCCTCAGGAAGCAGCACAGAGTGGGGGCAGATTGATGGGGATTCTCTGCTTACATAATTATTTGAAGACTCAGGCTGTAGAAAGTTTGATGTTTATTACCTGGTTTCATGCTACCTTAGGCATTGCAATCTGATGAACTGGAAGGCGAAAACCTTGGAAAAGGACCATGCAATATTTCACAGTCTGTTACTCAGTCACATGGCCATATCCAGCTGGATCAGAGGGTGGGGGAGCTAGATTAATTGGGCATTGATGTTAGATGTAAAACTGTCTACACATTTCTGCAGCCATTCCCATCAAAGGTGGGGTGTTTCCCTTCACACCTTGAATCTGGTTTTACCCACATGACTTGCTTTAACCAAAAGAATACGGCATACGTGACTTATGCACAGTTTGAGCCAGGACTCAAAAGACTTTCAGCTTCTGCTCTCTCCCTGTTGGATTGTTGCCATCATTGGAAATCAGTCTAAAGTGGATGGAGAGGCCACTTGGAGGAAAACCTGGCCAACAGCTTGCCAACAACCAAACATGAAGGTGAGGCCATCCTAGACCACTTAGCCCCAGTAACACCTATCAGTTAGTCGAGTGCCTTAGTAAGCCAAACCTAGACAATAAAAACTTAGCTGAACTCCAAATTGCTGTCTTACAGAATTAAGAACAGTAACAACAACAAAATGGTTGTTCATTTGAACCATTAACTTTTTTGGTAAATTGTTAGAGAGCACAAGCTACCTTATTAAGGGTTCATAAGGAAAAGAAATAAATAGATGTGTCACAACTAGCATCTCTGTGATAATCATCACAGGAGAAAAATCTAAAATTATTTAGAATATCACACCTTCTCAAGTTTCTTAGTGATAAAAACGAGTAGTTCCTTATGATTGTTAGGTTCTAGAAAATACCCAGAGGTGATACTTTAACGGGGATGATTGTGGTGCTTCTGTGTAGGTCGTGGCACATGTGCAAGATTATTTGAATTCAGGAAAATTAAAGCTAAAGGTTTTTAAGTAAGAAAAAAAATTGGATTGCTTCTATGTGATGTATAACTCATTCATATCTTTCTTTTGAGCTATACAATAAACAGAATTTATATTTTACAGTAAAGTTTCCAATTTATCTGTGATAAATCTCAATTTTGGGCATTTAAAATGCAGTGTTTTAATTTTTGTTTGTTTTTTTTTCTAATGTAAGCTAATATATAGTTTCCAGACTAAAGATAATATACATTTTTAGTTAAACTTTAAATGTTTAAAATAATTCTCAAGAAATATATTTATAAATTCAAGTAAGATAAAATGCCTTTGTTTTAGTAAATAAGCAGGCTTTGTAAATGATGCATAGTGAAACAAAATACAAATCATAGTATTTTGTGATCTAATTTGCTTCATTTATAGAATTATCCAATTTCTCTTGAGCCTTTCATAATAACTGTGGTTTCAGCAAACATAAACATTTGTGGGGGTTTTTTTTCTGATTAGACAGGTACATTTACTCAAAATTTTGAGATTCATTAAGTGGTAGCAAACCAAATAATTCCTTATGCAGAAAAGAAATGCTTTAATAATGTCTTCTTTGACTTATTTCCAGAGTCTACATCATTAGTGTTGTAATTCTAAGAGGACATCTTCATATGGTTATTGTTTGTTTCTATTTCTCGCCCTACACATGGCTTCCTCCTCTTCTTGACGCTTTTCATAATGTGCAAAGTCATCAAAGACTGAGGTGGTATGCTTGAAGGTAGCAATTATTTTAAGCACTTGCTTATCTTTTTCTAGGAGTACCTCTTGAGTGTCCCTTGAATTGGTAACTCATTTGTTGTCATTATTTTCTAGGCAAATATGCTGTAATTGGTTATTGGGAACATCTTTGACAAAGATCCACTTAACTTCAAATTTTCCCTTCCACTTATCCTGAGACCAGACACCAGCATATGCATTATAGTCCACAACAGACTTCATTTCGGCCACTCACAAAAATGTCCACTGCCATTCACACTGAAGGCTAAATAGAGTGGGCCTTTCCCATTCAGGAAACTGGAAGCTGCATCCAAACGCTTATCACCATGCTCAGTACTACACCAGATAGAGTACTTAATGGAACAGTGGATGTCATCCTCAGAATAGCTTTTAATTATAAAAACTCGTCCATTTTTCAGGTCCCAGTCAAAGTCTTTGGGATTATAGTTGTTTATGGCCTTTAGCTTTTCCAGCACTGGATGCACTGCTACACTAGAAGGTGAAGCACTGACAGGAACAACACCTAAACCAAAGTTTTCACCACCCGCTCCATTGTTCTGGTTGAAGCCACCTCCCCTATTCGGAGGAGCTACCCAATGGTTCTGCAGTTGTTGCTGTTGGGGCTGCACTTGGTGAGGCTGAGCTGCTGTGGTTGTGGTGGATGAGGCTGCTGTTGAGGCAGTTGGCTTTGCACCAATGATGGTGGTTGAATTAATGGCTGAGGCTGCTGAATTATAGTTTGAGGAGGCAGAACTGATTGCATTGGTGGTGCCTTTACCACCAACCCTTTTTCATCCCAAGTTCCAATATTCATGTTGTGTTTTATAGGAGGTGGTGGCACAGCAGAACCCCCAATTCCTACATTGCCCTTGGGTTTAAGTTTCGGTTGAGGTTTGGCAGGCTTTCTGGCAATGGCGGCCCAGGAGGATATGGATAGCCATAACTGCTACTATAAGCAGAACTTTGTGTTGATTGCGCCCTAGCCCAAAGTCTGCGGTTGGGGGAGGCGGGAGGCCGTGGCCGCCGTTTGGGGGAGGACAGACTGCTTTTCGGGCCAGTATTGAGCAAGGCATGACGGGACTGGAAATTGGTGGTGACCTGACAGCTGCAGTGACAAAAACTGTAGGTACAGCCTTGAACAGCAGTGGTATGACTAGCATGGCAATAGTAATGTAAAATAACAATAAAAAAGTAAAGTACAATGTTAGTGGCACCACTTCCTTCTATGTATGTGTGTGAATACATGCATGCACATTTCATTTTTCTTTTGAAGTTATTGAATTAATGTTTTTAAAATACTTAAAATATTCAATATCTCCATGAAAATGTGTGAATTTTAACTCTGATACTGTAAACATTCTTCTGTGATAAAAATTCTATTGTAATGAGTATTTCCATAACAAAAACTGTTCATATGAATGAACTGAACTTAAAATTACAAGGTTTGGGCAAAAGTATTGACATTATGTTTGGATACATCAAATCTTTTGAAAGTAAACTTAAAATTTTCAAGAGAGATATTGAAACTAAAACTTATAAGTATTTTCCTCGGATAAAAAAGTATTTCAAGAAGGTCACTACAACGAGTGTAATGGAGTCCATACTTATGTACCAGAATATAGTAAACTCGTTATTTGAACAGTTCAGCGAAATATTCGACCAATTTAGAAGCCTAGAACAGACCATTAAAATAATTAAGTATCCAGATGTAGTTGTTTACAGTACTTTGGAATTAAAGGATTTCCAATGGATGCAAATTGACAATTTAGAAATGCAACTTGCAGATTTTCAAGGTAGCATTTGGACTCGTGTTTGTCGACTTAAGGTCGAAACTTGAAAATCTGGAACGAAATCGTTTGAATAATGAAGAAGAGTGCAACTACAAACAAGAAATTTTGAATGCTTGGAACAGAGTACCTGACACTTTTAGAAACATAAAAAATCTAGCGATGGCTTTGCTAACAATTTTTTCATCAGCATATTTTTGTGAGACTTTATTCTCAGCATTAAATAATATTAAAATGAACAAAAGAAACCGGCTAACAGATGAAGTTAGTGGCCCTTGCTTGGCCATGAAGTGCACCAAGTATGAACCTGCAATCAAAGAATTAGCAGACAAACTTCAGCACCAAAAAAGTCACTAATTTCTAGTTTTCATACCATTTGATTATCATTGTTTTTATTATTTTTCCTAAATGTACATTGTTTTTCTGTTTTTGTTCATTTTATACATATTTTTCTTTGTTAAATGGCATTTAAATAAATATCAAAAATATAAATCTTTTTTTTACTATGGTTGCAAATATCAAAAAAAAATTATGAATATTTCTATATGTGACACGGCAGAGTTAAGTTAGGGTTTTTCAAAATTTTGACATGCTGGGCTCAAAAGGTTCACCATCACTTAGATCTTCTTCCAGTTGCCAATAACAATTTTTCACCCTTGTCCTTTGGTCTTAAGAGTGATGACAGCTCATTGCTGCTAGCTTTGTGTTTCTCACTATCTTTTTAATGCCTCAATATTCTATTTACACCAATGTAACTAATCCTTTATCCATAAATCCTCATCTATCTTAATGCGAGAATGCCATCTATTTTGAGTAGGGTTTTTTAAAGACTAACAAAAACAAAATAACTAATTTCAACTAAGATGTAATTGAATCTATATGCTTCTTAATATTTTGAAGCAAGCAGATATTGCTGAGGTTGGTTCCTCAGAATATTGTGGAATTAGAGATATTAATTTTGATTTTATGAATCACTTCATCTAAAATTTTATAAAGTAGCAATTAGAATATAGTTTATGAATTGTAAATATGGATGTAGTTATAAAGGCAATATGTTTTTTAAGAAGTCTCTTATTAGTTTCCCACATTTTGCAGACATAGGAAAATGGAACAACAGATGTTGAAATTATTAAGAGTATTCTGACAATGTCAAAAAATTTTTTCGTCTTATTTGGTTTGGCTGGAGACCATGAGCTCAGATTTTATCTGAACCCTGTCTGAACTAACTTAAGCAAAACTTAAAGGCTTTGGTTCACAGAGATTGAACTGAACCTGTGTGTGTGTGTGTGTGTGTGTGTGTGTGTGTGTGTGTGTGTGTGTGAATTCATTTTTCCATCCATTAATTTTATTTAGAAGTTTGGGTTCACTTTTAAAATTATTTTCAGAAATTACTCCTAGAACTTTAGAAATTTTAAGCACTTATCAATAGTAGAAGAAACATTGAACACTTGGAGGGGAGAGATTGACCCACATGGAAGTATACCATATGGATCCTATATATTACTATGGGTTTATGAAAAATTGGCCACATGGATATAAATAGAAATGGCTGTTTTCAGAAGTACATGGAAACCCCAATACTTCCAGACAACCAAAATGAACAATTTGCTTTGGTTATTTGACCACAAAACACGTCACTGATTAATTCAAATATTAGTCTTTAGAAGAGAATGTGCCTTCAAAATCTTTTTAAAATTTAATTATGAACTTTTTTCATTTTTTCTAATTATAAACTTGATTATTTCTTTTACCCATGAATTATATAAGCATACCATAATCACCTAAGATTATTTCAGTTCTAACTTGACTTTAAACACACTAAGTTAGATATTATTATTATTGTTTTATATGGGTCAATGTTCATTTAGTTTATCTACAGTTCAAGTAACTATTTTATTAGACAACCATTCCTTTTTCTTATCTGTCCTTTCTTTAGCAATTGCCCAGAGCCAGCATCTAAGAGGTAGATGGGCTCTCTCTCTGGAGCAGGCTTCTTTCTGATACACCGACTAAAGTTGTTTCTCTACAGATCTTCACTTTCTGTGAGTTATTCTGTCGGAAACTCTCCTTTTCTCCTCACCACCCATCTGGTTCCAGGCTTTGGTCCTCTACTAGGTGCGAAGGCACATTTTAATGCTACAGAACTGGGCAGACACATTAAGGCTGATCGCAGTTTGCAAAGTTTTCTTACTCATGGATTTATACTTTGTTGTCATATTTTACTTCAAAACAAATATTTCTTGTTTACCTCCACAAAAACAGTGGCTATAAACTATCTTTAAAACCATACTTTTAAAAGTAAAGAAGATTTATTTTGCTTAGGATGATATTCTCAAGATCCATACATGCTGTCTCAAATGGCAGTATCTGATCTTTTCCTATGACTGAGCAGTAGTCCATTGTATAAATGTAACACATTTTCTTTTTTAAAAAAAATACATTTTTATTGATTTTAGAGAGGAAGGGAGAGGGATAGAGAGATAGAAACATCAATGATGAGAGAGAATCATTGATTGGCTGCCTCCTGCACACACCCTACTGGGGATTGAGCCCACAACCCAGGCATGTGCCCTTGGCCAGAGTCAAACCTGGGACCCTTCAGTCTGCAGGCTGATGCTCTACCCACTGAGCCAAACTGGCTAGGGCTGTAACACATCTTCTTTATCCAATCATCCATCAAAGAGTGATCTGTGTTTTTTTATTTGTTTGTTTGTTTGTTTGTTTCCATTTCTTGGCCATTCTGAAAAATGCTGCAATGAACATAGGACTATATGTATCTTTACAAATAAAGTGTTTTCAAAAATTTTGGGTAGATACTCAGAAGAAGGTTTGCTGGAGCATATGGCAACTCTATTACCTAATTTTTAAGGAGCCTCTACACTATTTTTTATAGCTGTTGTAGCCATTTACATTCCCACCAGCAATGAATGAGGGTTTATTTTTCTCCACAATGTCTCCAACACTTGTTATTACTTGTCTTGTTGATATAGTAAGCCCTCAATTTTGTGGACCTCAAGGTAACAGACAAAATTTCATATGTGAAAATTAACACCCTGTTCATTTTAAAATGCCTTTAACCAAGACTTGCTTATAATGAAATGAACAGGTTATTTTTTATTTTAATTCATTGTTTTTTTAAACAAATTTTAGTGAATATGCCATATTTTAGAAAAAGAAACACTGTAGTGATTTTGCTGACATAAATGGATATTACATATCTACAATGATAGTCTACATATTTAAATCCAGAGACAGAGAAGCATCGATCAGACCTTCAAACCTCAGAGGGAAGGTAGGGGAGGGGGAGGGTAAAGAGGAGAGATCAACCAAAGGACTTATATGCAAGCATATAGGCCTAACCAATGGACATGGACAACAGGGGGGTGAGGGCATGAGTAGGAGGGATGGGGGGGTAACGTGGGGATAAGGACACATATGTAATAACTTAATCAATAAAAAAAATTAAAAAATAAATAAATCCAAAAGTCATTATTGGTAAACATTGGCAAATGATTAACACGTGGTCACACACTCCACGGCTTGAGGTAATTGTCTCTGTTGTCCTATGGGGTGACTGTTTACAGTGGTTTTAACTGGTACAGGTCTATGTTCAATGTGCACTAAGCCATGCCCCATCTCTGTGCATTTGTTTAATTGAGGTGACTGGTGAATGCACACATTTAACTAGCCCTATTCAGTATAAATTTTAAATGACTGTAATACATATAGAAAACTTTTCTGTGAAACTAAATTTTTCATATGCACTTAATTTTAATTACACAAACATGTCTACACTAGGGGCCCAGTGCCTGAATTCATGCACCTTGAAAGGAATGTGGGCTGCGAGGCTGCAGTGGGCATAGGGGTGGGTCTTGGCCCATCCTTCGTGTCCCCACACAGCCCCTCCTGCTGTGGCCCCTGGTCCCATGTCTGCTGGCATCCCTGCTCCCACTGCCACCGCTCCCACCTGCTGAGGATTGAGGCTGACTCCATCAGCAAGTGCCAGTGGCGGCTGCTGCCTCGATCACCCCTCAGGAGCAGGGGGATGTGAGAAGCCCTGAGAGGCAATTGGGGCTGGCAGTCGCCACTCGCACCCACTGATGGCACCAGTGATCAGGGCTGGCGCTGGGCACCAGCAACGGTGCGAGCGGTGGCCCCGGCACTGGCAGTCGGTGTGAGCGGGTCTCACACCAGTGGCAGGTGCGAGCTCCGGGCAGGACAATGGCATGTGTGAGCAAAGAATTTTTAGTAACCACCAGAGGCTCACCCTGATGTCAGTGACCAGTGCCCCGCTTTGGTCTGGCGCCCCCACTTACCTGCCCCACCATCCTGCCGCACCTGATCCCCACCTTGTTCCACACTCTGCTCCTGCTGCTGCTGATGCCTGCCATGTTCTGCATGTGCTCCCTGGTGGTAGTGCACATCATAGTGACCAGTTGTTCGGTTGTTTCAGTTGTTCCAGTCTATTTGCATATTAGCTTTTTATATATATAGATAAGAAAAAACAGGTAAACTAATTTGTCAATTTATTGACATACATATTTGGAAAACCTACTTTATTATATAATGGACTTTTGGTTTTAAAGGACATGCCTTTGCCTGAATTAGTCTGTAAAGGTTTTACTGGAATAGCTATTCTAACAGGTGTAAGTCAAGCATCATATGATTTCATTCACATGTGGGATATAAAACTAAAAACAGCAAATGAAGAAACAAGACAGAAAAAAAAAACCGTCATAGACACAGACAATAGTTTGGTGGTTACCAGAGGAAGGTTTGGTGGGTGATGGTAGTAAAGGGGTCAAATATATAATGATTGAAGGAGATTTGACTTGGGGTATTAAACATACATTGCAACATACAGATTGTGTCTTATAGAATTAAACACTTTAAATATAATTTTGTTAGTCAATGTAAGCCCAATAAATTTAATTTAAAAAGTAAATTATTTTTAAAAGCAATATTTTAAAACAATATTTTAAAGATATAGCTATATTTAAAAACATATTTTATCCAATGTTTATTGCTGTGTCTAAATATTTGGCTCACTATAATCCTGGAAATTAAAGTCTAAACATATATGCTTCCAGAATATATTGAATAAATATTTTCTGAAGTCTATATTTTTGTGCATATATTATTTTTAGAAATAAATTATGAACAATATATTTATGAATGCATTGTCAAATATATACTTTAATACAAATGATTTACATTATAAATATACTAGAGGCCTGGTGCACAAAATTCATGCATTGGGGGGGGGTGGTCCCCTCAGCCCAGCCTGCACCCTTTCCAGTAGGAACCCCTCGGTGCATGTCCAACTGCCAGTATAGATCTGATCTTGATTGGGCCTAAACCAGCAGTCAGACATCCTTCTCACAATCCTGGACCACTGGCTCTTAATCACTCACCTGCCTGCCTGCCTGGTCACCCCTAACTGCCCCCAGCTGCCAGCCTGGTCGCCCCCAACTGCTTCCCCTGCTGGACTGGCTACCCCATGCAGCTTTCTGTTCAGTTGTGTGGTCGTCCCTCACTAACCCCACTGCTGGCCTGGTCATAGGCAGCCATCTTGTGAGGGCATAAGGGTTAATTTGCATATTACCTAATTATTATATAGGATGGTATAAGTGTATATTTACATGAAATATTGTTAAACTAAAGAGCTAAAAACATCAAGTTAACTTAGCCAATTAAATCCATAAATTGGTAATTTAATACTTTGGCCATCTGAAGCAACTAATTAGTTTTCCATTAATTGACTGTTGTGGAATTGGCTGCACAGTGAGTTATTGGGTGAGTTGGCATTCTGGTAATCTTTTGTCAAATAGGCTTATATCCATCTGATACACTTCTCCTGAGATGAATCTTCTTTTCATTTGCAGATGCAGGTGGACAAGGCGAGTTTTCTTTGCTGCAGAGACTAATGGAAGAGATCTGAGGTTTTCACAGCTCCTTATGCAAACTTTCAATATGATTTGGTTTTAGTCCCATTTTCTCTCATGTGCTGCGCCAGCATGGCCAAGGGTGAACCTGGTGGGGCAGGGAGGGGTTGAAGAATTTAGAAAAGACAGACAAGAGAATGAAAGCTGGGTCTGGGCAGGATGCTGCTTCTCTGATGGAGACACAGTGACAGCGACTCCAAGCCAAGTCTTTATTTTATAGCCAGATTCCACAAGGTAAAGTAAGGGCGTGGTCAAGATGTTTACAACATTCTCATGGGTTTTGATCCTATTCAACTACATGCACCTGAACTCTATCAAGCCCACATCACTCAGCCTTTGGCTACAATTGTTCTGAGAGGGCCTTGCCCTCCAAGCTGGGACCTGCACGTGACTTTGCCGCTAGATGACTGTGCCTTCTCATTAGTCTGAGGCTTGGACCTGTCCAAACATTGTAGCTGCTCTCCATACTCTCCAACCACCAGAGATTTATCACCATCAATTACTCATCTTCCCTGGAATTTTGTGTTATAAATCTACTTTCTTCTTGCTAACTTTGCCCTACTGTAGGCACTTTGGTTCCAGCTTCCTATGCTAAGCCAACTGTCAGTATTCCATCTGTATTTTATCTTTCTACAATTTGTTGACATCTCTTTTCTACCATTACTTTGTTAATGTGGGTTATTCCTTTTAAGAATTTCTTTACTCCTGCTTTAATGGAGTTATGAGAGGGATTAGAAGTAAGTGCTTATTTAATCCCCTAGGTTTAAACTGATGCCTTTCCCCACCAGATAACTAGCTTTAAAACATGTAATAAATAATGCAATGATAAACCTTCTTGTACCAACATCTTTTGTGAGTAATAATTTTTAAACAATGTTGACATTCTAAGTATTAATTTAATCATTTTTATTATTTTTAAATGCATTTAGATAATTATAGTGCATATTTTATTTTCATAGATACATTTAATTTCCTAAGAATAATAACCAGCTCCAAGTGGGTTCAAGACCCCTTAAAATGTATGGAACATGCTACATATATTAAATATTTTAAATTTTCTTCATTTTCTAGAAATAGAGTCTTTTATTAGATTCTCAAGGAATTCCCTAAAAGCAACAACCATGAAAGGTTGATATATTACATAAGTAAAACTGGGATTAAAATTCCCAAGTTCTTTCTGTTTTATCTACTAATCCTTGGATCTACTCATGAATATTACAATGTTTAATAACAAGCCAAATAGCATATATTTAAATTTTCATGTGTTTCACTAGAATAAATGACTGTCAAGTTGCTATTTTCTCAACTGCTACAATTATAATCCATTTTTGCAAGTATTTGATAAAAATGTGAACTAGATTAACAGTAATAAAATGATTGCACATAATAAAAATCCCCTTTTGTTATTTGTATCAAGAAATTATTTTTTACGGTTTGCTATTCAAAATACTTTATTTTTTTCCATACTGATGTGAAGTCTTTTAAAATGTTCCTTCATCCAAATCTACTCATTATTAAAATAAACTGAGATAAATGTTGGGATGGGCATTTTTAAGAATTTTAGACCATTTGCTGGTTCCAATTCTTCATTTATAATATTTATTTCTCTTCAATTAGCTAAGTATGTGATTAAAATGTTTAAAAATACTTTTCCCATTTATAGTACACAGAAGGCTTTCTTTATTTATTCATATGACTTAAGATTTATGCTTTTATTCTAGCACTATGCTAAAACTCTACCAAAAGATTTAGTTATGAGGTAAACAACATTTTTTTTCAGAATTTATAGTAAATTTTGAAAGTGAAATTAATAACAGTCATATGTTAAAGTTATTTTTACAAAGTAAGAAGTTTTAATTTTTTAAATATTAATATCAGTAACTTACTGATAACACTGTAAGTAAGCATTTCGCATATTTTCTTCCAACTTTTCTCTGTACTTATTTTCCACAGCAATTTTCGACCTTTTTTAAAAAAATCTCATTATACATAAAACTAATTGCTAAAATTTCGTGTCATCCAAAATAATATATTTTTGCCAATCTGACAAAAATTAGGTATAATTTTGACTCATTAACATTGGATGGCAATTGCTGTTTTGGCTGTTGTCATTTTTTTTTTAATTTGACAATCTAAGGGAAAAGAGATCAGTACTTCTGACTAAATAGTCAGGTATTGCATGTTTTAAAAATTCTTGAGGCGTTGGCACACTTCTTGAAAATCGCTGCTTTACGTAAGTGAGAATAGACTACATATACATAATTTTATGGTCTGCTTTTCTGTTATTATTTTTTTGGCTTATAAAATACATGTTTTCCTGTGGAATTACTAGCTACTTAAAATATTTTTTTTAATTTACATGTGGAATAGAAAGTCTTATTAGATGGATATATCATAATTTGTTTAACCAAATTATTTTTCCATATTTTGCTAGTATAAATAGGGATATAGTGACTATCTTTAATATTAATGATTTTTACTTATTGACATCTCACTCTCCTCACAGTTATCCTATGACATGGGAGACGTTCAAGAACAGAGGTTTAACTGTATGTATTTCTGCTGTCAGAATATGGCAGCCAGGCTTATTTGGACCACTCATGCTGGTAAAAAATATTCAAAAGTGATAAAGCACTAGTGGTAGTCTGTCCCAGATCATCACTGATGGATCAAAGCTCTCATTCCCCAGCTGCCAGTAGAGCTGTCTTGCCCACTGTTAGACCTTTCCTGAGTGCAATCTTACTAATCAACGAGGGCAGATCACAAATGCTTGTTCTCTCACCAACATTTTGCCATTGCAACTTCAGAGCTTCCCAAGGCATCAGGCAAAGTCTTGCTCTCCTAATTTCTTTACATGTATAGGGTGTCCCAAAATTCACGCAAGAAGTAATTTTGATAGAAAACACACAAGTTTCTAATTAAAAATTGTAAATTTTTTATTGATTCATAAAGTATACAGTATAGGGTTATTTATGGAATAGCACATCAGGTAAATGGCCTCCACGGCTTTGCTGGCACATACACAAAGCCGTGGTCTTCATTGGTCTTCATTGTCCCTGGTCCTGGGCCATAATTGGTACTTGGTAATGCTTATCAAATTAAAGGGATTGAAATCAAAGGGCAACAGATATTAGAATCTGATTCAATAAACCAAGTAAAATTAGGCTTTTATTTTTTTGTCGTTGTTGTTGTTAATGCTCAGGCAAAATTCAAATCTTGCGTGAATTTTGGGACACCCTATAGCATTCCCTAGAGCACTCTTCTATAAATACCTCAAGAAAAACCTATCTCTGAGTCTGTTTCCTCAGGAACTTGATTAAACACATGGACACTGACATAACTAGCATAATGTGAGCTTTGAGCTTTGATATACAGCAAGGAAAGAGGAGTGAAATAAACTTCCAGGGCCTTTGCAAGGTGAGAAGGAACACCAATAAGGAAACTTCTTTACCTTAAACTCAGACCTAATGGACCGTATATACACAAAGCAAGCTCAAAAACATACTAAAAACTTCTTATCGACCCTATTAACACAAGTATTGGCTCTTCACAGTCCCTGAAACATAATACAGTACATGCATACACAGTAATACAAAAAGGTTGTTTTGATGCTAAAGAGAGCCAAGGGGGAAAAAAGCTTTCTTATTATATCACATGCATAAACTAATAAAATAAGATTTTCCAGGGCAGGGACCATATATTTGATATACTTATATCCTTAACACATCACAATAGAGTATTAGATATTTGCCAAATGAACAATTAGGAAATAAACATGTCATGTACAAAGGCTTGAAACCAAACAAATATATTTAAGGGAGTAAAGTACATTTGAGATTGCTAGAGAAGATTATAAGTGATGGTATGTGTTTTCTTGTTAGCAAGGTAATACAAATCTAATTTCTTCAAGCTACTGCCCTAAGGCTTCCATATTCAATAACTAAAGTTGATATTACAACAGGAGTGCTGTAAATTTCCTTGTTGCTTGAGACATATAGTGGCATGTAGTGATTTGAGTGGCAGACTAAAGATGGCCTGGTTAAATTAGCGTAACATCTGGTCATTATACTAACTTCATGCTATACTTGAACAGCAGAAGGTAAAATCTTTTTTTTTTTTCAAAAAAGAAAAAAAAAAGGGTACACAATACACTTCTTCCTTGAAGCACATTAAATTGTCTTCTTAAAATATACATACAAACACATGTGTGTCAATAAATCACTGAAACAAATATCTGCAAAGCAAAAAGACTTAGGTCATTGAAAAGCTTGAACGCATGCTCTATGTGTGTTTCTGCATGCACACGCGCTGTGAGATTTCATTTTCCCATTCCGTGCACACTAGCTAAATTCAATCCCCAGAGAAAAACTGCAGAAACTGCATCATTGTTCAGGAAACAGGAACTGGCCTCTGATAAAAGGCTTCCCTTTCTCCTTCACAACGCATCTGGGACCTTCACAGTTGATTACTGTAATATTTATATGATATAGCTTTGACATACAATTGAGAACTATAACACATTAATAGTGAGAAAAGTTGGCCAGCATCAGATAATTTTTAATGAATTGGAAGACAGCCTATTTTGTTTCATCTGAAATCGGGAAGGAGTGCCAGGCTGGTCACTTAACACTAGTCCGTTTCTTTTAAACAGAATGCTTATGAATTTTTTTGAAGTGGTTTCCAAAAATCCTTCATCATTAAGCTATAAAACACAAGTGAAAACGGGGCCTTCTTATCGATCCTATTAACACGGGTATTAGATTGATGGCTTTGCTCTTATGAACAAAAGATAATTTCACTGTGTGTTTTTGTGATCACTATGTTGCTTTGTATGAATTTAGAAAGTTATTACACTGACTTAGAAGGCTTAAAAGTGAGAATTCTTTTTTTCCCCGTGATGCAATTTATTTGTAATTAACACTATTCTATTCTGAAAAAACACTATTCAGATGGACATTCAAATAAGAAAACCAAAAGAGGAAAAAGTTATCCACAAAACTAGAAATCTATTTAATATCTAGGACTATAAACTGGGCTAGGAACAACTTAGTTACTGCACCATCTACACACTTCCATTTATTGCCTCCATGTTTTTACTGATCACATAACTCCTTTATGTTTATTATGAACCATAGATGAAATATTTAAGTGGTTGACTGGATAAACAAATTGTGGTATATCCATACATGGAATAATATTCAGTCACCCAAAGGAATAAAGTTCACAGACGGGGATGGGGGGCATGTGCTGGGGGATGGGGGTGGTTGGGGAGAGGTAAATGGGGGAAAAAGGAGACATGTAATACTTTAAAAAATAAAAAAATTAAGTTAATAAAAAAGGAATAAAGTATACTAAGCCGTACTACAACACGAATTAACGTTGAAAAGATTGTGCCAGTTACAAAGGTCACATATTGCATGACTCCCTTTTTATGAAGTGTCCAGGATTGATATGTCTACGGACACAGAAAATAAACATTGGTGGTCGCCAGGAGCTAGGGAAGGAAAGATGGGGAGAAGAAGGTACTTTATGGGTGAGGGATTTTACTGTGGAGGATAGAAATGTTTTGAAACTAAATAGAGGTGATGGTTTTGTACAACACTGTAAATGTACCATTAATTATTCATTTTAAAATGGTAAATTTTATGTCATGTGGAATTCACCTCAATAAATTATTTTTTAATTGTTAGGGAAAAAAACACACAAATGAACAAACAAACAAATAAACCTCATGGAAATCTCAAGTATATGGCATAGATATAATTATTTTTATAGGGAAATACTTCATGTTACTCAATAATGTGATTTTTTTAGCCCTTTGCCTATTGATGGTCATCCATTTTGTTTCTAATTTTTGGTTCAAGAAGCAATTATACAACAAAATATATTTTACATTTCTGTGCATATTGATGCTTTCTCTTTTTGAGATAGATGTTCACAAATGGATCTATTGGAATAAAGAAAAAGTTTAGCCCTAGCCAGTTTTGCCCAGTGGATAGAGCATCAGCCTGTGGTCTGAAGGGTCCCAGATTCAATTCCAGCCAAGGGCATATGCCCAGGTTATGGCTCAATCCCCAGTAGGGGGTGTGCAGGAGGCAGCCAATCAAGATTCTCTCCCATCATTGATGTTTCTACCTCTCTCTCCCTCTCCCTTCATCTCTGAGATCAATAAAGATATATTTTTTTAAAGTTTACATATTTTAGCTATACTTGACTATAATATTACTAAATTGTTTCACTTGAAGTAATGATTGCAATTTCTCTGAGTAATATATGAAAGTTCACCTTTCCACTTATCACTGCCAGTCACTGTGTTTATATCTGCTGACATTTCTTTTGTATATGTAATAAGTGACCTTTTATTATTACTTTAATTTTATCTTAAATGAGGTTTGCTCTTTACATATAGTGAGATTAAACATTATCTAGTATACTTATAGGTTACTGAAAATAGCTCTTTTTTGAATTATTAATTTGTATATTTTCCTACTGGAATATTTATTTTATAATTTTCAATATTACAGATGCATTTGAATTACATAGGTATTAATACATTATCTGCCATTTGTAGTGCAAACTTTTCATATTTTATTTTGATTTATTATTTACTATTTTTACTACATAATTTTACAATATATATTCAAATAAGAATGCCTTTTTTAAATGGTTTACTGATTTTTAAAGAAAGAGGAAGAGAGAGAGAGAGAGAGAGAGAGAGAGAGAGAGAGAGAGAGAGAGAGAGAGAAATATTGATGTGAGAGAGAAACATCCATTGGCTATCTCCCAAATGCTCCTACCAGGAATAGAGCCCAAAACCAGGGCCAACCATAACCAAGTATCAAACTGACCAGCAACCTTCTGGTGCATGGGATGAAGCCCAACCAACTAAACCACACTGGCCAAGGAAGCCTTTTTTTTTATATCTATAACTTCTAGAATTTTAGTCTTAATTAAAATTGCCTTCCAAAATCCTAGGTACTACATATATATTTCTAATTTTTTCCCAAGTGTTATTTTTTTAAACATTGAATGCCATGGTGACTGGTTTAATGATGCATCATTTTTGTTTTTATAGTGGTTTATTAAAGCCTTCTCTCCCCTGACTTACTTTCAACTGCTCAAAATGTGTTTCCTCTACTTCCCAAATAAACTACTTAGATTAAAATCTTGTCTCAGAATCTAGTTCCAGAATTGCCCAGGCTAAAGTAAATTTTTTAAAAATATATTTTTTGTTAAGATTTTTCAAATATTTTAATTTTCAGATATATAATTCATTAGATATAATGGTAACTCACCATTATATCTAATTGAAAAAATATACATTAGCTATTTAGTAAAGCTATATCATATTCTATATTATGAAATTCTCTCACTTAACTGCTGTATTTATGTTAGCATTTGCACATATGTATTTTTGTAAACTACCTCAAATACCTTGCTAAATTAGGTGGAAATGAGCAATAATTCTCTTATCTAATTGTTTGATTTGTTTTTTATTAAATGAAATAATAGAATACTGTCAAATTTTCCTTCTCTACACCTTCTTTTATTGAATTATTGAATTTCTTTCTTCTCTTTTCTTCACTAATACTGCCTTACTTCAGATTGGGTTAATCTTTCTCCTTGGATTAATACAATTGTCCAATATGACTGGTCTTTTAGCCTCTAGTCTCACCATCCTCAGTTTTACTCATATGGATCAGTGCTGTGAAAATGAAAATCAGAATTTGTTCATGTTGTTTCCTGCTTAATACCTATTAATCACTTCTCCTTGCTCTTTAGCTAAAGTGCAAAATACAGCACATTTTGAAACTGTTGTCACAATTTAATTCTTCTGTCTCATCTCTTAGTACTCCTATGTTTCAACACTCTTGAATGTTTCTCAATTTTCAGAACATACCATTTACTCTCCTTTTTTTGTATCTTCTATTTCCTTTCTCTAGCCAGTGTGACTCAGGTGGTTGGAGCATCGTCCTGTACACTCTAAGGTGGTGGGTTTGATTCTGGTCAGGGCACATACCCAGGTTCGAGGTTCGTATGAGAGGCAACTGATAGGTGTTTCTCTCTCACATAGATGTTTCTTTTTCTCTCTCCCTTCGTCTCTCCAAAATAAAAATAAAGAAATAAATAGATGATAGATAGATAGATAGATAGATAGATAGATAGATAGATAGATAGATAGATAGATAGGTAATAGATAGATAGATAGATAGATAGAGATTAAACAACTCAGCCTTTATATCTCAGCATATATGTCATTTTAGCAGTCAAGGAGAAAGGCAAGTGTTTATCTAAGTTGATCTCTGAGTTTATCAAAGATATTTTTCCTCATCATATCCCCAACATGAATGCTTATGTGTATTATATAGTAGATGCTCAAATAATCATTTTATGAAGATCAATATGTTGACCTTGTACTAATAGTTCATTAATTTGTTAAGAATTTATCAAAACTTGCTATGAGTTGGGCGTTATGCTAAGTTTACCTTCACTAAACTAAGTATGAGACATAGTCCTAGACTTCAAAACACTAGTGTAGTAATATGACAACCTCTTTTTCATATTTAAAAGTTGGTAAAGCCTGATTTAGTTATGTGCAAATTTGATAATTACATGAAATTACTGAATTCTTAGTAGGTAATCCTGAGCTGAATAACAGAGTTAAAACTTTGAGGCAGTCACAATATTTCTTCATTTTATCAACAAGACATATATTTAAATAAATACAATAGAACAAATGAATCAAAGAGACATTGAATTAGAACTGAAACTTGGAACTATTCATTTCTTAATGAAAATTTTACAGATCACTGCCTTTAGAATAGTAAGTATAATTTATGATTAATTAGAAAAACAATTTCCTTAGATTAATGTCTCTTTTGCACAGTATATAGAAAGATCATTGAATATGAAACCCCAGGAAGAAAACTCCATGAATTATAACCATTTAGAAGCTGAATAATTACTATTGTTTTAAACTAAATTGACATGCCTAACTTGCCTGAATTAGCATTTACTGAATTCTTTTTTTGTTTTTCTTTCCTTTATTAACTGGCATAATAGCTCATTTTAGGAAATGAATTATTTGTGGTAGATAATAAAATTAGAACAATATTAAATCAAAGGTTTTTTGTTTGTTTTTTGAGGTGACCAACTTTAATGTAACTAAATTCATATTATCACAAAGTCTGATCTAATTGAAATTGTATTATTTCTGATTTCAATAAAGAAATGAGAAACAGAACTGATATAATAATCCCTTCTTGATATTAGCACTTTTAAATATATATATATATATATATATATATATATATATATATATATATATATATCAATTGATTTTTTTTACAGAGAGGAAGGGAGAAAGAGAGAGATAGAGAGTTAGAAACATCGATGAGAGAGAAACATCAATTCAGCTGCATCCTGCACACTCCTTATTGGGGATGTGCCTGTAACCAAGGTACATGCCCTTGACCGAAATCAAACCTGGGACCCTTCAGTCTGCAGGCCGACGCTCTATCCACTGAGCCAAACTGGTCAGGGTGATATTAGCACTTTTAAAAAATGTATAATTGTAGATAATCACTAGTGTGTTTTTTTTAACTTTGTTGAATATAATTCCACAGGTGCAAAAAAAAAATGATAAGTACTTTTTATCCAAATCCACTTATTTAAATTTGGCTTTTTCCCTTTTCTCTCCCTCTCTCTTTCTAGCTCTCTCCAGATACATACATATAGGTAGATAAGTAGATAGATAGATAGATAATTTTCTCCTTATATATCTATCCATGTAGATATTAGATATCTGTCTATCATCAATCTAATATCTATCATCTGTTTATCATCTATCTATATGCATCTATATATAAAGATAGGTGAAACATTTTTTGAAATACTTAAAAGTTGGAACTGTAATGCCCCTTTGCCCCTACATACTTCAGAATTTATTTATAAAACAATAAATTTCTCTTACATAAATATTTTTAACATATTTAACCATCTTTCCTGGAAGTTGGTACAATATTTATAATCTACAGTTCACACTCAAATTCTGTGAAATGTCCAATAATAATTTTTCACCAGGTTTTGGATGAATTCAGGATCATGCATTTTATTTAGTTTTATGATCCTTTAGTCTTCTTTAATTTGGGACAATTTAGTGTTGTTGTTGTTTGTCATTGTTTTTTGTCTTTTTGCATTTGATATTTCTAAGGAGTACAGGTCCCCTGTTTTGTAGAAGTCCTAGACTTAGGTTTCTTCATCAGAAGTAGCACTAAAGTAACGTATCTATCTCTGGGCAGCATATCAGGAGTCATGTGATGAGTGTTTGTCCCATTGTGGAGAATGGTTGACTTTACCTTCTCTTTTAAATGTGGGCTACCAAATTTCTCCCCTGAGGGGATACTATGTGTTTCTTAGGAATTGATAAGTAATTTATAGGGCTATATTTTAAGAGTATGTAAATATCTTGCTTCTCATCAAACTTTCATCAATTACTTTTAGCATCTAATAGTGATCATCTAACCATATCAATCATTCTATATTTATTTGTTGAAGATTCTAAGAAAGTGCTTTCCAATTTCTTCTATGTGTTCATTTTTGTATCTTTGGCCAGGGAGAGCCAAATATTTGCTGACTCAATATTTTTTAGTTGACTCAATATTTTCTCTCTTTCTCTCTTGAAAGATAAATATAGATATGGATAATTTATCTAGAGTATTCAAAAAAAATCACAAGTTAAAATAATTGAAAGGCCTAACAAGACTCCACAGAGCATATTTATACAAGGCTTTAATAAATGTAAAATATAGATAATATGATAAAGTACAGATAAGTATCCAGGTCCCAAGGTACTTTTATTAGTATCTCCCTGGAGTCATTACTTAGTCACAAAAAATAACTTTTGTCTGGATTGTCAACGATTATAGCATATAAGGTATAGGCAATAATATTGTAATAACTATATATGGTGCCAGGTGGGTACTTAAAATATTAGGGGGACCACTTTGTAAAGTATATGATTATTTAACCACTATGCTATACACTGAAACTAACATAGAATAATATTGAATATAAGCTGGAATTGAAAATTTGAAAAAAAAACCTTTGTTTTAGAGGACTTAGACAAATATTTCAAGTTAAGTCCTTGATGCCCTACTGATAGGGTTACCTAAGTTAGCACATAAAATACACAGTCCTAATTGAATTTGAATGTCTGAAAGACAACTTTTTTAAAATGTAAGTTAGTACCAAATAATTTATGGTTATCTTGTAATTTGTCTGACAACTCTTTCCACTGGTCAAATAACCAAGCCAATTAGCAAAACAATTAAAACAAGTCATAAGCCAACAATTGACATGTTTGGGTTTTTTTTTTAAATGTATAAAAATTTGCATGGGTATCACCAGGATAATTTTAAAGTTAAACAGCATATTATAGGTTACTTGGAGTCCATTTCAGCCTTATCTTGAGCAAAAGTCAGTACCAGGCTGAGGGACCCCCTACCCCCGAGTGCACAAATTTTTGTGCACCAGGCCTCTAGTATTCAATAAATGTCTGTTTATTTATTTATTTTTTACCTCCTCCCACAAGAATATAAGCTCCATGAGGAAGATATTTTTTCCTTTTTCACTCTCTAGAACAGCGGTTCTCAACCTGTGGGTCATGACCCCTTTGGCGATCGAATGACCCTTTCACAGGGGTCACCTAAGACCATCCTGCATAACAGATATTTAGATCCCGATTCATAACAGTAGCAACATTACAGTTATGAAGTAGTAACAAAAATAATTTTATGGTTGGGTCACAACATGAGGAACTGTATTTAAAGGGACCAGAAGGTTGAGAACCACTGCAAAGAGAGGAAAGAAAGATAAAGTAAAAAATAAAAAAAATTTCCACCAACAAATGACTAATAGTAAAAAAAAAATTGCAAAATAAAACATTTGAGGAATGTGGATATTAATTGCTTTTTCAATATGAATATTTACAGATTAACTTATCTATACAGAATATTTACAGATTAACTTATCTATACATATAAATGGCTAATATGCTAAGTGTCCCTCTGCCTGTTCGACTGGTTGCTATTATGCACACTGACCACCAGGAAGCAGATATTCAACCAGGAGCTGCCAAGATGCAGTGACTTGGCAGTGGCAGTTCTTGGGTGGCGCATCCTGAAACCAGAGAGGAGGGAGCCCGATTCCTCGTGAACTGTATGATTCCACCTTCTGCAGTGGGTTATGTTGTTGCTGGGGCACTGTCAGCCCCAAATCTGGTTTACTGAACACTTGCATTTGTGTTCCACACCCTGTATGACAGCAACTTTGCA